>NW_027507718.1:257813324-260442178 GCF_037356315.1 Lithobates pipiens | reverse complement strand
GGTGCTGCCGTGTCTAGGGACAGTCAATTGGAGTTTGCAAGCACCTCTGGAAGGCTACTATGGGCTCTACGGGCCCTTGCTTGAATTCTTGTTGGCTGCACTATGAGTGCTAGCCACCTCATCAGCTTGTACTGTACTGCTGGTGCTCACCACTTCACCATGAGATACTGCAGTATTGATGTCTAAAAGGCCAGGATGTACTAGGCTGCTGGTACTTGCCAGATCACCAAAAGTTAGTGCAGCGCTACTACTTGTGCCATGCTGCATATGGGCATCATTATGCATTTTTAGCACTTCAGTAACATGGGGTCAGATTTTAGCAGGGACTTCTTCACCATCGTTTGAGCTAGCTGTCAGGGTGCCGCTGTTTTATACAGGTTCATACTTTGAGCCTGATTCTGACAGTGAGTCTTCCCCTTCACTCTCATCTGTCATGCTCAGAATCCTGTAGGCATCCTCACTAGTATACCTTTCTTGGGACATTTCGGGCAATACATTTACAGGTACCTAGTTGCTACTATGGGGGGGGGGGCTCCTGGATAGCAATCGGGGACAGCTTGCGCACTAGCAATGAACTTCTGGTGCTAGCACTGCTATTATGTGTCCAATGTATCAGTGGTGGCAGTGGGGGGGGGGGGGGGGTGTAGAGGGGCAGGATCGGGACCGATCCTGCTAACTCTGCATATTTGGGGAAACTTGTATAGTTCTGTTCATGATCAAGATACTGATCAGTACAGGCTCTAGCAATGGTGGTGATCAGTGACTTATAGTGTGACTGATGGTGTGACAGGCATTCTAGCGCTAACTGATATCGCTAGTGACACTAATACAGCGATCAGTGAAATACTGTACCCTGAAACTGCACTAATGGCTTTGGCTGGGTGACAGGAGAATCAAGATGTTTACTGGAGATCAATCAAAGGGTTATATGTGCCTAACAGGGGTATGCAATAGTTCTACTCACTCAGGTCTTGTGTTTTTTTATTTTTCTTTGCCTGAACCAAAAGTGCTAATTTAGAGAAGAACCGGCCAGATCCTGTGTCTGCAAGATCTTGTTTACAAAAAAGACACAGGACCATGTTCAGATTGGCTACAGCCAATCAACAGGTTCATGGCAAATATCATTGGCCGAAACCTTCTGACAAACTTGTGTTGTAGCCAATCATGGCACAGGTTAGCAGAAGGCATGCGTGCTGCCAAACCAGGAAGTACACCACGATGTACGGGTACATCGCAGTGCCTGGCTGTGCCACCTGCTTGCAGTACATTTACTTTGAGCAGGTCAACAATAGGTTAAATGACAGCTGATCACTGGCTAAAAGAAATAAAAGCTCATGACTTCTTCCATGACGTTTGTAAAGACATTTTCTAAACTTACCTTGGTAGACAAGTGGTTAATCACCACAGTGTCTTATGACAAAATCCACAACCTTTTCAGGAATGTATTTGATATCTATATAGTGAGTATTCTGTATTGAAATACAAAGCGTATTATAAGGTAAATGCTTTCCACTTGTTTATAGTACAGGGTTCCCTTATGATTTAACATTTGCCATGAAGGTTGTTTTAATTTTTATAAACTTTTATAGATCACCAAAATGGTTAAACGTTTATTTAATCCCCTAGGGAAGTGCATGTAGCACTTGATCCTGTTCAGATCTGTCCAGCTGTTGTTAAGCAGTGTACTTGGACATTTACCCGCCTGTTTTTCACCAAGCCGCTAGTAAGGAAACAGAATTGTGACCAACAGCTTTGGTCTCAGGCAGCCGAGCCACTCTGGACAGTGCTGCATTTACAACAGATCGTTCAGCACTGTCTTACTGTGGGGCTGTGTGATCTATCTGCCAGGGCTCTGTATGTTTACAAGCAACTGCATATAGACAGTCAGCATGATCTTATACCATTATGAATGAGAAATCGGCACTGCCTGTTTATTCAGTCAGTAGTGAATTCATTGTATGTCATACAGCTTGATGGCAATCTGTCTCTTTGGTTGCATGTTAAAGCTGCACTCCAGACATCAAAAAACTTACCCATGACTTTACAGCCTCACAAACCAAAGCTGGCCATACATTACCCCCCCCCCCCATCATATGAGCAGAACAAAATAAATCTAATGTTGTTCTTGTGCCTGTATAGCTTTCCTTGGAGTGTGGGAAGAACCTGAAGTACTCAAGACATGCAAATAGGTTAATTGACCCTATGTGTGTTAGGGACTTTAGATTGAAGACTCCTTGAGTGCAAGGACTGAATGTTCAATATATACAGTATTTAAAGCACTGTGTAAATCAGGGATATGCAATCAGCGGACCTCCAGCTGTTGCAGAACTACAAATCCCACGAGGCATAGCAAGACTCTGACAGCCACAAGCATGACACCCAAAGGCAGAGGCATGATGGGACTTGTAGTTTTGCAACAGCTGGAGGTCCGCTAATTACAGATCCCTGGTGTAAATTGTCGACAGTATACAGTGGAGGAATAATTAGTTAATCCCCTGTAGATGTTGTAAGTTTGCCCACTTACTGAGAAATGAAGGGTCTATAATTTTTACCATAGGTGTATTTTAAATAATAGAGACAGAATATCAACCAGAAAAACACACAAAAACAAATGCTATAAATTTAAGTTGCAGTTCAATGAGTAAAATAAGTATTTGATCCCCAAGAAAAACGTGACTTAGTACTTGGTGGAGGAACCCTTGTTGGCAAGTACAGAGGTAAAACGTTTCTTGTAGTTGCTGACCAGGTTTGCACACATCTCAGGAGAGATTTTGGTCTACTCTTTACAGACTCTCTAATTCCATAAGATTTCATGGCTGTCTCTCTTGGCAACTCGAAGTTTCAGCTCCCTCTATACATTTTCTATAGGATTAAGGTCTGGCAGGTCTGACCTTTTTAATGTGCTTTTTGTTGAGCCCCTCCTTTGTTGCCTTGGAGGTATGTTTTGGGTCATTGTCATGCTGGAATACCCATCTCCAGTGTTCTGGCTGAGGGAAGGAGGTTATTTTCTAAGATTTTACAATACACGACCCTGTCCATTAGTCCCTCAAAGCGGAAAAGTCGGCCCATACCTTTAGCAGAGAAACGGCTCCAAAGCTTCATGTTTCCACCTCCATGCTTGACTGTAGGAATGGTGTTCTTAGGGTCTTAGCATGTTTCTTTCTCCAAACACAGCGAGTCGAGTTATTGCCAAAGAGCTGAATTTTGGTCTCGTCTGACAACAGGACTTTCTCCCAATCCTTCTCTGAATCATTTAGATATTAATTGGCATGATTGTACATGTGCCATCTTGAGGAGGGGTACTTGCTTTGCTGTGTTGACAACTAATAATTTGGGGGTTTTCCTTCACTTTCAGCATTGTTGAAAATGCATACCTGGAAAAATTATAAAGTGCGAATTTTTATGGGGAATACAGGCAGCAGGAAAAACCTAATGCCTTATTACGCTATCAAAAACTTGAAGGGGTTGTAAACCCATATTCGCGGCTCCTCCTCACGTCGGTAAACCCTCTAGTAGTGCTCTCCTGGGGGGAGGGGGGGGTTGGTTACCTTGCAGGCACGCTCCTGAATCCAGCATTTGCATCCATAGACACAGAATGCCAGACTCGACCCCAACCCGACGCTCACGTAATTAGATTTGATTGACAGCAGTGGGAGCCAATGGCTGCGCTGCTATCAATCTATCCAATCAAGAGCCGCAAACCCCAGGCAGAGAGGTACAGTACGTCTCTGCCGAGGGAACAAACGGGTGAGTAAAACGGAGGGCTAGGGGGCCGGTCAGTGTCAGAAGTTTTTTCACCTTAATGTATAGGATGCATTAAGGTGAAAAAACACAAGGCTTTACAGCCAAAAAGTTTTGGCTTTATATAGACTTGAGACATTCGCATTAAAAAAAATATTCCCTTTGGTGACAATTTATGCTTTAATGATCATTACTCAAAGCAATTTTAGGGCCTCATACACAATGAATGTTTGGCTATCTCTCCTTTGACACCTTTCCTCCTGGCAGCAGCATTTTGGCAGAAAAAAAACGCTTGTTGATCGTAATGCCTTTAGACTCGCCAAGCGCTTGGGTGTTGGCTAGAATAATCATTTTATTCTGAAATAAATTTAACACTGAATCGCCTAGCGTTGATGCATGTTTAGATGCATTTACATGCGTCAAGCATTATTTCTGCAAAAATGCCGCTGCGCCTTGATGCAATGGCATTGGGATTTTCTTTCTGCCTTTAACCGCTTAAGGACCGCCCAACGCTGTTGTACTTCAACAAGTTTTTTCCCCTGCGCGAACCGCGTCAATGTACATCGGCTCTGCGCCGGCGCGCTCTCACGCACTCTGCGGGAGCAATCCCCCGTGGGTCGGGTGGACTCAATCTCTGCCATTGATTGATTGTAGCAAAGTGTCCTTTCTTCAGTGTTGTCACATGAAAAGATATAATAGAATATGCCATGGATTGGCATCATGAAAGGAAAATGACGGTAAGTATTTTCATACATTTTTAATTTCCTTCTTCCAGCTAACCATGGGGAGTGATTTATTTAAAAAATATTTATTTTTCAGGAATAAATCATGACAACATACAAGCTCACCTATTTCAATTTCAGAGGAAAGGCAGAGCTCATTCGCTACCTGTTTGCCTATATGAATACAGAGTACGAAGACTGCAAAATCGATATGAAAGACTGGCCTGAACACAAGTCTTGTAAGTGGCCAGATATTCTATTGTTTTTTTTTCAACAGATTATTGTGCTGAGCTAAACCTCATTCTTCATCCTTTTCAAAAGATAAAAATAAAAGGTGGCATTAATAAGTATTTATAGGAGAATGTTTGTAAGAGGCTACGTATGGTGCATATATGTAACAAATTCATAACTATTTGGAAAGCGTTTGTACTTGTTTTTAATCCATCATGATTTATGTGTTTTTTTTTTTTTATTACGTACAGTTTTTATACACATTTTCCTCTGTAGAAGCAACAAAATGGCGTTGTGCCTTTTTCTTATTGAAAACCAAATTGCAAATTTGTTTACACCGTTCTATTAAAAATTCCTTATGGTATGCATCACATATAGTAGTTTTGATCATAATAGTTAATGGACCTAAAATACAATGTCCAGCAACAGTTAGGCCGCGTACACACGCGCGGACTGTTCGCCCAACTTTGTCCGTCAAACAGTTTCGGCAAACAGTCCGCTCAAACTTAGCATGGACGGACATGGCCACACACGACGGACGAACAGTTTGCTGAAACCGTGCGCGATGACGTGAACGGCACGTACGACGGCACGTACGACGGGACGAAAAATACGACGTCCTATACACTGCATTATAGCTTTCGGCGTGAAAATCCTTTCTGAGCATGCGCGCAACTTTGTTTGACGAACAAGCCTACACACGAGCGAACCTTGTTTCAGCGGACAGTTTTTTGGAAATTCCGAAAAACCTTGTCCGTCAAACTGTCCGCTGAAACTGTCCGCTGAAAGCCCACACACGAGCGGACTGTCCGCCCAAACACTGTTCAGCGGACAAAGTTGGGCGAACAGTCCGCCCGTGTGTACGCGGCCTTATTGTCCACTTTGTTTGTCCAAGGTGCCAAGCATCTAACTGGTGTTACAATTAATAACTGGCTACAGCATACAGGAATAACCATATTTGTATTATAATCCTGTTACAACTGCACATTTTGCTTTAAGGAGTTCTGCTATTTTAAAATGTAACAAAAAAAAAATCACTTTGGATAGGCTATAACCTGTGTGTGTGTGTGTGTGTGTGTGTGTGTGTGTGTGTGTGTGTGTGTGTGTGTGTGTGTGTGTGTGTGTGTGTTTGCCATCTGTGTCCCATAGGAGATATTTATCTTCACTTCCTGTCCCATAGTCAAAACAGGAAGTATGAGGAAATCTCTCCAAAGTGAGGGAATCCTAGTGTGTCACCAGGGTCCAAAGAACTAATCTCCCCATTGGAAAATTTCCCCTCTATTACTGTGCTGATGTGTCAACCCAAAATTGGTATTTTCTATTACTTTCATTGATAACGGTAAACAGGACAAATAGCTTGAATCTCCCCAATGGGGGGGGGGGGGGGGGGCACAGACAGCAATAAAAACTGACAGGTGTTCTAATCCCTTTCACTCTATCCAAAACAAAATAAAAATGATTTACCTTTAGTTGAACTTTAAGCGAATGTGTTTCAATTAGGACCAGATGTACATCCTTGGACCCTTTAGGCACAAAAAATGTGGAGCCTTAATTCTCAACCATGCCATGCTCCTGTTGGGCCGTTACATAGTGTGCATTTTAATTTGAGCAGTGTCACAATAGTTTAAATGGCTAGTGCCACTTTAGGAAAAAGAAAATTACAAAGTAGTGCCCATAGGCACAAGCCTGCTATGCCTACTGTAAAATGTGATCCTGTTTGAATCCAACCATTGGTATAGAAAAAGTAGAGAAGTGTTATATTTTATTGCTTAGCTGAACATTGTTTCTTCTTCAACAGCTTATCCATTTGGAAAACTCCCAGTTTTAGAAATTGACGGGATTGTATATTATCAGAGCCTTGCTATAGGCAGATACTTGGCCAGAAAAGCAGGTAAAATGGTTGTCTTATGATTTAATGGGGCATATCGGACATATATATATAAAATTATAATATTCCTTTTAAAAATGTATATAGTGGGTGTATATATAAAAAAGTAGAGAGGCCACCGTTCAATGCTTTCGGAGCTGAAGAAATGTATTTAGATTAAAGCTTTTGACTTTTTAGTCTAACTGTTTAGATACAAATTTGATTCGTTTCAGAGAGAATGGACTCTTTCAAATCTATCAGAAAGCATAGTCTGACTTCTGGTTTATGCAGATCTTTTTTTACCCTTATCAGGTTTGACCGGGAAGACAGAGCTGGATGACCTTCATCTTGATGCCATATTAGACACCATTGATGATTTTGTGTCCCAATTGCCCTGGTATAAGGAAGACAAAGTAGGGTACTTTTATTGAACTATAATATGTTTTATATGCCATATAGTCCATCAATGCTTTCAGACCCAACTGTGTATGTGATTTTCCTGCAAAATAAATGTTATTTCCCCCATATCAAATACTACTTTTGTTTCCCTACATATGCATTTTATATTATTAATTCAGGAAAATATAATCAGTGATTGGTAGGTACTACACAGAGTTGGATACAATCTGGTGCAGTGCACCCCACATAGGAGCCGCTGGTGAATAGGAATCCCCCACCCTGCACAGCCAGGCACACCAAATCGTCACAGGCTCCCAGAGTCAAGAAACAGTCCAGTGCTTGTTTTTGTATTTTATTGCGGGGATAAAACTTAAATAGGGATATGGTCAAGGACAACTCTCCTATATACAGTCTATATACACACTCCTCAGCTTTCTCCAGCACACTTGCTTGCAGAATCCTAGCCAGTGTTGACAGATACAGTCCGCCTATCGAAAAGTGTCCGCTCTGAACTGCGCTTGCGCAGTACGGAGCCGAAGGAGATTCGGAAAATCTCTAAAGATGAACGGCGCCTGCGCCGTGAGTCAAGGTGCAAGCCTCACCATCCAAGTGGGCATAGGGCTGCACATATTAGAGGGCCCCTCGCGAGCTCGCTTTGCTTGCTTCGGGCACAGGCTCACTTCGCTCACCACGCTTCGGGCACGGCCTCGCTTCGCTCGGCTTTTTATTCTAACTTTATGTCCACTTGGCTGGTGGGGCTTGAACCTGGACTCACGGCGCAGGCGCCGTTCATCTTCGGATATTTTTGGAATCTGCGTGTCCTGTGTACTGCGCATGTGCAGTATGCAGCGGACACTATCGGACGGGGGGCACTATTTGACAGGTCACCGGCAAATTGATAGTTGATCTGGCAAAAAAGCAACAGTGAGATCTTGTAGCAAAAGCCCTCTATATGTAGGAACCTTGGAACCCTTTGCTTGTGTAGCAAAAATACAGTGTCCAGCTTGCATCCCTGTAGCTACTCATCCCAGCACCACTTCTTCAGGCACTGCCAGCCCATCTGGCTGCAGCTGACCCTTTCACTAACCCACCTGGCTACGTCTCCACAGTCCTCCCCGACTGCACACTCAACAACCACTCGGATGACTCTCTCCCACTGTCTTCACACCTGCTCCTGTGCATCCAGGACATGACTCCTCTGTGTGTTGTAAGAGGATCCCTCCAGAACCTAAGCCCCAGGCCCATGGTCACCCCCCTCAGACTAAGGGGTACCCTCAAGGGCCTTCTCAACACTCCATCTCCAGCTTCCACCCATAAAATGAAGAAATGGTCGCACTCCGAATTTCCAAAAAACTTGCTTGGTGTACCTTTATTGTCACAAGTGTATCAGACAAACACAGGACGGGCAGTTGCCTATTTCTCCCAATGATGTCAACAATGGGGCATCATTCCTTACACTGATACCAACAATGGGGCAGGATTACTCCCACTAAAACCAATGATGGGGCATTTACTTTCACTGATGCTGGGGCATTTTCTACTCCCGCTGACCATAGTCCAGTTGACCTAATGTTTGAAGGACATTAAACTGGCCTTTTGTTTAGAAAGATTGGAGACCCCTGTCCTACATCTACTCACAGCCACTCATCACTTGACAACTTCTTTGGATAAAGCAAGATATTCATACTTTTAGAACTAGCATATTTTGAAATTCGTATATGATTCATTGTACATATTTGTGACATAAAAGTGTAAATGTAATCAGTCTGATTTTGTTTATTTAGATGAAAGAATATGTGGATAAAAATAGTCCTGCAATCCTGTCTGGTTTAGAGAAGGAATTGGGGGAAAAGAATTGGTTTGCAGGTGATTATGTAAGTATACTGTTGGACTATGGTGTCGCAGGCCTCAGGCTTGTGTATATAAATCCTTAGTACACATCCATGCACCAAAAGAAAAATACCTGACCCATTTTTTCCCCAACTTGATGCTATACATTTTCCATTAAAAATGAGTGGGAGTATCCCCAAAATATACACAACATATGTATGGGTCCAACATTGACATGCATTACAACATGCACACATAGACATGTTCAACAGTTACATAATTGCCACTGTTTTCACCTAAAAATTGCATAGATTGAGAAAGCGGCTCTACATTTTAGGGGAAGAATACGCAACATCTTTGATATTTTTATTGGTTTATTACAGCAAAGTTGGTTGTGGGTGTTTTTTTTTTTTTTTTTTTTTTTTTGTTTTTTTTTTTCTGAAAACACATTTATTTTGCAATGTTATTTTTCTTCAAAACCCATCATGAGAAAATGTGAATCATGAGAATCGCTACTAAGAGCACAAACAAGCCCATATTTTTACATTTCATTTCTGTGACAGCGTGGCGATTGCTGTGCTGTTGAGCCTTGACTTATCAAGACAAGCAACTAAATTGTATCAACATTCTGCAGAGGTCTCCAAAGCAAAGAATTATCACAAAGGGGGTTCATTCTTTCAGAACTGAAATAACTTCCTGATCCCTGAATAAAATCTCCCATGTATTACTCCAGGAAAAACGCTACTTTTGTCTTTAGTGCAATAACAAGTTGCATCCTTGAAACAGAAGAAGATATAATTATGTGCCCGCCTCAGGCCATGATATCATCTGTACAAAGAATGGTTTGTTTTAACCCATGCAACCAAAGGAACAATTAGTAACAAATCTTTTAAATCTGTGTAGGCCGCATTTACTGAAATGCTGGCAATACAGTAGATGATGCTTATTAATAATGTCTTCATGTAGAGTGTGTGTGTGTGTGTGTGTGTGTGTGTGTGTGTATGTGTGTGTGTATATATATATATATATATATATATATATATATATATATATATATATATATATATATATTAATATATTATATTTCTCTTCCTTTCTGCTTTATTTTTTTTTCTGTCAGGACCAAAAGAAATGCATAAAAAAGCGTTTTTCTTTTTTACTTGCCCTCCGGTAGGCTTACCCCCCTTCATGACCAGACCATTTTTTGCGATCCGACACTGCGTTACTTTAACTGACAATTGCGCAGCTGTGCAAAACTGTACCCAAATAAAATGTATATCCTTTTTTTTCCCCCCAAACTGAGCTTTTTTGGTTGTATTTGATCACGACTGCGTTTTGTTTATAGCGCAAAAAAAAAACAAAAAAACAATATATCCAATAAAAAAAAATGGGGGATAACAAATCGAATTTCTTCATCATTTTAGGCCAATATGTATTCTGTTATGGGATTTTGGTAAAAAAAATCCCAATGAGGGAATGTGGCCTGGTATAGTTCAGGAGGTAGGGGGGTGCTCACCGTGGAAAAAAAAAAGGAAGCATGATGCTGCATATATGGTTGCCACCTTATCCCTTTCATCCCTTTTTAAACCTGAACACATTAATTACATGGGTTCTCTGGCTGATTAAGGTGGTAATTAAACTGACTTGGTGCCTTATCTGCATTTATTTAGCCTCAGAACCTGTGTAATTCAAAGGTGTTTGGGTTTAAAGGGATGAGGTGACAACTCTAGTTGTATAGCACCTCAAGATGGTTGCTCTTACTGTTTACCTTTCTCTGATCTGATGACAGGGCTTACTGTGCACACCAAGTACATTATTTTGGGTATGGAGCAAACAACTGTAGCCCCCCTGCTTCCCAAAATGCAGTGCTCCCACGTCAGAGCAGCCAATTGCTAGACTTGAATTGAATACTGATAGACCCCTTTCACAAACTGGAGTGTCGGCGGTAAAGCGCCGGTATTTTTAGCGCCACTTTACCATAGTTTTTGCGGGGGATGTTTCAGCCACTAGTGGGGGAATTTTAACCCCCGCTAGTGGCCGAAAAACGGTTAAAACGACCTGCATGAGCAACGCAGTTCGGCAGCGGCGCCCATTCAGTTCACAGCTCCAAAGATGATGCTTGCAGGAGTTTTTTTTTTTTCTTTAACGTCCTGCCAGCAGGCGCTGTTTTTAGCCCAAAAGTGCCTGGAAAAAACGTCTCAGTGTGAAAGGGGTGTAATGTGGGTGGTGATGGTGGGAGGAGGAGCTGGCTTAACTGGGTACAAGTTTTACAAGAAATTTGAAATTTTGTATTCACCTGTGGTAAGGGAGTTAAAAATAAGAGCAGGCATTTTACGAAGCCTGCATTGCAATGCCATGCTTAGTTTGATTTTTTTTTTTCCCCTATAAGATCACTTTAACTAAAAGAACGTTCAGATATATGTGGTATAGGGAGCTTACCCACCTGAAACCGATCTGCTAACATAAAAAGTTTCAATCTTCTATAATCTTTGAGATTGTAAATATTGTACAGAAAATTCTCAAAGCAGGTTGGCCAGTACTATTTACTGCTAATTTCCCTGTGAGTGGATCTTAAAACCTTACTTGTTGGAGAAACGTCCCTGCTTTTATGTTATTTGAATTGGGTACAGGTTTTAAAAGTCAGAAACTAGACTCACAGCTATCATTTTTTTGTGCCATTCTGGTTATCACTGCAGATGTTTCATTCTCAACATATTCAGTGACTTGTGTATGGGTTTAGGTCAGGGCATTCCTTGCAACTGTTAACCTAAATTCTAGGTTAAAGTGGTGTTCCACAGGAAAAAAAATAAAAAATCATTAAAATTCCTGGATTTTTTTTTTTTTTTAAACTCGCCTCTAAATGCCTGTTGCTAGGGGGTCCCTCGTAGTCTGCCTCCTTCAGTACCTGGGCTGGTGATATCACTTCCCCTCAGTGCAGGAAGGGCTCAGCTCTGCCCCCTCCCTCCTGTCAATCATCTGGGACACGTGACCGGTCCCAGATGACTGCATGGCCAATCACGGCGTGTGGCGCCGCTCGCACATGCGCAGTGAGTGACTGGCTGTAAAGCCACAGCCGGGTGCCCATAGTTAAAATGCTGTTGAACGGAGGAGGGAACGAGCGGGGCCTCATTCCCCTGCATCGCTGGACCCTGGGACAGGTAAGCGTCCGTTTTGCAGTATTTGTAGCTGCTGACTTTCATTTTTTTATTTTTTTTTTAAGGGGAACTCCTCCTAAGTAAGGATGTCTGTTTTGCACCAGTATTTTCCAGGTTCTGATTATTTATGTATCACCTTTTATGACAACAAAGCTAAAAAAGGGTCTTGAGAAAAGGTTACGAGCACTGAACTTATTCTCTCTGGAGAAAAGACGCTTGGGAGGGGATATGATTTCAATTTACAAATGCCATAACGGTGACCCCACAATAGGGATAAAACTTTTCCACAGAAGGGAGTTTAATAAGACTAGTGGCCACTCATTAAAATGAGAAGAAAAGAGGTTTAACCTTAAACTACGTAGAGGGTTCTTTACTGTAAGAGCGGCAAGGATGTGGAATTCCCTTCCACAGGTGGTGGTCTCCGCAGGGAGCATTGATAGTTTCAAAAAACTATTAGATAAGCACCTGAATGATTACAACATACAGGGATATACAATTTAATACTGATAAATAATCACACACATACAGGGCCGATCCTAGTGTCACAAGTGCCTGGGTGCAGAAATGTTTCTGGCGCCCCACATGGGCGTGGTCATCTTACTAACTCCTCCTCTTTACTAATGTATGTTTGTTGGGCACGGTGGCTGTTTGGCACAGTGTCTGCTTTTAGGTGGGGCACAGTGGCAGCGTTTGTTCACAGTGGCAGCGTTTGATGACCACAACAGTGGCTGTTTGGTCACAGTGGCAGCTTTTGATGGGCACATCACAGACTTCCAAGTTCCTTGACTGGCCTGGACACTGGTGCAGTGCAGGGAGTGTCACTCGCTGTGACTCACAGCAAGGCAGGCAGCCGCTGCGCCACAGCTGAACAGCTCTGCTCTCTCCAGGAGGAGTACTTCAGACCAGGCATGTACGAGTCCACTCTGGCTCCGCTCCCTCTTAGGCCGCGTACACACGGGCGGACTGTCTGTGTTTCAGCGGACAATCCGCTCGTGTGTGGGCTTCAGCTGACTTTTTCGGCGGACAGTCTGGCGGACTAAGTCTTTCGGAATTTCCGTAATATTGTCCGTCCAAACTTGGTTTCAGCGGACAGTCCGCTCGTGAGTAGGCTAGTTCGACGGACTAAGTATGGCGCATGCTCAGAAGGGATTTACACGGCGAAAGGTTGCATTGCAGTGTATTGGACGTCGTATTTCTAGTCCCGTCGTACGTGCTGTACACGTCATCGCGCAAGCTTTCGGCGGACTGTCTGTTCATCGTGTGTGGTCAAGTCCGTTCATTCGAAAGTAGGACGGACTGTCTGTCGGATTGTCTGACGGACTTAGTTGGGCAGACAGTCCACCCGTGTGTACGCGGCCTAAGCCACGCTGTCTGAAGATGGCAGAGGTGGGTGGAGCTTGTTTTCTAGCCATGGCGGCGGCGTGCAGAGTGCTGGGGCGGCCGCGGCGCTCTCTGAATGCTGGGGCGGCTGCAGCACCTCTGACTGACGTCACTGGTTGCTAGCTAGATGCCGGCTGGGCGGCCGGTGTCCTATCATATATGGTCCTCCATCGGCTAGTGTCCGCTGTTTACTGTGCATGCGCAGTACACAGCACACACAGATTCCGAAAATAGCCAAGGATGAACAGCGCCTGCGCCATGAGTCCAGGTTCTATCCCCACCATCCAAGTGGACATAGAGTAGGAATATAAAAGAGCCGAGCGCAGTGAGGCCGAGCCTGAAGCGTGGCGAGCGACGTTCGCCTGCAAGGGGCCCTCTAATTTTCCCAACCCCATGTCCGCTTGGATGGGAGGGCTACCACATCCACTTACGGCACAGGCGCCGTTCATCTTCGGAGATTTTCCGAAGCTTCTTCTGCCCCGTACTGCGCATGCGCAGTACGGGGCAGACACTATATGATGGCAGGACACTATCTGCCAGAACACCGGCGATTCTAGCAAGTGAAGTGAGTAACCAGTGGGCAATCAGCTTCAGCGCCCCTCTTCTGCACACAAATTACAGCGCTGGGGTGTGGTGTACCCCGCCAAGGATCGGCCCTGCACACGTAGGTTGGACTTGATGAACGTGCGTCTTTTTTTCAACCACACCTACTATGTAACTATGACCTTTTCTCATGTTGAAGGAGCACCTTTTTCCCCCAGTCTGCTTCACGGACTGCTTTATAATGAATTCAGTTTTGCCTTCTAACATCTGCATATTCATTATCCATGGAAAAGTTTCATGGACAAATGAAAGCATTTTATAGTTATAGGTTGAGGTCCATGCTTGCAGAACCATTTTCTCACTAGGAATCCGTGACAAATGTATTCTCAATGCAATGGGTATTATCTGCTACATATTTTTGGTAAAAAAAACTCCCAATAAGCGTATATTGATTGGTTTGCACAAAAGTTATAGTGTCTACATACTATGTATTTTTTATTTTTTATTTTTATACTAGTAGTTACGGTGATCAATGACTTTTAGAGGGACTGTAACATTGTGGTGGACAAATCGAACACTGACACTTTCGGGGACCAGTGACACTAATACAGTGATCGGTGCTAAAAAAAATATGCCCTGTCGCTGTACTAATGACACTGGCGGGGAAGGGGGTTAATATCGGGGGCGATCAATGGTGTTAAATGTGTCCCTAGGGAGTGCTTTCTAACTGTGAGGGGAGGGGGGGTCTTTAACTGTGGAAAGACGGAGATCTGTGTTCCTGCTTAGCAGAAACACAAGATCTCTCTTCCCCTGTCACAGAACGGCAGTCCGCTATTCTGCCTCTCTCGGGAATGATCGAAGGACATCAGGTCCACTGGACCTGCTGATTGGCTCATGCTGTGTCCAATAACAGCGAGAGCTGGTCGCCGGCGACGTGCATGCACTCCACAGACCCGGAAAGGGCTAATTCACGTACAGGTACGTGACTTCATGCAGGGGAGCCGCTGGCCCACAGTACATATACGTGGGGTGGTCGGCAAGTGTTTATGCTTGCCTAAAATAACTGTTAAAAATACCCCTATGATTAAGCCCTGGTATGGGGTTGAAATATGTCGGGGGGCATGGCCCGAGGAGCATACATACTAGGATCAGCTAAGGCGAGTGGTGGTTTCAAGCTAAAATGTTTAAAATAGTATTTTGTATTCCTTGTAAATAATTAAAAAATAATATAGATCTGTTTTCTTGACAGGTAACATGGGCTGACTTTTTCTGGGATATCTGCAGTGATAGTGTTGACATGTATGCGCCTGGCTTTGCAAAAGATTACCCAAAGCTGATGGCTCTTAAAGGAAAAGTAAAAGAAGTCCCAGCAATTGCAGAATGGATAAAGAGACGCCCACCGACACCCACAGAAATAAGCTTGTTACAAAAATAACATAAAATTCACAGAAATTGTATATTTAAAAGCTGAAAATGTTTGATCAAGCTTTTTTATTTTCATGTAGATCAACATCCAACAGATGATTCAAAATACATTACACATTCTTAAAGGAAATACATAGTGGTACTGTGCATTATTTTTTTCTATTATGGATGAAAAATAAAGCAGTAAAATGTGTTGTACAAATGGACAGTGTTAAAGTGGTTGTAAACCCTTACAGACCACTTTTACCTACAGGTAAGCCTAGATTAAGGCCTACCTGTAGGTGCAAGAAATATCTCCTAAACCTACACGGTGCACAAGATATTTGCAAAAGATGGGCACCGATTTCTACGGCGCACTGAGCGTGCTGTTTCTAGCGGTGATCGTGCCGTTAGTGGTGGCTCCCCCACGCATGCACAGGAGTGACGTCATCGTGGCCCCCCCGGCCAATCACTGCGCCAGAGCCACGATACCCAGAAGGAAGATGGATGCTTCATGGAAGAGCGGACAGCGGTGACATCGCTGGCTCTTGTCAGGTGACACATAATGGACTACATTGTGATGCATAGTAGCCCATTATGCTTTACCTTTGCAGGGAAACAGATAGAAAGTAAAACCCATCAGGTTGTAACCCTCTGATCCAATAAATTAACAAAGCGTATTCCTCAATAGTATGTGCTAGTCTCTATCCAAAGCACATAGTGCCCCCCTCCAGCACACAGCAGGTGATTGACAACCTCAGCTGTGCATGGTTTTCTCTTTGAAACTGTGTAGAGGGAGTCCTGTCTCTCCACTTACACTTGGCTCTGTGCTCTATGCTATGCATTGTTTCACATCAGATCCCTGCCATACCCCCCCCCCCCCCAATCGTCTGTAAATGAGAAATGCTGTGGAGAAGAGTGCTGCAGATACAGGTACAACCTATGTAGGAGGACTTGATTACTCTTTTTGTGTATCACCTGAGGCTAGTCACTTCACTGGGTAAATGTAAGGGTTTACAACATCTATAAGTTAAAAATAGCCTCATACATTTGTAAACGCCCCGTCCACAACACTTTTATTCATAGCCATCATAGCAGGGTGTGTGACAGTTTGAAACAGTTGTTCCTCTTGTTGGGAGGAGGGAGTAAGGGTATAGCTTACTGCCACTGTGTGTGTCTATGAAAACACACATCTATGAATGCACACGACTCAGCCCAGATACTAGCTGGGCAGTAAGGCAATGATTTGCTTATAAACCCATATTTTATTCACAATAGAAAACATATCAAATGTTTAAACTGAAAAAATATACAATTTGGGGGGGGGGGGGGTTGAAATTGATGATGGCAAAGTTAGGACAGGGCAACAAAAAGATGGCAAAGTGGTACTAACCAGGAAGAACTGGAAAAACATTTTGCAACTAATTAGGTTGGCAACTGGTTACTGAGTATAAAAAGGCATCTTTCTTGATTGAGTTTCTCAGCAGTAAAGATGGGCAGAGGTTCACCAATATGTGAAAAGGGAGTCTAAAATTGTCAAATTTAGAATAATGTTACTCAATGTCAGATTGCAAAGACTTTAATTATATCATCATCTACCATACATAATATCATCAAAAGATTCTTAGAATCTGGAGAGATCTCTAGGGACAAGGCAAAGATGCAATATTGGATGCCCGTGATCTTTGGGCCAAAACTTATTTATGTGATGTGTCCCTGCCATCAATTTCAAAATGACCTTATTTTCTTGTTTTTTTATTGTAAATAAAATATGGGTTTATGAGATTTGCAAATTATCCACTTCCAAGTGGAATATAAGCCCTTTTAAACTAAGAGGGATTGAAGCCAAACTGGCTATTTACAGTTTGATAACTATTTTTTTACCAAAACATACCATTGTCCTGTATTTCATCACTCTGCCACAAGATGGTGATATTGAGAATGTATTTCTCTTTGTGAACACACGATCAAACTTTCTGACGGGAAATGTTGGATGTCAGGCTGTTGGTGAAAAATCCAACTGTGTGTATACTCCATCGGACGATTGTTGTGGGACTTTCCGCCAACAAATGTTGGCTAGCATGTTTTCTAATTTTCCAGCAACAAATGTGTGTTGTCGGATTTTCTGATTGTGTGTACACAAGTCTGTAGTACAACATGCATGCCTAGAAGCAGAAGTGGTTGATCTTGTAAACTAGCATTTATAATGGAGAATTACATTTGTGAGGTGGAAAATTATGAAATCTCGAAATGCAGCGCACATTCTCTTCTTCTTTAATGGGATGATAATGAAGCTGCTTTGCTGGTGATACTGATGGAATTATTGCAAACAAATTTTCAAAGGTTTTTTTTTTTCTAGTGATATCAAGAATAATATTATTATGGTTTTCTTTCTTTTTTTTTTTTTTTTCTTTTGTGAAAGTTACCACAACACCATTATCCCGTAGTTTATAAGATCAAAGATACAACTATGTTGGTATCCCTTGTCAAAATTACATTGTATTTTTTAAAATGTAACTGCCTGCTCCTAAACTGTCATTTGAAGTAAAACACACAGCCATGTATTATTCGCCACAATAAACTGTGTGGGGATTGCGCCCCCTATTTATAGTTGTATCACTTGAGGAGAAGGTGGTGGATATTATTACGGGCAGTACAAAACACATATTTGCCACAATCTTTTTATTGTGCATTAAAAAAAAAATAATAGACATACCATCTGCCAATAGAATTTAACCAAAAAGTGCATTCTATGCATCCAAAAATATAGAAAATATACCAAATCAAATAATCATTGAACCAAAAAGTCAAAGCAATAACGCTGATTCTGCAACGTCTGGTTGGCAAACGGCCATTCACAAACAAACTGAAAAGCACAATCAACACTCGCCAAACTTCTATTAACACAAAATTAGCAGAAGGAGCCCAAAGGGTGGTGCTAAAGAGCAGAGAAACCACATAGTATGTCTAGTACGTCACTGCGTTCGTAATTGTTGGCCAACATTTGTGTGACCGTGTGTATACAAGACAAGTTTGAGCCAACAACCTTTGGACAAAGTTTCACTGTTTTGTTGGCAGAAAGTCTGATCATGTGTACGAGGCATAACACTTGTGTTGGGTCTATTGAGCACAGCCTTGAGTGAGGGGTATGCCTCAGTTTTTTTTTTACCAAAATATACTATTTGCTTATATTCTATCACTCTACCACACAGTGGTGATATTGAGCATTTCCATTTGTAAATGTCCTCTAACTCTCTAGTAGTTCTCAACTTCGGTCCTCAAGTACCCCCAACAGGCCATGTTTTGGGAATTTCTCTTAGATAAAATAGCTGTCCAAATTACCAAGCCAATGACACTGATTTAAAGCACCCATGCGAGATCAAGAAAGACCTAAAAACATGGCCTGTTGGGGGTATTTGAGGACCGAGGTTGAGAACCACTGCTCTAACTTAGACATATGTTGGCTTTAGAGCACACTCTTGAGTGAGGGCTATGCTTGGTTAAGTGCTTCCTAGTACATTTATTGGCCCTGAATAGCATTGGTCTATATTTGTTTGACATCTGTCTTATCCAATGAACATGATCCTTCTTTGTTGGATGTGGCTGTCCCCCGATGATGTCATCTGTGATGAAACCAGTAGGGCTGAGCCCAACACCTGCTACTGCACATGCGTGAGGGAACGGTGGCCATGTTTGTTGCTTGAATACCATACCACCGTGTTCAGAGGCATGCTGTGGCACTTCTTGGCATTTGTGATTTTTTTTTTTTTTTTTTTTTTTTTTTACACCTTAATAAATGTCTTTTTATGAGCAGTTCTGCGGAGTGCATTCCCAGTTGATTAGTGGTTCATTGTTTGCTATGAATGCATGTGATGATAGCTAACCAGCTAAATTCCTGGCATTTCCTGTGAAGGAGGGAAGGCTGGAAGAGTGCCTTTTTCCTTGGAATTCCAAATTACCAGTCATAAAATCTGACGTGACCATAGACCCCTGGGAGACCTTTAAAGTGTTGCTAAACCCAGCACCTTGCATTCGCTATATATGATGATCTCCCACAGTACACAGAACATGGAAAGGCATTTATGTTAGTAAATATAAACGGCTAAATACCTTTTTCTTATCAGCAGTATATAGCAGTCTTGTTACTACTTCTTCTATTGTGTCCGGCCAAACACTGTTTAAAATGTGTAGGTGTTTTCATTCTCCTCTGACCATCCCATGAGGCTGCATAACCCCTGACACTCTGGACAGTGATGATCACATGCACCCCCCCCCCCCCCAAAAAAAAACCTCTCTATCAATACACACCACACTGAACATGTGCAGAGTGCAGAAGGCTATGTGCTATCAGGAGACTGGGACAGTAAAAGAAGGGGAGGATCAGAGAAGACTGGGTGAAACAGCCTTTTTAGACAATGTGGAGGATTAACCCCTTAGGTACCACAGTGACTATAACGAGCATGCTTTACTGCATATACAGATTGATTTTACAGTTTTTTAGGTTTAGTAACACTTTATACATTTGAAGTGATGGCTTGATAAGTCCTTCCTATCTTTTCATCACTGCCTGTGGGACTTTGTTCTCCTTTTTAACCTGTTTTGGGATTATACACCTTCATATGAACTCGTTTTATTAGATCAGATTTTCTGTTTTGAATATATTGCATTCATTTTATTTTTTTGGGACTTTTTTGCACTTAATATTGATTGTTTTACACATTTGTCACAGTAATATGTAGTTTGTGTGTGTATTTTGTGTTTGATTTATACTACTTTTAGAGCTGTCTGGATGAGATCAGCTGCACCTGCACACCCTCCCCTCCCGTGGGTGGGTGGGTTTGTGTTTTGGGTCCGTTGCACCCACCCCCATCGGTCGGGTTGACAGCCCCGCAATCACCCCATCTATGGCACGGGCAGTGCTTCCCTCCGGGCTCTGGCTTTCCCTGCATCATGGAGGGCATGCGTCTTCTCCCTCCATCTCGGCCAATAAGATTGCTTCTTCTTTCGGCCAATCAGGAAATTGGTCTCAAGGACCACTTCCTGATTAGCCGGGAGGAGAATCGGTGTTACAATAGCGTATATTCATTTGCGATTGTCACACAACTGGGTGGGCTCGGGGTGGAGACCCCACCCTTTTTTTACATCCTATAAGAGGCTCTGGCTTTAATCGCGTGCTTCAAAGAAAAAACCCATTGGAATTTATGAGATCCTGATCATGTTATAAGTGTGGCCAATCAATGTGACTTTCTTATGCCATTGGGATCCCACAGGATCTTTTGAGTCATTAGGATGAGACTTTTTACTGCACTGTATGCATGTTTGTATCCATTAATAGTCTAGTCTACTAGGACATTTTTTGCTGCAGGTTACCTTCTCCTGGGCTCTCAGCTCAGTAGGTCTGGCAGTGTGGCGCTGATCCCATTTCTCCCCTTTTTTCTTTCACTGTGGTTGCAGAGGGGGTGGGGACTGCACCCTTGTGACATCCACCAAAGGAGTGACAGTGACCAGGGGCAGGCACGGACTGACTGATCAGTGACAGGGGAGCAAAGCGGAAGCAGGAGGCGGCGATGGCTGCAGCTTCTAATCCCAAAAGTAGCTCACTTGACAGAGCAGGTTGGAGTCCTGGGCTGCAATCGTGCCTAGGCAGCCTCGCTCCACACAGCTGGTAAAAAGGAGCCAGCAGGCTGCAGGAAGGTCCGATATAGGTTTTTTTTTTTTTTTTTTTTTTTTTTTTTTTTGGGGGGGGGGGGAATCTCCTGGTGTAGTATAGGGGAGACCCCTCCCTCTCTTACCCCACCCCTCTCTCTCAACCTTCCCCCCCCCCCCTCCACCTTCAAAGAGATGGAGCTCTAATGGGAAGAGGTGGAGCCTAAAGAGGAAGGGTGGGGTTTACGGATGAAGGGGTGGAACAAATTTAGATTGGGAGAGGCACTCAAAATTCACCACTGTGCATTAGTGAATACAAAACTTCAATACAATGTGTATTGTTTCATTGCCTGGAGTTTAAAGGGGTTGTAAAGTCAGTTTTTTTTCATCTTATAGCATTCTATGCATTAAAATAAAAAGTCTTCTGTGTACAGCAGCACTGTGTGCTCGGCCCCCCTAATACTTAACGGAGCCCCATCTCTGGCCTGTGGTGTCCACGAGTGTGTCTGCTATCCGGGACACTCCCTTCTAAATGGCTGAGACACAGCAGTGGTGTCATTGGCTCCTGTTGTTGTCAATCAAAATCAGTTATCCAATGAGGAGAGAGAGGGTGTGGGGCTGAACCACAGCTCCATGTCTGAATGAACACACTGAGCTGCAGCTTGGCTTGGGTGTCCCCATGGCACACTGCTTGCTGTGGGGACACTCAATAGGACGGAAAGGCTAGGATCACAGAAGAGGGACTCGGCAAGAGGAGGATCAGGGCTGCTCTGTGCAAATCCACTGCAACAGAGCAGGTAAGTATAACATGTTTGTTGTTTTTATAGAAAAAAATACCAAGACTTTACAATCACTTTAACTTTAGCATATAAACCATAAAAATGTACTGTATGTTCTCTGTCGAGGTTTTTTTTTTTTTTTTTTTCTACCACAGTATTTACAGTTACTATGGACACAAGCTGACGCACATTGGCTAATGAAGAGATGGTGAGAAATGGATTCATATATATATACAGAGAAATATTAACAGAACATCTGTCAGACAGCCAAAAAGAGATACTTAACATAACAACTGTAGCACTACCCCCCCCCCCCAGGAGCCACTGGTTGTATTGGGTCGTCTGTTCTTACCTTGTCCTCCACAAAAACCTTTGTACATCTGATAGACATCAATAGAAAGACTGGTAGCTTTTGGTTAGTACCTTAGGGTCTCCCTGAACTAAGACTCAGGATTTTGGAGCGGAAGCACAAAATATATGGAGAAATTAAATATTCCCCCAAAAAAAACAGGATATTGCAGTGTGGAACAATATCAAACAATAGAGTAGCTGTCCACTTTAAACTCTGGTAAGGTGAGCATAAACTATAGCTTTTCCCACTTAAAATGAACAGCCTAAAGGCCCGTACATACGATACGAAAATCAGATAGAAAAATTTGTACGACAAGCTATCTGCCAATTTTTGGATCGTTAGTATGGTGCTTTCCACAGGCTATACAATTTTTGGCAAAAGTTATAGCTTCTACAAACTATGGGAATGATTTATGGCATTTTAATTATATATATATATATAAAATATATTTTTTGTTTTTTAATAGTAATGGCGGTGATCTGCATCATTGCGACAGACAGATCAGACACTTTTGACACATTTTTGGGACCAATGACATTTATATAGCGATCAGTGCTATGAAAATACACTGATTACTGTGGAAATGTCACTGGCAGGGAAGGGGTTAACACTAGGGGGCGATCCAGGGGTTAAATGTGTGTTCCCTCAGTGTATTCTAACTGGGGTTAGGACTGACTGGGGGAGGGGACATATCATTGTCCCTAGTTAGTAGGAATAAACAATTTGTCTCCTCTCCCCTGAAAGGACAGGGATTTGTGTGTTTACACACACAAATCCCCATGCTGGCTCTCGATCGCACGTGTCCGGCGATGATTGTGCCTGCCGGCCATGCACATCGGGTCCCCCTCTGTGCAGCAGGCGAGCGCATCCTCTGGCGGCTTCTAAAGGGAAAGCTGTACTCATACTGGGTTTTTCCCAGGAGAGCCATTGTGCCACGGTATATCTGCGTGAACCGAGTGAAGAAGTGTCAAGGGGTTAATTACCAGAGGTACGGTGCATTCGGAAAGTATTCATAGCGCTTCACTTTTCCACATTTTATTATGTTACAGCCTTATTCCACAATAAATTTAATTCATTATTTTCCTCAAAATTCTACAAACCATACCCCATAATGACAAGTGAAAGAAGTTTGTTTGAAATCTTTGCAAATTTATTACAATTTTTTTTTTTTTTTTAAATATATATCATATGTGCATACAGTCAGTATTCACAGCCTTTGCCATGAAGCTCAAAATTGAGCTCAGGTGCATCCTGTTTCCACTGATCATCCTTGAGATGTTTCTACAACTTCACTTGGTTTCAACCTGTGGTAAATTCAGTTGATTGGACATGATTTGGAAAGGCACACACCTGTCTATATAAGGTCCAAAAGTTAACAGCGCGTCACAAACCAAGCCATAAAGTCCAAGAAATTGTCTTTAGACCTCCTAGACAGGATTGTATGGAGGCACAGATCTTGGGAAGGGTACAGAAAAATGTCTGCAGCATTGAAAGTCCCAATGAGCACAGTGGCCTCCATCATCCCTAAATGGAAGAAGTTTGGAACCACCAGGACTCTTCTTAGAGCGGGCCACCCAGCCCAACTGAGCGATCGGGGGAGAAGGGCCATAGTCACAGTGACCAAGAACCCAATGGTCACTCTGACAGAGCTCTGGCGTGTCTCTGTAAAATAGAAGAGAATTCAGAGATTTCAAACAAACTTCTTTCACTTGTCATTATGGGGTATTGTTTGTAGAATTCTGAGCAGCACAATTGTTACAGAGCATCAAGGGATAGTTGGTGGTGCCTTTAAGAGGGATAGTGCAGTATGGCTTTCCATAGGTTTCACTATAGAGTCAGTCAGTATGTCACAAACTCACCAACAGCCCAGTATTTGTAGTAGCAGGACTCCTTGAATGAGAAATGGGGGCCCCCTTTAACAAGAAAACGATTCCAGGTGTACTTCTGTAGCAATCAGACAGCAGTATCTCTATGATGCAGCAGCAGGAACCTCTAGCTAGGCTTAGTGGCATCACAACAGAAATCAGCAGGTCTGGATCTCTAGCGTCTCCAGTACTAGGCCTCAGGATGGTCCCCGGCTCCAGACAGTGGAATGGACAGACTTGACTTGGCAGATTGCAGCAGCTTCACCAGTTCTCCAGAACTGACACACGCACTTGGGTTGATTTACTAAAACTGGAGAGTGGAAAATCTGGTGCAGCTCTTCACAGAAATCAATCGGCTTCTATTTATTTATTTTTTTGTCAAAGCTTAACTTAACAAGCTGTAGTTAGAAGCTGGTTGGTAGGGATGGCCGAACTGTTCGTCCGGCGGTCGGTTCGCGGCGAATTTCGGCTGTTCGCAGGCCGCCCGATCGGCGGACTATTGCCGCTGTTCGCCCGGCGGACTTACATGTTTACTGTGTAAAATAACTTTGACCTATGATGACACATCCATCATGGGGTACAGGACAGCCAATTGAGACATTACAGCACATGGACAATTGGACATTCCCCCTAACTTATAAATAGCCCCGATCCGGTGGCCATTTTACATTTTCTACTGTCACTATAGGGAGAGGTTGCTGTGTGGAGCAGGGAGAGACTGCAGTGACCCAAATCGCTAGCTATTAGGTCCACAAAAGTTCTTTTAAGGACTGGTATGGTATAGGTGTAGTTCAGGATATAGGTTTGAGGCACTGCTATTCAAGTCATTGTTGCAGCAGATTGTCTTTTCTCAGTGCAGATAGGGACAGGACGCTGTGTGCAGCAGGGACAGTCAGTTTAATCATTAGCTGTTACTATTAGGTCCACAAAGGTCCTTTTCAGGACTGGTATGGTAATAGGGTTGTACACGTATAATATTCTTTCTTCCAAATATAGAAAGAATATTATACTTGATTGCTGCCCTTCTGCTGCAGTAGTCCTTTATGAGTATAGAGACTGAGGTACAGTCTGCTAATCACAACCTACTAGTTCCACAAAGGTCCTTCTAAGGACTGGTAAGGTATAGCGTACTAGAGTATATAGGGTTGAGTGAGGTATAGTCTGCTAATCTTTAAGGACTGGTATAGGTCCACAATATATAGGGTTGAGGTGCACTACTGCTGACTGCTGCCCTATTCTGCAGCAGTCCTTTATCAGTATAGGGACTGAGGTACAGTCTGCTAATCACAACCTACTATTTTTACAAAGGTCCTTATAAGGACTGGTAAGGTATAGTGTACTACAGTATATAGGGTTGAGTGAGGTACAGTCTGCTAATCACAACCTACTAGTTCCACAAAGGTCCTTAAGGACCGGTATAGGTGTACTATTTGGTGTGCAGTATATAGTTGTGTAATACACGTATAAAATACTTGCACATACTTGACTTCCTCCTGGGGCTGCTTATTATGAGGGGCTCCCACCATCCCTGTGCTATGCTGACTTACTCCTGGGGCTGTACCTCTGCTGTGCATATTATGAGGGGCTCCCACCATCCCTGTGCTATGCTCATTATGAGGGGCTCCCACCATCCCTGTGCTATGCTGACTTCTGGGGCTGCTTACGGTGCAGGTATCAGTGCTGTATATCACGGTGCTGGTGTCATTGCTTTATGTCACGCTGCTGATGTCAGTGCTCTCTATCACGGTGCAGGTGTCAGTGCTCTATATCACGGTGCTCGTGATCATCTCCCGCACTCTCTTCTTTGCCTACCCTGACCTTCCCTCTCCTCCATTGCCTTCATGCGCTCCACAGTCCTGAATTGTCACAATTTCACATATAAAAAAAGAATGCTTGTAGTTGTCGATCCCAGATTCACCTCATACATGTGTTATGTCATTGGTCATGTGGTGGGACTATGTGTGCACAGCTAGTAATTATTTTGTGGCTGCAAATTTGACCTGTAGGTTTGTAAAGTTCGCCTCCCATTGAAGTTAATGGGGCCCGCAGCGAACGTTACGGTTCGCGAACTATCGGCCGCGTTCGCGAAACGTCCCGCCGGAAGTTCGTCCATCACTACTGATTGGCTACCATGCACAGCTGTACCAGATTTTGCAATCTACAGTTTTAGTAAATCAACCTCACTGTCTACTATAAAACGCTCTTTTCCTGTATCTTCCTCCTTGTCTTTATCCTAGACAAGACCTTCTTTTCTCCACACCCGTGTCTCTCAGACCTTCCTCTGGTTTTGTCAGCTTTCTAACTTATGAGCCCTCCTGCACACAGCCATGCTGGCATTTGAAGTTTCCTGTGTCTGCTAAGGAATGGAGTTTCTTTTGATTGGGATCACAATTCCCAGAGTGCAATGCTCCTAATTGAAGGTGAATTAGAGTCCACCAAGCTCCATCTTGTGGCAGAAAAAGGGAAGAAGTATTACCTATTATAATGTATTAATTAAACTTGCACATTGCAGCTAGAATGAGAATTGTTACACAGTGTAAGATGTAAACTGAGTGCCAAACAAATCTTTACCATCCTATATGAGGAAATGTCTGCTGGCGAGTGTATTTTTAATCACTAAGAAACTTTATTAGTACTTTACCATATCATCATTCAAGACATAGAAACAGCAGCAGGACATACAACAAGAGAGCACACTGCGTTTACAATAGCATTGGAACATTACTTTGTTACATTTAAAAGCAAAACAACCACATAAAACGCAGACAAGTAACATAACAAGAGGGCTTAGACAGTACTGCCCAATATGGTTGCCCCCGGGTGTCTTGAGATCCACCCCAGTGTCCCCTATCATTCAGGCTGGATAAATGTACCCCGGTGGCATGAGGCAGTTGCAAGAGCTTTTCAAGTGTATTTTTATTACACCTTAGAAAGGACATAAGTTCAATCCCCCACCTTTAAAGGATCCTGGGGATCACAGGAGTGCAGTTGGTTCATCACTCCTGTGACCCATTTTCAGTAGACAGTGGGCTGACGTCACAGAGTCAGTCCAGGTTCGGGCAAGATTGTGACAATGGAGTTGAGATCTGCCCACATGCCTTGACCCGCACCCGGCTCAGGCTCTCAGCAAGCCGCTGAGAGCCTGAGCCGGCCGCTCCTGCACCCTCCACAGCCCAGCGCTCCAGGGGGGCAAAGCAGAGAGCTGGTGCCTGACAGTTACTGGCTGTCTGCTCAGGGATCTCTGAGATTCATGCATTAGGCAATGTTTGATCACTCAGTTCTCAGTGTTAGAGCCGGGGGACAGATGATGCATCCACCTAGGTAAGTATTATTCAGAAAAACAAACAAACCCTATACTTCACTTTTAATAAGCAAATACCCCAATAAAGTGATACAGGGCGAGTGATTGAAAGGGGGTAGTATATTATCAGAATTTTTTCCCTAGGGCCTGCTGAAAAGCATGCACCTATGCTAATGCTCCTTAGGTTGGTAACCTACACCAGTGGCTCTCAACCCTGTCCTCAAGTATCCCCAACAGGACATGTTTTGGGAATTTCTGTTAGATAAAAAAAGCTGTCTTAAATACCAAGCCCTTGACTCTGATTTTTGCACCTGTGCAAGATAAAGGAAAAACTGCAAACATGGCCTGTTGGGGGTACTTGGGGGCAGGGTTGAGAACCACTGACCTATACTGTTGTTTCCATACTGCATGCTAATGCATTACACATGACCATTGAAAAATCATACCTCTTTTTTGGGATGTTCAAATAATATCCAACCGTAATATGCCATAATGAAAGTGACCCCTTCATTAGATATTTGGATGCATCTGCAACTTCTGAAAACCTTGTGCCTACACCACTAATAATAACCATGAAGTATCTCTGACTACAAAATTTGTAATGCTACTTTAAAAAGACATTCTGGGGGTTATTTATGAAAGGCAGCTCCACTTTGCACTGAAAGTGCACTTGGAAGTGCAGTCGCTCTAAATCTAAGGGGTAGATCTGAAATGAGGGGAAGCTCTGCTGAGTTTATCATCCAATTATGTGCAAGATAAAAACATTTTTTTTTTTTCCTTGCATGTCCCCCTTGGATCTACGGCGACTTCCAAGTGCACTTGCAGTGTAAAGAGGATTTTCCTTTAGTAAATAACCCCCAATGTGTCCATGGGAACAAGAGAAAGACAACACTCTAAATCTTCCAAATGTATATTCTGACAAACATGTCTGTTTTGATTTTTTTATGACCAATCCAAACAAGCTGATGCATCCAAACTTAGTTCATATTTACAGTACAGTTAACAACAAAAAATTTGGAGATAATGGCAAGGATCATCTGGATGAGAAAGTAGTATTCTCCATGTACTCTACTGAACAAAGAAGTTCTGAACTTACAGACCTGAGTAGATGGAACAAATTTCTGTAAAAACATAGTTGAAACTACACTGCATAAGGGTGGTCTAACAGAATAAAACGCCTCTTAATCTAAAGCTTTTAAGGCCACTTGATCATTCACTCTTGGTAACCAAATAGACCAGCCAGGCAAAATGACAAGTGGCATGCCTGGACCATTACAGAACAAGTTAACCATCCATTCTTTCTAGTTGTGGGCCATTTTTCAAACTTCCCAGAGTTCCTGCATTACCAGATACAACATCTTACACTGTTGTTGCTAAACTCAAGTCAAGTGTATAGAGATGTGGTGTTACAAGGAAAATCGTTTCAGACAGCATACCTTTTCCAAACTGAAAGATGCATACTACTGAATCTGGGGAAGTCAGCATTCCAGTTCTTGATACATTGGTTGAGAGAGTTATTCAGACCCTAAAGCTGGTTTCACATAGGCTATCCAATCAGGTCCGCTGTCAGTTTTTCAGCCATCCATAGCTCTCCATCCACATTTCTCTGGGCTGATGCGTTGCACAAAGTCAAGTGCATCGACACTTGTTATGCTGCAAGTTGACATGCATTGCAATAATGGGATGCCAACAAGCAGCAATAGTCTGTAAATCCAAAATGACCCTTTTTCTTAACTCAGCGCACTACAGCACAGGGCATGATGTGCACTGTTGTGTAGAGAGACTTATTCTTCCAATCCCTAGTAACACATACTTGTAGGAAGGTGTAGTTCATCCACACAGCGCCTAGAGACGATTCAGTTCGCATTGTGCGCTATACAAGTATTTCATTCATTCATTCATCCTCCATGCTGTAGGTGGTACTGTGTTGGTGTGCTGCTGTGCATGTGGAAGTGAAGGCTTAGAGGAACACTGCTTTTCTGCAGACTTCATAGGGAGCATGGAACTGTGGTCTGATTGGACACTGCAGCTCTGAGTGACCATTGATGGCCATCTTTAGTGTGGCCAGTGCTATTAACCTCTTCGCTGACAGTGAGGGCAGCGCACTCTGTGATCAGCGAGTCCATGAGAATTGGCTGATCACAAATCGGACTAAGATGCTGATCCCAGCCCTTTACCATGTGATCAGCTGTCAGCCAATGACAGCTGATCACATGATGTAAACAGAAGTCGGCAATTGAAAATAAAAGCAGATACCTGGCTTGTGTAAAACGGGACATTGGTCCCACACACTGACACCCACTGCTGCTAAGCAGTGCCCACCTGTGACACCTATCAGTGCCACCTATCAGTCAGTGCTATCAGTGCCCATCAAAGTCACTTATTGGCGCCCTTCAGTGCTGCCTATCAGTGCCTCCTGATCAGTGCCCATCAGTGCCACCTATCAGTGCAGCCTCATCAGTGCATATCAGTGAAGGAGAAAAATTAGCTGCTTGCAAAACAAACTATGTAAACAGTTTTTTTTATTTTTCTAAAAATTAGCGGTCTTTTGTTTGTTTAGCAAAAAATAAAAACCCCAGTAGTGATTTAATACCATCAAAAGAAAGATCTATTTGTATGAAAAAATGATAAAAATTTCATACAGATACAGTGTAGCATGACCGCGAAATTGTCATTCAAAAAGCTGAAAATTGGCCTGGGCAGAAAGGGGGTTTAAGTGCCCAGTAAGCAAGTGGATTAATAGCAGTGCCCTGCTGGGGTTGGCAAACATTCTGTGAGTGGCTAGAGTAGGAAGAGAGACCAAGTTTATCAGGGGCAGTGATTTAGCCTTAGGGAAAGTTTTTTTACATTAGGAGGGAAAAGCTTTAGGGATATCATTGTATTCTCTTCTGCCCACCATCCGGAAGACTCACCGAATAGGTTCTGTTCATTATCTTCAAGAGCCAATGTGCTGCCACTCCGCCAGTCTGCCTTCCCTCTTGCAGATGCAGCTACCAGTAACATAGGTCATATGCCCAGGGCCGTCTTTAAGGCAGGGCAAAAAGGGGCTGCTGCCCCGGGCCCAGTCATTGTTGTGGGGCCCAAAGCAGCTGTCCCTTGAGCCTACACTGCCTGAAAATAGTTGACAGATGGATTCGGGAGTCACTAAGAAAATGTTTGCCCAGGGTCCAACCAATATTAAAGATGGTCCTGCATATGCCTGTTTGATAAATGTAGTACTGAGAGATACTGTGGGCAACCAACGTTACTTTAATTGTACCTGTACCACTAATGTTACTGAGTTTGCCAGTTCAAGAGTATCTAGAACTGTTACCTCAACTGTGTGCCACATTTACTATAGCTATTTATTAGTGCTAGTGATTGCAGATTCCCACTTGTCTTGTCTTGTTAAGAGCTTTGGCCCTACTTCTCCTTTAAATAAAACATTTTTGATGTTGAAAAAAATGTACTCGGCTTTCTTTGTAGGAATATGATATAATGTAATAACATACGTAACAAGCATTTAAAACAATGTAGACGTTATCCACCAGGGGGCGATATTGAATGAATATAATCAGATCCTTGTCTGTCTTTTTTTTCCTTGTCAGGTTCAAAGGTTTAAAGCTACTTTTGTCTAAGAGGCAGATCACAGTGCAGCTCATTAGATCAGAAGACTCTGGACAGCTAAGGTAATATGGAAAGCACACTATCTGAACATAAGCTATGGAAGGATAGGCATATCATTATAGCTTCTTATTACAAATGTACATGTCTGTATAAAAGGAACAATTTATAAACTCTATCCTAAAGAGCTAGCAGCTACTGCATAGAGAAGAGGAAGGTAGAGCATTAACAATAGATATTAGATTCAACTTTCTAGGTTAGGTTAAATATAGGGAAGTGTCTGTATTGTTATTTGGGACTATATACAAATATCTTTAGTGCAATGTTTATAGGCTGATTATTATACTTGTATTATTATTTTTATGTTTTGTTTTATAGAGTATTTTAAAAGCGCAAGAAGGCATTCTGTCGGCCAAAGATTGTTTGAATCTCAGCCGGTTCAGCAGGGAACAGACAAAATTCAAACCATCTATGGACAGGCTGATTGTACCCAAGTTGATCCATTGATCAACTTAGGCACAAGCAGCATGTTGGATTTCCATGAGGCAGTTATTACCAGTGGCTATAGCTTGTGGCAATAATCACTGTTCTCCCGACAGGGATAGCACGGTGCTACCACAAAACCAACCCCACCGGGAGAACACAATAGCTCCACGGGAGGGATTTCCTCATCAACACTGACTGTGTTGGTGGGGGAATCAAGCGATTTTCTTTCCTGCAACCACGCATCATCTATGGCCAGCCTAATACAGACAATACAAATGTCTAATGCATTTCCATTGTCGAATATATAGAGATATATTGCAAACCCATGCAAAACACTAACAAGATTAAATAGTGAGAAGTACAGCCATGTCCCCACAAGCTCAAAACCTACAGCAGGGTTTCTCAGTCGGGTGTTCAAATGCTGGATGTGGCAAAGTAAGTTGTGTAGGAAGCCATTTGTAGAGGAGAAGGTAATGACGAGGCTGGCAAGGATGAATACAGTAGGAAATGTACAGTAGGGAATATGCCAGTAGCTGCCAGTCCAGTAAGATCAGAGACTTCCTCCCATGAGGTGGGGCACGGGAAGGACAACAATGAGGAATTGGCTGCCTTTATCACATATTATTATAATATATAATAATATATAATGCTTAACCTTAAATTACGTCAGCTGTGATGCAGGTCAGTGCTCCCTTTGAAGTGGGTAAGTAGTTTGAAACTAGTATATAATATAAAGGCAGAGCTCTGTGCCATTATATGTCTAATGAGCCCTACCTGTCACTCTCAGCATGGTGTTTAAAGGATAAATAGGAGAGCAGGATGACATTAATAATGGTAGTGTGAGGGTATCTTTATGGTGGGTTACCGGATATGTGAACAGAATTACTCCCATTGTGATGACGATGATAGTAAAAATAAAAACACTACTTAGTTATAAGACAAACAATAATAGGAGTCGTTCTTTTACTTGTTGCCTAGTAATCCAGCATAGAAAAATCATCACACTACCATTAATAATGTCATGCTGCATGAGGAGGAAATGTCCCTTGGTCTCATGTAATGTACCCTGCTCCCATGCAATGTGCCATGCTCTCATGTAATGTGACCTGATGTGCTTTGCTCCCATGTAATGTGACCTGCTCCCATGTAATGTGCCCTGTTTCCATGTAATGTACCCTGCTCCCATGCAATGTGCCCCGCTCCCAAGTAATGTGCTCTGCTCCCATGTAATGCACCCTGCTCCCATTCAATGTGCCCTGCTCCCATGTAATGGGCCGTGATCTGCTCTGCTCCTATGTAATGTTCCCTGCGCTCATGTAATGTGGCCTGATGTGCTCTGCTCCCATGTAACGTGCTCTTCTCTCATGTAATGTGCACTGATGTGCTCTGTTCCCATGTAACGTGCTCTTCTCTCATGTAATGTGCACTGATGTGCTCTGCTCCCATGTATTGTTTCCTGCTCTCGTGTAATGTTGCCTGATGTGCTCTGTTCCCATGTAATGTGCCCTGCTCTCATGTAATGTTGCCTAATGTGCTCTGTTCCCATGTAATGTGCCCTGCTCCTATGTAATTCTCCCTTCTCTCCTGTAAAGTGGCCTTCTCCTACGTACTGTTCCTTCCCCCCCCAATTTAATGAACCCTCCCCCACGTAATGTGCCCTGCCCCCACTAATCTACTCTACTCCTACGCAACGTACCCTACTCCCATTTAAAGTGCCCTGCTCTGAAGTGCGACCCAGAATTCAGCATCTTTGTAGAAAAAAACAAGTGCAAGTTTTACATTTCTGACTATTATTTAATGCTATTTCTAAAAAATAATTGCTATATCCACAGCTTTCTAACCACACTGGTGATCTAGAGAGATAAGGAGTAGAAAAATAGGTATATGTAGGAAGAGGAGAGCGCACAGCTGTCCTAGTTTAATACCATTTTATTGGTTAAAATGTAAAGGTAAAAAATGTTTTACTCACTAACAAGGCAGGTGACCCGTCCTTCATATTCCCCTCCTCGTTGGGCACCAAGTGTGGGTCACATAGGAGGCTGACCCCAGTGTAGGTTTTTCTAGGCTATTCTAGGCACCTTGAATAGCCATACGCATAGGGTAGGACCATTGCGTCAGACCCCAAAAAGACAGCAATCAAAAAAAATCTGCAATTATAAATAACTCTAAATGGCAAGAAAGAACACTAAACAGGCACCCCAGTGTAAAACAAAAAAAATAAAAAAATCAGAAAACTGTTGCATCAATGTGAAATGTATTAGTTGGACTGAAATCATTTGCACACAGTCTTGGACTAAAGGAAGTTCCACAAAAAACAAGAAAGATGCCAAGTTTATTGAAGTAATCAAATAGATCTTACATGGTGCTGAGCAGTAATCCCAGACAGTGATGGAAATTTAGCAGGCTGAGAGCAGATGCAGTGTGCCGATCTTCAGTATTAAAAATCCAGCAAAGACGGGGAGATAAATGGCTGCCAGCCACGATGGGGCTTCTTTAGTTAAGTGCTGCCCCAGCCAGGAGGGTTAGAGTTAACTGAACTCTAACAAGCAACCTGCCTACAAGCACTTTAGATATAAATTGACACCATGTGCCATATTGTGGTTCCAACACACACTTTGATGAGTGATTGGTCTTCTGATGTCTCTCCCAATGGGAAAATTAATCTGTAGTTGACAACCCAAATGATCAATAGGCCACACACAGGGAAGTGGATTTCTACTAATAGTTGGAAAATATGATCGAAAGTTATCAATTGCATCTGAGTTTCCACCATGTAATCTCATCTGATCAACCAAAATATGTTTGGATTCATCATGACCAAAGCATTTCAGTGCTGCTGATTGATAAAATACGATCAATAATTTTCTGCGCTGGCCCATTGATTGATCAGAAGGGGAGTTTCAGCTATTTGATTATTTTCTGATTCGATCATTTGATCGAATCCTAAATCAGTCAGATAATAATATTGAAGCACGTATGGCCACCATTACAGTAGAATGCATAGGTCTAACTAGAATATCTCAGGTCATCTGCCCATTATATGCTATATTTTACAGATATTTTATCTACATTACACATCATTAAAGCTGTAGAGTACATATATTTTATTATGAATGTTCTTTCCTCATAATACTATTATTAAGACATTATGACAGCTTGTCAAAAAGGAACGTCATTATGAGATTATTCACATTTAACATTCAACAGTCACTGAAAGCAGACCATTGTTCATTTTGTAGTTATGAAATAATGTGATAAAGATTCCTGTTTAAAATAAACTCTGGTGAATTACATTCAGGCAAAACAAAAGGGAAGTATGTACCAAATGTACCTAATAATAAAACGCCTTGCCTAATATATGAAAATCAGTAGAGGAGCATGATCCAAGGTGTAATGTCTACAGAACTTGTAACAATGTACAAATGATAGATTATTTTTAACCCTAGACAGAAAACATGAAGATATAAAAATTACAATATTCCTGCAGTTAGCATAAGGCTACATTCACATCTCCGCGTGCCAAATCGTGGGCGTAATCGCCACGATTCTACCCACAATTTGCAATGGTGGCAAATCGCGGGACGCCCATGCGTTGCTTGTCAATTGCAATAGAACCTCAAATGTGGTGCGATTTTTCCCCATACATGAGCTTCTTTTGGGCGACAGGTGTTCCGCGATTCTATTTGCTCGATTTTACCGCGACTGTCGCCCCCATACCCCAAAATGTGAACGGAGCCTTAAGCTAAACTCTAAGCAGACATTTAAAAAAGCACAAATTATAGCAGTTCTGTAATCATTAATACAGCATTAAATGCATTTTTTTTAAATGCAAGCAGTATCGTACAAGTACCTTTGATATATGACCTGGTATCAGCTTTGTGCAGTCTCTGTACAGCAGAATTATGGGAGGAAAAAGCAGCACAATGAGCCAATCAGTTTATGTGCTGGCAAGAAAAATGATGTTAGGGGAATAAGCTGAGTGACAGACTGAGAAGTATGAGCTCATTATTTTGCTGCTTCTCCTTTCACTGTCTAATCACAGGCTGGGTGGGCGCAACCTGGGCTCAGAGGAAGTGGGTTGATTGATGCTGGTCATGAGACTGAGGAAATCTAGTGGCAGAAAAAAGTGCTGTTGGGGAAATCTCTGGATTCAGGTTTATTATTGTAACAGGAGTTGGATTTGCTAGATTATCTTTTAACAGGCTATTGTTTTTGCTACTTTTAGCTGGAGTTCTGCTGTAATTTCTAGACATATCTCATATGCAGGGCCATCTTTAATATTGACTGGACCCCGGGCAAACATTTTCTTGCACATGCTTTGAAACATACAATAAATAGCATCTAGACTCAAAATCAGTTTACTGAATCAGATCAGGCAGTGATTGTGATTGGTTGCCAGAGGTTACAGTGTATCATTACTGCTCCCTTACTGCTAGAGGTTACAGAACACTTTATGGCTCACTGTTTATTTTCTAGAGGTTACAGCACATGACTTCTGCTTTTTGATTGGTTGCTAGAGATTACTGTACATCAATGCTACTCACTGATTGATTCTAGAGGTTACTGGACATCTATACCACTCACTAAATGGTTCCTATAGGTTACTGCATATTCTTACTGCGCAATGATTAGTTGCAAGAGGTTAGTGCACATCATTACTGCTCACTGATTTTTTGTCAAAGGTCATCATCTCCCATCAATATACAGAAAATTCCTAGGACTCCTGGGATCAATGGTAATTCTGGGGGGTTGACTGGATCAGTAAAAGTGGTGGGGAATGTGATTAGTTAGGAGGCAATACACTGTGGCAAATTCTGAATCTTGTAGAGCAAAGCTGGAGATCTTTGGCTAGTATATAGTGGAGGATTCTACCAATGTAATGGGGAATTTACAATAAACACCAATATGAGGGGGGGTTTGCATTGACCACCATTGTCAAGGAGATTTGTACTGACCACTAATGTAAGGTGAAACTTCTATTCCAACCACCAATGTTAGGGGGAATTTACACTGACCACTAGTATAAGGACAATTCTGCATTTATCACCAATGGCAAGGGAAATGTACACTGATCACCAATGTTATGAAGAATTTACACTGACAACCAATGTAATGGGGGATTTTACATCAACAGCCAATAAAGGGGATTTATACACTGGCCACCAATGTAAGGGGGATTTACACTCATCACCAATTTAAAGGGAGCTTCTACATGGACCACCAATGTAAGGGAGGATTCAAAACTGACAAAAACTGCAAGTGTGGATCTTTTTTAACAATTACCAATATAAAGAGCCGTTTCTATACTGGCCACCAATGTAATGTGGATTTACATTGACCCCTAATGTAATAGGGGCATTCACAGTAACCACCAATGTAAAGAGGCATTTACACTGACCACCAATGTAAGGGGGGGCTGTCACACTGGTCACTAGTGTGAATGAAAGGATTGTAAAGCAAGCCCCAATGTATGAGAAGATTTACACTGACCACCAATGTAACTGAGACATTTAGCCTGTGTTCACATTTGTGTTTGTCGGGAACACATGCAAAATCTCCTTACACCACAGAAATATGCTGCCCTTTAGCAGATACACAGCGGTGCCATTAATTGTTAATGATATCCTCATGCATCAGCTGAGATGTGCGTATTCACATGCACCAAAATTCAGTGTGTTGTGGCACCATGTTATTTTCAAGAAGGGTTACACCTTCAATTTGCTTACCTGTGCTGAACAGGCTAATGATAGGCTTAAAGCGGAGTTTCAGCGAAAATTTGAACTTCCGCTTTAAGTGCAGGTGACCCCGACATGTAATTTTTGGGGGGGGGATACCCACTTTTTAGAGGGATCCAGCTCCCACTTCCTCCCGGGGCACCGTGGTGCCGGAAGCAAGTTCACCTCTCTCCCCTCCCTCTCAGCAATCATCTGGGACACATCACAGGTCCCAGATAATTGCCTGGCCAGTCACAGTGCGCAGTGTTGCTCGCACATGTGCAGTGTGTGCCTGGCTGTGAAGCCACAGCCGGGCGCTTACAGTGACAATGCCGACGCTGCAGAGAGAAGGGGAAGAGGAGCAGGGCTTCGTTCTCATCGCTGGACCATGGGACAAGTGAGTGTCCAATTAGTAAAGGTCAACAGCTACACTTTTTGTAGCTGCTGACTTTTATATGGGTGGAACTCCGCTTTAATGACTATAGTTGTAGGCAGGACTCGTTTACCTCCCCAGTGAGCAGCATTCAGGAGTGCTAGTAGATATGACCTCAAGGGGACATGATGTACATACCAATGGCGCGTTTCGGCACTATTTACATATTTGTTGCAACTGCTATTTACATATCATTGCACGTTATTTACATGTAAACATAGGGTCTGCAGGTGAGTCATCTGTACATGGCAAAAGGGCAGAGCTGGACAGCAGCAACAGAACTTTACACTGAGATATCGGGACACAGTACGGGACTAAAACTTCAAGGGATAAGGGAATTTAAACTGGGATAGTTGGCAAGTATGAGGCAGCCAGTATGGGGCCCAGGGCAGCTGCCCCTTTTGCCCTGCCTTAAAAATGGTCCTGCTCATATTAAATATAATGTGTTAATGCCCACCTAACTGATAAATGTATACATGGGCCTATCACATAAGAGAAAAGGGAATAACTTACATGGTCCAACAAACCTTGTGTTTCTCTTCTCGCCTGTCACCAAAGAGAACAGCAGTGAAATGGAGGGAAAGTAAGCATATGTGGGGGGAAGAAGGACATTGCTGCCATATGCAGGAGTGGTGGGGGAGTATATTGCTGCCATCAATTTCAAAATTACCTTTTTTTTTTCTTAAACTTGTAAATGTTCTCAGTTTAAAAAATTGATATGTTTTCTATTTGCTACTGTGAATAAAATATGGGTTTATAAGTTGTTCAATCCATTGCATGCTGCTTTTATGTAGATTTTACACAGTGTCCCAACTGTTTTGGAATTGGGGTTGTAGTTTACAACTGATACCATAACTGTGTTGGCAGATCTCACTATGTGAACGGGGACATGTAACAAATATAAACTAGGCTTTATCCTAAATTGGCAGAAAAAGCGAAAATACGATTTAAAGTGATTGTAAATGATCAACTTGTAAAACAACCCATTCAGTTTAAAATGGAAATGAAAAGCAAAACATGTGTATATAGATGTAAAAAAAAAAAAAAAAAAATCCATATATATATATATATATATATATATATATATATATATATATATATATATATATATATATATATATATATATATATATATATATATATATACCTTTTCCCCCCTTTTTTTTATAAGTGGTCAAATTCCCTCAGTTCTCAGCTGCATAAGAGCTGGGGGAAGGAGAAGCAGCAGTACACTGATCTTCCCAGTGAATGGCAGTGCTGGGGGATGTCAGAACAAGTCTGTTTATTGGCGGAGAGCAGGCTGAGTGACCTGCATAGCTAGAGAACTGACCATGCTATGTTTTCCTGCTTAGTGTGGTCAGTTTCCAATAGAACAGTAAGGGGGCTAAGAGGAACACCAAGGATTTGACATAAAGGAAGCAATACAAAGAGAACAGGATATTTTCTCATACAAGTACATGGTACAACGGGCAGATATCAGAAATATGAAGTTTTGGCATAACTAAGGCCGCGTACACACGGGCGGACTGTTCGCCCAACTTTGTCCGCTGAACAGTGTTTCAGCGGACAGTCCGCTCGTGTGTGGGCTTCAGCGGACAGTTTCAGCGGACAGTCTGACGAACAAAGTGTTTCGGAATTCCCGTAAGACAGTCCGCTGAAACTTGGTTTGAGCGGACAGTCCGCTCGTGTGTAGGCTTGTTCGACAAACTAAGTTTCGCGCATGCTCAGAAAGGATTTACACGGCGAAGGTTGCATTGCAGTGTATTGGACATCGTATTTTTCGTCCCGTCGTACGTGCCGTTCACGTCATCGCGCACGCTTTCAGCGGACTGTTCGTTCATCGTGTGTGGTCAAGTCCATTCATGCAAATTTTGAGCGGACTGTTTGTCGGATTGTTTGACGAACAAAGTTGGGCGAACAGTCCGCCCGTGTGTACGCGGCCTAAGGCCGCGTACACACGGGCGGATTGTATGGCCTACTTAGTCCGTCATACAATCCGACGGACAGTCCGTCCTACTTTCGAATGAACGGACTTGACCACACACGGATGCACAAACAGTCTGTCGAAAGCTTGCGCGATGACGTGTACAGCACGTACGACGGGACTAGAAATAGGAAGTCCAATACACAGCAATGCAACCTTTCGCCGTGTAAATCCTTTCTGAGCATGCGCCATTCTTAGTCCGTCGAACTAGCCTACTCACGAGCGGATTGTCCGCTGAAACCAAAGTATGACGGACAGTATTACGGAAATTCCGAAATACTTAGTACGCCAGACTGCACGCTGAAAAAGTCCGCTGAAGCCCACACACGAGCGGACTGTCCGCCCGTGTGTACGCGGCTTAACACTTTAAGTGTAAACTTTAGACATAGGGTATTTTTTAGGTACTATGTTAAGCTTGTTGATTGTCCAGGCAGGAGAAATTTTACGTTTTATGGACATGTTTTAGTTTCGGGACTTGGACAGTAGTTGTGACTTTTATTTGCTTTCACTAATAAAAACTCTGTGCCAAGCTTACAGCATTCCCCCCAGTAAAAACTAACATGGAATTTTCAATGTTAGTAATTTTTCTTTCATCTGAAAAGTTTGTATAAGTTATGGAACCTAAAGTGTAACAATAGATTTTAGCTGGCATCTAATTTTTTAGCAACAAGTGCAGTAGAGAGCTTAGACACTAACACCCACCTTCCTTGTAAAACGGACATGAGATATTTTATTTATACAAAAACAGAGAAATTTCAGAGGCGGAATGCTGGATCTGACAATTTCTATTGTTCAGTCTTCCCTTTACAAAAGTGAATTGTTGTTACTGTGCATTTAATATATGACGGGTTTCCCACAAAACATACAATATATAATTAAAGTAGTAAAGTTTGCATATGCAGTGTTTATTTTCAAACACTCCTAGAACATTGTATATGCAAACATTTCTTTTCAGCATTCACATGTGTGAGCATGTGATCAAATAAGCCATTGCTATATTTAAATGATAGAGATACGCCTAGTAGGTATCCTAGGTTTTTATACTGTTTTTATATTTATTTTGTCTCCAAATAATGTAAATATAACCATCAAATATAACCATCACAGCTCAAGGGAACCGAGGTCTACCCTACAAGCAGAAGTGTTTCCATCAAAGTACAGAAAGGCTACCCTAGGTGCAAATGGGTTGGAAGCTGAAATATTATAGCTGGGAAGTATCTATTCTGATAGCCATCTCAATAATGTATTTATGTTCCTCAAAGATAAACTGAAGTATTCTAGAGGCACCATCAAAAACAGTATGACTGTTTTTGAACTTGGAGAACCAGCAGTGTCATCTAGACCAGTGATTCTCAACCCTGTCCTCAAGTACCCCCAACAGGCCATGTTTTGGGAATTTCTCTTAGATAAAATAGCTGTCCAAAATACCAAGCCATTGAAAGCACCTGAGCAAGATAAAGGAAACCCTGCCAACATGGCCTGTTGGGGGTACTTAAAGACAGGGTTGAGAACCACTGATCTAGACTTCTAACAACTTTGTGTATTAGGCCCCTTTCACACAGGTGCTCCGATCAGGTTCGATTCGTTTTTCAGGTGGACCTGATCGGGCCCTCCTTTCACCTCTATGGGGCGACGGATGTCACCGGTGACATTCCCGCTGACACTCGCTTCTATCCGACCTGATTCTGCTAAATCCAGACAGATGTTGGTCCTGTTTTCCAGCCGTCTGGCAGATTGTATGAAAATGGACAGGTAGTCCATTATCCAATCTCCCCATAGAGGAGAGCGGGACTCTGTCCATCTCCGCTCTGCACAGTGAGCAGAGATGGACCCGTCATCTGCCTGCTCAGCGGGGATTAGCAGAGTGTATCAAATGGATCCACCCTGTGTGAGAGGGGCCTTAAAGTGTATCTGAACCTTCATGACCCTGCAAATAAACCTTCTGTCTCTTCATGTCTACATTTCTTCATTGTATCTATGGATGGTTATCACACTGGCTGGACCAACATGAACCCTTTGTTCATCTCCACCACATTAGGAATGATGGGACTAGTTGTTAGTGCTTTCTGTGAAGCTCACAGGAAGTGACAAAGACCCTGCACTTCTGGCAATATCAACAGTATTTTCTTTACTTGCTGAAAATGTTATTAGGCTGAAAAATGAACACGAGTGCAACCACAACATTTTTTATAGGTTTAACATGCCTTAAATAAATAATTCCTGTAAAGGGAAGGGCATAATTGATGGCTCCTACTAAGATTTCAATCGTTATTGATGTACCTGACTCAACGGCTCTGTGTGAAGGACTGTGCTGGACTGCACCAACCCCCCCCCCCTCCCCCACGTTCTGAATGTTGTGTATGATCACAAAAATGAAATAAAGAATAAAAAAATGAAAGTGGTTGTAAAGACCAAGTTTTTTTTTTTTTTTTTTTTTACCTACATCAATGCATTCTCTGTATTATGGTATCTACCTGATCTCAACCCAGTGCTGTGCCTGAGAGCAGCTGCTCTGGTCTCTCTCTCTCTCTCCCTCCTCACTGGACTTAGTGAGAGCAGCCTTAGCCATTGGCTCCCACTGCTGTCAATCAAATCCACTGACAGGAGAGTGGGGGCAAACATGAGTACTCCCCCCCACCCAGCATGAGGCTTGCTAGGGGGAGTACTCAAAGGCAGGAGGATCCCAGAAGAGAAGGATTGGGGATTCTCTGTGCAAAACAATTAATATCACTTAAACTCCTAAATACACATTTAAAACACATATAAACTTACCTCCCAAAAGAATTTAATTGCTGTGCCCCCAATCCTAAATTAACAAAGCCTCCTGTCAGCAGTCTGTAATTGGATAATGAAAGAGCGTGATAATACTAATAAGTGATCCCTCTGCTCTCCCTCTCTCTCCTTTTATCAGTGTATTCATGTGCATGTAGCACAACCTTTTTTTCTCCAGGGTCTGTTTTTTCAGAAAATATAAAATGTTCGGGAGTTTTGACAAATCCTTAGGCCCTAAATGTACATTTCAAAAGTAAAAAAAAAAAATGAAAGGATAGCTCTGGTAGCTATCTTTACACACACACACACACACACACACACACACACACACACACACACACACACACACACACACACACACACACACACACACGTCATCAATTCTGATCAATGGAAACACATGATAGCCAAAGAAGCATGGACAGGTGTATAGGAATTGGTGGGGTGCTGGGGTTATGTATAGGGTAAATATATAAGAGTATAGTTACCCCTTAATAATAAAAGTAATGGGCTTATTTGAAGTCCAGCCAAATAAAACACTCTTGTCGGCATTGTTCTGCATCATTTTGATGCCCAGCTTTATTACAGTGTTATTCAACCAAGTATAAAGTTCACACTATTTCGATTATGATTTTAACCTCGGGAAGGTTAAACAGGGATCAGTAGCATGGAGCACATGTTTGTTTTGGCAAGTAAATGTTACTGGGTGTAATGTATTTTTTGTCAAGTAAGGCAAGTCTTTTTTTTTTCCAGATACTGTATGTGCAGTCTGATAAAACACAAGCTACAAAACGTACTTTAAAAACGCAAAATAAATGTGGTCCCATTTAGGAGTAGCATGTGAATGTCTTCTTCTGCAGCCTCGGGCATTATACATTGTGTTAGTACTTTTACATACATGAATATTGCATACTGTAAAATGTTGCATTTTTAGTAGGCTGCCATTGCTTACCTTTCTGGCCACCATTGTTGCCAGCGGTTTTTGAGTTAGTAACTTTGAACAAACGTGGAGCAAGCATGTTTGCTGAAGGTCAGTGGCTCAAAGTATCGGATCACTTTGACAGCCAGACAGACATTTTCAGAAGACTAGATGCCTCACACATCTTAGTTTATAAACCTTGTACACCCCTTTAGGAACTTATTTTCTCCAGCTAAAGCTGAACTCCGAAAAAGACCAAATACCCCTGTGCGGTGGACCTCTTCTCTATGCTGAAAGGTCTAAATGCTCATTTTGGCTTTGGTTACTAGGACCAAAAAGACTTTTATTTACCTAATCCCTCATTCCTGCAGGATCCTCCTTCCATGCAACTGGTACCATGAAGCCTCTTCTCTAAGGTTTTCCGGGCAGTGGTCACAGCTCTAATTTCATCAATTACAATCAGGGATGGACTGGGACAAAAATTTGGCCCTGGACTTCATCCAGACCAGCCCACTTTAATTTTGCAAACAAGCACAAAAACAGTTTATAAAACTATACGCAATTGTGCAAAAAAACATAATTAGCATAACATAAGGAGTCCTCACTAACTTCTTTTATTATTTCACTTATTCTCCTCTGTATTTTTCTCATATTTCTCACATCACTTCGTGAAGTTGAGGGTGAGCCACGCAGCCATTACTTTGTCACTGAAACCGGCCCACTGAGCCATCGGCCCACCGGGAAACTCCCTGTAAGTCCCAATGGCCAGTACATGCCTGATTACAATACAGAACCCAGTGCATTGGAGAGAACAGGAAAGTGTCAGTTTTAGGGGAGGTGAGGGATAAGTTATGCAAAAATGAGGGCCCCACTGCAAGGATATTTCTTCTTCACCCCAGAGTTCAACTTTAAAAGACTGTTGGTGCTGTTTTTGTGCCACTCTCTTCAGTTATTTGTGCATGGGCAGGGTGAAAACAAAATCTCAAAAAGTATTATATAATTATAAACTACTTGCATCATGTACATAATATATGTATGTGTGTATATATACTGTATATCCTAGTATGTAATTTAAGGTTATTCAAATTACACTTTCCATTTCAATCTAGAGCTACTTATTATACAGTATCTCACAAAAGTGAGTACACCCTTCACATTTTTGTAAATATTTTATTATATCCTGTACCTTTTGTACCTCCTGTACCTTTTGTATTGAACTGTACTGTAATTGTGTTGTCCCCCCTATACATTGTAAAGCACTGCGTAAACTGTTGGCGCTATATAAATCGCATAAATAATATATTTTTTCATGTGACAACACTAAAGAAATGACACTTTGGTACAATGTAAAGTGAGTGTACAGTTTGTATAACAGTGTAAATATGCTGTCCCCTCAAAATAACACAACATACGACAATGTCTAAACCGCTGGAAACAAAAGTGAGTACACCCCTAAGTGAAAATGTCCAAATTGGTTCCAATTAGCCATTTTCTCTCCCCGGTGTCATGTGACTCCTTAGTGTTACAAGATCTCAGGTGTGAATGGGGAGCAGGTGTGTTAAATTTAGTGTTATCGCTCTCACTCTCTCATACTGGTCACTGGAAGTTCAACATGGCATCTCATGGAAAAGATCTCTCTGGAGATTTGAAAAAAAGAATTGCTGCTCTACATAAAGATGGCCTAGGCTATAAGAAGATTGCCAAGACCCTGAAACTGAGCTGCAGCAAGGTGGCCAAGACCATACAGCGGTTTAACAGGACAGGTTCCACTCAGCACAGGCCTCACAATGGTCGACCAAAGAAGTTGAGTGCACGTGCTCAGTGTCATATCTAGAGGTTGTCTTTGGGAAATATACATGTAGTGGTACCCCCATGGGGGCTGCTGTGTTTGTTCATTATCTTTTGTCAGTTGGTTCCGCTTCCCCTTCCCCCATGCAATTACATGACACTAAACAGTCCAGTCTCTCTTTATAAGGCTTTATTCTGGGCATAAATCGGTGGGCTGTTCAATAGAGTCTATGAGATGCCCCATCCTACCCCAGTTTTAGGGGGAAAAAAAAGGGTACTAATCTTTAGCCATAGCATTTGTTAGTTAAATCCCCTCTAGCGATCCTTTCCTGGTTCCAATTCCTATCTCAGGTTGCATATCCATTAATGGACAGATAAGCATCACTCTGAATAATGCTGTGGATATTGACCCCGAAGTCACAGGCCACACTGCCTATTTCCATGACTTGTGTTGTCAAACTTCCCTCAGTCCTGGAAAAATGCGGGATACTGTGGTCCTTGGATACACAGTATTAAGTTACGGATTAATCCTACTGGGTTGCACTCCCTTTGCTCTCTCCCAATCAACAGTCCATGTTCTACTCACAGAAAGTCTATTCCCAGTTTTATTCTTCCACTTAGTTCCTACTTCCTCCTCCATGCTATCTGGTACATCCCCGCATGGGACGCCCAGTCTTCCTCCAGCGCTACATGCTGACTTCTCCTCCAGGGGCCAGACTTCGGGCTCCCTGGACTCACCTCCGGCTATCCGACTCCGGGATCTCTGAACTCCCGGGCCTTCAGCCTCCTCCCGGAGGCTCCGGGATCTCTGAACTCCTGGGCCTTCGGTCCTGAACCTCTGGACTCCAAACTCCTCTCCCTCAGAGCATGTGACCCACCCTTTTTATGAGAGACCTCCCATTGACCATAGAAATTAACTGCTGGTCAATTCTCTCACATAAGTTTCTTGCCACTCAGGTCTCAGGCCATCCTCTCTTTCCAGCAAAATCTACTACTTCCACAAAGTCAAGCAGAGGAGGTATCCCTGAGCCCAAGTGTAGGCGACCACTCCCTTCTACTCTGACACTCCCATCCCCAAATAAACAACCGGGCCTAGTAAAGAGTAGGACCCTGGCAAAATTGACCTGTCTCTAACTCCTATACTGTAAAAAAAAAAACACCACTAAGCACCTACCTAAAAGTAGAGGGCACTACATACGTATGAGTGCTGCCAGCATTGCTGCAGAGGTTGAAGGGGTGGGGGGTCAGCCTGTCAGTGCTCAGACCATACGCCGCACACTGCATCAAATTGGTCTGCATGGCTGTCCCAGAAGGAAGCCTCTTCTAAAGATGATGCACAAGAAAGCCCAAAGTTTGTTGAAGACAAGCAGACCAACGGCCAGGGTTGTCGGGAAGAGGCCCTTGTCCTCATCAACATGGGGACAAGGTGCTTTGGGGTGGGGGGGAAAGGCGCCCCCTTTCCCCAAAGCACCCACCTCCCCCATTTTGAGGGCATGCAGCCTGGTACCGTTCAGGAGGGGGGCGCTCGCTTGTCCCAATCCCCTTTCCTGACCGGCCGGCTGCGTGCTCGGATAAGGGTCTGGTATGGATTAACCGTTTTTTTGCGAGCGACGGGGCTCGCAAGGTGTCAGTTTCGCAGATGAAATCTACGAGATTGACTTCCCTTTCTAGTCCCGTTGTACCTGGAGTCACGTTCAAAATGAACGGACGGACAAGTCCGTTCATTCTGAAAGTCTGTCAGACTAACAAGTCCGTTTGTGTGTACGCAAGTCAGCTCGTTCGGAAAGTCTGTCGGGAAGACTGTCGGACCTAGTGCGTCAAAGTCCGGCCGTGTGTACGTGGCATAACTGACATTTGTGACACTTTTTTTGGGATCTAGTGACATTATTACAGTAATCAGTGCTAAAAATATGCACTGTTATTGTACTAATGACACTGGCAGGGAATTCGTTAACATCAGGGGGCGATTAAGGAGTTAAATGTGATCCCTGCAGTTCTAACTGTATGAGGGATTGGCTACCTGGGGAAACATAGCAGAAAGACAGGATCTGTGTGATCTCCTGTCTGAAGGGAGATATGCCTTGTTTACGCATGCAGATCCCTGTTCTGTCACTGCAGGGAACGATCGCGGGTGGACATCAAGTCCGCTCCACCTGCTGCCTGGCTCCCCCGCTGGCCAGTGGGTGCGTGTGTGCGCCCACAACATAGGGCTCTTGAGCCAACATAGAATGAAGGCAATTCAAGGGGAACAAGCTGACCTGCCACAGTAAAATGTACAAACGGCAGCTAGTCGGCAAGTGGTTAAAAATATTTAAAGGGTAATTCCACTTTCGTGAGGAAATAACAAAAAAAAAAAAAAAAAAGCAAAAAATATTGCATATACAGTTGCGACACACGTCATATTGTAATTGAATGTTATTAAAAATTACCTTTCCTTTGCAATATGCAGCCGCTGTAATTTTCAGAAAATGCAATGCAATATGGTTACCTGGTGTTGTTTTGTACACAGAAAGTGTACCGAACACCCCCCAGAAACATAATTTCCTGCTTGTGCGATTGGCTCACTGATTTTCCCAGAAGTCTAAACCAAGATACAACTCAGATTTGACGCATCTCCTGGAAGAAAATTTTCATTTTTGGTGAGATACTCCCAATAGGAACACGTATAAAGGGATGCAGACCTTGCCACTTTCATCATTAGTGCCCTGCAGGTGCACAGCTGATTGATAATTGTGAAACCACTCCCATTAGACCCACTGAGGATAGAGGCACAGAGGAATAAACAGGGATTTCTTCAGAATTACAAAAGGTAGGACTCTGCAAGAAAGCTTGTTATAATCCTTGCAATGTACATGGATCACCCAGAGGGGAGTGTTTTTTTTCTCGACAAAAGTGGAGCTACGCGTTAATAAAATAATACAATACACATATCACTATACTTTCCCTTTTGTATTGCTAACATCATCGTAAGTGTAGCTATTAATTTTAATTGTATGGTAGTGTATGTGAATTTTGTATAGGTAGTATGTATTACTTAATATATAGAAATGTACACATTTGATCCATGTTAATGTAACTGAAAGATGGGAATGAAAAAGCTACTGCATTGAAATGAGAGGAAATGGTGAAATTCCATTTCTGCAATGTGGGGAAATTGTGACAGGGATACATTTTAACACTGCGGTTAAATGAAACCTGTCATTTTTTTCACAACACAGAGTTCCAATACTGATTTCCTTTGCAAAATGCTAGTTGCTTGACTGTTAGACATTATGCACATAAACGTTTGCATGATGAGCATAAAATCCTCAGAGCTACAGTAAACTGCACCGAGAGACTGCAGGTGCCGCATACAGCTGCCAGTACAAGAGAATTGCTGTACACGGCCATATAAATGCTGCTCATTTCTGCATCAGTGTTTATGCTTGTTCTCTGTCTTCAAAAAACAGCAGATACAAACATCTGTGATGCTACTACAACTCCTACTGTAGCTGTTCTAGGTCTGTGAGTTACTGTTAGGATCATTATGACAGCCAGGCAACAGACATTAAATTAAAAGGTCAGTAACAGTAGCTTATGCAATATTCTCTTGATAGGTTCCAATTAGGGTTCCCTTACACTTATGCCCTGTACACACAAGCGGAATTTCCATGGGAAAAAGTGTGATGTGAGCTTTTGGTCAGATATTCCGACCGTGTGTATGCTCCACTGGACTTTTGCTGTGGAATTCCCTCCAGCAAAAGATGGGAGCAGGTTATCTATTTTTCGGAAATTCCGATCGTCTGTACCAATTCTGACATGCAAAATTCCTACGCATGCTCGGAAAAATTGAACTTAAAGTGGAGGGCCACCCTGAAAACTAAAAAAATATTAAAAATTACAAAAAAATATAAAAAAAAAAAATGAAAAAAAATTTTTTTTTTTACTTACCAGAAATGCCTGTTGCTAGGCACTTTCTCCTAATCTTCCTCTTCCTCCTCCGCGGAGATCTTCTGTCTTCGTCGCGGCGTCTTCTGGGTAATGAGTCGCGCTGTGTTCTGGGAACTGTGTGTTCCAGAACACAGCGCGTCCCATTCAGAAAGCGCTGCGGGACTCGCGCATGCGCAGTAGCTGCGGGACTCGCGCATGCGCAGTAGGAAACGGGCAGTGAAGCCGTAAGACTCCACTGCCTGTTTCCCTTACAAGGAATGGCAGCACCGGGACCCGAGAGCCGAGGGACGGGTCGGCCTCGGGCGGCCGACATCGCGGGCACCCTGGACAGGTGAGTGTGTTGATTAAGTCAGCAGCTGCAGTGTTTGCAGCTGCTGACTTTTTTTTTTTTTTTTGTATAACCGGCCCTCCTCTTTAATTTTCTCGACTTATCATGGTGTTCGTCACCGTGCTCTTGACAGTCGAACGTTCAGAGAACTTTTGTGTGACTGTGTGTATGCAAGGAAAGCTTGAGCGGAATTCCGTCAGAAAAACCATCCAAGTTTTTTCCAACGAAAATTCCGATCGTGTATACGGGGCATTAGGCATTCTGTTGCAGTGTGTAAATGTGCATTATAGCCTTGGCTTAATGTGCATTGCTTAAAGGCAACCCATTCATTATGAAAGAACTGACTTTTTTTTTTAGCAACATTGCGGGCATGGGCCCTGTATGTAGAGAAATAGGGGGTCTGCTTTTGTTTGTTCACTGGCTATCCTCAATACTTTCTTCTGCTAACTTCCACCAATTGTACATCAAGAGACACCCTCTACACAGACAAATGGTAATGCATTGATAAAAATTATAAAATTGCAACTCAGCCGTCTGAAAGGCCCAAAAGTGCAAGGGCCCATTCAAACCTTTTCATACTTGTGTGTTTTGAGAATGTATGCACAGCAGCACATTTTGTATTACCGGTATGTGTTAACGTGTGTTAAAAGTAAAGAACAGACTAAAAAAAAACTTGTTTTTTTCCGGCACATTGCACCACAATGGTAGCGTGTTACCATATGTTGTGGTGTGCTGCAATCCATGTGCCTCGAAGCTCTGTTACCTTAGTGCATTTTTGAATGGCACCCCAACACACTTAGACCCCTTTCACACTGGGGACGCTGCCACGTTAGCGTAAAGAGCACTTTGTTTAGCGACGCTTTAGTGCTGTTTAAGCCACGATTTTTGGCCGCTAGTGGGGCACTTTTAACCCCAAAGAAGGGTTTAAAAACGCCCGTGTTGTGGCGCTTCCGAAGCACTTTTCATGTTCCTTGGAAGCATTGCCTATTGATGCTGCTTGCAGGACTTTTCCTAACGTCCCACAAGCACACAGCCCCAGTGTGAAAAGACACACTGAAATTAATGGGGAGGTGGTTTTCAGGTTCTATTTAGCCCCCTTTCATACTGAGGCACTTCTAAACTGCCAGTAAAACACAGAATGATTTTGAAGAGCTTTTCAGGCGCCTTTAAAGAGCTTTCTATTAATTTCAATGGAGAAGGGCGTTTTTTTACCGACGTGCCCCAGTGTGAAAGCATTCATTGATTTTAATGGAAATGGGTTTTCGTGAGCTTTTCAGGTGCTTTTTTTTTTAGCGTGAAATTTCCTCAAAAGTGCCTCAGTATGAAAGGGGTCTAAGAGGCTATTTCTAGTGCTAAAACGCCTGAAAACTGCCTCAGTGTGAAAGGGGTCTTAACAAGAGCATTACTGTATTCATCACAACAGTGTGTTTCAGCTCTTAGGCCCCTTTCGCACTGAAGCTGCCAGTAAAACATTTGAGTGCTTTTGAAGGGATTTTCAAGCGCTTTTGAAGAGCTTTCTAATGGAGAGGGGCATTTTTTTTCACCGCCCTGCCAGACCACTGCCCCAACTTTTCAGGCTTTTTTTTTTAGCGTGAAAGCGCATGAAAAGCGCATCCGTGTGAAAGGGGTCTTAATGTTGCCCACATTTTGGAGGCTGGCTGGTTATTGACAATACAAAACTACTGTATTCTTGTTAACTTCTTTATTCATACATGTGGCCCATGACCCAGTGCCTATGGAATTGTTATCACATCAGCACTGGCTTAACAAACATTTTTTAAATCTTATCTTGCTTGGTGTCACCTACGCAATGAGTATCAGGACTAAACCCTAGATAAAAGTTCTTTTTTTGTGTGCTTAAGGGTCAGATGTGATTGCATGGCATCTAGGAACAAAGGTTTGTATCATAAAGGAGTAAGGAGAAAGAACCACAATGTTCTATCACTGTGCTTTTAAATCACAGACAAAAATCACATGGCATTAGAAAGAGTGTCACTGAACCTCAATACTCAGCAGCAAATCCTTTATGGACTAAAGGACAACACTGTAATGTACTTGCACTGCAATCCTTACATTCTATGTTCTATAAAACCTGATTTCACATGGAACTATGGCTTTCAGTAGAAAACTATTCTGCCACTGTTTTTTGTTGAACCCATAGCGCTACCCTGTAGGAGCCGCTGGTAATTGGACCTATTTCCCCCACTCACAACATGCACAGCCTGGCATTCTGCATTGTCAGTATTCTGCTCGGGCTAGGGGTTTCTTTTCAGGATTTTTTATTGCACAAGAACTTAGATAGGGATCAGGAGCATGGGATACCCTGACCTGTAGAACTTGAGGACTGCTAGGGTTTCTGGCATCTCTGTACAAAATGCTGGCTGTATTGCACAACCTTAGGTTGAACTGTACTGTCTCATGACTGAACTTGTACAACTCCTGGCTGTGTTGCACAGCTCCTGGCTGCACTAAGCACAGTTAAGCAATATGGCAAGCTCCTGGCTGTCTCACACAGCTCCTGGCTGCACTGGGCACACTTAGGCAGTATAGCATGCTCCTGGTTGTCTTGTACAACTCTTGATTGCACTGCATTGGATTGTAAGGTAAAACACTCACTCAATGCTCACTCAGTCCTAGAATAATGGCGCTTCCCCACACCTGTTCTCCTGCCCTGTCCAGGCTCCGACCCAGGCTTTATTTGGTAGGCCTCCCCCCCCCCCCCCCGCTAAGTTTAGCCGAGACCTCGATGTCTCCAAAAGGAATTGTCAGACTTCTCCTCTGCCTTTCTCTCTGCCCTGGGTCAGAGCCCCCCCCCCCCAGCACAGGGGTATCCTCCAGAAGGCTAGAGCCTGTAACTCTGCACTCTTCTGCCAGGCTTCATAACATTAATGCAGCATACACACATCCGGACTTTCCGTCAGAATAAACTCTGACAGAGTTCCGACCGAGCAGACTTGCCCACACACAATCGGACCAAAGTAGGGACTAGAAAAGGAAGTTCAATAGCCAGTAGCCAATAGCTGCCCTTGCGTCGTATTCGGTCCGTCGGGCCAGCATACAAACGATTTTCCTGATAAAAATTGATTTAAAGCATGTTCTATTTCTAGGTCTCTCGGAAATTTTTTAAAGAAAATTGATCGGATTATGCAACACACGATCGGAATATCCATCTGACCTTTTCTGCCGAAAAGTCCGGTCATGTGCACACGACATAATAGGCTCTCCAGCCACCTACTGAACATACCTCTCCAGGTATTGGCCAGAGTTCCATAAATATTCAGACTGCCTGCTCTGCTCTCCCACTGCTCTTCAGAAGACAGGGGGAAGTAGCAGAACAGCAGCCTGTGAGCCACTGAACACTTTTCGCAAACTCAAAACGTGCCATTTTGTTTTTTGCTGAAAGTAGTGGCTTTCTTCTGACCACTCTGCCATAAAGTCCAATTCTATAAAGCATACATCTTATTGTCGTGCTATGTACAGATACTCCAGGCTCTGCTGTGGAACTCTGCAGCTCCTCCAGGGTTACCTGAGGTCATTGTGCTGCCCCTGATTAATGCCCTCCTTGCCCGGTCCATGAGTTTTGGTGTGCGGCCATCTCTTGGCAGGTTTGTTGTTGTGCCGTGTTCTTTCCATTTGGTTATAATAGATTTGATGGTGCTCCTAGGGATCATCAGAGATTTGGATATTTTTTTTATAACCTAACCCTGACTCGTACTTCTCAGCAACATTGTCTCCTACTTGTTGGGAGAGTTCTTTGGTCTTCATGGCAGTGTTTGGCTAGTGGTGCCTCTTGCTTAGGTGTTGCAACCTCTGGGGCCTTTCAAAAAGGTGTGTATATGTAATGACAGATCACGTGATACAGATTGCACACAGGTGGATATCATTTCACTAATTATGTGACTTCTGAAGGTAATTGGTTGCACCAGAGCTTTTTATGGGCTTCATAACAAAGGGGGTGAATACATACGCACATGCCAATTATCAGTTTTATATTTCTGAAAAATAGTTTTATGTATATATTTTTCTAATTTTACTTCACCAATTTAGACTATTGTGTTCGGATCCATCACATATAATTCAAATAAAAAAAAACATTTAACTAAAGGCTGTAATGTAACAAAATAGGTAAAAAGCCAAGGGGGTGAATACTTTTGCAAGGCACTGTAGCAGTGTTACATGCTTACTCACAGGTACTTTAGATGTTGAGGTGTAGTAGTTTACTTTCTCTTAAAATTCATATGCAAGAATATCTGTGCAAATTATGCTCTGTTGCACTTTATGTGTATTGATGTGTTGCCCACTTCTTTTTATTAAAGTTGAGTTTTCTGCTCTGCACATCAAACGGAATGGTTCTTTTTTGTATATCTATAATTGGAATTAGAAATTATCAGCTAATACCAGATCAGATATAACAGGTGCTGACACTTTTATATTATAGCACCCAACATTTTTTTTTTAAATCAACACTCTGCATTTAATAAGATTTGCATACAAGCTTATAGAAAACTTTAAAAACTGAAACTTTTATTGATGTTGAGTTGACACCTCTTTGCTTATTGCCAGTGCTTAAATGTATTTTTATGTTTTTTTATGTTGTAGCCATTTCAAAAGTAAACCATGCCCAACTACAAGCTGACCTATTTCAATTTCAAAGGGAGAGGAGAGATTCTACGCTACATATTTGCTTACAAAAATACTCCATATGAAGATAACAGAATTGAATATAGCGACTGGCCTGCCCACAAAGCTTGTAAGTATGAATCTATTGCAGAGATTGTGTTGTATCCTGCATTCATATTTATAATGTATATGTATAATGGAAGTAACAGTAACTTGGAATAGACTACTAAATACACTGCACTGCTTTTTTTATATTTATATATCTTGTTTTTACTTTGTTTACTTTTAGATTGATAGGTATAACCCTTTCCCGCCGAGCGTACGCACATCTGCGTACTCGGCTTCCGGGGGTTATACCGGGATGATGCCCGCACCTGCAGGCATCATCCCGGTACCGATTTTTACAGCAGGCGATTGGCTATCCAGGCATAACAACCGATGCGGCTAAAAGCCGCTCGGCTGTTATGCCGGAGGAGCGGGAGGGGACGCCCCCCCCTCCCGCCGCCTCTCGCCGCTGTTACCGGTGCTCCCGCTCGATCGGGAGCACCGATTAAAGATCCGTCGGCTCTGGCTGCTGGGGAGGAACTGGAACGAAGCCGTAATCGGCTTCGTTCCAGTCTCCTCATCGTAAACACGGAAGCGACGTCATGACGTCACTTCCCGTTTACTCGGCTGCCAATGGCGCCGGTTTTAAAAAAATATCCGGTATTCAGAATCGCCGTTTTCGGCGATCTGAATACACTGAAGTGTAAAGGAGGGGTGGGGGGTCTTTTAGACCCCCGATCCCTCCATAAAGAGTACCTGTCACCGCCTATTACTGTCACAAGGGATGTTTACATTCCTTGTGACAGCAATAAAAGTGATCAAATTTTTTTTTTTTTTTTTAAACAATTTAGTCATTTAAAAATAAATAAAATAAATAAAAAAATAAAAAAAAAATTTTCAAAGCGCCCGCCGTCCCCGCGAGCTCGCGAAGCAAAGAAAACGCATGCGGAAGTCGCGCCCGCGTACGTAAACGGTGTTCAAGTCACACATGTGAGGTATCGCCGCGATCGTCAGAGCGAGAGCAATAATTCTAGCAGTAGACCTCCTCTGTAACGCTAACCTGGTAACCGTAAAAAATGTTTAAAGCGTCGCCTATTGAGATTTTTAGGTACCGTACTTTGTCGTCAATCTACAAGTGCGCGCAATTATAAAGTGTGACATGTTTGGTATCTATTTACTCGGCGTAACATTATCTTTCACATTTCGCAAAAAAATTGGGCTAATTTTACTGTTTTGTTTTTTTTTTATTCATGAAAGTGTCCCTTTTCCCAAAAAGTTGCGTTTAAAACACCACTGCGCAAATACCGTGTGACATAAAATATTGCAACAATCGCCGTTTTATTCTCTAGAGCCTCTGCTAAAAAAATATATATAATGTTTGGGGGTTCCAAGTAATTTTCTAGCAAAAAATATGGATTTTAACTTGTAAACACCAAATTCCAAAAATAGGCTTAGTCATGAAAGGGATAAGGTCTGGGCTCCTATATATGCAATGATGTGTGTGGCAAAATGGTCTATTGGGTTCCATTTATCTGATGTTTTGGTTGAGGGGATGCAACTTCTGGTTAAGTGAAACATTAATTCTGGTTAAAAACTGAAGACGCTTTTGGTCTCTGCCCCCACATACACCATACACATACACAGCTATGACTTGTGAAAAAAATGTTACACCCCTCTGAGGAAGTCCAATACATGGATGAAATGTGTGAGGCTCAACAAATGGTTTCTCTGTGCCATATCACGACTGTCTTGGGGATGTACTGTCATTACATTGGGACCACAAGGTGGCTGGTGACAGCAATATAGTGCTCCCCTGATCTGTGCATTTTTTAAGGAAATATCCCTCTATCTAGATTAGATGGCTGTACCATTTGGCTTCCATTTACACTAGCTGGTGTTTATCACCAGTGGTTTAAGTTTATCTACTTGACTAATACACAGCAAGACATCCTCTGTGTTTATACAGCCTATCATTATCACAATTATAAAAGATTTTGGCTATATGATTTTGTCGAATGATGTGTATTAGGAACTCATTTGTGCCTACATTGTGTGCAACAAGAATTCCTTTTATTGTCACTACACTTCAGCCAGCAGACTATATTAGATATTTGGTGTTTGTTTTCCGCCGGGATAACGGGGTTTTACAAGAGTCATATATACTAACTAATGGGCGGTAATGTTGCTTCCTCCATTTGTTCATCACAAAGCTATAGAATAGGTCAACTGGGAAGTCACGACATCCTGTTATGTGACAGAACAGGATGAAGTAGCACATGCATCTTCTATCTTCAAGTTGTGTTCCAATCTATGGATATACAATTTTGCATATTATCCTGCTATCCACGTGAATATTTGGGACATCGCTATTGGGAACATTGGTATACACTTTGTATTCCATAGTGAATTAGAATTCTGCACTCCTATTGTAACAAGTATAATCAACAATATTACATTAGTTATGGTCCCCTGTGTGTTGAATTTTTGAAAGGACTACACTACTATCTGTAAAAAGACAAATCTGTATTTTTGTTGGTGCATATTCTGGGATAGGCGTTAGTGATATGCTGAGTTTTTTTTTAACGGTATCATTACGCTGGATGATCATTGCTGTTTTACTATAAAAGATTCAGATTTTTGCAGGGCCCTGCATTAAAGGGTAACTCCACTTTCGTGGGGGAAAAAAATAGCAAATAAATAATATAGCATGTACAATTGGGATACAAGTCGTATTGTAATTGAATGTTATTAAAAATTACCTTTCCTTTTCAATATTCAGCCACTGTAATTTTCTATAAATGCAATATGGCTACATTGAGTTGTTATGTACACAGAATGAGTACTGACCACTCCCCAGTCAGATTTCAGGCACCCCCTGCAACAAAAATGTATTTTTGGTCAGATATTTCCTCATTAGTACCCTGCAGCTGCCACAGCTGACTGATAATTATGAAACCACTCCCATTAGACTCACTCAGTACAGAGACACAGACAATCACACATGGATTTCTTCAGAATAACAAAAGGTAGTAATCTTCAACAAATGTTGTTATAATCCTTGCAATGTACATAGATCACCCAGAGGGGAATATTTTTTTTCACAACAAAAGAAGGGTTAAAATTTAAGTATTTTTAAGGCCTCGGCTGGACACTGTACTGAGTGGTACTAACATTTACGGCTGTATGCCCCCATAGACAAATGGCCACAATGCAGTATTCTTTCACTCTGGGTATTTGTTCATGGGCCCAAATCATTCTGACCACTTGGTACAATGAATGCTGAATGTGTCAGCTTTAGTGCCAGAGCGCATATTCTCATCACACACATACCTGGAATGAGTTCTTAAGGTACTGGTTGCGGTAGCGGTCACCAGCTGGATACTGGAATCTGTGCAATAATTAGATATTCACCAGCACACCAAGGATCATTCATTTCGTCCAAACGGTTTTTATTCAAGAAAGATCACATCACAAAATGGTGTAGTGCAACATTTCGGAGTCACGCAGGACCCCTTAGTCAGACATGTGAAAAACCGTTTGGACAAAATTGATCATCAATGTGCTGCGGAATATCTACTTATAAGGTAAGTATTTATTCCTGCGTTGCCATGTATGGGAGGATCAGGATGGAACTGCTGCAGACACCGAATAGGGGTCAATCTGTACCCATACACAGAGTAAAACAGAGTGGGGGTTGGCACTGCGCCGTTCACAGAAATCAATAGAGACTGTGATGCGTGGCATCATAGTCATGTGACTTCATCAGTAGGGACGGAAAGGCACTCAGGTCGACGCTGGCAAAGGAGCTTGCCGCTCATGGAGCAAGGTCCTTTTATGTTATGCGAGTACCGCAAGGTAAGAGGCCACTTTCACTAGTGTGTGTCTCTGCACAGAGATATATATTCCTCAGCACCTTTTGTTCGGCACATTTGAAGGTTCGTTGCACAAAGAAGAAGGGAAGTTATTGCATTTTGCACACTTCAGTTGCATTGTTTGCACATCTTTGGACTCGCATGACATTTACACAATAAGATAATACTTTGCACTTTGATATCAGTCACATTTACCGATTATGGTTTGTATGAATTTTAACGATTTGTATGTGTACTGCTACCTTTAGCAGCACAATTTTTTTCTCTCTATTGATTTCTTTGAACAGTGCAGCACCAACCCCCCACTCTATAATATCTACTTATAGTGCTTTGCCTGCGGTTTTAACCCTTTTTCGCCCGTTAGCAGGGGTTAAAACCAAAAAAATACTGTCGCTTTACCGCCGGAGCCCGTCCCAGTCTGAAAGTAGCCTGATTGTTAGATTTCTATTTAGATTAATATTTGCTATCAGCCATTAAAACAAGAGTTTTTTTTTTTTTTTCCTATATAGTAATAGATTTCACATTAGCAACATTTGAAGTTTGTTCTCAACCATGATCACAGTCCCATTTTTTATTTTTTATTTTTTCTGGAACAAAAACTGAGAGTCGTTTAAAGTGTATGTTTACAGTCTGGGCAGTATTTCAAATAGTTCAAAATGCAACAAAATATACATCAAAGCGATGGTATCCTTTCAAGGTTAGTAACTATTCAGGGACAAGCATTCCCTTGAGTAGAAGATGTGTCATGCATTTTAGCACATTTGTATAAAAAAGGTGTTTGCTTTAATGCAATCGATAATTTCACATTCACTTCATAAGCGAAGAAAGAACTTTTCAAAAGTAAAGTCATTTAGCAGCAACCTATAGCAGTCAGTTAAGATATTACCTTACATTTAGATCATTCAGAACAGAAACAATTGAATGGTGGCTACAGATAGCTGCAGTCTGCATATTGCTCTAATAGTGTTAATCTGTAACTCGGACTCGGTTGCTTAACTATATTTCATCATGGTTACATAGATTAAAATAATCAAAGGTTATAAAGTTGATGTTTGGGACAGCATGACATGGTAGTAAATGGCTTCTCAATTTTCATGCTTACAAAACAACAAAACTATTAGAACTAGAACATTCAGTTGTCATTTTTCCAGTGCAATTCAGGAGATCAATTAAGAAACTACATTGTTTTACGAGTATGTTTCTCCAGCTTTTTTAAAGCAGGCCCCCATTCATAAAAGGGTCAATTGTAAAGACCCTTTTATGGAAGATTAGCTGGAGCAGGGTTACATTCCAAGCTAGATAAATATAGCCAAAGCATATTTTAAATTCTACATATATTAAGGAATAGTAGGAGCTCTGTCAGGGTTGTATTGCGCTCTGTGACCCCCCCCCTCCCCCCCTCCCATTCATATAAAGAGTAAGAGCACTGTCACAAACAATATTAATAAATGTTAATAACTAGAGCATGTGATAAATTGATAACAATGGTAATAGGAAAAAAGGATGAATCAGTATGGAGCATAGTCTTGGTTTAAAAATCGGTCCATAAAATGATAAACCGCACTAGTGGCAGCTCCCTTAATAGCGAAGCAGTCCCTGGAAAACAGGATAAAAGAAAACAAGGTCTGCCAAACTAAGCGCAGTATCTTTAACAAACAGAATTTATTTAATAACAGCCAAATAGCTACTCACATGGGGTCTGTGAGATTCAGGCTTGTATGTCTCTATGGAATATCCGTAGTCACTCTGGAGTCCAAAGCTTGTTCAGGGAGGCGTCCCAGTGGGCTGCAGCGAAGTAACTGTATGTAGGTGCAGGGGGATGGTACGGACCCCCCCCCATTAATAGAAAGAGTAGGAGCTCTATTAGGTTTGTTGCGCTCTGTGACCCCCCCCCCCCCCATTAATAGAAAGAGTAGGAGTTCTGTCAGGTTTGTATTGCACTCTGTGATTCCCCACCTCCCCCAAATTAATAGAAAGAGTAAGAGGAGCTCTGTCAGGTTTGTGTTGCGCTCTGTGATCCCCACTTAATAGAAAGAGTAAGAGTTCTGTCAGGTTTGTGTTGCACTCTGTGATCCCCCATTAATAGAAAGAGTAAGAGCTCTGTCAGGTTTGTGTTACGCTCTGTGACCCCCCCATTAATAGAAAGAGTAAGAGTTCTGTCAGGTTTGTATTGCGCTCTGTGATCCCCCCCAAATTAATAGAAATAGTAAGAGCTCTGTCAGGTTTGTGTTCCGCTCTGTGACCCCCCATTAATAGAAAGAGTAGGAGTTCTGTCAGGTTTGTGTTGTGCTCTGTGACCCCCCATTAATAGAAAGAGTAGGAGTTCTGTCAGGTTTGTATTGTGCTCTGTGACCCCCCATTAATAGAAAGAGTAGAAGCTCTGTCAGATTTGTATTGCGCTCTGTGAACCCCTGCCCCCAATAATAGAGTAGGAGCTTTGTCAGGTTTGTATTGCGCTAGATGACCCCCCCCCCCAATAATAGAAAGAGTAGGAGCTCTGTCATGTTTGTATTGCGCTCTGTGACCCCCTCCATTAATAGAAAAAGTAGGAGCTCTGTCAGGTTTGTATTGCGCTCTGTGACCTCCTCCATTAATAGAAAGAGTTGAAGCTCTGTGAGGTTTGTATTGCGCTCTGTGACCCCCTGACCCCCAATAATAAAGTAGGAGATTTGTCAGGTTTGTATTGTGCTCTGTGACCCCCCCCCCCCCCAATAATAGAAAGATTAGGAGCATTGCCAGGTTTGTATTGCGCTCTGTGACCCCCATTGATAGATTTAGCCTCACCTGTGACAGACGCTCACATTTTTAAAACTTTCCAACTTATGCTGTCCCATGGAGACATTTCCCATCATGTCCTTTCCCTGTGACACCCTGCCATTGTACACAGAGGTATTAACACATTCAAACATTTGGTATCAGTTTACTTTCATATACTGGCAGTGGACTCAAAGATCTCCTTTGTGGAAGCAAATCTAACCAAGTACATTCTATTATCACTCATCTTTAGACTTTATATTTTGGAAGTCTATTTAGGCAAAAATAATAAGCAATTTTTGTTTGTTACAACAAGTAAAGAGCCGAATGTTAGGATATGATGAACTTATTGATAGTTCAGGTTCTGTATCTGAAGCCCATTGAAATCGATAGGAGACAAAACTTAGTGATCAGTGGTCATTTTTTAGGCTAATAGACAAGTGATTGTCAAACAGATGGGGTATGAGGGACCAGACACTGCCCTTAGGAACATGTACCAAAGCATACATATACCAAAGCATTAAAAAAAATAAAAGAAATTTGTTTTGGCAGGGAACATTGATTATTTTTTTTCTCAAACACAAATCTTTATTATGCAAAGAGAGAAGGAATTCCAAACTGGGTGCAACAGACACGATACGTAAAGTTTACAAAGTGGCATACCGAGCAAAATTAATCCAAAACTCAGTATGGCTGATAATGTTAGTAAAATAAGTGATACAGCATTAGACAAACAGGGTAGGGGACATTCTAATACAGAAGTAGGCGTGCCTCTACATGGGCCTAATTAGTAACTATGAGTGCTGGACTGTGAGCACATAGACATAGCAGACATGGGATTGTGACTTAGTCCTCATTCGTAGATGTTGAGTCTTTCTCCAACCATCTGTCCCAGATTTTATAGTATTTGGTGGGGCAGCCTCTGTGAACATATAGAGATTTCTTATAGGAAGGGGTGGCATTGACCGCCCCGATACATTGCTGGAGACTAGGGGGAATTTCCTAATTCAAGCCTTAGCAATCAACAGTCTAGCCACAGTGTCTCCTGTAAGAAGGAGTGGAAATGTGTATCCGCCTCGGAGACAGCAAGGAGGCCCAGGAGGCACTGCTTAGGGCAGAGAGTGAGAGGGGAGCCCATTTGATTGTGTAAAAATGTAATTACTTGTGTCCAATACCCTTGGATAAAAGGGACAGGACAGCAATAATTGATAAAATGAGCCACTAGGTCCATGGCATTTGGGACAGGTTGGATCTTGGTCTGCTCGATATTTGGACATACCGGTAGGTGTGAGGTAAGATCTGTGTAACATGTATAGGTGAGTGAGTCGGTCAGAGAGCTTGGGAGATACTGTTTTATGAACTTCTAGAATCTCTCCCCAGTCCTCATCCTCTATTGCACCAACATCCTCCAACCAGTGGGATTTCAGTTGATAAGCTAGGGCAGTGGCAGCGGGAAGAACCAGGTGGATATAAAAAATGGAGAGAAGTTCAACTAAAAAGTGTTTCAAGGCTTGGGATGGAGTCCCAGAATTGATTAGTAAGTGCCTGGAGCAGTTGTAAATAATGGAAAAAGGTGGTTTGATAGTCTAAATCCAAGCTTGAGGTCCTAAACTGATTTGATCCCACCATCTGTCAGAACATCGGAGGGTAAGATGACCCCGTCATCAACCCAGGAGTACAAAGTTTATATTCTGGTATTGTGATTAGTTCAGGAAGCTGTAGATTGTTCCACAGGGGTGTATGGTTGTGGAATGGGGGAGCTTTTGTGTAATGAAAGGCCAGTTGCTAGACCTTTCGGAGATGGAAAAGCATGCTGCCCTTGTCGTCCGCTTGGGACACTGCCCGGGTACCAGAAAGAAGGACTTGGAGGGGATGGCCTGTGGGGCAAGAGTTTCAAGGACATACTAAGGTGATGTATCTCTCTTTGTCATCTTTATTGAAGTAGAAAAATTTGTAGCATTGGGAGCCAACATACTATAGAGCAAGATCGGGTAAGGTGGTGCTGCCTAGTGTTGAGGGGCTTTTCAGAGTTCACCAGGATAGCTTGTGATGAGAGGCATCCCATACAAATGTGTTTAATATGGATTCCAAAGACTTAAAAAAGCAAATATAGGAGGGCATGTCAAAAGATATAGAGAAGCTTGGGGAGTAGGATCATTTTCACTAAGTTGATGCGGCCCATAACACTGATGGGGAGTCGAGACCACGTTTGGGTTTTATCTTTTAGAACTGTTTAAAGGGGTTCGGGGTTAAGGCTAATGTAATCTGTAAGGGCGCAGAATACTTGAATGCCTAAATATCTGATTTGACTTGCTCTCACCAACGGAAGGGCTGCTTGATGAACTGTAGGGGCAGTAATGTCCAGACAGAGAATTTGGCCCAATTAATTAGCAGACCAGGGCAGGGCAGCAGATAACGATGGGCCGGCATTCTCTAAATATAGGTGCATATCATCCACATATAGACTTATCCACATATCCACATATAGACATACTTTCAGTAATCTTCCCTATATATGGGTGTACCCTAATGGCAATGGATAGGGCAGCCTTGATGGGTGCCCCGAGAAAGAGGGAAGGGGTCTGAGATTTTACCATTGACTTGTATCCTGGCCGTGGGAGCTTGGTATAATAATTGAAGTGGTTTAATACAAACCCAAATCTGTGAAGACACTCCCATAGATACATCCACTCTACAGAATCAAACGCTTTATCTGCATCTAAACTAACCACCACCCTAGAGCCTGCATTGTCATGAGTGGATTGGAGGTTCATAAACAGACGTCGGAGGTTAAAAGCATGAACCTCACCTGATCTGGGTGAATCAAACTCAGGATAATCTTGTTGAGGCGTAATGCAAGAATTTTAGCAAGTATTTTTTACATCCAGTTGTAGAAGGGATATGGGGCGGTAGGATTCAGGCAGTGAGGGGTCTTTAGGGAGTATAGATTTTAACCAGTTCAATACCGGGCACTTTCACCCCCCTTTCTGCCCAGGCAAATTTTCGGCTTTCACACTTTGAATGACAAATCTGCTACGTTTCTTTGGTGAAATTAACCCAAAACAGTGTTCATTATCTAGTGTTTTGGAAGGTTATAGAGACCACAAACTATGATGTAATATTATATATATATATATATATATATATATAAATCTCTGAAAACGTATAAATCCTGAAGTACTTACTCATTTCTTGAAAACACCAGGACAGTACAAAATATCCCCCAAAGGACCCTTTTTAGGAAAGTAGACAGGTCAAGGTATATAACAAGAGCCATGGGGAATTTTTTGAAGTTGTATTTTTTTGGAAAATTAAGAAATTTTAATAAAATGTTTTTATCATAATTTTTTTTTTATGTACTGTCACTGACTGGTTACAATATGTAAAAAAAATAATAATAATAATGAATATAAGAAGAAAGGATCGGGATTATTTTTACTTGTATAAGCAATCATTTTTACTGAATTAAATTGATTCATTCAGTATGTATTATTGTGATTAGCTATGATTGGCCACATTAAATCACATGGTACAAATGGACTGTGATTGGTCCTGTCTGTACCATGTGACCACTATGACCAGTCACAGCTAGCAACACAATTGTAAGAATGTCACGAAAGGAAGCCATTCATTGCGTACAAAGGTCATGTGATTTGCTGTGATTGGTCACCACGATCACATGGTACTAGCAGCAGGCGATACACTGATCATTCATTGGCTATGTTTGGTCATATGAAGTCCACCCGGAATGACAATTGTCCTGCCCAGCCATCATATGAAAATAGGCTGAGTGGGAAGTGGTTAATAATGCTTCAAGTGAAACAATAAAAATGCTCTATTGCTTTAAATATTATGTCTGGGGAATGCCCTAAAACTGTCCGTGAAGTGTTACATCTGTATATAAACAGCTGACTACAGCAAAACTGATATTTATGAAGAAAAAAATTTATTTTTAATTTGCCAGCCAAATGGCAGCTCCTGGCTGCTTCCTTTTGTTAACAAAGTGGTCAGAGAAAATACATACCAGATGCTTATCCTTGATGAAGGTCTGGTGTGGATGTCAAGGGCAACCTAGCACAAAATGGCATGGGGTCCCCCTAAATACCATAAGGTTCAGAAGGGGGAGTGCACACTCTTCCTCCCCTCTTTCCTAGTCTATTAGGTTAGGCTGTATGCTTGTATCAGGATTTTAAGCGGAACCAATACAAAAAAAAAAAAACACAAGCAAATTCACACCAAACTCTGACCTGAGCATTAAGCCTGGTAGGCCTCATTAACTAATCTTCAAGTTAATGAGGACAAAGGCCTCTTCCCCACAATCCTAGTGGTCTTAGAAATCTATGATCAGGGAGCTTATCAAAATCTGGAACCACATTTATAAAATAAAGGGGTCCCCAGATATTATTCCTCCCTTATATGAATGAGTAAGGGTAGTTAATAGCCCTACTGATTCACAAAAAAATAAAATGTAAATAAACACACTAACACAGTTAACAAAAAAAAAGTTATCCATGATAAACTGTAAAACCATTGTCAATCATGTTGTTCAGCAACGCAGATCCTCAATCATAATGAGTGATGCCCATTAACTCACTGTCATGTTCACTTTAATTGCTCAACTGCCACAAATGACTGATCCTGGACCCTGCGAGCAAATGTAGACAAAGGGGAGGGGACTCCCAGGTGACACTATGGACCAAACATGGACATGACCATACTTGGTGACATCATGGGGGATCCATGCTTTATAGAACCAAATTTTAAGCTTATTCCTACTTTATTTCATGTAATTCATACAGGTGATACCATTGTTTATTTAGTACTTTTGAATTCTTGCATCATGTACACCCAGATGTAGTACATTACATTGTTATATTCTTTTGATATTAGCTTTGTATATAAAGCATTTGAAAGTAAATAAAGTTTTAAATGTTTTAAAGAAATGTATATCTATGTTTATGTGGTGAAAATATGGCCCCAACAGTGCTCACTGCAACAATAAGGGTGCAAAGATCTTGAGCAAGAGCTCTTTGCTTTTACCCATCATGAGATGTTTCTTATGAGACACCTTTTTATAGGCCATCAGTTGAGACTGAACCAGCTAATGTTAATTTGCACTGACAAGGGGTAGGATTGCTTTCTAATTACTTATAGATTTCAGCTGATGTCTTGGCTTTCCATGTCTTTTTACACCCCCCTTTCTTTATGCGTTCAATTCTTTTTCAATGTCATTACTTTTTATTACACATAACTTAACCACTTCAGCCCCAGAAGGATTTACTCCCTTCCTGACCAGAGCACTTTTTGCAATTCGGCACTGCATCGTTATAACTGACAATTGCATGGTCGAGACTCATTGTACCAAAAACTAAATTGATGTTATTTTTTCCCCACAAATAGAGCTTTCTTTTGGTGGTATTTGATCACCTCTGCCTTTTTTATTTTTTGCGCTATAAACAAAAAAAAAGAGCAACAATTAAAAAAAAAAAAAAAGCAATGTTTTTTACTTTTTGCTATAATAAATATCCCCCAAAATATATAAAAATATCTTTTTTTCCCTCAGTTTAGGCCGATATGTATTCTTCTACATATTTTTGGTATTTTTTTTTGTAATAAGCGTATATTGATTGGTTTGCACAAAGGGGGTGGGGCTACGCCTCACATGACAGCGATGACAGAAGAGCAGTGATCTCTGTCCTGGCGCTAGGCAGAAAGAGGAAATGCTTTGTTTACATAAGCAACTCCCCGTTCTACCTCTCCGTGATACAGTCGCGGGCACCCACGGACATAGAGTCCGTGGGACCCACGGTCATGGTCACAGAGACCATGGTGGGCGTGCGCGCGCCCACAGCACCGCTTCTTAGAGGGGACATACCTGTACGCCGCTTTGTCCACCAGTGCCATTCTGCCAACGTAAGTTGACATGCGCTGGTCGGCAAGTGATTAAAGTGATCGTAAAGGCTCGTTTTTTTTCCCTATAAAAATAATAAACATTTTATACTTTCCTGCTCTCTTGCAATGGATTTGCACAGAGCAACCCAGATCATCCTCTTTTCGGGTCCCTCTTCTGTGCTTCTGGGCTCTCCCTCCTGCAGCAAGCACTGAACACAGGAGGCCATAGAATGCATTAAGATTAAAAAAAACCTTCTGCCTTTACAACTTCTTTATTTCTGAATTTATTTGTTTTGGTTTCTTTGTATGTATGGATTGCATAGGTTGCTATTGACGTGTGGGGAAAATTCTATGTCAATAGCACCTTTAGAAATATATTTACCTAGAAAAATGGTGACGTGTTCAATACTTGTTTTACCTGCTGTATACAAATCTTCCTTTCTGGGAGGATAATAAACATCTAGGGGGTCACTTAAATGTGCACCTCGGATGTTCAAACCAGCACCCCTATTTTAGCAGTTTTATTCAGAGGAATAAGCCTCTACGTGGTCTAGAGCGGTGATGGTTATCATTGCTCCTGCAGAAGAGCTGCCGAAGGAGTTGTAGGTGAATAGTGACATGTGACGGCCGGGTATGGAGTAGAGCACAGGACTGGGGGAGAGGTAAGAAGGGCCCAGAAGTCCTAAGAAGCAGGACATAAGAAGCTAGCCAGAAATGACTTGGTTGAGTCAGGCAGAGCTTTTAATATGGGGCATAAAGTCACCCTTGAAGTTGCCGTTAAAGTTCTTCAAATGCAAACCAAGTCATATATGGTATTGCTATATTTGTGGCCAACTGCCTAGAAAGGGACAATGGCGTCTGGGTGGCATAAGAAGCTGAGAACAATCTAGGGTAAGTTCTGTATAGTTGGCGTCACAGCGATAGGTTGAGACCACAGCTTTTCGGGGGAGAGGTAACGAAGCGGGAAAGGATGAGAATCAGATGAAGGTTCACATAAGGGAAGAAACAGGAAGCAGATATATGTGGAAATATTTACTCACAGGTGACGCTCTGTGGCTGAGATAGGGCACATAGCATTAAGCCTCCATGCGGTCCCTCCTTGCCGAAGGTGAGGGTGGCGATGCTGGGCTGCGTTGATAGAGAAGCCTGGTCCGGTCTGTGTCTGTGAGGTCTCTGACGTTGAGCCTTTGGCGATGGGTTGAGGGAGACTGGGAGCCAAGGTTCCGAAGGGAAGTAGAATGCGTACTGGGAGCTCAATGTGTGGAAGATCAAGTTGCTCACAAAAGCCTTTCAGGTCTTCCGGTGTGCGTAAAAAGGCAGAGCGACCCCTGGCAGACGCCGACAACCCAATTCCAATGGTACTCAATATTCCGGGCACAAAGAGCATCCAACAGGGGGCGCAGAGACCTTCTGTTTTGGAGCATTATTTGGGACAAGTGCTGGAATCAGTTCACTTCAGCTCCATTGTGTATGATTCTGCCCCTTTCCCTTGCCTTGCGGAAAATTTCCTCTTTGAGTAGAAAATTAACCACACAACAAACAACATCTCTGGGTGGTTGGGAGAGCTGTGGAGAGTGGTTTATTCCACATTGTCAATGCAATGGGCTACTGCCTGGATGTCCATTTTTAGATCTGCAATCGCGGCGTCATAGAACTTTTAATGTCTAAGGCAATCTTCTCTAGGTCCAGCAGGCTCGGTGGCTGCGCCCGGCTCAGACTAGGGTTCATTTCACCCGTTATTTGCTTATCCTGAGCCACGCTAGGTAAATTTGGGGTCTGGGCCTGTGACGGCGCGTGTGCAGATAGACGCTGGGACCAGAATAACTCTGGAATGTTTCTGCCCAACTGTGTACCTGAGTCCGTGGCTGTGCGGGATGCAGAGCAGCTTCGGGTGTATCTGCTCATGTTGATTCTGAGGTGTAGGCTCCTCTAAAAGCAAGGTTTGGTCCCCGGGTCGCAGGACCTATCAGTCTATGCTGCCATCTTGCTTTTCGTCCAGGCCATGCCCCCGTCTTCACTTTTTATTCTTACATGTGGAGCGTGAAGTCAAGCATTTGGATGGAGTGTGGCATCTTTTAGCGGCTCTTCAATTTAACTCCCGAATGTAATTTGCAAAACACGAGAGTGAATAGCAGCATCATCTGGTGTTCTTGTTTCACTAAGGGAGTGAAAGTAGCACTTATCACTGTAGTGGAGTCATTGGTGTTTTAACATCAGTTTTTTGCACTCACCTTTTCACATTCAAGAGGACGGTCATTCATGTCCTGTGGGGAATTGCAAGAAACTTGAACTATACAATCTGATTGTACAATCTCCTTCAGATGTACCATTAACTATGTAGTGAAAGAGCCTCATTGGTAACGATGCTGTCCTCCTATTATATAGTTTTGGTAAATCTAGATTGTATAATGTATAGCCACCTTTATAAAATGAACTAGTTGCATTTTTGGTGCCATTAATTGTTAACAGTATCATTAATGCAGAAGCAAACACATATTTTGCCATGTGAAAACTAGCGACAAATGCAGCAAAATGCACAGCAAACAATGTGCAAACCGCAACATGCCAAAATGTCCAATGAGCTACGTTGTCAAGTGTAGGAGAGCCCAATAAAATCAAGGGGCTGCTCTATGTGTGTCATGGGAAAAATAAGACAAAAAACCTACAGTCCCACTGTTCTGGGTGTAAATGGGGCCTGAAAGTGAAATTTTTGTGTTTACACAAGAACGATGAGGCTCCATTCACATTTGTGTGTTTCTGAACGCATGGCAAACTGCATAGAAAACACGTGCATTACCATGCGTTTCAGAAACACGCTGCAAATGCACAGCATGCTTGCATTACCATGTTAATGGCACCTTGAGTGTGAGTGACAGGCATGCATTTGCCGTGGAACAAATGTGCTGCAAATGCACCAAAAAGTGTGAAAAAAACACACCACTCTCCGCTCCCAAAAAAATTCTGGCGCTTCTTTGGGGCGATTGTTGCATGTTGGGCAGCCCATTCAAATGAATGATGACCCTATGCATGATGAGCGAAAGCACTCCAAAACACCCAAAAAAACCACATTCAAAAATGTGAGTTCCCGCTACGTGGAGATGCGAAAGGGACCAAACAACTGATAGGTGAGGCTTAGTACTAAAAATTCCTGACCAGCGCCCCAGTGTGAATGGGGTCTTAAAGTGGTAGTAAACTTAGTAAACAAAAAAAAAATTCCTCCTGCAAGGCAATGTTATAATGATCTAGTATGCATTGCATAGTAGCACATTATGTCAAACTTACCTTAAAATTAAGCCCTCTAGCAGCATGCTGTCACCACTGGCAGGGCTTCCATTTTCATCCAGTCTTCTTCCGAGTTTGCAGGCTCCTGGCCTTTGAAGGGACAATCTACAAAGATGTCAGTCCCACGCATGTACGCAAGAGTCGCTGTTCATGGCACAGAGCTATTGCGCTCAAAACGAAGGCATACCCATGCCATTCCTTTAGAGTGCATGCGTTGTTGACAACACTGGTGGCTTCACAAGAAAATATCTCCTAAACAGTGCACATTTAGGAGATATTTACTGTATGTATAGCTAAGCCTTATTAGAGTCAATGATCCAATGGAGTTTTCTCCCACTTTAACATTTTGCTAATGCTTTATATATGAGTACTGCTTGAATTTTAGAAGGGGGGGTATATGCCAAATGTTTGTCTACAAAATGTAACTGTTAGTGAAATGACAGTTCTCAGCTTTGCTGTTGCAAGAGTGCATGAATACAGCTACAATTGCTTAAAGTACATCGTTTTCAAACCTGGATAAATAGGATCCATCAAAATGTTGGGGGGGAAAAGAAAAAAAAAACTCCTCATTTGGACACATAACTTCTGCTCAAGACTTGTGAGCGACTCTACTACTTTTTATCTACAGTTACTGCTTTGCTGCAGTTCACCTGGTAAAATACTCACTGGACAGTGCGCAATGACCTCCAATTGATTTTATATTATAATTTCCACTTTTTTTTTTTTTTTTTTGCAGCCTACCCATTTGGAAAGCTCCCAGTTTTAGAGATTGATGGAGTCGTCTATAATCAGAGCCTTGCTATTAGCAGATACTTGGCCAAACAAGCAGGTAAGGTCATTTATTATTAACCTACTGTCACAAATTGCCATAGTTAAAGGTTTAATTCTTAAAGTGGTTGTTAAAGCTTTTTACCTTCATGCATTAAGGTAAAAAAAAAAACGGTGTGCAGCTTCCCTCTTGATACTTACCCGAGTCTGATTTCAATTCAGCGATGTGCATGAGAGCAGGGGTCCTCCTGGGTCTCTGCATCCTCATTGGCTGAGACACAGCAGCAGGAACCATTGGCTACAGCAGCTGTTAATCACAGCCAGTGAGGATGGGGGGGGGGGGGGGAGTTCCGCTCTGTGTGTCTTATGGACTGAGACGGAGGTGACTCGGCAGCGAGAAAGCAAGAGTGCTCCCATAGCAAGTGGCATGTCAGGAGCGCCAGCAAGGGATTGGAGAGGAGGAGGATTGGGTCTGCTCTGTGCAAAAAAAAAAAGGCAAAAAAAAAAAACACCCCCACAAGACCTTACTATCACCTTAAATATTGCTGCAGTTTAAAAGTAGCATTCAAATAATGGAGAGATGGGATACATCACTTAAATCAATAGTGACACTGTGTGAAGAAATGGAAAAGTGACAAGTGCAGCGCAGAAATTTCTGTAACAACTTTGTTTAAGCATTAAAATAGACAAGTAGAGAAAATGTCTGCTTAATGGTGAGGGAAGGACGTGTAAGAACTAGGATGTTTGAAACAGATTAATCATATCAAGGTCAAGGCTGTGACATAGTCAAAGAGGTTTCCACATTATGTAAAGAGCTGACCCAAAAATAAATAATACCTACTCTGCACTATTGCACTATATATATATATATATATATATATATATATATATATATATATATATATATATATATATATATATACATACATATATATAAAATATTCTCTAGCTCCTCCTAGTGAACTAAATGATAATCATAAAATATGTAAAACACCAACAGCCAAAATCACTGCTACACTTAACGCCAAAAAGTATAAAATAAATGTAGTCTATAATACCTCATATAGTGCAGTGATATATGCCTGACAATAAAAAACATTTATGTTATACTGTATATCACTGGGCTTTATTATATGAGGCATTATAGAGTTCATTTATTTTATAAAGAGGTAACCTATGTTCTAAATTCTGCACATTGCTTTATGTTGTTAGCTCCCGATCTCCATGTTCTCTTCCTGCCTTTGTCCACGTTTTGCTCTTTCAGATTTCACCTGCAGTTTAGCTAAGCTGGCTATACTTGTTGGGTTCCTTGCAACCTACAGAGTGTATGTTTTCCTGTATAGACAGGTGGTATGTGTCAGCACCAGAAACAAGTCAAAGGAATAAGCGGCAATTGTGTCTGTGCAAACAAGGCTAGGACACTCATCTGACACTCCCTTGTACTTGACTGTCATTCCACAACTGTTTTCAATAGAGTTGATGTGGACGTAGAAAGGCTCTTAAGTTTATGTTATTCTATGTGCTAACAGTGAGAGCTCTCTGCCCAACGAATTGCAAGTGATACATTTGTTAATACCCAGCATTACAGAGACACTGTCACCACATTTGGCAGGGTCCACTAATTACATGAAATCCGCTACTTGTGCTGCCTGGAGTAGTAGATAAATCATAAAAGTAACACATAGTAAACCCACTGTTTTAAAAGAAAAAGTTCATCTTTGGGAACCGTTTTGTAGGGTGAAACATGTAACATGTTCCCAATGCTACAGCCACTGTGTGATTTCCCCCCCCCCTCCCTAACAGCAATATGGAGAGAAGTTCCCCATACTAGCTGTCACTTTTAAAAATCAGCGCGGCCGCATCATTCATTCACACAGCTCTGTGTGTGTGAATGAACTACAACTACAGATACTCTGATGCCGCGTGCACAAGACCGGACTTTCTGGCAGACTAGGTCCGACGGAATCATTCCGTGGGATATTCCGATCATGTGTGCAATAGCCCAATTGTTTCTTTAAAAAAATCAGACGGACCTAGAAATAGAACATGTTTCAAATCTGTCTGACGGAATTCCTATCGGGAAAACCATTCATCTGTATGCTGGTCCGACGGACCAATTATGACGCAAGGGCAGCAATTGGCTACTGGCTATTAAACTTTCTATTCTAGTCCTGTCGTATGTCATCACGTTCAAAATGAATGGACTTTCGAACGGACTTTAGTCCGTTCATGTGTGGGAAAGTCCGTTAGTTCGGAAGTCCTTTCTGACAGAAAGTCTGATCGTGTGTATGCGGCATGAGAGATTTGGAGGAGATCTGCATATCGCTGGTGCAATGCTTTACAGGCTCCAAAAAAAAAAACTATAAAAATAAATGCACATTTTTTTAGCTGCAAAAAATGTGCATTTATTTTTTTCTAAAAAGTGAACTTATCCTTTAATTGTAAGTCAGCAGCTTTGACTTCCAGGCTTTGGAGATTTTACTCATATAGAATAAATTTAGTACACCGCAATCATCAGTAAAGTAGTAATATAACATACATAAAACACAATAGAAGTGTACCAAAAAGAAAAAAGTCTCTTAATATCCACGTATATCAAACACAATTCACCACTTCTTCCCAGAAACATGAAAAAAACAAAACATTTCAAAACTAAAAATAAACAAATAAATCCTTCGATCAAAATATTCTTGCCACCTCTGTGTGCAACGATCACAATGCCGTACGTCTGCTGCTTCGTTCCTTCGGGCACCTACACCCCATACTGCATCCAGGGAGGGAAGGGGGAGCATCATCTACTTACAGTAGAGGCTGCGGGTAAGGCTCCAATGACAGATCCTCCTCTCTACCGAAGTGGGGGCGGTGGGCCAGGGTAACAAGGACTCCACTGTCTGGTCATATATCTCCCCTCGGGATGTTTAACTCGCTGGCTGTTCTGGTCCAGGATTGGCTGTCGCAACTAATCCAGCGTGTATCTAAAGGTCTGTGTATGAATTTTGACTGGGGTGACCACTGGATCTAGATTTTCCACCCTGGCTGTTAATTGAAGATCTACGCAGGAAAAAAACAGGATTTTTTAAACAGCTTACTTGTAAAATCCTTTTCTTTGATTTATATCAGGCGACGCAGAACCATAGTACTTACTGTGTGGGTTATAGGGCCAGTGATAGGAAAGAGGTGTACTTCCTATATAACCCCTCCCACTACTGGAAGTCCTCAGTTTTGTAGCCAAGCAATACAAGTGGTATACCAAGAAGGGAAGAACCTCTGTGTCCCCTGATGTACATCAAAGAAAAGGATTTTACAGGTAAGCGGTTTTAAAAATCCTGTTTTCTTTTCTTATATCAGGGGACACAGAGCCATAGTACTTACTATGTGGGATGTCCCATAGCAATGGCAACTGAAGGGAGGGAGACAACAAAAAACGGGAGGCCAGAGGACTCATAATGCAGCCTGCAGGCAGTATACTTGCCTACACGGTGCCTTGATAGGGGGATTAATCCGTGTTACCCCCTGAATAAGCTACGCACTAAGATTGGGAAGCAAGAGGCCATTGAAAAACACTGACAAGGCCTGGATCTGGCACTTGATGGAAGTCAAGGCCAACTTAATTTCAGATCCCATTTGCACCCTGCCAGTAAAAACTTTATGGCCTTACTACCAAAAAGTACTGGATCCTAGGGTCCAGCTCTCTAAAAGAGAAGCGTTCGCAAGCAAAACTTTGTTTCTTCAGACACGAGGCCCAGGTACCATTAATTTAACCCATGAAAAGAACATCAGAACAGATCCGGTCAGTATGGCTATCCCCAAGAGGGAAGCTTCCAGTGGAGCTCAGCACAGAACATCTTTACTCATGACCAACACCTTAGACACTGCCGAAAAAACTGAGGACTCCCAGTCGTGGGAGGGGTTATATAGGGAGTACACTTCTTGCCTCAGGCCTTGCCAGTGTCCATCACCTATCAGTGGCCCTATAACCCACATAGTAAGTACTATGGCTCTGTGGCCCCTGATGTAACAAAAGAAAAACTGAAAAAAACAAGAACAAAAAAAAAAGGCTTATGGAACTATAAGTCCCAGTAAGGAACCAGGTGCTAACTCTTGAACACCAGGCAAAATAACTGTCTTTGAACCATATATCCCCTAGATATAAGGGATGATAGTTTCAATGTTTATCTGTTTGGAAAGCGCTGTCATCCCTTATATATAGGGGATATATGCTTCATGATCTATGGTGATTTGTAGTTCATGAATTTTACAAATATGGTTTCTTGTTTCTATTTTACAGGTCTGACAGGAAAATCAGCTCTGGATGATCTTAACATTGATATCATAATTGCTAACTTGGATGACTTGGTGACATTATTTCCTTGGGAAGGTGAAAAACAGGTATGGTATGTACGGTATGTTCTTTAGAAGAGTTTAAAACTACAGACCAACATTTATTTTTTTTTACTGTATTTCCTAGGACTGCACAATGACAGGGACTGAAGCCAGGTGCACAATTCCACCCTCTTGAGCTTTGTAGACCCCTTTGTTTGTTCCACTAGGAAATACTGGTGTTTCAGCACCTGGCTTCTGAATTTCTTTTGAATGCACCAGGTAACTGTTGAGGGTGGAAGTGGTGTCTTACATAAGGCAAGTTTGCCAGATCCCATTGGGAAGCTATGTTTTGCCAGGAAATCCAATATCAGCAACAGGGTTGGCAGTGAAAGAGGCATTCTGCAAATTTTGAGGTGATGTTAACCACCCTCAGTCACTGTCAACCAGCTTTCAATTGAAAAAGCAACAAAATTGATCAAGATATTTATATTTTGTTAACTTTTCAAACATTCTGCAAATGATTTCAGAAAGAATACATAATAACCCCAACTGTCCCTAATTTGGGACAGATTCCCTCTGTTCCTCATTTCTCCTCAAATGAATATTTTATTAAACTCCAAGTTCATTAAAGTGATTAGAAAAAATCACCTTGTAAAACAACCTATTCAGTTTAAGATAGAAATTAATAATGAAAAGGTAAAACATTTTTGTATAGATATACAAAAAACATTATAATTACCTTTTTTAATAAGTAATCACATTCCCTCTGTTCTTAGCCGCATAAGAGCTGGGGGAGGAGAAACAGGAAAACATTGAGTTTCACAGTGAATGGCTGTGCAGCAGAGGTGTCAGAACAAGTCTGATCATTGGAGGAGAGCACAATGAGTTTCCAAGCATAGCTAGAGAACTGACCATGGTGTGTCCTCCTGCTTAGTGTGATCAGTTTTTAAAAGAAAAGCAAGGGGACTGGCTGTAACACTGGGGATTTTACACAAAGGAAGCAATACAAAGAAAACAGGAGACTTTTTCATACACGTACATGGTACAGCAGGCACATATCAGGTATATGACGTGTTGGGGGTAGCAAACACTTTAATCTGTGTAAATACATTAACTGCCAAGTTTATTACATTTTTCAAATTATTGCATTTTTTTTGTTTTAGCACACTACGTTCAGGGCTGTGCAGCTGTCCCTATGTACTTGTCAAACTCAGATGTGTGGGTGTGTCCAAAGACCTCATTCATGTTGTATGCGCCTCAAGGCCTGTGTAAATGAGGCCACGAAACGCGAACAATCCTCAGGTTTTTTTTTTTATATAACTTGCAAAACTCAATAATATAAAAAAAATAACCACTACAATAATGGAAATGTAGAAGTGCAAAAAAGCTGAAATGTATATTATGTCACTTTAATCACGACCCAAAGATCAGGGGTGTGTATTTTGCCTAAATATTCTGTGTTATTTTTATTTATTGAAAAGGTGTTTTTTTCTGACAAATACATACAACACAGAAAAAAAACACCAAAATAGAGAATAAACCTCATTCACAAAACAAAAATTACACGTTCTGATCTATCTATCCAATCTCATCTGCCCATTTGCTTTAAAATTCCCAAGCGTGTAGTGTATTTTCACCAATTTGGTACCCAAACTCATATTTGCCCAAATCTTTTAAAATTTCAAATTGAAATTGACTGTTGATATCCATTCCATAGTTGTCGGTGAATGTAGCAAAATCCACTTTTGTGCAATTCATTTTATGGCAAGAAACATAAGTGCTGTCTAAATATTTGTTTACTCTGGGGTGTTCTTATACATCTTACTAATAGCAGCGGTACCTTCACATATACCTAGAAGTGTTGAGTGGTCCGTGGCGCAGACTAGTTTATTATTATTGTTGTTCTGCCCCAATATCAGATTAACTTGGTTTATGTAATAGTTGTTCATCTTTCCAATCTTAGCGCTTGGAAGATATGTGTTTATGAACATTTCTATTTTAATTCAAGCAAAATAAAAAGGGAAAGTGCCTACTTTCACTAAACTAACATTTCTCACAGTGGAAACCTGTCATAAGAGAAAAAAGTTAGCCGACGTATTCTTCTGTAAATGCTGATTATGTGGCTGTCAATCTAATGCAGTGGCTTAAATATATCCGAGTTACAGACCTGGAACAAGAATAGCTTTTTGCGTTTCCCAGCAATAAATGTCTACAAAAGCTTCCCACAACTGCTGTACTTTTTAGAAGACCTGAGAAAGTATGGCTGCTGCTATTGACAATGTCTTCTGAAAATGTTAGTTCCTCAAACTATCATGCAGATCCATTGCATTTATTAATTTGTTTCTGGCTTGCTGATCTGGAACATTGGTGACTTCACTCTGCCCTGTTCTGTATTATTTGTCATGAAGCAGTGTCTCTAAAAGCACTGAAGTCAGAAACAGCAAGCGAGTTAATACTGAAGGGGGGTCAAGTTCAGCATTCATTTATTTAGTGCTTGGACCCAGGTACAGATTTAACCAATCCCATTCAATAGAGCAATCTAGAAAAGTTCCTGGTCAAGCTACGGACCAAGCTGACCCATGGAGCCCTATATCACCAGGAAGAAAAGGGGTTGTTGGCTGTACTCTAAACAATCCCAAAATACACTGTTTGAGGATTTCTTCAATTGTAGGTAAAGGACCATTTTAAAATGTTACAATTGAAAGGAGCAGGAAAACTTTACTCACATGACACCATTTTGTACCCTAGAAAGTAAAGGAGTACATGGAAAAGAACTGTCATCCAGTCCTGTCTGGCTTGGAGAAGGCTTTGGGTGACAAGAAATGGTTTGCTGGAGACTACGTAAGTATCCATTCTCAAAATGAATAGTTGCATGGCAAAGGCAGCACAATACTCGTTTTATGTGAAAATAAAGCTATAAAAAGTTTACCATGTCTTAAGCAACAGAACAATTTTATAAAATGAGATGCACACAGGCAAAGGGTTTGTTAAAGTGTAACTTCACCTAAAAGGATCTGTGTTTGCCTCCTCCCCATCTCCTCTTTAGAATTTGGCACTCAGTTTTATTTTTGGAGGAGGGGGGGAGCAGGTACCTGGTTATAACAGGTACCTGCTCCCACTTCCGCCCGGATCACCTAGGGAGAGAGTTAACTCCCCCTCTTCACCTGCAGCCTAAATGGGACACACCACAGGTTCCAGAAGACTGTGGGACCATTTACAAAGCACAGCACAGCTGGCTTACGCAGGATGCTGGTGCCAGGGACCTGAAACCTAGTGAAGAACAGGCTTGAGTGAGGACAGCACTGGACCCCTAGACAGGTAAATGTCCTTATATTAAAAGTCAGCAGCTACAGTATTTGTAGTTGCTGACTTTTATTTTTTTGGGGGGAGTCTGAAGCACCTCTTTAAATAAAATGTTTTAGGTTTACTGAAGTAGCAAAATCTGTCCTTAAAGTCTAAGTTTTTTTTTTTTTTTTTTTTTACACTATGTGCCCTGGAAGATATCTAGAAACATGTGCTATGCCCTTGAACAAATATCACTTTGGGTAATTGGGCAATGTCAACCTTTAATGTTGATTGACAGTATCAGCTGTCTCAGAGCACAATGTTTTTTTCCATGTTTGTGTGGGTTGTTTGTGGTTCTTCTTCAGTCTTTTCACAAATCAACAGATATGTAGGCCTTCTCCTCAACTGGTTCTAGTTAGTGACAGTAGTAGGAAGGAAATTATGTGAATGTTAGAGGAATCTGAACTTACCTTCAGGTGATTAGACAATGGCAAGCATTTGAGGATATTCTTCATAGGCATCTCCCTTATAACCTTTCCCTACTCCCTGAGTCCTTAGTTTTGTAGCAATCAATGCAGGGTAACCAAGAAATTAAAAATTCCTCTTAATCGTACAGTACAGGGCACGGGCTTTTTTTATAGACCCTGGGATGTGCTCAAGCAATGAATAAGAAGGGAGGGCAACAAATAGGGCAACAGAACTGTGCCAACAGGCTCAACAAGGATCAACAGACCCAGTCAGAGTGCTGCTGGAAAAACCTTGTGGCCAAAAACTGTATCCTCAGAAAGTTGGACATCCACCTGGTAGACCTTTACAAAGGTATGTTAGGATCTTTCCAATCTAGGCTACGGAGGCTTGGTCCCTAGAATGCCCAGGAAACCTACACTGGCCTGGTGACATGGGCACTTAAAAGCTCTGGAGGAAATTTGTCCTTGAAAGCTCTAGTGATTAGATGTCTTTTTCATCGAGCATTGGTGGAGTTGGAGGCAGGATGTCCCTTGAGAGCTGCCGAGGAAAGGACAAACAGGGAATCCATCTTCCTAATCAAAGCTGTGGCTTTGAGGTAGGTTCTTATGGTCCAGACAACGGAAAGCAATTTTCTTTGGGTGCTTTGAAGCAGGGCATAATAATAGTAGGACAAGGGGGGTTATTTATTGAAGGCAGATCCACTTTGCACTACAAGTGCAAAGTGCACTTGAAATCGCACTTGGAAGTGCGGTCACTGTAGATCCGAGGGGGACATGCAAGGAAAATAAAAAAACAGCATTTTAGCTTGCACATGAGTGGATTATAAAATCAGAAGAGCTTCCCCTCATTTCAGATCTACCCTTCAGATTTACAGCGACTCGTACACGTTCGTACACGTTCAGTGCAATTTCATAATGCACTTTGCACTTGTAGGAAGCACAGGGTGCTGCAAGGGGGGCTTAATGCAAGATACACCTTGAATAAAGGTTTTGACAAGGGAGAACTGGATATAGATTTTTGAAAAATAATTAACAAGGTCAAAACCTGTTCAATGCTTAAGGTCAAGTTCTGTTCAAGACATGATTGCAGAATGGCTATAATGCACAGAGTAATCTCTAGGGTTGAAGTGTCTGTGTAAAAAAAATGCACTTTTTTGAATAAAAAATAAATAAAAAATAGTACAGCAGTTATATTGTGAAAGATAATGTTACGCCGATTAAATTGATACCCAACATGTCATGCTTCAAAATTGCGCCCGTTCGTGGAATGGCGACAAACTTTTACCCTTAAAAATCTCCATAAGCGATGTTTAAAAAATTTCTACAGGTTGCATGTTTTACGTTACAGAGGAGGTCTAGGGCTAGAATTATTTCTCTCACTCTACCGATCGTGGCGATACCTTACATGTGGTTTGAACACCGTTTTCATATGCGGACGCTACCCACATCTGCGTTTGCTTCTGCACATGAGCTCGGCGGGATGGGGCGCATTTAAAAAAAATATTATTATTATTATATATTTTACCTTTTATTTTTTTATTTTTACACTGTTTAAAAAAAAATTGTCACTTGTATTCCTATTACAAGGAATGTAAAAATACCTTGTAATAGAAAATAAAACTGACAGATTCTTAAATATGAGATCTGGGGTCAAAAAGTCCTCAGATCTCATATTTAGACTAAAACGCAATAAAAATGTAAAAAAAAAAAATGTAATTTAAAAAAAATGGGCCCTTTAAGACCTGTGGGCAGAAGTGACATTTTGACATCTTCCCCTCACTGGTCTCCATACACAGCTACTGAAGGGATGCGATTGCCTCTTCTGCTGCCGACAGCTCTGGTATGCAGCAGAAGGCCCCTCTCCCGCCATTGATAAGTGATCTTGCGGTGAATACATCGCAGGGACCACTTTTATCCTGTGGCAGACTGCCCGCTGAAGAAGGGGATACTGGGGTTATGGCAACTAGCTGTTGCCATAACAATGATATCCTCCTTCAAATAGCCACCGTAAAACTGTGGCGGGCGGTCCTTAAGTGGTTAAATAGATTTTCACTGCCCTCACTACAGCAATATTTGGTCTAATGCTTGAAACAGGGATGGTCTTTCCCTGGATCCTTGGGAACGTTTGATCTCAGAAAGTGAGATGGTGGAAACTCTAGGTTGTAACCTAGAGTAACTGTGGAGAGAGCCCATCTGTCCTGAGTTTCCCTCTGCCAGACTTCTGCAAAATACACGATCGAATTGTCTGGCGGACCACATTACGCCGGACAATTTGATTGCGTGTGGGCTCCAGCGGACTTTTTCATCGTAAAGTCCGGCGGACTTAGAAAGTAGTTTTGACTCAAAATTTGTCCGCCGGACTAGGCTTTCAGCGGACAATCCGTTTGTCAGTGTGCTAGTCCAGCGGACTAAGAATGACGCATGCTCTGAAGCAAGTACGAGAAGGAAGCTATTGGCTACTTGCTATTGAACTTCCTTTTTCTAGTCCCGTCGTACGTGTTGTACGTCATCGCGTTAGAAATCGGCGGACTTTCGGAGTGTCTGTGTGTGGCCAAGTCCATTCGTTATAAAGTCCGGCTGATTGTTTGCCGGACCAATTCCGCCAGACAATTCGATCATGTGTACGCGGTATGACCCTGCGATTTTCCTCTGGAATCTGACGGTGGAAGCTGTCGCCACTGCCTAGAGGTGGATACGCTTGGCACAGGAGGGAAAGTCAGTTTAAATGAAGGACGTGTACTTTTTCCCCTGGAAATTGTCTGGATGTATTAATCCAAATCATCGCCAAATAGTTGCTCCCCATGAAATGGGAAACTAGACAGTAGGTTTCTGCAGGGTGCTTTAGCCTAGGATACTTTAGCCAAAGTATCCTAGGCATGTGTACTAGCACAAGGGCAAGGCAAGATGCCTGGTGAATAGAATCCTTTATAGCAGTGGTCATCATCCCTGTCCTCAGGGCCCACTAACAGGCCAGGATTTATGTATTACCTTGGGGAGATGCAGACTCAAATACTGCAATCACTGAGCAGCAAATGATATCACCTGTGATGCATTTCAGTTATCTTGCAAACCTGGTCTGTTAGTGGGCCCTGAGGACAGGGTTGATGGCCACTGCTTTATAGTATCTATGGCAAAACATAATGCTTTTGGTAAATCGGTAAACTCACTGGCCTGTTGTGCAGGGAGCTCGTTAAGGGCCTCTGAACTGGTCTTTTAAGGACTGACAGATGCCTATAGCTGCAATTGCAGGCTGAGCAACAGTACCTGCTAAAGAAAAAAAAAGGGGATTTTAACAGGAATTCCAACTTTTTATCTGTTGAATCCTTTAGCATCTGTGCATTGTCCACTGGACAAGTTAAACTTTTATTCACACTGGAAATCGGAGCATCTACTGCTGGAACTTTCCATTTTTTGGTGAATTTTTCCTCCATAGGATAGAGAACTGAGAATCTCTTTGGCGAAAATGCTTATCCGGATGATCCTATTCTGTATAAATAAGCTTTTCTATTAATGTGTGGACTGGAAACACATGCACTGATTGTGAAGGTTTAAAAGAACCCAAAGAAGAGACCAGACTTTCAGCTGACTGTTATGGGTAGCATGAAAAGTGGAGCGAACCATATCCGTAAGGATTTGTACCTCAGATGCACTCTGTCCCCATCCTGCTCTTGCGCAAGTGTCGGTCTGGCGTCATATGTAAACAGCAATTGCACCATGCATGTGAGGTATCACCACAAAAGTCAGATCAAGGGCAGTAATTTTAGCAGTAGACCTCCTCTGCAAAGCTAAAGTGGTAACCTGTAAAGGCTTTTAAAAATGTATGTCGATTTTTGCCACTGCATGTTTGTGTGCAATTCTAAAGCATGTCGTGTTTGGTATCCATGTACTTGGCATAAGATCATCTTTTTTATTTCATCAAACATTTGGGCAATATAGTGTGTTTTAGTGCATTAAAAAAAAAAAATTGCAAAAAAATGTGTTTGAAAAATTACTGCGCAAATACGGTGTGAAAAAAGGAAAAAAAAAAAGGCTTCTAAATGTTGTGCATAAAATGCCAGGACAGTTCAAAAGCCCCCCCAAATGACCCCATTTTGGAAAGTAGACACACCAAGCTATTTAGTGAAGAGGCATGTTGGGCTATATTATATTTTGACACAAGTTGTGGGAAAAAGACAAATTTTTTTTTCTTTGCACGAAGTTGTCACTAAATGATATATTGCTCAATGTCAATGCCATGGACATATGTGAAATTACACCCCAAAATACATTCGGTTGCTTCTCCTGAGTATGTGGCTACCACGTATGAGACTTTTTGGGAGCCTAGCTGTTTACAGAATGCCGAAAAGCAAGCACCGCCTTCAGGCTTTCTAAGGGTGTAAATTTTTGATTTCACTCTTCACTACCTATCACAGTTTCAGAGACCATGGAATGCCCAGATGGCACAATCCCCCCCCCCCAATGACCCAATTTTGGAAAGTAGACACCCCAAGCTATTTGCTAATTTGCTGAGAGGTATGGTGAGTATTTTGCAGATCTCGCTTTTTGTCACAAAGTTTTGAAAAAAAATAAAAACACACATTTTTTTTTGTTTCTTCATTTTCAAAAAGAAAAGAGAACTGCAAAATATTCACCATGCCTCTCACCAATTAGCTTGGGGTGTCTACTTTCCAAAATGGGGTCATGGGGGGGGGTTGTGCCATCTTGGCATTTTATGGCCTTCAAAACTGTGATAGGTAGTGAGGAGCAAGATCAAAAATGTATGCTCTTAGAAATCCTGAAGGCAGTGCTTGGATTTCGGGGCCCCTTATGCGGCTAGGCTCCCAAAAAGTCCCACACATGAGGTATCCCCATACTCTGGAGAAGTAACAAAATGTATTTTGGTGTGCGATTCCACATATAACTATGGCATGTGCGAGCAATATATAATTTAGTGATAACTTCTTGTAAAAAAAAATATATATATATATATATATATATATATATATATATATTTTTTTTTTGTCAGTATTCAATATCACTTGGGACAAAAAATAAAATATTCAATGGGCTCAACATGCCTCTCAGCAATTTCCTTGGGGTGTCTACTTTCCAAAATGGGGTCATGGGGAGGAAGGGGGGGGGGGGTTGTGTTGCCCTGCCATTTTAGCGCCTCAAGAAATGAGAGGCAGTCAAACTAAAAGCTGTGTAAATTCCAGAAAATGTATCCTAGTTTGTAGACGCTATAACTTTTGCACAAACCAATAAATATACTGTTATGTATGTATGTATAATGTATGACTTTTCGGTCTTTTAGTTTATATAAACGCAAAAAAAAAAAATCTCAGAGGCAATCAAATACCATCAAAAGAAATCTCTATTTGTGGGAAAAAACTGACGCAAATTTTGTTTGGGTACAACATTGCATGACTGCGCAATTACCAGTTAAAGCAGCGCAGTGCCAAACTGTAAAAAGTCCTCTGGTCTTTAGGCAGCCTAATGGTCCGGGGCTTAAGTGCTTAAAGGAATACTTGTGACTTGTTTTGATATATCACATGATAGAAAACAATAAAAAGGTCTACAGGGACATGGAAGCATCTCCAGCAATTTGCTTTAATGGAAGTAGACTCTTTAGATGAACTTGTGATGGCCCAAGTCTGAGATTGTACTAGTGGCAATAAACTAACATCGATTTTTTTTAAAGTTCTTATCCTTTATGTATTAGACTTAATCTATTTACTTTTTACTACCTATAGGTAACATGGGCTGACTTTTTCTGGGATAACTGTGTTGACATGTTTGAGTACCATCAACCTGGTTTTGCAAAAGCCTATCCTCATTTACTGGCTCTAAGAAACAGAGTACAAGAAATCCCAGAGATTGCAGCATGGATAAAGAAACGACCAGAGTCCCAATTCTAAATTCTGTCATGTTGTGATTATTAAGAATTAAATGATTCCGCTTGATCTAAATAAAACTTGCAACTTTGGTGTCCAATTTGTCTATACGTTTTCCTAATGTACTGAGTAGTGTCTAAATGTGGTATAGATTTCTTTTTGACAGAAACGTCTCTAAGTATTTACATTGGTTGAGGTAGATTAGATGCATTATAAGGTAAATGAGGTCTATAGTAACTTACAGTTGTGCTCATAATTTTACATACCATGGCAGAATTTAAGATTTCTTGGCCATTTTTCAGAGAATATGAATAATAACACAAAAACATTTCTTTCACTCATGCAGTGGCGTACTAAGAGTGGGGCGGGGGGTGCGAGCCGCCCCGGGTGCCACACCCTGGGGGGGGGGTGCCAGGCCAGCGCCCTCCCCCTCCGACTGAAGAGACAGCGCCGTTCTGATCAGTCTCGGGCAGCGGCTGTCACTCACAGCCGAGCAGAGTGAAGCCGCCTCCCCCTCCTCTTGTATGGCTACACAGTGCTGTCCATGGAGGAGGAGAAGGAGGGGGAGGCGGCTTCACTGAAGCCGCCTCCCCCTCCTCCTCCTCCTCCTCCATACACAGCACTGTGTAGCCATACAAGAGGAGGGGGAGGCGGCTTCACTCTGCTCGGCTGTGAGTGACAGCCGCTGCCCGAGACTGATCAGAACGGCGCGACGCAACCACAGAGAAGGGGATTATTGCGCCGGGTCCCGGATCACTGCCGACAGGTGTCACTGGCTCTGTGTCCTCCCGGTACAGGTTAGTGCTGGTCATACAGAGAGAGACCAGGGAGGGGGAGGGGGGGTGTGAAGAGATTCTCTGCAGCTCTTATTATGTAACCGCAAGATGCAGCTGAGGAGGACTACAAGTCCCAACATACCGGGCTGTGTGGGCTTACAGTTCTCCTCTGCTGAGCATAGCAGCTTTGTATGCTTGGACTTGTAGTCCTCCATAGTGCAGCCTTGCATGCTGGGACTTGTAGGCCTCCTCTGTAGTACAGTGCAGCCTTGCATGCTGGGACTTGTAGTCCTCTGTAATGCAGTGCAGCCTTGCTTGCTGGGACTTGTAGTCCTCTTCTGTAGCGCAGTGCAGCTCTGCATGCTGGGACTTGTAGTCCTCTTCTGTAGTGCAGTGCAGCCTTACATGCTGGGAGGTGTGGTCCTCCTCAGTAGTACAGTGCATGCTGGGACTTGTAGTCCTCCTCTGTAATGCAGTGCAGCCTTGCATACTGGGACTTGTAGTCCCCTTCTATAGTGCAGTGCAGCCTTGCATGCTGGGACCTGTGGCCCTCTATAGTGCAGAGTAGCCTTGCATGCTGGGACCTGTGGTCCTCCTCTGTAATCCAGTGGAGGCCTTGCATGCTGGGACACGTAGTCATCTATAGTGCAGTGCAGCCTTGCATGCTGGGACCTGTGGTCCTCTATAGTGCAGAGTAGCCTTGCATGCTGGCACTTGTGGTCCTCCTTGGTAATGCAGTGCAGCCTTGCATGCTGGGACTTGTAGTCCTCTATAGTGCAGTGCTGCCTTGCATGCTGGGATTTGTGGCCCTCCTCTGTAGTACAGTGCGTGCTGGGACTTGTAGCCCTCCTCTGTAATGCATTGCAGCCTTGTATGCTGGGATATGTAGTCCTCTTATTTGGTGGGGTCTACACTGAAGATGGGGGGTCTGTACGGTAGGGAGGGGGGTCTGTACTGTAGGGGTTCTGTGTAACATGCAGGGGGTCCAGAGCTGTGAGGGGCTGTGTAATGTAAAGGGATGCAGAGGTGCAGGGTGCTGTGTAATGTAAAGGGGTCCAGAGGTGCAGTTGTGGAGAGGGGGGTACAAAGTAGTGACAAAAAGATATTGAAGGATGCAGAGGTATGCCGGGGGCAAAGTGAGGTGTTTTTACATTTTAAGGTGGGGGGGGGGGGGGTGCCAGGCATAGGATCCGCCCTGGGTGCCAAATGCTCTAGGTACGCCCCTGCACTCATGGTTAGTGTTTGGCTGAAGCCATTTATTATCAATCAACTGTGTTTACTCTTTTTAACTCCTAATGGCAACAGAAACAACCCAAATGACCCTGATCAAAATGTTACATACCCTGGTGATTTTGGCCTGATAACACGCACACAAGTTGACACAAAGGGGTTTGAATGGCTATTAACCACTTACGGATCGCCCGCCGCAGTTTTGCGTCTGCTGTTTGAAGAAGGATATCGTTGGTATGGCAGAAGCGAGCTGCCATAACCCCAGTATCCTCTTCTTCAGCGGGCAGTGCGTTACAAGATAAAAATGGTCTCTGCGGTGGATTTGCCACAAGATCATTTTTATCGGCTGTGGGAGAGGCAGTGTGACAGAAAGTATTGCAACGACTGCCATTTTATTTTCTAGGATGTTAGGAAAAAAAAGTATAATGTTTGGGGGTTCCAAGTAATTTTCTAGCAGAAACTGTTTTTAACTTGTAAACAAATCTCAGAAATAGGCTCAGTCCTTAAGTGGTTAAAGGTAACCATCCTCACCTGTGGTGTGTGTGTGTGTAAAAAGCCAATGAGTTTATGGACTCCCTGACAGACCCTTGCATCTTTCATCCAGTGCTGCACTGACATTTCTGGATTCTGAGTCATGGGGAAAGCTAAAGAATTGTCAAAGTATCTGTGGGAAAAGGTAGTTGAACTGTATAAAACAGGAAAGGTGAAAGATATCCAAGGAATTGAGAATGCCAGTCAGCAGTGTTTAAACTCTAATCAAGAAGTGGAAAATGAGGGGTTCTGTTGAACTCAAACCATGGTCAGGTAGACCAAATAAAATTTCAGCAAGGAAAATTGTTCGGGATGCAAAGAAAACCCCACAAATAACTTAATTTAATGAAATACAGGACTCTGAAAACATCTGGTGTGGCTGTTTCAAGATGCACAATAAAGGAGGCAGTTGAAAAAGATAGGTTGCATGGTAGAGTCGCCAGAAGAAAGCAATTACTACGTAAATGCCATAAAGTATTCCGCTTACAATAAGCCAAACAGCACAGAGACAAGCCTCAAAAAACTTATGGCACAAAGTTATTTGGAGTGATGAGACCAAAGTTGAGCTTTTTGGCCACAACCATAAACACTACATTTGGAGAGGAGTTAACAAGGCTTATGATGAAAGGTACACTATTCCTACTGTGAAACACAAAGGTGGATCGCTGATGTTTTGGGGATGCGTGAGCTACAAAGGCACAGAAAATTTGGTCAAAATTGATGGCAAGATGAATGCAGCGTGTTATCAAAAAAATACTGGAGGAACATTTGCAATCATCAGCCAGGAAGCTGCGCATGGGACATACCAACATGACAATAAACCAAAACACAAGGCCAAGTCGACCTGTCATTGGCTGCAGCAGAATAAAGTGAAGGTTTTGGAGTGGCCATCTCAGTCTCCTGACCTCAATATCATTGAGCCTTCCTGGGGAGATCTCAGAACGTACAGCCCGAGAATTTACAGGAACTGGAGGCTTTTTGCCAAGAGAAATGGGCAGCTTTACCATCTGAGAAGATAAAGAGCCTCAGCCACAAATACCACAAGAGACTTCAAGCTGTCATTGATGTTAAAGGGAGCAATACACAGTCTTAAGAACTGGGGTATGCCAACTTTTGATGAGGGTCATTTGGGTAGTGTCTGTTGTCATTATGATTTAGAAAAAAAAAAAAAGGAGTAAACACAGTCGATTGATAATAAATTGTTTCAGCCAAACACTAATTATGAGTGAAAGAAAAGTTTGTGTTATTCATGTTCTCTGAAAAATGGCCAAGAAATCATAAATTCTGCCAGGGTATGTAAACTTATGAGCACAACTGTATATAGAACAGTGTAATTAGATATATCTCACAAACATTTACAGTGATCTTAATAATATAGGTTTGATTTACTAAAACTGGAGTGCGCAAAATCTGGTGCAGCTCTGCACAGAATCCAGTCAGCTTCCAATTTTTTTGTCAAGGCTTATTAACTGCTTACCGAGGAGGGGGGAGCGCTGGGCACCCATGATCGCTCGTGACAGAGCGAGAACTGGGATCTGTGTGTGTAAATACAAATCCCGGTTCTTTCAGGGGATTAGAGACAGATCGTCTAGAACTAGGGAACACAGTTAACCCCTTGGTCGCCCCTAGTGTTAACCCCTTCCCTGCCCTGCCAGTGACATAGTAAATCAGTGCATTTTTATAGCACAAACCAATCAATATACGTTTATTGGGATTTTTATTACCAAAAATATGTAGAAGAATACATATTGGCCTAAACTGAGGAAAAAAATATTTTTTTAAAAAAACAATTGGGTATATTATAGCAAACAGTACAAACCTTTTTTTCGTTTATAGCGCAAAAAATAAAAAAACAGCAGAGATGATCAAATACCACCAAAAGAAAGCTCTATTTGTGGGGAAAAAAAGGACGTCAATTTTGTTTGGGAACAACGTTGCACGACCGCACAATTGTCAGTTAAAAGGGACGCAGTGCCATATTACAAATAATGTCCTGGTCATTGAGCAGCCAAATCTTCTGGGGCTGAGGTGGTTAATCAAGCTGAAGTTAAAAGCTGATTGAGTACCATGCACAACAGCACCAGATTTTGCCCTCTCTAGTTTTAGTAAAACAACCCCATAACATCAATGGAAACATAAATGGAAAAAAAAAAATTACAATGGTGTCCTGTGCTTTCATACAAAAACAAATTCAATAGTGATACAAAATGGGCAATGTTCCTTTTCTTTCCCTAGGGATGCTAGGAAGGTTCAAAGCAGTTCTGATTGATCAAAGACCATTCCCCTTGATCCAAGTGGTGATGGCTGAGATAATCCGCCTGCCAGTTTTACATTCCTGGGATGTGAACCATAGAAACCAATGGACAATGAGTTCCTGGCCACGAGATAATCTGGTTTGCTTCCTTTAAAAAGGAAGCCAGGCACCTCATTTCCCTTTGATAGCTGACTTATGCTGGGATAACCTAATTGCTCTGAGCTCAAAGATTTTGATGGGGAGTCTGGTTTCCTTTTTTGACCATGTTCCTTGAACTATCAAGGATTGGAACTTCCTAGCTTGTTAAACTTGTAAGGATGAGCCTGATGTTAGAGTCAAACATAAGTTCGACACGAATAAAGGGTGTTCGCCGAAAACATTATGTGGTATTCGCTGCAAATTCGAAAGCCGTGGAACACTGTTAAAGGCTATGGGACACTAACATGAAAAACCAAAAGTGCTAATTTTAAAGGCTAATATGCAACTTATTGCCATAAAAAGTGTATGGGGACCTGGGTCCTGCCCCAGGGGACATGTATCAATGCACAAAAAAGTTTTTAAAAAACTGACGTTTTTTCCAGGAGCAGTGATTTTAATAATGCTGAAAGTGAAACAATAAAAAAATGAAATATTCCTTTAAATATCGTGCCTGGGGGGTATCCTTAGTATGCCTGTAAAATAGCACATTTTTCCTGTGTTTACAACAATACCACAGAAAAATTACATTTCTAAAGGATAAAAAGTCATTTAAAACTGTTCGAGGCTGTAATGTATTGTTGGGTCCCAGCAATATAGATAAAAATCATAAAAAAAAAAAAAAAACACACCAGCATGGGTCCCCCCCAGTCCTTTACCAGGCCCTTTGGGTCTGGTATGAATATTAAGGTGAACCCGCACCAAAATAAAAAAAAATAAAAAATGCGTGGGGGATCACCCCAAAATCATACCAGGCCTTTCAGGTCTGGTATGGATATTAAGGGGAACCCTGCACTATTTAAAAAAAAGGAAATAGCGTAGGGGTCTCCCCAAAATACATACCATGCCCCTTAGGCCTGTATGGATTTTAAGGAGAAGCCTGCGCCAAAACAAAATAGGATTTTTATAACAGCTTACCTGTAAAATCCTTTTCTTGAAGTACATCATGGGACACATTAATTACTTAATGGGTTATAGGCCACCTTCAGGTGATGGACACTGGTTATACCCAATCCAGGAAGTTCACTCCCTATATAACCCCTCCTCCTTCCAGGAGCACATCCGTTTTGGTAGCAAGGCAATATACTTAACCACTTGGTTCCCACACTACGTCTATTGACGTCATGGGCTTTCAGTGGTTATATCTAAATGATGCCTGAGGCCACAGACATCATTCAGATATTGCCGTTTTCAGCCGGCGATTCCCTGCACCATAAGAATGATCATAGCGGCTGTTCCACCGCTTGATCGTTCTTACAGGTGGCGGGAGGTGAAGCCCCCCCCTCCCGCTGCCCTCCGGTGCTTCTACCGACTCACCGTTTCCATCGGTGAGTCGGTCACAGGATCCGCCGGCCCCAGCAAGTAATCATAGAGATTTCCGGCGGACTGGATTGTTCCGGTGTCTCTATGATCGTTCGAAGGCCGGGCACGATGTTATGACGTCACGCCCGGCCTCGGTATTCAAATTAGCGGCGCCGATCTGGCTAGAAAGCCAGGATCGTTTTTTTTTTTTTTTTATTCTTCCCAGCCTAGAGGTGAGATATGGGGTCTTATTGACCCCATATCTCACTGTATATATGTCCGATCATGCCATATTCCTATTACAAAGGATGTTTACATTCCTTGTGATAGGAATAAAAGTCATCAATTTTTTTTTTCTTAAGTGTAAAACTAAAAAAATAAAAATAAAATGAACAATAAAAAAAATAAAATAAAGCGCCCCTGTCCCCGTGAGCTCGCACACAGAAGCGAATGCATACGTAAGTCCCGCCCACATATGAAAACGGTGTTCAAACCACACATGTGAGGTATCGCCGCGAACGTTAGAGCGAGTGCAATAATTCTAACTATAGACCTCCTCTGTAACCCAAAATATGTAACCAGTAAAAAAAATTTAAAGCGTCGCCTATGGGGATTTTTAAATACCAAAGTTTGTCGCCATTCCACGAGCGCATGCAATTTTGAAGCGTGACATGTTGGGTATCTATTTACTTGGCGTATCCTCCTCTTTCACATGCCAAAAAATTGGGCTAACTTTACTGTTTTCCTTTTTTTTTTTTGCATGAAACTGTTTTTTTTCTGAAAAAAACGTGTTCGAAAAACTGCTGCGCAAATACCGTGCGAGATAAAAAGTTGCAACTAGAGCCATTGTATTCTCTAGGGTCTTTGCTAAAAAAAACATATATATAATGTTTGGGGGTTCTATGTAATTTTCTAGCAAAAAAAATTAGGAATTTTACATGTAGGAGAGAAATGTCAGAATTGGCATGGATGCGAAGTGGTTAAATCCCAAAAAAAGAGGGGAGGGACACTCTATGTCCCATGATGTACTCCAAGAAAAGGATTTTACAGGTAAGCTGTTATAAAAATCCTTTTTTCTTTATCGTACATCATGGGACACAGAGCCTTAAGTAATTACTTAATGGGACTTCCTATAGCAATGCTACTTGAGGAGAGGGAGAGCACACTGCGCCCAAAGGTGATATCCTCATACCTTCTTACATCCAGGTAATAACATTTTGTGAAGGTATGCACTGAAGACCAAGTTGTGGCCTTACAGATATGAACCATGGAGGCCTGACGCACTTCCCAAGAAGCACTAATTGCCCTGGTAGAGTGCGCCTTAACTTGAAAAGGGGGAATCTTACCCCTGAAATCATGAGTTTGAATTATCACTTGCCGAATCCACTTAGCGACAGTGGATTTCGACGCTGCCTGTCCTTTCTTAGGACCTTCTGGCAGAACAAATAAGACATCAGTCCTACAAATCTGAGTAGTTGCCTTTACATAGATTTTCACTGCTCTCACCACATCAAGACAACGTAGTGACTTTTCTTCCCTAGAACACAGTTTTGGAAAAAAAATGGCAGGACAATATCTTGGTTCAGGTGGAAACCTGAGACAACTTTTGGTAAAAAAAACCTGGACGAGGGCGCAACACCACTCTGTCCTCATGGAAAAATCAATATGGAAAGATTAGCCAATTCTGAAATCCTCCTCGCTGAGGATATAACAACCAAAAAAATACCAACTTCCTTGTCAAAAGTCCAAACAAAAGAACTCGTTGCTCCAGGTGAAACAAGAAGTCTAATGATATTGTTTTCCTTCTATACACACCTATCTAATATAGCAACAGGTGATACAGATCATTAGATTGCAGACTTCTTTTTAGCCACATGTGATTTACATAAACATTTATAAGAAAGAGAAAGACATTTAAACTTGCACATATTTGAATATCTATTTTAAGAATAAAATGAATAGTAGTAATAAAATTAAACCAATATAGACAATTCATATGCTATGAGAAAACAGGAAACAGTGTGTAAATGTGGATTATGTATAAAAAGTGTGTATATATAAAAGAGGAAGCATTATAACCTATTTATATCCCAATGGTTGAAGATAAATGAATATTTACTATACTCAATTATACCTGTGTCAATAGACATGTAAATACATATGTATTATTATAGCTAGCCCCACAATAAAAACATTAATCACAAACATGGGGAAGCTATCTAGGTATAAAGATAGAAAATAGGATGAGACAAAAAAAAGACCAAAGCAAAAAAAAAATCGACGGTATATGGTATAGGGGGAGCAGAGAGTACTGGCAGGGTTGGAGAACACATGGGTGGGGGCAAAGAGCAGGGCGTAGTGGAGATCACAGGGGTGGGGAGCAGAGAGCGCTGGGGGGGAACTTGAGAGTACTGGGGGGGGGCAAAAAGAACAGGGGTGGAGAGCATGGTAGGCTGAGAGCACTGAGGTGGCTAAGAGTGTGGGGTGATGAAGAGCACTGGGGGGGGCAGAAAAACAGGGGTGGAGAGCACAGGGGGCTGGAGAGTACTGGGGGGTACAAAGAGTAGGGGAGAGGGGAGAGCAATGGGGGGGAGCTTGAGAGCACCAGTGGGGGCCAGAAAGAACAGGGGAAAGCACGGGGGACTGGAGAGCATTATGGGAGGTGGAGAGCACTGGCAGGGTTGGAGAGCACATGGGTGGGGGCAAAATGCAGGGGGAAGTGGAGAGTACAGGGGTGGGGAGTGGAGAGTGCTGGGGGGAGCCAAAAAGAACAGGAGTGGAGAGAACGGGGGGTAGATAGCACTGGGGGGGGGGCTGGAGAGCGATGGATGGAGCTTGAGAGCACCAGGGGGCCAGAAAGAACAGGAGTGGGGAGAATGGGGGGCTGGAGAGCACTGGGGTGGGGGCTGAAGAGTGATGGGAAGAGCTGGAGAGCACTGGGGGGGTGAGAAAGAACGGGGGGAGAGCACTGGGGGGAAAAGAACAGGGAGAGAGCACTTGGGGGAATAACAGGGGGGAGAGCACTGGAGGGGAGAACAAGAGGGGAGATCACTGGGGGGAGAGGAGAACACTGGGGGGGGGGAAAGAACAGGCGGGGAGAGCACTGAGGGGGAGTGAAGAGCACAGGGGGGGTAGAACAGGGGGGAGAGCCCAGGGGGAGTGAAGAGCACTGGGGGGGAAGAATAGGGGGAAAAGAGCAGGGGGGCACTGGGGGGGAGTGGAGAGCACTGGAGGGGAGAACGGGGGGAGAGCACTGAGGGGAGTGGAGAGCACTGGGGGGGGAGAATACTGGGGGAGTGAAGAGCACTGGGGGGAGTGGAGAGCACTGGGGGAGTGAAGAGCACTGGTGGGAGTGGAGAGCACTGGGGGGAGAACGGGGGGAGCACTGGGGGGAGTGGAGAGCACAGGGGGGAGCACGGGGGGAGAGCACTGTGGGGGCTGGAGAGTGATGGGGAGAGCTGGAGAGCACTAGGGGGGTGAGAAAGAATGGGGGGGAAAGGACTGGGGGAAAAGAACAGGTGGAGAGCACTGGGGGGAGTGGAGAGCACTGGGGGGGAAGAACAGGGGGGAGAACGGGGGGAGAGCACTGGGGGGAGTGGAGAGCACGGGGGGAGAGAGCACTGTGGGGGCTGGAAAGTGATGGGGAGACCTGGAGAGCACTGGGGGTTGAGAAAGAACGGGGGGAGCACTGGGGGGGAAAAGAACAGGGGGAGAGCACTAGGGGGAGTGGAGAGCACTGGAGGGGAGAACAGCACTGGAGGGGAGAGCACTGGGGGGAGTGGAAAGCACTGGGGGGGAAAGAACAGGCGGGGGAGAGCACTGGGGGGAGAACGGGGGGAGCACTGGGGGGAACAGGGGGGAGAGCACTGGGGGGAGGAGAACAGGAGGGAGAGCACTGGGGGGAGTGGAGAGCACTGGGGGGGAGAACAGGGGGGAGAGCACTGGAGGGGGGTGGAGAGCACTGGGGGGGACAGGGGGGAGAGCACGGGGGTGTGAAGAACATTGGGGGGGTGTGAAGGGCACTGGGGGGAGGTGAAGAGCACTGGGATGGTGGCTAGAGAAGGATGGGGAGAACTGGAGAGCGGGGGGGGCAGAAAGAACAGGGGTGGAGAGAACTGTGGGGGGGCTGGAGAGTGTGGTGGGGGAGGAGGGCAGGGGGGGCGCAGGGAGCACAGGGTGAACTGGGGGGCAGTAAAAGAAGTTGGATAGGAGGATCAGCAAAGGGGGCTGCATATATAGAGGAAATGATCCTTCTATATTCCTCCATGTAGCCGCTGAATGCTTGATTCTCCTGCTCTCCCTCCTGCAAGCATTCAGTGGCTGCATGGAGGAATATAGAAAGCTCATTTCCTCTATATGCCACCCCCCGCTGATCCTCCTATCCAGGCACACATGGCGGGCTGTATGGGCAGCATCTAAGCCTCTTGATCACAGCTCTGGCTGGCTCTGTGTTCGGCGGCCGCTCTGTAACACAGCCCCGCCCCCCCAGACCGGCTCATTTGATAGGCGGAACGTTGATTCTCTCTACTATCACACGAGCCGGTCTGGGGGGGCGGGGACGTGTTACAGAGCGGCCCGCCGAACACAGAGCCAGACAGCGCTGTGATCCACAGTAACAAGCACCAATGCAGCCGCAACTAAAAGCGGCCCCAGGGCAGGCGCCCTACCGGAAGACCTCCCGGTATCCCGGTAGGCCAGTCTGGCCCTGTATGCAGGACATCAGGAATCCTGCCTCAGACATACTTCCTTGGGAGCCAACCCCTGGATCCACACCAAGAAACATCTGCCTTCCAGACTCTATAGTAAGTGATTCTGGAAGCTGGCTTTAATTAAAGTAGACACTACCAAAGTAGATCACCCACAATCTTTTATAGAGTGGGATTCAACAGTCAGACCTGTTATATTTTTTATCCGTAAGGTAGGATGAAATACCGGACCTTGTGCAAGAAGGTCTGTCTATAATGGCAGAGCCCGAAGGACTCCTTCTGCCATCTTTATGATCTCAGTAAACCTTCTGGGACCCGCTGGGGCCACCAGAATCACCTAATTTTGTTCCTGCTTAATCCTGTGGAGAAGGCGCGAAAGTAGCAGAACTGGAGGAAATGCATAGATCAGCGAAAACTGATCCCCTGGGAAGACTAATGCGTCTGTTCCGCCTGCTAGTGGACCCCTTGTTCGACATAAAGTTGTTGACCTTGTTAATGAATCTGGACGCAAATAGATCCATATCTGGAATACCCCATCTGACATATTGCTAGGAAGATGGGATGAAGAGATCATTCTCCCGGAGATAATTGTTGGCGCCTCAAGTAGTACGCCTGAAAATTTTAAATTGACGATAGGCAAGGAGTGTTGTGTTCTGCCAAAGCTAGAACATTATTCATCTCTTTTTTTTTTTTTTTTTTGGGCTGCATGACTTCTCGTGCCTTCCCTGGTGATCGATGTAAGCCACAGCCGTGGCCTTGTGAGACTGAATCCTGACAGGACAGTCCCGGTGTCTGACTGCCAAGAGTCTCGGCAAGACGTACTGCCTGAAACTTCCAAAAAAAGTTGATAGGCAAGGTCCTCTAACCTGGACCATCTCCCCTGGACAGAAACTTCTTCCAGGGCTGCTCCCCAGCCTAGGAGGCTGACATCTGTTAACACCTTCCAGGATAAAGATGTTCCCTTTTGCTGGATAACAACCACCAACTTAGGCTCTGACCTATGGCAGGAGCCAAGCGTATTGGAAACAAACAAGGCCTGAATCTTCTTTATTCCAGACCAACAGGATGGTGTCTTGAAAAACTGCGCGTAAGGGACGGCCTTGAAGGAGGCCACCATTTCCCCTAAAAATCTCCTGCACAGCCGAATGAAGGAATTTTCCTTTGTTTTGATAGGTTGAATTAGTCCTACAATGGAACTAATTCTCATCTGGGGTAAGAATACCTTCTTCTTTATGGTATCTATAACCAGCCCCCAAGTATCGTAATCTCCTTGATGGTTTTAAGGAGAATCTTCCTAGGCTGAGAATCCAACCTAGAGATTTCAGATATCTACAGCTGAGATCAGACTCTGGCTTTAGACCTGAGACTGAATGGTCTATTAAAAATAGATTTTCTAATAGGCTAAGACCGCTATGCCTTGAGCCCTTAACCTGGCTAAAGGAGGTGCCAGAATCTTTCAGAACACTTGTGGTGCTGTGGCTAAGCCGAATGGCAGGGCCACAACTGAAAAAAATAATTTTAGGTTTCAAACTTTGGCACATGGAGCTATGCAACTCCCCTCCTTGCAGGATGGACACAGCCGTTCGAATTATGAAAGGATCGGATGTTTAAGTGCCGATTCAGATCTTTGAGATATAGAATGGGTCTTACCTCTGTTTGGTTCTGGAACCCTAAAAGTTTTGAGTAGGGATGAGCTTGGTGTTGAATTCATGTTAAACTGGAACACCGGCTGTTCGCCCATTCGGCAAAGCCAGAACTCTGTGGGCCGTTTGCGCCAAATTCGCGTGGCGCTCACGGCCCACAATGCACTGTGCCTGCGCAGTGCATTGCTGGCTCATGATTGGCCAAGCATGCACTGTGACCCCGCATGCTTGGCCAATCAGAGCGCCGGTAGCGAGGAGAGCCATGATTGGCCACAGGCAGGATGCCTGTGGCCAATTATAGCTCAGGCTGTGTAGTACACGCCCCACACTACATAAGGCCGCCAGCGCAGCGGCCTTGTGCAATGTTCCAGCGTCTGCAGGAGTTAGTGGATGTTGTGTGTGTGCCTTCACCGCACAATACATCTGTATCTACCCTTCATTGCTGTTCTGAGTGTTCTCTAATTGAGCCATCTGCCATCTGCAGGAGTTAGTGGGTGACTGGGTGTTGTCTGTGTGCCCTCACCGCAGAATACACCAGTATCTACCCTTCATTGCTGTTCTCTAATTGCGCCATCTGCAGGAGTTAGTGGGTGACTGGGTGTTGTCTGTGTGCCTTTACCGCAGAATACACCTGTATCTACCCTTCGTTGCTGTTCTCTAATTGAGCCATCCGCCATCTGCAGGAGTTAAAGCGGAGGTCCACCCTAAAGTGCACCTTCCGCTCATTGGAACCCTCCCCCCCCCTCCGGCGCCACAATTGGCACCTTTCAGGGGGGAGGGGGTGCAGGTACCTGTACAGTACAGGTATCTGCACCCACTTCTGGGATGGCTCTCTGCGGAAAGGGGCGTAGATTACGCCCCTTTCCGAAAGTCTCCCGCTGCCTGCTGGGAAACACACAGATCCCAGAGGCAGCGGGTCCATCCTTATTGCGCAGCGCGACTCGCGCATGCGCAGTAGGGAACCGGGAAATGTAGCCGAAAGGCTCCACTTCCTGATTCCCATACCCAAGATGGCGGCGGCAGCACCCGAGAGATGATCGAGAGATCGGCTTCGGGTGCCGACATCGCGGGCGCGCTGGGCGGGTAAGTGTACTTATTTTAAAAGTCAGCAGCTGCAGTATTTGTAGCTGCCGTTTTTTTTTTTTTTTTAAACGGCGGAACTCCGGGCGGACTCCCGCTTTAATGGGTGACTGGGTGTTTGTGTGCCTGCACCGCAGAATACACCAGTATCTACCCTTTGTTGCTGTTCTCTAATTGAGCCATTTGCCATCTGCAGGAGTTAGTGGGTGACTGGGTGTTGTCTGTGTGCCTGCACCGCAGAATACACCTGTATCTACCCCTTATTGCTGTTCTCTAATTGAGCCATCTGCCATCTGCAGGAGTTCGTGGGTGACTGGGTGTTGTCTGTGTGCCTGCACCACAGAAAACACCTGTATCTACCCTTTGTTGCTGTTCTCTAATTGAGCCATCTGCCATCTGCAGGAGTTAGTGGGTGACTGGGTGTTGTCTGTGTGCCTGCACCGCAGAATACACCTGTATCTACCCTTTATTGCTGTTCTCTAATTGAGCCATCTGCCATCTGCAGGAGTTCGTGGGTGACTGGGTGTTGTCTGTGTGCCTGCACCACAAAATACACCTGTATCTACCCTTTGTTGCTGTTCTCTAATTGAGCCATCTGCCATCTGCAGGAGTTAGTGGGTGACTGGGTGTTGTCTGTGTGCCTGCACCGCAGAATACACCTGTATCTACCCTTCATTGCTGTTCTCTAATTGAGCCATCTGCAGGAGTTAGTGGGTGACTGGGTGTTGTCTGTGTGCCTGCACCACAGAACACACCTGTATCTACCCTTTATTGCTGTTCTCTAATTGAGTCATCTGCCATCTGCAGGAGTTAGTGGGTGACTGGGTGTTGTCTGTGTGCCTTCACCGCAGAATACACCTGTATCTACCCTTTATTGCTGTTCTCTAATTGAGCCATCTGCCATCTGCAGGAAATAGTTGGTGTTGTGTGCCTCCAGTGCAGTATACACCTGTAGCTACCTATATTGCTCTTCTCTAATTGAGCCATCTGCAGGAGTTAGCTGGTGTTGTGTGCCTCCAGCACAGCACAGTATACACCAAATCTACCCTTTATTGCTGGTGTTCTATAATAAAGGCATCTGCAGGAGTTAGTGGGTGCTGTGTGCCTCCAGCACAGCACAGTATACACCTATATCTACCATTTATTGCTGGTGTTCTATAATAATGGCATCTGCAGGAGTTAGTGGGTGTTGTGTGCCTCCAGCACAGCACAGTATACACCTTTATCTACCATTTATTGCTGATTTTCTATAATAAAGGCATCTGCAGGAGTTAGTGGGTGTTGTGTGCCTCCAGCACAGCACAGTATACACCTTTATCTACCATTTATTGCTGGTGTTCTATAATAAAGGCATCTGCAGGAGTTAGTGGGTGTTGTGTGCCTCCAGCACAGCACAGTATACACCTTTATCTACCATTTATTGCTGGTGTTCTATAATAAAGGCATCTGCAGGAGTTAGTGGGTGTTTTGTGCCTCCAGCACAGCACAATATACACCTGTATCTGCCCTCTATTGCTGGTGTTCAATAATAAAGGCATCTGCAGGAGTTAGTGGGTGTTTTGTGCCTCCAGCACAATATACACTACCCAATTGCTGGTTTTCCCATCTCGCTGCAGGCCATTACCATGTCTGGAAGGCCAACAAGGAGAGGCAGACAGGCACAAGCCAATAAAAGAGAGCAAGCAGGCTCTGTGCCTAGAGACAACAGTGCTGGTCGTGGATGTGGTGCATTCTCATCAGCACGTGGCCATGGGACACGCTTGTCCTTACTTTCGGCAGCTGGACATGTTGAGCCACATCATGCAGAAGACTTGGTAGAGTGGATGACCAAGCCCTCTTCATCCTCCTCATCCTCTCTCACCCAGGCTTAGGGTACTAGCAAAGTAGCTGCCAATGCATCCTCTTCCCTCGTCTAAATGTCATCATCAGTGACTCCTTCCCTAGACCCACAATGTCCTCCTGAGGAGTCCCCCGAACTGTTTGAGCACAGTGTTGGGTACATGCTCCAGGAGGATGCCCAGTGTTTTGTAGGCTCTGATGATGATACTCAACTAGAGGAAGGCAGTAGCGTGAGCGCAGAGAGAGGGGATGCTCAAGAAGGACAGCAATCTAGCAGTCATGTGTCATGTTCCACAAGCTGCAGCATACTGCCAGGTTTGCTCCAGTGATGAAGAGGTAGGGGATGATGAGGGCACTGACTCCACATGGGTGCCTGGTAGGAGAGAGGAGAAGGAGGCACATCTCCAATGAGGCAGGATGCCCTCTGGGGGCCAGCTTAGGGGCAGCACACGCAGAGCTCCTCCTATGCAGGGAGCTGTCTGCGCGTTATTCTAAAAGTTCTTTGGTGTGGACCTTTTTTTAGACAAGCGCATCAGATCGCACCGCTGCTATTTGCAACATATGTCTCAAGCGTATCTCCCGTGGCCAAAACATCAGCCGCTTGGGCACCACATGCTTGACCAGACATGTTGACCTGCCATGCAGCTCGTTGGCAAGCTTACCTCAAAGACCCACACCAAAGAACAAAGCGGACCTCTCCTTGCTCCTCATCAGCTGGGATCTCAAACCCCACTAGACCTTCAGTCCTCTCTGAAACCTGCGCTGAGAGGAATGAAGGTGTAGAATTAGGCGTGTCACAGCCAAGTGCTTCCGGGCACTCGGCTACCAGTACACCCACGTCCGATTGTAGCAGGCAAATTTCCCTGCTCCAGCTGCTGGACCGTAGAAAGAAGTTCACTCCCAGCCATCCAAATGCCCAGCGGTTGAATGCTAGCTTGGCTAAATTGCTAGCACTTCAACTGCTGCCTTTTCAGTTGGTAGACTCGGCCCCCTTCCGTGAGTTTGTGCAAGGTGCGGTTCCTCAGTGGCAGGTCCCCAAATGGCACTTTTTCTCACGGAAGGTGATTCTGGCTCTCTACCGGCATGTGGAAGGCAATGTCCTTGCCTCGCTGGACAGGGAGGTTAGCAGTAAGGTGCATATTACTGCTGACTCATGGTCCAGCAGGCATGGACAGGGATGTTACCAGTCTTTCACGGCCCATTCGGTCACTCTTCTGGCAGCTGGGAAGGATGCAGGCCAAGGTGCAGTAGTGTTGGAGGTTGTTCCGCCACCACGTCTCCAAAATGCTACTACTGGTTGTAACACACCTCTCTCCTCCACCTCCTCCTCTTCTTCTTTCTCCATGGCCTCTTCCAGTGCTCTGTCTTCAGAACCAGCGGTGCTCCATAGGCTTCAAGGGGCTACGCAAGTACGCTGGCAAAACGATGCCATGCCGTGCTTGCGCTGGTTTGTTTGGGGGACAGGAGCCACACTGGGGCAGATATTTTGTCAGCTCTGCAGGCCGAGAGGACGCCACGCCAGCTTAAGCCAGGATTGGTGGTTTGCGACAATGGCACCAACCTCCTCTCCGCCCTCCGATAGGGACAACTGACCCATGTGCCCTGTGTGGCTCACGTCCTTAACCTTGTGGTGCAGTGGTTCTTGGCCAGGTACCTGGGCTTACAGAATGTCCTGAAGCAGGCCAGGAAAGTCTGTGTGCATTTCCGCAGATCATTTAATGCCAGTGCTCGGCTGGCTGAGCTCCAAAAGAAGTTGAACTTGCCGAAGAACCGCCTTATATATGACATGCCCACTAGGTGGAACTCAACGTTGGCCATGCTGCAGCGGCTGCACACGCAGCAGAGGGCCATCAATGAGTACCTGTGCGACTATGGCACCAGGACAGGGTCAGGGGAGCAGTTTTTTCTCACCATGCCAGTGGGGCATGATTAGGGATGCATGCACTGTCCTGTCACCGTTTGAGGAGGCCACAAGGATGGTGAGCAGTGACAGTGCATGCATCAGTGACACTATACCTCTTGTCCGCCTCTTGGAGCATAAGCTGCGTGGAATAATGGACAGGGCACTTGAGGCAGAACAGAGGCAGGAAGAGGAGGACTTCCTTGCCTCTCAAGGCCCCCTTTATCCAGACAGTGTTCCTGCTGTCCCACCCATCACACGGGAAGAGGACGAGGAGGAGGAGGAGGATTGTGTCAGCATGGAGGTGGAGCCTGGCACTCAGCATTAGCAGCAGCAGTCTTTTAGGGATGATTAACAGTTCGAAGAAACCCATGGACTTCTACTTGGCTGGGAGGAGGTGGTTGTGCATCATGCTGTCCTTAGTGACCCAGAGGACTCCGGACCGAATGCCTCAGCTAACCTGCGCTGCATGGCCTCCCTGATCCTGCAAAGCCTGCGGAAGGATCCTCGTATTCTTCGGATCAAGGAGAGGGACCATTACTGGCTGGCCACTCTCCTTGATCCACGGTACAAGGATAATGTTGCTGACCTTATCTTGCTGTCGCAGACGGAGCAGAGGATGAGACATCTCTGGAAGGCCTTGCAGAAAGGTCTCTGCAACACGTTCCCAGAGACTGGGAGGTTACAAACTCCTGCTCCTGGACAACGTGTTGCTGAGGCATCGGTCAGAAGGAGCGGTGGAGAAGGTGGCTGTCTGACCGATGAGTTCAGACAATTTTTTAGTCTGCAGTGCCAAGGTATGATCGGTTCCAGCAATCATCGCCAGCATGATTTACATGGTGCAGGAATACCTAGGGGCAAGGTCAGACTTGGACACCTTTCCCACCGAAAATCCTCTGGATTACTGGGTCTTGAGGATGGATCACTGGTCAGAGCTTGCACAGTATGCAATTGAGCTACTGGCCTGTCCTACATCCAGCGTTCTTTCGGAACGCACCTTCAGTGCTTCTGGTGGCTTTGTAACCGATCACAGGGTGCGCCTGTCCACCGACTCGGTTGATCGACTGACCTTCATAAAGATGAATCAGTCTTGGATCACCACCAGTTACCAAGCACCTGAAGCTGATGTAACCGAATAATCACATCCCTTCAAGACTGTCTATGCTGATGCTGAGTGACTGTCCTGTTATGTTGACTGTCTATCCTCTTCCTCCTCCGCTGATATCTTGGAAGAACAGTTTTGGTTCTGGGTGCCACCAGCACAATTTTTCAGCCCCTGTTTAACAGGGTCATGTAATTACAATTTTTGATGCAATGCTTTGCAGCAGGGCTCATTCCTGCACTACAAATAGAGTATATGGGAGAGGTTGCAGTGTCGCGGCACCAGCACCAATGCCTAAGGCCCAATTTTTAAGCCCCTGTTTAACAGGGGCGTGTAATTAAAGTTTTTGATGCAATGCTTTGCAGCAGGGCTCATTCCTGCACTCCAACTAGAGTATATGGGAGAGGTTGCAGTGTCGTGGCACCAGCACCAGTGCCTAAGGCCCAATTTTTCAGCCCCTGTTTAACAGGGGCGTGTAATTAAAATTTTTGATGCAATGCTTTGCAGCAGGGCTCATTCCTGCACTCCAACTAGAGTATATGGGAGAGGTTGCAGTGTCGTGGCACCAGCACCAGTGCCTAAGGCCCAATTTTTAAGCCCCTGTTTAACAGGGGCGTGTAATTAAGGTTTTTGATGCAATGCTTTGCAGCAGGGCTCATTCCTGCACTCCAACTAGAGTATATGGGAGAGGTTGCAGTGTCGTGGCACCAGCACCAGTGCCTAAGGCCCAGTTTGTCAGCCCCTGTTTAACAGGGGTGTGTAATTAAAATTTTTGATGCAATGCTTTACAGCAGGGCTCATTCCTGCACTCCAACTAGAGTATATGGTAGAGATTGCAGTGTATAGGCCCAGTTTTTCAGCCCCTGTTTAACAGGGGCATGTAATACAATTTTTGATGCAATGCTTTGCAGCAGGGCTCATTCCTGCACTCCAACTAGAGTATCTGGGAGAGGTTGCAGTGTTGTGGCACCAGCAAGCAGTGCCTAAGGCCCAATTTTTCAGCCCCTGTTTAACAGGGGCATGTAATTACAATTTTTGCTATAATATTTCACAGCAGGGCCCATTCCTGTGCCCACCGAGAGTAACTGTGAGGACTTACAGTGTTGTGGCACCAGCATCACTACCACCACCACAACCACCAAAGGCCTTATTTTTCTACCACTGTTCAACAATGGCATGTAATTACAATTCTTGATATAATTGTTCACAGCAGGGCTCTCCAGCGCCTACCAAGAGTCACTTTGAGGGCTTACAGTGTTGTAAGCACCTTAGGCGCAAATTTCTGCAGAGCATATAGGGGAGGCCCCAACTTTCAAACATCCAACTTACAAACGGTAGGAGACAACAGGAAGTGGGATGAAAAAAGATGGACGGAAAAACAAATTATACAGGGGTGATAACCCTTCCCTATGTTTTCCAAAAAGCTTAAAAATAGATTTTTTGACTGGAGCTACACTTTAAAAATGTACCAGTTCAAAATGACAAACAGATTCTACTTAACACAACAAACCTACACAATCCCTGTCTTGTTTGCACCGCCTGTATACCCCTGTTCTGAGTTTATAGGGTCTGGGGGCCCCACGCCTTTCCTTTTTTTAATATGGGTACGGGGTTCCCCTTCATATCCGCACAAGACCCAAAGGGGCTGGTAATGGGCAGGGGGGCTACCTATGCCATTTTTCTCAATGATTTTCATCCATATTGCCAGAACCAGATATTAAATTAAAACCACAAGCAGTTTTAAATTACTTTTTTTCTGTTAAATGTCATTTTGTGCAGGGACTGTTCTAAACACGGGAAACACGTGCCACTTCACAGGCATATTATAGACAACCCCCAGACACGATATTTAAAGGAATATTTCACTTTTTTTTTCACTTTAATCGTCATTAAAATCAGTACTCCCGAAAAAACTGCCATTTTTAAAAACATTTTAGGCATTGACCCATGTCCCCTGGGGCAGGACCCAGGTCCCCAAAGCCTTTTTAGGACAATATCTTTCATATTAGCCATTAAAATTAGCACTTTTTATTTCGAACGTTCGAGTCCCCTAGACTTCAATGGGGTTCTAAAGTTCACACAAATTTTCAGTCCGTTCGAAAGTTCTGGTGCGAACCGAACCGGGGTGGGTGTACGGCTCATCCCTACTCATGATGTGTTAAGGACATCTACACAAAAAAGCAGAGCAGGAGGCAATTGTTGAAATTGCACTGCAACAGCATGATCCAAAAATACTGGGTCATATTGGTTACTCATTGTCTTAGCCCAGTTAACTGAAGTTTGACAGAAAAGGCTGCAAGATCTGGTTACAAGGCTGAGGCTAAAGAGAGCTTTTAACATCTCAAATTTTCTTTGCGCAAATGTGCAGAAAATGTTCAGCAGAATCAAATGAGGAACATTTTCAATAGGTACAGAGATGTTTGTTTAGGACAGAGACAGCAGAATCAACTACAGAAATAGCCCTTTTTTTTACAAACTCTTTTTCCACTGGATACATTTCACCAAAGATTTTTGGGGGAGTGAAAGTCCTTTCAGTAGGGCCTCAATTACCATAGATGGAATATTCTGTTCATGAACAGGGAATGTTTTGCAATTTTTTGTAGAACTTTTGGTGCCCAAAGGGGCATGGAGAGACAGTGGAGAGCCAATTTTCACAATGCCAAGGCTTTTGCAGACAGAGGTAATATGCTTTTCAATATGAACAAGTGGGCCTTGTTCAGTTATGCTTTAGAGATTCCATTTCTCTTTGATTATACACGTAGTGTTCTCCCTTAGGGCCAGTTCACACCATAGAAACGCAGTCCAGATGCGTTCCAGATGCTTTTCTGCATGTGTGTTCCAGTGTGTTTTTGATGACGTCCAGTAAATCCCCCCGTCCCCTTTTTTTAACCTAAAATAAGGATATGTGTTCCAGTGCATTTTGCTGCATTCCAGTACAGGTCAGTGCAGAAAAAATGCAGCATGTTCTACTTTTTTTTCTGGAACTGGAACGCACTGGAACTGCAAGCACTGGTGTGAACTATGCCATTGAAAACCATAAAACCTACTTTCTAAGCATTTTTGATGCAAAAAAAAAACCATATTGGCCTGCATGTGGTGTGAACTGGCCTTTAAAGTTTCTATTCTTCAGCTGCATTCTCATGGAAAAAAATATGATTGTTTCATCATACATACCTGTAAAAATCCTTTACTTTAAATACATCACGGTACACAGAGTGAGGCTTTTATTCCTTACTTACTGGGATGTCCCGGAGCAATAGCCTTGAGGGAAGGGAGACACCCTGCCAAAACCATAGCCATCAGACCTATATGGCAGCCTGCAGTACACTGCATCCAAAAGCCGAATCCTCGGCTGCTCGAACTTCCACTTGATAAAATTTTGTGAATGTATGCACTGAAGACCAGTTAGCGGCCTTACAAATCTGAGCCACAGATACCGGATAGCAAAAAGCCCAGGAGGCTCCTACACCCCTGGAAGAATGAGCTCTTACCCTGAAGGGAGGAGCCTTATGTTTCAGATCGTAGGCCTGAATGACCAATTGATCGACCCAATGGGCAATGGAAGCCTTGAAAGCTGCCTGCCCCTGACTGCTTGCACTACATCCAAGGAATGCAGTCGTTTCTCTTCTGCCGAACAAGGCTGAGAGAAAAGAAGAACACTTTTGTAAGGAAGAATGGGCAAAGATACCTCAAACAAGAATTGAAAGACTCTTGGCTGGCTACAAAAAGCGTTTACAAGCTGTGATACTTGCCAAACTTTTACAGATGTCATTTTTTTGTTTTCTGTAATTTTGAAAGTGTAAATGATGGAAATAAAATCAAACTTTTTTTGACATATTATAAGAATGTCTAATCTGTAATTTGATGCCATTTGGAAATTTTTCCATCTTTCCTTGGCTTCGTTATGCACATTAATACACATTTTTACCTGGGGTGCCCAAACTTTGATTCCCACTGTAACCATAGCTTTGGTGGGCCATGATAGATGTAAATGGATTCAATTGACCCCCAAATTGTTGTCGGGGAGGATAGAAACCATTCTTTTAGTTGAGACATTATAGGGGCGGAGTAATAGTCATGGAAGTCTATATATCCTACTCTATTATACAGTCTATGTTTAATTAGTTTGGCGTGTGAGCATCTGGATTTCTTTCCATTTCAAGCAAATCTCAATAGTAATGATTGAAGGAACTTAAAGTAACTAGCCGGTACTGGGATAGAGAAGAAAAGATAGAGGATTTGAGGGAGTTGTATCATTTTGAACACAGCTAATCTGCCCAACCAAGAGAATTCACTTTTAGCTGTCTTGAATATCCTTTTGTATTTTATCTCGGAGGGGTAGGTAGTTAAGTTGGAAGAGGGACTTTGTGGATCTTGTAAGTTGGATTCCTAAATAGGGTATGCTGGAGCTTGCCCATGTGTATGGAAATTGCTGTTGTAGAAGACTTCTCATGACCGCATCTATTCCTAGTTCAAGGATGTGGGGTTTCTTGTCATTTGCTTTGTAATAGGAAACCATACCAAACCAGGTCAGGAGTTTATGGACCTCTGTAAGGGATGCTGAGGGATTGGTTAGCATTAATATTATGTCATCCGCAAGCAGGCTGATTTTCTTTTTGTGGTTTCCAATATCAATGCCGTTTATGTTGGTGTTAGATCTGATATGCTCGACTAGGGATTCCATCACTAGGTTGAAGATTATAAGATTCTGATTCTGCATCCTCTAGGACCAGCATATCAGGGTATATCAGGGATGTATTAAAGGCAATCTATCCAATAAATTGTGACAAAGAGGCAGCTTGTTGCTTGCCTGAAATAATGCTAGAATTGTATGGTGGGACCGGTGTTAAAACTGGGTCCTGCACCACTGCAAGGGACCCATTGTCACTCTGATGAGAATTGTAGAGGCCTTTGGCAAGGCAAATATTCACCTGCTATCTTGAATGAGCTCTCTTTTGCCTGGTTTCCCACATAGCTACAAGTGAGGGAATTACTCTATGGCAGGGGTAGGTAACCTTAAAGAGGTGGAGATCTACCTGAACAACATGGGAGAAGTCAAAGATTGCCCGGCACAGTGTCGCCTCCTCAAACCTGATTTATACCTCTAATTGCAGTACTACCATGTTGTAATCATGTGGGGAGCAGTGCCTGCTGCTCTTCTGAATGAGCCTTTTGTTGCATTTGGCAGCGGCAGCCTTAGTGCTCATTCTCACATATACTTAGGGGTGGTAAAACCCCCTATAAGACTGCTTTCACACCGATGTGCTGTAGTTGACCTGCACCGTGGGTGCAGCACAGTGCATCTGCGACCTTTCTGGGTTAGCCGAGCTTTGCCATAGGCTTCTATGTCCTGCAGGTGTGGTGCGCTTTCAGAAATTGCACCAAACCCACAGGATTTAATAGAAGTCCTTGGCTAAGCACAGCAAGCCTACAGGAAAGCTGCAGGTACACTGCACTGCACCCGCCGTGTGAAAGCAGCCCTATACTATTATGCGTTACTCTAACATGAAGATCTCTTCTTACTTGCTGCTGGCACCACTCTGGAGACTGCTAGCTGGAATAAGAGGTGGGGTGCAGTTGGTATCACTCCACATGGGACAGGAGCCAGGAATACAGAGGAGGCATCAGCTTATGCGGCTCTTGCTCCCTATACATTTCCAACTTGACAAGTAGTTTCTCTGCATTGCATTTTGTTTGATGCTCTAGGATGGCAGGTAAGCCCAGACCATGATCTACCAGTCGCCTGTCTGATCTACTGGTAGATCACAATTTACTGGTTGCTGACCCCGGCTCTATGGACTACTTGTGAATGGGAGATATGGTAAACATGTCTGGAAGTCATACGCAATATCCCGTATACCACGAATCCTTGTGGTGCAAGGGGGGATGGGGGGGAAGGACCTATTTTATAAGGGCTCTAAAGTGGAAGTTGTGTTAAAGTGTGCAACCAGTGATGTGATGTAACAGCTGGTCATCCACCTGAGAGTGGGTTGTTGAATTTTTAGTGCCAAGTATGAAAATTTTGCCCTGTGAAGTGAATACATTCCAAACATAGCCCTGTTTATACTGATCATACATATGAAGTGACCCTGACTTATACTAGACTGCACAGAAAGCCCAGGCTGTGTGGGCATACCCCTGAAGGGTTTTTCAGGAATGGACCACAGACCTGGACCTGTATAGGACCCTGTGGCTAACTCAAAACGTTGCACCAAGTGCCATGGTGAGAACTCCACACAGGATCCAATGCCACAGCATTCACAAGGTTTTTACAGAGGATGTACTGATCTAGATACACTACTGTGTAGGAATGAGAAGACAGTGAGGGTTGATTGAAGAATTAAAAAAAAAAAAATACCAAAGAAATAAAAAATAGTAAACTAGTGCCTCTAACTTACCCACCTTCAGACACTAGCAAAAAACGTACGACTCACAGAATGGGGAAGGGATATAGAGGGGGAGCACTGTGCAGGCAGGGTGACTGTCAGTTTTTTTTTTTTCAACAATCAGGAGTGCTTTATTGAAGGAGGAAAAAAATACAGTACAACATAATAGGAACAACTTCAGCTTGTGGAGTACATACAGTATATGGCATCAATACAGATATTTATTATTATTATTTTTTTTTTACTTTCTTTATTGAAATTTTCCAAACGATTACAAAATATAAAAACAGACATTACCTCCAGGGCCCAATCTCCCTCTCCAGTGCTTCCCACTCCTTAGATAGGTGATGTAAATTAGATAATGGGCACTTTATGGGACGTTCTTGGGCAGAGTGGACAACCTGTAAGGGGGCCTGTCTAAGGTTCTATTTATATCTCAAATCCCAGCCCATTCGCTTCCCTTTCACACCTCCATCCATTCCTCTCATTCACTCATCTACCACTCTCTCATAGTCTAATTTTCTTTTGGGTCGCTACCTGTCATGCATGTTTCTCTATTCTAATAATAAAATTTATGGATTTTGCTTCCCACCAGGGTTGTCCCAGGGTGTCCCACTCCCTCCAATAAACCTAGTAGCCAATGTTTTGCTTCCAACTCAGTGGAGGTTCCAAACGTCTGTTCGATAATCCCTGTCAGCCCGTCCAGTAACGGAACAACTTCGGGCATCTCCAGAACATATGGTACACATCCGCCTCTAACTCCCCACACCTAGGGCATCTTGAGTCTGGTCGGGGTCCGATCTGATAAAGTTGTCAAGGGTATAATAGGTTCTATATAGAAAGAACTGATGTGACATCCTCTGAGAGGGGGACAGCGAAACCAATGGGGCCAGTTCCAAAATTCAGTTCCACTGCAATTCAGGGATGTTTCCCACGTCTTTTTCACATTTTCTCCTATACAAAGGGGGTTCCATCCCCCCCATTCTCCCCTTATTGATATGTGAATATATTTTTGAGATTAATCCTTTCCCTGACTCTGCATTAATTCATTTTTGAAGAGCAGGAATTTTATTCCATTCTAGGGAGCTCCCTCTGAACTGTTCGACCAGTGCGTACCTGACCTGTGAATATGAAAAATGAAAAAAATAACTATTCGGCGTAGCGTACTGATCTCTCAGTTCCTGGAAGGTTTTCAAAATGCTGTCTAGGTATAACTGAGTAATGTATTTTACACCATGTCTCTCCCATTCCTTTACTACCCCCATCTTTTGTAGTTCTCCCAATTTAATATTCTCCCATAGGGGGGTATATTCCGTGAGACCTCTATATTTCAAAATTGTTTTCAATATGTCCCATACGTTCATCATTAGATTCAGAGTAGGGAGTTTTTGTAGGAGTATATTTCTGCCTTCTTCTTGGACTACTAAATTGCACCCCACTATATGCTGGAGTTGAGATGCCAAGAAGTAGCTAAAAGGATGCAGAAACGCTACTCCTTCTGACTTCTGGAGCTGCAGGGTAGTTAAATGAATTCTTGCTGGACCACCCTTCCGGATCAGATCTCTGAACAAAAAATCTATCCTTTGGAACCACTTTTTGTGAAGCCAGATTGGGGAGTTATGTAATACATAGAGACGCTGTGGCATCCAGATCATTTTGATTAGGTTACAGCAGCCTGCCACAGATAGTGGCAGGCGTTTCCACATTTTTATTTTGCTCCTAAATTTGGCCAATAACAAGTCATTGTTGTGTGAGGTATAGTAGTGAGGGTCTCTGGTGATATTTATCCCCAGGTATTTAAATTTATTAACCACTTGAATCTGGGCCACCTCCTCTGGAAGGGGGCCTTTCAATCGGTCTAGAGGTAGCAGGCTAGATTTTGCCCAGTTTATCAAGCCAGAAATTTGACTCTTGAATCTATTATTAACGTTCATAACTTTCTTGGGGGAGTCCTGCGTGTCTCCAAGAAATAACAGGAGGTCATCTGCGCATAATGCTCACCTGGTAAGAGACTCAGAGGGCGATGGTCAGGGTCTCAATTGCAATGGCAATGAGGAGGGGTGACAGGGGACATCCCCTTGTTCCCCTCCCCAAACCAAATTTGTCAGAGTGTTCATTATTTATCCTTACTCTGGCCTCTGGTGCACTATAGAGCATTTTGACCCAATTGATGAAGCCCAGTCCAAGTTGGACTGCCTCCAATGCCCTCCAAAGATACTGCCATTCTAAACTGTCAAAGGCCTTGGCAGCGTCCATTGACAGAATGGCCCTCTCTCCACCCCCATCCTTTGGGACCTGAAGATTCAAATATAACCGCCTTATATTTGTGCTAGTTGTTCTGCTGGGTATAGAGCCCATTTGGTCGGGGTGGATGAGTTTTACTATGACTTTGTTCAACCTAGCCACCAAGACCTTTGTGAGAATTTTCATATTTGTGTTCAACAGAGCAATAGGTCTATATGAGGCGACATCAAGAAGGTCTTTGCCCTCCTTATGTATAGTGATTATAGTGGAGTCCATCATTGATGGGGGCAACACACCCGTTGCTAACAAGCAGTTCAATACCCTCAACAGCTCAGGGAGCAATACCTTACCATAATGGCGGTTTATCTCAACCAGGAGGCCATCTGGGCCTGGGGATTTCTGACTTTCTATCTCAGTGCTAATCCGCTGCATCTCCTCTAATGTTATGGGGCGGTCCAGCTCTGCTCTATCCATCTCAGAGAGAAAGGGGAGACTCAGACCCCCCAAAAAAAATCAATTTCCTCCCTAATCTTGTTCTGCCGAGAGCTATATAGATCCTGATAATAATCTTTGAACTTGCCCACTATTTCTTGAGTATACGAGGTCACTCTTCCATCCTCTGTGGTAATCGTGGGTACCACCGAGGTGGAGAGTTTGCTCTGACCAGTTGCGCCAGCATGCGGCCCACAGTTTCCCCCTCTTCAAAGGCAGCTTGTCTCTGGGAGAGGTATTTATTCTCAGACTTGCGGAGAGTTATTAAACTGTAATTGTGTTGCTCCTCTGTCCAGTTCTTAAGTATCTCGGGTGCCGGGTTATTAATCTATTGTTCTTCTGCTAATGCTACCCTCTCCCCAATTAATCTCTCCCAGCCCTTGGTCTGTTTTTTGATATATGAGATCTGTTGTATCATTAAACCCTGTAGAAAGGCCTTCAGAGTGTCCCATACTATTCCTTCTGAAGCAGAGCACCGGTTTGAGTCAAACTCACCCAGAGATACCATTATCTCACACAGATCTTCCATCAGTTCAAGCCAAAAGGGACTTAACTTCCAATTCCCAGGATAATTTTGCTTGCCCAGCTCTAATGAGACCGTCACCGGGGGATGGTCCGAGAGGCCCCTCGGATTGCAATTTACATTTTTTAACATGGGCATCATCTCATCATTAGCCAAAGCGAAGTCAATCCTGGAGAGCATAGAGTGTGTCCTGGAGAAGCATGAATACTGGCAGGTCTCCAGATATCTCTCAATCCGGTTTCTTTCAATAAAATGGGTAGCTGACTGTCCACTTGTAGATGTCCCTGGGGGGAATCTATCTAGATTCTGATCCATTACCATATTTAAGTCCCTTATTACTATCACCGCCACCCCTAGCTTATCCAGGACAAACTCAGTCAGCCCACAAAGGGTGACTCATATGTTTTTGCAATCAAGTGGACTGTTGCTTTTTACCCCCAAGTCTCCCATTCCCCAGACATTCCAAGAACACAAAGTTAATTTTTTTGAGTGAGTGCTTTTAACCATCAAAAATAGGATTTTTGTACTCACCGCAAAATCCTTTTCTCTGTAATTCATCGACCGACACAGCTCCTCTCTGTAACTAAATGGGTTGTTAGCCCTATCACTGGAGATACTAGGAAATTGTAATACAACACTTCAGAACTTTTAGTTCCGCCCATGGGGCGGTCCCCTAAGGCACAACCCCACAGCCTGCTCAGGCAGAACTCAGTACATCAATAAAGGGAGGAGGGATTTGGGTTTCTAGAGCACTGGGCTGACTTTTCATTGGGGTGCAACCTATATGCTAACGATGGTTTGCACTTGAATGGAAGGGGGTCTGCTGTGCTGGGGGAGAGGTTTATGGGAAGGCTGGAGGAGTATTTAAACTGGGTTTGAGGGGGGAGGGTGAACCAGAATTACATTGGGCAGACAGGTCAGTTACGGGTCAGACATTAATGGAGGGTGGAATAGGAATATATGGGGGGTGGGATATGGCAGGTGACAAGAAATTTCCCATGTTGCAAACAGCCATTGTACTACTAAAAATATGAAAAACACCAGAGCAAAATGTAATAATGCATTAAAGTGTTTGTACACCAATGCCAGAAGTCTGCCAAGCAAAATTGGTGAGTTGGAAGCTGTGGTGCATGAGGAGAGCTATGATGTAATCGGTATTGCTGAAACTTGACTTCAATCCTCACATGATCATAACATGATTTCCTTTGATGTTAGCGCTAAACAAGAAATACATATGGGTAAGATAAAAACACTTAACTTCAAGAGAGCAAATTTTCCAAGGATGAGGGCTGCTCTCCAGGACTTAGACTGGGAGAGAATATTTGCTTCAATGGGCACAGAACAGAAATGGGAATTCTTCAAAAAGACTGTTTGGGACCTCACTGCAAAGTATATTCCCATGGGCAATAAGTTTAAAAGGCTAAAAACAAAACCTATGTGGCTCACAGCCAAAGTTAAAAAAGCTATAAACTATAAGAGAAGAGCTTTTAAAAAATATAAAAATGAAGGATCACTAGTGACATTTAAATGTTACAAAGAATTTAACAGAATATGTAAAAAGGAAATCAAGGATGCAAAAATTCAAAACGAACAACAGATTGCAAAAGATAGTAGGACAAACCCCAAAAAATTCTTCAAATATATTAATAGTAAAAAGGTCAAGTCTGAGCATGTAGGCCCTTTACAAAATAATCTAGAATGGGTGACTGGGGACAAAGAGAAGGCTAATTTATTAAATACTTTCTTCAGCTCTGTGTACACAAAAGAGCATGGGGGAGCGCATGTCCATAATGGGGGTGATAGTGACATAGCCCCAAATGATCCACAATGGCTCAAAAGTGATATGGTCCAGAAATATTTAGACAGAATAAAGGTGGATAAAGCACCTGGCCCTGATGGCATCCACCCACGGATCCTAAAAGAATTGAGCTCTGTAATTTCAGAGCCATTGTTTCTAATTTTTAGGGACTCATTAATGATGGGAATAGTCCCACTGGATTGGCGCAGGGCGAACGTGGTGCCTATATTTAAAAAGGGATCAAAGTCTTTACCAAGTAACTATAGACCTGTTAGCTTAACTTCTATAGCTGGGAAGATACTGGAGCGTTTAATAAAAGACCACATCGACGAGTTCTTGCTGAACAAAAACACTTTAACCAGTTGCCGACCGCCGCACGCCGATGTACGTCGGTACAATGGCACGGGCAGGCATAAGGACATACATGTACGTCCCTTGCCTCCCGCGGGTCGGGGGCCCGATCGGGCCCCCGCCCGGTGCCTGCGGCGGTCGGTATTCGTTCGGGAGCGATCCCGGACGAGGGGATGGCCATTCATTCATGGCCACCCCCTCGCGATCGCTCCCGACGAATAGAAATCCCCGGTGACATCACTTCCTCTCCTGTAATGTAAACACAGGAGAGGAAGTGATGTATTCTCTCCTCCGTGTCGGTATTTTTCGTTCCGACACGGAGGAGAGCGGATCAGTAAGTTGCACCAACACTCTACACACACAGTAGAACATGCCAGGCACACTCACACCCCCCCTTTACCCCCCGATCACCCCCCAATTACCCCTGCCTCCCAGTCACAGTGACACCAATGTCATTTTTTTTTTTTTTTTTTTTTTTTTGCATTGGTGTCATTTGTGACTGTAATAACTGTTAGGGCAGTTAGAGTTAGCCCCCTTTAGTTCTAATGTACCCCCCTAACCCCCCCAATAAAGGTTTAACCCCGTGATCACCCCCCGTCGCCAGTGTCACTAAGGCTGGGTTCACATTGCAGCGGTTTATGAGAACGAATGTGATTCGCACCGCACTGCAGTGCAAATCACATCCGATCTCTGTGCGATTCGAGTTCAGCCATTCGCCGCACCCGCCGCACCCGCCACACCCGCCGCAAATTCGCACGGGACCCTTTTTTTGGCCCGCAGCAGAATCGGATCGCATGGGTGTTCACACCATGCGATCCGAGTTTGCAGATCGCACTGCGATATGCGAACTGATCTGGGGGTGTCAGTAACATTTCACTGACACTCCCAGCAGTTCGCATAGGGCAGTGTGAACTGCCGCCGGGAGGCATGCGATGCGGGAACCCGCCGCGGATTCGCGGCGTTTCCGCATCGCTCCAGTGTGAACCCAGCCTAATAAGCGATCATTTTTCTGATCGCCGTATTAGTGTCACAGGTGACGCTAGTTAGGCAGGTAGGTATTTAGGTTCGCCGCAGCTTTTTATAGCGCCAGGGACCCCCATATACTACCGCATAAAGCCCCCTGATTGCCCCCTAGTTAACCCTTTCACCAGTGATCACCATATAACTGTTACAGGTGACGCTGGTTGGTTAGTTATTTTTTTATAGTTTCAGGGCACCCGCCATTTATTACCTAATAAAGGTTTAACCCCCTGATCACCCGGCGGGTGTCATTTGTGACTAATAACTGTTAGGGCAGTTAGGGTTAGCCCCCTTTAGTTCTAAGGTACCCCCCTAACCCCCCCAATAAAGGTTTAACCCCGTGATCACCCCCCGTCGCCAGTGTCACTAAGGCTGGGTTCACATTGCAGCGGTTTATGAGAACGGATGTGATTCGCACCGCACTGCAGTGCAAATCACATCCGATCTCTGTGCGATTCGAGTTCAGCCATTCGCCGCACCCGCCGCAAATTCGCACGGGACCCTTTTTTTGGCCCGCAGCAGAATCGGATCGCATGGGTGTTCACACCATGCGATCCGAGTTTGCAGATCGCACTGCGATATGCGAACTGATCTTGGGGTGTCAGTAACATTTCACTGACACTCCCAGCAGTTCGCATAGGGCAGTGTGAACTGCCGCCGGGAGGCATGCGATGCGGGAACCCGCCGCGCATTCGTGGCGTTCCCGCATCGCTCCAGTGTGAACCCAGCCTAATAAGCGATCGTTTTTCTGATCGCTGTATTAGTGTCACAGGTGACGCTAGTTAGGCAGGTAGGTATTTAGGTTCGCTGCAGCTTTTTATAGCGCCAGGGACCCCCATATACTACCGCATAAAGCCCCCTAATTGCCCCCTAGTTAACCCTTTCACCAGTGATCACCATATAACTGTTACAGGTGACGCTGGTTGGTTAGTTATTTTTTTATAGTTTCAGGGCACCCGCCATTTATTACCTAGTCTCACTAGTGTACCCCTAAATTTAGGGGTGTCTACTTTCCAAAATGGGGTCATTTGGGGGGGGGGGTTTGTGCCATCTTGGCATTTTATGGCCTTCAAAACTGTAACGCCCTTAGAAAGCCTGAAGGCGGTGCTTGGTTTTCGGGGCCCCGTACGCGGCTAGGCTCCCAAAAAGTCCCACATATGTGGTATCCCCATACTCAGGAGAAGCAGCAGAATTTATTTTGGGGTGTCATTTCACATATGCCCATGGCATGCGTGAGCAATATATCATTTAGTGACAACTTTGTGAAAAAAAAAAAAAAAAAAAAAGTTTGTAATTTTCCCGCAACTTGTGGCAAAATATAAAATATTCCATGGACTCAACATGCCTCTCAGCAAATAGCTTGGGGTGTCTACTTTCTAAAATGGGGTCATTTGTGGGGGTTTTGTGCCATCTTGGCATTTTATGGCCTTCAAAACTGTAATAGGTAGTGAGAAGTGAACTCAAAAATTTACGCCCTTAGAAAGCCTGAAGGCGGTGCTTGGTTTTCGGGGCCCTGTACGCGGCTAGGCTCCCAAAAAGTCCCACATATGTGGTATCCCCGTACTCAGGAGAAGCAGCAGAATTTATTTTGGGGTGTCATTTCACATATGCCCATGGCATGCATGAGCAATATATCATTTAGTGACAACTTTGTTAAAAAAAAAAAAAAAAAAAAAAAAAGTTTGTAATTTTCCCGCAACTTGTGGCAAAATATAAAATATTCCATGAACTCAACATGCCTCTCAGCAAATAGCTTGGGGTGTCTACTTTCTAAAATGGGGTCATTTGTGGGGGTTTTGTGCCATCTTGGCATTTTATGGCCTTCAAAACTGTAATAGGTAGTGAGAAGTGAACTCAAAAATTTACGCCCTTAGAAAGCCTGAAGGCGGTGCTTGGTTTTCGGGGCCCCGTACGCGGCTAGGCTCCCAAAAAGTCCCACATATGTGGTATCCCCATACTCAGGAGAAGCAGCAGAATTTATTTTGGGGTGTCATTTCACATACGCCCATAGCATGTGTGAGCAATATATCATTTAGTGACAACTTTGTGTAAAAAAAAAAAAAAATTTTTTTTTTTTGTCATTATTCAATCGCTTGAGGCAAAAAAATAAAATATTCAATGGGCTCAACATGCCTCTTATCAATTTCCTTAGGGGGTCTACTTTCCAAAATGGGGTCATTTGGGGGGGTTTTGTACTGCCCTGCCATTTTAGCACCTCAAGAAATGAGATAGGCAGTCTTAAACTAAAAGCTGCGTAAATTCCAGAAAACGTACCTTAGTTTGTAGATGTGACAACTTTTGCGCAAACCAATAAATATACAATTATTGACTTTTTTTTTACCAAAGACATGTGGCTGAATACATTTTGGCCTAAATGTATGACTAAAATTGAGTTTATTGGATTTTTCTAATAACAAAAAGTAGAAAATATCATTTTTTTTCAAAATTTGCGGTCTTTTTACGTTTATATCGCAAAAAATAAAAATCGCAGAGGCAATCAAATACCATCAAAAGAAAGCTCTATTTGTGGGAAGAAAAGGACGCAAATTTTGTTTGGATACAACATTGCATGACCGCGCAATTACCAGTTAAAGCAGCGCAGTGCCAAAGTGTAAAAAGACCTCTGGTCATTTACCAGCAAAATGGTCCGGTCTGAAAGTGGTTAAGCAACAGACAACATGGATTCATGAAAGACAGAAGTTGTCAGACAAATCTGATTTCTTTTTATGAGGAGGTAAGTAAAACCTTGGACAGAGGGGTGGCGGTGGACGTGGTATACTTGGATTTTGCAAAAGCGTTCGATACAGTTCCCCACACATGGCTCATGTGTAAGGTAAAGTCTACAGGTTTGGAAATATCAGTTTGTAAATGGATAGAAAATTGGCTAAAAGACAGAATTCAGAGAGTAGTGATTAATGATTCTTACTCTGAATGGTCTAAGGTTATCAGTGGTGTACCCCAAGGTTCAGTGCTGGGACCCTTACTTTTTAACATCTTTATAAATGATATTGGGTCTGGGATCAAAAGTAACATTTCTGTCTTTGCAGATGACACCAAGACATGCAGTGGAATAACGTCCTTACAGGATGTCTCCAATTTACAAGCCGACCTCAATACACTGTCTATTTGGGCGACTATGTGGCAGATGAGGTTTAATGTTGATAAATGTAAAGTTATGCACTTGGGGGCTAAGAATATGCATGCATCATACATGCTAGGGGGGAGTACAACTGGGGGATCCATAGTGGAGAAGGATCTGGGGGTTTTGGTAGATCATAAGCTCAATAATAGCATGCAATGCCAAGCTGCTGTTTCCAAAGCGAGCAAAGTCCTTTCTTGTATTAAGAGAGGTATGGACTCCAGAGAGAGAGAGATATCATTTTGCCCCTGTTCAAATCATTAGTAAGACCTCACCTGGAATATGCAGTTCAGTTTTGGGCACCAGTTCTCAAAAAGGATATCGGGGGAACTGGAGAAAGTGCAGAGAAGGGCAACCAAACTGATAAGAGGCATGAAGGAACTCAGCTATGAGGAAAGATTAGAGGAACTGAATTTATTCACTCTTGAGAAGAGGAGACTAAGGGGGATATGATCAACATGTTCAAATATATTAGGGGTCCATATAGTGAACTTGGTGTTGAGTTGTTCTCTGTACGGTCAACCCAGAGGACAAGGGGGCACTCTTTACATCTAGAGGAAAAGAGATTTCATCTTCAAGTACGGAAAGGTTTCTTCACAGTTAGAGCTGTGAAAATGTGGAATAGACTCCCGCCAGAGGTGGTTCTGGCCAGCTCAGTAGATTGCTTTAAGAAAGGCCTGGATACTTTCCTGAATGTACATAATATAACTGGGTACTAACATAGGTAAAGTTGATCCAGGGAAAATCCGATCGCCTCTTGGGGGATCAGGAAGGAATTTTTTTCCCCTGCTGTAGCAAATTGGAGCATGCTCTGCTGGGGTTTTTTTTCGCCTTCCTCTGGATCAATTGTGGGCATAAAATTGGGTATTTGGATTGTACGATTATTTTTTATTTTATTTATTTGTTTTTAAGGTTGAACTGGATGGACTTGTGTCTTTTTTCAACCTGACTAACTATGTAACTATGTAATAAGCAGTAAAACGTAAAGAGAAAAAGGAGGGGCGGGTGCTGTCGGTTGATGAATTACAGAGAAAAATACAAAAATACTATTTTCTCTTATATTCACCAACCGACACAGCTCCTCTCTGTAACTTAATGGGATGTCCCTAAGCCGTGCCAAACGAGGGCTGGGAAAAACAGCATTAAAACTTCATCCACCATGGCAAGTGGGAACTAGTGAAACTAAACCCACAAAAAAACAGCAGTGTATGGAAAAAACACCACCACATAACCGGGTATTCTCAACAGGAGAGATCCCCAAAACCGCAACCATTTGCGGAAGTAATGCAACAGTGCATTAACAAAACAGTACTGCGTTTTTTTATCGAAAAAACTGGAAAAAATCTCAATTGCATACATAATTGCAACTACACGACCACCTGCAAAACTTTGCGGCCAAAACAGGCATCAGCCGATGCACTGACATCTACCTTGTAGAACTTGGTAAACGTATGGACAGACAACTAGGTCGCCGCCTTACACACCTGAGCGACCGACGCTTGGTGTCGGAAGGCCCAAGACGTTCCGATTGCCTTTGTAGAGTGGGCCGTGACCGGAAAGGGGGGCACCTGCCCCCTTAAGACGTAAGCTTGTACTACAATCTGTCTGATCCACCTGGAAATGGTGGCCGACGAGACTGCCATACCCTTCTTTGGACCAGCCACCAAAACAAACAGCGAGTCTGACTTCCAAAAGGGAGCCGTGGCAGACAAATACACCTTCAGAGCCCTAACCACGTCGAGAGCGTGAAGGGCCACCTCTTTGGGGTGCTCCGGCTTAGGACACAACAATAGTAATACAATGTCCCCATTGATATGAAAAGCCGAGACCACCTTCGGTAGAAAGGACGGTTGCGGACGCAACACCACCTTATCCCTGTAAATGACCAGATAAGGCGACTTGCAGGACAAGGCTGCCAATTCCAAAACCCTCCTGGCCGATGTGATGGCCACTAGAAAGACCACTTTCTGTGAAAGAGTCAACAGAGCAATATCCCTGATATTTTCAAACGGCGGCTTCTGAAGCGCCGTCAACACCAGGTTCAAATCCCATGGGGGTAACGGTGGACGCACCGGAGGGACTACATGTCGTACCCCCTGAACAAAGGTACTCACTAATGAGTGAGACACCAGGGGTCGCTGAAAAAAGACAGCCAAGGCAGAAATTTGCCCCTTAATGGTGCTTAACGCCAATTCTGGACCACTCCTTGCTGAAGAAACAGCAGGATAATGGATATAGAAAAGGAGCACGGATGCCATCCTTTCTCCTCACACATGGAGATATAGGCCTTCCAGGTACGATGGTATATCTTTCGTGAAGAAGATTTCCGCACCCTCAACATAGTTGGAGTCCGACAGACACCGGTTCCTCAGCACCTGGCTCTCAATAGCCATGCTGTTAAAGCCAGCGATGGTAAAGCAGGATAAAAGATTGGACCTTGAGATAGGAGGTCCTCTCACAACGGCAGTCGCCAGGGAGCGCCTGCCACCAGACGCACCAGGTCTGTGTACCAGGGCCACTGAGGCCAATCTGGGGCAGCCAGGATTACTGGAATCCCCTCGGTTTCCACTCTGCGAAGCAGACGTGGCAACAGTTTCAGTGGAGGAAAGGCGTAGATCAGTTGGTACTGATCCCACGGAGCCACCAGCGTATCTGACACGTCTGCCCACGGATCTCTTGTCCTGGACACGAATCTTGACACCTTCCGATTGAGACGGGAGGCCAATAGATCCACATCTGGTGTGGCCCACTTCAGGCACAGCAGCCTGAATATCTCCAGATGCAATGCCCATTCTACTGGGTCCAGCATCTGTCGACTCAGATAGTCAGCCTGCCAATTTTCCACCCCCGGGATGTAAATGGCCGACAGGGCCGGTACGTGTCACTCTGCCCACTGAAGTATGTGAGCAACCTCCCGAACAGCGGCTGAGCTTCTTGTTCCCCCTTGGTGATTTATGTACACCACAGCCGTGACGTTGTCCGACTGTATCCTGACCGGACGCCCTTGAAGACTCATCGACCGTGTGCGGAGGCACAGCCTGATCGCTCTCAATTCAAGCAGATTGATCAGCAACTCGGATTCTTCCGACGACCAGAGGCCCTGAGCCGGCTGAATCCCCATCACTCCACCCCAGCCAGATAGACTGGCATCCGTAGTGATCACCGTCCACTTCAGAGGAAGGAACGATTTTCCGGACTGAATCACTGGGGACCTCAACCACCAGATCAGAGAGTCCCTGACTGGCTGGCTCACCTGGATCTATTGATCCAGTGACAACTGAGATTTGTCCCATTTCAACAAGATCTCCTTTTGCAGTACTCTGGTGTGGAACTGGGCATAAGGTACTGTCTCGAAGGAGGCTACCATGAGTCCCAGTACTCGCATGCAAAAGTGGAGCGACGACCACTTGTGGTTCATCAGTAGTTTGACCGCAGATCTGAGAGTCTGCAATTTGTCTGACGAAGAAAAACTCTTGCTTCCCTGGAGTCCAATAGCAAACCTAGGTACTCCAGACGCTGGGTCGGCACAATCACTGACTTCTTTAGGTTCAACAGCCACCCAAATTCTTGCAGGGTCTGCATGGTGCTCGCCACATCCTCCTCGAATTCTGAAGCGGAAGATGCTCTCAGGAGGAGATCGTCCAGGTAGCCCACGATCGCGATCCCGCGTTGTCCCAGAAACGCCAATCGTGACTACACAGGCATCCAGCGGGACTAAGCTTCAGGACCCAGCACAGCTAAAAACCCCCAGGTGAGAGCCCAGACACACTGCTCAGCATATGTACAGCCCCCCCCCCCGTGAGGGGGGGAAAAGGAGGGAGTTAGGGACCGGGGAGAGAAGAGGGGGGGCCCCCGAATCAACCTCCCAGGGAATGCCCAGCTGCTCCACCCTGCCAGGCAGGGAGAGCTGTACTTACCAGTCCTGAAGCTGGGAGACATTCCACAGTAATCAGCTCCTGATCAGTACAGAGAAGACTACTGGCCTCGGCATACTGTGACACAGACATCAGTAGCCCGGTCATATGTACGCCCCGGAGCATAAAGCTCATCGACAAACTCTGGAGCTGAGGTATGTCGTGGCCTGCCGAGTCTTAGCTGCGACCTGCACGCGCTCGCTGACCGGACTGGGGAGACTACAAGGATAAGTGAACCAGCCTGTCACCCAGCCGGCTGTTGATATAAGATCACAGGATCATTCATCTTGCGCAAAAAGCCAAGCTTCTGCACCAAAAAAAACATGGACCTATGGGCCCACTGGGTTCCTAGGCCTTATCTCCTCACTAGGCAAGAAAAAAACTGGGTTCTGCCTGAGCAGGCTGTGGGGTTGTGCCCTAGGGACCGCCCCATGTGCGGAACTAAAAGTTCTGAAGTGTTGTATTACAACTTACCTAGTATCTCCAGTGATAGGGCTAACAACCCATTTAGTTACAGAGAGGAGCTGTGTCGGTCGGTGAATATAAAAGGTGAATATAAGAGAAATAAAATTTTCTGTGAATCATATAACTATTGCCTTTTTCCATTAATGTGACTTTCTTATGTGATTTTGTGACCCAATGTTGCCTGTCCTCAAAAGTGTAAATAATTTCAAACAATCTGGTACCATACGTCCCTCTCACCTGATCACTAGGCCTATTTGGGGGCCTCCTAATGCGACCGTTACTTTTAACAATCATTTTCAGTGTTATTAACATTGTAGGGCTTATATGCTTACACTCTACCCTCCCTATCCCATCCATACCCTTAACCCTAAACAACCAACAGCAAACTTGGTCCTCTTTTTTTGTAAGTCGGGTGAAAAATCAGGGTACATAGAAACCCTATTACCATTATACATGATATTTCCCATTTCTCTGGCTTTATTTAGTATAGTCACTTTATCCTTAGAGTGGAGTGATTTTACCAGGAGAGACCTTGGAGGGGCACACGGTTGGGGGGGGGGGGGGGTCTAGTGGGCATCCTATGGGCTCTTTCTAATGCAAAAAAAGGTGAGAAGGACTGGTCTCCAAAAAAAATCCTTGAACCAATTTTCCAGGAAGCCAATGGGGTCTGAACCCTCAGTCCGTTTGGGAAGTCCCACTATCTGTACATTCTTCCTGTGCCTGTTCTCCATTTTATCAATCTTTATCTGGTAAGTTAGCCATTTGTTCCCTTATAAATCTCATGTCCCATTTCATAGAGTCTAAGTCATCTTCCATTAAGCTGACCCTTCCCTCAAGGGCAGTAGCCTTTCCCAGACCTTTTACATATCATGCAAACGAGGGTCAGTTCTTCCTGCACTGTTTTAAGCTGATCAGACATTTAATTTATAGAGCTTTTGCAGGAATTAATTGCATGCAGTATTTCCATTAATGATGGCTCTGCTTCCCCCCAGGTTACCGTAGTAGATGATGGCTTTGGTTGCACCTGCTCATCCTCTGTCCCCTCTATTGTCTCAATTCCTTTTTCACATCCTCTGCCAACCTTGGGGCTAGCTATTTAAAACGGGTATGGGGAGGGGGGAGAGGGGCAAGATGTCAAAATAGAAGGGAAGTTCCCCACAGTTCGAGAATTATCCTTCAGTCTCAAACTCTCAACTTGACACCGTGAGGTGGTTCGAGGTGGGGGGGAATAAAAAAAAAATACATCATCTCTGGATTATGTCCCCCCGGCCGTGGGTAAGAAAATGGAAGTTTCTCACCCAGAAAAGTTCACCTGTCCTAATATTACAGGGAGACAGGAAGATCGCTCTCCTTTGTTCCAGCGTAGAAGGCTGTAACAATATTCTCGCACACCTCCAGTTATGGGCCAGATCCACCAGGGAGATGCCTCTCGACCAATGAGGTGGATGGCAGGGCCAGATTAAGAACATCATGGGCCTGGTGCTGAGGATTTTGGTGGGGCCTTTTATAAACAATAAATAAATAAAAATGCAAACTATTTTTTGTTATAACAAATTAAATTAAAGAGAGAGAGGGAGGATGAGAGAGCGAGAAAGGGGATGGAGGTGGTGTGAGGGGGTAAGGGAGGGAGGATGAGAGAGAAAGAGGATGCACATGAGCATGTGTGGGAATGACATCAACGTAGCCTGGCCAAGGCAAGTGACCGAAGACACAGAACCCAGAAGGAAGACCGGGTGAAGATGGAAGTGCCCGGGCCCCGCCGGACTGATCACAGCACAGCACTGGAGGGCTCAGTCTGACAATTTAAGTGTACCCTAATGTGCTAATATGCTGTGCATACTTGTACATTATGGCATAACCTACCCCAGGGCCTCTAAAAAGTAGTAATGTTAGAAAAGTTTACTACCGCTTTAATATCACAGGAGCCTCTCATGGGGCCCCCTACTGACCCTGTGGCCCTAAGTGCATAGTTGTCAACATTTCAAAAATATTTTCAGGGGCGCTTTTTTACAAGTGCTATATTTAGAGTAGCTGACATCCCCGTGTTCCTCTATACATCACAATAGTAATTACAAAATTAAATAAGTACTAATAACGGGCAGAACAAATATGAGGACTGAGAGATTTCCTTATTAGTATAATAATAAGATTTATAATATATAAATCTATAAATATATATAATTTATAAACTTATAATTAGATTTAGTTGAACTGACAAAAGTGCCCATTCTAGAGCTGGTAACATTGAGGATATTCAGTATAATTTTAAAGAACAGTTTTTGTGGGTATGAGGCATAGGGGAGGAGTATGGATGGTATGAAAGTGTGAAGTATTTGCAGGTGAGGGAGAGGAATGTGGAGGGTCTAACAGTGGGCACTATGTACATGAGAGGAGTGCAGAGGGTATGGCAGAAGGCACTATGTACAGGAGAGGAGTGTGAAGGGTATGACAGTGGGCAGTATGCACAGCATAGAGTGTAGAGGGTATGACAGTAGGCACTATGTATAGGAGAGAAGTGTGGAGGGTATGACAGTGGGCACTATGTATAGGAGATGAGTATGGAGGGTATGACAGTAAGTAGTATGTACATGAGGAGTGTGAAGGGTATGACAGTGGGCAGTATGCACAGCATAGAGTGTAGAGGGTACAACAGTGGGCACTATGTACAGGAGAGAAGTGTATGACAGCGGGCACTATGTACAGGAGAGGAGTGTGTAGGATATGACAGAGGACGTTATGTATAGGAGAGAAGTGTGGAGGGTATGACAGTGAGCAGTATGTAATCATTGTATTCACTGGCGGAACACAATAACACTGCGGGAGTGATTGCCCCATTCACAGGCCAGCAGGTGAGAGGGTGTGTGGGGACAGGCTGGGGAGAGATACTAGTCAGTCCCTGGGTAGTATCAAAGCCAGATACACACAGGTTACATACGCCACCATCGTTGGAGCGAGAGCAATAATTCTAGCACTAGACCTCCTTTGTAACTCTAAACATGTAACCTGTAAAAAAATTTAAAGCATTGCTTAGTACACAACAAAAAATCGTCCTAACTTTAGTGTTTTTTTTTAATGAATGAAACGGTTTCTTTCCAAAAAAAGAAAAGTTTGAAAAATTGCTGCGCAAATATGGTGTAACATAAAAAGTTGGAAGACCACCATTTTATTCCATAGGGTTTATGCTAAAACAATATATAATGCTTGAGGGTTCGGAGTAATTTTATAGCATAAAAAAATGATGATATTTCCATGTAGGAGAGAAGTCTCAGGATGGGCCTGGGTGGCAAGGGGTTAACTATCATAAGTAATATACAAATAATTATTATAAGTACTGTGAGGTCATCCTCTCCGTCTGCTGCAGAGTGTTCCAGCTTGTATTTAAACTGGCCGCTCTGTATGTAGCTTCTGACAGGCTGCGCAAGGAGCCCCGTATCTCCGGAACCATAGATGATAGCAGCCCCATATTTTAACCAGTACTGGAGTTGGTCTCTAGCTACCTACCCCCCAAATGTGGGGTCTCTGTGACTCCTGATCACCGAGCTACAATCCTCGAAGTCAATCTTTTTTTTTTTTTTTTTGGGCAAATGGGCCTATCTTGAGAAAGCCCCTATGTTAATCCAGCCCTGGTGGATGGGAGGGTGGAGGGCTCTCACACCAACAGCGTTACTCCCCTCTGTAGCATATCTTTCCTGGAGTAGTGCTAGACCCTTTCCAGCCCACAGTGAAGAACAGTGCAGAACCCCGTTAAAACTACAGCCAGAATGCGTAGAGTGATCCTCACTGTTCTGTTATTTGGATATCAGAATTGTCCCATAGGCCAACTTTCATTCCGTGTCCCACATGGATTTTGCAGATGGTTTTATATTTTAAACAAATAGTCCTTAGAACTGGCAATTGATGGTGCACAGGAAAAAGCAGGCAGGACAAAAAAAAGCCTTTTTAACTATCCTCCGGTGCTGCAGGGGTCAACCCTGTAATTCACAGTTCTCTGAGGTACTTGTATAGCGAAGGGACAAACCCAGCAAGCAGCTCTCTGCTAACCTCTCAACTTGCTTTTTAGGGGTAATGGAGAGCTTGATGCCAGAGAGACAAAGGGAGTATTTCCCCCTCAGGACATTAGATTTCCAGCACAGTTCGACCCGAGTATAGTGGGAGGAGTGAGACAAAATAAATAAAAAAATAAAAAACTTGCTCCGTCACTGTACAGCTTCCTTCCCCTTCCTCCAACAAGTAATAATTTAGAATTGTCTCACCCAGCCACCATGCTGATGTGGGAGGTAAAGTTCTAATCTCCTCCACAGCGTTCAGCAGGGATACCGTCATGTGGTTATGGGAGGGACTCCGTTCTCTCTCATCAGATCGTCTGCTTAAGTCACATCTCGTGGACTGCACCAGCTCCCAATCAGCCCACAGCATCCAGAGGTCCCGGAGAGGGGGGTTAATCTCGCAAAAACAGATATTTCACATGTAACAGAATTGATATCTAATTTGCAGTATAAAAAGTCAGCGCAGGAGAAGGTACAGTATTTGAGACTTAAGACTCATATCCAGGTACTAGATCCCAGGATAGGAGGGAGGGGAGGGAAGGAGGATAGAAGAAATGAAGGTGGGGGAAGGGGGGTGGTAAAAGAGGGGTCACAGCCCGTTTGATCCAAACGATTAAAAAGCTGTCCATGGCAACCATACTTTGTCAAATTTACAGGGGCATTCACGGCTAATGTATGTCAGCTTATAAAGCAGAAGGGCAGCATTGACTTTATTTTCCCAGGAGGATACAACAGGAAGAGCCGAGGAGGTCCATTTACATATTTATTTTTTGGCATAGAAAAGGTATGAGATCAGCAATTTACTATGATGTGACCTTTGATCATCATCATGAATACCCAGCAGAGCTAATTCAGGTGTCATGGGGATAGAGAGTTCAAGACAGACATTCAGTTCAAAATTCAAATCAAATTCAAAAATACCTGCCCAGTCCCAGAACATATGTAGATAGGTGCCCAAGTGTGTCTGACATCAAGGACAGTGTGGGACTCTATCAGGATATATTCTAGACAAGAGTACCGGGGTAAAATACACCCTGTGGAGAAATTTTTTTGTATGAGTTTGTCTCCTATAGATATAACCAGTTTGGGGCTGTGTTCCAAACAGTCCTCCCAATCTTCCCTCTCAAGTGCCAGGATATCAGCCTTCCACTGTTCCCATAGCCTATCCATTTTTGGGGAGTCTATAGGTAGCAGGGTACCATAAAGAGCAGAGAGAGGCCTCCTTAGGTCATCAAAGGACAAAAGGTCCTCTACTGGGTCTAATTACAAAGTTGGGGGTGTAGGAAATTGGGCTCTGGCCGCATGCCGGAGTTGGGCATAACAGAAATACATCCATCCAGGTAGGGTATAAATTCTAGTTAACTGCGGGAGTGTCAGCAAGGTACCTGTAGGCATGATGTCTCTTAATTCCAAATCTCACCCACACCTGTGGATCTGGTATTGACCTAGGACGGTGGGCCCCCAAGTATGGAGGACGATGGAGGGGGGGCCCAGCATGGAGGACGATGGAGGGGGGGCCCAGCATGGAGGGCGGTGGAAGGGGGGGCCCAGCATGGAGGGCGGTGGAAGGGGGGGCCCAGCATGGAGGGCGGTGGAAGGGGGGGCCCAGCATGGAGGGCGGTGGAAGGGGGGGCCCAGCATGGAGGGCGGTGGAAGGGGGGGCCCAGCATGGAGGGCGGTGGAAGGGGGGGCCCAGCATGGAGGGCGGTGGAAGGGGGGGCCCAGCATGGAGGGCGGTGGAAGGGGGGGCCCAGCATGGAGGGCGGTGGAAGGGGGGGCCCAGCATGGAGGGCGGTGGAAGGGGGGGCCCAGCATGGAGGGCGGTGGAAGGGGGGGCCCAGCATGGAGGGCGGTGGAAGGGGGGGCCCAGCATGGAGGGCGGTGGAAGGGGGGGCCCAGCATGGAGGGCGGTGGAAGGGGGGGCCCAGCATGGAGGGCGGTGGAAGGGGGGGCCCAGCATGGAGGGCGGTGGAAGGGGGGGCCCAGCATGGAGGGCGGTGGAGGGGGGGGCCCAGCATGGAGGGCGGTGGAGGGGGGGGCCCAGCATGGAGGGCGGTGGAAGGGGGGGGCCCAGCATGGAGGGCGGTGGAAGGGGGGGGCCCAGCATGGAGGACAGTGGAAGGGGGGGCCCAGCATGGAGGACGGTGGAAGGGGGGGCCCAGCATGGAGGACGGTGGAAGGGGGGGCCCAGCATGGAGGACGGTGGAAGGGGGGGCCCAGCATGGAGGACGGTGGAAGGGGGGCCCAGCATGGAGGACGGTGGAAGGGGGGCCCAGCATGGAGGACGGTGGAAGGGGGGCCCAGCATGGAGGACGGTGGAAGGGGGGCCCAGCATGGAGGACGGTGGAAGGGGGGCCCAGCATGGAGGACGGTGGAAGGGGGGCCAGCATGGAGGACGGTGGTAGGGGGGCCAGCATGGAGGACGGTGGAAGGGGGGGCCAGCATGGAGGACGGTGGAAGGGGAGGCCAGCATGGAGGACGGTGGAAGGGGGGGCCAGCATGGAGGACGGTGGAAGGGGGGGCCAGCATGGAGGACGGTGGAAGGGGGGGCCAGCATGGAGGACGGTGGAAGGGGGGGCCAGCATGGAGGACGGTGGAAGGGGGGGCCAGCATGGAGGACGGTGGAAGGGGGGGGCCAGCATGGAAGACGGTGGAAGGGGGGGCCAGCATGGAAGACGGTGGAAGGGGGGGCCAGCATGGAAGACGGTGGAAGGGGGGGCCAGCATGGAAGACGGTGGAAGGGGGGGGCCCAGCATGGAGGACGGTGGAAGGGGGGGCCCAGCATGGAGGACGGTGGAAGGGGGGGCCCAGCATGGAGGACGGTGGAAGGGGGGGCCCAGCATGGAGGACGGTGGAGGGGGGGCCCAGCATGGAGGACGATGGAGGGGGTGCCCAGCATGGAGGGCGGTGGAAGGGGGGGCCCAGCATGGAGGACGGTGGAAGGGGGGGCCCAGCATGGAGGACGGTGGAAGGGGGGGCCCAGCATGGAGGACGGTGGAGGGGGGGCCCAGCATGGAGGACGATGGAGGGGGTGCCCAGCATGGAGGGCGGTGGAAGGGGGGGCCCAGCATGGAGGGCGGTGGAAGGGGGGGCCCAGCATGGAGGGCGGTGGAAGGGGGGGCCCAGCATGGAGGGCGGTGGAAGGGGGGGCCCAGCATGGAGGGCGGTGGAAGGGGGGGCCCAGCATGGAGGGCGGTGGAAGGGGGGGCCCAGCATGGAGGGCGGTGGAAGGGGGGGCCCAGCATGGAGGGCGGTGGAAGGGGGGGCCCAGCATGGAGGGCGGTGGAAGGGGGGGCCCAGCATGGAGGGCGGTGGAAGGGGGGGCCCAGCATGGAGGGCGGTGGAAGGGGGGGCCCAGCATGGAGGGCGGTGGAAGGGGGGGCCCAGCATGGAGGGCGGTGGAAGGGGGGGCCCAGCATGGAGGGCGGTGGAAGGGGGGGCCCAGCATGGAGGGCGGTGGAAGGGGGGGCCCAGCATGGAGGGCGGTGGAGGGGGGGGCCCAGCATGGAGGGCGGTGGAGGAGGGGGCCCAGCATGGAGGGCGGTGGAAGGGGGGGGCCCAGCATGGAGGGCGGTGGAAGGGGGGGGCCCAGCATGGAGGACGGTGGAAGGGGGGGCCCAGCATGGAGGACGGTGGAAGGGGGGGCCCAGCATGGAGGACGGTGGAAGGGGGGGCCCAGCATGGAGGACGGTGGAAGGGGGGGCCCAGCATGGAGGACGGTGGAAGGGGGGCCCAGCATGGAGGACGGTGGAAGGGGGGCCCAGCATGGAGGACGGTGGAAGGGGGGCCCAGCATGGAGGACGGTGGAAGGGGGGCCCAGCATGGAGGACGGTGGAAGGGGGGCCCAGCATGGAGGACGGTGGAAGGGGGGCCAGCATGGAGGACGGTGGTAGGGGGGCCAGCATGGAGGACGGTGGAAGGGGGGGCCAGCATGGAGGACGGTGGAAGGGGAGGCCAGCATGGAGGACGGTGGAAGGGGGGGCCAGCATGGAGGACGGTGGAAGGGGGGGCCAGCATGGAGGACGGTGGAAGGGGGGGCCAGCATGGAGGACGGTGGAAGGGGGGGCCAGCATGGAGGACGGTGGAAGGGGGGGCCAGCATGGAGGACGGTGGAAGGGGGGGGCCAGCATGGAAGACGGTGGAAGGGGGGGCCAGCATGGAAGACGGTGGAAGGGGGGGCCAGCATGGAAGACGGTGGAAGGGGGGGCCAGCATGGAAGACGGTGGAAGGGGGGGCCAGCATGGAAGACAGTTGAGGGGGGCCAGCATGGAAGACGGTGGAAGGGGGGGCCAGCATGGAAGACAGTTGAGGGGGGCCAGCATGGAAGACAGTTGAGGGGGGCCAGCATAGAAGACAGTTGAGGGGGGCCAGCATAGAAGACAGTTGGGGGGGGCCAGCATAGAAGACAGTTGGGGGGGCAGTATAGAAGACAGTTGAGGGGGGCCAGTATAGAAGACAGTTGAGGGGGGGGCCAGCATGGAAGACAGTTGAGGGAGGGCCAGCATGGAAGACAGTTGAGGGAGGGCCAGCATGGAAGACAGTTGAGGGAGGGCCAGCATGGAAGACAGTCGAGGGAGGGCCAGCATGGAAGACAGTCGAGGGAGGGCCAGCATGGAAGACAGTCGAGGGAGGGCCAGCATGGAAGACAGTTGAGGGAGGGCCAGCATGGAAGACAGTTGGGGGGGCCAGCATGGAAGACAGTTGAGGGGGGCCAGCATGGAAGACAGTTGAGGGGGGCCAGCATGGAAGACAGTTGAGGGGGGCCAGCATGGAAGACAGTTGAGGGAGGGCCAGCATGGAAGACAGTTGAGGGGGGGGTCAGCATGGAAGACAGTTGAGGGAGGGCCAGCATGGAAGACAGTTGAGGGAGGGCCAGCATGGAAGACAGTTGAGGGAGGGCCAGCATGGAAGACAGTTGGGGGGGCCAGCATGGAAGACAGTTGAGGGGGGCCAGCATGGAAGACAGTTGAGGGGGGCCAGCATGGAAGACAGTTGAGGGGGGCCAGCATGGAAGACAGTTGAGGGGGGCTAGTATGGAAGACAGTTGAGGGGGGGCTAGTATGGAAGACAGTTGAGGGGGGGCTAGTATGGAAGACAGTTGAAGGGGGCCAGTATAGAGGACAGTGGAGGATGGGGGGCCAGTATGGAGGACGGCGGAGAGGGGGCCAGTATGGAGGACAGCGGAGAGGGGGCCAGTATGGAGGACGGCGGAGAGGGGGCCAGTATGGAGGACAGCGGAGAGGGGGCCAGTATGGAGGATGGCGGAGAGGGGGCCAGTATGGAGGACGGCGGAGAGGGGGCCAGTATGGAGGATGGCGGAGAGGGGGCCAGTATGGAGGACGGCGGAGAGGGGGCCAGTATGAAGGAGGGTTGAGGGGGGGGGCAGTATGGAGGATGATGCCTAAGTAGCCAATCATATTTTATCCTCATTTTATTTATCACAGTCAGAACAATGAATTATTGCTGGTATTGGTTATTTTTTTTTTCCTTATTCGTAATCATATGGAATAAGGGGAAAAAAAAAAAAAAAAAAAAAAAACGCCAATCGGCTGGTGTATATATATATTAAATATGATAATTAGTGCGGAATTAGGGGCAGGGTAGGGGTTGGGTGAGCAACAGGTGGCGAGTAACTCTCAAGGCCTGGTTAGTAGCTCAGGAGTTTTGAGGCCTGCTTAAAAGTGGGGAAGGGGTTTAGTTTAAAAGCAAAAAAACAGCTATGAATAAAGGTAAATAATGCCCTTGCGTTGCTAAGATACAAAATAATTATAAAAAAAAAAAAAAAAGAAATTGCACACAGATCCATTTGCAAATCGTATTTTTTAATAAACAAAATAATGAAAAAAAAAAACACACTGGAATTGGCGCATGTAATACAAATAACACTAACTGAAATGTAACAATCAAATCACATTTAACAAAAATACATAATGTTTACACATACAATAGAATACAGGACATAGTATTAAAGAGATCAAATAAACATACAAAAATACTGACAATCTAAAGAACCAGTGAATTTGCAGTCACAAACATGACTTGACATATTCAGAATGTTATTTCCAAAATGTGGATTACTTAGCTGCTGCGAAATTTAAACAGTACATCAAACAGCTCAGATACCCCCAAAATTGCTATAAATGTAAGTTCAGTTTCTTAAGAAATACTTACAAAAAAAAAAAAAAAAAGAAAAAAAAAAAAAGACAGCAGTTAACAATCCTTTAATTCAGTATAAAAATCACTGCCTTGAAAACTTAATTAGAAAGAGGAAAAAAAAGACTTCATTAAAGACCAAGAGATGCTTTTAGTAAAGTCGCCATATCTAGAGGAATGGATCCTTCATCTCCTAAAACAAAGACAAAAAGATAATCTATGAATGGTTGGAAGTATACAAGTTGAATGTATATTTATCATGAACTGGAAGCATATTGACAGTACCAAGTACTCCTCTACACTTCAGATATTGACAATGCAGACTAACTAAAGCCCCATACACACTATTAGATTTTCTGCAGATTTTTGTCTTCAGATTGACCAAATCCATGTAGTGAAAGGGCCTGTCTGATTGCATACAAATTGAAACTCCTAAGGTTTGACCTCATATTATATGGTTTTGGTAAATCAGAAGACAAAAATCTGCAGAAAATCGAATAGTGTGTATGGAGTCTTAAGGCCCGTACATGGTCAGAAAATCTGAAGATAAATGTTGTCCGATGAACGATCTGCCGATTTTCTGATCGTTCGTATGCTGCTTTTGATAGCAGATTATGACTTTTCTGCAGACAAAAACTGGATATGCAGGCGTGAAAAGTTTTGTCTGATGTGACAACGTCCGATTTTCTTTTCATTAGTTTGGTTTTCTGACAAAAAAAAGGTCTGAAGAGCAAGACTAGGCATGCCCAGAAGTGAAAGAACACATACAAAACAATTCAACACATTACGTCACTTCTGACGTTGAATTCTGCCGTTAGAAAATTTTCTGATGGCGAGTACCCTTCTTCACTATCGATTTGAGACTGCCATCCAACAAAAAAATGACAAAAATGTGTTGAATAATCTGACCACGTGTACAAGGCTTTAGGTTCAACTGATCTTAGTGTTCCTGTGAGGAGGGTGTGGAAATGTGGCTTACTGGTGCTGTGGGTCTATGGAAACACACAGCCATGCTTGGGAGCGCACGTCTACTGGTGTTACCTAGGCACCTGGCTTGCTAAGGAAACACTCGGAGCAGGGGGGAAGCAGACAGCGCTGGCGGTGGACTGCCAGAGAGGAAGTAAGGGACTGCACAATATCATTGCATAGAGAAGGCAAGTGTAACATCTTTATTTTAAAACAAAAAATAAAATAAAAAAATCCTTTAATCTGTGTCCAATGCTGTGTTAGCATTTGACATACAAGCATTGATTTACTGAAACTGGAGTGCAGTTCTGCATAGAAACGAATCGGCTTCCATTTTTTTTCCCCATCAAAGCTTAATTAAACAACCTGAAGTTAGATGCCGATTGGCTACCACCGCACAGTTGCACCAAATTTTGCACTCTCCAATTTTAGTAAATCAATCCAATAGACTCATACAGGAACCATTCTGTCCAATCTAAGTGATGGGGGGACTTGATGTACTAAGCGCGTACAGCATGTTCACTTTAAAAGTGAATGAGATTAAACAAACTGAGAAATAAATCATATCTGGAATACATATACATGTTTTTTTTTTGGGGGGGTGGGAGTGGGTACCTTCTTCCCTTGCAGTCTCTCTTCGGACATGTTACAATTAACTATTTTCATAACGGATTAGTTGGGCAATTATTGTTTCGATTAATCAGATAATAACCTTAACAAAAGTGTGATGTACAATTTAGTTAATATGTAAAGTTTAAAATAAAAGGCTATTATTCTTAAATACCTATATGCAGTGGTAAATATAAATAAGCAACTATATGGTTGGTGAGCAAAATCTCAAATCCACTCTGAGAAGAACGGGCAGAAGAAAGAAAATAAAATCAGAATGCCTAAACTATCCAGGTGTCAAGAGGTGCCACATCTCAATGACAAGTCGAAGAAGAAAAAAAAAAAAAAACAGTTGGGAAGGAACTTTAAAGGCACCAATATGGTCAAAAAAATGTTACCCTGTGACACTGCGCTATCCAAACAGAATAGGGACTCCTGCTGTAGCACTGTTTTTACTGACTAAGCGCTTGATTCTTTGGTTACATGTAAGTTTATTACCTTTTTATTAAATATTTTTCTTAAACGGAATTACACTATTGTGGCCCCTATTTTCTCTTTGTATGGGTTCAATACTATTTGAGTTGGATTTTACTGCTGAAGGATTTGTCAACTAGCTGAGACATCCAGTCTGATTCGCTACTTTCCTGGAAAAACTACGTCTAAAAATCTCGTATACGAGTACACAAGCCTGTGTGACCCTCCGAGTGTAGATTCGTGTGGGTCTATTACATCTGGTAAGCCTCTATCTTGAAAGGTGACGGGAATACCACATGGTGTCTGCATGTTAGTCTCATTTAAGGAAGGTGGATGGTGACCTTTATCTCACGTTTGGATTCGATCAACGTTTATACAGAGACTTTTATTATTTTTTTATTTTTTGTCTTTGGACTTTTTTTTTTTATATACACTTATGAATTATACACTTAAGGTGTATTTCTTGCACACTATATGAGTTTTGTGATTGGTTAAAATATTTTATGATCACATATTGCTATGTAATAGTTTGTTCTTTAGCGCTACACTATGATTTAATATTTGTTAATGATTCACTGTTTTATATCCTTGTGATTGTGATAGCAGCTTTGTTTTTTCCAGGGACTCCTGCTGTAGCACTGTTTTTACTGACTAAGCGCTTGATTCTTTGGTTACATGTAAGTTTATTACCTTTTTATTAAATATTTTTCTTAAACGGAATTACACTATTGTGGCCCCTATTTTCTCTTTGTATGGGTTCAATACTATTTGAGTTGGATTTTACTGCTGAAGGATTTGTCAACTAGCTGAGACATCCAGTCTGATTCGCTACTTTCCTGGAAAAACTACGTCTAAAAATCTCGTATACGAGTACACAAGCCTGTGTGACCCTCCGAGTGTAGATTCGTGTGGGTCTATTACATCTGGTAAGCCTCTATCTTGAAAGGTGACGGGAATACCACATGGTGTCTGCATGTTAGTCTCATTTAAGGAAGGTGGATGGTGACCTTTATCTCACGTTTGGATTCGATCAACGTTTATACAGAGACTTTTATTATTTTTTTATTTTTTGTCTTTGGACTTTTTTTTTTTATATACACTTATGAATTATACACTTAAGGTGTATTTCTTGCACACTATATGAGTTTTGTGATTGGTTAAAATATTTTATGATCACATATTGCTATGTAATAGTTTGTTCTTTAGCGCTACACTATGATTTAATATTTGTTAAAGGCACCAATATGGACAAGATTATATCAAATGTAGAAAAGTTTTTTTTATACATACAGTTAAAATCAAACACACGGAATATACATGTTACATGTGAAGAACAGGAAATTATAAAAGGATTCCATTCTCTAAAAGAGCATTGCAACCCAAAGGGACCCCTACGTGTTTCAAACTTGCCGAGTCTTCTTCAAGAGGTTCTTTATTTAGGAGTGTAGTGAATTAACTCTACGAGCCAATTCAAGAGAAAAAGCCTTAGTGATTCAGATAGCTCTTATATATCCAAATGTTTTGGACCACATGTTGTCAGTGAATGAAGGACCCAGATAATAAAAAGAAACGGGGGCAGAAGAATCAAAAATGTTCCACTGCCTATGGTTGTTGGCTTGATGAATTAGAAGGAAGTGCAGCGTGACATGGTGGGCACTTCTCCCGCCACCGATAAAAGTGATCTTGTGGCGAATCCCCCACAAAGACCACTTACTGACCACTGCACGATGATGTACGTCCCCTTTTTGAAGAGGGATATCTCGGTAACGGCAGCAGCTGCTGCCACAACTGAGGCATCCATCTCTTCAGGCGGCGGTTCGGTAAACGATAATAGTGGTCACTGCAGCGGATTCACCGCAATCTCACCATTATTAAGGTGAGATTGAGGTGTCCCTCCCGCCGCTCTCCCGCGCCGCTTACCGAAGCAGTCGGCAGCGGTGGAGGCGATTGGGTCTTATCCATGGCTGGGTATGGCTACGAGTGAGGCTAAGATGGCCCCGCCCGTCTCCATACCATAGCAAACATCACTTCCGCCCATACCTCTTAAAAGGCACACATTTTTTTCACTGTATTTTTTTCAAATTACTTTTTTTTTTTTGCATTTAAGTCCCAACATGAGATCTTGACCCCAGATCTCATATTTGAGAGGCTCTGTCATGCTATTTTCTATTACAAGGGATGTTTACATTCCTTGTAATAGGAATAAAAGTGACCAAAATTCTTTTTTATTTATTTTTTTAAAACCGTGTAAAAATAAATTAAAAAACTTTTTTTTAAAGTGCCCCACCCTGACGAACTTGCGCGCAGAAGCGAACGCATACGTGAGTAGCCCCCGCATATGAAAACGGTGGTCAAACCACACGTGAGGTATCACTGCAATTGTTAGAGCGAGAGCAATAATTTTAGCCCTAGACCTCCTCTAACTCAAAACATGCAACCTGTAGAATCTTTTAAATGTCGCCTATGGAGATTTTTAAGGGTAAAAGTTTGACGCCATTCCACAAGCAGGCGCAATTTTGAAGCGCGACATGTTGGGTATCAATTTATTCGGCATAACATTATCTTTCACAATATTAAAAAATTGGGCTAACTTTACTGTTGTCTTATTTTTTTATTCAAAAAAGTGATTCCCCCCCCAAAAAAAAGTGCGTTGTAAGACCGCTGAGCAAACAGTGCCACAAAAAGTATTGCAATGACCGCCATTTTATTATCTAGGGTGCTAGGAAAAAAAATGTATAATGTTTGGGGGTTCTAAAAAAAGAAACGTGTTTTTAACTTGTAAACACCGAGTCTGAAAAAGAGGCCCGTCCTTAAGTGGTTAAAGCGAAACACTGCGTTCCTGTAGCTAGCTGCTGCCATAAACCCGGTATTTAGTGGCAAATTACCGTCGTACGGGAACATCAGTTTGCGCAAGGTGGTTAATAGATTAGTTGTTTTGGTCCTAGATCATTCAAAGGCGCAGCCGGCTGTGAAGCCGCAAAGAGTCACAGTCAGCTGCCCACAGTTAAAGTGGAAGTCCAGTCAAAAAAATGTTGGTCACTATTAATAGTATGTTAAATATCGTTATCTTTGATACGATTCCTTTTCTGGCTAGCTGATTGTTTAGCATAGAAAGTCTAATCTAAGCCAATCAACTTCTTCTTTAAAATTAATATATTTTTCGAACAATAACCACAAACACTGCCAGAAAATTTGTTTGATCGAGAAAAGTTTTCCTACACGCTCCTTCGAATTTTCCCACCATTGTGATTGAAAACAAACATTGATTTGACCCCACTAACGCTTAGAAAATCAAACAAATGTTCTTAAAATTAAATTATTATTTTTTTTTAACTAAAATCTATATGTGTATGGCCAGCATAAGTCCGTATGACTACTGACTGATTTATTCTGCGTGAAAGTCAAGTGCCTGGGAAGCAGTAGGCTGTTCCAGGACAATTAGTTAGGTTCCTGTGTTTGTAGTTAGATGCTCAACATGGCAAGGATATATTTTTCGTTTTTGTTTTATTTTGCGGTTTTGACATGTGATACTTTGTGAACACAGACTTGGTAAAACACAAGTGTGGTTTATGTACAAAGTCTTGCTGTGCCTTTTTCAATGTGCTGTGACACATTCAGGGAGTCATGCACAACCCGCTACTGAGCTAATTCCTCACACTTATTACAACCAGCAAACAAAGGTTGATCATTACTAGACAGCACACACATGCAAAAACTTTTCCTTACTAGTTACAGGCCACAGACTTTAGGCAGAAAAGGGAAGCACCGCTTGCTTGTAACTGTATTGCCTTGCCCTCACGTTTTAGAGCATTACGGAAACTGTTGGCACTATATAAATCCTGTATAACATAATAGGTTTGCCTGCAATCTTGTAAGCTGATATATTCCTGTGCTCTGTGTATAAGAAAGGGATATAGACATGGGGAGGAGGGAAAGAGGATGTGGAGAGGTCTGTGTGCTTTGTAATATATCAGAAATGAAGTAGGCAGGGCTGACATTACAGGTAATTCAGAGCTGTGTTGGCATGGCAAAGAAGGTGGTAGGGGCATCAATAGTTTTTTTTTTTTTTTTTTTATTCCTGTGCTTGCAGCTTGTTTAAAAGATGAGACATAGGGAAAAGTGCATGTATTCCAGAGATTTAAAACTTTTTATTTTTTTCCCTGACATAAATTTAACAGAAGATGAACCAAGCTTACGTGACCCACTGTTCTAGGGTATTTGCTATGAATGATTGGGGATTCCAGGAAAAAAAAACAAAAAAAAACAAACAAACAATGCAGTGCGAGAGAACTGTCCGATTCGGTTCAATGATCTTCCGTTTAATTTTTAAGGTCGGGAGGTGAATGGTCAAAAAAGCGTCCTGTTTATAGTTAACATTGGCTGTGTTAACAGAATTTGCAAGCCTTACCAATTCACACACATTATATATATATATATATATATATATATATATATATATATATATATATATATATATATATATATATATATACACACACACACACACACATATACATACACACACACACACACACACACACACACACACACCTTATTTACTAGGTTTCCCAAGCAGACATACCTGTATCTGTGGTCGTCATATCTTGTTCTAATTTTAATTTTTGTTGACTGATTTTTAACATGGACTCCTCGATTGTTTCTTTACCAATTAACTTGATAACATTCACTTCCCTTAGAAAAAAAAACAAAAAACAAAACATGAGTTATTATTCTCCTATCATTAAGGATGTGGCATCTTCATATAGGAAAAAAAATACAAAAAAAAAAAGCCAGTACTCTTACTACACCTTAAGGCTGGGTTCACACTGCAGCGGTTTATGAGATTGGATGTGATTCGCACCGCATTGCAAATCACATCCGATCTCTGTGCGATGCAAGTTCAGCCATACAGATAGTATGGCTGAATTCGCATTGCATCCGGCCCAAACTCGCACAGGACCCTTTTTTTGGTCCACAGCAGAATCGGATCGCGTGGGTGTTCACAGTATGCGATCCGATTCCTGTCAGAGTTTGCAGATCGCACTGCAATATGCGAACTGATCTGGGGGTGTCATTAACGTTTCACTGACACTCCCAGCAGTTCGCATAGGGCAGTGTGAACTGCCGCCGGGAGGCATGCGATGCGGGAACCTGCAGCGGATTTGCAGTGTTCCCGCATCGCTGCAATGTGAACCCAGCCTAAATCAGTGTTTCTCAACTCCAGTCCTCAAGGAGCCCCAACAGGTCACGTTTTCAGGCTTCCCATTATTTTGCACAGGTGATTTGATCAGTTTCACTGCCTTGGTAATTAACACAGCTGTTTCATCTGAGGGAAATATTGAAAACATGATCTGTTGGGGTACCTTGAGGCCTGGAGTTAAACATCACTGCCTTTAGGCCCCTTTCACACATGCGGACAGTATGTCCATATTTCATCTATCAGTTTGCGGATGAAATACGGACATACATGCATCCCTATAGGACACCCGCTATTGTCCGCCTCTGCAAAAGTCAGATTCTGCAGACGGATGAAAATCCTATTTTTCTATCCGTCTGCAGAGCGGATCGGATGAACACGGACAGACGGTCCGTGCTCATCCAATCCCCATAGAGGAGAGCAGAGAGCTGACAGGGCGGTCCCCGCACAGTGTGCGGGGACCGTCCTGTCCGCAGCCGGCTCAGCGGGGACAACGGAGCGATAACTGCTGATCATCATGGGGCGGATCATTACTGATCCGCCCGTGTGAAAGGGGCCTTAAACAACAGAGGATCTATTTGGGGAGGGAGGTTCTATCTTTCAGAGGGCAGAAGAGATTTATTTACTTTTATTTTTTTCTAGGCAAACATGGGCACGTTCTTGAGAAACAGACAATATTTTCTCAATACTCCTATTTCTCTGCTGAGCTGTATGCCACTTAGGAGTCCTCTATTTCAGGCAACTTATAGTACTGTGATACATTTTTACTCTGGATCTCAAGGTAGTGTCACAATGTGATCTAAATTATAAGTGTCTATAATGTTTTCAACTGAATATATTTTACCAATAACCATAAAGCTGGCCATATACAGTTTTGCGCTGCCGACCCTCATGTTATCTTGTTGCTCTGCCACCAGACATTTTATGGTTTCACATTATGGTTTTATGGTGTATCGTTCACAGTAGCAAAAAAATAAAAAATAAAATTTGTAATACCCCTTGTCATGACAGACAGGACTATGCAGAGATTTACAATATAGTAGCCCTCTTCAAAGAGAGAGGGATTCTTTAAGTTCTGGCTTAGTGCATTAGGCTAGTTTTATACCTTTGCGATTGGGTGCGGTTTGCATTTGCACAGGCAAAGCTGCCCATTTGTTTGAACAGGCTGCTGTACCTGTGGGAAATACATGAAAAAGGTCTGTGCACCTTTTTAAAATCGCAGACGCAAGGAAACGCATAGTGCAAAAGCACTGCAATTTCAAGTGTGTGGGTGCTTCTTCAGAGCTTTGTGTTGTGACTGGTGGCTCCCATACACATGTGGGGAAGACCAGGGAAGATGTCAGCTGTCTCAGCGGTGTGCGCGAACCGCTAGAGGGCTTTATTCTAAGGTATTTCATTATGTGCTAGTATGCTAGTAAGCATACTAGCTCATTATGCCTTTGTCTTACAGGTTTTTTTTTTTTTTAACAAAAAGTTTACAACCTCCAAAAATTAATGGCACTCATGTGCATTTGCTAAATAGCAGTATGCTTTGTAAAGAGCAGACAGGCAGGGAGGGCAGCGACAGAGGAGACAGAGCAGGGCTGCTAGGGACTTACAGGCATGTAAACTGACCACGGTGTCAGTGCTCAGCAGCCATGATATGCCGAAGTTTACAGGGTGGAGGGCAGAAACTGTCAGGATCAGCCAGGTATTTCAGGTGATACAGGGGGTCAAATTACACAGCACAATTACTGTGCTGTATAACATGCTTTAAATGAGCAGGATCCTTTTTTATTTGGCTAACAAACGCTTAAAGTTTTAACTTTATGGGTAGGCATAGCCAGCCAGGAATGTTTTTTTCTGCTTGTCTACAAGCTAAACTTTTTTGTACAATAGGGCAATAGCCAGGATGGAGATTTGCGTAACAGTATAATTACTATTACTAGCCTGGAAATTGGAATGTTTTATGATGGCTTCTAAAACACCAGATATTCCCTTAATTGCATAGGTCCTGTAATTGGGGTGTTATGATGGGCTAAATCAAAAGGTTATTTGCCGAGTAATGTTACAGCAAAATGGTTAATGACCATTCCCGGGTTGAAATAGCAGGTTTAAGTTTCCAGATTTGAGAAATGTTTACTCAAGTTAAATTGATCCAGTGTCTAAAGCAAAAATTACAGGCTGGCCCCACTATTGTGGGGTCCGAGTACAGATCCTAAGATATACACAAAGGGAACTCATGCAGAAATTGCTAGTGAATCATGAGGCAACAAGCAGTCTTCCCAGCATAAGAAAGGGGTTCAGAGTTTTATGTATGTACTGACCCAGCAAAGCTTTTGCAAGTTTAATCATCTGAAGGTAGCACATCATAAAAATGGTATAAGAATCAATTCCTGTGGCCCGTACAGAATTTATACGGTAGTTCAATTACCCCTAGTTTTATGAACGGCCCATATTTTCCTGCATTTAGAGTCTGACAGCAAGTCAAATAAAAGTAAAAAGTTCAATGGAAATCATTCTTGAGTGACACAGGCTATTTTACGCAGATTAGAAAATCATATTACAATATTATAATGCATAATATTATTATAACCACAAGAAAACCACAATGTTGAATATAAAACTTAACCGTATTTTTTTTCTTCCAAAAATGACAATGTAAGGCTATTGCCATATTTTTACTACAGCTAACCATTAATGATGGATGTTTGTATACCTTGCACTTGTACTTTGGAATAAAAGCTTGCATAGAACTTGTACTTTGGAATAAAAGCTTGCATAGAGTTAACCATCGGCATACGTACTTTGATATCTTAGGAATTGGCTTGTGTAAACATATTACTTAAACTGTGAATAAGCAATTGTTCTTTAGCCCTACAATTACTAAGCATCTAGAATAAAGTGGGTGTATTTGGAATTGCTGCAATCAAGTCTACTTGAAAGCTAGGGTGGTGAACTAAATTAATAAAACAAACATTGTCAAGAAGTGAAAAGGTGTTTTCAATTACAGACATATCGAAGATTGAAATTTAGGCTTGCAACAGAGTCAAATTACTCTCAAGTCAAGCAGAGAAAATAACTGCACATCATTTCAGCCTAAACAGTGAGGATAATTTCACACTGAGGCGCTTTTCAAGCGCTTTCACGCTACAAAAAAGCACCTGAAAGGGTCACGAAAACCAATTTTCATTAAAATCAATGAATGCTTTCACATTGGGGCAGTGTGCTGGCAGGGCGGAGAAAAAACACCCCTCTCCATTGAAATGAATGGAAAGCGCTTCAAAAGCGCCTGAAAAGCTCTTCAAAAGTGCTTAGCGTTTTACTGGCAGTTTACAAGCGCCTCAGTGTGAAAAGGGCCTAAATGGTGCTTGGTTTACACTGTTTTTCTGCTGATAAAGTAGGATCTTTTTACTGCTGTCTGGGAAATTTATCTTCTCTCCATAAGTTCCGTAAATGACTGAGCGGGAACGTAAAGAAGGTGAAATTTATAGTAACTTTTTTCTCCTGGGAAAGGATAGCATGGTGAAATCTCTTCAAAGATTACAGGCATAACAAAAAAGCTGACATGAAATTCTCCCCCTTTGCGAGCCTTTTCAAACCAGGAGGAAAAAAAAAAAAAAAAAAGTTTGACTAGAGATGCGCGCTTTTTATAGCAAAATTAAAACTTTACTTGGTTTGGCCCACTCTATGACAGCGATCTTCAGCTTGCTTGTCGTTGTAAGGATTACAGTCTATATCATGGAGGATTACAACATTTGCTGAGGTAAGATTTATCCCAAGTCCACCTGCTTTAGTAGATAGAAGGAATATAAATATATCCATGTCGCTATTGAATTCATCTATAAGATGTATCCTACAAAAAAAAAAAAAAAAAAAAAGCAAAAATAAAATGTAAATATGGACATGTACTTCAGCAAACACACAAGTTATGAAATGCACATTCAATTAAGACGACCAGAAGCAAATTAGTTTCTATTCACCTGAACAGGTCTTAAAAAAAACCTGGACGTTATAAGCTAGGCAGTCACATTTCCATCTTTGTAAACCATTGTTATTACAAATCTGGCATTGCATAAAACACTTTACAAGGATGCAGAACAGAGATGGGCAGATCTCAAGAGCAAAGCGAGCAATGCACCTAAGGCCTCAGGCACACTGGATGTTTTCTGATCTCTCCTAAATGCCTTTCCTCCTGGCAACAGTGTTTTGGCAGAAACGCTTGACGCCGGTAAACACATTTCGATGCATCAAGTGCTTGGATGTTAATTCATCTCATTGACCAGAATATTTTTTTCTGGCCATTGAAATTAATTAATGCTCAAGCACTAAACGTGCCTAGCGCTTAGGTGTGTTTTCCATACATAACTAGTTTTTTCTGAACGTGCTGGCAGTGGGTTTCTTTTTCTGCCTCTAAACGACTATATGTGCAGGGACAACATGCAGGGGCGTTTAGAGGAGAAAAACAAAAAACGGCAGATGCATCTAGGAGCAGCAGAAAAAACGTAGAGTGTACATGAGGCCTACAATTACAGGTTTTTTTTTGTGGGTGTCTTTTGCTGCCAAAGGTGGCCCTTGAATTGTGCATAAGGTGTCCATTCCTGAAGTGGAATACCACACCCAGTGACCCAGCTTTACAAGATAACATTTGCCAAGAATGGATGTAAAGACAGATAACAGGTAGGCAAACATTCATAAACAGACTTTAATATGCAAATTAGCATGAACACATTGCATGTTCTACTTTCAAAGACACACCTGTCTGATATCTGAGTCTTCCCATCTAGTCGGAGATAGCGATGCTGGTGGTGCTGAAGAAAGACCTCTAATACGTCTAACATCATAGTGAACTGGCTGAAAAGTACAACTCTGTCACCCTGCACAGAAATAAATGCAAAATCATCAAAACTAAATTGTGGTTGATTTTGTTATACGTCAATGTCTATTATTAAGTTTCTCCTTCTTGGTTTTACAGGAAATCAACTTGGGGTGGGGGGAGATTTACTAAAACTGGAGCACTCAATCTGTTGCTGTGTATGATAGCCAATCAGCTTCTAACTTCACTTTGTTCAATTAACCTTTGACATGAAAGCCTAGAAGCTAATTGGTTTCTCTGCAGAGCGGCACCAGATTTTCTACATTCCAGTTTTAGTAAATAAACCCCCACGGTGCCATAGAGGCTACTACTCAATTAGTGTGGCTACTAAGGATAGTTTTGTTTAGCAGGTCAACCTAAGCTCAATCACAAGAAGAATATAATTAAAAAAATTAGCTTACCAATTCATTCAAAATCATAAGATTTACCTTTAGTGAAAATATAATTTTTGGGGATATGTGGGGCACATAGAATATTCCTAAATATTGTAAAAAAAGGGTTGAATTAATATTTTCTGGAGTGTCAGATTTGTAAAAGGAGTTTAGCCTTTTCATTAAGAAGCGATAGTCTATTTCTGAAAATCTCACAATGATGTCTTAATTGTAGAGGCCAATCAAGAAATAACTGCTTTTCATTTATGTCACACCATTTAACTGATATTATAGTTGTTTTCTCACATTTTTAAAGGCTAAGTTCACCTTTTCAGGCAGAATGTCACTTTTCACACTAAATAGAAGCCTTTTTCTAATGACTTTTCTGCCCTAGCCATCCCAATATGTGGTCCAAATACATAAGCGGTCCATATAGTGAACTTGGTGTTGTTATTCACTTTAAAGTCATCACAGAGGACAAGGGGACACTCTCTACGTCTAGAGGAAAAAAAGATTTAATATCCAAATATGGAAAGGTTTCATCACAGTAAGAGCTGTGAATATGTGGTATAGACTTCCCTCCAGAGGTGGTTCTGGCTAGATCAGTAGATTGCTTTAACCACTTTAATACCGGGCACTTAAACACCTTCCTGCCCAGACCAATTTTGAGCTTTCAGTGCTGTCGCACTTTGAATGACAGTTGCGCGGTCATGCTACACTGTACCCAAATGAAATTTTTATCATTTTTTCCCCACAAATAGAGCTTTCTTTTGGTGGTATTTGATCACCTCTACGGTTTTTATTTTTTGCTAAACAAATAAAAAAATACAGAAAATTTTGAAAAAGGTTTTTTTTTTGGTTCAGTTTCAAAACTTTGTAAGTACGCTTTCTCCTTCACTGATGGGGCTACACTGATGGGCACCAATGAAGTGGCACTGATAGGCGGCACTTAAGGGCGACACGGATGGGCACAAATAGGCGGCACAGGTGGGCACTCATAGGCGGCACAGGTGGGCACTCATAGGCGGCACAGGTGGGCACTCATAGGCGGCACAGGTGGGCACTCATAGGCGGCACTCAGAGGCGGCACAGGTGGGCACTCATAGGCGGCATTGTATTATGTTATACTGTACTAATGGATGCCAATCAGTGCCAAACAATGCATGCCAATCAGTGATGCCCATTGTGGCATCCATTGTGGGCACTGACTGGCACCCCTAGTGGTCTAGGGAGGATTACCTTGTGCTGGCCATCCCTGGTGGTGTCCCTGGCGGTCCAGTGTAGGCATCCTTGGGGGGGCCGCGCTGATAATCGATCAGCACAGACCCCCCTGTCAGAGGAGCAGCCGATCGGCTCTTCTCTACTCGTGTCTGACAGACACGAGTGAGGAAAAGCCGATCACCGGCTTTTCCTATTTACACGGTGATCAGCTGCGATTGGACACGGCTGATCACGTGGTAAAGAGTCTCTGTTGGAGACTCTTTACCGAGATCGTAGTTGCAGGGTGTCAGACTGACACCCCGCAACAATGATCACCGCAATGCGCGCCCCCGGGGGCGCGCAGCGGCTCAAAATCCTGATCACGTCATATGATGTCCGGTCAGGTTTTTTAAACCACTTTACAGCCGTCATCTGCCTATAGGGCGGGCGGCAAGTAATTAAAAAAGGCCTGGATTCTTTACTAAATGTACATACTATAACTGGGTACTAACATTTATAGGTAGAGTTGATCCAGGGAAAATCTAATTTCCTCTTGGGGGATCAGGAAGGATTTTTTTCCCCTGCTGTAGCATATTGGAGTATGCTTTGCTGGGGTTTTTCCAGCTTCCTCTGGATCAACTGTGGGTGAAGGATTGTGTATTTGGGATTGTACTTTTCAACTATGTAAATATGTAATATTCTTATCTCTCATTTACCTAGTCAATGGCAGCTTTGAATCTTCACACCTCTATTAAAAAAAAATGCTTTGAGCCCATCACTTACTATCATGTGACCTTTCAGGAGCCTTCATATCCCATCATGGACTGTGACAGGAGTCAATTTGGGTGGGGTGCTTGTGGAACCCAGCTTAACTTGGAGAGCTCTGTAAACTCTGGCCCCTCTTAGGTGTAATTCCCCCTGTGTCCTGTCTGGGCACAGGGTGACTGAGAACCCCAGTCTGATCTGTGCTAGATGGGCTCGCTGTACAGCCACACTGGAATGTTGTATATATTGTGTGTTCTCTCATGCTGTTGGACTCTTTGCTGGGATTATTGCTGGACAGTTTACCCTGAATGCAAGGGAGGGGGCATTGCCCCTTAGTTGTATATCTGTTTGTACATGTGTTTCAATAAACAGTAAACAGTCTGTTTCCACCCTACACTGAATTACTGCTAATGACTGGGTGCTCAGAGGGATCTTGGATCATGTGGTACTGGACAAAGGAAGAATTTATGGCAGGCAGACTCATCTAGAGTACGGGGGTCCATCACAATTCCTTACTGCACCACAGAATAGAATAGGGCGTGTTTTACTTCTGCGGACCAGGCTGTTTGATGCGGTCTTCTCTGTCCACAGTCCAATCCATCTCCTGAAAAGAGCCTTTCGGAAGCACTCTGTACATGCCCAGTTTGGTGTGTTTTTTTTTTTTAGAAGGGTGCATGTGATTAGTACAGGTCAATCAGCACTGTCCAGACAGGATCAGGAGTCCTGTAGTCTCATAGGACAGTCAGTCAGGGAATGAAAACTCCTTCTATAAGCTTTAAACTAGACACTGATAGAAGTCACAAGACTGCTCTAACTGCTGATGAGAAAAGGTATTTAGCAGTTTAGATTTACTAAAATAGTTAAGTCCTCATGCTCTGTGTACTGTGGGAGAGCAGATATGAATGCAGGGTCCTGGGTTTAGTAACACTTTAAGATGGCCATACACTGTACAATTTGATTGTACAATCTCCTTTAGATCCAACATCAACTATGTAGTGCAAGGGCCTGCCCGATAGAATACAAATTAAATGGATTGTTCAGGTAGATTATTCTATTCCATAGTTCTGGTGGATCTTAAGTAAATTGGAAAAGAGATTGTACAACAAGATTGCATAGTGTATGGCCACTTTTATACAAGTACACAGGAGGGAGCCATGCAGCTGTCAAATGTTCTTGTGATCCAGGTCCAGCTCAGGGAGGGGGCAGGGTGTATACACACTAATTTCACTTTTAGGGCTCATTAACACTGCGTAGTGGGAGAAATTTTTTTGCATGACATGCATAGGGTTGCCCATTGATTTCAACAAACGCAGAAAAGTAGCTTATGGGGCCATTTTAGTGCATTGTGGTTTGCCCATTTTGTTACAGCGTTTGTCGCACATTATTGCACTCAATAAAACAGGTTTGCCTCCATGTTTGGGATGCCGTTAATTAATGGTACCCAAAGTGCAACTAGTTTACAAGGTGTGTGTTAATTAGGTCAGCTGCTGAACTACTTTCCTGTCCCAAATAACAGGATGAATACCAGGAAGTAAACGACAAGTTTTCTATAGGAGACACAAGAGGCTGAGGTATTGACTGTCCTAGAATATACAGAAATCATTTTTCTTCTGCAGCAGAGGTACATTAATGGTATATAAAAATGTACATAGGGAAGCTGGAATTTAGAAAGAAAAAAAGTGAACTTAGCCTTTAATTCTTGTCTGAATTCTTCACTCAGTCTAAATCTTATAGCTTTAGAAAACTGGTTCTTTCTATAAATCACTGGAAAAACCTGATCTAGATCCAGTTGGTACAATGCAACCATGCTTGGGGGGGGGCTCAACAATCAAGAAGAAACAGGAGTTTTTGAGATGGTGAGAGGTAATTTAGATCCTGACCTGAATGGAACTTCATGTTCTAGTCCTGTTTTCTGGGTTTTTCTGAGGGTAATGGAGGCCAGGTTTCCCCCAACTGGTTACATTTGGACTCGGGGAAGTGGTCCATACACTTGAATGTGCCTCTGGTGGGAGCAGGGAATGCTCTGGGAAGTTAACATTTACTATATCCTATTTGTCCTTTGTAATTCTGCGGGATCTAAACTTGCTTTGTTATTTTCAAGAACCACTGTTTCAATTCCTTGGAGGTAATTGTACTCTATTTCATCCTCAGGGGACACTTGCCTATTAAATGATACTGCGAGCGATTGTCTACCTTGATAATGTATCACAACATGGAACCCCAGTTTTTTTTGGAACTGGGATCAGGTTTGACCACTTTCTGACCTAGTTCAGTTCTGATCTTCCTCCAAGCAGGACGATGCTTTTATATTGTTAATTTTGAGCCTAATAGAGATCCCTTGCTCTGTTGCCCATCCATCAGTTAAACTGCATTTGAAAGTCCCAAAGGTGAAAGACTGTGTGTGTTAACCAATAGACTAGAATAGAAAATAGAAAAATATTGTGAAATCCTTTTCTTGCAGTCAACTGAGGGACAGGTTCCACCCCCTTTGCGTTAATGCTCTTGGTACGGTTTTATACAAAACTCAGACATGCTAATAGTAGGATTGGGTTATTCTGGCTGTGCTACAGTTTGCCAATGCTCAATCACTCTGTTGGAAGCAGTAGGTTAAAGATTTTCAGTGTTTCTCAATGGTCTTCAAGAAAATAATTCTATGGGAAGTACAAAAATCCTACTTGTAAAAATAAAGGGAAACAAAAATTACCTTCTTCTTCAGGTCAGATAGTAAGTTCTCCAGCACCTCAAATTTCCCAGAATCTAAAAGGAGCTGCTTTTCAAGTGTAAATGTGGATAGGCTTGAGAATTCATTGCAAAGCCTGTGCAGTTCAAAATCTGTCATAACCTCCATATCTTCAAAGATGAGATCAGGATTGGCTTCACAATGTGTAGGTTCCTTTAAAAAAAATATTACAAAATAAAAATGCATAGTGCATAAAGAATATATTGACATTTTAAACAGTTATAGGGGAATAGATCAAAGACTTCAGAGAATATAAAAGACAACCTAATATGTTGCTCTCCATCTAACCATTACATTTATACCCCCCCCCCCCCCCAACACCCCTTTTAAACTGGAAATGTAATTTAAATGTCATCAGGAATAATGCATTGATAAAGAAAAAACATTCCTCCCCTAACGCAATTTTTGAAATCACATTCAGGTTATGAAATAGTGCTCACATGCCTGCCAGGCTAACTAGAGAAAACACTGTTAAGATGATTTCTATTATCATTGCCCTTGACATGAAAGCAGAAACTACTGAGTCATGAAAGGCTAGCACATTTACAGGTGCCATTATGTAAATCATTCACCTAGAAAGCTGCAGACAAGGAACAACTACTTGCTAAACAGCAAAGGTAATAGACCACATAGTACATAGTGTGACAGTGGCATTTATTTATGTGAGGGAGGTATCTTAAATGATACCGGATAAGAAAATATGGAGAGCCACAACATATTATATACTTTTATCCTCATGTATAATTTTCACTGTCTAGTGTCAAAATAAATCTTCATAAAACCAGCAGTGTTGTAGTGAACGATATGGAGAACATTAGAGCTTGTGAATATATCAATAAGGCAATGAATTTTAAAAGGATTTATGTAATTATTGTTAAATCACTCCTACCAAGCCAGAAAGACTTGACTACAGTTATAATGTGCCAGTAGTCTGCTACTTTAGGAATTACATTTCCTTAGAAATAATGTGCACATACAATATGCACAGCCCTGGATAAAGCTCTGCATTTAGGAAACAATATATAAAATGGTAAACTAAATAAATATAAGTTTAGGATGAAAAAAAACTGACGCATTCTGCTATATACCTGGGCCTTAGCAAAGAAGCCTCATCCTTTGACGAATGTGATCATCACAGATCTCCCTTAGCTGTATGCAAACCAGAAGTTTGACAAGAAAAAGGTGTTCCTCACACAAAAAAAAAAACACACACACAACACACCCTTTGTTAGGGTTCATTCACACTTTTGTGGCGGTTTTCTGCACTTGAAAAATGTTAGTCTGCAAAAGGTCACACAGAATTGTTTGTTCCCTGCTCACACTGGAGCGCATGCAGTTTCTATGCATTGTAGCTGAGAAGCGGAGCATAGAAATAAATTAAATATAATTTTGTGACATTTTTAAAAGTGAACAAAAAATAAAAATAAAAGGTAAACCGTGCCTTGCATCACACCCCCCCCAAAGCCCATCCACCATGGACACCATTCACACAGAAAAACAAAACATTTTCTTGTGCAGCTAGTGTAAAATAGCCCCCCTAGACCTGATATGTAATTTTTTGCAATACACATGTAAAAATCTGCACTGTAATAATAAAATTACAAAACACCCAGAACATTATAAATTTCCTGAATGGAGGTAAAACATAAAAGGGGCTGCGTCGAGTTAATGCATACCAAGTCTTAAAATTGCATATGGCCATGATATCGCAAAAAATAAATGGTACCCCAAAATCTCCAGAGACAAAACTTTTAAAGCCTTTACTTATCAGTTTAAAGTCAACTGGGAGCTCTGGAACTATTCTCACACTGGTGCTTGAGGCGATACCTCACGTGTGGTGCAGTCACCGTTTACATGCACACCTACCTTGGGAACACCTTTGCATTTGCAGGTGTGTAAAGGGGCAGCAAGGACTTTATTTTTTTTTAAACGCGTTGTATTAATATTTTTTTTTATTTCAACTTCATTAGGACTCATGTACACTGCTGCTGCTAAACGTACGTCAAGGTTTAAAGTACACGGGACATTTTCACAACCTCTCCTGAGCGATTTAACTTAACAGCTAGTAACCCACGTTTAAAACTTCCATTTTGCCGTGTTTACATGCCACGTTTATGTTTAGAAGAGCTTGGATATAAAAATGTTTTTCAAAATCGTCAAAAATGAAAAATGACTGTAAACAAAACGCAGCTAAACATGAGTTACAGCGCTTGGCACTTGAAATGCCTCTAAATTTAGCGTCTGAACTCATTTTTTTGCTTTCCAAAAAAGACCTCTAAACTCAACTGCCTAAAAACGACGTTAAACGAACCTGTGTACATGTACTCATACGATAACATTGGATGAGTTCAGGGGCAGCAGAAAAAAGTAGCCAACTGCCTCTGAACATCCATTTACCAGCAGCAGTGTAAATGAGGCCTTAGAAGCAGTTGGGAGTTTTTTTCAACTGCCCCTGAACCTCTCTCCTCTATGTTATGTTACCTGTCCATGCACACAGGGTCGTTTACCGCAATACAGTGCACTTACACCCCCTTCCTTCCTGTCATGCAACACTGTACCCATATGAAACTTGCGTCCTTTTTTCCACACAAATAGAGCTTTCTTTTAGTGGTATTTAATAGCTAGTATTTATTTTTTTGTGCTATAAATAAAAACGTAAATTTTGTGGAAAAAATTGCCTTTTTTTCTGTCAGAAAATTTTGCTAATTAGTAATTTTTCTTCATACATTTTGGCCAAAATTTATAATGCTACATATCTTTGGTAAAAATAACCCAAATTAGTATATATTAATTGGTCTTTGTGAAAGTTATAGAGTCTACAAACTATGGTGCCTATCACTGAAAATTGATCACATCTAATCAGGCCTTCAGTATATCAGGTGTATCTCATTTCTTGAGACACTAACAAGTCAGGAAAGTACAAATACCCCCCAAATGACCCCTTTTTAGAAAGTAGACATTGCAAGATATTTAGTAAGTAGCATGGTGAGTTTTTTCAAGTTGTCATTTTTTCCCACAATGCTTTGCAAAATGAAGATTTTATTTATATATATTTTTTTTTTACAGAATTGTCATATCAGGTTATTTCTCACACACAGCATATGCATACAACAAATTACACCCCAAAATACATTCTGCCACATATGTGAGACATTTACACAGCCTGGCCACATAGAGAGGCCGAACACTGAAGTAGTACCTTCAGGCGTTCTAGGAGCATAAATCACACATCTCATTGCATTACTACCCATCACACTTTTGAAGGTCTCCAGGACAATGGAATTACCCACAAAATTACCCCATTTTGGAAAGCAAACACCCCAACGTATATTCTATGAGGCATGGCCCAGTGACAGGTACTCATATGGACTGGGACAGGTACTTGGGTACTCTGATGGACTGGGACAGGTACTTTGATGGACTGTGAGTGACAGGTACTATGATGGGTGGTGACAGGCCCTCTTTATGGGGGGGGGGCAATCAGTGTGATTGGTGTGTACTGTAAGCGGTAACGAGATGTTACCGCAATCTCCTCCTCACACACGATTGGTTTGTGATAAGGAGAAACCAGTAACATCTCGTTACCGCGGTTTGTTTACATTTAGTGATCGGCTGTGAAAAGATCACAGCTGATCACATGGGTAAACAGCCGGCCAATGGCTGTTTACCAGCATCTGTGATGAGCAGTGTTCCAGGGAACACACAGTCACCGAGGTGCGCGCGTAACGCGATCGCACGCATGTGGCATGTACAGTGGGGTGGAACCATCTTGATCGTCCGTAACTTCATCACGTCCGATCACTTGGTAAACAGCCATACCCAATGGCTGTTTACCCCCCCTCGGTGGCGAGCGGAGTCTCCAGGCCACGCCGCCACCGAAGGAACAGGGATGAGCGGGCACGATCGCACGCATTCCCTGTTTAAATGGGAGGCCGTTATATGATGCCCTCCCGCCACAAGAGCTGTGCCGCCTGGCCGTCACTTGACAGCCAGCGGTCGGCAACCAGTTAAAGGCATTTTTTGGAGCGCAAAGAAATGCATTCAGAAGTTGAGTTTACAGGCTGTTTTTAAGCGGCAAATTCTTCTAAACGAGGCTAAACGCGGTAACTCGCATTGAGCCATGTTTCATTTACAGGCATTTTTCATTTATGGCCATATTAAAAAATATATATTTGTTTTTTTAAAACGTGGCAAAATGCCGTGGCATGAAAATGCAGCAGAACGGATGTTTTAAATATGGTTTACCATCTGTCAAGTTAAATCGTTCAGGAGAGGTTGTAAAAATGTTCCATGGACATGACACAAGGAGTTAACAAGCCCCCATTTGAAAGCACTGGGTAGGTGATGGGTACTCTTTATGGAGAGATTGGGGTCTAATAGACCCAAAGTCTCCCCTGCCCACCAAAGCACATAACTGAGCAGAGATCTGCTCAGTTACATGCTTTCCGGGCTGTATCTGCCAGTGAATGACACTTCCAATTTTATTCTGGGCAGAGGAGATGGAGGAAAGAATGTGCATCCTCTCACCTACCAATTTGAAGAACTCTGGTGTATTCCCAGGCTCCCAGCAAGAGCGGGAGAGCCCAGAAACCTGTCATGAAGAAACTGTGCCAACTCTTTGGTCATATGTAGTATGTCCTTAGAGACAAACTAGTTAAAGTTCAACTAAAGCCTTTTTTTTTTTTTTGCTCTTGGAGTGCTAAACAAGCATTTTCATGTTTGTTCTTCCAAGTGGGCAAGTTAAATGTTCTGTCCACTGGCAAGAAATCCACATCCTGTCCCCTAAAAAGGATTTGGGGGGTTTGGGGGAGGGATTGATCGGAATCTGAAAGCCCTCTTTGTAAATAAGTACAGAGTGCATAGTGTGGCTTGTTAACCACTTAAGGACCTAGCCTCTCTCTGAGATTTGTTTACAAGTTAAAAACATTTTTTTTTTGCTAGAAAATTACTTAGAATCCCCAAACATTATACATTTTCTAACACCCTAGAGAATAAAATGGCGGTCATTGCAATACTGTCACACCGTATTTGTGCAGCGGTCTAAACCCCCATAAACATGGTCGGAGATTCCGGCAACCAAAACCGTCGGAGTAATTCCGACGGATTAATTCCGGAAGAGGACCGGAAGCGATGTTGCATACACACGGTCGGACAAAGTTGTCGGAAAATCTGATTGTACATAACGTGATGACGTTATTTTGTTACGACGGGACTACGTTCAGGCTAGTAGCCAATAGCTTTGGTCTAGGAATTTGATCTGAGCATGCGTGGCACTCTGTCCGTCAGGGTAGGCTACACATGATCGGAGTATGTCCGATCGGAGCATTTCATCAGAAAATTTTACCGGCAAGTTGGAAAAGTTGGTCCGTCGGATATTCCGACGGAAACAGTCCGATGCAGACCACACACTGTCAGAATATCTGACAAAACGGTCCGATAGGACACATTCCGTCGGAATCTCCGACCGTGTGTACATGGGCTTACAAGCACACTTTTTTTTGGAAAGAAATTCACTCTTTTGAATTAAAAATAAGACAACAGTAAAGTGAGCCCAATTTTTTTTTTACTTTGTGAAAGAATGTTACGCTGAGTAAATTTATACCCAACACATCATGCTTCAAAATTGCGCCCACTCGTGGAATGGCGACAAACTTTTACCCTTAAAAATCTCCATGGGGACATTTAAAAAATTCTACAGGTTGCATGTTTTAAGCTACAGAGGAGCTCTAGGGATAGATTTATTACTCTCACTCTAGCGATTGTGGTGTTACCTCACATGTGTGGTTTGAACACAGTTTTCATATGCGAGCGCTAGTCACATATGCATTCGCTTCTGCAAGCGAGCTAGTCGGGACATACCCAGGCAGGGGACAGACGCGATGGGGGGGGGGGCATCATCTCCCGCTGCCGATAAATGTGATCTTGCGGCATATCCACTGCAAAGACCACTTATCTTAAACTGGACCGCTCACTGAAGACGAGGATACTGGGGTTATGGCAGCTAGGTGCTGCCATAACAATATCCTCCTTCAAAGTACCGACGCATAACAATGGTGGGCAGTCCAGAAGTGGTTAATCCTCCCCCCAAACTAAAAACACATCTACAGCATGAAAAGAGTATGAAGACCTTCTACTTACTAAACGCGAAGCCCCCCCCCCCCCCCCCCCCAATTAAATCCAACCTCATTTATGTTGTCTAGCATTGTAGATCCTCAATCACGATGAGCTGCTGCCCCACAAAGTTTTCCTGACAGCCCAATTTAAATTATAAAGGAATATTCCAGATTCTGACAATCCCTACATCCCTTTTGGGTGATGGGATATGGGGATGAGGCCCATGTCAAGTTACACTCCCAATATTGAAGGCATGTGGCCTGGTCTGGTTCACAGAGGGGAAATTAGGGGTTCACATGCTGGCTGCCCTTTCCTTCCTGGCCACTCCTGCATGCCTGAATATGTCTCTGGTATGAATTGTTAGGGGGCCACAGGCTGTTTTCTTTTTTCTAACACCAGCTGGCCAGGGATTTGTCATTTTGTGGCAGTAGTGCTACCACTGCAAAATGACAGCTCCCCAACTGATATTTGTTTGCAATCAGCTGGGCATCAAACAGACTAAATATATGTTTACCCATATGCTTAAATGTGAACAGGCTGGTTTTCAAGTGGAACTCCTGCTCAACCTGAGCCTCACCCATATTTTCTACATTCTCTCAAACTCTAAAGTGTACGTTTTGGGTGTAATGACCCTTTAGGTTCTTCAAAATAAATACACGTATACAACCATAGAAACCATGAAAGAAAGGTAGACAAAATACAGGTGCAAGGATAAACAAGCATGAAAGCTGTACTTTATCAAGACCATCTAGCTTACTTTTGACACTTAAATTTGCTCCTCATAAAGCCAAGCTAAACCCATAAATTTAAAGCGGAGTTCCAGCCTTCAAAAAGTTTAATTACATTTTTTTTGTACTTGTTGACTAATCCGTTCTTATGAGATTAACTGGAGGAAACAGCATAGGAATTCTTTACAATGTAGTTCCTACAGATGGTTTGTACACTACACAAATCGAAAAGGTGTCAGCTCCCTCTAGTGGCTATACCACGACACCGGCTCAAGAGTTCAGTTTTAACAGAAAGTGAAATCCATAGAAGGAAAAAATTTAAATAACATACATTTAAACTATGGCAACAGACCAACAACAAAAGGACCAAAAACAGTCAAAAGGACGGCAGAATAAAATAATTTTAGGCGAGTAAAAAAATACATGTGGGGTGTCCAAATCGGTCCCAAAATGAGGGACAGTCAGATTCAACAAGGCCAACTTTTTTTTACTAGATTCTCTATATGCTTTTTTGCCCCCCCCTCTCCTTTCTAGTATTATAGACCTGATCCTGTGAAACCTATCCAAGTCAATAAAAACTCATTGCTGCACAATTGCAAAACTTGGCACCTTGGCAAGATTTAAAGAAAAGAAAAGTATGTAAAAAGAAGAAGCCAGATAATATACTAATTACTTCGCTAACAAACTTTGTTTTCATTCCTTTTCCTTATTCACATACTAATTTACTCACTCGTTGAACAAAAAATAAATTGTACATAATCAAGTCCTCCCATTGGATGCTATTGTTTCCTGCTATTTTCACTTTTAAAATAGATTGAAAAGGCTGGCAAGATTATAGGGAAGGCAAATCAGGGTAAGTATGGTGAAGAGGCAATTTGATACAGATTTTAGTCACTGCAGAAGCAGCTGTCATCTACAGTGAGGTTTCAAATTGGCCACGCACGACACTGGGCATCTATGGGTGCTGGACCACAGGCAGTCACAGAGAGAAGGTCTGGTGTTCAACCGGGGAGCTGAATTAATCACCTTTTCAGCGGCTGATCATATTAAAAGCATGCAATAAATATAAACTCTTGGTGCTGCAAAACGTTCCTGCCTTTAAATGACATGTTCTGAGGGTGTCCTGTAAACTGCTGCAACTCATTTTGGGCTGGTCTCATTTTGCCCCGAGTTCCCCTGCAACAGATCATTAAAACTGTGATCTACAGAAAACAGCAATACATAATTATCGTAAAGGGTCTGCTGCTGCAAAAGTGTATGAGAAATGGATGAGACTCGAGCCTGCTCTGCTGATTAAAAAAAAAAAATAATAATAATAAAAACAGGTCTCAGTGAATACACTAAATTGCTTATGATTATGAGACCCCCAAGTGCTCACACAAATATGTGCAATGTTATCTTTCTACCCAACCTGCAAATATACTCTCAAATATACTATCAAATGTATTTTACCCTAAAATTAACAAATACAGACTTGTTACCTGTGTGCACCCAGATATGTCGTGCAAATATGCCAAAATGAAAGCTAAATGGACTTGTGGCTGTACAATTTGGCTACATTATGTAAAATTCAATCTTGTATTCCCTACACTCAAAAGGTTTTGTTGATTATATTTTGAAGTTAATGCCAGGGGTTGAATTAATTACTTTTTCACAGAACAAGGGAGTAGAGCTGTGGTCCTCAAATAGTTAAAAAGAACCTATATAGCTGAAAATAAAGTACCGCCAACAAACTTTTTTTTTTTTTTTTTAAGATAGATTGGAAATGCTCAGAACCACTCATTAGGTTCAGAAAATTGTGAACCACTTGCAGTTTTGTAGCAGACATTGAGAAACAGACAAGAGGGTAGGGATCTCTGTATCCTGCAATGCATGCCAAGAAAAGGTGTTTACACGTAAACCAAAAACCCCAATTTCCGAACTTTGACAAGACACAGAGGACTTCATATTAATGACTACTTGGGATGTCTCAAATCACTGAATACAAGGGGTGGCCAACACAGCAATAACCCCAAACCCAATGGGCTGACAAATGCACCAAGAAATAGTGGATTAAGAGGCAGCCTTTCTCTTGCAAGGACCCTCAGGCAGAACAAACAGGGAATCAGATTGTTGAAAGAAAGCGGTTGACTTCAGATAAATCTTCTCCTTAGGACATTTTGTTACTATCCTTTTGTCCCAATCCTGATTCAAGTGGAATGAAGAACCACCTTGCGTTAAAAAAAAAAGAAAAAAAAAAAACAACAACCAAGATTTCACACCATCTTATCTGGTGAAGACTACTTGCAGGAGAGCACAGCCAACTTCGAAATCCTAAGATCTGAGATAAGGGCAACTAGAACATCTCTGGGAGAGGCTAAAATGAAGTCTGCAAAACAAAACCAAGTTAAGGTTCCCACAGAGTCAATGGGGGATGGACGATGAACACAATATGTTTGACACCCTGCACAAAATCTTTCACCAAGGAGAATGGTGACTGACAGTCACTGCTTTCTGTTTCAATCAGACAGAGCTGAGTGATCAGTTATTTGATCGCTCAGTTCCTGTTCTTAGAGCCGACATGGGCCAGGCACTGTTTTCCATCCCAAGCAGACAGATAGCTGAGGGATCAGTGGTCATTTAAATGTTCAGTTCTGTGTTAGAGCCGATGTGGGACAGCTGCAGCATCACACAGGTAAGTATATATCTCTGTTTTTTCATATGCCATACTTCTTAATTCTAGACAGCCTCCTCCTCATTCTCATTTTGAGGATGTCCCTCCAACACATCATCCTCCGAGAAAAACGTCTACGTTTGCATTCCAGGTGTTTCAACACATTTAAAACCCCTGGGAGCTGATCTTAGACCAGAATGGCTACTGTGCCCCTGAGATAGTAGACATACTAGATAAGGGCAGAGCTAATCTGACCTCTTCAGGAACCATTGCAAGGAAAACCGTGCAGGTGGTCCTTTCTACCCGTTGGGAATTTGGGAGTCTACCTCATCATCCTTCCCCTCCACCTCTCTGCCTGCCACCAGCTCCATTGGACTCAAGGCGCCAGTCCCAACTGCAGGTCCAATCTTCACCCATTATGGCAGGACCTTCAGGGACTCGTTAAAACACCCCCCCCCCCCAATCATCCCCCGGTGGATCAATGGCCTGCCAGGTACTGGAGAGCAACCTACCAGCGAAGTCTCATGATAAAGTGTACCCTGGAGGTAACCACGATTGCTTACCTTCTCTACTCTAGCATGCGGGATGCAGTCATATTTGACCTACTGGCCATAGCAATGTAGCTGGATGAAACCCTCCCTGCCCACTAAAGGTCGTTAGGAAAATGCCAGAAAGTATGGCACTGAAGCTCACACAATTAAATCCTCGGAGAGGCATATGTAGGCATAGCCACTACCTAAGAACATTAGATAAAAAGTTAGCTAAGCTGGGGAGGAATTTTGCCTGAGCGAGAGTTCCTGCCTTTTTGTTGCCAATGTCCATTCAAAGTTCTTTGTGTCCTGTAAAAGTACAATGATGACGCTTTTGTTTATATAATGCAAATAAAACAAACATGTTTGTTCTACATCATTTTACTGAGGAAAGGCATCTAACAACTGCACTGGTGATTTCAAAAGAATTAATGTCATCATCATGAAGGGCTGACTGATGCAAATTGTTCACAAATAAATCTATAGTGAAGCTGAATATATCATATCATTGGTGGCACTGAGGGCCAGTTCACATCCATGCAATGTTTTTTGACAGTCCTTTCATTTGAAAAGGCCCTGAACGGCGCAAAAAGTAGTAGTTAACCCACTTTTAAAAATGCACTGCGCTAAAAACGCATGTTACTACAGTATCAGGCAAATTGATGCCCACAAACTTAATGTGTTTGCAATCTGAATTTGATTTACAGTGCTGTTAATACACTGGCATCCGCATGCAGATTGCATGAGCAGCGCGTTCACCTGAGGTACAGGAAAATACACACAGTACGCTCCTTTCCCCAACTTCGTTTTGGTGTGAACCGGCTCTGAATGAGTGTTTACTTTGATGCTGTGTTTTGAATTATCAAATGACCACAGCATTTATTATAAGCCATAAATAATTCTTATTGTCATTAGGGGGAATTTACTTAAATTAGAGCACAGTATCTGGAGCAGCGGTGCATGGCAAAAAATCACCTTCTAACCTCAGCTTGTTCAGTTAATCTTTGGACATAAAAGCTTAAACCTGATTGGTTGTCATGCACAACTGCTCCAGATTCTGGCAGCTCCAGTGTTAATTGCTCTCATGGTATTTTCCTACAAATGGTACAGGCAATCAAAACATACTATTCTACCATCTAGTGGACATCAGGTAGTACTACTACTATGCATTGTCATGTTTCATTCATTGGTTTAAGTGGCTACTGTAAAGTAATCATAAAATACACCCCCAGGGTTAAATATGTGCCAATGTGTGAGAACAAGTGCACTAGACTGTGAACTCACATAATACTGTTTAACTAAGTGAAAACCATGGGTCTGTGTAGTCAGGCTGCAAGGGGAAATGCAATTTGTTTTTTTACATCAATTTGAGACTCAGATCATGAAGACCTTATTGCAGGCGCAATTGGCCTGTGTCTGCATTCTCATAGACTTGTATGTGGAGTAGAGCTGCCATGACGAGTCGACGTAATCGATTACGTTGACTATGAAAATACGTTGACGTGCGTGCAAGGAGTCGATGCGTCACACAGTGAGTTGCAGGTTCACACCCCCACCGTGGCTTTCAGCGCAGTGCTTCTCTCATCCTGCTCCGTGTCCCCCTCACTCCTCCGTGCTGCCATCCCCCTCTCTTCTCCCCATCCATGCTGCCGCCCCCTCTCTTCTCCCCTCTGTGCATCTGTCCCCCTCTCTCTTCTGTGTCCCCCTCCGTACATCTGTCCCCCTCTCTCTTCTGTGTCCCCCTCCATGCATCTGTCCCCCTCTCTCTTCTCCCCCTCCGTGCTACTGCCGCCCCTCGGTATCTCAGGATGGAGAGCTGAGGTAGGAGCCAGTAAACCCGGCTCCTTTTTCTGAATGGACAGAGTCCGTGACCACAGACTGTCCATTCACACAACTGAAAAATTGTAACCTCCTGTGGTTACGATGTCTCAGTTAATGAATGGAGAGAAGCTGCTCTCTTCTCTCCATTCATTATCAGTGCAGCAGAGGCTGCAGAGAAAGGGACTGGGGAATCTCTGCCCCCAGTCCCTTTCCCTGTCTCAAATGGGAGATGTCAGAGTTCTGTTAAAACCCCTGATATCTCACCATAGCCCCCCCAACAGGGCTGATAAAAAATTGCAATAAATAATAAAAAATAAATTGTAAAAAATAATAAAAAACAAAAAACACACCGACACTGTCCCCACACAACCTTTCCCTTAAAAAAAGAAAGCATTGATAAATTATAAACATTCATGAACTTCTGAACAGAAAATACAAAAAGCTAAGATTAATTATATATATATATTATATATATATATATATATATATATATATATATACAAAAAATAAGTACATAAAAAAAGGTAAGATAAAAGAATATAACTACATACTTATATATAATATATATGTATGTACTAGTTATATTCTTTTATCTTACCTTTTTTTATGTACTTATTTTTTGTAAAGTTATCCAAAGGATTAATTAGCCAATCAAAAAAAAACAAAAAACACTAAATTAAAAAATAAATAATCATATAGTCGATGACTAATCGAAAAAATAATCGATAGATTAGTCGACAAACTAATCGTTAGTTGCAGCTCTAACGTGGAGAGAAGTTCTGAAGTGAACTTTTTAGACTGTCGACACTGTCCTCTTCACAACATCTATATTATTATTCCAATAATATTTAGTATAGATGAAAGCCCTGTTGAGATCACACAGCACAGCAATATTGTGTTAAACTAATCAACATGAGCATATCAAGCACACAGCAGATTATACAACCCAGCATAAAAAACGGCAACAGAAAACAATGCCACTTAGAGCATAATGAACCATAACATTTTGCTTTCTGAAAATACATTTTTTTAGTATGCAGTCTAAGGCAGGCAATACAAGGAGCGGATTTCTTTCCCGCAGGAGAAGACCGTGGTTATTGCTAGCAGCTATAGGAGCCACTAGCATTAATCGCAAGAGAATCCGGCAGTACCCAAGCTGAACTATGAATCAACTAGGTACATTCAGCGTGCCCATTAACGGTTTTGAATGTCGGCCAGTTCCTGGTGAAACGGCTGAGATATGAACCGTGTATGGCTGGTCTAAGTTCCCCAGTATCATACTAAACATTGTCGGCTTCTAAAGTGGAAGTGCTGAGAGAGTGAAGACCCAGAAACCAGCATGGAATGCAGGTGCGTCTGTTGCCGTAATGACACATTTCATGCGCATGTGCTTTGTCAGTCCTACGACTTTCGGCTTACACCTCCCATCAACAAGACCTGCCCGCCCCTCTTACGACTTGGCTCTCCTTGTTTTGGCTCTGGTTGTTTGGCAGTCTGATCTTTCCCATCATGATGGGCACGTACAAGGCCGCAGTTCCAGCCTCCTGGTGACAACATACCATTGCGCGGTATCGTCCCCCTCCACACCAGCCCGCACCTCTGCCTCTGGCCAGTGGGCCCCTTCTTTCTGGACCAGGACTCCATTCTGGACAGCATGAATATTGACACAACCCCGCTCCACAGTCTGGTATTCTAGATAACTCAACGCCCTTGGGACCTTTAGCGGTACTGTAGGCTCAACTCATTTTATTGTTTTTATAATCAACAATTTGTTTATTGAAAAAATAAAAACATTGTTTTTATTTTATGGCTACATTGAGGATCTCCTTGTCCTGATATCCAACCCACCAATATCTCTTTTCCATACCACATCTCCATATGTTCAGGTCAGCTGCACTGAGTCTGGCTATATTATTACATATCAAGCTTTGATGGTATGACCCACAGTTTTAGCACTCAAGGATTTAAGGTTTCTTTTTTGCAGTTTAATTTGAATGTCATTCCTGTGGGCATTTTGTGGCACCCCTACAGCCTGTCTAATAAACTTCCATTAGAAGGATGCAAAATATAGTGCAAATTGCATATTATGTCAAAAGCTGGAATTTTGACACAGCTGCCATGGATTCCAAAACGAAGGCAGAGACAACTATCCAGGTGTCAAGAGGATAAATCCAGATGTATAGGTAGTTGGACAAATTTATTCATCATTTAACATTTGTTGCAAACTTTTAAACAAGGTGGAGGATCCAGTAAAGTATTGGTAATTTCATGAAGGTCTTTGGTTTCCATGGTTGCTCTCAATAGTCCTAGTGGCCAGGGAAAAAAGGTTTTCTTTGCAGCATTTGGAGCAAACTCTTATTTTAGGATGACATTGCATCCATAAAAATTGTGAAAAAAACGTAAAAGGATAGTAGATTCCCCCCTTCTTCATACTTCACAAAACTGCAGTCTTTCCTTCTTATAGAACGACCCCAAGTTCAAATCCAACATGGGATGAGGCATCACAAAAAAACTTTAGTTTATATATACACAGTATCTCACAAAAGTAAGTACACCCCTCACTATTTTGTAAATATTTTATAACATCTTTTCATGTGACAAATTACACTTTGCTACAATGTAAAGTAGTGGGTGTACTCACTTTTGTTGCCAGCGGTTTAGACATTGGCCTTTTTGAGTGGACAGCAAATTTACACTGTTATACAAGCTGTACAATCACTTTACATTGTAGCAAAGTGTAATTTCTTCAGTGTTGTCACATGAAAAGATATAAAATATTTACTAAAATGTGAGGGGTGTACTCACTTTTGTGATATACTGTAGATTCCTTCAAGACATACATGAAACAATTCGAACAACCGTTTCAGACATCGATGCCTTTTCTCAAGTTTTTAGTCACATTTTGATTAAAGAGCGCAGAGTGGTTGCATTGGGTTCCAATATCGGTACGTCATTTGCAGGGGCATTTACGGCTCACCTTGAGCCAAAATTCACATATTCCATTGAGACATTCACCAGACATTGTTGCGTCTGGTGGCCTTTCATTGGTACCGTGACATTGGACCCTACTGTCCTTCAATGATAAAATTAAGTTTTCATATGTGTATAAAATTTTATCTCAATGTGGACTATGACAAGAATACATTTCTGGACGCATATTGACTTTTGCACAAAACCAACTGATAAGAATCACTACTATTTGATAGTTTTCGCCTGACACACACATTTTGGTCTATTACGTCAATTGATAAGAGCACACCGAATTGTGAGCGAGGAGACAGGTATATGTTTTTTTTGTAGATTATGAAGAATCGCTCATGTATTCGGCAAGCCCATTCATATCTGAAGTAGACGGAAGTGATTACGATGTAACTTGTTTCGGAAGTGAGGTTGTGTTATCAGTTAATTAGTAACAGGGTGGTTCCAGGTTTCCTCTTCTGAACTTATTTTAGGTGATGGTTTAGGCCTGTTGGTATACATTTTTCAAAGTGCTTGTGAACTTGAGGAGAGGGACAAATGAAACGGTAATTCAAAATTGTTCCATACATTTCTTGAAGGAATTGAGATTCAAATGAGATTTGTGGTACCTCATATTTTATTTTGGATTTGATATGATAGGTGATGTTGGAAAGCCTACGGAATGAATGTGCCTAGATTTAAAAGAAAAGGGTTGATGTGCAGCTATATATACATTTATATATATATATATATATATATATATATATATATATACACACACATATATATATATATATATATATATATATATATACACACACATATATATATATATATATATATATATATATATATACACACACACACACACACACACATACACACACACACACACACAGTATATACAAACTGCAATTTCTCCCCAAAAAATGTTTTAAAAAGATTAGATGTAAAATCTACATAAAAACAGAAAGAACCCATATTTTAAACACAAATTTTTAAACTTAGAAAAATGTACCATTTTAAGCAAAAAAATGTAGCAGCAACACATCGCAAAGCGTTGGGGCAGGGCAACAAAAAGCTTGTAAATTATTATATAGCTGTAATGTAGAAGTTTAATATGGTTCATCCAGATACCACATAGTACTTACCTTAAGCATCAGTTTGGACATACTTCTCAACTTCTCTGCAGTATAGTACTGCCTGTGTAGTAAAGGGTGATTGGCCATTTTTCTTAAGTGCATCATTACATTGCATAGTTCAGTATTTTTCTCTAGAATACAAAAGAAAATTAAGTTAGATCTACCAGCATGGTCTTTTCTGGTAAATCACTATAGTGCTCCTAACAGATGACCTTTTCACCAGGACTTGACAGGAAGCTAGCAAAAATCAATACAATCTGTAAAATAAATTAGGTAGGGGCAGTAACCTGAAGGACTTTTTTTTTTTTTTTTTTAAGAAAGGCATTTAGTGGATAAAGCATTGCACCAATAATGAAAAAGACCTATATAATAATTTACTTTTTGCGAATACTAGAGTGGTGGTGTTTAAGGTCTTTTAATTTGTTCTCTAGAGGTACTGGCAAAACTGCTACCTGTTAGAACAGATGGTTCAGGGCATTTTCCAAATCTGACTGTCCTTAAACAGATTTTGGCTAATTTGAGAGAAGAAAGCAGTGAGGGGGTAGAATTTTGAAATCAGGGAAATTTGTTACATCGCAAGTGGTATGGGGGTTTTTCAATAAATTAGTCTTTTTTGATGCTTGTATTAAAGTATAACTAAAAACAAAAAACTTTTTTTCTAGGTTTTGGATAGAGTTGCCAGCAGGTTGTAGAAAAAAAGAATTAGATTCCTCCATCCACACAAATGAGATTGATGAAGAAATCTCACCGTTGGGGCATTGTATTCTGACAGCAGTACTCTTGGCTGTCAGAATACATTGATTAGTGGAAACAGCCGACTGATCGAGAAAAAACTTCCAATAAGACAATTTGACAAAAGTTATCTACGATCAACTTTTGTCTAGCAGGCGTGGCCCAAAGTGAATCGAAACTTGGCCGATTGCTGCTGAACCAGCTGAATTTTGGTCCATCTATGGGCAGCTTTATCTGATATATATTACCTGTGCCTTCAACGGAGCGCTTCAGTTTATTCATTAGATCATTGTACATCTGCTGTTGCTTCTTGGACAATGGGCAAAACTTAATATGATCTTGCTTTGGAGGTAGTTGCTTGAGAACCTGGAAAAAACATAATATGTTAATACTCTCAGTAAACAGAAGATGAAATATTTTCACAACTGTTTGCAAGTAATACGTACAGATTGGTCAAATTTTACCATACTGTATTGGTAAAAAAACACACCTCACTTTTAACTCTTCTGAGAATAAATGGCCTCATGATTCGTTTAGCATGAGCAATTCTTCCTTTTTCGAAAGTGCTTTGTTCATCAGTAGATTTCTAAAAAAAAAAAAAAAAAAAACGAATCAGCATTAAAATGTAATCAGGACACTACTATTGTAAAGCAAAAAGAAGGAATTTTGATCTACAGTTGTGCTCATAAGTTTACATACCCTGGCAGAATTCATGATTTCTTGGACATTTTTCAGAAGAATATGAACACCACAAAAAAAAAAAATCTTCCATTCATGGTTAGTGTTTGGCTGAAGCCAGTTGTTATCAATTAAGTGAATTTACTCTTTTTAAATCATAATGCCAACACAAACTACCCAAATGGCCCTGATCAAAAGTTTACATCAATGACAGATTCTATCTATAGCTGCTCCCCAAAAATAATGAAAAAACACTGTGCAATTTGAGAAATAAGTGATAGGGGGCTCTGTGTGATAATATGTGCCTTCTCTATACAACCATATAACATGGAATAAAGTGACATGTGCAAATAAAGAGCAAAAATCAGGTAATTGATACCTAACTAGAAACCAACTAATATAGACCATATATGTATAAATCAGTGGAAATATAAAGGGCAATGTTTGGATGAACAAGTGAATAAAAATATAACATTTGAAAAAGTCCATAGTGGAAATGAGTTATGACTAAAATCTTGATGGCAGAGAAGAAATCCTTCACGGTACAACATGATACAACACCAAAAGTGCTCAGTGCTTTCTGATGACATAATTTTTACAAAACGTACGTTGAGGTGTTTCCGATCACGCAATTTCCGGATCCCAGCTTCCGGTTTCTCTCCTAGCCAGAGTTGAACACACGTCAGCTTGGACAAAAGCCCAGTGGTGATCATCTATCGTAATTCATGCAAACTACCCTCAGTACCAGGCTAAGGCATCTACAAATGTAAGCAGGCACCCTGTTTTGTATTTCTGTGTATTTTTAAATAAAACAGTATTGCGCTCTGGATTGTCTGTTTCCTTATGAGAGAAATTTGGGGGAGAGGAGGACACAGAGGCTTCATTCATTTACTAAGGGTTCCTATTAGGATGTCCCTACAGCACATTAGACCATCTTTTTAAATAAAGAGGTCATAGCCATCTGTTGAGCAGCTTTCATATCTGAGCACTTTTGCTGTTGTATCATGTTGCACGGTGAAGGATTTCTTCTCTACCATCAAGATTTTAGCAATCACAAATTTTCACTTCATTTGCACATGTCAATTTATTCCATGTTATATGGTCATATAGAGAAGGCACATATTATGTGTGGAGATATCCAAGTGGATGATTTCTAAGTGTGTTTTGATTAAGTAGTCCAATTGTTGGGGTAAGAGTCAATGTGAATATTTCCCTCTTGGCGACAAACTCTTACCAACACTTTCTATTTGTGAATTATTACACCCATTTGACTGTCTATATGGAGATATTTCATCTACAGTCGTGCTCATAAGTTTACACAGAATTTATGATTTCTTTTCAATTTTTCAGAAAATTTGAACAACAACACAAAAACTTTTTTTTCACTCATGGTTAGTGTTTGACTGAAGCCATTTATTATCAATCAGTTGTGTCTACTAAATCATAAATCACAACAGAAACTACCCAAATGACCCTGATCAAAACATACCTCAGTTCTTAATACCGTGTATTGCCCCCTTTAACATCAATGACAGCTTGAAGTCTTTTTTGGTATTTGTGGATGAGGCTCTTCATCTTCTCAGATGGTAACGCTGCCCATTCCTCTTGGCAAAAAGCCTCCAGTTCCTGTAAATTCTTGGGCTGTCTTGCATTAACTGCACGTTTGAGATCTTCCCACTGAGGCTCAACGACAGAGGTCTCATCGAGCGGTCAGAGGGCAAAGCCAGAAGCCAAGAGACAGAGGGTCTCCTCAAGGTGTCAGAGAACCCAGCCAGGGGACAGCAAGTCTTGGTTCCAGGAGCCAGGTCGGCTCCGATCGGGATGTAAGGAGAACCCCAATCGATAAGCAAGAAGTGGACTGTGCAGCAGGGTGCTGCGACTAAAGTGTAGAGAGCCAAGTGTTCCAGGAGAGTTGGACAACCCAGTCAAAAGGGATTGCAACAATTTAGATGGAGAGATGCAGTGTGTGCTGATTGCAACCATTTAAAGACAAGCTCATAACCCAGCACTATCTGGTAAATGGATTACCTAAGGCTCGGTTCACACAGGGGCAACACGACTTTTGGAGGCGACTTGCCGTGGCCAATCAGAGAATTAGCTCTCGGGAGGAAACTCCTTTTGAAAGCTGATAATTCTCTGAGAGTCGCCTCCGTATAGACGGAGATTCGACTTGGAGGCGACCTCCATTGAAATCAATGGGTACCAGTCGCCTACAAGTCAGACTGAAGTAGTACAGGAACCCTTTCTGAAGTCGGAGCGACTTCAGTAGTGTGCATTAAGACAGCTCTCATTCACTTACATTGATTTCTACATGTTGTGCGACCTGAGGTGACTTGGGGCGACTTGAAGTCGGATCTGAGTCGCCCCTGTGTGAACTGGCTCTTAGGGGGAGCGTTACACACGCGGTATGCTGAAGGTTATCACCTGTAACTAAAATCTGCAAGGATTTTGCCTTGGTGGACAATCTTTATTCACATTTGCTTATATTCACTGATTAAGTGGACTTTTTAGTAATCATAAAAAGATTGTTTGGTTTAGTGTTTATTTTTATAGTAGCTGCTTATGTTATTTAAAATAACTTTCTATGATCGCTGAGGGAGAAGTATCAATCTGTTTGATTATTTCTCAATTTTTTGTCAGAAGTCTGAGATGGCCACTCCAGAACCTTAACTCTAGTGTGCTGTAGCCAATGACAGGTCGACTTGGCCTTGTGTTTTGGATCCTTGTCGTGTTGGAATGTCCAAGTACATCCCATGCACAGCTTCCTGGATGATGAATGCAAATGTTCCTCCAGTATTTTTTGAGAACATGCTGCATTCATCTTGCCAACAATTTTGACCAAATTTCCTGTGGCTTTGTAGCTCACACAACCCCAAAACATCAGCGATCCTCCTCCGTACCTTTCATCAAAGGCCTTGTTGACTCCTCTCCAAATGTAGAGTTTATGGTTGTGGCCAAAAATCTCAATTTTGGTCTCATCACTGCAAACGACTGTGCCAGAAGGTTCGGGGGTTGTCTGTGCTGTTTGGCGTATTGTAAGCGGATACTTTGTGGCATTTGCGTAGTAATGGCTTTCTTCTAGCGAATCAACCATGCAGCCTATCTTTCTTCAAGGGCCTCCTTATTGTGCATCATGAAACAGCCACACCACATGTTTTCAGAGAGTCTTGCATTTCACCTGAAGTTATTTGTTTTTACATCCCAAACTATTTTCCTGGCAGTTGTGGCTGAAATTTTAGTTGGTTTACCTGACCATGGTTTGGTTTCAACAGAACCCCTCATTTTCCACTTCTTGATTAGGTTTTGAAGACTGCCGATTGCCATTCTCAATTCCTTGGATATCTTTTTATATCCCTTTCCTGTTTTATACAGTTCAACTACCTTTTCCCCGCAGATCCTTTGACAAATCTTTTGCTTTCCCCATTACTCAGAATCCAAAAATGTCAGTGCAGCACTGGATGAACGATGCCAGGGTCTGTCAGAAGTCCAGAAACGCATTGACCTTTTATACACACACACCAATTACAAGCAAACAGATCACAGGCGAGGATGGTTACCTTTAATAGCCATTCAAACCCCTTTATGTTAACTTGTGTGCATGTTATCAGGCCAAAATCACCAGAGTATGTAAACTTTTGATCAGGGTCATTTGGGTAGTTTCTGTTGTCATTATGATTTAACCTAGCAGCAATAGGGTCGCTAGTTCAAATCCCGACCACGACACCATCTGCCTGGAGTTTGCATGTTCTCCCTGTGCCTGCGTGGGTTTTCCCCGTGTACTCCGGTTTCCTCCCACACTCCAAAGACATGCTGGTAGGTTAATTAGACCTTGTCTAAATAAAAAATAAAAAATTGGCCTTAATATGTGTATGTATATGTCAATGTTGTATGTGTTTATAAGCGTGTCAAGACCTTACGGGGTAAAGGACCACGCAAAAAGCCGCAGACAGACACTGGTGGCAAGAAAGCGCCCTAAGGTGATTCAGTTCGCATAGGTAGCGCTATACAAGTCACTCACTCACTAAGAATAAACACAGTTGATTTATGATAAATGGCTTCAGCCAAATAATAACCATGAGTGAAAAAGGTTTGTGTTATCCATATTCTCTGAAAAATGGCCAAGAAATCATAACTTATGCCCGGGTATGTAAACTTATGAGCACAACTGTAAAGGTAAACTCTGTATCTTGGAGTACAGTACACAAATTGTAGACCATGGATTATTTGCAGCCACCTTCAGCAGATTGGACCTTGGCAAAAACTTTGTTGAGTATGGCCGGCACCCCCCGTGTATAATCCTGACCACACCTGACCCAAGGACCTTTGGGAGGCGTGGCCTGTTTATAGTAGAGGAAGAGGTAGGGAAACGCGCAACAGACAGAGTCTTGAGGGCTGATACGCTCAATTTCAATCTAACAGTAGGGGCTATGTCAGAGGAGACCTCTTCTGAGGCCAGATGCTGAAAGAGATGCAGCAAGAGAACCTTGGCTTGGAGACACATGCAGCTGCAAGAGGGTTTCCTATGTGGGATATTAAAAATACTTGAACTTCATTCAAGAAAGGAGGAGATAAACACCATGGGATTAGGGAAATATTATTCTTACCTAGCAAAGAGTAGGAAAGGATGGAAGCAAGAGAGCAGTGGAGGACGAAAAATGAAAATCATCATGCATCTACAATTGTGCTCCTGGATAATGGAGTCTGAAACTGCTATGGTCAGTAGTTATCTTTACGTATTAATTACGACCATTACCAAAGAGAAGTTTGCCATCAAAGGGCATGCTTTAAAAGGCATCACTCTCGTCAGATTGTTTCCACACTTTGAGCCAAAAAGTTCTGTGTATGTATGCAGAAAGTAAAGATGTTCAGGAGGTCTGACAGATCATATTCCCCAAGGCATCTACACAAGACAGTAGGGCCAAGGGGACAAGCCGCATCTTGGAAGAAAGTTAATGATCATCTATAGTAAGAGTACAGCTCCTCCTAACCCTCCTCCAGCCGAGAACGTCATGCCCCCGGACTAAGAGGTGCCTACATAGGGGGAGTGAAGAGCAGCGCATTGACCAGGGGTGTATCATGAAATGAGTGGGCCTATGTGCAAGATAAAAAGTGGGCATCAGGCATTGATAAAAAAAGTGGGTGTGGCTTAAATTGCATGAAATGTTTGGCACGGCTTAAACGGGTGTGGTTTAATAAAGTCTGAGATGACATACATAGTGCAGAATGTTAAATAGGAAATGTACAGTTCAGAATGTACAGCAGTGGGTAGTATGTGCAGGAGTGGGGTGTGTATGGACTGTGGGGGAATTGGGGACTGTGGAGAGTGTCGGTAGTCATCAGTTTTTCACTTTATATGTGTTTTTTACCCAAATGCATTTATCACTTCTTAACAATTTCATTTTGTAATAGTGCATTTTTTTTTATCAGCCCTGTTGGTGGGCTTTAGTGAGATATCATGGGTCTAAACAGACCTCTGACATTTCCCCTTTGAGACAGAGAAAGACTAAGGACACAGATTTCCCAGTCTCTTTCTCAGCAGATTCAGCATTGAAAATGAATGGACAGGAGACAGAGGCTTCTGTTCATTCATACACTGAAGTAAAGAAAACAGTTTACTCTGCTCAGTTATTACAGAACACAGGAGTTATCACTCACTGTGTCCAAATCAGAAAAGGAAGAAGACGGTAAATTGCATATTTACCAGCCCCTTCCTCCGATCTCCATCCTGACACATCCTCCCAGCAGCCAGCAGGAGAGGAGAGGAGGGAAGCTGGCTGGAGGACGACATAGTGGACATTGAGGGGATGATTGGTGCGGCGGGGAAAAGGTGCAAGCACCGATCCCCATATATGGCATTTTAGCTGACAGTCGTGGAAGGGAGAGGAGGAGAGAGGCTGCCTGAAAAGCCATGCAGGGAGATCGGTGCTTGCAACCGTCTCCCTGCGAGACCGATCATCCCTGGCTGTCAAGGGACAATCTGCCATGTGTGCAGGGTGGGTCACAGTGCACCCATGGATGATACGCCACTGGCGCTGACAGAGAAGGAAGGTGAAGGGCTTGTGTTGGGTGCAGGAGCACACAGACAATTTTACAGGTACAGCAGCGCCGGCTAGTGTGGATAGTGACACACAAGTCTTGTTGCATTGACGGGGCTAGATACACTAGGAGATGGACCCAGTAAAGCCTTTGCCGGTGTCCAATCACCTGAAGGTAACATATAACTCATGGCTTATGAATCGGTTCCTGTGTCCTGTACCATATGATAAAGTCATATGATTTAAAAATAAAAACACATGCAGAGGTTTGATTTCACACTTGTGTTTGTGCAGTGAAAATCTGTTAACCAAACAAACTTTAATAAAATGTACTTCTTTCTGACTTGTACATTACAAATTGTATTACAGAATTACCACCTATATACACAGGCTTCAGTCACATATGGTCCTGTATGTTAGTGCCACAGATTCTCCCAAAAAATTCTTCTGCTTCAAAAAAATAAATAAATACAAAACTTTCATTTACAGTCAGAGTGTACCAGTGTACCACTGTCCACTGGGGTTTAGACAAAGGTTTCAAATAGAGAGCTAAGGCTCCAAAACTAGCCTTGTAACATTAAAGTGGCTAATCTGACTTTACCGCTTTGGACGAGAACATTCTTTTGAGTTCACTGGTGCTGCTGCTGAACATGTGTGGCATGACGAAATTCAGGAGTGACATCAGCTCTAGTAAGTTATTCTGAACTGGAGTTCCAGTCAGAAGGAGGCGATGTTTGGCCTGTAAGTACAAAGTAAAGAAAGTAATGTTGACAGTTCTTAATACCTAGCACCACCAAAGAGCTTCTCAAATGATGTGAAGCCTCAGCTTTCTGTAAACAGTAGAGAGATATGAAGTGTATGATTATGAGTACAGAAATGATAATGATGCATAACTGTTGTGATGTAGAAGTATTTAACAAACTCATTTAATCCAAGGGTCCACCAAAAAAGGAGTCAAAAAATAAAACTGACAAATAAAGATCATAATAAATACATTATGAAAATCCACAAGCTCCAGAACTGAGTTCAACTGGAAAGTCTGCAATCCCACTAGTGAGCAACGAAAAGAGCAACTCAAGCAGCTGCTTGTGGTTTTTATTTTTTTTGCTATATCTGTACTTTAGTGGATATTTTGAGAGAATTTGCCTATTTAATTAAAATGTATTAAAGCTCAACAGCCTGCAAAACACAAAACAAACACCACACTTCCAGAAGGGTCATTTGCACAGCAGGGCTAAACTGCTCATTATGTCCAGGGTTTGCAGAAGGAGCTGTATTACTAGCTCGACTCCCACCCCAGCAGGATCCAATGCCATTCTCCACTGCCCAAAACTCCAGCGTGTGGGCGAATTATACAGATATACCACAAATTTACAAATGGTGGTTTGCTACAATTGGCGATTTGTTTTTAGTACAAATATTAGGTGGGAGGTGGTCACCTTCAATTCATGGCATAATCCTCAGCTATAAATCAATCAAGAAAAGAGTAGTCCATAGTCTGAGCTCACAAAGAGCTGAGCAACATTTAGCATTACTGAATCTGAAAGTGTTCAATGCCAGTGTAAATAGAAAAATGGCTAAGGTTTGACAATCAGATTTTAGGAAACAGCTTCCAAGTATTTCCAGACAAAGGCAGCAGTCTTGATACTGTATGTATTAACCACTTAATCCCCGGACCATTTTGCAGGCCAAAGACCAGAGCACTTTTTGCGATTCAGCACTGCGTCACTTTGACAATTGCGTGGTTGTGCGATGTGGCTCCCAAACAAAATGGACGTCCTTTTTTCCCCCCACAAATAGAGCTTTCTTTTGGTGGTATTTGATCACCCCTGCGTTTTTTATTTTTTGTGCTATAAACAAAAAAAAGCACCAATTTTGAAAAAACGCATTATTTTTTAAATTTTGCTATAATAAATATCCCCCAAAAATATATATAAAAAAACTATTTTTTTCCTCAGTTTAGGCCGATAAGTATTCTTCTACATATTTTTGGTAAAAAAAAATAAAAATCAAAAAATAAATAAATAATAATAATAAAAAAAAAAAATCGCAATAAGCAATTGATTGGTTTGCGCAAAAGTTTTATGGTATTTTAAAAAAAAAAGTTATTTTTTTACTAGGACTATTTTTTCCACTTGGATTTCATCTGTGATTTTTTGGATTCACTAGGTTTTGCAATTTATGTTTATGAGATTATGTTTTTATTAATTTTGGTTAATTGAGCAAGTGCACCATTTCTTTTATATTACCAATTAATAAACTTACATTTAAAGTCATAAGGTGCTGATAGCGAATGGCACTCATGTTCTTCAGCATGTGTCCTTCATCAAACACTGCATAATCTAGCTTCAAGCGTCGGAACAAACTGCGATCCTCAGCGTTGCTAATTGCACAGTTGTAGCTGCCATGTGTATGAAAGAAATGATCAGTAATATAAAATACCAAAGAGTTTTAAGCTGTGAAACCATACATAAGTTTACTTGAACATAAACAAAGAATTACTGTTTTTCTGCAAACATTCAAAGACTGAAGCAAAAGTTGTTTGTTTTTTTATAGTGAATATGCATTATTCTGGATATGCAATTCCCAATGATCCCACAAGATGTCATCAGAGTCTGCTTTTACAGTAACTAAACTTTGAACACTCCAGCAACTTAAAACCAAGCTTCCAATTCTCATGTATCGTAAATATATAAAGTTTGACTGCATAAAAGTTTTTGCATTTCTGATATGATTTTAGGGCTAATAAGGTTTTATAGTTGCAACACATTTAGATATAAGCATGTTTGCTCCATGCTTTGCAGGTTTTAAGAAGTCATTTGGCACATTTATCACTTTTTTTATGCAACTTGGTAAAGGCCAGAATCAAAGCTTCCCTTTCAATTGAGAGAATTTTTTTCACCTTTTACAACATTGCTGCATACACACACATGCACAGTGTAGCACTAAGAAGAAGGTTTTTCGGATCTGAACCTAATGGCACTGGTACGGTAAGAACATTGCACAGCTCTGCATAACTGACCTTTCACATAGAAAAAAAGGGTGCTTTCTGGGGACCTGAGACTTAATGAAAGACGGTGCATTTTTTTATTATTTCCTTCCTTCAATTTAGTTGAATGTCAAATTGCTGAAGACCACATGTAGACCCCAATCCCTTTCAATTCTAATAATCTTCCTCAGGATTATGGGATCACCATCACCTGCATGGCTCCCTGATATCTCCACATCCGTTAAACTGCTCTGCTTTACTGGCACTATGCATTACTACTACTACTATTGTAAATAAATTGAACATACTCGTAAACACTTGCTTACTCTGATGTATAGCATTGTTGCATATATCTATGTATATTATCATTTGTTCTTCTGTATATTTCATTTATTAGATGTGATTATCTCCTGAAGAAGCATGTTGTTGCGTGAAACTAGTCAAACAGGCTGAACAAATACTGAGCAGAATCAACATACCGAATTGGCTTTGTTGACCCCCAACTTTCTAGTATAGTCTCTGTTCAGGTCACCTACTGTGTTACTATATTGGGGTACTTACAAGTCTTAGGAATGTTATGACCTTATATAGCTTAGTTATAGTTTCACTGAGGATTGACCACCAGATGGCCAGCAACATTTTTAGCTCCCAATTCATGGTGTATGTGCCATAATAAAGTTTATATATAAAGGGTTTTTAATTATGCCTAAAAAGTCCATTCCTTCTTTATTTCCAATTTTCCTTGACAATTACTAGGACTTGGCATAGAGCATTTGTATGTTGTCCACAGTACCACCCTCTGAGGACATCGTTATTTTGTCCATTCATTACTAGTCCTCAACAACATGACTCCAGATGGAAAGGCTTGAGAAGACCTAAAAGATGACCATACACTCCCCCTGCAGCAAAACTATAGGTGTTGCAAAGAAGTGTTGGCGTTGCCTTGTCATGTTATAATGAAGTCCTATTTAAAGAAGGTTTTTGGATTTGCAATATTTTTGATGGATGTGGCACCTTACATATATGAAGAACAACTGGACCAATATCTTAGTTCTCACATCTAATTGTATTCGAAAATTTGAATGTACCCTTGGTGGAGGGAATTATGTGGCTTCAAAACCACCTTGCTGTTGTGAAGCACAAGAAAAGGCTCCTTACAGGACAAAGTCACAGACATCCCAATTGAGGTGACAGCTATAAGAAAGGCAATCTTGCATGATTGAGAGAACAATCTCTCAAACAGGTTCAATCTGTGGTCTGTGTAGGACTAACCACATAACAGCATTAGCGCGGAGTGTACCACTGGAACAATGTGGGACACCCCTTAAAAAGGATTCCGATTAAATAATGTAAAGCCTGCAGTGTCTGGAAGGGTATCATCAAGGCAGAAACCTGACCTTATATTATTCTCAGGGCTAAGAACTTGTCCAGTCATGACTAAATGAAATGATTTGGGGTGGGAGCACATTGGATGCCTTCAGTTGCTCAGTGTCTAATGTGTCCCTGTACCTTTAAGGATGAATGGGATCCTTCCAGGCAAACATGTCCTTAATTTATCCACTGGTATACTCTAAGCTTTAGGACATTTATTGGCCTCCAAGTTTCATTTGAAGACCATGTCCTTTGGGCTGACAGAGTCCAGGATTGCCCCTTAGCCTGACAGGCTGGCATCTGTCATCAGGACTTTCCCCACCTAGGAGGGAGGAAAGGATTTCACCAGCTCTAGCACTTTGCACGCTTCGTTTGTTAAGGGACCAAATTAATCCTGGTCAACTGAAATAGGACCATACAGTATACATTGTATATGGTGACAGAATTTGAAGGAGTTTGGCTATGTTAGCCCATCTGGTTTCTGTGAGATCACATTTCTTAGGTAGCACTTGACAGCATAATTATTTTATGAATCAATAGGAGGACATTGGTTTAATGGCCTTTTGCATGCCCAACCAACATAGGAAACAAAGTCTTCCTTATATAGGCAAGTCTCTTGAAGGAAGGCAATGTTCATGCATATACTTTTTTAGGTCACTAATGACTTTCATTTGTTAGACAAGCATAGTCCTTCGACATGCCAAGTCACCATTTTCATGAATTGTCATATGCATGTCGAGGCTCCAGATATATGAGAAAAGTCTATGGTGGGGGTGAAGATGGGTGTACAGGCAGAGTTTCCCCTCCCCAAATCCCACACTGTTAGGTCCCATAGTAGTGTTGAGTAAGCATCAAAAGCTATATGGTAAAACAAAGGGAAACAGAGCATATCCATATGCACAATTATTCACTTAAAGTCCCATTGTATACTTTTTTCTGATGTGGCTGCAAGAGTGATGCATTAGTGGAAATGCAAGGGATACATACAATGTATCCTGTTGTATATGGAAATGAGCCATGTTCTATAGAGCCTGGGCCAGTCAGTATCTTGTGGGGTGGCGTGGTTATGCTTATTCATCTTGGTTGAGCGTGCTTCTGCTTCTTCATAGCTGGGTAAATGGATATCCACCGACTGCTGGTCTGTTTTTTGCACACCAGATCTAGGTGAACAGTTGGCTGGCCAGAGCTCATCTATTTAGCTTCTACTAACATTAGGTGCACGAACCAGAACTATGCTTTTATATAATTAAAAATACTAGGCTCTCTTATGAGGAATTGGAATATTAAGCGCTGATCACAAAATAAACCATAAAAAGCAGAACACCTTGCGTAAAGCATACTCAGGCAGGTTCAGACACACAGCCGTTTACCACAGTAGTAGAATTCCTATATTTTTAATGGAACTTGTCAGGACAGAAATAGAACTGCTATTGCCAACTTTTTTTTAAAGCAGCAGGTTCCATTAATGCATCCAGGAAAGATTCAGTGCATGCCAGGTCCCCTAAGGTCGCGTACACACGGGCGGATTGTCTGGCCAACTTAGCCCGCTGAAACGTGTTTCAGCGGACAATCCGCTCGTGTGTGGGCTTCAGCGGACTTTTTCAGCGGACAGTCTGGCGGACTAAGTCCTTCGGAATTTCCGTAATACAGTCCGTCCAAACTTGGTTTCAGCGGACAGTCTGCTCGTGTGTAGGCAAGTTGGACGGACTAAGTATGGCGCATGCTCAGAAAGGATTTACACGGCCGAAGGTTGCATTGCAGTGTATTGGACGTCGTATTTCTAGTCCCGTCGTACGTGCTGTACACGTCATCGCGCAAGCTTTCAGCGGACTGTCTGTTCATCGTGTGTGGTCAAGTCCGTTCATTCAAAAGTAGGACGGACTGTCTGACGAACTTAGTTGGCCAGACAATCCGCCCGTGTGTACGCGGCCTAACACTTGATCTGCACACACTTGCTACAAATTATTTCGTAAAGGAAGGATAAAAAATGAAAGCCCCGGAACATATGCTGCAAAAAAAGAAAAATAATCTGCAAAGGCAACTTTTATCCGGGCAGCTTCCTTTTAAATGTACACCCTAGTGCTTGAGTGAGAATAATGTGCAGATAGTGATTTTAACCATAGGACATTATTAGCCTGTTGGCATTTCTGCTGCATTATAGTAGTCAATTCTCTTTCACTAAACAATGAAAGGAATCTGTTGCCTCTAAACAGTGGCCTCCTTCTCACAGTGCCCATTTTCTACCTTCTGGCAGGTTACTCTACAAATTCCTCTCTATGGCACACATCAAAGTTAAAGAAAGTTATCAAAGACCTTACTGGCAAACAAAACAGAGAGACCACCTACTTGCCCAAATACCCAAACTTTGTATGCGCCTGCCACATAACATGAATGTTTAATGTATTAAAACCCTGTGTGCTTTAAGTACTAGCACTCTGGGTTTTCCCTCTGGCAGAAAATGAATTGAGCAACTGGCCTATAGAAATTCACACGACCCAAATCCAGTGGTGATCAGCAGATGTATGCCATCTCAAGCCCTGAGGTGTTGGATAACCAGGTAAACTTTGCATTGTGCCATACAGGGAAATGGGTGGACAGGGTGGTACAGAACTAAGAAGTAAGGTTCTATATGTAGAGAAATTCTAAGTATAACACGTGTACCTATCCTTCTAGAATACTCACGTTGTGACAATTACATTCAATTCTATCACTTTATTAAGTATGTCATAGCGCAAGTGTTTTCGATCTTCCTGAGAACCTGAAAAGAGAGAAGTATATCTGTGCTTGAAAGACATATACACATTTTAATGCAGAAACAAGAAAACATACTGTGTTCTTACCATAGTATAGTAATATATTCATGTCTGGACACCACTGATTAAATTCTCGTATCCAGTTATCTGTGGAATAATATCAATATTTTAAAAAGGTAAATTAAAAGACATCTGCTATATTATTCAAGCTGAATAAATAACATATTATGAACATGCAGAAGACATATTTTCATTAAAATTTACTAAAGCTGGCCATAAATGGGTTGTTTTTTTCGTTCAGCAAGTGAACTGAAGAACCTGATTCCTCCACCCACACAAGAAAGGTGAATGGAAAAATCCCCCAGCTGAGGGCATTGTATTCTGACCGCAGGACTCCTTAAAGAGGGATACCACCTACAAAAAAAATTATTAAAAGCCAGCAGCTATAAATACTACAGCTGCTGACTTTTAATAGACAGATACTCACCTGTCCCAGGGTCCAGCGATGTCGGCAGCCGAGACCGATCAGTCGTTCGGGTCTCGGCTGCTGCCGCCACCATTCTAGGTGAGGGAATCAGGAAGTGAAGTGGCTTCACTTCCCGGTTCCCTACTGCGCATGCGCGAGTCACGCAGCGCACTAGGAATGGTCCGCGCTGTCTCTGGGACCCGTGTGTCCCCCAGCAGACAGCGTGGCGGGACAAGAAATGGCATAGACTCCCGTGGGAGTCTATGCCCGGAAGTGGGTGCAAATACCGGTCATAGACAGGTATCTGCAGCCCCCTCCCCACTGAAAGGTGCCAAATGTGACACAGGAGGGGGGGGGGGGGGGTTTCCAATGAGCGGAAGTTCCACTTTAGGGTGGAACCCCGCTTTAACTGTCAAAACACACTAATAAGCAACAGCAGTTGCTGATTGACAAAAGTGTTTGTTTTTTTTAAATTCCCATTGAAAACAGAAGTTGATCGAACGATGGACTTCTGTCAAACAACAAATGCTACATTATAAAATAAATGCAGTGCTAAATAATCCAAACTAGTGAGTGAAAAAATACATATAAAGCATATGCAAAAAAGATGGAAAAAAAGTCCATTAAAAACATCTGTGCAATCATAAAATCAATGTGATCCAAATTTGTATGTGATCCACCACAAGAAGATGAATTCTTACCAGAATTCTAGGACTCTATTACAGAGTCATAAACACCCAGTGTAATGTTTGTATAAGCCAGCCCGTATCATCCAAACACAGGAATCAAGGAGTCGGCAGATTCAATAACAGCCCGGTAAGAATACAAGGATGTATTTCCATCATGGATATGCAATAAAATAAAGCATCCACATAGTGGGAATTCGTATAAAACACTTTGGGATTGATTTACTAGAGGCAAAAAACAGTCTGTACTCCAAGTGCACTGCAAGTGCACTTGTAAGTGCAGTCGCTGTAAATCTGAGGGGGAAGATCTGAAATCAGGGGAAGCTCTGCTGATTTTACCATTCAATGTAGCAAAAATGCTATTTTCCTTGCATGTTCCCCTTGGGGCTACAGCGCCCTACACTTCCAAATGCACTTTGTAGTGCAAAGTGGATTTGCCTTTAGTAAATAAACCCCTTTATTAGAAAAAGGGGTTAAAAAGTACTCACAATGTCACTGAATTAACAGACACGTCAAAACAATCCAAAGAAACAAAAACCATAAAATTAAATCAGCTTGTGTACACAGCAGGACATGGGTTGGGATGGCACATATGAAGACCCCACCCTACATGTTTAGTCAAAACTGTCGTCATCGGGGCATGCAACGACTGCTACACATGGATTGAAATTCTGCTGAGCCCAGACAAAATGTAATCTATCCATGGTCAGCTTTAGCCTACTAGAAAGTCATCTTGTTTCGCACATCGCCCCCAGTGAAGACTTCTACAGGTATATTATAATTCCTATAAACCACTAACCTAAAGTTGAAGCGGGTACTACCACAAGGTGCGGGCCCTTATTTCCCAACATGTAAAGATGCGCAAGGAATGCTATAGCTTGAACCGTTTTGCCCAAACCCTGTAAAAAATGGACAAAATTATTTCATCATGCTCAATGGTTTTCCATGGAAGCAAAGTACTTTTCCAACACACATTTTAATCCTATCAGTATCTCAATGGATATATAGTGATTTAAAGTGGAAGTAAACCCATCGATTTAAACAGTTAAAAAAAAAAAAAAAAGGCATGCCGGGAATGCTAACTGCACATTGGCTGTGCTCTCAGCCAAACTATCAAACCATCCAATGGCTGGTGTCATAACGAATCACATGTGCAGCACCATAGCAGTTGAAGATTAAACAGAGGCAAAGATGGCATCTTCCTTGGCTGAAAACGATAGAGGGGTTTACTTCCACTTTAAATAGGCAATGAGCAGAGATTCACTCTCAGCCAGAAATTGACCCCAAGAACAGAGTAAAAACTAAACTTGCAGCTGAAATTTCACAATGTGCGGAATCAAAAGGTTAATATTTATGCAACCAATAATGTCTGTTTTGTTTAACTACTGGGTCACAATATACTTTGCACCCTAATAGTTAAGTTGTCAAGCTCAATCTGTAAAAATCACAATTCTCAATGTCCAAAGGGGAATACTTAAGCAAGACATTTTGTTTTTTTCTGGGTTACATTTGCCCAAAGCAAAGACTTTTTTTTTTACATGTTTTAAATGGCAATTCAGGAAGTATAGTAAAAGATTCAAGCAAAGAACTTACCATCTCATCTGCCAAAATTCCATTGACATTATGTTTGTGAAGCAAAGCTAGCCAATTCAAACCAATCTTCTGGTAAGGCTTGAGCTCTAGACTTTAAAAATAAAAGCATTGTCAACAAACACTTGTAATGACAGGAACTAGAGGGTGTTTAAGACAAAGGATGATTAAATCAGAAAAAGAAGAAATGTGTGCCAACAAAATAAGGCTAAAATAAAAAGTATAAGTAGATTTAAAAGAGTAAATTTTGACATTATAATCCACTTGTTAGCGGTGTAATTTTCCTCACATCATTTACAACTGCCACAACTGTAAGCAGAGATAACCAAAAGGATCACATTAAGTAGCGGCACATGGGCTTATACCTCTCGAACACAGAAAAGAATCACTCAAGCTACCCCTAACACTACGCTTGGGTTTCACTCCTGCTGACATTATATACATTTTCTTTAATATCACAAAACAGTGTCTACAGTGGGGGCATAAAGAGCTTGCCACTGCAGTTGGATCCAGATGGATGATAAAATTAAGTTTTTATCTGTAAAATCCATTAGCATTAAAGGACACATGATGGTATTTCAGAGATGCAGGGTTATGCTGCCTTGAGGAGATTTTGACATTGGCAAGACAGAAATCTTTTTTTTTTTTTTTTTTTTTTTTTAACACATCCAGGGGGTCGTTGGGAATGCTAAATACGTATGTTATATTTATTATTCCGGAAATGGACCATGAGCTTATAATTCCACCTTGTATACAGTGAAGCACTTATCACACACTTTCCCCTTCCCGCAGCCATTCACAAAAAGCCTTGTATAATTTTCACTGAACACAAGGCATAATGTAAATGTGAGGATATTTCATGGTTTACTTGCCCCTCCCATAGAAGGCTTGTATTCAGTTTAAAGAACACAAAGCTTTTGTGAATGGCTGGATAAACTTGTCCAGAACTGGTACTCCCCCATCACAGGGCATACTTAAAGAGGAAGTAAACCCTGATGAGTTTTCTTCCTCTTTCATTCCCTGCAAAGGCAAAGCATAATGGACTACTATGCATCGCATAGTAGCCCATTATGTGTCACTTACCTGACACAGGAGCCAGCGAAGTCGCCGCTGTCCCCTGTAGTCCGCCGCATCCATCTTGTTGGTGGGGTCTCGCAGCTTCGCCGATGTCATTCGGCGAAGCCGCAACGACGTCACTCCCACGCATGTGCACGGGAGCCGACACACGCGGCAGCTCTGTCGCTGAGAATGCCGCACTCAGTGCGCCTGCGCGCCGTAGACAGCGGTGCCCGTTTTCGGGCAAATATCTCCTAAACCATATAGGTTTAGGAGATATTTCTTGGACCTACAGGTAAGCCTTAATCTAGGCTTACCTGTAGGTCAAAGTGGTTTGTAAGGGTTTACAACCACTTTAACTGGTATTTTTTTGCAAAGCTTTTCTGCAGATGGCTACACGCATGGCTATGAACACAGCCACAATAGCGGGTTGCATGCAGGTCCTGGAAAGGAAAAGGGCTTTGGAAAAGTATCTGATTGCATACAAATTGAAACTCTTAAGGTTTAACCTCATATTATATGGTTTTGGTAAATCTAAAGGAAAGCAATCTACAGAAAATTGTATAGTGTGTATCCAGCTTTAGATCCCCACTGGGACAAGCAAAATCTTGTTAAGACAAGCAAATGCTTGATTTACAGAGGGGGCAGTCCATTATGTTCGGAATGCCTCCTGCACAGGGAAACGTGGAGCAAAGACATTGTTCAGCTTAAGTAAATTACTATATAAAATATGCCATAATGGTGAATGAACCCAGAAAAGCAACTGTAGGCAAACCTGACACTAGTCGTTCCAGGTCTACACATGTGCAAACTCTGTCAAATAAACTGGTCTTACATGAACCTACAGCATGTTGAACTATAAAAAAAAAGAAAAAAAAAATGATTTCTTCATCCACACAGTCCCGCTGTGGTATTGTATGTTCCGACAGTGGGGAGCTAGCCTGCCATCAGAATACAATGATTAGTGGTGCAGTCTATAGCCGGGTGGCACTGATCGGTAAAAACTCAACAAGCTGGTTGTACACAAATCAAGCAAGATATTTCAGCAATCTAGATGCAATGATAAATATTTTTACATCCGTGTTAAGGAGCGACATGGGCCTATTCGTCAGTTAGGATCTTTCTCCGGTCTAGGGATGGTAGTGATAATCGATCGTAGCATGTCAATCGGCAGAGAACAAGAGGTGGCAGCAGAATTGAAGCGTGTCGTGAGGTGGGGGGTGACTAGGTTGGCAAATTTATTGTATAATTAGTTGACGTAGCCATTTTCTGGTTGTAGAGAGGAATAGTAATCCCTAAATTCAATTCTGTGGATTAGTGAGGAGTTGTTTGGTGGTAGGGTGGTGAAGGGAGGCTATTTTACACCTAGCGTGTTGAGCTTATTATCTAAGGCATAGTATTTGGCTTTAGTAAATTTAAGGTTGTTTTCAAAGTTGTACAGTAAAAGTGAGCGGAGATTTTGCCTCCGGTCAAGGAGCTTGGTGGCTAGATTGTGGGAAGGAGCCTGCCTGTTTTGGTTTCCCAGCAATCAGGGAAAGGACCTCTTCAACCTGCCTAGACCTCTGGTTCTTAGTGTTACTGTGGAGTTTAATTAGGATCCCACGCATGTAGACTTTGTATGCCGACCAAACCCATCAGTATCTGGTTGGTCATTCAATTCAAAATATGAGTGATGTTCAGTGGCGAGTTTCTGAACGTTATTAGGGTCTGTGATGAGAGAAGCTTCGAGTCTCCATAGACTAGGTATTCTTGTTCTACAATTCCCCACAGTTATGGAGAGAGGTGCATAGTCCAACCATGTGATGTATCCGCTCTCGGAATCAGTTTGATTTTGTCAACGAAGTCAATATGGGAGTATAAAAGTTGAGAGGAGGAGAAGTAGGAGAAATCTCGTTCATTTTTGTGTTGGCATCCCCAGGGGTCCAAGAGATCATTGGTTTGTATAAAGGGATTCAGGGCTTGTCAATGGTGTCCATAGCTAGGTCTCCAATTATGTTGAAGTCACCTCCAAGGAGAACTCTACATTTTAGATGTGTTTTATCTTTTTGTACAGTCGTTTACAGAATTGTAGTTGTTGCTTGTTTGGACCATATATCTTAACCAATGTGTAAGTGACTTAGTTAATGTTGCATATGAGGATTAGGTAGCGGCCTTGAGGGCCTGTGTAATGGCTTGGTGAAGCTTGAATTTCAAACAGTCTCATATAGCAGTGAGGATTACGTTGTTTTTTTCTTTAGGCCTGATGCTAAGATCCGGTTGTAGTTTTTCATGGTGAACTTGGGACATCAGCTTTTTGGCCTTTGGCTTCTCTGACTAGTGTGGATCTTTTCTGTGGAGAGTTTAAGCCCCTGGCATTTACTAAGACTATTTTGAAGGCCATTTTTGAGAAAGGAGAGTCTCCAGTTAAGAGTGGTAGTTGATAGGTGTAGGTATGCGGTTTGTTAGCTCTCCTCTATATAATGTGGGCTTTGCGATTCAAATGCGATAGAGATCAATCAGGAAATGGTTCGGCGGTAGGAGATTAGCTGGTGCTGGGTTTAGATGGGGAGTCTTTATTTAAAAAAAAAGAGCCCAGGAACAAAAGGGAGACACCCATTCAATGTGCAGAAACAACTGCAAAGAAGCAGGGGGAAGCAGTCCACTATTAGTTGGGTCAGGAACCACTTATAAGGCAGGCGTGTTCTGGATAAAAGTGCTGCAGGTTCCCATCCATTTGGTGGGGTTTGTGCAGAGAAGGTTTTTCTATGTTTCTTCAGGGATCTTGATAAGCCCCCCCCCCCCCCCCCCCCGGTTACCATGAGGGATGGAAGTTGGTCAGAAGAAGCTTCTTCTGGAATGATGTGGCAGGTCCTCGGAAATTTAAGTCCCGCAAGGAGTGTCCTCACTGCATAAGTTTTGTTTTGGTGTGTATCAAGCAGTTTGGTGGGGAAGCCCCATTTATAGGGAATTTTATGATTTTGAAGAGCTTTAGTTATAGTCGCCAGCTGTCCGCGATTGTCCATGGTTGCATTGGATAAATCAGCGTAAATAGCAACTGTAGTGAAAGGATCGGGTAGCCTCGCTGTATGTTTTGCTGCGTACATGACCCTCTCTAACTGTGAAAAAGCAGATATAGGCCAGTACATCCCTAGGTGTGAAAGCTGGATGAAATGGAAGTTTGGGGAGCCTGTGTGCCCTGACGATTTCCATGTCATGTCTTGTTATGTCAGGCAGCAATGTGCGCATAAGGGACTAAGTATTGTACTAGTTCTGTTTGTTAGATCGATTCTGGGACATTACGGAACTTGATATTGTTTTGCCTGGAGTGATCCTCCAGGTCTGGGAGCTTAAGGTTAATTTGTTGAAGTTCATCTTCATGACCTGCAAATCCATCAACCAGCTCATCATGTGCAGAGAATAGATCTCCCATTTTAGTTTCTATAAACCTAATGCTTTGGTCATGCTAAGTAACAGTTGTAGATAGTGATGAGATTGCAGTAGATAGGTCAGTGTATAATGTCTGCCTCAGAGCAGCATGCTCTTCACTGTATTTTCAGACGGGGGCTGATCTGAGGCAGGAAATGCATCCAGCACTGAGGATTGCTGTGGTGGAGGGAGAAAGGACAGACAGAGGGCTGTGGCAGGCTTTGTTTGCTCAGGCTCTTCCGTTTTGAGCCTGGATTTGGCAGAGCTGGAGGTGGTGGGTGAGTTGTGTAGAGAACACTCACCAGTCGGTTCAGGAGAGCACGGGGATCCCTGTTGATGTGTGAGGCTCTGACTGGAGGGAGCTGAAGAGAGCCGTGCTGACATTTCAGCACCCCGCAATCTTGGCCGATTGTCAAACCTGACTGGGTGAAGAAAGCTGTAAGCTTTTTCGGAGGCCTACTGTTTTTTCCTCCATTTGGACATGGTGGTCCCAGGCTGCTGGGGTGTCTGAGCTACTCGGTGGGCAGGTAATACCTTTTCTGGAGCCACTGTGGTGTTTCTGAAGCTGGGTTTACTGTGGAGCTGTGGATCTAAGCAGCCATCAGCTCGAGCCGTCAAGCCATGCCCCCCTATACACTTTCATTTTAGGATATCAGCATCGTAATTGCAATACATACAATTGTTGTTTTGATAATTCAACATAAAAATATGGCTGGCCATCTCTCTCACAACTTCCTGGATTATTTTAATGCTTTGCAGCTTCCTCTATGTGGTTTACTTTTAAAATCTAAAGACTACATATTCCATGGTACCTTGCTGCCTGAAAAATGTGATTACTGTACAGGCTGTGCCTGCTGAAACTTCTCCTCTCCCACCTCTGTAGTTCAGAAGGCAGACAAATTCTGTTTCACAGCAATGCCTATCAACAGGGCACAGTGAACATGTGTCACAGAATTCAAGAAATTATGTGGTTATCGTCACAAACTAAACTTAAAAATCATTCAGAGTAATAGGAGTAGGCTAGAAATAAATTCTGTATACGGTTTTAAATTTTGATCATAGATATGCTTTAGGCAAATTAGACAATTTTCCCACCAACTCAAAAATGGTTTTGCACTACACTGTTGGACTGTGTCAAAAAGTGATGCAGCAAGTCAATCTTTGTTAACCCCTTGGGGAAAAAAAGTTGAGGCTAGGTGTGCACTCACAGCTTCCCGATATTATACACGATTTATATATCGCCAACAGTTTAAGCAGTGCTTTACAATGTAGAGGGGTGACAGCACAATTACAGTACAGTTCTATACAGAAGGGACAGGAGGGCCCTGCTCAGAGTTTACATTCTAAAGGGAGGGGGTGGTGGTACAAAAGGTAATCGGGAAAGGGAATGATTTGATGGGGTTGTTGTGGGATAGGAGTCAACTGAATGAGTTTTTAGGGATCTCCTAAAAGGTGGACAGGTAAGGGGCCGATTGGATATACCGGGGCAGGGAGTTCCAGAGGATGGGAGAGGCTCTGGAGAAGTCCTGAAGGCGAGCATGGGAGGAGGTAACAAGGGAGCTAGAGAGCAGGAGGTCCTGGTAGGAGCGGAGGGGATGAGTTGAACGATATCTGCAGATGAGATTGGTGATGTAGCTGGGGGCAATGTTGTGGATGGCCTTGTATGTTGTGGTTAGCATTTTGAATTTTATATGGTGGGGTAGGGGAAGCCAGTGAAGGAATTGGCAGAGGGGCAGCAGTTAAGTATCGATTGGTGAGGTGCATTAGTCTAGCAGCAGCATTAATATACTGAAGGGGGGATAGCCTGTGTAAGGGTAGGACATTAAGGAGAGTGTTGTATTAGTCAAGGCCGGAAATAATCAAGGAGTGAAATAATCAAGGAGTGAATAAGTTGCTTTGTGGTGTCAGTCAGGAAGGGTCGGATTCCGAAGATGTTGCAGAGGTTAAGGCGGCAGGATTTAGCCAGTGATTGGATGTGGGGGCTGAAGGAGAGGTCAGTGTCAAGACTTAAACCCAGCACCCTGGCATGTGTGGAGGGACCAATGGTTGTGCTGTTAATCTTAATGGTAAAGTCCTGGGGGGGTGAGGAGAGGACCAAGAAGGAGGTAATAACAAGCTCTGTTTTAGAAAGACTGAGTTTGAGTTGAGAAAGTGATGCGACATCCATACCTATATGTCATTCAGTAAGTTTGAGATCTGTGAAGAGATCGAGGGGGTGAGCTGAAGAGTGGAGAGATAGATTTGGGTGTCATCTGCGTATAGGTGGTATTGGAAGCCATGGGAGGTATCAACTGGCACAGGGAAGAGATGTAGAGCGAGAATAGAACAGAGGACTTGGGGTACCCCGACAGAGAGAGGAAGAGGAGCGGTGCGGAGGAGATGGAGTAGTGACACTGAAAGTAAACCAAAGTAGGAGAACCAGGATAAAGCAGAATCACAGAGGCCAAGGGAGTGTAGTTTGCAGAGAAGGAGCAGGTAAGTTAACTGCGTCGAAGGCAGCAGAGAGTTCTAAGAGTATGAGTATGGAGTAATGACCATTGGTTTTAGCAGTCAGTAGGCCACTGGTGAATTTTAGTAGGGCAGTTTCAGTGGAATGTTGTGGGCGGAAGCCAGACTGTAGGGGGTCGAGAAGGTTGTTGTTCGTGAGGTAGCGACTCATTCGGTCATGGACAAAGTGTTCGATGAGCTTGGAGGCAAATGGGAGCAGGGAGATGGATCAACAGTTGGGGTCTAGTGAGGGTTTTTTTTTTTTTTTTTTAAGTATGGGGGTAAGCAGTGCATGTTTGAGCGGTGAAGGAAAGGTGGCGGTAGGAGAAGGAGAGGTTGAAGATGTGGGTTAGGGAGCATAGGAATGTAGTCACAGTAATTGTGAGGGGACAGGGTCCAGGGGACAGGTGGTGAGGTGGGCCATGTACAAGCACTCAGCAGCTTTCACATGCGTTTCACCTAAGTCTCAATTCACACCAATGCGTTTTTCCCTTTTGTAGAAATACAGGACATTTTTAACATAGTATCCTATGGAACATGTTCACATCAATGCAGTTTTGTGCCTTTGCATTTTTGGAAAGGGTCAGGGACTTTTTTTAAACATAAAACACAGATTTTTTAAAAAAAGTTTTAGCTTACGGAATTTTGCATCAATAGCCTCTGGAATTCTGTACCGACATTTATTGCCTCCCCAATGGGTAACCTACTCAAACTCACACCAGCAATGGCCCTTCTAAATATTAATTCACTTTCCCCACCACAATACAAAATAATAGTAGCCAACATCCTCATAGCCGCAAGACTTGCAAAAACCAAATTGTGGAAATCAATATAAGCTCCCAATCTCGCCGAAGTTATTGCGAGACTGAATAAACAAGCTCATTACGAATGAATGCTAGCCATGAAAAAATAACACAAATGTGTTTATGAAATATTGGTATAATTGGATCATCCAGCCAAAAGCTTCTAATCTACTGAAACTTATCTACACCCTTAGGTACCGATAACATTCTCTCTTTCCAAAAATAGTTTGGAAGACCGTTTAGTATAAACGGACTTCTTCCTATACAAAGGTTATTCGCTTCTTAAGTAGGAATGATATGATACATGTTCTCTACTTCTATAGGCCTTGTTTACAGTTTGATCCCATTGGGGTAAATAGGGCAGTATTAGTCATATGCCACACCAATCAGGAAACATCACAAAACCTTGCTGGTCTCCATCGGTTATTTTGCTATGATTATAACCATTTTTCTTTATTATATGCTGTATCCTCTTTAAACCAATACATTTTTTTTTTCAAAAATAAATAAAAAACGCAGATTTTTTGGTTCAATAGAGAAGCAGCAGAAAAGCATGTAGTGTGTTTTTGCTGCGATTTATGTTTATAAATCTGCCCAACAAATATGCCAAAAAAAATCCAAAAACACAAAAATGCAAATCGTGGTAAAGTCCTAAAAGAAAAAAAAACAAAAAAAAAAAAAAAAAAAAACGCAAAAAGGACTACAGAAAACGCTAAAAAGCAACATGTATAGATGTGAATGGAGCCTAAAGGTACCAAGAAATGTGTGCGCCCATTGCAGTGTTCAGTGTGCAAAACTCATTACAGGAGGCCCAACCTGCTTCTTCCTCCTAGTGGGACATGGGGATGGCCTCCAAGGTTATGCAAGGGTCAACCGATTCAGAAAGTTTGCTAAAAGAAAAATCTTGATAAAAAAAATGGTCTGCTTCTCTTAGAATAGAGCAAATACAACCATCTCCTAAGGACACCAGCAAAAATGTAGGCAGGTTATACTGGGCTGTCTTGTCTTACAGCTATTGTGCTAGTATCCAAATCTCATAAAGATGGCCACATAACCCTAGGTCTCTGGATAGTGCCCTGTAATGTACAATTAACAAACCATTCAAAACTAAAGCATTAGTTCTATTTGAACTAATCACCTAAATGGGCCTGAATGCAAGTGGGAAAAAAAGTGAAAAATTATCTTACAGGAAACACAGAGCAAAGTTAAATTAACTTAATAAGTACCCTGAAAAAAAAGCAAACTTTTGTCTTGCATTCCATTCTTGTACTTTAACCACTTAAGGCCCGGACCAATTGTCAGCCTAAGGACCTTTTTACAATTTCGCACTGCACTGCTTTGCGCTGAATTGCGCAGTCATGCAATGTTGTACCCAAACGAAATTTACGGCCTTTTCTTCCCACAAATAGAGCTTTCTTTTGATGGTATTTGATTGCCTCTGCGATATTGATTTTTTACGATATAAAAGGAAAGACTGAAAATGTTTAAAAAAAAAAAAAAGATAATTTTCTACTTCTTGTTATAAGAAAAATCTAATAAACTAAATTTTAGTCATACATTTAGGCCAAAATGTATTCAGCCACATGTCTTTAGTAAAAAAAAATGTCAATAAGCGTATATTTATTGGTTTGCGCAAAAGTTATAGCGCCTACAAACTAGAGTACATTTTCTGGAATTTACACAGCTTTTAATTTATGACTGCCTATCTAATTTCTTGAGGTGCTAAAATGGCAGGGCAGTACAACCCCCCCCCCCCCAAATGACCCCATTTTGGAAAGTAGATACCCCAAGGAAATTGCTGAGGGGCATGTTGTGCCCATTGAATATTTTTTTTTTGTCCCAAGTGATTGAATAATGACAAAAGAAAAAAATTGACAAAGTTGTCACTAAATGATATATTGCTCACACATGCCATAGTTATATGTGGAATTGCACTCCAAAATATATTCTCTGCTGCTTCTCCTGAGTACGGGGATACCACATATGTGGGACTTTTTGGGAGTCTAGCCGCGTACGGCACCCTGAAAACCAATCATTGCCTTCAGGATTTCTAAGGGTGCAAATTTTTGATTTCCCTCCTCACTACCTATCACAGTTTCGAAGGCCATAAAATGCCAAAATAGCACAAAACCCCCCCAAATGACCCCATTTTGGAAAGTAGACACCCCAAGCTATTTACTGAGAGGCATGTTGAGTCCATGAAATATTTTAAATTTTGCCACAAGTTGCAGGAATATTCCAATTAAATTTTTTTTTGCACAAAGTTGTCACTAAATGATATATTGCTCACATGCTATGAGCATAAGTGAAATTACACCCCAAAATAAATTCTGCTGCTTCTCCCGAGTATGGGGATACCACATGTGAGGGACTTTTTGGGAGCCTAGCCACGCACAGGACCCCAAAAAACAAGCACTGCCTTCAGAATGTAAATATAAAAACGCTACCAAAAAAAACTGTTAGTGATCGCAGGGATCAGGCCCGACTCTGCGAACGCTGCAGTTATGGGTTAAGTGTTTTGTAAGTGACAGTGATCGATCGATACTGCACTTGGGTGGGCTGGGCGGAGGGGCAAAACACAGGTGCTAGCAGGTATCTGGGCTGATCTCGTTAACAATGCGTTTTTTTGGAACCCTAAACTGCTGGGGACGCTGGTATAGATCTGATCAGATCAGATATTGATCTGTTCAGATTCTATACCACTACGGGAGGTGTATGCTTTGTGCGTGGGTGTTAGCGGTACAGGCACTAACCAAGCGCTGCCGGGGGCGACGCAGACCCTGACCCTAAAATCTAATTGATATCACCCGCCGGGTGATCAGGGGGTTAAACCTTTATTGGGTAATAAATGGTGGGTGCCCTGATGCTATAAAAAGCAAACTAACCAGAGTCACCCGTAACACTTATACGGTGATCGCTGGTGAAAGGGTTAACTCTAGGGGCAATCAGGGGGATAAAATCTTTATTAGGTAGTATATGGGGGTACCCAACTCTATAAAAACCTGGCAGTGAACATAAAAAATAACTAGCTACCTAGCGGCACCAATGACACTAATGCAGCGATCAGAAAAACGACCGCTTAGTGACACTGGCAAAAGGGGGTGAAAGGGTCAACTCTAGGGGCTTAAACCTTTATTAGGGGGGCTACCCTGGACCTAACACTAACTGCCCTGACACTTTTTACTGTCACAACTGACACTAAATGCAGTGATCAGTAAATAAATGATCACTGCAATCAGTGACACTGTGACTGGGAGGGGGGTGATTTGTGTGCCTATGTGTACCTACGTGTCAGTGTAGTGTTGGTGCACTTACGATCTCTGTTCTCCTCACAGTCCGCTCAAAAAGACCGCCCCGAGGGGAATGACATCACTTCCCCCCTGCCTGTGTTTACGCAACACAGGCAGGGGAAGCTTCTCATTCGCCAGGAGCTATCAAGAGGGGATGGCCAGAAACCAACGGCCATCCCCTCATCCCGGATCGCTCCTGAAGCAAAACGGACCCCCCACCCGCTGGAAGGCAAGCACGTACATGTACGTGCTTGTGCCTGTCGGTGCCATTGTGCCGACGTACATTTACATGTGGCGGTCCTTAAGTGGTTAAGCTCCATAGCTGTATACAGTGGGAAGTTATCTAATAGCACTGCTGCCTCTGACTACTGATCTCAAGAAATGTGGTGCTGTCACTGCTGTGCTGCTCACTGTTCCTTTGCTGAAGAGAAAGTTGCAGTACAGTTGCTGAAGAGAAAGTTGCAGTACAGGCATCTCACTGCTTCATTCTTTCTGTGGATATGTTATTTATGCACCTTCCCTGATGCTTATTGACTATACCCTTGATCTGGGGTGCAGCTTTGACATAAAACAATAGCTTACCTTCACCAAGATGGCTGCCACTACACGGATAACCGTGCAAAACAAGGTATAGTAAGTCAGTAACAAGGTTAAGATAAGCTGCAGCGATCCAGGAGTCAATACAGGTGACTATTTTGTTTGCCTTTTTCAGACACAGCTTCCACAGAATAATGACAGATTTGTTTTGGAATCGGTTTACCTAGAAATGCTTATTTATTGATCAAGCGATAAAAAAAAAAAAATATATATCACATTAGCCATGCTCATCTCACTTTGGAGATGAACACCACCTCCCTTGCATTCTGATTTTAAGATGGCTATCAATTTGTTTATTTACTCATGGTCCGATAGGTCCCCACTTTAAGTCAAAACCTACATCTAACTTAAGGTGGTGGAATGTTATCGACATTGCTAAAATAAAAACCCTGTCAAGTCTCAACATACCTCTCAGACAGCATAGATGGTTGCTTCACATTCCACCCGCTTTCTCCATCTTCAGTGATATGTGTCACCTGCTTCACCAATTTCTGGGAAATCTCCTCACATCTGTTCATAAGTTTTAAAACCACAGCTCTTTCCTTGATCAGTATTTTACAGTTCCAAACCATGTCTAACGAAAGAGTATTCACTTTGTTTATTTTGTTAAGCTGCAAAGAGAAAAAAAAAAAAAATTATATATAGTGTTTTGAGAAATCAGTTTAAAATTACTTTCAGCCCTGGTTCATGCTGCACGCAATTCGCACAGGAATCGCACCATATTCTTGTGCAAATCACATGCAATTCTGTGTGGTTGTGATTTGCACTGGAACAGGATGTAAACACCCAATGCGTTCCTATTCAGGCAAACACACTGCATTTTGCGCCCTGCTTTATATCCTGCAGCAGATCGCATAAACACAAGTGCGATAGCTATGAAGTACGGGAAACGCACAGGAATATTGCTGCATTTACTGTACCTCATCAGTGTGAACCAGGGCTCAAACTTCTCAGGTTATAGTCCCGCTGTTGCTGCTTTACAGTTTTTATGCAAATATCCAAATGCAACAGTCTGCTAAATAATTTGGCAATTCCTTCCACACAGCAATATAGCCTAGAACAGCCTAATGCAACTAGGGTACTGTGTCACCCTTGGGTATTGTGGCAAAATGCCAAAATATTGCCTCAAATTAGCCTACAAATTATAACAAAGCCACAGGTTTTTATTGGGCAGAACTATAACCGTGGGCACAGTGTGGGCCAGCAACCAGCATCCTAACTCCTCAGGTCATCAATAGATAAGGAGCACATCTAGTTCCTGCCCAGTGTCCTAGTTTAAGTGAAAAAATAAAAATAAAGGCTGGTCCAAACAAACGATTTCCTTCACCAACACGTGCAGCGGCTGTCAGTGCTGTATGTAACCTCAGATAGGAGTATAGAGCGATGTGTTCCTGCACCAGGATGGCGACTTCCCGTGCTGCTCCTGGAACAAAATAGAGTTTGCTCAGCCATTCACAGGAAACTTAATTTTCTGAATATAAGGCTGCCTATAAGTGGCTGATGAAGGGAAGCTGGCCAATGATCACAATCTCACAGAATTGAGGCTACATACAGCTCATGAAGTGCTAACAGCCACTGCATGTCCTAGTGAAGGAAATAGCTTCACTAAAACATGGAGTTAGGCTTTAATGAACTGTTGTACACTGCACCTGCACTGCCTGGATGGATGGAGGAAACTGAAATGGCTCAGGCAGCCCATGAGCAAGAGCCTGTAATCTTTAATAAAGATATGACCTAGTTGATAAAAAAGCTTTTTGATTTTCTTGCCATAACCTTATTTCCTCCTGTAACGGAGTCAGTGTTTAGGGAGATTACAGGTAGCTACACTACATTTATGGACCTTGCTCGACTGACAGGATGCTTAAAGGATTTAGGGAACGGCTAAGCCAACTCAAATGAAAATGTTTGACGTTATTTGCTCCAAGCCGTAATTTTCTCAGACCTATTTCTTACTTATTTAACTTAATACAGGACAAAAGTAAAACTAGAAATAGATATAGATCTGGTTCCAAAACAATTAAAATAAAGCCTACGCCTCCTTAGTTTATACATACACATTTTTATGATATACAGTATCTCACATTTTTATAAATATTTTATTATATCTTTTCATGCGACAACACTGAAGAAATAACACTTTGCTACAATGTAAAGTAGTGAATGTACAGCTCGTATAACAGAGTAAATTTGCAGTCCCCTCAAAATCCTAAAAACCTAAGCCATCAATGTCTAAACCGCTGGCAACAAAAGTGAGTACACTCCTAAGTGGAAATGTCCAAATTGGGCACAATTGGCCATTTTCCCTCTCTGGTGTCATGTGACTCGTTTGTGTTACAAGGTTTTAGGTATGAATATGGAGCAGGTGTGTTAAATTTGGTGTTATCACTCTCACTCTTTCATACTGGTCACTGGAATTTCAACATGGGACCTCATGGCAAAGAACTCTGAGGATCTGAAAAAACTAATTGTTGCTCTACATAAAGATGGCCTAGGCCAGTGATGGCGAACCTTGGCACCCCAGATGTTTTGGAACTAAATTTCCCACGATGCTCAACTACACTGCAGAGTGCATGAGCATGATGGGAAATGTAGTTCCAAAACATCTGGGGCGCCAAAGTTCGACATCATTGGCCTAGGCTATAGGAAGCTTGACAGGACCCTGAAACTGAGCTGCAGCATGGTGGCCAAAACCACACAGCGGTTTAACAAGACAGGTTCAAATCAGAACAGGCCTCGCCATGGTCAACCAAAGAAGTTGAGTGCACGTGCTCAGCCTCATATCCAGAGGCTGTGTTTGGAAAATAGATGTATGAGTGCTGCCAGCATTGTTGCAGAGGTTGAAGTGGAGGGTCAGCCTGTCAGTGCTCAGATCATACGCCAAACTCTACATGGCTGTTGTCCCAGAAGGAAGCATCTTCTAAAGATGATGCACAAGAAAGCCTGCAAACAGTTTGCTGAATGAAGTTTGCATGTCCTGTAGTCTGAGGAGACCAAGATAAACTTATTTGGTCCAGATGGTGTCAAGCGTGTGTTGAGGAAACCCGGTGAGGTGTACAAAGACAAGTGTGTCTTGCCTACAGTCAAACATGGTGGTGGGAGTTTCATGGTCTGGAGCTGCATGAGTGGTGCCGGCACTGGGGAGCTACAGTTCATTGAGGGAGCCATGAATACCAACATGAACTGTGACATACTGAAGCAGAGCATGATTCGCTCCCTTCGGCGACTGGGCCAACGGGCAGTATTCCAACACGATAACGACCCCAAACACACCTCCAAGACGACCACTGCCTTGCTAAAGAAGCTGAGGGTAAAGGTGAAGGACTGGCCAAGTATGTCTCTAAACCTAACCGCTATTGAGCATCTGTGGAGGAAAGCAAGGTCTCCAACATCTGCCAGCTCTGTGATGTCGTCATGGAGGAGTTGAAGAGGATACCAGTGGCAAACTCTGAAGCTCTGGTAAACTCCATGCCCATGTGCACTCAACTTCTTTGGTTGACCATGGCGAAGCCTGTTAAGATTTGAACCTGTCTTGTTAAGGCAGTGCTGGAAAATAATGGTGGCCACGCAAAATATTGACACTTTGGGCCCAATATGGACATGAGTGTGCGAGAGCTTTTATTGAAAAAAGTTTGATATATGCATATCAAATTTCGAGGTAAATTCCTATTTTACTGTTTGTCTCCAGTAACTACCGTAGAAAGCAGAAAAGAATTATAGCTTAGGAGAAACATGCAGCTGAAAGATAGTTAAAGGAACTAAAATGTGTATAACTTCACAGGCAAGGTTAAAACATATGTAACACTCAACTGATAAATGCACACAAAGTTATAAACCTCTCAAAAAAGAAAAAAAAAGTGTCGCCAGGTACTTCAAGGTAATCAGGACAAAATGTATTTTCATCTTAAGAGTTATAATTTGAACATTGTTGAAACTTGCAAAATGCATATTTATCCAGCACAAACAGATGGCACATAATAACATGGGTTTAACATCAATCACTTCCACAAAAATCATCAAGTTATCAAGCGCAGTTACTTGGAAGAGCTGTGCTTTTTCAATAAGAACCATTATGAATCAGAGGATCACATATGTCCCCCTACAGGTACAAACAAGCAGCTGTACAATATGTACAAACCTGTTAAACATTGTAATAGGCCACTATACTACATACCACTTCACACTGCCAGAGAAAAACAATTAGAAGTTTATAAGCAGATTTTGTTTTTACAATCCGATGTTATAAAATTACCCAAACTCCAAAATGTTTTATAAGCTGGCCAAAAAAACATTTTTTTTCTTCTTCATTCAGCCAGTGAGCGAATAAAAAAAAAAAAAAAAGTGAACCGATACTTCCATACACATGTTTAACCACTTCAGCCCTGGAAAAATTTACCTTTACCCCCTTCCTGTCCAGAGCACTTTTCGCGATTCAGCACTGCGTCGTTTTAACTAACAATTGCGTGGTCGTGCGACGTGGCTCCCAAACAAAATTGGGGTCCTTTTTTTTTTTTACCAACAAATAGAGATTTCTTTTGGTGGCATTTGATCACCCCAGCAGTTTTTTTTTGCGCTATAAACAAAAAAGTAGCGACAATAAAACACATTTTTTATTACTTTTTGCTATAATAAATATCCCCCAAAAATATATAAAAAAAAGAAAAAAAAATTTTCCCTCCGTTTAGACCGATACATATTCTTCTACATATTTAAAAAAATCGTAATAGGCGATTATTGATTGGTTTGCACAAAAATTAGAGTTTACAAAACAGGGCATAGTTTTATGGCATTTTTATAAAAAAAAATTTAAATGGGGGCGATCAGCAAATTTTTATTGTGACTGCAACATTTTGGCGGACACAGACATTTTTGACACATTTTTGGGACCATTGTCATTTATGCAGCAATCAGTGCTATACAAATGCACCAATTCCTGTGTAAATTACATTGGCAGCGAAGGGTTTAACCACTAGGTGGCAGTGTAGGGGTTAAGTGTGTCCTAGGGATGCGTTTCTAACTGTGGAGAGCATGGCAGAGATCAGTGACACTGTCACTAGGCAAAAGGGGAGATGCTTGTTTATATTAGTATCTCCCCGTGACGAGATTGAGTCTGTGGGACCCACAACCCGACTTGCAGAGCTTGCCGCGGGTGCACCCGTTGGCTGCCTCTTAAAGGGCAACTTACAGGTACACGATTTCTGCCTGTACGAGCCCTTCTGCCATATATTGGCGAGAGGCAGTCGGCAAGCGGTTAAGGTGGCTGGGGGAATCCTCCCTGCAGTACAGACCACAGCACAGACCAAAATTTCGATTGACAGAATATTGGTGTAGTGTATCTCACGGAATGCGAATGTAGGGCCTTCTACGTGGGCAAAACTAAAAACATTTTTTCATAGGGTCAGGGACAATGTGTCCCTGGTCTAAGAAAGAATGGAGACCTCGATTAGCTGACATATGGGACTCTATCATAGCTTTGCACTGTTCAAAATTACGTTTTTCGCTTTGGAGCATATACCAGAGTGGGTGATGTGGATAAACGACTTATACAGTGCGAAACTAAATGGATCCACACCTTGTTAGCTACTAAACATCCTGGACTGAACGAGTCCATTAGCTATAAATATATACCCTTTCTTTAGGGTCATGAGTCTCTTTGTAGATAAGTCTTTGTGATAAAACTAAAATGCTTTGTAATTGGGATCCATTGTTGGGACCCCAATAATTTAATGACCATTTCCTGCTGTATATTAAATTGCACATTATGTTTGTTTTGTAACTCGTACTTGCCTTGGCCTTACCCCTTTTTTTTTTAATGTGAGGAGAGGTATTCATTTCTCTTTTTTTTTTTACCATATCCCGATTTTCATTCATTGGAATGTCTTTCCCATGGTGGGCCACTAGATGGCAATATCTAACCGAATCTAGTTACTTATCGGCACATTGATATAGAGATATGCGATCATATGGACGCCCAGGGCGTCCTCTCCGCCAACCATATGGGGAGTTTTTCTCCAGTTGTGTTTGTGGGGTTGGCACCACTGGCTCATTGTGTTCCCTTGATTGGATACCCACCTGCCAACACTAGGCTTGGGACAATGGGCATTGAGTTGGCAGCCATGGGCTCTTTTAGCCAGAGGCCCAGACTTTCCATCATAGCGCCGCATGACTATCGCGCCTGCGCATGTAGTCATTTCTGGACACCAAGGTGGTGGAGGGGAAATAAAAGGATCCCCCTTTCTGCAGATATGGCAGCGGTGGAGTCGTGGGTCAAGTAGTATGTGATGCTTCAAGTCTTTTCAAGGTAAACATATTTGGGTTGTAGTATGGACTTTCATATTGGAAGCTAGTAAGTTGGTCTGAATGGTTTTTCTCCCGTTCGTTGGTCATTGATTAGGATATGTGTCTGCTTGGAAGTTCACTCTGGGAAAGTCCGCCTTCAAATTTGGTAACCATCTGGGAGAACCATTTGCTAAGATATCGTCCACCACTGACTAGTTACGAAATCTGTATTCTGAGGTTACAATATGTTTATTCTCCCTTGGTTAATTTTTGTTGATTTTTTTTAGATTGAGCTCACAATATATCCCTTTCCATCAGGGTCGTGACCTCCATAGAGGAGACACGTTTTACAGTTCAGGTGGGGATACAGGGGGACATTCTTGGGTCCAATGCATTTGCACAAAATTGTAATTTTGGTTTGATTTGTTTAAAATTTGTTATGCTTAGTGAATATTGATCTTCTAACACATTGTCTATAGTGACCATACTATGCAGTGCTTATTGAAAGTCTCCTGAGGGAGCCATTGCCTGGTATAACATGTAGAGCATGAAGCTACTGCTGGCGACCGTATGATTGTTATTATAGGATACTGTGATTTTTTATTTATATTTTGTATCAATATTTTTATATATCTGACCATAACATTTTCTTTGGCATCCTAAAAATCGAATTCCCTTTCTTCTTCCAATATACAGTATGTGCTGCTTTGTGTTTTTTTTTTTATCTGAACTAAACGTTTATATTTTTCCTTTCGTTATAAAGTAAGGCCCCTTTCACACTTGTGCGACTTGTGACTGCAAATGTCGCACAAGTCATACCATATGATTTCCAATGAGTACCATTCATATCCGAGAGACTTCAAGTCGTAGCGACTTCAATGTTGTCCCAGCACTACTTTGGTACCACTTTAAGGCGACTTGAGGTTCATAGACTTCAAGATTTCACAGGCGTCACTTTAAGTTAAGTTAATTTCAGGTCTTCAGCACTTCCGGACCACCCTCTGTTATTATACGGGGGCTCTTTGAAGTGGAATATCGTTGGTATGGAAGCAGCTAGCTGCCATAACCCTGGTATCTACTGTGGGCGGTCCGCTTTCAGATAAAAGTAATATCCATTACATTTTCTTGGGCATCCTAAAAATCCCATTCCTTTTCTTCTGCCAATATATGGGGTTTTATTTTTATTTTTTTTATAGTTGACTCATGTTAGTTGACTTTTTACACCGTGTCCTGGAACCAGAATTGGGTTGCAAAGAAACAGGACTGTTTTAATTCCCCTCTCCCCAGCTACACATAGCTTTTACGTCACCACCACCCCCAAAAGTCTGTGCTCTAATCATGTGCCTGCATAGTTTATGTTCAAGTATACCACAGGGATAGTAGCCCTATCATGAGAGAAATAAGGTAGCCACCACTGCTGACTATCTAAAATTGCTGGTTGCCAGGCTGTTATACTGCAAGGGCTTCAATCTTTTCTATGTAGCCAACCAGGAACCACCTTGCAGATCAAGAAAGTTTGGAAAGAGTACATTGTTTGTTTCGAGTCAGCCCCCTTAAAAAAATGGAACCAAGGGGGTAAGACAGCCAGGCAAGTAGCATTATGGAAAATGGAGGCAACAGCAGCAGCCCCCACAATTCTCTTATATCAGGTTTGCTTTAACTAAGCTTTTTTACTGAAAACAACTGTAAAAGGATGTCTAGCTATACAGACCCAATCATTAGGACAAATCCTTTAGCGTTGGTGCACACTAGAGTAATTTTTGATGCAACTTGAGCCTCCTAGAATTGCACAAAAAGAGAAACCACATTATATGCACGCAGCATGTTGCGATTTTGGAAAAGGTTCCTGTGCTACTTTGGTGTGATTTGCAGTGCCACTTGGCCCAGTAGAACTGCAAAAATGCAGCCAAGTTAAATCAAAGTCGCACTACATAACTGCCTCATGGCAATAATGGCAAAATCAAGTTTCACAGTACTGTGACCCAAGAATTAGGGTCGGTTCACGCCATGAATCGCATAGGGATGCAGTGTGATTCGCATGCAATCAGAATGTAGCCCAATTTTTGCAAAAAATTTTTTGAATGGGCTGATATAGTTTCGGACCGTACCAAAAATAGTACATGCACGACTCTAGAAAATGCACCACCACTGGTACTGTGTGTGCAACCTGCGTTGGGGTGTCATTAAGTTAACACTGACACCTGATGTAGATCCCAAGTGCAGTGCATTTTTAACATGGTGCAGAACTAAACTAAACTTTTTTTTATGGGCTCCCAGGAAGTTTACGCTATAATGTGCTAGTATGCACCCAATATAGCACATTATGACAGACTTACAAGTCAAAAAGCTATCCAGAGCTGTACTGTCACTGCTCCAGCAGGTCCCGGATGCTTCCATCTTCACCCAGCCTTCCTTCCTAGTTTGCGCTCTCAAGCCACTTGATGGCTGAGTTGCAATGACGTAACTGCTATGATGAAGTGACTCCTGTGCATGCATCGCATCACAGCACAGAGTCGCAAATGTCATCTGAGCAAGCAGAGCTCAGATTACATTACTGCTGACAGGCCGGGAGAGGCACTTATGAAAGCAGAGACCATTAGGCTCTCTTCGGTTATAAAAACCCTGCCGTCAGTGGTTTCTTCAATTTTTTAATACTGCTTTAAGGTGGTCGGCGTTGGCTTATTTTTCACGTGACTGGCTTATTACAAAAATGGTTCTATAGCAGCATTCGAGAAAGTACAACCCTAAAAGGGAACAGCAACAAGTAGAAAAAATAGTGGCAACTATAACACTCTAATATGCAAATGTGATTAGTCCCACATTCTTAAAATAGTTCATCATTGGTGCCATTTCTTCAACATAAAGTGCTTCATAGAAAACAAAAGTGCTCCAGTGCAAGTTACTTGCACTGGAGCACTTTTGTTTTCTATAAAGCACTTTAAGTTGAAGAAACGGCACCAATGATGAACTATTTAAGAATGTGGGACTAATCACATTTGCATGTTATTAGTTTGTATACATTTATGCTTTTTGGTTGCTTATAGAGATATATGCACTGATTGTGAATTTCTTGTAATGGTCCAGAATAGCGCTGTGGATTAACGATTTAATGTGTGACAAGCACCCGATTTATGGTTATTTGGTGAACAGCAGCAGTCCTACACAAAACATTAGCATAGTTGACGTCCACTTAATAGTTTGATGTACAGGCACTAAGCTGGATTATTCATTCGGTTTTATTTTTCAGGGACAGCGATGTGCGCAAAATGCTACAAACTATAACACTGTAAACATTTTCAATCACTTTAAAGACAATCTTTACCTTCTATAAACAGTAAAAAAGAGAAGGCATGGGCCCAGATCATCACATGACCACAGATTTAGAGGAATATAAAAATCATTAGGGTAGCCCCCCATCCTTATTAGATGGGGGGATCCGGAGATCAGCTTTAAAATTTAACAGATTTAATCAATGTCAGACTCCCCATAATACCGACTATAGACAGTAATTCAGCAGCGTGTCACTGCAAAGCAATATAAATTCAAACTGAAACTTCACTTAGAGTATCCTGTGAAGGTAGAGGGCTTATTTATGAAAACATGGCAATGCAACTATGCACTTTTTTCAACAGATTACAAAGTTAATGGCCTTCATCAATCTGCCAAAAGCAAACTCATGACCACAACAGCACCAGAAAACAAGCACTGTCATTTAAAAAGGCACCTCTAGCTGCCCGAAACTACAAAAAGACTGAAAATGTAGGTGCAGACTGCTGTAGACCCAACATATATACGTGATGATGTACAATTCTGTTATGTATGTATTCAATCAAAGCCAGAAGAAAGGCTTCCAAAATTGCCTGAGGTTCACTAGGTGTATGGACAGCAAACGCACATGTATCACATTGTAAAAAAAGAATACTAACACATGATTGATTATTAGCTACAGGTCCTAGGTTTCTTCTGCTTCAAGAGAACTTTAAAAAAAAAAAAAACACAACAAAAAAAATGCATCTTTGTCTAGCACAACTGTAACCACATTGCAATTTTAGCAACCATAACGCACTCTTTTAGGCTCCATTCACACTTGTGTGACTTCAGAGCCATGCAATTTCCATTGCACCTTTGATGCGACTTTGGCTTTGACTGTTGCACAACTGTCACAGTGATAAAATTAATATGCGACTTTCATGCAACTTTTTATTGCACTCAAGGCACATCAAGGTAGCACAGGAACCTTTTTAATGTCCCTGCAGTTTACGGCACTCAAGTCCCATCAAAGTAGTGCAGGAACCCATGTTAAGTTGCATAAATTTTAATGGCTTCCATTGAAGTACATGATCTGCGACTTATGTGACTTTATGTGCCCAAAGCCCTAAGACAAGTCGCACAAGTGTGAATGGAACCTTAATCTTTGGGCAAGAAAATAAATGTATATACTAGGATTTAAATGTGACACGCTGTATGAAAAATTAGGGCTTGCAATATGTAAACATCTACAGAAACTCAAACACACTGTAAAATTGTGTTCTGTAGCTAACAAAACTATTTACCTAGTTAACGTGTACATCTGCACAGGAAAAAAGTTGCGAACATCAAATGTTAAAAGAAAATTTAGACAGAATTAAGTAAACGTTATTCACTCTTTGGCAACATGAAGCCATTAGAAGAAATAAGAATTTTGTGTGCATTAGCAACATCTCTGGGCATGTAGTTACAGCAACCAAATAACATAAGGGCGTTGGTTTTTTGAAAGACGTGTTTAATCAAATAAAAGGAAAAAAAAAAAAAACCTTTCAATTCACTGCAGGTCAGTACAGCGTTTACAACATTATCTTTTTTTTTTTCTTTCACTTTTGCCAAAGGGGGTAAAAAATTGAAGAGACACATCTGAAGAAAAGACAGCCCTTTAGCAAATAGTTTTACAAAGAATTAGCAAAGGCGAAGCCCGACAAGTTCAGCCTATCAGACAGATGTTGTCAGGCCAGCCAAAAGCTCCAGGCAAAACGATCTTTCCCTGTGCAAAGTGCGGCTTGTGAATCTGCACTGCAGCTTTAGCAATTACCTTTCTCCGTCCTGTTTTGTAAAACAAAGGAAGAAAAAAAAAAAAAAAAAAAAAGTTTCTGTTTTTGTGAAGGAATAGCAAAAAAGTGGCCCTGATAACCATTATACCTAGAAACCATACCCACATTAGTACATCACATGGTGATCCATCAAAATACAATCACCTTCTGAAAATACGCTACGTTTTAAGAACGATTTGCAAGTCACAACGCATTATACCCACCGAGGCCTGCAAATTTGCACTTTAATAATTAGTACTTGCACACAAGAAAAAATAAAAAAATAAAAATAAAAAAAGATGTATGGAGAAAAAACATAATAAATAATTTTACCGGCACAGAGAAATTGCATTATTAGAAACAGAAAAATGTGCAGAAAAATTGTTCGATGTACTTACCAAGTCAGTGTGACAAATTTTCCTTTTCCAAAATCCCTCATTTTAAAGCCCTCTGCTATGTAAACGCCTGTTAACATTCCCTCAGAAAATGGCAGGGTTGTGCAAGCACAAGAAACAAGTGAGAAAATCCCTTGCACAGCAGAGGTGATAGACATGCAGTACAATGGTGAAAAGATACTGTTTTAAGAAGAAACTTGAAAAATAATGCTGGCATCCTGAAACATGGAGCAGTTCCTGCAGCTGTTTTCCCTAGGCAGACGCAGTTGAGATAAAAATCCTTCAGCATTCTTGCTTTCTGCAAAAGTTTCCTGTAAAACAGCTCAGAACAGACTGGCAAAGTTCTTCTCCCCATATGAAAGCTCTTATGTCTGCTTCTGCAAAGCACTGAACCAAGTTCCTAGGTTGCTGAATGAGTGACAGCATTGCCAGCCAATCAGCAAAGGTTTTTCAGGAAAATCACCCCTTAATTTATTCAAAATTAGGTCATATGAACTGCTATTGGCTTACAAGGAATATAGTGTTAGCTTACTCAGGGAAAAGGCCACCCATCTATGCCTCCTTAAGGTTGTAGACACCTCTTGTCTAGGACCATAAAAGGAATATATATATATATATATAAAAAAAAAGTACTGTACACTGAAAACTTACCAGAGAATCCCAAGAATTGAAGGGCCGGAGCTCAGTGATCCTCTGAGCTTTTTTTAGAGAGCACTGAGGGATCAGAGAGAGCTCATCCAAAGAAGCATCTTGAAGGAATCTAACTATTTTAGTTTTGTGTTCTTCCTCCATTATCTCATCACTACTGCTGTAGTCTTCATCCAGAACACTGCCTGCATCCGAAGCAGACTCATCGCTTTCTGAGTCTCGTTTAAAGCTGATCAGTTTTTTTTTGCCTTTTGATTTTTTCTTTAAACCATTCTGCATCAGTGCATTAGATTTGTGATCTGGCTTGGCTTTGGTGCTGTTTTTAGGATTGGTTTTGTCACTTTCTGATGTTCCATTGCACGCAGCGCTTTTGGAAGTGCTCTGCAACTCATCTGTTTAAGTAATGAAGACAAAACAGTTTTAATATAAATTTTGCATACAAGCATTTGCGGCTAATTGCACTATCTGGCACTTTTGAAGCCCATAGATTAATTGCTTTAGGAATACGGAGTTACGTTATTTTGGCTTTAACAAAAAACAAACAAAAAAACAGGTCTGTGGAATATTCCAAACAGGTTCTGGGCCAATTAAAACCATCTTCATATTAAGATAATTTATCTACACTTGACCAACCCATTTGGTCTAGGTTTTTAAAAATGTCACTGAGGAAGCAAAAATTAAATGCTGCAAATGGGATAGGACTTGGTTAAAAGGTAACGATGCTAACGTCCCAAAAAAAAAAAAAAAAAAAACACATGCTGGGTAATGCATTATTCCCTCTCTTTCTCGGTCAACTGGGTGGGACTACACATGGTGCTTAGACCTTTGTCCAATCACAGCAGAGATTCCTTATGCCCTACTTGTAATATTTTCCACAAAGATAGCTGCTGCAGAGGTTAGAGGATATAGTGTGTGAGATGAATTACCTACACATACAGCAAATCTTAGAATTAAGGTGCCAACCCCTTTACAATTTTACACTTCTGTTTTAAAGGATGAATTGCGCACACAGATCTTGGAGCTGAAAAATAAAATAATGCTACACAGGATATTACAGTACTTCAATGCACACACAATACTGCTATATGTGAATATACTGTATAGTATCTACTGTGACTTTCAGGGTCTGAAAATGTATAACACATACAAAATACAATGGTAAAAAAATAAACAAAGACACAGCTCTAAAAACCTTTTCAAGTTTTATAGACAAGAGCGTTTGTGACAAAAATATATAGATTTTCCCTAAGATTTCCATTTTTGTTGAGATATATTCTGTATCTTCAGTACACTTAAAAGGACATCAGGGGTGCAGATTTTCTTATTACAATGGATATGGTGATAATACTAAGAGCAGAGCCTTCCTCTGAGATCTTCTAGCAAAGCTTAGAATAGAAATATTAAGGCTTGCTACAGATTCTGCAATGTAAAAAATTCAGTGTTTTTTCTCAGTCAACAAAACAGGGGGTAATTTCACATGAAGGGCCCCTGCACATCATTTTGCTGCAGTAACATATTACACACAAATGGTGTGGCATTCATATTGCGATGCAACAAACTTCAACGCAGAGTAATATTCTTTAGTGCTTTCCCAGCTGGTGCTGAGGGAAAAAACATTGTTCAGAAAAGGAAAGATCAATGCCACTGACTAACACACATCCTGCTGTAAATTTTGTATGCAGTAAGGATTGCTGACCAAAATGACCATGTGATCAGAGAACTAACGAGTCAGTAATCATGCTGTCCTTGTAACACTGTCTGTGATATTACAGTGAAAATCCATTTTCAGTATGCTGGAAAATCTGTTTACAGACTGCTCTTTTCTTTATACAGAACACTGTGTATCCAGTGTAACAACAGCAAAGAAAAAGATAAAAACATGAATGCATCACTTACCCATTGTTCTCGTAAGAGATCTGCTTTTGTATTGTGCTTAAAGCATATCTAAGAAGTAAAATGGAATATATTGCAGCATACCATTTCATAAACAGGCCATAGACGGTTCAAATCTTGGCCGACTCAGCAGGTACCCATTGAGATTCGAACCATGTATGGGCAGGCTGAATGTACCCGATCAACCAACTTGGGTACATGTGACTATTGTTAGAGGCCATTATAGCCTCTGTCCCAGTGCCAGTGTCCACCTGGCAGGGACAGCTCCCCACCCCCTGCCTGCGTTGATGGGGGAATGGAAAGAAAAATTGCTCCATCTATGGTCAGCTTTAGGTGTGGTGGCTGAATTCACTTTCTTTTTTTTGGTCTTCAATTTGTTTTGACCTGGTGATCCTGCCAATAACAAACATCCTGTTCTAGGGCAACAATGCTCTGTCACTGTACCGGGTCTATAAAAGGAGCAGCATTTTCACCCTAGGAAGGCAAGTGTTTTAAGACTACAGAACACCATCAAAGTCCTTTCTTGTTCACAGAGAACTGTAAATGTATTTAACCCTTTCCCTGTGAGACCTTGCTCTCCGATTTTAATCTCAAGTGGCAAGACCATTTTTGCATTTTTTCACTTTTTGATTACTTTTCACATACAGCTTTCATTGTATAAAAAAAAAAAAATTTTTTGAAAACACAGAACTGATAGAATAAACGACCGTGCAGCTGATTGTATAAGTTCTATAGTATAGCTATCAAAACAATATTTTCTTCAACACTAAAATCATTATTAGTACACACAAATACAACAAACTACAAAATCTAAAACAATAAAACTGTAGAGTTAACATATTAAAGTGGTTGTATAGTCCTTTTTACAACTTTTACCTACAGGAAAGCCTATAATAAGGCTTACCTGTAGGTGAAAAAAAATCTCCTAAACCTGTACGGTTTAGGAGATATTCCCCTCACAATGCACCGCTGACTGCAGCCGGGCATGCGCACAGGGGATTCTTGGCTGAAAGTCCGGCAGACGCTGGACCCTGCCGGGAAGAAGTCTCCCGTGAGCCACTCACAGCGCCGGAGCTGTGATACCCGGAAGACAGGCCGAGGGAACATGTCAGCTCCCTCGGCATGCATTTTGGCGAGATGTCGGGGCCTCGTTATAAGGTAAGTATTTCATAATGTGCTAGTATGCTGTGCATACTAACTCATTATGCCTTTTCCCTTGCAGGTATGAAAAAAAAAAACTCAGCGGCTTTACTACCAGTTTAATTTTAAAAATTGTGCCCTTTTGCAAGAACTGAAAATCAAAAGGAACGTAAAACTGTAGATAAGTAATCTGGAGGTTGGCCCCACACTAAATACTGTGGCAATGCCCCAGGTCTGCAGTGCTGTGTGTGTAATGTGATAAAATGATGCAGGCATATATTTTATTGCAAGGAAGCATGCCACAATGCAATGCAACAAATCACAGCGTGGACATAGTTGAATAAACCATTTTTTTTTTAAAAACAAATCAAGTACAGCTGTGCTTTTGCACAACATCCACCAGCAATTTGGGGGTGCAAAACTGCACCAACAATGGGAGGGGTTTAAAATCTGTACAGCGCACAGTGATCAAAAGCATGCAACAGACTGCCAGTATCAGGTGTATATACCGGTAATGTTGAAAATGCAAGCGCCAGGAGTGGGTAATGTACAACAATCCACAGGTCAGGAGTGTGTAATGTACATATTTGCAGAGTTAACAAAGTGCAAGGGTTAGGAAGGGATAATGCACAAGCAGATGAAGCAAAAGCTGCAAAGGCAGAGGATAGGGGTGAATGGCGGCATGACAAAAATGTTGCGTTCGGCCATCAAGCATGATGCAGGTTTATATGGGTTAAATCAGAAGGCGAGTAAGAAATTTTAATCTCTCTCAGTGCCTGTCAAACCACCTCTGAAAAGTGATCCACAACAGATTGCTCTTCAGAGCGTGACAAGTGTACACTAATCTAAAGCATTAGTGCCCCTTGTAGGGTCTGTTTCCAGGGAAGTAAACATCACCCAGGCTAAAACCGCAGCATACTCATCCTGCCCTGACCTGCAGGCTCTGAAATGGTGGTGGACTGCCTGTAGTCAAGAGGAGGCAGAGAGGGGACTCTCTACTTCTGAAAGGGTAATCCTACAATCTTCAGCAATTACAAAACAACTTCCCCTAGCCCCATTTGTTTAGAAAGGGGACTATAAAGATTTTCAGGTGCCCCAGCAGGTTGCCATAGAAGAGGCCAGGATTTAATTATTGACAACCCAAGTGCAAAAGAGTACTCTGCCTGCACCTCAAAGTCATTAAATAGTCCCCTTTCTGCCCCAGACACTATTAAACAAGGGGGAAGTTTTGGGGAAGTTTTTTTTTTTTTTTAATTGCTGAACAGAGGTGCCCAGATGTTGGGAGTCTCACTACAGAGCACTGAATAAGTATTGTCACCTTATTACAGGAAGGGTGTTACTGGGTACAACCACCACATCCAAAGCCAAGAAAGCTGGGGTTAAAGCAAATCTTTCCAAATCACTTACATAGCGTATCGGACTTCTTTGCCTGCCCAATATGAGACAGCAGGGCCAATCTCAAGGCACAATCACATACTGATCCATACTTAAAATGATTAGTTTACTTTGTTCCCAGTGGCTGAATGGAGCAACAGAGGAGTGAAGGAAAGACTCAAGGAAAGGAAAAATTCACTTTAATGTTGTGGAGTCCGAGTTTTGTAAAAGTTAGTTGATCTGGCATAAGATATTTTATAACATGTGCATTTTCAAAAGTAATGTGTAACACTTCTACTTCTTACAATGTTTCAGACAGAGTTTTCTTTTTTTTTTTATATGTTTTTTATTGGAGAAAAAGGAACAGTACATAACACAACGTTATATATACCATGAAAACAGGTGTATATGGTACATATGACTAGTCATAATAGCAAGTACAACATTTAGAACAACCTAGGGAAGGATAACAAACAAACCCTTGATACTAATCATCCTGATGACTATTATAAAGCAAAGGGAGGGTAAGTGGGTCACGTTGTGAAGTAACTGGATATCTAATAGGGTAGCGGGTCAGTTGGACAACCCACGAGTAACTGATGAAGAAATATATATGAGTTGTTGCCATTGTTGAAGCAGTTACCTAAGGAAACCGGTATGGGATAATAATTTATGATAAGCTTTGATGACCGTATCTAATATGTTTTGCATAGGTTGTTGTCTGAGGCTATAACTGGTATGTGTGTCCAGCACACCACCAAGATTTTTAAAAGAGGGGGGGGGGAGGGGTGGGGGGGATTAAGAAAGGGGAAAAATTGGAGGGGGAGTGGGTAACTGCCAGGTGCCATAGCAGGTGTATATTGTAAATAAAGTGAAAGGAATATCCCATTTGAGGATGTGTTTCAGCTTCGTAACCTATAGAGGGTATAGAGGTCCAAGTAATTATGTCGATCGGACAGTCTTTTGAGTTGGGTAAGTGGTCGCATTACCACAACTAGATTGAGCCTTGGGAGGGTCTAGTAAATGGTCGATAGTTATCTCAATTGTGAAGTCTTTGTTTGTATTCATCAGTATATTTAAAGTGTAACCAGCAAGCCCATAGGGTAGTGAATTTTTGAGGTGAGTTGTGAGAGATTGCTATGAGTTCTTCCATTTCTGCAATCTTGTTGACTCTCATAAACCAATCACTTATGGAAGGAATTCTTGGGGAGCCCCAAAGAGGGGGTATACACAATTTTGCAGCATTAACAAGCATCATGGCCAATGATTTAAAGTAGGGTAAATTACCGGAGGTATGGAGATGGAGAATGAATTGGGCAGGGGAGAATTCGAGTTCGTATGTGGTAATTTTTGAGATCAGTTTGTGGACTTGAAGCCAGAATAATTGTATGTTTGGGCATGACCACCATATATGGAGGAGTGTCCCTCGTTCCCCTTGGCATCTCCAACATCTGTCTGACTGGGATGTGTTGAATCTGCTTAAAAGGTAAGGGGTGCGGTACCATCGTGAAATTATTTTAAAGTTTGTCTCTTGGGTGGAGACGTTTACAGATCCTCTATGTGCGTTTCGGTATATTATGTCCCAAGAGTCTTTTGTTAACTCAAGACTCAGATCTCTTGCCCAGTTATCACAGGCCCTGCCTTCGTTGGATTGGACGTTCCACCAGAACATATTCTGTATTTTGGATATAATATGGCGTTGTGATTCACTACTTAGACACATATTTTCGAAATCAGTCAACTCGTCGGAGAGATCTGATTGATTGTTGACACTATCAGTAAAGTGTTTGAGTTGCCAATAGGAAAGGGGGGTAAGGTTGTGTGCTTGCCACGTCTCAACTAGCTGTTCCCGGGGTAGAAGTTGACCGTTCCTGACTATATGATGTAATCTTATACCTATAGTAGGTTGCGAGTGTGTAAACGGGTGGCGATCCATACCAGGTGGGAAGAGTGGATTGGAGAGAACTGGCGAGAGTGGGCCTGGGTATTTGAAGAGGTGAAATAGGCGATTGGTTTGTTGAAAGCATTTCAGTGTGGCGCTTATTGTTGGGTGACTCTTAATGTTTTCTGGTAGGAGTTTGTACTTAATCCAGGGGCAGACAGAGTTCTGTAGTCCTGCAGGCAGCGCTGCTTGATATTCCAGCGCAGCGTTGTCAGCACAAACAGGAGCTTAAGAGAATGCCATTTTTCTGGCTGATGAACAGGTATTTTTTTCTTCTTGCAGCTTTGCCCTGACAAACCTAACTATAAAGTGAACCTGTTACTTAGTACACAGTGATTAGACATGGCAAGAACCTTTTAACTATCTTCCACTTGCTCCCATGCCAGGAAAACCCCTGCCTCTCACAGCATGGCACTCAGTGCCTGAATGGTCAGTTGACATGCTTGAATGCTATTAATGTGAGGGTAGTGTGGAGGCACCTTAGCCCAGTGTAATCCCTAGCCTTGCATAGGATTTTTAACAGGGGCTGCGCTGGGCATATGGGTACCTTTATACACCTTTATATACAAGAGCTTGCAGGAATATATTTACTACCAAATTTCATCTTCGGTTTCCTAGGAACTGGACAAACTGTATAAAAACATACATTTTGTGCAGTTCACTCAGGTTCAGAATATTGAGGCTATTTTATGTATTTTTTTAAATCAAAAGTAAAAGTTTATCGAGCATGAAGTAAAAAAAAAAGCCACAAAAATATAAAGTGTAACAAGCACTTTTCATAAAAGCAAGTACATTGACATACATACTGGATGTGAAACATTGAGGGACAAATTAACAAGTACCGGTGTGAACATACAAGGCTGTAGTATAGACGTAGGGGGGATATCGAGTACCCAGAGCATACGTAGTGAGATCATTTTGAGGTAGAGTGGAGATCATTCCTTAGCGGTGCAAGTGGAGGCATCTTCTAACCACCAGGCCCAAATTTTGTGATATTTGTTTGGGAAGCCCCTATGTGAGTAAAGTACTTTTTTTTTTTATATATATAAGGAAGGGTGGTAATAGCCCTGATCCACCGTTGTGGGGGAGATTCTCTCAACCAGGTCCTGGCTTTTGCATTCTGGCTAAGAATAGTGACTCTTGTAGGAATATATTAAAGGTATTTTTCCTTCTCAGAGATAGAGAGGCGGCCCAACACACACTGGCAGGGGCATTGGGTGAGAGGGGAGCCCATGCAAACGTGAAGGAATTTGACCCCCGCTGTTCCCAGTAACCTTGAATGGATGGACAGGACCATAGCAAATGATGGACAAGGACATGATGAACCGTGTTCTGGTCTGTATGTGGGGAGGCGAATGGGTGTCAAATAGGACACATCAGCCAGGTCCATCTCCCACTGATATTTCAATTGGTAGGCCAAGGCAGTGGCAAGCAGGTAGCATGAGGTGCTTGTAGAACAGGAAAATACGTTTTTTGGAGTCTGACCTCTAATTAAGTCCACTGGATATAGTAATTTGAGGCAGGGGAAGGAGCCTTGGAATTGAGAGTTAAGCGAATGTTGAAGTCGGAGGCAACGAAAAAAAAAAACATATGATTAGGTACACCAAAACCATCTTTCAATGCTTGAAATTATTTAACCAAACCGTTGGTTATGAGGTGTGAAAGATATGACCATAGATTGTGGTCTGGGACAGATGTCATTTCAGGCAGAAGCATGTTGCGTACCACAGTGGCACGTGGGTATGAAATATAGACACCTTGGTAAGGTTTATGGTCAATTGCCATTATGAAATACCATAAGGCTCCTATTGCCTATGTGGGATACCTCGTGAGTGCCACACAGTATAATTTGAAAGGGGTGAGTAACAGGGCGGGAGGCCGGGGAGCACAACAAGGTGAAGCACCTAATTTTGTCTACTTGGTTAAGGTAAAAGAAATGGAAGAGTTGGCAAGCAAAATAGGACAGGTCTGGGAGGGTGGTGCCACCTAGGTTGACAGGACACTTTAGAGCTCACCAAGATAGTTTGTGACGGGAGGGACCCCAAATGAATGTGTTGAGGATAGACTCCATGGGTCTGAATATACGTGGTGGTATGTATAGAGGGGCATGCCAAAAAATATAAAGTAATTTGTGGAGGAGTACCATTTTAACTAGATCGGTGCGTCCTATAACGCCAAAGGGGAGACGAGACTAATGTCTGCCTTTTGGTTTTTAGAATGTCGTACAAGGGTTCAAGGTTGAGACTTATGTAATCTTATAACGAACGCGATACTTGAATGCGTAGTATTTGATCCTGCTGGCCCCTAACCAGGGGAAGCGCAGCCTGATCAGAGCGCCTATATTCAATGGTAGCATTGGTGACTTGGCCCAATTAATCTGGAGGCAGGAAAATACCCCAAATTGTTTAATAAGCTGCAAGGCAGCCTGAAGTGATGGCCCAGAATCATTCAGATATAGGAGCATGTCATCCACGTATAGACTAAAGGACTTCAGTCACCTGTCCAAAACGGAGGCCGGTGATATCAGGGTGTGCCCTGACGGCATTGGCAAGGGGTTCTATTGCTAGAGTGTATAGAAGTGGGGATATAGAGCAGCCTTGGCGTGTGCCACAGGAGAGAGAGAAGGGATCCAAGACCCTGCCATTGAATTTGAGCCGTAGGGGCTGGTATAGGAGTTGGAGCAATTTAACAAATTTTGGGCCAAAGCTGAATGTGCGGAGACATTCCCATAGGTAGTTCCACTCTACAGAATCAAACGCCTTAGCAGCATCAAGACTGACCACTACTTTTGGAGCCAGGATTGTCATGGGTGGATTGGAGATTAATGAATAGCCTCTAGAGGTTAAATACCATGTTATTGGGCATGAACCTGATCTGGTCTGTGTGTATATGATCCAAGATTACCTTACTGAGACGCAGGGAAAGAATTTTAGCAAGTATATTGATATCCAATTGCAGGAGAGATATGGGGCGGTATGATTCAGGGAACAGCTGGTCCTTTCCTGGCTTGGATATCAAAACTGAGAGCTTCACCCATGGTGGTAGGGAGTGTGTAAGAATGCAGTCAACCCATTCTGAGAGTAGCTGGCGGTGGAGGTGTATAGGTCAGAATAGAAATTCCTGAACTCTCCAGCCGCTAGATCAGGGTCCGTAATCCATTCCCTGAGGCAGTTTGGAGTGTAACCACTACTGGGGGTTCATATTCAAGCTGTGCCATATAGGCAAGCAATTTGCCAGCTCACTCGCCGTGTTCGAAAATGCATTATTTGCTGAAGATTCCTTGTTTGGCTTTCGCAAAGTGTAGTTGATCGATGAGTCCAGTCTGCATTCACACAAGCGAAGCGTTAGCTGCAGAAGGATCATTCAGAAACATCTGTTCAAGGGATCTCTGATGCACTTCCACCTGCCTAGCAGTTTAGAAGAGGCCTCGCGTCTGTTGATGTGTGAAGAAAGGACCATACAAGCATGTATTTTAAAAGCTTCCCAAAAGGTCCCAACCAGGGCCGAGCCCCGGTTGGTGTGGAAATAGTACACCCATTTCCTCTGAATTCCTTCCAAGTCTGATAGGGTAAAGATCCAGAAGAGATTCAGCTTCCAGATGCAGACCGCAGGGGGAAAAGGCAAGTGTAGCATAGCCCAATATGGGGAGTGGTCGGAGATCACCCTGACCCCAAATCGAGTAGGCCAGGCAGGAGAGGGGGCGTAACCAGGATTAGATCTATGCGGGACAAGGCAAGATGGGAAGGGGTAAAACATGAGAGATCTGTAGGTCTGGTATTTATATCTCCATGTGTATCATGGTGAATTCTGAAAGGAACCTCCCAAATCTGGTGGTTAGAGATAGAGTGGGTGTAGGGACATTAGGGCTTAGTTTATCAAGACTAGGATTAATTGTCATGTTAAAATCCAGCCATATTGCAGGTACCATAGGGTGCTGAGCCATAAAGGCCAACCCTTCCTGTAGTAGAGTAAACTGAAACGGAGGGGGGAATATAAAGTGCCATAAGAAGAATTTCCAGACCATTAAAGGGGTTTTATGGGTCTTTTTTTAAAATAACAAACATATACTTACCGCCACTGAGTTCGTTTTGCATAGCGTTGCCCCGATCCTCCTGTTCTGGGGTCCCTCGGCAGCTGTCTCGGCTCCTCCCTGCAATAGTTAACCCACCCTCTGGGAAGCTCTATCCCGAGGGGGTTAGCTTGCGGGCACACTCCCTGTCATACATGCTGCATCCATAGACACAGTGTATGACTCGGTCCCACCCCCCAGCGGGCCGCATCATTGGATGTGATTCACAGCAGCACGAGCCAATGGCTGTGCTGCTATCTATCCTATCTATCCAATCAACGGCCAGACTCCGTGGAGAAGAGGATGCGCACAGCAGGTGAATGGGCTCAGGTAAGTAAACGGGGGGCTGTGGAGGCCGTCATTGCCAGGTGTTTTTTCACCTTAATGTATCCTATGGTGAAAAAACACAAACCTTTACAACCCCTTTAACAGTAACATGTAGAAATAGCAAACGACCCTGGGTGTCTGACTGCAGGGTGTGAAGCTGGAAATGTACCGATCTGACTATCAGGATGGCCACTCTGAAAGAATTAGAACTGAATGGGGCTTGGCATAACCAGCTGACCCATGGTTTTTGAGGGCCATTTGCATTTGACTTGTGACACGAGTCTCCACAAGAACGGACATATCCGCCCTTAGAAATTTGAGAGGGGATAGGATAGCAGTACGCTCAGCCCTGGCGCATAGTCCCCGGACATTCCAGGTCACAAGTTTAAAGGGAAGCCATGAAAACTGTGGGAGCAGGCGAGCATGCAGTCAAACCTGCAGGGCGCAACCCTAAGGCAGTACAAAAACATAGGAATGGATAAATGTTGCACAGGCGTAACGATATACATGTAAGACATTACAAATATAAAATGAAAGGTACAGTAATGATATTCTCTGAGGTGTATCCACCCGTAGATATGGTTGTACATGTGTCAGGGGGAGGTTGTAGATGGCCCTGCAATGAGGAAAAATTGTGCATATTGTGCACATTAAAAAAAAAAAAAAAAAAAAAAAAAAAAAAAAAAAAAAGGCATGATGAGATGTCAAAAGTACATAAAAAGAAAGAAATATATAAATAGGCTATAACAGCGCTGGACCTGCATAGCCAAACAAAGAGGCTGCTACCCGCCGCAACTGAGGGGGCAGGGACTGGCCAGGGAAACAAGGCTTGAAAAGTCAAAATTAAACTTCAGGCTCGGAAAAGCGGCATATAGTCAGGGCGACTGTTGAGGTCTAGGGGACATTCAATAGCTGAAGAGCGCAAAACAGTGCAGGGGTGACAAGTCTCTAACAGTGAGAAAACAGCAGGTGGGACACTTGAGTATATTGGGATATAACAGTAGAGATGGGGGCACATTAAGGGCCACAGCGGAGAAACCCCTAACATAACAGGGTGAGTTCACCGATGGGAAACAGAGGGTGTAGGCGGGCAATGTCCAACTCACGGTTCAAAGAGTAAAGGGTGATCCAGAGACATCTTGATGGGCAGCGGGCCCAGATCAGCAAACATAACACTCGTGAGGGTGGCAACAGAGGCTTGGTCAATGGGGATTCAGGCAAGTGCAGGGCCGGCAGCATCACGGTTTTCTAGCCACGAGAGGACCGCATCTGGATCATGTGGAGAATAAATGTGAAAAGTGTGGCACGCATTTGTATTCAGCCCCCCTGAGTCAATACTTTGTAGAACCACCTTTCGCTGAACTTATAGCTGCAAGTTTTTTTGGGCAGGCCTTTGCCAGCTGTGCAGATCTAGAGAGTGAAAATGTTTACCCATTCTTCTTTGCAAAATAGCTCAAGCTCTGTCAGATTGGATGGAGTGTCTGAACAGCAATTTTCAAGTCTTGCCACAGATTCTCAATTGGATTTAGGTCTGGACTTTGACTGGGCCATTTTAAAACATGAAAATGTTTGCTCAAAACTATTCCATTTTAGTTCGGACTGTATTTTTAGGTCATTGTCCTGCTGGAAGGCGAACCTCCACCCCAGTCTCAAGTCTTTTGCAGACTCCAACAGGGCTTCTTCTAAGATTGCGCTGTCTTTGGCTCCATTCATGTATCCATTAACTTTGACCAGCTTCCCTGTCCCTGCTGAAGAAAAGTATCCCCACAACATGATGCTGCCACCACCATTTTTCACGGTGGGGATGGTGTGTTCAGGGCGACGTGCAGTGTTAGTTTTTCACCACACACGGCATTTTGTTTTTATGCCAAAACTGTAAATTTGGGTCTCAGCTGACTAGAGCAACCTTCTTCCACATGTTTGCTTTGTCCCCCACATGGGGGGGCAACTGCAAATGGGAATTCTCATGGCTTGCTTTCATCTTTGCCACTCTTCCATAAAGGCCAGATTTTTTTTACAAAATACATTTATGTTTTTGGTTGTAACATGACAAAATGTGGAAAATTTCAAGGGATATGAACACTTTTTCAAGGCACTGTAAGTGACTTTGTATGTGGCATGGTTGTTCATGCCAGATGGGCTGGCCTGAGTATTTTAAAAACTGCTAATTTACTGGGATTTTCACACACAACCATCTCTAGGGATCCAGTGAGCGGCAGTTGTGTGGATGAAAATGCCCTGAACAGCGAACCTTGAAGCAGATGGGCTACAGCGGCAGAAGACCACACCGAGTGTCAGTCCTGTCAGCGAACATGACACTGAGGCTACAATTCACACAGGCTCACCAAAATTGGACCGTGGAAGATTGGAACAACTTGGCCTGGTCTGATGAGTCAATTTTAGCTGCAACATTCAGATGGTAGGGTTAGAATTTGGAGTAAACATGAAAGCATGGATCCATCCTGCCTTGTATTAACGGTTCAAGCTGGTGGTGGGAGTGTAATGGCATGGGGGATATTTTCTTGGCACTCTCTGGAACCCTTAGTACCAATTGAGCATTGTTTAAATGCAGCGGCCTACCTGAGTATTGTTAACCATGTTCATCCCTTTGACAAAAGTGTACCCATCTTCTGATGTTACTTCCAGCAGGATAATGCACCAGGTCACAAAGCTCAAATCATCTCAAACTGGTTTTTTGAACACGAGAATGCGTTCACTGTACTCCAATGGCCTCTACAGTCACCAGATCTAAATCCGATAGAGCACCTTTGGAATGTGGTGGAACAGGTGATTCACATTATGGCAGCAACTGTGTGATGCGATCATGTCAATATGGACCAAAATCTCTGAGGAATGTTTCCAACACCTTGTTGAATCTATGCCATGGGGAATTAAGGCAGTTCTGAAAGCAAAAGGGAGTCCAACCCGGTACTAGCAATGTGTACCTAATAAAGTGGCCGGTGAGTGTATAAGGAATATCTTTACCACCTGCATAAACTTAAAATTTAGAAGACAAGGAATTCTTCAATAAAGACAGCCATAGGCAGCAGGAACCAGATGAGACTTGAACTATGTATGGAAAAGCCTGAATGTACCAAGTTGATCACACGATGGAACATGCATTAAAAACAGCCCAATGGGTACCTGTTTTTTGTGTCAGGCAGAATTTGACAATGTCTAACTAAAAAAAAAAAAAAAAAAAAAAAAAAAAAAATTCTTCCAAATTGGTACCAGAACAAATTATTTATATTTTTTTTAAAATGACATTACAACTACCACTACATGCTTCCCTCTTCTCTGCAACAGCATTACATTTGTGTAAAAATGAGGGGCAAATGGTTAATTTCTATTTACCTCACTTCCTCCCAGTGCAGCAAGCATCAAATAATGCCTCAATTCTGTCATTAACGCCACTCTGAAGGAGGTGGTAATAGGAATGTAGCCTCCTCTTGTGCACATAGAGCAGTGCAAGCAAGTGGAAATGAGGAGAAAAGGAGAGGAGAGAAGTTCACGAACGACATAGCAAGGAGAAAAGAAAAAACCCACAGAAAGGAAGGTTTTCATGGAGAAAAAAAAAAAAAACAGGGCCATTAAGTAGTGGGTATGTGGATCCATTTTGGAGAATAAAGATACCGTTTCGTAAAAAAGAAAAGGAAAAAAAAAAGGACTAATTTTGCAAGATAATAGGAGTTATTGAGCTTTGTGAATTAACCATCCATTCAATTTTGCCTGCGCACCAAAATGGAGCGATATAGTGTGCGATCAGCAGCCGCTTTGGGCTCCAGTTCTGTGTGGCAGAGTGTAGTAATGCAAGTTCTATCATTTCACACATCTTGACATGAACTGGAAAAGTGACTATTCCAGGAAGAGTCAATTTCCTAGCATAGCACTTTCCCTCCTTGCACATCTAATTACTCCATGTGCTAGCCAACTCCTGCCCCTGTCCCCTCACCTTCCTACATTTAATGTATGGGGGGCACAAATGATACCGGAGTGACAACTTTAAGTTTGCTGACAACACATTCAAGATGGCAGCACCCAGCAGCAGTCTGAGCTTTTGGATGTCTAAAGAGAGAAGGCTTTTACAGTTAAATAAGCACAGTAGCAGTCATAGGAGACCCCAGATATCTGACACTGAAAATATTAGTTTCTAAACTAGTTTTTTTGAATGGCAATTTCTTGTCCTTACCTCTGTTCCCTTTACAGAGAACACTTATTGGTCATTTTCTTTTAGCAACTGTCACTTTAACATTGAGCAATTTTAATTAGTGTTGCTCAAAAGTATAATTTGTACTAGAATAAGTGAATTACTAATGTTACCCAGAGAAAATGATGCCCCATTGTTGATCACAAATGAAAGCCTGGGCATCTCAGGATTTCTGGTGCAGGGAATTAATCATTCAGACTGGCTGTTCCTTTTCATCAGCACGTTACAAGACTAAAAACTCCTGAACTTTTGGTCCATCTAACTGAACTAAAGGAAACCAAGAAAAGCATTTTTTTCCCAAAAAGTATTGCTGTCCTATTTATTTTTATTTCTTCTTTTCAATGACTGTCAACATGGATAAGTGTAGATATGCTTTTAGGGTAAAGAGAAAAGCTAAACCAATGGTTATGAACAAGTGGAATCCTGCATCTAAAAGCTTTAATGGGTTCTCCTGTTCGTTAAATGAAATTTAGAAAACGCGTGCAATTTATTCACATACCAGGAAGTATTTTAGAAAGAAAGTTAGGAAAATGAACACACACCATAGTGCATTTGATAATATTAGTTTCAATGGAGTTGCAACATTTTTCTTGACTGAAGCTGACATTTTTCAATTATGCTAACACAGACAACTCTGCAATCTCACTTTGCTCTCCATCAGCTAATTGGTAGTTTCACAAGGTGGTGTAAGTTACCTCAACATTTTATATTTCTGATGTGTGTGTGTCACCATGTACTTGTATGAAAAAATATCCTGTTTTCTTTGCATCCTTGTGTGAAATATTTGGTGATCCTAGCAGTCCCCCTGATCTTTCAAACTGACCATGTCAGGAATGGAAGAACATCCATCCCGGCTTGGTCAGGTTGCTTCCTTGCATTCTACTTGCCTGTCCTCCTGTTGTCAGGCTTTTGCCGACACTGCCCCCTTCCCCCTTGCACAGCTCTTCCTTCACTGGAAAGATAAGTGTACTGCTCTTCTTCTGCCTCCTGGCCACATGGCCCCCCTGCACAGCTCTCTACTGGGAAGATTTGCGTATTGCTGTTTCTCTGCCTCTGCTGCCATGACATTCTGCACAGTTTGGTATCTTTGAATACACATTTTACACAAGACTGTGCCTGAGCTCTGATCGCCCCCATTCTCAGGAGGAGTCCCCATCTTTCTAAGCTTCTTCTGCAGCTTACAATAGCGGTCATGTAGGGAAAAAAAAAAGTGAAAGAATGGTAACAGACCTAAGAGTAGAGTAGGTAATGAATGACTGGAGTGTTATGGGCGTGGTAGGTTTTTATCAAAACCAGGAGGTAAGTGGGTAAGTAGCAAGTTACGCATGGATTCCAAAGCTTCTCCAATTTGTGCACTTTGTCCATTAAAACAGCTTCCAATTTAGCATGCATCATTGCCTGGGTAATTCTGTGTTTGGTCTTGATTACACACAAGGAAATAGATTTTCAGGACTTAGCAATAGTCTGCAGTAGTAAAGTAGAAGCTTAAATTGACGGCGTGTCAAGGACATACGTTTGCTATTCAGGAGAGAGATAGCAGGTTCTGGCAATAGGGGGGTGGAAAAAGGTTTGTGCCCCGCTCGGAACAGTCGTGGACGCAGTGAGCTAGGAATGGTGGGAGAAATTTGTGGATCCTGGCCAGGACCAGGTACCACCTGGTAAGCACTTTGTAATTAGTTTCTAGGGCAGCGTTGTTAGGGGAGGAATATTGTCGCTTACCAGATTAGTGACCAATCGGCATGGTCAAGAGCAAGGTAAAAGGTCTCTCTCCCATTTGCTAACATAAGCCAGGGGTTTCGCTGTGTCAGGGGTAAGAAGGGCATATAATTCAGAGACAAGCCCACGTCTATGGGGGTCAGATTTGCACACCCATTCAAAAAGTGTGATACCTGGTTCTGAAGAGTCGGAAGGGGTATATGGGTTGAGAAAGTGATTTACAGGTATCTGAAGAGTTCAGAGGATGGAAGGTCATAGGTCTCACAGAGTGATGGGAAGGATTTGAAAGTGTTGCACGTGAAGAATTTATAGGCCCAGTACAGGCCTGTTGCTGAGGACACACAGAGAACGAGGTCAGGGAGGACCAAGCTAGATTAAAAAGACAGGTTGTAGGTCCACTCTTCTTTACAGATCTTCTCTAAATCCTTAAGATTTCTTGGCTGTTGCTTGGCAACTCAAAGTTCAAGCTCCCTCAGTAAATTTTCTATAGGATTAAGGTCTGGAGACTGGCTAGGCTACTCCATGACCTTAAATGAGCTTCTTGAACCATGCATTTGTTGCCTTGGCGCTAAATTTTGGGTCATTGTCATGCTGGAGGACGCATCCATGACCCATCTTCAGCGTTTTGCCTGAGGGAAGAAGGTTCTCATCCAAGATTTTTCAATACATGGCCCCGTCCATTGGTCCACGCGGCAAAGTCCACCTGCACCTTTAGCAGAGAAACAGCCCCTAAGCAGAAGGTTTCCACCTTTGTGCTTGACTGCAGGGATGACGTTTTTAGGGTCAGTCAGCATTTTTCTTCCTCCAAACACGCAAGTCGAGTGAACAAAGGGCTTAATTTTTGGTCTCAAATGACCACAGCACTTTCTCCCAATCCATGTCTGAATCATCTGAAGTTCATTGGCAAACTTCAGATGGGCCTGTGCTTGTGCTTTGAGGAGAGGGATCTTGCGAAAGCTGCAGGATTTCAATTCATGGCAGCATATTGTGTTACCAATGGTTTGTTTGGTGACTGTGGTCCTAACTGCCTTGAGATAATTCACAAGCTCCTCCCGTGTAGTACTGTGCTGATCCCTCAATTTTCTCATGATCATCCTTATCACATGATGTAAAATCTTGCATGAAGCTCCAGACCAAGGGCAATTGATGGTTATTTTGTATTTCTTCCATTTGCGAATAATCGCTCCAACATTGGTCTCCTCCTCATCAAGCTTCTTGATGGTCTTGTAGCCCATTCCAGCCTTTCTACAGGTCTACAATCTTGTCCCTGGCGTCCTTTGACAGCTCTTTGGTCTTTCCCATGATGGTGAGGTTTGAAAGGAAGAACAAGATTCTGTGGACATGTGTCTTTTTATACACATAACAAGTTGTTGTTAGTGGTGCCTTTTTAAATTGACAGGACTAAAGTCCACTTTGATTTTTTAAACAGTAAAGGCAAAACCTGTCTGCTATTCCAGTGCCGTCCCATAACTCGCTAGTAAAATGCATACATGACGACGTACATACATAATAATGGGTGTTGAGGTGCATTTTCTTGTAATTGTTGCTGGTTTCTCATTAGTCAATTATCAACCAGCTGTTGCATTTTTTGTTGAAAAGCATTCACACAGGTACAATGCATCTGTGACACAAAGTAAAGTGACTGTGAATCTCTAAATGTACCTGTACTTTTAATGCCCGAATCAGGGGGTGCTCATAATTTATAAAACAAAATTAGTGTTCTGTAAGACTTAAGGGGGCTAAACTGTGGCCACTGAAATTAGTAAATTCCCCAGGCTCAGTGGGAATATAAAAAAAAACACCCTAGAGTTGATGTTGGTGCTCAGGGGAATAGTGCACCACTGTTGGTGCCAGGGCTAGAAATAGCCCACCACCATTGTTGTCAGAGCTAGGAAATGGGCACCATTGTTGGGGGTCAGTGGCAGAAACAGTGCACAACTGTTTACATCAGTGGCAGAGATCCCAGTCATTGGTGTCAACAGCAGCAATAGGGCCCCATCCTCATCGTTAATGGGAGGAATAGTTCCTCATCATCAATGGGAGGAATAGTTCCTCATCATCAATGGGAGGAATCATTTCCCACCACTGGTGCGAGTGGCAAGAATAATGACCCACTGTTGATGTCAGTAAGAGGAAAAAAAGTATCCTCTGAGGGGAGTATTATAGTGAGAGGAATAGTACCTTATCACTGGTATATGTGGGAGAAGCAATGCCTCATTCTTTGAGACAATAGAAAAAAAAAAAACAGAGGGTTATTGTTGGTGTGTGTGGGAAGAAGACTACCCTGTCGTAGTTGTCACTGCGAGGAATATCGCTTCGTCGATGGTGTCAGCAGAAGGAATCATTTCCTATCAATGGTGTTTGTGAACACCAACGGGGCACTATTTCTACCACTAAAGAACAGTGCTCCATGGTTTGTATGAGCATGAAGAAAAGTCCATCATTGTTTGTGTCAGTAGAAGAAATAGTGCCCCATCGTTGGTGTCCGTGTAAAGCAAGGTATACAAGAAGAGGTGTTTTTTTTTTTTTCATTCAACCAGAGAGTTGAAAAAGGAAAAAAAATTAAAAAAATAAAATCTCAGATCCCTGCATCCACGCAAACAATGTGGATGCAGGGATCTTCCCCGCTGTGCCATTCCTTGTTAAAATACACTGATCAGTGTTTCAGCCACTGGCTGCATGCATTTATAGAAAGCGGATTTTCTAGCAGGACTGTTCGACAGAACAGCTTCTGCTGAAAAGAGGGATACACACGTACCACAATTTGCAGGGTTCCTTTTGAACTGGCCAAGTTTTGAAATATTTTTGAAGTATTTATTTCTGGAACTTCAAGGGTTAAGCCCCAACCTGACAAGAAACTCTGCATATTTAGTAATATTTTTCGAATATCAAAAATGTACAATGCTTTAAAATGTAAAAAAAAAAAAAAAAATAGTATATTATAGAAAACTGTAAAGAAAAATATTGACTTGCAATTTTGAAAACGTTCTAGTAGACACCATACTCCACATTAGTACAAGTATTTTATTGTTTCAATAAAAAAAAAAAAAAAAAAAGAAAAGTGCGTTTTTTTTTTTTTTTTTTAAGTGATTTGGGAAAGCTGTGAATGTGGCAGACTTTACCTTGTTCATCTTCAGCAAACAACTTCAATGCCTCGAGTGCTTCATGAAAAGACCAGTCGTGTTCTTGAAGAACCTCTCTAAGCTCCTATGCAAAAACAAATATTGCATAATTACAGAACGTCTTTATCACATTAGTTCCAGATCAAGAAATCAAAACATTACCATGTCAAACAAAACTCATAAAATTTAACACGCCGCCAGCAAAAGGGCAATTAAAGCTATAAAGACACTCATGCATTCAACTTATCAAGAGGAAGAGATCTGAAATAAAACAATGTAAAGAAGAAAAAGACTACCAAGTGTCTGCATAAGAGATCGGGATTATGTAAACAATTTGGTGACGGTTAAACCAGAGTAGGAAGACCGATACAGAATGGTGAATGGAAACAGGCCAGGGGTGGTGTTTTGCGGATTTAGATACATATGTCACAACTAAACACATTTTGATGAATGTTGTGACTTTTCAGTGATTTCTGTAAGTAACCTGTTAGATGGAATGTGTGCTTTAGGATATACGACCCAAGACCTGTGTCCACGTGCAAATGCAGTGTGCTGTTGACATCAGTTTGAGCCACTTCTGAGATTATTTAGAATTAGTCGACATTTGACTTGCTTCAAGCTTCTTTTGAATTCCCATGGCCTTAAATTAGGACAGAAACAGTTGTAACATGAACAGAAGCCTGTTGATACAGGCCATTAATATAAATCTGAGGTAGGGTCCTTGGTGCAAATAGTAAGGACACAGTGAAGGACTAATTTATAGCAAATGTAATGGTATCAGTTATAGGTTAAAATACAGTGACTGGCAAGGGAGCAGTACAAGGGTTTAAGTGAAAAACTTAAAAGGTTTAAAAAGGTGAGGTCTACTTCAGATAAACACATCGGCATGTTGCATCTGTCCCATCACGACAAAACCAACTGATGACATGGCCACAATGCAGAGAAATGCCCCAGAAGAATATCATAGGACTTGCTGTACTCCATTTACATTTTTGCCAGTATATGCGACAATCCTATTCTACCCATCTATGCCAATTTTCGTGAATTATTACTAAACTTTGTTTAGGTCATCTTATGTACAATAAATAGGAAGGCAACTAAAAAGTTAATAAACAGTGAATGGGACATTAAACATAGGAATTTTGACTTACCCGTAAATTCTTTATCTTAAAGTACAGGACTTGTATTCATAGACCACAAGTTATATGCAAGGTTAACTTCAGGTGATTGGACACTGGCAAAAAATATTTAAAGGTGACAGTAAAGGGCTCTATATAACCTATCCAATTTAAGACTCCAGTTTTTTAAGCAAGCAAAAAGGAGTGATCAAGACACAGACACAGAGGGGAGGGGCATTTGATCTGTACTGCACTCCAAGATGATGAATTTACAGGCAAGGAAAAATTGTTATCTTAAAGTGGAGTTCCACCCAAAAGTGCTTTAAGCACTCCTTGCCCCGACGTGCCACATTTAGCATATCATTTTTGGGGGGGGGGGGGGGGTGTACCCTTTTTTTCGTGGGACTGTCCCACTTCCTATCCTTGGCCTCCCTGCCAGCAATCTTCTGGGACACAACTCAGGTCCCAGAAGATCGGCTGGCCAATAGAAGAGCACATCGCGACTCGTGCATGCGCAGTGCCCGCCTGGCCGTGAAGCCGTAAGCTGTCACGGCCGGGTGCCCACAGTTCCCATGATGGCGCCGAGTAGGAGGGGGAGAGGAGCTAGCCTCTGGGCGGCCACATTGCTGGACCGTGGGGCAGGTAAGTGTTGGTTTATTAAAAGTCAGCAGCTATGCTTTTTGTAGCTGCTGACTTTTAATAAACTAAAAAACGGGTGGAATTCCGCTTTACATCGTACAGTAAAGGAATTGCATTAACAGACTCTGGAACAAACCTAAGCAATAAAGTGGAGGGGTGGGCAAAAACATAGCAAACAGAGCTACCAACAGGCTCACAATAAAAAAAAAATATATATATAGATAATCAAATAACAACTGAGGCCTGAACATCCACCAAGTATTTCTCACATCAGTCAAGGCCTGAACATCCACCTAGTAGAACATGTGAACAGAGGACCAGGTGGTGGCCATGCAAATCTGGGAAGCAGATGCTTGATGCTCAAGAGACACCAACCGCCTTGGTAGAATGGGTGCTGATAGAAAAAAAAAAAAAAAGGAGGAACTCTGTCCCTATGGGTGTGAGAGCTGGATATAAGTTGTCTGATCCACTTGGCATTCATGGAGGAGGAAACAGAATGCTCTCTACGAGGGCTTACAAGCAGGACTTAGTCTTGCAAATAGAGGCTCAGACTGTCTGGTAGACCCGCATCCATGCAATTTAGGGCAATTTTCTTGTCATGTTTTGAGGCAGGACAAAGGGAAGAAAGAACAAACAAGGTCTTCATTAAGGTGGAATGAAGAAATCACCTTTGGTAGCAAGAAAGGATTTTCTCATAAGCCCCATACACACTATCAGTTATTCTGCTGTTTTTTTCCTTCAGATTTACCAAAACCATGTAGTGCAAGGGCCTGCCTGATTGCATACAAATTGAAACTCCTAAGGTTTGACCTCATAGTATTGGTTTTGGTAAATCTGAAGGAAAAAAACAGCAGAAAAAATGATAGTGTGTATGGGGCTTTAAAATCACTTTGTCCTTGTGCAAAAACAAAGAGGGGCTCTTTACAGGAAAGAACTACCAACTCATAAGCATGGCTAACAGGAAAGCCACCTTTAACTAATGAAATATCTCAAATTGGTTTAAAGAGAGGTCTGAGTATAGAGAGCACAAGGTTAAGATCCAAAAGTGACAAAGAAGGTCCAATTGGGGGATTTAGGTGAGCAAACCCTTCCTGCCCTCAGGGCCTTGATAAAGGACTGAATAGGTTTCTGAAATAAAATGGATAAAGCAAAGACCTCCCTTCAAGGTTACTCAGGGCCATATGCTGGTCAAGACCAGACTGAAGAAATGGCAAAATAAAAGCGAGTATTATCACTCAACTTATTCTCACACCAGGTAAAGTATGCCTTCCATGTGTGATGCTGTTAAAGCCACTGAGAAGTAGAATGGATTAGGGGGCCTTTGGTGTGTTTGGTAGAGGCCAGGGCTTACCTGCCAGAAGTCCAAGTATGTCAATGTATTACATTCTTCTGTGCCAATTTGAAGCAGTGAAAATTATTTGAAACATTTCCTTCTCCATCTTGAACAGCAGTTAAGGGAAGATTTTCACCACAGGAAAGGCATTAACCAACTTGAATGGAGTCCAAGGAATCACCGTAGTATCTACTGCAAAGGCTCGAGAAACCTGTGTCCTGGATATGGCTTTGTCCTGCTTGTTGTTGAACTTGAAGGCCAGATGTCCACATCTGGTTATTCCCACCTTTGACAGATTTTGAAAGATCTCTGGGTGCAGAGATCACTCCCTTGGGTCTAGATGTTGAAAGCTCGAGGAATCCGCCTGCCAATCATCCACCTCAGGGATGTGGATGGTTGAGGGAGTTGAAATGTGAGTTTTTGCCCTTTTGTTTCATTTAGGGCAGTTTGGCTTCTGGTGCTCTCCAATGATTTAAGTAGGCCTCTGCAGTGACTTTGTCCGACTGTACCCTGACTGGTTAACCTTGCAGAAGGGTGGTTCATTGTTGAACAGATAATCTGAGGACTCTCAGTCCCAGAATGTTGATGGTAAGTTTTGACTCCTGTCAAGTCCCCTCATCAGGCAGGGAACTGTAAACTCTGCCCCAGTCTGTATGACTGGCATCCATTGTCACCATTTCCCAAGGTATTTGAAGAATGGCTTTCCCAATTCTAGGGCCGGATTGGAGAGCCATCATGTCAGGAAGCGTTTTTTCGGGCTTTACAGAAGCTTTGGGTAGACCCCCTAGGATTGTATTTGCTTGTTCCATGTAGAGTATGCTGGATTGAAGAAGTCTAGAGTGAAACTGGGCAAAAGGAAACTACCATCAAACCCAGAACCTTCATACGAAGAAGCAAACTAAAAGGTGCCAAGTTTGACCTGAAGGTCCTGATGTGGGACCTTAGGAAGGCAGCCTTCTATGGAAGGAAAATTCTGGGTTGGGCTGTGTCCAAAATTAGGCCTAAGTACTCCAGATAGCATGAGGCCTGGAGAGCAGATTTAGAAAAATTGATTATCCAGTCAAAGGTTGCAGAAGTTGGCAGACACAGACAAGTGGCTGAGATCTTCAGTAACAATTTTTTCAGGAAACCTGTGAAATCCTTGGCTTTGTAGAAGAGCTTGGGGTGTAGAGGGGAGCCTACATGGTAGTGCTACAAACTGGAAGTGGTGGTCTCCCACAACAAAATAAGAAAGTGTTGGCGTTAAGGATTTGGGGCTCTCTTTTGAGCTGCAGCTGGCAGACTGGAAGACACAACGTAGGGAGCTTCTACAGAAACTATTTTGTTCCCTTTTGAAATGACACACTGGCCTCTCAAATCAACACTAGTGCAAAGGCCAACAGATTTCCTACTCTCCTCCTAAAAGTGGGGGTGCCCCTTTATAACAAGGACAAATTCTGGACAAGTTTGGTGGACTCGGGAGTCCAGATGCCTAAAAATGAAACTTTTTCAATGAGTAGTTGTAGTAGTAGTAGTAAAATGAGTAGCAGACAGAGCTATATGGGGCACTCTATGGTGCAGTCCTAGCAAGTTTTTTTTTTTTTTTTTGCCAGTGTCAAATCACCTGAAAATTTTCTGAAAAAAAAAAACATGATCTAAGAATACAAGTCGTGTGTCTTGTACCATACGATTAACAATTTTTTTTGCACGCACCGTAAAATCCTTTTCTTCAAGTCCATTAACCCTTTCATATAAAACTGGCAAGCTGGTCCCCAACAGCTTATTTTATTCCTATCTCCAAACGAAACACTATTTCAGCTCCAAAACACCCACCCTTACCTTGGACAAACCTACTCCAACTCCTATGTGCCCAGGGTCCATACCAAACTCATCTCATCTTCGAAATCTATAAATACCTGCATGAAACCCCTCCTCTCACTGCCACAAGCCACTCATTGATGCAAAAATGGTCTCAGATCATCAAGAAAACCATTCCTATTCCCCAGTGGCAGAAAATATGGGAAGTTGTTTCCAAATCCTCACAGTGCGTAAAGCAGAGGGAGACCATATACAAGATTTTAATGTTCTGGTATAGAACCCCAGAGGTTCTACATAAATACGACCCCGGGGTCTCCCCGATGTGCTGGAGATGCCGGGCCAATATTGGCTCCCTTTTTCACATCTTTTGGAAATGTTCCATTATTCAACCTTTTTGGTCCACTATTCATGCATACTTACAAAATCTGTTTGACACCAACTTTCCTCTAACTCAAACTCACTTCCTACTAGGTTTGCCACTCCCCGACATCCCCAAACACGCCCAAAAATTGGCTGGTTTTGTCCTCCTGGCGGCGAAACGAGCCATACCTCTGAGGTGGCTGTCTCAGTCCCCACCCACCCTTTCACAGGTTCTGCAAACAATGGAGCAGATTCGTAGACTGGAGCACCTCACTGCTACTATCCATGACAATTTGCCTCGGTTTTCAAGGATTTGGGACTTGTGGGACCACTCAAACCTTAATCCTGGGAACCCTCCAGTGCCCTCCGTCAGTACAATGCCTTCTTAAATAGATACGTGGCAGGTTTGACCCCACCTGACTCTGCTAACACTCCTTATTAAAGATTCTATGGTGCCCCCAACCCCCCTTCTCCCCCCTCCTTGTGGGAGTCCCGTGGAGTGCCTCTGTCTGGTATAGGCGCTCCTGAGACCCCATCAACCCTGGACCTGGACCCTGAACAAGTGTCTTCTCTCACGGTGTGTGATATATTAATACACTCAGTCTGCTCACTCCGAGTCCTTCCCCACACCTCCTCTCCCTCATAACCCCCTCTCCTCGGTTTCTATGAGTATTCAAGTGTAACTTTTGTACAACTTATTGGCCTTGGCCTCTATTTCTATTTCCTCTGATTGATTATATTTTCCAGTTCTTTTTTTTTTTTTATTTTTTTTTTTTTTTTTACATCTTATGATACTGACAACTTTTTGATGTTACTTTTTTCTATGTATCTTTGCAGTCTTTCAATAAAACATACAATTTAAAAAAAAAAAAAAAACTGGCAAGCCAAATCAGGATGTCAGATGAAAGCCATGTACTGGATTGCTTCCACACACTCCAGTAACACTGCCCACACAAGTTGCCATTTTGTTTGCCAGGCTCCCCCCTCCTATTAGCAGATCTGGGACCAGCATGGTGGGTGCCACTGGGTAGAGGGTAAGGAGATAAGATATGATCTCTCTTATGATTCATACAGTTCATATATATGTGGGGTTATGTAAAATGGTTTCACATATTGTTTAAAGTCACTATTTTAAATTTTTCAGTGTCATGCTCATAGGTATCACTGTACGGTCCTTTCACGACCTTACTGCACATATGCATGGGTTTATGGTTTACTTTATCCCACAGTATTATCACATATAATCAGAATTGTTATTAGTTGTGGTTAACGCTATTTTGTTTATTTACACATATTATTTGGTTTAGCGCAACTCTTATTTCTATTTTACTTCTTCCACTGTAGTTATGTTTTACAGCAGAGTCACAGCTTCCAATAGGCCTTTTTAGAAGACCTATACCCCTAGCTATCTATACACCTTGAGTGTATCCACCATAGCGCAGTTTCTTTTTCCATTTTTTCTAAAGAGATAAGCGAACATCTGCTCACGGACCCACCCTTCCTACTAAAAACTCTGCAGACCATTAGCTTCACAAGAGGGCAGGTGAGACATCAGGAGGCTTTTATAAAGCGAACCTGTCATCCAAGGAAAAGAATGCAATCCAACTGAGGGATGGGCAACAACAAATAAGTGCTCATTTGTGAGCGGTTTCAGCGCTGGGCTTTAATTTATAGTAGAACTGGGCACTGCATGTAGGGGAAGAGAGTGCCTGAGGGACTTATGTCAAACTGGCATCAGAGGGTGCTGAAACATCTATATCTTTGAACTTGAGAACAGGTGAACAAAATACCAGGTGGCAGCAAATACAGGAAAAAGCTACTTGATGCCAAGAAGGATGAGCAGATTTGGTGCAGTGCATCCTTTAAAGGAAAAAGGTGGAATTTGATCTTTGAGACCATAAGACTGGATGATAGTCAGTCTAAGCCACTTAGAGATGGTGGAATAAGAAGCACCCTTATTGGGACCATACATTAAGACAAAAAGGGAATCTGTCTTTGTGAAAGAAGCAGTGGTTAGCAGGCTCTCACAGACCGCATCACATCCAGACAAATATAATATTTTTTTGGTGAACTGGAGACAGAGGGATGAAAGTGATTTATTGCTTGAGATGAAGGTAGAAACTACCTTAGGCAAGAAGGAAGTTCTTTGCCTCAATACCACCTTGTCCCCATAACCACTAGGGGTTTCTTGAAGAATAAAGCCTCTGCTTCACACTCTCGACTCACAGGAGGTGATGGCTACAGGGAATACTACCTGATGCGCAAGATCAAAAAGGAATGTCTCTGATGGGTTCATAAGTCAGTTCTGAAGCCCAGAGAGAAATAGGTTCAGATTCCACAAAGTCAAAAGGGAACAAACAGGGGGAGCTATATGGAAGACTCTTTGTACAAGGTGTTAATCAAGAAGTCAGAGGCCAACAGTCTCTAAAAATATAAAGAGCACCTAGCTCTTGACAGTGCTGAAAGCCAAACAACTGTCCAGACCCAGCTTCAGAAAGGAGAGGATTTGTTCCATGAGCTCCAAGACTCACACCAAGTGAAGTACTGTAAATCTTCCATATCCAAAGATAGATCTTGCATAAAGTAGCCTTATTAACTTTTAGTAGCATAGGAATCAGAGATGCAGAAATATCGCTCTCTCAAATTCTGTGTTTTAATGGCCATACTGTTAAAGCCAGCGAATATGAGGCATAATTATAAGTTGACCTTTGAGACAGAAGATCTTAATTATCTAGCAGAGCTCACAGAGTGTCCACCAGGGGTCTTTAGCAGGTTGGCCTGGGCCAGTTCAAAGCACTAAGGATCACTGGAATGCCTTACATCTCAATTAGGATATACTACTAGTAGTCACCAGAGCATCCACAGCGTCCATTAATGGATCCTTGTAACTGGAGAAGAACCTATCCAATTTATTGGTGAACTTGCAGGCCAGCAGACTCACATTCTGTGTCCCCCACCCTGTGACATGGGTCTTGAAACACTCCTGGGTGTAGGGATTAGCCAAGAAAGACTAGCTGCCAATTGTCTATAAATGGGATGTACACAGCGGACAAGACTGGAACAAAGTTCTGCCTAGGACAGAATCCAATCTACCTCTTGTGGCAGCAATACTTCAGGTCCCTCCCTGATGGTTGGCGTAGGCCACTGATGTGGTGTTGTCTGACTGAATCTGGATGAGATGACCTTCCAGCAGGACGGTCCAATGCTGTAGGGTCAAATTGCCGAAAGCTCTGAGATGTTCAGAAGATGAGACTAGACTCTAGGGGTGTCAAAAGATTCTTTCCCAGCCTGACAGGCTGGCTTCCATCGTGAGGATTTTCTAAAATTGGAAGAAAAGACTTTCCCCCCATATTCCAAAGAGGGATTCCTGAACCACCAAGCCAGAGACAAGCTTGTCCTCGGTGCCAAATGAATCAGTTTTTCTAGACACCTGGCTGACTTGTCCCAAGACAACAGAATGTTGCATTGTAGGAGGTGTAGAATTAAACTTTTCAAATGGGCCTGTCTTAAAACACTCTGGCCTGAGATGATTTTAGGACTAGATCCAGGCACTCAAAACAATTCGTTTGTTCTAGTGAAGATTTCTACAGGTTCAGGCTCCATTCTAACAGCTGAAATGTCTGTTGACGTGACAGTAAAGGCAAATCATCCAACAAAGTCCACGCCAACTGTTCCATAAGAAACATATTGTCTAAGTATCCAACAAAGGGAATGCTAAACCAGGTCTAATACAGTGCTAGCACCTTGATGAACACCCGAGTGCAAATGAGAGGCTCAAGGGCAGGGCCACAAAACAACAGTGTTGGGGCCCCACAGCATACATAGGAAACAATGGGGTTGATTTACTAAAGGCAAATCCACTTTGCACTGCAAGTGCACTTGGAGGAGCAGTCGCTTAGATCTCAGGGGAAGATGAAATGAGGGGAAGTTCTGCTGATTTTATCATCCAATCATGTACAAGCAAAAATGCTGTTTTTTATTTTCCTTGCATGTCCCCCTCAGATCTACAGAGACTGCACTTAAACCCCAATGTGCTAAAAAGACATGCAGGTATTAATCCTCGATGTTCATAGAAATCTGAAAGTCTCCCTGGTGAAGTGAGGCTATCACAGACCTGGGAGCTTCCATATGAACGTTATAGGCTGAAATGAAGACATTCAGAGCTTTCAGATCCAAGATTAAAGTGGTTGTAAACCCTTACAAACCACTTTGACCTACAGGTAAGCCTAGATTAAGGCTTACCTGTAGGTCCAAGAAATATCTCCTAAACCTATACGGTTTAGGAGATATTTACCTGAAGACTGCCACTGCTGTCTACGGCGCATGCGCTGTAGACAGCGGCGCGCAGGCGCACTGGGTAAGCCGCAGATCACGGCGATATGCTGCGAGTGTCGGCTCCCATGCGCATGCGCGGGAGTGACGTCATCGCTGCTCTAGCGAATCACAGCGCCGGAGCAGCGAGACCCACGGAGACCCACCAAGAAGATGGACGCTCGGAACTACAGGGGACAGCGGTGACTTCGCTGGCTCCTGTGTCAGGTAAGTGACACATAATGGACTACTATGCGATGCATAGTAGTCCCATATTATGCTTTACCTTTGCAGGGAATAAAAGAGGAAGTAAACCCATCAGGGTTTACTTCCTCTTTAAGTGGGTGCCCCCTTTAGCCTCATACACACCATTAGATTTTCTGCAAAATTTTGTCTTAAGATTTACCAAAACCATGTAGTGCAAGGGCCTGCCTGATAGCATACAAATTGAAACCTTTGAGGTTTGACCTCATATTACATGGTTTTACAGTAAAATCCTTGTAACTGTTCTGCCACAATAACTTGGACAATGACATCCTAGACCAGAAGAATCATTCAAAGTATAAAAATATCCAAAATTTTGGGTTGATATAAGAACATTAATAGAGGGGAAATCTTCCTCACTTTGGAGGGATTTTCTGTTCCTTAAAGAGGGGACACAAGGTGTTCAAGTATATTAAAAGTGAGCTACACTGTTCAAGGTTAGCATACAATAAATGCCTAAAATTTAGTAAAGGATTAACTTATACAGGCAGGTAAAAATGTGGCGCAATCATGTACATAAAAGTGATTGAAAGGAGCATAATAAAAGGTTAAGGTAGCCCAAAATATTAGTGCTGTCAAGTGGCGGCAGTGAACTGAGCCCCCCCCCTTAATCTGCATGTTCAGGTTTCATACCAAACCGTCACCTGTCATCTCCCTCAAGTCAAGAAAAAAAAACCACAAAGTGTGTGAACACTACTCTATGAATGGCGCGGACTTCTTGTTTCGTCAGAAGAAAATATGTATTAAGCAGAGCCTCTAGGGCAGTGATGGCGAACCTTGGCACCCCAGATGTTTTGGAACTACATTTCCCATGATGCTCCTGCACTATGCAGTGTAGTGGAGCATCATGGGAAATGTAGTTCCAAAACATCTGGGGTGCCAAGGTTCACCATCACTGCTCTAGGGAATGAATAGGATGGAAAAGAATGTAGTAGTGGTGACATGTGCTCCTTTTTGCAGCTTACTAGTGCAGCTCACCATCACTTTACTTTAATGAGCTGAAAGGAAGAAACACAGAAGTGTGCTAGGTTTTCAGACAAACCTTTTAACAATGTGTCATCTCACATGGAGAGACATGTGCTCTGCAGTCTGCCGACATAGAAATAGAGTTCAATCACCATGCGGCAGAAGAAGTCGGGCAGAATAAAGAACTACTACAGGCTCTGTAAAGAGGCAAAGGAAGACTTGTGGACATGCCACAGCAGATTGAAAGGAAACACATTGGCTTTATGGGAGTTTTTTTTGCTTAGGGCACAAACAATTGTACATGTGGTAGCTCTAGAAAACTCAGTACTGACAAATCTACCAACATATATAGATGTATTCATTAGACATGATTAATTATGTACAGTATATAAACATAATGAAAACAGATGTGTTCTAGTGCAAGCAACCTCAAACAATAAGATCACAATGTATGAAGCCTTATGCCCTGTACAGACGGTCGGACTTTGATGGAAAATGTGCGATTGGATCTTGCCGTCGGAAAATCCAATTGTGGGTGGGCTCCATCTGACTTTTTCCATCGGAATTTCCGACACAAAATTTGAGATCTGGATCTAAAATTTCCCGACAACAAAATCTGATTGTTTAAATTCCGATCGTGTGTAGACAATTCCGACATACAAAGTGCCACGCATGCTCAGAATAAATTACGAGACGAAAGCTATTGGCTACTGCCCTCTTTATAGTCCCGTTGTATGTGTTCTACGTCGCCACGTTCTGAACGATCGGATTTTCCGACAACTTTGTGCAACAGTGTGTATGCAAGACAAGTTTGGGCCAAAATCCGTTGGGAAAAAAAAAAATCAGACGGATTTTGTAGTAGGAATGTCCGACCGTGTTTAGAGGGCATTATACTGTATATGTGCAAACCACTGGAAACCCTTAACTGTCACCATTTCATAATGTCCAGATAATGTTGCTTTGCACAGAAAGTGTTGATTTCCAGTTGAGCAGTAACAGAGCTGCAGCTGACAGCAATCACCAACAAACTGTTTTGTGCAGTGTGATCCCATGACAAAATCTTAAAACAATGGCAGCCTAATATTTACAGTGCCTTGCAAAAGTATTCACCCCCCTTAGCTTTTTACCCATTTTGTTACATTACAGCCTTTAGTTCAATGTTTTTTTTTTTTTTCCATCTGAATTATATGTGATGGATCAGAACACAATAGTCCAAGTTGGTGATGTAAAATTAGAAAAAATATATACATAAAACTATTTTTCAGAAATAAACTGATAATTGGCATGTGGGTATGTATTCACTTGTTATGAAGACCATAAAAATCTCTGGTGCAACCAATTACCTTCAGATATCATATAATTAGTGAAATTATGTCCACCTGTGTGCAATCTAAGTGTATTAATGCCTAAGAGGGCATTAATCAGAGAGGCAGCACAGAGACCTAAGGTAACCCTGGGGGAGCTGCAGAGTTCCACAGCAGAGACTGGAGTATCTGTACTCACAAGGTCCATAGAGATGGGCTTTATGGCAGAGTGGCCAGAAGAAAGCCATTACTTTCAGCAAAACACAAAATGGCACGTTCTGAGTTTGGGAAAAGGCATGTGGGAGACTCCCAAAATGTATGGAGGAAGGTGTTCTAGTCTGAGAGTAAAATTTAACTTTTTGGCCATCAAAGAAAACGCTATGTTTGGCACAAACCCAACACATCACATTACATTACCCAAAGAACACCATCCCCACAGTGAAACGTGGTGGTGACAGCATCATGTTGTGGGGGTGTTTTTCAGTAGTCAGGACTGGGAAACTGGTCAGAGCTGAGGGAAAGATGGATGGTGCTAAATACAGGAATATTCTTGAGCAAAGCCTGTACCACTCTGTGTGTGATTTGATGCTAGAACAGAGGTTCACCTTCCAGCAGGACAATGACCCCAAACACACTGCTTAACCACTTACAGACCGGACCATTTTTCTGGTCAAAGACCAGACCACTTTTTGCGATTCGGCACTGCGTCGCTTTAACTGACAATTGCGTGGTCGTGCGACGTGGCTCCCAAACAAAATTGACGTCCTTTTTTTCCCACAAATAGAGCTTTCTTTTGGTGGTATTTGATCAACCCTGCAGTTTATTTTTTGCGCTATAAACAAAAATAGAGCGACAATTTTGAAAAAAATATTTACATATATCTACATATTTTTGGTAAAAAAAATAAAAAAAAAAATCGCAATAAGCGATTATTGATTGGTTTGCGCAAAAGTTATAGAGTTTACAAGATGGGGATAGTTTTATAGCATTTTTATTAATAATTTTTTATTATTATTATTTTTTTTTTTTACTAGTAATGGCGGCGATCAGCGATTTTTATTGTGACTGCGACATTGTGGGCGACACATCGGACATTTTTGGGACCATTGTCATTTATACAGTAATCACTGCTATATAAATGCAGCGATTCCTGTGTAAATGACACTGGCAGTGAAGGGGTTAACCAGTGGGTGGCAGTGTAGGGGTTAAGTGTTCCTAGGGGTGTGTTACTAACTGTGGGGGGGTTGGGCTTTAATTTAGTGAACACTGATCTCTGCTCCAATCACATGGAGCAGAGATCAGCGTCACTAGTTGCTAGCCAGAATGGAGAAATGCTGTTTACACGGCATTTCCTCCATTCAGCCGTCCCGTCAGACGATCACGGGTATGCCCGCGGCGATCGAGTCCGCGGGACCCGCGACCGGACTCAAGGGGTCCCGACCGGTACACGAGCGCGCTGCCGGCGGCACGCGAGCGATGGCAGGGTGGCATTGAAGATTGGACGTACCTGTACGCCAATATGCCTGCCCGTGCCATTCTGCTAACGTACATTGGCGTGCGCTGGTCGGGAACCGGTTAAGCAACACTTGAGTGGTGTAAAAAGGGAAACATGTAAAATGTTGGAATGGCCTAGTCAAAGCCCAGACCTCAATTCAATAGAAAATCTGTCAGACTTAAAGATTGCTGTTCCCCAGCACAAACTATCCAACTTGAAGGAGCTGGAGCAGTTTTGCAAGGAGAAATGGGCTAAAATCCCAGTGGTAAAATGTGGCAAGCTTATAGAGACTTATCCAAAGCAACTTGGAGCTGTGATAGTCGCAAAAAGTGGCTCTACGAAGTATTGACTTTAGGGGGTGAATAGTTATGCACATTGACTTTTTCTGTTATTTTGTCCTATTTAATGTTTGCTTCACAATAAAAAAAAAAAAAAAAAAAAAATCTTCAAAGTTGTGAGCATGTTCCATGAATTAAATTATGCAACTCCTCAAACAATCCATGTTAATTCCAGGTTGTGAGGCAACAAAACACGAAAAATGCCAAGGGGGTGGATACTTTTGCAAGGCACTGTATATGTATTGCTAAAAATGTTTTTTAACCTCTCAAAATAGTATCGATAGAGCATTTTTTGTGTCAGAAAGTTTGTTGAACTGTGTATGCACATATAATATACATAAACACAATGCAGCCCCACATTGCTGGGCAAACAGCATACTACTATTTTCTCCTTGCATACAGTAATGGTTTACTTAAAAGGAGTTGTAAAGGCAGAAGGTTTTTTTTATCTTAATGCATTCTATGCATTATGATAAAAAGCCTTTTGTGTTTAGCAGCTTCCCAGCACCCCCTAATACTTACCGGAGCCCCATCTCTGTCCAGCAATGTCCACGAGTCCTTCGGCCGTCCAGGACTCTCCCTCCTGCTTGGCTAAGAAACGGCAGCAGTGCCATTGCCTCCTGCAGCTGTCAATCAAATTCAGTTAGCCAATCAGGATAGAAGAGGGGTGTGGCCGAACGGCAACTCAGTTTCTGAATGGACACACACAGCTGCAAAGCCCCCCTCCCACCCATAGCAAGCTGCTTGCTGTGGGGGCACGCGACAGGAGCATAGAAGAGGGACCCGAGAGGAGGAGGATACAGATTGCTCCGTGCAAAACCATTACACAGGGCAGATAAGTATAACATTTTTGCTATAAAGAAAAAAAAAAGTGACTTTACAATCACCAACCACTTGCCGACCTGCGGCAAGTTGGCTCATTTCTGTAAATCGCCATAGGAGTATGTCGGCAGGTGCACGTGCCTGCTGCATGGCAGGGGGCACCAATGCACGTGGCTGGCGGGCAAGATGTAAGCAAGGCACCCGCGATCACAGGAAAGAGCCAGAATGGGGATCTGTCAATGTGAACAGACAGATTTCCGTTCTGACAGGGGAGGAGAGAGAAATCAGCTGTTCCTAGTGATTAGGAACAGAGATCTTTCTTCTCCTCCATTCAGTCCCAGTCCCCCCCAGTTAGAAATACCTCCCAGGGAACATATTTGACCCCTTGATCGCCCCCTAGTGTTAACCTCTTCTCTGCCAGTGACATTTACACAGTAATCCGTGCATTTTTATAGCACTGATCACTGTATAAACATCAATGGTCCCAAAAAAGTGTCAAATCTGTCCACTGCAATGTCGCAGTCCCACTAAAAATCGCAGATCACCCATCATTACAAATACACATATATATACACACACACATTATATATATATATATATATATATATATATATATATATATATATATATATATATATATATATATATATATATATTCTATCCTTGTAGATGTGATAAATGTTGTGCAAACCAATCAATATATGCTTATTGCGATTTTTTTTTAGAATACATATTGGCCTAAACTGATGAAATTTGTTTTTTTACATTTTATTTAAGATATTATAGCAAAAAATATTGTTTGTCAAAATTGTTGCTTTTTGTTTATAGTGCAAAAAATAAAAACCACAGGTGGTGATCAAATACCACGAAAATAAACCTCTATTTGTAGGGGGGGAGAGAAGGGCGTCAACTTTGTTTGGGTACTGCCTCACATGACCGCACAATTGTCAGTTAAAGCGAAACAGTGCTGTGTCGCAAAGAATGACCTGGTCATTAAAGTGGTAGTTTTCTCCTTCTCACGTTAGCCTACGTTCCAGACACAAAGCACTGTGCATAAGACTTTTCACTTGTTAAAATGCCTAAGAAATTGCGCGTTTCTCTTCTGCGCTAAAGAGAATCCATGCAAAGCACAACAGAAAAAGCAACTGTGCTCTGACCTCCTTATCCAAATCAGGAAAATGCTTCTGCAGCTTTTTTACACTGGTCTCTTGTTTTTCCCATTCTTCTTCAGAGCCTGAGCTATCACTGTCCACACCAAACTGCAAAAGATCAAAAAATAGGTTTTAGAATGAGACAATTCAGAAATTATTATCATTATTATTATTCAGGATTTATATAGCGCCAACAGTTTGTGAAGCGCTTTACAATATGAGGGCAGACAGTACACTTACAATACAAATCAATACAGGAGGGATCAGAGGGCCCTGCTCGTTAGAGCTTACAATCTAGAAATGCATTGACCGATAAAAATCAAGTAAGACTCAAACTAAAATAAACTAATATTTTATTGACCACTGTGGAAGAGAGAAGTTCTCATGCTGTAGAATTTGGAGCACTAGAAGAAAAAAAGTCTTACTCTTGCACCTAAAGAACAAGTCACGAAATGGGAGAGGCTTGCTAGATCCGTGGATCAGGGTGCTAAAAATGATCCATGTGCCAACAACCTTTTCATTTTTTTCCTCTAACAATTGTATGTGGTTTAGATTTGTAGTAAGCTCATCAGTCCTGATCTAAGTTAGAAATATCACTTTAGGGTGAAGGGTCTGAAATTATTTGTACATTTATACTACAGATAACAAGCTTGTCAGAACTTAACTTTAAAGAAAAGGGGCTGGGCTCCATTACATGGTTTCTCATCACTGGTGTAGAATTATCTAAGTTGCTCTAAGAGGCTTTCTGGGAGCTTTAATAGCAGACCTACCAGCAACACTTTCCAAATTCCTTCAATCCCCCATCATTGTGTTCAGCCACAGGGAGTGAAGAAAAACAGCTGGTAGTTTGAGTATGATGAGTATGTGACTAGGCCTTCATCCTTCGTGACAGAAATGGTGTTTGGCGATTGCTTGCACATCAATTACTGTCACGTGGGAGTGAGGAGTAGGTTTCAAGATGCCACTTGGAGCTTACACACTTCTGCTTTTTGCATTCATTAGACTCTCTACACCAGTGTGTAGAGAGTCTAATTGTGTAGCATTAGAACTTTGGGCACTGTGTGGACCAGTCACTGGTATCCCAACAACCAATGACGTCATTGGTTGACGAGAAGGATGTTGCGCATCTGCATAGCATCCCTGTGTGCTCTTCCCCTGCCTCGCTGTCAGCACTGGGGTCACTTTAGCTGAAACAGAGAAACTGAGAGGAGCAACTCTGGAATACTAGCCCATACCAGTGTGCAAAGGTGTATTTGCTTTGGAAGAACAAGGGCCCATTCACACTTCGGATGTGGTGGGACTGCATTGGGTGGCTATTCCAGCACAGTCTTATTGATATTGATTAATAAATACACCTAAAATGTTGCATGAAGCCTCTGAGGCGCACATAATTAGTATGGAGATTTGCATCCACCAGTTTATCTTATGGTCGCCTTTGAAAGAGACATTTGCAAGTTGCATCTAGGACAGAAACATGCACACAAAAAATAACCAATGCCAAAAGGAAAGGAGTGTCAGACTGAATGTGGATGTAAAATACATTAGAAGGTAAAAACACCGCTAACCTCAGGAAGTAGACAGGCTGTCTCCAAAACAAATGTGACTACTTTTTGCCAGATAATTTAAAGAAAGTCTGGACATGTCCAATACAATTATAGCTGAACTAAAAACTTTTCAAATTTTATTACCTTAAAAGTGTGTCCATAATTTATAGCTTTCCCGAATCATAAGTACTATAAAACAATGTTCCACATTACAACAGTTTTGAGCATAAATTAACTTTGGGATGGGAAGTTGCTCCAGTAAACACTTAAAGCTCAATTCCTGGCACACATCTCCTCTTGAATAATTGTAGGTGAGTGTATATACACCTTTAAAGAATGTGTGAACCTTTACTTACCCATTCAATTAAAAAAAATTGAAGGCAAAATGTGTGTGCGTGTATAAAAAGAACAGCGCAGCGCTAAATTCATGCATAAATTCAATCAAGATATATGCAGAAGTTCATAAGTGAAAAATTCAACGTGTGAGTTACCAAATGGATATCCAGAAACCGTTCTTGTATATAGACAAACACTCAGGAAGAGAAAGGAATCTCTCCAACCATGAGAGTGATGAAAGTAGGAATAGGTGTCCACACACACACACACACACACACACGCACACACACACACACGCACACACACACACACGCACACGCACGCACACGCACACGCACGCACACGCGCACGCACACACACGCACACACACACGCACACACACGCACACACACACGCACACACACACGCACACACACACACACACACACACACACACACACGCACACACACGCACACACACACACACACACGCACACACACGCATGATTGATGGTCGGCCATCTTGCTCCTGGAACTACCATTACATTACCACACGCTTGTTTTCAGCTACTCAAATGTGAGTGTTATTCTGTTTTAGCATGTTATTGTTTAAAACCAGCTTAATGTTATGTGGATGATTCCTTCATTACATGGTCTGTGAGCTGTAACCACCCTGGAGGTGTTATTGCTGGTGAGATTACTTCTTGGTCTCACTCGTTTTTGTATGGTGTGTATCCGTTGATGGGTGCCGATGTTTGGGATATCCTGAACCTTTTGGCTTGGATACTGTAATAAGCGCAATTGACCGCTCTTATCAGGCGGTCACATATTGCCTGGTAAGCTTGGCTGCCTTTACCTTGTTGGATGACACCCAGTGGCGGAACTACTGCCATAGCGACCCACGCGGGCGCTATGGGGCCCGCAGCCGAGTTGGGGCCTGGGGAGTGGTGTTAGCGGGCGGGTGCTGGCCGCTCCGGGTGACACCCGCCAGAGGGGTGACACACTGGGGTAGCGGCAGCCGCCCGCATCACTAACACTGCTCTCCGCTGTACCTCGTGCCGGGACAGGGACACAGCAGCACGGACCTCAGCCGACTCCCCCTCCTCTCTGTTTACATCCACAGAGGAGGAGGAGCCTACGCTCGAGGGACACACACTGCACTGTGTATCAGATTTAGCGCTGTTCTGAGGTATGTAGGGGGGGGTCTGCACTACTGAGGGGGTCTGCATTGAGTGGGGATCTGCTGCACTGAGGGGGGTCTACACTACTGGAGGGGTCTGCACTATTGAGGGGGGGTCTGCTGCACTGAGGGGGTCTTCTGCACTACTGAGGGGGGGGTCTGCACTACTGAGGGGGGTCTGCTGCACTGAGGGGGGTCTGCACTACTGAGGGGGGGGGGACCTGCATTGAGGGGGGTCTGCACTACTGAGGGGGGTCTGCTGCACTGAGGGGGGTCTGCTGCACTGAGGGGGGTCTGCTGCACTGAGGGGGGGTCTGCTGCACTGAGGGGGGGTCTGCACTACTGAGGGGGGGTCTGCTGCACTGGGGGGGGTCTGCTGCACTGAGCGGGGTCTGCACTACTGAGCGGGGTCTGCACTACTGAGCGGGGTCTGCACTACTGAGCGGGGTCTGCACTACTGAGCGGGGTCTGCACTACTGAGCGGGGTCTGCACTACTGAGCGGGGTCTGCACTACTGAGCGGGGTCTGCACTACTGAGCGGGGTCTGCACTACTGAGCGGGGTCTGCACTACTGAGCGGGGTCTGCACTACTGAGCGGGGTCTGCACTACTGAGCGGGGTCTGCACTACTGAGCGGGGTCTGCACTACTGAGCGGGGTCTGCACTACTGAGCGGGGTCTGCACTACTGAGCGGGGTCTGCACTACTGAGCGGGGTCTGCACTACTGAGCGGGGTCTGCACTACTGAGCGGGGTCTGCACTACTGAGCGGGGTCTGCACTACTGAGCGGGGTCTGCACTACTGAGCGGAGTCTGCACTGAGGGAGTCTGCACTGAGGGAGTCTGCACTGAGGGAGTCTGCACTGAGGGAGTCTGCACTGAGGGAGTCTGCACTGAGGGAGTCTGCACTGAGGGAGTCTGCACTGAGGGTGGGTGTCTGCACTGAGGGGGATCCTGCACTGAGGGGGGTCCTGCACTGAGGGGGGTCCTGCACTGGGGTCGGTCTGTACTGAGGGGGTGGTCTGGCCTGGGGGGTGTCTGCACTGGGAGGTATTTGTACTGCTGGGGTGGTCCTGCTCTGAGGGGGGGTCTGTAATGGGGGGGTGTCTGTACTAAGTGGGGTGTCTGCACTAGGGGGGTGTCTGCACTGCTGGGGGGTCTGTACTACTGAGGGGGGTCTATACTGCTGGGGGGTCCTGCACTGAGGGGGGTGTCTGCACTGGGAGGGTCTGCACTGGGGGGGGGGTGTCTGTACTGCTGGGGTTCTGCACTGAGGTAGGGGGTGTCTGTACTGCTGGGGGGTCTGCACTGTACTGATGGAGGTCAGCAATCTGTGTCCTTCAGGGGCTGCATACAGTATACTGCATACTTTGTTGTTCGAAATGAATATAAGCTGTTGCCTGGGTACTGTGCCACATGGGTGTGGTAATCTGTTGTTCAATGGCATTAGTTAATTTTTTTGGGGGGGGGGCCCCATACAACATTTTGCTATGGGGCCCTGTGATTTCTAGTTACGCCCCTGGTGACACCTATTCCTACTTTCCTCACTCTGATGGCTGGAGGGTTTACTTACTCATCCTGAGATATATATATATATATATATATATATATATATATATATATATAGATATATATATATATATAGATATATAGATATATAGATATATAGATATATATATATATATATATACACACATACACATACTCAGGTGTTTGGACATTGGACACAGCTGCTTTTCATTTCAAAATCACATCTATGTTTCACCATTTGAGTGTGTATATATATATATATATATATATATATATATATATATATATATATATATATATATATATATATATATATATATATTATACACACACACACACTATACTGAGAACACTTTAATAAGTAATTACATGATCTCTGTTCTCAGCTGCACAAGGGGCTTGCAGATGGGTGGATGGAGACTGCAGGGTGAGTCATTCAGTGCCATTCAGGAGAATGCAGAGAAACATCAGTACACTGGTATTCCCAGGGAAGAGCTGTGCAGGGAAGGTGTCAGCAGAAGGCTGGGCTCCCAAGGAAAATGCAAAGAAGAAAACTGACCACATTGGGCTAGAGGTGCTTCCATGCAAAGAAAACAGGATACTTTTAGATACGGTAAGTACATGGTAACACAAGCACATATGGGAAATGAGAAATGTTGGGTAACACATACTTTGGGTTTTCACATAGATTTTCAAACATCCTGCCCCTGCTGTCACAGAAGCCTGTTAATAGGTGTGCTTTTTTGGTGCATAAAGACATATACTTCCTCCTCAGGAGACCAGTTACTCCTGCCTGCTTTTTATCTTATAAAATACTATCCCCTGCCAGCGAGTTGCAAAATAAGGCCCTTGCTCTCCGAGAAAAAGAATTGATCTTTTGGCTTTCTGACTCAAAGCTTTCAAATCAGCAGGGAGTATAAGCTTTGCTGATTGCAGAGCTATAGGTCTGACTCGGTAGGGTGCATGTCTGATCTCTGCAGAGAGACCACTATTACCACACAGAGAGCAATAGTCCCACTCTGTAGCTGCTTGTAGGGTACAGAATTTTCTACTTTAGAAGGAAAATCATCTGCAAGACATTGAACAATTTTTATTTTGATTTAAGGCGATTCTTAGGTATTTTAAACAGAGGGTTCAATTGTGTTTTATAGGAAACCTGTACTGAAAGACGGACATGCTACAACTGCTGATCTTAGCTACTCAAAACCACAGTTATTGTCAGATCTGATTTCAATAGTTGCTTTGCTGTTAATAACTGCTATGTAGTAACTGGCCTGCTGAAAGCATGGTGCAAAAATTCTTTGCAGCTTAAACAATACAAAAGGCAAAACCCTTATTGGACACAGATATGTACAGAAACCTCTATTTTGCAAGACAGACCTGACACAAAACGCACACGACAATCAGATGAGACCAATTATTATTGAATACATTCAATTAGATAGTAGAGCGTGTTTCTTACTGCAGGAATCTATCCTATATTGTTGGCGAGTATCAATAGAATGGTACAAATCCCTAATGTGATATTGCTAGATTTCAGATTTGTATAGTAGCCAAGTATTTTCCATAACTTCCTACAAAGTAAAGGCACAAGGTTCAAGGTTATTGTTTTGATGCAAGTGGGTAAATTTTTCCTATGATTTCCTCCAGTTGAGCATCAACTCAAAAACATGAAAAGGTTCTAGAATGTAGACAAATAAAAGTGTTTGATACTGATTAAGTCAGTAGATTGTAAACTCCTCACGGGCAGTGACCGATATACAAAGAATACTTGGATCTAAAGTATTTTGATGCTATGTGTAGTGAAAATGACAAAAAGCAAAATGGAATAAATTGGCAAGTCTTGGAAGAAGCAGCTGACAGTCACACAAAAACTTACAGAATCAGATTTCTTCTTTTTTGAAACTTTTTCCTCAGCTCCATCCTGGGGACGGTCATCTGCCTTTCTTTTTCGAGATGAATTTTTATCTAAATATGTTAAACAGGTATATTATAAACATTAATATGCTGACACAAGCTTACAATGCAAATACATTAGTCCACTACAGTGTCACGAGATCTAGAAAGACAGCAAAAAAAAATAAAAAAAAAATAAAAAAATAAACCACCACAAAAAACCAACTACTTTTAAAAAAAGATACACAGAATGACTGATATGTTCACTTCAGGAACCAAAAACGTGCACAGGCCTATACACATTTAAGCTGTCTGATGCTTAGGGCTCTCTATAGTGGGAGCCTGCTGTTGTATGAAAAGGCATAAAGGACACAAAAAAAAAAGCAGCCGATTTGTGTTGGGGGAAACCTTTGGGGGGGGGGGTTTAATGTTCCTACAAAATCATATATATATATATATAGTATCTCGCAAAAGTGAGTAAACCCCTCACATTATTGGAAATATTTTATTATCTCTTTTCATGCGACAACGCTGAAGAAATGACACTTTGCTACCATGAAAAGTAGTGAATGTACAGCTTGTATAACAGTGTAAAATTTTCTGTCCCCTCAAAATAACTCAACACACATCTATTACTGTCTAAACCGCTGGCAACAAAAGTGTTGCTATCTGCTGTATCTTCTATATACCTGTAAGTGAACTACAAATAAATACATTTCCCTTTACTTTACGGTCTTCACTGATTTTTGCATGTTTATAGGTACTGCTGCAATTGCTGAGGAGTGACTACCCATGACTCCAGCCCTGCCTCTGGAAATCTTTTATATGGTGGCTATATGTTGTTTGAATACTGAATCCTTTGACCACTTGTGACCCCTTGGAGAGTGACACCTACACTTCCTGTGATTGATTTGAGGCTTATTACAAATTGATATCAGCTAAGCAGGTTGAGACACACTTTGGTGTTGAGTGTTTTCTTACTCATAATACACTGGAAATGTTGAAAGTTTCTTCGTATTCTCCTCATCTTCATTGAATTAACTTTTATTTACATTAGCGCTGCATTTTGGACTATATTTACTTTTGTTCGGTGATCAACGAACTGTGGTGGCTGCTTCTGACATTGAAATATATACCATATCTTGTATATTGATTTTAGCTCTGATATCCACCCACTCCAGTTTTATAATCCATGTCCTTAGCCTGCTTGTCTTTAGCAAACTGTTTGTGGGCCTTCTTGTGCATCATCATCATCTTGTGCAGTGTATGGTCTGAGCACTGACAGAATGACAACCTCTGCAGCAATGCTGGCAGCATTCATATGTCTATTTCCCAAAGACAACATATGCATATGACGCTGAGCGCGCACACTCAACTCCTTTGGTTGACCATGGCAAGGTCTGTTCTGAGTAGAACCTGTCCTGTTAAACCTCTGCATGGCTACCGTGCTACAACTTCGTTTCAGGGTCTTGGCAATCTTCTTATAGCCTAGGCCAGTGATGGCGAACCTTGGCACCCCAGATGTTTTGGAACTACATTTCCCATGATGCCCAAATACACAGCAGAGTGCATGAGCATCATGGGAAATGTAGTTCTAAAACATCTGGGGTGCCAAGGTTCGCCATCACTGGCCTAGGTCATCTTTATATAGAGCAACAATTCTTTTTTTCAGATCCTCAGAGTTCTTTGCCATGAGGTGCCATGCTGAATTTCCAGTGACCTGTATGAGAGCGTGAGATCGATAACACCAAAATTTAACACACCTGCTCCCCATTCACACCTGAGACATTGAAACACTAATGAGTCACATGACACCGGGGTGGGAAAATGGCTAATTGGACATCATTTATGGGTGTACTCACTTTTGTGACAATATAAAGTGCGTGTGTGTTTATAATAATTTATATATATATATATATATATATATATATATATATATATATATATATATATATATATATACACACATACATACATACACACACACACGCACGCGCACTGTATTACTAAAAGTATTAGGACGCCTGTCATTACACGCACATTAATTTTAACGGCATCCCAGTCTTAGTCTGTAGGGTTCAATACTGAGCTGGCCCACCCTTTGCAGCTATAACAGCTTCAACTCTTATGGAAACTCGCTCATCCGTGTCTTTATGGACCTTTCTTTGTTCCCTGGTGTGCAGTCATGTTGGAACAGGAAGGCGCCATCCCCAAAAACTGTTCCCACAAAGTTGGGAGCATTGTCCAAAATGTCTTGGTATGCTGACACCTTAAGACTTCCCATCACTGGAACTAAGGGGCCAAACCAAACCCCTGAAAAACAACTCCACACCATAATCCCCCTCCTCCAAATGATTTGGACCAGTGCACAAAGCAAGTTCCATAAAGACATGGATGAGCGAGTTTGGGGTTGAGCAACTTGACCGGCCTGCACAGAGTCCGGACCTCAACCCGATAGAACACCTTTGGGATGAATTAAGAGTGTACACTGCAAGCCAGGCCTTCTCATCCAGCATCAGTGCCTGATCTCACAAATGCGCTGCTGGAGGAATGGTCAAACATTCCCATAGACACACACCAAAACCTTGTGGACAGACTTCCTAGAAGAGTTGAAGCTGTTATAGCTGCAAAGGGTGGGCCAACTCAATATTTAACCCTACAGACTAAGACTGGGATGCCATTAAAGTTCCTGTGTAAAGGCAGGCATACTTTTGGCAAGATAGAAAGTACATACTTTTTTTTATTTTTATTTTTTTTATTCATTACATTTTGCAAAACAGTCACCTGCATTCTTACGACCTATGTATTCACACAACTGGCAGAGAACAGATATTTCTCCCCAACACTGGGTTGGTTTACTAAAACTGTTGCTTACTAAAACCAGCTCTGCATAGACACCAATCAGCTTCCAGATTTTTTTTTTTTTTTTTGTTTGTCAAAGCTTAAAGGGATTGTAAAGTAATTTTTTTTTTTCTTAATATAACAAACATGTTATACTTCCCTCCACTGTGCAGCTCGTTTGCACAGAGTGGCCCCAAACCTGCTCTTCCGGGGTCCCTCGGCAGCTGTCTCGGCTTCTTCCCGCAAGTACTTCTCACGTTCATGCGAGCTCCCTCACACGGTGAGAAGCATCTGCGGGTGCACTCCCATGATGCAGCCGGCGGTTATAGCCGCTCGCTGCATCACACGGCCCTGTGTAGGGATTGGGCAATCTAGAGGGCCGAAGAGTCATTCAAGCAAGCTCTACCACCACTAAACCCTGAATCTTACCCAGAGTGGACTAGAAGAGTGGGGAGGCAGCAAAGGGGAATGGAACAGTGAGAATACCTTGCTGTGGGCGAGCTATCGGGAGACACTAAAACAAAAAAATAGTGCAGAGCTCAAAAAATAAGCTTAGTGTTTAGCTACAGCGCACATAAGGTATATGATAATATATCATAAAATTATGTGCATGTGTGTATACAATGACCAAAGATATACAAATATGTATAGCATGCAAAAAAGTTCATAGCGCAATCAGGAGACACTGTCGCGTTGCCATAAATGAGCAAAGTTGTCTTTTCAAAGTAAACTGGGGTACAGTTTAGAATTTGCTACACTACTGGCCCCATCAATGTCATGGTTGGCCTCACTGATCAATATAGAGCAATGTTTCTCAAGTCCAGTCCTTAAGGCGCCCCCAACAGGCCATGTTTTCAGGATTTCCCTCAGCTGTGGTAATTACTAAGGCAGTGAATCTGATCAAGTCACCTGTGCAAAATAATGGAGAGACTGAAAACATGACCTGTTGGGGTGCCTTAAGGAATGGAGCTGAGAAACACTGATATAGAGAACTATAGATTAAAACTCAAAACTGAAATTGGCCAAGAGAAACAGAGGTTGTCATTATTGATTTTATTCTGCAAATGATAGTTAGCTGCCTACAATGCCAATTCTCTGTTCAAAACTTCTCTTCTTCACCAACCCAGGATCTTGTGAAAGAATAATAAATGCATTTTTTTCCTACAAAAATATATTCAATTCTTATTTTTCTCATAAAGCTGAACTTAGCCTTTAAAGTTGTTGTAAACCCTTACAAACCACTTTGACCTACAGGTAAGCCTAGATTAAGGCTTACCTGTAGGTCCAAGAAATATCTCCTAAACCTATACGGTTTAGGAGATATTTACATAAAGACAGTGACAGCTGTCTATGGCGCATGCGCTGTAGACAGCGGCGCGCAGGCACACTATCGCTGTTAGCAGCATGCCGCCAATGGCGATATGCCGTTAGTGGCGGCTCCCGTGCGGGAGTGATGTCATCGCTGCTCCGGTGCTGCGAGTGGCCGGAGCAGCAATACCCGGAAGAAGATGGACGCTCTGGACTACAGGGGGACAGCAGTCACATCGCTGACTCCTGTTTGGGTAAGTGACACATAATGGGCTACTATTATGCGATGCATAGTAGCCCATTATGCTTTACCTTAGCAGTGAGACAAAGAGGAAGTAAACCCTAATGGGTTTACTTCCTCTTTAACCATTTACATGACTATTTACTGTAACAACCAGACAACTAGCCACTTTACAAAGTTAGTAATGATACTCCCATATTTACACTTAAAGTGTTATAACCCCAAGCTAAGCTGCAATATATTACATTTGTGGCTTAATACCGCTTTAATTCAGTGCTTCTGGAATGATTATAAAAAGGCATTAAAAGCCAAGTACTTGAATCTTTAGTTGTCCACTATGCAGTCATTCTACCAGTTTAATACTTTAAAGCAGCACAAGAAGTCAAAAACTTCATGCGCTCCTTGTCAGTATGCAGTGTGACAGATAAGCTTATTATTGTGCTACTCATCCTTTCACCTTCCAGCCACAGGCTAGAGGCAGCTACAATACAGCCTGGGCTCAGAGAAGGTAGGGTAAATGATGCTGGTAGTCAGTCATTCAGGCCCCTTTCAAACTGGCAGAGTCCGCCAGCAGATCTGCCCGTTCAGCATGGAATCTCTCTACTGATCCCCACTGAGCAGGTAGATGACAGGTCCGTGTACACTCAACTGATGCAGAATGGACACAGACATATGGGGAATGGATCCCTATACGTCTGTTTTTAGCAGACAGGATCGAATCAGACATGTCCGTTGACATCCACCACTCAATAGAGCGCATTGGATGATCTGACAGGGTCCACCTGAAAAACTGACAGGCGTACCCATCGGGCCGTCACTGTGAAAAGGGCCTTAATCTGTAAGATTGTGAACATATAGTGGCAGAAAATAATTACTACAGGGGATGGCTCTGGATTGAGTGTTGCAATAAAGGCTATGGGTTTATAAAATGTAATTTTATCTTTTATGGGCCATTATTTTTATTTTTTTTTCCTTGCTTGTAGTTCAGAAGTCCTGGGTTGTACCCTACTGTGCAGTAACTTGGGAGTGCCATTAACAATGATTGGCCCTTTAATGCACCTTACATACAGCAGTGGAAGTGGGTCCTAAAGAGTTAAAACAATTCATAAAACACAGATTTTGCTTTTATACAACAGAGAGAAAAAAAACCGACCTAAAAACATTCAGAGAGAACCATTCATTTTACCAAGAAAAATGCTTATGTCAGATCATTTCTTGTCTACATGGGGATTTTGGATGTGACAAGATAATGAGCCACTCACATGATAGAAAGTGCTGACATTTTGATTTTGATTAGCAGTTGAGTTTTTTCACTGCTTTGATCCGTCTATGAAACTTAAGGACACACCTCAGGCAGAATACTACTATAGCTAGCAAGCAGAAAATGTTTTTGTGCATTCATTTGATGGTCAGTCAGTCACAACCAGACCATACTAGGAAACAGTAAGGTGCACTAAACGTATATTTAAAAAAAATCCTTGAAATCCTGAACATTAATTATGCATATCTGCAAATTAATCATTTAATACCCCCCATTAAACCTTATGTGACCTCTCATTGCGTTTATAATGCAAACTATCCATAAAGCAGATGTTGAACAAGGTTTCAGCAACTCGCAGAACCAGAAGAAGTGCCTCAAGTTAAAGCAGGCGCTATTAAAAACGGAAACGTGTCTTTACCTGCTGAAAACATTAACGTGGACAGCAGCTGTGATCTGCCCCGAATGCCAGAATGGCAGACTGCCCCACAGGGTGTGCGCCGCTGGGAGTGTGTACAGAAGTCAGATCTACAAAAGTGTTCCTTATTACAGCAAATATTTGATATAATTAGTATGAGAGAGAAAAAGTGTGCTATCAATTCATAAGTCAAGAGATGCAGATAAAGATAAAAAGCGTAATGATTTTATTTGTAAGATATTAACCACTTGACCACTGGGCACTTAAAACCCCTTCCTAACCAGACCAATTTTCAGCTTTCGGTGCTCTCACATTTGGAATGACAATTACTCTGTCATGCAACACTGTACCTAAATTTAATTTTTCCCACAAAATAAAGCTCTCTCTTGGTGGTATTTAATCACCGCTGTTTTTTTTTTTTTTTTTGAACAATAAAAGAAAAAGAAAAAAAAAAAAAAAAAAAAAAAAAGACTAAAAATTCTGTTAAAAAAAATGTATTTTTCTTTGTTTCAGTTATAAAATTTAGCAAAATTTGTTATTTTTCATCATAAATTTTGGCCAAAATTTATACTGCTACATATCTTTGGTAAAAATAACCCAAATTGGTGTATATTTGGTCTTTGTGAATGTTAGTGTCCATAACCACTTTCAGACCGGACCATTTTGCTGGCTTAAGACCAGACCACTTTTTGCGATTTGGCACAGCGTCGCTTTAACTGACAATTGCGCGGTCGTGCGACATGGCTCCCAAACAAAATTGACGTACTTTTTTCCCCATAAATAGAGCTTTCTTTTGGTGGTATTTGATCACCCCTGTGGTTTTTATTTTTTGCAATATAAAAAAAAAAAGAGCGACAATTTAAAAAAAAAATAAATAAATAAAAAAAAGCATTATTCTTTACTTTTTGCTATAATAAATATCCCCCCAAATATATATATAAAAAAAAATTCTTTCCTCCTTTAGGCCGATACGTATTCTACATATTTTTGGTAAAAAAAAAATAAAAAAAAATAAAAAATCACAAGCGATTGATTGGTTTGCGCAAAATGTATAGCGCTTACAAAATAGGGGATAGTTTTATGGCATTTTTATTAGTAATGGCGGTGATCAGCGATTTTTATTGTGACTGCGACATTATGGCGGACACATCGGACATTTTTGGGACCACTGTCATTTATACAGCAATCAGTGCTATACAAATGCACTGATTTCTGTGTAAATGACACTGGCAGTGAAGGGGTTAACCAGGGGGTGGCAGTGAAGGGGTTAAGTGTGTCCTAGGGGGCTTCACCAGCTCTGACGGCCTCTATGCGGGCAACGATACGGGCCTGGGAAAAAGCGCAGGCATTGTTGAAACAGCCAGGGGGGAGTTGGTCTCCTGACACTCCTCTATGGTTCAATCCTAAATTGCCTCATTTTGGGGACATACCGGATCCGGTGATATGGGCTAGGGTAGGCATTAAGCAACTGAAGCATGTGGTGAGAGGGGGGCAGCTCCTGACGTTTGATCAGCTTAAGGTGACTCATGATCTCCCAAATTGGTACTTTTTTAGATTCTTACAGTTGCGGCACGCCTTTCTCTCTCAGTTCGGTCCCGGGGTTTTACTGGTGGAAGTCTCACCTCTGGAGACTGTGCTGCGGACAGAAAACCTGAAAAAGCCTCTCTCCGTTGTGTACAGCATGCTGTTCCCGGACAGGCCGAAGCCTATCCAAAACTGTAGAGATGTTTGGAGTGCTTTAATACCTGACTTTGGAGGGGAGGATTGGGACGACATGTGGGGACACCCGTTTCAGACCCTAGTATCGGCCAGAGACAGACTTATCCAGTTTAAAATTCTGCATAGAGTATACTATACCCCAGCCAGACTGGCTAGGATTTACGGTACCGGCGAGGGAGGGTGCTGCCGCTGCACAGCTGACCGCGCTAACTTTGACCATGTGTTTTGGCAGTGCCCGCGGATTGAGGAGTTCTGGAGGGGAGTGACATAGGTTATACAATCTGTCCTTTCGGTGCCAATTCCAGTCACAGTCGCGGTATGTTTACTCTGACTGGTGGAGGAGTTGGCACCTCGAAGGGCGCAGAGGACTCTGATTTCTCTGGCGCTGTTTTATGCACGTAAGGCTATACTGTTGTGTTGGAAGAACCCCGAACCTCCTACGGTTTCTTATTGGAAAGGTTTAATTAATAATGCTTTGCCGTTATACAAAGCCACCTATCTTAGCAGGGGGTGCCCTAACAAATTTGAGAGAGTGTGGCGGTGCTGGCTTGATGCCGCAGATACTGTGAATTAATCGCTAGGCGAGGGGTTTTTTCCTTGAGGATAGGGTGAGGGGCGGGGCAGGGAGGTGCTTTCCCTTGGATTGGTTATATCCCCATTTCACGTAGTTCACTATTCAGTTACAGTACAGGCTATGTGTTTCTTATATGAGTGGTACTGTCGGTGTTTATAGACTGAACTAGGAGGAAGAATGGAGGGCTGCACAGGAGGGAGTTTGGTTGGGTGGGGGTTGGGGAGCTGTTTGGGACCATTTGGTATGTTTGTATGTTGGTATGTTATTAATGTATTGAAAACCTTCAATAAAAAAAAAAAAAAAAAAAAAAAAAAAGTGTGTACTAGGGGTGTGTTACTAACTGTGGGGGGCTGGGCTGTGTGTTAGTGAACATTGATCTTTGCTCCAATCACAGGAGCAGAGATCAGTGTCACTCGTTCCTAGGCAGAACAGGAGATGCTGTTTACATTGGCAGCTCCCCGTGAGACGACTGTGGGTATCCCCACGGCGATCGAGTCTATGGGACCCGAGACCGGACTCACGGGAGTACCGACCGGCACACACGCGATGGCAGGGCAGCAATTTCAAGTGGACGCAGCTGTACGCCAATTTGCCTGCCTGTGCTAATCTGCCGACGTACATCGTCGTGCGCCAGTCGGGAAGTGGATAAGCTATGATGCCAATCTCTGAAAATTGATCGCACCTGAAGTACTGATGGCCCATCTCATTTCTTGAGATCCGAACATGCCAGCCAGGAAAGTACAAATATCCCCCAAATGACCCCTTTTTGGAAAGCAGGCATTCCAAAGTATTTAGAAAGGGGCATGGTGAGTTTTTTTAATTGGTCATTTTTTTCCCACAATTCTTTGCAAAATCAATTTTTTTTTCCCCCACAAAATTGTCATATTAGCAGGTTATTTCTCTCACACAGCATATGCATACCACAAATCACACCCAAAACACATTCTTCTATTCCTCCCGAGTATGGTGATACCAAATGTGTGAGACTTTTACACAGTATGGCCACATAGAGAGGCCAAACATGAAGGAAGCACCATCAGGTGTTCTGGAGCATAAATTACACATATGTTTTCCCGACTACCTCTTACAATTTTGAAGGCCCTGGAGCACCAGGACAATGGAAACGCCCCAAAAATGACCCCATTTTGGAAGGTAAACCCCCCAAAGTATAATCTATGAGGCATAATGAGTCTTTTGAACATTTAATTTTTTTCTACAAATTTTTGAAATATGTGGAAAGAAAATGAAAAACGCATTTTTTTTTTTTTAAACACAAAGTTGTCCAGTTCTACATAATTTATAACGCATAGCATGTACATACCAAAAACGACACCCCAAAATAGATTCTCCTATTCCTCCCGAGTATGGCGATACCATATGTGGTAGACTTACACAGCCTGGACACATACAGAGGCCAAGTACAGCTGGGTATGGCCGAGCATGGCTGGGTACAGCTCAGTACGGCTGAGCGTGGATGGATGAGTATTGCTGAGTATGGATGGTTGAGCATGGATGGGTGGATAAGTATGACGGATGGGTGGATAAGTATGACAGAGGGGTGGCTGAGTATGGATGGATGAGTAAGAATGGTGGGATGGAGGAACGTGGATGGCGGGATGGATGAGCGTGGATGGCTCAGCATGGATGGCTTATACAGAGGGATGGATGGAAGAGTGCTGGATTTGTCACTGAGCAGCACCGTGGGCACTAAACATCCAGCCCACAGCGCTGCTGCATCCAATCTCCCCCCTCTCCACTCACACTGTATTACAAACCTTCCTATCTTACACCTATTGTCACCGGCATGTAACATGTACATTGACCCTGTAAATAGCATGGTGTAATTTGTTGCCCTGGCTGTTCAGCATACAGTAGATTAACTGTTCACATTTATGTGTCAGATGTTTCTTTTTGTGTTTAACCACTTACCTACTGGACACTTTCACCCCGTTCCTGCCAAGGCCCATTTTCAGAGCTGTCACACTTCGAATGACAATTGCTTGGTCATGCAAAACTGTACCCAAATTACATTTTTATAATTTTTTTTCACAAATATAGCTTTCTTTTGGTGGTATTTAATCTCCACTGTTTTTTTTTTTTATTATTGTTTGCTAAATAAAACGGAAAAAGACTGAAAAAAAAAAAAAAATAGGCGACACTGATGAGAAGGCACTGGTGAGCGCTGTTGGGACTGCACTGATATTCACATACATTAGAAAGTGTACAATGCCTTTAAATATGAGCTGATCTCTGCAATCCAGTTAGTTCCAGAACCCACAAAGCTCTAGGAAGGCTCAAGGACAAGGATAGTAAGTAAAGCATCTAGGAGCTAGTGCTGTAGGGATATAGTTTTCTATGTCCTGTATCACATTTAGGGTCCGTTCACACCATCAGCACACACTACTGCTGGTGTGCGCCAATGGGCAGCAGTGTCGATGTACTGAAAGGGGTGCATTGCACGGTTTACTTTTTTTGTTCAAGCTTTACTGAAATGTCACATCATTAAGTTCTATTGCCTGCAGTAGGGTGCAATAAAGTGGATTCTGTTGCATGCTACAGCGTGGTGGTGTGAACTGAAATGATTGGTAACACTGCTTTCTGCCTTGTCTACACGTCGCAACTGCATTGAACAAGGATGCCCAGTACAGCCCAATGCATCTGATGTGAAAGAGCCTTTAAACTTGCAAGTCAGATCTCCAAGAAACCTGGAACTGGCTTTCTGAATGAGAAAAGCAGTAAAGAACCTGAAGTAGGATGGAGACTCAGACTCCATTACATGCCAATTAAAGCGAGCCTCTCAAGTTTAAACTTCTCAAATGTTTGGCTGTATTTATGTGAAAATGATTTGCCCAGGCTGAGCTGAAAACAGACCACTTCTTTTTGATCACCTCTGGCACTATAGAGTCTGTGTTCAGCGGTTTCCACTGCCAGCCCTTACATCAGCCGAGATCCTAGCAAGGGCTAGGAAGCTGATGGCAGGGTTGAAAAGCTGCAGGCAGCAGCTGGGTGTATCAGGATTGTGTTTGAAGTGAATACAAATTTAGGGAACTAAAGTACTTTAACTAGTGCTATGTATCTTATTAGGCATAGGTGGGCAACAGGGTCTCGCTAAGGATCACAAACACACATTCCAGAATCGCCTCACTACCAATGAAATGGGGGGGTAGAAGTTTAAATAGTACAGTACAGGCGCATGCGTGGCTTCTAAATATGGCAGACATGTGATCCCTCGGCTCCAGTCCCCGCAGTTTTTCTGGGACTCCCACTGCACGATCCACGAGCCTCATGAGTCACCTCACCGAATTACCGCTACCACAGCGCATCCCATGGGGAAAATTGAGGATTAAAAGCTCATCTACTCTTCGTTCTCCAAGCCACGGCCAACACTCACCATGGACCGCTTCCAGCTTAGGCCTGCATCCCCAGCCTCGAGTGTACAGGACAACCTGTCAGACACCACGGACCCAATCACGACTGGAGGAGGTAACCCTTTCCACGTACCATACTCCCAACCACCAGGGTCGCTCACCCCACTAGCTGCAGAGGTCCTGGACGCCAAATTGAGCTCCGGGCTCAAAAACATCCCCCACAACATTTCACTAGAGGTGGGGAAGATTGCCCAATAATTAAGAGAGGAAATTGACCATTTGGGTGAACGTACCAACACACTAGAAAGCTAAATTTGACGATTTGGTACAAACTTCATGCTCTGAAGGAGGACAATGCTCATTTAAAAAAAAACACACTGTCACCCAGATGCAGATGCAAGAAGACCTGCAGAACAGAACAAAATCGGAAAAAATGATTTAGAGGGGTGCCTGAATTAGTGGGAGACCAGGATCTGCGCCCTTATGTCCTAAGCCTGTTTTAACACTGTAGCCCCTCACATCCTGGATATTGACCGTCGCCTGGATAGAGCACACAGATGTTCAGCGCCCAAACCCCCAGCTGGGGAGAACCCCAGGGGCATCATCCGCTTTAGTCACTTTGATAGTAAGGAAGCCCTTACCATAGCTACCCGCAACATAACTGGGCTGGATTTCAAGGGGGGCCCAAGATGCAGGTCTTTAGTGACCTGTCACCCATTACCCTTGCCAAACATCAGAACTTTCGACCTATGAAATTATGTACCGATGGGGCTCCCTATTCCGTCTCTCTGCCTCCCAGGAGTACAGCACTCCATGCATGATCTCCAAGAGTAAAGTCTTCCTCTGCAACCTGGGCATACCACACCTTCCTGAAGAGGATCTCCTGCCCTTGCCCGCAACACCAAAACCACCACTTGCTCCAAGCAGGATCTGGACCCCGGTTCAACAGAAATAACCCAAGTCCACCTCCACTCCTCAGAGGCGCTCTTCCACCAGACTCCCAACTTGATGGATCTCTCCACACCCCATGGTCCTATTTTTTCTTGTTTCTGGCTGTGTGCTCCTCGCCTTTTAGCCAGAGTACCCGAGTTGGGAACAATTTTCCCTGTATCTGTGGGATGTCTCTTGATTCTGGTGTTTTATTGTGTGTCTTAGTATTATCTGTTCAAATGTTTACTTCCATATGTTCTTATATCAGAAGATAGTGGAGGACCCCCACCCCTGCCACTATTTGGAGGTCTTCATTTATTCCAGGGCCACAGCCCTGGCTTCCTGACAGGTTTTCTTTGTATTTTATTTTAATTTTTTCAGGTCTTTTTTGACCTATGGTCAGTCCACCAGATATACTATTTGCAAGTCTTTTGTATGGTTTGTGTTTATGCACTTTTTATGCTATTTCCCTACCTCATACACGTCACTCCCGCGCATGTGCACGGGAGTCGACACGCGCGGCAGCTCCATTCTTGGAAATGCCGCGCTCAGTGCGCCTGCGCGCCGCTGTCTACGGCACATGCGCCGTAGACAGCGGTGCCCGTTTTCGGGCAATTATCTCCTAAACCATATAGGTTTAGGAGATATTGCTTGGACCTACAGGTAAGCCTTAATCTAGGCTTACCTGTAGGTCAAAGTGGTTTGTAAGGGTTTACAACCACTTTAAGATTTCTTACTTATAATGTCAAGGGCTTAAACTCCGTTCAAAAGAGATGGATGGCGTTGAAGGAGTTTAGGTCATCATCCGCTGATGTTATCAGGATCCAGGAAGCCCACTTCCATCCGGGAGAGTCCTTTAAATTTGCCAGTAAACTATTCCCAACTGCTTACATGGCCTCTGACCCTGTGGGGAAGGCAGGTGCAGCAATTTTAATTTTCACGTTCATGGCCCCTATGAATTAAATCTTCGTACTTGGAGCCTCATGGAAGATATATTTTCCTGGATTGTGATTATCTCATACATTCCCTTACGTTGGTCAATGTCTAGGCCCCTAATACTGTTGAAATTCAATTTCTCACTGATATGTTTCAGCAACTGGAGAAGTTTTCCCAACCTCTTATGATTATGGGGAAGATTTTAATCTGGCCATGTCACTTAGGAAGGATAGACTAGTACTAGTCCCAACTATTATAGTTGCCAAGGTGAGTCGCCTACCCACCTCCTTCCATAGACTTGTTAGAGGAAATAACCTCCTTGATATTTGGAGAATTGAACACCCTACACATTTTGCTCTCCTCCCTCCAACTGTACTCCAGATTGGACCATTTCTTCATAACCTCCATTTTGCCGTCAACCACTGCGGCCACATAACATGGTCAGATCACTCATCTGTACACTTAGACATTATGCTTCATTCTGTCTCTCCTAAAACATGTCATTGGCACCTAAATGAAACATTTCTTTGTGTCCCAGAAATCAGGGATCAATAGTCTAGGAACATAACTTGAGTTTTTTTCAACATAATGGGGGTACTGTGCTGGAGGCTTCCACCTTGTGGGAAAAGAACAAGGCGTATTTTTGAGGCCAACGTATGCTGGTGCATGTCTGAAAAGAGACTGCTCTTCAACGGTCCTCCATTTTGTCCAAATTACGCAAGGCTAAGTCGCTTTCTTCCTCCATGGTGGCCTGCCTCCAAACTGTTACTTTCCTTCGCAATCAGCCCAGGTCTTTGGACATGAAAAACCAATTGCTAAATCTCTTTTTTGGTCAAAGCAGCTATTCTATGAATATTACAACAAACCTCACAGGATGCTTGTGAATAGATTAAAACGCCACCCTTTTCACTCCTTCCTGGATTTTCTTTAAAAAAAAAAAAAAAAAAAAAAGCTAACGGGTATCCTACCTACTGCCCCCATATGTCAAAAGTTTTTGGGGGATTCTACCATAGATTGTATAACTGTTTAAACTCTGAACCGAATCACCATTTTTCTTACTCAATACACTTGCCTAAATTGTCCCCCTCCCACCTTTCTTCCCTAACGGCTGCAATCACCCCTGAAGAACTAGGAGGTTGTTAAAAAATCTCCAGACTCAATTCCCCGGGCCCAGATAGGCTGCCATACTCTTACTACAAAACCTTCATCCCAATTGTAAGCCCACACTTATCACTCTTTACTGAGGGGAACTGTTGCCCATCCTCCATTTCTTCACGTCCATATTATGGTGATCCTGAAAGCGGGTAAAGACCCCTCTATACCCGATAATTATTGGCCTATTGCACCATTCAACTCCGATTACAAAATTTTCACTAAAATTTGAGCTAATACTTTCCCAAATCCATCCTAGACTTATTCACAAAGACCAAGTCAGATATGTACCAACAAAACACGCAGGTGACAACAGGTCATTGACCTTATAAACTTGCTTAACAGAACTACCTGCCTGGCCCTTGTTTTGAGCCTGAATGCCCAGAAAGCATGTAAAAGGCTTAGCTGGCCCTTCATGTTTGCTGTCCTTTCTAGATATGGCTTTTCCAGCCCATTTATAGCAGCACTCAAAGCTTTGTACTCCCAACCAATGTCCCAAGTACAGCTGTCTTCCTTTCTATCACCATCATTCCCCCTGAGCAATGGCATGAGACAGGGGTGTCCCTCGTCTCATCTACTCTTTATTTTATGCTTGGAACCCCTAGCTGAAGCCATTCGCTCCCACCAGGATATTTGTGGGGTTTTGCTTTCGACAGGAGTACAAGCTGTCTCTGTTCACCGACGATATACTCCCGACACCGACTAATCCCCACACCTCTCTCCCGAATCTTCATGATCGAACATTTGGCTCAATCTCTGGCTACAAGATGAACCCTATCAAAACAGAGGCTTTACCGATGCATATCCCCCCTCCTGCCCTTGCAACACTACAACAAAACTTCTCATACCATTGGTTCACTTAAATACTTAGGGAGCCATCTGACTTCTACATACCACACCCTTTATCGGGCTAACTAGGTGCCGAAACCAATACCGAAAAAGAAAAATACACCAGCCTGAAAACGACAGTTTTTAAAAAATATATATATATATATTTTATATATAAAATTGTATACATTTTAATATCACCAATTTAAATTGATATGAATTTATTGTTGACTATTACTGACACCTTTAAGAAAGTTCAAGAAAAATGCAGTCTGCAGTCTCTCACCATTTCTTGTATCATGTCTGCAATCTCTTAAACACACTGCTAATAGTATTAGCAAAAATCAGTGCACCTCTAGCAGACATGGTACAGAGACTAATATCAAATCATAGTGTAGCGCTTAACAAAATTATGAATGACCTAGTTAGTGCATCATCATACAATAATTAACCCAAAACACCTTAAGTGTGAGGATTCATAAAAAAATATATAAAAATAAAATTACAATTCCAAAAAATATAAATGAATTAAAAGTCTCTATGTAAAATGTTGATCCAATCCAAACGTGAAATAAGGGTCACCATCCACCTTCTTAAGATGAGGCTAGCATGCAGACACCCTGTGATATTCCCGTCACCTTTCGAAATAAAGGCTTACCGGATAATATGGATCCAAACGAATATATATTCGAAGGATCATGCAAGCTTGTACACTCAGAAGGCGAGATTACAGATGTAAATTGTCCAGGGAAGTAACAAGTCAGACTCCTCATATAGATGCCCCAACTAGTTGTTAAATCCTCATCGGTACACTCCAGCTCAAAATGTTGAACTCATACAAAGGAAAATAAGGAGCCACAATAGTGTAAATCCGTTTAAAAGAAAAAATTTAATAAAAAAGTAATGAACTCACATGTAACCAAAGAAATCAAGCGCTTATTCCATAAAAACAGTGCTACAGCAGTAGTCCCGACGCGTTTCGTCCTCTACAGACGTCATCTGGGGTAGCACTCCACTGTAGCATCCTCACTTTTATAGCAAACAATCAATTTGGGCGAAAATTCCATCTGCCTGTGTCACCGCGTATCACTTCCGGTTTAAGATGGCGCCCGGCGTGCGTTCCACGCCTCATTATAATGCTACAGCATGAATTAGCAGGCAAACCATGCCATAACATATATGAAATAAACCAATAAGTAAAACATAAATTGGCCCAAACATTAGAAATATACCAAACGTTAAAATTAACCAAACATTAGAATTTATTCCCCTTTGTTATACCGTTATTAGCATTTCCGGGTCATGACTGAACAACTAAGGGGCGTGGATATGGTTCCAATCGTTATCTTACCCGGCCCCTCATACCGACGGAGCCACCCCCACTACAGGAAAATACTCACATAGTGGGCGTATCGTATACAGGGACCACTGATGCTTCCGTCTAGCGGCGCTGGAACGCACCGCGTACCGGAAGCGCCAACATTGCAGATGCGTCCGACGTCAGAGGCGGCGTGAGAGGAAACACGTCACCTCCAATCCGAAAGCATCAAACATCGGAAGTGACGTAAACAAAAATACGTCACCTCCGGCCAGAATGTGTCCGACACCAGGAAGTGATGTAAAGAAAATACATCATCTCCGGTGTCCAGTGGGACGCATGTAAACATACTCCGGACCATACATCATAAAAGGGCTGTGCATTTACGTACACCCCTACTCCCCAATGAAAAAAATATCATATTAATATGTATGGAGTGGGAGCAGTTGTATATAAGCAATAAGAAGTATATTTAAAAAATATATACAAGATACACATCAGCACCGATACAACGTATGCCCGAACGTACATTGTAACAAATACTGATAGCATCTAAGGCAGATAGAATTCTGTCCCAAGACTAATAATAATATTATACCATAAATAACAATGATAGAAAGACCTACCACTTACATGAAAATCGAAAAATATTAAAACAAATAAACTAAAATAAAACACTGAAATAAAATGTTGCCAATATACATATTATCCATTATTAATGAAGGCATTAATATCCCATTCTATATTTAAGCCAAATGGCGAGTAAGATCGAATCGTATATATCCAGTAGGTTTCTAATCTGGAGACACCCCGAGTCATAGCACCACCCCTCCACGGGGGTGTGTACTTGTCAATAGCTAAAAATTGGGTACCTGTTGGGTCACTGTTATGATGTTCCCTGTAGTGTCTCGGGACAGTGTGTTTAGAGACCTTACCCTTTATTAAGGCTATGTGTTCCCCTACTCTAATCGCAAACGTCCTTGTCGTCCTCCCCACATATTGTTTGCCGCACGGGCAAGTGATCAGATATACTACATACCGGGTGCTACAGGTACAAAATGATTTTATAGTATGTGTTCTGTTAGTTGTTGTTGATGTAAACTCAGTTGTTTTGTGTCTACCGGCTATATTAAACTGACATACCACACATTTTTTACAAGGATAAAAACCTGTTAGATTGTGAAAAAATGATGGACGACAGGGTGGGTTAATAACATTGGGAGCAATACGGTTCCGTAGAGAGGGTGCACCCCTGAAAAGTACTTTCGCCCGCTCAGGTAACTTTGAGTTGAGGACTGGGTCACTTCTTAGTACATCCCAATGTTTATTAATAATGGTCTTAATTTGTTTATGCTGTACCGAAAAAGATGTAAGCATAGACCATCTATAAGTGTCCTCAGGTTCATGGCGCACTTTCTCAATCACAAGGCTCTCCCTGTTAGTGTCAATAACTTTCTGTATCTCTACATCAAGAACCCTAGCATCATATCCCTTATCCTCAAATTTTTGTTTAAGGATTACTGCTTGTGTCCTGAACATATCAAGGTCTGTGCAATTCCTTCGCAGTCGTAGAAATTGACTGCGTGGTATCGAACTCAACCATGATCTATGATGGCAGCTATCAAGGGGAATGAAGCTATTCCTGTCCGTCGGTTTGAAGTGCGTTTTGAACACAAATTTATTGTCTACTAATTCAATCTCTAAATCAAGAAAATTTATCCTAGAGGGACTCATTTCGAACGATAGAGAAATACCCCTATCGTTACTGTTCAAATTACTAAAGAATTCAGTCAGCGAATCCGATGAACCACTCCATAGGAGGAGGATGTCGTCTATATACCTAGCCCACAGGACCAAAGAGGGGTTCCTCTGGGCATAGACGACATCCTCCTCCCACTTGGCCATGAATAAATTAGCAAGACTGGGGGCAAATTTGGCCCCCATTGCTACACCCCGTTGTTGTAAATAATACTTGTCGTTAAACCAAAAATAGTTATGTTCCATGGCAAATTCTAAAAGCTCTATGAGGTAATCGCATTGAAATGATGCCAGAGAGTCCTCACGATCTAAAAAATATCGGACAGCCTCTATACCCATTCCCTGAGGTATGCAAGTATAGAGGGACGCTACATCAGCTGTAGCTATGATACATTGCTCATGAAGCACTAAACTTTCAAGTCTCCTGATTGTAGCACCCGTATCTTTAAGGTAGGATGGGGTTTTTTTTAACAAGGGGTTGCAAATAAAAATCTATGTAGCGGCCTATGCGTGAAGTGACCGAATTAATGCCACTCACTATGGGCCTACCAGGAGGGCTCACCAGATCTTTGTGGATCTTCGGTAAGTAATAGATTACAGGAATTGAGGGGGAAATGGGAACCAAAAAGTTTTTTTCTTTATTATTCAATATTTTTTGATCATAGCCTTTATTGATAAGATCCTTAAGTTGTTTTTTATATACAATCGTGGGATTATTGGGGAGTTGCTTATAGGTACCTGGCTCACCCAAGATCCTGTGCATTTCAGCTTCGTACTTGTCCCTGTCCAGAATCACAACACCCCCCCCCTTATCAGCTGGACGTATAACTACGTCTTTTTGTTCACATAAAGATTTAAAACCGTTTGTTGAAAAAGTGGTTCTATTATTACATTTCATGGGGAGTCTATCAAGATCTTTTAATACTAAATCCTTAAATATTTTTACAGCTGGAACAGTGGGTACAGGGGGTATAAATAGAGACGGGTTAGCCAACCCGGAATGTACAGTTCCCGATGTGGCCGCTAGATAGTCCGTTCTGAAGGGATTGGTTGTCAAATACCGTTGAATGTTAATCTTTCTGATAAATTTGTGTATATCAATAAAAGTATTGAATTTATTAAGTTGTTTAGGGGGTGCATATTTCAAGCCCTTATCGAGTACTGATAATTCGGCATGGGAGAAGGTTTTCTTGCTTAAATTAAACACACACTGTCCCACTAAACCCGCCTTCTTTTTCCTCCTCTGTAATCGCTCTCCCCCTCTACACCCTCTCTTGGGTCTTGATCCCTTTTTCGAATATGCGGATCCTCGCGAAAATCCTGGTTCCTATAATTAGTATTAGGTGGATTATATCCAGATGGAATGTAGGTATTATTCACATTGTCTGAATCTCGTATTTCTCCTAATGGAGAGAATCTATTATAAGTAGAAACGGGAGCCGCATTGTAATATTGGGGTCCACTATAATGAGGGTTAGACGGGGCATTGTAGTGAGGGTTAGGAGGAGCACGTCTAGGTGATGGAGAATAGTAGGGAGAGTCATTATACTCTCTAAATTGGTGAGCATCATAATTATATGAGCGTCCTCTATTAGAACCTCTACCCCCTCTCTTTCCTCGATTGTTACCTCTTCCTCTATGAGGATTATTAGGGGTGTGTGGAGTGTAATGATGCACCCTCTGCTGAGAGGAGGGTGGGCCATCATACACCTTACTCTGTGCGGCCTCACTATAAGACATAGGAGGCAAAGCGACCCTCTGTGGGGCAGTGGAACCTCCAGATTGGGAACCACTTATGGGTTGTATGTCCGTGGCGGGTGTATTCTGAACCATTTTCTGCCAACCAAAAACAGTACCCATCTTGTAGTCATTAACATCTCTGGAGTATTTTTTCTGTTTCTTATATTTTTGTTCTCTATCCTCTTTTTCCAGATGGTTCAACAAATTGGCAGAGAGAGAGTTATATTCAGGAGTGTCCTTATATGACATTAATTTATCCTTAATTTCTTTAATTTCTTTATCTAGTAGGACCATTTTACTGTTCTTCCTTGCAATCAAGAAACCCAACAAATTGGTTCCAGCCTCATTAAAATACTTGAACCAAATATCTAGGTCCATTTCCCCTTGTTGGGGGTTTACATCCCACCTTAGGCTTCTAGGGACCATATGTTCTGCAATATATTGCTGCAAGAACACAAGGTCCCATTGTAGGTGAAGTTCGGATGTCATAATATTTTTAAGTCTCATGAACATCCCTCCCACCTCGGTGTTACTGCCAGTTACCACAAAAACACCATCAGTGTTAACTTTGTGCGAAGCACGATATTCAAACACATCCATATCTACAGTGACGTATATGAAAAAGGATTGCTGCAATGTGTATATCCAAACAATATATAGACAAAAAAACGTTCCCTGTGACACTGCGCTATCCAAAAAACAGAAAAAAGCTGCTAACACAATCACAAGGATAAAACAGTGAATAATTAACAAATATCAAATCATAGTGTAGCGCTTAACAAAATTATGAATGACCTAGTTAGTGCATCATCATACAATAATTAACCCAAAACACCTTAAGTGTGAGGATTCATAAAAAAATATATAAAAATAAAATTACAATTCCAAAAAATATAAATGAATTAAAAGTCTCTATGTAAAATGTTGATCCAATCCAAACGTGTTAAAAAAACCCCATCCTACCTTAAAGATACGGGTGCTACAATCAGGAGACTTGAAAGTTTAGTGCTTCATGAGCAATGTATCATAGCTACAGCTGATGTAGCGTCCCTCTATACTTGCATACCTCAGGGAATGGGTATAGAGGCTGTCCGATATTTTTTAGATCGTGAGGACTCTCTGGCATCATTTCAATGCGATTACCTCATAGAGCTTTTAGAATTTGCCATGGAACATAACTATTTTTGGTTTAACGACAAGTATTATTTACAACAACGGGGTGTAGCAATGGGGGCCAAATTTGCCCCCAGTCTTGCTAATTTATTCATGGCCAAGTGGGAGGAGGATGTCGTCTATGCCCAGAGGAACCCCTCTTTGGTCCTGTGGGCTAGGTATATAGACGACATCCTCCTCCTATGGAGTGGTTCATCGGATTCGCTGACTGAATTCTTTAGTAATTTGAACAGTAACGATAGGGGTATTTCTCTATCGTTCGAAATGAGTCCCTCTAGGATAAATTTTCTTGATTTAGAGATTGAATTAGTAGACAATAAATTTGTGTTCAAAACGCACTTCAAACCGACGGACAGGAATAGCTTCATTCCCCTTGATAGCTGCCATCATAGATCATGGTTGAGTTCGATACCACGCAGTCAATTTCTACGACTGCGAAGGAATTGCACAGACCTTGATATGTTCAGGACACAAGCAGTAATCCTTAAACAAAAATTTGAGGATAAGGGATATGATGCTAGGGTTCTTGATGTAGAGATACAGAAAGTTATTGACACTAACAGGGAGAGCCTTGTGATTGAGAAAGTGCGCCATGAACCTGAGGACACTTATAGATGGTCTATGCTTACATCTTTTTCGGTACAGCATAAACAAATTAAGACCATTATTAATAAACATTGGGATGTACTAAGAAGTGACCCAGTCCTCAACTCAAAGTTACCTGAGCGGGCGAAAGTACTTTTCAGGGGTGCACCCTCTCTACGGAACCGTATTGCTCCCAATGTTATTAACCCACCCTGTCGTCCATCATTTTTTCACAATCTAACAGGTTTTTATCCTTGTAAAAAATGTGTGGTATGTCAGTTTAATATAGCCGGTAGAAACAAAACAACTGAGTTTACATCAACAACAACTAACAGAACACATACTATAAAATCATTTTGTACCTGTAGCACCCGGTATGTAGTATATCTGATCACTTGCCCGTGCGGCAAACAATATGTGGGGAGGACGACAAGGACGTTTGCGATTAGAGTAGGGGAACACATAGCCTTAATAAAGGGTAAGGTCTCTAAACACACTGTCCCGAGACACTACAGGGAACATCATAACAGTGACCCAACAGGTACCCAATTTTTAGCTATTGACAAGTACACACCCCCGTGGAGGGGTGGTGCTATGACTCGGGGTGTCTCCAGATTAGAAACCTACTGGATATATACGATTCGATCTTACTCGCCATTTGGCTTAAATATAGAATGGGATATTAATGCCTTCATTAATAATGGATAATATGTATATTGGCAACATTTTATTTCAGTGTTTTATTTTAGTTTATTTGTTTTAATATTTTTCGATTTTCATGTAAGTGGTAGGTCTTTCTATCATTGTTATTTATGGTATAATATTATTATTAGTCTTGGGACAGAATTCTATCTGCCTTAGATGCTATCAGTATTTGTTACAATGTACGTTCGGGCATACGTTGTATCGGTGCTGATGTGTATCTTGTATATATTTTTTAAATATACTTCTTATTGCTTATATACAACTGCTCCCACTCCATACATATTAATATGATATTTTTTTCATTGGGGAGTAGGGGTGTACGTAAATGCACAGCCCTTTTATGATGTATGGTCCGGAGTATGTTTACATGCGTCCCACTGGACACCGGAGATGATGTATTTTCTTTACATCACTTCCTGGTGTCGGACACATTCTGGCCGGAGGTGACGTATTTTTGTTTACGTCACTTCCGATGTTTGATGCTTTCGGATTGGAGGTGACGTGTTTCCTCTCACGCCGCCTCTGACGTCGGACGCATCTGCAATGTTGGCGCTTCCGGTACGCGGTGCGTTCCAGCGCCGCTAGACGGAAGCATCAGTGGTCCCTGTATACGATACGCCCACTATGTGAGTATTTTCCTGTAGTGGGGGTGGCTCCGTCGGTATGAGGGGCCGGGTAAGATAACGATTGGAACCATATCCACGCCCCTTAGTTGTTCAGTCATGACCCGGAAATGCTAATAACGGTATAACAAAGGGGAATAAATTCTAATGTTTGGTTAATTTTAACGTTTGGTATATTTCTAATGTTTGGGCCAATTTATGTTTTACTTATTGGTTTATTTCATATATGTTATGGCATGGTTTGCCTGCTAATTCATGCTGTAGCATTATAATGAGGCGTGGAACGCACGCCGGGCGCCATCTTAAACCGGAAGTGATACGCGGTGACACAGGCAGATGGAATTTTCGCCCAAATTGATTGTTTGCTATAAAAGTGAGGATGCTACAGTGGAGTGCTACCCCAGATGACGTCTGTAGAGGACGAAACGCGTCGGGACTACTGCTGTAGCACTGTTTTTATGGAATAAGCGCTTGATTTCTTTGGTTACATGTGAGTTCATTACTTTTTTATTAAATTTTTTCTTTTAAACGGATTTACACTATTGTGGCTCCTTATTTTCCTTTGTACGAGTTCAACATTTTGAGCTGGAGTGTACCGATGAGGATTTAACAACTAGTTGGGGCATCTATATGAGGAGTCTGACTTGTTACTTCCCTGGACAATTTACATCTGTAATCTCGCCTTCTGAGTGTACAAGCTTGCATGATCCTTCGAATATATATTCGTTTGGATCCATATTATCCGGTAAGCCTTTATTTCGAAAGGTGACGGGAATATCACAGGGTGTCTGCATGCTAGCCTCATCTTAAGAAGGTGGATGGTGACCCTTATTTCACGTTTGGATTGGATCAACATTTTACATAGAGACTTTTAATTCATTTATATTTTTTGGAATTGTAATTTTATTTTTATATATTTTTTTATGAATCCTCACACTTAAGGTGTTTTGGGTTAATTATTGTATGATGATGCACTAACTAGGTCATTCATAATTTTGTTAAGCGCTACACTATGATTTGATATTTGTTAATTATTCACTGTTTTATCCTTGTGATTGTGTTAGCAGCTTTTTTCTGTTTTTTGGATAGCGCAGTGTCACAGGGAACGTTTTTTTGTCTATATATGGTACAGAGACTGCAGACACGATACAAGAGCTCAACGCAGCCTCACCAGTGCCCGCCAGTCATGAAGCCTCTCACCAGTGCCCATCATGCAGCCTCTCACCAGTGCCAGTGGATGCAGATTGCCTATGCCCATATGAGAGCAGCAATCTCCGTGTGCCATTTCAATTGCACGGGCCGCAGTAACAATATCCTGCCTCCTTTTAAAATGTCACACTGATTCAATGTCCCAGCATTCAAACTCAAATATGTGTCTACCGGCGCAAAAAAAATTATATCTAGAAGTGCAAAATATTGCGATACTCCCCTACTAAAAAAAAAATAAATAAAAAAAAAAAAAATCTGTTTGCTGCAGTCAAATGTGGTTCTGCTTAAAGTGAAAACCTGAATAAAACAAAAAAGATTATATGCTGACTGCGCTAACTCTTATACTTTATAACCTTATACCCAAACAATACACCACTATGTAAAATAGCTCTGTAAAAAAATATCACTCTAGAAAAAACACTGTAAAAAATATATACACACACACCATATATGTATAAATATATATAAAATATCACTCTAGAAGAAACCACTGTACAAATATAAATTATATATATATATATATATATAAGAGCTGCAACTAACGATTAATTTGTCTGTCGACTAATCTATCGATTATTTTTTCGATTAGTCAACGACTATCCGATTATTTTTTTTATTTTTTAATGAATCTAGTGGTTTTTTTTTTGATTAGCTAATTAATCCTTTGGATAACCTTGAGAGTATTGCAGAGTATTGTATGGCAGAGTATTGTATGGCAGAGTATTGTATGGCAGAGTATTGTATGGCAGAGTATTGTATGGCAGAGTATTGTATGGCAGAGTATTGTATGGCAGAGTATTGTATGGCAGAGTATTGTATGGCAGAGTATTGTATGGCAGAGTATTGTATGGCAGAGTATTGTATGGCAGAGTATTGTATGGCAGAGTATTGTATGGCAGAGTATTGTATGGCAGAGTATTGTATGGCAGAGTATTGTATGGCAGAGTATTGTATGGCAGAGTATTGTATGGCAGAGTATTGTATGGCAGAGTATTGTATGGCAGAGTATTGTATGGCAGAGTATTGTATGGCAGAGTATTGTATGGCAGAGTATTGTATGGCAGAGTATCGTATGGCAGAGTATCGTATGGCAGAGTATCGTATGGCAGAGTATCGTATGGCAGAGTATCGTATGGCAGAGTATCGTATGGCAGAGTATCGTATGGCAGAGTATCGTATGGCAGAGTATCGTATGGCAGAGTATCGTATGGCAGAGTATCGTATGGCAGAGTATCGTATGGCAGAGTATCGTATGGCAGAGTATCGGCGGGCAGAGTATTGGCGGGCAGAGTATTGGCGGGCAGAGTATTGGCGGGCAGAGTATTGCATTGGCGGGCAGAGTATCGGGCTGGGTATGGAGGGATGGCTGCTTCCATCCGACCTCTCCCCTCCACTGCACAGATCAGTACAGAGAGGGGAGAGAGAAACCGGCGTCATGTCATGACGCCGGTTTGTTTACAAGAGATCACCCCATCGGAGCGATCACATTGTAAACACCTGGGTGTAGAAAGATGGCCGCCGCTTCGGAGCTAGGCCGAAGCCGCGGCCTCTCCTAAGGCCGAGACCGCGGAGCGCTCCGCGGATCACGGCATGTGCGCTCAGATCACGGATCGGTGACGATCTGTTGCACCCCTAGGGACGGCGGCACGGAAGGGGAGAAGAGAGGGGGACGGCGACACGGAGGGCAGCGGTAAATACTAAGCACTGCCCCCACTGTGACGCATCGACGACCTGCACGCACGTCGACGTAGCCGCTCTAATTATTATATATATATATATATATATATATATATATATATATATATATATATATATATATATATATATATATACATACATACATATACATATACATACATACATACACACACATATACACATATACACACACACAAATATATAACACACACGCACACACACTAATAATACTGTATTTATTCATGCATGTATCTAACCTATAGGCAGTTGGAAATCTGGGAGCAGTATAGACCCTGAGTGGATTGGTAAATTGGGAGCAACATAGACCCGAGTGGATTGGTTATCCCCATCAATGAACCAAAGGCGCTTTTCACAATAATATCTGGTGAGTGGCCAATTCTTATGGTGGTGATGTTGTCACTGGATTGGTGGATATGAAACTTACAAAATCACAGATATAAGAAGTTTTTTTTTTCACAGCAGAAAATTTGAAAGAAGGATTTATTTACTGTATTTATTGGCGTATAACACTCACTTTTTCATCATGAAAATCAGGTGCAAATAGCGTGTGCTTGTTATACACCAATACAAAAATTTAAGTTTTTCCCTGAAACGTCCCTCTTAAAATGAATGTGCGCGTTATACACCTGTGCGTGTTATACGCCGATAAATACGGTATATGTTGGTTTTCAGATACCAACCTAAACGTTGAAAATTTTCTGTATAAATAGCGACAAAAGTTGCACATGAAATATAGACACAGGTGGCTTACTTAAATACATGCATGTATAAATACAGTATCCCCTTCCCGCCGAACGTACGCAGATGTGCGTACTCGGCTTCCGGGGGGTATACCGGGATGATGCCCGCACCTGCAGGCATCATCCCGGTACCGTTTTTTTCAGCAGGCGATTGGCTATCCAGGCATAACAACCGATGCGGCTAAAAGCCGCTTGGCTGTTATGCCGGAGGAGCGGGAGGGGACGTCCCCCCCTCCCGCCGCTGTTACTGGTGCTCCCGCTCGATCGGGAGCACCGATTCAAATTCCGCTGCCTCCGGCTGCTGGGGAGGAACTGGAACGAAGCCGTAATCGGCTTCGTTCCAGTCTCCTCATCGTAAACACGCAAGCGACGCCATGACGTCACTTCCCGTTTACTTGGCTGCCAATGGCGCCGGTTTTAAAAGATATACAGTATTCAGAATCGCCGTTTTCGGCGATCTGAATACATTGAAGTGTAAAGGAGGGGTGGGGGGTCTTTTAGACCCCCGATCCCTCCATAAAGAGTGCCTGTCACCACCTATTACTGTCACAAGGGATGTTTACATTCCTTGTGACAGCAATAAAAGTGATCAAATTATTTTTTTTTAAAAACAATTTAGTCATTTTAAAATAAATAAATAAATTTTTTTAAAGTGCCCGCCGTCCCCGCGAGGTCGCGAAGCAAAGAAAACGCATACGGAAGTCGCGCCCGCGTATGTAAACGGTGTTCAAATCACACATGTGAGGTATCGCCGCGATCGTCAGAGCGAGAGCAATAATTCTAGCACTAGACCTCCTCTGCAACGCTAACCTGGTAACCGTAAAAAAAATTAAAGCGTCGCCTATTAAGATTTTTAGGTACCGTACTTTGTCGTCAATCCACAAGTGCGTGCGATTATAAAGTGTGACATGTTTGGTATCTATTTATTAGGCGTAACATTATCTTTCACATTACGCAAAAAAATTGGGCTAATTTTACGGTTTTGTTTTTTAATTCATGAAAGTGTCCCTTTTCCCAAAAAGTTGCGTTTAAAACACCACTGCGCAAATACCGTGTGACATAAAATATTGCAACAATCGCCATTTTATTCTCTAGAGTCTCTGCTAAAAAAAATATATATAATGTTTGGGGGTTCCAAGTAATTTTCTAGCAAAAAATATGGATTTTAACTTGTAAACACCAAATTCCAAAAATAGGCTTAGTCATGAAAGGGGTATTATATTTATTTTTTACAGTGGTTTCTTCTAGAGTCAATGAATATTATAAAAAAAAAAAAAAAAAAAATTATATATATATATATATATATACACATACACACATGCATACATACAGTGGTGTGAAAAAGTGTTTGCCTCCTTCCTCATTTCCTGTTCCTTTGCATGTTTGTCACACTTAAGTGTTTCGGAACATCAAACCAATTTAAACAATAGTCAAGGACAACACAAGTAAACACAAAATGCAATTTGTAAATGAAGGTGTTTATTATTAAAGGTGAAAAAAAAATCCAAACCATCATGGCCCTGTGTGAAAAAGTGATTGCCCCCCTTGTTAAAACATACTATAACGGTGGTTGTCCACACCTGAGTTCAATTTCTCTAGCCACACCCAGGCCTGATTATTGCCACACCTGTTCACAATCAAGGCATCACTTAAATAAGAGCTGCTTGACACAGTAAGGTCCACCAGAAGATCCTTAAGACCCCTTTCACACCAGGGCGTTTTGCAGGCGCTATAGCGTTAGAAATAGCGCCTGCAAAACGCCCTAAAGAAGCTGCACCATTGTGTGTAGTGTGAAAGCCCCGAGGGCTTTCACACTACAGCGGTGCGCTGGCAGGACGTCAGAAAAAAGTCCTGCCAGCAGCTTCTTTGGAGTGGTGAAGGAGCGGTGTGTTTACCGCTCCTCCACCGCTGCTGCCCATTGAAATCAATGGGGCAGCGCTGTAATGCCGCCGGCAAAACGCCGCTATTGCGGCGTATTGCCGGCGGTTTTAACCCTTTTGCGGCCGCCAGCGGGGGTAAAAGCGCCCCGCTAGCGGCCGAAATGCGCCGCAAATCCGGCGGAAAAACGTTTTACCGCCGACGCAAGGTGCGGTGTGGTGTGAAAGGGGTCTAAAAGCTACACATCATGCCGAGACCCAAAGAAATTCAGGAACAATTGAGAAAAAGTAATTGAGATCTATCAGTCTGGAAAGGGTTATAAAGCCATTTCCAAAGCTTTGGGAATCCAGCGAACCACAGTGAGAGCCATTATCCACAAATGGCGAAGACATGGAACAGTGGTGAACCTTCCCAGGAGTGGCCGGCCGCCCAAATTACCCCAAGAGCGCAGCAACGACTCATCCAAGAGGTCACAAAAGACCCCACAACAACGTCCAAGGAACTGCAGGCCTCACTTGCCTCAGTTAAGGTCAGCGTTCATGCCTCCACCATCAGGAAAAGACTGGGCAAAAATGGCCTGCATGGCAGAGTTCCAAGGAGAAAACCACTGCTGAGCAAAAAGAACATCAAAGCTCGTCTCAATTTCTCCACAACACATCTTGATGATCCCCAAGACTTTTGGGACAACATTCTGTGGACCGATGAGACAAAAGTGGAACTCTTTGGAAGGTGTGTGTCCAAGTATATCTGGCGTAGAAGGAACACTGCATTTCATAAAAAGAACATTATACCAACAGTAAAATATGGTGGTGGTAGTGTGATGGTCTGGGGCTGTTTTGCTGCTTCAGGACCTGGAAGACTTGCCGTGATAAAAAGGAACTATGAATTCTGCTGTCTACCAAGAGATCCTGAAGGAGAATGTCCGACCATCTGTTCGTGTACTCGAACTGAAACGAACTTGGGTTCTGCAGCAGGACAATGATCCTAAACACACCAACAAGTCCACCACCGAATGGCTGAAGAAAAACAAAATGAAGACTTTGGAGTGGCCTAGCCAAAGTCCTGACCTGAATCCTATTGAGATGTTGTGGTATGACCTTAAAAAGGCCGTTAATGCTCGAAAACCCTCTAATGTAACTGAATTAGGACAATTCTGCAAAGATGAGTGGGCCAAAATTCCTCCAGGACGCTGTAAAAGCCTCATTGCACGTTATCGCAAACGCTTCGTTGCAGTTGTTGCTGCTAAGGGTGGCCCAACCAGTTATTAGGTTTAGGGGCAATCACTTTTTCACACAGGGCCATGATGGTTTGGATTTTTTTTCACCTTTAATAATAAACACCTTCATTTACAAATTGCATTTTGTGTTTACTTGTGTTGTCCTTGACTATTGTTTAAATTGGTTTGATGTTCCGAAACACTTAAGTGTGACAAACATGCAAAGGAACAGGAAATGAGGAAGGGGGCAAACACTTTTTCACACAAGTGTGTGTGTGTGTGTGTGTGTGTGTGTGTGTGTGTGTGTGTGTGTGTGTGTGTGTGTGTGTGTGTGTGTGTGTGTGTGTGTGTGTGTGTGTGTGTGTGTGTGTGTGTGGCACCCTGACACAGGGAGATTTGCAAGGAGAGGAGGAGGGAGGAGGGAGGGGAGGACAGGACCTTGAGCCAGAATGATACCCACCAATGGGCGGCACAGCCACCACTACTGTGCATGTGTGGCTTTTGGCACAATTTTCCCTTCAGCAATGTGCCGAACACACAATTTTTGGCCAATATATTTAGGCAGCTGAAATTTTGGTGCATCCCTACAATGAAAAAAAAAAAAAAACTTAAAGCCAGTAGCGGCTTCCTCAATTTTATTGGGCATTACAAGGCTCACCGCATAGCTAGCTCAATGGTATTTGCTCCCCGTTTCTAAATACTATTATGCAACTCACCCCAGGGCAACCATATCTTGGTCACACAGGCTGGGAGCTAGCAGATGGTCAGTGATTGAGATGAGCATCACCTGTCTGGTACACCCATGTGCCATGTTATGGTCAGCTCTAGACACATCTATCACTCAACTAAGAAGCTTATGTTTACATCCTATGCAGTTCACCCTTTGTATATGGAATAAAATGCTCCCAACGGTTTTCACTCTTCTCCATGCCCACCTTTGTTAAATTTACTATTTAACCCAGACATCTCTGACAGCCTATCCTATAGTCGAAAGTACCCTTGGTCACAAGCCGGCATTTTCCAGCTCTGTAATATGGTTAACCCACTTACCCGTAGACTTCTCACTTTTGCGGAGATTAAACATTAAATATTACTTTTCCTCTGTAGCCGACCCAAACTCTAGACAAACCTACCTCGTTTGAACTCCTATGTGCCCAAGGCCCTTACCAACCCCGTCTTATATCATCCATCTATAAAATTCCTTCACAATGCTTCTTCACCGATTCATATCTGTATATGCAAAAATGGTCCCAACTCATCCAAACACAGATTACCCTCTCCCACAATGCCAGAAAAAATGGGGCTCGGTATCTAAAGCTTCAAGATGTGTGGACCAGAAAGAGACAGCCTATAAACTGATGCTTTTCTGGTACAGAACCCCAGAGGTCCTTCACAGATATGAATCTAAGGTCCCTCGGGTGTGCTGAAGATGCCATGGTGCCATAGGTTCCCATTACCACATCTTTTGGGAATGTCCCATTATCCAACCATTTTGGTCCTCAGTCCAAACCCTCCTACAAAACCTTTTTGATATAACTATTCCCATAGACCCAATTCATTACCTTCTGGGCCTGCCTATCCCTGGTGTTTCCAAGTCTGCCTGAAAACTTATTGCATTTGTCCTACTGAAGGAGAAGCAGGTAATCCTCTTGGCATGGTTGTCTACTTCCCCGCACATATAAAGCCAATTATTACAAGCCCTAGCTGACATATGCAGAATGGAACACATTTCACTGCCTTAGTACACAATTCTCAAAAATTTGGGAGGTTTGAGATAACTCTGTACTTACTCATGATTCAATGCCTCTAGTATCTCTATAAATTTGGTTCCTCCTCCCCCCCCCCACCTCCTCTTTTATACATTTAATTGAAAATGTTTGTTCCCTCCATTCTCATCCCCCATGGTGTACTTCTCTTCCACCTTTTACCTCAGATTGCATGCCCCCTCCGTGGTAATTCCCCTTTGATGTTTCAAACCTTCCCACTAGGAGGTTTTACTAGCTAGAAATCCATGGAGCTACCATCGTTCTGTGTTGGTATTATTTTTTTTTTAAGCCTGCTCTAACGGATTGCCGGTTCTATGCTATTCATGACTGTTTTTTCTGTGACGCATATGTGATTTATGATTTATGTCTTGAATGTACCATCATATTCTCTCATATACTTTTTCTGCTTCTGTAATTCTATGGAAAATTTCCAATATAAAAATAAATAAAAAAATAGTACAGTACAACCAAGTACTGAATAAAAATCTTGGCTTTTTCTATCAAAGCCTAATCACACACGAGTTTCGATTCACTAAGATATTATGAAGCTGCTTTTCACCGAAACCTATTCTTGAGTTCATAGCACCTGGTGATTTAAAGTGGACACTCCATATGAGAGCTTGTTAAAATCCCTTATTTCTATTAATGAGTTTTATGATGGCCCCATAATTGAGCTCCAAGGGGTGGAGTGAAACGCACTGGATGGGTGGCCTGACTGGAGTCTGGGCTGAGGCCGCCATTCATCTCACTTCATGCACATGGGTCCGCTTCATGATGTGCGGCTTATGGATCTTATTATTTGACTATGCTGTATGACAGTTGTGTAAAACTGTGGGACCAATAGCAAGGTTTCCCTTTCTAGGCACTTATTCACGGTCAGCAAAGGAAAAAAAAATTAAGCCTCGAGAAAGACCTTTGACTAAGTTTTTCTGGGCTGTTCATTATTGTATGTATTTTTCCCATAAATGGGTATTGCAAAGTGGAATATAAAATGTGGGGCCAGTATTTAAGGGGTCAGGTTTGCTGTCTAAACGCTTTAGAAATAGGTCTTAAAGGGTTACTAAACCCAGGACCCTGCATTCACTATATCTGGTCTCCCACAGTACACAGAACATTGGAATGCAATTATTTTAGTAAATAAAAACAGCTAAATATTTTTTCACATCAGCAGTATATCACAGTCTTGTGATTTCTATCAGTTCCCGGTGAAGCTTGTAGGAGGAGTTATACACCACTGAGCTGTCCTATCAGGCTGCAGGGCTCCTAACCCTCTGTCTGGACAGTGTGGATTGGCCCCGTGCTGATCACATGCACTCTCCCAAGATGGATAAAAAAAATAAAATAAAATAAAAACTCTTGCAATATACAACATGAGCATGTGCAGCTTGACTCCAAAGGCTCTGTCTTATCTGGACTTGTCCAGGGGGACAGTGCACGGAGGGGAGGATCTGTGCATACAGGATCAAATAGCCTTTTTACACAATTCAAAGACTTAACCCCTTAAGTATAACAAGCATGCTTCACTGCATATACAGACTGATTTTACTGTTGTAGGCTTACTAACACTAATTCTCTGACCATTACCTGCTGCTTATCAACAGTGTCGAACCATCTACTATATGTCCAGTTGACAGTTACTTGTAGTATTGCATACACCGAGTATTATTTTACAGCCTTTTGGTAATTTTGGTGTCTGCACTCGTTTACTACCAACATTCAAGCACAAAAGTGAAAAAACTCTAATGCAATACAACAGGACATACCCTTATCATCAAAGCGAGCTATACCAGCAGCTACAGCATCTTCCAATGTGTCTGTGGATTGAATTAGCTGTAATAAGAAAAACATCATTAACCTTAAAAATTCATTATAGGTTATACCCAATCCCCACAGTACAACTACCTAAAAAAGCCTGGTCATTTAGGTCCTCTGACTCTCCCAAGATGAAAGGTATTACGCTCTTTTACAATATGCTGCATGCTAAAGATCACTGTTTGAAGTCTCCAGCCATCAAACGATGGGAACGAGATCTGAAAATATTTTCAGACGCTCAACGGCAACAGGCTATCCACTATAACCAGAACCAAACTTCAACATAGTCCAAATGTATAAATTTGCCAACCTGGACGATGATGAATGCTGGCGCAGTTGCTCTCAGACAGGATCTTTACCCCACATAGTGTGGGACTGTCTACACCTAAGAAGCTTCTGGAACCAAATATTCACTCTTATATAGTGAGGTTCATGGGCTGCTTAACAGCACCTTCCCAAGCATTGGCTATTCTTAATGTGGGTATAGATGGAAAGATTCCTGGATCTGCAGTCTAACGACCTTGCGAAATTTTACAAGACATGGAACCCTTGGCTTAATGCGCAGAAACCGCAGTGAATGTATATTGTACTGTGTAACATATGTATAAACGCACCAGTACTGAAAAATATGCACCATTTATGGGAGCCCCTAGCGGCTCATCTGACCTCTGTATGCTTAGCTATACGTTGATTTGACTAATATGACTTTGAAAGCCCAACAAACATTTTTATTTTTTTTTATAGTAGGTTAAGAACATTCCATTAATGAATTAAAATTAAAACAGCCATTTCTGCTCACCCCCACCATCACAGAAGTGAGCTCTGGATCATACAAACTCTGGGGGGTTTCAGTCAGGCTTAAGGAAGAATGAAAATGACCTACACTTACATCATGAGCTTTCAACTTTGGTCAAAGCTGCAGTTTGTTTTTATCTACAGACACCCCCTTACCTGCAAAGGGGGCAGCTTTTTGGTAAAGCTTGACTCCAAAAGGTGAACTATGGCTACGTGACTTACTAGATAAACCAAGAATTTTAAAAGAGTCACTAAAATCATGAACAAAAAAAAAAAAAGTGTGTGTGTGTATGTGTATATATATATATATATATATATTTTTTTTTTTTCCTAGGTACCTTAACCGCTTCAATGCTGGGCACATGCAACACTATCTAAATTACATTTTTACAATTTTTCACACAAATTGAGCTTTCTTTTGGTGGCATTTAATTATCACTATTTTATTTTTTTGCTAAACAAAAAACGACCAAAAATTTAGGGAAAAAGTTTTTAAAGTTCTGAGCTTTTGCAAATAAGTAATTTTTTATCTTCATTGCTGCTGTGTGCTGATGAGGCTCTTTTCCTCCCACAGACACAGCATGGGAGGAAAGAACTGCCTATAACCCTCAAGTCTGTTTTACCATGGGGAAAGTCATTATTTTATCCCCTGCACATTTTGTAAGTTTGCCCCCTTACAATGAACTGAATGGTCTAGAATTTTTATCATAGGTGTATTTTCAATGATAGAAACAGAATTTCAACCAAAAATCCAGAAAAAAAAACAAAAAGACATTATGCAAATGTTAAGTTCAGTGTGTAAAATAAATATTTGATCTCCAAGCAAAACAAGACTTTGTGCTTGCCAACAAGGGTTTCTCCACCAAGTACTGAGGTAAGACGTTTCTTGTAGTTGGTTACCAGGTTTGCGCACAGCTGAGGAGGGATTTTGGTCTACTCATTACCAGGGTTTTCTGTGTCCATCATTTAAAATATACACATCTTAATACATGTTATCCATCATTTAAAATACGCCTGTGATAAAAATGATAGACCCTTCATTTTTTTTTGAAAGTGGGCAAATAAAATCTGCAGGGGATTAAATTATTATTTTCTGGACACAGCTGATCAAATGTAAAGGACCACTGTGATTTGCCCTTTAACCTGATCTGTGAACAGCTGTGTCCAAACCCCACACAGTGGGCAGGGTTATGGAAGGACATCTACTGACACCCTCACAGAACTGGAAGACTGCATTGTAGCCGTTTTTTGCCTATAGCGTGGCTGGCAAGTGGTTAATGTTTTTAAATTCCTTTAGTCCAAGCACAGAAACATTAATGCTAGGTTCACAACTGTGCAGATGTTTCCCGCAGCCGCAACCACTCGGACGAAAAAAAAAAAAAAAAAAAAGAAAAAGAGCACTAAATGCAAGCGGGTGCCATTAATGTTAATTGCACGGACTGGAAATCGCACCTGCATTGGGAACTGCACTTGTGGTTCCCATGCAAGCTGCAGTTTCTAAACTGCTGCAGGGACCTTCCCCCTGGGTTTTGAGGTGCGTGCTAAATGTGTCCATGCATATGTGTGAACAGCCTTGGGTCAGCGGGTGAACCCAATTCTGATGGTTTATCATTGGATAGTGCTGTCAGTCACATTAAACAAGCTTACAAAAGAGAGAAAACTGACCTGGGTTAAAGTGCAGCTTCTACTTTAATGTCCAATTTCAAAAGGCTGGGGTGGGTCAGTTATTAATTTGTATTGTTTAACTGTAGTAAAAACAGCGAAGTAATTGACATAACTATGCTAGCTGGCAGGGATTCCTGGATCACAAAATGAACATAAAAAGGTTTTGGCAAATGACAGTTCACATTTAATTTGTTTCACTGTGTATTTATTAAAATTATATATATATATATATATATATATATATATATATATATATAGTCATGCAGGAACGGTTGCATGGAACGGAACTGCCTGCATACACACATATATATATATATATATATATATATATATATATATATATATATATATATATATATATATATATATGCAGGCAGTTCCATGCAACCGTTCCTGCATGACTGTCAAGTCAATGAGTTCCCATTCACTTAAGGGCTTCCTGCATGCAGCTCATCGGTAAAAAGAAGTAGTGAACGCGTCCAAGTGAATGACAGCTGAAATCTGATTTTATCTGACTTTTTATTTGCATATCGATGTTTTCCTAAGCATCTTCTTGTGATATTGCAAAGATTGATTTTTTTTTTGCCCCCTTTTTGCTGAATAGAACACCCCTTTAATTATGAAAAAAAATTAAGCTACTTAGGTTTTAACTGCACCACATTACTTGCAATAGCTCCTCACTGGTCCTTTGAGGGAAGATTTCTTTAAGTTTTTCGAGTTTTTCATCTTTGGTCCCATCGTTAACCTGAGACGAATTTGTTGCAGTAGTCTTCTTGGAAGGAGGGCAGTCATCTGCTGAATCATCTGTGGCAGATTCCAAAACCCCGTTCCTTTAACAAAAAGAACACAAAGCTTTAGATGAGTGTGCTCATGTCAAAACCAGAGTTGCCCAACAGGTTAAGGATTTTTAGTAGATACCCTTTTCCTTATACTTGGAAAAAGAACCCAGTCCTGAGGAAAGCAGAATTTTTGTACACAGTGGAAAATCCTTTTCCTAGAATTGAGACACACAGTCTGGCTAACTTGCTACCTACAGGAGGATTGGACAGTGGCAAACAAAATAAAACTGTAGGTCAGCCCAGGATAACCCTCTACCACTACCAGCATGCCAGTTTTGTAGCAAAACAGTACTGACAGCATGATCAGAAAGATGGGTGGGACCTGTGTCCCACCAAGGGACTCCAAGAAAATTATATTTCAGCGAGTACAAAAACCCAATTTTCTTGCCCATCCTTTGAGGGACATGACATTTTTCACCTTTAGAATATCCAAAAGCATTCCAACAGAGGGGTGGGAACACAGCAAACAATTGCAAACAGGCCCAATGTTTACAGTAACTGGGGGCTGCCTGCAGTTCACAAGACCTGAATTCTGGCTGGCACCGGAAGAAAAAGAAAAACCAGGTAACATTCTTGCATAGTGAAAACAGTGCTAGATGCCAGAAAGATTAAAGCACTGTCACAGCAAGCCGCTGACAGCCATAGCCAACCGCTTCTGAACCCCTCGCTAGCCCAGTGCTACAATGAGTGTTGACCGACAGTCACTGCTCTCTGCTCAGAGGGGACTGAGAACTGAGCCCATATTACCATCATGAGACCTAGGATACAGTGAGAGAAATCTTTTCTATAGTAACTTATGAATAACTTTTGAATATAAAATGTTATGAGCCTGAGGAATTGTGTAGAAGGATCTAGGTGTGACTGAAAGGAATAAACTTGACTGGGCCATGGTGTGAATGGTCTGGACAATAGAGGATGTTCTTTGGTGACAATGCGGTCATTTTTATCTTGGGGAAGGGTTTTGGAATGTTGTATTGATTGTGTTCAAATATTCTTCTGTATTGGTTATCCTAATGAAATAACTTATTACGTATTTTGAGGTTCCAACTGAGGCAGATGTTCAATTTGGAACATCTGCCACAAGAACTAGGACAAAGACAACCTGGTCCTGAAGACCCCAAATAACTAAATGTATATTATCTCACAAAAGTGAGTACACCCCTCACATTTTGTAAATATGTTTTTATTACATCTTTTCATGTGACAACACTGAAGATATGACACTTTGCTACAATGTAAAGTAGTGAGTGTACAGCTTGCAGAACAGTGTAAATTTGCTGTCCCCTCAAAATAACACAGCCATTAATGTCAAAACTGCTGGCAACATAAGTGAGTACACCCCTAAGTGAAAATGCCCAAATTGGGCCCAATTAGCCATTTTCCCTCCCCAATGTCGTGACTCGATCGTGTTACAAGGTCTCAGGTGTCAATGGGGAACAAGCATGTTAAATTTTGTGTTATCGTTCTTACTCTCATATACAAGTCACTGGCAGTTCAACATGGCACCGCATGGCAAAGAACTCTGAGGACCTGAAAAAAAAAAAATTTGAATTGTTGCTCTATGCTATAAGATTGCCAAGAACCTGAAACTAAGCTGCAGCATGGTGGCCAAGACCATACAGCAGTTTAACAGGCCAGGTTCCACTCAGAACAGGCCTCGTCATGGTCGACCAGAGAAGTTGAGTGAACGTGCTCCGTGTCATAACCAGAGGTCGTCTTTGGGAAATAGACTTATTAGTGCTGCCAGCATTGCTGCAAAGGTTGAAGGGGTAGCAGGTCAGCCTGTTAGTGCTCGGACCATACGCTGCACAGTGCATCAAATTGGTCTGCATGGCTGTTGTCCCGTCCCAGAAGGAAGCCTCTTCTAAAGATGATGCACAAGAAAGCCCGCAAACAGTTTGCTGAAGACAAGCAGACTAAGGACATGGATTACTGGAACCATGTCCTGTGGTCTGATGAGACCAAGATAAACTTTAGTTCAGATGGCGTCAAGTGTGTGGTGGCATCCAGGTAAGGAATACAAAAGACAAGTGTGTCTTGTCTACAGTCAAGCATGGTGGTGGGAGTGTCATGGTCTGCATGAGTGCTGCCGGCACTGGGGAGCTACAGTTCATTGAGGGAACCATGAATGCAAACATGTACTGTGACATACTGAAGCAGAGCATGATCCCCCTCCCTGCAGAGACTGGGCCACAGGGCAGTATTCAAGCAGGATAGCGACCCAAACACACCTCCAAGGACGACCACTACCTTGCTAAAGAAGCTGAGGGTAAAGGTGATGGACTGGCCAAGCATGTCTCCAGACCTGAGCCCTATTGAGCATCTGTGGGGCATCCTCAAACGGAAGGTGGAGGAGCACAAGGTCTCGAACATCCACCAGATCTGTGATGTCGTCATGGAGAAGTGGAAGAGGACACCAGTGGCAACCTGTGAAGCTCTGGTGAACGCCATGCCCAAGAGGGTTAAGGCAGTGCTGGAAAATAATGGTGGCCACACAAAAAATATTGACACTTTGGGCCCAATTTGGACATTTTCACTTAGGGGTGTACTCAATTTTGTTGCCAGTGGTTTAGACATTAATGGCTGTATTAAGTTATTTTGAGGGGACTGCAAATTTACACCGTTATACAAGCTGTACACTCAAGTGTCATTTCCTCAGGGTTGTCACATGAAAAAATTATTATTTACAAAAATGTGAGGGGTATACTCACTTTTGTGAGATACTGTAGATCTGTCATCTGTGCAGAAACACAGGAAGGTAGGAAGTGAATTTTGTATTTCTAGAATATCACTTCTAAGAACCTGAGAGGCAAAAACACGCCAAGCCAGGCGGGTGCTCTAGCAGTAATATCCTTAATAATAATAATAATAATAATAATAATAATAATAATATGGATAACAAGTCGAAAAATACATGGTCCCCCAAAGACCATGCGGGGCAGGTGCCCTATGAATGCAGGATCTACAAACACTTTAACCGGAATGCTCTACACATCCGTTTTGACAAAAGCCCAATGAGGAAGACAAGGTGCTCCCTGCAGGTCATCGCAGCTGAAATCTAAAAGGTCCAACAATTTGCTCCATACACACTCATCAGTGAAATATCAACTGCCACAGTGGAGAGATCCTTTTAGAGGCTTTTGCCCATTTTGCCATGGTTTAACAAAGTAAATTCACTGCAAGAATAAGGCCAAGGGCCGGGCTGGCCAAAAACAACAGTTCTAAAGAGGGTTTCCAACTGCTCATTGGTAGGGTCTTTGAACACAAAAAGGTTCCTTACTATCATAGCTGTCGCCTTAAAGTGGTTGTAAACCCTTACAAACCACTTTGACCTACAGGTAAGCCTAGATTAAGGCTTACCTGTAGGTCCAAGAAATATCTCCTAAACCTATAAATCTAAGCCGGCATGCGCGGGAGTGACGTCATCGCGGCTTCGCCGAATGACAGCGGCGAAGCTGCGAGACCCCACCAAGAAGATGGATGCTCCGGACTACAGGGGACAGCGGCGACTTCGCTGGCTCCTGTGTCAGGTAAGTGACACATAATGGACTACTATGCAATGCATAGTAGTCCATTATGCTTTGCCTTTGCAGGGAATGAAAGAGGAAGTAAAGTCATCAGGGTTTACTTCCTCTTTAATAAAAGTAAGCCACCAATATATTCCCAGTTAGAAATGAGAACAAGTCTAGTAAGCATTAGGAAGGCGTCAAAGGCATGTCTGGGTGTTTCAAACCCCCTACAGAGAAAGGCCTCAAAAAGAGGGTGCAATTGAAGGGCATTTGCTGCTCCAAGGGCTCTAAGACCAAAAAATAAATAAAAAATTCCTATGAGGAAGTCACAAGGTCACATAACGTCAGGAGGCAGAGCTTATGGCGTCCTCACGCCCAGTAGCACCCTTTTAATTAAATCTTATTTCTTTTCCTAACAGACAAAACAAGACAGAACAAAACATCATACACATTTGAGCAAAATATTAATGCAAGTTCAAGATCCAATCCATTACATATAAGCCATCAATTCAAAAATAGAAAATAAAAAGAGAAAGATAATTATCCCAGTTAAATTAAATATCAATCCACATCCAATATAGCAAAAATATTCCCTTCTAACCACAGTGGCACAAGGCATTATCTAGATCCATGTTAAATACATGGCTCAATAACCCTTGTGGGCATACGATGGCGTATATGGCTTATCCAGCCACTTTGCCCAAACTTACTAGGGTAGTCCCTATTTGTGTAGGTCTCTGTACAGTGGGAGATTATTATTTACCAATTGTTTCAGTATACAAGCGTAGGAGAATAGGGTTTCTTGCAATGTAAATCATTGGCTTTTCTTACATAAAATAATGTAATGTTAGCGAACACTTGCTCTGGCACTGTAGGAAGAGTAGCCTCCACCAGACCCAGCAAGCATACAAATCCACCCAAAAAGTAAACTATATATGGGCAAGTCCAGAAGATGTGGGTGAAATCCCCAAACCGCACCACACTGCCAACACTCAGATGAGCATGCGGGATTTATCTTTTGAAGTCTGTGTAATGTGATATATGCTCTATGTACCAATTAAAATTGGATTATATGGTCACTCAAGTATACCAAAGATCACAGAGGAAAATTCCACACACTCTTCCAGGCTTCCGAGTCCAAATCCGGTATGTCTCCCGTCCACCTAGCCCCAAGACTCTCCAATGGCAGGAGGGAAATTATGGTAAAATGAGAATATAATCTGGGAGGTGGACCTCTCCAAACAATCAGACCTAAGTATTGATTCTAGAGAGTTGATAGTATAATTATTATACTATATTGTGGAAATCGGGCATGACATGTATGGGAAAGCTGAAAATATCTAAATAAACGAGAACTAGGCCGGTTAAAAGTTGAAGCAAGTGTAGAAAGAGTAGTTTCTGATCAGTGACCACCTGAGAGAGCAATTTGATATTATGCTTGGTCCATGCAATAGGCTCAGGTAATTTATAAAATTTAAAAAGGGTGGGATTAAACCATAAAGATAAATCCCACGTGCTCATTTGAGTGTTAGCGGTGTGGTGCGGCTCAGGGATTACACACACACACACACACACACTTGCCCATATATTTCATTTTTGGTGAAATTGCATCTTTACGATAATACTCATATCTAAGGCCAGCCTTCCAAGCTTGAATAGTGTTGATCATTGAAGCAGTCAACTGGTAGGGTGCCCTATGGCCCCTGAATACAAAGTACCTTAATAGCTGCTTCCAGCCAAGTAGAGGAGTTAGATAAATCTGGACTTAGCCACCATGCGACTGTAACCACCTGAGTGGCTAAAAAATATTTATATAAATCTGGAAAAGCTAGACCACACATTGGTCACAAGGGCACATCAGGGTGGTAAATGTATACCTGGGGTTCTTTGATCCCTAATAATTGCCTTTTTTAGGAGGTTAATATGTCCCAATAAGGGACAATGGTAGAGACTTTCACATTTTCAACTTAAACCCAATATCTCCTAGGATCGAAGTCAAATGCAATGACAAATTCAGAAACTTGGCGAGAGATTACAACTCCTAAGTACTTGAAATTCCTCTACTCGCTTCAATGGAATCTCACTCAAAGCCGTGCTACGAGCCTCGGTATCTACTGGGAACGAAAACTGTCAAAATTTATCTTCTGTATTTTATAAATACCATTGGAAAGCCCATTCTATATAGTACCTCCAATAAAATGGCCATTCAAGGAGCATCAAAACCCTTCTCTTTAACTAGGGAGGCAACAACTCTAGATCCTACATTAAGATGTTAAACATGAATATTAGTAAAAAATCTCTGCAAATTCACATCAGTGGCCCTACCTGCCATAAACCGCATCTGGTCTTGATCAATAATGTAAGGCATCATCGGGAAGTTGTCAAAAAGTCCATACTCAAAACGGTAGCGGCCCTTTTACATGCAGTTTCCATAGACCTTTATCCTTAAGGGGGTTTATCTGTTTTTATATTCAAAGTGGCGATCTAGCTTGTGGTCTGAATAAAGCATTGGGTGTTTACTTGCTACACCATGAGAGTTTTTTTTTTAGGTTTTCTCCCACTTGCTACATGGGTGGAGTCCCAGGATGGATTGATGCCAGAGGCTGCACAATATATATCCAGTATCCAGGAAAGCGCGATAGACCTTAAAGAGGAAGTAAACCCTAATGGGTTTACTTCCTTTTTGTCTCCCTGCAAAGGTAAAGCATAATGGGCCACTTACCTGACACAGGAGCCAGCGATGTCACAGCTGTCCCCTGTAACACAAAGCGTCCATCTTCTTCCGGTATCGCTGCTCCGGCCACTCGCAGCGCTGGTGCAGCGATGACATCACTCCCGCGCATGCACACGGGAACCGCCACTAACGGCATATCGCCGTTAGCGGCAGCATGCTCAGTGTAGGTTTAGGAGATATTTCACGGACCTACAGGTAAGCCTTAATCTAGGCTTACCTGTAGGTCAAAGTGGTCTGTAAGGGTTTACAACCACTTTAACTTGTAGTGTAGGTCGAATTGGGAGGTAAGAGGCTGTAGTGATAGGTGGTGGGTACTGCGATGGAGCACTTTAATTTTTATGCCAAGTGGATCACACATGATATATATGAATAAAGGAATTAACATTATTAACCAGTTGCCGACCGCCGCACGACGATGTACGTCGACAGCATGGCACGGGCAGGCATATGGGCGTACCTGTACGTCCCTGCCTTCCCGAGGGTCGGGGGCCCGATCGGGCCCCCGCCCGGTGCCTGCGGCGGTCGGTTTTCGTCCGGGAGCGATCCGGGACGAGGGGGCGGCCATTCATTCATGGCCACCCCCTCGCGATCGCTCCCGACGAATAGAAATCCCCCGTGACATCACTTCCTCTCCTGTAATGTAAACACAGGAGAGGAAGTGATGTATTCTCTCCTCCGTGTCGGTATTTTTCGTTCCGACACGGAGGAGAGCGGATCGGTGAGTTGCACCAACACTCTACACACACAGTAGAACATGCCAGGCACACTCACACCCCCCCGATCACCCCCCCCAATTACCCCTGCCCCCCAGTCACAGTGACACCAATGTCATTTTTTTTTTTTTTTTGCATTGGTGTCATTTGTGACTGTAATAACTGTTAGGGCAGTTAGGGTTAGCCCCCTTTAGTTCTAATGTACCCCCCTAACCCCCCCAATAAAGGTTTAACCCCGTGATCACCCCCCGTCGCCAGTGTCACTAAGGCTGGGTTCACATTGCAGCGGTTTATGAGAACGAATGTGATTCGCACCGCACTGCAGTGCAAATCACATCCGATCTCTGTGCGATTCGAGTTCAGCCATTCGCCGCACCCGCCGCAAATTCGCACGGGACCCTTTTTTTGGCCCGCAGCAGAATCGGATCGCATGGGTGTTCACACCATGTGATCCGAGTTTGCAGATCGCACTGCGATATGCGAACTGATCTGGGGGTGTCAGTAACATTTCACTGACACTCCCAGCAGTTCGCATAGGGCAGTGTGAACTGCCGCCGGGAGGCATGCGATGCGGGAACCCGCCGCGGATTCGTGGCGTTTCCGCATCGCTCCAGTGTGAACCCAGCCTAATAAGCGATCATTTTTCTGATCGCCGTATTAGTGTCACAGGTGACGCTAGTTAGGCAGGTAGGTATTTAGGTTCGCCGCAGCTTTTTATAGCGCCAGGGACCCCCATATACTACCGCATAAAGCCCCCTGATTGCCCCCTAGTTAACCCTTTCACCAGTGATCACCATATAACTGTTACAGGTGACGCTGGTTGGTTAGTTATTTTTTTATAGTTTCAGGGCACCCGCCATTTATTACCTAGTCTCACTAGTGTACCCCTAAATTTAGGGGTGTCTACTTTCCAAAATGGGGTCATTTGGGGGGGGGGTTTGTGCCATCTTGGCATTTTATGGCCTTCAAAACTGTAACGCCCTTAGAAAGCCTGAAGGCGGTGCTTGGTTTTCGGGGCCCCGTACGCGGCTAGGCTCCCCAAAAAGTCCCACATATGTGGTATCCCCGTACTCAGGAGAAGCAGCAAAATTTATTTTGGGGTGTTATTTCACATATGTCCATGGCATGCGTGAGCAATATATCATTTAGTGACAACTTTGTGGAAAAAAAAAAAAAAAAAAAAGTTTGTAATTTTCCCGCAACTTGTGGCAAAATATAAAATATTCCATGGACTCAACATGCCTCTCAGCAAATAGCTTGGCGTGTCTACTTTCTAAAATGGGGTCATTTGTGGGGGTTTTGTGCCATCTTGGCATTTTATGGCCTTCAAAACTGTAATAGGTAGTGAGAAGTGAACTCAAAAATTTACGCCCTTAGAAAGCCTGAAGGCGGTGCTTGGTTTTCGGGGCCCCGTACGCGGCTAGGCTCCCAAAAAGTCCCACATATGTGGTATCCCCGTACTCAGGAGAAGCAGCAGAATTTATTTTGGGGTGTCATTTCACATATGCCCATAGCATGTGTGAGCAATATATCATTTAGTGACAACTTTGTGTAAAAAAAAAAATATATATATTTTTTTGTCATTATTCAATCGCTTGAGGCAAAAAAATAAAATATTCAATGGGCTCAACATGCCTCTTATCAATTTCCTTAGGGGGTCTACTTTCCAAAATGGGGTCATTTGGGGGGTTTTTGTACTGCCCTGCCAATTTAGCACCTCAAGAAATGAGATAGGCAGTCGTAAACTAAAAGCTGCGTAAATTCCAGAAAACGTACCTTAGTTTGTAGATGTGACAACTTTTGCGCAAACCAATAAATATACAATTATTGACTTTTTTTTTACCAAAGACATGTGGCTGAATACATTTTGGCCTAAATGTATGACTAAAATTGAGTTTATTGGATTTTTCTAATAACAAAAAGTAGAAAATATCATTTTTTTTCAAAATTTGCGGTCTTTTTACGTTTATATCGCAAAAAATAAAAATCGCAGAGGCAATCAAATACCATCAAAAGAAAGCTCTATTTGTGGGAAGAAAAGGACGCAAATTTTGTTTGGGTACAACATTGCATGACCGCGCAATTACCAGTTAAAGCAGTGCAGTGCCAAAGTGTAAAAAGACCTCTGGTCATTTACCAGCAAAATGGTCCGGTCTGAAAGTGGTTAAGCACAACTGATTTACATTTTATTAATGGGCTTTTTATTGATATTTCTGCATTTTTTTCTCTTTTTTTATAGTTCTTCTTACTGAACGCAATGGTATAAATGTACTAACATAAAGCTGACATCAGTGTACAGTAACTGCTTTTATATTCCCAATTTCTTTTTGTGGACTGATACATAAATAGGACTTCCACTATACCACACCTGTAATTGTTACAGCACACCAAAACAGAGAAACATTCCAGTCAAAATACAATATTGTAAAAGTAAGTTACATCATGAGAAGGCCAAAGTTTCATAAAAACCATCTAGTTTATTTACAATTGTTTAAAACATTCAATCGGATACTTGATGATCTAGAAAAAACAAAACACATAACAGACATGAATACTATTATATGACAATGTTCCTACATAGGGAACAGACACCTCAACGGAGCAATGAAATGGTTTACAAATAATCATTCATGAGTAAATCGATGCAAAGATACATAGCAAGGCGTCTTCCCTGTATAAAGTAAACATATTTTGCAGCAAAGGCCACTTTCTCAGGACGGAACACTATTATAATGCACTAGATATAATCAAAAAAAAATTCTTATTAAAAATACATATATAGCACATATCAGTTATACATACAAAATAGACAGTCTCTCATGTTAAGGTGGTGCACAATAGTCTCCCAGGCGAATATAGAGGCACAGGGCATAACACTCATGGGAGGAGAGAGACCCCCCCTAGGACAAAAGCACCCTAATGAAATGAATATCCACTGAATTTGATGGAAATGAAAATGATCAACCTACAGAGGGCTGAATTCAAAGACACCCCAAAAATCAAAGAGAAAAAATGATGCAGCAGGCTAGTCCATTTTGCTGAAATTTCATTGCAGCAACTCAGAATGGTACAGTAGTTTGTATGCCCTCAACGTGCTTGTATGCATGCCTGACAATGTTGGGCTCCTAATGACACAACAGATTGTGTCCTGGGGTATTTCCTCCCAGATCTGGACAAGGGCATCACTGAGCTCCTGAACAGACTGAGGTTCAATCTGTTGGCTTCAGATGGACCGAAACATAATGTCCCAGAGGTGTTCTATTGGATTTAGGTCAGGAACTGGCTGCATACTCTCACCACATGAGACCGGGAATGGTCGTGCACCAGGAGGAACCCAGGACCCACTGCACAAGCGTAGGGTCTGACAATGGGTTCAAGTCTAAGCCTATGCCAATGTCTAGCCTGTAGAAGTCTGTGCGTCCCTCCATAGATATGACTCCCCAGACCATCACTGACCCACCACCAAACCGGTCATGCTGAACAATGTAACAGGTAGCATAGCATTCTCCATGGTTTCTGCAAGACCCTTTCACGTCTGTCACATGTGCCCGGGGTGAACCTGCTCTCATCTGTGAAAAGCACAGGGCACTAGTGGCGGACCTGCCAATTCTGGTGTTCAAATGCCAATCGAGCTCCACGGTGCTGGGCAGCAAGCACAGATCCCACTAAAGGACATTGGGCCCTCAGATCACCCTCATGAAGTCTGTTTGTTTGGTCAGAGAAATGCACACCAGTGGCCTGATGGAGGTAATTTTGTAAGGCTCTGGCAGTATTCATTTTGTTCCGCCTTGCATAAAGGAGCAGATACCGGTCCTGCTGCTGGGTTAAAGACGTTCTACGGCCCTGTCCAGTTCTAGAGTAACTGCTCATCTCCTGGAAGCTCCTTCATGCTCTTGAGACTGTGCTGGGAAACACAGCAAACCTTCTGCCAATGGCACGTATTTATGTGCCATCCTGGAGGAGTTGGACTGCCTGTGCAACCTTTATAAGGTCCAGGCATCGCCTCATGCATCCCATCGTTGCCCATCTTGTGCACCTGTTCATTTTTAACAAAGCGGAGTTCCACCAAAAAGTGGAAGCTCCGCTTATCCTTCTTCTGCCCCCTTTTGGGAAGGGGGGGCAGCAGGAGACAGCCTTTGCTGCAAAATGTGTTGACATTCCATGCGGCTCGCTATGTTCCTTTACACCGTTTAACTGATGAATGATTATTTGCATTGCTCGACTGAGGTGTGCTTTACCAATGTAGGAACATTGTCATATAGTAATTAGAGCTGCACGATTAATCGTTAAAGAACCAAAGTCACTATTCTACCCCCCTCAGGATCTTAACAGAGCACTTTCCAGATTCAGTGCAGAGAGTTCTCTGATCAAGCAGACAGCTGTAAAAAAAAAAAAAAACAACACAACAGGCAGCCTGCCAAGTTTCACAATATTACTAAACAGAAGCATTATAACACTTGGTACGTTTAGATCAAAGGGATGAACTGACTGCTATCTGTAGATGAGGGCAGTTTAACCACTCAAAGACTAAACCTTTTTCTCACACTTGTTGCTTACAAGTTTAAATCAGTATTTTGGCTAGAAAATTACTTAGAACTCCCAAACATAATATTTTTTTTTTAGAAGAGACCCTAGAGAAAAAAAATGGCTGTTACAATATTTTACGTCACACTATTTGCACAGCGGTCTTTCAAACACAATTTTTTTTTGGAGAAAATATACTTTAATGAATTTAATAAAAAAAACGAAACAGTAAAAGGTAGCCCGATTTTTTTGTATAATGTGAAAGATGTTACACCAAGAAAATCGTGATCTTTATTCCAAGCAGAAAAATCTTGACTCTTTTTGCCAGAATCGTGCAGCTCCAATAGTAATTTTTTTTTATGTTACGTCAGCGGTTCCCATCCTTTTTGGCAACAAGGCCTGCTTTCATGGCAGCTAACTTTCCCAGGGACCAGGGGTTGGGGCTACAGAGTCAGTCCTCAGAGGAAGCACAGGCTGATCACAGCCTCTGCCCTGCTAGAGGTACAAGTCCTTTGCAGGGGAGGCACACATTAGAATATGGAAGTGTCATGTTAGAGAGGAAAGGTGGGGGGGGGGGGGGGGGGGCAGGGGCACTGTGATGAAGGAGGCGGTGATTGCTAGGGGCACTGTAATTCAAAGGGGGACTGCACTGTACAGGGGCACAATAATCATTCAAATCATGCCCCTTTACAGTACAGTGCCCCTTTACAGCAGTTTCCCATCACATCACAGCCCAACTTAATATTATATTGCCCCTTTACAGTGCAGTCCCATTTACAGCACAGTGTGCTTTACATTAATGTAACAGGGACTACTGTACTGTAAAGGGGCATAATGATTTGAATGATTATCATGCCCTTGTATAGCGAAGTCCCCTTTATATTACAGTGCCCCTAGCAATCACCTCCTCCATCACAGTACCCCTGTGCCTCTTAACCCCCCCCCCCCTCTCCAACATGGCACTTCCCTATTCTAATGTCTGCCTCCCCTGCAAAGGGCTCGTACCGCTAGGAGGGCAGAGGCTGTGATCAGTCTGTGCTTCCTCTCCTGGCTCCCACCCACTCGATGATGTTAACCAATCAGCAGGGCAGCGGGCAGGAGGAGCTGCAGAATGGAATGTAGAGCTCCTTGGGCTGATTGGATTATAGTCAGTGTTGGCAGAGGAGCCAGAAGAGGACACAGCAGGAGGTGAGCAGTGACTGCGGTCTGCAATAGCCCTGTGCGGCTGGTCAGCAACGGACCAGCACCGGTCCATGGCCCAGGGGTTGGAGGCCCCTGTATTATGTATTTTTAAATAAGTTTGCTTTGTTCCTCAAGGATCCTATTGAATGTTTTAAATAAATTGTAAAACTAGATTTTTGAAACGTTGGCCTTCTCATTGTGTACCTAAAAAAAATCTGAAATTGTAGAGCAGTGGTTCTTAACTCCTGTCCTCAGAACCCACCAACAGGCCAGGTTTGCAAGATAACTGAATTACATCACAGGTGATATAATTTGCTACTAAGTGATTGCATTATTCTAGTCTGCATCTCCTAAAGGTAATACTTAAAATCTGGTCTGGTGGGTCCCGAAGACAGGAGTGAAGAACAACTGTTGTAGAGTGACTGGGATGTTTCATTATTTTGGTGTGTTGTGGGCTAACCGTGTATTCTGCACCCAATTCACAACAAAGAGGAGTTTTTTTGTAGTCCAAGAAATGGACTGGGAGAGTTTGTCTATGACTTTTTGAGATAACATAGGCAGAGTGAAGGCATAAAATAAAGAGATTCTTCACCTTGTAAACTAAAATGTAAAAGTCAGTAAGGAGCTACAATTACTACAGCTGCTGACCTAAAGAAAAAAAATAAAAAGAAAAAAAAAGAAAAATAAACACGCGCGCACACACGTCCCAGGATCCAGCGATATCCTCATCTGACCCAACTTTTTGCCAGTATCTTAAAGCAGAAGTAAACTCCGCTATCATTTTCATCCACGGAAGCTGCCATCTTTGGCTCTGTTTAATCTTCAGCTGCCACAGTGCTGCACATGTGATCCGTTATGACAACAGCCATTGGGTGGTTTGACAGTTTGGTTGAGAGCACAGCCAATGTGCAGTTAGCATTCCCGGCATGTCATTTTTTGAAACTGTTTAAATCGATGGGTTTACTTCCAATTTACCTGTGGCCAGCCAACTCGGACTCTTTGCGGCTTCACAGTCAGCTGCCCATGCGTGAGCAACGCTGCACCCCATGAATGCAAGTATCTGTCAAAACCTGATTTTGACAGACTACAAGGCTTTCCTGGACGTTACTACAAAAGCATTTTTCAAAGTTTCAGTAATTTACAGAGACACAGTACAGATTACAAATTCAAAAGGAAAAAAAAAAAAAAATAATAATCAATGGCTTTACAAATTAACCAGAATCCATTTAACATTCTGGCTAGAAAAAAAAAAAAAAAAAGTAAAACAAATTATGCGTCTAAGATCCATTTGTTACTTACTCTTCCCTTGGGTGGGCTTTTCTGTGTGTGGAACTCATACTTGGTTGACTTTCTTGGTCCTCGATTTCAGACTCAGAGTCCAGAAAACTTACACCTTTATCCTTCTTAAAAAAGGAAACATTGTTCAGCCTCTTATTTTCTGGAGTCTCTGGGATGCTGGTCACTAACAATGAAAAAAAACAAAAAAAACGCATTGGTTTGAAATATTCTTATACATATACCGTATATACTCGAGTATAGGTCGACTCGAATATAAGCCGAGGCCCCTAATTGACCACAAAAAAACTGGGAAAACTTATTGACTCGTGTATAAGCCGAAGATGAGACATGCAGCAGCTACTGTTACAGCTTAAAAGAGTGGAAAAGAGGGTCAACAATGCCCATCTGCAGCTGCATACCTCCCTGTGTACCTCCCTGTGTCCATTGCAGCCTACCTGTGTCCTGTGCATGCCTCCGTGTGCCAATCTGCAGCCTCTGTGTCCTTCTGCAGCTCTGTGCCCATCTGCAGCTCTGTGTGCCATGCACTGATCAGCATGTCAGAAAAACATACGGCGGCCATTCCAGGATTCAAAATCCGCACCTCTCCTTGTCTGTGACAGACAGCGGATATTCCACTGTTCAAAAGCCGCGCCTCCCTGTCTGTGATAGGCGGAACACTCAATTTCCCAGCAGTCAGTGTTCCGCCTATCATGGACATCCGCTCATCCTCATACTACGGACGAGGATGAGAGGATGTCCGTGATAGGCGGAACACTGACTGCTGGGAAATTGAGTGTTCCGCCTATCACAGACAGGGAGGCACGGCTTTTGAACAGTGGAATGGCCGCCGTCTGTCTGTACGACACGCTGATCAGGTAGGCAGACGGCGGTGACTCGAGTATAAGCCGAGGGGGCACTTTCAGCCTAAAAAAAAGGGCTGAAAATCTCGGCTTATACTCGAGTATATACGGTACACATACACTCGTGCTCAAAAATTTGCATACCCTGGCAGAAATTGTGGCTCCGAAACAAAATTGGCGTCCTTTTTTTTCACACAAATAGAGCTTTATTTTCGTGGTATTTGATCACCTCTGCGGTTTTTATTTTTTGCTCTACAAAACAAAAATAGAGCGCATTTTTGCTATAATAAATATCCCCCAAAAATATATAAAAAAAAAAACATTTTTCTTCCCTCAGTTTAGGCCGATACGTATTCTTCTACATTTTTTTTTTTTTTTTTTAACCAAAAACGCAATAAGGCTTGCACAAAAGTTATAGCGTCTACAAAATAGGGGATAGTTTTATGGCATTTTTATTAATAATTTTTTTTTTTATTATTAGTAATGACGGTGATCCAGCGATTTTTGACAGACACGTTGGGACAATTTTGACACTTTTTGGGACCATTGGCATTAATACAGCGATCAGTGCGATTAAAAATGCACTGATCACTGCCAATTACATTTTTACAGTAAAGGGGTTAACCACTAGGGGGCAGTGTGTTTTTTTTTCTGTAGGAGGGCGTGGCTTGGCGTGCGACATCACTGATAGCCTTTCCCTATAACAGGGAACAGACGATCAGTGACAGCTTCACTAGGAAGCATGAGGAGAGGTTTGTTTACACTTACCTCTCCTCGTTCTTCAGCTCTGTGACCCGATCGCGGGACAACAGTGGCGATCGGGTCCGCAGGTTCCGCGGCCACAGTCACAGAGCTCAGAATCTGGTCACGAGTGCGCGACCCACGACTGGGCTCTTAAAGGGCAACGTACCTGTACGTGCTTGTGCCCAGCCTTGCCATTCTGCCGATGTATATCGGCGTGAGGCGGTACTAAAGCGATTAATATAGAAAATATGACGGATTATGCCAAAAATCAACTGTCTTATTTAGGGATAGCAATTACATGAAGTCATCTATTATCACATTGTTTTTTGGATCCTTTTTAAATCATAACAGAAATTGCCCAAATGGCCCTGATAAAAAGTTTACATACCCTGGAATGTTTGGCCTTGGTACAGACACAGAAGGTAGCATATACAGGTTAGGGCCGGTTCACACTGCAGGCGAGGCGAGGCGACACAGACTTGCCTCGCCGCGACCTGCCGCGAGGCAACTTACAGATGACTTCTGTATAGAAGTCAATGCAAGTCGCCCCGAGGTCGCCCAGAAGTAGTACAGGAACCTTTTTTCTGAGTCGGAGCGACTCGAGTCGCTACTCTCAGAACAGTTCCATTGTACAGAACGGGGGCGACTTGTCACACTGCGGCGAGGCGAGTCGTGTCGCCTCGCATCGCCCGCAGTGTGAACCGGCCCTTAAAATGGCAATTAAAAGGTTAATTTCCCACATCTGTGGCTTTTTAAAATCACAATTAGTGTCTGTGTATAAATAATATAAATTTGTTTGTTAGCTCTCACTTTTATGCATTAAGCAGGCTAGACACCGAGCCAGGAGGTAGAAAAGAACAGTCAAAAGACCTGCGTAACAAGGTAATGAAACTTTACAGAGATGGAAGAGGATAAAAAAAAAAAAAAAAAAAAAAAAAAAAAACACACGATATCCAAAGCCTTGAATATGCCAGTCAGTGATGTTTAATCACTTATTGAGCCAACAAACTCATTGACTATTTATACACAGACACAAACTGATGTACCGACTTCCGGACCGCCGCACGCCGATGTAAGTCCCTACTTTGGGGATGGATATCGTTATGGCAGCACCATAATGCCGGTATCCCCATGTTCAGCCGGCGTTCCGGTACAAGATAAAAGTGGTTTCTGCAGTGGATTTGCCACGAGATGACTTATCTATGGTGGGAGAGGGCCCCCTCCCGCCGCGATCCGGAGCCATCGGCAGAGGCGATTGCGTCTGTCCCCTGGGCTGGCATGGAGACGAGAGGGGAAGATGGCCCCCCCATGACACTGCAGGGCCGAAGCAACGTCATAAAAGTCACTTCTGCCCATAGCTCTTAAAGGGGCATTTTATTTTTTTGCATTCTAGTGTAAATATGAGATCTGAGGTCTTTTTGACCCCCAATCTCATATTTAAGAGGTCCTGTCATGCTTTTTTTCTATCTAAAAGGGATGTTTACATTCCTTGTAATAGGAATAAAAGTGACAGATTTTATTTATTTTTTCAAAACCATTCTAAAAAAAAAAAAAAGAAAAAAAAAGAAAAAAAAAAAAGCTTGTGTGCAGAAGCGAACGCATACGCGAGTACCGCCCGAATATGAAAACGGTGTTCAAATCACACATGTGAGGTATTGCCGCGATCGGTAGAGCAAGAGCAATATTTCTATCCCTAGACCTCCTCTGTAACCAAAAACATGCAGCCGGTAAACATTTTTAAATGTCGCCCATGGAGATTTTTATGGGTAAAAGTTTGTTAACCACTTCAGCCCCAGAAGAATTTACCCCCTCCTGTCCAGAGCACTTTTTGCGATTCAGCACTGCTTCGCTTTAACTGACAATTGCGCAGTCATGCGACGTGGCTCCCAAACAAAATTGACGTCCTTTTTTTCCCCACACAAATAGAGCTTACTTTTGGTGGTATTTGATCACCCCTGCGGTTTTTATTTTTTGCGCTATAAACAAAAAAAGAGCGACAATACAGAAAAAAATAAATAAATAAAAAAAAGAAGGAGAAGAGGGTGGTATTTTTTACATTTTCCTATAATAAATATCCCCCAAAAATCTCCATAAGCGACATTTAAAAAAATTTACACACACACACCCCTTTTTGAAAATACATTTCCCCCCCCCCCCCCTTTACGGTGCGATATAAAATGGACAGATAACAAGTCCTCCTTATGACAAAATCAGGGATCTATTAGACGCCCCATTGTCTCCCCTGCAGCTAATCAGAGATCTGCTAATCCCCACTGAAATCCAACCAGTGCTCCACATACCACACTTAATGTACAGCTAAAATGAATTTATTTAGCATTGAACCACCCAAAAGACAAAACTATTCTATATAAAACAAAAATTCAAACACAAAAAGGTCCAAATGTACAGGAATTCCAAATGCTGCATATTGTCACAGTGATGGATAGTTCATGAATCTTCTATAAACATCTTCCGTGCATCAAGAATCATAACTCTGTTACCTTCCAACCATGCTCATGTAATCACTTCCTACATCCCCGACTCCACCCTTACGCCACCAATGTGACTTCATCAGAGGGATTGAATCCCTCTGTGCAGTATCCTCCGTGGTGGAGACAGCGACATCAGATTGTACTAAACCACAACCATACTGTATGTTCACATATGTTGGGGCCTCCATTAAAACACCATTCAGGGCATGCGAGGACACGATTATTTCATTTTGGGCATTATTGTCTGGAACTCTGGATTTGGATGGGAGATCCAATGATTTAATGAGAGAACTCCAACTGCCTGATAAAGCAAAATATTCCTGCAACAGACCTAGCCAGGAGAGTCTTTTGGATGGGACTGAATGCTAGCCTACCAATTATGGGCCCTGGCATTTGGGGGAACGGTGCTCTTTGTGAGCTGTATGCCTGGGGACCCTTCAGGTGGTGTTACTTTAGATTCAGGTTCACGTCCCCCAAGACACACAGACTTTGGGAACCCTGTATATGCCATATTAGAAAGAGTGACCGATTCATGCTGTTGGGACACATACTGTTAGATGCTAATGTCATTAACTCCAGCCACCTGTCTGTTGTCTTCTATAATGTAAATGAGTCTAGTCTGGCTTGCCATAGCTTCTGAGAGTATTTCACCCATTGTTGTTTGTGCTCATTAACTATGCTACTATATGAAGGAGTTCTGTGTTGCTGTTTAGGAAAATGTATAATCTACTGTGTGAAGCTCTGTGACAAGTCTGACCTGTGGTGAAATCCTGATCAATCATAATGCTCAGGAGGGCATGGAGTCCCATTGGCTGCTTTGAGGGATTAGTTAATTAGCTCTTGTTAATTCTGTCTCTGGTTACAGTTGTATTGTTACAGTAATATGAGCAGGAGGGAGGCACCTCCTGTTTTACTGTATATAAGACTTCTATTTTGGTTCTAATAAAACAGTCCATGTTCAGCAACTAAGCATCGTCTTGTTTTGTGCTTGTGAGCGGTTGGGATATCTATATTCAGACTGGGAGGAAGTGGTATATGATGAAAGAACTCAAGCGGAGTGGGACATTGTTACAATTCCCTTAAAAGGGACAGACTCATTTTTGACCGTATACTTTAGGTCACAAATATAGCGCAAGCTGCTTGTGGTGGTGGTGGCGGTGAGTGCTTTCAAGTGCTGAAGTGTACTACACAGAAGAGGTTTATGGAAGATTTATGAACTGTTCAGCAATGTGACAATATACATTTGGAATAACTGCACACGTGGACTTTTTTTTGTATGAAGTTTTGATATACAGAGTTTCTGGTTCAATAGTTCATTGCTTTAAAAAAAAGAGTATTTATGGTCAAAATGTAATGTATTCATTCTCGCTATGCCCTGTGAATAGGCACTGTCCTTGCACAAAATTCAATATATGGATATTCCTGATGAAGTGCCTCTCTCCTAGAGGGATGAACATAGAGTTGGATCTCAATTGCTTCATTAGTAACTTTTGAGGGATAAGGTAGAGGGTACATGAATATAATCTAGTTAGAATACTTTCGTTAAAACATCTGAAGGTATTCGGGCAGTGGAAGTGACTTAGACTATCTGGCTCTACGGCTGATTAATTTTATAGATATATGGTTCCTGATGTTTTACTTGTTTCGCTTCCTGCTGTCAGGGTTCTGTGTATTTTGATTCTACTCACCTTTGAGTTGATTTTTTCTTTTGTTTATGTGCATATTCATTATTATTGTGTTTTTTTATTTTTATTTCATTTGCATTTTTATGTTTATTTTTATTTTCATCTTTATTTTTATTTCATTTTTATTTTTATTCTTCTTTTTTATTTTTATTTTTAGTTTTATCTTTATATACATTTTTTTCCATTTATTTTTATTTATTTATGCTGTTACCAATATGGGTTTCATTTTGGGTCAGACAGATTTTTTGGATGTCCGGAATATCAGTATTATTGAGAACATACCGTTTAAATTAATTGTTGCATGCCCCTTTGATGTGGGTACTGTAATTAAGAATCAATTATAATAATTAGGTTGGGTGTCACCGTAGGTAGTTATCGTAGTGAGTATTATTAATTTGTACATCCTAATTATATGGGATGTTCTCTGAGAAAAGTAGGATGTAGTTAAAAAAAAAAAAAAAAAAAAAAAAACACTTTAAAAGAATTCTTGTATATAAAACATTTTTTTTAAAATATATATATATTTATTTATTTATATTATAATATATGTTTGATGCAATACTCTTGCACTATTGAACATACTTTAGTGTGCATCGGCCCATCTAGGTAAAGGGGGATGTGCGCTTGGGTTGAAGAGTATTCATTTTATATGCTTTTTGATATGTTATATGAAGCACAGTGCACTGACGGCTTGACACATTATTATGTAGGGTGGGGAGATGGGTGAATATTGTTTAATGTGGATCTTTGCTGATACTTACAGTAAATATGTTTTGAAAAGATTTCATTATATGCTACGATGGAAATGCTGGCGCATTGGTGGCACGGGGACACGCGTTTGGCGCATGCGCGGTCTCTGAATGTCTGCCGATTACTGTGCATACTGGAGGAATAAAGGGAGGTTCACCCGTCCAGAGCCAATCCCATGAATAAGTCATATTGATGACGGAACATGTTGGGGCGTGGCTATCTGGCGAACACAGTGTATTAGTGAGTTAGAGAACTGGGCGGCGTGAGGTGGTTGCTGAAAGGAGGGAGCGAAGGGAGGTATCTAAGGCGCTTCAATATACCGCGGATCTGCTGAAAGAGACCAAGCGCGGCGCAAAAGGAGGGGTGAGAAGGAATCAAATCACTTACCTAATCTGAGGTCCGCCGTGACCACCAATGCCCCATTATACATATGCCAGGGCTCGACAAACCCCAGGCGCCAGGTCGCCAATGCGACCAGAAATCGCGACCTGGCGCCTAAGCTGCCACCAGCCCACTCACTATCGATGCCCCAGACATGCAGCAGCATTAACACTGACTGCCTTCCTCCTCCCTCCTCCACACTCAGCAGCGCCGCGCTAAGTGTGAAACTGACAAGCAATGGAGAGAGGAGGATCTGTCAGCCTGATGTCGGGGTGGGCGGGACCCGGCCGGGGTGGGGGCGGGACCCAGCAGATATCAAACACCAGCCAATGGGATCTGGGCGGGCCACTACGTGCATGTGGCCCGCCCCTTTTCTTAAGCAGCCCAATCGTTGGCTGGTGTTTGATAGCTGCTGAGTCCCGCCCACCCCAGCCGGGCCCCGCCCACCTCGACCGGGTCCCGCCCACCCCGACATCAGGCTGAAATCTGACATATCTGCCTCTCTGTTACTTGTCAGTTTCACAACCCGGCAGGGTCCCACGCATTCCCGACATTAAGCTCAATTCGGACAGCTCCTCTGTTACATTTCAGTAACAGAGTGCTCCGTGTGAAACCTGCCAGTGCCAATCAGTGCCACCTGCCAGTGTCAGTGCCACCTGCCAGTGTCAGTGCCACCTGTCAGTGCCACCTGCCAGTGCCAACCAGTGCCACCGCCAATCAGTGCCAGCGCCAACCAGTGCCACCTGCCAGTCAGTGCCACCGCAAATCAATACCACCTGCCACCACCAACCAGTGCCACCTGCCACCAACCAGTGCCACCGCCAATCAGTGCCACCTGCCAGTGCCACCGTCAGTCAGTGCCACCTGCCAGTGCCACCTGCCAGTGCCACCGCCAATCAGTGCCTCTGCCAATCAGTGCCACCTGCCAGTGCCAACCAGTGGCACCTGCCAGTGCCACCACCAGTGCCACCTGCCAGCGGCAACCAGTGCCATCTGCCACCGCCAATCAGTGCCACCGCCAATCAGTGCCACCAGCCACCACAAATCAGTGCCACCTGCTAGTGCCAACCAGTGCCATCGCCAATCAATACCACCTGCAACCACCACCCAGTGCCACCTGCCACCACCCAGTGCTAGTGCCAATCAGTGCCACCTGCCAGTGCCACCGTGAGTCAGTGCCACTTGCCAGTGCCGAGTGTCACCGTCAATCAGTGCCACCTGCCAGTGCCATCTGCCACAGCCAATCAGTGCCACCTGTCACCGCCAATCAGTGCCACCACCAACCAGTGCCATCGCCAGTGCCAACTAGTGTCACTGCCAACCAGTGCCACCTGCCAACACCAACCAGTGCCACCGCCAATCAGTGCCATCTGCCAGTGACAACTAGTGCCACTTCCAAACCAGTGCCACCTGCCACTTCCAAACCAGTGCCACCTGCCACTTCCAAACCAGTGTCACCTGCCACTTCCAAACCAGTGTCACCTGCCGGTGCCAAACCAGTGTCACCTGCCGGTGCCAAACCAGTGTCACCTGCCGGTGCCAAACCAGTGTCACCTGCCGGTGCCATCTGGCAGTTCCACGTGCCTTCCAGTGGCAACCAGTGCCACCTGCCAGTGCCAGCCAGTTCCATCTGTTGCCAGCCTTACTCTTTCTGGTCAGCCCATACCCCTGATGTAACAGCGTTTCAATGGAGTTATTGACTGGGTGCTCCATTGTGAGTTAGGGATAGGGGGTGAAAATGAGTGGCCTTACCCCGGGAGCTGAAAAAAAAAAAAAACTGGCTCCTAACTTTTTTAACTGGCTCCTAAATTCAAAGCAAATTTGTCAACCCCTGACATATGCATTTAAGAAGTTCAAGCGTGATGTGTAATGATTTATGATTTGGCTTTTCTTTTATATTGTTCATGTGAGTGCACTGAAATTGGTTTCATTTTTTATTAAAGAGAGTGCTGAAACTGTATTACGCTATTGGAGGCTTCCTTTATTTTTTTGCAAGGCATATACACACGTATATTACCAAGGAGGGACCAATGTGTATGGACTTCGCAATTTTGATGATTCCACAATTATCGCCTTATCTAGAGGCTCTAATAGCCAAGCATGCGAGTGTGAGGCTTATTAGCTGGTGAGGGTACTCACAACGGGGGATTCACGGTCACAGAAGGTGTGGTGAAGGAGCAATTAATTTGTTTGGACACTGATCATTACTTTCACGTGGATTATCTGTGCTGGACTTGGTTTTTACACCATTTTTCACTGGATAAAAATTTTTTATCATTAAAATATATTTTTTTCTTATTTGATGTTAAATGGACTGGAAAGTTTAATTTTACAGTATATTGATTGCACATTTAGCACTTTATATTCAGATTCACATGTACATGCGAGTGTATATATTGACTTTATTGTCATATGTTTTTGTGCTTGATTTAATTAGGTATATGGTGTAAGTTAAATGAAAATAATAAAATATATAGCAACCGGGGTCAATTGGCGCTACCTAAAAACAGGTTCTTACTCCATCTGGACTCATAAAGGATAGATGTAGGTGAACGCCAGGGTTTTCAACCAACGAACCCAATCGCCTCCCTGTACCCTATATTAATGAACCCAGGAATAAATGCAAAAACCACAGCTGCACCCAGAAAATGTTACATCGAACAATATATATAATAAGTCTCCAGACCAGCAAAGGTACTAATTTCAAAAACTAAAATTCTAATAACAGGGACTACTAATCAAACAATATATATATATGATGTGTCTCCAATTCAACGGAGATTCTGATATAAAAAACTGATAATGCTAACTGTGATAAATCACAGAAACATATCAATGCTGAAATAGGCCAAAAAACTCCCCACTGAGTATAAAGCGGCAGCCTCAATCCCAAAAAACTCCAAAATTTTATCAAAAAATCAAAAGATCCCACGTGTAAAAAATTCAGTGTATGACCCACTGCGATTATAACTCAAGTCGCATATATGCAAATATATATATATATATATATATATATATATATATATATATATATATATATATATATATAAAATGTGTCATTCAATAGTAAACCTAATACCTAAAATCCCATAAGTGCACTATACCAGTATTTAATGATAAAGGTATATATGTAATGTATCAATGAAAAAACTTATCAACCTAAAATCACATAAGTACACTATATATGTGTTTAGTGACAAAAAATATATGTATAACCAATAAATAAATGTGAAAAAAATGTGTGCAGACACTCAGATATCAAGAAACATAAGAATACCAAATAAAAAATGTGTATGTCTATACACACAGGGAGTAATATAAGACCTAATATAGCACAACCCCTAGTGATGAAAACCCAAAGAAATAACTATAAAACAAAAAAGACTTAAAAATAAGTGAAAAATACAAAAAACATGTAGAAAAAAATAAATAAAAAAAAAAAATAAATATTAAAAATAATAAAAATAAAAATAAAAAATATAAGTAAAAAATAATGAGGTAGAAAAAGAAATTTTTTTTTTTAAATATATGATAAATGGCAAGAAAAAAAAAAAAAAAAATATATATATATATATATAAAATAAGTCCCAAATAAATGTTCATTAGTGTAGATCCAGAATTTTTTTTGAAAAAGGTGACTTTAGTGCTTCCTGTGCAATCTTCACCGTGACTTCTGTGCTATGGTGTAAGTTATTTACACATTTAGCGCTACGTGTCACATTTTTTTCTGTTTTAGGGAAAGATTATCTGACCAGTTTAACATCATTTTTGTGTAAGTAGCAGCTGAGTTTATAGGTTGAAAGTGCGTCTAGCACAGTGGTGATACACGTTTTGGTAGGAATTAGGTGTGGTGCATCTATTTTGTTTTTACAAAATTCATATTGGCTGCCTTCAAAACTAAAGAAGTGGTAAAGAAGGGGCATTTCAGGAGGTAGAGTCCGTAAAAGAATCAGTGCTTGCAGGCAGCAAGGTACCATGGGATATGTAGTCCTTAGAATGAAAAAAAAAAAACAAAGAGGAGAAACTGCAAAGCATGCAGTGAATCCAGGAAGTTGTGAAAAGAGATGGCCGCACTCAACATGAAAAGGAGTTTTTTCCAAGTAAGTTATATTGTCAAATATAGCCACTGTTTGGATTGTTTTTACAATGTTGAGGTTATAAAATGAAAGAGCAAACTGTGACCATAGAACTCTTAAGAAAATACTATGAAAGTGCATCACACTGAACAACCAAAGAAAAAAAAAAAATGTAGACTGCTTACTAGGTTTTTCATCAAGTTCATTTTTTGGAGTTCCAGGTCTACTTGTTCCTTCCTTGTCAGTGGAAGCTGGGTCCCCCTTCTTATCAAAGCGGAAGCGATCAAGATTAAACAAGCTCATATCTTTCTACCTTGTTCACCACAAAAGAATCTGGAAACAGAAAATGAAACAAAAACAAATCAATCTTCAAAAATACAAAAAAAAGGAAAAAAAAAAAAAAAGTATTACCATCCATTAACTACTTTTTCCATGAATCTTCCAGGATGGCTTACAGAGAGATAGGCTCCTCTCATCTAGGACAAGCATTATAAAATTACATTCATGCAATAGCCCCTCAGCATTAACAAATAACCAAAGGCTTCAGAATAAGCAATCATTAAACCCTCTTATTAGCATAGCTTTATTTTAGGTTTTACATTGCTAATCAACCAACAAAGAAGGGAAGGAACTGACGCCATCCTGGAAGATTCCTGAAAAAAGTAGTTAACAGGTAGTAACACTGTTTTTCCAAGTCATCTTTCAGGACGGCTTAAAGAGAGGACAAAATAGGATCAGGGCGGGACCACAGCCTGCAGCACTTTCCTGTTGAAAGGCTGGTTTTGGCTGGCAAGCAGGTCCAGTCTGTAATGCGTTACAAAAGTCTGGAATCTGAACCAGGTTGTGGCCTTGCAAATCTGGAGGGAAGACGCTCCTGCCCTTTCAGTCCCAAGAAGTGGAAATCGCACGTGGAATGAGCATTTATTCCCAACGGTGGTGTAAAGGATGCTGCTTTGTGTGCCTTTGCAATGGCCGACTTCATCCACCTTGCAATGGTAATTTTAGATGCCCTTTGGTGGAAAATTGGCATTCCTTGGTGCACTCTATGTAAGCGATCAAGCATCTCCTGACATCTATTTTATTAAATCCAGCCAATCTCTTCCAATCTATGGAAGTTAGACAGTCCTTTGGGGAGAAATGACGAGTCCAGAGAGGATAATTTTGTCTTGCAAAATGATGCAGGAGGGCTTAGCCACTGAGAGCGCCTTTATCTCACTAACCTCCTTGACTTGGGGACCCGCTATTGGATGTAAGAAATCTCTTGACCAAGGGCTCTACTGCCAGCCTTTGATTTAAAAAGCTAGACAGAGCTGATACCGGCACCTTGAGGGTACTGACCGCAAGATTTAGTTCTGCTCCAGCTTGTAGGAAAACTAGGACTGCTGGGATCATGATACTCTGTTGTTGAGCATGTGCCAGGCCCCAAATTTCTTCCAGAAGTTATTGTAAATTGCATTAGTGGACGGCTTCCGGCTGCCAAGGATGGTATTGATCATTTTACCGATAACCCTCTCCTCTTGAACAGCTCCCTCTTAGTAGCCAGGCCATCAGAGAAAGAGAGCTCACTTCTGGACGATTCACTTCTCCCTGATATGAGGTCTGTCCTGCCAGTCTCCAAGGCTCTGTGATGCTGAGTCTTAGTACTCCTGAGAACCAAGACCTCCTTGGCCAGAATGGTGCGATCAGGATAAACTCGCTTATCTTTCGGATGATCTTTGTAATGAGGGCAAAAGGTGGAAACACATACACCAGGCTTGCTTTCAGGATTGGGATAGGGCATCTAGGCCCAGACTGAGATGGTCTTTCTGGAGGGAAAAAAAAAAAAACACACACACGCACACAATCGCACAACCTGCCTGTTCTGCCTTATAGCCAAAAGGTCTATCTGTGGGACTCCCCCACGTCTGCACTCTGTTCGAACACTGTTCAATTCAAGCACAATTCTGTCCGAGACAGAAGCTCCCTGCTTAGGACACCCGCCAGAGTGTTTATTAATTCTCCTTTTTTGTGAACTGAAGACAGAGATAGAAGATTTGCCTCCGCCCATTGAAGGATTTCTTCTGCTATCCTTATAAGGCCTGCCACTCTCGTACCTCCCTGCTTGTTAATGTAGCTTACAGTGGTAATAGTATCCGAAAGGACCGATACATGTCTTCCCCTCAGAGTCAGACCAAAGGCTACTAGAGCCTTTAGAACTGCTCTCAGCTCCCTTGCATTGGAGGAAAGGGTGACTTCCTGCCGACTCCAGACCCCTTTGGGCAATCTGTGCGCCTGAGATGGCTCCCCACCCATGACCGCTGACGTCCGTGGTAACCATCAGAGGGTTGTGTTGGGACCAAAGTCGACCTGCAGGGGATCAACCACCACTTGATTGAAAGTTTTACTTCCTGCGGGATTCTAAAGCATGAACGCCTGAAGTGCTCGAGTATTGAACTGGGCCCACTGTACTCCTGTATGGCTGCTGTCATCAAACCAAGGACCCTCATTATACCTTGAATTGTGGTCTCTGTACATGCGCAGAGGCTGCTCACCTCTGCAATTATTGCCACTTTCTTTCACCAGAAAAATGTTGAATGTAGTCGAGTCTATTAAGTATCCTAGGAATACTGTACTTTGAGAAGGTACTAACTGACTTCTCCTGATTTATCTGCCTCCCCAGCTGTTGAAGGTGTCTGATAGTTCTGCTTAGGTTCCATTTCACTTCATCTGCTGAGTCTATAAAGATCAGCAAGTCGTCTAGGTAGGGAATTATGTGAATCCCTTCTGATCGCAAGGTCCACAGAGCTTCTTCTTGGTGAAGATGTGTGGTGCTGACGCCTATCCGAAGGGCAGAGCATTGAACTGAAAAGAGAGGGTCTTGAACCCATTCACTGCAAATTTGAGATATTGCTCGGACTCTTTTCGAATGGGGACATGACGATAGGCATTTCTTAAGTCTAATGAGACCATGTAAGACTCAAGGGGTTAACAAATCTCTAGTGGTGTATATTTGCTCCATTTTGTTCACTTGCTTTAAGTTCAACATAAGTCAGAACTTTCCCGATGGCTTTTTTAGCAAATAAAAAAAAAAAGTGAGAATTTCTTAGAGTTGGGGGGAGCTCATCACCTTCTCCTCCAGCATACCTAGGAGGGAAGACATAGTTGTCGATTTCTCCATGTCTTTAGGGAGAATTGTTGGGTGAAATTTTTAAGGGAGGGCAGCCCATTAGCTCTATCCTGTACCCCGACTTGATCAGATCCAGGATAAAGCTGTTGCTGGAAATGGCCTGCCACTGTGGGAGGAATGACCCCATCCTTCCCCCTACGTGGCTGGCTGAGTCACTGGGAAGGGCCTTTAGGCTGGGAGGGTTTGGAAAGGAAGCCACCTCTGTCCCTTCCTTTCCTGTACTGTCACCCTCTTTTCTGGTCTTGCTTAGCTGCAAAACCCTCATACGCTGCTGTCTGTCCCCCTAATGGTTCCTTTCTCCTGACCTCTGGTAGGGACGAGAATAAATTTTTTTTGTTGTTTTTTGGGAAAAGGAAACCCCTTCTTTTTAAAATCGACCTCTTTAGAATGGATTCTAGTTCTTTACCAAAGAACAAACCTCCAGAAAAGGGGAGGGAACAGAGCTTGGTTTTTGACTCTGTCACCTCCCCAGGACTTCAGCTAGATAGCCCTTCTGGCTTCAATAATCAATGCTGTAGTCCTGGCCAAGAACTTTACAGACTCCGTGGATGCATCTGCTATAGAGGCTACCGCCTTACTTACAAGTTGGCAAAGCATCCGAAATCTCTTCCCTGGGAGTGTCCGACTCTAGAAGAGTGTGGAGGAGCCGTTTTAGCCACAAATCAAGCATACGAGCCACGCGTGTAGTGCAGTATATATATATATATATATATATATATATATATATATATATATATATATATATTTTTTTTTTTTTTTTTTTTTTTTTTTTTTTGTGTGTGCAAAAAGCACAAGGGAAAAAAAATATATATTTTGTACTTTTTGCTATAATAAATATCCTTATTTCTTTTAAAAAAAAATGTAAGCAATTTTTTTCTTTAGTTTAGGTCAGTATGTATTCTACATATTTTTGGTGAAAAAAAAAATATTGCAATAAAGCATAAATTGATTGGTTTGCTCAAAAACTTTAGCACCTACAAAATAGGGAAAAGATTTATGGCATTTTTATTATTACAATATTATAATAATAGTATAACAGCGGCGGCAAGTCAGGAAGGGGTTAAATACCCTTCCGCCTTTCTATCCATTGGCTCATTTAGGGTGCCTGTGTGCTCAAAGGAGAGCTCTGAAACTTTGAATAGGGAAGAGTCTCGTCTGGGACACTTTTCCCACAACTTTGCATCCTTGTCCTTGAAGGGAAACTTTCTCTTCAGAATCTTAGGGAAGACGACCCTCTTCGGATTCTTCCATTCCTGAAGTTGTGTCTTTTAGGGATGTATGCACCGGAATTCTGGTCTGCTTAGGCTGAAGGCCTGCAAATACAAAAGGTCATATACAATAAATACCAAGTTTTTATGGGACTTTTAAAGCACAACTACACCAAATTCTATAAAAATATACATTTTAAATACAAATTACAAAATACATCATTTAAATTTAATACAACAATATAGCACAGAATCAATATATACAATTGCAATGTGGATATAGCTCAACATGTTTCGCTATACATCATAATGCTTCTTCAGGAGGACTTTTTAATCTTGCATAAACAAATTATCTCTTGTTATTTCAGTGACTATCAATCTTTTGATTGTCTTGTTATTTCAGTGACTATTTGTTTATGCGAGATTAAAAAGTTCTCCTAAAGAAGAAGCCTTATGATGTACGGCGAAACATGTTGAGATATATCCGCATTGCAATTGTATATATTGATTCTGTGCTATATTGTTGTATTAAAATTTTAATTATTTATTTTGTAATTTGTATTAAAATGTATATATTTTTATAGAATTTGGTGTAGTTGCGCTTTAAAAGTCCCATAAAAACTTGGTATTTATTGGATGGACAACGGGATGTGGTGATAAAAGTCATTTTAAGTATTTCAGCTCTTATAAAAGCTTTCTCCAAAAGTCATATACAGACAACTCCTGATTTTCTGGTTCTTCCAGCTCCATGGCGTCGTATATAGCCTTTAACAACGCCTGTTTCCTCTGAAGGAAAAAAAATCTTTGGACCTTGCTGGGTTTTTGCTCATTAAGCTCCCCTTCCTCAGAATCTGAGGGCGACTCTGAGCTTTCCTCCAGTACTCCCTTACCAGTGGGCTTCCCATGCCTGGGCCAGGACTATTGGCCTAACACCAATACCAGAAGTATAGGGGATAGGTACAGCAAGAGCTTCCTGCTCTCTGGGTTTAAAAGTATTGTAAAGTCTTTTATCGCCTTCATTGAATCCAAAAAACCCTTGAGGACAGGTGCTGTCTCTCCCTTGATGAGTTTATCTATAGTCCTGACATGCAATTTTCTTCAAACCATATGGCATTTTCTTGGTGCACATTAGGCACCTTTTACTGGGTGTCTGTTTTGCTATCTTTGGGCTCATGGGCTTTGTCCTGCAATGAATCAGATGACAAACACCAGCACATTACTTCCACCGAAGTAAATAGCAATTATCAAATCACCCAGTGGGAAAAAATTCAAATCTAATAATCTTTAAAGTACCCACCACCAGAGCCTATGCTAGTATGTGCAACACCTGTCCACCATAAGCATAAACAAAATAGGCTCTGGAAAAAAGTGCCCCCACCATAGGAGGATAAGAAAATGAAAGCAGCAGTCTTCCCCCTATTTTCTTACCTTAGGGCCCGATTCAACCCAAGGCGCCTCCAGACTCCAGATCCTGGCATCTCCATGATGCTCCTGGAGGCCTTCAGGGCCATATATTCTTATCCATGCCCCTATTTAAGGAGGTATGGAGAATCCGGGGCAGCGCTGTGGATCTGGCAGCTCTGTGCTCTCCAGCACAGCATGCCTGTTCTCTTAATTACCCTTGCTAGGACTTCATTTCCCGAAGTCTGGGTGTACCAAGATGGCCGCCAGACTCCCAGTGGCGGCATCACTTCCTGCCGCAATCGCCGGAAGTGATATCATTCCGCACCCCCGGTGTGGTTCACACACTGAGGATAGAGAAGCCTTGAAACACGGGGATCTCTGAAAAATGAGCAGTGGAAAAGAGCACCTGGAACTACAAGGTGGGCAGCGCCTCCACTAGGAGAACACTCTGCTGTGCTTCCGGATGGACCCCACTGAGGCTACAACCACAAAGCGGGGGGGGGGCCTCTTACCTTCACCCCTGACCGCTTTTCCAGGTCTATGGGTGGCCCAAGCTGACTCCAGGAGTACTGCCCGTTACACTGGATATGGACACCGGGAGGCCCCTGCCACCTAGCATGAAGGCCAGACAAAAAAAATAAAACATTGTTTGGAGCTCCTGTCTGGCCAGAAGAAACAAATACTGAGGGTCTATTGCATGTGCTGTACTTTTATAATGTGGATCATGTGTTTCCTGTGCTAGGTGGGAGGAGTCTATCTCTCAGTAAGCAGTCCTGGAAGATGACTAGACCTAGAAAAATGTGAGCTCTGGAAAGTTTTACCCCCTTCACGACCAGGGCATTTTTTTTGCTATTTAGTACTGTGCTACTTTAACTGCCAATTGCATGGTTATGCAACACTGTACCCAAATTAAACGTCTATATATTTCTCATGCAAATAGAGCCTTTCTCACATAGTGATCCCATGATCCCCGTGTCGCTCAAAGCTCCTGGGTACCGGAAGCCACAATCCAATGTGTTCCATGGACACAGCTAACACAGGAGCGTTGCACTGCTCGCCCCAGGCTGGATGACGTACATGTACATCACCATGCCTGCTTGTAGCGCACCCCTGCAGTAAATGTACCGTAGGCAGTCAGCAAGTGGTTAAACTACAATGACAACACTGATCATGCACGTGGCACGCAGATGACATGGACTTTCACTGCACAGGGACACCTTTGGACTGCAGCATTGTCAAGATTGTGGGGAGGGGAGTGTTAGATGTACTAGCACATTTAGATACACTACAGTTACAGCAACAGTGTTTTTTTTTTCTTTTGGGATAAAGGTTTTACATGAACGCTGATAATTGTAAGCACCTCTGTCAGTGGTAAACAATTTGTCTCAATACGCTAACTGATCTATTCGCAGGAGAGCTTTTTCTGTTGAAATGCACTAGGTTGAAATTCCTTTTTTATTTTTTTTTTATTTTTTTTGCTGCTAGAGGGTGACTGCATTCGTTCTGCATGATCCTACTGCATGAAGCCATCCTTTCCTGCTCAAGTCCAACATGAACTATGGTAGTGTGCATAGAGCAATGACCATGACCACAACGAACGTGCACTGCTCGGTCCAAGCAAACATAAGGGAGTGGGAAAAATAGGTTTGAAAGCTCATGGAAGACCGTACCAAAGGAAGTAGAAAAAACACAATAAGTATTTCATTAAAAATAGATTACAGCGCCATTACATGTTAATGTGTATGCATTCTTTTTGGAGAATAAGGTGGCAGCCCTGCAAATCTGAGCAAGACATGCCCAATCCCGAAAAGTACATGAAGCACTAACAAAGGGGTGTGCAACCGCTGACACCCTCTAATGTGGCCTGTCACCTCCTGCTCTGGGATAGCGGGTCGCAAGTCCAGATTGCGACCAGTCATCCCAGAGCATCAGCGGTAAAAATGGAGCCGGCGGTAGAAGTAGTATAGCGCTGGCTCTCGTCACATGAGGAGTGATACCAAATGCACTTCGCCAGGGACAGCAACAGCTGACAGATTGCCAGGTGTGAGAGTGGCGGTGGAGTTTTTGTATTGGGAGAGGTCTGTGGAGTCCCGGGCCAGGGACAGGGGGGATGGATTACCATTATGTGGAGTACACACTATAAAAAATCCAGGCAATCGTTCGTCCAATTTTTCACAGGAAATCGGAACCGATAAACGAAAACTCGTATGAAAATTCTCATACAACAAAAGTTTTTTTGCCGTTTATTGTTTCTGGTCATGCACAGTCCGATTTTTTTTTTGTACGAAAACGGTACACATAATCCACTTTCCGACCACCTTCCGCAGATATACTGCGGCAAGGCTGCGCAAACCACCGTACCCCTACATTGCTCGTGCCCCTGGTATTGTTTCAGAACCCATCAGTCTACAGAAATCATTGGCCTGGACCTGCTGATCGGTTCTGGTGAATGAAAAGCCTCCTCTGCCTGTGTAATGTTAACACAGGCAGAGGAAGTGATGTCATCTCCCCTAGTGGAGCCCTCTTCAGTTTCAGTAAGTGAGAAGACATCTACTGTGAGTAGACCAACCACTACACTGACATCAGGACAAGTAGGCACACTTTTCACCCCCTGATCACCTCCCAGTCAACCCTTTCATTGACTGTCACAATGTCACCAAGTGCAGTTCTCAGATTTTTCACTGATCACTGAATTGGTGTCACCTGTGACACTATACAGCGTTGGGGCAGTTATGGTAGATCCAGGTAGGCTGAGGGTACCCCCCATATATTTCTCAATAAAGGTTTAACCCCTTGATCGTCCCTCCAGTTAACCCTTTCACCCAGTCAGTGCGTCACTACTATAACGTACGGATCTATTTACTGATCACTGTATTTAGTGCCGCGGGTGATGCTAGTTAGCGGCAGCGTTAGGCTCTTATAGCGTCAGGGTACCCGCCATATATTTCCCAAAAGAGGTTTAACCCCTTGATCGCCTCCCAGTTAACCCCTTTCACTGTGTCATTAGTATAGTGTACAGAACTCCTTTCTGATCATTGTATGGTGATATCAGTTAGGTGTTAGCGTCAATCCCAGGCAGCGTCAGATTTTAATCATTTGATTGCCAGTAATAACACCCACACCATACACCTCCCTTACTAGTATTGTGTCTGAACGGATCAATATCTGATCAGATCTATACTAGCGTCCCCAGTAGTATAGTGTTCCCAAAAACGCATTAGAGAAGCAGCCCAGACATGTGCCAGCATCTGCATTTAGCCCCTCCGCCCAGCCCACCCAAACTGCAGGATCAATATATCAATGACACTTTACAAAACACGGAACACAACTGCAGCATTAGCAAAGTCACGCCCGATTCCCTGCTAGCACCATTGCACCAACAGTTATTGTTTATTTTTTTGTAGTGATTCAAGCAGTCTGACAACCAAGTGCTTTTTACTTGTGAGTCACACTAGCTGTACCTGTAAATTTAGTGCCAAAATTTCAAACTAAAAAAGGTACACTAGTGAAGAGACCTACAGGATACTGAGCAAGACAGATGAGAGCGCAGGGAAAGCCTCACTGTCAGAATCACAATCTGATTCAGGCCCACTATACGAACCTGTAAAGAGTAGCGGCACCCTGACAGATAGCTCTGACGGAGCTGCGGTCCCTGCTAAGGTCAGGCATACCCGAGCCTGTTCTTCTGTTGCTGAGGTGCCAGAACTACATGTTTCTCATATGCAGCAGAGAGCCAGTAGTAGTGCCAATCAATCTTATTGCGAACTGGAAAGCACCAATGGCCCAGTACGCCCTGGTCATAGACAAACCAGCACTGCGGTATGGATTGGTGACATGAATTTGAACACAGGCCCTTAGAGCACTTCCTGATGTTCTTGCAAAGCCTGTACTTCCCCCATTCACTGGTCAACCCAGAATTCAGATGGAAACAGCAAATTTTACTTCCCTTAACTTCTACGAGTCCCTGATTGTTTCTGGCCACCTTGCTTTCAAACACATTCTCCCCAGCAACCGTGACAGATATGGGGTCAAGATGTATAAGCCCTGCGACAGGGCAACAGGCTATACATATAGATCCTGGTTTTGCGAGGGAAAAGATAGGGAGGGTGGAGCCCCCCAGACTACACAGGTAGCAGCGGCAAGATTGTCTGGGACTTGGTGTCACCCTTGTTCGGAAAGGGGTACCATTTATACAAGCGTGACACTTTTTAGACACCTCTTTCAAATACAAATTGGCACATGTGGCACAGTGGCGATCTAATCACCAGGGCTTCCTCCAACGGCTTGTAGATATATGACTGGGGGGAAAGAGAGCCTGCTTGAGGTCCAATGAATTGCATGCAGTGAGAAGGAAAGACAAAAACTCTTCCTCTTCCATTCACACGGACACAGCAGTCCAAATTACAACAGGGACTGGTGTTGAGAAGCCCCTCTGCATCCACAAATTCAACCTTAAAATGGGAGGGATGGACTTCCATGACCAGATGATCACACCGTACTTCGTTCTCTGTAAGCCCAGTCGATATATTAAAAAAAAAAAAAAAAAAAGCGTCTGTATACTTATTCCAATTGGCTCTGTTCAACGCTTATGTGCTATACGAAGCGTCTAGACGAACTGGATCCTTCCTAAAATAGAGGTAGAGATAATCACAGCCCTTCTGTTTCCAGACAGTGCTGTGGCACAACTTCCCAATCCAAAAGCTGCACGAGGGGCATTTTCCGGATATCCTCCCTGGTACCCACCCTACCCAAAGAGCACCCCAAAGATGTCTGTAGAAAACGGGGACATAGACGTGAAACCCGCTATTATTGTCCCTCCTGGTCTCTGCATCAGTGATGTTTCCGTCGCTACCACACACTAGTGGAGTATTAGCATAAGGTACAACACAGCACAGTCCTAGGGCACACGATCACACTGGGTCTTGAAAGACGTGGCAGCCAATGCATTTTGAGAGACCCCAAGCTAGAATGTTCAAAGTTACAATAAAAGTGTAAAATTACATACATATACACACATACAAAAAGCCAAAAATAAGTGTTGTTTTATTGTTCTCTATTCTGCTGTATTTTATGCTATACTGTAATGTTTTATTGTTACTGTATTTTATCACGTTTGCTTTGCAGGTACGCCATTCAGCTGCAGCAGGGATTTATTTATTTTGAGAGCAACAGGGCTTGCTCTTACGATACAGAAATCACTGACTCCAGCGCTGCAAGAGGCAATTTCACCACCCCAGTAAAAAAAAAGGGGAGGACATAGGGGCAGATCGCCATTATGCTTTGGCACAGATTTTTTATTTACTTTTCTTGGCAGAGATTTATTCATCCACGTCGATCGATGTAAATGGAGGAATCGTTCGGTTTTGTTTAAAAAAAAAAAAAAAAATACAATATATGCCCAACAGGACTTACTGGTAAGTTGCTGGACTTTGAGTGGTTATAGCAGAACGATGTCTGCAGCTTTGGTTATCTTGGTATAATTTTTTTCAGCTGGTGGTTAGCTTTTGTATAAAAGCAATCATAGCAGCTAATAAACAGGGGAACATTCTCCCCCCCCCCCCACCTTCTTCCATGGTTTTCTCAGGCCCTCCTGGGAACCCGAGAATGCAGCCAGTGGTTCTGCCAGCTGACCATAGAGCTGGGCAGGGACTAGAACAGCTCCAATCGTCTCTATGGCCTAAGAAACCGGAAGCTTTTCATGACTCCGGTTTTGCCGGATATGAACAGCGCAATTGGGAAAGCATCTCATCACCCCGATCTTGGTGGTCAGATGCTTTAAGGGGAAAGGAGAGATCTAGAGTCGAATAGACATCAGATCGAGGGTAGTAATTCTAGCAGTAGACCTCCTCTGTGAATCTAAAGTGGTAACCTGTAAGGGCGTGCGTAATTATAAATTATGTCGTGTTTGGTATCCATGTACTTGACATAAAAATGTACTTTTTTTAGCAAATGTGGCGAGCAGGCGCTATGTTTTTTTCTAAAGTTAATTTGCCTGAAACCACAGTTGGGTTTCAGGGCCATTCTCTACATTTCTGGTTTCAGTACCAGTCCAGCTGGGTTGCACTGGGTTCTCCTTGACCGCAGGTATCTCTGTCAATGCTGGCAAGAGTAAGAACGCATTTTAGCTGGGTGTATTGAATGCCACTGTTCTCTCGGAACCAGCCCAGTGGGAGTGTTTTCCTGCTGTGCATTCTGGGAGGTGGTATTTAAGGTACCGACATCACCTGGTTCGGGGTTACGGAGATTATTTTCGGTCTGTTGGGTTCTGGTGGTCCTCCTGACCCAGCCCCATGGCCCTCCTGACCCGGGGTGCAGAACCATGCATTTTGAGTCTCGGGCTGGCTGGTCCGAGGCAACGCAAACTGCAGGGACAGGCCCGAGTGGATTTCGGGGCCTATTGATCCAAGGGTGGTCCGGTGCCTTCTCACCTGAAGGGAGAGGCCCAGCAACTGAAGAACTCCAGGGGAGGACTCTTCCGGAGAAGGCAGTGTGCAAGGCTGGCTTCTCTGAAGGAGCTTGGAGACTTAGTTGAAGAACGCAACCTGGATCAAAACTCATACGGTATCGCCAGATCGGCTAAGAGATACTGGTACAATATGATGGCTATGAGGAGGTCTATCCGGGGGTTGTAAAATCCAGTTGTGAAGCGGTTGCTATTCTCTGGATTTTTCTATAAGGACTTGCTTTATTTTTTGCAGTCTAAAGTACCTGAACTTACTCCTAACCCTCTAACCTTCATTGAAAGACTGTTTCTGTTTCAAATAAATAACTCAAAAGAAGATTGGGCCATCTACCATGGGAATCCCTAGACGGAGAAGCAGACAAGAAGGTAACGGTAAGCCCAATAAAACCAGCAGCTCCTTTCGGGCGTCAGTGCTACACAAACATATTAATTGTTTAGAGAGATAGATACCCCCCCCCCCCCATGACCCCCATTTTGGAAAGTAGACACCCCAAACTATTTGCCGAGAGGCATGTTGAGTCAATTGAATATTATATTTCATCATCATCATCAAGTGTCGGGAAAATTTAATTTTTTTTTTACTTACACAAAGTTGTCACTAAATTATATATTGCTCACACATGCCATAGTAGTATGGAAATACACCCCATAATAAATTCTGCTGCTTCTCTGCCCCATACATGACCCCGAAAATGAATCCCTGCCTTTAGGGTAAGGGCGTACATTATTTCTTTCACTCGTCCCTATCAGTTTCTGAGGCCCTGAAATGTCAGAATAGCAACTTTCCCCTGCCGCCAAATGACCCCATTTTGGAAAGTAGACACCCCAAGCTAATAGCTCAGAGGCATGGCGAGTATTTTGCAGCTATCATTTGTTTTCGAAAATGAAGAAAGAAAAATAATTTATTTTTTTTTTTTTAAACTGCCAAAAAGCGAGATTTGCAAAAAAAAAAAAAAAAACCTCAACATGCCTCTCAGCAAATAGCTTGGGGTGTCTACTTTCCAAAATAGGGTCATTTGGGGGAGTTTTGTGCTATCTTGGCATTTCATAGCCTCCAAAACTGTGATAGGTGGTGAACAGCGAAATAAAAAATGTACGCCTAAGAAAGCCTGAAGGCGATGATTGGTTTTTGGGGTCCTGTACGCAGCTAGGCTCTCAAAAAGTATCCCTGTACTCAGGAGAAGCAGCAAAATGTATTTTGGGGTGTATCTCTATGTGTGAGCAATTTATCATTTCACTGCCAACATATATTATATTTTTTTGTCAATTTTTGAGAAGAAAAGAACAGAAGACCGGGCCACCACCGCCTGTAAAAGAGCTAGAAGGCGTGGTGGCCCGGCAAGAAGAACTGAAGAGGGGGACAAGATCCCCGAAGTCGGAAGAAGAGGGCGGCAGCGGCGAAGAAGAAAGCCGGGCTCCTCCGCTAGTAAAAGAGCTAGCAGAAGATAGCGGAGGAGTCCAGCGAGAAGACCCCCGGAGCTTTGCAATAAACTATTTTAACCCTTGTGTGCTGCGTTTTTTTTTTTACTTTTTTCCCATAGGTGAATGGGTAGGTGTGCATTGTACCCCATATTCATTCACATAGGGTGGAGGGCCGGTATCCGGGGGCCCCCTTATTAGAGGGGGCTCCCGGATTCCGATAAGCCCCCCGCCCGCAGATCCAGACAACTAACGGCCAGGGTTGTCGGGAAGAGGCCCTTGTCCTCATCAAACATGGGGACAAGGTGCTTTGGGGGGGCCGCGCGCCGCCCCCCCTTCCCCAAGGCACCCCCCACGTTGAGGGCACGTGGCCTGGTATGGCTCAGGAGGGGGGGGGGCGCTCTCTCGTCCCCAACCCCTTTCCTGGCCGGCCGGGTAGCGTGCTCGGACAAGGGTCTGATGTGGACCTAGGGGGGGACCCCCACGCCGATATTTTCGGCATACGGATTCCCCTTTAAGTTCATTCCAGGTGACGGGGCCAGCGACGCCTCCTTCTCTGGCCCTGGATACGTGCTCAAAATGAGCTGACTTTTCTCCAGGCGGGAAAAGCCTGTTCATTTCAAAAGTACGGCGGACTGGCAAACACACGGCCGGATTGTCTGCCGAAATGCGAGTCCGGCGGAAAGATTGGAGTGCAAAACTACTTTCAAAGTCCGCCGGACTTTTGGGTAAAAAAAGTCCGCAGGAGCCTACACACGGGGGGATTGAGTCCGCCAGACTTTTACACCGGATTGTTTGATCGTGTGTATGCAGCATTAGATGACTGAGCAGTTTGTCTGCCCAGGATATAACTGGAAAATTGAAGTCCTCCAAGAAAAAAATAAAATAAAAGCCCTGCCTCGCCGACATTTCTAAAGCCCCATACACACTATCAGTGTTTCTGCTGAGTTTTTCCTTCCGGTTTACCAAAACCATGTAGTGCAAGGGCCTGCCTGATTACATACAAATTGAAACTCCTAAGGTTTGACCTCCTATTATATGGTTTTGGTAAATATGAAGGAAAAACGCAGCAGAAAAACTGATAGTGCTTCACTGTGAAAAGAGAACGAAGAATCTCTTCATCCTTCGGGTAAGGGTCCCTGAAGCATATGCCCACTATTAATTTTCCAGCTTGTTTATTCCCTTTGAAACTCCATGCACAAGTATTCCACCTCCTGCCTTGCCTGTTAGCAACGTTATCCCATGTATTCACTAGAAAATCACTCAACATACAGACACACTCCCCCTCTCCTACCTAGCCTGTCCCAATACAGGGCGTCCCTCTGGACAGTGGAAAACAAGACATGTGAGCTGTCAAACCAGGTTTCAGATATTGCCACAAATTTGAAATCTTCAGGTATCAGCAGTTCCAGTTCTTCAATTTTAAATAGCCAAAAACTTTTAGCCTTCCAACATTTATTTGTACGAGTACATATTTTCACTATGCTTGTTCTGAGGCCCAACTCTGCTAGCCTACACTCATTGGTCTTAGGTCCTCTAGTTATACGTCAAACATTGGCAATAGTAGGACCCCCTGACCCTCACTCACTGCATGGTACAGCTTCTTCATATCCCTTCACCACACCACCTAGTTTAAAAGTTCCTCCAACCTTTGGGCCATCTTCTCCCCATCAGAGCTGCACCCTCCCCATTTAGGTGCAGTTTATAACTGCTATACATCCAGTAATTGACTGACAGGTCAGCCCAGCTCACCATGAACTCAAAACCCTCCTTCCTGTACCAGTTCCTCTGGTACTTGCTAACCACTTAAAAAGGAAGTAAACCCTGATGAGTTTATTTCCTCTTTCATTCCCTGCAAATGTAAAGCATAATGGACTACCTATGCATCGCATAGTAGTCCATTATGTGTCACTTACCTGACACAGGAGCCAGCGAAGTCACCGCTGTCCCCTGTAGTCCGGCGCATCCATCTTCTCGGTGGGTCTCACTGCTCTGCCGCTGTCATTTGGCGAAGCCGCGATGACGTCACTCCCGCGCATAGGAGCCGCCACGCGCGGCATATCGCCGTAGACAGCAGTGCCTGTCTTTCGGCAAATATCTCCTAAACCGTTTAGGAGATATTTCTTGGACCTAGAGGTCAGCCTTAATCTAGGCTTACCTGTAGGTCAAAGTGTGTTGTAAGGGTTTACAACCACTTTAAGACCCAGAAGGATTTGCCCCCTTAACCACTTCCTGCCCGGCCTATAGCAAAATGACAGCTGGGTGGTGCTTCAGTTATCCTGACTGGGTGTCATATGACGTCCATCAGGATGGGGCGTGCAGCGCGGTGTTTCACTCTGACACACCACTACACCAATCTTGGTAAAAAGTCTATAACCAGGGCTCTTTACCACATGATCAGCTGTGTCCAATCACATAAACAGGAAGAGACACTTATCAGCTTTTCCTCACTCCTGTCTAACAGACGCTAGTAGTGGAGAGCCAAGCGGTGGCTCTCCCAATGGGGGGGGTCTGCGCTGTTTATGAGCAACCCCCCCCCCCCGGATGCCCACACTGGGCCACCAGGGATGCCAGTAAGTGCCCACACATCTTGTCAGTCAGTGCCAACTATTATTGCCTACCAGATGTCTCCTCATCAGTGATGCCCATCAGTGCCACCCATTAGTACCCATCAATGCAGCCTATCAGTGCTGCATATGAGGGAGAAAACTTATTTACAAAAATTTAGAACAGAAACAAATAAACTTTTTTTTTTTTTTCAAAAACGTTCGGTCTTTATTTGTTGCACAAAAAAATAAAAAACTCCAGCAGTGATCAAATACCACAAAAAGAAAGCTCTAGTTTTGGGAACAAAATGCTAAAAAAAATGTGTTTGGGTACAGTGTAGCATGTCTACACAATTATCATTCAAAGTGCAACAGTGTTGAAAGCTAAAAATTGGCTAGGGCACGAAGGGGGTGTAAGTATCTGGTATTGAAGTGGTTAATGACCAGGACATTTTTTGAGATACGGTACTGTGTTGCATTAACTGACAATTCCATGGCGGTGCGATGTTGTACCCAAACAAAATTTATGTCCCAATTTTTCCCCAGAAATAGAGCTTTCTTTTGGTGGTATTTGCAGTTTTTATTTTTTGCACTATAAACACACAAAAAATAAAAATAAAAAAAAGTGTGACAATTTTGAAAAAAAGACAATATTTTATACTTTTTGCTATAATAAATATCCAAAAAAATAAATAAAAATGTCTTCAACAGTTTAGGCTATGTATTCTTCCACACATTTTTGGGAAAAAAATCGCAATAAGCGTATATTGATTTGTAGACGCTATAACCAAATAGGGGATAAATTTATGGCATTTTTTTTTTTTGCTAGTATTCGCGGCGATCTTAGATTTTTGTCGGGACTGAGACAGACAGATAGGACACTTGACACATTTTTGGGACCAGTGATATTTATACAGCGATCAGAGCTAAAAATAGCCACTGATTACTGTATAAATGTCACTGGAGAAGGGAAGGGGTTAACACTAGAGGGAGATCAAGGGGTTAAATGTGTTCCTTTACTGTGTGTTCTGGGGGGGGAATAGGCCTGGGGGAGACATATCGCTGTTCCTAGATCACATGATCTGTCTCTACTACCCTGACAGAACCGGGATTTGTGTGTTTACACACACACAGATCCCCGTTCTGGCTCTGTCAGGAGTGATCGCGGGTGCCTGGCAGACATCACGCGTGGCGGCCACGTGCATCGGCTCTGGACACACACCTGCCATATCAATTTAAAGAGCCGACTTACAATGATGGTGATTCCCGCAGCCATACCAACCTGCCGCAGTACAACTGTTCCCTAAACCCCTGATGGTGTTGCTTAAGGTACAGGCAGTATGTTCTGTCCTCGGTTGACAATGCTCCAAACCCTAAATACAGGAGTAAGTGTTATCACCCTAGGACAGGAAGTGTTAGGACATGTTCACATGATGTCTGTTGAGTTGGGTTACTCTGCATAGACCAATGCAGGCTCAAACCAGAATGCTGTATTGAGACGGGTAGTGATACATAAAAATGCAGGCATTTTGCATTATTATGCATTGCAACTCACAGCTTGTCCCTGCAACATGCTACGATGCATAGAGTTGAAGTGTTAACCATTTTTTTTTTTTCTTTAAAAAAAAGGTACACAGTGCGATGTGTAGTAATAACACAAAGCACTGCCCCCACATGATGCATGCAGTTTTAGAATGCAAGCTGGTATGGAAGAGCCCTAACTGGCAGGATCACCAGGTGAAAAAAGTAAAAAAATGTAGCCACCACATCTAAGAACTGGTAAGGTCCAATATATTACACTTCATGTTTTACAGTTTATTGATCTCCCTTGTTTGTATCTAAAGTACTTGCAACACTTTTCGATTGTCTTTTAAATGACCTGTGCCAGATTCAGGTAGTTCTGAAAAGTACTATTTTTACAAAGCAGAGCTATGGCTGCACCAAATTTAAGAATTATCTTCTTTTCCTAGATACCAAAACTGGAGGTAATTAAGACTAACTAAGCTGGCAAACAGACTTGTCTCTGTTCACTGCTATGTAGCACCGCTAGCCCTTAATCTGTCACTGGTTGTCAAGGATGCTGTCAGCTTCACAGCCAATAGTCTTCTAGCAAACAAAGACACTGAGACACTGACAGTAGGCCTGATTGAAGAAGCTGAGGGACTGGTCCCACATCAGGTCTACTCTTTCCTTATGGATTGACAGCAGGAAGTAGGTGAATTATATAGCCATTAGCAGGCTGTCTATTGTCTGTGGACCTGCGGGGGGGGGGGGGTGATCTTAGGGGTAAAAGGCCGAACAATCACCACTGACATCAATGATGGACGTCACTATGGTGTCCACTGGCGGCAATGCTGGTGGTTATTACCGCATTCACTGGCATCAATGTTGGGGGGGCCACTGTTGCTCCCACTGGCGGCAATGCTGGGGGGCCACTGTCGTGTCCAGTGAGACAAATGCTGGAGGTTAAACGTGCATCCACTGCCACAAATGCCGGGCACGATTATCATGTCCATTGACACCATTGCTGGGAGTTCTTGTTGCCTCCACTGACCCCAATGCTAGGGGGTCAATTTTGCCTCCACTGACCCCAATGCTAGGGGGTCAATTTTGCATCCACTGGCACAAAGGGGGGGGGGGGTTGATTCCAACTACTAACACCAATGAAGGGGCTTATTTTACTTACTCTTCTTTCTGCATGCAGATATGCAGCAGAACCAAAATTTTGGGGTGCTGAGGTGTCACTGCTTATTAATGTTGAATGCACTAGCTAACTTGACATAATACATGAGCAGCACCGCATAACCATGAATTTCAAAGTGCGGGGGGGGGGGTGGTTTTGGTGGTGGTGGTGGTGGTGGAGACACACTAAACAAAATCATCAGTGCCACCGCAGATCGGGAAATGTCTCACTGCCAGTGATCAGCAATGCGCAGTGTAAGCTTCCTGGCGGGCATGGGTATGTGGAGCTGCGAATGCGCCTGAGCCCAAGCTTACTGACCACCACTGATCTAGTGTAGGGATGAGCTCCAGCGTGTTCGCATACTCCATGTGCAGAGCCCGCCAGGAAGTCGGTGCAGCGCTGCGCTAATCACAGGCAGTTAGACATTGCCCGATCTCTGCAGCCGCGCATCAGGACAATGTCTCACTGCCTGTGATTAGCGCAGTGCCGACTTCCTGGCGGGCTCTGCACATGGAGTATGCGAACATGCCAGAGCTCATCCTTAATCTAGAGCAATGGTTTCTGAATCCCCATTAGGCTCCACCCACCTAGGTTCATCGCCACTTGGCCGCTTTGATATCAGTGTAGCAGTGGGGAGGAAGCTCTGTTGCAAGGAAGATGGAGTGTCTGTACGGATGCCCTAGGCTCAATGTGCCTCCACAAATTCATGAACCTGTGGCCTGCACCAACATTTGTCATGCAGAGGCAGGGTGTGAGTTGTGAAGAAGAGTCTGGACACTGTGGATGAATCTCCCTGTACTATTGGGCCTGTGAAGAATACAAGGTACTGGTTACATAACTCTCTATGACAGAGAGCTGGCTGGGCCTTGACTTCTCCATCACACACACACACTATGACGATTACATGACTCGGTCACCAGCAGAAGCTCCCATTACAAACAACCAATGAGTTTATTCCCAATTCAGAGCCCACACAAGACCTATGCTGTCCATAGAGAGCCCTCCCGGTGGTATTGCTGTGTCAGCTCTTCTCACCCACACACAAAGAGCTATCGGCTCCTTGTCACATTCATGGTCCGTGTGAGCGGCGAGACTCGGAGCACTGAGCTGCCAACAACCTGCCCTGTTCTCCGCTCACACACAGCCATCACCACACAATCCGCTCCGCTCTTCTCACCTCCTTCTACCTTCCCGCGGCTTCCAGGGTCTCCTGCAAACCTGCGCTGCCTGATGACGACACCGTCCAGGCCGGGGACTAGGACAGGCGCCTGAATGACGTCAGCACGCTGAGCTGTTCCGCTACGTTCCCATCTATTGGCGTTTTAGAGTGCGGATTGCTGTTCCTCCTAGGACCTAGGTGATAGAGGAAGAAGCAAGGGGAACGCGTGTGACGGATGGACCTCTGAGGGGAGCTAGCCTGTCATTGTGCATAGGGATGTTTATTTGCAGTAAAGTCATCTGACCATGGCTGTGAAATGAAATGCATAGCAATAAGATTAACCACTTCTTCCTCTGAAGATTTACCCCCTTCATGACCAAATAAAAACCGCAGAGGTGATCGAATACCACCAAAAGAAAGCAATATTTGTGGGGAAAAAAAACATCAATTTTATTTGGGTACAGTGTCGACTTACATGACCGTGCACTTGTCAGTTAAAATAGTTCAGTGCCGTATCGCAAAAAATGGCCTGGTCAGATTAACCACTTCAATTCAGGGCATTTGGACACTTTTCCGCCCAGGCCAATTTTCAGCGTTGTCGCAAATTGAATGACAATTGCAAGGTCATACAACACTGTACCCAAACAACATTTTTATCATTTTGTTCCCATAAATAGAGCTTTCTTTTGGTGGTATTTGATCATGTCTGCGGTTTTTATTTTTTGTGCAACAAATAAAAAAAGACCAAACATTTTGAAAAAAAAGTTTTTCTTTGTTTCTGTTAATTTTTTTTGTAAATAAGTACGTTTTCTTCTTCAATGACGGGCACTAATATGGCTGCGCTGACAGGTACTGATAAGGCAGCACTGATGGGTACCAATGAGATGGCACTGATGGGCACTTGTAGGCAGCACCAGGGTCGTCTTTAATATTGATTGGACCCTGGGCAAAAATGTTCTCCCCCATGCAATTTCGCCCTCCACCTTCTCTGAGACATACAATAAATAGCAGCTAGACTTAAAATCAGTTTACTGTACCAGATCAGGCAGCGATTGCGATTGGTTGCCAGAGGTTACAGCATATCATTACTGCTTACTGACTGGTTGCTAGAGGTTACAGCACTCCTTAAGGCTCAGTGATTAGTTGCTAGAGGTTACAGCACATTTCTGCTTGTTGATTGGCTGCTAGAGATTGCTGTACAGTAATACTGCTCACTGGTTGCTATAGATTACAGCACATCTTCTCCTCACTGCAGGGGGGCATGATATACCTATGAATGCTGCCTTTATTTACATATCAATGCAGTTGGCCTCAGCTATTTACATATGCATGTCACTGCTATTTACATATGAATGCCAGTAGTTACATGTAAACATGTCTGCAGGTGAGTCATCTGTACACAACAATAGGGCAGAGCTGGGCAGCATTAGTAGCAGCACAGGACTAAAACTTCAAGGGACAAGGGAATGTAAACTGGGATAGTTGGCAAGTATGAGGCAGCTGCTTTGGGCCCCACAACAATGACAGGGCCCAGGGCAGCTGCCCCTTTTGCACTGCCTCAAAGACGGCCCTGGGCAGCACTGATGGGTACTTATAGGTGGCACGTATGGGCACTGATGGGTGGCATTGCTGGGCATCACTGTTTTTATTGTGCCAGAGAGGTACCAGTCAGTGCCCATTTGTAGGCACTGATTAGCATATAAATACAGGGAAAATTATTGCGCTAACCTAAAACAGTGAATCGAGCAGCTACACACGAATGTGACAAAATTCATATACAAACATAAAAGAAAAATACGAAAAAGAAAATATTAAAGTGACTAATACCAAAAAAGGACACTATAAAGTCCAAATAATTAAAAGTGAATAAATAAGTCCTTGAAAACCACATGGGATTCGGATGTGATATTTCACATAGCATAGAGGCCAATGGTAATCTCAAAGACATTCACAACAATGGCATCCAGTTGAATCGAAAGAAGCAAAAGGGTGGGTACTCTTACCAGAGCCACAGGACCTGTGTAAATACACTAGGTCATACGAGCAAATACAGATGGATCGTCCACTTTACATGAGCTGTATATCCAATCCCAACCGGTCCATCAGCCAATGGGGGTGCTGTGGGTCTTCAAATCAATGGAGCGGTGGTCAGCACCATCTAGGAGGTTCAAATCTTCTTCATCACAAGTTCCAACAGATGGAAAGAAAGGAAACTCCAGCAAAAAATATTTCTCCAATGGGGAGAGCCAGACTCGTGAGGAAAATCATATGCAAAACAAAAAAGAATAACGGCTTCCCATAGTGTAGATTAAAAAATTAGATTGCTGTTTATTGGCATAAAACAGGCATCTACAATGAAGCAAGTATTAAAAAGTGATCACGTAATAAGAAAAACCAATACAGGGAATAGCATAACCTCGCCCTACGCGTTTCGTCCCAAAGGAAATTCAGGGCTCAGGTAAGTAAAATGGGGGGGCCGGGCACTGCAAGTTGTTTTTTCACCTTAATGCATAGGATGCATTAAGGTGAAAAAACACAAACCTTTACAACCTCTTTAGCTAACTGACAATTGCACAGTCGTGTAACGTTGTAGACCAGGCTATTTTTTGCGATACGGCACTGCACTACTTTAACTGCCAATTGCGCAGTCGCGCAACACCGTAGACAGATTGGACACTTTTGACACTATTTTGGAACCATTGACATTTATACAGCGATTAAAGCTTAAAATAGCCACTGATTATTGTTTAAATGTCACTGGCAGGGAAGTGGCTTAACAAGGGGTTAAGTGTGTGTCCAAGGGAGTGTTTCTAACTTGGCGGATGGAACTGCCTGGAGGAGGGAGCGACATATTGCTGTTTATAACCAGTATGAACAGCAGATCTGTCTCCAATCCCCTGACAGAAGGTTGATCTGTCTGTTTACATTGACAGATCTCCGTTCTGTCTCTCTCAGGAGCAATCATGGGTGCCCGGCAGGCATCAGCTCTGTCGTTGCGCACCCCCTGGTGGTCATAAAGTGGCTGATGTACAGCTACGGCAATTTGCTGAGGAGAGCCAACTTGCCGTAGTATAACAGATGGCGGCTGGTCAGCTAATTGTTAACATGATGATAAACAATGTGATCACAGTTATTTTGAATCTGTTTTCCAATCATGGTAAAATGAATGTATTTCTACGGGCGACTTTCTTAGTGCTTTTCTATAAGGATATACATGCCTCCTGCATGTATCCTTACCTGTCAATACTCCAGATTCTGTGGGTGGGTCTGTTTGGTGCCTGGTGGGCAGAGTCGTGATGTCAGTAGACTCCCCACCCACCTCTACACTCCCCTTGGTCAGGCATCAATATTTCTTACACTGAACGTCTGCTGGTCTCGTGGATTATGCCCCATGATCACTAACAACCAGTCAAAACCCAGGAAAGGCACCATATGACTTCAGCTTGCCCAATCATGCTGAGGTGTGGAGAAGCCAATCCTGGGAGAGCTGGAGAAGAAAGGAGGGGGGATGTGAAGTACACAGATTACCTCTCTCACACTGGTGCATGAGATAAGAAAATAGCCTGTCAATCACAGCAAGGGAGAAGAAAATGACACCTATTTCTCTGTGTCAGTTTTTATCTTACTGAAGAAAGATAAGAGTATTGCTCAGAGCTGGATTAATTTTTCTTAATCTTTGTGGCAAGACTGGGCACAGATGAAATTACATCCTATACTCTACAAGGTACAAGCCTTAATTAAATATTTTTTTGGGGGTTTATATCCACTTTAATATTAATACCATTTTAAATTCAAGTGAAGAGGTCACGGGGCACTAAATCTGATCACTCAGTTCTCTCCTCTGCTCTGAGCAGAGAGCAATGACTGTCAGTCATTGGTACTCTGGTCTGCCCCTCCAGCCATAGCTGAAGTGCTAGGCTGTTTAGGGGACAGGAGTGGCTGGCTCAGCCTCACAGTGCAACACTGAGAGGCTGAGCCAGGTGCCGATCCAGGCTTCTGGTGGATCTTGATCATATGGTTGGGATCTTTTCAGAGCCTGGACAGATTTTGGACCCCTGTTGGTTAAAAACGGGTCAGAGGAGTGCAGAACCAACTGCACTTCAGTGATCCATAGGAGAAGTATAGCCAAAAAAGCTTTGTTTATACTTCTCTTTTAAAGAGATGGTACCTGTGTATTTGAAATTTGAGCATGCCATAGAAACTGTCGCTTAAGTTTTAGTTTCTGTGTCCATCTGTGATCCTGTGTGGAGTTCCTGCTTCTCACTGGAGGTTTTATCGGTTCCCCATAGTGGTGGTGTGTCTCTCCCCTGCATAGCAACTGTGCCAGTCCTGCCGAACCACCCATGGCTTAACTTTCTTCCCACAGTTACATGCCCCAAATTCTCCTGTGCTTTTGAGTGCGGAAATTTTTGTTTTAATATGTTTATTTAATAAAATGGACTTACTACACTATACGGCAACATAGAATAGCGCCCGTGGGACTTTAAATGAGGTGAGCACAAAAAGGTCACTGGCAACACCAGACCATTTTCTCTTTGTAGACTACACTATATGACTGCTTGGCACCCCTCTCCTTTTCTTGTGTTTTTTGCAGATAGTGGTTCCCCAGCCTGATGTGAGGAGGCAGCCTAGATTCAGCCCTCATTAGTGTCTTATGTCTGGTTATGGACACCTCTAGGATTTGATCTATTTTGTTTTAATTTACTATGATACATTTTTACTCTTTATCTTATATGTAGAGTGTTTGTGGTACTTTTATTCTAACCTGCAACATATAATTATCTACAATAATTGACACACTCAGCGTATTTCACCGATCCCAATAATTTATTTTGGGTTACAGTCCCTTGGGATTTGTGATCCCTTGGTTGTGGATGTGCGCCAAAGGCAAATTTCCTTTGTCTTTTTTTTTTTTGTATAGAACAATAATATTGTGAAACCGTGAAAACATTCTAGTGTGCTTTCATTCACAGAACAATCTTCTGGTAAAATGTTACAATCTGTTTTCATTCCTGAGCTCAGAGTAATACATTTTCACTCTGATACATTGTGTCCTTTTAGTTTACTGGCCAGTGCATATTTCTCTGCATCATTATTTTGTTCATTATTAAAATACCAGCTGCCCACACCAGGGGATAAATAACAAATGTATGCGTTTTTCAGTGAATTGATGTGACTATAGCCTGGAGTTTTCCTGCTTGTCTTACTTCCTTGCTGCAGTGGTTCCCATAGACCTGTGATTCCTTTTGCATGTGGTGTTTGGCTTTTGTTCTCAGTTATGGCCATGATCTGCTAATCTGTGGGTTTATATTTCCTTTCCCTTCTATCACTTCCTAGCCCACCACCCAGTTTGCTTCCCTATATAAGACATACTCAGTGCAGCCCGTGATGCCTGAGCAACTTCCCAGTTCTCAGAGCTCCTGTATGCCCACTGTTATGTGTATTCAGTGTCTGACTTCCCGTGTACCGACCCCAGTTCATTTGTGCCTGCCTGCTGCCTGTCCTGATCTCTTGTTTCCTGGATTTCCTTCGGTCTCCTTCCATTTGTATTCTTCACAAACAAGTGATCTCTGCATTTTCAGTTGGCATAGGACTGTGCAGGGGGTGTGCCAGGTGTGTCTGAGTACACCCTAATCACTATGTGTAGTTCCGATTCCCCCTACTGCCCGTGCTTGCCACATGTTGGCCCCCGCCCCGCAGTTCTACTGGCTTCCCTCTCCCCCAGCTGCTGCGGGGGATGTTTAAGCATGGAGAGTGGGGGAAAGGGATAATAAATATGTCCAGTGCCTTCATTTTCTAAATGAACACAGTGCTTAACTGAAGCACAGTAAACTGTGTTTACGATGCTTCAATTTGTGAATGAACAGGAAGCTGCTCAGCACAGAGCACTTTCCTTTTATTCACTGTCCAGTGCAGCCAGCTGAGGCTGCAAAGAAAGGCATGTGTGTTTGAGTTTTGGGGTACACACCCTAATGCAACATGTCAGCTGGGCATACCTGGGGCTGCAACCTGGTTCCAGCTTGCTGCAAATCCATCCCCATTAGGGATGAGCTCGGTGTTTGTCTCGAACACCGGCTGTTCACCCTTTTCGGCGAAGCCAGAACTCTGTGGGCTGTTTGTGCCATATTCGTGTGGCGCTCATGGCCCACAGTGCACTGCACCATCACAGTGCATTGCTGGCTCATGATTGGCCAAGCATGCACTGTGACCCTGCATACTTGGCCAATCACAGCGCTGGCAGCAAAGAGAGCCATAAGTGGCCACAGGCAGGATGCCTATGGCCAATTATAGCTCAGGGGGGTTAAGTACACGCCCCACACTATATAAGGCAGACAGCGTGGCAACCTTGTGTAGTGTGTTGTGGCGGTCAGGGAAAGAGCAGGATAGGCAGGGACAGTGTCTTTGTGGCTTGAAAACCTAGCGCTGTTAAAGTGGGTGTTGTGTGCCTCCAGCACAGTATACACCTGAAGCTACCCTTTATTACTGGTGTTCTGTAATACAGGCATCTGCAGCAGTTAAAGTGGGTGTTGTGTGCCTCCAGCACACTATACACCTGAAGCTACCCTTTATTACTGGTGTTCTGTAATACAGGCATCTGCAACAGTTAAAGTGGGTGTTGTGTGCCTCCAGCACAGTGTACACCTGAAGATACCCCTTATTGCTGGTGTTCTGTAATACAGGCATCTGCAGCAGTTAAAGTGGGTGTTGTGTGTCTCCAGCACAATATACACCTGAAGCCACCCTTTATTGCTGGTGTTCTGTAATACAGGCATCTGCAGCAGTTAAAGTGGGTGTTGTGTGCCTCTAGCACAGTATACACCTGAAGCTACCCTTTATTACTGGTGTTCTGTAATACAGGCATCTGCAGCAGTTAAAGTGGGTGTTGTGTGTCTCCAGCACAATATACACCTGAAACCACCCTTTTTTGCTGGTGTTCTGTAATACAGGCATCTGCAGCAGTTGAAGTGGGTGGTGTGTGCCTCTAGCACAGTATACACCTGAAGCTACCCTTTATTACTGGTGTTCTTTAATACAGGCATCTGCAGCAGTTAAAGTGGGTGTTGTGTGCCTCCAGCACAGTATACACCTGCAGATACCCCTTATTGCTAGTGTTCTGTAATACAGGCATCTGCAGCAGTTAAAGTGGGTGTTGTGTGTATCCAGCACAATATACACCTGAATCTACCCTTTATTGCTGGTGTTCTGTAATACAGGCATCTGCAGTAGTTAAAGTAAGTGTTGTGTGCCTCCAGCACAGTATACACCTGAAGCTAACAAGCCAACAAGGAGAGGCAGACAGTCACAAGCCAATAAAAGAGGGCAAGCAGGCTCTGTGTCTAAAGACAACAGTGCTGGTCATGGACGCGGTGCATCGTCATCAGCACGTGGCCATGGGACACACTTGTCCTTATTTTCGGCAGCTGGACGTGTTGAGCCACATCATGCCGAAGACTTGGTAGAGTGGATGGCCAAGCCCTCCTCATCCTCTCTCACCCAGGCTCATGGTACTAGCAAAGCAGCTGCCAACGCGTCCTCTTCCCACGTCTCAATTTCATCAGTCACTCCTTTTCTAGACCCACCATGTCCTCCTGAGGAGTCCCTGAACTGTTTGACCACAGTGTTGGGTACATGCTCCAGGAGGATGCCCAGAGTTTTGAAGGCTCTGATGATGATACTCAGCTAGAGGAAGGCAGTAGTGTGAGCGCAGAGAGAGGGGAAGCTCAAGAAGGACAGCAATCTGGCAGTCACGTTCCATCAGCTGCAGTATACTGCCAGGTTTGCTCCAGTGATGAAGAGGGAGGGGATGATGAGGTCACTGACTCCACGTGGGTGCCTGAGAGGAGGAGGAGGCACATCTCTAATGAGGCCGGATGCCCTCCGGGGCCAGCTTAGGGGCAGCACACCGAGTGAATCACACCGCAGAGCTCCGCCTGTGCAGGGTACTGCCTCTGCACGTTATTCTAAAAGTTCTTTGGTGTGGGCCTTTTTTGAGACGAGTGCATCAGATCGCACCGCTGCTGTTTGCAAACATATGTCTCAAGCATATCTCGCATGGCCAAAACATCAGCTGCTTGGGCACCACATGCTTGACCAGACATATGTTGACCTGCCATGCAGCTCGTTGGCAAGCGTACCTTAAAGACCCACACCAAAGAACAAAGCGGACCTCTCCTTGCTCCTCATCAGCTGGGATCTCCAACCCCACTAGACCTTCAGTCCTCTCTGAAACCTGCACTGAGAGGAATGAAGGTGTAGAATTAGGTTTGTCACAGCCAAGTACTTGCGGGCACTCTGCTAGCAGTACACCAAAGTCCGATTGTACCAGGCAAATTTCCCTGCCCCAGCTGCTGGACCGTCAAAAGAAGTTCACTCCCAGCCATCCACATGCCCAGCGGTTGAATGCTAGCTTGGCTAAATTGCTAGCATTTCAACTACTGCCTTTTCAGTTGGTACACTTCTCCCCCTTCCGTGAATTTGTGCAATGTGCGGTTCCTCAGTGGCAGGTCCCAAATGCCACTTTTTCACATGGAAGGCGATTCCGGCTCTTTACCGGCATGTCGAAGGCAATGTTCATGCCTCGCTGGACAGTGCGGTCAGCTTACCGGTGCATATTACCGCTGACTCATGGTCCAGCAGGCATGGACAGGGACGTTACCTGTCTTTCATGGCCCATTGGGTCACTCTTCTGGCAGCTGGGAAGGATGCAGGACAAGGTGCAGTAGTGTTGGAGGTTGTTCCACCACCACGCCTCCAAAATGCTACTACTGGTTGTGACACACCTCTCTCCTCAACCCCTTCCTCTTCTTCTTCCTCCATGGCCTCTTCCAGTGCTTTGTCCTTGGAACCAGCGGTGCTCCGTAGGCATTCAAGGGGCTAAGCAAGTATGCAGGCAAAAAGATGCCATGCCATGCTTGCGGTGGTTTGTTTGGGGGACAGAGCCACACTGGGGCAGATATTTTGTCAGCTCTGCAGGGGCAGGCCGAGAGGTGGTTGACGCCACGCAAGCTTAAGCCAGGATTGGGAGTTTGAGACAATGGCACCAACCTCCTCTCCGCCCTACAACAGGGACAACTGACCCATGTGCCCTGTGTAGCTCACGTCCTTAACCTGGTGGTGCAGCAGTTCTTGGGCAGGTAGCCGGGCTTATAGGATGTCCTGAGGCAGGCCAGGAAAGTCTATGTGCATTTCCAACAATCATTTAATGGCAGTGCTCGGCTGACTGAGCTCCAAAAGGAGTTGAAGCTGCCCAAGAACCGCCTTATACGTGACATGCCCACCAGGTGGAACTCAACGTTGGCCATGCTGCAGCGGCTGCACACACAGCAGAAGGCCATTAATGAGTACCTGTGCGACTACGGCACCAGGACAGGGTCAGGGGAGCTTGGCTTTTTTTCACCACGCCAGTGGGGCATGATCAGGGATGCATGCACTGTCCTGTCACCATTTGAGGAGGCCAAGAGGATAGTGAGCAGTGACAGTGCATGTATCAGTGACACTGTACCCCTTGTCCACCTGTTGGAGCATATGCTGCATGGAATAATGGACAGGGTACTTGAGATAGAACAGAGGCAGGAAGAGGAGGACTTCCTTGCCTCTCAAGGCCCCCTTTATCCAGACAGTGTTCCTGCTGTTCCACCCATCGCACAGGAAGAGGACGAGGAGGAGGAAGCTTGTGTCAGCATGGAGGTGGAGTCTGGCACTCAGCATCAGCAGTAGGGATGAGCCGAACACCCCCCGGTTCGGTTCACACCAGAACTTTTGAACGGACCCCAAATTCGTACGAACGTTAGAACCCCATTGAAGTCTATGGGACTCGAACATTCGAAATTAAAAGTGCTAATTTTAACGGCTAATATGCAAGATACTGTCCTAAAAAGGGTTTGGGGACCTGGCTCCTGCCCCAGGGGACATGGGTCAATGCAAAAAAAAGTTTTAAAAAGGGCTGTTTTGGCGGGAGCACTGATTTTAAAGACGATTAAAGTGAAAAAAAGTTAAATATTCCTTTAAATATCGTGCCCGGGGGGTGTCTGTAGTATGCCTGTGAAGTGCCACGTCTTTCCCGTGTTTAGAACAGTCCCTGCACAAAATGACATTTAACGGAAATAACGTCATTTAAAACTGCTTGCGGTTTTAATGTTATATCTGGTTCCTGCAATATGGTTGAAAATCATTGAGAAAAATGGCATGGGTAGCCCTCCCTGCCCATTACCAGCCCCTTTGGGTCTTGTACGGATATTAAGGGGAACCCCGTACCCATATTGAAAAAAGGAAATACGTGTGGCCCCCAGGCCCTATATACTCAGAACAGCACTATACAGGCAGTGCAAACAAGACAGGGACTGTGTAGGTTTGTTGTGTTATGTAGAATCTGTTTGTAATTCAGAGCACGCAGACAGCACGCACAATCTCCTACCGCTGACTGCAAGCTCTATTTAAAAGAGCAAGATAGTTTGCTATATAGGTGGATATAGCGGTGTATACTGCGGTCAGAGCACGCAGACAGCACACACAATCTCCTAACACTGACTGAAAGCTCTATTTAAAACGAGCAAGATAGTTAGCTATATAGGTGGATATAGCGGTGCATACTGCGTTCAGAGCACGCAGACAGCACGCACAATCTCTTAACACTGACTGAAAGCTCTATTTAAAACGAGCAAGATAGTTAGCTATATAGGTGGCTATAGCGGTGTATACTGGGTTCAGAGCACGCAGACAGCACGCACAATCTCCTAACACTGACTGAAAGCTCTATTTAAAATGAGCAAGATAGTTAGCTATATAGGTGGATATAGCGGTGCATACTGCGTTCAGAGCACGCAGACAGCACGCACAATCTCCTAACACTGACTGACAGCTCTATTTAAAACGAGCAAGATAGTTAGCTATATAGGTGGATATAGCGGTGTATACTGCGTTCAGAGCACGCAGACAGCACGCACAATCTCCTAACACTGACTGAAAGGTCTATTTAAAATGAGCAAGATAGTTAGCTATATAGGTGGATATAGCGGTGCATACTGCGTTCAGAGCACGCAGACAGCACGCACAATCTCCTAACACTGACTGACAGCTCTATTTAAAACGAGCAAGATAGTTAGCTATATAGGTGAATATAGCGGTGTATGCTGCGGTCAGGGCACGCAGACAACAACCAGTACAGAAGAGCAAGAACGAAAAATCGGCCGAAAACGATTGGTGTATACTGTGTTGAAGGTACACAGAACACCCACTAACTGCTACAGACACCAACACACTACACAAGGCCGCCGCGCTGGCGGCCTTATATAGTGTGGGGTGTGTACTACACAGCCTGAGCTATGATTGGCCACAGGCATCCTGCCTGTGGCCAATCATGGCTCTCCTCACTGCCAGCGCTGTGATTGGCCAAGCATGCGGGGTCACAGTGCATGCTTGGCCAATCATGAGCCAGCAATGCACTGCGCCATCGCAGTGCATTGTGGGCCGTGAGCGCCACACGAATTTGGCGCGAACGGCCCATAACGTTCGGAATTCGCAGAACGGGTGAACAGCCGATGTTCGAGTCGAACGTATGTTCGACTCGAACATGAAGCTCATCCCTAATCAGCAGAAGCAGTCTTTTTTGTACGTGGCTGGGAGGAGGTGGCTGCGGATCATGTTGTCCTTAATGACCCAGAGGACTCTGGACCGAATGCCTCAGCTAACCTACGCTGCATGGCCTCCCTGATCCTGCAAAGCCTGCGGAAGGATCCTCGTATTCTTCGGATAAGGGAGAGGGACCATTACTGGCTTGCCACTCTCCTTGATCCACGATACAAGGGTAAGGTTGCGGACCTTATCTTGCTTTTGCAGAGGGAGCAGAGGATGAGACATCTTCGGGAGGCCTTGCAGAAAGGTCTGTGCAACACGTTCCCAGAGACTGGGAGGTTACAAACTCCTGGTCCTGGACAACTTGTTGCTGAGGCTTCGATCAGTCACAGAAGGAGCGGTGGAGAAGGTGGCCGTCTGACCGATGCGTTCAGACAAGGTATGATCAGTTCCAGCAACTATCGCCAGCGTCTGATTTACATGGTGCAGGAATACCTAGGGGCAAGGTCAGACTTGGACACCGTTCCCACCGAAAATCATCTGGCTTACTGGGTCTTGAGGATGGATCACTGGCCAGAGCTTGCAATTGAGCTACTGGCCTGTCCTGTATCCAGCTTTCTTTCGGAATGCACCTTCAGTGCTGCTGGAGACTTTGTAACTGATCACAGGGTGTGATCGACTGACCTTCATAAAGATGAATCAGTCTTGGATCACCACCAGCTACCAAGAACCTGAAGCTGATGTAACCAAATAATGTTTTTTGAAATGTCACATCCTTTCTAGACTGCCTATGCTGATGCTGAGTGACTGTCCTGTTATGTTGACTGACTATCCTCTTCCTCCTCAAGGATCCTGCTGATAGCTTGGAAGAACATTTTTGGTTCTGGGTGACGCCACCAGTGGCTAAGGCCCAATTTTTCAGCCCCTGTTTAACAGGGGCATGTAATTACAATTTTTGATGCAATGCTTTGCAGCAGGGCTCATTCCTGCACTCCAACTAGAGTATCTGGGAGAGGTTGCAGTGTCGTGGCACCAGCACCAGTGGCTAAGGCCCAATTTTTCAGCCCCTGTTTAACAGGGGCATGTAATTACAATTCTTGATATAATATTTCACAGCAGGGCCCTTTCCTGCGCCCACCGGGAGTAACTGTGAGGACTTATAGTGTTTTGGCACCAGCACCACCACCACCACAACCACCAAAGGCCCAATTTTTCTACCACTGTTCAACAATGGCATGTAAATACAATTTTTGATATAATCGTTCACAGCAGGGCGCTCCAGCGCCCACTAAGAGTCACTTTGAGGGCTTACAGTGTTGTGGCAACACCAACACCTTAGGCCCACACTTCTGCAGAGCATATAGGGCAGGCCCCTACTTTCAAACATCCAACTTACAGACGTCTCCTACTTGCAAACGGAAGGAGGCAACACGAAGTGAGATGAAAAAAGACGGACGGCCCAAAAAATTATACAGGGGTGATAACCCTTCCCCATGTTTTGGAAAAGGAGTGTTAGGACTCCCTGGCCAATCATGTCTCAGGACACACTTCCGTCTTCCGGTTCCTGTGCGGCCGGGAGGAGAATGTCTCTCTGGGTGCTCGCCAGGAGAATCGGTCTGATTGGCCCCGGCTCTTCCTTTCACCTGCCTCCATAAGGTAAGGCATCCACTGTCTGTCTCCTGTGCAGGGGGGGTTGTGCCAAGGGTGATCTGTCTCCCGTGGGGGTGTGCCGGGTGATCTCCGCCATCCATCTTTACGGAGGGGAGAGGGGGAATGGTGGGGAGAGCGCCGCTGGCAGTCTCCCACAAGGGGTGGGGGGTTTGATGTGTGCCGCCCCCCCCCCCCCCCCCGATTTTGAGCACCAGCCACCACTGTATATAATTAAATGTTTGGAGTCACAATACAAAGCCTATTTCATGTACAACTGAAAAAAAACTTGAAGGGAAAGCCACCTGGATCTACGTCAAACTGCAAGAAGTTTCTAACTTAAAATATCTCCATGTTTGATTTGGTTTTCTCTAGGAAACAAAGCCTGCGATACTAATCAATTTATTCAAGTGTTTTAATTGTAGGGGATGAAAAAAAGTATATTTAGCATGATCTAAACAGTAGTTCAGCCATGTTAAAGTTAATTTGTCTTTTTTTGGCTTCCATTTAACGTTGTATGTAGAATTACCTGTTTCAACTATGTAAGGTAAGCTCTAGTAGGAACTTGTTATTTTTTTGTATAGCTGTGTCTCTGCTAAGTTAGTTTGCCTACAGTTAATCTACATGGCCATTCTGGCCACAGTATTTGGGTGTACAGCCAAATATTCTGTAAATATTCTTTTCTCTCTCCTTTGTTTTTATGTGTGGTGCATCCGGAAAGTATTCACAACGCTTTACTTTTTCCACATTTTATGTTACGGCCTTATTCCAAAATGGATAAAATTTATTATTTTTCTCAATATTCTACAAACATTCTGGCAATGTGAAAGAAGTTTGTATGAAATCTTTGCATATTTATTAAAAGTAAACAACAACAAAAATCACATGTACATAAGTATTCACAGCCTTTGCTTAATACTTTGTTGAAGCACCTTTTGCACCAATTACAGCCTCAAGTATTTTTGTGTATGGTGCTACAAGCTTGGCACACCTATTTTTGGGCAGTTTCTCCCATTCTTTGCAGGACCTCTCATGCTCCATTCAGTTGGAATGGGGAACGTTGGTGCAAAACCATTTTCAGATATCTCCAGAGATGTTCAATTGGGTTCAAGTTTGGCGCTGGCTGGGCCACTTAAGCACATTCACAGTGTTGTGCCGTAGACACTACTTTGTTATCTTGGCTGTGTGCTTAGTGTTGTTGTCTTGTTGGAAGAACCTTCACCCCATTCTGAGGTCCAGAGTGCTTTGGAGCAGGTTTTTATCAAGGATGTCTTTGAACATTGCTGCATTCATCTTCCCCTCAATCTTGACTATTCTCCCAGTTCCTGCTGCTGAAAAACATCCCTACAGCACGACGCTGCCACCACCATGCTTCACTGTAGGGATCATATTGGCCAGGTGATGAGCGGTGCTTGGTTTCCTCCCGACATGATGCTTGCTATTCAGACCAAAGAGTACAGTCTTTGTTTCATTAGATCAGATAATTTTATTTCTCATAGTCTGAGAGGCCTTCAGGGGCCTTTTGTCAAACTCCAGGTGGGCTGTCATGTGCCTTTTACTGAGGAGTGGCTTCCGCCTGACCACTCTACCATACAAGCCTGATTGGTGGAGTGCTGCAGAGATGGTTGTTCTTCTGGAAGGTTCTCCTCTCTCTACAGAGAAATGCTGGAGCTCTGTCAAAGTGACCATCTGGTTCTTGGTCACCTTCCTGACTAAGGCCCTTCTTCCCAGATCACTCAGTTTGGCCAGGCGGCCTGCTCTAGGAAGGGTCCTAGTGATTTCAAACTTCTTCAATTTACAGATAATGGAGGCCACTGTGCTCATTGGGACCTTCAATTTTTCTGTACCCTTCCCCAGGTCTGTTCCTCGATACAATCCTGCCTCTGAAATCTAAAGACAATTCCTTGGGCTTCATGGCTTGGTTTGTGCTCTGACATGCACTAACTGTGGGACCTTATATAGACAGCTCTGTGCCTTTCCGAATCATGTCCAATCAATGAATTTACCACAGATGGACTCCAATCAAGTTGTAGAAACATCTCAAGGATGATCAGTGGAAGCAGGATGCACCTGAGATCAATTTTGAGTGTCATAGCTTAGTTTTTGAATATATTTGTACATGTGATTGTTTTCTTTTTTCTTTTTTAAATAAATTCGCAACAATTTCAAACAAACTTCTTTCATGTTGTCATTATGGGGTATTGTTTGTAGAGTTTTAGGCTGTAACATAACAAAATGTGGAAAAAGTGAAGCACTGTGAATACTTTCCGGTTGCACTGTAAGTTTTAATCACAATTAAAGGTCATTTTATAGTGAAGTAGCTGCTCTCATTAATTAGCTTCTCCCCAATTGAGTCTGCCAGCATTCGGGAGAAGATGGCAGGTTAAAAGTGATAGCAGGTATTTATCAGTTATTAAAGGTAAAATATTGATAAAAAGGGGAAAAGATGTGAAATACATTTTCAACTCTTTATATACATGCATTTAATTTTGTATGGTTTGTCTACTGCAGCTAATGTCCTTGGCAGCATACTTACTATCTCTTCAGTCACATTCCTTTGCCCTTGATAAATAACTATCCTGCCTATTTACTGCTTGAAATTGTAATTATAATATGAAACTTATGTAAGCATGGTTATAAAAAAAACAAAAAAACTCAAATGCACCAAATAAGCTGGACAATGTTTTGGAAAGATGCTGGGTGTATTGTTTTTGTGTCTGTTCTGTACTGCAAAATTTATTATTAGTTTGGAACCACTGATTAATATTAGGATAGGAGTTGCCTATCTAAAAAAATTTCAAGACAGTTCTCATGATGGATGCTAGCCTGTCATGCTGGAAAGGAGTCTTTGGGATGGAAAAGGTCGAAGGGACTTGGTCATGAAGGAAGTCCAAACTACCCATCAAGGTTTTGGAACTAATGCCACGTTCACATGATTGGACTTCCCGGCAGATTTGGTCCAGCTGACAATCCCCCGGACTTTGCAGCGGAGCTCCGCCGTACTTTCTAAACGAATGAACTTGCGCACACACGACCACACATGAACAGACTTTCTGGTGGACTAGGTCTGACAGACTTCCCGCCAGACATTTGGCGGAGGTCCGACTGACTTTCCAAATGAACGGACTTGCCCACACAAGGGCTAAAGTTCATTCATTTTGAATGTGACTTCAGGTACGTCGGGACTAGAGAAGGAAGTCAATGTCGCTGCTTTCATCAGCGAGATTGACACCTTGCAAGCCCCGTCGCCTGGTATGGGTTTTAAGGGTAACCGCCATGCCGAAAAAATTATGTGAGGGTTCCCCCAAAGTCTATACCAGACCCTTATCTGAGCACGCAGCCCAGCTGGTCAGGAAAGGGGGTGGGGATGAGTGAGTGCCCCCCCCGAACCATACCAGGCTGCATGCTTTCACAAAGACCAAATAATATACACTAATGTGGGTTATTTTTACCAAAGATATGTAGCAGTATACATTTTGGCCAAAATGTATGAAGAAAAATTACTAATTAGCAAAAATGTATGACAGAAACAAAGAAAAGGGCATTCTTTTCACAAAATGTACATTTTATTTTATTTATAGCATAAAAAATAAAAAACCCACTAGTGATTAAATACCACTAAAAGAAAGCTCTATTTGTGTGGAAATAAGGATGCAAGTTTCATATGGGTACAGTGTTGCATGACTGAGTAATTGTCATTCAAACTGTGAGAGCGCTGAAAGCTGAAAATTGGTCTGGTCAGGAAGGGGATGGAAGTGCACTGTATTGAGGTGGTTAAACAAGTCGGGTTCTAGCCACGTGCTATTTAACTAGCTGGTGGTGTCCTTAACAACCAGTGAATAGCTGGTTGTTAAGGAGCCAGCACCCACTCAAAGAGGAAGTAAAGCTTAGTTTTTTTTCTTATCTGACATGCAAATGTAAAGGCATAATGTGCTAGTAATGTGCTTAACTTGCCAACCACTTTACTTGGAATTTTCATCACTTTATTGTTTAATACTGGGGTTATGGCAGCAGCTAAATGCCATAACCCTGGTATTAAAAGTTCTTGCAGCCACAGTTCTTTCCGATAAAAGTGATCTGAGAGGCTTGATCACTGGGTTGCCCCTCCCGCCGCTTTCTGGTGGATCTCAGGTTTGCCTGGCTGATCAGACACCCCGCGAACCAATCTGACGGTTATGGCAGCTGGCCAAAAAGATAAGCAGAGGAAAGATGGCCTCCGCACATCTATATGGCCTATGCAGCCAGGTGTATCATGACATCACTTCCAGTTCACGGCCGATTTAAACAAGGCCATTTGTTTTTTTAAAGCATCATATAATTTTTTTTGGGGGGGGGGATTTGATGCTTTCCATTGTAGAGGAAAGGTGTGGGGTCAATAAGACCTCTTCATAAAGAGGACCTGTCATGCCTTATTTCTGCCACAAGGGATGTTTACATTCCTTGTGATAGGAATTAAAGTGATCCAGTGGCTAATCAGCCTCTCAGATCACTTTTATTGGAGAGAGCTGCAGCTGCAGAAAGTTTTAATGCGTGGGGGGTTTTGGCTTCTAGCTGCAGCCATAACCCTGGTATTAAACTGCAAACTAAAGACATATTTTGCCAGTTAGGCAGTCGGTAAGTTTAATTAGCTGTATTAATATAGTCAAAGTTCAATAAACATATTTTCAACTAGTTCTTTATGTGTATAAGTGACGTTAACACTTTACAGATATTTTCTCCACACCTCCTCTATATGACTTTTCTTCCAGGTTGACAGTGGGGATAACAAATGCGTATTCAGAAATGAGAGCAGTCAGAGAATAAGGGTGGATGACAAAATCCTAACAGCAGCACTACCATTTCAGCTCCAGTTCATACTTGAGCGATTCAAAGCACATTTCTAGAAGTGCTTCAACAATTTAACAATATTAAGATTACCTTTATATTTGATGGTGTTCATTCACAACTGTGAAATGTGTTTCTCAAAGCTTGTTGCTTGAAGCTCCTAAAAGTACATGTGCTTCTGCGGGGCAGTCACACATTTTTGGATTCTATAGACTTCAATGGGAGTGCCTGAAAAAGCATGTAACCATATTTTTTTCCCAATTTCTTGCACCTTTGCAAAAAGCTGTTACTTTTTAATTACCACAGAGTTGGGTAATACTTTTTAATTACCACTAGCTGTGTTATACAGATGTATCGCTGTTTCCTTCTTTTCTCACATGCACTATATCAGATATCTAAGTCTATGATATGGTACGCTTGTGTAAAGGTCACCTTGCTGTGTGTTACTATGTAAACCTGTTTATTGCAATAGAGTTTATATACAGTACAGCTCCTGTTATTTTAGCTAACCCTGTCCCTTTTGGTCTTGGCTTCTATAGCTAGTTTTAGCTCAGGGCTCAATAACCAGCATGGGCTAGATTCAGATTAGGCATCTATTGGCCACTTCTGGTAGTTAGAGCTCTGATTACATGACAGATTAGAAGCTACTAGGGACTAAGACCAAGCGTAGATAGTCTGACTCTGAGTTCCAGTGCCACACCACAGTTTCTGCTGGTGAGAAGCTGCATTCCAGGCTGGTTGGACAATTGCTGGAGGCTCTCCCCATCACCGCTGATCATGTCTTCAGGTCTCTGAAACCATAACAGATGCCACATCATGATTATCCTCAAACCAGGGCAATGAGAGCCCACTAATGTGCCCCAAATCCCATAATAATGACAGCAGAATAATGGCATAGTGGTTTGTATTATTGTTTCAGAGATATGCTGCAGCCATTATTATGGGATTGAGGTGTCTTGACAGGCGTGTCCATGGCTGGGAGGTTGCTGAATTGGCAGCAGAGAGGCTGATTTGTTCGGTTTCCAGCCACTCACTCCAGATTGGCTGATTTTCGAGCCAGGAGGCAGTATTTATAGTGTGGGAGCTGGCTCGCTTTTTGCCTTGCCTGCCAGCCATATGTGATGGATATTTCCTTGCTAAGTAGTTAGCTAATTAGATGTGGCCCTATCATTCATCCACTCTTTTCTCAGCATTTTTTTTAAAGGGGTCTTTTTGACATTGCCCTTTTTTGTCCCCCCCCCCCCTTTTTGTTCATTTTTATTTAGTCACTCTTCCATGGCAATGGCTACTTTGCAATAACATAAATTTTGTCACCTGTGTAAGCTTCCATTAATCCACCTTTGACCTGGACATACTTTGTAAGTTATTTTTTTTGTGGTCCTGTTACTCTCAATGATATTCTTATCTGAGTTATTTAGGAATATATTACTCAGTTCTATCACTGTTATTTATCTCCCGCCTACATGTTCTATAATATTGTCTAGAATTTCCTCTTTTGAACTCATGTGTCATGTTTCTGCACTAAAGTCCCCATATTTACAGAGCTTTGCTTTGTTTACATTGATTAACTTACTGATGAATTTCCCAGGAATCCCCTATGTTCACAGAGGCCCTGCCCTGGGTGGAGACACTACCAACTTTATCATTAAACCCACTCTTCCACTTACCAAAGGTTCTGGTTCTCTTCTTTACCGGGTTTAGCGCAATACCCTGTTAGAAGAGGGTCATTTCTCATAAACCCCCCACAAAAGGCAGGAAAATTGCAGAATATTATTCACCAGAATTGTGTGTGCTTACCTTACAGTTGATTTTTTGCTTATTTAATGCATTATTCTTCACTGTGTCTTGGTTAAAAGGCAGCCATCTTGTTAGAGGCAGGGCTTTGCATCTTCACATCAGACCTTCCAGTTGGGAGAACAGTGAACAGCACAGTAAAGACATTATCAAATCCCAATCAAACTCTTCAGAGACTAGCAGTCACAGACAACGTGCCCAAGATACCACTACAGGTATGCACAGGAATACTTAGGCACACTCACATACCAGGAAGTGTACTGATATTTTTTAGGAGAAAAGCAAAACGTAATTATATTTAGGGAACTATTTTTCCAGAAACTGTTAAAGGCTGACCTGATATATATATAAAAAAATGACAGTTGTTACAAAACCTTTAGCAAATTTCTGAAAATAATTTGTTTATGCAATTAACAATTTGCTTATGCACATAGAAAAACGTAGTCTGGGCAGCACTTCTTGAGCAAACTAATCTATTTGAGTTTTGAGGGAGCCTTCACTGAGTGCTTATATTAGCATTTTGCATAGATGTTCAACAGGATTCAGTTCAGGGCTCATCAAAGGCCACCTCAAAATAGTCCAAAGTTTTATTGTTAAAGTGCTATTAAACCCACAACAATAAAATCAGTCTGTATATGCAGTAAGTGCTTATAAAGTGACAGCGCTGTGAACAATTCTTTTTTTTTTATTACAAACTTTTTATTGAAAAAGTGTTGTTTTACATGAATCATATGAAGTAAAAATTGTAAAGGATATAGATATACATAACTTTAAAGAATATAGAGAATTAAATGATATAGCAATACAAAGAACATATGATGTCATCATGTATACAAGGTGATATCTTAAAAATAGTCGGTGTCAAATGTTGTTTGTATTGAATTTTGACCGCAATAAAGAAAAGATAAACTAACATAAATGGGGAGGTAAAAGAACAAAACTAGGGTACTTCAATTTTGAATATATGCAAGTAATCTATGTATTGGACGTATTTTATAAATAAACCATTTTGTCCCACTTCTCTATGTATTATTTATTGAGTGATAGATATCTTCCATACGTTTTCTCTCTTCAATTCTTGTTAAAATCTGGGAAAATAGTACAATAGTCTCCTTCCAGCGGAGAGCTATCGTCCAATGTGTGGCAACACATATAGTGTGAATCAGTTTTGTGAGTGGTGGATGTATATCTGGTATATTTTGGAATAGTAGGCATTAGGTTGAGTAAGTGTGATGATTTTAGCTGCTAATTTGAGCACGAAGACCTTTCCATGTAGGGTATAGCTTATCACAAAAGATGTGTGAGAAAGTACCTGGGGAACAGCAGCACCCTCTAAAGCAGTTTGGGGAGACAGTATGAAAGATAATGTTTAAATGGGCTGACATATAATGCCGTTTGGTAAAACATTTCACAGCAGTCTCTCTTATTGCCAAAGATTTGATGCATCTTCTTAGGTTTGCCCACATGGAGGACCAATCCTATGTTGACAATTTAGTGTTTCATTTTGTTTCCTCTTGTTGCATATATGGGAGTTTATCTATGTGATTGGATGTATTTAGATCATTCACATTGGCGTAAGGTCCATGACACAACAACCCTGATCACTTCACTCCCACTAGAGTTCACACTATTTACTACATCATTCACACTATTTACTACATCATTCACAAATCCCCAGAAAACGCTATTTCATGATGGTAGCTATGCACATTATCAACGCTGCTAGGCTTTGCGTACCGGTCCACTAGAGGTCCATGTCTCCTCCCTTTATGCAGGAGTGGACCTTTCATATCCACCACGTTGCAGTGATGGAGGAGCTGTTATATACCACTCTCAACAAAATATCTGAATACTCAGCCACATGGGCAGCTTGGAACGTGTACCGAAAATCTCAGACCTACCAAGAGCTGATACGACATAGCAAGTGACATGTCTCATGAGAAGGGAACTTGGCAGCAAATGATCCTCCTTACCGCTCATCAATTGCCACAAGATACAACTTGACATGTTAGAGATGGAGAGTGTCAGGGACTCTCTGCCCACTCCAGAAGACATGCGCCTATGCGCATGCATGAATTGCGGACTTCGTGCACAGATGCACGCACACGTGAATTGCAGACTTTGCACACAGATGTGCGCACATGCACATTGCGGACTTTGCGCACAAATGTGTGCATTGCAGACTTAGCACTAGCATTAGCGCGCATTGGTGCCCAACAGTCTATAAAAGATGCTCCTGGAGTGCCACCCATTGCGGTTTGATCTGCTTCTGTTACCTGTGTTCCTGATTTTGTGCCAGTATCCTGCTCCTGTGTTTGACCCGGCTTCCTGACCTTGCTTCTGTCTCCAATCCTGACCTGGGCTTGTTTGACCCTGCTTACTCTTCTGTCTGATTGCCTGTTGCCAAGACCCAGCCTGGACTCTGACTATTCTCTGCCTGCCGTTTATGCTGTTCAGCCCAAGCCTGCATCTGCTGACCTGCATCCGCTGCTCCGCAACCCTGCATTTGCTGACCTGCATCCACAGCCCTGCAAACCTGCATCTGCTGACCTACATCCGCTGCTCCGCAACCCTGCATCTGCTGACCTGCATCCACAGGCCTGTAAACCTGCATCCGCTGACCCACATCCGCTGCTCCGCAACCCTGCATCTGCTGACCTGCATCCGCTGATCTCCGTATCTGCTGTTCCCGGCATCCACTCGGCTATACAGCTCCAAGCAGTGAGGACTAAACAGGCACCTTTACCTCCCCGTGCTTTTACCACCACTGCCCCCACTCCAGTGGTCTCTGAGCCAGGGTGGTATGGGAGGTCTCCCTCCACACGTCAGGCTCACATCCAAGGTATGTTACAGAGAGGGTAGCTGGTGGTGGCTCCACCCCCTCTCCTTCCTCTATCCTCTGAATTATTCCTCCCCTCCTTTTTTTTTTCTTTTCCTTTCTCTCTACTCTCCCTTCCCCCCCTACCCCTGCTAGCAAAATATATATGAAAGGGCACAGTGGGACCAGTAACAAAAAATTTGACTGATATTGCTCCCACGCCCATTTTCGATACCTCAAGTGACTTAACCAATGGCACTACTATATACCTTGTTCTCAAATATCAGACAGTTTGTGGTTATTCTCTACAATAAACTTAAATGAAGGGTACAATATTTTAATAATCATATAGGCTATGGGTGGAGCTGTTTCTGTATACCATGTTTTGTTCTGTTTTTGTATGTGTTAGTTTACCTGCAGTGATGTCTATGGAATCGTGTACTGTATTGTATGTGAAAACCTTTAATAATAGGATTTTTGTACTTACCGTAAAATCCTTTTCTCTGTAATTCACCGACCGACACAGCTCCTCTCTGTAACTAAATGGGTTTGTTAGCCTGCCATTAGGAGAACTAGGCAAAAATTGTAACACAATACACAGAACTTTAGTCCCGCCCCGGAGGGCAGACCCTGTGCTAACAACCCTCTCTGCTGCCCAGGCAGAACTCAGTACATCAACAAGCAGTACAATGTAGAGAAAAGGAGGGGTGGGTGCTGTGTCGGTCAGTGAATTACAGAGAAAAGGATTTTACGGTGAGTACAAAAATCCTATTTTCTCTTATATTCACCAACCGACACAGCTCCTCTCTGTAACTAAATGGGACGTCCCCAAGCAGTGCCAAACGAGGGGTGGGAAAAAACAGCATAAAAACTTCATCCAACATGGCAAGTGGGAACTAGTGAAACTAAACCCATAAAAAACAGCCGTGTACGGAAAAACACACCGCCATATAACCGGGTATTCTCAACAGGAGAGATCCCCACAACCTTTTTTCGGAAGTAATGCAACAGTGCATTAACAAACATTACTGCGTTTTTATCGAAAAAACAGGAAAAAATCTCAATTGCAACTACACGGCCGCCTGCAAAACTTTGCGGGCAAAACAGGCATCAGCCGATGCACTGACGTCTACCTTGTAAAACTTTTTAAACGTATGGACAGACGACCAGCTCACCGCCTTACACACCTGAGCGGCTGACGCTTGGTGTTGGAAGGCCCAAGACGTTCCGATCGCCCTTGTAGAATGGGCCGTGACCGGAAAGGGGGGCACCTGCCCCTTCAAGGCGTAGGCTTGTACTACAATCTGTCTGATCCACCTAGAAATGGTGGCAGACGAGACCACCATACCCTTCTTTGGACCAGCCACCTAAACAAACAGCGAGTCTGACTTCCGAAAGGGAGCTGTGGCCGACAAATACACTTTTAGAGCCCTAACCACGTAGAGAGCGTGAAGGACCACCTCTTTGGGGTGCTTCGGCTTAGGACACAACAATGGCAATACAATGTCCTCATTGATATGAAGGGCCGAGACCACCTTAGGTAGAAAGGATGGTTGCGGATGCAACACCACCTTATCCCTGTGGATGACCAGATAAGGCGGCTTGCATGACAAGGCCGCCAATTCCAAAACCCTCCTGGCCGATGTGATGAAAGAAAAGAAAGACCACCTTCTGTGAAAGGGTCAACAGGGGAATCTCCCTAATATTCTCAAATGGCAGCGTCTGAAGCGTCGTCAACACCGGGTTCAAATCCCATGGGGGTAACGGAGGACGCACCGGAGGGACTACATGTTGTACCCCCTGAACAAAGGTACTCACTAATGAGTGAGACGCCAGGGGTCGCTGAAAAAAGACAGCCAGGGCTGAAATTTGCCCCTTAATGGTGCTCAACACCAATTTCTGGTCTACTCCTTGCTGAAGAAACAGTAGGATCCTGGATATAGAAAAGGAGCTCGGATGCCACCCTTTCTCCTCACATATGGAGATGTAGGCCTTCCAGGTACGATGGTATATCTTCCATGAGGAAGATTTCCATGCCCTCAGCATAGTGGGAATCACCGAGTCCGACAGACCCCGGTTCCTCAGCACCTGGCTCTCAATAGCCATGCCGTTAAAGCCAGCGATGGTAAAGCAGAGTGAAAGATTGGACCTTGAGATAGGAGGTCCTTTTGCAGCGGCAGTCGCCAGGGAGCGTCTGCCACCGGACACACCAGGTCTGCATACCAGGGACGCTGAGGCCAATCTGGAGCAACCAGGATTACTGGGATCCCCTCGGCTTCCACTCTGCGAAGCAGACGTGGCAACAGTTTTAGTGGATGAAAGGCGTACAGTGGGGATTGAAAGTTTGGGCACCCCACGTAAAAATGTGTATTAACCACTTAAGGACCGCCGTATAGCCATTGTACGTCATTACAATGGCACAGGCAGGCACAAGCACGTAACTGTACGTGCCTGCCTTCCAGCGGGTGGGGGGTCCGATCGGACCCCCTCCCGCTGGATACGGCGGTCCCGTTCGCTGCCGGAGCGATCCGTGATGAGGGGATGGCCGTTGGTTTCTGGCCATCCCCTCTCGATCTCTCCTGGCCAGTGACGAACTTCCTCCCCTGTGAAAATGTAAACACAGGAGGAGGAAGTGATGTCACACTCCTCGTGGCGGTCTTTTTGACCGGACAGCGCGGAGTGAAGACACACAAGTAAGTGCACCAACAGTCCACTGACACATAGGTACACATAGGCACACATTTCACCCCAGTCACCCCCCGATCGGCCCCCCGCCCCCCCCCAGTCACAGTGTCACTAATGCAGTGTTCATTTATTTATTGATCACTACATTTAGTGTCAGTTGTGACTGTAAAAAGTGTCAGGGCAGCTATTGTTAGGCCCCTTTAGGTCCAGGGTAGCCCCCTACCCCCCCCTAATAAAGGTTTAACCCCTTGATTGCCCTCCCAGTTAACCCTTTCACCAACTTTTACCAGTGTCACTAAGCGATCGTTTTTCTGATCGCTGCAATAGTGTCACTGGTCCCGCTAGGAAGCTAGTTTTTTTTTTTAGGTTCAACGCCAGGTTTTTATAGCGTTAGGTACCCCGATATATAACCTAATAAAGGTTTTAACCCCTTGATTGCTCCTAGAGTTAACCCTTTCACCAGCGATCGCTGCATAAGTGTCACTGGTGACGCTGGTTAGCCAGTTAGTTATTTAGTTGTTTAGGTTCCCTGTCAGGTTTTTATAAAGCTTCAGGTACCCCCATATAAATACCCAATAAAGGTTTTAACCCCCTGATTGCCCTTAGTTAACCCTTTCACCAGTGATCACCGTATAAGTGTTACGGGTGACGCTGGTTAGGTAGTTCGCTTTTTATAGCATCAGGGCACCCACCATTTATTACCTAATAAAGGTTTAACCCCCTTATCACCCGGCGGGTGATATAAATTTGGTTTTAGGGTCAGAAAGGGTCTGCGTCGCCCCAGGCAGTGCTAGGTTAGTGCCAGTACCGCTAACACCCACGCGTAAAGCATACACCTCCCTTAGTGGTATAGTATCCGAACAGATCAATATCTGATCTGATCAGATCTATACTAGCGTGCCCAGCAATTTAGGGTTCTAAAAAAACGCATTGTTAGCAGGATCAATCCAGATACCTGCTAGCACCTGCGTTTTGCCCCTCTGCCCAGCCCAGCCCACCCAAGTGCAGTATCGATCGATCACTGTCACTTACAAAACACAACACACATAACTGCAGCGTTCGCAGAGTCAGGCTTGATCCCTGCGATCGCTAACAGTTTTTTTTGTAGCGTTTTATACAGTCGCTGACAGGCTCCGGCTGCATGAGAGGCATTATTCTTATGTCCTCCCGAGTACCCCTACCCAACGAGCCCCCCAAAAAAGATGTCGTGTCTGTATCAAGCGTGGATTTAGGCATGACACCCGTTGTTATTGTCCACGCTGTCCTGGCAATCCTGGTCTTTGCCTTGGTGAGTGTTTTGAACGCTACCACACACTAGTGAAGTATTAGCGTAGGGTACAGCATGTCACAGGCTAGGCACACTAACACAGAGTCTCCCAAGATGCCATCGCATTTTGAGAGACCCGAACCGTTACAGTTGTTACAGTTTACAGTTCAAAAAAAAGTGTATATAAAAAAAAAAAAAAGTAAAAAAAAAAAAAAAAAAATATATAAAATATAAAAAACAAAAATAGTTGTCGTTTTATTGTTCTCTCTCTCTCTCTCTCTTCTCTCTAATTTTTTATACTTTACCGTTTACTGTGTTATTGTTAACCATTTTTCATGTTTTCAGGTACGCCATTCAGCTGCAGCGTGGATTTATTTATCTTGACAGCAACAGCGTTTGCTCCCACGATACATAAAGCCGCGACTCCAGTGCTGTAGGAGGTGATTTCACCACCACAGTTAAAAAAGAGCATATATGCCGAAGCATGGGGGGCATAAGGGGTGGAGGAGCGATTTTGCTCCTAATGCCGCGTACATACGGTCAAAATTCCGACGGAGGGCTTGCCCGTGGAAAAGTTTGAACGTATGTACGCGGCATAACTTTTTTGCGGGAGGATGCCCCCATGCTTCGGCATATATAAATGGTGCATGTATGTCCATCATTAGAAGTGGGTGGATGAAGGGAGGTATTCTAATGGTGGGCATACCCACCGATCAATCTCTTTTTATTCGTTCAGACATGACTCTCAGTAAATAGCTTGGGGTGTCTACTTTCCAAAATGGGGTAATTTGGGGGGGTTTTGTGCTATTTTGGCATTTTATGGCCTTCGAAACTGTAATAGGTAGTGAGGAGTGAAATAAAAAATTTGCGCCCTTAGAAATCCTGAAGGTGGTGATTGGTTTTCGGGGTGCCGTGCGCGACTAAACTCCCAAAAAGTCCCACACATGTGGTATCCCCATACTCGGGAGAAGTAGCTGAATATATTTTGGGGTGCAATTCCACATATAACCATGGCATGTGTGAGCAATATATCATTTAGTGACAACTTTTTGTAAAAAAAATTTTTTTTTTATTTTTTGTCATTATTCTATCCCTTGGGACAAAAAAAAATTTTGTGGTCTCAACATGGCCCTCAGCAAATAGCTTGGGGTGTCTACTTTCCAAAATGGGGTCATTTGGGGGGGTTTTGTGCCATCTTGGCATTTTATGGCCTTCAAAACTGTGATAGGTAGTGATAGGTAGTGAGGAGTAAAATAAAAAATGTATGCCCTTAGAAATCCTGAAGGCGGTGCTTGGATTTCGGGGTCCCGTACGCGGCTAGGCTCCCAAAAAGACCCACACATGTGGTATCCCTGTACTCAGGAGAAGCAGCAGAATGTATTTTGGGGTGTCATTTCACATATGCCCATAGCATGTGTGAGCAATATATCATTTAGTGACAACTTTTTGCAAAAAAAAAAAAAAGTTTGTAATATTCCTGCAACTTGTGGCAAAATATAAAATATTCCATGGACTCAACATGCCTCTCAGTAAATAGCTTGGGGTGTCTACTTTCCAAAATGGGGTCATTTTGGGGGGTTTTGTGCTATTTTGGCATTTTATAGCCTTCGAAACTGTGATAGGTAGTGAGGGGTGAAATCAAAAATTTGCACCCTTAGAAATCCTGAAGGTGGTGATTGGTTTTCGGGGTGCCGTGCGTGACTAGACTCCCAAAAAGTCCCACACATGTGGTATCCCCGTACTCGGGAGAAGTAGCGGAATATATTTTGGGGTGCAATTCCACATATAACTATGGCATTTTTTTTTTTTTGTCATTATTCAATCCCTTAGGGCAAAAAAAAAAATATTCAATGGGCTCAACATACCCATCAGCAGTTTCCTTGGGGTGTCTACTTTCCAAAATGGGGTCATTTTGGGGGGGGGGGGGGGTTGTACTGCCCTGCCATTTTAGCACCTCAAGAATTGAGATAGGCAGTCATAAATTAAAAGCTGTGTAAATTCCAGAAAATGTACTCTAGTTTGTAGACGCTATAACTTTTGCGCAAACCAAAAAATATACGCTTATTGACATTTTTTTTACTAAAGACATGTGGCTGAATAAATTTTGCCCTCAATGTATGACTAAAATTTAGTTTATTCGATTTTTCTTATAACAAAAAGAAGAAAATATAATTTTTTTTCAAAATTTTCGCTCTTTTTCCATTTATATCGCAAAAAATAAAAATCGCAGAGGCAATCAAATACCATCAAAAGAAAGCTCTATTTGTGGGAAGAAAAGGACGCAAATTTAATTTGGGTGCAATATTGCATGACTGCGCAATTACCAGTTAAAGCAGCGCAGTGCGAAATTGTAAAAAGACCTCTGGTCCTTAAGGTGTTTATTGGTCCGGGGCTGTAGTGGTTAATGTGCATAACAAAGCCAAGGAAAGATGGAAAAATCTCCAAATGGCACCAAATTACAGATTAGACATTCTTATAATATGTCAAAAAAAGTTAGATTTTATTTCCATCATTTACACTTTCAAAATGACAGAAAACAAAAAAATGGCATCTGCAAAAGTTTGGGCACCCTGCAGAGTTAATATCTTGTACTGCCCCCTTTGGCAAGTATCACAGCTTGTAAACACTTTTTGTAGCCAGCTAAGAGTCTTTCAATTCTTGTTTGAGGTATCTTTGCCCATTCTTCCTTACAAAAGTGTTCCAGTTCTTTGAGATTTCTGAGCTGTCTGTCATGCACTGCTCTTTTAAGGTCTATCCATAGATTTTCAATAATGTTGAGGTCAGGAGATTGTGAAGGCCATGGCAAAACCTTCAGTTTACGCCTCTTGATGTAATCCCCTGTGGATTTTGAGGTGTGTTTAGGATCATTATCCATTTGTAGACACCATCCTCTCTTTAACTTGAGCTTTTTCACAGATGGCATCAAGTTACCATCCAAAATTTGCTGAAATTTTATTGAATCCATTTTTCCTTCTACTCGTGAAATGTTCCCTGTGCCACTGGCTGCAATACAACCCCAAAGCATGATTGATCCACCCCCATGCTTAACAGTTGGACAGAGGTTCTTTTCATTAAATTCTGTGCCCTTTCTTCTCCAAAGGTACCTTTGCTCATTCCGGCCAAAAAGTTATATTTTAACCTCATCAGTCCACAGAACTTGTTTCCAAAATGCCTCAAGCTTGTCTATATGTTCATTTGTAAGGTTGAAACGCTGATTTTTGTGGTGAGAACGTAGAAGAGGTTTTCTTCTGATGACTCTTCCATGAAGACCATATTTGTACAAGTATCTCTTTATAGTGGAATAGTGTACCACAACTCCAGTGTCTGCCAGATCTTTCTGGAGGGATCGTGCAGTCAAACGTGGGTTTTGAATTGCTTTTCTCACAATCCTGCGAGCTGTTCTGTCTGATATTTTTCTTGGTTTTCCAGATCTTGCTTTAACTTCCACTGTTCCTGATGACTGCCATTTCTTAATTTCATTCTGAACAGAGGATATTGACATCTGAAAACGCTTTGCTATCTTCTTATAGCCTTCCCCAGCTTTGTGAGCGTCAACTATTTTCAGGTTCAGTTTTCTAGACAACTGCTTAGAAGAACCCATGGTGCTGATTGTTGGGGGCAAGGTAAGATGAGTCTGGCCATTTAAAACCTTTGAGATTGACATCACCTGGTCTTCCCAGACGATGATTGAGAACAATCCATGACACTGGCAAGTCTCAGCTTTGCAAAGGAGGCAGTGCATGCTATAAATTCTGCAGGGTACCCAAACTTTTGCAGACACCTTTTTTTTTGTTTTCTGTAATTTTGAAAGTGTAAATGATGGAAATAAAATCTAACTTTTTTTGACATATTATAAGAATGTCTAATCTGTAATTTGATGCCATTTGGAGACTTTTCCATCTTTCCTTGGCTTCGTTATGCACATTAATACACATTTTAACCTGGGGTGCCCAAACTTTCGATCCCCACTGTAGATCAGCTGGTACTGATCCCACGGAGCCATCAGAGCGTCTGACGCATCTGCCCACGGATCTCTTGTCCTGGACACGAATCTCGGCACCTTCCGATTGAGATGGGAGTTCAATAGATCGACACCTGGTGTGCCCCATTTCAGGCACAGCAGCCTGAATAACTCCGGATGCAACGCCCATTCTCCTGGGTCCAGCATCTGAGGACTCAGATAGTCCGCCTGCCAATTTTCCACCCCCGGTATGTCAATTGATGACAGGGCTGGAACGCGTCGCTCTGCCCACCGAAGTATGTGAGCGACCTCGCGAGCAGCGGCTGAGCTTCTTGTTCCCCCTTGGTGATTTATGTATGCCACAGCCGTGGTGTTGCCTGACTGTATCCTGGTCGGACGTCCTTGAAGACACGTCGACACGTAGTGATCACCATCCATTTCAGAGGAAGGAACAATTTTCTGGACTGAATCACCGGGGACCTCAACCACCAGATCAGAGAGTCCCTGACTGGCTGGCTCACCTGGACCTGTCGATCCAGGGCAGGGGCGGATCCAGGGGGGGGGCAACAGGTCAATTGCCCCCCCCGAGATAGTAGCAGTGAGAGTGAGACAGTGACATGTCATTGTCACATTCTCACTTGCTCTGTTCGTTCGCGTGTGCCGCTGCCTCCTCTGCCCGAGTCTCTCTCTCTCACATAACCCGATCAGCGGGCAGCGGCGCAGAGAGAGAGAGAGACTTGTAGTTACGCCCAGCCAGCACTGCAGTGAGAGACCATGGTCACGTTTAAGGCAGCTGGATCAGCCTCGCCTCCTCATTGGCCATTGACAGATAGGAGGAGGAGGAACAGCGGTGGGTGGAGCCTCTCTCCTGCACTCGTTGCTAACGCCTGGGCCGCCTGGCGTCTAGCAACGAGTGACGTCACGGTCACGCCGGTCACGTGGGAGGGAGACAGACACAGACTCAGCGGAGCAGAGCTGCTGGAGCCTGGAGAACAGATCAGGCAGCCGCAGCGGCGCAGCCAGGGAGAGCTCAGAGCAAGAGCAGACTGACTGAGTCAATGTTATGCCAGTGAGTGACTGTGATAATCAATCACAGTCACTGTATTTAAGATGTTCAACTTCAGCTAAAAAACGAAGTCTTCCTGCAGAGTGGCACTTGCAGCAATCTTAGTTCTGGAGTCCGCCCCTGACGTTGTTGGTCCCACCCACCCAGCTCCCCCTCCATCTTGTTCACGCTACAGGCCTCCGCTCTGCCACCCCTGAGTTAGTTTTAGCTCCACCCACCTCCTCCATCTTCTCCACCGGTTTGAGCAGTGCAGTCTACAGAGTGAATTCTACATAGAATATTGAGAAGATTACTGCTGGATCCATCCATCCCATCCATCTCCACTCCATTGCTCCTGCATGGGAACGGTACCCCTCCCCTCACCAGACTACCAAAAGAATTGCCTAAACGTGAGTAAAAGTATGAATGAATGTTATGTGACAAATCGCAAAATACCATGTGCCATTATGTATGATTATTTCTTGTGATCCTGCGCTGCGTTACTTTGACTGGCTGATAATTGCGCGGTTGTGCAATCAATGCTGTACCGAATTTAAATTGATGTCCTTTTTTTCCCACAAATAGAGCTTTCTTTGCTGACATTTGATCATCTCTGCGTTTTTTTTTATTTTTTGTGATATAAACAGAAAAAGAGCAAGAATTTAAAAAAATAAAAATAAAAAAACAATATTTTTTGCTTTTGCTATAAAAAAATATTGCTTCCTCAGTTTAGGCCATTCTGTATTCTGCTCCATATTTTTTGAGAAAAAAAAAATACCAGTAAGTGTATATTGATTATTTTGCGCAAAATTCATAGCGTCTACAAACTATATTTATGGCATTTATATTTAATTTTTTTTTACTAGTAATGACGGCGATCAGTGATTTTTAGCGGTACTGCAACATTGCAGCGGAGAGATCGGACCAATAACTGACACTTTTGACGCTTTCGTTTCTGGCAGTGCCCCTCCCGAGACTTGACTCTGGATCCGCCCTTGATCCAGGGACAACTGAGATTTGTCCCATTTTGTCAAAATCTCCTTCTGCAGGACTCTGGTGTGGAACTGGGCATAAGGTACTGCCTCGAAGGAGGCTACCATAAGTCCCAGTACTCGCATGCAAAAGCGGAGCGACGACCACTTGCTTGATCAGTAGTTTGACCGCAAATCTGAGAGTCTGCAATTTGAGAAAGACCCTCACTTCCCTGGAGTCCAATAGTAAACCCAGGTACTCCAGACGCTGGGTCGGTACAATCACCGACTTCTTTAGGTTCAACAGCCACCCAAATTCTCACAGAGTCTGCATGGTGATCGCCACATCCTCCTCTAATTCTGAGGTGGAAGATGCTCTCAGGAGGAGATCATCTAGGTAACCCATGATCGCGATCCCGCGTTGTTGCAGCAATGCCAATACTGGAGCCAGTACTTTGGTACAGACTCGGGGGGCTGATACCAGGCCAAAGGGAAGAGCCACAAACTGGTAATGGGCTTTCCCAAACACAGAAATTTTTAATGCCGAAGGCATATGGGTAAGTGCAGGTACACATTCTGGATGTCCAAAGATGCCAGGGAGTCCCCTTGATGGAGTGCAGTGACTACTGAGCGAACTGATTTGATTCTGAACCTCTGCACTTTTACAAAGTGATTGAGGGCTTTTAAGTCCAAGATTGGACGTACCCCTTCCTTCTTTGGAACCACAAACAGATTTGAGTAGAACCCCTGGAAGCATTCCGATTCCGGAACTGGTACAATCACCCCCTGATTCAGCAAGTCCCTTACTGCCCCTTGCAGGGCCTCCTGACAAACCGGGGACATGGGTATTCTGGAGGGGAAGAATCTGTTTGGCGGCCAAGAGAGAAACTCTATCTTGTAGCCTGTGGAAATCAGGTCGCAGACCCATTGGTCAGATAACCATGAGATCCACCGGGCTGCAAACTCCCGAAGGCGACCCCCCACCTGTTACGCGGGTGGGGGCAAACCTTCATGCAGTAGCACTTTTGTTTGCAGGCTTGTTAGGTCAAAAGCATCCCTGGATGTCCTGTTGGGCTGGGAACGTTTTGTTGAAGCACCGGGTGGACGAAAAAGACTCTCGTGAGCGGAAAAAGAGGGCCCTTGCCTGCGGCCTGGCTCCTTAGCCTTCCTGGCCTGTTGGAGTAGTGTACTCTTACCACCCATGGCATTTTTAAGAATGTCATCCAACGAAGCTCCAAAGAGCCGTCACCAAGGAAGGGAAGACCCGTCAGGGCTTTTTTGGATGCCTGGTCAGCAGACCAGCATTTAAGCCAAATCAGGCTCCTCAGCACCACAGCTGACACTGAAGCCCTGGATAACAGGGGAAGAGTATCCAGGGCTGCGTCACAAACATAATTGAGGCCTTGCACTAGTTGGTCTGCTAGTTCCACGCAGACAGGGGAGGCGTTTTGCTCTCCCAATTCGCGGTGCAAATGTTTTGCGCACTCAGTCAGTGTCTGCGACACCAATGCGGATGCCAGTACTGGTCGCACGGCTGACTCCACAACCATAAACAAGGAACGAGCCACCACCTCGGCCTTCCTATCCATGGGATCCTTGAATGCAGGAGTCCCCTCAACCGGGATCGTGGTTACTTTATTTAACCTAGATACTGGGGGGTCCACGACCGGAGGGGACGACCATTTCTTGAGAAGGCTTTCCTCAAAAGGGTAATGCACCGCCATGTTTTTGGGGACCGAAAAGGTCCTTTGCGGCCGACCCCATTCCCTGTAGGTGAACTTGTCAAAATAAGTCAAATACGGGAACACCTTAGGTGAATGTGCTGGCTTGCGGGACCCAAAAGGGACCGATACATCAGCAGAGGGATTCGCTGGCTCCTGGATCTTCAGGGTATCGTGCACAGCTGTGTTAAGTTCTCCAACAAGCACTTTGTCGCACCCCGACCCGGACGGGAATCATCCTCACTGTCCAAATGGTCCTGGTCAGCCTCGTCTGATAGGTCAGAGCAGGGGTCACCAGCCGCTGCAGGGTCTGCATCAGAGCTTTCCACAGAGGGGGTAGGGGCCTTTTACACGCACCTTTCCTTCCACGCACCGCCTCTATTTTAGCAACAAAGGAGTTAAGGACGGCCGTCATGGTGTCCATGGGCACAGAGCTATCCGCAGGTGACCCGGTTGCAATAGCCTGGATTTCAGGGGAAGAAACACCAGTTTCTGAAGCCATGCTGACCCTACCCTGTCTGCCACCTGAAAGGGGACTTAGGACAGTGCAGGTCCCACCCTCCTGCTCCCGCCGCCTGGGGGGGAGGGGGGGTTCCTAGTGCCAGACTCACCACCCTGGGGCATTCTGTGATGGTCACTAGCCATGCCTGTAGTCCCCAGGAGGTTACCCAAGTGCAGAGTGAGGAAACTGTGCCGGCAGCAGCTGTAGAAAATATCAGTGAAACGATCTGCAGAGCTTGCACCAGTGTTGAGAGAATTGCCATCCAGCGTCCTGTATACACAGTGGACACAGAAAACAGCATGTGAGAGCACATGTAATGCTGTCACAAGAGAACTGCGGTGAAAAGAGAGCTCGGGCTTCAAAAAAATGGCCGCCAATGCAACTAATAGGAAAATCCTATAGAAAATGGCTGCTGAGGCAGGAGAACCTGCTTTGCCCACAGTCAAAATGGCCACCGGACAGCGCCATGAGGTGACAGAAAAAATCACAGAACAGTGCTGCCTGCATTCAGGAAGAATACCTCCACAGACACCTTTTGGGACCCCCCAGACCGGGACCAGGACCAACGCTAGCAGCACAGAGCCCCCTACAGGTGAGAGACCCAGTGAACCCCAAACACACACCGCCCGCTGCATCCCCCAATGGCGGTGGCTCCCGAATCAACCTCCCAGGGAATGCCCAGCTGCTCACCCCACCGAAGCAGGGAGAGTCGTACTTACCAGTCCTGAAGAGCTGGGAGACATTCCATCACAGACCTACTCCTGTGCAGTTACAGGGTAGCTGTTGGGCTGGTATACTGTGATACAGACATCAGTAGCCCGGTCATATGTATACCCTGGAGCATTGAAGCTCACCGACCACCTCTGGAGCTGAAGTATGTTGTGACCTGCCGAGCCTTAGCTGCGGCCCGCACATGCTCGATGGACTGGGGAGACTACAAGGATAACTTAACCAGCCTGTCACCCAGCCGGCAGCTGATAGAAGATCCCAGGATCTTTTATCTTAAGCAAAAACATCAAAACCTGCATAAAAAAAAAATGGACCAAAGGGCCCGCAGGGTTCCTAGGTCATTCTCCTTCACTAGGCAAAATAAAACTGAGTTCTGCCTGGGCAGCAGGTAGGGTTGTTAGCACAGGGTCCGGCCTCTGGGGTGGGACTAAAGTTCTGTGTATTGTGTTACAATTTTTGCCTAGTTCTAATGGCACGCTAACAAACCCATTTAGTTACACAGAGGAGCTGTGTCGGTTGGTGAATATATATATATATATATATATATATATATATATATGAATATATATGAAACAAAAAATAAATAAATAAATAAAATACCAGGGTTATGGCAGCTAGCTGCTGCCATAACAATGGTATTTAGCATCAAAGTACCAACGAATATCGACGGCGGGCGGTCAGCAAGTGGTTTGAAAAATTACAAATATAGTGCAAAAATCCCAAGTGAATTTCAAAGTGTCTATCCTAACACCGGTATATAAGCATAAAATCAAAGTCGAGTTCCTTTCGACACTATCAAAGCCACGAGTGTATGCAAATCGAGCTTAGCTTCATAGTAGCACATCAAACTTCAGCCCTGCGTATGTTTTGTCATTTGAAGTCTTCCTGGGGCAGTATGATATTGCCTCATAGGCCTGTCAGAGGAGAATGAAAACTTCTTCTACAAGCTTTAACCAATGCTTGGACAAACACTGATAGAAGTCACAAGACCACTATATACTGCTGATGATAATGTAGATTGCAAAGGTCAGAAGTAAGTAATGCTGTGTGCAGGGGTCAGAAGTAAGTAATGCAGAGTACAGGGGGCAGTAGTAAGTATTCTAAAGGTCTCTAGTAAATAATGCAGAGTGCAGACTTTAGTTGTAAGCAATGCAGAGCACAGGAGTCAGAAGTAAGTAATGCAGAGTGCATGGGTCAGCTGTAACACACATCTACATTCACTTCACATGTAAATGGCTGATTCATTTGGTACGTGTGCACTGTGCTGAGATGAAAACTGAACGCTCTGCCAACCATCCGCAGAGATGCCTTCCCGCTTTAGCCAATCAAAGCAAGACAGAGGTGCTAGTGCTAAGAGCGGGGCAGTGGTATCATATAGCAGCTGTAGTCCGATCCTTGATAATAGGGTGGTGGGGTTGCACAGTTTCTAAATAGAACAGGAGCTGAGGGCTAGAACAAATATTCCTGTGTCTGACTACAGGACACAACTGGAATCTGTGGGACACTTGTTGTACTTGGATCCTGTGACAGTCCTATGGAATCTGGTACAGTTGGGGGTAGTTACACACACTTACCACATACACACTAACACTCTAATCCACACTAAACACCTATGCACTAACACACATACACACACTAACTGCATACCTATGCCCAGGGGTCAAGTCCTGGGTAAAAAAAGTGTGGGAACCCCCACCCAAGATCCACTCCCCCACCAAAAAAAATTAAAAATGATATGCTCATATGCACAAACACTTCAAAAGTGGTATTTTTCATCCAATTTTCATATTGTGTGTATGAAGCTTAACTGTTAGTACATAAAAAAAATCTATTCAATTGTGCTTCCATGCAAATGTGATCATCATGTTCCGATCTTTATTAGGGAATGTTATTTTGTATATACAGTGTTTATGTGGTGATTTTACACTATTCATTGAACAGAGTTTGGATAACACAAGGTTAAACGGAAAGGTCATAAATGAACTGCACATTATCTGGACAGAATGCTTGGGGAGATAGTGATGTGTTCCTGCTTAGGAGATGTATGTTAGCTTGGGGGGCTGCAAACTCTGCAGGGCTCCAACACACACTCGCTGATATTCCAACCCTTCATATATTTCCACATAAACTTCCCTCCTGGCATTAAACTTTGCCAGGTATTGTGCTCAGCTTACCTCCCCAAACTGATGTTTCTCCCTCAGCTCACCTCTCTCCCTGCATGTCCTGTGAACAGAATAGCTGTGCCCCTCCTCTGGGTTCTCTTATCATATGGCACTGAAGATAGAGGAGGGGGGGATTCAGTGGGACACACAGAGCAAGTATGCAGGAGACTGGGGGAGATGAGGAGAAATCAGGAGGGGCCAGCGGGAAGGAGCGCATCACGAGAGGTCTGACTAAATACAATCTCTTAGCAGCATGGACCTGATCTACCCGTCAGCTAGCTGTGATTGACAGGTAGATTGAAGAGGAAGCAGTCATGGGGCCCCCTACTGGCAATGCCTAAATTTTCAGTCCACCCCTGGTGTGTGGCACTTACTATTACGAGCTGTGTCAGCGGCTGCTGGTGTAGCACCTGGCACACAGCTCACATACTTCTAGGTCTTGCAGGAACTGAGTTCCTGTTGTGGAAAAAGTACAGGAACTCCATTCCCATGTGCTCCCGCAGGACTTGAGCCCTGCCTATGCCCCAATATACCATCTCTAACTAAGCTCTCACACACACCTACCTAAGCTTTCAGAAGTGTTGATGATCATGCAGCAGGTGGGTCTGCTGCCCCACTTATTGAGCTCTTGTGTCCTTTTCTCTTAAGGGTCTTGGTGGCTACCTATAGCAGCTGCCTGTGCTATGGCCAATCATAAGGCCTAAGTGTTTGTGCCAATACCTGAGTAACATACTCATACACCTATACAGATGCGTGCATGGGTCAGGTTCCGAGTGGGACACAGCCTGGATCTGCAGCTGATTAGACTTTGTTAAGATTCCAGGACAGCCCAGTGGGATCTGGGACTGTTAGGAGGCATGCCTACAGACCCATAGCTATACAGTATATCTGCAGTGTGAGATCTAAGACACTACTACTTATGACTGCTGATCACAGGAGGTTTGAAGTGGGATTTGGTGATGGAACTACTGTGCTGCTTACTGTTCTGCTTGCTTACAGCCCTGTCACAAGAAAGAAAAGCCCTGCTTTTACAAAGATGTCACGGGAAAATCGTAGTGAAAACATGGTTTGCATTTTCCTGTGGCCACGGTCAGAGTAGGCTAGTGTACATGTAGCCGAGATAGAAGACACTAATAAGTGGTTTAAATTGAACCTGTTCTCCATTTTGGAATGTTAAAAATAAACATCCTTCCCGTCCAAGGACATCTACTCAAGCAGTGGCAGTTGAGGACCTTAGCTAAATGTTCAGGGAAGGTCAGACTGTAGTAACAACATTAAACTAAATGAGAGGTTAACATATAGCGGGATTGGGAACACTCAAAGTTTGCGCTGTAGACATCTAAAACTCCATTATAACGAAGGTAAGGACAGATCACAGAAATGTATTTGAAGATAAAAGTTACAAATAGGACATAAAAGCCTGAAAATAAGTAACATAAATTGTTATTTTTTTCCGTTTCTTTTTACTATATAGTAAAGTTTCTCGAAGTAAAAGAACAATTTACAAAGTGTATTGTTCTATTGTCTCCTTGAATTTAGTGCACAGCAAGGATGTGATCAAAGTGGCCACTAGATGCCACACTTCCTTTTCCAAGCTCTTTAAATGGCTTCAAAAGCTCCCATCTTTAGAGCTCATTCTTTAAATCTGTCTGGCTTATTCTATGCCTTCAGGTAGATTTAGCATTCTTCACAAGCTGGTACACTCCTAAAAATAAATAAATACTTGTCAACCAAGGAAAAAATAGTATGATACGTTACCAGTAGCATGTTTATTAGTAATATTTTCTTGCACAGTGGAAGAGCAATTGATTAGAACTGAACTTATAACAATAACTTAAACAGCAGTGAATTTATATTTTCTTCTGAAACTATATGTGTTGCTTAAAGTTAAATATGGTAACATGAAGCTAAGAATAGAGAAATTAAAGTTTGCAGCAATAAAGCATGTTAGATTTAATACCCGACTATTCCTATTAAAGTGATAAATCAAAATGTTTGATTTTTGATTCGTATCGGGACAAAGAAAAGAAGTTGAATCTCCCCAACAGGAACAGAGACAGCAAAAAAGAAAAAAAAAAAACCTGGAGGGTCTAATAACTGTTCCGTACGCTATAACAAAACGAAAAATGTGAGCCTTGTAGGTGCTCCCTGCTATACCTAATGGATGACCTGAAATATTTGATTATATACTGTTATGTTTAGGTTTATGCCTGGTACACACAATGAAATTATCAGGGGGATGATTGTCCTTTTTTGTATATATATTGAAAATGAAGAGTTTACTAAAGTAAGTTCTTGTACGACAGAATAAAAGTTGGGAAGTGATGTAATGTGTTGTAGTGTATTTGTATTGTATTTTCTCAAAACCCGTGTACTAACGGTCAGATTATCGTATGATCACTTCAAAATCGCTATTTTTGAATTTCTGATCATGTATGGGCCTTAAAGTGTTACTAAACCCAGAACCCTTCATTCACTGTATCTGGTCTCCCACAGTACACAGAACATTGAAATGTTATATTATTATAGCAATTATTTTAGTAAATATAAACAGCTAAATACCTTTTCTTATCAGCAGTATATAGCAGTCTTGTGATTTCTATCAAAGTTTTCATACTGCATTGGCTGTTCTATTGGGCTGAAGACTTCCTGACCCTCTGTCTGGACATGTCTGGACAGTGCTGATTAGCCCTGTGCTGATCACATGCACTCTCCAGAGAAAAAAAAAACCTCTTTATCAATACACACCAAACTGAGCATGTGCAGCTTGACTCCAAAGGCTCTGTTTTATCCGGTCTTGTCCAGGGGGACAGTGTAGGTAGGGGAGGATCAGAGAAGACAGGATCAAACAGTCTTTTTGCACAGTGCAGGGAACTAAGCCCTTAGCATGCTTTACTGCATATACAAAGTGATTTTACTGTTGTAAATTTTGATGGGGACAGTATGATGGGGCAATTTTGATGGTGGTAATATGACGGGGCAATTCTGATGGGAGCAATTTTGATGGGGCAATTTTAATAGTGGCAGTATTGATGGGGCAATTTTGATGGTGGAATATGATGGTGACAATTTTGATGGGGGTAATATCATGGGGGGACATTTTGATGGAGACAATTTTGATTGTGGAAATATGATGGGGGCAAATTTGATGAGGCAATATGATGGGGACATTTTGATGGGGGCAATATGGTAGGGTCAATTTTGATGGTGGCAATATGATGGGGCAATTTTGATGGTGGCAAAATGATGAGGGCAATTTTGATGGGGGTAATCTGACGGGGACAATTTGATGGGTGCAATATGATGGAGGCAATTTTGATGGTGGCAAAAGATGGGATCAGTGGCAGGGTGGGGGGATTGGATAGGATCAGTGGCAGTGTGAAGGGAAGGTGGGATCAGTGGCAGTGTGTGTGTGGGGGGATGAGTAGCAGTGCTGGGAGGAAAGGAATGAGTGGCAGTGCTGGGGGGATTGGGTGGGATTAGTGACAGTGTTGGGGGAGGGTGGAATCAGTGGCAGTGACGGGGGATTGAATGAGTGACAGTACAGGGGGGAGGGTGAGATAAGTGGCAGTGTGGGGGGATGAGATAAGTGGCAGTTCTTGGGGGGGGATGAGATGAGTGGCAATGCCATTGGATAGTTGGGAGTAGTGGCAGTCCTGGGGGGTGGGATCAGTGGCAGTGCTGGGGGGATGAGATCAGTGGCAGTGCATTGGGGATGGGATCAGTGGCAGTGTGGGGTGTTTAGGATTAGTGGCAGTGTGGGGGGATAGGATCAGTGGCAATGCTGAGAAGGGATAGGATCAGTGGCAGTGCCGAGGGGGATGGGAATGCATATACAGAGAGCTCTGTGGTGAGGCAGGAAGAGGGGAGGGGTGGGCACAGTGGCTGCACAGGACTCCTCAGCTGCTGGAGCTAAGACCAGAAGTTCCAGCGTTGAAGCACCAGAAGTATAGTGATAGCTATACTCCAACTGCTCAATAAAAATGTAAACTGTAAAGAGATAAGTCCACGAGGTGGCATTCACTAGTTGGACTTATTCCATAGTAATCTAGAACTATTTACAAAGTGAATTCCTAGATTTCAGCTTTAAGGTTCTACCAGTCCACCTGGGAATTCTGAGTGTTATTGCCCACCCACAACTTTGTTTAGCTTCTTTTATACCATTCTCTATAACATAAAATACATCTTAAAAATCCAATAGGGGGAGAGTGACTGCCTCATAATGGGATCAGCAGGTGTGCAGACCCAGTTACTCAAGTGCAGATATTACATTAATAGAGCCCTCAAAAGACAGAAAAGATTAACGGATGGTTTATGGCAAGCCTTACATGATTCCTGATGCATTGGCTGAAATGTGACTTATGGGTAGCCCCGTCAACCCCACCTTGAAATTGTGAAAAATTGTCAGAGATGTACATCCTATCAGTGGCGCCAGTGTTCAGGATATTGAAATGAGTACTGTAGCTTTTAGAATACAGTAGGGAGGAAGTGCAGATTCCAGATCCCTCATGCTGTTTAATTAAGTGATTTCTCTTGTTTAGCCTACATAGCTCTCCACTCGAAATATGAAATGTTGGTATGGGTACATTGTGGTGGTATTTTTTAGCAGCAAACTGCACAATAATTTCTGTTAATAGACTTTAACATACAAGCCCAAACAAAAACGAAAGGAAAAAGAGGACTTTATAGGTTGCCACATATAACCCCTAAATAAAGGAAATGAGTACTAGAGTTTTGTGTATAAAAGTACACAAAATGTACTCGTAATTCAAAATCATTAAAATCAGTATAAAAAATAAATAAATACATAGAGGATGTCGACTTTAATCCCAAGTGGGGTAACAATGTATATAACCCATATAGCTCTAACCCAGCAATATATACAACATAACTGAACGACAGTAACAGATTACAAACGGAGTCTGCTGGGCCAGGTAGTAGTGAATCCAATTGTGAGTCTTGATCTGTAAGCGTTTCACCAACATTGGCTTCTTCAGGAGATTCTACTTGTATCAAAAAGCAAATCACAATTACTTACAAAACGTAATAACATTTCTACGGCAGAAAAATTGGGCCTTGGGTGTTGGTGGTGCCCTATACCAAAAATATTTTTGGAAGCTAGCATCATCATGATTGAGGAGGAATAGGATAGGCAGCATAGGGATCCCAGAGCCATAGCAAATTCAATCAGTTACATCAGCATTAGGTGCTTGATAGCTTCTGACCCAGGACTGATTCATTTTTATAAATGTGAGCCTATCAACGGAGTCTGTGAACAGGTACACACTTTGATCCGTTACAAACCCTCCAGGATCACTGAATGTGCCTCCAGAAAGCATACTGGATGCAGGACAGGCCAGTAGCTCAATTGCATATTGAGCAAGTTCTCGCCAGTGGTCCAACCTCAAGACCCAGTAACTCAGTGGATGCTCTGTTGGAAAGGTCTCCAAGTCTGCTCTTGCCCCTAGATATTCCTGCACCATATAATGCACACGCTGGTGATGGTTGCTGGAACCTATCAGACCTTGGTGTTGAGGACTGAATACTAGTTTAAAGGCATCGGTCAGCTGGCCACCTTCTCCACCGCTCTTCCTCTGACCGAACAAAGCCTCAGAAACATGTTGTCCAGCACCAGGAAATGGTACCCTCCCTGGGTCTAGAAATGCATTACACACAATTTTCTTCAAGGCCTCCTGAAGATGTTTCATCCTCTGCTCCCTCTGCGAAGGCAGGATGAGTTCTGCAACCTTACCCTTTTAACGTGGATCAAGAAGGGTTGCCAGCCAGTAATGATCCCTCTCCTTAATACCATGAATCCTAGGGTCCTTTTGCAGGCTTTTCAGAATCAGGGAGGCCATGTAGTGTAAGTTTGCAGAGGCATTTGATTCTGAGTCCTGTTGGGTTACCAAGGATCATATTATCCGTAACTACCTCCTCCCAGCCATGTACAATTTCTTGGGTTTCTGGGGACTGAAAATCATCCTTTGAAGACTGCTGCGTGTTATCCTCGACATCAATGCTGACACAATTCTCCTCCTCCTCCTCTTCTTCCTGTGTGTTTGGTGGACCCACAGGAATGCTATCTGGGTAAAGGGGGCCTTGAGAGGAAAGGAAGTCCTCCTCTTACTCCCTCTGTTCTGCCTCAAGTGCCCTGTCCATGATTCCACAAAGGGTGGAAGGAAGTCTAGAGGGACAGTGTCACTGATGCATGCATTGTCGCTGCTCACCATCCATATGACCCCCTCAAATGGTGACAGGACAGTGCATGCATCCTTTATCAGTAGCCACTGGTGTGGTGAAAAGAAGCCAAGCTCCCCTGACCCTGTCCTGGTGCCATACTCGCACATGTACTCATTGATAGCCCTCTGCTATGTGTGCAATGGCTGCAGCATTGCCAACGTCGCTTTCCCCCTGGTGGGCATGTCACAAATGAGGCGGTTGATGGGCAAGTTGCATTCCCTTTGAATGTCAGCCAGCCAAGCACCAACATTGTATGACTGGCAGAAATGACCACAGACTTTTCTGGCATGCCTCAGGAGATCTTGTAAACCTGGGTACCTGGTCAAGAAATGCTGCACAACCAAATTCAGGACATGTGCCAAACATGGAACAAGTGTCCCACAGAGGAAGAAAAAGAGAAGGGAGGGGAACATACTGATGTTGTCGCAGAATCACCACTAGCTTTTTGGAGGCATGGTGGCGGAAAACAAGCTCCAACACTGAACCCTGTCCTGCATCCATTCCAGCTGCCAGCAGAGTTACCCAATGCACCGTGAAGGAAAGGTAACATCCCTGCCCATGCCTGTTGGACCATGGATCAGCTGTAATATGAACCTTACTGCTGACCGTTCTGTCCAACGAGGCCAAAACATTGCCTTCCACATGGCAATAGAGGCTTATGTGAAAAGAAATGGCGTTTTGGCACCTGCCACTGTGGTACAACACATTCCCCAAATTCACGAAAGGGGGCTGAGTCCAGCTGAAAAGACAGTTGCAGTGCTAGCGATTTGGCCAAGCTAGCATTTAGATGCTGAGCATTAGGGATGAGCTTGAAGTTCGAGTCGAACGTACGTTCGACTCGAACATCAGCTGTTCGCACGTTCGACGAATACCGAACGTTATGGGCCGTTCGTGCCAAATTCATGTGGCGCTCACGGCCCACAATGCACTGCGCCATCGCAGTGCATTGCTGGCTCATGATTGGCCAAGCATGCACTGTGACCCCACATGCTTGGCCAATCACAGCGCCGGCAGCGAGGAGAGCCATGATTGGCCACAGGCAGGATGCCTGTGGCCAATCATAGCTCAGGCTGTGTAGTACACGCCCCACACTATATAAGGCCGCCAGCTCGGCGGCCTTGTGTAGTATGTTGGTGTCTGTAGGAGTTAGTGGGTGTTCTCTGTGTACCTTCAACACAGTATACACCGTTCGTTATTGGCCGATTTAGCGTTCTTGCTCTTCTGTAATTGAGCTTTTAGCAATCTGCAGGAGATTGTGCGTGTTGTCTGCATGCCCTGACCGCAGTATACACCATTATATCCACCTATATAGCTAGCTATATTGCTCTTCTGTAATAGAGCTTGCAGTCAGTTGTAGGAGAGTGTGCGTGTTGTCTGCGTGCCCTGACCGCACTATACACCATTATATCCACCTATATGGCTAGCTATATTGCTCTTCTGTAATAGAGCTTGCAGTCAGTTATAGGAGATTGTGCGTGCTGTCTATGTGCCCTGACCGCACTATACACCATTATATCCACCTATATAGCTAGCTATATTGCTCTTCTGTAATAGAGCTTGCAGTCAGTTGTAGGAGATTGTGCGTGTTGTCTGCGTGCCCTGACCGCACTATACACCATTATATCCACCTATATAGCTAGCTATATTGCTCTTCTGTAATCGAGCTTTCAGTCAGTTGTAGGAGCTTGTGCGTGTTGTCTGCGTGCCCTGACCGCACTGTACACCATTATATCCACCTATATAGCTAGCTATATTGCTCTTCTGTAAAAGAGCTTTCAGTCAGTTGTAGGAGATTGTGCGTGTTGTCTGCGTGCCCTGACCGCACTATACACCATTATATCCAAACTGCTGGTTGCAAGCTGAGCAGTGGAGCCTTGAGTGGAGTGTCAATAAGTATTGCTTTTTGACTGCTGGTGACTGCTGGGTTGCATTTTTAGGTTCTTTTGGGGCTTTTTCTTGTAGATTTTTAATACCCTTTTCTGACACTTTTTAAATAGTGTTTTTTTTTTTCCTTTCCTTCCTTCAGCCTACTAATTAAGGGGAGGGTTTAATTGGGCACAGGTGCTTGAGGTCTATATAAGTTTGGGTAGAACTCATTTGAGCCTGCTCATCTTGAGTCTGTGAGAACTCTGTCTAAGTGGAACTGGTCCAAGTGGTGAGTTAAAAACCAGAGTTAGTGGAACTGGTCCAAGTGGTGATTTAAAAACCAGAGTTAGTGGAACTGGTCCAAGTGGTGAGTTAAAAACCAGAGTTAGTGGAACTGGTCCAAGTGGTGAGTTAAAAACCAGAGTTTAAAACAGGAGGTTATAACAGGGGTCATAGTAGCTGTGTAGGGTGAGTACCTGTGTGTCTGAGTAGTGTGTGTGTGTATATCGTTAGTACTTGTGCATTGTGTGTGCACGCTGGTCTGTGAGTACCTGTGTACTGTCTTGTTGAGTATTAGTGTCAGGAAGCTAGTTGTTAGGTAATTTGGACTGGGTATAATCTCTAATCCTCCTTAAATTAATAGGTACGATGACTGGCGGGTGTGGAGAGGCGACTCGGTGTACATCTTGCGGCATGTATACGTTCCTTGATCATCTGATCGAGGGTGCATACTGCTGTGCAAAATGTAAGCACATTGTTTCACTGGAAGCCCAGGTTCTGAATCTGGGGAAGCAACTGTCAGCACTGAGAGGCCCCTCCACCCTAAATGAGAACCAAGAATGTACACGGCAGGTGCCGGCAGGGGCCAGCACAGAGGTGGGTGGAGACAAGGAGGTGCAGGCACTAGCAGAGAGTAGATGAGTGACAGTCAGGAAGGGTAGAGGGGCAAGTGCCAGGGAGGCCGATCCAGGGCTGGAGCATCCCAATAAGTACGTTCCATTGAGTGACATTGGTGATCCCAGTCCGGGACCAGCACTGCTGGAGCTGAGGGATTCTCTTAGCTGCCAGGAGAAGAACTCCTCCAGTGAGGGGGGGGGGGGGGAGCGAAGGGAAAGGAAAGACAGATTCTGGTGGTAGGGGACTCAATTCTTAGGAGGACAGAGAGGCCAATCTGTAACAACAACCTGAAGTGCCGAACTGTATGTTGTCTGCCGGGCGCTCGGGTTCGGCACATCACGGATCTGGTGGACAGATTACTGGGAGGGTCTGGGGAAGACCTAGCTGTCATGGTGCAAGTTGGCACCAATGACAAAGTCAGAGGCAGATGGAGTGTCCTAAAGAATGATTTTAGGGACTTGGGAGCTAAGTTGAGGAAAAGGACCTCCAAGGTAGTATTCTCAGGAATACTACCAGTACATCGAGCCACACCAGAAAGGAAGAGGGAGATTAGGGAAGTAAACAAGTGGCTCAAAAGCTGGTGTAGTAAGGAGGGGTTTGGGTTCCTGGAGGACTGGGACGACTTCTCAGTCGATAACCGGTACTATAGAAGGGACGGACTGCACCTAAATGAGAAGGGTGCAGATCAGCTGGGATTAAGGATGGCCAAAAAGTTAGAGGGTTTTTTAAACTAGGTAGTGGGGGGGAGAGGGTTCAGAGATAGAGATAGTCAGCGTGGAGCATATTCCAGAGGGTAATATTAGGGACATTAGTGGTAGGGTAACCAAAGCACATAAACCCAAGGTAAATATAGTAGCAAGTCCTAGTTGTAATCTTGGAACACCCAAGAGGATAGTATGTGACCGGTCAAAATATATTAATACATTAAAATGTTTGTTGGCCAATGCCAGAAGTCTGGTAAGCAAAATAGGCGAGTTGGAAGCTCTGGTGCATCAGGAGAGCTATGATGTAATCGGTATTGCTGAAACTTGGCTTCATTCCTCACATGACTGGGCTATTAATATTCCTGGCTATGCACTCTTTCGGAAAGACAGAGTAAAAAGAAAAGGTGGAGGGGTCTGTCTGTATGTGAGAAATGATCTCAAAGCGAGTGAGAAAGAGGACCTGTTGGATGGAGAGTGTGATGAGTCTGAGGCATTATGGGTGGAACTGCATACAGATGCGCGTAGTTCAAAGTTAATCATTGGAGTTTGTTATAGACCACCCAATGTTAATGAGGAGGTGGAGACTTAGCTCCTTGCACAGATAGAAAGGGCTGCGACAGTGATAATAATGGGGGATTTTAACTACCCAGAAATTGACTGGGGTAATGGCACTGCTGGGACAGTTAAAGGGAAAATATTTGTAAACCTATTACAGGACAATTTTATGGTACAGTTTATTGAGGCCCCAAATAGGAATGATGCTCTGTTGGACCTGGTAATCTCAAACCATGCAGAACGTATTACTAATGTTCAGATAAAGGAACATCTGGGTAGCAGTGACCATAACATGATTTCATTTGATGTTAGCTGTAAGCAGAAATCACATACGGGAAAGATAAAAACACTTAATTTCAAGAGAGCAAATTTTACAAGGATGAGGGCTGCTCTCCAAGACTTAGACTGGGAGATAATATTGGCACCAATGGGCACAGAACAGAAATGGGAATTCTTCAAAAAGCTTGTTTGTGATCTCACGGCAAAGTATATTCCCATGGGCAATACGTTTAAAAGGTTAAAAATAAAGCCGATGTGGCTCACGGCCAAAGTAAAAAAAGCTATAAACTATAAAAAAGAGCTTTCAAAAAATATAAAAATGAAGGAACGCTAGTGTCATTTAAATGTTACAAGGAATATAACAGAATATGTAAAAAGGAAATAAAGGATGCAAAAATTCAAAATGAAAGACAGATTGCAAAAGACAGTAGGACAAACCCCAAAAAATTCTTCAAATATATTAATAGTAAAAAGGTTAAGTCTGAGCATGTAGGCCCTTTGCAAAATAATCTGGAGTGGGTGACTGGGGACAAAGAGAAGGCTAACTTATTAAATACTTTCTTCAGCTCTGTGTATACAAAGGAGCATGGGGGAGCTCATGTCCATAATGGGGGTGGTATTGACGCAGCCCCAAATCCACAATGGCTCATAAGTGATATGGTCCAGAAATATTTGGACAGAATAAAGGTGGATAAAGCACCTGGACCTGATGGCATCCACCCACGGATCCTAAAAGAATTGAGCTCTGTAATTTCAAAGCCATTGTATCTAATTTTTTGGGACTCATTAATGACAGGAATAGTACCACTGGATTGGCGCAGGGCCAATGTGGTGCCTATATTTAAAAAGGGAACAAAGTCTTTACCAAGTAATTATAGACCCGTTAGTTTAACTTCTATAGTTGGGAAGATACTGGAGGGATTAATAAAAGACCACATTGACGAGTCTTGCAGGAAAAAAATATTTTGAGCAACAGACAGCATGGATTCATGAAAGACAGAAGTTTTCAGACAAACCTTATTCCTTTTTATGAGGTGGTAAGTAAAACCTTGGACAGAGGGGTGGCGGTGGACGTGATATATTTGGATTTTGCAAAAGCGTTCGATACAGTTCTGCACACACGGCTCATGTGTAAGGTAAAGTCTACAGGTTTGGAAACATCAGTTTGTAGATGGATAGAAAACTGGCTAAAAGACGGCATTCAGAGAGTAGTGGTTAATGATTCTTACTCTGAATGGTCTAAGGTTATCAGTGGTGTACCCCAAGGTTCAGTGCTGGGACCCTTGCTTTTTAATATCTTTATAAATGATATTGGGTCTGGGATCAAAAGTAACATTTCTGTCTCTGCAGATGACACCAAGCTATGCAGTGCAATAACGTCCTTACAGGATGTCACCAATTTACAAGCCAACCTCAATGCTCTGTCTAATTGGGCGACTATGTGGTAGATGAGGTTTAATGTTGAGAAATGTTATGCACTTGGGGGCTAAGAATATGCATGCATCATACACGCTAGGGGGAGTACAACTGGGGGAATCCATAGTGGAGAAGGATCTGGGGGTTTTGGTAGATCATAAGCTCAATAATAGCATGCAATGCCAAGCTGCGGTTTCCAAAGCGAGCAAAGTCCTTTCCTGTATTAAGAGAGGTATGGACTCCAGAGAGAGAGATATCATTTTGCCCCTGTTCAAATCATTAGTAAGACCTCATCTGGAATATGCCGTTCAGTTTTGGGCACCAGTTCTCAAAAAGGATATCGAGGAACTGGAGAAAGTGCAGAGAAGGGCAACCAAACTGATAAGAGACATGGAGGAACTCAGCTATGAGGAAAGATTAGAGGAACTGAATTTATTCACTCTTGATAAGAGGAGATTAAGGGAGGATTTGATCAACATGTACAAATATATAAGGGGTCCATATAGGGAACTTGGTGTCGAGTTATTCACTTTACAGTCAACAAAGAGGACAAGGGGGCACTCTTTACGTCTAGAGGAGAAAAGATTTCATCTCCAAATATGGAAAGGTTTCTTCACAGTAAGAGCTGTGAAAATGTGGAATAGACTCCCTGCAGAGGTGGTTATGGCCAGCTCAGTGGATTGCTTTAAGAAAGGCCTGGATTATTTCCTAAGTGTACGTAATATAACTGGGTACTAAAATCTATAGGTAAAGTTGATCCGGGGAAAATCCGATTGCCTCTCGGGGGATCAGGAAGGAATTTTTTCCCCTGCTTTAGCAAATTGGATCATGCTCTGCTGGGGTTTTTTTGCCTTCCTCTGGATCAACTGTGGGTATAGAATTGGGTATATGGGCTGGTATGATATTTATATATATATATATATATATATATATATTTTTTTTTTTTTTTTGGTTGAACTGGATGGACTTGTGTCTTTTTTCAACCTGACTAACTATGTAACTATATCCACCTATATAGCTAGCTATATTGCTCTTCTGTAATAGAGCTTTCAGTCAGCTGTAGGAGATTGTGGGTATTGTCTGTGTGCCCTGACTGCAGTATACACCATTATCCACCTATATAGCTCTTCTCTAATTGAGCCATCTGCCATCTGCAGGAGTTAGTTGGTGTTGTGTGCCTCCAGCACAGCACAGTATACACCAGTATCTACCCTTTAATTCCTGTTCTATAATAAAGGCATCTGCAGGAGTTAGTGGGTGTTGTGTGCCTCCAGCACAATATACACTACCCAATTGCTGGTTTTCCTATCTCCCTTCAGGCCATTACCATGTCTGGAAGGCCAACAAGGATAGGCAGACAGGCACGAGCCGATAAAAGAGGGCAAGCAGGCTCTGTGTCTAGAGACATCAGTGCTGGTCGTGGACACGGTGCATTGTCATCATCAGCACGTGGCCACGGGACATGCTTGTCCTTATTTCCGGCAGCTGGACATGTTGAGCCGCATCATGCCGAAGACTTGGTAGAGTGGATGACCAAGCCCTCTTCATCCTCCTCATCCTCTCTCTCCCAGGCTCAGGGTACTAGGAAAGCAGCTGCCAACGCATCGTCTTCCCTCGTCTCAATGTCATCATCAGTGACTCCTTCCCTAGACCCACCACGTCCTCCTGAGGAGTCCCCTGAAGTCTTTGAGCACACTGTTGGGTACATGCTCCAGGAGGATGCCCGGTGTTTTGTAGGCTCTGATGATGATACTCAGCTAGAGGAAGGCAGTAGCGTGAGCGCAGAGAGAGGGGATGCTCAAGAAGGATAGCAATCTGGCAGTCATGTTCCACAAGCGGCAACATACTGCCAGGTTTGCTCCAGCGAAGAAGAGGGAGGGGATGATGAGGGCACTGACTCTATGTGGGTGCCTGGTAGGAGAGAGGAGGAGGAGGAGACACATGTCCAACGAGGCAGGATGCCCTCCGGGGGCCAGCTTAGGGGCAGCACACCGACTGAATCACACCGTAGAGCTCCGCCTGTGCAGGGCGCTGCCTTTGCATGTTATTCTAAAAGTTCTTTGGTGTGGGCCTTTTTTGAGACAAGTGCATCAGATCGCACCACTGCTATTTGCAACATATGTCTCAAGCGTATTTCGCGTGGCCAAAACATCAGCCGCTTGGGCACCACATGCTTGACCAGACATATGTTGACCTGCCATGCAGCTCGTTGGCAAGCGTACCTCAAAGACCCACACCAAAGAACAAAGCGGACCTCTCCTTGCTCCTCATCAGCTGGGATCTCCAACCCCACTAGACCTTCAGTCCTCTCTGAAACCTGCTCTGAGAGGAATGAAGGTGTAGAATTAGGTGTGTCACAGCCAAGTGCTTCCGGCACTCTGCTAGCAGTACACCCATGTCCAATTATAGCAGGCAAATTTCCCTGCCCCAGCTGCTGGACCATCAAAAGAAGTTCACTCCCAGCCATCCACATGCCCAGCGGTTGAATGCTAGCTTGGATAAATTGCTAGCACTTCAACTGCTGCCTTTTCAGTTGGTAGACTCGGCCCCCTTACGTGAGTTTGTACAATCTGCGGTTCCTCAGTGGCAGGTCCCCAAATGCCACTTTTTCTCACGGAAGGCGATTCCAGCTCTCTACCGGCATGTGGAAGGCAATGTCCTTGCCTCACTGGACAGGGCGGTCAGTGGTAAGGTGCATATTACCGCTGACTCATGGTCCAGCAGGCATGGACAGCGACGTTACCTGTCTTTCACGGCCCATTGGGTCACTCTTCTGGCAGCTGGGAAGGATGCAGGACAAGGTGCAGTAGTGTTGGAGGTTGTTCCGCCACCACGCCTCCAAAATGCTACTACTGGTTGTGACACACCTCTCTCCTCAACCCCCTCCTCTTCTTCTTCCTCCATGGCCTCTTCCAGTGCTCAGTCCTCAGAACCAGCGGTGCACTGTAGGCGTTCCAGGGGCTACGGAAGTACGCAAGAAAAACGATGCCATGCCGTGCTTGCGCTGGTTTGTTTGGGGGACAGGAGCCACACTGGGGCAGATATTTTGTCAGCACTGCAGGGGCAGGCCGAGAGGTGGTTGATGCCACGCCACCTTAAGCCAGGAATGGTGGTTTGCGACAATGGCACCAACCTCCTCTCTGCCCTCCGACAGGGACAACTGACCCATGTGCCCTGTGTGGTTAACATCCTTAACCTGGTGGTGCAGCGGTTCTTGGGCAGGTACCCGGGGCTTACAGGATGTCCTGAAGCAGGCCAGGAAAGTCTGTGTGCATTTCCGCCGATCATTTAATGCCTGTGCTCGGCTGGCTGAGCTCCAAAAGGAGTTGAACCCTCCCAAGAACCGACTTATATGTGATATGCCCACCAGGTGGAACTCAACGTTGGCCATGCTGTAGCGGCTGCACACGCAGCAGAGGGCCATCAATGAGTACCTATGCGACTACAGAACAAGGACAGGGTCAGGGGAGCTCCGTTTTTTCTCACCACGCCAGTGGGGCATGATCAGGGATGCATGCACTGTCCTGTCACCGTTTGAGGTGGCCACAAGGATGGTGAACAGTGACAGTGCATGCATCAGTGACACTGTACCGCTTGTCCACCTGTTGGAGCATACGCTGCATGGAATAATGGACAGGGCACTTGAGGCAGAACAGAGGCAGGAAGAGGAGGACTTCCTTGCCTCTCAAGGCCCCCTTTATCCAGACAGTGTTCCTGCTGTCCCACCCATCACACAGGAAGAGGAGGAGGAGGAGGAGGAGGATGATTGTGTCAGCATGGAGGTGGAGGCTGGCACTCAGCATTAGCAGCAGCAGCAGTCTTGTAGGGATGATTTACAGTCCCAAGAAACCCGTGGACTTGTATGTGGCTGGGAGGAGGTAGCTTTGGATCATGTTGTCCTTAGTGACCCAGAGGACTCCGGACCGAATGCCTAACCTACGCTGCATGGCCTCCCTGATCCTGCAAAGCCTGCGGAAGGCTCCTCGTATTCTTCGGATCAAGGAGAGGGACCATTACTGGCTGGCCACTCTCCTTGATCCACGGTACAAGGGTAAGGTTGTCTTATCTTTCCATCGCAGAGGGAGCAGAGGATGAGACATCTCCGGGAGGCCTTGCAGAAAGGTCTGTGCAATGTGTTCCCGGAGACTGGGAGGTTACAAACTCCTGGTCCTGGACAACGTGTTGCTGAGGCATCGGTCAGAAGGAGCTGTGGAGAAGGTGGCCGTCTGACCGATGGGTTCAGCCAATTTTTTAGTCCGCAGCCCCAAGGTATGATCGGTTCCAGCAACCATCGCCAGCGTCTGATTTACATTGTGCAGGATTACCTAGGGGCAAGGTCAGACTTGGACACCTTTCCCACCGAAAATCCTCTGGCTTGCTGGGTCTTTTGGATGGATCACTGGCCAGAGCTTGCACAGTATGCAATTGAGCTACTGGCCTGTCCTGCATCCAGCATTCTTTCAGAATGCACCTTCAGTGCTGCTGGTGGCTTTGTTACCGATCACAGGGTGCGCCTGTCCACCGGCTCGGTTGATCGATTGACCTTCATAAAGATGAATCAGTCTTGGATCACCCACAGCTACCAAGCACCTGAAGTGGATTTAACCCAATAATTTTTTTTTTATATATCACATCCCTTCAATACTGCCTATGCTGAGCGACTGTCCTGTTATGTTGATTGTCTATCCTCTTCCTCCTCCGCTGATATGTTGGAAGAACATTTTTGGTTCTGGGTGATGCCACAAGCCCAATTTTCAGCCCCTGTTTAACAGGGGCGTTTAATTACAATTTTTGATGCAATGCTTTGCAGCAGGGCTCATTCCTGCACTACAACTAGGGTATATGGGAGAGGTTGCAGTGTCGTGGCACCAGTGCCACAAGCCCAATTTTTCAGCCCCTGTTTAACAGGGGCATTTAATTACAATTTTTGATGCAATGCTTTGCAGCAGGGCTCATTCCTGCACTACAACTAGTGTATATGGGAGAGGTTGCAGTGTCGTGGCACCAGCACCAGTGCCTAAGGCCCAATTTTTCAGCCCCTGTTTAACAGGGGCATTTAATTACAATTTTTGATATAATATTTCACAGCAGGGCCCGTTCCTGTGCCCACCGAGAGTAACTCTGAGGACTTATAGTGTTGTGGCACCAGCACCACAACCACCAAAGGCCCAATTTTTCTACCACTGTTCAACAATGGCATGTAATTACAATTCTTGATATAATCGTTTACAGCAGGGCACTCCATAGTCCACCAAGAGTCACTTTGAGGGCTTACAATGTTGTGGCAACACCAACACCTTGTTCCGCCATTTCTGCAGAGCATATAGGGCAGGCCCCTACTTTCAAACATCCAACTTACAAACGTCTCCTACTTGCAAACGGAAGGAGACAACAGGAAGTGAGATGAAAAAAGACGGACGGCAAAACAAATTATACGGGGTGATAACCCTTCCCTATGTTTTCCAAAAATCTTAAAAATAGATTTTTTGACTGGAGCTACACTTTAAAAAATGTACCAGTTCAAAATTACAAACAGATTCTACTGAACACAACAAACCTGCACAGTCCCTGTCTTGTTTGCACCGCCTGTATTCTGCTGTTCTGAGTATATAGGGCCTGGGGGCCCCACGTCTTTCCTTTTTTTAATATGGGTACAGGGTTCCCCTTAATATCCGTAGAAGACCCAAAGGGGCTGGTAATGGGCAGGGGGGGCTACCCATGCCATTTTTCTCAATGATTTTCATCCATATTGTCGGAGCCAGATATTACATTAAAAATCGCAAGCAGTTTTAAATGACTTTTTTTCCGTTAAATGTCATTTTGTGCAGGGACTGGACCTAAACACGGGAAACACGTGGCACTTCACAGGCATACTATAGACACCCCCCAGGCACGATATTTAAAGAAATATTTCACTTTATTTTTTTCACTTTACTCGTCATTAAAATCAGTGCTCCCGCCAAAATGGCCATTTTTAAAAACATTTTAGGCATTGACCCATGTCTCCTGGGGCAGGAGCCAGGTCCCCAAACCCTTTTTAGGACAGTATCTTGCATATTGGCCATTAAAATTAGCACTTTTTATTTCGAACGTTTGAGTCCCATAGACTTCAATGGAGTTCTAAATTTCGTACGAATTTGCGGTTCGTTCGAAAGTTCTGATGTGAACCGGGGGGGTGTTCAGCTCATCCCTACTCTAAACATTATTTCCATGTGCAATAGTCATGGTCCTAACAAGAGTAAGGGTTTGGGCACTATTTATTTTCAGGGAGCTGTAGTAAATTGTTTTTTTGAGAGTATTTTTGCACCAGTGCTATAGTGAATACCGTTTTAACGCTAATTACCATGATTAGCGCTAATTAGCAGTAATTACCTCTAATTAGCATGTGCCGCTATAGTAAATCACCCCCCTAGAGTCCTTCTAGCTTGAAATGACATAACTTAACATAGCTCATCCCCCACAGCTATTACCCTTTTGTATAACTTGACCTTCCCTCCTAGATTGTAAGCTCTAACGAGCAGGGCTCTCTGATTCCCCCTGTATTGAATTGTATTGTAATTGCCCTAATGTTGTAAACTGTTGGCGCTATATAAATCCTGTATAATTATAATAAAAATATGAATTATAAAGAAGACAGCAGTAGTAACAATTAAAAAAGGACTAATCATTTAATTACCATGCTTTCATTCTAGATATATCCCAGGTTCACACTGTCCAGGAGACAGGTTGTTGCTAACACAAAATCAACAGTGATAGTTCTGGAGACAAAAGATCCACTTTAATTTAATGCAAGTTACTGGACACTGTAAACCTTCTATTCATCCATTTTTCCACTGACTTGGCAAGTGACTGTGGTTAAATACGGTCACAATTGCAAGGTGACACTTGTCCGAGGCTCACACATGTGTAACTATATATTCCATAACATTGTCTACTTACCTGTGGTAGCATAGAATCCTGTTGTTGCAACAGGTAATTACACATATCAACTGAGGTTGTTTAGATTCCTATCGCTATTTGAAAGGAGTTTTTAATGTGTTTTTACATTTTGTTTGGTGAATAATAAAACCGCTGTATTGTATATAAAGGACATTATTTAATGTATATCCCATATATATATATATATATATATATATATATATATATATATATATATGTACATTTCCCATAGTTATCTCTAAAATAGAAGGTTACTTGTGTGTTAATTTATATAGTTACAAGTGTAATTGTTTATGGGAATGGCATGGTACTGGTATATTATACTAACACAAAAACTCCTGCTGACAGAAAAGAATTTAAGAATAAATATAATGCAAAAGAAAATTTACAATGAAACATTTTTCAAAGAAGTAAAATGGTACCGTAAACACTTTAGGAGCTATTTTTGGTTGTGTTGAATAATCAACATTGGTACTGGTCTTACATTTTGGAGTTCTAAATTTCGTACGAATTTGCGGTTCGTTCGAAAGTTCTGATGTGAACCGGGGGGGGTGTTCAGCTCATCCCTACTCTAAACATTATTTCCATGTGCAATAGTCATGGTCCTAACAAGAGTAAGGGTTTGGGCACTATTTATTTTCAGGGAGCTGTAGTAAATTGTTTTTTTGAGAGTATTTTTGCACCAGTGCTATAGTGAATACCGTTTTAACGCTAATTAGTAAAATGGTACCGTAAACACTTTAGGAGCTATTTTTGGTTGTGTTGAATAATCAACATTGGTACTGGTCTTACATTTTGAGGACTCCAATACTTCTGAATACATTCAGTTTAGTGGTTAGTTTCACCTTGGGCTTTATTGAGTGGGGATTGTAATTGGTGTCCACCTGGGTATTTAGGCTTGGGACACATCTGTAGGGTCTGTCATCTCCTATTTTCTATATGTGGGTTCACCTTACTATATTTAGGTATGTTGAATTTGTTTATCTGGGGGGGGGGGACTTTTTGAATGGAATGTGTCCATATTTGCATTTTAAGGTGCACAAGATTTGTTCCATATGACAAATACATTTGTTCTTTTCCAATAATTATAATTCCAACCAGATATTTGTCCACACAGATTTAATTTAATTACTGAAGCATTGAGTTGGGCCAATAAATTGTGCCTTGTAGAGTTCATGCTCCCTGCTGATTGGAAAAATCAGGCTCTGTCCCGGCAGGGGTGTCTGCAGAGAGACTACTGCTTCCACACACAGAACAAGGGTCCAGCTCTGTAGCAATGCTGGCAGGAGTCAGACTTTTTCTTTAAGGCTGTTCTACTTTGTAAAGAAAACAAACTGTAAAACTTTGAACATCTTTTGTTTTGATGAACCTGGAAGGTATTTAGGTGATTTAAACCGAAAGTTCCATTGGACTTTATACCATTACAATACTAAGATAAAAATGTTAAACTGAATATACAGCAATTCACTATACAAGCATAAAGATAATTTCCAATGTTCTGGTAGATAGCCAGGTAATTATGGCATTAGAGTATTCCTATTATAGTATAAAAAATAAATATATTATTAATTATTATTACGATTATTATTTCGATAGAAAATGCATAGATAATGCCAACAAATAATGATAATAATTTTCAGCAAAGTGTTGTCTTTATAATTGTTCTTTCGTACTATAGCCTTCCTAGTTCCTTTATTTCAGAAATCCAGGAAGGCTTATTTCCTAAGTACTGAACTGTTGAACTTGTAAAGTCTAAGGTTAAAGACAACTCAAGCAAGTCAGTTGAGGTGCACTGTTTCATTTTCAATACAAACCATTGCTTTTTGAAGTCACTGGCTATTGTTACACATTCTATTATGCAATTGTTTTAATGCACGATATGATATGCAAATGTCATCTATATGATGTATCCTGCTGCTAATGTTGAGCACTTAACAGCTCTGTTGCATTAATGTGATGTGAATGAGTTTAAGCTACATAATCTGTGCATTCATGATAAAAGTAAAAACAGTGTCTGCAAGCCTGCAAGCTATCAAGACACAATCTGATTAACATTTTGTATACAATTTGAAAGAAAATGCTATTAAAAAAAAATGAAACCTGTCTGCAAATATAAAATGAAACCTGTCTAAGAATGAGTAATAGCTGAAAAATTCTGAACACATATTATACTCTCTAATTTAGCCATGTAACTGTAATTTTAAAATCTTATTGGACTTGGCTGATTGTTTTTTTTATTTTTTTTAACTTGTTTTAACTAATAAGGAATGATAGTGTAAGGGCTTACCTAGATTGGAGTCCATGTTGCAGAGATGTAGGCTCACCCTTGCAAATAAACACAGCCCACAGTAACAAACAGATAAGCTACCTGGGCTGTGAATCTGTGCACGGGGGCTTGACAGGAATTTGCCAAAGGATTGTCCAGGTAAAGCCGTAGTCAGGGATTCCAGAAGACAGAATAAACGATATACAAGCCAGGGTCGGTAGCCGGGGTCAGTCTTGGAACTCAGGAACTCAGGAACTCAGGAACCTTTGGCAACAAGAGACAATGAACTGACAAAGCCCTCAGAGTGAGGCAGTGTTTTATACCCTAGCTGATTAGGTAACCTGCCACAGCTGATCCAAGAGTGAAAGGTACAAACAGAATTGCCCACAGTACTAATGCAAAACTAGACATGGCTGGAAAGCAGGCAGAATAGAACTGAGGTGTGGCTCAGAGGTAAGGTAACGGGAACAACTACTGGCAGTCATGAGTTCAATACCACCCAGAGCCACTTGAGGCGTGACTACACCTGGCTGTCCAAAATACACGGTAGGGACCGTGACAGTTCCCTCCCCTTAGGAATGCCCTCAGAGCATGGAACATCCTATTTCTTTTGGGCTTTCTTAGTTTTAGAAGTTCCAGTTGGGTAGACTTTCGTCGCTCGCAAGGCTCTTTCGAAAGTCTTCAGGTCCTGCTTACGGACTATGGTGCCATTTGAGGCATACGTACAGTCAGGAGATAGCGGGGTCACCGGCACAGGAACAGGAACTTCAAGCGGGGTCACCGGCACAGGAACTTCAAGCGGGGTCACCGGCACAGGAACTTCAAGCGGGGTCACCGGCACTTCAACAGGAGAAACAGGCACCGACACTTCGAGCTGGATAGCAGGCAGAGATTCAGGGACAGCAGGAAGGATCCTAGAAGTACCCACTTGGAGAACCTTAGACCGAGGTGGGCGAATTGGACAGAGAGATATAAGATGCCCTCTCCCCCCACAGTAAAAACAAAGACCACAGTCTCTCCTCCGCTCTCTTTCACCTTGGGATAGCTTGAGCCGGATGGCCCCTATCTCCATGGGTTCTACGTCTCCCAGGGAAGGTGTGCGTGTGACCTTAGGAGCGTCTAGGCTTTGTGGGGTAAGGACTTCAGCTTCATGACTTGGAACATACTGTGATGGCATGGAGTCGTATCTGTACCGGGTACTTCTGTCCTTGGATTCCCGCAGGCCACGTGAGCAAAGAGTAGACTTGGGAACTCTGGTCTTAGAAACACGAATGTAAGAATCCAGAGCAAACATGAATGCCTCCCAGCTATCCAAGACTGGACTCCTTTCCTGTAAAAGCTGATGAGCCCATGTTTTGCATTGTCCAGTGAGCAGGTTGATGGAAGCACGAATCTTAATAAAGTCAGTGGCATAGGTCCTAGGCTTAAGGGCAAACAACAGCTCACAATCCATCTTAAAACAAAAGAAGGATGCACGATTACCATCAAACTTCTCAGGCATCAAAACAAACGGTTCTGGACATGCAGGTTCCAGGGTTGGGTGTACTGTGCCTCTAAACAAACGGACTTCTTGCTGCAGCTCAGCAATGGTCTGGCCCAAGCTGGAGATTTGTAGAGCAAGGGAGGTGAGCATCCTGTACATCTCTGCGGACTCCCTGTTGGTCAGTTCATTATGTAAGGGCTTACCTAGATTGGAGTCCATGTTGCAGAGATGTAGGCTCACCCTTGCAAATAAACACAGCCCACAGTAACAAACAGATAAGCTACCTGGGCTGTGAATCTGTGCACGGGGGCTTGACAGGAATTTGCCAAAGGATTGTCCAGGTAAAGCCGTAGTCAGGGATTCCAGAAGACAGAATAAACGATATACAAGCCAGGGTCGGTAGCCGGGGTCAGTCTTGGAACTCAGGAACCTTTGGCAACAAGAGACAATGAACTGACAAAGCCCTCAGAGTGAGGCAGTGTTTTATACCCTAGCTGATTAGGTAACCTGCCACAGCTGATCCAAGAGTGAAAGGTACAAACAGAATTGCCCACAGTACTAATGCAAAACTAGACATGGCTGGAAAGCAGGCAGAATAGAACTGAGGTGTGGCTCAGAGGTAAGGTAACGGGAACAACTACTGGCAGTCATGAGTTCAATACCACCCAGAGCCACTTGAGGCGTGACTACACCTGGCTGTCCAAAATACACGGTAGGGACCGTGACAGATAGTAACATCTTAACAACTTTGCACAGATCACTAATGCTCAAACAAAAGTTTCATTATTTTAGTCAAAAAGTGAATCAAAATGAAAACCATAAACATAATATGACAGTAACTTACATACGATAAAAACAACTGAGCCAAGTTGTGCCTATTCTTAGGGAAAAAATTAACAAAGTGACACAGAAGGGAAAGGTGGCAATATCTGCCTGGTGACTTATATGATCCTGCAGCAAATAGGAAATGTTTTTTTACCTGTTCTCATCTCTATGGTTAAACTTCTGGAAGTTGAACGTTGGAAGTAATAATTATGTCAACTGAGGAGTTAGCTTTGAAGGCTGCAAAGACTGTAAGTAGCAGTGACAGAATTGTTACTTAAGATGGCAGTGAAGCAGTGTGAAATAGAAGGCAGCAGGGGTCAGTGACACCGGAGAAGGATGCCACTAATTATGGTTGAAAAGAACAGGGGGTAATAGGCAGTGGCAGCAGCACAGGATGGAATAGAGAAAAATATGGATCAATGGTAGTGGAGAAGTATGAAAAGAAAACAGGGGGAATAGGGACAGTGAAGTGGGATAAGAGACAGGTCAGGGGGGGGGGTGGTGACAGCTGGGTGGAATGGGAGAGGGGGCAGATCATTAGCAGTCAGGGTGAGAAGAGAAGCAGTAAGGGTTGGGTTAAGGGTTGGGTCTCTGGGCCTCTGTTAAGGTCTGTTGACCGCAAGCAGGATGAGCCTCACCTTTAGGAGTCATTGTCCAAGCATGCTTGTTGCTGGTACTTGGGTGTCCCAGGAGTTGAGCATCAGGTAAGGACTGGAGTAGTTGAGGTGAGTAGCCAAGGTCATTGCAGGGAGTAACAAGAGACACACGTCTAAGCCAAAGGATTGAGCAGGGATGTAGTTATTACCAAAGCCAGGGCCAGGGCAAGAGACTTTCTAGCAAGGTTAGGTCAAGCAAGATCTAATTAAAGTGTTTGTAACTCTTGTAAAAACTGTCAATGCCAGCCCCTCTTTTATGTAGCCATAACACACGGTGTACATATATATGGAGACCAAAGCCTCTGAATACTGTTTTTTAGAGATCCTCAGGTCGGTCACATGACTCCTGGCCGCTCTCCTACTCCGATGTACAGGCAACAGCGGTCACGAAGGTCACATGACCACTGTGCTGGCTGATCAGCCTCAGCCTAATCAGCTGTAGCCCTTAGATGGGGAGGAGGTGTGGCCAAGAGTCACGTGACCAGCATGAAGAGCTCTGAAAAACATTATTTAGAGGCTTTGCTTTCCATAAATCTTTACATTGTGTTTTTTTAATGTACTAATAGCAGCGGGGGGGGGGGGGGGGCATTGGAGATGGCTTACAGAAACAGGAGCTGACAAATAGGCAGGTAGGGAGGGGAGAAAGCAGTGAATGATGGAGGCACACAAGCTAACCATGGTGTCAGGTCTCAGCAGCCATGATAAATCATGGTCAGTTTACAGGGGGGAGGGCAGAAGAAGGGAGGATCAGCCAGGTATTTCAGGTGTTTAAAAGGACCAAATTACACAGCACAAGTGCTGTATAACATGCTTTAAAGGAACAGGAGCCCATTTTTTTTTTTTTTAGGGTTACAGACACTTTAAATCCAGGGTATTCCGCAGGGCAGGGATAATAGCTGAGGTAGTAATAATAGTTGTGGGGGGAAACTTGTTCCTCTGCAGATATGTAAGGCCCTTTCTATTAATTCTGTTATCACAAAGTAAAGCGCAGACTTATCCAAAAGATCAGGACTCCTGAGCTACTATGTAAATTGTTTGCCCTATATAAACACCTATATTAAAGTTATACTAAAGTCTTGTTTTTTCTTCATAAAAAATAACAAACATGTTATACTTAGCTGCTCTGTGTAATGATTTTGCCCAGAATAGCCCAGATCCTCCTTTTGTCAGGTCCCTCGCTCCTGGCACCTTCCTTCTGCCAAGCGCCCCCCCCAGCAAGCTGCTTGCTTAGGGGAACCCAAGTCAAGCCACAGCTCTGTGTGTCCATTCAGACAGGGAATAACAGCACTGGGACACTTGTCAGCTACTGTGTAGCTATATGTGTTTAGCAATATAATTTTGGATCACAAAATGTATAATTTGTTCATCACATCTTCCATATATATATGCTTCTGCCTTTATAACCACTTTAAATCAAATAAAAAAATTAATTTTTTGCACTCAGACCTCTTCAAACTGTCTGACTGTTGTAATGCAATTACTTGCCAGATCTACAATAGTTTGGACTTCTACAGGATAATGTAAATCAGCACCCCTGTCACCTGATGTGGGTATAGGAGACTCTCCTATTGCTCTGATCTGCATGAGGAGTGGGTGTATGTATTAGTATCTCGATCAAGAAAAAAGGAATTCAAGTTCCTACATATACACCATGGTGGCTCAGAGTAACACAGTAATGGCATACCTTATGAAGGGGGGTGTAGGGATTCGGCTTGGTTTCTGTTTCTTTTCAGTTCTCCTTGTGTGCTTGATCAGTTCTTGCAAGGCATTGCACATACAGTGCCTTGGAAAAGTATTCATAACCCCTGACATTTTCCAAATTTTTTCATGTTACAACCACAAACATAAATTTATTTTATTGAGATTTTATGTGATAGACCAACACAAAGTGCCACATAATTGTGAAGTGGAAGGAAGATTATAAATGGTTTTAATTTTTTTTTACAAATAAATATGTGAAAAGTGTGGCATGCATTTGTATTCAGCTTCATTTACTCTGATACCCCTAACTAAAATATAATGGAACCAGGGCAGGACTGGCCTACTGGGATACCGGGACATTTCCCAGTAGGCTGCCTGCCCTGGGGCCACTTTGAGCTGTGGCTGAGGCTGCAGTGCTCCCCTCCCTCCTCCCCCTCTTATGTACATGTCACGCACAGTGGTCTCCCCAGTGTGTCACAGAGCTGAGTCTGAAATGTACTTCAGCCGCGCTGTGACAAGGGTCCTGTCCCCTCTTAGACCAGCTTGTGTGATAGGCAGAACACTGCGTCTATTTCCTGCCATTAGATTAGTGTTCTGTGTATCACACAAGCTAGTCAAGGAGGAGGCGGGACCTTTGTCACAGCGTGGCCGAAGTACATTTCAGACTCAGCTCCCTGACACAGCTGGAAGACCGCTATGTGTAATCCAAGCACTAATTGGTGAGGCTGTATGGACGGGCACAGTGAGGCTTATTGATGGGCACAGTGAGGCTTATTGATGGGCAGTGAGGCTTATTGATGGGCACAGTGAGGCTGCATGGATGGGCAGAGTAAGGCTTATTGATGGGCAGAGTGAGGCTGCATGGACGGGCACAGTGAGGCAGCATTGATGGGCACAGTGAGGCTTATTGATGGGCACAGTGAGGCTGCATGGATGGGCATAGTAAAGTTGCATGAATGGGCACAGTGAGGCTACATGGATGGACACAGTAAGGCTGCATGGATGGGCACAGTAAGGCTGCATGGATGGGCACAGTGAGGCTGCATGGATGGGCACAGTAAAGCTGCATGGACGGGCACAATGATCCTGCATGGATAGGCACACTGAGGCTGCATGGACAGGCACAGTGAGGCTGCATAGATGGGCACAGTGAGGCCGCATGGATGGGCACAGTGGGGCTGCATGGATGGGCACAGTCAGGTAGCATGCATTGATGGGCAGTGAGGCTGTATTTATGGGCACAGTTAGGCTGCATTGATGGGCACATGGAGGTTGCATGGATGGGCACAGTGAGGCTTATTGATGGCCACGGTGAGGCTGCATTGATCTCTTATATCATGCCCCCAGCCTCTGACCATCTCCTGTATCATGTCTGCAGCCTCTAACCATCTGTTGTCTTATATCATGTCTGCAGTCTCTGAGGGAGTCTGGAGAGGAGTCAAGAGTGGGAGTTCCGCCAGTATGGGGGTCATGGGAGAAGTCAGATGTGTGTGGACTGTGGAGAGGAGACTATAGGATAAAACCAGAGCCACCAAGCTGGAGCTGACTCACTGAGTCTTTCACAGTGCACCTGAGAAGAGGTCAGTATCTGATATTCAGCTCCGGCCTTTGTTTTTCAGTGCTTTCTGTTAGTTTGTTCTGACCAGCCTACCGTTTTGAAGCCATGAGGACCCTCACCCCGGACCAGAGGGTTTATAACTACCATCTGGCCAGAGCCAGAAGAGTGGCGGAGAATGCTTTTGGGATAATGGGCAGCCGGTTCCACCTATTCCTTACACCAATCAACATGGCGTTATATAAACCTAACCATATAATCCTTCCATGCTGCATTCTACACAACTAGCAGAAACTCAATGAACTATGTGGCCTCAGTTGGGCCTGAGGCCAGACTTCAACAAGAAGCCCTGATGGCGCTTGAAGCTGGCCGTCCTGGCTTGCCCCCCAAAATGCCCATGAAGTAAGACAGAAGTATGTTGAGTGCGGGTGGGGGGCCATTGATAAGCCAAAAACTGTTTAAGAAACATTTTATTCTAATTTTTTTAACTTAAACTGAAAGATTTCCTTTGATTTACTGCCTGGGTTTCTTTTAGATGTCTCCTAGGTTCTCAAATGGGCTTTTGTTTTTGGACATTTTCTTCAATAGTGCAAATGTAATATATTTGATACATGAGGTGACAATCTCTTCTTCAGTGAACTATTATTATGTTGTGGGTCTGATACACACACACATTGTATTTGTTGTTAATGTATGTAATGCATTACTGACAAAAATATTCATCATTTTCAGCACCATGAATGAATTTTGTGGATTCATGAAAATGGCGTGATTGTGGCAAATTAGAAAGCACCGTGGGAGTTATTAACTAAAGGAAATTCTACTTTGCACTTAAAAGTGCACATGAAACTCCACTGAAACTGCACTTGTAGTGCAAAGTGGATTTGCCTTTAGTAACTAACCCCTATTGTCACTGTAAACACCAGCTTACTACAAAAATTGCTATTGAGCATTGAAAGAAGAAGCAAATCCACTTTGCACTGCAAGTGTACTTGAAAGTGCACTGAAAGTGCACTTGGAAGTACAGTCACTCTAAATCTAAGGGGTAGAACTGAAATGAGTGGAAGCTCTGCTGATTTTATCATCCAATCACATGCAAGCTAAAATGCTGTTTTTTTATTTTCCTTGTATGTACCCCTCGGATCTACAGTGACTTTACTTCCAAGTGCACTTGCAGTGCAAAGTGGATTTTCTTTTAGTAAATAACCCCCATTGCTGAGTAAACATTTTAATCAAAGCACATTCACATGTGCGTTAGAAAAGATCTTTGTTGTATATTTTTTTTGTTTCACATTGTAAATATCCTTTTTTTGGTTAAACAGGCATGTTTCAAAGCATAACATACACAACTCAGGAACTTACAAAGTTCAACTTTGACAAAGTGAAGGGGTATATCAGACATGAGTATGTCAAAACTGTGTTGATCTTGCCTTCATCAGATGGGGTGATGTCACCCCCGTAAAAGCCAAATTTTGAAGATGCACACAAATTGGGATTCAAACTGGGGATTTGCCTCCTGATCCCATGCCTAATGTCAACATGTGCTAGCTTCCATCATGGGGGATCAATGGACGTGTTTTGGGGGTGCAACCCCTTCCTCTCACCTTATTGTTTTGGGAGGAAGGGGTTGCACCCACAAAACGCGTACATTGATATCCCATGATGGCAGATAGCACACGTTGACACACTGGGGGTTATTTGCGAAAGGCTAATTCATTTTGCACTACAAGTGCAAACTACAAGTGCAAAGTACACTTGAAATTGCACTGCAAGTGCACTTGGGATTGTAGTCGCTGTAAATCTGAGGGGTAGATCTGAAATGAGGGGAAGCACTGCTGATTTTTTTCATCCAATCATGTGCAAGCTAAAATGCTGTTTTTTATTTTCCTTCCATGTCCCCCTCTACAGCCACTGCACTTCCAAGTGCACTTTCAGTGCAATTTCAAGTGTACTTTGCACTTGTAGTGCAAAATTAATTTGCCTTTCGTAAATAACCCCCACTTTGTGCATCTTCAAAATTTGGTTTTTAAAATACTTTAAAAAAAAAAAATTTGAATTAAAAAATACACAAGAAAACTACAATTTTTGTGTGTTTTAGATTCTGCCTAAAACAGCAATGATGTTCTTAATTTTTTTTTTTTAACATCATTGATGTTTTCCTTTATATTTTCTAAATCACAATTGCACCCCATTCTCTCCCCGATGAGGATCTGGGCACTTTCACCAGTGAAATGAGATTCTTCTTCCGCAACATCCACATCACCTAAAGTAAAAAAACACACCATGTATTATAAATATGCAGGAACAGATATCTTAACTGAAACTGTGAAATTGTCACCTGTTGTGGTGACAATTTCACCCACTTCATAAACCTCTTCCTCCTAATCCTCTGCTTATGGTGTGGGGATTTCCCTTTTAGGAAGTGGGGTGTCCCTGGTGTCCTCAGATGTCCCAAGTCTTTTCTCCCCTATGTGAATAAAAAATAGGTATACTTAGCACACAGATATTGGAGGGCAGAAATTGGAATATGAAACATTGCTTAGAAGTGTCATACAATTGTCTGTTTTGGCAGAGTTCCAAGCTGAAGAACATTTTATTTCCTTTATAAAGCTGGAATACTTACCTTTTTTTGTTAAAGTATCACACATGTAGACACCCCTATTGTATTCACTGGAGCACCTGTGTGGAACACCCCAAAAAGTTTGATTCTGGTGTCCCACACTAGTGCTCCTGCGTCCAGATGCATAAACAGCTGCTGAGTGTCCTCTCCTTACACTGAATCAAGTTTGCATTTCATTCTAGTTACAAACCAATCTAGACAACAAACTTATTATAATACAAATAGGCATGAACAAATGTAGTTAACCTGTATCTGCCTAAAACATCTTATAAGTGGGCGAACGAACAATGTTTCCTATGACCGATTACTATGCCCATGAACATGAAAGTTGCAGTTTTAAAATGTACAACAGTAAAGAAAAGCACATGGAGCAGCACGAACATTAAGAAGAAGAATAGGAACACACGACAAAATACTTTTTTGCAGCACACTCTTGATTCTTCTGTACTGATCATGCTCCCTCAATTTGAGGTCTGACCATCGTTTCCTCAGTTGATTCTTGGATCGTCGTACCCCAAAATTTCTGTGCAGACTCTGCACAACTTTAGGCATGATCTTGGCCTTTCTCACATTTGGTTTTGGGTACTGTCCATACTTCCCATCATAGTCGGCCCCCTTGAAGATGTCCACCTTCTCCACCATCTCTATAAAGGCCATAATTGAGGCCTTCAATCTCCTCCAGTATCGGGAGGTTCGGGGCCCTGGCCTTTTGTCTTTGCACCTGTTCTCTCTCCGCCATGTGCTTTCTCACTGCGCCGAAAGACAAGGTGCGGGGCATAGACTAGAAGTGTATATAAAGCGTAACACGTGTTTCTTGTACATATGATCTGAGGGTGAAGTAATGGAAGCAATGATCGTTATAACGAAGGTATCATTTTAAGTTGGTGCATCAGTGGCCTATACTGCTTATAGATTGAGGCCTATATTGGGTCAAGATTAGGAGAGTTTTGCCTGACATTAGGGTTTGTCTTGTGTTGTGTCTTACAGAGAAAATAGAGCTATTCAATGATGAGGACTTTATCCCCATATTCATTGATATATACAGGGAGCTGTCCTGTCTGTGGCAGGTAAACCACCCCTTTTATAACAATAAACCAAAGAGGAAAGTAGCGCTGGATCAATTGCTGGAATTTGTGATGCTGGTGATCCCCACGGCAGACATCCCCTATTTGAAGGCCTTAATTGGTGGCATGAGGAGCACTCTTAATAGGGAGTGCAAGAAGGTCCAGGATTCCCTGAGATAAGGAGCAGCAGATGACATTTATGTACCCAGGCTGTGGTACTATGACAGACTGTATGTTCTGCCAGGCCAGACTGAACCCAGGCCAGCACTCTCCAATCTTCCTTCAAGGCTTCCTCCCCCCCCCCCCCCCAGCTGAGGCTTCTGGCAACCATCCTGGGCCTTTCAGGCAGCAACATGTGGAGGAGCCCAGCTTGAGTCAGGTATAGCATTCTTCAAAATATTTCTGTTTGTCAAATTAATGATTTTAAATATATGTTAGTTTTGATAACTAATTTCTGATTTCACAAAGTGTTTTACATATTTTTTTTTTCAAAAGATTTTTATTGAGGGTTTTTAACATGCAAACAAAGTAAAAACTGCAACAGCCAGTTTGATAGAAGCATACAAGAATGACACTTTGGCATCAAACTATAAATGACAAACATGGTGAGGACACAATCATGGATCACATAGTATGTACCGCAACAGTAGAAATACATGTGTCAGCATATTAATCTTTGCACAGGGTGGTTTATCCCATGTCATTAGTGTTTCTGAAGTCCTGAGGGGAATCCGGTAAGACGTACAAATTCTTTATGGGAGAGGCATCCATTCACCGGTCCAAAATTTAGAACCTTAATGGGGTTGAAGCAGACACTGAGGTATGAAAGGAGGGTGTCATAGCACGGTGAGAACAATAGTTACCATGGTCAGTTAGGAAGCTTACAAATCTGTCTCAGATTAGTGCTTTGCACCAGGATCATCGTTTAATGAAAAACACAGTACAAGGCTGGTTAGAGTAGGGACAAGGGGAGAAGAAGGACAAAAGAATTGTGGGAACGGGGGAGGGAAAAAGTAGGAAGTAACGGGGGATTCCTGTCAGCTCCGCACCCGAGACCCACCCAGTTGAGATAAAGACTTGTATTCCGGGGTAGAGAGAAAATGACACCAACACGCCCAAATTGTGGTATATTTTTCTGGTTGATCATGCGATTGATGAATTAAATTTTCCATTTCTGCGATTTTCCCGATTCTTAACAACAGTTCAGCAATGGACGGGGGTTCAGTAGAACGCCATTTCGTCGGGATACAAAGTTTCGCTGCATTCACCATGTGCATGGCAAGCGATTGGAAATATCGTTTTTTGGAGAGCGAGGGCAGATTTAGTAGAAATTGTGAGGGGAGGAAGGATAGGTCAAAAGATGTGATCTGTTTGATCAATCTATGAACTTCTCTCCAAAACGGTTGTATTTTGGGACACAACCACCATATATGTAGGTAGGAGCCAATGCCGTCTGCACAACGCCAGCATTGGGGGGAAAGGTGTTTGTTTATACGTTGTAACTGTAGGGGGGTCCTATACCAACGTGAAATCACTTTATATGCGTTTTCCTGTGTATGGACGTTAAGGGAACCTTTATGTGCCATTTTGTAAATGGTTTCCCAGTCTACAGATAATGGTTGGGATAGGTCCGCTTCCCACTTATGTTTGATCCACTCACTTGGGGGCGATGAAGGACATGATAGGAAAGTATATGTAATCGAGATGAGATGCCTTTGCGGTTCATGCAAAGAGCATACTTGCTCAAAAGGGGTAAGGCTACGCGACCATTGTGTCCGTATCCGAGGTGAGGTTAGGAATTGTCGGAGTCCAGAAAGGGAACGACTTGGGGAAGTTGCCACTAAAGACTCGTATGAACGCAGACGGATACCATCGAAGAATTGATGAGCTAGCACGGTTTCGTTTTACATATCAATAGACAGTAGTGGCCACAAATGATTGGGACAAGAATGAAAAATGCTGGGGTCAGAATTAACATTCAATTTGCAACAGTCATGAGCTGAAAATTGTGTGTGATTGATGAAACAAAAACTAAAACTATGTCCCTTTTTCATACACAAGAAAGCCTCAGTCAGGAGGAGGCCGTGGAAAGTGGCAGCCAGGAGGTGACGGGGTAAGTGGCAGCCAGGAGGTGGCAGGGGTAAGTGGCAGCCAGAAGGTGGCGGGGTAAGTGGCACTCAGGAGATGGTGGGGGTAAGTGGCAGCCAGGAGTTGGCCGGGCCCAGTAGCCTGCCTGAATCACAGGTCTCTCCCCTCGGCCTTCCACAACAAAGTGCCAGGAAGAGGAGTAACCTGAAGGAGGCAGAAATTGGCCTATTTCTGAAGGCTACTGCAGCCCTCAGAACCCCCCCCTCCCCCCCAGCGTTCAAGAGGACTATGCCTACATGACAGCCTGCAAAATGCTGGAAATGGAGGAAGTGATCTTGCAAGCCCTAAATAAGGGGTTGAGGGGCGAACTCACAAGCCAAAGCCACGTTTGTGAGTTCAACCATGGTCCTCCTCTTCCTCCTCCACCTCCTGCCACAACTCCAACACCAGAGCCACAGCCTGGAAGGAAGCACATAAGGAAGAATAAAGAGTGATTACCTGGGCTCAATCTGGTCTGGCAAAAGATGCAGGCTGTTGTATGACCACAGCCTGGGGACAGATATGCCATCTGCTGCTGTTCCTGATCTCTTGTAGTCCTGGACTGGATTGTGCTCACTATTATATGGACTCCCCGTGCTACCAATTTTGATTGTAAAATAGTTTATGTGTGCCCTGGGGTACAAAGGCTTCGCCAATTACTCTTTATTTTGTTAGGACCCAGAATAAATGGCTATTTCTTTTTCACAAATACTTGCCTATGTTTTTTACTTCAAAAAGGCCAGTTTGTTTGTGAGTAGGCAGGTACATTTCAAAAACACAAGGTCAAATTAACAAGGGGTTATGGTTATTTCAACACTCACTGCACACTCTCATCTTACTTACCATCACTCCTTTGGGTGGACTTGCCATCATTAGTTTAATTATGTATAGGTGTAACCATTCATTGATATAAGTCATCTAAATTTACATTGTTGTAATATAATTATATATAATATCCATAGAGGAATTACCATGCATTACTGTATATGATGTATAGGTCCCAGACATAAAGAATTTGGTATACTGGGTTTGAATTCACATTGGATTTAATACATTAAAAATCTATAACCGATAACATAATGGAATATAATACATACACATAAAATATTATATATTATATTTGCCTTACAGAACTTCCCGGATGGTCAGTTGACCACTGGTGATCTCGTCATGGATACCTCGTTTCCCCTGTTTAGTCTAGAACCTGCAACCCAGTGTGCATTAGTGTGGCCCCCTCAGCTCCCGTAGTGGACACTTTTTGGATGGCTTGTTGGTTGTCGGCGCTCAGTGCTTATGGTGGTAACCGGTTTTGTGAGTAATTCTAACCATTTCTTGACTCTTGCCCTCTTTTGGGCTTAATCTTTTACCTCAGGATTACAGTGAATACAGTGGTACTTATGCATACTCATATGTTATTTATAGAAGGATGGTTGGTGATTGCTCCTGATGAGTGATACTCCACAAAACGCCTCGGGCATGCTGTGCGGCAACCCCAATGACTGACTTTTAATATTTTAATACCATGTACTCCACTGTTTTTGTTTTGATTGCTGTATACTTTATTGTAATTTTGCTGAAGCAATTGTTTCAATGTAACACATTGATCTATTTGCAACATGGTTATAACCGTGATTTGATGCCTTAATAAAGTGTTCTTTTAAAATGTGCATTTACCCTTGGTTTATGGATCAATGTATTCACACCTAGGACATGATCATTGCATCAACTGTTGGGAACACACCTCATACAAAGTCCCAAACTTTTTCCTTATTTTAGCGACGCCATAGGGATGGAAGCGCATGGTTATGTGCGCCTCACTCAAAGTCCCAACCTTTTTTCGCATTTAGTAAATTAACAAGGGACACCAACACAAACCAACCTCCTTGAGGTTAAAAAATACAAGATAATAATGGCGTTGTGGTAACATGACACACAAAATTATAAATAATATTATGGAGAGCACTAGAAAAATAAAAAAATGCAGATCTTGATAAAAAAAAAACAAATAAAAAAAAAAAAACATTATTATGGAGATCTGACAAAAAAATAATAATATTATTAATGAGAGCATGAGAAACAATAAAGAAATCAGTTTGTGTTAATATGTGCAGCAAAACAACTTCATTCTTCTAGCATTATAAAGAAGAAGAAAATGCACTGCATTAAAAGATTTCAAAATTTGCAGTGTGATGAATGTACTATCTCCATTACTAATGCTAGTTTTACCAGACTGAGCACTTCCGACTTGTAATTTATGAGCATGCGTGGCACTTTGAGCGTCGGAATTGTGTACACACGATCGGAATTTACGCAAACGTATTTTGTTGTTGGAAAATTTGTTAACCAGGTCTCAAATTTTGTGCAACGGAAATTTCGATGGAAACTGTCTGATGGAGCCTGCACACAGTTGTAATTTCCGACAACAAGCGCTGATCGTACATTTGCCATCAGAAGGTCTGACTGTGTGTACGCGGCATTACAGAGTATGAGATTGGGAGAGATGAAGATACGGAAACCCCTGTAACGAGACGCGTAGGGAAAGGGGACAGGATGGCACGTTTGCACAGGTAATCTGACAGAGAGGAACAACATACCATTCCGATACCAGTCCGGTATTTACCATTGTTTTACCTGATATAGCGACACCAATCTGTGCCCATCAGTGAGGCCAATCTGTGCCCATCAGTGCCCCCATCAGTGCCACCTATCATTGCTCATAAGTTTTGCTTATTAATGCTGCCTATCAATGCCCATTAGTGCCACCTATCAGTGCCATCAGTGCTGTATATCAGTGCCACCTATCAGTGTCCATCAATGCTGTATATTAGAGCCTCCTCATCAGTGCCCGTCAGTGCAGCCCATCAGTGCCCATCACTGCAACCTCATCAGCGCACATCAGTGTAGGAGAAAAATTACTTATTTAAAAATTTTGATTACAGAAACTAAGAAAACATTTTTTTTCAAAATAGTTTTTTTTGCTTTCTTTTTTTAGCAAAAAAAAAAACTGCGGTTATTAAATACCACCAAAAGAAAGCTCTATTTGTGTGAAGAAAATAATAAAAAATGTATTTGTTGCAATTGTCATTCAAAGTGCGACAGCACCGAAAGCTGAAAATTGGCCTGGGCACGAAGGGAGTGAAAGTGCCCTGTACTGAAGTGGTTAATATATAATTTTATATCTTGACATATCTCCATCAAAAAAATTTTTTATTTAAATTTAGCTCTTCAACCACAAAACGTAAAAAAAAATCCACCTGATGCCATTTGTAAAGCATTTATAGAGGTACCTGATATCAATTTCCTTTGATAAATGAGCAGCAGAATAGGGTTCAATCACTGATTTTCAAAGGTCATAGTCTTGATTTTCCCATCATACGGCAAAGGATCTAACAACACCAGCAAGAGCATTTTATTGTAATGTTTGTAGAAGAGGAATGGGTTAAATGACAAGACAGGAGAATCCCTAAGGCACAAGTGTCTGCTGTTCAGACTCATTTTTAATTAGTCAACTTCAAGCATTGTTCCCTGTTTACACAAGCTAGGAACACTGTTTATCAAGACATGTCTTGTTTCTGTCTTGTCAAGATCCTCAGCAGGGATGAGTGGCAGTGGGAGTACAGCCAATGCTCTAAAGACCAGGTACAGAAAAAAAATGACCAATTAAAAACTACTAGGATCCTAACCACAAGCACAAATTAATAATTGTTGCTAGCATGAATGATATATTAATTATGGCGGGGTTTATTCTCAAAGGGCACTATGTAGACAAGAATTATGACAAACGAAACAAAAATAATGGATGCCATTATTTAACTGCAATCCTGGAAATAAATGATACAATTTGGCACACAGAATGGTTTAGCTAGGGAACATTAAAGGCCCGTACACACAAAGAAGAAATCTGAAGTTTTGTCTGATGAACGATCTGCCGATTTTCTGATCGTTAGTATGGTGCTTTTTGACAGCCGATTCCGAATTTTCGGACAACAAAAACTGGATGTGCAGGCTCTAAAATTTATGCCAGATGTGAACACAATGTCCGATTTTCATTTAATTAGTACAGTTTTCATCCGAAAAAAATCGTAAAGGCAAAACTACGCATGCTCAGAAAGGAAAGAACACATACAAAACTATTCAACACATTACATCACTTCTGAAGTTGAATTCTGTTGCACGAGAATTTTTGCTAAATTGTTGAGTAACCTCTACACTTTCGATATGAGACTAACATGCAACAAAAAACTGATGAAAATTCGTTCAATAATCTGACTATGTGTACCCGGCTTTAGAGAGACATTTTAGTTGTGTTCTGGAGGTGTTTCATGCAACTTGGCTTGATTCAAAAACATAGTGCAATAAGCTACTGATCTGAACTAATCACTCCAGTCGATATTTCTGGTTGCTATTGTTTTTTTTAGCCTAATTCTTCTTAAAAAAATACAAGTGTTTCACTGGGTAAGATCACGGGCAGGTTGGCTTTAAAACTGCAGCATGCACAGCATACTGGTTTACGGAGGTGACTACCATATAAATATTCTAGCTTACATTACATAACTTAGAATGTTTAGTAATATGTTTTCTTCATTTTGTTTTAATACATTTTCATTGTTTTCTCAAAGAGCATTTTGTTTCCAAAAGAAAAAGGAGAACATGTACATAGTATGCTCAATCATACTAAAAAAGCATGAGAACCTTGTCTTGTAAACAATAAGTTAACAATTACAGAGATGTAATGGTCTTACAGAGAGGTAGCCAGACTACAGTAAGTGATCCTTACTATTAGTTTTTGGGGAAAAAAAACAAGATAAGGTAAGGAAGTAGGAGGGAAGAGACGGTACAGAAATAGGGGATTCATCCTCTGCAGGACTTTTTTCAGCTGGAACGTAGTGGAACTTAGTACCGCCAGCTCAGACTCTCGCTCCCCTCTCACATTTACTTGTAAACATAGAAGCCCAGCTTCTGTGTTTACAAGGACATCTTTTGTCTTGGCTGCTCCCACAGATTCCTCCTTGCCTGCACACTTTTGGCCGTGACAGGGGAGATGCAGATGCATATGCAACGTGTTTAAGGATGGGAGGGGGCATTGTGTGGTAGGCTGCACTAGGATCTCTATCTGCAGACAGATGATCTCATTGCAAGTTAGAGAGAAAGAGAGGAAGGTACTATGGCTGGACAAGTGTTTTTTTTTTGTTTTTTTAAGTAAAATGCGTGGAAGCATTTGTGGGAGAGATGAGGGCAGTGGATGGATGTGCATGCAGAGTTGAGGGATAGGGGGAGGTGTGCAGAGATCAGAGCTGAGGAGAGATAGAAGTGAGATGTTGACAGCTAGTGAAAGAGTGCTGAACTCTGTACATAGATCACTTCTGAACTCTGCACTCTGTATGGTAGTGCACCCCTGAACTCTGCACTATGTGCATAGTGCACCCCCAAACCCTGCACACTGTACGTAGCACATTCCTGAACTTTGTACTCTGTATATAGAGCACCTGTCAGGGAATGCCTATCAGACATTTGGGTCGCAGAAATGCGCATGTGCACGGCATTCTCAGCAGAATGGTAACCAGGAACGAGCATGCACGCGGAAATGCGTTCAGACACAGGCCCGTGCTTGTTGCATGTTGGCGCCAGACCTGCTATTCAATGATGCTTCTACTAATGCTTTAGTACTGACTGGTCTTTCAACTATTTATTGTGCCCTGCTATTACTCTGCTTGTTCCCTTGTTGCTGAGCCAGCTTGCCTCTGACCTGAACTTGGATTCTGCATCTGCATTGTCGCCAGTTCCTGACCCCAACTCCGTTCCTGACTATGTTTCTGCCTTATGATTCTCTAGCTCATTGCCTGCCTGCTGCTGACCTTGGCTATCCCTGTGACCATGCTTCTGTTTCAGGCTCTGTTCCCACATCCGGTTTGAGTGCCTTCCTGACATCTGTATCAGCTCTGCTCACCACATTAAATTCCTGTTTCAAGTCTGCCGGAAGCTCTGACAAGCCTCACATCTGGACCCGGCAGCCCACGTGAAGTAAACAAATAACTCAATCATTAAAATTAATAATTAATAAACCTGCTCAGGATTGAACCCGCACAAATGCCCCCATAGGAAGTAGCTTCCTATGGTAGCACTCACCGAAGGAGAGGAGCCAGGAGCACCTGCAGGGGACCACAAAAGAGGTGGATCAGGGCTGCTCTGTGCAAAACCACTGCACAGACAGGTGAGTATTATATGCTTATTATTTAATTAAAAAAATGATGTTTAGAATCACTTTAAAAAATATATTTTGGTAATATGGTAGATACATAATTTGACAGCAGGTGATAGTCATTTTTCCTTGTTTATAACCAAGTTGAATTAATACTCTTCTGTGAATAGCCTATTTATTTATTACAGGTACTCATATAGCACTGTCAATTTATGCAGCACTTTACAATTATATATTGTTGTACATTCACATCGGTCCCTGCCCTCAAGAAGCTTACAAGTTAAGGTCCCTAACTCATAATCATATACATCCTAGTGCCAATTTAGCTAGAATCCAATTAACCTACCAGCATATCTTTGGAGCAGGAGCGGCTGGTCCAATAGGGGCACAGGGGCGCCGCCCCCCAAGTTTGCATGCAGGGATACATGCAGGCGCCGTTTGTATACTTTTTTTTTCTAAGCACATGATTAGAGCTTGAGGCTCTAATTGGCTTAAAAAAGATTGGGCTCGGGGGGCTATTGTAACAATAGCTAATCAATATTCACTATTGTCTTCCGGCTTCTCCTCCCGGCCAAAAAGGACAGGAGGTGAATTAGGTTTGCCAGGAGGAGAAGCTGTGGAAGCCGCGGGGGGACCGTGCCGCAGTGCGTTGAGTGCAAGGTATATAAAAAGCCAGGCAGTTACATAGTTAGTAAGGCTGAATAAAGACACCAGTCCATCCTGCTCAACCTGAGTAAGTGTCATCTATAACTAATTATCTTTTCAGTGGACAGGACCTTTATATATTTTAAGTATTACTATAGGGGCAACAAAGTAGGGCCCAGCCCAACCCCCCCCCCCCCCCCAGATGGCCCCCATAATGGACATTCAGACTGGGTTCACACTGTAGTGTGGAGTGGCTCACAGCAGAGATCCTGTGCGTTCCTATTCACTGCTTCAGGTCCAATTTCGGTCTGAATTCCAACCTGAAATGGACCAGAAGAGGCACAGGACTTCTGTGCAATTCGCTTTGCAGCTAACCCGGAGCTGTTTGAAAAGGCTCCATTGAGAGCTGGTCACAATCTCCTGACATGCAGAGAATCCTGCATCCAATTTGCAATAGTGTGAACCCAGCCTAAAAGTTTGCAAACCAAAAGTCCTTGTTTTGTGCCCTATTTGAAGCATACCCAAATTGCTGCAATCAGGAATGCAAGAGCACATCTCTGAATGCACTGCAGCACAAACTTTCCAAATGTGGTGGAAGTTTATTTGAACTGGAAACAAAAACAAAAAGGTATGGTATCACCAGTGACACACCTCCATCCCTAAACAAGAGAAATTCGCCCTGGAACTTTGATCGAGGTGAGCACAGTTTAGCCAATAAACATAACAGAGGTAAGTACAATCTGAAATGTATTCAAAGAGCATACATACATAATGGTATAAATGAATGCCAAGCCGGTAAGAATGATACATGGATAATACATGGATGATGAAGGAAAGTAAAATTTTAACAAATAAAATAGTACACAAGCATTAAGTAATCTTCCTCAGGAGTGAATGCATGTATGATGTATCTAAATATAAACAAAAAGATGTATAGCACAATGGCAGTTGTACTAACACATGGTAAAGGGGCCTTGAAAAAAAGGACCCAATACTCACCATTCAGTGAAAAACTGCGCAACTCCCAGAAGATGGCAGTAATAACAGTTTTTGCCAAATGGTGAGTACAATTATTAGAAATGCCATTGTGCTATACATCTTTTTGTTTTATGTTTAGATATATTATACATGCATTCACCCCTGAGGAAGCGAGCTGTGCCTTGTGAAACACGTCAGGTTTACTTAATGCTTGTGTACTATTTTACTTGTTAAAATTTTACTTGTATCATCCATCATACATACATGTATCATTCTTATCAGGTTGAGATTAATTTAAACCATTATGTATGCATGCTCAGATTGTACTTACCTCTGTTATGTTTATTGGCTAAACTGTGCTCACCTCACTCAAAGTTCCAGGATGAATTTCTCTTGTTTTATTTGAACTGGGAGCACAATTTGAGATAGTTTACAGGTGTGAATGAGCCCCAAGCATTAAATTAAGGAGAAGGGTTGTCAAGTAAATGGGAATGGGGGGGGGGTCTCAAGTCGAAAATTGTACTGGTGCCCCTAAATTTAATCCCTTGCTAAACCACTGACTAAAGCACAGTAAAAAAGAGCAATGGTGTTATTCAAATGTGAGAAAACCAAAACAATGAATTTGTCTTATTTGTCTTATTCGTCTTACCACATCATGTTCACATTAGTGAGAGAAGGTTTGTGAATGACTGCTATGATTTGCTGACCTATGCACATTCCCATTTAGATAACCACACATGTGTAAACTACACAATTAATAAATATATACCTAAAAATTTTAAATAACTGAAAAAAATCACATACATTTCAAACTCTGTTTTTAAGTATAGTTGTATTGATTGTATACAATATATAAAATATTAAACAATTAAAACTCCACTTCATTCAAGACAGCTTTCTTGTGATCATTTTAGATTTACTTACAATATAATTTTACATATCCTAGGCTCCCTAGTAAAATGCATAGATTTTCCTATTATGCACTATACATGCATCATCCGACACAACAGTTTGTGTTTTTATGTTTTAAATGAATATGCATTACCTGCAGAGTCCTGATGGGCTCTAATATGGTTACCCTGGGAACTGGGATGAGCACAAGGAATTTTCGTAATTACACTGTTCATTATGAAAGACAGTGGTGCACCATTCTATGCCACCTGAGTCTTGTCTATATAAGACAATGACAAATGATCATTTGCATTACAGAGATCAAGTGTGGATAGAGCAGGGTCACATGCTTTACATGACACCTGAGGAGATCATCAGTTGCTGGCGTGGCTGGTGTGGCGACACTACCCACCAGTCACTAAAGTATCATGTCTGGCATTTCAACAAAGCATCATCAATTGAACCCTGCTGAATGATAATTATTCCAATCACCAGATCTCTAACTTTATGTTAGACATGCAATGGATTCTTTAGAGGAATGTGGCTTACAAATTTACAAATAATCCACCACATATAACAAATAAAATTAAACTTTATAATAGGGTTTATAGTTTTTAAAACATCTTAAAAAAATCAATAAGAGACGCAACCCTGAAAAAGAAATAGAAAAACAATATCAATAAACAGTGGAGAGCTCATGATTGCATTGAACAATCATTAAATTACTGCATAACTGTGACTCAAGGGAAATAATGCTATGACTGTTTTAAACCCCCTAAATTATATTTTGTTCAACGTGTTTGGAATTGAAAGGAGAAACTATATTGAAGAAAGAAGCTAGTGGGACACCAGTAAGTATCATAGCTGTAAATTTAGCCACAGACTTTAGATGGCAGTGGGATTGCACTGCTATGACATAAACATGGGCCAATTATGTAATTAATATTTTTTTTCATTAAAATATAATGTTAGACTGCCTTCTAAGGGGGAGGGGGCAAACTAGATCATCCCCACACCCTTGCCAGATTTAAAAGTATGGTCCACCCAAAAAAGAAATGTTAGTTGTAGGCAGTGTTTGGTGGGTTCATTCAACCACCGGCTACTTTTTCTTTTAGATGACTCCAGCTATTTTGTTTTCACACAATAGTCACTTGCTCTTTTGTCTTGAAGTTTTGGGCAATTCTACTACTTACAGTGGTGTGAAAAAGTGTTTGCCCCCTTCCTCATTTCCTGTTCCTTTGCATGTTTGTCACACTTAAGTGTTTCGGAACATCAAACCAATTTAAACAATAGTCAAGGACAACACAAGTAAACACAAAATGCAATTTGTAAATGAAGGTGTTTATTATTAAAGGTGAAAAAAAATCCAAACCATCATGGCCCTGTGTGAAAAAGTGATTGTCCCCTAAACCTAATAACTGGTTGGGCCACCCTTAGCAGCAACAACTGCAACCAAGCGTTTGCGATAACGTGCAATGAGGCTTTTACAGCTTCCTGGAGGAATTTTGGCCCACTCATCTTTGCAGAATTGTCCTAATTCAGTTACATTAGAGGGTTTTCGAGCATGAACGGCCTTTTTAAGGTCATACCACAACATCTCAATAGGATTCAGGTCAGGACTTTGGCTAGGCCACTCCAAAGTCTTCATTTTGTTTTTCTTCAGCCATTCGGTGGTGGACTTGCTGGTGTGTTTAGGATCATTGTCCTGCTGCAGAACCCAAGTTCGTTTCAGCTTGAGTACACGAACAGATGGTCGGACATTCTCCTTCAGGATCTCTTGGTAGACAGCAGAATTCCTAGTTCCTTTTATCACGGCAAATCTTCCAGGTCCTGAAGCAGCAAAACAGCCCCAGACCATCACACTACCACCACCATATTTTACTGTTGGTATAATGTTCTTTTTATGAAATGCAGTGTTCCTTCTACGCCAGATATACTTGGACACACACCTTCCAAAGAGTTCCACTTTTGTCTCATCGGTCCACAGAATGTTGTCCCAAAAGTCTTGGGGATCATCAAGATGTGTTGTGGAGAAATTGAGGCGAGCTTTGATGTTCTTTTTGCTCAGCAGTGGTTTTCTCCTTGGAACTCTGCCATGCAGGCCATTTTTGCCCAGTCTTTTCCTGATGGTGGAGGCATGAACGCTGACCTTAACTGAGGCAAGTGAGGCCTGCAGTTCCTTGGACGTTGTTGTGAGGTCTTTTATGACCTCTTGGATGAGTCGTCGCTGCGCTCTTGGGGTAATTTTGGGCGGCCGGCCACTCCTGGGAAGGTTCACCACTGTTCCATGTCTTCGCCATTTGTGGATAATGGCTCTCACTGTGGTTCGCTGGATTCCCAAAGCTTTGGAAATGGCTTTATAACCCTTTCCAGACTGATAGATCTCAATTACTTTCTTTCTCAATTGTTCCTGAATTTCTTTGGGTCTCGGCATGATGTGTAGCTTTTAAGGATCTTCTGGTGGACCTTACTGTGTCAAGCAGCTCCTATTTAAGTGATGCCTTGATTGTGAACAGGTGTGGCAATAATCAGGCCTGGGTGTGGCTAGAGAAATTGAACTCAGGTGTGGACAACCACAGTTATAGTATGTTTTAACAAGGGGGGCAATCACTTTTTCACACAGGGCCATGATGGTTTGGATTTTTTTTCACCTTTAATAATAAACACCTTCATTTACAAATTGCATTTTGTGTTTACTTGTGTTGTCCTTGACTATTGTTTAAATTGGTTTTATGTTCCGAAACACTTAAGTGTGACAAACATGCAAAGGAACAGGAAATGAGGAAGGGGGCAAACACTTTTTCACACCACTGTATCCAGTTTATATTCTAGAGGACAAACTAGATCCCCCCAAAGCTCTTGCCAGATTTAAAAGGATGGTCCACCCAAAAAAATACATTTTAGTTATAGGCAGTCTTTGGTGGGTTCAGTCAACCATTGGCTACTTTTACTTCTAGATGATTCCAGCAATTTTATTTCCACACCATAGTTATTTGCTCTTTTGTCTTGTAGTTTCCGGCAATTCTACTTATCCTGTTTATATTCTTCTCAATATACCAACAACAATCCAATAAGAAGACGGGAACTTCTGTCATGGCTATAGCAGATGTGCAGACCTAGGGATGTTTGTGCAGAGATTCAACTAATAAAGTCTTTGGTAAATGATTAAGTCTACAACAATTACCAAAAACTCAAATATCAGTTTTGGACATACTGACTGTTTAATGAAATGGAAAAAATTATAGGCTGACAAAAAAAACAAAACAACCTCCAGTAGTTAATGAATATTTAAGTGTGAAAAGATAGTTGGGGGTGTCCGCTCTTCTTAACGATTGGGCTGAAATAAACTTCATGCATATCTTTAGTTGATAATGCCAAAAATAAATGCCGGACTTTCACGTACCTGGCCGATGAGCCCAATGGAGCAGAGGAAGGCCTCCCTTACGTGTCTGACTCATGGCCCTTGGTAGTATGAACAGGAAGCATGGGAGTGCAGAGTGGTATGAGAGCCTGGTGGGTAGTAGCAGAAGAGACAGCTCTGGATCCAGGTGCAGAAGGGTCGGTGACCATTGGACAGCAGACAGGCAGGCAGGTACACTGGCAGAAGATGCTGAGCAGGAGCAGAGCAGGCAGGTCGGGTCACAGGCAGGGTTGGCAACAGGCGGGCAATGAGGTACAGTGGAGCAGACGAGTTCAGAGTCAAAAGCAGGCTGAGGTCAGGTGCAGACAGAAGAAAAAGGATAATCCAAAGGGCAAGCCGGGTAGTCAGGAGAACAAATGTTCAACAGATAACAGGAGCGGGGTCACAGGAAGCTGAAGATCAGACAGCATCGATCCAAAGTGCACTGTCAGTTTAAATGGACTAATTGGCGCTAAGCGGTGCGCGCGCATGCACAGTTGTGCACACAGCTGCACGTGCACACCAGCATGCATAGGAGCGCACACTGCTGCGCACCAGAGCAGCCAGCACTGCGTCCATTATGGGAACTTCTCTGACAATAAGCAAATAACTTTCACCTATATTTCATAGACCTTTTTTTGACACATTTGCCCTTACAGGATTACCCCCCCTTCTCCCCCCTTATTCAAATGTTCTCTTTTTTTGATATTTTCTAGTATTTATGCAGAAAATGCTTAGTTTGAATAATAAATAAATATCTATATCTATCTATCAATATATATATATATATATATATATATATATATATACAGTATATATATCACCCCTATTTTATTGTACATTGCAACAATATACAGTTAGCTCTGTGCAGCACATGTGATTGACAGGTGAAGAGTTAAACAGAGACAGTGTCACTTACATAGCTGCGTGCTCTTTTTTTTCCCAGGTTTTCCGCTGTCATTTGTGTCAGTGAGGAACAAGCTCCTGTGGTACTGCCAGGCTCCTCTCTGTCAGGGGCCTGGGGCCTGGCCTAATTCATTGCGCTGCACTTTAATTAAACTGCAGTAGAGTAGTTTCCCTGGTAAAGTAAGTGTGGGAAGAGAATGTGTGTCAAAAGAGACATGCCTCTTACTGTGCACGTTTTATTGTTGCACCGCAGTTAATGTATTGTGGGAATTCCCATGGAGCCACTGATAAACTGTATTATCAAGCTCCATAAAACAGGCAGTCTACCAGTGCAGGTTACTGTAGTTTGCAATTCCATTAATCCTCCTAATTTATTATATTACGCTTCTATGTGAGGTCTCTAGCATTTATTATTCCCCTTTCATCCCAATAAACCTGCTTGTTGCTGCTCTTACATAGACGATCTTATTAGTTGTTGTGTCTGTTTGTGAAAATCTTTCAGCCGTGGGCAGGCAAATAAAATTACTGGCTACGAATGTAAACTGCAACTGACATCTTTTGCTGCCATAAAAATTAAACAATATTATTTTAGTTGTTGAACGGGTAAAAATTGCCTCTCTGCACAGACTTATTGAATTTTTATTTACTTATATTTCTTCTAGAGGATTTTTTTCAAAGTGTAGTTATGTGCTGGACATAAACCTTTTAAAGCCATAAATGTTTAAAGCGGTATATTGGATTTTTCAAGTTTACCATTTTATTGCTGCCTGCACGTTGAAAAATAAGTTTATTCAGAAATTGTATAGGCACCTTTGTCTGTCTCTCTGTCTGTGAACCTGACTGTCCATCTTCCCTTGTAACGCCCTTATGCTTTCTTTTTCAAAAGGAGTAATGAGCAGTAGAATTATTAGGGTTCACATTGGTCGTTTGCCATTGCAGGACTCTACACATCGCTTTATGCTATGGTATAATAGAAAGCATATATTTCTATCCTTCACTTTTCTGTTCCATTAGCTTCTGGGGAGGCCTCCAAGGCTATTACTGAAACAGAACAAATTATACTTAATTTTGGTGAAGCTTATCCCTCCCCCCAATCCAATTTCTTTCACCCATTCACATTATGCTTTTTGTAGCAGTCCTCTAAACCCTTGTACACACGGTCGGAGATCCCGACGGAATGTGTCCTATCGGACCGTTTTGTCGGATAATCCGACTGTGTGTGGTATGCATCGGACTGTTTCCGTCGGAATATCCGTCGGACCCAATTTTCCAACTTGTTGGAAATATTTTCCGACAAACTGGTCCGATCGGACATACTCCGATCATGTGTAGAGAATTTTTATCGGACAAAGTGCCACGCATGCTCAGATCAAATTCCTACACCAAAGCTATTGGCTACTAGCGTGAACGTAGTCCCGTCTTAACGAAATAACGTCATCACGTTCTGAACGATCGGATTTTCCGACAACTGGGTCCGACCGTGTGTATGCAACAGTTTCGGACACAATCCGTCGGACACAATCCTTCGGACAAAATCTGTGTACAGGGGCTAATACTTTTGTAATACAACTTCACTGTGACACCTATGATAATGAGAACTTTACTGCTGCATCTCATCCCAGCTTTACCACATTATCACTAAAATGTTCAGGACCTTGGAGGACATTGCTGATGGATAGACAATGTAAATGTCCAAGTCACCATGCAGCAACTGGAAACCTGAAGAAGGACCTGCCCACCGCGTAGTCCAGAAAAGAGAAGACTTTTCTAGACTACACAGTGCATTATGTGACCAAAAATCAAAAAGTGAAGTATCTATAAACCCAATCACTAAACTCTCTAACGTTTAATAATAGTGCAGAGAGCAGAGTTGATGACATAATGCCAACTTCATTCTGCATCTTTGAGAATATCCCAGTACCATAGAAGATGCAAAGAGCAGGTGGACCCTTAGGCATTACCTGACTGGAAAAGTCAAATATAGAAAAATAAAGCATAATATACTGGCAAAGCCCCTTCAAGGGAGTGCATATAGTTGGTTGGCAGGTGGAGGGGGATGAAGTCGAAGTCAGGAGTCGGGCTTTAATGTCATTTTAAAGTAATTCTAAATATTTTTATACCTTCGGCTTTCAAATTATTTCAAGTTATAAAATTATTGATGATAATTCTGTCTATTGTGTTCCTGTCATACTTTTATACAAGTTCCTGATGGAGACTACAAGTTTTAACTTATAAATTGTTGTCACCATAAGGAAACCTGTTCTGATTAAAATGCAGCAATTGCTTGGTCAAGTAAAGACAACAAGTGACTGAAGCAGACTTTATCATTAAGGTCAACAAAGGAAGAAAAAAGGTGTTAGGCTGCCCATGCATTGAGCAAATTTTTTTCCCAATTCCCCATCAACACAGACAGTGTTGATGCGGGAATCCCTCTTTATTTTAACATTTCTCTATTGCCGACATTCTTTATCTTTATATTCATCTGTCAGTGGGGAAGGCCTGTGAGTATAGGGCAGAAGTGATGTCAGCTTGAGGGCAGACCGCCTAAAATGGCACTGCTAAAAAAAAAGACATATACACACATATATATATATATATATATATATATATATATATATATATATATATATATATATATGTGTGCAAGTAATTTACTGTCCGAAGGGGGTGGGGTCACCAAGTGATGTAAATGGGTGGCCCCACCCCTTGCCTATATAAGACCTGTCAAAACCGAAGAGAGTGCATACTGCGGGCAGCCTCTTCTATTTTTCATGATGGACAATGGATGGACATTGAGGGACGCTATTTTTTTTTCTTGATAAATAAAGAATTTGTCAAAAACTGTTTCATGGGTTTCTAACTTTTTAGACACTTTTTTTGGTGAATGGGTATGAGTATGATGTACCTAATACCCATTCACATGGGGAGTTCAGGATCTGGGGGCCCCATTGTTAAAGGGGGCTTCCAGATTCTGATAAGCCCCCCACCCGCAGACCCTGACAACCATAGCCCAGGCTTGTCGGGAAGAGGCCCTTGTCCCCATTAACACTGGGACAAGGTGCTTTGGGGTGGGGGCCAAAGCACCCACCTCCCTATATTAAGGGCATGTGGCCTGGTATGGTTCAGAAGGGGGCCCTCAGTCCTCCCCCCTTTTCTGACCTGCCAGGCTGCATGCTTTGACATTTTTTTAAATCCATACCAGACCCAAAGGGCCTGGTATGGACTGGGGGGGACCCTATGCCATTTTTTAAAACATTTTTCTATTGTCGATATCCTTTATATTTATATGACTCATGGTTGTTGAGGACGCGGGTGGCTGGTTTCCACGGCCTGCTGCCTAACAACCAGCTATTTCTTCACACAGAATTTGAATCAGTCGATCGTTTTTCAACCTATCTGAATTCTGATTGTTCTGAAATTGTTGGAATTCGTTAGAAAATGAATAAATGAAAAAAAAAATGTATTTCAACCAAATTTGTTACTATTCGTTATTATTTCATTTGGAGATTTGGATACATCTGAATCTCAGAATAACCCAAAATGTACCGGAATGTATTCGGGCCAAAACAAATTGCAAATGTCTAGTGCTGTACTGTCAGGGCTTCTTCTCTGAGCTGGCTGCTCAGCTTTCGGCTAATTGTCAGCTCCTATCTCTCCACAGTAACTCACCTGTTGATGATATCCTGCTCGTCAGTCCTGCCCAGATGATCTTTGCCTTGGTCACTAGAGATGTTCTCCTGTGTTCCTGTTAAAGACTTGCTTGTCTGACATTCCTTCTGGCTTCAGATCCTGCTTGCTGTTCTACTACGCTAATCTCTGGCTCCCTGACATTTTGGCTTGTCTGACTATCCACTCCGGTTCCTGAACTCTGGCTATGACTACGTTTACCCTGTTTACCTTTTTTTATTATTATTAAACAAGTGAGATTTAACTGTACTTCTGTCTCAGTCTGATTCATGGTTTCTGATATGTACATAGCTTCCTGAAAACATCACAGCACCCAACCTCAGTACTTTTCTCAAGATCCGTCAGCTGTGATGCAAGCAGTAGACTGGATACTGGAGAAGATTTGTAATGATCAAAATGCCTTATGGATGAGTGTCAGTCTTGCAGAGTGACCCTGTCATCACATGGCTGATGAAGGGGTCCTGCATAACTCTGAAACTTTGCACTACACTGAGATGGGGTCTTTCTTCAATTAAAACCATTTGGACTTAATTTGAGATATGTGGTATGATGGTGAATATTTATGTTGATTATTATTTATGCTCCAGCATCCAGCTGGTGGACATTGCAGCATCCGAAACTTTTGTGAGCCCATTCCAAGAACATGTGTGATGGGAATATGAATTGTAGTCTTGCGGAGTGGGCATTTCTGGGCAGGCTGCCTTTTCATGCATACTGTAAGGAAATGTAGAGTTACTCTTTGGATATTGTAAGGAAAGGTAGAGTTACTCCTTAGGTCTGTTTTAGAACATAATATTTTAGAAAAATTTTTCATCTCATGCTAAGCTTGTGCTAAAATTACTAGAAGTGCTAAGGCGAAGTGTGAAGTAGGATGCGTCTGCGGTTAGAGTTGATATTTAGCTATTGCACGCTAAGAAAATATATTGTGTGTTGAGAACATTGGTCTCAAGCCAAGGGGATAAGGTCAAACGTTGTGACGTTGAGTCTGTCTCTAGGCAGAATTACTATGAATATCTTTTAGGTTAATATTAATTGTATATTGTATTAACATAATGGTTAAATGTGATTGGTTGTTCATGGGGCCCCTTTTTGTTTATTGCATATTATTCTGTGAAGCCGGAATAAAACTTTGTATTCTTGATCATCCACACACTGTGTATGGTGTCTTGACTACCTGTTCTAAATAACATTTAGGGTTGCTGGAATGGTGAAAACAAGTATTTATTGTTTTTAGAAAATTGGCAATCATTAGTGATGTACAGTGCTTTAGAAAACGTAGGGTTTACAGTACATCTACATTAAAGTGATACTAAACCCACATTATAAAAAAAATATCAATAAATAAATTCTGCATTACATGCTGTTCACACTCACTCTGTATTCTGCAAAAAACCTGATTGATCCTGTTGCCCTCTATCTCCAACTTCTTTTCATATACCCAATTCAGCTAGTGATTTTGTAGCTGTAGTGGCAACTCTGTACATGCTCAGTTTTCAGTGAGTTTTAATTCTAAGCATTCCCTCCCTATCACATCTGAGCAGCTCACGTGACTATAGAGTTAGACATGTGGACGTATACAAAGTGGTAAAAAGACAGCCCACTTCCTCCCTCCTTCTCCATGCTGACTAACCAGCTAAACACAATGAGGGCGGGATATTACAAGTAGTGGAGGGGCCTGTGACTGGCAGAAATCTGCCTGCACTATATCATTTTCACAATATAATAAAGATTTGATTTCAATTATATATTCGTATGCCAATTAAAAACAGTTTATTGATATGAACTATTTATTTTTACTTTATATTCCAAAGGTGTTTTTTTTTTTTGAACATGTGACTGGCATCAGAGTACTAGAAGCTCCTTCTGCTTATGTTTCCCTGGAGACAGGCTGGGAAAGAGCTGGGTCATGTGACATATGTATATCAATTAGGAAAAAGGTACTTAGATGTTTTTTTTTTTTTATTAAAATAATTACAGTGTCATCATCCACATCCAGAAATAGAGGGAACAATGTCAATGAAATAGTGCGTGTGTTTAGTATCACTTTAAGATATATTAAAAGAAAAGTTTGCGCTGCATCTGTCCCCTACCAACTCTAAGACTGAGAACTGAGCGATGAAAGACTGCTGATCGCTTGGTTCTTAGCCTTTAGTGAGCAGAGAGCCGGTGACTGTTAGTCACCGGCTTTCTGCTCTGCAATTCCATTGCTCACTGGGTCGCTGGGCTGTGGAGGGGGGCGAGAGCAGTTGGCTCAGGCTCTCAGCAGCACACTGACATTCTGAGCCAGCTTCTGGTCCAGGCACCTGGGTGGATTACATATGGTCAGGATCCTTTTAGAGCCTGAACCTCTGTGACGTCAGCCGAAAACAGGTCATACGGATATAGCTTTGGCTATATTTTTCTTTTAGGAATGTCTCAGATCTGTGGTAAAATCACTGAAATATATATATATATATATATATATATATATATATATATATATATATTGAGCAAAATTATAAATGCAACAATTTTGTGTTTGCCCCTATTTATCATGAGCTGAACTCAAAGATTTACAACTTTTTCTATGTACACAAAAGGCCTATTTCTCTCTCTATTTTCTCACAAATCTGTCTAAATCACTTGTTAGTGAGCACTTCTCTTTTTGCTGAGGTAATCCATCCACTTCACAGGTGTTGCATATCAACATGCTCATTAGACAGCATGATTATTGCACAGGTGTGCCTTATGCCTTGTACACACGGTCGGAGAATCCATCGGAATGCGTCTTATCGGACCGTGTCGTCAGATAATCTGACTGTGTGTGGTATGCATCGGACTGATTCCGTCCGAATCTCTGTCGGACCCAATTTTCCAACATGTTGGAAATATTTCCCTACCAACTGGGCCGGTCGGACGTAATCCGATCATGCGTAGAGAATTTTGATCGGACCAAGTGCCACGCATGCTCAGATCAAATTCCTACATCAAAGCTATTGGCTACTAGCCTGAATGTAGTCCCATCGTAACGAAATTACGTCATCACGTTCTGAAAGATCGGATTTTTCGCCAACTTTGTCCGACCGTGTGTATGCAACAGTTTCGGACAAGATCCGACGGACAAAATCCGACGGGCAAAATCCGACGGGCAAAATCCGACGGATTTGGTTGTGGAAATCTCCGACCGTGTGTACAGGGGCTTAGACTGGCCACAATAAAAGGCCACTCTACAATGTGCAGTTTTACAGTATTGGGGAGGGGGGGGGGTCCAAAAAACAATCAGTATCTGGTGTGACAACCATTTGCCTCATGCAGTGCAGCACATCTCCTTCGCATAGAGTTGATCGGGTTATTGATTGTGGCCTGTGGAATGTTGGTCCATTCCTCTTCAATGTCTGTGAGAAGTTGCTGGATATTGTCAGGAACTGGAACACGCTGTCATATACACCGATCCAGAGCATCCCATATATGCTCAATGTCCGGTGAGTATGCTGGCCATGAAGAACTGGGATGTTTTCAGCTTCCAGGAATTGTGTACAGATCCTTACATTGTGGCCATTCTAAGGCACACCTCTGCAATAATCATGCTGTCTAATCAGCATCTGGATATGCCACACCTGTGAAGTGGATAGATTATCTGGGCAAAGGAGAAGTGCTCACTAGCACAGATTTAGACAGATTTGTGAACAATATTTGAGAGAAATAGGCCTTTTGTGTGCAAAGTCGAACATTCTTGAGTTCAGCTCAAGATAAATAGGGGCAAACACAAAAGTGTTGCGTTTATAATTTTGGTTAGTATATATATATATATATATATATATATATATATATATATATATATATATATATATATATATATATATACACACACACACACTATATTGTCAAAAGTATTACTACACCTGCCTTTACACGCACATGAATTTAATGGCATCTCAGTCTTCGTCCGTAGGGTTCAATATTGAGTTGGCCCACCCTTTGCAGCTATAACAGCTTCAAGTGTTTTGGGAAGGCTGTCCACAAGGTTTAGGAGTGTGTCTATGGAAATGTTTGGCCATTCTTCCAGAAGCGAATTTGTGAGGTCAGGCACTGATGTTGGATGAGAAGGCCTGGCTTGCAGTCTCCCCTCTAATTCATCCCAGAGGTGTTCTATCAGGTTGAGGTCAGGACTCTGTGCAGACCAGTCAAGTTCCTCCACCCCACACTTTCTCAGCCATGTCTTTATGAACCTTATTTTGTGCACTGGTCCAGATCATTTGGTGGAGGGGGGATTATCGTGTGGAGTTGTTTTTTAGGGGTTGGGCTTGGCCCCTTAGTTACAGTGAAGGGAACTCTTAAGGTGTCAGCATAGAGTTCATAAGACATTTTGGACAATTTCATGCTCCCAAATTTGTGGGAACAGCTTGGGGATGGTCCTTTCCTGTGCCAACATGACTGCACACCAGTGCACAAAGCAAGGTGATTATATATATATATATATATATATATATATATATATATATATATATATATATATATATATATATATATTATTATATATATATGTATATATATATATATATATATATATATATAAATAACTACATTTTTATTCCCAGAAACTAAAACACAGGCTTGGATGTTGTGGATACTATTTGTACAATTTTTCTTACTTGGCAGGATTGGTCAAATTCTTTCAATTAAACATTTATACCAAGTGTAAATTCTATATCTGATTCACAATCTGTAATTTTTTTTTTTATTCCTAAAGGGTTAAATTATATGGCACATTTAAAAAAAGTGATGATATGGCCTTACCATGGCCATACAACTGCTTTAAAATAGGTCTGAATATTTGCAAAGGACAGCAATGAGCCTAAAGCCTCATACACACGATCGGACTTTGTACAAACTTTCCCATGGACTTTTGTACAAAGGGTGTTGGCCGTAATTTTGTATTGCATACACACGATCTGACTTTTTAGGCAACAAACATGAACGTAGTGAGGTTTCCACGTACTGATGACACTTCAAAAGAGGACGTCCATTTATTCCAGCACCACCCTTTGGTCAACTTCTGTATTGTTGTCTGAGCTTTTGTATTGGTTCTGAGCATGCGTGTTTGCACTTTGTACAAAAGTCTGATGCTTTTGTGTACACATGATCGGACTTTGCTCCATCGGACTTATGTTGTCAAAAAGTTTGTCTGTTCGCACAGCCATCAAAAGTCTGATGAAAATCGAAAAGGTTGTCCGATGTAGTGTACACACGGTCGGATGTTGCCTTAAAACAGCAAATTTGCATGTTTGTTGTCAAAAAGTCAGATCGTGCGTACGGGGCTTTATACTCCATCCACTTTGGGACTTTTACGCTAATGGAGCACTATCAAATGAATGGACAATCTGTAAAGAAGGGAAAAGTGACATAATCTCTTTAAATTACAACTAAGGGGCCACATAAAGTCACCATCAGGGGAGGGCTGACAGCCTTAGGCCTGGGGGGCAAGTCCAGTCAAGTGGCCCACTTTAACCCCGAATCAGTTCACTATCTATGCCCACCTTGTATTACAAGGTTACCCATGGCTAGTAGCCAGCAGAGCCCTACAGGCCATGATCAGCTCCCAGCAGGACCTACAGGTGCATGCCCATCTCCCAGCCCGTGGGTCCTGCTCACCTCTGGGTCCTGCTGGCCACTGGCCATAGCCAGCTCCCAGTAGGACCAACAGGCAGCGGTGGTGCATCCATAAAGGCGCAGGAATGCCGCCCCCGTGTCACTCGCTCTCTCACATAGATTCATGCATTGCATAAATCTATCTATGGTCGCCGCTGCCGCCCCCTATTCATGTGCCTGGTCCCTTGTTGGGTGCCATGCATATGAATTACAGCGGCAGAGTTTCTTTGGAAATGCCTGATTAGAGCCATAGGCTCAAATAGGCTTCCTGATTAAAGCCATGGGCTCTAATAGGCTTCCGAAAGGGAAAAACAGTGGGCTGATTACTCATTGGTGTGTTAGAGAACCAAAGACATCGCTTTCCTAACACTGACCTGCCTCACAGCCAATCAGGTTGCTCAGGTCATGTTACCTGTCACCTGATTGGCTGAAACAGGTGCCGCTATTGGACGCCTGACGGGAGAAGAAGTGCAGGAGACGCATGTTGCTGTCACCTGCTGCCCCACAAGACAGGGTAAGTGCAGGGCAGAAGGCGAGCGGGCGTCAGTGGCGGAACTACCGCCATAGCGACCCACGCGGTCGCTATGGGGCCCGCCGTCGCTATGGGGCCCGCAGTCGCTATGGTGCCCGAAGCCTAGGCAAACCGCTGCCGAATGGGGTCCGCTGCCGAGCAGTGCGGGGCTCGGCAATGCATTCCGCCCAGAACACAGGCGTCAGCCCCCTCCCAGCGTCGTGACGTCACTCAGCCGGAGGCTCGATGGGCGGAGCGTCAGTGCTGAGCTACTGCAGCCTGCATACACGAGGAAGCAGGCAGCACCGCACCGCCGAGGAGGAACCAGACTGACTCACCCTTTGCATTGCAGACCATTGCAATCACAGAGCCTGAGGTACTGACTGTATAAGCTAAATGTACAAGCTAAGCTGATGCAATGATGAGGCCAGACTGCAGTCTAAACGTTTTGAACTGTCTGTGACTTTGACTGATTTTTTTAATATGCAGCATGGGGGGGAGGGGGAGGGGGGTAAATGTCCTGCACTGGTCACTGTAATTGTATTCATGTCCTGCACTGGTCACTGTAATTGTATTCATGTCCTGCACTGGTTACTGGTCACTTTTGAATGATTTTACTGGTCACGGTCACTGATGAATGATTTTACTGGTCACGGTCACTGATGAATGAATTTACTGGTCATGGTCGAATGAATTTACTGGTCACGGTCACTGATGAATGATTTTACTGGTCACGGTCACTGATGAATGAATTTACTGGTCACGGTCACTGATGAATGATTTTACTGGTCACGGTCACTGATGAATGAATTTACTGGTCATGGTCGAATGATTTTACTGGTCACGGTCACTGATGAATGATTTTACTGGTCACGGTCACTGATGAATGATTTTACTGGTCACAGTCACTGATGAATGATTTTACTGGTCACGGTCACTGATGAATGATTTTACTGGTCACGGTCACTGATGAATGAATTTACTGGTCACGGTCACTGATGAATGATTTTACTGGTCACGGTCACTGATGAATGAATTTACTGGTCACGGTCACTGATGAATGATTTTACTGGTCACGGTCACTGATGAATGAATTTACTGGTCATGGTCGAATGATTTTACTGGTCACGGTCACTGATGAATGATTTTACTGGTCACGGTCACTGATGAATGAATTTACTGGTCACGGTCACTGATGAATGAATTTACTGGTCACGGTCACTGATGAATGAATTTACTGGTCATGGTCAAATGATTTTACTAGTCACGGTCGAATGATTTTACTGGTCACGGTCACTGATGAATGAATTCACTGGTCACGGTCGAATGATTTTACTGGTCACGGTCACTAATAAATGAATTTACTGGTCACGGTCACTGATGAATGAATTTACTGGTCACGGTCGAATGATTTTACTGGTCACGGTCACTAATAAATGAATTTACTGGTCACGGTCACTGATGAATGAATTTACTGGTCACGGTCGAATGATTTTACTGGTCACGGTCACTAATAAATGAATTTACTGGTCACGGTCACTGATGAATGAATTTACTGGTCATGGTCACTGATGAGTGATTTCACTGGTCGCGGTCACTGATTAATGATTTCACTGGTCGCGGTCACTGATTAATGATTTCACTGGTCGCGGTCACTGATGAATGATTTTACTGGTCACGGTCACTGATGAATGAATTTACTGGTCATGGTCAAATGATTTTACTAGTCACGGTCGAATGATTTTACTGGTCACGGTCACTGATGAATGAATTCACTGGTCACGGTCGAATGATTTTACTGGTCACGGTCACTAATAAATGAATTTACTGGTCACGGTCACTGATGAATGAATTTACTGGTCACGGTCGAATGATTTTACTGGTCACGGTCGAATGATTTTACTGGTCACGGTCACTGATTAATGATTTTACTGGTCACGGTCACTGATGAATAATTTTACTGGTCACGGTCACTGATGAATGAATTTACTGGTCATGGTCAAATGATTTTACTAGTCACAGTCGAATGATTTTACTGGTCACGATCACTGATGAATGATTTTACTGGTCACGGTCGAATGATTTTGAACTGTCTGTGAGTTTGACTGATTTTTATAATATGCAGCATGTCGGGGGGGAGGGGGAGGGGGAGGGGGGTAAATGTCCTGCACTGGTCACTGTAATTGTATTCATGTCCTGCACTGGTCACTGTAATTGTATTCATGTCCTGCACTGGTCACTGTAATTGTATTCATGTCCTGCACTGGTCACTGTAATTGTATTCATGTCCTGCACTGGTCACTGTCACTGATGAATGATTTTACTGGTCACGGTCACTGATGAATGATTTTACTGGTCACGGTCACTGATGAATGATTTTACTGGTCACGGTCACTGATGAATGATTTTACTGGTCACGGTTGAATGATTTTACTGGTCACGGTCACTGATGAATGATTTTACTGGTCACGGTTGAATGATTTTACTGGTCACGGTCACTGATGAATGATTTTACTGGTCACGGTCACTGATGAATGAATTTACTGGTCATGGTCAAATGATTTTACTGGTCACGGTCACTGATGAATGAATTTACTGGTCACGATCACTGATGAATGATTTTACTGGTCACGGTCGAATGATTTTGAACTGTCTGTGAGTTTGACTGATTTTTATAATATGCAGCATGGCGGGGGGAGGGGGGTAAATGTCCTGCACTGGTCACTGTAATTGTATTCATGTCCTGCACTGGTCACTGTAATTGCATTCATGTCCTGCACTGGTCACGGTCACTGATGAATGATTTTACTGGTCACTTTTGAATGATTTTACTGGTCACTTTTGAATGATTTTACTGGTCACGGTCACTGATGAATGATTTTACTGGTCACGGTCACTGATGAATGATTTTACTGGTCACGGTCACTGATGAATAAATTTACTGGTCACGGGCACTGATGAATAAATTTACTGGTCACGGGCACTGATGAATAAATTTACTGGTCACGGGCACTGATGAATAAATTTACTGGTCACGGGCACTGATGAATAAATTTACTGGTCACGGGCACTGATGAATTAATGTACTGCCACTGCTGATCATGGTCACTGATGGTGATGATTGTGAACTGTGACTGTGAGTTTTATAATATGCAGCATGGCGGGGGGTAATGTCCTGCACTGATCACAGTAACTGCTGTATTAATGGACTGCCACTGGTCACGGTCACTGATGAATGATTTTACTGGTCACGGTCACTGATGAATGAATTTTATTAGCAGTGGTTTTGTTTTGTTGTTAAAGCGTTGTTCCAGCCGTAAAAACCGTTTTTTTTTAAAAGTCAGCAGCTACAAACACTGTAGCTGCTGACTTATAATATGTAGGCTGATCCTTCCCTCCTATTGCGTGCTGGCGCTGCCATCCTCACTAAGGGAATTAGGCAGTGGAGCCTTGTGGCTTCACTGCCTGTTTCCTACTGTTCATGTATGACTCCCCTGGCGATTTCTGAATGGGCAGCTGTCTTTTGTGACGCACACGGGTCCCAGAAGACACTGTGTCCAAATTTCCCAGAAATAAATGTGAGGAGGAGAAGACCGAAGATCACCTTGGAATAAGAAGTGGCAGATTAGGAAAATCTGCCTAGCAACAGGCATTTCTGGTGAGTAAAACATGTATTTATTTATTTTTTTCATTTATTTTTGTTGCATTTGTATGTATTTTTTCAGGGTGGACCTCCACTTTAACTATATAATTGAGGAGTAAGGGTCTTTCCTTGTACTGTATTTTTCAGTTTCAACCATAATGTCCAGTTACCATCATCAAAGTGGCGCTCACAAGCGTAAAAAGAAAAGGGAAGACACCTACAAAACCGGGAAACTTCCAAAAATCACACATTTTTTTAATGTGCCCAATGTTGGTCAGAGCTCTGCAGCAGACCATGATGCGGAAAAAGTTGCTGAGGCAAGCCCAGAAAGCCTTGACCCCACAATTACTGACATGCCAGTACAGGAGCAATTTCTACCTGGCCAGTTTCCCCTAAATGAACCGAGTACAAGCCAAGAGTTAGGTGGTGTTGTTCAGGAAAATATTGAAAAAGATTATCCTGAAACTGAGCCATTTGCAGCAGCCGATGTTCACTTGACTGGTAGTGACATAGCTGTGCTAACCGACATTGCATCTACAAAATATATCACAGACAGGGCAAACTTTCCAATTACAATTACAGATGCACATGTGAAGAGATTTATAATTACTAATGGTCCTTGCAGACCTACAGGGCCCTTTAAGAGAGACAATGATGAGGAACAGAGGTGTTTTTCAGTAAAATATTATGAAAAAACAACAAAAACAGGACTTAAACTACCCATTACCTGGCTCTGTTATTCTCCTAAATTGAATGTTGCATACTGTGAACCATGCTGGTTGTTTGGTGACCGTAGAAAGCTAGGCTCTGAACCAGCATGGGCAAAGGGGATACAAAAATGGAAAGGCTTGTCAACAAAAATACAGGTTCATGAAACATCTCAAACTCATATAGATTCTTGCATAATATATGATCAGTGGCGTAAAAAGGGAACAATTGATGAGGAAAATGAACAACAATTAAGAAAAGAAAAAAACTTTTGGAGAGATGTTTTAAATAGAATTGTGAATGTCACCTTGACTATGGCTATGAATAACATGGCCTTCCGTGGCCACAGAGAAAAAATAGGAGAAGTCAACAGTGGAAACTTCCTGGCAATAATTGAGCTTCTAGCTGAGTATGATCCCATATTAAAGCAATTGCTACAGTTACCACAGGGAAAAGTCAAATACCTTAGTCCAAAAATTCAAAATGAAGTCATAGATATTTTGTCAAAGCAAGTTCTGAATGACATTTTGTCTGAAGTGCAAAATGCACAGTTTTACTCATTGATTATAGATACTACTCAAGATATCTCTAAATGTGATCAAATGAGCCAGGTTCTCCGATATGTTTCTATTGAAAGAGATCCAAATACGAGAGCAAAACAAATTAACATACATGAGGCATTTCTTGGATTTAATAGTGCTGCAGGTATAGAAAAAGAAATACTTGCATTTATTGATGATAAAGGAATTTCTTTGGATAAGTGCCGTGGTCAGGGCTATGATGGTGCTGCCACAATGAGTGGAATCTATTCTGGTGTGCAGACTAGAATTTTGCAGAGAGAGGAAAATGCACTTTATGTTCATTGTGCAGCACACAATCTTAATTTGGTCCTCCAAGATGCTGTGGCAGAGATTACAGAGGTCTCAAACTTCATGGGTGTGGTTCAACATTTACACAATTTTTTTGGGGACAGTGGAAAGCGGTGGGAGATCCTGTCTTCATTTACCAGTGAATCCTCTGTTACACTGAAGAAATTGTGTCCCACACGCTGGTCATCTCGCTATGAGTCGCTGCTTGCCTTGCGTTTTCGTTTTGTAGATGTGCTTAAAGCGCTATCAAAAATAAGTCTTGTAGCTACCAAAAAAAGTGAAAGAGAAGAGGCAATGGGGCTGAAAAAAAAATTGGAGTCCTTCCAATCTATATTTCTAATTGTTCTACAAACCAAAATATTCTCAAGCATAAATTCTCTATCTAAACTCCTCCAGTCAGAGAGCATGGACTTGTCCAAAGCTTCTCATTTAATTAAGACAGCCTTGGATGAGCTATCCAATTTCAGAAACAGTTTTGGGGAAGCCAGAAATAATGCTGTATTGCTTGCACAAAAATGGAATATTACCCCCAGATTTGAAGCAAAACGAATTCGCACTGTCAGAAAGCATTTTGATGAATTGTGTGTTGATGAGAGGTTAGAGGACCTTGAAGAACGTTTCAAAATCAACGTTTTCTATAGGTGCTTAGACATAATAGTAAACCAGTTGTCAAACAGGTTCCAGGGACTTAATCGGGTTGTTCAGCGCTTTGAAATTATTCAACCTGCAGTTCTAGCATCAGCATCGGATGATGATTTGTTTAAAGCTGCCTCAAACCTGCAACAAAAGTATGAAAAAGATCTCTCATCAACTTTTGCTGGTCAGCTTCTAAGTTTTAGATCAGCACTTAAAGAGGACATTCAGAAATTGTCCTCTGTGAAGGATCTTGCGCGTTTGCTCATAGTTGAGAATAGCGCTCTTTCATCAAATCTGCCTGATGTGTGCATAGCGCTGCTTTTATTCCTAACACTACCTGTGACAGTGGCCTCAGCAGAAAGATCCTTCTCAAAACTAAAACTTATAAAGAATTATCTCAGAAGCACTATGTCTGAGCAAAGACTATCTGGGCTTGCTATTCTAAGCATTGAAAATTCTAGAGCAAAACGGCTGGACCTAAACCACATTGTGGACACTTTTGCAGAATTGAAGGCACGCAGACGTGTTTTCTAAGTTGTGGTGTTTTGTGAGTATACAAGTTGGAAGAGTTTTCAAAGTTCATGTTTGGTTCTGTTGCCAGCTATAGCCTTCCTTATTTGGGTTAAACCATGGGGTCTATTTATAACCTATTCGCAGAACCATTCACCCTCTAAAAATGTCAAAACATTTATTTTTGCCACTTGGCACAAAAAGATATGTTCTTTGTTTTTTTGGTATTTCAGGTCAAACTTATGGAATGTAATATTGTATTTTGACTATTAGATGAAGCTGAGGAGCATGGGAAATATGTTATAAATAGAACCCTTTGGTTCCAGTTTGGCAAATATTAAAGTGGAACTTTAGGCAAATATTTGAATAACTGCATGGTAGAATTGGCAGCTTATGTTTGAGTAAGCAGACCTAGAAGGGGGCAAAGGTAAAATGGTGCACACCTGACTGGCTTTCTAAGATCGCTTTGATGTGTAAAACAGAAAACTGGCTGAACTGAATTATAAGTATTTGGTAAATATTTTGTCTGAATTCTTATATGTATGTCAGCTTTGTACTTTGTTGTGTTGGCTAGAGTTCCACTTTACTTGTTTAACTAGCCTCAGTTGTTGAATTGGCTGGTTAACCAATACATTTCTTTTTACATAGCTGTCCACAGCTGCCCCACGTGCCCTCTTTGAGCATTGTAAATCAGGCAAAATTTCATCCTATGTGAATCAAATTTTTTTTTTAATCCAGCGAAAATTAGTTTTCTGCATACACTCTTTTGTAAAGTATGTGTAGACCTTGCCCATTTACCCAACAAAATCTTCCTGTTTGATGACAAATTACACCTTTCTAGTCAATTAAATCAAAGGATGCTTCCGCACTGCCTGTTTGGTTGGAAAACAGCTTTGGAGAGAAATGGATAAAATCAAATAAAAGAAAAATAGTAAGATATTGTTCATTTATCATCATCGTATCTTCATATTTTAGATCAAGATTCACTCTTTTTCAGGTTGACTGACTGTTTATAATGTTCTGTTGCCTTACATTTGGCTTATTTTTGGCTGTTGGCTGTTGAAACCATGGCTTCTTTTCCTTTGGTTATTTTTAAAGACATGTTGAAAATATGCACGTTAAGCATCAAGATCTAAATCAAGTAGGTGTAAACTCAAAAATTAAGAATTTTATGGCAAGTTAAAGTGCATAGAATGGAAGACCTAATTTCTTCCTTCCCTTACAAGGTTGTCATCCTGTTAATTTTCCTCGTAAACCGGTGCAGTTTGCGTTGTTTTCCCTTTAAACGTAAGTATAAGAGAGTAATAGTAGTACACACAATGCTTTGAATTCTGCATTTTATTTACTATATGGTTATTTAAATTTTTGTTGTTGTTCAAAATTAAAATAAGCTGTTGCCTGGGTACTGTGCCACATGAGTGTGGTAATCTGTTGTTCAATGGAATTAGTTGATTTTTTTTGTGGAGGGGGCTGTTTGCAGGGGGGCCCCATACAACATTTTGCTATGGGGCCCTGTGATTTCTAGTTACGCCCCTGGCGGGCGTCACACTGGCAGATTTTGGCACACTGGCAGCATTGGGCACACTGGCAGCGTTTGATGGCACAGTGGCTGCATATGATGTATTTTTTTCAAATTTTTTTCAGTTTGTTTGCCCCCCCCAAAATATTTTAGCACCAGCCGCCACTGCCAACAGGCCATGATTAGTTCCAGCAGGACCCACAGGGAATGGCCAGCTCCCAGCAGGACATCATGTACTGTACCATTCCTGAGTCTTTTCTGCAGGTGATCCCTCTGTGTAGTGCGGGGACAAGGTCATCCAGTGCCCAGGCAAAGATAGCAAACTGCATCCCCCCCCCAGGTGGAGGAGGGAATCGGGGTAATAGTGCCATGATGTTTGTGACGTGCTGTGGGGTCACTGGAAGGAAAAAAATGCTGCTGCATTGCTGTCAGTTTGAGAAGGACTGATTGATAACTATGTCAGTGCCATCCGGTGCACTGTGATAAAATGTAGAATAAGGCTGGGTTCACACTGCTGCGGAAGCGAGAACTGGATGTGATTCGCACCGCACTGCAGTGCAAATCACATCCGATCTCTGTGCGATGCGAGTTCAGCCATACAGATAGTATGGCTGAATTCGCATCGCACCCGCCGCAAACTCGCACGGGACCCTTTTTTTGGTCCGCAGCAGAATGGGATCGCATGGGAGTTCCCGCATCGCTCCGGTGTGAACCTGGCCTTACTGTATTTTATTGCAGCTTACTGCACCTCTGGACTGCGCTGCAGTGTAAATGAAGCACATAGAAAACAGTTGTATTCTATGTGCTCTAGCAGTGACTGGTATTTTTCCAGTGTGGAAAAATGGCAGTCACTGCACTAGTGTGAAAAAGCCCTAATTCTGTAGTATAAGAGAGAGTGAAGGGCTGCATGTGTTAGGCCGCGTACACACGCGGGGACTGTTCGCTCAACTTTGTCTGCTGAACAGTGTTTCGGCGGACAGTCCGCTCGTGTGTGGGCTTTTAGCGGACAGTTTCAGCGGACAGTCTGACGAACAAAGTTTTTCGGAAATTCCGAAAAACTGTCCGCTGAAACTTGGTTTGAGCGGACAGTCCGCCCATGTGTAGGCTTGTTCGTCAAACTAAGTCTCGCGCATGCTCAGAAAGAATTTACACGCCGAAGGTTGCATTGCAGTGTATAGGACGTCGTTTTCTAGTCCCGTCGTACGTGCCGTTCACGTCATCGCGCGCGGTTTCAGCGGACTGTTCGTTCGTCGTGTGTGGGCAAGTCCGTCCATGCTAATTTTGAGCGGACTGTCCGCTGAAACTGTTTGACGGACAAAGTTGAGCGAACAGTCCTCGCGTGTGTACGCGGCCTAAGATGCATGATTCTGACAGAACTATTGTTTTAGATAAAAGTAAGCTGGGATGGAAAGGGTGTCAGCCCAAGTACATCTGTGGAATGCCCAGAGCTGAGAGGCTACAGCGATTTATATGAGGAGAGCAGAATTACAAAACAGAAGAGAGGATAAAATGAATGGGAAAAAGATAAGTGAATTGGTGCAAGGAGAATCTGACTTACCTACAGCAAGATTGTACCGGCCGGGAGAGATGAGTACACAGAGGGAGGGGGAGGGGGATGAAGCATGAGTGAAATCAGCCTGGGAAAAATGAAAGAAACTGAACAGAAACAAACCAAATGTGATGTGTCCTGGAAGGAGAGAGAGGTTATAGGAGTGAAGAGTGATACATTGCAGCCAGTAGGAGAGTTATCACAAAGCAGGTGCAGCTGCTAGGAACAGAGCAGCAGGAGAATGATAGCTTGAAGTTGCTGGCTGGCCGGCCCCCCCTGTGAAGTGATGGGTCTCCCTGCCGGGAGTTGGAGTTACCTGCTGCGCTGCTCAGTTCCCTCCAGTCTCTACCCACCAGACTACAACTCCCAGAATGCAGCGCAGCAGCAACACAGCCAATCGGCGGCCAACTTCCTCCAAAAAAAAAAAGTGTCAGCAAACAGCGGCTGTTTTGATTAAAAGTAAGACGGCCTGGGGGGAAATTTCCACCCTGCCCCCCGGCCCAGCCCGCCCCTGGTCACCATTATTGCAACCTCCCACCTAGTGTTGCTCTGTTGAAAATTCTTAGTGCTTCCTGGAATGTTAGAGCATGTAACCCCCTTCCATGATGGAATGCTCGGGCCTAAGTGGCCCACCAGTCCCAAACATGGTCACATGATGGAGGAGTCACAGTTGTCACAGTATAGCACAAAAAAAAAGAGTTTCAAAGCTCACACACAACTTACTTAACAGCAGTGCGACTGAAGTGCAATGCCAGAAGTGGATTCAATGGAAAGTTTTTTTTTATACATTTGCCATGCAAAACAATAGTTTGAATCCTCTCCTATAGATTAAGTCCACAATGTCCTGCTCTATGTTTAAATATAATCTTACTGTTTACGGGGCAGTAAATATTCTTTAATTTTGGTGAAAAGGGATAGCAAAGGTATTGCTCACTGCAGTAACACCTTTGCTGTAATTTTCAAATCTGAATGAGAAAAATTACTGTTGGAATTTGATTGATTGATATTGGCACCTTTCCATATAGTTCCCTGTAGAATATCTGCCATATTTGCAGGTGAAAAGCTATAGATTGTATCCAGTGATAATACTAGTTTTCAGTGAGTAGTAGAAGTTGCAAAATATTCTTGTATAGTATTATGAATTCTTACAGGTTTTAAAAAGAATATGATTCTCATAAATAATGATTCCAACTTTATCTGCATACCTTAAAATGCTGAAGGTCTCTACTACTAATTTGCAAGTGGAAGTTAAAAAAGAGGGTTGAATGCCCAAACATGCAAATGAATGTCATATATAATAGGGGTATTACTTCCTCTATTATACATGACAGCTTCCCACTGTCAATGGTTAATAAAGACTGGTGGATACAGGCATTGATGAGTCCCTAATAACCAATGACATCCTTGGTTATTTAAACAAAGGAGCCAGGACTAGCCTAAAAACACAGCATGGGGGTTACCCCCGTTACCTCATACCAGGCCTGGCAATAATTTTAAGGAGGACTCCATGTAAAAACAAAAGCAGGCGTTAGGTTCTTTCCAAATTCTTTGTTAGAGGTGAGGTCCCCCCAAATATCCACAGCATACTCTTATGTGTGTATGCAGTTTGGCAGGTCAGGAAAAGGGAGGGGGGACTAGAGTGCACCCCTTCCGAAACAGCAAGGGTTTGCGGAAGAGGTCCTTGTCCTCATCAACATTGGAATAATATGCTTTGTCAAAGGGTGTCCAACCTCCCAGTGTTGAGGGCATGTAGGCTGGCATGATTCCTGAAACTGAATTTGCATTGGGTTGAGGAAAAAAAATTGCTCACTGAAGGGTTAGAAAAAGGCACACCGGTTTGCTCCTTTGTTCTTGACACCAGAATTCTGGCACAGGGAGTTTTTTGTGCAGGGCAATTGGCACCTAGAGCATGCTAAAAACTTGACGCTCCCCTAATAATTATGTAAAAAAAATGCCTTGTCTTACATTTAACCCTCCTTAACCTGAATATTTAACACCTAACTATCCAACTCCATCTTTAAAAATACAAAAAAGAAAAAAATAGGCTAGCTTGGTAAACCTAAATTGGTTGCAAAGGCTTAAGGTTAAATGCATGAAGGTAAAATACCTTCTGTGTGCTGCTCTCCGCATAGCCCCCCAATACTCACCTGAGTTCCCTCTCCATCCAGCGATGTGCACGTGAGCCTTGGCAATCATGAGACTCCCTCTCCTCATTGGCTAAGACAGCAGTGGGAGCCATTGGCTCCCACTGCTGTCAATCACAGCTGGTGAGCCAATAAGGAGACAGTGGGGAGGTGGAGCTACAGCTCTATGTGTTTTATGGACGCATAGAGCAGGGCTCAGGAGCGAACATGCACCAGTGCCCCATAGCAATTCAGTGCCTCTCTTCTGCTGAGCTGAGGGACACCCAGTGTCCTCCAACTCACTTACTTTGAGCCCAGGCCATTAGAGACATGCCCTCTGGGATCCTGTCAATATGCTAGCCTGGGCTCACATTACTGGACGCTCTCACACATCATTATGTAAGTGCTGCAGTGCCCAGGAGTAAGGACCACCCACCACCACTGCTGGAGAGGTGAAAGGACCCATAACATAATTGAACTGGCCAGAAGAGTGTAGGAAAAAGGTATGTATAAAGGGATTGTTAAAAAAAAAACTTGAACGGGAGGTAACATGCGCATTTTAAAGAGTTGAAGCTTAACCATAGTTAAGCTTCAACTCTTTAAAATGCACACTTAAAGTCCACACTGAAAGTGGATGTCCAACTATCTATACTATCAATGTCCACACCCCCACTACGTTAAGCCCCCCCCCCCCCTCCCCAATACACCCCTGAAACGAATCTGCTTTGTGAGACACTAAATATATGATTAAAAGGCCCATGGATTTGCCAATCATTAATTATGACAAATGCTTCCTGTTCATTTTTGAACATACAGAAACTGTTCATACTGGAATCATTTCTCATTTTTGTTAAGCTACATACTTCAAAAATACAATAAAATGCAGCAAACGTTTTTATTGCTTTCAATTCCCCTATGACCTGTTCTTAAAGGGAAAGTAAAGTCTATTTTCAGTGGGACAGTATGTTGAGTTAGTATTTTCTTGATATTAGTTGGTTGATATTTAACGTGACTGACATTTTATCCATGCTTACTTATTAATTTTTTTTTATACTAGACAATATATTAAAGTATTTTTTTATGCTATTTGACATATTTGTATATGACATTTTTGTATATGCTATTTGTATATGACATTTACCACTTCACAAATAGAATGAAAAACAAATATGCAACTATTATTATTATAATTTTTTTTACAATCCATTACATATGCAAGTTTTCTGTATAATGTTTTAATGTATGTACCTGTTTAATATATCATTTACTAGAAGCATGTGAAGGAGGAGGAAAAAAAAACAAAAAAACAAAACAGTAAATTTAAGTTGTATTCTTAATGTGTCTCCACCCTGCTGCCATGGCTGGTACGAGCGTTGTCTGCGTTGAAGAGCTCTTTCCAGGGGGTGGTGACAGCTCTCAGAGTAGAGTAAGGACTGAATGCAGCAAGTGACAGGGGGCTCTGTCTGACATGAACCGTATCAGCATGGAGTATGTTACAACAGTGAGCAAAGCCTGGCAGGGGAAGCGGGACAGTGGACATTAATTCACAGCTCGCACATAGTCATTTTTTAGGCTACTCTATTCACACTTTCAAGTCCAACTCAGTATGTGTTTGATCCTAACGGTTTATTTTAAAAGTAATTAGTAATTATGCCATTCGTTAGGCTTTCAGGTTGTCTATTATACTGTTAAGCAACACAATGAATATTTTAACATAAATATACATTTTAGAATAAGGTTTACTAACGTTTCGATCGAGAGCAGTTATTGATGTACAAGTTTTCAAAATTTCAAAAACTATAAAATATATTATAGATAGAACAATGAAACAAATATAAATATACATTTTAGAAAAAGGTTTACTAAAATTTGATTGAGGGCAGTTATTAATGTATAAGTTAACACTTTGTCAAAACTATAAAAAAAAAATATTACTATAGTTAGAGCAGTGAAACAAATATGCAAACTTTGTTCTAAATGCTTACTATTTAGTTTTATTTTTTTACTGAAAATAGTTAAAGGAGATTGCTGCCATATATTGTATGGCAGGACTGCAGTGCTACCCTAGACTTGCGCTACATGGGCATTTTTTTTTTTAGCTCAATCATATAGCTAAAATATGAAGGGAATAATCTCTAAGATTAGCAATCAATCTCTAAAGAGATAGAATGAGTGGCCCCCTATGGTGTGGACTACACAAGTAGCATGTAGTAGCATGCAACATATATTCATCATTCACAATTGAAGCTTTGTGCAAATAATTACTGCTACATGCTGCTTGTGTAGCTTACACCATAAAATGCTCTTTGTTCAACCGCTTTAGCGAGGGATCGCTACTCTTCGCAACTAATCATTAGCTATTTTAGTATTGCCCTTGTGCTACTAAGATTTGTTTATGTTCATCCAGCATTAGTGACCTTGCTTGCCATAGTAAAAAATAAATTATTATGTGAAAAAATATTCATAATTTCTCTCTAGCTGTAGATTTCTGTGATTGATAAAGTCATAACTTTTCAAAGAGCTGGAATGCAATAATTTACTGGATATTACTGCTAGCATATTTGGAACTACTGGGGTGTTCACAGCATTTAGCCTGGCTGCAGGCACTGCAAATTAGATTCAGATAAGGGCCAGCATTGGTGAGCTTTGGCATTCAGTTTGAGATATTTCTATGATCATTCAATATTCATTGCAGGTGTAATGCAGTTAACGTCCTTCTAACCTGCTACAAGCTGTTTTTGCATTTCCATAGACTTGTAAGAAGCAAGTCTGGGATTTACCAATGGCAAACTGGACAATTGCCCAGGACCTTGTTTTTTTTAAGGAACCCTCAATTTCCCTCAGTCTCCCTACCAAACTTACACCATTATACCAGTAATATTATATCCCCCAGCATGACTCACTCCATGGTGTAAAAAATACTCTGCTCCTGAATTTCAATCAGTGAATTCTTGCAAAAAAATCTGTTTAACTTTTTGGGAAATGAAAAGAAGAAAGATGCACGGGAAAAGAATGTTCAGTGTCCTATGATCTAGGTCAGTGATTCTCAACCAGGGTTCCGTGGAATCCTAGGGTTCTTCCAGAGGTTGCTAGGGGTTCCTTCAGCATTGGGAAATTTCTGCCTCTCAGATAAGTTCCCACTGACACCATTGATCTTTTTAGCTATCTGTAAGGAGGTAATTCTTCCCAATGACCATAAGTGTAAGGACCATTCCTCTCACTGACCATCACACTAATGTATCATGAGTTGTAGATTTCTAATTTTTAGCAGGGGTTCCTCGAGACCGGAGGACTATTTCAAGGGTTCCTCTGTGTTGAAAAGGTTGAGAAAGGCTGATCTAGGTTGTGTTGGAGGATTATAGTATTTAGACAAGGAGGTTCAGTTTGACTTTGCCTTTCGATTATTGATATTCTATATTAGTTTTAGCAAGTTATTTTCTTCTGCTGGCTTGAGAAGAGGAGGAGCCCAAAGCACCGTGTGGGACCCTAAAAAAGGAGGTTACCCATTACACCATTACACAGAGCATATAAGTATAACATGTTTATTATTTTATTTAAAAAAAAAGTATACTTTACAATCACTTTAAAGGGTACCTAAAAAATATATGTTGATAGAGTGATTGTAAACCTCGGACATGAAAAATTAACAAAGCTCATCCCACTATAGTGCGTACTAACCTGAATCAAAAACCCTCCTCCAGTACACAGCAGACTCATACCTTCAGCTTTGTGTGTCTCTGAGGCTGAGTAGAAGATGTGTCCCCCCCCCCCCCCCCAATCTTCTCTCAGATTACTCTCAGCTCTATGCTCTATGCTCTAGCTCTGCAGTATGTGCGACATGAGATCCCTACCCCCTGCTTTCTGCTGTTGAGAAAAATCCTCTGATCTGTGTGTTTTAGAAGGCTGTAGAGCCAAAATGGATGTAGATAAACAGGTACCTTGATGTAGGAGGTAGGAGGTTTCATATATGTGTATCATCTGAGGCTAGTGGCCTCACTGGGTATATGTAAGGTTTACAACCACTTTAAATACTTGAAGGTATGTATCGTCTTCTTTTTGACTTAAGGTCAGCAGCATTGTCATCCCTACAAAGTAAGCCACATGGAAAAAATGATATGATAAATTGGCAGCCTGGAGGCAAAAGAAGATAAAGTAAAAAACATAACTCATAGTATTCAACTGATATTTTTTCAACATAAGGAATTAAATACATATTACGGATACCACCCAGCTGACATTTAATTAGCCATTGCTACAAAACTCTCATGTGCAGCCAACATTAGCATCAAAGTGGATGTAAACCCTCTCCTATACCCAGTGAAGTAAATAGCATCAGATGACACAGTGCATTCGGAAAGTATTCACAGCGCTTCACTTTTTCCACATTTTATTATGTTACAGCCTTATTCTAAAACAGATTCAATTCATTATTTTCCTCGAAATCCTACAAACAATACCCCATAATGACAACATGAAAGAAGTTTATTTGAAATCTTTGCAAATTTATTAAAAATAAAAAACAAATAAATCACATATACATAAGTTTTCACAGCTTTTGCAATGCCATTTAAAATTGAGCTCAGGTGCATCCTGTTTCCACTGATCATCCTTGAGATGTTTCTACACCTTGATTATAGTCCACCTGTGGAAAAATCAGTTGATTGAACATGATTTGGCAAGGCACACATCTGTCTGTATAAGGTCCCACAGTTAACAGTGCATGTCAGAGCACAAACCAAGCCATGAAGTCCAAGGAATTGTCTGTAGAACTCTGAGACAGGATTGTATGGAGGCACAGATCTGGGGAAGGGTACAGAAAAATGTCTGCAGCATTGAAGATCCCAATGAGCACACTGGCCTCCATCATTCGTAAACGGAAGACGTTTGGAACCACTAGGACTCTTCCTAGAGCGGGCCACTTGGCCAAACTGAGCAATTGGGGGAGAAGGGTCTCAGTCAGGGAGGTGACCAAGAACCCGATGGTCACTCTGACAGAGCTCCAGGGTTTCGCTGTGGAGTGAGGAGAACCTACCAAGAGAACAACCATCTCTGCAGCACTCCACCAATCAGGCCTGTATGGTAGAGTGACCAGATGGATGCCACTCCTCACTATAAGACACATTACAGCCTGCCTGGAGTTTGCCAAAAGGCACCTGAATGACTCTCAGACCATGAGAAACAAAATTCTCTGGTCTGATGAAACAAAGATTGAACTCTTTGGCCTGAATGCATGTCTGGAGGAAACCAGGCACCGCTCATCACCCGGTCAATACCATTTCTACAGTGAAGCATGGTGATGGCAGCATCATGCTGTGGGGATTTTTTTCAGTGGCAGGACCTGGAAGAATAGTCAGGATTGAGGGAAAGATGAATGCAGCAATGTACGGAGACATCCTTGATGAAAACCTTCTCCAGAGCGCTCTGGACCTCAGACTGGGGCAAAGGTTCATCTTACAACAGGACAATGACCCTAAGTACACAGCCAAGATAATAAAGGAATAGCTATGGGACAACTCTGTGAATTTCCTTGAGTGACCCAGCCAGAGCCCAGACTTGAACCCAATTGAACATCTCTGGAGAGAAATGAAAATGGTTGTGCACCGACGCTCCCCATCCAACTTGATGGAGCATGAGAGGTTCTGCAAAGAAGAATGAGAGAAACTGCCCAAAATAGGTGTGTCAAGCTTGTAGCATCATACACAAAAAGACTTGAGGCTGTAATTGGTGCCAAAGGTGCTTAACCCCCCTAGCGGTAATCCCGAGTCTGGCTCGGGGTAGGAATATACTGACAGGAGCGGTAACCCCGAGCCAGACTCGGGATGGCTTCGCTCGATGCAGGGGAGGACACAGGGAGCGTTACTCACCTTGTCCCCTGGATCCAGCGATGTCCTCCGCGCTGTGCGATCTAGCCGTCCTGCGCTCGATTCACAGTGCCGAATGCCGCCGAGCTCCGTTCCCTGTGACGTTACGGCGCACGGGAGCGGAGAACGGCGGCAAATTCAAAAAAGTAAAAACACACTAAACACACACAGTACTGTAATCTTACAGATTACAGTGCTGTATTAAAAAATACACACCCCCTTTGTCCCTAGTGGTCAGTGCAATGCCCTGCATGCACTTTTATATTATAAATACTGTTTTTTACTGCCTGGAATTTGGAGATTGTCCATAGCAACCAAAAACTGTCATTTTTTCAGTGTTTTAGAATTTTATTACATTATTGAATAATTTTTATTATTCTTTATTATATTATAAACTTTATCATACCCGGGATGTCTGCTAGACTCTGGTTTGAACAGATTTAAGAGCGTTATTCCTAAGAATTACAGGACTACAAAATAAAAGCCAGATTTCCGTGCAAAATAATTGTACCTCTTTCAGCACCTAATTCCAGACTGAATCATACCGCCAGGGAGGTTAAACAAAGTATTGAGCAAAGGCTGTGAATACTGATATACATGTTATTTTTTTATTTTTTATTTTTAATCAATTTACAAAGATTCAAACAAACTTCTTTCACATTATCTTTATGGGATATTGTTTGTAGAATTTTGAGGAAAATAATGAATTTAATCCATTTTGGAATAAGGCTTTAACATAACAAAACATGGAAAAAGTGAAGTGCTGTTAATACTCTCCCGATGCACTGTACACACGGATAAAAGAAATCCTCCTACATACGTTTTACCTGTATATCTGATGTCTTTTCCTTTCTACATTCTTTAGAAAGTGAACATTGTGTTAGAAATCTTGTTTTCTCATTAAACAGTGAGAGGGGAGTCTGGGCATACACTGTGTGAGAGCTGATTTGAGGAAAGGCACCCCCCCCCCTCCACATAGGCAGAGGAAGGAAGGAACATGCAGAGCTCTACTGTGAATAGATAAGCTCTCTGATAATTTATCTCTAAGCTCCCTCCCTGACACAAATGTCCAGCTGCTGTTATCTCATGTGTCAGAGAACTTGTCAGAAGTGACTCTGCTGATAGCAGAGGAATGAAGCAGCAGAAAGACATGGTACTTAGAGCTTTGAAAATAGATAAGTAAACACTACAGATATAATGTATGTGCCCAGGTCAGATTATAAATGGGGTTTAGAACCACTTTTATTTATTCACAATATAAGGATATACTTTACCTGCTACCTCAGCCACCCGTGAATCAAATTAGCTATGTTTCTGGCTAAATAACATTTCTCATATCAGTTTCTGCTATCAGGTGGAAGTCTCACTGGCATCAGGCAAAACATTCTTTGGCCAGATGGCAGTATCATTGGTGTCAGGTAGTTCACTTTATGGTCAGGTTATTAACTGAACCTTTAGTATCTGGCAGCAGATTTTCTGGGTAGATTACAATCTCAATGGTATCAGGTAGGAGTCTTTCTGACTACATGCAGCAATCTCTCAGGTGAGCATTATTTCTGGTAATAAACCTAACCAATGGCCCAGAACCAGGTACAGGTGTAACATTTTTACCTTACTCACAGATCACAGCTATGCAATGCAATGCCTTTTCTGGCCACCCTGGATGTATCCCCTAACAGAAAGCTAGTTGGTATTTTCAATAAGAAATACGGCAACCCTTTATAGACCAGTGACATCATGTGAAAATTTTATGTGTGTGATACAGTGCATACAGTGAACTTGCACTGGCGTATCAATTATAACTGGCAGCACTGAAGTGTTTATTTTCACCATATTATTACTGGCCCTCATTTGTAATAAAGAAAATTCTAAAGGGTCCCAGGGGGCATTTGAAACCTTGCCAACCCTCCCCAAATTATGACTGTTTGTCATAGTGACAGATTTACTGAAACAGGTCCAAGTATTTCTATGTTCTATTTAGGGCAGTGTGGGAAATCCCCAGCTCTCAGAGAAGTGATATCCTACCTAGAGATATGTGGAGTATAAGAGGAGCAACAAAAAGCCTGCTGTGTATAGAGGATAGGGGGACTGGTGAATGGTTTGATCTGCGTGTAGGGAAATATTATCACATTCATCCTTGATGAATAGCATTGGACATGCTGTCACCCACAGATGTCTTGGTGGTACAGAAATATTAGGAGATTTCATAACAAGGCACTGCTTGACCTACTATGCAAAGAAGTGTTATAAACTTGTAAACATTTAATAAACCTTCCCTTAAATAAGCTGAAGTATCCCTAATGCCAGGGGTTTCGTAAAAGTTTTAGTCTGAAGACCCAAATACATTTTTACCGTCTTTGAACCCAAGAACAAATAATTACCAAAATGTCATTGTAGCCATGCAAAGACCCCTAATAGTTGTAGCATAACAAAGAAAAAAAATACACTAGGAGTAAATGCATGTGTTTAAATTCAGTTATAGTTTTCATACACTCTTGTGATACTGCGCAATGCAGTGTATTGCATTGCCAAAAAAGGATCGTGTACATTTTTTCCTTTTTTTTGGAATGTTGGTTGACTTAGAAATTCTAAAATATGGAATTTCTTATGTGAACCAGTCTCCTGTTAACTTACTCCTGCACTTTGGTTACTCAGTTTTTTCACTTTCAGACACAGATAGAACTGTTGCAGTAGAAATTGCTGATGCAGCTTAGAATTCGTTGGTTCTTCAATAACTGGAAGCCATCTGTCAGGTCACCTTGAGGCGAGGTGACAGGTGCACACCGTAGGATCAGGAGTGCACCGCAAGGTTGTGGACCCTACGGCTGACTGCTGCAGATGGGGGACAACTGTCAGGTCACCTTGAGGCGAGGTGACAGGTGCACACCGTAGGATCAGGAGTGCACCGCAAGGTTGTGGACCCTACGGCTGACTGCTGCAGACGGGGGACAGATCCCACTGGGGTTAGAGCGTAAGATTCCCTGGGGCGTGGAATCTAAGAGCCAGCAGGTGTTCACCAGCGCCTCTGGTGGTGAGGATGGACTTGGCTGCAACTGGCTCCAGGTCGCAACCCCCAGGGTCCCCCAGCTCACACCCACAGTAGGCAACAGGAGGATAGGGATGGTGAGGGACAAAACCAAGGTCGGGGCCACAAGCAGACAAGAATAGTCAGGGACACGCCAAAAGGTCAGGATCACAGGCAAACAGGGATAGTCAAAACACGCCAAAGTCTGTAACGGAAAACAGTAGAAGAGCACACGGCAGGAAACAGGAAACTAACACACAAAGGAATACACAATGGTTGATCAGCACTGATGGCCTGCAGTGCACAGGTTAATATAGGGCTCCCTTATGGGCCTGGGGTGGAGCCATGCTTAGAGGAGAGGTTATAAAAACCACCAGGTGGAAGTGGCTGGCCTCTTAGTCTGAAGACATGAGGGGAGGTAAGCAAACACAGGAAGATCACTGCATAACCATGACACCATTCAGGCCCTAAGTCAGTGATGGCGAACCTTGGCACCCCAGATGTTTTGGAACTACACCTCCCATGATGCTCATGCACTCTACAGTTGAGCATCATGGGAAATGTAGTTCCAAAACATTTGGGGTGCCAAGGTTCTCCATCACTACCCTAAGTCAGCAAAGCAGCACCTCACCATAATAGTTACTCAAACACACTTGACAGTTGGGGTGAGGTTTTGGTACCGACATTTTATCCGAATGCCAAACAGTGTATTTTGAAGCGTATGTAAACCCTACATTTATTGAAGTTTCTTACCTGGAGATCCTGTCAGTAACAGCATTTCATATTGCAGCCTGACAGCACTAAGTCACTTCCTTGCGTTTCTCAGAAGTGTTATTAGCCTGACCTGTGAGCTCCTTCTGTGAGCCATTGGGCTGCCTATTTGATAGACTTCATAGATGGCAGGCTGACAATGCTGCAAATTATAGGTTTGTGGCTTAACGTTGTCAGTCTATGATAGGAGGTGCTGTTAATGGCAGGAGCTCTGGGTAAGGAACTTTGCAATAGTTTCACAAATGATTTGCTCATGAAAATGGAATACAATAAGACACAGGGGTTGATTTACTAAAACTGGTGCACTCCGAATATGGTGGAGCTGTGCATGGTAGAAATCAGCTTCTTAATTCAGCTTGTTCAATTAAGCTTTGGCTATAAAACCTGATAGCTGATTGGTTTCAATGCAGAGCTTCACAAGATTTTAGACTCTTCAGTTTTAGTAAATCAATCCCAATGCCATATATACAGAGAAATAGATTTAGGGCTTACATACACTTTTCCAAAAAAACACCCACAGAACACTGTTGCTCTGGAGTTTTAAACTTACAACTGTCCGTTAGTGAATTTGAAATGGGAATAATATCCGCTCATGAATACTACTCTAGTTTAGTTGTTATCAAGTACTAGAAATAAGTGCAAATCCTCAGCTATCATCCTAGATTCTTTGTTTCTGGTCTGATTGTATGGTATGCCTTTGCACAGTTTTGTGCAAGTGGCCCACTCCTAGTGGGTATAGAAGCAAAGCTAAATAGTTTTCCTTGTGTAAATTATTTGCCTGATTGTGAACTGATATTAAAGTATGTAGAAATAATCTCATTGTTTTATGAGCTTCAACAACTCTTTAGATTGGGATATATTGCACTTCAATGGGATTCTGTTTTAAAGAACAGTTAAATTATGTGATTCATTTTTTTTTGTCCAATGTGAGATGATCTCATGTGTAAACATATGAGATCATCTCTCACCGGTGCTCTCCCTCCTCACACAGACAGCGTGTGAGAGGGAAGAGATGAACGGCTGCAGCGGCCGTAAGTGGAAAAAAAAAAAAGTGCCATCCGCCCCAGTGCCATCCCCCCCCAGTGCCATGCTCCCCCAGAGCCATCTGCCCCAGTGCCATCCACCCCAGTGCTACCTGCCCCCAGTGCCACCTGTTAGTGCTATCGGTCCCCAGTGCCACCTGTTGTCAGTGCCATTTGTCCCCAGTGACATCTGTCATCAGTGCCACATATTAGTGCCATCTGTCATCAGTGCCACGTGTCATCAGTGCCACATATAAGTGTCATCATTGCCACGTATCAGTGCCGTCTGTCATCAGTGTCACGTGTCATTGTCCTAGTGCTCCAGGGCCTTCAAAAGTTTAATAGGTAGTCAACAAGTTATATGTGTAATTTATGCTCCTAGAACACCTGATGGCGCTCCCTGCATGTTGGGCCTCTCTATGTGGCCAGGCTGTGAAAAAGTCCCACACATGTGGTATTGTAATACTCAGGAGGAGTAGCAGAATTTTTTTGGGGTGTCATTTGTGGTATACACATGCCATGTGAGAGAAATAACCTATTACAATGACAATTTTGTGGAAAAAAATAAAAAAAATGAAAAATCTTAATTTTGCGAAGAATTGTGGGAAAAAAATGACAACATCAAAAAGCTCACCATGCCTCTTACTAAATACCTTGGAATGTCTACTTTCCAAAAAGGGGTCATTTGGGGGGTATTTGTACTTTCCTGGCTTGTTCGGGTCACAAGAAGTGAGATAGGCCACCAGTACATCAGATGTGATCAATTTTGTATGATTCACACCACAGCTTGTAGACTCTCTAACTTTCACAAAGACCAAATAATATCCACTAATTTGGGTTATTTTTACCAAAGATATGTAGCAGTATAAATTGTGGGCAAAATTTATAAAGAAAAATTAATAATTTGCATAATTTTGTCACAGAAACAAAGAAATATGCATTTTTTTCAAAATTTTCGTTTTTTTTTCATTTATAGCGCAAAAAATAAAAACCCCAGAGGTGATCAAATACCACCAAAAGAAAGCTCTATTTGTGGGAAAAAAAGGACAAAAAATTCATTTGGGTACAGTGTTGCATGACTGAGTAATTGTCATTCAAAGTGTGAGAGCACCGAAAGCTGAAAATTGGTCTGGGAAGGAAGGGTGTTTAAGTGCCCAGTAAGCAAGTGGTTAAGGTGGTCTTCATGCAAACGCAGTCTGTCTCGGAACGCTCACTACTCCAAACTGGCAACAACCCATCAAGGCACTTTGATAATTGTAGAATCTCTCCAATAATCCATCCCACTGCTCTTGAGCTATATACGACACCCTGCAGGTCCTCCTCACCAACCATGATCTGTCAGCATTGCATAAAGAAGTACAGAGATTACTGGGTATAAAATAAGGTATGCAATTAAAAAAGGAAACATTTTATTTAAACATTTCATTGAAGTTCCCTACTCAACATGCTGATGAAATTTCTAAATACATACCCTATTTTAGAAGGCATCAGAGAAGGCAACATAGAAGCAGATTAAACATTAGCTTTAAGATTAAATAGAGATTGATAGAGACAGAGAGAGACATTATTGCATTTAAAACAGATTAAATGCTATATCCTATATAAACACGTCTATAATTAAGGTTAACTACAAAATACTGCTCCAGTGGTGTATGGTTCCATCTAGATTGGCCTCCTTTGTATAAGGAGCCTCTCCAATATGCTTTAGAGGTTGCCGGTCAGGACGGCAAACTTCACTATTGTGAAGTGTGCTGCATGCATCACCATTGTGAGATACTGAAAGTCAGCCCTTGTTGTTCCATTTGATATGGTTTAAAACTAAGTTAAAATTTGGGATCTGTGGATATCCTATATTACGGGAAACGCTTTTTTGGGATCTGTGGAAATCCTATATTTTGGGAAATGCTTTAGATTTCTTCCATGCCTAGGGAATGGATAGATTCTTGGCCTAAGTCTCTTTCTCTCTCTTATTTCACACCACTTTATCTCTCCTTTTTTCTTCCTCCTCTTGGAGGAGATATCCTTAGATCCAATGGGATATCCTATGCAACGCATCATTTGAGATGTAAAACTGGATGTGGATGTGGAGAGGATCTCCCTTTAAGGATGGCTTCCTTGTTGACCCACTGTTTGCAAGTTTGGACTACTATAGGCTGACACATTGTAATAAGAATGTTATCTCAGGCAAAACGATGGGAGATGGAAAGGTCCCGTTTATTTACAGTTACTTTGTCTTTGTGTTGATCGTGAAAGCATTTGTTCTACTGATAGTTGTTTTTTCTGGTTGAAACAAATGTTATTGAAAACACACAAATATGGGAAATGTGTCTTGCATTCTCTCTTCTTTTTTCTATATGATGCATTCCTCTTTTAAAAGAATATGTGATAACGCCACAATGGTTTGTGTACTTTTCTTAAAAACAAAAAACAATAAAACGTATTGGAAATGAAAACAAAATAAATACTTTAGGATTAAAGAAGTAGTAGAACTAGACATCCTAATCTGTGTACATGTTCATAACATAGTGAAATGCATGTATCCTTTAGGAGAGTATATGTAAAGCAAACTCATTTTTTACCCCCATCTTGCCTCCCGGTATAGTTATGATAATCATTCCAGATGTCGTTTGCAAGACTCCAAGATAAAGCTTTGGGTAGAAACATTTATGTATGTGGGTGTCAAATGAGAGCAGTCAGTAAAGAAGCCGTCAATCAATGTGGTATGATGGAGGGATGATTTTCCTTTGTGATAACACAAAACACAATGACAACAGTGACAGGCAAAAGAGGTAGCCTCAAAGGTCAAAACAGATGACACCTAGATTGTCTTGTGTGTGCATGTGTGTTTGTCATGTGCTGTAGACCCTTGTTTGCAAACTATAATAGATGAGGATACAGTTGAAGCAGTAGCATGTACTTAAAGATAAGACACAACTAGAAAGGACACCCAGATTGTTATGTGTCTTGGTACATTTGTTTTTATCATGTATTGTGGAACCTTATTTGCAAATTATAGTGGATGAGACAGTTAATGTGATAGGTTGTTCTTAGTGGTAAGACACAAGTTTTATAAAGGACTTTCAGTTTGACTTTTTGCCCTAATCATCTAAGAAACAGAGTGCTTAAGTGAAAAAATAATTCTTGAAGTCAACCATACAATTTATAAGGCCCCTTTTACATGGGCGATCCAGTTGTGTCCGCCCGTCCGTTTTTCAGAAGGACCCGACTGGACCCTCTATTCTCATCTATGGGCAGCCGGATATAAATGGACTTGTGTCCGTTTTCACCTGGTTACCTCCGCTTTGATGCAGCAAAAAACAAAAGGAAGGGGGATCTGTTTCCCTCTGTCTGGTCAGATTGGATCTTATGGCAGTCGGGTGTAAATGGACAGTCTGCCCGTTTACATCTGACTGCCCAAAGAGGAGAGTGAGCCATGTCCATGACTGCTCTACAGTGGAGCAGACACAGGCCTGTCATCCAGCAGCTCCTGTCAGCTCAGCAAGGGATCAGAGAATGTATTCCCTGCTGAGCAAAACCAGATCCGGCCCGTGTGAAGGGGGCCTAACTTTTCTTCATGACTAGCAATGGTTTTACAAAGATAAAGTACTGTATATTTAAACGCTAACTGGATGTCTAGTTTGTCACGCATATCATAAATAATTGATATTTTTTTTCTTCATAAAATAAAATTTTCCATTTTTTTCATACATTTGTGCACTTCATACAGCCCGATTCTGTGGCTTTCTGCACTACATGCATTGGGTCCAGCTTCAGCTCACATTGTTGCTCAGAACCGGTCACAACAGTGGACTATTCCTGCACAATTTATGCCAGCACCACTGCCTGTAGTCTCTACCAGGGGTGCAGGTGAAAGGATGTCAACACAGGAGCACAAGTAAGAGGCAGCTCTCAACCTATAAAAGGAAGTTCCAGAACAAAGACCTTCATGGCAGGATCACCATGCACTCTTTAAGCTGCAAATTTAAGAAGATTGAACACAACTTTTGAATTAAATCAACTTGTTAAACGTAACCACTTCAGCCGCAGAAGGATTTACTCCCTTCCTGACCAGAGCACTTTTTGCGATACGGCACTGCATTGCTTGAACTGACAATTGTCGTGAAAAGTTGTACCCAAACAAAATTGACGTCCTTTTTTTTCCCACAAATAGAGCTTTTGGTGATGTGGTTTTTCTTTTTTACACTGTAAACAAAAAATGAGTGTCAATTTTGAAAAAAAGCTATATTCTTTTTACTTTCTGCTATAATAAATATCCCCCCAAAAAATGAAAAAAATAATTTCTTCATCAGTTTAGGCCGATACATATTCTTCTACATATTTTTGGTAAAAAAAAATCACAATGAGCATATATTGATTGGTTTGCGCAAAAGTTATAGTGTCTGCAAAATAGGGGATAGATTTATGGCATTTCTATTATTTTTTTTATTAGTAATGGTGGCGATCTGCGTTTTTTATTGTGACTGAGACATTGCAGTGGACACATCCGACACTTTTTGACAGTATTTTGGGTCCAGTGACATTTATACAGTGATCAGTGCTATAAAAATGCACCGATGACACTGCCAGGGAAGGGCTAAACACTAGGGGGTGGTCAAGGGGTTAACTGTATTCCCTCAGTGTGTTCTAACTGTAGGGGGGTGGGCTCCCTAGAATATGACAGAGATCACTCCTCCTGATGACAGGGAGCAGGAGATCCCTGTCATGTTGCTAGGCAGAACAGGGAAATGCCTTGTTTACATCTCCCCGTTCTGCCTCTCCATGTCACGATTGTGGGCCACCAGTGGACATCGATATCACCGGACCTGCAGTCACACTCACGCAGCAGGCACACACGCCCACTAGCCTGTGGTTTAAAGGGGACGTACAGGTACGCCCATTTACGCAGCCATGCCATTGTGCCAACGTATATCATCGTGCGCTGGACGGCAAGCGGTTAAAGATGTAAATCCGATCATTAAGGGGGCGTGACCGGATGTCAGGGTGAGAGGTCGCGGCGGGCTCAGACCTAACGCTCGCTCCAGAGATTAATGCTGCCAAGGTAGTGTGGAGGAGGAGGAGGGAAGGAGAAGCCGAGCGTTGAGGTGCCGAAACGAGGGGACGCTGCGAAGCTGTGACACCACCAAAGCGAGAGTAACGGTACATTCGGTTGACCGAACGGCGCAACAGTGGAGATATGTGGAGGTCACCACAGGAAGCTCTCCCATAGAGGAACACCGATCCCCACGTAAGAAACCCCGTGAGAGAGGGAATCAAAGCGAAGGGAGGGATTGAGCGATACCCCCCCCCCCCCGGTGGAAGAGACGTAAGACCTGAAGGTATGACTAGGAAAAGGGGGGTGGAGGAGGCGACCACACATAATGGATCACAAACATTACGTAGTTCCAAAGATAAGGCTGGTCACTCGACCGGGCTGACAGGCGTTGCTGCTGCTGCCGCCGCTTCTAAACTGGAGCGATATGCCCATACGCCTAATCAGACTCCAAACCAAACACCTAAAAAGAACGTGCAAGTCGGAGAGGGGCGGCCGCAGAGTACTGCAGCCGTGCAAACGGTCGGAAGGAAAAGCCAGGGCTTGACGACCGAAATAGAGCCGACAAGTTTAAATAAAGCAATATGTGTGGCAGTCCGGTCGGACACTACGGGTGTAATGGGTGGAATATCGGAAGCACAAGCGTCCGTGAGTAATCTCTCCTTGGAGAGGGGGACTGGACGGGACACTGAGATAAGTACAGAAGGAGAAATTTGGGTAAAAGGTAAAGAACCATCACTAAAAGAAATTCTTTCTGCGGTGAATACATGTAAATTATCATTGGATGATGTATCAGACCAATTAAAGCAGATAAGAGAAGATGGGATAAATCTTAAAAATGAAGTACAGAAAACTGCGGCCCGTATATCAGATATGGAGGAGAGAGTCAGCCAGGTGGAGGATGATGTACTCCCGCTGAAACAGGAGATGCAAATGATGAAAGGCCAGTTAAATTTGTGTATGGCTAAAATGGACAATATGGAAAATATTATACGCAGGAAAAATATCAGAGTTTTAGGTGTCCCGGAGAAAAGTGAAGGCAATAATCTTGCTGAATTTATGGAAATATGGATAAAGGATAAAGTAGGGAGTGAGAAGCTATCAAGATTTTTTGCAATTGAAAGGGCGTATAGAATTCCGTTTAGGATGGTGGAAGGATGAAGTCATCCTAGACCCATAATCATCCAATTGCTGTCCTATAGAGATAAAGTTGTTATCCTTCAAAGAGCAAGAGAACTGCGTAACCTTGAATATAATGGGATAAAGATTTCATTGTATCCGGATTTTTCCCCAGAGCTGCAAGGACAGAGAGCCAAGTTTATAGAGTGCAAAAAGAAATTGCAGAGTCTTAAAGTGAACTATGCATTGCTTTATCCGGCAAAGTTGAGGGTATCAGCATTTGGGGAAAACACATTTTTTAATAGTCCAGAAGAAGTTAAGTCGTGGTTGGAGGAAAATAAATGTCTGCTGCAACAGAGGGGAATGCTGTAATATGAAAACAGAAAGAAAATGGACATTTTTTTCCTTTTTTTTTTTTTTTCTGGACTAAGAGGGAATGCCCCCATATTGCTCTGTTTGTCTCCCTCCCTCTCTTCTTCCCCCCTTCCCCCTTTTTTTTTTTTTTTTTTTTTTTCTCGGCAGTAATGTGGACTATTTTTTGTTATAGAAATAAGAGTTATGGGAGTGGGTGGGTAGGGCGAGTAGGTGGGGAGGATATATCACCCTGGGAGGTAAAAACGGTCATGTTGGAAGCCCCTTAGAAGGGCCCCAAGTGGGGCATGGGAGGGTTGGGGAGGGGAAAGAAAAAAGGGATGGGGAGTATGAATGGATGAATGATAGCGAGAGAAAGGAGGTTGAAAGGATAGGAAAGGATATAGGTAGGCATGGTAAAGGATTATTAATTGCACAAAAAAAATATTTAAGTATAAAGTTGATGGGTGAAACTGCATTGAATACGGTGGTCAGGGAAAAAGGGCACAAGAAAATGAAATTAAGAGAGGCACAAGGAAATAATATTGTTCAATTTATATAAAATGTGTGTAAAATGTGCATAAGAAATATGGTAAATTTGAGATACAAAATATGTGTGGGATTAAAATTTTGGAGCACAGGGAAAAAAGAAAAAAGCAAGGGGGAGATCACGTGTGAAAACACAGAGAAAGCACGTAGAATGGAGAATAAAAGTATGATATTGTGATTTAGGTTTTAAATATGGGAGTAAGTAGTAAGGTAGGGAACTTCACTAAAAAGGTTAAAATTTGTTCTTGGAATATACGGGGGGTGAAGGAACAGCTGAAGAGACGTGCGTTATTTTCCATGGGGAATATGGGTAATTATGGGATGCTCTGTTTGCAGGAGACCCACCTGGACCGTGATACAATCAGTGTGCTAAGACACAGAAAATATAGGATACAATATCATTCTACATACACTTCCTACTCAAGGGGAGTGAGTGTCTTAATAGATCCTGGGTCGGGCCTAACCTGCAGGCAGAGCATCGTAGATGTTAAAGGGAGATATGTGTTCCTTTTTTGTGGTATAGAAGATAGAGTATGTGTGATTGCAACTGTGTATATCCCACCACCATTTAATGCAGAAATATTATATGAACTGCTGAAGTTTATAAAGGATAAGCCTGGAATCCCAGTCATAATAGCAGGGGACTTTAATATGATAATGGATCAAAAAATAGATAGGTTCCCACAGAAGGTCGGTAGTAGGGAGGGACCTAATGGGTTGTTATTTCAATTCTGTGAAGAAACGGGTTTTGTGGATATATGGAGAAGGTGGAACCCCTTAAAAAAACAGTATTCTTGTCACTCTAAGACGTACTCCACCTTGTCCAGGATCGATATGGTGCTGTGTAATGAAGAGGCGCTGGGGATGGTGGAGAAAGTGGAGTATGAGCCAAGGGGAATTTATGAAGGGATCTACGTCCCTGGGAATAATGTGGGATACCTTGAAAGCCTTCTTAAGGGGGGAACTAATAAAAAAGATATCGCAGATTAAGAAGAATGGGTTAGCAAAGGAAATAGAAGCAAAAGAAAGGGTAAGGAGGTCAGAAGAGAGGTATATAAGGGCCCCCTCAGAAGAAAGTTCCAAGGAATGGGAGAAAAATCAGGTAGAATATAAAAGACTTATATGGGAGAAAGAAGAGAAGAAAAGGCAGTTCCAGAGGCAGTCCTTCTTTGGCGAAGGGGAACAAGTGGGGAGGGTATTGTCAATGATTGCTAAATCAAATAGTTCGTCCCCAATAATACCGGCGATATTGGACAGGGAGGGAGGTATGAGGAAGTCAACACCTGAAATAGTGGAAGAGTTTAGAAAATATTATGAGGAACTATATAAAGTTTCAAACTCTGAAGTAGAGGGGGAGATGCAGGAATTTTTGGGGAAAATAACATTACCCAGGCTGTCGGAGGAAGATAGGGAGGGCTTGGAAGCACCATTGACCCTGGAGGAGCTGCAAAAAGTAACAGCAGAAATGACAAATCAGAAAGCACCAGGTCCGGATGGACTGCCGATAGAGATTTATAAAAAATTTGGGGAGATACTTTTACCGGCTCTCCTACAGGTGTTCAATGGCGCTTTTGAAGCGGGACAGTTGCCGCAATCAATGATGGAGGCCACAGTGGTGGTCCTAGCAAAAGAAGGGAAAAACCAATTGGAGACCGCATCATATAGACCTATATCGTTACTGTGTTCAGATGTTAAAATTTTGGCAAAAGTACTTGCAACAAGGGTAAAAAATATAATACCAAAACTAATACATCAGGACCAAACTGGGTTTATCCCAGGGCGGTCCACAAATATGAATGTGAGACGCACCTATTTAAACATTCAGATTCCTTCAGAAAACAAAGGGAATAGAGCAGTTATGTCCTTAGATGCAAAAAAAGCCTTCGATAGTGTGGAGTGGCATTATTTGAGGAGGGTGTTGGCGGAATTTAAATTTGGTCCGAGATTTATGCAATGGATAAGAGTACTGTATACAGGTCCTAGGGCGAAAGTGAGAATAAATGGGGAATGTTCAGAGGGGTTCCATTTGGAGAGGGGGACAAGACAGGGGTGCCCTTTGTCGCCCCTGCTTTTCGCCCTCTCGATGGAGCCTCTGGCTATAGCCTTGAGAGAGGCGCAGGATATCCGGGGGTTTAAAAGAGGGAATGAAGAGGAAAAGGTTGCTTTGTATGCAGACGATGTATTGCTGTTATTAGGGGACACGGGGCCCTCATTGGTGGCGGCAATGACCCTGATAAAAGAATTCGGGTATTTCTCTGGACTTGAAATTAACTGGGAAAAATCTGCCCTCCTACCAGTGGATCCCCTCGATACCCCACTGCCAGTACAGGTATCCCAAATAGAAACAGTTAAACAAATGAAGTACTTGGGAGTGAATATGACGGCAGACCCAAGGCAGTATATAGCAGGGAATTTAGTTCCACTTATGTCAAAATTAAAGCGTAAAATTAGAATATGGAAGAACCTCCCCTTGTCAGTAGCCGGTAGGTGCAACTTAATTAAGATGGTGTGGATGCCTCAAATATTATATGTTATACAAAACTCACCGGTTTGGATTCCAAAATATTGGTTTAAAAAAATGGAAAGTTTGTTTAGAGAGGTGATATGGAAGAACAGTGTGGCAAGAATTAGCTTACAAGTACTACAGAGACCAAGGGAAATGGGTGGGATGGCACTACCTAATATGAGATACTACTTTCTGGCTGCCCAATTACAGTATATGAGGGGAGGTAACCTGGTGGCAGTGACAGGAAGGGGGGGTGGTCCCCTGGGGAGGGATACTCCACATAATACGGTCGCGGAAGCCGTGGAAGCCGACTCATTTAGGACCAGCTGCCCCACAGTCCAACTGATGGTAAAGTGTTGGGAGGAGGTAAAAGTAATATTGGGGTACAGAGGATATACAGAATTCTCACCAATATGGGAAAATAAAAATTTAGAGGAAATTAAGAAAATGGGGAGATTAGTAGAATGGGATCGGAGGGGCATACACTTCTTAGTACAACTATATAAGGACGGGAGACTGAAAACATTTCAGGAACTAAGGGATGAATATGGGTTACCGGCTTATTACCTCCTTAATTATATACAAATTAAACATGCATTAGAGGCACAATTTAGAAACAGGAAGTTGGAATGGAGTAAGATGCCTGCACTCAGGAGAATCATAAGCTATAATATATCGAAAGGAGGTATTTCTGAGATCTATAGGTATCTAAAGGGAACAGAACAAGAAGGGGTAATAGAGGAGAAAAAAAAGGCAAAATGGGAAAGAGAGGTGGGCCCAATATCGGTAGAACAGTGGGAAAAGGTTCTGGCATTGGGGGCGAAAGTTTCCTTATCTCCATCAAATAGTATATCTCAAATGTATTTAATCCATAGGGTATATTATACTCCTCTTAAATTGTTTAGATTTGGGAGTAGACAGGATGCAGAATGCCAAAGGTGTGGGGACCGAAGAGGAGATTTAATACATATGATTTGGCGATGCCCAAGATTATATAGATATTGGGTAGGAATAATAGGAAAAAATTAATAAAGTGTTTGGGTTATCATTGGAAGTAGAAGCTAAAATCTGTATAATGGGATTGATAGAAGAAGAGGAGGTACGAAGGGATATCCACACAGCGGACATTAGATGCCTTTTTCAGGGGAGGAAATTAATTGCGTTTAAATGGCAGAGGAGGGAAGCGCCTACAGTAAAGGAATGGATGGAAAGGGTGAAAGATAACATAAAAAAGGAGGAATACATATATAGGAAAAGAGGTAATTATGGGAAGTTTGTTAAAATATGGGGAAAGTGGGGTGAGCAATGAGAAAGGGTGAGTAAGTTGCAAGAGTGATGGATGAAGGAGGGAATGAATGAGAGGTGGGGAGGGGGATGGGAGAAGGGAATGAGTAATTTGTTTAAGTTTGATGTTATTTAAAATTTTCTTTTGTATAAATTGTGAATTGAATATTACCGGCGGAGGGAATGGGAGGGGGAGAGGGTTGATAGGGGGAGGGAGGATGGGAGGGGGGGATAAGGGAAATTTGTTTGTAAGGGGAATTATTGTATGTGATTATTTTGTGGCAATATTTGTAAATTTGAATATAAAGCAAATAAAATAAAAAAAAATTTAAAGATTAAAAAAAAAAAAGATGTAAATCCGATTCATGAAATTTAAGCAGGGCACATCTATCTGCAGTGTTTTGTTATGTCTTTTTAATGCACTATGTTCAATAGCTGTTTCCTGCTCCGTGCTTCTGTTATCAGCATGATAACTCCTGACAAGTTCTCCATCACATATGATAAAAGCAGCCTAAGTTATGTGTTGGAGAGGATGCTATAAATAGATAAGCAGAGCCCTGAACTATTTAACGATCAGAGCTGAAGCAGATCTCTACCTATGAAGAGAGGGGGTGTGTGCCTTTCCTCCAATCAGCTGTCTTGGCTGTATGCCTAGGCTTCACTGCAGTGCTAACCAGGAAGGGAAAATCTCCTAACACGAAGAGCGCTTTCTAAACAGTATATAAAGCTGAAGACAGCAGACATACATGTAAAACTTATGTAGGGAGATTTGTTTCATTTCTTTTTTATCATCTGAAGCTGATCACTTCACTGGGTATATGTGAGGGGTTACATCCACTGTAATGATTGGGTTTAAATCTAAGTAGTTTCAGTCTGGTTTAAGTCTTTATTGTGATTTCAGTCTTTATGTACTTTAGCCATGTTAGGCCATATCTTTCAAAGGGACAAAGCTCAGATTTACAGAGGGAAAGGTTAGTATTGCAGCCATTCCTAACACGCTGATTTATGCAAGAACATACAAAAAAGTTTTGTGAGCCTGTCACTGATGGCAGTGTGTGCCACCAGGATGTTTCTGTGTGTACATGTCAAGCCTATTCACATCCCTCGTGTCTAATTGTGGTTATAAAGGAGGTCATTGAAAAGAACTTCAGCAAACTTTAGACTGATTTTTATCTGCATGACCTGAAATGCAATCTTGAACTTCAAATTCCCTAGAGTGTATTAGCATTCGGCTGAGATTTCTATTGCTTGAAACTGACTGAAGGCCCACCATTCAAGATCTAGCCTGACCTTGACATTTGAATATGAAATTATATTGTTACTCTAATAATATTACCTTGGCAATCTGTATGAAAATTTGTAAAATGGTGGCAATAATAAATACACATATTTTCATACTTTGGAGGATAATTGTGTACAAGACCGGATTGGCGTATTCCAGATTTTTTATTTTTTTACAATTTACCTGCAATACATAGTTCAATGATTCCATCTTTTTGGAGACCACCAGCTTTTGTAAATATACATAGGGTTCCTTTTAGCTTCCCATACAACAAATTCTTCTTGTTAAAGTGGAAGTTTAGTCAAAAGCTAGCTTAACCTACTCCCATCCCCAATCTAAGACTATTTTATATAGCCCTATAAAGTAGCGATCTGTTTACCTACTTATTCTGAACTCGCCTTGGTCGGGTTACAGCTTTGGCTTCTGTGCAGAGGAGAAATTGCTGACAATGACTACAAATGCCTTGGAAGCTGACGTCACCCATAGGACTTACCATGGGGCAACAATTGATGGGTGTCCCTCCTCTACACTGAAGCCACCACTGACAGGTGCCATGGGATTGGACCAGAGTGGCTGCAGAAAAGGTAAATATACAGATCTTTTCTTTACAGGGTTAGATAAAAAAGGGCTTAGAATGGGGGTGGGGAAAAGGTTTAGCCATAGTTATATTTTGAGGAAACTTTAAGTCTTTCAAGTGAATCTTTGCTTTTCCAATGGAGGGAAAAGCAATAGGATCATTTTAATGCAGACTTCGAAAGATGCATATACTTGCTTTCCTTGTAAAGGTTTGTTTTTTATTTTCTAAATACGTTCCTTTAAGCTAGTGCATTGTTGGTTCACTTATCTTTTCCTTCGATTTCCCTTCTAAATGTTTTTTTTTCTTTGTTTTCTTTGTCTGAATTTCTCACTTCCTGTTCCTCCTCAGTAAACTGTTCAGTAAGCTGTTGTGGCTGACTAACCACCACTCGGATGATGGTGTGAAGTTTACTGAGGAGAAACAGGAAGTGAGATATTCAGACAAAGAAAAAAAACATTTAGAAGGGAAATCGAAGGAAAAGGTAAGTGAACCAACAATGCACTAGCTTAAAGGAACCTATGTAGAAAATAAAAAATGAACCTTTACAACCCCTTTAAGCTGCCAGGTGCTGAAAGCCCTGTTTAAGTTAAAGTCACCAGAGTCCCACCCTACACAGGGATATTGACATCGTATGTGACAGCCATGATTGCTTAGTAATATCATATGTTCCTCATATGTACCCAGAAGAGTTGCCTTCAGCTGAGAATGGCGGTAGATTGAAGAAAAGGGAAGTATGTGCTGTTGGAATGATAGGTTTAAAGCAATGCCCTGATTAGGCACCCAACAGGTTTGTTTTGAAGTGGGCAGTACAATGGTGTAGTGGTTAAGTTGTAAAGAGTCGCTGGTTCAAATCCCAACCACAACACTACCTGCCTGGAGTTTGCATGCACTCCCTATGCCTGCATGGGTTTCCCCTGGGTACTCAGGTTTCCTCCCACACTCCAAAGACATGCTGGTAGGTTAATTGCATCCTATCTAAATTGGCCCTAGTATGTGTACTCTATGTATGAATGTGAGTTAGAGACAGGGGCGGACTGACCATTGAGGGCCCCATGCCACTAGGGGGCCCCATCAGGGTTACCAGCCTCAGTAAAACCAGGCACAGTATGTAAAAATTTGTGGGTTTTTTTTTACATCTGTCTCTGAAATGTCCCTTACTGACATCCTTTTGGTTTAAAAATCCAGAGATTATAGCTGCCCCACCTCTCTAGCGCCAATAGAAACATGTCTGTGTATACTGTGTGATTGTATACTGTGTGTGTTTGTGTATACTGTGTGGCCCCATAATCTCTGATTGCGTGGGGCCCCCATAATCTCCTATTGCCCGGGGGCCCCATGAGTTGTCAGTCCACCCCTGGTTAGAGACCTTACATTGTAAGGTCCTTGAGGGCAGGGATTGATGTGGATGTAAAATGTACTGTATCTGTAAAGAGCTGCGCAAATTGATGCCACTATATCTCTGACATTAACAAAGCATTTTCATCCTCACAACGGCCGCTCACTAGATATTTTCTCTTTTTTTCGGATCATTCTCTGTAAATCCTAGAGATGGTTGTGTGTGAAAATCCCAGTAGATCAGCAATTTTTTAAATATTCAGACCAGACCGCCAGGACCAAACAACCATGCCATGTTCAAAGTCACTTAAATCCTCTTTCTTCCCCGTTCTGATGCTCGGTTTGAACTTCAGCAAGTCGTTTTCACCATATCAAAATCTATGTGACTTTTGGGCGGGCCTGATTGTGTGCACTAAAGAATCACTGCTGTGGATCCTTACAGGGATGGGCCATTAGGGGCGCTCAGTTGCTCCCCCCCATCCTCGCCATTCCCTATAATCTATCCTCGGCCACCGCAGCCACCCACTATTCATGTGTCCAGCCCCTTTCAGGTCACCAGGCATAGGAATTAGGCTACTTTCACACTGAGGAGCTTTATAGGCACTTGCATTGCACCTATAAAGAGCCTCTCCTGTCTCTCCAGTGTGAAAACCAGAGGGCTTTCACACTGGAGCGTTGTGCGCTTGCAGGACAGTAAACAAGTCCTGCAAGCCACATCTTTGTATATACACTGTGTATACACCGTTCATAAAGTGCCCCTGCCTATTGAAAACAATGGGACAGCGCCGCTAAACCACCGGCAAAGCGTTGTGTGGACAGTTTTAACCCTTTTTTGGCCGCTAGTGGGGGATAAAAGCACCCCCCTAGCGGCCGAATAGTGCTGCTAAAACTATGGTAAATCGCCGCTAAAAATAGCCTCAGTGTGAAAGTAGCCTAAGAGCTGTCAGGTTTTTGTTTTTTTGAAGAACCTGATTAGAGCCATTGGCTCGAATACGCTTCAAAATAGAATGAACTCGGGATGCTGAGCATTGTGTCTGGAGCCCACCCAGGTATGTTGCAACAGAAAATGAAAATTCACTGTTGCAACACTGATCCTCCTCCCGGCCAATTGGCCAAAATGTCAGGCGATCCTATTGGCAGCCTAGCACCAGGAGGAGGAGAGAGGAGACACCGTGGAAGCTGCTCCAGGAGAGGACACCGGAAGCAGTTTTCCACGAGCCCGCCATGCTCTCACTGCCCACATCCAGAGTAAGGACAGTGGGTGGTGGTGGTGGGGCTGTGTCAGTGCCGCACAGGGGGGGGGGGTAGTGCCACTCCACCAGTGTCCACCGGGTAATTGCTGCTCCCCCCCTAAAAAAAAAAACACCAGACGCCACTGGATCCTTATATCACCTGTGGATCAGTGTATATATATATATATATATATTTTTTTTTATATATGATATATGATTTCATATATTAATCTTTAGAAAATAAAACATTGCATATAGACGCAGATCATGCTTGCTGTATTTTTGTTAGCACAAAAGAATTTTAATATGCAATACCTGTTGCTATACTATTTCTAACATGAAGTGAAAAAAAAGAGAATTTTGCAGCGACCAGCTTACATTTACATTTATTTATTTATTTATTTTTATCATAGTAGTCTTACCTGCACTGTCCAATGTGCTCAGTTTTTGTTTTTACATATATTTGTCCTGTGAAGATTTGTACAAATTTGCAAGGATACTCAGAGCTGATTTGGTTCCAGTGTAATGCCATAGATTTGAAAATTTGATCCACCAAATTTTTAACAAATATATGTGTGCATCACTGTTCACTTTTAAAGTGTTACTAACCCCACAACAGTAAAATCAGCCTGTATATGCAGTAAAACATGCTTGTTATACTCCCTGTGGAACCTAAGGGGTTAATCCTCTGCATTGTGTATAAAGGAAAAAGGACAAGGTGGGGAAGTACCTCACCTAAAATAGATTACTAAGGACCATGCAGCTTAAAGAGGAAGTAAACCCTTCCAAACAACTTGGACCTATAGGTAAGCCTAGATTAAGGCTTACCTGTAGGTCCAAGCAATATCTCCTAAACCTATATGGTTTAGGAGATATTTGCCCGAAAATGGGCACCGCTGTCTACGGCGCATGCGCCGTAGACAGCGGCGCGCAAGCGCACTAAATGCGGCAAATCCAAGAATGGATTTGCCTAATTTGTCGACTCCCGTGCGCATGCGCGGGAGTGACGTCATCGCGGCTTCGCCGTATGGCAGCGGCGGAGCTGCGAGACGCGACTCCCGTGCGCATGCGCGGGAGTGACGTCATCGCGGCTGCGCCGATGTGATTCGTCGGAGCTGCGAGACGCCACCAGCAACATGGATGCGGCGGACTACAGGGGACAGCGGCGACTTCGCTGGCTCCTGTGTCAGGTAAGTGACACATAATGAGCTACTATGCGATGCATAGTAGTCCATTATGCTTTACCTTTGCAGGGAAAAAAAGAGGAAGTAAACCCATCAGGGTTTACTTCCTCTTTAAGATAAGGGAACTTTAATACAAAATTACAAATGGTAATACAAAAAAATGGGTAAAAAATTCCCACCAGCGCCTCAGCCAAAAGAGTTAAAAAAGACAACGTTGTCTAATCAAAATGCAGCTGTAAAATTCAAAACCACTCACAAACACATATCACAATCATAGCCCATAAAGTAGTACATTGGCTTTGTATAGTGGAATAAAGATCCACAGGATGTCTGTTGTCTGCTGTCAATTGTTGAAGTTACTACTAGTGATGGCCGAACGGTTCGCCCGGCGGTCGTTTCGCGGTGAATTTCGGCTGTTCGCGGTCCGCCTGTTCGGCGGACTATTGGCGTCGTTCGCCCGGCAGACTTCCGTGTTTACTGTGTAAAAGAACTTTGACCTATGATGACACATCCATCATGGGGTACAGGACAGCCAATTGAGACATTACAGCACATGGACATTCCCCCTAACTTATAAATACACCCGATCCGGCGGCCATTTTACATTCTTTATTCTGTCACTATAGGGAGAGGTTGCTGTGTGGAGCAGGGAGAGATTACAGTGACCCAAATCGCTAGCTACATGCTACACAAAAGTTCTTTTCAGGACTGGTATAGGTATTAGGTGTAGTTCAGGATAGGCAGTGCTGTGCTAGTGATTGTTGCAGCAGCCTGAGTGTCTTTTGTCAGTTTAGAGAAAGGGACAGGACGGTGTGTGCTGCAGGGACAGCCAGTTTAGTCATTAGCTGTTACTATCAGGTCCACAAAAGTGCTATTTCAATTATTGTTCCAGTAGCCTCTGTTTTGTCAGTTTATATAGGGACAGGCAGGAAGCAGTGTGTGAGGCAGTGAGGGTCAGTTTAATCAGTAGCTGTTACTATTAGTTCCACAAAGGTTCTTTTCAGGACTGGTATCAGTGGTATGGTAATAGGCTTGTACACGTATACAATACATAGGGTTGAGGTGCACTACTGCTGACCGCTGCCCTACACTGCAGCAGTCCTTCATCGGTATAGGGACTGAGAGTTTTGTCACAGGGTCATTTAAAAAATGACAGGCAGAGGAAGAGGCAGGCCCTTCCGCAGGGGTGGTAGGGGTAGGGCAGGAGCAACAGGCTTGAGCCAAAGTGGGAAGTTGCAGAAGGTGCGTTCAATTACTTTAATAGACGCACCAGACTTGGTTGAGTGGCTCGCTCAGCCTTACTCTTCTGCACCCTCCTCATCCTCTCGATCTGCACCCTCTTCTTCACTCTCTGCTATGTGCACCCCCAAAGACACTACCACCAACAACACCACCACCACCACCACCACATACCTTCTGCTTGAGTCACAGGAATTATTTTCCGATCCATATCAAGACATTTCTGATGCACAGCCACTCTTGGTATTGGATCAGGAAGAGGAGGCAGCAACAACCGCTACTCAGCAGTCTGACGACAGTACCCAGATCAGCCCAAGGAGGAGGTTGGTCCCCGGTGTTGCTGCCTACTCCGAGATCTCTACTTATAGCGGTGGGGAAGGTGACCTTGATGATGACGTGTCTAGTGATGTCACGTGGGTGCCCACAAGAGAGGAAGAGGAGGGGAGTTCAGAGGGAGATATGGACCAGCAGATAGGGAGGAGAAGCAGGAATAACTTACATTGCACAGGAGGGACAAAGCAGACTGCAAATGTATCAGGAGCGAGTCATCGACCATGTACGGTCACATCTGGCGCTCCCAGGACACCGGCACATGGCTCCGCAGTGTGGGCTTTTTTTAACGTGTCCGCTGCTGACAATAGCGTTGCCATCTGCAATCTTTGCAGTCAATGCATTAGTCGCGGTAAGCCCAACACTCACCTAGGGACGCCCGCCTTAAGAAGGCACATGAGCAGCCATCACCGAGCCGAGTGGGAGCAATGGAACACACAAAGCCACACTGCAGGCTCTCACCGTCCAGCCTCGTCTTCTACTTCTCCTTCTCCTCTCTCCTCACAATTGTCCTCCACTCCACCTTCCATCACGCCAAGCTCACGTTTTTCTGCAAAAAGGCAGGCTTCCGTGGGCCTAATGTTCGAGCGTAAAAAATGATGACGCTGGATAACCCTCTTGCCCAACAGTTGACGGCTGGCTTGTCAGAACTCACAGCCCGCAAACTACTACCATATAAACTGGTGGACTCGGAGGCCTTTCGCAAATTTGTGGCCATTGGAACACCACAATGGAAGGTCCCAGGAAGGAAGTATTTCTCAGAGAAGGGCATCCCAGAGCTATATGGCCATGTTCAGCGGCAAGTGAATGTATCTCTGGCACACAGTGTCGGTGCCAAGATACAGTGGTGTGAAAAAGTGTTTGCCCCCTTCCTCATTTCCTGTTCCTTTGCATGTTTGTCACACTTAAGTGTTTCGGAACATCAAACCAATTTAAACAATAGTCAAGGACAACACAAGTAAACACAAAATGCAATTTGTAAATGAAGGTGTTTATTATTAAAGGTGAAGAAAAATCCAAACCATCATGGCCCTGTGTGAAAAAGTGATTGCCCCCCCTTGTTAAAACATACTATAACTGTGGTTGTCCACACCTGAGTTTAATTTCTATAGCCACACCCAGGCCTGATTATTGCCACACCTGTTCACAATCAAGGCATCACTTAAATAGGAGCTGCTTGACACAGTAAGGTCCACCAGAAGATCTTTAAAAGCTACACATCATGCCGAGACCCAAAGAAATTCAGGAACAATTGAGAAAGAAAGTAATTGAGATCTATCAGTCTGGAAAGGGTTATAAAGCCATTTCCAAAGCTTTGGGAATCCAGCGAACCACAGTGAGAGCCATTATCCACAAATGGCGAAGACATGGAACAGTGGTGAACCTTCCCAGGAGTGGCCGGCCGCCCAAAATTACCCCAAGAGCGCAGCGACGACTCATCCAAGAGGTCACAAAAGACCCCACAACAACGTCCAAGGAACTGCAGGCCTCACTTGCCTCAGTTAAGGTCAGCGTTCATGCCTCCACCAGCAGGAAAAGACTGGGCAAAAATGGCCTGCATGGCAGAGTTCCAAGGAGAAAACCACTGCTGAGCAAAAAGAACATCAAAGCTCGTCTCAATTTCTCCACAACACATCTTGATGATCCCCAAGACTTTTGGGACAACATTCTGTGGACCAATGAGACAAAAGTGGAACTCTTTGGAAGGTGTGTGTCCAAGTATATCTGTGTGTCCTACTATATCTGGTAGAAGGAACACTGCATTTCATAAAAAGAACATTATACCAACAGTAAAATATGGTGGTGGTAGTGTGATGGTCTGGGGCTGTTTTGCTGCTTCAGGACCTGGAAGACTTGCCGTGATAAAAGGAACTATGAATTCTGCTGTCTACCAAGAGATCCTGAAGGAGAATGTCCGACCATCTGTTCGTGTACTCAAGCTGAAACGAACTTGGGTTCTGCAGCAGGACAATGATCCTAAACACACCAGCAAGTCCACCACCGAATGGCTGAAGAAAAACAAAATGAAGACTTTGGAGTGGCCTAGCCAAAGTCCTGACCTGAATCCTATTGAGATGTTGTGGTATGACCTTAAAAAGGCCGTTCATGCTCGAAAACCCTCTAATGTAACTGAATTAGGACAATTCTGCAAAGATGAGTGGGCCAAAATTCCTCCAGGACACTGTAAAAGCCTCATTGCACGTTATCGCAAACGCTTGGTTGCAGTTGTTGCTGCTAAGGGTGGCCCAACCAGTTATTAGGTTTAGGGGGCAATCACTTTTTCACACAGGGCCATGATGGTTTGGATTTTTTTCACCTTTAATAATAAACACCTTCATTTACAAATTGCATTTTGTGTTTACTTGTGTTGTCCTTGACTATTTTTTAAATTGGTTTGATGTTCCGAAACACTTAAGTGTGACAAACATGCAAAGGAACAGGAAATGAGGAAGGGGGCAAACACTTTTTCACACCACTGTACATCTGACCACAGACACGTGGTCTAGCAAACACGGGCAGGGAAGGTATATCACTTTTACTGCCCACTGGGTGAACCTTCTGACGGCCGTCAAGCATGTAACCCGTGGCACCCGTGTAGATTTGGTTTTACCGCCACGGATTGCATGCAGGCCTGACTCTTTTTCTCCTCCTCCTCCTACTCCATCCTCCTCCCTCTCCTCCTCAGCTGACTCCTCCTTTTCCGCTGCTAGCGTCTCTTCCGCTGCGCCGCCCAAGCTCCCCAGAACCTATTCGACATGCCAGGTGAGATGTTGCCATGCCGTGCTGCGTCTGTTGTGCCTGGAAGCCAAGAGCCACACTGGCCCGCCACTCCTGTCAGCTTTGCGTTCACAGGCAGATCAGTGGCTAACACCGCTCAATTTGACAGTTGGTAAAGTGGTGTGTAACAATGGTGCCAATCTGCTTAGCGCATTGAAACAGGGCAAAATTACGCATGTGCCATGCATGGCACGCGTCTTAAACTTGGTCGTGCAGCGATTCCTTGTCAAATACCCTGGGGTCCAGGACATCTTGTGGCAGGCAAGGAAAATCTCGGCCCATTTCAGAATATCTTACACGGCCATGGCTCGCCTTGCTGACATTCAGCGGTGACACAATCTGCCGGTCAGACGTCTTATTTGCGATTGCCCGACGCGATGGAACTCAACCTTCTATATGCTTGATAGGCTGCTCCAGCAGAACCGTGCAGTTAACGTCTACCTGTATGAACTCTGCGGCAGAACCGGTTCTGGGGAGCTGTTTTTTTTTTCTCCGCGCCAGTGGCTGCTCATGCGCGACGCATGCAGGCTTCTGCACCCATTTGAGGAGATCACCAAACTGGTCAGTCGCAGCCATGGCGCCATCAGTGACATAGTACCTTATGCCTTCTTTATGGAGCGTGCATTGCGTTGTGTCATTGATCAAGCTGTGGAGGAGCAGGAGCGGGAAGATGAGGAAGTCGCAATGCTGGATGAATTCCCAGGGGGGGCTACTCTATCTGAGACAAGTGAACAACAGGAGTCTGAAGAGGAGTCAGAGGTGGATGGTGCCGGGGCGGATGAGGAGGAGCAAGAAGAAAATGCTTTAAATCTTTCTGGGATCCATGTTGTGCGTGGGTGGGGAGAGGAGAATGAAGAGGACGACATTATCCTGGATGATGAGCAGGAGCCAGGCCACCACACCGCTTCCACTTTAGTGCAAATGGGGGCCTTCATGCTCCAGTGTTTTAATAGGGACCCCCGTATATAAAGCATAAGGGTTAAGGACCAGTACTGGGTGGCAACGTACTTAGACCCCCGGTACAAACACAAAATGGCGGAAATGTTACCGCCGTCACAGAGGGCTGTCAGAATGCAGCACTTCCAGGCCTTGCTTCGAGAAATGCTGCATTCTGCTTTTGCGTGCGCTGGCAGAGGAGCAATTCCCACTCCCAGAGAAGGAGTTGCGGGTACCAATCCAACAGCACCTGCAAGAAGAGGCCGGTTTGAAGATGTGTTGGTGACTTCGGATATGAGGTCATTCTTTCAGCCGACCCATCGACAGGTGTCATCCGGATCCAGCATCAGGGAACGCCTAGACCGTCAGGTGTTCGACTACATCGGGTTAACGGCCGATGTGGACTCTCTGAGGAGTGATGAACCCCTGGACTACTGGGTGGACAGGCTTGACCTCTGGCCAGAGCTTGCCCAATTTGCAATCGAACTGTTGGCTTGCCCCTCATCCAGTGTCCTGTCCGAAAGGATGTTCAGCGCAGCAGGGGGGATTGTGACTGATAAGCGTACTCGCCTAGCTCACGACAGTGTTAACTACCTCACATTTCTAAAAATGAATGAGGCATGGATCTCGGAGGAATTCAACACATGTGACCAGTAGACCATGTATATGTCTATAAACAATTTTTTAAATTGTTTAAAAGGCTAACTTCCTTGTCCAAAAAAAGCACACCGTACTATATGCCCGTACCCTCCTCTTTGAAGAGCTTGAGCGGTGTCATATTTCTACTGGGGCTGCTTATTATGAGGGGCTCCCACCATCCCTGTGCTGTGCTGACATCCTCCTGGGGCTGTACCTCTGCTGTGCATATTATGAGGGGCTCCCACCATCCCTGTGCTGTGCTGACTTCCTCCTGGGGCTGTGCCTCTGCTGTGCATATTTTGAGGTGCTCCCACCATCCCTGTGCTATGCTCATTATGAGGGGCTCCCACTATCCCTGTGCTGTGCTGACTTACTCCTGGGGCTGCTTATTATGAGGGGCTTCCACCATCCCTGTGCTATGCTGACATCCTCCTGGGGCTGCTTATTATAAAGGGGCTCCCACCATCCCGGTGCTATGCTGACATCCTCCTGGGGCTGCTTATTATGAGGGGCTCCCACCATCCCTGTGCTATGCTCATTATGAGGGGCTCCCACCATCCCTGTGCTATGCTGACTTCCTCCTGGGGCTGCTTACGGTGCAGGTGTCAGTGCTGTATATCACGGTGCTGATGTCAATGCTCCCTGTCACGGTGCTGCTGTCAGTGCTGTATATCACGGTGCTGGTGTGAGTGCTTTATGTCACGCTGCTGATGTCAGTGCTCTCTATCACGGTGCTGCTGTCAGTGCTGTATATCACGGTGCTGGTGGGAGTGCTTTATGTCACGCTGCTGATGTCAGTGCTCTCTATCATGGTGCTGCTGTCAGTGCTGTATATCACGGTGCTGGTGTGAGTGCTTTATGTCACGCTGCTGATGTCAGTGCTCTCTATCATGTTGCTGCTGTCAGTGCTCTCTATCACGGTGCTGCTGTCAGTGCTGTATATCACGGTGCTGGTGTAAGTGCTTTATGTCACGATGCTGATGTCAGTGCTCTCTATCACGGTGCTGTTGTCAGATGACTCTATCACGGTGCAGGTGTCATTGTTGTATGTCACTCTGCTGGTGATCATCTCCTGCACCCTCTTCTTTGCCTACCCTGGTCCCTGACCTTCCCTCTCCTCCATTGCCTTCATGCGCTCCACAGTCCTGAATTGTCACAACAATTTCCCATATAAAAAAAGAATGCTTGTAGTTGTCGATCCCAGATTCACCTCATACATGTGTTATGTTATTGGCCATGTGGTGGGACTATGTTTGCACAGCTATTAATTATTTTGTGGCTGCAAATTTGACCTGTAGGTTTGCGAAGTTCGCCTCCTATTGAAGTCAATGGGGCCCGCCGCGAACGTTCCGGTTCGCAAACTATCGGCCACATTCGCGAAACGTCCCGTCGGAAGTTCGTCCATCACTAGTTACTACCCACGTTTCAAACTCATATAAGCAAATGTGTGGATGTGTGACTTCATGAGTATATCAGTCAAGAAAAGGATCCTTTTATAAACAGCAAGCACTTAATCACATTATGCTGTTCTGTGTGTCTTCACAGTCCAGGAGCTCCCACTGGATACAGGGCCGTGGAAGTATATATTCAGAGAAGTTGGGTATAGATAACACAGTCTCAGTATCGCTGATAGTGGCCCATAGTGAAATATAGGGTTAATAAACTATGCGTAGCCATCAAGAGTTCACTATGAATGTTAAAGTGGGGCACTAGTAAAGTAGGTCGTGGACCGACCGGTCCGCTCACCCAGTCTTTGGCAATATTGACTTGTGTCCGTGATGACAGGAGATGACCTGCTCACTCATCCAGGCAATGCACTGGGACTTCTTCCACAGTCCCCAATCCATCTCCTGAGAGTACAGATCCTTGAGGGCACTCTGCACATGCTCAGTTTGGTATGTATTGCTAGAGAGTTTTGTTTGTGTGACCTTATGCTCAGTACTTAAAGTGTTACTAAGGGCTTAATCCTCCGCATTGTGTAAAAGGGCTGTCTTCTCTGATCCTCCCCTTCTTTCACTGTCCCCTAACCATCTGCTGATGAGACAGAGCCTTTGGAGTCACTCTGCACATGCTTAGTTTGGTATATATTGCTAGAGGTTTTTTTTTTCTTGGGAGGGTGCATGTGATCAGCACAGGGCCAATCAGCACTGTCCAGACAGAGTGTCAGGGGTCCTGCAGCCTCATAGGGCAGTCAGAGGAGAATGAAAACTCCTCCTACAAGCTTTAGCCAGACACTGATAGAAGTAATAAGACTGCTTATACTGCAAATGAGAAAAGGTATTTAGCAGTTTATGTTTACTAAAATAATTGCATTTCCATGTGCTGTGTACTGTCGGAGACGAGATATAGTGAATGTTTTTTTATTGTTTTTTTTTTCTTTACTTAGGGTTGAGGAATACAATGTGTAATGTTCTTTTTGGTTTGCATTGGTTTTTAAGAGGAAACAAGCGAGTTAAGAAATTAGGAAATGTGATATTACTATTTTGTTAATGCAGATTTACAAAATTAAATAAATAAATAAAGTAAAAAAGATATAGTGAATGCAGGGTTCTGGGTTTAGTAACACTTTAAAATCTGATTCACTTTGCATGGTAGCCAATCAGCTTCTAACTTCAGTTTGTTCAATTATGCTTTGACAAAGAAAAAAACTGGAAGCTTCAGTGCAGAGCTGTACCAGATTTTGTACTCTCTAGTTTTAGTAAATAAGTTCATTCTCTTTTCTCTGGCAAGAACCATATGTCAAGTTGTGGGACCACATAAATACAGGCATACCCCACTTTTAAGTACACAATGGGGCTTATTTACTAAAACTAGAAAGTGCAATATCAGGCTCATTTCTGCATAGAAACGAACGAGCTTCCAGGTTTTATTACCAAAACTTAATTGAACAAGCTGGAGTTAGAAGCTCATTGGTTTCTATACAGAAGTGAGCCTGATTTTGCACTTTTCAGCTTTAGTAAATAAACCCCATTGTGTACTTAAAAGTGGGGTATGCCTGTAAGCTAGTATAGCCTAGGTATGTATGTGCTAGGTTGCCGTAGATTTCTGTCAACTCTCAGAATAAATAGAAGCACATTTGTGTCTATGACCACAAGAAAAAAATATGAAAAAAAACTATTATCTCATATTTGCTTTTGTAGTGTTTCACCAATATTTGATGGCATAACATTTTTGTATTTCAATTAAATTAAAATTTAAATACTACAGACTTGGTTTGCTCCCCTCTCTTAAAAAAATATAATTGTAAGTGAATTTCTACTCTGATTAATTAATTGATTGATCTGATTGATTGATTGCAAGTAAAATATACTTTTCCCTAAAATGTTCACTGGCATACAGCAAACCAAAATAATTTGGCTATCAACACTTTTAGTTAATCTTTGTATAGAAAAGCACATCTTAAACTTGAAATTGGGCACTAGAACAGGTCAGCCATCTATTGTTGAGCTTTTCCTTCTTGTCATAGATGAGATATACTTTGTGCTCATGTTGTCAGGTAGTGGGATCATCTAAATTCGCTAGAACAGCCTAAGTAGGCATTTGTTATGTTATAGTAAGTTTATGTAAACTGTCAGGATAAGTAAGAGTAGATTAGTGTCCATAAAAAAAAGGAAGTTATTATCTTATATTTGCCTTTGTAGTGTTTTACTGATTTTTAATGACATATTATTTAAGTATTTCAATTAAATTAAAATGTAAAACACATAAGTCTGTTTTGCTCCCCCAGTCCCTTAAAAATATAATGGCAAGCCAATTTCAACTCTGAGTGTTTAGCAGCAAGAAAAAATATAGTTTTCCCTAAAAAGTTCACAGGGGCAAGGCGTACAACAAGACAAAAATAATTTGGCTATCAACACGCTTAGTTAATCTTTGTATAGGAAAGCAAATGTTAAACTTGAAATGAGACACTGGAACAGGCCAGTCATCTTTTGTTAAGCTTTTCCTTCTTGTCATAGCTGGGATGTACTTTGTACTCGTATGTTGCAGGTCACTGATAGCCTATCACAAAGCCCCCTCTGTTTCCTTGCTGTACCTGAAATTTCCACTTACCAGCATCTCTAGCAAACAATAGCTGCTGCTGTCACAGCAAGACAATCAGGTGGATCTTATGCTGGGATATTTTTCCCATCATATGCATGACAGAAAGTCTAATGGGCCTTGTTAATTTCTGGAGTTGCTTTTAGAGTCCTATAAAGTAACTCATTATCAGTTCTATCTGTGTTCTCAAGATGTCTACCTGAAAGTCAGAGGGCACAAGCAAAGGTATGTTTTTATTCCTCCAATCAGTAAGGAGTAGATAAGATAATTAGCTAAAAAAGGAGTCAGCTTATTAGCATCCCTTTTCGGCAGGCTGAGCAACACATTCTTTAATTTTTGTTATGTGTATTTTTTTTTTTATCCTTTTGTTTGAGAATAAATACCAAGCATTTCATTCTGAATGGTTTATCGGTCAACTTCAACTGGCCGAACAGGTGCTGTTGTCCAACCAATCAGATGCCACTGCCAACTAAATTTTAGCATCTTGTAAATTGTTGAGTGTACATCAGTACTCTGGGAATCAAACAACATGTAGCTCCATTGTTCTGAACCCCAAAGTAACCAAAGGTAATTTTCATTTAAATATGTAGCAAGATCTTACAGTACAGATTGTGGGTTTAATTACTATCAGTTTATCAGGGATTAAATGGTTAATAGGCTTAGATAGGATATCTCTAGAGATTCTGTCTGCAGAAATTCCTTGAATGTCTTGTGGCCTGCCAATGATTGGTGGATATGTTAGAGAAGAGTTTGCTACAAGCAGCCCATTTACCCCAGCCAGACAGATGTTGGCAGAGAACATAAAGTAGTCTGATCACTATTCTTAGGCATTCGGTGTTATAGACAGCCTTTTCACTGCACATCTAGGACCAAGTCTTTATAAAGTAATGCTATACTGGGCCCCAGATAGGACCTGAAATACCCTGGAGACATATTGGTGATTCAAAGGAAGATAGAAAGGCTTAACCACTTCAATACAGGGCACTTAAACACCTTCCTGCCCAGACCAATTTTGAGCTTTCAGCGCTGTCGCACTTTGAATGACAATTGCGCGGTCATGCTACACTGTACCCAAATGACATTTTTATCATTTTTTTCCCACAAATAGAGCTTTCTTTTGGTGGTATTTGATCACCTCTGCGGTTTTTATTTTTTGCTAAACAAATAAAAAAATACCGAAAATTTTGAAAAAAAAAATGTTTTTTTTTGTTTCTTTTTCAAAACTTTGTAAATAAGTACGGATGGGCGACATGGATGGACACTGATAGGTGGCACAAATTGGCACTGATATCTGGCACGGATTGGCATGGATGGGCGGCACAGATGGGCATGGATAGGCGGCACAGATGGGCATGGATAGGCGGCACAGATGGGCATGGGTGGGCACTGATAGGCGGCACAGGTGGGCACTGATAGGCGGCACAGGTGGGCACTGATAGGCGGCACAGGTAGGCACTCATAGACGGCACAGGTGGGCACTCATAGGCGGCATTGGTGTTATACTGTACTAATGGATGCCAATCAGTGCCAAACAATAATGCATGTCATTCAGTGATGCCCATTGTGGGCACTGATTGGCATACATTATGGGCACTGATTGGCATCCATTGTGCTGACTGGCATCCCTGGTGGTCTAGGGAGGATTACCTTTACCCTGGTGGTCTGGTGGCGTCCCTGGTGGTCCAGTGTGGGCATCCTCGGGGGGGGGGGGGGCTGTGCTGATAATCGATAAGCACAGACCCCCCCTGTCAGAGGAGCAGCCGATCGGCTCTCCTCTACTCGCGTCTGATAGACGCGAGTGAGGAAAAGCCGATCACCGGCTCTTCCCATTTACACTGTGATCAGCCGTGATTGGACACGGCTGATCACGTGGTAAAGAGTCTCCGTCGGAGACTCTTTACCGAGATCGTAGTTGCCGGGTGTCAAACTGACACCCCGCAACAACGATCGCCGCGATGCGCGCCCCCGGGGGCGCACAGCGGCTCATAATCCTGATCACGTCATATGACGTCCGATCAGGATTATGCAACCACTTTGCCACCGTCAATTCCCTATAGGGCGGGCGGCAAGTGGTTAAAGTGGTTCTAAAGCCTAACATTTTTTTTTTACCTTAATGCATTCCTTTCATTAAGGTATAAAATGTTTAGGCATCAGCATCCCCCCCTCACTCCCCCTTTTACTTACCTGACCCCTCTTCGATACAGCTCTTTTCTCCGCTTGTTTCTGGGTCTTGCTGGCTTTGCTGGGACACTGGGAGCCAATGGCTCCCAGTGCTGTCAATTAAAGCCAGCGATGAGGGAGTGGGGGCAGGGTCATGTCTTGCTGTCTGTGTCAATGAACGCAGAAGCGGGGCTCGGAAGCGGCTTTCCATGGGGGCACTGGACAGAGAGGAGGGGCCTGGAGCGTCAGCAGGGGACCTGAGAAGAGGAGGTTTGCAACCACTGTTTGCTATTCCATTTCCACAGAGCAGGTAAGTATAGATATGTTTGTTGCTTTTTTAATTATTTTTTAATTTTTACCTTTCCAATTTCCTTAAGTTGGTTATAGATGGCTATCGACCTGCCGAATTAGGATCCATGTGTGGTCATTCCCACTCAACTGAAGTCAATCTAACAATCTACTTCTGTTGAACGGGCTTGTTGGAAATTTTTTCTCGATCGAGTCCCCTCTGTAAGAATACAATGTGTGTATTCTTCCATCCACATTGCTTATGTTGATTGGGGAATCAGTTAATATTTTTTGTTCCATAAATCCATCTGTTGCCAGCCTAAACCTGCCAATGACTACAGCAGAACAAAGCAAAAATTGATTGTGAAAGAAAAGGAAGAGAGACTGATCTTACTGCATTCTCTTTTACATGGAAAGAGAAGTAAAGTCTATGTTAAAGTTAAAATTAAACTACATATCCTGTGCCAGTCTCCAACCCTTTTGTCAATATTAGGGCATGTAAACAGGCTGCACCTTGTATAAAAGCTATGTGTATAGCAAGCTTTTACAAAACATTAACAAGGCTTTCAGCAAACCTCAGGCCTATAAGGGATTCTTCATCTTTGGCAGGGGCGTTCATCCAGTGGCCCTGGGGCCACATGTGGCCCGTGGAGCCCTCCTATGCAGCCTGTGGAGCCCACTGATGTGGCCTGCGACCTCCTGCTCTGGGATGGTGGGTCTCGCAGGTTGCTGACCATCTATCCCAGAACATCAGTGTTGTGAATGAAGCCAGAGGTAGAAGAAGCAAGTGGCTGTGGAGCAGAGCTACATAAGCTGTTGATTCCTGTATAGCACTGTTTTTTGCCACAGGTGGTGTGATACCGAATGCACTCTGCCTGGGACAGCAACAGCCAGTGATACCTGAAGACTGTTCTTAAAGGTAAGCTTATTACTAAAATGACAGTGTATGTATAGGCATATCTGCAGTGGTTATTGGGCTGCTTTGAAACTGATCTGCAGATCCACTGTGCTCATTATAGGCAACAGGTGAGAGTACACATTGCGCAAATTTGTCCCAAAAGAACAGGATTGCACTCCCTCTCATGGCTCTAGGGAACACTGGTCAGCCCTACAGTAAATTGGAATGGAGCCATCACAGGAGGCCGAAGATTTTAAGAAGGCTTCTTTTAAATGTGGTTTTGAACTACATTTTTTAAACTGGCTGGAAGGCAGGTTTAGCATACTATGCTTCTATACCCAAATGGGACAGCATAGTGTGCTTTTTGTAAAGTTGAACTTATGCTTTAAACAAGCTGCTAGAAGGTTTTACCAGACTTTCATTAGGTTTCACTATAACTTCATATAAGCTCCCTAACTTATGGCACGCACACACGAACGGAAATTCGGCCAGCAATACACCGTTGAGAGCTGTTGGTCGGAAAATGCAACTGCGTGTATGCTTCATCGGATTTTTGCTGGCGGAATTCCCGCCAGCAAAAGAATGAGAGCAGGTTCTCTATTTTTTGGTCGGAAAAGGTTCCAATCGGAAATTCCAATTGTCTGTAGCAATTCCGATGCACAAAATTCCTAAGCATGCTTGGAAACAATTCAACGCATGCTCGGAAGCATTGAACTTAATTTTCTCGGCTCGTCGTAGTGTTGTACGTCAACGCGTTCTTGATGGTCGAAAGTTCCGAGAACTTTTGTGTGACCGTGTTTATACAAGCCAAGCTTGAGCAGAATTCCGTTGGAAAAACCATCCAAGATTTTTTGGACGTAAACTCCGCTTGTGTGTACAGGGAATAAGTATTATCTAGTTAGTGTTTAGATATACTTTATTTATATTTAAAAAATAATAATATTTTTGTACTCTCTAAATACAGTTGTTAGCTATCATAATTCAAATTCTCTTTTCCAGATTGGCCACGTACTAGACCATCAAATTATTACTAGTAAGTGGAATAAAGAAACAGCCAAACTGTATGATACCAATTTTAGAGTTTCCAAGAAGTACAATAAAACCTTCTTAAACCAAAAGGTCTCACTGCTAGAGTTTAGAATGCAGTAGTTTTTACAATGTTATAGTGGAACTCCAGCTAAACTGTTTTCTTTTTCATTCATTAAGAAACTCAGTATTCAGACATGATTGGATTATACTGCTGTTTACAGGAAGATGCTTCCGTTTTTTGCTACTGCCCTAGGAAGATGGATGTCTTTTCTCCCTAAATGACACCGAAACTATCAAATCTTTTTCAGTACACTCCTTTCTTAAACCCATTCTGTACTGGAGATTTTTACAGACTGGACTATTCCTGATACATTATAAACTCCTCTAAAATGTTAATAAATTACTGACTTTACCTGTTCTGTTTTTCCAATTAAGCATTGTGTTATCTCTATAATTGATCCAGTTGTGGTGAAGTAGCAATAACTTTCAATCTCAGCAGCATTGACAGACAGTGACTCAATCCAAATGATATCTTGCAGATCATAGAAAGCTTCAATTGAAAACTTATGCACATCTTTACAGATGAAAAACAATAAGGACAAAATTATCATAGTATGTCTAGTTCCAGCAATTACATGTCCCCAGAACAGAAAATAAAGATACATTTAACAAACACACCTACTCAGCTAGGTGGATGCACCATTGGTCCGATGCTGCATCTGTCCCCTGACACCTCTAAGACTGAGAACTGAGCAATCAAAGACCGGTGATTGCCCAGTTCTTTGTATTCAGTGAGCAGAGAGCCTGCTACTAATCAGCTTGTACCCCTTTAACTCTCACTGGAGTTCTGGGCTATGAAAGGGGCAGAAGAAGTTAGCTGAGAGACTGAGCCAGCTGCCGATCCAGGCATCTGGGTGGATGAAATGGATGAGTGATGTCAGTGACCTGCTGTTCGCTGAAAAACGGTCAGAGGAGTGCAGAATCAAGTGCTACTGTTTTTATTCAGTTTTTTTTTCCCAGAAAAAAAAAAAGTAAAGCTGACAGGGAAATGTAATTTACTGCCAATGTTTATTTTTTATTTTTCTGTACTTTTGCCGTACATCCTAAAAATAGTGATATCACTGCTAAATGTATGACTTTCCAGGGTTGGGCTCAGTGAGCCAGTGAACAACCATGTAAATCCTAAACAGCCAAAATTAAGAATGTCCTACTTTGGTACAAACCACATTTCTAGTTTGAACCTCTGACAGAATTGTTTGCCCTCTTGGGGAGATCCAACCCTATTGTTTCTCTAGTGCCTATTGTCACGGCTAGAGAAAATTATGGGGAATGCAAAATTTTGCTGTTGTCAGCAGAAAAGGCATAAAATGAATATATTCCAATGGAGACACTTGTTTTGGCTGGAGTTACATGTGAGAGAAGAGGGTTAATTTGTTTCACTGTTGATAGTATCATAATAATAAAGCACAAGACACTGTAATTGATACTATTGTCAGAAAATAGTATTGTTCAACAGGACATTAAAACAAGAGGGACCAAAGGCAGACCATACCTACTATGTTGAATAGGAAGATGTTATCAGAGACATGTCCTGTTACAAGAGATGTTGGATACCACTCCAAGAAAGGGTGGGGGGAGCTAAAATTAGACTCTGATACATTAAAGTATATTGTAAGAGGGCATCAACATTCTACTGAAGACAATTAGAGACCACCAGTTTGTTATAACAGGCCTCTAACACTAGCAACATTGTTATTTATAATATTAGGGTACTTCTTTTGAAAATACCCCCCACTGCAGTTTGCTAATATACTATAAACAGTCACATAAGGATACTCTACGATTTTAAATAACCTGTTAAGTAATGTCCCTTATGTTCTGACTGGGTAAAACAAAAATACAAAATACTGTAATTAGACCACAGAAAGTAGGAGTTTTGTACTCATACTAAAATCTTTTTTGTTAAGTTCCTTGATCGACACGGGGGGGGGGGGGGGGGGGACTTGCTAAAACTAGAGAGTGCTCTGGTGTAGCTCTGCATAGAAACCAATCAGCTTCCATTTTTTTGTCAAATCTTAATTGAACAAGCTGAAGTTAAAAGCCGATTGACTACATTGCACAGCTGCACCAAACTTTGCACACTTCACTTTTAGTAAATCAACCCCAGGAAGTCTTAGACCTTCTTGTTATACTAGTATCTATGGGCAGACTGGACACTGGCAAATAAAAAAAAACTGTAGGCCAGCCCTGGATAACCCCCTTACTGCCAGCATGCCTCACTTTTGAAGCAAATCAGCATCGAGATCATGATCATAAATATAACGGAGTGGGATTTTAATTTTATAGTGAGTATAACAATCCTACTTTCCTTCACATCCATTGAGGAACATCTGAAAGCAGTTCAGCTTAGGGGTGGAAAACACAGCAATCAAACCCAGGTCCAAAGTAACAACACAAAACTGAGAACTGCCTACAGCTCAATGAGATGCCTGAAGGGTCTTAAGCCCAAAGCTGGCATCAGATACTGCAGAAACATCCACCTGGTAAAACTAAGATGCAAACAGAAGACTAGGTAGCAGCCTTAGAAATCTGGGAAACAGTTGCCTGATGCAGAAACACCCAAAAGATGCTTACAGACCTAGTGGCAGAAAAGGGGGAACCTGAGTTTTAAGAACATAAGCTTGAAAGATGTTATATCTGAGCTACAAAGAAATGGTAGAATAGGAAGCTGGGGAGCCTGTCCGAGACCCATCCAGAATGACAAATGGGGAATCATTATTTCTAAAAGAAGCAGTGACTGAGAGATAGATTTGCAAAGCCTGAATCACATCCACACTATAGAAGTACATTTTTCTTTTGATGAACAGGGCCACACAAAGGGATGGAATAACAATGTCCCTATTGAGGTGATGCAGAAACTACCTTAGACAAGAAAAAGGTCCAAGACCTCAATATCCCCAATTTCCTATGCAAGAACACCAATTGAGACACCTCGTAGAGATGATGTCTACAAGGAAAATCACTCTGAAATCATCCTGAAAGTTAGTGTAGAGAGAGTAATGTAGTTAATGGGTTCAAGAAACTGTTTCTGAAGCACAAAGAGAACCAGATTCAGATTCCATGGTACCACTAAGAATGGAGAAACGTTTTGATCAAAGAGTAAGAGGCCTGAAACAGAATGGAGAGGGCAATACCCTATTTCAATAGTGCTGAGATACTGGTCCAGCTCCAGGTGCAGGAAGTAGAGGCTTCCTCCCCTGGAGAATCCCCTAGACTGCCACCAAGTGAAGTAAGCCTTCCATGTTAAATAATAGACCTTGTGGAAAGTAGACTTCCAAACCATGAGCAATGTAGGAATCACAGACTCTGGGATGATCTTATGTCTTAGAACCTGAGCTTGAACAGCCATGACATTAAGGCCAGGAACTATAAAGTAAGAAGGCAAATTAGCCATTGGGACAGCAGATCTGTCTGGCAGGGCCCATGGTGTCTTAGAAAACTTACCAAGACAGTGTACTACATTTTCCTGGGCTAATCCAGAGCAATGAGACTGTTCAGAGTGCTCTCCATCTGGACCTGGTAAAGCTGAAAAATTAGAAATTTAAGGGAAGTAAAGATAACCAGTAGATAAGGATGTACTAATCCCTTGGAGTCACCAGAGCATCCACTGCCTCCACCAGTGGACCCCTAAACCTGGACATAAACCTGTTAGGTGGTTGCTAGGAGGCTCGCATCCAGCATCTCCCACCTGTGATACAGGTCCAGGAACACTTTTGGGTATAGCGATCACTCTACCGATTTCAGGAACTGCTTGCTTTAGAAATCTGCTTGTTCATTTTCAATGCCTATAACGTACACAAATCTGGTGCATTCCATCTGGAATGAGAACATTCAGAGCCTTGCCTTGAGATTCAAGATGGGGAAAATATTCCCTTTCAGTTTGGAAACAGTGAATAGGTTGGAGTAAAACCCTTGGGCTAGATTCAATGTGGGAATATAGGCAATGATACCTTGATCAAGAAGACCTGAGAGGGCCCAGTGGAGATCTGATACTCTGTGCAGAGACACAGGAAAGTTGGAAAGGAGAAAATGAGGAAGGGACAAGTAGGGAAACTCAAAGCACCATCTCCTGCTCCCAAGCACCTTGAATACATGCTGTTCAAGCATCTATAAAGGTTAAAAAATGTCCCTCCATCCAGACTTGGAGGGCCTCCAGTTGAGGGAATGATAAAATAGGCTGATTTTTGATGAGCAACATGGGAGGTGGCTTTTCCGCCTGCTGCTTAGGCTTCTTTCATTGGGGAAGATGTGTTCTCTTGCCGCCAGTAACATCCTTAATGATATTATGAAGAGCTGTTGCATTCCCTCGCAATAATAAGAAGGAAAAGACAACACATATAAAACTACAACTTTATTTTAAAATGATATAAGTGCACTCCCATATAGCAATAGCCCAGCAAGGCTATATCGCATTACAAACATCTGATCGGCAAGGTACTCAGTCCAATATGATTTCCGGCAAAACATGCATCACGTCTGTTAGCTCCACCCAACTAATTTCATCATAGTAGACATCATCAGGGGGAGAAAGTATTATAGCCATCGGAACAGCATGACTACTAAACAATTTTTATTTTCCAAAGGAGGAAGTTAACAATTGCAGCCTCACTCACTATGGAAATATGGAGGTTGCCATTGCTGACTTTCTCTGTAAATAGCTTTCTCTGACTTCTGAGCAATGATTCAGCAAACGTGTCAGAGGAAAATCATAAAAATCCTTAAATTGAAATAATGTTCATGGATAATGAAGACAAAGTAACAGCATGATCACAAGGCAACTATCATTTTCAGAAGGATATATTAGCAGTGGCAGCCAACATACTGTATCTTTTATGATAGGTTTTCTTTGAAAGAGATAATAAATTACAGCCTGACTTATAAGTAACCCCCCCCCCCCCCCCAATTCCCTAAGTGCAGCCCGCCTGGTAAAACACTTACCTACCTTTCTGCTCCTGTGATCTTTGTTGTGCTGTTCAGCCTGGCACCACACTGCCTTTCCATGGAAAACATCTTAGCATCCTATATGATAGATCATCCTATATGATAGATCGATAGATAGATAGATAGATAGATAGATAGATAGATAGATAGATAGATAGATAGATAGATAGATAGATAGATAGATAGATAGATAGATAGATAGATAGATTGATTGATAGTGCTTCCAACATTCCACTTGTACATAATGGTGATGTATCACTTTCTCAGTTATCCAGTAAAAAAAGCAGCCATTAGCGGCACATGCTCTTATTTGGCCTCTCGTGCATACGTTTATTTTGATGGCATCTTCTTGAACATAATATCCCAATGCCGCTGGCTCAATAACTCCTCTAAATGCATCTGTTAAAGGAAAAAAATGGGATACTGTCTTTATTCAAGGGTTCCTATTCACTACTATTCACATGATAGTCCTTATGCATAAAGATAGATGTCTAACAATGCTTTCCTGACATTCAAGTCCTTCTCTTGCTTAGCAGCACAGGCTGTTTTTTTTTTACTTTTCAGCTTGGCTGATGGGTCAAATGCAAAGCAGTCACTGTGTGACATTCAGCCTCTCCTGTGCTTAAGCCTGCAAAGTGAGTGCTTCCTTGTTTCAGGTATCACCTGGGGACTGGGCAAAAGGCTTTTTGCAGTTAACCCAATCTTCTGACCTGTACCTCATTGTCTTTTATGTGAAGGAAATTTAGTTAACTACCATCCCTTCAAATTCCATTTAGAGGAATCAAGTTTACCTTGAATGCAATAGTAAAGTAAAGTAATTCCTTACTCACTTATTTCCCTATTTTAAAACTAAATTAATTTAACCATTAGATACTCTGCCATTTGATAGCATTAAATGATTCACTGAGTTTGAAATGTGACATATGCCAGGTCAGTTTGCTTATTGCAGATATTTTAATGGCCTTTTTTTTTTAGCATTGTGCTAAATGTTTATAATCTTTATGTTCTAACTATGTTTGGCTGACTTCCTCATACTGCCCTTGATATCCGCCTTGTACCTTTCAATTAGAGTCAAGCAAAATTGAGAGTTTTTGCTTTCTTAAGTTTTGGCAAAATATGGGGACTACGGTAAAATGTTATCATTTTAACAAAATGCATTGAAATGAGTAGGAACGGTGAAATAACAGTGGCATCTGGTGGTTTTTAGGGTGCAATTGATTTTAAAACACATCTGAAAGAAGTTAAATAAGTTATGCCCCCCCCCCCCAAACAAAACAAAAAACAAAAAAAACAACACCCTATAAATAACCCCCACTTAAATTTCTTTCAACAAGCAGTGCAGTCATGTACACTGCTCTATGCATACTACAAATCCCATAGGCCATAGTTCATAGACCATTGCAGGAGTAAGCAAGAGAAGGTTGCTATGCTCCTACATACAGTAGTACTATGGAGAACAAACATAGCTTCTAACATGAGGTTGCACCACAGCAGCAAAACAAGCAAACTTGGTGATTTGGAGGAGGCTGAAAGCAATAGAAGGTACATTCTGAGTTATAAATACCTACTTAAATATATATATATTTTTTTAAATCCAGAGTCTAGTGTCAGGACTAGACTGGGAATAAAATCCAGCCCTGGAACCAGCCCCATAGCATTATTATACCAGCTCAACAGCATAATGTCAGCATTTTCTTGTTCATAAAAGGGAAACCATACATTTTAAAACACATTTGAAGAGTGTATTATATATAGATAAGACAGATATGAAATCACATAGGGCTTTATATATATATATATATATATATATATATATATATAAAGCAAATTCCTGTTAAAAGTGGTCAGTCATCAAGGGGGACTCCAGGAACTCAGAACATGGAGGGGGGGGGAACCACCTTCCGCAGAAAGAATACACTAAGGTAAGGGGGGGGTGGGTTACTGATATAAGGAGCAAACCCTTTATATCAGTTCCATTATCATATTCACATGATACAAGAGAGGGTCAGAGACTGCAGACATAATACCGGAGATGGTCAGAGACTGCAGACATGATACAAGAGCTCAATGCAGCCTAACCAGTGCCCATGAAATGCAGCCTCACTGTGCCCATGAAATGCAGCCTCACGGGGGGCGTGGCCGGACGCAGCGAGAGGAGGACGTGTTCTAGCTGAGCTTCGCCGGCCGAACACTTCTCCACCGCCATCCGCCCTCATCGGGCTGGTTCTCGGCCGGCGGCAGACTCAGCCTTGTTGATATACATCAGCAGTACTTGTCAGGAGTGTTTTGGCCGCAATCTAAACCCACAGGCCCCGCGATCAAGCTTGCGGCCTACTCTGCTCTCTTAGCCCCGGCCGCCATATTGAGGCCTGCGGAGGCGCTGGAGCCTCCGCCCTAGAGTACCGCACAGCGCACATCATACAGCGATCATTTCGCCGCGGACAGGCGAGGACCCCTGCGGCCTGTGACCCGAACACGGAGGTGCCAGCCCAACCTTACTGGGAAGCAAGCCAAGGAGGAGCAAAATCAGAGGCAGAGGTAGGCAGCCATCTTGGTACACCCCTCATACCACTGCAGGCACCCTGTGCTCCCTGGGCTGGGACCAGGCCCCCCTCCCCAACAACCTCCAGTAACCTACAGCACCCAATGTATGTCAGTGGCCCTGGAGGGCCCTGAGAGTGACTGACAAACTTGTGTGGGGGTGTATGCGCGGACGCTAGGAGGATGACAGTGTAGTCCCTTAGTGTCGCACCGTCGGAAAATACCACTTGGCATATAAGGCATACCCAGTTATATTTCACTGCCACTACTGCCCCAGCCGTGCGCTACTGAGCAAACGGCGGGTATGTATAATACACCCCGGAATCGTCCCCGCAACAGAGCACAACAGAAAGCATCTCCGATCCGTGGGAAGGCGAAAGGGAAAGGCAAGATGGTGCCCAAACCCCCAGAACCTGATGATACCATCCAACATTCGGATGATAGTCTGTCACAATTCCCCTCAAATTTAACAAGCCCGGTGGACACCGGCTCGGAGGCCCTGCTTCAGAAATTCCGCACTATAGTGAGGGACAAGATCAACGCAGTTTCCCGTAAATTATCTGCGGAACTGGTGAGGGGTCTCAAGGAACTGGGACACCGCACAAATCAGCTGGAGGAGAGGATGGACCTGACGACCAAGGTGCTGGAGGGTCACGAGGAGGAGGTAGAAAAGCTGAACGCGGAACTCCTTGTTCTACAGGATAAACTTGAGGACTCTGAAAATAGGCCCCGCAGGGGCAACCTGCTCATCCGCGGCCTCTCGGAGACCATTATAGACCTCCAGAGAACAGCAACGGAATTCTTTCAGGAGCTTGCACTTGTTATTCCGACCGAGCGCCTTGAATTCGATCGAATACACAGGTCCCTCGCTCCCAAGCCCACGGAGGGCCTGCCCAGAGATTTAATTATAAAATTTAATTTCTACAGAACCAAAGAGCGACTCCTTCAAGCTGCCAGGGAACTACCTGACATATCGTTTCAAGGAAACCCCCTTCAACTGTTTGCTGATCTTTCCCCGGTCACTATCGCTAAGAGGCGGAATATGAATCCCTATCTGCAAATCTTACAAACCAGGAACATTCGCTATCGGTGGAGATTCCCCTTTAAACTTTCTTTTTACCACCTGGGACGTCAGTTTCACACTTCTTCCTTGCCAGACCTGAGAAGGCAATTCCAGGAACTTCAGTTTGACCTTCCTCCATCTCAACCTGAGGCCGCTGTGGCGTGCCCGGGTCCTTCTAGAGACCCTCTGTGATCCTCACAATCCTCACAGAATGGATCTCAAGCCCTCTGTTCTCTCAAGGCTCAGAAATTCCAAGAGGCTTCCTCGGGTGGAAATAGCTAGAAGTCAGTAAGAATCCCGTCTCTTTGCTTTGACTTGTTTGACTGCCCCTTTTTTATTTTTTATTTTTTTTCAACTGCTGCCTACCCGCATCCTGCGGGCCGGCAGTGAGAGAGTTTGCCGCAACTTGGGCGCCCAGGCAAAAAGAATGAGGCATCCAGGTATTCTTTCTTTATGACTCAAGTGGGAGCCATACTGAGCCCCCCTCCCTTACACCTTGGATGGACTATGGCCTCCCACAACTCTGGTCTACTACAGCCCATCATTTCCATGAACACTGGTTTCACTCAGGGGGTGACTGCCATCTTCCCCCCCAGCAACAAAGGCCCAATCCAAAATTTTTCTTTTTGTGATTTTTTTTTTCCAACGCCTTACCTTATTTTTTTTCACATATAGCCTCAGGTCTATCTACTACCCTTCTAGAAGTATATATTTGTATTTTTATAAATTTGTACGTTCCTCTTAAGCTCTCTGCGGTATATCACCCCCCCCCCCCCCCTTTCCTTTTTTTTGTTTGTTGTTTTGCTTTGTTTTGTTTTTCCTGTTTTGCCCCTCGATGCAATGGGCGGTTGTAATCCATGACTCACGACCTCACGAAGCAGGGCTCCCCATTACTACCCAGGAATTACTAGTCCAGGGGGTCTATTACCGTGAGGCCTCGGCTTACGGGTTCCATGTTCCTTATACCAGAATTATTTTCTTTTTGTTTATTCTCATTGCTGTTCGTATTATTGTTTATGCAGTTATGCCACTGTTGTCATGTTCTTTGACATTTGCAATAATTGTTAATGCTAAGCCAGGTGGTTTCTGACGGACCACCGCTCCCCCATGTGTTGGTTCTTGGCTCGGACTCCTGCCCGAGCCAACTCCCAACCGCGAAGTGGGTTTCATATCCCACGACCAATAGCAATCTTGCTGTGTAATAATTATTGGTACCTAGCATTGCATGTCTCTACTATCCGTGCTATAATGATGCTCTTTATCCCTTCTCCACCCCCCTCTTTATTCCTTTCCCTTTTCCCTTACTCCTTCGGGCGCACGGGGTGTGAACTTCGGCTCCAGGTAAGCGATTTTCTGTTACTCTATCAATGACGATTAAGTGGTTGTCCTTGAATGTTCAGGGAATGAATTCCCCCCACAAGAGAGTTAAAGTATTTAAGTACCTTCGTAGACAACATATTGATATTGCTTGCTTACAGGAGACACATTTTTCTGAGACCTCTCATCCTCAAGTCTTTTTGGCGAATGCTCCAACGAAACAACGAGGGGTTCTCGTGGCGTTCCGCAAATCAGTTCCATTTAGATGCGCTAAACAGATAGCTGATCCTGACGGCAGATATTTACTGCTTCAAGGCACTATCCATGACACGGAAGTGACTATACTGATGTACTACGCCCCCAATGTGAGCCCGGGACCCTTTTTGACCCATGTCTGCGTGCTGCTGGCTTCCCACGGTAAGGGCACCCTTCTACTAGCAGGAGACTCCAACCTAGTTCTTAACCCTAAAATAGATAAACACCCGCCAGAGAAAAACGCCCCGACATCGAGCGCCAAATCATTTACCCGCACCCTACAATCTCATGACCTAGTTGACCTATGGCGGGAATGTCAACCACAGGGCAGAGACTATACCCATTATTCCCACCCCCACCAGGTTCATTCACGAATTGACCACATGTTTATGTTTAGACGACACCTACCACTGGTGGTAGCGGCCTCAGTCTTGGCCGTACCGTGGTCTGACCACGACCCTGTCTTGATTGTCTGCCATTCTATCCTGGATAGACCCCGACTTTCTCCCTGGGTCATGAACGACTCGCTCCTTTCCCATGTAGAAACTACAGAGGAAATTATTAAGGCCTCTGAGGACTACTTTGAGGTGACCTCGCCGGTGGTCCTCTGGGAGGCTTATAAAGCAGTTTTGCGCGGACGTATAATCGGCCTAGCATCGGTCCGTAAAAAAACTAGAGAGAAAAAACAAAGGGAGATTGAGTCTCGATTGGCAGAGATATCTGAGAGGTTTAAACAGTTTCCTACCCCGGGTAACCACAAACTACTGGAACGAACCAGATCTGAGCTTGACTTGTGCCTAACTGAGAGGGCCGAGTGGGTACTCCGCTGGTCCCGTCAGCGATGGTACCAGAGAGCAAATAAACCAACTCGCATGATGGCCAACAGGCTCTGAACATTTGCCCCCAAAATATCCCCAATTACGTTGAGAGATCATAACAATGTCCTATCCGGAAACCCAAAGCATGTTCTAGAAGAGTTTGGGTTTCGCCTAGCGAAGCTGTATACAGCTTCAGAGGGGGCTTCAACTCAAAGAACGGCGGACTTTCTTGCGGGCCTCTCGCTCCCATCCTTGACAGGGGCCCATGTCACCCTTATGGATAGGGACAGCCAACCCTCAGAAGTCCTACAAGCTATAAAATAACTTAAGGTGGGCAAGCGTCCCAGGCCTGACGGCTATACCGCACTATACTATAGGAAACTGGCACCAGTAGTGACGCCCCATCTGGTGGCTATGTACAACTCGGTAAAGAGAGGCTGTCCTCTTACCCCAGATCTTCTGACGGCAAACGCAGTAATGATTCCGAAACCTGACCGTGATCACTCATCTTGGGCCAATTTCAGGCCTATCTCACTTATCAACATCGATATGAAGCTCCTGACAAGAATCTTGGCGACACGCCTAAACTTGTTTCTCCCTCGTCTGATAAAAAAAGATCAGGTCGGTTTTGTGCCCCAGAGACAGGCTGGCGACGCAATCTGCCGTATAGTGCAACTTCAACACCTAGCTCACACTCGCTCTCTCGAATCCATGCTTCTTTCCCTCGATATGACTAAGGCCTTTGATACCTTGTCATGGCCCTATCTCATGTTGGTTTTGCGGCGTTTTGGCTTCGGGTCTCCGTTTATGTCCTGGATCTCGGCGCTATACGACTCCCCCAGAGCAAAATTAAAATATTATGGGTTTGAATCCCCCATCTTTGACATTCGAAGAGGGACCAGCCAGGGATGCCTGTTATCACCCCTTCTGTTTGTACTGGCGCCGGAACCCCCAGGGGAAGCGATAAGAACGCACCCTGACATCAAGGGCATCGAAATAGCCAGTTCTCCCCATAAGATCTCCTTGTTTGCCGATGACATTCTCCTTTCTGTCACTTCCCCTAGAACCACCCTGCCCAATTTACACGCCCTACTACGGACGTTTGCATCACTCTCAGGGTTTCAGATCAACCCGTCAAAATTGAAGGCATTGTCGCAGGGGCGTAACTAGAAATCACAGGGCCCCATAGCAAAATGTTGTATGGGGCCCACCCCCACAAAAAATGGTGGGGCTTAAATTAAATAGTGGGCGTGGTTTAAAATGCGTGGCTCAAAGGGGGTGTGGTTCGAGTCTGAGATGAATGAGGAAGGAAGGAAGGAAGCAAAGAAAAGGGATGGAGGGACAACAGGCCCAGATCCTACACCACAATAGCAATATACGTATTCCAGAAAGTTTAACAATCAACAGATAAAGATACTCCAAACAGCTGGTGTTAGCGCTTCAATAATCCTCACCTGTACCCAATGTGGCCTGCCTGTTCCCAATGCAGCGTGGCCTGCCCGTGCCCAATACAGCCTCACCTGTGCCCAATGCAGTGTGGCCTGTGCCCAATGCAGCATCACCTGTGCCCATTGTAACGTGACCTGTGCCCAATGCAGCCTCACCTGTGCCCAATGCAGCATGACCTGTCTGTGCCCAATGCAGAATGTCCCATGCCCAATGCAGCCTCACCTGTGCCCAATGTGATCTCACCTGTGCCCAATGCAGCATGGCCTGCCCGTGCCCAATACAGCCTCACCTGTGCCCACCTGTGCCCAATGCATAGTGATCCATGCCCAATACAGCCTCACCTGTGCCCATCTGTGCCCATTGCAGCCTCACCTGTGCCCAATGCAGTCTCACTTGTGCCCACCTGTGCCCAATGCAGCCTCACCTGTGCCCAATGCAGCGTGACCGGTGCCCAATGCAGCGTGACCGGTGCCCAATGCAGCGTGACCGGTGCCCAATGCAGCCTCACCTGTGCAGAGGAAGAGGCGAGCCAGAGGCGGAACTACCGGGGAGGATGAGGAATGCATACTGGAGCCCTCAAATGGTTGCTGGCAAGCGTGGGACTGCCTCAGAGTGGGGGGCTCTGGCTCTACATCCAACTTCTGGCATGTCTCTTCCAGAGCTTTCCACTGTGATTTCCACTCACCGATACCTGGCCTGGATCCCTCCTGAATGACTTTACTCAGGACGTGCTGACCAGCTGTCCTTTCTGGCTCCTGTTCCCAGACACCTCTCCATAACCGTGTAAGGAGAGGCTCCCTCCCAGCCCCGAGCACCCTGCCTGAGGTACACCCCCCCCCCCCAAGAAAGGGGGTTCCCTCAGACACAACAGTCTAACACTCCATCATCCAGTTTATCCAGCTGACAACTCCTCCCACAGCAGGTTGACCATGGGTATATGAAGGAGTCCTAGTTGGGGGATTGGTCAGAGCTCCCACATGCACCTCATGGCACTCCAGCTCTCTGCCATGCCCCTTTTCCAGAACCTTCTCCCTGGAAACAGAGGAGGCACCCAAGAGCTGAGGCACATATCAGTCACCTGCTGCTATACTAAACCACTCCCCTGCCCCCAGATCAAAACAAACAGACCTAGCTCACAGCATAGGCCTTCTTAAATTTACCTGCGTTGGCAGCTTACACAAAACCTACACCTAGCACGTACTTACCTAAGGTAGAGCGTGCTACACTATAATATTAATAAAGTAATTACTAAACCGTAGCCTAGCACAGGGTTTATCAACTAGGGTTTCTCCAGAGGTTGCTATGGGTTCCTTGATTAATTTCTGTCTCAGATAAGTTCCCACTGACACCATTGATCTTTTTAGCTATCTGTAAGGTGGGAATTCTTCCCAATGACCACAAGTGTAAGGACCATTCATCCCACTGACCATCATACTAGTATATCATGAGTTGTAGATATAGTCATTTTTTAGCAGGGGTTCTCTGAAACTGAAAAGTTATTTGAGGGGTTCCTTTGTGTTGAAAAGGCTGAGAAAGGCTGGCTTAGCATAACCACTTTTGAGAGTAAACATTCTCTACTCATTTAGTAAATCAGCCCCATTGTATTTGGCAGAGGTTTATACCTTTACTTGGATAGAATAAAAGTGAGAATTTTCATTATAGGGTTGAATCTACCAACTGTCCCTTTTCAACCAATCAACCCAGTGATTTTTTTTCTTTCCCTCATTTTCATTCTAAGTGAAAAATTAAAGTGGAGCTCCACCCTAAAGTGGAGCTTCCGCTCATTGGAACCCTTCCCCCCTCCGGCGCCACAATTGGCACCTTTCAGGGGGGAGGGGGGTGCAGGTACCTGTACAGTACAGGTATCTGCACCCATTTCCGGCATAGATATCTGCAGAAGCTACGCCCCTTTCCGCAGAATCTACGCCCCTTTCCGAAGGTCCCCCGCTGTCTGCTGGGAAACACACGGATCCCAGAGACAGCGGGGACCATCCTTATTGCGCAGCGCGACTCGCGAATGCGCAGTAGGGAACCGGGAAATGAAGCCGCAAGGCTCCACTTCCTGATTCCCATACCCAAGATGGCGGCGGCAGCACCCGAGAGACGATCGAGAGATCGGCTTCGGGTGCCGACATCGTGGGTGTGCTGGGCGGGTAAGTGTCATTTTAAAAGCCAGCAGCTGCAGTATTTGTAGCTGTTGGCTTTAAAAAAAAACAAAAAAAAAACGGCGGACTCCCGCTTTAACCACTTCCCGACCAGCGCACGACGATGTACGTCGACAGAATGGCACGGGCAGGCATATTGGCGTACAGGTACGTCCAATATTCAATGCCGCCCTGCCATCGGGAGCACGCCGCCGGCGGCGCGCTCCGGCGCTGGTCGGGACCCCCGTGAGTCCGGTCCCGATCGCATCCCCGCGATCGTCTCACGGAGCGTCCGCGGAGCGGCTGAATGGAGGAAATGCTGTGTAAACAACATTTCTCCATTCTGCCTAGCAACTAGTGACGCTGGTCTCTGCTCCATGTGATTGGAGCAGAGATCAGTGTTCACTAAATGAAAGCCCAACCCCCCCACAGTTAGTAACACACCCCTAGGAACACTTAACCCCTACACTGCCACCCACTGGTTAACCCCTTCACTGCCAGTGTCATTTACACAGGAATCACTGCATTTATATAGCAGTGATTACTGTATAAATGACAATGGTTCCAAAAATGTGTCAAAAATGTCCGATGGGTCCCCCACAATGTCGCAGTCACAATAAAAAAATCGCTGATCACCGCCATTACTAGTAAAAAAATAATAAAAAATTATTAATAAAAATGCTATAAAACTATCCCTATTTTGTAAACGCTATAAATTTTGTGCAAACCAATCAATAATCGCTTATTGCGATTTTTTTTACCAAAAATATGTAGAAGAATACGTATTGGCCTAAACTGAGGGAAAAAAATGTTTTTTTTATATATTTTTGGGGGATATTTATTATAACAAAAAGTAAAAAAGAATGCGTTTTTTTCAAAATTGTCGCTCCATTTTTGGTTATAGCGCAAAAAATAAAAACCGCAGGGGTGATCAAATACCACCAAAAGAAAGCTCTATTTGTGGGAAAAAAGGACGTCAATTTTGTTTGGGAGCCACGTCGCACGACCACGCAATTGTCAGTTAAAGCGACGCAGTGCCGAATCGCAAAAAGGGTCTGGTCTTTGACCAGCAAATTGGTCCGGTCTGCAAGTGGTTAAGTTATCGTTTAAAAACGCAAACACTAATACTGCTACCTTTTATAGCTGTAAAAAAAAAAAAAAAAAAAAAATCAGAAATATGTAGTGAAGATATTTCCAACATTCAAAAATGCACTATACATTACATGTTCTTTAGACATAACATTTTTTTCAAACATTGGTTTCTTTGCCAATTCAAAAAATTACCATATAGCACGAATTAAAAGATCAGCATTTGTAAAGATCTAAATGATCTGGTAATTTTCCTTTATATAACCAATGACTAATGTTAGAATTTAGCAACTAGAGAAATGCTGAATGAATGTGCAGTCACAATGCAGCCTCACCTGAGCAGAGGAAGAGGCGAGCCAATGCATACTGGAGCCCTCAAATGGCTGCTGGCAAGCGTGGGGCTGCCTCAGAGTGGGGGGGGGGGCGAGCACCGCCCGCACAGTTCCCCAGCCAGGGGAAGTGAGGAGAGGAAGAGGCAAGCTGTCTGTACGAGCAGTGAGCTGTAATAGCTTTCATTTGAATGTCCTGTGTTCCCGGAGCTCACCGTCACATAGCCCCACCTCTTGGCCCGGAGCCTTTGATGACGTCACATGTCCCGCATTGGACCGATGTTCTGTTTATCAAAGGTACCGGGCCAAGAGGTGGGGCTATGTGACGGTGAGCCCCGGGAACACAGGACATTCAAATGAAAGCTATTACAGCTCACTGCTCGTACAGACAGCTTGCCTCTTCCTCTCCTCACTTCCGCTGTCTGGGGGACCGTGCGGGCGGTGCTCCCCCCCCCCCCAGTATGCATTCCTCATCCTTCCCACGGGCCCCTCTCAGCTGCGGGCCCCATAGCGGCCGCGTGTGTCGCTATGGCGGTAGTTCCGCCACTGCTGGCAAAATTCCTAAAAAATTGTATACAAACCAAAGGGTGGATCAAGCCTGCCCTTTAGTTACAGAAAGCCACCGGTTTTCCATTACAACATTTTATTTACTGGCCTTCTAACAACCAATGATACCGGTTGATAAGGAGGATGTCCGGCACCTGCATAGCATTCTTGTTTGCACCTTCCCTGCCTCTCTCTGTCAGCACTGAGGTCACATTAGCTGAGCAAGGAAGAGAAACATTGGAATACTAGTCATTACCTGTGTGCAAAGGTGTGTTTTGCTTTGGAAGAATAAATCATCTTTAACATTGGGTGTCCTACGTGTGTGTGACTGTTGCTGGGATATGTAAAGCTATCAGTGTAGTTTTTCACATTTTAGAATGGGGTGCCTTGACATTGTTCAGAATTTGAAAGGGTGCCTTGACTGAAAAAATGTTGAGAAACACTGGCCTAACACATCTCAGTGCTGCAATGCTTCTTATAACCTTCATTATTAGTCAAAACACTTATGCCTCGTACACACAATCGGACTTTCTGACAACAAAACCGTGGAATTTTGTCCGAAGGATGTTAGCTCAAACTTGTCTCGCATACACACAGTCACACAAATGTTGGCCAACAATTACGAACGTAGTGATGTACTAGACGTACTACGTGGTTTTTAAGCTCTTACGCGCCACCCTTTGGGCTCCTTCTGATAATTTTGTGTTAGTAGAACTTTGGTGAGTGTTGAGTCACGCTTTTCTTTTCACGTTTTTCATTTAGCACTTTTCAGTTCGCACTTTTCATTTTGTGCTTTTCAGTTCGTTTCTGAGCGGCCCTTCATCAACCAGACATGTTGGGGAATCTGAGGAGGTAACGTGTTGTTTATTATTGGCCTTGGAGTTATTGCTTTGACATCATTTTTTTGGTTGAATAATGATTTGATTTGGTATATTTTTTATATTTTTGGATGCACAGAATGCACTTTTTGGTTAAGTTCTATTGGCAAATAGCATATCTATTTTTTTATTTATTTTTTAATGCACAATAAAATAATTGTGGAGAATGATACTTGCCTATGTGTTTTACTTCAAATGACAGTTTGGGAGTAGGCAGTTATATTTTAATAAAATACAATGTATAATTAACAAGGGACACCAACATAGTTGTATCTTTGATCTTAAAAACTATGGGATAATGGTGTTGTGGTAAAAAAATCTAATTTCAAAATGTGTTTGCAATAACTCCATCAGTATCACCAGCAAAGCAGCTTCATTATTATCTCATTAAAGGAGAAGAGAATTGTGCGCTTCCAGTTGGAGATTTCATAATTTGCCATGTCATGAATATTAATTCTCCATTACAAAATACTAGTTTACAAGACTGACCGCTTCTGCTTCCGAGCATGCGTGTTTGTACTTTGGACTTTTGTCCGACAGACTTGTGTACACACGATCTGAAAATCTGGCAACACACATTTGTTGGCGGAAAATTTGAGAACATGCTAGCCAACATTTTTTGGAGGAAAGTCTGACAACATTTGTCCGATGGAGCATACACACGGTCGGATTTTCCGCCAACAACCTCACATCCAACATTTCCCGTCAGAAAACCAGATTGTGTGTACGGGGGCTTTAGTGTTCTTATTCATCATCGACTTCAGTGTTTAAAGCTAAATTTTTGATGGAAATTGCCACACAAGCCAATCTATTGTTGCTACAAAATACCTTTCTCTTTTCATTTGCAGCCAATCATAATTATCTAAGACTGTCCAAAAATGTTGCTTCTTTATGATATGGCAAACTGGTGGCATATTCTGTGCACCATTTCTGTTTAGAACGACCGTAGGTATTTTTTTTTCTGCTTATATGTGGAAATCAACGCTTTACAAGAACAGAAGAGCAGAACTGGAGATCCAATTAGAAGCATTTCTTGTAGCTGAAATTAAACTTTTGATGACCGATAGGATGTTGTTAGTCTAGGGGTTGATAAACCCTCGATATCTCTGCATAAGGTGTGACTTCCAATCCCCACAGGCCTGTGAGATTAGCTCATAGAGACAATAATAATACAAATAATAATAATAAGACAAATGACAAGGTCTCTCCAAGCAATCTCAATCTTTTATTCTTTGGTGTGAATATATAAAGGGTGCTTTCAGAAGGTACAGCCCTCTGAACGTCATTACAAATTATCCAATCAGACAGAAGCATAATCTATGACAGAACCGAAACTCAGCAAAAGCATAATTTCTAGGAAATCACGTGCTTTACAAGAAATGGAAAGTAAATTATGAGAGATGAAACTAGAAAGTAGATAACAGGAACATGAGAAACAAAACTAGATTACCAATATATACACCTAGTAATTTGTGAAATGGATGCTAGAAAGACAATCAAAATGGAAGCTTTTTATTATAAAATAGATGCAGTTCAGCTAAATATCCCTTCAATTACATGTTTTCTTTTCAATTTGTTTCCCTCAATTTGTATTGGTTATTGACAGAATGGGTGTGGAAACTACTATTCAATCAGAACTTCGATGTCACCAGAATCCTCCCCCTTCCCTTCATTAGCAGACGGAGGCACTTGGGGAAGGGCGGAGAAGTCCAGTGATGTCAATGTCCGTGACATCACCGGATCTCCGACAGAACTACCAGAAGCCGGCGGAGAGGTGAGTACCGATCAAAAGAATTTTGATTGATCAAAAAAATTAATCGAGAAATTAATCTTTAATTTCCACAGCCCTGAAAAATAACAATGTTTATTATGAACATACAGTATATGCATAGAACAATCAGAGGTTAAAAATCATGTATAATGATACAGAGTATATAATGAGCCCTTGTGTATGAGGTAATATATGTGAATATGGAAAAATCAAACGATAACTGTACAATTATAATGGAAATATAAAGAATCATATAAAATCTTAAATGGTTATTAATACGAATCATATGGAATAATAATGAATAATAATAAAGATTATATAAATAATAATATAGAGAAATATAGAGTTATTTTTTTAACCACTTGCCGCCCGCCCTATAGCAAATAGACGGCGGCAAAGTGGTTTCATAATCCTGACCGGACGTCATATGACGTGATCAGGATTATGAGCCGCTGCGCTCCCCTGGGGGCGCGCATCGTGGCGATCGTTGTTGCGGGGTGTCAGTCTGACACCCGGCAACTACGATCTCGGTAAAGAGTCTCCGACGGAGACTCTTTACCACGTAATCAGCCGTGTCCAATCACGGCTGATCACAGTGTAAATAGGAAAAGCCGGTGATCGGCTTTTCCTCACTCGCATCTGTCAGACGCGAGTAGAGGAGAGCCGATCGGCTGCTCCTCTGACAGGGGGGGGTCTGTGCTGATCGATTATCAGCACAGCCCCCCCCCGAGGATGCCCACACTGGACCACCAGGGACTCCACCAGACCACCAGGGATGCCAAGGACAGGTATGCCACCCTAGACCACCAGGGATTCCAGTCAGTGCCACAATGGATGCCAATCAGTGCCCATAATGGATGCCAATCAGTGCCCACAATGGGCATCACTGATTGGCATGCATTATTGATTGGCACTGATTGGCATCCATTAGTACAATATATTATAATACAATGCCGCCTATCAGTTCCCATCTGTGCCGCCTATCAGTGCCTACCCATGCCCACCTGTGCCACCTACCCATGCCCACCTGTGCCGCCTAACCCATGCCCACCTGTGCCACCTATCCATGTCCATCCATGCCAATTTGTGCCACCTATCAGTGCCCATCCGTGTCGCCCATCAGTGCCACCCATCAGTGCCGCCTATCAGTGCCACATATCGGTGTCAATCAATGCCACCTCATCAGTGCCACTTCATTGGTGGCACCTCATCGGTGCCCATCAGTGCCGCCTTATCATTGCCCATCAGTGTAACCCCATCAGTGCCCATCAGTGAAGGAGAAAACTTACTTATTTGCAAAGTTTTGAAACTGAAACAAAAAAATAACTTTTTTTTTCAAAATTTTCGGTATTTTTTTATTTGTTTAGCAAAAAATAAAAACCGCAGAGGTGATCAAATACCACCAAAAGAAAGCTCTATTTGTGGGAAAAAAATGATAAAAATTTCATTTGGGTACAGTGTAGCATGACCGCGCAATTGTCATTCAAAGTGCGACAGCGCTGAAAGCTCAAAATTGGTCTGGGCAGGAAGGTGTTTAAGTGCCTGGTATTGAAGCGGTTAAATTATAACCGTCATTCTACCATTGTGGTGTAGATATGAAAGTTGAGGATAAGTGAAAGGGAAAAGAGAAAAGAAGGAAAGGGCCAGAGAGGAAGTCAGGAACAAGGACCAAGAGAGTGGACATCAATATGAGTAAGTAGTTAGTAATTACTGTAGATCATAAATGTAGCAAGCATTTATCAAAGACTCATGGGAGGTATGACTTAATCCAAGGAGACCAGATTTTCTCAAATGTTTTCTATACAGCACTTCACACACAAGCTGGCCCTTTATTTAAAAAATCAAACTTTTCAGCTGGTGATAATGAAGGCAAAGCCTCCCATTTTACTATACAATATGAAAAAGAATAGGAGAAGAGACGCTTGAGAAGGGATATGATTTCAATATACAAATACCATACTGGTGACCCCACAATAGGGATAAAACTTTTTCGCAGAAGGGAGTTTAACAAGACTCGTGGCCTCTCATGAAAATTAGAAGAAAAGAGGTTCAACCTTAAACTACGTAGAGCAGGGATATGCAATTAGCGGACCTCCAGTTGTTGCAAAACTACAAGTCCCATCATGCCTCTGCCTCTGGGTGTCATGCTTGTGGCTGTCAGAGTCTTGCTATGCCTCATGGGACTTGTAGTTCTGCAACAGTTGGAGGTCTGCTAATTGCATATCCCTGACGTAGAAGGTTTTTTACTGTAAGAGCGGCAGGGATGTGGAATTCCCTTCCACAGGGGGTGGTCTCAGCGGGGAGCATCGATAGTTTCAAGAAACTATTAGATAAGCACCTGAACGACCTCAACGTACAGGGATATACAATGTAATACTGACTTATAATCACACACATGGGTTGGACTTGATGGACTTGTGTCTTTTTTCAACCTCACCTACTATGTAACTATGCTATGTAAACTTTTAAGCTTTGAACCACTCATGAAGCCTTTCTTGAGACTATTCAATATGACAACTGTTAGGTACTGTCCCCTCCTGTTCCGACTTGCATATTAAGATATAATGGGGTTCTGTAAACACCAGTATATGTTTGTCTGAAAGGAGTCCCCAAACGCAATTTAAACAATAATAGGTTTCAGGGATCCACGTGTGCTAACTAATATTTTATTTTATAATTAATAATAATTTTTAGTGCTATGTTTGTTATCTAAAAAAACGTCTAATATCATTTATTAGGTATATTTCTTCCTCCTTTGAATGTTTAACTTTGCTATTTATCAAACTCTTTCAGGTGATATAGGTAAATAAACGTTTATTTGCCTATTTTGAAGAAAGAGGATACATGCCCAGAAGACTTTTGTATCTTTTTTATTCATACCAGTTATATGCCACTAAAATGCCCGTACCATTCGGTGCCATTGGTGCTGTATACATTTTGTGCAGCCTTAAATAACTGTGTGACTACATTAACACAATTTACATTTTTGTCATATTAGTGCTTCAGATGACCATCAAATGTTAATGTTAACCACACAAATATAACCTAAGTATTAAAAAAATACACCTTGATGGCTTATTAAAAAAAAAAGGACTTGCAAACACTTTTAAGAGTATGCGGTATATCTTATTTTTTTATAATAATTTATTGTCTAATATATTTTTAGCTAAGTTTCTTGTTGAAAAAATGTATTTGAACAATCTCTGTAATAACTCAAATTAGCCACACGTCTTGTAAACATGGTTCTGTATTCCCTGCGGCACTTTTCCTTAGGGTTGCTATAACTGTATTTGTTTGATTTAAAGGTTCTGTCTTGTTCTTTTAAATATTCCTTTGTCGTTGTATTGTTCTGTTTGTAATAGACTGTTATTGCCCTCTATTGAGTTTACTCTGTGAAAGTAAATCTTTTGTGATGTGATTGTGCTTCCTCAAACCTAATATTGCCAAGAAGGTTCTTTATAACTTTCTAGCTCCTGCAGAAAACAGGGCGAATTTTCATTTTTACACTTTTATATTGCTATGACTCTTCTTTAAGTGGAGTTTTTTTTTTCCCATACAGTTCTGTAGTCTGGGCTAAAAGAACTTTTGTAATTTTACACTTGTACAATAAATAATATTTTCAAGCAGAAATGCAGATGTTTGAAGAGGAACTTAACTGCAGAAAAAATACAAATACTATGAGGCAACATAAAATAGTAGTGATGAACTAATTCGTTTAAAAACCTAGCAAAGTATAGAATTCTGAGTATATGCTTCACATTAGTCCGGTCTGCAGAAAATCATACAATTCATCAATCGTGATGTCATAGATTCTTAAACTGTGTGATTCTGCACAGATATACAGGGAAGTATTTAGGTAAATCCAAAATATTCGTCTAACCTCCATGACAACCAAAGGTGGATATACCATTTGTGCAGATTTTGCACTGCACAAAAGTCTTATGAGACTTAGAGGTGCATTCATAGGCATGCTCATGGGGTGTGCCAGATGTGCCCAGGCACACCCTACTCACCCCATGCACATTGCTCTGTCTGGCCTTACTAATTCAGCAGGGGGACCTGGTGATAGAGAGAGGAGTCCAACTAACAAATCGTGGGCACCCCCACTCAGCAGCTATTTAAGAATAAAAAAAACTTCCCAGATCCCATTCTTCCAGAAGCGCATTTGTGAGGTCAACCACTGATGTTGGATGTGAATGCCTGGCTCACAGTCTCTGCTCTAATTCATCCTGGAGGTGTTTTATCGGGTTGAGGTCAGGACTGTGCAGGCCAGTCATGTTCCTCCACCCCAAACTCGCTCATCCATGTCTTTATGGACCTTGTTTGTGCATTGGTGGGCAGTTATGTTAGAACAGGAAGGGGCCATCCCCAAACTGTTCCCACAAAGTTGGGAACTAGAAATTGTCCAAAATGTCTTGGCATGCTGAAGCCTTAAGAGTTCCTTTAACTAAAACTAAAGGGCCAAGCCCAACCCCTGAAAAAACAACACCAGGCCATAATCCTCTTTCCAGCAAATGATTTGAATTACCCAAATAGATACAAACAGATATTTATAGCAAAGCTAAACTCTGTGATTTTTAGATCTGTAGCTTTTATGAAAGTGGAAGTAATTGCTAATATACCTAAGGCTTAAAATGTTTTCCCCCCTACCCCCACCTCATACAAATGCTAAATATTGTTTGTAAAATAGCTCTATGTAAATAACTTTTTAAAATATCCTTTGGTGTGATAATGTGTTCTTCCCAGCTTCCCTGTGCCAATGGACACAATAAAAGGTGATGTCACAGCTCTGGGAATTTTGTCTCATTGTCAAGCTAGTCACTGACATAGGGGAACTGCAGTGTGGTAATCATATGACCACATAAAAGTGAAGGGATATTTAGCTTAACGGCTTTCATTCTTTAAGAAAATCGGTTTCCATTTTGTGTCTCTCTAACATCCACTTCACAAATAGATATGCTCTAGTTTTGCTAATCTAGTTTCGTTACTCATGTTACTGTTATCTTATTTAGTTGTTTTGTTTCTTGGAAAGCACATGATTTTGAGGAATCACTAGTTTCACTTTTGTTGTAGGCTGTACTTGTATATGATTGGATAATCTGTATGACACGCTCAAAGGGAGGCACTTTCTGAAAGCCCCCTTTAAATATTCACACCAAAGAATAAAGATTAGATTTGCTCGGAGAGACTTTGTTGTTTTGTGTCATTGTCTCAATGGGCTAATCTCACAGGCCTGTGTGGGGATTGGACATCACACTTTAACAGACATCGAAGGGGTTAAAAAAAACCCTCTAGACAATCTACATTCCCTTCAAAAAGGATATACAAAAAGGTATTACACGGGGTGACAAACAGTTTGCAGCATGGGTATGAGGAGGGACCATCTTAAATCTTGGATATATTATTCTTTACTCTCACTTTAAAATGACACCTGGTGATCCGGGAAAGCCTTGTTCAGGAACATTCTACTGTAGCACACTACCCTGGCTACCAAGGCTTAAGCATTTTATACTGAGCAACCCATTTTTTTGTTACCAAATTACTAAATTTGAATCGACTTGAATTTAATTAATTTGCTGGCACTTAAATTATAGACTATTCTTAAATGTTCATTTTTAAAATGTCAAAACACATTATCATTGTAACAGTGAGTAATGGCAATAAGAAAATGGGGATTGTTAATGGTATAGATCAGGGGTCTCCAAACTTTCTAAGCAAATGGCCACTTTATTATCCTTCAGGCTTTGGGGGGCTGGACTGTGACCAGTGGGAGTAAAAAATGTCCTGGCACATTATTGGTTTTAATAAGAGGAATAGTGCCTCATTGCTAATATGAGTAAGAAGAAAAGTGCCCCATTGATGGTGTCCTTAGGGGGAATAGTGCTCCATCATTGGGGCCAGTTTTTGGGAAAGTGTACCAAGGGGCAAATAAAGGTAAGCAAAAGGCTGCAAATGGCCTCTGGGCTACAGTTTGGAGACCACTGGTATAGATGATTGAGGATCAACTCTTGCCAGATTAAAGGGTGCATACTGCACTAAGCTAAAGGCTACTTTTCATCTCTTGCTGTGTCATCTAGAGTTACTTTGGACAGGTTAATGGGATGCTCTTACTTTTTAAAATGCACTCAGATTAAAGTTTTTGCAACATATAAATATTACACAAATCACAATACTGAAATATCAGATACACAAAACTGCAATATCAGACACATAAGTACCCCTCTTCCCCGGAGGATCAGATACATACCCATATACCCCCTGGAAGATTAGACAGATAAGTACCCATCTTCCCATCTGGAATATCAAAGATATAACTACTATCCCTCCTCCCTCCTGTAAGAGCAGACACATAAGTGCCCATATACACCTTCTGGAAGATCAGACACCTAAGTGTTCCTCTATCCCTTTCCTAGAAGATCAGACACACAAGTACCCCTCTGTCCCCTAGAATATCGGACACATAAGTACCCCTCTCCCCTCCTGAAAGATCAGACACATAAGTACCCCATTCCCTGGTACCCACCTTGAATGCCACCAGCAAGCTCTTGTTGTAGCGCCAGTGGGAGAGCAGCACTGAGCAGAGAAAGTTCAAGCTGTTGGTTCTGACCAGCTCGGCTGTGTGGTCGGTGATGATCTCCACCATGGCCTGGTTGTTGTGTGCCTGTGGCTTGCTGCAGGCTGAGCAACAAGCTGATGCTGCTCATCTTACAGGGTTGCAGGCTGCTGGAAAGTAGGCTGAACCTCCGGCTGGTACTGGGATCTAGGGAAATATGCATCACAACAACAGCCACTGGTTATCGGCAGGGCTTAGGCAGGCAGAAAGAAGAAGAAGGGACAGGGTCACAATGGCATTCAGCACATGACTCACATTAGCCAGCTCTTGAGATATGCCGCCCAGCAACCCCGGCCCAGCAGGAAAATGGCCGGTGTGCCTTATGGCCAGCTCAGGCCTGGTAACAGCCTTCTAAATAGGTTGCTAGGAAATCTAGGCAAATGTAGTCCCTTTTGGCTCCACTGTCACTAGTGGAGCAGTGTATGATTGCTTTGGGCTGTTCTGGGAACTGAAAAAAATGTTTAGTTGTAACGTGACAAACTGTGGAAAATTTCAAGAGGCATGGATACTTTTTCAAGGCACTGTATTTCCCTAGCATATATTTACTAGTGCTTGCCTGGCCTGGGACATTGCCAAAGGTGTCCTGGTGCTGTTTCTTTTTTAGGACTTTTGTTGGAGAGACTGTTCTAAGAAGTAGTATTTAAGTAAAGAGTGTCCTCAGTTCATTGCTGAGCGTTCATGGAGTATTTCACAGCTCCCTAAGCCCTTTCCAATTTAATCAGCAATGCATTTTAAAAAGACAACCCCTACACTGTTTATTGAACTGGAATAGTGACTGTTGCTGTGTGCCTGGCTGCTATTGCACTAATCTGGGTAAGGAACTTGGGACAAATCAATGGCCCTTTTGGGGGTAAGCGCTACACTAGTATAAAATGGCAATGCCGTGTCCCTGTCTTTCAATTGCTCTAGTGTGTTGTCACATTGTTACACAGATTTCTGATGAAGACTACAATTGAATTTTGTAACACACATTACGCAGGCATGGTTTGCTGTTGTCAATATCATGAAAGCCTGTACAAAGAAATGCCTTGGCACTATCGCTAGAATGTGTGCATGTGGATAGGAAGTGGCTGCAAATAGGTTAAAGGATATCAAAAACAGTAAAATTCACCAAATTATCAAAAAAAGGTGAAAACAAATATCTTATTTATGAAAAAAGGCAAATGGTAATGATACAGAGCGTTTTAGCAAATGAAATGTCCTTTAGCTTGGGGGTTTACATCTACATTAGGCAACTTATGCTTTGACTTTCTAAGTCAGCTGAGGGTAGAGTCGATTTCATGCTCCTGCAAAGGAATCCAGTAGGGACACTTTCCACTTCAGCAGTCCTACACATATTCAGTGCTTCAGCTGTATAATCCTATCTACCTGTTGTTTGTGACACGTGGGGGTATTGGATGAAGCAAATGCAGAAATCCATGAGTGGTCCTTTTTCTCACCATGCTATTTCCCTTCACTTTTAATAGGATAAATATTTGAATAGGAGTAAAAATGCCATGCTGCCAGTGGGTAATGTCACACTTGATCAGCACCCCATCAGGACGCTCTACTCTTTAGAAGCTGCATTGCCCTAGGGCTTCTTTGTTAAGCTTTTTTTTTTACCATGGAAGGTGCTATGGCAAGCTTTTCAAAGCTATATATAAGAATGTTTATTTAAAATACAGTTGCATAACCTTCTGTCAGTGTCTACTGACCCTGCCACAATCCCATGCGCATCAGGTTAAACATAGCAGATAAATGTACTCACATACCAATAGGTTGGTGTTCCTTTATTTCCTATTTGCTCCCCCATTATGCAGAAACTGCAGCATACATTCTGTAGTGTGGAAGGCTATGTGCGCTAGACTGCCATAACTACATCACCTTCCTGATCCTCATGTCAGACAAAGTCCAAGGAAGACGTAAGCCAGGTACACACTATTCATTTTTTTATTTTCGTTAACCCCCTTGGGCAGACCGACATACACATGGGCCAAATGTCTACTGTTTTTTTTTTTTTATTAACATTGTCTCCCGACATTATGGCTTTAAGCAACCCATAGATGATTTGATTTTCCTTCTACCATGGGTGGAAGGAAAGAAAGTGGCTTGATTTCCCAATCAAATATGATCTATGGTTTTCTGTACGGTGGAGGAGGGAAATTAAGAGATAAACATACTTTCCTATTGGTATAAAAACTTTGACTGCTTCGTGAAACAGAGGCCAGTTGCATATGGACATAACAAATCACTGTTGTTTACTGTATATTCAGAATCTTGTTGACAGAAAAATCCTGGGTAAAATATCCTGTAAAGACTTTGCGTAAGCACACATAAAGGCGTATGCATGAAAACCATCCTCTTGTAATTGCCAATGTTGTAATGTATGCACATATACATTCATATAGACACATACACAGGTGTATGCATGTAAATTACTGTAGTGATACATAACATTTTTAATTTTTATGCATCAATGACACCGGTGTCACAGTGTGTTATGAATGTTCTAAGGAAAGAGTGAAGCAGAAGTTGCTTTCTTTTAGACTATCTATTTCAAACTTGATATGGCACTTATGACCACAGCAGGCCAGCAATGGAAGAGTTTGAGTCACTTCTCTAACTCATGCGGTTGCATGTGTAATTTTGAGCTTGAGCTATTAAAATGGATGCAAACCCTTACCTATACAAGTGAAGCGACAGGTCTCGGGTGATACAGAGATGAAACAAATCTGCCGACATAAGTTGTACCTGTTTATTTGTAGCCATTTATCCTGTACATCTTTATAAAACTCAGAGATGGAAAGAATTTTTCACAAACTCATAAAGCAGGGGATGGGGAGCTGCAGTTACAAAGTGTACAAAGCTGATTGGAGGTAAGGAACACACCCTCCTTCACACAGCACACAGAAACAGAGCTGAGGTTGTACATAAGCTGGAGATCCCTCCCTGTCACCATTTACCTTTTGGTGTCAGGAAAACTTGTCAGAAGTGATTCATGCTGATAGCAGAGGAACAGGACAGCAGAGAGAAATAATATTTAATAATAACACTATAGAAACATGTACTTTGTTCAGATTTCATGTCTGAGGTTTACAACCACTTTTTTTTAGAAATACAGCTAAGAATAGGTAGGTAAACACGTGAAAATGAGTCTAGATCTCCAACTTCTGGCTGGATAAAAATGTACAGGTTTTTTTTAACGTTTTTGACTGGGACAAGAAAGCACAGATAGCATTAAAAAAACAATGTTTTAACTTATGTTCACTGGGACTGTTGGAAAAGTTTGATTTGATCAGCCGTGAGCAGCTGCAGCCAATCAGCTGCAACGCTGATCAGTGTAGTCCTCTCTGTCAGAATATAATGGCACTGTGGGTAACATTCTTCCACCCACCTTGATTGTGCAGATGGGGGAAATATGTTAATTTTTTTCAAATCAGCCCTCTGGCTGATCGAAAAATACAAGCCCCGTCCCGCTGAGCTTGCATACATGAGTAGCGCCTGCATATGTAAACAGTGTTCAAACCACACATGTGAGGTATTACCGTGATCGTTAGAGCAAGAACAATAATTCTAGCCCTAGACCTCCTCTGTAACTCAAAACATGCAACCTGTAGAATTTATTAAACAGCGCCTATGGCGATTTTTAAGGGTAAAAGTTTGTCGCATTCCACGAGCGGGCGCAATTTTGAAGCATGACATGTTGGATATCAGTTTACTCGGTGTAACATCATCTTTCACAATATAAAAAATTTGGGCTAACTTTACTGCTGTCTTATTTTTTTATTAAAAAAAGTGTATTTCCCCCCCCCCCCCAAAAAAAATGTGCTTGTAAGACTGCTGCGCAAATGTAACAGTGTGACAGAAAGCATTGTAACGACCACCATTTTAATCTATCTATCTATATATATATCTATCTATATATATATATATATATATATCTATCTATATATATATATATATATATATATATATATATATATATATATAATAATGTTTGGGGGTTCAAAGTAATTTTCTAGCAAAAAAAAAAAAGTTTTAAACCAGTGAACACAAAATCTCATAACGAGGCTCTGTCCTTAAGTACTTAACCACTTGCTGACCGGCGCACGCTGATGTACATCGGCAGAATGGCATGGACGGGCAAATGGGCTATCGTCTCACGGGGAGGAAGAACGGGGAGATGCTAATGTAAACACTAATGCCGCGTACACATGATCAAACAATCGGGTGGAAAAGTCCGGCAAACTCAAGTCCGTCGGAAAATCCCCCCGTGTGTAGCCTCCGGCAGACTTTTTTGACCCGAAAGTACGGCAGACTTAGAAAGTAGTTTTGCACTCCAATCTTCCCGCCCGGTCCCCGTCATTGTGAGCGGAGGATGCGACGAGTCAACATCTGAAGAGAAGAAGAGAAGAACAGAAGAACAGATGGCGGCGACGGTGACAGAAGACCGGGCCACCACCTGTAAAAGAGCTATAAGATGCGCGGTGGCCCGGCAGAAGAACCGAAGAGGGGGACAAGACCCCCGAAGAAGAGGCCGGCGGCGAGGAAGAAAGTCGGGCTCTTCCGCTAGTAAAAGAGCTAGCAGAAGATAGTGGAGGAGTCTGGCGAGAAGACCCCCGAAGACGGAAGACCCCTGGAGCTGTGCAATAAACTGTTTTTACCCTGTGTTGTGTTTTTTTCATACTTTTTTTCACAGGTGAATGGGTAGGGGTACTACCCATACTCATTTACATAGGGTGGGGGGCCGGTATCCGGGGGCCCCCTTATTAAAGGGGGATCCTGGATTCCGATAAGCCCCCCGCCCACAGACCCCGACAACCAACGGCCAGGGTTGTCGGGAAGAGGCCCTTGTCCTCATCAATATGGGGACAAGGTGCTTTGGGGTGGGGGGGCGTGTGGCCCCCCTTCCCCAAGGCACCCCCCATGTTGAGGGCACGTGGCCTGGTACGGCTCAGGAGGGGGGGCTGCTCGCTCGTCCCCCCCCTTTCCTGGCCGGCCGGGTAGCGTGCTGGGACAAGGGTCTGATGTGGACCTGGGGGGACCCCCACGCCGATTTTTTCAGCGTTGGGGTTACCCTTTAAGTTCATACCAGGTGGCGGGGCCAGCTACGTCTCCTTCGCGGGCCCCGCCTACCTGGAGATGTGCTCGAAATGCGTGGACTTTCCTCCACGTGTGTGGGCGAGTCTGTTCATTTCAAAAGTACGGCAGATAGTACAGCAGGCTTAGTATGCCGTATTAGTCTGTTGAAAAAGTGCCGTGTGTGGGCAAGTAGCCCGTTCGGAAAGTCGGACGGACAGTCCGGCGGGAAGTCCGCCAGACTAAGTCCGTCGGATAGTCAGCTACGTGTGCATGCGGCATAAGTGACACTAGGCAGAACGACACTGTGATCAGAGCAGAGATCAGTGATGTGTCATACACAGCCACACCCCCCACAGTTAGAAACACACCCCAGGGCTCACTTAACCCCTACACTGCCACCTAGTGGTTGACCTCTTCACTGCCAGTGTCATTTACACAGGAATCAGTGCATTTGTATAGCACTGATTGCTGTATAAATGACAATGGTCCCAAAAAAAAAAAAAACGCTGATCGCCGCCATTACTAGTAAAAAAAAAAAATATTAATAAAAATGCCATAAAACTATCCCCTATTTTGTAAAACGCTATAAATTTTGCGCAAACCAATCAATAATCGCTTATTGCGATTTTTTTTACCAAAAATATGTAGAAGAATATATATCGGCCTAATCTGAGGAAAAAAATTGTTTTTCTATATATTTTTGGGGGATATTTATTATAGCAAAATGTAAAAAATGATGCGTTTTTTCAAAATTGTCGCTCTGTTTTTGTTTATAGCGCAAAAAATAAAAACCACAGGGGTGATCAAATACCACCAAAAGAAAGCTCTATTTGTGGGAAAAAGGGATTTTAGTTTTGTTTGGGAGCCACGTTGCACGACTGCGCAATTGTCAGTTAAAGTGACGCAGTGCTGAATCGCAAAAAGTGCTCCGGTCTTTGGCCTGCAAAATGGTCCCGGGCTTAAGTGGTTAAACACTCTTTATTAAAGCCATAAACCTGAATTTGAGCTTGCATTTTATTAAGCTGTACAAGAGGGTTCACCTTTGGAATGCTGTGATTACTTTACTGGAAAATGTATACAATATTTAGAAGGTCAGGGGAGAACCTTATCACATGGATAGAATTATCTGGAATGTGAGGCCAACACTGCTAAGCTTGCTGGAGGCTAACTCAATGAGAGGTTTAATCTTCCCAGGTTACAAATTAGATAAGGTCATTTTATTGTGTGTAAATAAAGGTCATAGGATGCATTAGGTGGAAAACATGAAGGTTTACAACCCCTTGCTGGTGTCTCCCTTCCAGTCAGCTCTGCAGGACCTCTGGGTTCAGCTTCTCTCTCTCTCTCTCTCTAGGCCCCTGGATCGACCACCCAGGGCCGCACAACCACCTGCTCCGTTAGCGGGGCAGTTTTACCCCCCGCTATCGGCTGAATAGTGCCGCAAATCCAACGGTAAAGCATCACTTTACCACCGACGCACCTCCCACCCCAGTGTAAAAGGGGTCTTTATGCATAAAATGTGTTAAGATAAAAAACCTTCTGCCTTTACAATCATTTTAACAAAGTGTGGTAGCCAGATCTTAGAAGGCCTAGGCACTTGGTCATGTGAGTTCTGATTAAACCCTTCATGCCTAGACCAAATGTAAAGATGTCAATATGCTTTGGTTAAGTTGACAATAACTATGAGTAATTGTGTATCTAAATATTCTTTTACAAAAGAATACATAGGGCTTTGATTTGGTTTTAATAAATATCCCTACTTATGTTTTTATTATAAGTTGATAAATGAAAGTTGTTAGAAAATGTATTTTTGGTCATTTTACATATATTATTTTTTTAATCAAATAACATTATTGTGAGCATCAATGTGCTGAGCAGTCTGACCTCTATAAAATAGATCAAGTGACAAAATCCCCAAGTCTGCAAAAACATTGCCAAGACTTGAAACACAATTTTCTTCAGACATTATAAATATTTTGGCCCTTCTTTTCAGTGTACTACCTATTTTATTTGACACTCGCAGCAGTTTATTTTTTAAACAATTGCTAATAATGGGCAGAGAAACAGAATAAAATGTAAGGATTTCATAGCAGGGCATACAGTGACAAAATATGGGAAACACAGGGTGTGTTTTGATTGTGACTGGCCTACAGAATACTTAGGCTACTTTCACACTGGGGTGTTGGGAGCGTCGGCGGTAAAGCGCCACTATTTTTAGCAGTGATTTACCATTGCTTTTGTGGAGGTTTTCGGCTAATAGCGGGGCGCGTTTAACCCCTGCTAGTGGCCGAAAAGGATTAAAACCGTCCACAGAGCATCGCTGCAAGCATTGCCAGCAGTTCAGCAGTGCTGCCCATTAATTTCAATAGGCATGGGTGCTTTAGGAGCAGTGTATACACTGTTTCTACAGCCCTGAAAAGATACGGATTGCAGGACTTTTTTTACTGTCCTGCTAGCACACGGCTCCAGTGAGAAAGCACTCGGGAACACAATACACAGGCAAAGAACAGCAAGAAATAGTCAAACATGACAAAATGTGGACAACAAATGGGCAATCAGGACATTATACAGGTCTTTCTTTCACCTGTGTCCTGTACCACCTCAGATCTGAGAAGGTCTTGAAGAGCTGGACCTATAAGCACTGGACATATAAGTGTATCTTATTGGTATTGCCATCTTAAAGTAAATCTTGAAGTTGCTGTAAATAATCTGGTTCCCTGGCAGGAGGTTTCTTTAGTCCAGAGGATCACCACGATTTCCTAGGCTTGCAATATAATGTAACAACAATACAAAACTGAAGTACCACACCAATTCTTAGATGTCCAGATACAATTTTATTTCCAATAAAAGTGAGAGAGACGGTCCAAAGTGTATCCAACTCATTTTATAGGTCCAAAAATGCTACCTTTATCGGCTTGATTGACCACAATATGAATGGATAAAGTGAACTGGACCTTTAATGTTATTTCTTCCAATGTGATTACAAGCATAGGGCTCCTCAGCTGCTGGTTTGACACCCTCAAGCCACCTTCAGAAAAACTTCCTGCAAGGCCTTGACACTGCTCAATATTAGGCACAATAGACTACCTGGGGCTTATTTGAATATTTAAGCTGTACTCCTGGCAAACAGCCAAACATAGACTAACTACATTCAGAGGAAGGCAAAAAACCCCAGCAAAGCATGATCCAATTTGCTACAGCAGGGGAAAAATTTCCTTCCTGTTCCCAGAGAGGCAATCGGATTTTTCCTGGATCAAAAGTATTGGGATGCCTGCCACTACACACACATGAACTTTAATGGCATCCCAGGCTTAAACCATAGGCTTCAATATTACGTTTGGCCACCCTTTGTAACTTTAACAGCTTCAAATCTTTTGCAAAGTCTGTCCACAAGATTTAGGAGTGTGTCTATATGAATGTTTGACCATTCTTCCAGAAGCGCATTTGTGAGGTCAGGCACTGATGTGGACAAGAAGGCCTATCTAGCAGTCTCTGCTCTAATTGATCCCAAAGGTGTTCTATCTGGTTAGGTCAGGACTCTGTGCAACTTAAGTTCCTCCACCACAAATGCGCTCATCCATATCTTTTTGGACCTTACTTTGTACACTGGTCCAAATCATTTGGTGGAGGGGGATTTAGGTTTGGGGGTTGTTTTTCAGGGGTTGGGCTTGGCCCCTTAGTTCCAGTGAAGGGAACTCTTAGCCCTTGTACACACGGTCGGAGATTCCGACAACCAAATCCGTCGGATTTTGTTCATCGGATTTTGTCCGACGGATTTTGTCCGAAACTGTTGTATACACACGGTCGGACAAAGTTGTCAGAAAATCCGACATGATGACGTTATTTCGTTACGACGGGACTATGTTCACGCTAGTAGCCAATAGCTTTGGTGTAGGAATTTGATCTGAGCATGCGTGGCACTTTGTCCGATCGGAATTCTCTACACATGATCGAAGTATGTCCGATCAGAGCATTTTGTCGGAAAATATTTCCGGCAAGTTGGAAAAGTTGGTCCGACGGATATTCCGACGGAAACAGTCCGATGCAGACCACACACAGTCGGAATATCCGACAAAATGCTCCGATCGGACACATTCCGACGGAATCTCCGACCGCGTGTACAAGGGCTAAAGGCGTCAGCATAGAAAGACATATTGAACAATTTCATGCTCCTAACTTTGTGGGAACAGTTTGGGGATGGCCCTTTCCTGTTTCAACATGACTGTGCACCACTGTTCAAACAAGGTCCATAAAGACATGGATTAGCACGTTTGGGGTGGAGGAACTTGACTGGCCTGTAATTGATCTCAAAGGTTCTATTGGGTTAAGGTCAGGACCTTGTTTGTGCACTGGTGCAAAGTCATGGTAAGCACGAATTTGGACCTGAAACAGACCAAAAGATGCACAGGGCTCCTGTGCAATTTGCACTGGAGCCACTGCTAAGATGTGTGAACCGGCTCCATAGAGAGTCAATCACAATCTCCTGCTATGCGAATTGGATGCAGGGAAATCAGCATCCAATTCACAATAGTGTGAACCCAGCCTAAAAGTTTGTTAACCCAAACTTTATGACAAACCCCAGGGAGGTCTATAGGAGGTGAATTTTGTCATTATTTTCTGGTAGTTTGTGGAGCTTATAAGCAAGATTATTGACTTTTGTGACTCAGCTAAATGGGACAAAGACAAAGCCCAAGCAATGCATCATGGGCTGTTCTTAAAATTTGACATAAACTTGCAAACTTATCAGCCAATAGTTTGTATTGGCTAATTTGGCCCAAGTGTAAATGTTGTGGATCCTTCTCAAACCTAATGTTAAGATGAATGCAAACATCCCTATTTGTCCGCACATCTGCAAGCAACACACTCCATTGGCTTTCAGTCATGCCTCTTCTACTTCCTTAGCCAAGTTCGGGTAATTGCACTATTTGCATTTAAAAGTATACCCTTACTGATTTATTATTAAATAGCTAGCTGTATTGATGTACTGCATGTCTTTAATTGGATGCATTCTTTAGCATCCTTGCCCTATAACAACTTCTTAAAGTAGAACTAAAGGCACCTTTTCTGTTTTGGATAGAGTGAGAAAGGGTTATAACCCCTGTCAGTTTTTTTGCCATCTGTGCCCAACTGGGAGACTTTCCTTTGCTTCCTGTCCCATAGCCAAAACAGGAAATAAAAGGAAATCGCTCTAAAATGAGGAAATCCTGGGGTGTCTGCAGGGTCACCAGAACTAGTGTCCCCACTGAAGATTTCCTCTCTATTTCTGTTCTGGGGACAACCCAGAATTTGGGATTTTCTTTCACTTTCGATAATAACAGTAAACAGGACAAATAGCAAAAGAAAACTGACGGTTGTAGCTTCAGGTAGCCTTAGCAATCATTTAATTTAAATTTAATTCATAACAAGAGTAAACTTTTTGTGTTGTTTATCACAAATATATATAGCTGTTGAGGTATGTTAATACAGATTCTTATGGAGGCCAGTCTAAAAAAACAGATTCACACTGTGTACAGTTTGGCTCGCAGCAGGGGTCCAGTGCATCCCTGTTGATGGTTTCAGATCCAAATTAGGTCTGAATTTTTGGCTGAATTGGAACCTGAAACTGAGCCAAAGGACTCTTCTGAGTAATGTTCCACAGCCGCTTTGGAGATGTGTGAACTGGCTCCATTGAGAGCTGGTCAAACATTCTTTTCATGCGAATTGGATGCGGAGAAACTTGCATCCAATTTGAAATAGTGTGAACCCAGCCTCAACCTCACTTACTTTGGAGAGTTACTTACGCACTTTCTATGCTTGTAAGTGCAAAATCCTAAAAGCACTGATGAGTTATTTTGCTCTTATTTTAGCTGGCACATCTATGTAACACTTGTAGCAGCATTAGACTTTGAGTTCAAGCAATTATTTGTAAAGCAGAGCAAAAGAAGTTTCAGCCTTAAGGTATATGAGTCATTTGCTTTGATTGGAGCTATTATTTGGAAACACAAATGTGCCACCACAAATCATTTGGAAAAAAAACCCATTCATTGTGTGTGATTTATATTGCAAAATTAAAAGAGGAGAAGTTGTATTCCAAAAAGACCAAGGAATAGGCAACTATAAGATCTGTTATTCACATTAACAATAGACCTGACCTTGTACTTGGTACAAACGGATGTAAACCCAGAACTAACTGATATAAACCCTGGTTAAAGTTAGTTAAGTAACTTTCTTTCTCTTCATTTTTTTCCCCCTTTTTTTTATATTCTTTGAGCCTGGTAAAGAAACAAGCTTCAGTGAGTAAGGTAAGCCAACGAACTGTTTTTTTGTCATTGAAATGTGCCCTTTTCCATTCTTTCTGCCTCTGGCTAGGTCAGGTTTCCATAGAAATGTTAAGAAAAGCAGTTTAATTAGCTTGAGTACATTATTACACTTTGTGTTCCTGGCCCCGAGTCAGAGAGTGTGAAAGGCCAATCCTCTTAGGTCAGTGAGTGTCACCTACAGGATTAGTAAAACTCCCTGGAGTTCACCTCTCAAACTGTAAATGGCAAACAAGACTGAAGAATCTTAATTTGAAAGTCTCTATCTTTCTGATTCGGGTGGCTGCTGCGGTTCCATGCATGCTTTCTGACTTAGTACTTCCTAATTGTTCTTATCAGTTTTTGCTTGGGTCTGATTTTTTTTCCTTTTTTGTAACTTTCCAGGTTTGGCTTGCTCTGTTTTCCCAGGTGAGTGCTCTTTGACTGTGCTCAGGTTAAAGGTCTTTTGTCTGATCTGTCCCCCCTCCCCAACCCCTCATCAGAATATGATCTTGGTAACTTTTTCTGCTCGTGCTTGTGTGTTTTTTTAAACATTTTAATATTAAACATTTTAATATGAACTGCATCCATTACTATTAGCTGAGATTATTGAGTTATTGCACACCTAGAAATACATTTATTGTCTATTTAATTTTTATGCATCCAACATTTAAACATACAGCAGAAATCAACAAAACATTTTTTGTAGATTAAATATGAGTTTGTAATATGTAGGAAACAATTAGATGTGGTCTCAGTATGATATTATGAGACTGCGTTTATTTTTATGAAGAAATCTGAGTTTTTTTGTTACTACATTAAAACAACTGTTGGAATGCAACCTAAATGGTATTCAGACCTCTTATTGAATGCAATAACCTTTATTTTGTCTGTTTCTTGAGATTTTTTTATGTACAATTCTGATAACAGCAATGCAGTGAAAGACTTTTAGTTGTATAAGATGTGCATGGATTTTGCATTCCAAGAACAATAGTTTGTCTTTGTCTCTAAGATACCACATCATATCATAGTAGATAGATAGATAGATAAATAGATAGATAGATAAATAGATAGATAGATAGATAGATAGATAAATAGATAGATAGATAGATAGATAGATAGATAGATAGATAGATAGATAGATAGATAGATAGATAATCTGCGTAATTTAGATGAAAAAGCAGTATTATAACTCTGTGTCGTAAAACTTTTGCTAGTATATTATACATAGTACATAATATATATGTTCTGTATAATACTGCTATAGCAGCAGCAGCAGCAGCAGCAGCAGCAGCAGCAGCACCAGAGTATTGTACTGTGTTAGTCATCAAGAAAAGTAGACATTTAGGGTAATACAATTTACTGAATAATGAAAATATTTGTAGTGCAAGCTTTCGAGGCATGCTACTCTCTTCTTCAGTCATTACTTATTGCTTGTTATAGTCCAATAAATGGGAGTCACTCTAAATTCAAACTTCTACTATTAGTATTATACAGGATTTATACTATAATAATTGTATAAAATTGTGCGCATTACAGCTTGTTGACTGTAAAATGAACATTTCATTTTATAAACAATAAGCAATATAGTGATTACTTATGAGTGCAAGTTTAAAAGTAAAAATGATTCAGCTTTGGCAGGCATAAAAATAAAACAATACAGCATGATTTTCAGAAAAATAATTGACATTTCTACCAAAAAGAGAGTTTGCAAGTATATGGGCACTTGAAAAGCATTGGAAATTGTACTGAAAATTTTAGAGTGTTTCTCCCTGTCTGATAAATTACCCGATTACCTATTCTCTTAAAGTTATACTGTCAGTGATGTGGATCTACTGATCTTGGCAATGTTGTGCTTATATTTGTACTGTTCTGATAAATATTCTGCCCAGTTAATTCTAATATATGATCATATAAGCTCCATTGACTTTACAGGTAAACTTGTAGACACCTTAAGGCTCCATGCACACTGAAGCTGATAAACTGCAGTTTATTGGAGTTTGGGCATTTTTTGTAAAAGCCCATAAACTCCACTCTATGTTAGCCTATGTGTCCATGCACACATGGACGTTTTTCAGCTTTAATGAGCAGTGGAGTTTATGGGCTTTTTTCTGAACGCCAGAAATTCGCGTTCAAAGTGCCGTTTTTCAGCGGCAAAAAACGACAAACGCTCATAAACGCTCATTAACGCTCATTAACGCTCGTTCATTAGTGTTCGGCATTCTATTTTTCAATGCATTGTGGGATTTTTGGAGTGTCCTCTGTGTATTTTTATAAAAAACGCCCATTAACGCTAACGCTGTAAAACGCTCATTAACGCTCATTAACGCTAGTATAAAACGCTGTTAAAAGCAGGTTTTTCAACCAGCGTTTTCTGCCAGCAATCTGGCGTCCAGAAATAGCTTTTTTGAGCTTCAGTGTGCATGGAGCCTAAAAGCTCATTTAACTAGACAAAGAGTAAACTATTATAACTAGTGGTGAGTCCAATTGCCCTTTGTCTGGTTCGGCAGGGGTTTGCCAAATTTCAAAGAAGCTTGAATACCAAACCTGAACCCAACTGAAATCAATGAGAGCCAAATCTGTCAGATAAATAAAATTCTGGGCTAGGCAAGGGGGTGTCAAAAATACCATGGGGGTGTGGGTACTACCCTGGGGAACATGTACATGTACCAATGCAAAAAAATTCTTTAAAAATGTAATGCAGCCAGGAGAAGGGATTTTCTAGTACTGACATTTACAAAGGAAAAAAGTTTTACATTGCCATAAAATTTCATATCCCTCCTGGCAATGAAGTTTTCTTCAATGACATTTTAAGCTGTCATTGTTTTATCTTGCAGCACTATCTAGAGCAAGAATACAAAAAAAAAGATTGAATAGAACCCCCCTCCAAAAAAAAAAAAATGCACATAGCAGACCCTTTACCCTCTGTTTCAGACTCGGTCTGGTATGGATTTTAAGGGGATACTAGACACTAAAGGGGTTGGTACAGATTTTAAAGGGACCCTATGTAAACAAACAAAAAAAGAAGTGTAACCCCCCTAAAAATTCACACCAGACCCTTAATCTGAGTAAACAGCCTGGTTGGCCAGGAAAGATGGGAGAGTATGAGCTTCTGCTCCCTCAAACTATTATAGGCCACATGAACAAAACATGGGGGTCCCCTGGCAAAGCACCTTGTCCCCATGTTGACTAAAACAAGGGCCTTATCCCCACAACTCTTGCTTGGCCATAGTGGGGTCTGCAGGCTGGGAGTTTATCAGAATCTGGATTCCCCTTTAACCACTTGCCCTCCGGAAGATTTTATTCATAACCAGAGCATTTTTTGCTATTTGGCACTGCACTATTTTAACTGGTAATTTCGTGGTCATGTTACACAAATTAAACTTACGGGAAAGTAATTTTTTTTTCACACAAATAGAGCTGTCTTTTAAGTGGTATTTGATCCCCACTGTTTTTTTTATTTTGTATTATATAAACAACACATTTTGGAAAAAAATATATTTTTTACTTTCTGCTATAAAACATATCCAATAAAAATAAATAAAAATAAAATTTCTTTATAAAAGGCCAAAATGTATTCTGCTACATGTCTTTGGGAAAAAAAATCCTAATAAGTGTATATTGATAGGTTTGCATGAAAGTTATAGTGTCTACAGATGATAGTATATATACTGTATATATGCATTTTTATTTTATACTAGTAATTAGGGATGAGCCGAACACCCCCTGGTTCGGTTCGCACCAGAACTTTCGAACGGACCCCAAATTCGTACGAACGTTAGAACCCCGTTGAAGTCTATGGGACTCGAACGTTCGAAATTAAAAGTGCTAATTTTAGCTGCTAATATGCAAGATACTGTCCTAAAAAGGGTTTGGGGGCCTGGCTCCTGCCCCAGGGGACATGGGTCAATGCAAAAAAAAGTTTTAAAAACGTCCGTTTTGGCGGGAGCACTGATTTTAATGATGATTAAAGTGAAAAAAAAGTGAAATATTCCTTTAAATATCGTGACTGGGGGGTGTCTATAGTATGCCTGTGAAGTGCCACGTGTTTCCCGTGTTTAGAACAGTCCCTGCACAAAATGACATTTAACGGAAATAACGTCATTTAAAACTGCTTGCGGTTTTAATGTTATATCTGGTTCCTGCAATATGGTTGAAAATCATTGCGAAAAATGGCATGGGTAGCCCTCCCTGCCCATTACCAGCCCCTTTGGGTCTTGTATGGATATTAAGGGGAACCCCGTACCCATATTAAAAAAAGGAAATACGTGTGGCCCCCAGGCCCTATATACTCAGAACAGCAGTATACAGGTGGTGCAAACAAGACAGGGACTGTGTAGATTTGTTGTGTTAAGTTGAATCTGTTTGTAATTTTCAACTGGTACATTTTTAAAGTGTAGCTCCAGTCAAAAAAACTATTTTTAAGCTTTTTGGAAAACATAGGGAAGGGTTATCTCCCCTGTATAATTTGTTTTGCCGTCCGTCTTTTTTTATCTCACTTGCTGTTGACTCCTTCCGTTTGCAAGTAGGAGATGTTTGTAAGTTGGATGTTTGAAAGTAGGGGCCTGCCCTATATGCTCTGCAGAAATGGCGGAACAAGGTGTTGGTTTTGCCACAACATTGTAAGCCCTCAAAGTGACTCTTGGTGGGCGCTGGAGCGCCCTGCTGTAAACGATTATATCAAGAATTGTAATTACATGCCATTGTTGAACAGTGGTAGAAAAATTGACCTTTGGTGGTTGTGGTGCTGGTGCCACAACACTATAAGTCCTCACAGTTACTCTGGGTGGGCACAGGAACGGGCCCTCCTGTGAAATATTATCTCAAGAATTGTAATTACATGTCCCTGTTAAACTGGGGCTGAAAAATTGGGCTGCTGGCACTGGTGCTGGTGCCACGACACTGCAACCTCTCCCATATACTCTAGTTGTAGTGCAGGAATAAGCCCTGCTGCAAAGCATTGCATCAAAAATTGTAATTAAATGCCCCTGTTAAACAGGGGCAGAAAAATTGGGCCTTAGGCACTGGTGCTGGTGCCACGACACTGCAACCTCTCCCATATACTCTAGTTTTAGTGCAGGAATTAGCCCTGCTGCAAAGCATTGCTTTAAAAATTGTAATATAACGCCCCTGTTAAACAGGGGCAGAAAAATTGGGCTGATGGCATCACCCAGAACCAAAAATGTTCTTCCAACATATCAGCGGAGGGGGAAGAGGATAGACAATCAACATAACAGGACAGTCACTCAGCATCAGCATAGGCAGTCTTGAAGGGATGTGATATTTCAAAAAAAATTATTCGGTTACATCAGCTTCAGGTGCTTGGTAGCTGTGGGAGATCCAAGACTGATTCATCTTGATGAAGGTCAGTCGATCAACTGATTCGGTGGACAGGCGCACCCTGTGATCGGTAACAAAGCCACCAGCAGCACTGAAGGTGAGTTCCGAAAGAACGCTGGATGCAGGACAGGTCAGTAGCTCAATTGCATACTGTGCAAGCTCTGGCCAGTGATCCATCCTCAAGACCCAGTAAGCCAGAGGATTTTCGGTGGGAAAGGTGTCCAAGTCGGACCTTGCCCCTAGGTATTCCTGCACCATGTAAATCAGGCGCTGGTGATGGTTGCTGGAACCGATCATACCTTGGGGCTGCGGACTAAAAAATTGTCTGAAAGCATTGGTCAGACGGCCACCTTCTCCACCGCTCCTTCTGACCGATGCCTCAGCAACATGTTGTCCAGGACCAGGAGTTTGTAACCTCCCAGTCTCTGGGAACACGTTGCACAGACCTTTCTGCAAGGCCTCCCGGAGATGTCTCATCCTCTGCTCCCTCTGCGACGGCAAGATAAGGTCAGAAACCTTACCCTTGTACCATGGATCAAGGAGAGTGGCCAGCCAGTAATGGTCCCTCTCCTTGATCCGAAGAATACGAGGATCCTTCCGCAGGCTTTGCAGGATCAGGGAGGCCATGCAGCGTAGGTTAGCTGAGGCATTCGGTCCGGAGTCCTCTGGGTCACTAAGGACAACATGATCCGCAGCTACCTCCTCCCAGCCACGTACAAGTCCACGGGTTTCTTGGGACGGTAAATCATCCCTACAAGACTGCTGCTGCTGCTGATGCTGAGTGCCAGCCTCCACCTCCATGCTGACACAATCATCCTCCTCCTCCTCCTCCTCTTCCTATGTGATTGGTGGCACAGCAGGAACACTGTCTGGATAAAGGGGGCCTTGAGAGGCAAGGAAGTCCTCCTCTTCCTGCCTCTGTTCTGCCTCAAGTGCCCTGTCCATTATTCCACGCAGCGTATGCTCCAAGAGGTGGACAAGAGGTACAGTGTCACTGATGCATTCACTGTCACTGGTCACCATCCTTGTGGCATCCTCAAACGGTGACAGGACAGTGCATGCATCCCTGATCATGCCCCACTGGCGTGGTGAGAAAAAAACCGAGCTCCCCTGACCCTGTCCTGGTGCCGTAGTCTCACAGGTACTCATTGATGGCCCTCTGCTGCGTGTGCAGCTGCTGCAGCATGGCCAACGTTGAGTTCCACCTGGTGGGCATGTCACATATAAGGCGGTTCTTGGGCAGGTTCAACTCCTTTTGGAGTTCAGCCAGCCGAGCACAGGCATTAAATGATCGGCGGAAATGCACACAGACTTTCCTGGCCTGCTGCAGGACATCCTGTAAGCCGGGGTACCTGCCCAAGAACCGCTGCACCACCAGGTTAAGGACGTGAGCCACACAGGGCACATGGGTCAGTTGTCCCTGTCGGAGGGCGGAGAGGCGGTTGGAGCCATTGTCACAAACCACCATTCCTGGCTTAAGCTGGCGTGGCGTCACCCACCTCTCGGCCTGCCCCTGCAGAGCTGACAAAACATCTGCCCCAGTGTGGCTCCTGTCCCCCAAACAAACCAGCGCAAGCACGGCATGGCATCGTTTTGCCTGCGTACTTGCGTAGCCCCTGGAACGCCTACAGAGCACCGCTGGTTCTGAGGACAGAGCACTGGAAGAGGCCATGGAGGAAGAAGAAGAGGAGGGGGTGGAGGAGAGAGGTGTGTCACAACCAATAGTAGCATTTTGGCGGAACAACCTCCAACACTACTGCACCTTGTCCTGCATCCTTCCCAGCTGCCAGAAAAGTGACCCAATGGGCCGTGAAAGACAGGTAACGTTCCTGTCCATGCCTGCTGGACCATGAGTCAGCGGTAATATGCACCTTACCGCTGACCGCCCTGTCCAGCGAGGCAAGGACATTGCCTTCCACATGCCGGTAGAGAGCCGGAATCGCCTTCCGTGAGAAAAAGTGGCGTTTGGGGACCTGCCACTGAGGAACCGCACATTGTACAAACTCATGGAAGGGGGTCGAGTCTACCAACTGAAAAGGCAGCAGTTGAAGTGCTAGCAATTTAGCCAAGCTAGCATTCAACCACTGGGCATGTGGATGGCTGGGAGTGAACTTCTTTTGCCGGTCCAGCAGCTGGGGCAGGGACATTTGCCTGCTATAATCGGACGTGGGTGTACTGCTAGCAGAGTGCCCGGAAGCACTTGGCTGTGACACACCTAATTGTACACCTTCATTCCTCTCAGAGCAGGTTTCAGAGAGGACTGAAGGTCTAGTGGGGTTGGAGATGCCAGCTGATGAGGAGCAAGGAGAGGTCCGCTTTGTTCTTTGGTGTGGGTCTTTGAGGTACGCTTGCCAACGAGCTGCATGGCAGGTCAACATATGTCTGGTCAAGCATGTGGTGCCCAAGTGGCTGATGTTTTGGCCATGCGAGATACGCTTGAGACATATGTTGCAAATAGCAGTGGTGCGATCTGATGCACTCATCTCAAAAAAGCCCACACCAAAGAACTTTTAGAATAACGCGCAGAGGCAGCGCCCTGCACAGGCGGAGCTCTGTGGTGTGATTCAGTCGGTGTGCTGCCTCTAAGCTGGCCCCTGGAGGGCATCCTGCCTCGTTGGACATATGCCTCCTCCTCCTCCTCTCACCTACCAGGCACCCATGTGGAGTCAGTGCCCTCATCCTCCCCTACCTCTTCATCGCTGGAGCAAACCTGGCAGTATGCTGCAGCTTGTGGAACATGACTGCCAGATTTCTGTCCTTCTTGAGCATCCCCTCTCTCTGCATTCAAGCTACTGCCTTCCTCTAGCTGAGTATCATCATCAGAGCATATAAAACACTGGGCATCCTCCAGGAGCATGTACCCAACACTGTGCTCAAAGAGTTCAGGAGACTCCTCAGGAGGACGTGGTGGGTCTAGGGAAGGAGTCACTGATGATGACATTGAGAGGAGGGAAGACGATGCGTTGGCAGCTGCTTTGCTGGTACCCTGAGCCTGGGTGAGAGACGATGAGGAGGATGAAGAGGGCTTGGTCATCCACTCTACCAAGTCGTTGGCATGTTGCGGCTCAACATGTCCAGCTGCAAAAGAAGGACAAGCGTGTCCCATGGCCACGTGCTGATGATGACGATGCACCGCGTCCACTACCAGCACTGTTGTCTCTACACACAGAGCCTGCTTGCCCTCTTTTATTGGCTAGCGCCTGTCTGCCTCTTCTTGCTGGCCTTCCAGACATGGTAATGGCCTGAAGGGAGTTGGGAAAACCAGCAATTGGGTAGTGTATATTGTGCTGGAGGCACACACAACTTCCACTAACTCCTGCAGATGGCAGATGGCTCAATTAGAGAAGAGCTATGTAGGTGGATATAGCGGTGTATACTGGGTTCAGAGCATGCAGACAGCACGCACTATCTCCTACCACTGACTGCCAGCTCTATTTAAAACGAGCAAGATAGTTAGCTATATAGGTGGATAGAGCGATGTATACTGGGTTCAGAGCACGCAGACAGCACGCACAATCTCCTATCACTGACTGCAAGCTCTATTTAAAACGAGCAAGATAGTTAGCTATATAGGTGGATATAGCAGTGTATACTGGGTTCAGAGCATGCAGACAGCACGCACAATCTCCTACCACTGACTGCAAGCTCTATTTAAACTGAGCAAGATAGCTAGCTATATAGGTGGATATAGCGGTGTATACTGGGTTCAGAGCATGCAGAAAGCACGCACAATCTCCTACCACTGACTGCAAGCTCTATTTAAAACGAGCAAGATAGCTAGCTATATAGATGGATATAGCGGTGTATACTGGGTTCAGAGCACGCAGACAGCATGCACAATCTCCTACCACTGACTGCAAGCTCTATTTAAAACGAGCAAGATAGCTAGCTATATAGATGGATATAGCGGTGTATACTGGGTTCAGAGCACGCAGACAGCACGCACAATCTCCTACCACTGACTGCAAGCTCTATTTAAAACGAGCAAGATAGTTAGCTATATAGGTGGATATAGCGGTGTATACTGGGTTCAGAGCACGTAGACAGCACGCACAATCTCCTACCACTGACTGCAAGCTCTATTTAAAACGAGCAAGATAGCTAGCTATATAGGTGGATATAGCGGTGTATACTGGGTTCAGAGCATGCAGACAGCACACACAATCTCCTACCACTGACTGCAAGCTCTATTTAAAACGAGCAAGATAGCTAGCTATATAGGTGGATATAGCGGTGTATACTGGGTTCAGAGCATGCAGACAGCATACACAATCTCCTACCACTGACTGCAAGCTCTATTTAAAACGAGCAAGATAGTTAGCTATATAGGTGGATATAGCGGTGTACACTGGGTTCAGAGCACGCAGACAGCATGCACAATCTCCTACCACTGACTTCAAGCTCTATTTAAAACGAGCAAGATAGCTAGCTATATAGATGGATATAGCGGTGTATACTGGGTTCAGAGCACGCAGACAGCACGCACAATCTCCTACCACTGACTGCAAGCTCTATTTAAAACGAGCAAGATAGCTAGCTATATAGATGGATATAGCGGTGTATACTGGGTTCAGAGCACGCAGACAGCACGCACAATCTCCTACCACTGACTGCAAGCTCTATTTAAAACGAGCAAGATAGTTAGCTATATAGGTGGATATAGCGATGTATACTGGGTTCAGAGCACGCAGACAGCACGCACAATCTCCTACCACTGACTGCAAGCTCTATTTAAAACGAGCAAGATAGCTAGCTATATAGATGGATATATCGTTGTATACTGGGTTCAGAGCACGCAGACAGCAACCACAATCTCCTACCACTGACTGCAAGCTCTATTAAAAAAGAGAAATATAGCTAGCTATATAGGTGAATATAGCGGTGTATATACTGCGGTCAGGGCACGCAGACAACAACCACTACAGAAGAGCAAGAACGAAAAATCGGCCAATAATGATCGGTGTATACTGTGTTGAAGGTACACAGAACACCCACTAACTCCTACAGACGCCAACACACTACACAAGGCCGCCGCGCTGGCGGCCTTATATAGTGTGGGGCGTGTACTACACAGCCTGAGCTATGATTGGCCACAGGCATCCTGCCTGTGGCCAATCATGGCTCTCCTCGCTGCCGGCGCTGTGATTGGCCAAGCATGCGTGGTCAAAGTGCATGCTTGGCCAATCATGAGCCAGCAAAGCACTGCGATGGCGCAGTGCATTGTGGGCCGTGAGCGCCACACGAATTTGGCGCGAACGGCCCATAATGTTCGGAATTCGCCGAACGGGCGAACAGCCGATGTTCGAGTCGAACGTATGTTCAACTCGAACACAAAGCTCATCCCTACTAGTAATGGTAGAGATCAGCGACCTATACAGTGACTGTGATAGTGTGGCAAGCAATTTGACACTGATATCTCCAGTGACACTAATACAGTAATCAGTGCTAACACTATACACTGTCACTTTACTAATGGTACTGACTGGTAGGGAGAAGCCGTAACAACCCCCCCAACCCACCCCCCCCCCCCCCCCGTTTGGTTTGTAGCAGAACATGCGAACAAGCAAAAAATTTGTTCAAACACGCAAACACCGTTAAAGTCTATGGGACATGAACTTGAAAAATCAAAAGTGCTAATTTTAAAGGCTTATATGCAAGTTATTGCCAAAAAAGGGTTTGGATACTCAGGTCCTGTCCCAGGGGACATGTATCAAAGCAAAAAAAAGTTTTAAAAACAGCAGTTTTTTTAAGGAGCAGTGATGCTAATAATGCTTAAAGTGAAACAATAAAAATGAAATATTCCTTTAAATATCTGGCCTGGGGGGATGTCCTTAGTATGCCTGTAAAGTAGAGCATATTTCCCATGTTTATAACAGTGCCACAACAAAATGACATTTCTAAAGGAAAAAAATGTCAATTTAAACTGCTCGCGGCTCTAATGTATTGTCGGATCCCAGCAACATAGATAAAAATACCAAAAATACAAAAAAAATGGCGTGGATGTCACCCCAAAATCCATACCAGGCCCTTCAGGTCTGGTATGAATATTAAGGGGAAGCCCGCACCCAAATTTAAAAAAAATGGCGTGGGGTCCCCCAGGCCCCCAGGTACTATATACTCTGAACAGCAGTATATATACTATACGGCCTTCCCTATATACTCTGCAGAAAGAGAGGGTCTTAAGTGTTGGTGGTACAAAAACACTGTAAGCCCTCACAGTTACTCTTGTTGGGCTCAGGAATGGGCCCTGCTGTGAAATATTATATCAAAAATTGTAATTGCATGCCCCTGTTAAACAGGAGTAGAAAAATTGGGCCTTGGGTGGTGGTGGTGGTGCCACAACACTGTAACCCCTCACAGATAGGGATGGCCGAACTGTTCACCCGGCGGTCGGTTCTCTGCGAATTTGGCGTGTTCGCAATTCACCCGATCAGCGGACTATTGCCGCTGTTCGCCCGGTGGACATATGTGTTTACAGTGTGAAAGAACTTTGACCCATGATGACACATCCATCATGGGGTACAGGACAGCCAATTGAGACATTTCAGCACATGGACAATTGGACATTCCCCCTACCTTATACCTACCTACCTAATAGACCTGATCTGGCGGCCATTTTACATTCTGTCTTATGTCAGTTTAGGGACAGGATGCTGTGTGGAGCAGGGAGAAACTGTAGTGACACAAATTGCTAGCTATTAGGTCCACAAAAGTCCTTTTAAGGACTGGTATAGGTGTAGTACAGTATATAGGGTTCAGTGCACTGCTGTGCTGGTGATTGCAGCAGCCTGTCTTTTGTCAGTGTAGGGAGGGACAGGATGTTGTGTGCAGCAGGGACAGTCAGTTTAATCACTAGCTAGATATTTCTATTAGGTCCACAAAGGTTCTTTTAAGGACTGGTATAGATGTACAGAATATAGGGTTCTGGTGCACTGCTGTGCTGGTGATTGCTGAGTGCACTGCTGACTGATTCTGCAGCTGTCTTTTGTCAGTGTAGGGACAGGATGCTGTGCGGAGCAGGGACAGTCAGTTTAATCACTAACTATTGCTATTAGGTCCACAAAGGTCCTTTTAAGGACTGATATAGGTGTACAGTATATAGGGTTGTACACGTATAATATACTTTCTTCCAAATATAGAAAGAATATTATACTTGACTGCTGCCCGATTCTGCAGCTGTCTTTTATCAGTGTTGGGACTGAGGGACAGTCTGCAAATCACTAGCTACTAGGTCCACAAAGGTCCTTGTAAGGACTGGTGTAGATGTAAAATATATAGGGTGCTGGTGCTGGTGCAGGGCTGTGCTGCAGATTACTGCCCTATTCTGCAGCAGTCCTTTATCAGTGTAGGGACTGGTATAGGTGTACAATATATAGGGTTGTGGTGCACTGCTGCTGACTGCTGCCCTATTCTGCAGCAGTCTTTTATCAGTGTAGGGACTGAGGGACAGTCTGCAAATCACTAGCTACTAGGTCCACAAAGGTCCTTGTAAGGACTGGTATAGGTGTACAATATATAGGGTGCTGGTGCAGGGCTGTGCTGCAGATTACTGCCCTATTCTGCAGCAGTCTTTTATCAGTGTAGGGACTGAGGGACAGTCTGCAAATCACTAGATACTAGGTCCACAAAGGTCCTTGTAAGGACTGGTATAGGTGTACTATTTGGTTTGCAGTATATAGGTGTGTAATACACATATAAAATACTTGCACATATAGAAAGCATAGTATAGTGCGTTTCCACTGTGCAGCATTGTGACTGCTGAGCGGTTCTGCAGCGATACTACAAAGAGTGACAAATGCAATCAAAAAAGTATTATAACTGGTGTGATAAACCAGTGGCCCCCAAAAACGACAGATTGAAGCGGGGTGTTATATACCTTCTTCCACATACATACTGAACTTCTCTAGAGACTTTTGTCACAGGGTCATTTAAAAAAGGACAGGAAGAGGAAGAGGCAGGCCCTTCCACAGGGGTGGTAGGGTTAGGGCAGGAGCAACAGGCTTGAACCAAAGTGGCAAATTGCAGAAGGTGTGTGCGATTACGTCAAAGGACGCACCAGACTTGGTTGAGAGGCTCAATCAGCCTTACTCTTCTGCACCCTCCTCATCCTCTTGATCTGCACCCTCTTCTTCACTCTCTGCTGTGTGCACCCCCAAAGACACTAACGCCAACACCACCACCATATACCTTCCGCTTGAGTCACAGAAATTGTTTTCCGATCCATATCAAGACATTTCCGATGCGCAGCCACTCTTGGCATTGGATCAGGAAGAGGAGGTAGCAACAACTGCCACTCAAACATTCTGACGACAGTACCCAGATCAGCCCAAGGAGGAGGTTGGCCCCCGCTGTTGCTGCCTACTCCGAGATCTCTAATTATAGCAGTGGGGAAGGTGACATCGATGATGACGTGTCTAGTGATGTCACGTGGGTGCCCACAAGAGAGGAAGAGGAGGGGAGTTCAGAGGGAGATATGGACCAGCAGATAGGGAGGATCACGGTGCTGGTGTCAGTGCTCTATATCACGGTGCTGGTGTCAGTGCACTCTATCACGGTGTTGGTGTCACTGCTCTATATCACGGTGCTGGTGTCAGTGCACTCTATCACGGTGCTGGTGTCAGTGCTCTCAAGGTGCTGGTGTCAGTGCACTCTATCTCGGTGCTGGTGTCAGTGCACGCTATCACGGTGCTGGTGTCAGTGCACTCTATCACGGTGCTGGTGTCAGTACTCTATATCACGGTGCTGGTGTCAGTGCTCTATACCTCGATGCTGGTGTCAGTGCTCTATATCACGGTGCTGGTGTCAGTACTCTATATCACGGTGCTGGTGTCAGTGCACTCTATCACGGTGCTGGTGTCAGTGCTCTATATCACGGTGCTGGTGTCAGTGCACTCTATCACGGTGCTGGTGTCAGTGCTCAATATCACGGTGCTGGTGTCAGTGCTCTATATCTCGGTGCTGGTGTCAGTGCTCTATATCACGGTGCTGGTGTCAGTGCACTCTATCACGGTGCTGGTGTCAGTGCTCTATACCACGGTGCTGATGTCAGTGCACTCTATCACGGTGCTGGTGTCCGTGCTCTATATCACGGTGCTGGTGATCATCTCCTGCACCCTCTTCATAGCCTACCCTGACCTTTCCTCTCCCCCATTGCCTTCATGCGCTCCTGAGTCCTGAATTGTCAAAATTTCACAAATAACAAAAAGAATGCTTGTAGTTGTCGATCCCAGATTCACTTCATACATGTGTTATGTCAGTGGCCATGTAGTGGGACTATGTGTGCACAGCTAGTAAGTATTTTGTGGCTGAAAATATGACCTGTAGGTTTTTAAAGTTCGCCTGCCATTGAGGACAATGGGGCCCGCCGCAAATTTTGCGGTTCACAAACTTTTGGCCGCTTTCGCGGTTCGCGTTTGTGAAACGTCCCGTCGGAAGTTCATCCATCTCTACTCACAGATACTCTTGTTGGGCTCAGGAACGGGCCCTGCTGTGAAATATCATATCACAAATTGTAATTACATGCCCCTGTTAAACAGGGGCAGAAAAATTGAACCTTGGGTGGTGGTGGTGGTGCCACAACACTGTAACCCCTCACAGATACTCTTGTTGGGCACAGGAATGGGCCCTGCTGTGAAATATTAGATCAAAAATTGAAATTACATGCCCCTGTTAAACAGTTGCAGAAAAACTGGGCTTTGGGTGGTGGTGCCCTAAACCAAAAATATTGTTGGAAGCTTGCGTCATCAAGATTGAGGAGGAATAGGATATTCAGCATAGGCAGTCTTCAAGGGATCCCACATCCATAGCAAATTCAATCTTTGATAGCTGCTGATCCAAGACTGATTCATTTTTATGAATGTGAGCCTATCAGCGGAGTCTGTGGACAGGCGCACTCTTTGATCCATTACAAACCCTCCAGAAGCAATGAATGTGTGTTCAGAATGGATGCAGGACAGGCCAGTATCTTAATTGCATATTAAGCAAGTTCTGGCCAGTGGGCCAACCTCAAGACCCAGTAACCCATTGGATGCTCTGTTGAAAAGGTTTCGTCTGCTCTTGCTCCTAGATATTCCTGCACCATGTAATGAAGATGCTGGAGATGGTTGCTTGAACCGATCAGACTTTAGCGCTGAGGACTGAAATTTTTTTAAAAGGCATCGGTCAGCCGGCCACCTTCTCCACCGCTCTTCCTCTGACTGAACAAAGCCTCTGCAACATGTTGTCCAGCACCAGGAAATTCTAACCTCCCAGGGTCTGGAAATACGTTGCACAAACCTTTCTTCAAGACCTCCTGAAGATGTTTCATCCTCTGCTCCTTCTGTGAAGGCAGGATGAGTTCTGCAACCTTACCCTTGTAACGTGGATCAAGAAGGGTTTCCAGCCAGTAATGATCCCTCTCCTTGATACCATGAATCCTAGGGTCCCTTCGCAGGCTTTGCAGAATAAGGGAGGGCCACGCAGCATAAATTTGCAGAGGCATTTGATTCTGAGTCCTCTGGGTCACTAAGGCTCATATGATCCATAACTACCTCCTCCCAGCCACATACAACTCCTTGGGTTTCTGGGGACTGAAAACCATCCCTTGAAGGCTGCTGCTGACTGTTACCCTCTACATCCATGCTGACACAATACTTCTCCTACTCCTCCTCCTCTTCTTCCTGTGTGTTTGGCGGGTCCGCAGGAATGCTATCTGAATAAAGGGCCTTGAGAGGAAAGGAAGTCCTCTTTTTCCTCCCGCTGTTCTGCCTCAAGTGCCCTGTCCATGATTCCACAAAGCGTGGAATGACAGTGTCACTGATGCATGCATGCATCCTTGATCAGTAGCCACTGGCGTGGTGAAAAGAAGTCAAGCCCTCTGACTCTGTTCTGGTGCCATACTCGCACAGTTACTCATTGATGGCCCTCTGCTGTGTGTGCAGCTGCTGCAGCATTGCCAACATTGAGTTCCACCTGGTGGGCATGTCACAAATGAGGAGGTTTGTGGCCAGGTTTCATTCCCATTGAATGTCAGCCAGCCAAGCACTGGCATTGTATGACTGGTGGAAATTACCACAGACTTTTCTGGCCTGCCTCAGGAGATCTTATAATCCTGGGTACCTGCCCATGAACCGCTGCACCACCAAATTCAGGATGTGTGCCAAACATGGAACATGGATCAAGTGTCCCTGTCGGAGGGCATAGAGAAAGTTGGTGCCATTGTTGCATACAACCATTCCTGGGTGAAGCAGGCATTATGTCAAACACCCCTGAGCCTGCCCCTGCAGAGCTGGCAGAATCTCTGCCCCAGTGTGGCTACTGTCCCCTTGGCAGGCCAACTCAAGCACCGCATAAATTTTTTTTGCCTGAATGCTTGCGTGGCCCGGCACCACTGGTTCAGAGGACAAATCTACAGAAGAGGCCATAGAGGAAGAAAAAGAGGAGGTGGTGTTGAAGAGAGCTGTGGCAGAATCACCACTAGCATTTTGGAGGTGTGGTGACAGAATAAGCTCCAACAACACTGAACCCTGTCTTGCATCCTTCCCAGCTTCCAGCAGTTACCTAGTGTGCCTTGAAGGAAAGATAACATCCCTGTCCATGCCTGCTGGACCATGGGTCAGTGGTAATATGAAACTTATTTCTGACCGCCCTGTCCAACGAGGCCAAAACATTGCCTTCCACATGCCATTGGAGAGATGGAATGGCCCTCCGTGAAAAGAAATGGTGTTTTGGAACCTGCCATTGAGGTACAGCACATTCCACAAATTCATGAAAGGGGGCAGAGTCTACCAGCTGAAAAGGCAGCAGTTGTAGCAATTTGGCCAAGCTAGCATTTAGACGCTGAGCATGTGGATGGTTGGGAGCAAATTTCTTTTTATGGTTCCGCAAGTTGGGTAGGGAAATTTGCCTGCTAAAATCAGATGGTGGTGTACTGCTAGCAGATTGGCTGCAAGTACTTGGGACACCTATTGCTATACCTTCATTCCTCTCAGTGCAGGTTTTTGAGGGGACTGGCGGTATAGTAGGAGACTGTATGGCAGGTTGTCAAGCATGTGGTGCCCAAGAGGCTGATGTTTTGGCCACATTTGATCCTTTAGACATAGGTTGCAAACAGCAAGGGTGCAATCTGCTGCACACGTGTCAAAAAAGGCCCACACCAAGGAACTTTTAAAAGTCAGAAGTCAGCAGCAGCCTGCACCTGCAAAGCTCTGCGGTGTGATGCAATAGGGTATCTGTCCTTAAGCTGCCCCCTAGGGGACATCCTGCCTCATTGAAGTTTGCCTCCTCCTCTTCCTCCTTTCTTCTCTCAGACACCCAAGTACAGTCAGTGACCTTATCATCCCCTCCCTCCACGTCACTGGAGCAAACTTGGCAGTATGCTACAGCTGGGGGAACATGACTGCCAGTTTCTTGTCCTTCTGTGGCACCCTCTCTCTCTAGGCTCACTTTACTCCCTTCCTGAACCTAGAACCAACATCAGAGCCTTCAAATAGCTGTGCATCTTCCAGCAGCATGTACCCGACACTGTGGTCAAATAATTCTGGGGACTCTTCCATGCATGATGGTGGGGCTACGGAAGGAGTGACTGTGGACAAGGAGCCCATGGAATAGGTCACTTTGGCAGCAGCATTGGAAGGCAAACTACTCTGAGCCTGGGTGACAGAGGATGAGGAGGATGAGGATGGCTTTGTTATCCACTCCAGCAACTCTTCTGCATGTTCTGGCTCAATAACAGGGCCAACAGCAGAAAAAGGGACAAATGTGCCCCACAGCCACCTGCACCACCACTATTGCCTGTAGACACAGAGGCTGCTTGCCCTCTTTTAGTGACCTGTGAGTGTCTGCCTTTCCTTGGTGGCCTTCCGGACATGATGTATGTTTTGTTTTGCAACACCACACTACACTGTATTAGATACTGTGTACACCTCCTGAAGTGTATCAGAAACTGTACACACTGTATTAGATACTGTGTACACTGCCTGCACTGTATTAGCAACAGTACAATGGCTGCACTGTATTGTATACTGTGTACCCCACCAGAAATTTAGTGGAAACTGTACACACTGTATTAGATACTGTGTACACTGCCTGCAATTTATTAGAAACTGTACTACAGCTGCACTGTATTGTGTACTGTGTACACCACCAGAAGTGTAGTAGAAACTGTACACACTGTATTAGATACTGTGTACACCTCCTGAAGTGTATCAGAAACTGTACACACTGTATTAGATACTGTGTACACTGCCTGCACTGTATTAGCAACAGTACAATGGCTGCACTGTATTGTATACTGTGTACCCCACCAGAAATTTAGTGGAAACTGTACACACTGTATTAGATACTGTGTACACTGCCTGCAATTTATTAGAAACTGTACTACAGCTGCACTGTATTGTGTACTGTGTACACCACCAGAAGTGTAGTAGAAACTGTACACACTGTATTAGATACTGTGTACACCACCAGAAAAGTAGTAGAAACTGTACTATGGCTGCACTGTATTGTGTACTGTGTATACCACTTGAAGTGTAGTAGAAACTGTACACGCTGTATTAGATACTGTGTACGCCTGAAGTGTATTAGAAACAGCACACCACAGAATGCACTGTAGATATAGGCTACACTGGATGCAGAGTATATATATATATATATATATATATATATATATATATATACATACTAGACTGACTGTATATACATATCAAATACACTGCCACTAACTGAATAACCTGCCTGCTTAATCTAAATCATGTTATCTCTCTGTCCACGCCAATGACACTACACATGGCCACTGTGTAAGCAGCGTTATATAGTGTGGAGCGTGGACTTAATTCCCCTGAGCAATGATTGGCCGTTGGATTAACTGTGCATCTAACAATGTGTAATGTGTGCATAATGTGCTGCTTTTACTAATTGATGTGGCTGATTTTTCTCTCTGCTTTGCAGGGAGAGCACACAGACACATTGCTGCTCTGTGTAGAGCCCTGCGTTGTTAGTAAACACAGGGCTCTGTACTGTGATTCATTAAGCCAATCAGCGGGTCCCAGCCATAAATTCTTGGCCGCAACCTGCCGACTAACTTGTGTTGTGCTGAATGACAGCACAGATCAGGCGGAAGGCGGGCGTGTGCGCCCCTACCCAGAAATGCTGGCTCATGTACATGTACGTGATCCGGCAGAGAGCAGCCACCCCCCTACCTGTATATGTGTATTGGACAATCTGCTAGTGCTTAATAGTAAAAGGGCCTCCATATACTGACCCCCTATATGAATGAGTATTTGATAGTGGTATTAATACAAACAAAAACTCATGTATACACCCTTAAAAAACAATTAAAACAATAAGTCCGCCAATAGTCCTCCTGTGCCTTGTAGTAAAAAGTTACTTCTCCTTCCATTTAAGTGTTCCACCACAATGTGAGAGAAATGCACACTCATCGACCAGTTTGTGGATCCACAAACACTCCAACTAAAGTAGTATTTAATTCAAATTAGGGAACACACATATAAAAGTATTGCACTTACATAGCAAGGTGCTTCAGTGAGCACCAACACAGTGTATCAGCACTGCCGCTCATACGGAACCAGTGTGCATTCCAAACACCTGAAAGTGACACGTAGTGTCCAATCGGAAGTGACATTAGTAATGGTGACATCGCAGTCAGTTCCATACGAGCGGGGTGCCAGTACACTTTGAGGCTGTCTGTGTTGGTGATCACTGAAGCACCTTGCTATGTAAGTGCAATACTTTTATGTTTTTTTATACTATTCCCTGATTTGAATAAAACACTACACTGTTTTATATCATCTACTTTGGGTGTGGATTAATATATTGATTGATAGACTTTTAGTTGAAGTGTTTGAGTGCTGAGGATCCACTATTCCTTTGCCCTGGAGCCATCTGAAAAGTGACCTAAAGAACTTCATTTGAGCATTGTGAAAAGTGATTGAGGCTTTTAGTGGTCATTTCTGGTCGGTGTGTGTGCATTTCCCACATTTTTAATGTATTTATTTATTTGAATTATTGGTGCCAACCTTATTATATTTTTTTAAATACTATTTGGTAGTGGTACCCCCAACCATTTACCCCAAAAATATGTACCCTAGAAATAAAGACACCTACACGTGGCAAGTCCTTTATTAAAAAAAGAAAATCCCCAAAAATGTTCCATGTTATAAATCCATCATCAATTTAGGATGCCCGCCACCATCGACTCACTGAAAAATTCTCAACACTAGCTTTCCCAGCTGCCTGTCATCAGCAATCTAAAGGAAGGGGTGGGGATAATGGTGACACCAATGCCAAAATATGGCCTGTAGCATATTTGGGAAATAATGTAAGGCTCAATTTGCTGCCCGTTTGATTATATGTAAATTAATGGTCCAGGTGATTTCAGTGCTTGGTAAGGATGTAGTGGCTGCAAGCAGCCGCTGCTGTCATGTTTATACCAAATACCCCCAAAAAAGACTGAACACTAATGTTATCCTTAATATTCCCAAGTATTTCATACTCTGTAAGAAATTAAGGAACTTGACTAATAAAACAAATATTTGATTTACTTGTTTTTCTGCTTGTAGGCAGGTGCAGTATGCCCTCTGTTCTGTAGATGGCACTGTGTGCTGTGGCTGTGCCATCTTTGGTATGGGCAGTGTTGATAAATAGCAGTGCCCTGCTGGATTTGGTGCACATTAAGAGTGGCTAGAGTAGGGAAAGGAACTTTGTCTGTCAGGGTCAATGAATTAGCCTTAGGAAAAGATTCCTGTATGGTAGGGAAGAAATTAAGGACACTACTGTATGCTTTACTATTCACTGCTCTCAGCGAATACTGCATAGCTTTCTTAATTGCCACTTTTCCAATACCCTGCTAGTCAGCCACCCCTCCTGCAGATGCCAACCCGGTAATGTAGGCTATGCCTGTGTGATACCTTGTGGTGCTGAAGACATAGGGGTTGATTTACAAAAATTGGAGAGTGCAAAATCTGATGCAGCTGTACATGGTACCCAATCACCTTCTAACTTTTGCTTGTTCAATTAAGCTTTGACAAAAAAAATGGAAGCTTATTGGTTTTTGCCCAGATGCACCAGATTTTGCACTCTACAATTTTAGTAAATCAACCTCATACTGTTGTACTACCAGCATGATTGTGACTGCTACTATTAGCATTACTGCACCTGTTACTGTCAGTATTACTGAGTTTGATACTATAATCAGCCATATTACTAGTGCTAGTCAGGGTCGTTAACCTACCAAAGTGAAATTTACTGGCACATCCAAGTTTTTACAGATATATCAAGAAGTTACAAAATTACAGTTTTCAGTGCAAATTTTTGTATTTTTAAGTAGTTGAAAAGGCTGAAGGTTTTTTACCTTCATGCATTCTATGCATGAAGGTAAAAACTCTGTGTGCTGCTCCCCGCACAGCCCTCCTAATGCTCACCTGACCTTCTCTCGATCCAGAAGTGTTCACAGGAGCCTTAGCTGTCCCCGGTCTCTCTCTCTCCTCATTGGCTTAGACAGCAGGGTGAGCCATTGGCTCTCATTGCTGTCAATCACAGCCAGTAAGCCAATGAGGAGAGAGCAGGGGGCGGTATGCGGTCAGGGATGTTATCGATAAGATCATATAACAAACTTAGTAGCAATTTTTTTAAGTGAAAAAACTTTATTATTTTTAACTTAATTTCAGAAGTTTTTGTTTTTTTGAGACAACACTGCTGAATCTGGTGATGGTGTTTTTTTTTATTTTTTACCAAAATTAACAATTCCATGGTCAGCTTTTTCTAGCTGCAGCAATAGACTTGTGTCTTGAACTTATAGGATGCCTATGGAAATCGCAAACCCCACCATGTGCTACGCTGAACAATTTTTTTGCACCACAGACAAGTCATCTGCTTTTAACCAGTCTTTGAGAAAGAAAGGAACAATGCCTACATTTGGGAGTTTTTTGGCAGGAGGGGTGCCCCTTCTATTTATAAAGTGGAACGGCAGACAGTGTAACCTACAATACATGCCCTGAACTGTTTTGTGTTACCAACAGCTGCTCTTAAAATTAAATCTGAGCTCAAACAGCCCTTTACCTGATTCCCGCCCGGCCTATTGCAAAATGACAGCTGGGTGGGAGCTCTTCCATCATATTACATCCTCCCAGGATCACGCCTCACTTGCCCACCCATTGGCTGCACTCCACCTGACACAGCAGATGACTGATCAGTGTACCCAACCACTACCGATACTATGTGATTGCTGTGACCAATCACAGCAGATCACATGACAATTGTACACAGCATATGGCTTCAAGTCATGCCAACCATTGTGTACTATTGTGTTTATCTCTGTGATTGGTCACGGTGATCACATGGTTCAGACAGAACCAATCACAGCCCATCTGTACCATGCGAATAGCTGTGGCCAATCACAGCTAATCACAATAGTACACACTGAATGAATAGATTTCATTCAGAAAGAATCGTTATAAACAATCATAGTGTGTAAAAAAAAATCCTGATCACCTTCCCTGAGTAGTACAGTGTTATTACGGTAACACTTTTTTTTTTTGCACCAGCCAATGACTGTCACCAGTCCAATTATATACCACCACGCCAATTATATAATGATGCTATACTGCAAAAAATAAAAAACCCAGTGGTGATTGAATACCACCAAAAGAAGCTCTTTTATGTGAAAAAAATTATAAAAATGTCATTTGAGTACACTGTTGCATGACCACACAATGGTCATTCAAAGGGTTCAAAGCTGAATATTTGCTTGGGTAGGAAGGGGGTAAAACTGCCCAGTATTGAAGTGGTTAAAATGTTTTCCCACTTCTGTGGTAAGCCTACAGCCAAACTAGCCCTGCTAAATTTCCACCCACTTTTGGGTGGAACCTATGGCCAAACCAGCCCTCTAAAATCCCACCTACTTTTGGGTGTAACCTATGGCCACAACAGCCCCTTTAATGTTTGCCAACTTCTGTATGTAGTTCTGACGGAGTTCTGACAGAGTTCTGACGGACTTTCCAAATGAACGGACTTGGCCACACACAATCACACCAAAGTCCGACGGATTCGAACGTGATGACGTATGACTGGACTAGAATAAGGAAGTTCATAGCCAGTAGCCAATAGCTGCCCTAGCGTCGGTTTTAGTCCGTCAGACTAGCACACACACGAGCGGATTTCTGGGTCCGGCAGAGTTCTGGCGGAAAAATTTGAAGCATGTTCCATTTCTAAAGTCTGTCAGACTTTTGCGAATCAAAAGTCTGTGCAGCCCACACACGATCGAATAGTCTGCCGGAATCATTCCGTCAGACTTTTGATGTTGAAAAGTCCGGTCGTGTGTACGGGGCATTAGAGAAACTCTCAGGCCTTGTATTCTTTGGGTTCAAACTATGAGCAATAGGCAGGGCTTTATGAATTGACCTGAACTAGCAGGCAAGGTCTAGACCAGGGGTCAGCAGCCTATGTCCCGCCACAGCTTAATCTCTAGCCCATTAGTAGGCTTGTGCAATTCGTTTCGTAATGAATCGAAATTCGGCCAAATTTTGCATCTTTCGGACATTCGGATGCATCCGAATGTCTGAATAAAAAAATAACGAATAACAACGAATACGAAAGAAATATAACGAATGAATTCGAATTCGACATGATTCGGTAATTCTTTAAAGATCTAATGAAACAAAAGGTCAGCTCAAAGTAAATCTTATAGTCCAATTAGCTAATTAATTTTGTGCCGGAGGTTGGATTACTGGCAAAGTGCATTCCTGAGAACTGAGTGAGAAGGGTGTTGTATTGTATTTGAGCCGAGGAGAAGAGACTTTGTCATTGTGTGTGTTAAAAGATTCAATAAACAAACAACTTTCCAAACTACGAATAATTATCACGAATGTCTATACATACATAAATAGCGAATTTCAACGAATACGAACGAATGAATTCGACACTCTACGAATAATAACGAATTATCCGAAAACGTATTAAGGTAACATAACGAATATAACAGAACGAAATGATGTATTTTTCGAATGACAACGAACCGAAACTAAACGAAATTTTCCGTTGTGCACAAGTCTACCCATTAGTGTCTGCGATGAATTCACTGGCACCTGGCCCGCGGACATTTTCACCACTCTACTCTTCACTGGACACTGGCCAGTATCACAGGGCTGGATGGGGGCAGGAACTGCTGGAGCTAACTTTTCACATTAAACAGTAGGTGACTAGTTGTCAGGCAATCCTAGCAACCAATCACCAGTCTGTTATTGTGAAAAGTTAACTTCAGCAGCTCCCACTCCCATCCAGCCCTGTAATACCAGCCGATCTCTGCTCTGTTGTACACCTGTTAGGTAGGAGAGTTCTACCTACACAGTGTGTGTTTGTGTGTGGTGTGGGGTACAGGAGGGCAGAAGACGCACTCCTTAACCCTGCATTCTGAGTGTAATGTACTCCTGATCCCTGCATTCTGATATAGTGGTGGCTGCTTTCATTTTCTGGTTTAAGGCTTTTTTTTCTGTTTCCCCCTGGTTTCCCCCTGGTTATCTGGTCAGTAATACCTCTGCATGGACTAGCAGAGAAAGAGAGAGGGGGCAGAGAGAGAAAGATAGAGAGAAAGAGAGAGGGGCAGAGAGAGAGAGAGGGCAAAGAGGCAGGAATAGAGGGTAGGGAGAGAGGGAGCGAGAGAGAGAAAGAGATGGGGCAGGGAGAGAGAGGGGAAGCAGGGGGAGAGGGGGGCACAGTTTGGGAGAGAGAGAGAGCAGGGGCAGAGAGATGGAGAGAGAGAGAGAGGACAGTGGGGAAAGAGAGAGAAAGGGCAGGGAGAGAGACAGGGGGAGAGAGAGAGAGAAAGAGAGAGGGGCAAAGAGAGAGAGAATAGAGGGTAGGGAGAGAGAGGCCACTGAGAGAGAGGGGAAGCATGGGGGCAGAGGGAGAGAGAGAGATTGCACAGTTGGGGAGAGAGAGAGCAGGGGCAGAGAGAGATAGGACAGTGGGGGGAGAGAGAGAAAGGGCAGGGAGAGAGAGAGAGGGGGCAGGGAGAGAGAGAGGGGGCAGGGGGAGAGAGAGGTGGCAGAGAGAGGGGGGAGAGAGAGAGAGAGAGAGAGAGAGAGAGAGAGGGGGCAGGGGGAGAGAGAGGGGGGCAGAGAGAGAGAGGGGGCAGGGGGCAGAGGGGCAGGGAGATGGAGAGAGGGGGCAAGGAGAGAGAGCAGAGGCACTGGAATAGAGAGATAAAGAGGGGGGTTTTGGGAGAGAGAGAGAGAGAGAGAGAGAGAGAGAGAGAGAGAGAAAGAAGGGGGTCAGGGAGAGGGAGTAGGGAGAGAGAGAGGGGGGCTGCAGGGAGATAGAGAGAAAGAGGGGTCAGGGAGAGAGATAAAGAGGGGGTCAAGGAGAGGGAGAGAGAGAGAGGGGACAGGGAGAGAGAGAGGGACAAGGGAAGAGAGAGAGGGGGCAGGGAAGGGGAGAGAGAGAGGGCAGTGAGAGAGAGAAAGATGGGGCAGGGAGAGGGGGCAGGGAGAGGCAGCAGGGAGAGGGGGCAGGGAGAGGAAGAGAGAAAGAGAGGGGGTAGGGGAAGAGAGTAGGGACAGGGGGAGAAAGGAGGGCAGGGAGCGTGAAAGTGGGGGCAGGGAGAGAGAGACAGGGGGAAGGGGGGGCAGGGGGAAAAAGAGAGGGGGAAGCACCTTCTGGTCAGTGTTAACTCACTTGGAATGGCTCACTGGCTCAGTCAGCAGCTTTTGTTTCAGGGTGGCCATTGGCTGCTTCTTTTTAATCTTTCCACCTACATCCCCTTCACAGACGGAGCACACGGACAGGGAGAGAGGAGTGGGAGAAGAGATGTGTGTGAATCTCAGAGCAGGCTGCAGGCCTGCTGGAGGTGGAGTGGATGGAGCAGTGTGGGGAATGAATCTTGTCCTTCCAGGATAGCTGCACCTCCTGAGTTGGCTGTCACCCGCACTGAGACTAGGGATGATCAGGAGGACAGTTCAGCCATCAAAGAAGGAGGGGAAGAGCATCAGGTGGATGGGTTTTCCAGGAGACAAGAACTAATTTCTGCGCCCTCAACATTTGCATCCGGGGCGGGTGGCCCAGCTTCCCCCCCCCCACCCCCACCATCCCCCCACACCACTGCTTGAAAACTGATCTTCTGTGACTTTTTACATTTTAGAAAGGCATATTAGCAGCACATGTGAAGTTTGATTTGGATTCTTAGAGAAGGGTGTATAAAAAAGAAAATTCATGTTGTCTATGTTGCCCACTTGGCTTATATAGTAGGCTTCAAAGACCATGTGTGCGGCATATTAGTATAAAACATAAACATTTACTGTTTAGTAGATCATGTTGTCAAATCTGATGGTGGTGGCTGTAGATTCTTAAAGTGGTTGTAAAGTGGTTGTAAACCCTTACAACACACTTTGACCTACAGGTAAGCCTAGATTAAGGCTTACCTGTAGGTCCAAGAAATATCCAAGGGATATTTGCCGAAAGACAGCGGCGCGCAGGCGCACTGAGCGCGGCATCGCCAATGACGAAGACGCCGCGCTTTTTGGCTCCCGTGCGCAAGCGCGGGAGTGACGTCATTGCGGCTTCACCGAATGACAGCGGCGGAGCAGCGAGACCCCACCGAGAAAATGGATGCGCCGGACTACATGGGACAGCGGTGACATCGCTGGCTCCTGTGTCAGGTAAGTGACAAATAATGGACTACTATGCGATGCATAGTAGTCCATTATGCTTTGCCTTTGCGGGGAATGAAAGAGGAAGTAAACTCATCAGGGTTTACTTCCTCTTTAATGCATTGACTGTTTTCTAGGGCTGAAGAAAAAAATTAATCAGCCTGGTCTGAGTCCCACTCCTATAAACAAAATTGACACACACACAAACAAAAAAATTAGGCTTTCAAAATTGACACATTCTTACTAGAGGACAGAGTTGAATATCCAATCAGGCTGTCACAGAACGCTTCCAGACTTGGCACATTTAATGTGAACCAAGGAGAGTGCCAGGGGCACTGGAAGTGGAACAGACTGATCAATAGTAGTGTGGCGTCAGTGCGAGTCCAGGAGAAGCTAGCTGCAAAAAGAGGGAGAAGGAGAAAAAATCAAAAATCAGATTATAGCACCAAAACCAATTGTGAACTTACTTAAAGCATTATATAGCTTTATATTGAATCCAAAGACTCGCAGGGAATGTTTCGGTAGTTGCAGCAGGCAGCAGTGGTGCTTGTAGGCAGGCAGCTGAACGTGTGTTTGGTGCAGTTAAGGAGGGCACTAGAGGCAGTGGATGTGGAACAGGCTGGTCAATAGCAGCTTGGTATCAGTGTGAGTCCAGAAGAAGCTAACTACACAAAGAAGGAGAAGGCAATACAACCTAAAATAAAACACAATGCCAACTAAACCCACTCAAAACATTCAAATATGAAACATTGCCCCCAGTGAGAAAGAGAAGTGCTCCACACTGCTCCCAGACACAGAGAGAAAGAGATAGACTGTCCCATTGTCCCAAAAGAGAGAGAGAGAGAGACTGCCTTATTGTCCCTAGAGAGAGAGAGAGAGAGAGAGAGAGAGACACTTCTCCATTGCCCCCAGATAGACACTGCTCCATTGCCCCAGAAAGAGAGACACTGCTCATTGTCCCCTGAAAGAGAGACACTGCTTCATTGCCCGCAGAGAGAGAGAGAGAGAGAGATAGAAAGAGAGAGAGAGAGAGAGTGACTGCTCCATTGCTGCCAGAGAGAGAGAGACTGCTCCATTGCCCCCAGACTGTGAGGGACTCCTCCATTGTCCCCAGAGAGAGACTGCTCCATTGTCCCCAGACTGAGAGAAGGGGCTGCTCCATTACACCCAGAGAGACAGATGCTGCTCAATGGCTTCCAGACTGAGAGAGACTGCTCCATTGCCCCCAGAATGAGAAAGACTGCTCCATTGCCCATAGGGCCCAGACTGAGGATGACTGCTTCATTGCCCTTAGAGAGAAAGATACTGCTCCACTGCCCCCAGAGAGATAGAAACTGCTCCAATGCCCCCAGACTGAGAGACTGCTCCTTTGCGCCCCAGAGAGATAGAGAGAGAAAGAGAGCTACTGCTCTATTTGCCCCAGACTGAGAGAGACTACTCCATAGCCCCTAGAATGAGGAAGGCTGCACCATTGCCCCCAGGGCCCAGACTGAGAGACTGCTTCATTGCTTCAGAGAGACACTGTTTCATTGTCCCCAGAGAGAGAGAGGCTGCTTAATTATTGCTGAAAGAGAGACACTGCTTCATTATCTCCAGTGATAGAGACACTGCTCCATTGCCCTCAGAAGGAGAAAGACTGCTCCATTGCCCCCAGACTGAGAGAGACTGCTCCATTGCCCCCAGGGCCCAGGCTGAAAGAGGCTGCTTCATTTTCCTCTAGAGAGAGAGAAATCGACCTAGTTCCCCCAGAATGAGAGAGACTTTGTAATTTTTCCTAGAGAGAGAGAGAGGCTGCTCCATTGCCCCCAAAGAGATACAGTCACCATGAAAGAAGAGAGATGGCAATTTTTACAAACTGTCCATGAATTTACAGACGGTTGGCAACTATAGTGCTAGAGATTGCAGAGAGCCCTTTTCCTTGTTTTCTGTTTTACGTGCTAACCAGCAATTGCTTCTACTTGTTATTGTAAATTTACTATAGAAAAGTTATATTGAAACAATAGCATTAATATTAACAGAATAAACTCTGCACAGAGGCAAAATTATAACAAAATTCAGCTGCTCACACACGTTTTGTCACAAATCTACAAAAAAAACGGGAAACAAGTGCAAAGCTATATATGCCCAATAAATATAAAGCTGCCCAGATGTGGCTTATACATGATGTCATCACGCAAGTTGCTGGTGGGAGTCCAGCGTTTTGGAACAGCCTGGTCTGAATAGTGAGATAGAAGGTGAATGGGAAGTGCATATATATGTATATGTACAATTTATGTTGGAATAAATGTTTTTAATCTATTACACTGTGATCCGCATTTGTTACCTTTTTGTTGATTGCCGGTCAGTCACTAATGGCATTCATGGAGGAGCTACAATACTGAGTGCCTATTGGGAGTATATATTGAAAACGCTACTGACCATTTTAAACCAAATGGTCCACATCATCTGCTAAAAGGCTTGTGGCTTTCATTTCTCACATGGTGTTGGCACTGATGTTAAGATATATCACAACACTGGATGGTGGAAGGTCTCATTTAAAGTGCCTTGGACACTAAAAAGCTCTATTGACAATTTGTATTTGAATGGTCCACTCTGTCTGGTAAGAAGCTCACAATCTCTTTGCTTGCATGGTGAAGTAAAGCATGTATGCATGGTAAAATTTCCATATTGGCAGGAAGCTTATCTGCATTAAGGTTTACATTGCTTTGGATTAAAATATTGGAACACTGTTTGCTTTTCTTATCTTTTTATTGAGCATGTATTTATTTTGTTAATTTATTATATAGTGCTGTCAATTTATCCAGTGCTTTAGACATACATCATACATTCACATCAATCCCTGCCCTCAAGGAGTTTAGAGTCTAAAGGTCCATAACTCACATTCATACATACACATGCAAGGGCCGATTTAGACAAGAGCCAATTAAGCTACCAGCATGTCTTTGGAGTGTGGGAGAAAACCCACGCAGGCACAGGGAGAACATTCAAACTCCAGGCAGGTAAACCTTGGCTGTTATAAAGAACTACATTAACCACTTGCTTACTGGGCACTTAAACCCCCCTCCTGCCCAGACCAATTTTCAGCTTTCAGCGCTGATGCACTTTGAATGACAATTGCGCAGCCATACAACACTGTACCTAAATGAAATTTTTATCATTTTTTTCCCACAAATAGAGATTTATTTTGGTGGTATTTAATTACAGCTGGGAGTTTTATTTTTTGCTAAACAAACAAAAAAAAGAGGCAAAAAAAAAAATTACATTTTTTTCTTAGTTTGTTATAAAATTGTGCAAACAGGCCATTTTTCTCCTTCATTGAAATGCGCTGATGAGGCGGCACTGGTGGGCACTGATAGGCTGCACTGGAGGGCACTGATAGGCACAGTTAAGGCGGCACTAATAGGCACAGATAAGGTGGCACCGATAGGCACAGATAAGGCAGTACTGATGGGCACAGATAAGGCGGCACTGATGGGCAAAGATGGGCACTGATGGGTGGCACAGATGGGTGGCACGGATGGGTGGCACAGATGGGTGGCACTAAGGGGCACTGATAGATACCACTGATAGATGGGACTGATGGGCACTGAGAGGTGGCACTGATAGGTGGCTCTGATAGGTGGCACTGCTGGGCACTGATGGGCGGCACTGATGGGCACTTGTAGATGACACCGATGGGCATGGATATGTGGCACTGGGGTGCAGCACTGTTGTTGAGGCAGATTTTGGGCACTGATAGGTGGCACTGTGGGCACTGATAGGTGGCATTGTGGGCACTGATGGGTGGCACTGTGGGCACTGATGGGTGGCACTATGGGCACTGATGGTTGGCACTGATGGGGGGCACTTTTTTATTAGTTAGGTGGCACTGGCAGGGGGCAGGTGGGCACTGATAAGCTGGCCGTGATCGGGACTGATGTCCCGATCACGGCCGCCGGTGATCGGCTTTTTTTTCTCCTCGTGCTGTCAGCGCAAGGAGGAAAAATAGCCGATTACCGGCTCTGTTTTGTCACATGATCAGCTGTCATTGGCTGACAACTGATCACGTGGTAAGGGGTCGGGATCGACCCCTTGCTCCGATCTCATAGACTCGCTGATCACAGAGCGCGCCGCGCGCGCTCCCCTCAGGGGGCGCGCAGGCCGCTTGTGCACGGGACGACGTCAATAGACGTCGTCCCCGGCAAAACAAGTCCGCGCTGTAGCCATCATTCGGCTATAGCGCGGATCTCTAGTGGTTAAGAGAGATATATATATATATAATTTTTTTTTTTTTAAATATATGCTGTTTGTAATGTAACTTCTATTTATACAGCATGGTTGTTCTTACTCGAGATCCATGAAATTCGGAAACTTGTTACACCATTGGACAATTTAAACAGCTATGGATAGTTTTATGATAATGCAAGTAACAGCAAAACTTAAGGTGGCTATGACCATGTATGGGCAGGCTGAATGTACCCAAGTTGATCAATAGATCAGCTTGGGTACAACCAGCCGGCTGCATTTTACATGCGATTATTGCTAAAGGCTGTTATAGCTGCTAGCAATAATCACTGTGTTCTCCCCCGCTGGGAGAACACAATGGCTCCGTGGGAGGGATTCCCCTGTTAACACTGTCCATGATCATGAGAAAACAAAAGTGAATTTTTTTTCCATCCCATGGTTGCAGGAAAGAAATTTGTGCTGTCTATGGCTGGCCTTTAGGCCCTTATATTCAAGTATTGTTATCCAGACGACCACCTCCGATACGGACACTGATATTATGTTTCCCTGGTTCAAACCAGATGTAGAATATTGTTGGAATATCTCCAAGGGTCTTTAATAGCCTCTAGGGGGAAGGAGGGCAACACCTATAAGATATAAGTAATGGTATATTTCTACTGAATACAGGAAAAATTTGTTTTGGCTAAGCAGAAATGTTGCTTCTATGCCTTTCCAGCCTTTAGATGTGGGGCTATTGTAATAATGAGAAATCTAGCCTTAGTAGGTAAAGCTGAATTAGTATTAAATGCAAGTCATGTTATTTACCTCCATTTCTGCTCAGATATTACTGCCATGAAACCCAGAACATTCTAGTACACAAACGTTGACCAACCATCCTGGTCAAGAAAAGGCAAAATGGTCAGCGGGACTTTAAATAAGGCCAATCGCTATATAAAGTAAACATGTGGGATATAAAACACAGTGTTGCTTTTATGAGTTCCAACAAAAAGGGGGAGTTTTTGAATGAAAGATGTATACCAAAAAGCAGTCTTAGCAAAGAACATTTTATTATACCATGTGAGATCATGTATAACCATGTTACTTGGCATATCATAAAGTAAAAACAAGTCCTGCACAACATGGGCCACTGGAAGGGCTGAATGTTGTTGGAAAGTCTAGAGTAAAACAAAATAAGAGACATAAAATCATCTGTATGGACATCATGCATCTATGTAAGTCCGATGCGTTTCGTTGGGGTATACCAACTCTTCAGAAGAGAATGCAATGGTGATCTATAAAGAAACATAACCATACGGTATAATATTGTAACTGAATAATGAGAATAAACAATGTGTAAGGGACATGATGGACATCCCTATAGATACTCACGTCAACTGCATAGATGTGAACAGAGGATCAGAGCTGTTAAAAAGGTCTGGCATTTTCCACATGGTAGGGTTTTCTTAGTGTGTGCATGGGTTTTTGGCCCGTTTTCTCATCTGTTCCCCGGGAGCTGCGATGCAATTTTTGGCACCCCTCCCTCTTCCACTTGTTCCCTTCCTCCCCATTTGTGGTTGATGGAGGTGGTGGTTTGGGCAGGTGCTCCCTATCGCATCAGCACCATATTACTGCTCTATGTGTGTGACACCTTTTGATGTTGCGCCACATGAGCAGGTTTTTCTTTCCAGCTAGGCTGACACTGGGGAGGTACCTGAGCCTGTATGGGCGGATTTTTTTTCGCTCTGGCATGGATACCTCCCCTTTCTTGCCACGCCCACGTGTTGCTGGGCGGGACACGCTGTATCAGCTGGGAGCATTTAGATTTTCCTCACTGGGTGTTTGTCTTTCTGGCAACACCTCATATGCAAGCATTCACCTGTTGATTTTGGTTCCCCATTTCCTTGTGAACCAACAAGGTAAATCACCATAGGTTTCACCTATACTTTTAGCACTTTGTTCTTCATTCACTTTGGTTCCTTCACTATCTCATCCAGGATACAATTTCCTTCTCTTTCTTTCCTACACCTTTCTTTCTCCTTCCTATTTGGCGTTTTTTGAGTATCTGTTTTTTCATCTATGCTCAGTTTTTCTCTTCATCTGATCTGGTGTATGGGGTTATCACACTCTTCATCAAAAAATATCATACATTCAATATATATTACTGATCTCAATTCACAGAAGTTTTGGCTCACCGTCACCGACATTTGCACAATTAACCCTGGTGAATCCACAGTGCTCCCTGCTTGTCCACGTGTCTCTACATTAGCTCCCATGCCAGACCTTTTTAATGGCTCTGATCCTCTGTTCACATCTATGCAGTTGACGTGAGTATCTATAGGGATGTCCATGTATTCTTATTATTCAGTTACAATATTATAACATATGGTAATGTTTCTTTATAGATCACCATTGCATTCATCCCTGAAGAGTGGGTATACCCCAATGAAACGTGTCGGGATTACATAGATGCATGGTGTCCATACAGATGATTTTATGTCTCTTATTTTGTTTTACTCTATACTTTCCAACATCATTCAGCCCTTTCAGTGGCCCATGTTGTGCAGGACTTGTTTTTACTTTATGATATGCCAAGTACCATGGCATCAATATTTATATGTGGTTTTCAGCATACCCTGCATGTATGCGATTCTGTGTATGCATTTTTGTGTTATTCAGTATATTATACATGATCTCACATGGTATAATAAAATGTTCTTTGCTAAGACTGCTTTTTTGGTATACCTCTCTCATTCAAAAACTCCCCCTTTTTGTTATAACCCACAAACGCAACACTATGTTTTATATCCCACATGTTTACTTTATATAGTGATTGGTCTCATTTAAAGTCCTGCTGACCACTTTACCTTTTCTTTGTCTAAAATTTGGGGTGGAGGCCAATTACTTTTGGTGCCTTGGACCACATCATTCTTTGTAACCATCCTGGTGAAAAGCCTGGCTCTGTACCTTTCCATCTCCTGCACTTCATTGTTGTTTTAGAAGGTGGATGGCAGGGCTAACCCTTTTACCAGGAAAGATGGCCAGTCCGGCCAGAAGGAGCACCTCCCTAAGAATGCCTGAGCTGCTAATACTAGGAAAAGCAAGTTATAAAGAGTAATATTGACTGGTTCATTTAGAGTACAGTTAAAATGCTCTCATCTAAAAATAAAAAATAAATAAGATGAACAGTTATTTTTAGATAGGACTTAAAGCAGAGCTCCACCCAATAGGGGAAGTTCTGCTTCAAGGCAGCCAACCCAATCCTATTTCTGAAATTTAGATTTTGGGGAGGAGCGGGAGCTGGTACCTCTCAAAATTTCTCCCACTTAGGTGACCCGAAGCAGAAGTTATCCTTCCGACCCCTCCATCCCAAAGTCTTCTGGGACACATGACAGGTCCAAGAAGACTGTGGGACCATTCACAGTGTGCAACGTCGCTTGCCACTTGAAGATGCAAGCTGTCACAGCCTCGTGCTCACAATAAAGATGCCAATGAGAGAAGTCACAGAGAGAAAGCGGCTGGGGTGAGCACACTGCTGGATCCTGGGACAGGTGATTGGCTGCATGTCCTATCAGAGTGGTCTGTTGATGACCAGGCCGCACAGTGGGAGATAAGCGGCAGCCGAGGTCCGGACAGGGTTTACACAGACCGCAGTCGCCACTTACCTCCAGCTAGGCGGCTGTTCCTAAAGCAGGGCTGATGCCAGCAAGCTAGGATGTGCAGCAGAAGGTGAGAGAGAAGTACCTGCAAGGAACAGACACCTCTCTGGACACCTGGAGATATACCTGCACTCGAGAGACAACGGTGGCCTATCTCCTAACACCAGCCATCACACTTCGACTCTTGACAGTCCTTTTTGCTGGACTGGGGACTGTCTCTTTGCTGAACTGGGGACTGTCTCTTTGCTGAACTGGGGAGTGGTCTCTTTGCTGAACCAGGGACTCTCTCTTTGCTGAACTGGGGACTGTATTTTTGCTGGACTGGGGACTGTCTCTTTTCTGAACAAGGGACTGTCTATTTTCTGGACTAGGTACTGTCTCTTTGCTTGCCTGAGGCTGTCTCTTTGTTGCATTGTCTCTTTGCTGGACTGGGGACTGTCTCTTTTCTGGTATGAGGCTGTCTTTTTACTGAACTTGGGCAGTCTCTTTGCTGGACTGGGACAGTCTCTTTGCCAGACTGGGGATGTCTCTTGGCTGGACTGGGGACTGTCTCTTTGCTGGACTTGGGACTGTCTCTTTGCTCAAATAGGGACTGTATCTTTGCTGGACTGTCTCTTTGCTGGACTGGGGACTGTCTCTTTGCTGAACTGTGGACTGTCTCTTTGCTGGACTGGTGACTATCTCTTTGCTGGTCTGAGGCTGTCTCTTTGCTGAACTGGGGCAGTCTTTTGGCTAGACTGGGGCAGTCTCTTTGCCGTACTGAGGCAGTCTCTTTGCTGGACTGGGGACTGTCTCTTTGCTGGACTGGGGACTGTCTCTTTGCTGGACTGGGGACTGTCTCTTTGTTGAACAGGGGACTGTCTCTTTGCTGGACTGGGGACTGTCTCTTTGCTGGACTGTGGACTGTCTCTTTACTGGCCTGAGGCTGTCTCTTTGCTGTGTTGTCTCTTTGCTGGACTAGGGACTGTCTCTTTGCTGGTTTGAGGCTGTCTCTTTGCTGGACTGGGGCTGTCTCTTTGCTGGTTTGAGGCTGTCTCTTTGCTGGACTGGGGCTGTCTCTTTGCTGGTCTGAGGCTGTCTCTTTGCTGGATTGGGGATGTCTCTTTGCCAGACTGGGGATGTCTCTTTGCTGGACTGGGGACTGTCATTTTGATTGACTGGGGACTGTCTCTTTGCTGGACTGGGGCTGTCTCTTTGCTGAACTGGGGACTGTGTGTTTGCTGGACTTGGGACTGTTTCTTTGCTGGACTGGGGACCGTCTCTTTGCTGAACTGGGGACCATCTCTTTGCTGAACTGGGGACTGTCTCTTTGCTGGACTGGGGACTGTCTCTTTGCTGATCTGAGGCTGTCTTTTTGCTGGACTGGGGCAGTCCCTTTGCAGTTAGGGGATGTCTCTCTTCTGGATTGGGATGACTTTCAGGATGAATATACCATCACCAATCACCCGTGTGAATTCCCACCCCCCCAACCAGTTGACGTCCGCGCTAAAGCCGAATGACAGCAACAACGCGGACCTGAATTTCTGGGAGGCTGTCATATGATGGCCTCCCCTGTGCACGCTCCCTGCAGAGCGCGCACGGAGCACTGCGATCACTGAGTCACTCTTACCATGTGATCAGCTGTCAGCCAATGACAGCTAATCACATGATGTAAACAAAAGCTCAGTAATTTTTTTTCTCTCCTCACGCTGAAAAGAAAAAGCCGATCACAGGCTTATCTGAAAGGGACATCGGTCCTGAAGAGAAAGGGGCAATTATGCCTCATCTGTGCCCATCACTACCCCCTGCCAATGCCACCTGCTATTGACACCTGACAGTGCCCACGGTGCCCACCAGTGCCACCTATCAATGCCCATGAGTGCCACCTATCAATGCTGTCCACAAGTGTCACCTATCAAAGCCCACCAGTGGCGCCAACCAGTGCCACCTAGCAGTGCTGCCTATCAGTGTAATCAATCAGTGCCCATTATTGCCACCTACCATTGTCCATCACTGCCACCTATTGGTGCCCATCAATGCCGCCTCATCAGCCTACATCAATGAAGGAGGAAAATTACATGTTTTAAAATTTTATAACAAAATAGAAAAAAATAAAAAAATACAATTTTAACAAAAAAATAAAATACCACTCTCTACAAATAGGAAAAAAAATGATAAAAATTTCATTTGGGTACAGTTTAGCATGACCACGCAATTGTCATTCAAAGTGTGACATTGCTGAAAGCTGAAAATTGGTCTGGACAGGAGGGGGGTTTAAGTGCCCAGTAAGCAAGTGGTTAAGAGACTGCTCCTCTTTAAGTCACTGCCAGAAATTAGCATGCCAATTAGAAAAGAACTAAAGATATGTAGTCAGGAATAATTGAACTATTTCAGTAGGGCAGGGCAAAGAGTAGGTATGATGTCTGAATTTCAGGTCAGCCCTATTTCAGCTTATTGCAACCAGACTGGTTCAGGATATGGTTACCAGATTTTCAAAATGAAATCTCAGTACACCCCACTGACCATGCCCACTTTTAACTACACCCACAAACCGATTTATATTCACACCCACAAAATCACACCACCATTTTTAGCACTCTCTGAAACAACTGGTCACACATTTTTGGAAATGAGGCAGTCATTTAAGGTATCAAGAGTATATGTCCTAGGTACTAATAATTTGGTGTGTTTGTCACACTGAAGCAATGTGTGTGGCAACATTATGGTAACATTAGGAGGGGCATAAAGGGGTATGGCTAAATAAAAGCTGCCTATCAGTCTACTCTATTATAATCAAGAGTGTGTAACACACATAGTACAGGGGTCAGAAGTGTGTTATGCACAGAGTACAGATTTCACCTACACAATGGGAGCTATTTACTACAACTGGAGCGTGCAAAATCTGCTGCAACTCTGAATAGGAACCAATCAGCTTCCAGGATTTGGTGACAAAGCTTAATTGAACAAGCTGAATTTAGAAGCTGATTGGCTACCCTACACAGCTACACCAGATTGTGTGTACCCCAGTTTTGGTAAATCTCCCCCAATGCAACATTTATGCTGCATCACCATGCAGTCAGGCACATGCTGGGGAAGCGTGTTGTCTGGTGACAGACTCGTTAAAAGAGGGATGAATGGTAACCTTAGTTTAGGAATAGTGCACATCATCTGAGCTTGTTTCACTGCTTTACTGAATAAACTGATGTAGGTTGGGTTTTAAAGACTATCTTTAGTTAAAAAAAAGGCTTGACAGAGGAAAGTAGGGTTGTTCTGATACTGATACTAGTATCGGTCCCGATACCGAGTATTTGCAGGAGTACTTTCTCCCAATGCCTAGTCTAATACCTGGACATTCAAGAACAATTGGTGCTGCGGGGGGGGGGGGGGGGGGCTGGGTCATAATCATGACAGCTGCTTCTCCTCCCCTCCCCTCCACCGCTTGGAGCCGCTTTATTGAAACCCATATAAGGAGATCAGTGATTATAACTTCCCCTACCGATTGAACCTGAGTGTCCCTTGGATCCTCCTCCGACTCCCTCTGTGTCCTCCTCTGTGTTCCTCCGTGCTCCTCTGGTCCTCCTCCGGTCCCCTTCTGCATGCTTCCCTGGTCCCCCCCTCCCCGTCCGCTCCCCCTCAGTGTGCTCCTCTGGTTCCCCCCTCCCTTCCTCTTCTGCTCCCCCTGTTCCAGATCTGTCAGGATGGAGAGCGGAGGAAGGAGCCAGTAAATATGTCATTTACTGGCTCCTTCTTTTTCCAAATGAACAGAGTCACTGATCACTGTCTTTGTCCATTTATAACTTATGAATAGAGAGGAGCCTCTGTCTCCTGTCCATTCATCTCCAGTGCAGCTGAGGCTGCTGAGAAAGGGACTGGGGAATCATTATCCTCAGTCCCTTTCCATGTCTCAAAGGGGAGATATCAGAGGTCTGTTTAGTCCCCTGAAATCTCACCAAAGCCCCACTACCGACCTCAACAGGATTGAATAAAATAAAAAAAAAAGTAAAAAAAAGAAACACTGTAAAAAGTAAACATTCTAAAGTAAAATTTTAAAAATGATAAAAAATAAAATAAACACTGACTGTCCACCCCCACCCCCCCCCATATATGTATATATATATATATAAAAATTAAAAGATAATAAAAAAAATTACTTGACAAAAAGTATTGGTACTTGTACTCATTCTTAAAAAAGTGGTTTCGGGACAACCCTAGAGGAAAGATTATCATTTTTGGCAGATTTTCATTTCTGTCGTTGCACCCCCCCCCCATTGGGCACATTTTACCTTACTTTCCCTCTCTGTGTGAAATGGGGGAAGATGTCATCACAGAGACAGGAAGTGAAAGGAAATCGCTTCAATGGGGCACAGATGATAAATAAAAACCTGTCAGAGGCTCATACCCCCTCTCCTCTCTATTGAAAAATATATTAAATGATGCCTGGTTTGTTTTAAGGTCAAACTTTAGGAGTTTCAATGTGTATGCAATCAGGCAGGTCCTTGTACTACATGGTTTGGGCAAATCTGAAGGAAAAAATAAGCAGGAAATCTGATTGAGTGTGTATGGGGCTTAAAACGAACTATTCTTAAAAATGTTTTCCCCACTCCTCCTACCTGCCCGGCCTCCCCCATGTATGAAAAGATCTTTATACTTACCTTTTTAAGCCCACTCTGGTCACATGATAACAGAGCTCCGGTTCCCCTGTGTCAGTGAGTTGCAGTTGCAAGGGAAAGGAGGGAACATTGACAACAGCTGGACTATGGAAGTCTATAGGTTTTGTCACGGCCCCTGGTATTTCTACCAGTGTCATGAGCGAGATTCCTAATTGCATTTCAGATACATACTGTTTGTATATCACAGAATGTGGTCAGCAATCCTACTGAAAAACTACAGAATAATAGATTTGTGAGCCCAAATGCTAAACACTAAGCTGAAATCACAGCTTGAAAATATGGCTTCTCACCTCAACATATATTTGTAAAAACATATACAGAAGCAAAGTTTCCAAAATATTACCACACATTGAGCCAATTTACCTTAAAGCTGTATTAAACCCAAAACCAAAAATGTAATACTTTCCAGCTTACCAATCATTAGATGTGGTGGCTGCATTCGTTTTCTTTTTTTAAGGCTTTTTTTCCTCTTTTTTTTCACCTGATGATCTGGCCAGTAACACACCTCCTGTATTAGAGTGCCTCCACATGGATAAGGGAGCACAGGGGCACCTTTGGACAGCAGCATTGTCAGTCTGGGCTAAGGGGAATGTTAGATGGAACCAGGGGTCAGATCCGCCTCCCCACCTCACAAATAAAAAAGTGTATGTGTGTGTATATATAAATATACAGGCATACCCCACTTTTAAGTAGCAATGGGGTTTATTTACTAAAACTAGAAAGTGCAAAATCAGACTCACTTCTGCATAGAGACCAATGAGCTTCCAGGTTTTATTACCAAAGCTTAATTGAACAAGCTGGGGTTAGAAGCTCATTGGTTTCTATGCAGAAGTGAGCCTGATTTTGCACTTTCCAGCTTTAGTAAATAAACCCCATTGTGTACTTAAAAGTGGGGTATGCCTGTGTACACACACACACACACATATATATATATATATATATATATATATATATATATATATATATATATATATATATATATATACAGCATATACAGAAAGTCTACACACCCGTTAAAATGTCAGGTTTCTGTGATGTAAAAAAAATGAGACAAAGATAAATCATTTCAGAACTTTTTCCACCTTTAATGTGACCTATAAACTGTACAACTCAATTGAAAAACAAACTGAAATCTTTTAGAAGGGGGAAGTAAAACTAAAAAACTAAAATAATATGCCTATATAAGTGTGCACACCCTCTTATAACTGGGGATGTAGCTGTGATCAGACTTAAAGGGGTTGCATGGGTTTGTTTTTTTTTTTTTTTTAAATACCAAATATGTTATACTTACCTTCACTGTGCAGTTCGTTTTGCACAGTGGCCCCGATCCTCCTGTTCTGCGGTCCCTCGGCAGCTGTCTTGGGTCCTCCCCGCAATAGCTAACCCTACTCTGGGAAGCTCTATCCTGAGGGGGTTAGCTTGTGGGCGCGGTCCCTGTCATACACACTGCGTCCAAAGACACAGAGTGTATGACTCGGTCCCGCCCCCCCCCGGCGGCCGCGTCATTGGATGTGATTGACAGCAGTGTGAGCCAATGACTGCACTGCTATCAATCTATCCTATCTATCCAATCAACAGCCAGACTCAGTGGAGAAAAGGACACCAGGGGACGTGCACAGCTAGGTAAGTAAACGGGGGGCCGTCATTGCCAGGTGTTTTTTTTGCCAGGTGAAAAAACACAAACATTTACAACCCCTTTAAGCAATCACATTCAAAATCATGTTAAATAGGAGTCAGTAAACATTTTCCATCATATAAAGTCCCAATGATTAACCCCAAATAACGTTCAGCTGTTCTAGTAGGTCTTTCCTGACATTTTCTTAGTCGCATCGTACAGCAAAAGCCATGGTCCACAGAGAGCTTCCAAAGCATCAGAGGGATCTCATTGTTAAAAGGTATCAGTCAGGAGAAGGGTACAGAAGAATTTCCAAGGCATTAGATATACCATGGAACACAGTGAAGACAGTCATCATCAAGTGGAGAAAATATGACAAAACAGTGACATTACCAAGAACTGGACGTCCCTTCAAAATTGATGAAAAGACGAGAAGAAAACTGGTCATGAAGGCTGCCAAGAGGCCTACAGCAACATTAAAGGAGCTGCTGGAATATCTGGCAAGTTCTGACTGTGTGGTACATGTGACAACAATCTCCCGTATTCTTCATGTCTGGGCTATGGGGTAGAATGGCAAGGCGGAAGCCTTTTCTTACGAAGAAAAACATCTAAGCCCGGCAACATTTTGCAAAAACACATCTGAAGTTTCCCAAAAACATGTGGGAAAATGTGTTATGGTCTGATGAAACCAAGGGTGAACTTTTCTGCCATAATTCCAAAAGATATGTTTGGTGCAAAAACAACACTTCACGTCATCAAAAGAAAATCATACCCACAGTGAAGCATGGTGGCATGCTTTGTGACTGTTTTGATTCAGCTGTAACAGGGCCTTAAAGCGGTAGTAAACCCGCAAATTATTATTTTTTTTTTAACACCTGCAAAGCAAAAGGCATAATGAGCTAGTATGCACCGCATACTAGCTCATTATGAAATACTTACCTTAGAACGAGCCCCCGACATCTGGCCCGATCCACGCCGAGGGAGCTGACATGCTCCCTCTGCGTTTCTTCCAATATCGTCACTCCCGCGCATGCGCGCGGGAGATTTCATTCCGGCCGGTCGGCCACTGCCGGATTTTCAGGCCGAGAATCCCCTTGTGCGCATGCGCCGCTGCAGTCAGCGGCGCATACCGAGGGGAATATCTCCTAAACCGTACAGGTTTAGGAGATATTTTTTTTTACCTACAGGTAAGCCTTATTATAGGCTTTCCTGTAGGTAAAAGTTAAAAAATTGAGTATACAACCACTTTAATCAAGGTAGAGGGAATTATGAACAGTTTCAAATACCAGTAAATATTGACACAAAACCTTCAGGCTTCTGCTAGAAAACTGAACATGAAGAAGAACATCATCATTTCAGCATGACAACAACCCAAAGCATACATCCAAATTAACAAAGGAATGTCTTCACCAGAGGAAGAATAACATTTTGGAATGGCCCAGCCAAAGCCCAGAACTGAATCTGATTGAAAATCTGTGGGCTGTTCTAAAGAGGGCTGTGCACAGGAGATGCCCTCGCAATCTTACTGATTTGGAGTGTTTTTGCAAAGAAGAGTGGGCAAATATTGCCAAGTCAAGATGTGCCATGCTGATAGACTCATACCCAAAAATACTGATCGCTGTAATAAAATCAAAAGGTGCTTCAACAAAGTATTAGTTTAAGGGTGTGCACACTTATGCAACCATATTATTTTATTTTTTATTTTTACTTCCTTCCACCTAAAAGATTTCAGATGATTTTTAAATCGGGTTGTACAGTTTATAGGTCACGTTAAAGGTGCAAAAAGTTCTGAAATGATTTATCTCTGTAGACTTTTTATATCCACTGTATATATATATATATATATATATATATATATCTATATATACAGTGGATATAAAAAGTCTACAGAGATAAATCATTTCAGAACTTTTTATATATATATATATATATATATATATATATATATATATATATACGTACTCCTTTTTTAACAAATAAAGTGCAATATTTATTGTAAAGTGCCAGTTTACACCTCCGAAATTCACATGCATTAAATAAATATAGAACAGATGTAACAACAAAATAACTGAACCTGTATGCTATGCTATACTAACAAAAAAACACCACAATGTGTGATAATGGTTCTCTCGCAGGGAATTTCTAAAACAAGTTGCAATGACTGGGGCCCCTTTTGCACTATGTCTCTATGCAGGGTATTTCTGAGGTCTGGGGGCCCCTCCTGCACTATGTTTTAATGCAGGCTGTGATATGTGGGGCCCTTCCTGCCCCAAGGTGTCTGTGCACATGTGTTGGTCTGTGCAGAGGAGTGAAGCTAGGAGTGCTGAGTGTACTGGCCCGGGGCCCCTCTCCTCAGGCTGCCTGTATTGATTGTGCAAAGTGGGGCCCAGGCCCCGGGCCGCTCACTTCTCAGTACCAATCAAATTCAGCCTGATCAGTGCCCATCAATGCATTCTAATCAGTGCCCATCAATGCAGCCTCATCAGTGCCCATCACATGCGGCCTGATCAGTGCCAATCAAATGCAGCCTTGCCAGTGCCCATCAAATGCAACCTTACCAGTGCCCAGAAATGCGGCCTCATCAGTGCCCAGCAATGTAGCCTTACCAGTACCCAGTAATGCATCCTGATTAGTGCCCAGCAATGCCGTCTTACCAGGGCCCAGCAATGCAGCCTTGCCTGTGCCCAGCAAATGATGCATCATCAGTGTCCATCAATGCAACCTTACAAGTGCACATCATTGCAGTCCTACCTGTGCCCAGCACATGCAGCCTCATCAGTGCCAAGCAATGGAGCCTGACCAGTGCCCAGCAATGCAGCCTCATCAGTGCCCAGCAATGCAGCCTGATCAGTGCCCAGAAATGCAGCCTTAGCAATGCAGCCTGATCAGTGTCCAGCAACCCAGCCTTACCAGTGCCCAGCAATGCAGCTAGATCTGTGCCCAGCAATGCACCCTTACCAGTGCCCAGCACTGCAGCCTGATCAGTGCCCAGCAATGCAGCCTTACCAGTGTCCAGCAAAGCAGCTTTACCAGTGCCCAGCAATGCAGCCTAATCAGTGCCCAGCAATGCAGCCTGATCAGTGCCCAACTGCCCATCTATGCAGTCTGATCAGTGCCCAAACCTTCAGCCTAATTAGTACCCATCCACGCAGCCTTGCCAGTGTCCATCCATGCAGCCTTACCAGTGATCATCCATGCAGCCTTACCAGTGTCCAGGAATTCAGCCTGATAAATACCCATCCATGCAGCCTTACCAGTGCCCACCCATGCATCCTCATCGGTGCCTATCCATGCAGCCTCATCAGTGCCCATCCATGCAGCCTGAGCAGAGTCTGTCAATGCAGCCTGATCAGTGCTCAGCAATGCAGCCTGCTCAGTGCCCATCAAATGCAACCTTACCAGTGCCCATCAAATGGGGCCTGCTCAGTGCCCATCATTGCAGCCTTGCCAGTGCCCATCAAATGCAGCCTTGCCAGTTCCCATCAAATGCAGCCTTACCAGTGCCCAGCAATGCAGCCTGATAAGTACCCATCCATGCAGCCTGATCAGTGCCCATCCATGCAGCCTTACCAGTGCCCATCAATGCAGCCTTATCAGTGCCCATCCATGCAGCCTAAGCAGTGCCTGGCAATGTAGCCTGATCAGTTCCCAGCAATGCAGCCTTGCCAGTGCCCAGCAATTCAGCCTGATCAGTGCCTATCCATGCAGCCTGATCAGTGTCCATCCATGCAGCCTTAACAGTGACCATCCATGCAGCCTTACCAGTGTCCAGCAATGCAGCCTGATAAATACCCATCCATGCAGCCTTACCAGTGCCCATCCATGCATCCTCATCAGTGCCCATCCATTCAGCCTCATCAGTGCCCATCCAAGCAGCCTGAGCAGAGCCTGTCAATGCAGCCTGATCAGTGCTCAGCAATGCAGCCTGATCAGTGCCCATCAAATGCAGTCTTACCAGTGCCAATCAAATGTGGCCTGATCAGTACTCATCAAATGCAGCCTTACCAGTGGCCATCAAATGTGGCCTGATCATTACCCATCATTGCATCCTTGCCAGTGCCCATCAAATGCAGCCTTGCCAGTGCTCATCAAATGCAGCCTTACCAGTGCCCAGCAATGCAGCCTGATAAGTGCCCATCCATACAGCTTGATCAGTGCCCATCCATGCAGCCTTACCAGTGCCCATCAATGCAGCCTTATCAGTGCCCATCCATGCAGCCTGAGCAGTGCCTGTCAATGCAGCCTGATCAGTTCCCAGCAATGCAGCCTTACCAGTGCCCATCCATGCAACCTTACCAGTGCACATCCATGCATTCTCATCAGTGCCCATCCATGCAGCCTGATCAGTGCCCATCCATGCAGCCTGATCAGTGCTTGTCAATGCAGCCTGATTAGTGCTCAGCAATGCAGCCTGATTAGCGCTCAGCAATGCAGCCTTATCAGTGTCCAGCAATGCAGCCTGATTAGTGCCCATCCATGCAGCCTTACCAGTGCCCATCCATGCAGCCTTACCAGTGCCCAGCAATGCAGCCTGATCAGTGCCTATCCATGCAGCCTTACTAGTGCCCAGCAATGCAGCCTTATCAGTGCCTATCCATGCAGCCTGATCTGTGCCCATTCATGCAGCCTGATCAGTGCCCATCCATGCAGCCTTACCAGTGCCCATCCATGCAGCCTTACCAGTGCCCATCCATGCAGCCTCAGCAGTGTCTGGATGGGTCTTTTCTTTTAATTTGCCAGGATTGGATCAGTGTGCCCCCTATCACTGGAGTCTAGGAGGCGGGACATTGTTACAGCAGCCGCTGGAGGAGGAGGACAGAGGGAGGGGATGGGTGCATCTGGATGACACCCCCCAATGTGAGGCACCCGGGGTGGACTGCCCCCTTGTTGGCACAGACGCCCTCCCCTTCCCCCACACCCACACTGCCTGCCACAGCTCACAGTCCTGCAGGACGCAGTTGCTAATGGGAATGGTGTTCCTGCTGTGGAAAAAGTACAGGAACGTCATTCCCATGAGTTCCTGTAGGACTCCAACCCTGGATGGAACAGCAGATTTAGATACACTAACAAATTGAAGCCAAACTCTAGTTCACACTTTTGAATCAGTTATAGCAAACATTTTTTTTCCCTTGGAATGAATGTTTTACATAAATAAAAGATGATCAGTAGTAAATGGTTTGTCTCATGCCTGTAAAGCTTAAAAAAGAAAACAAATGCAGAAATCACATTTAAAAATCCATGAGCTGCAATATAATAAATGTTAGCTTTTGGGTTTAATACTGCCTTAAGATGTCAACATTTAAAAATCGATTATTTTTGGTCTCATCGCCAGCTGAATACATTGGGCATCACTGTTCTAATCCCCCCTCCTGTAATGTAAAATGACTTTTTTTTCATGATTTTACTTTTTCCTTTCCATTTTTGGTCCGCCTTTCCCCAGGCCGTCATTTCTTGGTGAGAATGACGTTTCCTCCACTTCAAAGCCTCCTGGGATATGCATAACACATCTATAAATTGAGGGCGTAGACAGCTCAGCCATCCATGTGTCTTTCTTTCATAGATCACATTTCATTCATCGAAGCTGCAGTATGGTTTCTATGATAGGCGGTGCTGGCTGGAAAGGGTGGGCACAGTCGGGTACACTTGCTGAGGTCCTGTGACAACCCCTTAGTCCTTTTAACCCCCATCACCCCAAAACATTACAGCATTAGGAGTGGAGGGGCATAGACAAAGGAGGATTTCACCTAATAGTGGAGACATCAGCACAAGGGACAAATCCTACTCACTGTACATTATGTCCATTGTGCTAATTTGTTTTGTTTTTTATTTTGGTTGCACTTAGACTTTAACACAATACATGTTAACACACAAAATACTGCACATTAATTTGTGTGTGGTAATCCACTACGAATGTGCACAGTGTGAAGCGGGACCACAAAGCGACACTTTTTGAACAGGTGACTTTGGCCCAGACAGCAATAGAAACAGAAATATAGAAACAGAAAGTCCACACTCCAAATATAGTAAAAGGGTTTTTTGCTGGAGTTCTTTTAATAACGCTACCGGTCCAGAGTCTATTAAAGCTGGCTAGTTTTTTAAGGTAACATTACAATTTCCATATTTCTACCCTGACAAATTCCTTTTAAACAAACTGGGATTTTTTTTATGTTTTAAAAAAAAAAACATTCAACTCCAAGTTCAGGAGTTTCTTGAATCTAATGACAGCTCTTACATATTAAAGAAATAAAAAATGTTTATAAAAATGTAAATAAATAAAAATTTGAGAGTGACAGTGCGTGTATGAGCTGGTCTGCCCAATACAAAAATCAAGAAAAAAATAGAGAAAGCCTAGTGCATATTAAACGGCAACACCCCTCAGGAATGTGAGGATAGACCAGACAGTATTTAAAAAGATATTTTATTTAATTATATAAAAAAAAAACTACTATCCTACTATGTAATAATTTTTTTGATATAATTAAATAAAATATCTTTTTAAATACTGTCTGGTCTATCCTCACAATCCTGAGGGTTGGTGCCGTGCAATATGCACTAGGCTTTCTCTCTTTTTTTTGCTCTTACATATTAACAGTGCCAATGTGGAATATCCCTTCAAATGAAAAATGAAACAATTAAATAAAGCATAATAAAAATTGAATACAGTTTCACTTATTTATGACATTGGGGTTTCCTCTTGCTATCATATAACATTGCGAGCTAGCAATAAAAGAGCAAGTGTGCTGTTAACAATAATGCAGCCGCCCTTGCTTTGATGTACTCGGCCATAATAGGTTTTCTTTTACCTTGATGAATTGTTTCTAAAGGAAGTCGAAATAAAAAAGCATGTAGCGGATGCCTATTGGCACTACTGGGACCTTCTATAGGTATGGAAGATCAGTTAACACATTTCTTTCCTTTCCCTTTCTTTGTTTGTTTGATCCTTGTAGACAGGTGCTGCTGTGTACTATGGCGTGTACCTTACCCCCTCCCTCCTTCTCTTAGCGACACTTTTTATGGGTATCCAATCCCTGACTGCCACAAATTCTATCACCGCTATAAATCATTAATCGGATATAATGGTTAGAACTGAGCATTCTATGTCTATCACTACGGTGCTCAAATATTTGATATAGTACCACTTACACCTTGTTTGCACAGTTGCTTTTACCACCTGCATATGGAAGAATAGTTACTGTGTCAGTATGTGAAGAAGAATAGGCAGGCACGTGTAATTGTAAATAATGTGTGTGTGGCTGTTATTTATCCAGGTAGTAGGTATATGTTTACCTTCTACATCAAGTCCAAACACTAGCTTAGGTGAGATTAGATCTGAAAAATCCTATCCAGTAGGTCTATTGGGGATTTGATAACTACTGACTTTTTGTACATTGTCCAGGGGACATTTTACACATGCAGCGGGCCCAAATAGACTGAATTGCCAATGTTGAGAATTTTCCAAAATGTGTACGTGTATGTATAGCCAAAACTTTTTTATGGATAGAGTAGGGAAAGGTTGAAACCCTGTCATTTTCTTTCTGTTTGTTTTCCAGTGGCAGTGCTGGGACAGGCTCGTCCAGAGCAAGGCTGCTGAACTGCGCTCCCATCTCCCAGTGCTACATTGCATGATGTATCGTGTGGTGCACCTTCTCCCCCCTTTGCTCCAGCTGCCTATAGTTGACATGGAAGGTGTACTGTGCCTGCATGGCCATTTGCTTGCTTTCTAGCAGCTGGAGGTGGGTTGATGCACATGCTTGGTGTGTTTATTTGTCAGCTGTGGCTGATTGGGGTGATGGTGTGGGGGTGTGATGGCAATAGTCAGAGCAGGCGTCGGCTCATAGCAGGGAGGCCTCGTTGTTCTAGTTGGTCACCACTTACCTGGAGCATGCATACAGTGCATCGTCCTTCCTGCCAACCCCTCCCTATTTTGGAAAGTTAGGGAATTCCCCTATTAGACAGTTGTCACAGAAATAGGTGTCCACATTAGAGGATTTACTCTGACCTCTTGTTCTGCTTATATAATAGGTCAGTGAGCTCATACGCATCCTTAGTGGTGACCGCTAATTGCTAAATCATAACTCCCAACTTTCTGAGATGACAAAGAGGGACAAATTTAATCACAAAGAAGTCAAAGGATACCTTTTCGACTCTAGTTATGTGGACCAAAAATAAATAAAATGCAAAAAAAATTCATAACTGCAACTGCTTTTTTAACATTACTCTTTTATACCGTATTTCAAAAATAGCAAATGCAATCATTTAGAAGTTGTATGCAAGGTTTAGTTTATTATAACAAATTTGGTGGTTAAATAGTCCTTTTTTTTTATAGAGATCTATATATCAGACAGAAAATAGGACACCAAAACAGGAATGGGACAGAGAGATTTTTTTTCCCAAAAAAGGGGCAATCCTTCTAAATGAGGGACAGGTGAGAGCTAAGACTACATTTTTAATTAGTCAGCAGTTACTAAAAAGTGGGATCCAAATAGTGAAATATTATATCTATTTTACATTAAAATGTTAACCGATTTAATCTCCAGATAACAAAAATACATTATAGCACAAGACTGAAACCTATCCTCCTTTTTGCATGGGCATCAAATAGAAAATCTGGTAATTCATATCTGTCTACATCTCTCTATGCATTTGGGATTTTTTTTTTTAAAGTTACAATCATTCCAAATAAGGGACAGGCGGGAATTATAGCTAAATTAATAATTAGTTAGGAATTGCAGGTTAATAAAAAAAATGTATTCATATAAAATGTTTGCTTCAATCTAAAAAGACATATTTAAAAACTGAGTTTCAAGTAGTTAAATATTAATAATATTGCTTATTTTGTCTTATTAATACTGAAATCTATCCTCTATCCTATTTTTTTAAAAGATACAATCATTCTAAATGAGGACTAGACGGGAACTATGGCTAAATTAAAATTAGTTAGGAATTGCAGATTAATAAGATTTTTGCGTCAAACTAAAAAGACATATTTAAAGAGTGAGTTTCAAGTAAAATATGAATCTTTTTTTTTAATTAATATTACTCATAGAACCTTATCCCCAAATAAAAAGTAATACTATACTAAGAATGTACTAATGTTCTCCCTATTGTATGGATGGCAGAAAGAAAATATGGTCAGTCATATCTGTCTGCATGTCTCTATCAGAAAGTAATCCCTTGTTTACTTTAGGCCCCGTGAAAAGTAATGTTTTGTCACCGGATGCTTGTAAAAGAAAGGAAAAAAACATGGACACAAAAGACAACTCTCTGCCACGCTTCACAGTGTTACATAGGGTTAAATCATTCTCAGAGGTTATAACAAAAATACCTATTAGTGAAAAATAATACGATACATTCAACTTACCCAAGCAATGCTCTTTCTCCCTCTAATCTTTCAGCAGAACCCAGGGGAGGCTAAAGTTTAGATCAGTCTATTCTCCAAAAGAACTTTGATTTGCTATTAAATTCCGCCTAATGAAGATGGCTTTGCCATCTCACGTTCATCAACAGGCTATTTGGGGAACAATACAAGACCTGCATTGCATAAAGGGACATTGTTTCTTTTCTTATTCGCAGGTACATCATTTGAGTCAACTCACATGCAAATTTAAAGTTAGCAAGCCCTTGTCATATACAGGTACCTGTTGAGCACAAATTATTACCCTCCAGGGTCTTCAGTATTCAAGGTAAAACCTGAAAGGTTAGATGGTCTCCTTCGTTTTTGAATTGTGTTACACTTCCTGTTAGTGTTGTTCATTAAGACAGCAACAAACTGTCAAAGAAAGGAGAGTTATGTGACAATGTGATCTTTACTTGACTAAGATTTGAAATGTATGTTTTCGTATAGGCTTACTTTGTTGAATTTAAAGGAAACCAGTTATGAGGTAGTTATGGAGGCTGCCATTGTTGACCTATTGTGGACACCCTAGTAGACTGGCAGTTAGGTTGACCCTCTGAGTTACCTCCTGGGCTGGGTCACTGGCCTTAGACAAGTATGCAGATTACATAAAAGTGGACTTGCCCAGGTCAGTAACTCAAAGTATTGAAGCCATTGGATCAGCTTAACTGTTTAACTGCTGACTTTTGAAGGAGATTTTAACAATGGCAAAATTAGCATCATGTTTAATTACTGGCGAACATCTAGTTTTCTAAATTTAGTTACTGGAAGTAATACTCAGCTGTAACATTATATATGTATTGTAGATGTCAGAGAAGTTGTATGCACAGTCATGCATGAAGATGTGCGCAAAAATGTACATATGCTAATAACAATTCTTGTATGAGAACCAGACATTCCCTAACACGCGCGCATGTGCAATATAATTCTTTTTTTTTTTTTTAACAAAGATTTTTATTTATGTTTAAAAAAAAAAAGAAAAATAGAAAACAGACATGCGTCAGCAGGGTACATACATACTTTGAGTAGACAGATAATCAAATTGCATCACATAAAGAGTACAGACAGTTCTTAACAGTGTGTAGAGTCACTAATCATTGCAGTATAGAATACAGAACCTCCCCAAGACCTCCCCCCGCATTAAAAAAAACCACAGAAAATAACAAAAAAGGGACCCACCCCCCCACCCCCCACTCCCCCTAGCCTAAGCAATGGTCAAATGCTTCGCCTCAACCCATGCCGCCCAAATCTTTCCGAATTTCCCAGGGCAGTTCCTGCCCAGATACGTGAGTTTGTAAAGCGGCAAAGCCGCGTTCACCAGGGACTGCCACAATTGTTTAGTAGGAGGGAGAGGTTGATTCCATTGCAATAGTATTGCTTTCCTCGCGTAGAGTGTAGTGTAGAAAATAAACAGTTTCTTCCCCCAGCCTATTTCCAAAAAATCACAGATACCCAGTAGGAGAGGTAGCGGGCTAAGTGGGATCGTAAGCTCCCCCACAGCATTAATGTCGGCCAGGACTCCCTTCCAAAATCCCACTACCCCAGGGCAGGACCACACCATGTGAAAAAAGTCAGAATCGTCTTTGTTGCATCTAGGGCAGGTAGTCAATCGGTCAGGGTAAATCCTTGCCAGGCGTGCCGGTGAAAAGTATACCCGGTGGAGGAACTTCAATTGTATAAACCTGTCCCTTGCAGAAATCGCCAGGGTCAGGTATTGCTGTATACCCTCCTCCCAGTCCTCCTCAGTAAGCTCCGGAATGTCACTGTGCCAGAGCTCAAACAAATGGGAGATCCTAGTCTCGTCCTGTACAGTCAGCGCGGTATATATCGTGGACAGTGTGCGCGTCCCTCCCCCCGCAGACCCAAGCGCTTCCTCCACTACAGACACCCCCAGAGTCACTCTAGATGGGAATTGAGACCGGAAGGCGTGTCGCAACTGCAGAAATCTGAAAAACATATGAATCGGGAGGTCTCTGGCCTGTTTAATAGCATCAAAGGAAAGTAGCTGCCCCTGAGATACTATGTCCCCTAGTGTTGTAACTCCATGCCTGGCCCAAACAATCGGATCAGGGATGGACTGAAAATGGGGCAAGCGGGGGTTCCCCCAGAGGGGAGTCCCCGGGGCCCACACCCCTGCGCCCACCAACTTTTTGTTCACCAGTTCCCATATCTTAAGAGTCGTGCGCATCGGAAGAGTTATCCCGGGGTTGGATCGGGGTCCCCTATGGATCAGGTTCCTGAGTTCCGCATAAGAGCCCAACAACGCCGCCTCCAACGAGGATGCAGGGTTGACTGGGCCCTCGGAGAGCCACCACCTAATAGTCACCAGGACTGCCGCCTGGCAGTCCTGGTAATACTGGTAGTAATACTTCAGGAAACAGGGCAGTGCCAAACCGCCACGCACAAGGGGCCGCTGGAGGGTTGTTCTAGCTATTCTAGGGGGCTTACCATTCCAAACGAAGGACGAGATAATGCCATCCAGTTTCCTAAAGAATCTAAGTGGGATGTGGACTGGGGTCTGGCGGAAGAGGTAGGTAAACCTAGGAAGAACCGACATTTTAATTAAATTGACCCGTCCCACTGGCGAAAGCGGTAAGGACCTCCACACAGTACACCTCTGGGCCAGCTGGGTGACCACCGGACTTAGGTTAAGGGTAATAAATTGTTTCAAGTCTCTGTGTATTTCCACTCCCAGATATTTAAATTGAGAAACCCTCTGCAGTTGCCCATCCACCCGGGAAACACCCGCATCGTCATGTAGTGGAAATAAAATCGATTTCGCCCAATTTATTCGTATACCCGAGAACTGTCCAAACCGGTCGATATGCGACAATGCCGCCTGTAGGGAGGCCCCGTCATCCCTGAGATACAACAAGGTATCATCAGCGTATAACGACACCTTTTCCTGCAAAGGACCCCGGACAATACCCCGAACCTCAGGAGAGGAGCGGAGGAGAGCCGCCATAGGTTCAATTGCCAGTGCAAAAAGCCCCGGGGACAGGGGGCACCCCTGCCTGGTTCCCCTGTGGAGGGGAAAGAGCGGGGAGAGGACCATGCCCGTGCGCACCCTAGCTGTGGGGGCCCTGTACATTGCCCTGATCCAGGAGATAAAGGCTGGACCGAATCCAAACCTCCGGAGGACTGCCCACAAATAGTCCCACTCCACGGAGTCGAAAGCCTTCTCCGCGTCTAGGGAGGCCACAACCTCCTCCCCGCCTTCTGCATCCCCCGAGGCCAAGACAGTGAAAAGCCTGCGAATATTAATATCTGTCCCCTTCCCCGGCATAAAGCCAGACTGATCCTCATGGATCAAGGTAAGTATAACCTCATTCAGTCGCCTGGCAAGGATTTTGGTCAGCACTTTCGCGTCCGAGTTGAGCAGGGAGATAGGTCGGTATGACGAGCACAGCTGGGGGTCCTTCCCAGGCTTAGGGATCACCACTATAATGGCTTGTGCCATAGATGGAGGGAGATCTCCCTCCCGGAGGGACGCGGTAAGCATGTCGTGCATTCTAACTGTCACCTCCTCCAGGTAGTGTTTATAGAATTCCGGGGTATCCCATCCTCCCCAGGGGTCTTCCCCGGCTGCATGGACCCCAGTGCGAGTCGGACCTCTGCCAGAGTGATCGGGGAGTCTAGGCCATCCCTGGCCTCAGAGGTAAGGGTAGGGAGTGTCACCCCCTCTAAAAAAGCACTTAACTCCTGCGTTGAGTACCGCACCCTAGATGAGTAAAGGGTGGAGTAAAACTCTGCAAAGCAAGCATTAATGGCAAGGGGATCCGTCACCAATGTCCCAGCACTATTCTGTATTCGAGGGATAGTGGAGATTGGGGCCTGCTCCCTAGAGATCCAGGCCAACAACCTCCCCGTCTTTTCGCCCTGTTCAAAAATCCTCTGCGTCTGAGCCAGGTGACGTTTGTTTGTCTTAGCCACCCTAAGCAGCACCACCTCTCGGTACGCTACTTTCATATCCTGAGCCGTGAGCGGGTTAGCCGTGAGGGTGAATCGGGTCTCCAGGTCTTGGGCCCTGGCTTCTGCCTCCTCTACCGTGATCCTATCATTCCTACGCTCCCGACCAATGGAAGAAAGGTAACACCCCCTCATATAGGCCTTGAAGGCATCCCAAACCATCCCCTCAGAAGCCGTTCCTACGTTTGAGGCCCAGAATCCCCGGATTTCACCGCCCATCTCAAAAGCAATAGTGGGGTGTTCAATCCAGTACCTTGACAATCGCCAGAGTCTATCCCGCTGAGGGGTAGAGGTCTGCAATGTACACAGCAGTGGGGAGTGGTCAGAGATGCCCCGAGGAAGTAACTCTATTCCAAGAACCCTGGGAAGCATGGGGGCACCAGCGTAAACAAGGTCAATAAGGGAGAGTGTGTTGTGGGAGGAGGAGTGGCACGTAAACCGGCGATCTGATGGGTGTTTCCACCTCCAGACATCCTCCAGCCCAAACACCTGTGCCCAGCGAGAAACTGGAGAGTCTGTGGCCCGGTCAGGCGTCAACCTATCCAGGGAAGGATTAGGAGGAATATTAAAGTCCCCTGCTATAACCACATTATCAGTATAAAATTGGGCGATCAGGGCAGTCAATTTATGTAGTAAAGACAGATCCGCAGGAGGAGGCATATAGAGACCCACCAGCACCATCTCTATCATATCTATTGTGGCGTGCACCAGCACGTATCTCCCGTCCTTATCTGTAACAATATCAAGAGGCTCAAAATTCAGGAACTTATGGACCAAGACGCTAACCCCCCGGGCATAGCCGGAATATGTGGCATGATAGTGGTATCCCACCCAGGGCCTCTTCAAGCCCATAATCCTTCCCCCCACTAGATGTGTCTCCTGAAGGATACAAATATGCGGAGCATATTTTTTCATGTAGTCAAAAACAAGAGAGCGTTTAATCCTCTGGTTAAGCCCCCTAACGTTCCAGGAGAGGATCTTCAGCGGAGCCATAACCTGGAAGGGCAGGGGGGACCAACGGATATGACCGCCCGACCAGGGTCAAGGCACAAATATCTCAGCTTAAGCAATGCAATGATATACCCTGTACATTCGTTATAGTAGCGTTGTCCACAACAGAAAACATATAAGCATGTAACAAAAAAACAACAAAAAAACTGAAAAAAACAGAACTCCCCTCCCTTCCCACCCCACACCCCAGAAAAACAGCCCCAGGGTGTTTGAGAACCCAAACCAAACGTAATTAAACCCATTTAAAGGAGAGATCTCCCGTGGGGGCGGTGCGTATCAACCAGCACACCTAGGACAGAGTCTCCTGCGCAGAGTAAACAGACTCCAGCGCAGCCGCTTCCTGGAGGCAAAAACAAGTTAAAGGGGAACAAGCAATAGTATAGATGACGCCTCAGATTGAAGTACAAAGTTCTCTTGGAGTGTTCCAAGGGCCCATTCTTAGTTGCAACTCGTCCAGCAAGAAGGAGACAAAAACCAAATAAAAAAAAAACAAAAATTTGGAAGAAAAAAGAAAAAGGTTAAGAGGATAAAACAAAATCAGGGGGAAGAAAAAAAAGGGGGGGTACAGCTCCGAGATCCAGGGCCGTCGGAGTATCGGGGTCCAGCATCCCCGGTACAGTATGTCCACGTCCAGAGATAATCATACAAACCCCCCCAGGCATAAGCTAGGGGAGAAATAAGGCCATAAGGCCCGTAAGACAGTAATATAGACCCCCCCCCCAGGAAGCATCAGAACATCAGGACAGCTCCTCGCCCCCTTCCCAAAACTACTAATGGGAAGGAGGGGGGCACTCCAACCGGAGCTCCAAGTTCAGAGACGAAGGGACATAGTTGGGGGGGGGGGGGAACTGATCCGCTTACCGCTGGGCAAAGCTGGTGATGCGTGTGGACCTCAGTCAGGTAATCTCCATCCAGGGTTATCCTTGCCGGGGAAGGGAATCGATCCACTTGGAGGCCTCACTCGGGTAGGTAAAGAAACGAACGGATTCTCCATCAAGCACTCTGAGTTTCGCGGGGAACATCATGTTGTACTTGAGACCTTTGGTGCGCAGCTGGGCCTTGACTTGGTCGAATGTCCTGCGTTGCCTCTGCGTCTCCACGGAATAATCAGGAAAGAGCATTAATTTAGCATTTTCAAAGCGCAGGTCGCCCACCTTCCTCGCCTCCCGGAGAACCAGATCTCTATCTGAAAAGTTCAGAAGGCGGAAAATAAACGTGCGCGGCGGGGCTCCCGGCGGGCCACAAACCGACGGCATTCTATGCGCTCGTTCCACGACAAAGTGAGGAGAGAACACAGCGAGCGGGAGAAGTGTGTGTAGCAGACGTTCGGTAAAGGCTTCGGTGTCACGGTCCTCCGACCCCTCCGGCAGGCCCACCAACCGCAGGTTGTTCCTCCTATTCCTGTTCTCCTGGTCCTCTGCCCTGGATTCCAGTGCCCTCACCCTCACCTGTAGGGTGCGGAGGGAGGCATCATGGTCGCGGGTAACATCTTCCACGTCGCCAACCCTCCGCTCCGCCTCGGTAAGCCGCTCCCGGTGCTTATCCATATCCCGCCGGAGAAGCCCCATGTCGAGCTGTATCTGCTCTATCTTAGTGGTTAGGGTAGTCTGGCAGCCTGTAATCGCTTGCATAAGAGCCTGAAATTGTTCAGCACCCAGCGGTGGCGTGTTCGCTTGGTCCGTCTGAGACACCATGTTGGTGTAGGCCTGCCCGCGTGCCGCGCGGGTCTGTAGCGGGGTTCCCGGTGCTGTGTGCTTCTTCCTATGGGAACCGGAGCTGCCCCTGCGCATCCCCGAACCTCACCACAGCTTCACCGGCCCAACAGGATAGGTATATGTCCCTAAATGCCGGATAAATAGCCTGCCAGGTGCGGAGCTCTCTTCCAACACGTCCTAGCTGGTTGCCATCTTGGCCACGCCCCCCGGAATATAATTCTTGAGTTACAACTAGACATGCCCTAACTCGCCTGTGTGTTAGCGTGAGTGTGCCTGAATACTGGGTGCTCACTTCCCTATTTAAAGAGGATTGCTGAGTGGTTGTCAGTTTCTTCCATTTTGGACCTGATCCTGTACTCCCCAGCTTGTCTTAACCCTGATTGTTCCTGATACCCGGTTGCTGATTCTGGGTTGTTACCTGACTCTACCTTCTGCCTGCTGTTTTGATACCTTCTCTGCTAGCCCAATATTGACCCCTGCCTGGCCCTGACTTTGCTTTGGTTCCTGTATCTGCACCTCTGCTGCCTGGCTGATACTACTCTTGCCTGCTTGACCACTCAAGATCCTGCATCTGCCTGTTTGCAAACCTGCTTGCTGTCAGTGGTTCCGCACCTGCTGCTGTGTCTCCGCTTCAGCCAGCTCATCAGTCCACCTGCTGCTCGGCACCTTCTGCAAGTTTCATCCAGCCAGGATCACCTACACAGTGCCCGTGCCACTCCATGCCCTGTTATATCCTGTCATTACCTTCAGGCAGGGGCGGATCCAGGGGGGGGGCAACGGGTCAATTGCCCCCTCCGAGAATACCGCCAGCTAATGACAGCACGGCCGGTTCCGCGGGTCCAATCGCGGCCGGTTCCGCGGGTACCCGCGGGCCGGTTCCGTGGGTCCAATCGCGGCCGGTTCCGCGGGTACCCGCGGCCGGTTCCGCGGGTCCAATCGCGGCCGGTTCCGCGGGTACCCGCGGGCCGGTTCCGCGGGTCCAATCGCGGCCGGTTCCGCGGGTACCCGCGGGCCGGTTCCGCGGGTACCCGCGGGCCGGTTCCGCGGGTCCAATCGCGGCCGGTTCCGAGGGTACCCGCGGCCGGTTCCGCGGGTCCAATCGCGGTCGGTTCCGCGGGTACCCGCGCGGCCGGTTCCGCGGGTACCCGCGCTGAGTGGACGGGTGAGGGGGGGGCAGCTGGGCGGCTTAGGAGGGCTGCTGGCCAATCAGGAAGCCAGCAGGCAGGGGAGCAGGGAGATGACATCATCTCTCACTGCCCTGCATCCCTTCAGTTCCACCCTCACTGTGTAGGAAGCTGTGTGCAGCAGAGAGATTGCATCATCTCTCTGCTGCCTATCTTCACTCTGGGACCCAACAAAAGACCACCAGTAGGTGACAATCCGCAGTGTGTGGAAGGCTACCTGGCAAGTGGCAATCCGCAATGTGTGGCAGGCAACGTGGCAAGTGACAATCCGCAATGTGTGGCAGACTACGTGGCAAGTGGCAAGTGGCAATCCGCAATGTGTGGCAGGTGACGTGGCAAGTGACAATCCGCAATGTGTGGCAGGCTACGTGGCAAGTGGCAATCCGCAATGTGTGGCAGGCAACGTGGCAAGTGACAATCCGCAATGTGTGGCAGGTGACGTGGCAAGTGGCAATCTGCAATGTGAGGCAGGTGACGTGGCAAGTGACAATCCCCAATGTGTGGCAGGTGACGTGGCAAGTGGCAATCCGCAATGTGGGTCAGGCAACGTGGCAAGTGACAATCCGCAATGTGTGGCAGGTGACGTGGCAAGTGGCAATCCGCAATGTGTGGCAGGCTACGTGGCAATCCGCATCTGGTGGCAGGCGACGTGGCAAGTGACAATCCGCAATGTGTGGCAGGTGACGTGGCAAGTCACAATCCGCAATGTGTGGCAGGTGATGTGGCAAGTGGCAATCTGCAATGTGTGGCAGGCTACGTGGCAAGTGACAATCCGCAATGTGTGGCAGGTGACGTGGCAAGTAACAATCCGCATTTGGTGACAAGTGACAATCCACATTTGGTGGCAGGCGACATGGCAAGTGACATCCTCAGGGCTCCCACTGATTCTGCAATATGGTGAGTTGAACCATTTAATTTTATATTACAATGTATTAATAGAAATAATGCGCTTCAATCATCCTGACACCATAACAACCATGGTGCCGTAATGATTGAAGTGCCAATACCAGCCATTTCCCATATAAATTGCCCCCCAAAAAACATATTTTATAGAAGTGCCCCTCCCGAGACTAGACTCTGGATCCGCCCCTGCCTTCAGGACACGATGTGTATGGGGAAGAACTCTCGTCAGCTCAGCCTCAACCAGGTATGTGACAGTAGCATGCAAATAGATATAAGTTATTTGTTTCCAAGAAAACACAATTCCAGTATTTTAGTTCAAGCATCTTGATGTATATGGCGCACAAACCATCATATCATATAAACCTGGATTATCAAAGTCAAGAATATGTACCCAACTATGTTGGGAGTTTTTACCTGTTCATAGTGATTTGAGAGATGTAATTGGGATTATATGAAAAATAAAGCCTCTAGTCTACAAAGCATGTTTTGTTCTGAATGGTTTACAGTAATTACTATGTATGTATTAAGACATCAGAAGTATAATACTATGCACACATGGAAATGCAGACTTCATTGTCTATCTGGCCTTTGTGTATTACATTTTATAGGCTGATTAAGAGGACAGCTTAAGGGAGGCATTGGCAGTGAATGCCACAGTAGCATTCAGAACTTCACCAGTTCTAACCCCTCTTTATCCCACATATGTGCACGCATAGGGGTTGATTTACTAAAGACAAATAGACTGTTCATGCAAGGAAAGGTATACTTTGGAAGGGAATTAACCCAGACCTTAGGGAATGCGGTTAAATGTGCAAGGAAAAAAAAAAAAAAATGTTGATTTACTAAAGAGTAGAGAGTGCAAAATCTGGTGCAGCTGTGCATGATAGCCAATCAGCTTCTAATTTCAGCTTGTTTAATTAGAGCGGAGTTCCATCCACTTTTACAACTTTATCTTAAAGTAAAGACCACCACTCATTTTTGAATAACTTACTAACACTACTGAGTGTACTTATGTCCTATCTCGCTGAGGCCCAGGGCGTTATTTCCTCCTGCTCCCCCGCAGCCTTCTGGGACCTGTGTGTGTCCCAGAAGATGATGGGGCCACTCAGAAAGCTCTGCATGACTCACACATGTGCAGTAGTAAACCAGCCTTTTCCCTGAGTTAGAATGGCGGCGACTGCACCCGATCCGGTGGACGGATCGGCCTCAGGGGCCGACAGCTGGGGGGCCTCCGAGAGCTGACATTGCGGGCTCCCTGGACAGGTAAGTGTCCTTATTAAAAGTCAGCAGTTATTAAAAGTTATTCAAAGCTTTTACAGAGAAAACTGGAAGCTGATTGGTTTCTATGCAGAGATGCACCAGATTGTGCACTCTCCAGTTTTAGTAAATCAACCCCACAGGTATTTTTGTTTTGCACATGATTGGATGATAGAAGTCAGAAGGCATTATTATAATTCACTAAGCTCTGGGAAAAATTAGGTTGCAAAGTGCAACTTCCGTTACAAAGTGAGCAGCCTATTGTATTCAGTAATTTGACCTGAATTTGTGAAGGCAAAGGGCTCCTGTGAGATATAGTTCTGGGACATGCCAACACCAATAGAAACTTGGGCTTGCAAGACATTTACCAGCCTAATGATGGGGTAGGAAATACAATTAGATTCTAATGACCAGCACTCAGGAAAAAAAAAAACAGTGTGCCCTTAATAAAAATAACACCCAGCAGCTGGAATAACCTTTTCCACCTGAACAAGTAAATGAATGTGTTAAGCAATACCAGTGCAATGATATCACTACACCAAGCAGTGATAGTATATGATAAAATAAAAATATATCTCAAAAAGCAAAAAAAAAAAAAAAAATGTTTTATATAGTCCTTGTGCCCACAATATAGTGCATATAAACTGTAAGTCTCTACAAAAAGTGTTCACAGTTCGCAAGTATTTCTTCCAACCACTAGGTTTTACCACCATGCAGTACACCACCTGTCGAATGGACTATTACCAGATAATAAGAAGCCTTAAACATCAATGGGTCACGTCAAGCATGATGCGAATGAAAATACGGCTTACGGATGTCTCTCTCCTTTTCTCAGGTCCTCTATCTAGGCATCCATCCATGTCCTGTATCATGCCAAGTATTAAAAGAAAAACCAAAAGACCATGCCCCTAGTGTAGTAAATTTTACCAAATAATCAATTTTTGATTACATAAATCTAAAATACACCAATCTTAACAACCAGTGGGGTGAATGTAGGTGTACATAAATCTTTGACCACTCTGATTCACCACTGTGCAGAAACCCCAAATAATGAGGCCCTTAGATATCAATGGATCATATCAGGCATGATACAATAAAAACATGGCCACCAGGTGTCTCTGTCCTCCCATCTGGTCCACTCTCTAAGCCTCCATCAGTTCCCTGAACCACTTCATTGATATTATAGGGAAAATCAGAATTCCAAGTCCATAGTTTAGAATCCTTAAAAACAGTTTATTAATATAAAATCTGCTTACATGGGTATAAGGTGCGACATTCTTAACAGCGTGTGAGATTGGTAACAACAAATATGGTGGATACCTCACTTCTGATTCCGGTCCAGTGTTTGACGTTAATTCTTCGATGCGTTTCGTTAAAAGTTTCTACTTGCCTGACTTTGGCTAAGTTCAATACCCGAGCCACAGAGCTAAAGCAAGTATGCAGCAAATTAAAGTCAGGGAAAATCCTTAGCTGTATTCTGGTTCCAGAAAAGCAAACCATTACCGAGCCATTACTATTCTCAGAAGCAGAAATGAGAAATGCCATATTGTTGTCCTTACAGCTTTAGTTAAATTATTATTGTTCTCTAAAACCTATGCCCAAGTTCAGCTTTACAAATTTTTGACAACCATTTAAGAAAGCAAGTTACTGCTTAGTAAATCATGTCATCGCATCTCCCAGGAGGATTATGCACTTTCATACATAAACAGAGCAATCATACTCATACTTTGCATATACTATATGGTAGAGGGAGTTTTTTTTTTATTTATTTTTTTATTTATATCAGGAAATGGGTCCACACAGACCAACAGAATACAAACTATCCACATAATTTACAGTTAGCGAGGCAATACATGAAATACAATATCAATACCCTGCTAGCATTATCGCCAAAAAGAATAAACAGCAGTATGTGGAGTTGGGGCTTCACATCATCTTGTGGTCTCACTTCCCAGTTTCTTTTAACTAACTAGGTATCTCTATCGATACCACTTCCAGTGTACGGGGGGGATAGGGAAGCAATGGAGAAGGAAAAACAGAGGGGCGAAGAGAAGAGGGAGTTTTTTAATCTTACGTACATGGTAAATGTTGGGTCACTTGATACAAATGCTTGCTCTAAGACCCCTTTCACACAGGAGGCATTTTTCAGGTGCTTTAGCACTAAAAATAGGGCTTGTAAAGCACCTGAAAAAAGCCTCAGGTGCTATACGAGTGTGAAAGCCCGAGTGCCACTAGCTAGCGGGCGAATAACGCCGCTAAAACTACACCACTAAAACAACGGTAAAGCGCCGCTCTAAATAGCGGCGCTTTACCGCTGACGCACGCGTGCTGGCAGTGTGAAAGTACCATTAGTCATTGATTCACCCAGTGAGGAAAGGATAAAATTGGCAGCTCTAAACATACACCTTTAAAGTAAAGTCAAGAGCTGCAGCTCCCATATTCCAAACCTGGTAGTTTGTTTCCTAAATCCTAGACTCATTTTTAAAGAATTTAAATCATGTACAGTGCTCATTTTGTTCCAGGATCAATATTTTGACCAACTGGAATGAAGCAAAGGTTTTTTTTAATATGAACTGAAACTTTTTTTTAAGTTGATAACTATAATTTTGGAATTATCAATAAAAAATAATCAAACTTGAGTCTACATTTAACTTACAGAAACAGGAAACTACTTCCATACATTGCAAACATATTGTAATATTCATGGGATTTTACTCAAGTGTAGTGCTTTCCAATGAGTTCAGTCCAGCCAGGGATTACTGTTTTAGAGTTTGTTGGCCCACTTTTCAAAAAATAAAAAATAAATTAAAAGCTGGCATACTGTTTTACTTTTTATTTTGTTTTTTTTGGCTGGCTGGGACTGCCCATATCTAATCTGCCACTGATCTTGGTCATTTGGAGATAAAGAAGATAAATGAGAGAGAGCTCTGCTGACTTCCATCATCCAATCGTGTGCAAGCAAAATTACTGTTTTTGTTATTTTCCTTGCATGCGATTGATTGTTCTTTGTAAAGTGAAGCGTTAACTCATTTACTAAGCTCTGGAGCAACTGCACAGTCTATTTGCCTTTAGTAAATCAACCCCATTTGTTTCCACCAAGACTTTTTAAGCCCCTGGCCTCCGGGATTCCAACCTGAATTACAATATTTAGAGAAACCCCAATAAAACTTTTTCTCTGCTCAGAATAGCCATTTTGGAGACCCTAAGTCAGGATCCTTGAAAGCCCAGCCTGCCATTTACCTCTTTTTAACACAATGCCAGTGCTGTCACAATATGTCATGCCCAAGAGCAACATCAGGGTGCACTCTATAGTTTGTCCCTGCTGTCTTGGTCTGTCTACACATACCTTTCCATTGCTAGCTATGAACTTGTAAAGGCTGAGTTCATCTGAAAAAATAATAAAAGCACATACTTTTTCAGGTAAAAAATGTGCATTTATTATTATTTAACACAGGAGCCAGCAAACTATTGCACCCGTGATCAGTGAATTATGTGCAATGTCAGGGTCCTGTACACTCTTCGATAGTCACAAACGCAAAACCTCCTGTACCAGGGAGCAAGTCCACACAGTGGATATTTTTATTTATTTATTTTTTAATTAAACTTTATTTGATTTTAAAGTGTTATAAACCCACATGTAGCAAGTATTTTTTTTTTTAAAAGTACAGCAATATTCATCAAGGCATTTATATAAAATATTCATATGTAGCCTCCCATGACCACCACCCCCACCTCCTCAACCATTGTCTGGCTCTTTTCCTCCTCTTCTTAATCTCCATTTCTACTCTTCCCTTCCAACAGCTATTCTATCAGTTTCTCTGTATACTTCTTGGTTTTCTGAATGAATTTTTCCCAGATACTATTGAATCTTTCTGCTTGGCCCTCATTCCTACTACTAAGATATTCCATTTTAAATATATGATCTATTCTTTCAAACCATTCCTTTATGGTAGGTTTTTTTCCGGGTCTAGCCATTTTTTAGGTATTATCCCTCTCACTGCATTCAATAGATATGGTGTCAGGGTTCTCTTATATTTTTTTTGTACTATTTGTGTTATGGAATAAGCATACCCATGGGTCATTTGGGGTTTCCTCTCCTGCAATTTCCCTCATGTATCTTTGTATTTCCTGCCAATATTCTGGTATTTTTGTGCAGTCCCACCAAATGCGGGTCATGGTACCTTTCTGATTGCAACTTCTCCAACATAAGGGAGAATTACTTTGCTGGCATTTTTGAGCTATCATGAGAGTTATATACCATCCCTCTAAACATTTATAATTAATTTCTTTTGTGTTTATATCAGTCGCATAATCATGTACCGCTCCCAGCACTTTGGTCATTTGTTGTTCTTCCAGTCGTATGCCCATTTACCAATGAAAAAGCCCACCCATCTCTGTGAGTATTCTATAGATCCGAGATATTCTGTGTTATAGTTCTGACTGTGTGTACATAATATTTCTATTGAGTTCAGGTTTCTCTCAGATCTAATTGGTTGTGGTAATGAAATCACAAAGTGCTTAAGCTGAGAATACCTCCATTCATTTATCTTTATAGATTAACTTTTTTGCATTATTTCCTGCATGGGTCTAATTTACCCTTTATTCACTGTATCTTTTAATTGTGTATTTCCTATCCAATTTCCATTAACTGGTTGTTTTGCAGCCACGTCGCACGACCACACAATTGTCAGTTAAAGCGACGCAGTGCCGAATCGCAAAAAGTGCTCTGGTCAGGAAGGGGGTAAAATTTTCCAGGGCTGAAGCAGTTAAGTGCCCCTTTACCTGGTAAAAAACAAATTGTCTCTGAAAGTTCAATTAATGATAAGATATATTCCCATTTTTCTTGCCTATAAATTAAATCCCAAACTTTAAAAACATTTCTTGCCAAATCATGTGTATCTATAGCTAGTGTTCTATATTTTGGTGGATTTCATATATTCTTACTTAAATGTGTTTTACTTATTGCATTCTCCATCTTAGTCCATCTTTTTTCACTTTTTTTGTTTCAAATAGTTTTATTGAAAAGTCAAGTAATTCACACAGGAATAAGCAGAACAGTTTACAGTGGTAACAGTAAGGCCGCGTACACACGCGCGGACTGTTCGCCCAACCTTGTTCGTCAAACAGTTTCGGCAAACAGTCCGCTCAAAATTAGCATGGACGGACATGGCCACACACGACGAACGAACAGTTTGCTGAAACCGTGCGCGATGACGTGAACGGCACGTACGACGGGACGAAAAAATACGACGTCCTATACACTGCATTATAACTTTCGGCGTGTAAATCCTTTCTGAGCATGCGCGGAACTTAGTTTGACGAACAAGCCTACACACGGGCGGACTGTTCACTGAAACAAGGTTTCAGCGGACAGTTTTTCGGAAATTCCGTAAAACCTTGTTCGTCAAACTGTCCGCTGAAACTGTCCGCTGAAAGCCCACACACGAGCGGACTGTCCGCCCAAACACTGTTCAGCGGTTGGCGAACAGTCCGCCCGTGTGTACGCGGCCTAACAGAAAATAATCAAATGAGCTGTTACCTAAATTTGCAGAAGTAGATACACCAGAAAAATCTAAAGCAAGCTCATGGACCCTTCACATATATAGTATAGTGGACATATAACATCCGAGGAGAGGGCCGAGTAAAAGCAAACTGACGGTTTCCAAAGGAGGAAAAACATTTGACAAACATTGTTGTAATGACAACTATTACCAGGGGTAATGGTAAAAAGAAGAGTTCAGCTGGATAAATTTTACACATATAAGGAAAAGAGGGAGGGGAGAAGAAAGTAGGAAACAAGGAGAGGAGTGAGGAGGAAAAAAGGAGTAGGGACACAAAAAAGGAAAAGAGGCGATACCAGATGGCAAGACAGAAGAGATAAGAGAAAAAGGGTATGGTCGGAAGGCCCACGAGAACCACGGACCACAAACTGGCGCCCGTTCTGGGCTAAGGAGCCATAAGACGAGTATAACAATCTTTCGGTAAGAAATGGTCCACCCAAGGTTGCCATATTTTATTAAATAACGGGATTCTATCCAGAACGACTGCCTCTATCTTAGCATGAATCATTGCCTGTGTGACTCTATGTTTAGTTTCAGTTATATTCAGGGATGGTGTCCTCCAGGCTCTCGCAATCGTTTGTTTAGCTGCAGTTGTTACTTGGAGAAAGAGTCGGTTTTGGGCTTTATTAAGATCTCGAGGTAGCCAATTCAGCAAGGCCATTGCTGGGTCAGGAGCTACGGGGTGTTGCATCAGTTTAGTTAGCAGGTGGAAGACCGAGGACCAGAAATTTGCCACGATGGGACAGGTCCACCAAATGTGGAGATGAGTGCCCCGGTCTTTACAACCTCTAAAACAGTCGGGTGAGTAGTTAGGCACAAATTTGGAAATTCTAGAGGGGACCAGATACCACCGCATCAGGACCTTATAATTCGCTTCAGATGCCACAACATTTTGTGAGGAATTTTTAGTATTGGTCCATATATCAGTCCAGGACTCTGTATCAAGATTAAGTGATAAATCTGTGGCCCAAGCGGTAGCATAAGGCGGAAGGTCATCAGATATGGTTGAAAGGCAAGAATATAGGCAGGAGATAATGCCTGGGGCATGTGGATCAGAGGAGCATATGGATTCAAATTGGGACATGGAGTTAAGATTGGAGTTGGGATTAATGTGCGTTTGAAAGAAATGGACTAGCTGCAGGTAGCGAAAACATTCTCTAGGGGGCAGTTGGGCCTGTGTCTGTAGGTCAGAAAATGTTGCGAAGGAGTCACCTGAAGAGAGGTCACAAACTCGAGTAAGGCGTGCACGGGACCAGGCCGAAAAGGTGCCTGGCTCCATGTAGGCCGGATAGAAATTTGGGTGACCCATAAACGAGAGCAAGGGGAGATGAGGAGACAGTAGTTTAAAAGGGGTACGTACCATGTGCCAAATTTTAAGGGAGTGACTCGTAACGGGGTTAGTAAGTGACCTGCATGCCTGAGGGGGGAGCCAAAGTAAATTGGAAACGGAGACAGGGTGAGCCTCTACTGCTTCCAAACTGACCCACAGCGGGATTTCAGACATAGCGTGGTAGAGGGCCATTTGCGATAGCTGGGCTGCATAGTAGTAGTTTTTAAAGTGTGGTATCCCTAGGCCCCCTTGAAGTTTATGCCGAAAAAGAACAGACTTAGAAATCCTGGGTCGCGTATTACCCCAAATATACTTGAAAGTTCGACTTTGGATAGCCTTGTGAAAATATGGTGGGACCGTGACCGGGAGTACTCTATATAAATATAATAATTTGGGCAACAGGGACATTTTAACAGCCGCAATGCGTCCAAGCCAGGAGACACATAGGGGTTGCCAGGAATTGAGGAGTGATGACAGATTGCGCAGCATGGGTAGATAATTAGTTTGGTATAGGTGGGCTGGGTTACTGGTCAATTTATCTCCCAAATAAGGAATGTAGGATGTGGACCACTGAAACGAATAATTCGCACGCAAACATTGAAGAGTCTCTGTAGGGAGGGATACTGCAAGGGCTTTAGACTTAGCCTGATTTACCTCGAGGCCTGAAACTTGTGCAAATGTGTCAAGGAGTTTAAACAGGTTAGGCAGGGTAGTATGGGGTGAGGTGATAAATAAAAGGGCGTCGTCCGCAAAGAGACATAATTTATGGGTTATGGAGGCTACCTCTAATCCTCGGATATCAGGGTTGGATCTGATCAGAGCTGCTAATGGCTCGATGGCGAGAGCAAAAAGCAGGGGCGACAAAGGGCACCCCTGCCGAGTGCCTCGCTGGATCGGGAATCTGCTAGAGCTAAAGCCGGAGTAGCGAACGAATGCTTGGGGATAGGCATATAGGGCAGCAATCCAACGAAGGAAATGAGGGCCGAAGCCCCATCTATGTAAAATGTGTTTAAGGTAGGGCCAAGAGACGGTATCGAAAGCTTTACGAATATCAAGGGATAAGAGATGCATGGGGATACCTTGAGATCTAGCTAAATGCTGCAATAGAATAACCCGGCGTACGTTATCACTTGCTTGGCGTTTGGGAATGAACCCCACCTGGTCTCTATGGATCAACCCTCCAATGTGCGGATTCAGGCGTGAAGACAAAATCTTTGCTAGGAGTTTTATGTCAAGATTCAAAAGTGATATAGGCCTATAGTTGGACCATACGGAGTGGTCAGTATCGGGTTTAGGTATCATAGAGACGGAGGCTGTGAGTGTATCACTACCGAAGGCGCCCCCTTTTAACAGGGCATTAAAGGAGTTCGCCAAGAGAGGGGCCAGGATATCTGCAAATTTTTTATAATATAGCCCTGTAAACCCATCAGGGCCAGGTTGTTTATTAGGTTTAATTAATTTGATAGTCTGGATTACCTCAGAAGGCGAAACCTCCGCGTCAATGGCAGTGCGAATCGGGGTGGAGAGGGAAGGAATCGGTAGATCACGGAATAGGGCCTCAGCCCTATCTTGGGGGAAGGGGGCGGGGGATTCGTACAATTTGGCGAGGCGTTTGGAGAATTCGTTAACTATTCTAGCCGGGTTACTAGTATGGGTTCCGTTGTGCACTTTAAGCCTAATTGGTTTGTGGATTCGCTCAGGTTGTCTAAGGCGGAGAGCTAGAAAAGTGTCAGGCTTGTTGGATTTGGTGTAGATAGTATGATAGGCCCTGCGAAGAGTTTTGTCAGCCGCTTCTGAAAGGAGCAAGTCCAACTCCAGTCGGGTATTGTCTAACTTAGACTTGTTCGTTTCCGAAGGAGTGGTCTGAAACAGCAGAAATTGGTGTTGATATTCAGATTCTAGGTGTTGTAGACGTTTGAACCTATCTTTTTTGAGGAAAGAGGCGGTGGAAATACATTTACCCAGTATAACTGGTTTATGAGCTTCCCATAAAAGAATAGGAGGGGTGTCTGGGGTGGCATTGTGCATGAGATAATCACGTAGTGCTACTTCTATATCAAGCCGAAAGGATTCGTTTGTTAGATACTTATCATTCATGCGCCAAGACCTTTCTTTAGATTTTGGTACAAGTGAAGAGATAGTGGTAATCACTGCACAATGGTCAGACCAGGTGATTGGGTGAATAGAGGATTGAAGCAATATTGGGGAAGATGCTACGGGGATAAAAATGTGATCTATTCTGGAGAACGAATTATGGGGGTTGGAATAAAAGGAATAATTTTTCTTTGTAGGATTACATTCCCTCCAAGTATCCAGTAAAGAGTATTGTTGAAGCAGGGATCGAAATTGAACCGATAATGATAGGTGGTCTGGTGCATAGGGGGATTTATCAATAGATGGGTGAATAACTAAATTTGAGTCTCCACACATAATCAAGGTGCCTTTAAGGTGGGTTTTAATTACCTGAAAGAGGTGTGAAAAGAAAGGAATAGGATTAGAGTTGGGAGCATAATAGGAAACTAAAGTAACATCGGATTCTTGGAGGGAGCCTGTCAGAATAATATACCGTCCCTCAGGGTCTTTGATAGCTGAGGTAAAGGTAAATGGGAGGGAACGATGGAGAGCCAGGAGGACACCTCGCTGTTTCGTAGCCGCAGAGGCTGTGTATACCAAAGGATAATTGCTGTTGAAAAATTTAGGGGTACTATGTGTAGAGAAGTGTGTCTCTTGGAGTGCCACTATACCTGCTCGTAAGGATACAAAAGTGCGGAATGCTTTGACCCGTTTATTGGGGGAGTTAAGACCTTTTACATTTAACGACAATATATTTAAGGGGGCCATAAGTCCAAATGAAGGTAAAAGATATGTTGAAGTTGGGGATCCCCCCGGGCCAACCGACCATAAGCAGTAGTAAAGACAAGAAAAGAGGGTGAGCAGGGAGAAGGAGAAGAATAGAGGGAGAAGGACAAAGAAACATCAGAGTAAGTATGTAAGGCGAAGCACGAGAGGGTTGGTACGAAACGGGAAAATCCGGATCGCCCGACTCTAATGTGCGTGGTCTCCACGGCAGGATGTTCCGCCATAGAGAGAACGCACTAAGTAGGGGGGGAGCAGTGACTATCCCCCGCAGCATACCGGGAAAGGAAATAGCAGTTTTGGTGTAAACATAAGACATACCATGACAGCTTAAAACAACTCTAGTGAGTGTAAAAAGAGTAAACATACAATAGACTTTGTAGAGCATAGAAACAAAAAAAAAAAAAGGAAATTACATTAAAGCTAACAACATTATTATCAAACCCTGCGTGGAGGAGAAGGTGGGAGGGGGAGGGAGATAAGGAGAAGGAGAAAGAGAGAAGAAAAAAAAAAGGGGGGGAGGGGGAAGAGGGGAGGGAAGGGGAGGAGGGGGGGGGGGAAGAGGGGAGGGAAGGAGAGGAGGGGGGGGGAGGAAGAGGGGAGAGACAGGTCACCAATGAAGGTGGCATAGGGAAAAGCTATTGGATATAATTTGTCAACACTCCTGAGCTAGTGATTGCTTATGGTCAAAGGTCCTCAATAAAGGATAAGTGATTTTCATGGCAATCAGGAGGAGCCACGTTAGTGAAAAGGGGGAAGAAGAGGGGATAAGCAATAAAAACAAAAGTCAAAAATCAAAAATCAAAAATCAAAAAACAAAAACAAAAACAAGAACCAAAAACCAAAAACAAAGTCAAAAGTTCTCCAAACACATAGGTGCCCGTTAAACATGACAGGCTAGTCGAGCCGGTGGGCCAGGGCTCAGAGCACCCGTAAACTGGGGCAAGGTAGAAAAGTCACTGATGAGGTGGTAGAAGCAGCTCAGCGAGGTACAAAAACTCTAGGGCTGTAAAGGGTAGCGGCAGAGGCCTATGCTGGCGTACCCTTCCGGATGGATCGTGGGGAGCGCAGGTCCCTGGGGTCTCGTTTGGGAGTGGCTGCATGAGGATAAGGGGTTAGGCGAGCAGGGGTGCGTGGAAGTGCAGTCTCAGCTTGTTGCTCTGGAGTAGTCAAATGTAGAGATTCAAGGAGGCGTTGCAGAGCTTCCGGGGAGGTACAGGTGTATTGTTGACCATTGTAGGTGAAGTGGAGAGCAAAAGGGAATCGCCACATATATTTAATTTGGTGATGAATAAGAATCTGTAATTGCGGTTTCATGGCTCTTCGCTTCGCAATTGTGAGAGGGGCTAGGTCAGTGAACAACTGATAAGTGTGGCCCTGAAAAGTGAGGGTGTCCTCTTTGTTGTGGGCTGCTGCGAGAAGTTGCTCCTTAGATCTAAAAAAGTGGAGTTTCACAATAATGTCTCGCGGGGGGGCCTTCAGGTTGACGGCGTGTCAGGGCTCTATGGATTCTGTCAAACTCCAGGCATTCGATCAGGATCGATGGGGAGAGCTCTTGAAATAAGGCCGTGGTGAAAGATTGTAAATCTAGCACTGATTCTGGAATGCCGCGAAGGCGCAAATTGGACCTTCTGGAGCAATTCTCGGCGTCTTCAAGCCGAGAAAGGAGCACAGCGTTTTCCTCACGGAGGGCTAGTTGTTCCTGGGCATGTTCTCTAAGGGTTAGTTCCATATCATCAGCCCTGGTTTCAAGGTCAGCAGTGCGCTGTCCTAATTCACGTATCTCACGTGTCAGTTTAGTGGTTATTTGCTCTGAGGTCGCTTTAAGGGCCTTATGGAGCATTTTTTCTATATGGGTGAGAAAGTCTGCTTGTGGCATACCTGGGGTTGGCAGTGCTGGGAAATCCTCCGAGCTGGGTCCACACTCCTCATCCATATCATCGCTGTGCTGATCGGCTGTATCAGCGGGGGAGCTGGGGCGCTGTGAGGCGGCCTGCGCTTGTGCTTTCGCGGCCATCTTGGAGGAGGCCCGCGCGAGCGCTTCCTTAATAGGCTTTGGCTTCGCTTTACCCCGGTGTCCCTTTAGGACCTTCCCGGGGGGTGCACGGCGGTATCGGCGAACCGTACCGGCGGGATGCGTGCTAGTTTCGCTGTCGGTGGCTGTGTAAAAGAACCGCTGCGGGGAGTGCGGAGCTCTAATGGAAGGCGTCCATCACGTCGAGCTGCGCGCATGCGCCCCCCTTTTTTCACTTTTTGTGTTAGTCCATTCTATCATTCGTGCTATTATTACTGTGTTGTAATATCTTTTTATATCAGGTGCTGCTAGCCCTCTGTGTATCTTATCTCTACTCAATAGTGAAAACTGTACTCTTGGCTTTTTGTCTTACCATATGCATCTTAACATCATTGTCTTTAATGTCTGAAAGAATGTCCAAGGAAGTGCTATTGGTATCATTTGGAATTTATCCAATATTCTTGGGAGTACTACCATTTTTACCATGTTTATTCTTCCCATCCACAACAATGGGCATGTTGATATTTTCTTAGTCTCTAATTAATCTGATTGAGTAGTGGGATAAAATTAGCTTGATACATTTTCCCCAAGGAGGTTGTTAGTTTTTATTCCAAGGTATTCCGAGGTATTTTAATTCCTTTCCCCCAAGTGAATGGGAATTCCCTCTGTAATGCTAATGCCTCCTTTTTTCTTAAACTTTTATTTAAGATTTGCGATTTTATTGGGTTGATTTTTAAGTTTGAGAGTCTCTTAAGTTCTTTTATTAAATTAGTGTTGTTCTAGGGTTTGCGATATAGAACAAAATATCGTCTACATATGCTGCGACCTGGTGTTTTTCTTCTTCCATCTTCACCCCTCCCACATCTGTGCTATTCTGTATAGTTGCCTATAAAGGTTCTAGCGGCAGTACATATAGAAGGAGTGCCAAAGGGCATCCTTGTCTTGTTTCATTGAACATCTCAAAGGATGGTGACATACATCTATTGTAGTCATCATAAATCCCCAGTCCACCCTGTCAAATGGCTTTTTAGTGTCTATTGACAGGACTAGAGCTGCTGACTTTCCTCTTCTCTCTTTCTTATGCAATTGTCTTTCCTTCTCTTCCTGGTATGAACCATGTCTCATCTGCATGGATCCACTCTGTCATCAGCTTTTTTATTCTTTTTGCTACGATTTTTGCATATAGTTTTGTATCAGCATTTATCAATGCTATTGATCTATAATTACAGCATAATGTTGTGTCTTTTCCCTCCTTAGGTATAACTGTAACATACTCCAATAATGACTCTCTCCTCATTTCCCCTCCCCTAATTTATTCAGGTATACACATATTTTTGGAATTAGTTCTTTAAATGTTTTATAATATCTAATTGTGAATCCTTTGGGTCCAGGGCTCTTTCCCTTTGCTGCATTATTTATTGCTTTTCTGATCTCTTCTTGTGATATTGGATCTTCCAGATCCTGTAGTTTATCTACCGACATTCTGGGCAGTTTTTCTTCTCTTTGGTATTCTTGTATTTGTTGTTTTCTTTTTATCTCCGCTTCTCTTGTCTCCTTTTCCCTTACTGAATATAGGAAAGAAGAAAGAAATGGCTGCACATCCAGAACTCCCGATTGTCTTTTATTACTCACAAGGATATGTGTCATGGTTATGCAGTGATCTTCCTCTGGTTGCTTACCTCCCCTCATATGTTCTGACTAAGAGGCCAGCCACTTCCACCTGGTGGTTTTTATAACCTCTCCTCTAAGCATGGCTCCACCCCAGGCCCTATCAGGGAACCCTATATTAACCTGTGCACTGCAAGCCAACAGGGCTGATCAACCATTGTGCATTCATTGTGTGTTTGGCTACCTGGTTCCTGCTTGCCGTGTGCTCTACGTTTGACTCTGTTACCAACCTTTGGCGTGTACTCTGTTGTTCCTGTCTGCTGGTTGCCCTGACCTCTACCGTATCCCCTTACTATCCTTGTCGTTCCAGCCTGCTGCTTCCTTCTCCTGTAGTCTACTGTGAGCGTGAGCTGTGAGACCCTAGGGGCCGCGACCTGGAGCCAGACTGCAGCGAAGTCCATCCTCACCACTGGAGGCTCTAGCGAACACCAGCTGGCTCTTAGACTCCGCACCCTGGGGAATCTATGCTCCAGCTCCCATTGGGATCTGTATTAGTAATCCTGTAGACCTGTGTCCTGAATCTCCCTGGGTACAATCCGCAGCAGTCAGTCCTAAGGTCCACTACCTAGCGATGCACTTCCGACTCCTACGGAGTGCATCTGTCACCTGGTCTCAGGTGACCTGACAATATTGTCACGTAGACGCGTTTCACACATACATCTTGTCCTTAATCATTACAAACTTGTAATGATTAAGCACTGTGCATGTGACGCACTGTCCATTTGTGGGTCCACGCAGAAATTAAAATCACCTGCCAAAATTTATTTGCCTTTCTTGAAGTCCACTCGTCTTCCCAAAACCTCTTTTAAATAACCTTTTGAGGTTTTTTGTAGGTACAGTATACATTAGCCAATGTAAATTCCATCCCTTGTAGGTTTCACTCTGAGTCAACTTTTCCTATCTTCCAGTATAAATCTGAGGTCTCTTGCCAGTCTTATTGCTACCCCTTTCGCTCCTCTGATTGGGGAGTCTCTATAGTACCATGTTGTATAGGGTTTTGAATATAATGTAGCATCCGTGTCTAGTGCTATTTGTGTCTCCTGTACGAATATTATACCTGCGGAATATTTTTGATCTCCTTTAATACCTTATACCTTTTTTGTGGGTTATTCAACCCTCTTACATTAGACATCAAGCAATTTATAGTTGCCATTTTGATTCTCTATCACCCCCACTTCCTCCCCCCCCCATTGTAGCTCCATCCCCAAATAGAGGAGGGGCTTTGAGGGGCTTTTTAGAGCAGAGATTGGGGTTTTACCCCTTGGGAAAGTTGGGAAATTAAAAGAAAAGGATTCCCAATACCCTTCTGCCTCCTACATCCCACCACCCTCCCACCCCCATACCAAAGATCTTTTTGGTTGTGTTTTGGACCTCTTCCTGGTCATAGAGCAAGGTCATATGATCTCTATTTAGGGTCTCCCTGCCCTATTGCTCCTTCTATATCTAGTTCTCCCAATAAACCCATTCCACAATTTGGGGAAACAGGTCTGCCAGATGCCCAGGTTATCCATCCTTTATGCCTTATTTTCCTCTTATTCTCCCCAGCCCCCCCTCCATCCCCCAGCAAAAAATGTTTAATCCCCCCTAGTCCTTCCCGTACTGTTGTCTATTTCAGTTCATATTATTTTTTGTAGGGATCATTTACCATTGATCTTCTTCCTGAGTGTTTTTTTCCTCTCTTCTACATAGTGTCCATCAAGCTAGATCTCATATTCAGTAAAGGTTTTAAAATGTCCCCTGTACATGAAGTCTTTTGCAGACTTCTTGTAGTTCTTCTTCCATTTCCCTTTGTTCAAGTTTTAGCATTTTCACTTCTCCTTTAGCTCTTTTATTATTTGTGTATGGCTGTCCATTCTCCTTTCTATATCTTCTACTCTTGTCAAAATGTGACCCAGGTCATTACATATTGTTGCCATTTCAGCTTTTAGGGAATTTTCTAATGCTGCGAACATTGCCACCATCTCTAACTTTGTGGGTAGTTGGGCTTTCAGGAACTGGTCCTCCTTATGCCCCTTTTCAAAGTCACTTTCTGGATCTTGGATTAATCTTGACTGGTTAAGTATACTTATATCTAGTGATGTTCTGTTTTGTTCTCCTCTATCCTTTCCATCTGTTTCACCTGGTTTCCTTGTTGTTTTTCCATTGTCTGTTTTTCAGGTCCTCCTTCTTAGGACATACTTTTTTATTTATCCTGGGCTTGAACTCATTTTAGGTGATTTTGCAACTGCCCCTCCCCTTGCTGATCTCCCCCTCATGTCCAGACTCTCTATATTTATATTTATTTATTTATTTTTATTTACAATTTTCCCCTGCAAATTGCCCCTTAACTTTTCTTCCAGTATGTGCTGTATAGTGGGTAGTGTTAAGGTGTCTGAGCCCTGACAAGCCGTAACAGTACAGTTTATATCAATTTATGGTGCTTTAATCCAGATGGCAGTATATGCAAATAAGAAAAAATAAATAAAAAAAGAAGGAAAACACCGTAGAGAAGCAGAAGGAAAAGTAGATGAATCACCACTCCTGTTGTAAAGTGTGTAAGCTATATCTGTGTATAGGGTCTGTAGCGGCAGGGGGATGCCCAGGTTCCACTGTATTTTGGTGATCTTACAACTGCCCTTATTCTTGGTGATTTCCCCTTGATATTGAGTCTATATATACTTATTTACGATTTTTCCCCTGCCAGCTGCCGTCTTAGATTTTTCCTCAACATTTTGTATTGTAGTGTATTTTATATTGTATAATAGGTAGTAGTGGAATGACCAGTCTTTAACAATAAGGTTTGGCTCTATCTGAGGTGTTTAGTCCTGCTAATAGTCTATATAGAAAATTACAGAGAGGCAGCAAAAACCCCCAAAAATAAAATAATTAAAACAAGATGACTCACCACTCCATGATGTACAGTCTATAGTCTATATGGGGTCTGCTGCAGTCCGGGGGGGGTGTACTGGTTCCACTGTGTGGCTTTCCACTTCAGGGGGAGGTTTGCTGTCAGTAGGCTGCTCCACTCTGTTCACAGCCAGGGCCGATATCCTGGCGCTCCCGCTGGGTCTCAGCTAATCCATCTGAGCTTTCTCACACTGGCTTGAACAGTGCCTGCCCAAGTTCCACCAAGCTCTGCTGTATATTTGTTGTGTATCTCCGAATATTTCCAATCTCTGCCTGCTTCTTTGTTTTGGCCAGATCCTCCATTCTCCACATGTAGATGCTGGTCTCCACACCGGCTCACAAACCATGTGTTATGGTAGGATCAGGGGGCAAGCTGGATCTCCGGTGTTTCTGTGCCTCTTGGTATCGGCTCACACACCCAGTTTGGACTGTGGGGAACCTAGAGCTGGGGGGTTTGAGGTAGGGAAGGATAGGGAGCACTGAAGGCCGCTATGGACTCTGCCGCTGCATGGAACAAATGGTTTCACGTGGAGCCTCCTAGCAAGGGCTCTCTGGCAGCGCTATTCCTAGTCTCCTACCCCTCTGGAGATACTGATGTTATGCTCCACCATCTTCATTTTTTAACGGTGGCTACTATCTGTCAAGTTTAATCATTCAGGAGAGGTTTTAAAATGTCCCCTGTACATTAAGTCTAAGAGCCACGCCCCTCAATTGTCCTCATACAAACTTTAATGGAAAATAATTGTAGGGACATGATAGACCAGGGCTGACATTACTGAAAGCAGTGGGTATAACTGTAAGGGCCCATTCACATGGGATGGTTTACTGCCGGCCATGTGCAAGTCTATGTTTTCCCAGCACGGGGATGCACAAATGTTGAGTGCATTCTCATGTCGGCATCCTATTTATTTCTATTAGGAGACACGGCTGCTCCTAATATATGCATTAGTATGGGTGCATTCAGGGACCTGCACCCGCACACACCCGCATGTCATATTAGGACACAGCGGATGTCTCTCCGTAGACCCTAAAGTGTATCTCATGTTTAGTTTCCCTGTACAGACAAAGAAAAATTATTGGTGCAAAATCTGTCTGACTACATACCTATTTCTGTGACTTTAATTTTCCTTTTTAAAAAAAAAACAAAAAAACTTTCTTCTTTGTATAGTTTGAAGTTACATATGTACATGGACATTGTTTTTTAAAAATCTTGCTTCTTTGTATAGTATGAAGTTACATATGTACACGAGGAAAGCCAGGCTCTGCAATCGTTTTGTTTTATGGTTTCTTTCTACAATGCAATTCTGTTGATCATACACATTGGTGTATAAGCTGTGGTTGGCATCTTACATCAACAGCTGTTAAGCAGTTCGTTTCACTGTAGTAGTTAACCTACCTCCCCAATAATGACTAATCTTTAAATAGCTGCATTCAAAAACGAAGAGTAAGCTGATAAAAAAGTGCCAGGCCTGTTTTTTCCATACCAGCGGAGTGGCCAGAACAATACTGTTACATAAGCCAACTTAGGAGAGATTTACTAAAACTGGAACACTCAGAAAGCTGTGCATGGTAACCTATCAGCTTCTAACTTCAGCTTGTTCAATTAAGCTTTGCCAATAAAACCAGGAAGCTGATTGGTTTCTATGCATAGCTGCACCAGATTTTGTTCGCTCAACTTTTAGTAGATCAAACCCATTGTCTTTTATGTGCCCTTGATAAAGCTTTAAGGGACATAATTCATAGGGTAGTATTATACATAGGGAAGTTTTAAACAAGTTTTTTTTTCTTTGGATAATGGAAAGTTTTGGGATGAATGGGAATACATTTATATCTGTATTATAAGACAGTCTTTGTGTATAATACTTAATTATCATCTTTTGTTAGTTGATTTTCATATGAGCTTCAAAGGTCAAGTATTTGTGTTCTACTGTATCAGTCATCTTTTAAAGTCTGAACAAGATCTCCCACTCTCCAGGTCTTTTTTTATTTTTTATTTTTTTTTATTATTTTATTAACAATTAAAGTGTCTAGCGCTTTTGTAGCAGCACTGCTCACATTTCTGAGAAATTACTTTGTGTAAAAGATCGAATACGATAAAATTTTGTTTTATGCTTTTTCTTTTGTTGAACTATTAGGGTTTAACATAGTGGTGACAAGATTACGACAGGTTAATGGTCCCTGTTGCTATGGTGTCAGACTGTGTGAAGGAGACAAGAGAACAAATGGCTTGCGGACCATTAACCCCTAAGTCTAATGGAGCAGCCTGAACTTGACTGTCTGCAGATTACCAATAAAATATGCATTGCTTCAGTGGAAACTATGTTCATTTTGGGTTCTTTTTTTATTTCTTAATGTAAATCTTATATGTACAGTATATAAAATCTTTCTATTACAAATAAACATTTAGTACAGGGTGTACTTATGGCACTGGAGTCACAAATTATTATAAGTTCAAGGGGCAAGTACAGTAGGTGTTAACTTGAAACTTCATAGGACACCATTTGAACAGAACAGATAGGGAGGGAGATGAGGGGGGTGAATCACTCCTTTGACTTATTCAGTTGTGTGTTTAAATTGGAGTTTGAACTATTACGCTCTGTAAAACAAGGGACCTTTTCAGCAAAGCTAAATTCCCGACAGATATACAAATATCAATTAATCAAGCTACTGTGTGTATTCAATTAATACATCATTAAATGTGTTTTTTACACAAACAGTAAATATCTGAATTTGACTTAGTAATATCCTTAGCACTGGCTCAAAAAATTAAAGATTGTTGTCATTCAAGATTTAACCAGTTCCAGGGACAAACACTCATATTCACATCCCAGTATATCTAGTAAAGTCAAAAAATCAAGAGGAAAAGATCCCTCCCGTAAAAGATAGGATTTTTAAGGAAATATAATTTTATTTTACAAACATAAGTAAAAAACATTGTACAATCATGTAGATATGTGAATAACATATAGCACGTGGCCAATCATACTTGTTCCCAGTGTATGAAGATATTCTTGAGCATAGAGTAATCCAACGCGTTTTACAGAGTTGGATCTCCGCTTCTTAGGAGAAACTCAATATGCACCTATACTTTAAATTCAATTTATAGAGATATAGTTACAATCACAACAATCCACATGCATTTTTAAAACTTTTTACAATAGCAGAAAAATGACAATTAAAGAAAACATTAAAAATATTGTGCTCACCAATTTCATCAAAATCTGGCTGTGTATAGTTTCCAGCATCTAAAGGGACCAAACTAAACCCAAAACCTATGTTCCATGGTGCCAGAATCTAGGATGCCATTTGGCAGACATTGGATCCCACCTTAGATGGACTCAGGCATAATGTTAAAATATAATTATATAAAGAGAACCTGTCTCGGCAGTTCCAGTTTGTCTATGACAGCATACACACAAAGTGTCCAATTGACATAGCATAAACTTTACCTAAGGTACAATCATTTTCAAACATTCTTCATTAATCTTAGAGAAAGGGAACCTTTGCTGGTTGGGGTATCCTTTGTGTGACTGAACATGTGTGTGTGTGTTGTTCATATGTGGAGAGGGGTGTTGTAAAATAAAATTATATTTTAAAGTTATTTCTGTCTCTGTGTTTCTGTGCTCACCTCAGTGACAGCTTCATATCCTTTAAAATCCTATCTTTTATGGGAGGGATCGCTTCTCGATTTTTTGACTTAACTTGAGATTTTTATTAGATTCTTGCATATCTGTAAAAGATATTGGTGGTCCTGTGCTTATTATGGCAATAGATAAGATGGAAAATGAACTGTTGCCCGTACTGGTACAACCACCTAGGTGGAATGTAAGTGCAAGTGTTAAATAAAAAGAGGTAGGTGTGATGCTGCTCTTTGGTGCAATAAATGCATGCCCCTGTGTAACACTGTGTATCCCTATATTATACTTCCAATGTAAATAAAATACACCAGAGTTGCTAAAACGTGTGTAAAGTGTCAAATGCTTAGTGCAAACACTGGTGTGTGCAGGTGCTGACAATGCACATATGCAAGAGTAAATATAGTCCAATTTTCAATACATAAAATAAAAACTAAAGTGACAGGTGTTCTTCAAAAACCGTGCCTTGGTGATCCTCATATATATTAGAAATTTCTTGCGAAAAAATAAATAAATAAATATATATATATATGACAGGTGCTTTCAAATCTGTGCTTTGGGCTCCTTATACCCCTATAGGTATTTAAATCACTGGAACCACTCACCCCACACAGTGGTATCTCCGTTTCGCAGTGTCTGCCACTGTGCAGCAATCTCCAGATCTTTGCCTGCTGTATCAGCTATATATTTCCGTGCTTGCGGTATCAGGTGTATCTTTCTCCTTTAAATCTCCATCTGCATCACTATGTAGCTGCTACTGTATGTACTTCAAGACAAGTAATGAAACTAAATTTATATAATTACTCCTCTGTTACAATTTTCAGTGCCCAAAGCATTTTTTACTCAGTGATATGCAAATGTTTTTATCTGTCAATGCATGTTTTCAGTTATTGATCCTTTGTATGTTTATGTCTACTATAAGTAAATAAGTGTATGTACACACAGATACCCATTTTTCATATTAAAGGTTTATCAAAGGCTATAGCATTGCAGCAATGTATAAAACCAATGTAATAGTAGTCAGTACTAACATACACATAACATGCACACAGACTCATACTATCTGTACACCCAATGTGTTTTATTGACCTCCATTAAGATATTTATATTCTTTAATGTTACAACACTTCAACTTTAATGCTATGTCTTACTTTTTTATAGAAAAAAATAGATTGGGTGCCCGGATCAACCAAATAGTTTAATTGTTGATATGTAAATGAATTAATTATACCAGTCAATCAATTCAGGGAGTATCCCCAGAACTGCAGTACTAACGGCCCTAAAAACTGCATATACAAAAAAAGAGAGAAAATACGTTTTCCCAAGAGAGCAGATTAGGACACTATGGTTGAATTAATAATTGTTATTGCAAAAAAAAATAATAATAATAATTTCTTATTTTTTTATAGGTTAAAAATCATAGACCCAATAGGATTTTTTCTTTGTCTGTCCCTTACTGGCTTTTCTAATATTTTAACCTATAAGATGTGTGCTCTGATGTTTGTAGAACTAAGGGTTTTAGTTCTATATTGGAGTTTTATGTAGCTCCATTATCTACTACAATAAACATTACAAAGAAACATGTGAGTAGGTAACCAAGGGAGGGGGGAGAGGCTATACACAGAATTTAAGTTTACACTGAAAGTAGTTTCTGGAAATTAGTGAGGACATGTATGGAGGTGTGAAGTTGACATCCACATATTCTGCATGCGTCAATAATCTCAAGTACTCCTCTCAACTGTATATTAGGAAGCTATCCCCATGATGAGCTTTCATGCTGGTAGGCATATCCTGAAGTCAATAAAAAGCACTATTAAAGGTCAGTGAGCCATTAAGTGAAAACCAAACTTCTCCACCCACAGCCTGTTGAGAATGAAATGACTGGTGGTAGAGCAACCCAACGTGCACTGTGGAACAGCCCAGCAGTGTGTCTTTGTGACATGTAGCAGGACACTTTCAAAAGCTATAAATCAAAGGAGTGTTGCTTATTCTTTTGAGATCCAATATCCCTTTCTTGTTGATAATTCATTGTTACTTTGTAGTCCTTCCACAATGACAAGGCTGGCATCCCTTTACAAACGCCTGTGGTAAAATTGACTGATGTGTTCAGTCAACTGGAAAAGGTCTTTAGGAATTGATAGTAGGTAAGCTTTCTTATGATGTATATGTTTAGATAATCCACCTGATAAGAGCATTGACACAAGACTAATTATTTCAGGAAACACAAAGGCAGATCCACATTTATTAAAACAATATGACATATTCATCAATATTAAATAACTTTGCATTTGTAATTGGGTTCACTATACTTTACTTTAATAAATATGAATTTGTAATATGGAAAAAAAAGTTTCTTATGCTTGTGCTGTCCTATCTACACTAATTTGTCACCATGCAGAAAGAAAAAATATTTTCATAGTGTGTCAAGAGTCAAGTCAAGTCAAGAGTATATTCTTTGATAAGCAGTATAGTAGGGAAAAATGTAGGTGCAAGTAAAATATCTAGAACCTAAAAAACAGAAAATATTTCAATAAACAACTTTGCTAAATTAGCAAATTAAAATAGTGCCATGCTCCACCTTCAATAAATGAGTCCTCCTATATGTCAAAAAAACATTATTGTGAACTTGTGCAATTACGCATTAACATGTGCATACTCAAAACAGCAAATACAGAAATATATAAAGGAATATTTTAACATTTTAACACATTTGTATACTTCAGCTGCTAATGCATAGCCTGGATATATCAATTTTTTATGCTGTTTTTAAATACATTTTTGTATATATTCCTTTATATATTTCTTTATTTGTTGTTTTGAGTGTGCACAGGTTAATGTGTAATTTCACAAGTTTACAGGGATGTTTTTTTTTTTTAAATATAGGCAAACTTATTTATTGAAGGTGGAGTGTGCCACTATTTTAATTTGTTATTTGAGTATAGGATAAATACATGAGAGCGTGTCTTTATTTTTTATATAATTCATTTGTTATTTTGAGTTTAATACCAGAGCTGCTCGCAAGGACCCTACTACCTACCTATGTTGTATTAATAACGACTTTACTGATTTAGAAAGCTCTGCAATATGGGTCTCAACTATTCAGTCATTCAAAGGAGTGATCTACCAAGCATCTAAACTTGACAAATGTAAAAATAAACTTGTTGCTAGACAAAACCTTAGAATATATTCAGGTTAGCAATCAAATTAAGTCAAACCAAAGTTTTCAGTGCCTTAGTGCATCAGCATGTCTGATGGCATGAGGTGGAAAATCCGAGCCACTGTGCTTTGCGCCATTTAACTGCCACTTGTATAGTGGGGAAAATAATAATTTGACCCCCTGCAGATTTTGAAAGTTTGCCCACTTACAAAGAAATTAAGGGTCTATAATGTTTATTATAGGTATATTTTAAATGATAGAGACAGAATATCAACCAAAAATCCAGAAAAAACACAGAAAATAAATGCTATAAATTAAGTTGAAGTTCGGTGAATAAAATAAGTACGTTTCTTGCAGTTGGTGACCAGGTTTGCTCACATCTCAGGAGGGATTTAGGACCACTTCTCTTTACAGATCTTCTCTAAATCCTTAAGGTGTCTTAGTTGTCTCTTGGCAACTTGAAGTTTCAACTCCCTCCATAAATTTTCTATAGGATTAAAGGGGTTGAAAACCTTCATGTTTTTTCACCTTAATGCATCCTATACATTAAGGTGAAAAAACTTCTGGCAGTGACCGGCCCCCCAGCCCCCATTTCACTTACCTGAGCCCTGTAATTCCCTTGGCAGAGACACGCTCTGCCTCTCTGCATGGGGTCCCAGCTCTTGATTGGATAGATTGATAGCAGTGCAGCCATGTGCTCCTGCTGCTGTCAATCAAGTCCAATGGCGCGGGCGCAGGAGGGGGGCCGAGTCCGTCATTCATGTCTGTGGAGGCAAATGTTGGACTTAGGAGCACACCCGCATGGTAACCCCCTGGGATAGCGCTTCTCCTTGGGGGTTATCTAATGTGAGGAGGAGCCGCGAGAGCCGCCGAGGGACCTCAGATTGGGGACACTCTGTGCAAAACAAGCTGCACAGTAGAGGTAAGTATGACATGTTTGTTTTAAAAAATAAATAAAATAGAAGGTTTTAAATCACTTTAAGGTCTGGAGACTGACTAGGCCACTCTATGTAGGAGGGTTATAGTCAGCATTTATCTTTCTCCAAACACGGCGAGACAGCACTTTCTCCCAATTCTTCTCTGCTTCATTTAGATGTTCATTGGCATGACTGTACATGTGCCTTCTTGAGGAGGTGGACTTGCAGTGTTTGGAGGAAGAAAAATGCTTTGGGCATTGAGGACCCAGTGGATGTGGGCCATGTATTGTAAAATCGTGGATGAGAAATTTCTTCCCTCAGCCAGAACACTGAACATGGGTCATGGATGGGTCTTTCAGCATGACAATGACCCAAAACATACTGCCAAGGCAACAAAGGAGTGGCTTAAGAAGAAGCACATTAGGGTCCTGGCGTGGCCTAGCCAATCTCCAGACCTTAATAGTATAGAAAATGTATGGAGGGAGCTGAAACTTTAGAGAACATCTGTAAAGAAGACTGGACCAAAATCCCTCCTGAGATGTGTGCAAATATGGTAGCCAGCTACAAGAAACATCTTACCTCTGTGCTTGCCATCAAGGGTTTATCCACCAAGTACTAAGTCATGTTTTGCTTGGGGATCAAATACTTATTTTACTCACTAGCTGCAACTCAATTTATAACATTTGTATCATGTGTTTTTCCTGGATTGGTTGATGTTCTTTCAAAATACAGCTATTATGAAAATTGTAGACCCTTCATTTCTTTGAAAGTGGGCAAACTTACAAAATCTGCAGGGGATCAAATACTTATTTTCCCCACTGTATGCCTATACAGTATATACTAACCTAGAGAACAAATTTGCATCTGTTTGTTGTAGCAAAACTGCAGCATTTTGTTGTACTTTCTTTGAAATCAGACACATTTTGCCCCTTTTCTCATTGGCAAAAAAATGTCTGTGGTACTCTGCATCTGCCACTTACACACTACCAAGCCAAATTACTAACAGAAAGACAAGAACCCATTGCTTTTTGTTCCTTCTACTGGAGACAACAAAATAAAGTGCAATTCCACTGGGGACCAATTCCACTTTTTGCAAAAATAAAATAATAAAAATAAATGCACCCACATTGATTTAATAAATGTACTTACTATTTTTTTTAAATCTGGAGCCTGCAATGCATTACAACTGCGATCAAATGGCAACTGCATAGGTTTCTTCAGACTGTTCTTCCAGCTGTGGGTCTGAGATATGGACCTTTGGTTATGGGCAGAAGGAAGTATAAATAGTGTGGTGGCATCACTGGATTTGTGGTTCATTGAAATTTATGAGTCCCTCTGCCACTGTCACAGATGGGAATCATAGGGGTTGAATTACTAAAACTGGAGAGTGCTAAATCTGGTGCAGCTCTGCGCAGAAATCAATCGGCTTCCAGATTTTTTGTTGTGAAAGCTTAATTGAACAAGCTGAAGTTAGAAGCTGATTGGCTGCCATGCACAGTTGCACCAGATTCTGGTAAATCCCCCCTAGCCTCTGCATTCACATTTCTCTATACTTCTAGTGTAGGTTTGATTGGTAGTTGGGAAGAACTTTAAAGCGTATGCAATCCCTAACAATGCTTCTTTGTTATATCTATTCGAAAAGTGTAAAAAATAATTGTTGATCGTGTCAGTAATTCAGAGCTGTCCTGCGCACACTTATTGCGTTATCTCAAGCTGCCCTCACGTTTCTTATTTTAGATTAATGATGAGCTTCAGGTTCGATTCAGCCATGGTTTCAACCAGAACCCAAGCTGTCAGGATCTCAGTCAATCACTAGGGAGAGACCCGGGAGAGCCTCGGGTCTCGTAAACGTTGCTGTATCGGGATCGGGCTTAGGTAAGTATTCGGGGGCTGAGGGGGAATTTGCACACTGAAGGTTTTTTACCTTCATGCAAAGAATGTGATGCCATTAACCAAATATGGTAATGACAACATTTGGTCAATGATGTCACTTTGGATCCCAGGCTGGTTTGTTGACACACAGCAGCAAGCCTGGGAGCTGTGATTTGCAATGAATGAGAACTGTAAAGGTGCAGGTCATTGTGTTTGTGTTGGTGGGTCATTGGGGCATTGCCCATTGTAATTAAAGTTGCATCTACAACGCTGGATAACATCCTATGATTTACATAATGGGGCAATTTTTTCATAAGTAAAAGTCTTTTTCTATAACATGTGTGCTGTGTGTTTTGTTTTTTTTGTGAATAAATAGCATAGTAATGTACCCCTTACGTCTTTGCACAGGCAGATATTGAGGATCCCCATTTTTTAAATGGGCTTCCAGATTATGGCCTGGAATGATTCGGGGGGGGGGGGGGGGTGCAATGCTTTCTGCCTCTCTTGTATTTGCCAGCATGGATACATGCCTTGATAAAGTTCTAATATGGATTTTATGTGCAGCCCGCAACAGTTTTTTTTATACTGCAGGGTGTGTTTGCAGACTTTTTCAATCTTCCAGTGAACTTTGCTCTGTTCACTTATCATTATCTTGGACTACAGAAAAATAGACCCCTTGATGTGAAGATGAGTACAGCACAATAGTTTATCACAAGAACACTGCACAGGGATGACAATATTAAAGAAAAATTGTGGACTTTGAAAAAACAAACATACATACTCACCTCTCTGTCTCCCATCGGCTCGAGCTTGATAACTGATCGATCAGTGGTCATGTTCTTGGACAGTCACCGATCTCTTCTATGCCCCTCCTGTACTAACTGGAGTGCCTGGACGGAGAGGGACTGAGATTAGCTGCACAAATTTCAGATATGTACTGAATATGTTTTTGCCCTGACACATGTCGCATGTGCTGACTTTTTTATACTTTTTTTGAGAGGCAGCAAAGAATCAGTAGGAGTGTGCCAGTATAAGAAGCAATGTGTTTTTATTACTAACTAAAGATGCTAGGGTAGGCTGGTATATTACAATAATGCATGGATGGAAAATGTAGGCACTGAGCAAGGTAGCTCTAGTTGCTCTATATATCTTAAGTCATTTTTTCAGATATTGCTAAAGAGTACCTTTTTGATGAGATTTGATGCATTAAGCAGGACATTCAAATGAATACGCATTATGCACATTACCAGGAGTGTGCACAACCAAGGAACCACAATGGTGTAAATTGGCTCTTAATGGTGCCTTTTATGTCAACTTGTACATCATAGAGCTTGAATTTCATCTTGCAGTCAGTATCTGTTGTAGAGACACAACTGGGAATGTGATGAAATATCTCCAAAGTTATGAGAAATTCCCTCTTAGATAGCTGTCACCAGATCAGGTACCCCCCACTAGGACCATTTTACCTCATCTCCCATTCTGGTGACTATAAAATAATGGATTTTTAACCACTTTCTGTTCCAGTGGCAACCAGGAAAGATAAAAACAGGGGACTATGTCCAAAGGTAAACGAAAAAAAAAAAGGTTTGGCTAGAGACATGTAATAAAGAAATAGAATTGCTTACCGAGAAAAAAAATACAGTGGTGTTTTCCATATACATTACTTGAAAATGATGTATGACACATGCTGTTCGTGTGTTGGTGTATCATCTCTTTATCTTACCTTGTTTATTTTAGATAAACAGTACAAGTTGCATTAGTTCAGTAGCTGTCTTTTTTTATTTGCAAGTTGACTCTACACAGCTTTCTTTTGTTGGGCCCACTTCTCCATTTGAATGGTCGGCTGTGTTGAAATGAATAGGGTGAGACATGTGTCTCTAATTGAGGAGGGGGCTCTTCTCTGGCACAGTAACTGATATGTTTGTCTTTTTTAACCATGTTTGATGTCTACACCCTTGTTGTAATCTTAGATCTATATTCTCTTGAGAATAAAAAGTATATTTAGCTATTTAACGCTGGACTTCTGCAGAATCACTCTTTAATGGAAATCCTTTAAAGAGTTTATTAAATATTTTTTTGCTTTTGTATGCTTTTTGTATACTTGGGCTTGAACATCAGCAAAGCCTAAATGTGTTCAAGAACGTTATATTGACCTTAATCTGTTACAAAGTTGGAAATGTTCCCAGTTCACAACTTGAATGCATGCCACTTCCCAGATTGGTACCTTTATCAATCCCTTTTCAGTAAGGAACCAAGTGAAAAGTCAGAGAATCAAATTAAGGGAAAACTGGCTTTCAATGTAAATATATTTTGATACATTTTTTTATATTGCAATATACATTTATTTTTCTACAAACTCAAATAGCCTATAGTCCAGCTAATACCAAATTACCTTCTTCTCACAATTTCACAAAGGCACACACATGCATGTACACAGCAGGATTGTGTCATCTTACATTACTAAAGTTGTAAATCAGAAATAACATCTAAACACGGAAGATTATATATTCAGTCTATGCACAGTATTTTAACATGTAAAACAAAAAAAAAGTAACTTGTTTAAGGTTCCATGCACATTGGGCTTAAAAAAATTTTGCTTCTTTAGGAGTTTGTGGTTTTCCCTCTAGAAGCAGTTCAATGTTATCCAATGTGTCCACTGTCCATGCACATTAGGATGTTTAGAGGCATATTTTAAGCTCAGCATTTAGAGGCAAAAAATCCTTCTGGTTTACATTTTTGAGAGGAGTTTTCTGACAGAATAAAATGGTAAATGAGCCTAAGCGTGTGTACAAAAATGTTCTTTATGAGCGTTTGTTTAAGCCCAGCGTCCATGGGCCCTTAACCTGCAGGATATGGGGGCACTCATGCGTGCTCACTCCCGGGTTCCACTCTCTGTGTCCATAAAACACAGAGAGAGTGACTCAGCCTCGCTCCCCACTTCCCCACCAGCTGGGTTTGACAGTAGAATTCAATGGCTCCTGCATCTCAGCCAATGAGAAGGGAGAGACCCAGGACAGCTGCGGCACTTGTGCACATCCTTGGATCAAGATTGGGCTTAGGTAGGGGTAGGTATTGGGGGGGGGGGGGCTGAGGGGGGAGCTGCACACTTAAGGTTTTTTACCTTCATACATTCTAAAAACCTTCAGACTTCAAAACCACTTTAAGCTTTCTTGACTCTCTGTAGGCTTGAGGAACTTTCTCTGGTCTCCATGGTTGGAAGCCATTTATGACTCACTGGATCATTACAGCACTTCTCTCTACACCTTTCACTCACCGGCTGTGGGTCATCACTTTCCTTAACTTAGCTTTCACCACAGACAATAGCAGCAACTCAAAATGCTCAACTCCGGTCCCCTCAGTGCTTCAATTATATGAATTCCTGATGCTAAAATCAACACTGTGGGCCCTTACACCATGCCTGTCTGAAGCAGATGACCTTATAGCGGAGGCAATGGCTTGCCAATAAGGTTTAATTGATGGGCATTCCCAGAAAATATGCATAAAATAAGGGTGCAGCACATCTCCAACACAGGGAGTGCTGGGTTCCATACATCCTTGCCAGTCTAGCCGGGGTGAGGTAGATTTTATGTAGAAACTTGTAGTGGATCAATCTATCTCTGCTAGATACTAAATACTGGAATGGAGTCCCCCTACATATTGTCCCAATCATCTCTGTTCAGTCCCGGAGCCATGGCCTCCCAAGCTTTCCTGCAAGGCCCCAACCGGAGGGTTGTTTCATAGAATAAATCTTTAAATAAGCAGGAAACTGGTTTTTGCAGTGATTCACTGTGGGTCAGTAGCTCTAAGTTGCTGGGCTCATGGGCAAGGGGCTCCCTACCAAATTGTGAGCAAAAAGCATGCTGCAATTGAATGTACCTAAATAAATGTGAGTTTGGCAAATCATATTTTAGTTTTAATTCATTGATTGACAATAAAGTACTGTTTGATACAATGTGGAGCAAGATTTTAAAACCATATTTGGTTCATACCACTGTATCCGGGTAACCGAAGAAGTTAAATTGGGGTTCCTCCACAGAGGGGTATTAGGAGAAAGTCTAGTTGGCCTAGGCATTCGACCTCCCTGGGCCATGACCCATGCCTTCATTACTGAGCGCATGGAGGATGTCAATGGGTATGGGGCTTTTAGACCCCTGTTAGCCATATGAGACAGTGCCTCGTAGGAGCCCACACAGGCCACCTCCAGGGATACAGGGGCATCATCAGGAGGAGTAGTCAGCCAGCGGTAGGCCACCATCAACTGTCTAGCCAGGAAGTATTTGTGGAAGTTAGGAACCGCAAGGCCCTCCTCCCCCCCAAGGCTGTTGTAGTATTGCTAATTTGAGATGGAGGATTCCTCCCTGCCACAAAAAAGGAGAAGATCGTGGCATCTATTGATTTAAAGATGAACTTGGGGATCCAAACCAAGGAATTCCTAAGGTTGTACAATAGAAGGGGTAGAATTTTCATTTTTATCAAGTTTATCTTCCCAATGAGAGACAGAGGGAGGTTTTTCCAGGCCTAAAGCTTCTTGGTCATTATAACAAGCAGCGGGGAAATATTGAGATTGATGAAGTCAACACTGGGTTAGTAATCTGTAGTCCTAAGTATTTGATTCAGGACACCCATTGGAGGGGGATGGTGGGGTCAGCTTGTTCGGGGATAGGATGGGAGCACAAGGGGAGTATTTTGGCTTTAGAGCAGTTGACCCTGAGCCCAGAGACCAATGTGAATCTGTCTAAGAGTGCCAATGCAGCCTGTAGAGAAGGTCCAGTGTCACTGACAAACAGAACCAAATCATTAGCATAAAGTGCTATGGTTTCAGTTAGGGTGCCAACTTTAATGCCCTGGATTTGGGGGGAATAACGCAATACAATCGCCAAGGGCTCCATTACCAATGCAAAAAGACCAGGGGAAAGGGGGCACCCCTGCCTGGTGCCCCTGGACATTGGAAAAGTCTCAGACAACCCCCCCGTTGACACAGAGGGCCGCTACCGGGTGCTCATACAGCAGCAAGATCCATTTGAGGAAGTTAGGGCCAAACCCCATGCGTTGCAGTATATAAGTCATATAGCCCCAGTCCAAAGAATCAAAGGCCTTTTCCAGGTCAAAAAACACCAGTGCCCCCCAGAGGACGACTCCGTCCCCAGTTGTGTGTGGGTATATACTCTCCGTATGTTGATATCTGTGGCTTTTTTGGGCATAAATCCTGTCTGGTCAGGTGATACTAAGTGGTGTATAATCTTCATCAGTCTGTTGGCAAGCATTTTGGTGAGTATTTTTAAGTCCATGTTCAGCAGGGCTATGGGTCTGTATGAAGAACAGCAGAGCAGGTCTTTGTCAGGTTTATGTAATAATACTACATGTGCCTCGTTGGTAAACCCCCTTGTCCAAAACAGTCCATGTAAAGTGATAGAAGTCTGGGCGACAAGACATCTAAGTATTGCTTGTACCACTCCTCTGGGAGCCCATCCGGTCCCATCGATTTCCCGTTAGGAAAGGATGCAATAGCTATCGCCAATTCTTTGTCCGTGAAGGGGGCCTCAAGACTGGCCACCACCTCATTGAGCAACACCGGGATCTGGAGGAGTCCCAGCAGGTCAGTCAGTACCGGTTGGTCATACGATGGGATAGCAGAATAAAGGTCTGCGTAGTATGCTACAAAAGCCTGCATGATGCCCACCCTATCACTCACCATGTTACTCTCCGAGGAATAAACTCAAGGTATAGCTGCATGTGTCTGTGTTTCTGCAGTCAGGTACGCCAACAGCTTCCCATTTTTGTCCCCTTTCTCTAATAGTTCCTCAGCCCTGTTTCTGCAATCACATTTTTGGAAGTGTACTAATAGGGCCCTTCTAGCCATCTGCAATTCAGTTAGGGAGGATGTGGAGGGTGTCTCACCGCATGTGCCTTAGCACACTGTGTTTCACGAGCCTGGAGTTCATTGGATTTGGAGTTTTTCTTGACCCTGCATCTTTAATGGCCAATACATATACCCCTCTAGTGGATGCTTTGAATGCGTCCCATACTAAAGGTCCCCCTTCATAGAGCCCTCATTGTGTTCCCAATATTCCTATAAATGAGGCAAAACCAGGGCCTCAACCAAGGGCTCACTTACCAATCCAGGGTGCAATCTCCAGGACCCACTGCAGCCACCCATGGCAAGAGTCAATGTCACCTGCAAGGGGGTGTGGTCAGACAGACCCCCAGCCAGGTAACCGACCTCTGAGATATGGGGCAACAACATAGGATTTGCAAATGCCAAATCTATGCGGGAGGAGGAGGTACTGATGTGAGAAAGTTAGGAGTAACCTCTCTCACCAGGATGTTTCCATTGCCAGACCTCCTCCAGAGCCGCAGACTCTGCCCAATGCCTGGGCTCCAGATTTTGTGCCCTGGTCGGGTTCAAGGTGTCCAAGGAGTAATCCAGGATATTGTTACAATCACCCGCCACATAATATTGTGTATAACATCAGGACAGGTATGGGGCTTAGAAGGGGGAAGACCTGGGGGGAGGAAGCTGAATACAGAGAGCCACGGTCATCAAGTAACTATAGGTTAATTCCATGTACAATACTGGGCAAGTAAAACATCCCTCTGCACCAGCCGTGTCAGCCGGGCGCAGATGGAGCTTAAAAAAACCCCAGTACAAAAGTTGAAAAAAAAGAGGAGAAAAAAATAGTCCAAAAAAGTGACAGTTCAAGAACCCAATCCCCTGTTTGCTCCAGGCCAACTGAACTAAAAAACTGCTGGGGAAACTTTGATCCCAGAAACAGAAAAACATTAGTGGATAGTTCCAAGAGTTCTTCTACTCAAGTGGGGGTTTTAAAGATAGATGTGCAGTTCAGTGCATACGAGACAGAACCAGAGATTCCGCATCTACCGGATTGGTGTACTTAGGTGGCATGGCACATTTCCGACATCCGATAAGGCAGTCACTGCAGGAGGGAAAGGTATTGTCAAATGGCCTTGACATTAGATAATATTACTTCCAGTAAAACATCCAGCAGTGATGTAAACAGTCCAGTGATACTACATCTCGGTTATTAGTCACATTGTATATCCAACACTCTCACCTTTCTATGCAATGATGTCGAGCCAGTCTGCCGCTTCCACAGGGGAGTCCAAGAATTTGCTGGCACCTCGATGAATAACTTTCAGGTGACTGGGCTATAGCATACTGTACACCAGATTTTTCTCCCACAGACGCCTGCGGACATCAGTAAAAGAGTGCCTCGTCTTTTGCAGCTCTGGAGAAAAGTCAGGATATAAATGTATGACAGCATTACCATGTTTCAGTTCAGGGTGTTCACGAGACTCTGCCTGGATGAGATCCCTATCCCTGAAGTTGAGAAGGCAAACCAGAAATGCATGTGGCCATGCGCCAGCAGGCCTCCAACCAGTGGGCACCCTGTGTGCACGATCCACAACCTATACAGGTGACAATTGCTACAGGCCCAGAAGTTGTTTGAAAAAGGTTTCAGCAAACACAACAGGGTTCTGTCCCTCCACACCCTCAGGGATCCCAACCACCAGCACATTGTTGCACCTGAGGCAGTTATTGGCATCCTCTGAACGGGCCATAAGAATTTTAATCTGTTGCAATTCAGTCCCTCCACTTACTCTCTGCTATGGCTGCCACGATCATCGCAGTGGACTGCTTCCCACGTGGCTCCGGTTCCGCCTGTGGTGCTGTAGAGGCCAATTCCCGAGTCCTGAGCTGAGAGCCACCATCGCCGGGTCTGTCTGTACTGCAATCGATGCTGGAGGCACAGAGGTAGTTGGCAAGGTGGTCGTCGCCTGTGTGGTTGCCGGTGAGCGCCAGGATATCTGGCCAGCTGCTTTCTTGGAGAATCTGTTATGAAAAGGACAGTTGCGTCCAGTGGCGTAACTATAACCTTCAGGCCCCCGATGCAGGACACCTTGGAGGGCCCCCCCCCGACCTCCGGATAGGGCTCTTTTTTCCGAGCTCGATGGTGGAACACCAGGGCCCAGTCCCAAGTGGGTGGCCGCATATAAAGGAACCGATTTAAAAAACATCAGTTAAAGCCACTGTGCCCATCAAACGCCACCACTGTACCATCAAGCGCCACCACTGTACCATCAAATGTCACCACTGTGCCCATCAAACTCTGCCGCTGTGCCCATCAAATGCCACACACATACAAACATGCTCACACACATACACACATACATACAAGCATGCTCACACACACACATACAAGCATGCTCACACACACACACATATAAATACAAATGCAGTAGCTAGTCTTGTAAAAAAAAAACGGCAGACATTTACAGTACCTTGGCTCTTCCTGCCGGGTACTGCACTGTAGGGGGAGACAAAGAGCACGCACACTTTACCCTAATGTAAGGAGCTCCCGCACAGAGCCGATTTCAGTTTGGCTGATGATCGAGGAGCTCCTCTCAGCCTACGGAAGAGTACAGGGGGCCTGAGGGCCCCCTGCAGCAAGGGGCCCGGTCGCCATGGCGATCTTGGCGACCCCTATAATTCCGCCACTGGTTGCATCCCCTTTAAAATTTGATGCTTTGCAGAGAGGAAGGTTTTCATGGAGGGACAGCAGATGGCTCTAGCTGGGGCAGTCCTGTAGTCTCACACTGGGGCCTAATCAGAGCCGGCTGACAGCCTCCAGGCACCACACCCACTGCCTGTCTCCCTCAGAGGTGCCGCTGAGGTAGGAGCGCGGGACAGCTGCTCTACCGTGAATCGTGGCACCCTGTTGTGGAGGATGCAGCAGGCTGTGGAGGCCTCAAGGAGCTGGCCTCCCAGGGATCCTCTGCACTGTCTCTTTTGGCAGGCATGGAACTAGGGTCTGGTCAGGTCTTTAAATTACTCTCTCCCTTGGAGTCAGGTCAGTGGGAGTGGCCCTCCCGCTGTGCCCTCTGGGAGAGGGTATTTAAGATGCGGACATCACGTGGTTCGCGGTTCTGGTCCAGTATGATGTGCTGACTACTTGGTCCTGGTCCTCCTGACTAGCTCCCAGGAAGGCTATGGCCTGGGGTGCGGATCCACCCGACTGTAATGCCTCGGGGCTGGCTATCCCAGGGCAAGGAAACTAAATGAGGATTCTGAGGTGGTTGGGTGCCGTATCTGGTTCGGGAGAGACCCAGAGTACTTTGAGCATTCCAGGGGAGGACTCTTTATAAGAACACCACGTACAGGTTGGTTTTCTTAACAAGAGCCTGGAAGGGCTGAAGTTACTGAAAGAATCCGGTCTTGTGGATATCGCCAAGCAGGCTGAAAGATCCAGGTATCCTACAAGTGTTCTGCAGCTTAGTTTACCTACATGTTCTGCAACAACGTCTGTGACAAAGACTTTGTTTCTGAGTAAACACCTTGTTGGCTGCTAGGCCTTGTGAGAGAGGGACTGTCCAACCTGAGTGTTCATCCAGCTGTGAGTGGCTATTCTCTGGATGCAGTCAAAGTAAGCAAGTTCTTTAACGTTTTTTGGACTTTGACATTGAGAGTACCTGAACTTCCTTTTCCAACCCTCTGATCCCAAGTTGAAAGACTGTTCAATGGTTTAAGTTTGCAAATAAAATCCATTCAAGTGGTGCTATTGTCAGTCTCAAGGTACTGGGTCATCTACCACGGGACATCCCCTAGACGTATCACAAGGAGAACGGAAGGTAACGGTAAGGCCAAAAATAACCAGCAGCTCCTTCGGGGGTTAGTGCTACACATGCTTACAGGGATAACCAACATGGTTATTTACACATGTTAACAGACAGAGAACAATCATGTTTTCCTTTTGAACAGTGAAGACAAGTGCCTAACATGAAGACAGTGGATGGCTTTAGGTATGCATGACAAATAACATGAAAGGAAGAAGTGCAAAAGTGGATTGCGGTATGGGAGAGAACGGTACGCCCTGTTGTGGATTTAATTAAAGTGAAGGCTTTGAGAGGAGCAAAGGGGGAAGAAAGGAGAGAGGGAGGAGCAAAGAGAATGGGGGAGGGATCCCTTATGGGGGATCGGGTGAGGACGGACCGCACAGTGCGTCGTCACCCGATCCGATGACGGATGGAAAAGTAGGTTTCTCCTCCGTCACACATTTTCGGATTGGAGCGGGTAGGATGTCAGCGGACATGTCACCGCTGACATCCGACGCTCCATAGACCTCCATTCAGGTCCGCCTGAAAAACTAACAGGTGGACCTGAACGGAGCGGTAGTGTGAAAGAGACCTAATAGTTGCCCAATAATTGCACACACATAAATATTCTCAGAACGAAGCCAAAACCGAACTTATACTTTCAAGATATAATACGTTCAAAAATGAAATTAATCCTCACAAATACAACTTGCCTAATTTGTGCACACAGTGTATGGAGTTTTACTGTGAAACATATATATAACTGGGATGGACCGAACACCCCCGATTCGGTTCACAGCAGAACATGCGACTGGCAAAAAAATTAGTTGGAACACGCAAACACCGTTAAAGTCTATGGGACACGAATGCGAAAAATCAAAAGTGATAATTTTAAGGGATAATATGCAAGTTATTGTCATAAAAAGTTTTTGGGGACCTGGGTCCTGCCTCAGGGGACATATATCAATGCAAAAAAAAGTTTTAATGGCCGTTTTTTTCAGGAGTAGTGATTTTAATAATGCTTAAAGTGAATCAATAAAAGTAAAAATATTCCTTTAAATTTCGTACATGGGGGTATGTCTATAGTATGCCTGTAAAGTGGCACATTTTTCCCGTGTTTAGAACAGTCCCTGTAAAAAATTAAATTTCTAAAAGAAAAAAGTAATTTAAAATTAATAACAGCTATAGTGAATTGTTGAGTCTTGGCAATACAGATAAAAGTAATTGAAAAAAATGGAATGGGATCCCCCCAGTCCATTACCTGGCCCTTTTCTGTCTGGTATCAATATTAAGGGGAACTCCGAACCAAAATTTCAAAAAAATTGCGTGGGGATCCCCCCAAATTCCATACCAGGCCCTTCAAGTCTGGAATGATATTAAGGGCAACCCTGCTCCAATTTTTTTAACAAAAGTGGCATAGAGGTCCCCCTCAAAATCCATACCAGACCCTTCAGGTCTGGTATGTATTTTAATGGGAACCCCGCTCCAAAATTAAAACAAAATGGTGTGGTGGGTCCCCCAAAAATCCATACCAGACCCTTATCCGAGCATGCAACCTGGCAGGCTGCAAGAAAAAAGGGGGGACAAGAGAGTGCCCCCCCTCCTGAGCCATACCAGGACACATGCCCTCAACATGAGGAGGGTGCTTTGGGGTAGCCCCCAAAGCACCTTGTCCCCATGTTGATGGGGACAAGGGCCTCATCCCCACAACCCTTGCCTGGTGGTTGTGAGGGTCTATCAGAATCTGGAAGCCCCCTTTAACAAGGAGACCCCCAGATCCTGTAACCCGTACCATATCACAAAAAAAGTGTCAAATGAAAAAAAAAAACACAAGACACACTTTGGGACCTTTATTTAAAAAAAAAAGTCCCACAAAGTCCATTCATCTTCTTCTCTCGCTCCACCAAACAAAAAAATCTGCACGCCGCCACCAATCTGCCTCCATGGGAGGCATCTGCCATAATGACGAGTCCTCGCAGGTGACAGTTCTTTTTTAACTGAGGGTGGGGCCACATGGTGACGTATCCGGGTGACCCCACCCCCCTCTGATGCATGGGGACTTCCCCATGGCTTTTCCAGGGCGTCAGAGGGGGTCAGGCCACCCGTTTACGTAAACGGGTGCCCCCACCCCTTCACTTTTTTTCAGTTTTTTTAAGTGTAAAAAGTCTCTTGAGACACATCCAGCTTTATTCCCCTTAACTTAGAACCGGTGGTCCAAGGAATCAAGGCCAAACTAAAAGCCTGGGAGAACCTTCCTCTATCCCTATTAGGCCGCATTAACCTAATTAAAATGAAAATCATACCTAAATTTACCTACCTATTTTGTAATTCCCCACAATCGATACTTTGCTAATTTTTCACAAAATTGAACCAAATTTTCTCCTCCTTCCTCTGGGGACCAAACCCCCCTAGATTTAAACTCTCCACACTGATACATCCGGTTTTGCAAGGGGGGGGGTTGGCGTTTCCAGACTGGCAGAAATATTTTCTGGTGGCCCAGCTGGTCACGGCAGTTTGGTGGCTAGTACCAGATGCATCCAACCCCGCTGCGATTCTGGAGGCTGCGGTGGTCCGCTCTGTGGAAGCCCTAACACATTTACCCCTTTGAGGTCCTAAGGCCCCATATGATTTGACCACCCCCATGTACACAACTCTAAGGGGCTAGAAGGTGGGACTGGGACTTGAGAAGTTCCCACAGAATGCAGTCTCCCCGCACACCCCCCATGGAACAACCCTACCTTACCCCATCTCTACTCACTACCAGACCCTAAAATATGGGCCAAATGTGGTATAAAACTGATATCTGACCTCACCACCAGCATCGCCATAACCCCTTCAATTACCTAGTATCCCACTGCAATGTGCCTCCCTTGCATCTATTTCGCTATATGTGTATGTGTATGTCAATGTTGTATGTGTTTGTAAGCGTGTCAGGACCTTACAGGGTAAAAGGACCATGCAAAGCCGCAGATGGACTCTGGTGGCAAGAAAGCGCCCTGAGGCGATTCAGTTTGCATAGGTAGCGCTATACAAGTCACTCACTCACTCACTCACTCATATGCAACTGTCTCATGCGTTTAAAGCCCAAATAATACCCAACGACACGCAAATATTGCAATCCGGTCTGGAGAGGGTCACAAGATATGAATGCATCAGGAAACCAACCTTGGTCCTTTATGCACATTTCCTCAGAGTTTCCTCTCCAGATCTGTCGAAGCTCCAGCAGCGATGGACACAGGATATCCTGGCACTAGACTCAGAGGATTGGGAGGACATGTGGGATTTCCCCTTCAAAATCCTGGTCTCACTTTGAGACCGTTTCATACAATACAAAATACTACACCGGGCATATATCACCGCGTGTAGATTGCATAAAATGAGAACCTCCCTGTCCTCGAAGTGTTGGAGATGTACTGGGGGTCCACGCGATTTTATACACATCTTCTGGTCCTGCCCAGCAATTAAAAACTACTGGTCACAAGTACTATCTGTAATACAAGAAGTGGTGGGAATAGCTATAGCCCCAACCCCACAGGTCTGCCTTATAGGTTTGGTGGAAGAATTAGCCCCCAGGATAGCAGAGAGAACCCTCATAGGACTCCTGCTCTTTTATGCCAGGAAAATGAATATGGAATATGCCACTCTCTGCTGGAAAAAACATGCCCTGCCATCCATATTGTTATGGAAAACACATGTCAATAAAGTACTACCATTCTATAAGGAAACCTACCAAAATAGGGGATGCCCCAAAAAATACGATAGAGTGTGAGCCAAATGGTTAGCTGAGGCCTCCACAGCAACTGCAGACTAATTGAACATGTATATAATACCACCCTACTGGGAGAAAGTGATATTGATACTTTTTTTGGTAATGTAATCTCCGATATGGGTTTATTTGATATTTATTATTGTCCCTTGGGTCTCAACTGATAGATTTGATCCTGAGCTACCTTAATTGAACAGGAACCAATACAGCACTAGGTTGTTTGTTTGCTTTTGTGTTTTTTTTTTGTTTTGTTTTTTCGGACGTGCTACAGCTGTATGACACTATGCTGGAAGCAGCCCAATGGCCAGCTGGCACTGACTCCTGCATGGGTCTAGTTCCAATGCTGTGGCAGGTTACTGTTGTTTGCTTGTATGTCTTATGCTCAATAAAAAGATTACAGAAAAAAAAAAGACATCTTATATGCCGGAAAATATGGTACATTATAATGTGGATTTGCTGGATGAAAACCTAAATGCTGTGTTTTTTTTCAAAATGTGGCCTACTCAAAGTGCTTAAATATTGTGTATGATGTCTGTACAACATTCCTGCTTTTTCTGTGAAATATATACATTCATGTTATTTTTTTTAATGAAAAGTTGCATGTTTTGTGTCCTATTCAAAATGCGGCCTACCCCAAGTGCTACAATACAACAATACGAACAGTAAAATATTTTGTGCTGTTGTCTCTTTCAATACAAATGGTACAATATTTCATGCTGTTGTCTTTTGAATAATTTTTCATTTCATAATAAAACCTGACTGGTCTCTGATGTTGTAGCCTAGTGAAAAGACTGGCATTGTGGGCATATGTCTGCATAATAGTTCTGGCTTTTGTCTCAGAATTAAATATTTTTATTTTATTTTTAATTCACAAACAAATTGACTTGTCTCTTCCTCTTGAATTTCAGCCTTGTAAAATGTCTTATATAACGTGAAGCAATCCTGGCTATTGTCCCTCAAAATCATACACTGATTTTATTTCCTGACTGCCTCGTCTGTCTACTTTACATTGCAGACCAATCATTCTGCTTACAATCTGCAAGCACTGCACTATATGTGTGTGTGGCTTTTGTCTCTGAAATACAACACTCTAATTTTATTATTGGATATAAAAATCCAATTTCAAAAGTTTGATGCAATACAGTGTGGTACTGCAATAAAAACATGCAAGTTTTACTACGAAACTGTTTTTCTGAAGGCCTATGACATGAAGTTAAAGGATTTAGCTTTATTTTATTTTTTTAAGATTAAACTTTCCTAATGCTATCTGTGAGAATATAAATTTTTCTTAAAACTTCATACAGCTTAAACCCCTCTCCCAAGAATGTATTTAAAAGGAATGGTGTTTTTCTAATGTTACCCTTGACCTTGCATTAAAAACAAAAGCCCTCTTGCCACTGTGCGTAATGATCCATAAACATGATCCGCACAACCACTGTTGCTCTAAACTCTTGCCTTTGTAGCACCCTGGGGTTTAGTCAGGGAGCTCTTCACAAATTTACTTGCCAAGATTAGTCACCTTGGTCAATTGATAGAGCTCTATTGATTTCTACCTAAGTTTGGCCTTGTTGCACTTTTCTCTTCTACCACTAGGTGGCTGGGAACTTGGTGGTACTAGATATGAGAAGGGCAACTCTAGGTCAGGTTATGGGTATATGGGGTATCTCAGCCAATGGGGAGGGGTTTTCTTGAATCCCTTGGCTTGCTGGGAGGACCTATATATTCGGGTGAGGTCGGGTGATCGTTGTGCGGTGCCATTTGGAAGGCTGTCTGAGTGGACATGTGTCGTATGCCCAGGGCTCCTAGGCTGGAGATTGGGCCTATCTCAGGGGCCATCTGGCTGCCAGGCTGTGTGAGGGCCTATCCAGAAGTAAGAAGGCAGCACAGGGTTGGGACTGCGGCTTACAGTCCAACCGAAAGTGAAAATTCTGTCGGCCAGAGGTAGAAGGGAAGCTGTCGCCACAAAGGGACTAATCACCTTCACCAGAAACCACAATAAGTAACTGAAGAAAGTACCAGAACCATATTCTTACCTAATGGGCACGGTGGAGAATCGGTTCACTTAAGGCGTTATCAAGTCAAGAACCCAACCCATGGAGGAGACTCTTGCATGGCAGCTTTGTGAGTCAAGCCAGGGACCTCGCAAGTTAGCAGGGGTGAAGCTTGAGAAGTATCTGGAGTGCCAAGCTAGGGACCCAGTAGGGAAGTGTGGGTGACGCTTGAGGGAGATACCCCCACCAACCTAGGGTCTAGTGAGAGACTGGGAGCTCAGTGTTGAAGAACTACAAGAGGCAGTTATAGTGGAGCTTAAAGGACTGTTACGTTTGAGTTAGGAACTGTTAAAGACTGTTAGCATAGGCGGAGACAGCATTTTGCCATGTGCAGGAATGACTCCTTGCAGAGGCCTTTCCCTGCACGACTGTCCTCCTTCTGAAGTCTCAGAGTCTGCCAATTGAATCTATAACTACTTAAGGGTGTCCTGGTCCTAATGCTCTTTTCCCCAAAAATACAAAAAAGAACTGCCAAAAGAAATAAAACCTCTTTTACATCCAAGAAGTATCTAGCGTCCAATGACTTTTACCATCTTTGCACCCAATATACCTCACAACTCATTACATATTGAAGGATGTCAGCTATTTTTGGCCTTGGAGGACCTCATTAGACTGGACAGGGTTGGAGACCTTGCTACACTTTTATTCAGGAAACCACAGTGTACAGTACACAAGTACATTCAGTTGACATATTTCAGCCTACATGGCTTTAATCATAATCATAGTTATGATTAAAGTCGTTTAGGCTGAAACGCATCAACTGACTGTACCTGCGTACTGTACGCCGTGGTTTCCTGAATAAAAGCAAGATTTTAGAGCAACAGCAGTTGTGCAAATCATTTTTATGGTTCCTTACTCTCAGATGGGCGACTGTGGATTTGACACCTGTGAGCTCTGTTTATGGTGGACTATATGGGTAGCAGCACAGAACTCTCTGTTTGCACTCTTGCCACAGTGCACATTTTTTCATGCCCATGCTAATTGTTTGACAGTTCTTGTGGGGGCCAAACCATCACTTCCAGGACTCTTCCAGACTTTACGCAGAAGATATTTCTTAATGACATTGGCTGTGTGTTTGAAGTAGTTTTCCTGCGGCAGAAAAAAATTGGGGCGAAACACACCTCTCCTAGATGGTATGGCATGATGGATATGAATCTGCCTCTATTTCTCAGCATTGAGGACACCACTGATTCTGACCAAATCTCCAACTCTATTTGCAGAAATGCAGCACCAAACTTGGAAGGAACCTCCACCATATTTCAATGTTGCCTGCAGACACACATTATTATACTGCTTCCCAGTCCTATGGTGAATAAACTGCCCCCTGCTACAGCTAAATATTTCAAATTTTGACTCATCAGTCAAGGGCACCTGTTGCCATTTTTCTGCAGCTCAGTTCCTATGTTACCATAGCACTTCTGGCCAGACTCAGTACAGTAGATGGGGGTACCTGGGTCCCTTTGGTTTCCACCACTTCTGTACTAATGGCACTGCTGGACATCTTCTGGACATCTTCCAATGTTGAAGGGAAAGAAGCACTATCTGTCTTTTGACTGCTGCATTAAGTTTCTTTGGCTGACCACTGCGGTCCTCAACATTGCCCGATTAATGGTGTACTCAATGTTAGGAAATATAGGCAGATAATTATCCATCTTACCATACCATCAGGAAGGCATGTGATTTATCCCAACTGTAATCTGCAGCAGGACAATGACCCCAAACATACAGTCATAGCCATTAAGCACTACCTTAAGTATAAAGAAGAAAAAAAGAGTCCTGGAAGTGATAGTTTGGCCCCCACAGAGCCCTGATCTCAACACCATCAAGTTTGTCTGGGATTACACGAGGAGACAGAAGGATCTGAGTCAGCCTACATCCACAGAAGATCTGTGGTCAGTTCTCCAAGATGTCTGGAAAACCTACCTCCCATGGTTCTTCAAAAACTGTTTGCAAGAAGAGCATTTATTCTGGTTTGAAGCCAAATTTTCACACCAAATTTTTAGATTTAGATTTTTCTTATGTTTGCTCAAGTTTCATTTTGTAAATTGCTAAAAAAAAACAGTTATATATATATATATATATATATATATATATATATATATATATTTATTTGTTTAAACATTTTTACTTTATAGCATTCCTTTATGCCTTCCTCAAACGTTTGTGCAGTACTGTTCACATACACACATATGCACACTTTTTTTTTCTTTAGGTTTCTGGAATGGATTTAAAATTCTGTTCAAAATTAATAATCAATACTTTTGCTCTGTTTAGTTCTGATCAGCTAAAAGTTTGTCCTTCTGTATATTATTACCAAGATCCAATTCTGTTCATAAATCTGAAGAAATAATGTTGACATGCTCAGTCTTTGAAGGGATCGTTTTCACATGCAACCAAAGAATAAAGGACTTTCACCTCATTTCACAGGACATTTTGGTTGCATCAACTGTCAACTTGATCTAATGTTTCATTGATCTGACCACATAATTCAATAGATGCAAACTCTATTTGTCAGCATGGGATTATTTTTGTATCTATTACTAATCCTAATTACCCGATTCTGGATATCCTGTAATTGTGTATTTGTTCTTCCTATTTACTCTAGGGGATATCATAGGTCAGCAAAGCCCATGAGATACCACATAAACTGTTTACACCACATTCACACATACACATATATCACCACACATACATTTATTACGCTGATCAATGAGGAGCAACGCATACGCTTTAAACACAAACTATTTATTAGATCCTGCCTTCAGTATAATAAAACAAGCTGGTAATACCATCTAAAAAGGTTAAAAATAGTAAAAGACGAAAACTGCCTTTCTAGCTGTTTGCTCATTGTATGTGTTTTTTAATTGTTAATTGTTTATAAAAATGTACGTATTACATTCTACGATGGTCTACCCTAAATCAATCTGTTTATTTTTATTGTATTCATTCATCTCTGAAATATGAGAGTTGAACTCCAACCAAAACTGAAATAATAAATTGTGGAATGTATACAGGGAGTCTAGCACACCTGCTGAGTTTTTCAGTTTTTTATCCAGGCCTTACCGTACTGCACTGGTCCACCCCCCCCCCCCCCCCCCCTCCCTTTGGTCTGTAATTTGGTGATCCTGGAACATAGCCAACAATTAGACTTGAACACCCTCTTTGCTTGCTCATGCAAGCCTGTTTTAAAAATTGCAAAATTTATTTTTTTCCCAACCACCAAACAATTTCAAAGCAAAAAAAAAAAGAAAAAAAGATGCTTCTTAAAAATTGGTAATGCATAAAAATAGACAGAAGTTCCACAGCACATGGTTCAGGAAATATGGTACTGCCTTCCTACAGACTGTCTATGGAGCTGTAGATGCTTATTTTGCAGGAGAGTACTCCAAACTTAGATTAATGTGACCGGAGTGAATTTTCTGACTGTAGTAATGTTTACTGAATAGTATTATTATATTATAGCTATAGCTCGCTGAATTACTTTTACTGCCTTGAACTGCTTTTTTAAGCAGATCTTATAGTACATGTAACGATGACACTTTGGACAAGGTGTCTGTCATGTACAAATTTAGTTTTTGCCTCAGAACAGTAAAGGGGTTCTGAGGGTTAATTGTGTAGGTTTAACTTTGACATCAGTTTGGCTGGGCTGTATTAGAGTTTTGCCTGGTCATGTGTACAGTTAAGTGCACATGACAGGCTCAGAACCAGGCCTGGTTGGATGCTTTGGGTATCAGCGTTCCCAGGAGGCAATCAGTGGGTGTGCCTGGCCCCGCTGAGGAGTCTGGGGAAGGGTACTTAAGATGTTGAAGTCACGTGTTTGGGGTTCATTTGTGAGGCCATAGCTGCCTGTTTCTGATTCTGGACTGGGGTAGCCCCGCGAGGGGTCCTGGTCACGGGAGCGTGCGTCGCTCCGCAGCATGCTTCTGTTGGTTAACCCCAATAGACCCACCTGGTCTGGGGCAAGGATCCATCTGTTCCTGAGTCTCGAAACTGTCTGGTCCGGGTGTGCTCTTGGCTTGGAGGGGCACTGCAGCTCGTGTAAGCGACCGGGGGAGGACTCTTCGGAGGAGGGCCAAAAAGCTGGCATCCCAAGAAGTGCCTGGTTTCTGGGTTGTGAAGGACACTAACAAATCCATGCTTTTCCAGTACTGCCAAGGAAACAGGGAAGGTTCCAGGTACTGAGGAAAAGGTTCCTGTTCACTTTCTGTTACAAATTAGGTTGGATTCACACCTATGTATTTTTAGTGCTTTTTGCATTTTACAGATTTGCACTACAGAACGAGTTCCATAGGAAACCATGTTAAATCGACTGTAGTGCAAATCTGCAAAATGCAGAAAGCACCAAAAATGCATAGGTGTGAATCCAGCCTTACTCAAGGTCAGAGATTTCACAAGTTCAAATTGCTGACTGCCATAATCTCTGGCTAGAGGTTTGTTCAGCTTTGAAGCGCCCAGGTGCGAGTGGCTACTCTCTGGGTGGTATTAGAGACTTTCTGATGATTAGCAGTTCAAGGTGCCTGAGTTTCTTCACCCTTGCCCTCTGTTCCCATACGAGACTGTGTTTGTTGGATGTTACCCCTCCAAATAAAAACCTTTCTAAAGGACTTTTATGGTGTCAGGGTCCAAAGTTGTTGGATACTAAACCTGGGAACCCCTAGACATGGAAGAACAAGCCAAGCGGAGGTAACCGGTAAGCCCAAAAGTTAAGGCCGCCCTATCAAGGGTTATGGCCGCTACATACATATCTACAATTTACATCACAGTTCCTGCCCCAGGGGAGCTTACCATCTAATGCCATACACCAGTAATTATACACATTCTAAATCCAGATTAGACAAACTCTTGTTACCAAAAAAATATTTCCCAGCCTGGAGAAAACAGTGATTACCGCTAGCAATAATCACAAGAGAATCTGACAGGCTGGCTGTACCTAAGTTGATCGATCGATCAACTTGTTACATTCAGCCTGCCCATTAAGAGTTTGAATCCATGTATGGCCAGCCTTAGAATGCACAAAGTAAGCAAAGACAAAGACATTAAGAACATATAAAATGAAGCTAGTATTCTGTGGAATGTGATCTTAGGATATCAGTGCTGCAATGCATCAATGCTAGATAACTCTTGTTGTAAGAAATGCTCTGATCCCTTGAGAGAGGATATTCTCATAACCATTACTGCAGTGTTTTAATTTCGCAAGATCAGAGCATTTCCAAATGATTTAATCTAGTATATGATTTCAAAATAGTCATGCTGATTGTCTCATAAAAATGCGTACATGAACAAGTTAAAGAGGATCTTCAGTCATTTCTTTAAAGATTAAAAGTCTGCAGCTACAAAAGCTGCAGCTCCTGACATTTAATAAACAGCCATTCACCTGTTCAGGGATCCAGTGCCATCCTCACCTGAGCTGATTTCTTCTCTGGTCTTTGGTCCCCGGCATTGGTATGTTAACTGTGGGCATCCGACTCTGGCTCTGGTCGGCTCTGGCTCCTCGTGGCTTCACAGCCAGTTTTCCACTGTGCATGTGCCAGCTGCGTTTATGAATGGTCCCGAAGCCTTGAGGGACCTGTCCCACAAGGCTTCGGGCAAGGGAGGGGGGGGGGGAACTTCCACTCAGAGTGCCTGAGCGATCTGAGCAGAAATGAGAGCGGGTACCTGTCAAAACTAGCTACCTGTTCCCCCTACCACAAAAAAAAATCATTCCAAATATGGTGGGGTAGAGGAGGAGGAAGAACTGAACTTCCCTTTTTTGGTGAAGTTCTGCTTAAATGTGATCCCTTTTTTCACACCAATATGTAGACATTTGGTCATTGTTTGTCAATTTATATCTGTTCACCAATTACTGCTGATCAAGGTGGTTAAAAAGGGTGTCCACTCAAAATTATTTAATTATTGTGCTAGGATTATGTAGAGCTGGGGAAAACTTTTACCTAACCTGAGGGGACATACTGTGAACATTGTTAACAGTTGTTAAAACTAATTTGTAAAAGAGAATTCCGTTACTTAACCAGTTAAGATGGCTCTCCAGAGCTCTTACGGGCCAGTAAAACTGTACATTCACCTGCTACCTAGTTATTCTTGTTAGACTATAGCACATCTCTATGTGCTATTCTAGGGGCTACCATTTTGTACCAGTGAAGGATGTGGTAGCTCCAAACATTGCAGCTAGCTCAAAAGACTTCAGACATGACAGCAAACATGTGCCCACCAATGGCCAACTTTAAAGAATGAGGGCATTTTAAAATGATAAAAGAGCAATGCTAACCCTCTCACCTTAATCTGTGCATATAAAGTTGTAAAACTCAAAACTGTCTTTGTTTACTGCCTATACTGTTTGGAATTTTTACTCCGTATATTGTCCACAGAGAGCCATAGTGCAACTAATGTTGGTCATTCTTTTTTTTTTTTTTTTTTCATTTAACCAGTGTGCTGAACAGATTCCTCCATCCACACAAACAAGCTGCATAGTATTTGTATTCTGATAGCTGCACCCCCTGCAGTTGCTGGTTGAGAACAATTTTCCAACATTTCCCTTCAATCAAAGTTGATCAAACAATCAACTTCTGTTTAGCAGGGACTGCCACACACTTATCAAAATTCGTCCGATCCTTGCTCAGCCAAATTAATATTGATTAGTGTACAACCTTTCCATTTTCAGTACATACCTTATTTTAGATCCAGTGATGTCATCACTGAGTCTCTGTGTTTCTCATAACTGGTGGGAGGGGGCCAGCAAGGCGCTGTACATAGTTCCCTGAAAACATCAACGCACCCAGCATCAGTACTCCTTTTGCATGTATACTACCCTAGGTAGTGCCCACATGTGATGCTAAAGCCCTGTACATATGGACCAAATGCTGGGAGACATCAGCTGGTTCAATAAAAACAGACTGACATTTGGCCCGTTTGTATGTCAGTTGGTCAATTTGGCTAGCTCCTGTCAGATGAGCATACTGGAAAACCAGCAGCTCACCAGCTCCTGATTAGTGCTCTCAGCCAATGGCTGAGAGCGTTACCAGAGTATTCTGGTGGGGGGGTCGTCCCCATGTCAGAACACAACAGCTTAGCGGAGGAGATCACTGCACTAATGCAACATCATTAGTACTGCGGCTCTGACCAGAGATGTAAAAAAACTGTTAGTGTGTAAAGTGTTACTAAACACGGGACCCTGCATTCAGTATATCTGGTCCCCCACAGAACTTGGAAATGCAATCATTTTAGTAAATTTTAATTGCTAAATACCTTTTCTCATCAGCAGTATATAGCAGTCTTGTGACTTCTATCAGTGTCTGGTAAAGCTTGTAGGAGGAGTTTTCATACTGCAATGGCTGTCCTATCAGGTTGCAGAACTCCTGAGCCTCTTTCTCGACAGTGCTGATTGGCCTTGTGCTGATCACATGCACCCTCCCAAGAAAAAAAAAGAAAAAAACTCTCTAGCAATACACACCAAACTGAGCATGTGCAGCCTGAGTTCACTAGCTCTGTCTTATCCAGTCCTGTTTTGGAGTCAGTGGAAGAAGAGGAGGATCTGTGCATACAGGATCAAACAGCCTTTTTACACAATGCAGCGGATTAACCCCTTAGGTTCCACCGTGAGTATAACAAGCATGCTTTACTGCATATACAGAAAAGTATTCATACCCCTTACATTTTCCAAATTTTGTCACATTACAACCAACAACTTAAATGTATTTTATTGGGATTTTATATGCTAGACCAACACAAAGTGGCACATAATTGTGAAGTGGAAGGAAAATGATAAATCGTTTTCAAACTTTTTTACAAACAAATATGTGCATTTGTATTCAGCCCCATTTACTCTGATACCCTTTATGGAAGAGTGGTAAGAAGAAAGCCATTGTTTAAAGAAACCCACAAGAAGTCCCATTTGCAGTTTGTGGGAAGCCCCGTGGGGGACACACCAAACATGTGGAAGAAGGTGCTCTGGTTAGATGAGATCAAAATGTAACTTTTTGGCCTTAAAGCAAAACGCTATGTGTGGTGAAAAACAAATACTGCACATCACCCTGAACACACCTTCCCTACCATGAAACGTGGTGGTGGCAGCATCATGTTGTGGGGATACTTTTCATCAGCAGGCGCAGGGAAGCTGGTCAGAATTGATAAGAAGATGGAAGGAGCCATATGCAGGGATCTTAGAAGAAAATCTGTAATGCTGCGTACACACGATCAGACATTCTGACAACAAAATCCTCAATTTATTACGGATGTTGGCTCAAACTTGTCTTGCATACACATGGTCACACAAATGTTGTCGGAAATTCCGAACGTCAAGAACGCCGTGACATACAACACATACGATGAGCCGAAAAAAATGAAGTTCAATTGCCAGTATGTCTCTTCTGCTTGATTCTGAGCATGTGTGGAATTTTGTGCGTCGGAATTGTGTACACAAGATCGGAATTTCCGACAACGGATTTGTCGGAAAATTTCAGGACCAGCTCTCAGATTTTTGTTGTCGGACACTCCGACAAAAAATGTCCAATGGAGCCTAAACACGGTCAGAATTTCTGACAATAAGCTCCCATCAAATATTTGTTGTCGGAAATTCCGATCGTATGTACGCGCCATTAGAGTTTGCAAAAAACTTGAGACTGGGACGGAGGGTCACTTTCCAGCAGGATAACAACCCTAAACATACCCAGAGCTACAATGGAATGGTTTAGATCAAAGCATATTCATGTGTTAGACTGGCCCAGTCAAAGTCCAGACCTAAATCCAATTGATAATCTGTGGGAAGACTTGAAAATTGCTGTTCACAGACACTCCATCCAATCTGACAGAGCTTGAGCTATTTTGTAAAGAAAAATTAGCAAAAATGTCACTCTCTAGATGTGCAAAGCTGGTAGAGACATCCCCAAAAAGACTTACAGCTGTAATTGTAGTGAGAATTGGTTCTACAAAGTATTGACTTAGGGTGGCTGAATACAAATGCATGCCACACTTTTCACATATTTATTTGTAAAAAAAATTGTAAAACCATTTATCATTTTGACTCCAATTCACAATTCTGTGCCAGTTTGTGTTGGTCTATGAATACTTTTTCAGGGCACTGTACACACTGATTTTATTGTTGTGGTTTAGCAACACTTTAAGCTTTTATGATTGAAGTAATTCAAATTCAATAAATGAAAGTGGTGAGCAAGAGACAATAAGACATGGGAGGGGAGGAAATGGCTAGGTGATGTTGGATGTCCTCCAGCCAGAGAATGATTTGCTGCAGCTTCTAATGTACGCTGTCAGCAGCTCTCAGTGTGCAGTGAATCACAGTAAGCAATTTCAGTACAGGAGAAGAATATGCATAAATGTGCAAAACTGACAACAAACAGAGACCAAAGTTTATTGTATGCAGCACAGACCAGTACAATAAATTTTCTGCATCAACAGCCACTCTCTAGATATGAAATATGAAAGATTAGATGATATCAAGCTGGACCAATGTAAGTCTAAATAAGATCATTGCTACAGCTTTAGCCACTTGTCGACCTGCTGCAGTACGGCATAATCACACATCTGTACGCCGTGGCTTTCGCTGCAGCACAAGTCAATCAGTGGGTTCCATGATTTATGACTGCTGATGGACTCAGTGAATGACAGAAGAGAGCCTTGTGTAGGTAAACAACACAGAGCTCTCTTCATACAGCAGCGGTGTGCCTTTTGTTTCTTCCTGCAAAGCAAAAAATGTAAAAACCAGCACATTGCTTAGTGAAACACCACATAAAAAACACACTAAATATTTTTGAGCACACATTTAACCCATTGGTTTCCCCAGATGTTAACCCCTTCCCAGCCAGTGTCATTAGAACAGTGACAGTGTATGTTTTTAGCACGGATCACTGTGATAATGTCACTGGAGATGTCAGTAGTAGTTAGTCAGTTCTCCTCCAGTGTTAGGTGGTGTTAGATTACCCGCCACACTATAAGTCGCTGATAACCCCCATTACTAGTAAAACAAATAGAAATTCTAGTATCTATACCAGTTTGTAGACACTATGGGGTTAATTTACAAAAGGCAAATGGACTGTGCAATTTGCAAGTGCAGCTGCTGCAGAGCTTAGTAAATGAGCAGAAGCTTTGCTGACTTCCATTATCCAATCATGTGAAAGCAAAAATGCTGTTTTTGGTTTTGTTTTTTTCCTTGTGATTGGTTATTCTTTGTAAAGTGAAACTTTACCTCATTTACTAAGCTCTGGAGCAACTGCACTTTGAGAAGTGCACATTCTATTTGCCTTTAGTAAATCAACCCCAATAGCTTTCACACAAACCAATTAAAGTGGAGGGCCATCCTAAAAAATAAAAAAAAGTACATTAAAATAAAAAAAAAAAAAATGAAAAAAAACTTTTTTTTTTACTGTTGCTAGGCAGTCTTCCTAATCGGTGGTGCTGTTTCTCCAATACCTCCTCCTCGGCAACTGCCCCGTTGTCTTCTGGTACATGTGTGTGTCCCAGGAAACAATGGGCCATTCACAAAGCGCCGCACGACTCACGGATGCGCAGTAGGAAACGGGCAAGGCTTCACTGCCTGTTTCCTTTAGTTAGGATGGCGGTGCCGGCAGCCGATCCGATGGACGGGCTCACTGGATGGTTAAGTGTCATTATTAAAAGTCAGCAGCTACAGTGTTTGTAGCTGCTGACTTAAAAAAAAAAAACGGCCGGAACACCCCTTTAACCCCCCTAGCGGTAATCCCGAGTCTGGCTCGGGTTGAGATTTTAATTACAGGAGCGGTAACCCCGAGCCAGACTCGAGATCGCTTTGCTCGATGCAGGGGAGGACACAGGGAGAGTTACTCACCTTGTCCCCTGGATCCAGCGATGTCCGCTGCGCTGTGTGATCGAGCCGTCCTGCGCTCGATTCACAGTGACGAATGCCGCCGAGCTCCGTTCCCTGCGACGTTACGACGCACTGGAGCGGAGAACGGCGGCAAATTCAAAAAAGTAAAAGTACACAAAACACACACAGCACTGTAATCTTACAGATTACAGTGCTGTATTAAAAAATACACACCCCCTTTGTCCCTAGTGGTCAGTGCAATGCCCTGCATGCACTTTTATATTATAAATACTGTTTTTTTCTGCCTGAAATTTGGAGATTGTCCATAGCAACCAAAAAGTGTCCCTTTTTCAGTGTTTTAGGTTATTATTCTTTATTATATTATAAACTTTATCATACCCGGGATGTCTGCTAGACTCTGGTTTGAACAGATTTAAGAGCGTTATTCCTAAGAATTACAGGACTACAAAATAAAAGCCAGATTTCCATGCAAAATAATTGTACCGCTTTCAGCACCTTATTCCAGACTGAATCATACCGCCAGGGAGGTTAATATACTCTTATTTGGATTATTTACCAAAGACATGTAGCAGAATACATTTTGGCCAAAATGTGGGAAGATTTTTTTTTATTATTGGATGTGTTTTATAGCAGAAAGTAGAAAATGTTGTTTGTTTCTTTTTTTCAAAATGTTGGGTCCTTTTATTTCTCAAACAATAAAGAACCAAGTGGTAATAAAAAGACCCAACATTTTGAAAAAACAAACAAACAAACAACATTTTTTACTTTCTGTTATAAAATACATCCAATAAAAATAAAAAATAAATAAATAATGAATTTCTTCATACATTTTGGCCAAAATGTATTCTGCTACATGTCTTTGGTAAAAAAAATCCCCAAAAGAGTACAGGCATACCCCGCTTTTAAGTACACAATGGGGTTTATTTATTACAGCTGGAAAGCGTAGTCTGCCTTCTTCAATGCCCGGGCTGGTGACATCACTTCCCCTCCTGCCGCACTTCATGTCACGTGTCCCAGATGACTGTGCGGCGTATCACTGCACCCGGCGCCGCTCGCGCATGCGCAGTGGGTGCCCGACTGTGAAGTCACAGCCGGGTGCCCACAGTAAGAATGCCGGCGTTGCAAGCGGAGCGGGGAACGGGGGGGGCTTCGTTCCCCCGCATCGCTGGACCCTGCAGTATTTGTAGCTGCTGACTTTAAATTTTTTTTTTTAGGGGGCACCCCACTTTCATTGAACAAGCTGGGTTTAGAAGCTCATTAGTTTCTATGCAGAAGTGAGCCGGATTGTGCACTTTCCAGCTTTAGTAAATAAACCCCATTGTGTACTTAAAAGTGGGGTATGCCTGTATATTAATTGGTTTGTGTGAAAGCTATTGGGGTTGATTTACTAAAGGCAAATATAATGTGCACTTCTCAGTGAAAGCTCTATTTGTGTAAAAAACATGATATGCATTTTGTTTGCGTACAGCATTGCATGACTGCACAATCACTAGTTAAAGTAGCGCAGTGCTGAACTTCAAAAAATGGCCTGGTCATGAAGGGGGTAAAATCTTCCGGAGCTCAAGTGAATAAATACAAAATACATTCATACTAATGTTAGGGAACAGCAGTACAAAAGAATAATTCTATAATTTATAAACAGTGACCAAAACTTTTACTGGGTGATCTAATCCCATGTTTCAATCTGCCTTGTGAAATACAATTTTATGAAAAATGGACAAGGCAAAATCATACAGCTGCCCAGAAAACCCTTCTAAACTCCATGTTGTATTAAATGATTAAACCTGGTTTGTTCTTCTGCTTTTTGCTCCAGTTTCAATAAACCAATTTCTAGAAAGTCTGCATTTTTTATTTTGTTCGACTTATATTTTCAGCTGATTTCCAGGAAGGTATAAAAGGCACGCATTTATACAGCTCTATATGATTGAATACGTTCTTGAACGTATTTTTTGTTAATGCAAGCTCTATAAGTACCTGAATTGTACTTGGTATCAGATTCTTGCAGTCCCTGTATAACAGAGCTCAGACTGAGGGTGGAAGAAGCAGTGCAAAGAACATGCTGATAGAAGGAGAGGGCAGAGTAACAGAGAGATGAGATGATCAGTCTGCTGTTTCTTCTTTCACTGTTCAGTCACAAGGCGAGGGTAGAGAGGAGATCTGTAATGCCGCGTACACACGATCGGAAATCCGGCCAAAAAAAGACAGATGAGAGCTTTTCTTCAGAAAATGCGACCGTGTGTATGCTCCATCGGAATTTAGCTGTCCGAATTTCCACTGGCCAAAAATTGATAGCATGTTCTCAATTTTCCAGACGAAAAAATTCCGATCGTGTGCATGCAATTCCGACACGCCAAAAATCACGCATGGTCAGATTCAACTACGAGACAGAAGCTATTGGCTACTGGCTATTGAACTTACTTTTTCTAGTCCCGTCATACGCGTTGTACGTCACCGCGTTCTAAACGATCGGAATTTGGTGTGACCGTGTGTAGGCAAGACAGCTTGAGTGGAATTCCGTTGGGAAAATCATCAGAGCTTCTTCCGACGAGAATTCAGATTGTGTGTATGTGGCATAAGTGTTAGTGATCTGCAGCGGAGAAAAATCAGTTCTTCTTACCTGCGAGATGGGAATGTGCTATGTGGCAGAGCTGTGTAAACCCCAAAATTGGATGTACAAAAATACAAATCTTTTGGCAGTTAAAACAATTCCTTTATGTGTGTTGCGTCTGTCTGTAAAGCTGCTTGCCTGGAGTTCAGCTTTAGCTTTCTATTTTTGCGAATGACAAACATATGAATAAACATAGATGTACGAAAATGTGTTGCAGATCCAAACACAAATGCATTGAGATAGTCATAGAAGGAATTCAGGCTACACACATATGTTGTTTACATATTGTTGGCTAAGATGCTCTGTAATAGCTAAAACTAATTATTGCATTGCTCACTCTTTTAAAATACAAAATGAATCAACCAAAAATGCCAGCTTTGTTTCTATTCAGTCCACAGAACAATATTGTACATTGCATCTTATTCTAACAGGTCTACAGAGATGTCAAGAGTTCCTCAGTGGTCCCTCTGCTGGCCAGGACTTGGAATGGTTTCCATGTTCCACAGGACCTCATGCTTTGAGAAGGTATGTATTGCAGGGATGTTGTCGTTTTTGTTATATTGAACCACACATGCATTTTAGGAAGTTGAAATGAAATGACAAGCTCTGTTAAACCGAGGCTAGTGCAGGTTGACGTGATCCTCTGCTTTGCCCATGCCTCTGGCTTTCCCCCCAGCATTCTCTTTGGCAAGAGTAAACAAAAACACCAAGTACTTCCTGGTATGGGGGGTATAGCACTTCATCCCACATGACAATCCTGGTACTTGGCCAGCCGTTTGGGCTGGTCAGTCACCCAGTGCTGTCACAAGAGCAGGAGAAGAAAGCCGTCAAGTGATACTAAAGTCTCAGTTTTTTCATTTAAAAGTAACAAACATGTTATATTTACCTGCTCTGTGCAGGGGTTTTGCACAGGGCAGCCCAGATCTTCCTCTTCTCAGGTCCAACACCTGCTCTCCTGGCCCCTCCCTCCCAATGAGTACCCCCACAGCAAGCAGCTTGCTATGGGGGCACCCGAGCCGAGCAGCTGCTTGGTGTATTCATTCAGACACAGAGCCACAGGTTGGCCCTGCCCCCTCTCTCCTCATTGGCTCACTTACTTTGATTGCCAATGAATACTGCTGTCTCAGCCAATGAGGGTGGTCACGGGTAGCCGAGTCTCTCGTGCAACATCGCTGGATCGAGATGGGCTCAGGTAAGTATTCGGGGGGCTGCTGCACACAGAAGGTTATTTTTCTTAAAGAGGAAGTAAACTCCCTCTGCAGACATTTACCTATAGGTAAGCCTATAATAACGCTTACCTATAGGTAGTGAAAATATCTCCTAAACCTGTACTGTTTAGGAGATATTTACATTGCATGCAGTCACCAGCCAGTGACATCACCGGTGCATGCACTCTGAAGGAAGGGGCATGGGTGCCGTTCCTTCCGAGCTCCATGCCGTCAACGTGACTCCGGCCAATCACAGTGCTGGAGTTGGCAAACCCAGCAGTAACTCCTGGAACGATGTCGGCCATGTGAGCGAAGTACGGGCAGCACTGCAGGGCTTAGTTTTAGTAAGTATTTCATAATGAGCTAGTTTGAGATGCATACTAGCTCATTATGCCTCTGTCTTGCAGGGGGTTTTCTTTGCCCACCTGAGTTTACAACCTCTTTAATGCATACAATACATTAGGATAAAAAACCTTCTGACTATACAACCCCTATAAGCTCCATGTACATTTGGTACTTGGACACTCAAAATGGGCTTCCATTCTTTGATTCCAGTGGCCAAACACAGTGGAAGGAAATTCTACTGATAGGGTTTCAGTTAAAGTGAAATTATCTTCTTATCAATGTATATATATGGCCGGGTGGGAGCTCTCTCCTTCTGACTGGACGTTCAGGAACATCCTTCAGAAGGAGGGGGATTGCACGCACGTGTATCCACGCAGCAGCGCGATCCCGATATGCTCGTGTCACCCGGACACGGCGCATCTCAGATCGGCAGGAGGGCTCTGTGATTGGCCCTCCTGATCACATAATGGCCATGTCCAATCACAGCTGCCATGTGATGTAAACAAACAGCCGGTTGCTAGGCAATCGTCTCTTCTCTCTTCACACGGAAGTCGTCGCTAAGGAGAGGAGAGCGGATCATTGCAGCCAGCTGGTGATCAGTGAGTATGAGCTGTTTTTTACAGATTTTTAGTCACTGATCACCAGTCTAGTGTAAACACATTTAGCACTAACCCCCGAAGGAGCTGCTGGCTATTTTTGTGCTTACCGTTACCTTCCGTTCTCCTTGTGACACGTCTAGGGGATGTACCGTGGTAGATGGCCCAATAACTTGAGACTGACAATAGATCCACTTGAATGGATTTTATTTGCAAAACTCAAACCATTGAACAGTCTTTCAACTTTGGATCAGAGGGTTAGAAAGGGAAGTTCTGGTACTCTCAATGTCAAAGTCCAAAAACGTTAAAGAACTTGCTTACTTTGACTGCACCCAGAGAATAGCCATTCGCAGCTGGATGAGCACCCAGGTTGGACAGTCCCTCTCTCACAAGGCCTAGCAGCCAACAAGGTGCTTACTCAGGAACAAAGTCTTTGTCACAGACGTTGTTGCAGAACATGTAGGGAAACTAAGCTTTAGAACACTTGTAGGATACCTCGATCTTTCAGCCAGCTTGGCGTATCCACAAGACTGGATTCTCTCGGTTACTTCAGCCCTTCCAGGCTCTTGTTAAGAAAACCAACCCGTACGTGGTGTTCTTCTAAAGAGACCTCCCCCGTAATGCTCAAAGTACTATGGGTCTCTCCCGAACCAGAGACAGCACCCAACCACCTCAGAATCCTCCTTTAGTTTCCTTGCCCTGGGCTAGCCAGCCCCGAGGCATTAAAGTCAGGTGGATCCGCACCTCAGGCCATAGCCTTCCTGGGGGCTGGTCAGGAGGACCAGGACCATGTAATCAGCACATCATACTGGACCGTAACCCCAAACCACTTGACATCCGCATCTTAAAATAACCTCTCCCAGAGGGCATAGCGAGAGGGCCACTCCCACTGACCTTACTCCAAGGGAGAGAGCAATTTAAACACCTGACCAGACCCTAGTTCCATACCTGCCAGAAGAGACAGTGCCCCCTGTGGCCAGGCTGAACATTTCACAGTCCAGTCAGACTGATACAGAAGTCAAATTTAGACAAATAAACCCAAACCTAACTGCAGTTTAGGTAGAGTTTAATTTTGAAAACGCATAGCACGTGCTCTTCAGGAGCCCGCCGCTACACACACATGTCCTCAAAACACACATGTCCCCAAATAATAAAAACACATGTCCCCCACATATGTCCCACTAAAATACCATGCCCCTGTGATTATCTGCACACATATGTCCGTGATCACACAAACCAATTATTATACACTTAACTGAATTTTTTTTACCAAAAACATATAGCAGAATACATTTTGGCAAAAATGTATGACAAAATTTGATTTTATTGGATTTCTTTTAAAACAGAAAGAAGAAAATATTGTTTTTTTCCAAATTTCCCCTTTTTTCGCTTATAAAAAATAAATAAAAAACTAAGGCCGCGTACACACGCGGGGACTGTTCTCTCAACTTTGTCCGTCAAACAGTTTCAGCGGACAGTCCGCTCAAAATTAGCATGGACGGACTTGGCCACACACGACGAACGAACAGTCCGCTGAAACCGTGCGCGATGACGTGAACGGCACGTACGACGGGACTAGAAAACGACGTCCTATACACTGCAATGCAAACTTTGGCGTGTAAATCCTTTCTGAGCATGCGCGGAACTTAGTTTGACGAACAAGCCTTCACACGAGGGGACTGTTCGCTGAAGCAAAGTTTCAGCGGACAGTTTTTCTGAATTTCCGAAAAACTTTGTTCAGCAGACTGTCCACTGAAACTGTCCGCTGAAAGCCCACACACGAGCGGACTGTCCGCCGAAACACTGTTCAGCGGTCAAAGTTGAGCGAACAGTCCCCGTGTGTGTACGCGGCCTTAGTCATGAATAAATACCACCAAAATAAAGCTCTATTTGTGCAAACAAAATTATAAAACTTTCATTTGGGTACAGTGTAGCATGACCGCGTAATTGTCATTGAAAATGCGAGAGGGCTGAAAGCTGAAAATTGGGCTGGGAAGGAAGGGGGCCCAGTATTGTAGTGGCCCCGTCATCGATTTTTTTTTTTTTTTTATGAAATAATTTCTTACTGTGTTTGTCTACCTCCTTGTAACATCCTCCATGAGCTCCTAAAACATCTCCTTTTCACTGCTCATTGTTTAGAACCAGCAGTGCATTGGTCTATGCACACTTCAAACCCTATAGTTCATAGTCTCAAGCCACTTCAGCCCTGGAAGATTTTACCCCCTTCCTGACCAGAGCACATTTGGCACTGCATCGGTTTAACTGACATTAGCCCGGTAATGCGACGTTGTACCCAAACAAAATTGATGTTTTTCTCCCACAAATAGATCTTTCTTTTAGTGGTATTTGATCACCTCTGTGGTTTTTATTTTTTACTTTTTGCTATAATAAATATCCCCCAAAAACATATAAAAAAAACAAATTTTTCCCTCAGTTTAGGCCGTTATGTATTCTTCTACATATTTTTGTTAAAAAAAAACCCGCAATAAGCGTACATTGATTGGTTTGCGCTAAGGTTATCTCGTCTACAACATAGGGGATCGTTTTATGGCATTTTTATTATTAATTTTTTTTATTAATAATGGTGGTGACCTGTGATTTTTTATCATGACTACGACATTATGGCGGACACATCGGACACTTTTGATACTATTTTGGGACCATTGTCATTTATACAGCGATCAGTGCTAAGAATGCACTGATTACTGTATAAATGACACTGGCAGGGAAGCGGTTAAACACTAGGGGGCAATCAAGGAGTTAAGTGTGTCCTAGGGAGTGATTCTAACTGGGGGGAGGCTATCTAGGAAATGACAGCGATCACTGCTCCTGATGACAGGGAGCAGTAGATTTCTGTCATGATACAAGGCAAAATGGGGAAATGCTTTGTTTAGAAAGGCATGTCCCCGTTCCACTTCTCCACATCGCAATTTCGGGCTGCCGGAAAACATTGAGTTCCCGGGACCCACAGGCACACTCCCACGGCGTGTGTTGGCACTCGCCTGAAAGGCGGCAAATTTAAAGGGACGTACCTGTCCCATTTGGAAAATAAAAGAATTGCGCTAACCTAATATGATATATCTGAATCAAATATACTATTGATATATAATGAGCCCAAGAATTGTGATTGATACAATCCAGAAAAAGACATTAAATCATTACAGTAGTGACTTAAATTAATATAACGCCATCTAACATAAAACCACATGTGCATAAACCATGAAAATCATACTCTTGTACGCATAACAAAACACATGCAGTGAATATTAACAATAAAGTAAGAGACGCTAAATCGCCTCTGAATATCCCAAAAAAATGTAAGTGAAATAAATAGAAATAATTAAAAATAATTAAAAATAAATTGTCTCCAAATATATCATCACAAAAAAGTCCTTGATCACCTGTGAAAACTAAGGGTTAAAAAAGGCAGAACAACCGAAGCAATCTTAAAAAAAGACTGACTGTTTGTGATATTCCACCACCAGAGTGAGTAGAGTTACTTCTTACCAGAAGTCCATGGCATCCCCTTACAGGATGCCACAGAAAGCTTTGCTGAAACTGTATCACTTCTAGACCTCAGACCTTCCTGTAGGTGTCCCCTGATAGGCAATCTCCAGGGTCTGATGATCCCACACTCCTCAATCCACCTCCAATAGACGCAAGCCCGTTGATATTTTTCCATAAAAGAAATAAGAGGCTCCAATAGCATAAAACCCACGATTTATTGGAAAATATAAAAGCAATTGCACTTACAGAAATGTAGAAAGCACGAGCCCTAAGCCGAGTGAGCCGGCCGGACGCACAAGAGCAAACCTGTCCTTCCTGGATCTCCAGCTGTAGACAAGTGGTGACATCAGCGTGTCGCTCCGCCCTACGCGTTTCGTAATAGAGGGGCACTTGAGTTACGTCATCCAGACGTATATTTGTCTGCGCCAGTCGGCAAGAGGCTAGTTTATCTCAGGAGTGAGCTAAAGAGGCTGGCTACCTCCCTGCATACAGTGAGACCATAGCGAGTGCACATAGTTACCCTATAACACTTAGATCAAAGTAGCAACAAAAAAAAAGGAATTTGGAGATTTGGGGGAGGCTGAAAGCAATAGAAGGTGGCTATTTGAGTTAAGAATACATACTTGAGTTGATTTTTTAAGTTAAAGGGGAGTTCCAGGCTTTTTATGTTTATTATTATGTTTATGTTTAAAAAGTGTAGTTGCTGACTTTTAATAAACAGACACTTACCTGTTCCAAGGTCCAGCAATGCGGCCGAACGGAGCATCGCTCCTCTCCCCCTCCTCTCCTCCTGCGCCTCCATTGCCACTCTGGGCACCTGGCCTTGACAGATTTCAGCTTCACGGCCGGGCACCCACGGCGCATGCCCGAGACGCGCTGCACTCCCGGAGTGGACAGGCGATCTCCTGGGACCTGTCACGTTTTCCAGAAGATCGCCTAGTGGGAGGGGCCATCTAAGGCAAAATGAGTCGCCTAGGCAGTCCCTGGGCGGAAGGAGGAAGTGGGACAGGAAGTCCCCCTCCTAATGAAGCCCCCACTCCCCCACAAAAAAATTACATGCCAAATGTGGCATATAAGGAGTGCTTAAAGTGGAAGTTCCATTTTTGGGTGGAACTCCGCTTTAAGTGTCACTTTGGCATGAAAAGACGCCATGAAAGGCTACAATTTTCAAGAATATTTTTCTTTTTAAAACTACATTAAAAGGGTCATTACACTATAGTGTAATTTTAAAGGTTTTATTGCAGACGAAACTGTATATGTTTATTCTGCAGTAACAGCTACTCTTCTTCCTCTAAATGTATATTGAGCCATGTATTTGTGTCTCAGTGTACATTCCCACTTTGGTGCTGGGGTGAATTACTTCCAATACACTTGCAAAATAGGAACATCTTCCCGGGTCGGTCAAGCAAGATGCCCAAGAATGCCAAACCTGGAAGAATACCGGGCGATGATGTCAGCGCAGAGAAATGAGCTGGGGGATACCGCATCGCTGGAGGAGAAATAAGTCTTGAGGGCTTTACATATTTTAGTAGTGATTTTTATCACACACACACACACACACACACACACACACACACACACACACACACACACACACACACACACACACACACACACACACACACACACACACACACAATGGGGTTGATTTACTAAAGGCAAATAGACTGTGCACTTTGCAAAGTGGAGTTGCTATGCAAGTGAAGTTGCTCCATAGCTTAGTAAATGAGCAGAAGCTCTGCTGACTTCCATCATCCAATCACGTGCCAGCAAAAATACTCTTTTTTTAATTTTCCTTGTAAGTGATTGGGTACTCTTTGCAAAGTAAAGCTTTACTAAGTTCTGGAGCAAATGCACTTTCAGAGTGCAACTGCACTTTCAAAAGTGCACAGTCTATTTGCCTTTAGTAAATCGAACCCCTTTGTTTCAAACAAAAATGTTTAAGCCTCTTGCCTCCGAGATTCCAACTTGAATTACAATTCCTAAAGAAAAACAAAAAAACTGTTTTCTCTGCTAATAATAGCCATTTTGGAGACTCTATTTAGAGCCCATTTGTCATTAGTAAATCAACTCCATTGTGTATATCAATTATTATATTAATAGTAAATGACAGAGTGGGCACATACCTTATCAATTAATAAATGAATCCAATAAAATTCAATGACTTACCACTAACAGGCAAAAATGAATGAACATATGATAGCCATTTTACCACTTCTTAACCACTAGCTGACCAGCGCATGACGATGCACATCGGCACAATGGCACGGCTGGGCAAATGAGCATACAGGTACGTCCCTGTTAAATCATGGCATTGTGGGCACACGCGCATGCCTGCCGCATACTCTGTGGCTGTGCCCGCGGGTCCTGCGGACTCGATGTCCGCCAGACGGCCTGTCACGGAGCGGAAGAACGGGGAGATATTGTAAACAAGGCATTTCCCCGTTCTGCCTAGTGACATGACAGAGATCCACTGCTCTCTGTCACCCTTTCATCGCTGTCATGTCAGTGAAAGCCCCCACAGTTAGAACACCTCCCTAGGACACACTTAACCCCTTGATCGCCCCTAGTGTTTAACCCCGTCCCTGCCAGTGTCATTTACACAGTAATCAGTGAATTATTATAGCACTGATAGCTGTATAAATGACAATGGTCCCAAAATGGTGTCAAAAGTGCCCGATGTGTCCGCCATAATGTCGCAGTCCCAATAAAATTGCAGATCGCCGCCATTACTAATAAAAATATAACAATGCTATAAATCTATCCTCTATTTTGTAGACACTATAGCTTTTGCGCAAACCAAGCAATATACTCTTATTGCAATTTTAACCAAAAATATGTAGAATAATACATATCGGCCTAAATTGAGAAAAAAATAGCTTTTAAAAAAAAAAAATGGGGATATTTAATATAGCAAAAATACATTGTGTTTTTTTCAAAATTGTCACTCTTTTTTTGTTTATAGCGCAAAAAATGAAAACTGCAGAGGCGATCAAATACCACCAAAAGAAGGCCCTATTTGTGGGGGGAAAAAACGCCAATTTCATTTGGGTGCAACATCGCATGACTGCGCAATTGTCAGTTAAGTTGGCGCAGTGCCAAATCGCCAAAAAATGGCCTGGTCATTCAGCAGCCAAATCTTTTTAGGGGCGGAAGTGGTTAATATGAGAATCTGGCTAAACTATCCACACAATAGTTGTTGATAGATTTAAAGAAAATTGTGCAGAAAAATTGAAATTTGTGTGGTGAGCTTTAGTATGATACTAAGGACAGCCAGTTGACTAAGATGTGTGTGTGTGTGTGTGTGTGTGTGCGGGGCTGCACCAGACAGTTGGCCTGAGAGCAGGGGGCTGGTTGTTAGGCTAGAAAGTGTAAATTGAGCTTTAGTTATATGTGCACTAGCATATTCATATCACTTATTGGATTTATAGCATACCTGGAACCAGTATAACCCTTGAGGCATGTTACCGTTTGCAACAGCTTGCATTCAAGTTGTGATCATTTATTTATATCATCTTGCTGCTTTATAAACTGCCTATTTATATAAATTAAATTATAAATTAGTTATCAAGGGCATGCATTTTATAGGGCTAGAATGAAGTGTGCTTGCACTGTATACACAAGTATGGTTCAGGTAAAAAAATGTGTGTATTAAAAAGGAATACTCATGTTAAATTTTTACAGTTGGATTATAAAGGTAAGAGAAGGTAGTATTAGGCCTCATGCACATGGACGTTTTTACAGCAGATTTTACAGATTTTAAAGGTGAACCCCACTTGAAAATCCAGGGGGAAAAGAGTGTGGTTTCCTTATCCAAGAATGCAGCTTGGCAAGCCTGACAACCCCCCACATTTTTTACTTTACTAAGTCACATGTCTTCTATTTGGCAAGGGTACCTTGCAGGCATGGGCATCTGCAGGTAGGGGCAAGGGGGGTCAATTGCCCCCCCCCGGAATCGGGGATTGGATCGGCACTGTTAAATTCAGCACAGTGGTGTTGCTATGGGGGTGCGGGCAGCCCGCCCCCGGGTGCCACTCACCAGTCAGGTGACACCATCAAGTTTCAGTCAAGCCCCCCATCAGTGTAGAGTGACTGTGGACTCTTTTTCCTGCTCAGTCCAGCAGAGAACTTGGTGGCACTGTTTTTCCCCGCTCGCCCCCTTCTCCTGTCAGGCTCTCACTAGGTTTTGCCACCCAGCTTCCGGCCAACTCCATTGCTTCCCCATTGGCCATAACTGAGGGCCAATCAAAGGGGACTGGGAGAAGAGAGCATCATGGGGCATGTAGTCCCAAAGATTGGCGGCTCCATTTTCTACAGGGAGGAGGCTACAGCTCAATCGAGAGAAAGATTGAGAGACTGCAGCCTGGAAAAAAAGCTGAGGGAGTGAGTGCTACTGGACAAAGAAAGAGGAGTGTGCTGAGAGAAAGTCACGCTGCCTAGCACCACCAGAGAGAGAGCCACACTGCCCAGAGCCACCAGAGAGAGAGCCACACTGTTCAGTGCCACCAGAGAGAGAAAGACTGAGCAACTGCCAGGGTACAGTCATGCTACACAACTGACCAGAGTCGCCCACGGGGAACCCAGAGTGAGCGATCGTCCAGCTGGAGGGATCACTGCTGTAGTTTCGCTGGGTCAGGTAAGAAGGCCTATCGGCCATTATCCATTACTTATCCTAGGGACTGTACTACGTCTTCAGTCTCTGACCATGATAATGTGATAATGACATTGTCGAAAAGGGGCGGCACGTGGGTGACCCTAAAATGAAGCCCCCCCTGAAAAAAGTTCTGCGGACGCCCATGCATTCAGGGGGGAACCCTGCTGGCAAAACTCCTTCTATGAGCATAATATAATTTGCCAATCCAGTTCTAAATTTTGCTTTTCTATGAAATACATTTTTAAATGTTTCCCTCAGCAGGTACAATACCTGCCATCTTGATATCAGCATTATTCTAGTATGCTGATGATGACTGAGTAAAGTAAACTTGTCACAAAGCTTTGAACTTTAAACCCCACTAGTTATGAAAAATTCATAAAAAAATGTTACCTTCTGTGTAAACAGTGTCAAAGTGATCAGAAGATCCACAGTTATAGGTAGGAAAAATACTGTGCAAAGACTTTCCTGCAAAAAACAACAACTTGGCCCTGCAATCTACCTCCTTTCAAGCTTTGCTATTGGTCAGTGAAGCTACTTTTCCTTATAAGAATCTATGGATCTATTGGTTATTTTTACATGCAAATTCCTTTTTTTATTATATAATCAGTATAATTTCCCCAGGTTTGAGGCAGGTTTACTTAAAAGGACAAGTTCGTGATTTATATAACCCTCTTTAGCCGAATGCCCTGTACACACGGTCAGACATTCCGACCACAAAATCCATTGGATTTTTTCCGACGGATTTTGGCCGAAACTTGTGTTGCATGCACACGGTCGCACAAAGTTGTCGGAAAATCCGATCGTTCTGAACGCGGTGACGTCAAACACGTACATCGGGACTATAAACAGGCCAGTAGCCAATAGCTTTCCTCTCTTAGTTTATTCTGAGCATGCGTGCCATTTTGTCCGTCGGAATTGTCTACACACGATCAGAGTTTATGCGATCGGATTTTGTTGTCGGAAAATTTTAGATCCTGCCCTCAAACTTTGTGCGTCGGAAAATCAGACGGAAAAAGGCTACACACGATCAAATTTTGCGACAACATGATCCCATCACACATTTTTCTTCGGAAAATCCAACCGTGTGTACAGGGCATAAAGGTTGCCTGTCCACCTCACTTTGCTTATTTACTTTGCATGATGTGCTGGACTTCCTTGGCCTGTGCTTTAGCATCCAATAGACTTGAATGGAAAGCACTCCTACTGCAGGAGCAATGTTCTAATCAAATTCATAGGACTTTAGTGTCCAGAGATAGGAAGCCTGGTACTTGTGTTTTATCATCTAGCATGTTAACACCACAGGGGGAGGTAAGTAAAGCTGGCCATACATTATACAATTTTCTTGTTCAATTTCCTTTAGATTTATCTTCAGCTACAGGTGCATCTCAAAATGTGAATACCATCAAAAAGTTAATTTATTTCAGTATGTCTTTATTTTAACTTTGATAATTATGGCTTATAGATACTGAAAACTCAGAATTCAGTATATTGAATATTGTGAAAAAGTTCAATATTGTAGACTCAGGGCCTCACACTTGAATCAAATAAATGACTGAAATAGATTAACTTTTTTATGGTTTTCTATTTTTTATAGATGCACCTGTATATATTGCAAGGGCCTGCTTGATTGATTACAAATTAAAAGTGTTTGACCTCATACTATAGGGTTTTGGTAAATCTATAGGACAATTGTACAATAACACCCCTTTCACACCAGGGCGTTTTGCAGGCGCTATAGCGTTAGAAATAGCGCCTGCAATCCGCCCTAATGAAGCTGCACCATTGTGTGTAGTGTGAAAGCCCAGAGGGCTTTCACACTACAGCGGTGCGCTGGCAGGATGTCAGAAAAAAGTCCTGCCAGCAGCTTCTTTGGAGCGGTGAAGGAGCGGTGTGTTTACCGCTCCTCCACCGCTGCTCCCCATTGAAATCAATGGGGCAGCGCTGTAATGCTGCCGGCAAAACGCCGCTATTGTGGCGTATTGCCGGCGGTTTTAACCCTTTCACGGCCACTAGTGGGGGTAAAAGCGCCCCCTGCTAGCGGCCAAAATGCGCCGCAAATCCGCTGCAAATCCGGCGCTAAAACGCCGCTAAAAATAGCGGCGTTTTACCGCCGACGCAAAGGGCAGTGTGGTGTGAAAGGGGTCTAAAAGTGTATAATGTTTTGTCCAGCCTAAGTTGAATTTCAAGTTGGTTAGTTTAAGGGCTAGGGCAGGCAGGCAATACATTTGTAATTGAAGCAGGGTTCCACCCTAAAGTGGAACTTCGCTCATCGGAACCCTCCCCCCCCCTCCGGTGTCACAGTTGGCACCTTTCAGGGGGGGGGGTGCAGATTTCTGTCTAAGACAGGTATTTGCACCCACTTCCGGGCATAGACTCCCACGGGAGTCTATGCCCCTTCCTGTCCTGCCGCCCTGTCTGCTGGGACACACACGGGTCCCAGAGACAGCACGGACCACATTCCTAGTGCGCTGTGCGACTCACGCATGCGCAGTAGGGAACTGGGAAGGGAAGCCGCAACGCTTCACTTCCTGATTCCCTCACCAAGAATGGTGGCAGCAGCTGCCGAGACCTGAGTGATCGATCGGTCTCGGCTGCCGACACCGCTGGACCCTGGGACAGGTGAGTGTCAATTTATTAAAAGTCAGCAGCTGTAGTATTTATAGCTGCTGGCTTTTAATATTTTTTTTGTAGGTGGAGTCCCTCTTTAACCACTTGAGGACCGAGCCTCTTTTTGAGATTTGTTGTTTACAAGTATAAAACTGCCTTTTTTGCTAGAAAATTACTTAGAACCCCTAGACATTATACATTTTTTTCTTATACCCTAGAGAATAAAATGGCAGTTGTTGCAATACTTTCTGTCACACCATATTTGCGCAGCGGTCTTACAAGCACACTTTTTTTGGAAAAAATACATTTTTTTAAATTAAAAAATAAGACAACAGTAAAGTTAGACCAATTATTTTTTTTTTTTTTTTTATATTGTGAAAGCTAATATTACGCCAAGTAAATTGATACCCAACATGCCACTCTTCAAAATTACGCTCGTTCGTGGAATGGCAACAAACTTTTAGCCTTAAAAATCTCCATAGGTGACGTTTCAAAAAATCTACAGGTTGCATGTTTTGAGTTACAAAGGAGGTCTGGGGCTAGAATTATTGATCTCGCTCTAACAATTGCGTCGATACCTCACATGTGTGGTTTGAACACTGTTTTCATGTGCGGGCGCTACTCACATTTGCTTTCACTTCTGCACGTGAGCTCAGCGGGATTGGGGCGCGTTTAAAAAAAAATGTCTTATTTATTTTACCTTTTATTTTTTAATTTTACACTGTTCTTTTGAGAAAAAAAGAATTGTGTCACTTTTATTCCTATTACAAGGAATGAAAACATCCATTGTAATAGAAAAAAAGCATGACAGGACCTCTTAAATATGAGATCTGGGGTCTAAAAGACCCCAGATCTCATATTTACACTAAAATGTAATAAAACAAAATTGTCATTTAAAATAATATTTTTTTTAGAAATGGCTCTTTAAGAGCTATGGGCGGAAGTGACGTTTTGACTTCGCTTCCGCCCTGCAATGTTATGGAGACGGGTGGGGGCCATCTTCCCGTCACTTGTCTCCTTACCCAGCAAGGAGCAACATCCAATCGCCTCCGCCGCTGTCGACAGCTCCGGTAAGTGGCGGAGGGCACCGGAGCGTGGCGGGAGTGGCCCTTTCCCGCCACCAATTAAAGTGATCTCATGGCGAATCTGCCACAGAGACCACTCTTATCAAAAAGCAGACTGCCAGCCTCAGAAGAGGATACCGGAGTTATGAAAGCTTGCTGCTGCCATAACAAAGATATTCCTCTTCAAAGTTAGGGTGTATATCGGCGTGCGACGGTCCGTAAGTGTTTAATGTTAAAAATGGTTAGTAAAAATTGTAACTGGCTGCATGGCTTAAAAATGAATTTATGTGTAGCCATTTTGTTTTTTTTTTACTATTCCTGGAAACTTTCAAACAAATTAAATTATTCACTGATGTAACTAATTCAAAAATACAACTGCCAACAAAAACCAGCAACCAAACAACAACCAAAAACAAGTGGCCACCTCTTACATCAACAGTCCAGACAACGGGAATGTGCTGTACTGGGGGTGGAACAGTGACTGGAATTTAGCTCATGTTCCTCTGCTACCATGGTGTCAGTTTCTGATTTTGGGATATACTCATGCTGCTATTAATATTTCAGGTAGTTGAACACAATGAAAAGTAATTAACTCAACTGCTACAACAGGTGTTGTGTGGGGTAATATAGCCTTTTGTCATGATGAAGTCACGGGTACATGTGCTAACTGTGCTCCTCTCATTCTCCTCAGGATTATACTGACAGAATGCCACAGGCAAGATAGTCTACTGTCATCATTTATATGTTATAATGACACCTCATTAAAGATGCATCTTTTAGTAATCGCCACAAACAACATCCCTTTTTAAAACGAACTTAAGGTATGATTAGAGCTGCATTATTTATATTGTTTGTGACAGAGGAGTGTTGAATCTCACTATGGATATTTAACAGAAATGTATCTGTAAATAATAATAATCATTTCAGTGACATGACGGTGCAGACTAGATACAAACTACTCGTATTTGGGCAGTTAGCCCTCCCAAATCCCTGGCTGCTAGAATGTAAACAAAGTAGCTGGGGAGCAAGAGTGACATCATTGACCAAATATAGTAAATTTGGGTAATGACATCACCCCGGACACCTGGAACTGTTCCTTGCGTTCCTGCAGCTCCAGGGATTCTGTTATTTAGTAACAGTAGAGTGGAGGGAAAAAATTGTTCTGAGGCAGATCATATTGGTGGCAGGGAAAAGTGGTCAAGCGGGTCATTTCGATTTACACTATATTACTAAAAGTTAGGACGCCTGCATTTACACGCACATGAACTTTAATGGCATTCCAGTCTTATTCCGTAGGGTCCAATATTGAGTTGGCCCACTCTTTGCAGCTATAACAGCTTCAACTCTTCTGGGAAGGCTGTCCACAAGGTTTAGGAGTGTGTCTATGGGAATGTTTGACCCTTCTTCTAGAAGCGCATTTGTGAAGTCAGGGAATGATGTTGGACAAGAAGGCCTGGCTCTTGCTCTAATTCATCCCAAAGTATTCTATCAGGTTGAGGTCAGGACTCTGCGCAGGCTAGTCAATTTCCTCCACCGAAAACTCGCTCACCCATATCCTTATGGACCTTGTTTTGTGCACTGGTCCAAATCATTTCGTGGAGGGGGGATTATGGTGTGGGGTTGATTATCAGAGGGTTAGGCTTCGCCTCTTAGTTCCAGTGAAGGGAATTCTTAAGGCGTTAGCATACCAAGACATTTTGGACAATTTCATGCTCCCAACCTTGTGGGAACAATTTGGGGATGGTCCCTTCCTGTTCCAACATGACTGAACACTAGTGCACAAAACAAGGACCATAAAGACATGGATGAGCGAATTTGGGGTGGAGGAACTTGACTGGCCTGTACAGAGTCCTGACCTCAACTTGATAGAACACCTTTCGGATGAATTAGAGCAGAGACTGCAAGCCAGGCCTTCTTGTCCAACATCAGTGCCTGACCTCACAAATGTGCTTCTGGAAGAATAGTCAAACATTCCCATAGACACACTCCTAAACCTTGTGGACAGCCTTCCCAGAAGAGTTGAAGCTGTTATAGCTGCAAAGGGTGGACCAACGCAATATTGAACCTCACGAACTAAGACTGGGATACCATTAAAGTTCATGTGCGTGTAAAGGCAGGTATCCCAATACTTTTGGCAATACAGTGTATGTTGGATTTACATCTCTGGACTATGTATTTTTATTAAAGGTCTTTGTCAATGTGTGTTTATTGTTTATTTACATTAGGCATTTTTAGGAATGAATAATAAGGGGTACCAAAGTACCCTGTACTCATTCATCTAGGGGGTGGGTAAATGATACTTTGTGGCTTTGCAGACATCCCGCTGGGTTTGGTGAACCATGGGCGAACTGAACTTTGCCTCACTTTGCTCATCCAAAATGCAGATGTTATACTGTCAATACATTTTATAAATACACCTTTAATGAATTGCACACATTGTGCAGAGTTTGTATGCGTCCACCGGCCATAATCAGTGGATTCTAACGCTGTTGCACACACTGTGTTTGAACAGCTGCAGGTGTCAGCAGCGGCTGCCAGATTTGTACTTTGTACATTCCAAAAGGATAAAAGTTGTTTTTGTGATGCTGTGCTCTTTTTATAAGGTTACACAACTTTAAGTATTATAATAAGCCCACTGCAACATATGTTGTACTTGTAAGACTTCACTATTTGATTCAATGCAAAAAAACAAAAGTGAAGAATCCTCTTAATGTGGAAAAAAGTGGACGAATAACCCTATGATTCTTAAAATAAAGTTTGTTTTTATTTTTTTTGTTTACAAACTATTTTTACTAGTTACAAAAAGGTGGCACAAGCTTTGTCATATGCCCAAAAAAGTACAATACAGGTAGTTTACACATAAGGAAGATCAAAATATATTGTGTAATTGAAGATAGAAATATTAGATTTTTTAAAATAGTTTAAAGCATTGCTGCATATCCTTAAAGAGGTGTTCCCTGTTAAAAAAAAAATGAAAAATTAAAAGTCAGAAGCTACAAATACTGCAGCTGCTGACTTTTACTTACTTACTTTACTTACTTTTACTGACTTACCTGTCCCAGGGTCCGATGCAGGGGATCGAAGCCCCGCTCCCCCTACGTTTGGCGGTGCCAGGGTTGTAACTGTGGGCACCCGGCTGTTGTAAAAAAAAAAAAATTTCCAATTTTTTTTTTTTTTTTTATTTGTTTGAGGCACATTCTTGCATTTTTTTTGTTTTTGGGTGTAACTCCACTTTAAGAATCACTATTGTATGGTATTAATACAGTGATGCTCGAGACATTCAGTTGCTTTATATAGTATAGGAGGTTGTTTGAAATCTGGCTGTTTGCTTTGAAATTATTTTAACCTTAATGGTGACCCATCAGCTACAGTTATATTTATTCAATAAAAAGTTGTTTTATATTTTTGCAATTTTTTTTTTTTGCCAATTTTTACTTAGTTCATTGAGGGTACCCAAAAGCCCTTTCTTTGTTTCTCCTTTAAAAATTTAAATATTTTAAACACTTTTTTAAACAGGCAAATTGAGCCCACATTGTGTCTATTAAAGAAAAAAAAAAAGAAAAAATACAGATAAAAAAAAATGATTGATTATGTTTGGTTACTAAATAATTAAATATAAAAATGTGTTTAAAATTCTAATTAAACTAACTTAAAAAATAGAATGGCTTAGCCCTGAATTAAGATTAAAAAAAAAAAAAAAAAACTATGACTGTCTTTTAAAGTTTTACGCTTTGTGAGTATATTGACCCAGGGTATGTTACGTATATATTTCCCAGGAAAACAGCTGTTGTGTTGTCTCATCTGTTAACAATTGTTCCAGCATCACTTTAAGTCCAGTAGTAAGCTGTTGTGTCTAATCTTTAAAGAGACACAGGCACACAAGGCAGCATGTTGCGTTTTTCATTCACAATGGTTGTGGCACATGAGCTTTCTTCTCCTTAAAATTTCCTGCAGCCCTCTTGACTATCTCTGTCACCCTGTGCCAGATGGGAAGTGAGAGCCGACCACACTCTTTGTGGTGGAGAAGCCCCCAGAGCTTCAGCTACTGGTTACTGATGCTTCATAAAAAATTCAGGGCTGATTTAACAAGTGTGCTGAAATTAAATGTGTGTCATGTTATCCACCCTCCTTTCAACTTACAGAAAGCAATTGTAAAGCAGCTTGCTATTGTCCTATGGCACCCAACTATGCCCCTTAGTCTGTATGTTAGAAAAATTATGCCTGTGCACTTTTAGAAAGCATTTACCTGTTCTGTTGCACTTTAATAACACTTTCAAAATGCAGTCAACATGTCCTGATTACTTTAAATGGCTACAAAAATGTATATTTGGAATACTTCCTTAAATGTTTAACAATTGTTCATCGGAATTCAGACATATGCATTAAGGGACTAGAACCAAAGATTACATGTAGAAAGAAAACAACTTAGATCATGTTGTTACCCACAGCACTTCACCTTAGGCTCCATTCACACCTGAGCATTATAGAACCGCAAGCAGAATTGCGCGATTCTGCCCACAATTCCAGAATTGTGGCAAAACGCAGGAAGCATCATTTGCAATGCCATTATTTTCTTATTGGCACCACAAACGTGATGCGATTTTGCTGCGATTGTTGCGTGACAAAGTACACTAAAATCTGGGAAAAAATTGCAAAGCGCTGTGCCAAAATTTGGTGCATGAGCTTGTGTTTTTTTGGAGTGGAGTGAATGGTGTTGCTTCAAAAATGCGGCACAAAAAAAAACACCAAAAAGCTTAAACAAACGTGGTGGAGGCTTATTGTAGTGCACTTCAAGGTTGTAAGACTTTGCCCAAAACAACATCTTCCTTCTAATTATCTACCCCCAAAGTGAATAAGCAGAACACTTTTTTTTTGGACTCTCCCTGGTCTGGAGTTTTCAAGCATAATTTGCAATGCCATTATTTCCTATTGTCACCACAAACGTGATGCGATTTTACCGCGATTGTTGAGTGGCAAAGTACACTAAAATCTGGGAAAAAAATTGCAAAGCGCTGTGCCAAAATTAGGTGCCTGAGCCTCTTTGGTGTGTTTTTTTTGGAGTGGAGTGAATGGTGTCACTTCAAAAACGCGCCACAAAAAAAACAGCAAAAAGCTTAAACAAACCTTTAGGGCAAAAATCGCAAAGCGAAATGCGCCTGGCTCTGTGCCAAAATGTGGTGCTTCTTTAGCATGTTTTTTGGAGTGGAGGGAGGCCCATTCAAATGACTGGTGTCGCTTCAAAAACGCGCCACAAAAAAAAACACCAAAAAGCTTAAACAAACGTGGTGGAGGCTTATTGTAGTGCACTTCAAGGTTGTAAGACTTTGCCCAAAACAACATCTTCCTTCTAATTATCTACCCCCAAAGTGAATAAGCAGAACACTTTTTTTTGGACTCTCCCTGGTCTGGAGTTTTCAAGCATAATTTGCAATGCCATTATTTCCTATTGTCACCACAAACGTGATGTGATTTTACTGCGATTGTTGAGTGGCAAAGTACACTAAAATCTGGGAAAAAAATTGCAAAGCGCTGTGCCAAAATTAGGTGCCTGAGCCTCTTTGGTGTGTTTTTTTTGGAGTGGAGTGAATGGTGTCACTTCAAAAACGTGCCACAAAAAAAACAGCAAAAAGCTTAAACAAACCTTTAGGGCAAAAATCGCAAAGCGAAATGCGCCTGGCTCTGTGGCAAAATGTGGTGCTTCTTTAGCGTGTTTTTTGGAGTGGAGGGAGGCCCATTCAAATGAATGGTGTCGTTTCCAAAACGTGCCACAAAAAAACACCAAAAAGCTAAAACAAACGTGGTGGAGGCTTATTGCATGCATAGTAATTAGAAATTGAATAAACAAACACATGCACTTCAAGGTTGTAAGACTTTGCCCAAAACAACATCTTCCTTCTAATTATCTACCCCCAAAGTGAACACTAATGCTGCGTACACACGACCGGACTTTTCGAGGGACTAGGTCCGACGGTCTTTCCAACGGACTTTCGGCGGAGTTCCGACGGACTTTCCGAATGAACGGACTTGGCCACACACAATCACACCAAAGTCCGACGGATTCGAATGTGATGACGTACGACCGGACTAGAATAAGGAAGTTCATAGCCAGTAGCCAATAGCTGCCCTAGCGTCCATTTTTGTCCGTCGGACTAGCATACACACGAACGGATTTCTTGGTCTGGCGGAGTTCCGGTGGGAAAATTTAAAACATGTTCTATTTCTAAAGTCTGCCGGATTTTTGGCAAGCAAAGGTCCGATGGAGCACACACACGATCGACTTGTCTGACGGACTCGTTCCGTTGGACCTTTGCTGTCAAAAAGTCCAATCGTGTGTACGTGGCATAACCAGAACACTTTTTTTGGACTCTCCCTGGTCTTGAGTTTCAATAGTTGTAGTTTTAATGCTTGTTGCTTTTATAGTTCGGCTGCTGCTATGGATTCAAAAGGAACATGGCATGAAGGATTCACCGGCTTGGTTGATTACTCCTCTATTTCATATTCCTTTTGCCCTCACAGCAGCAGTCTAACTATAAACTCAGCAAGCATTAAGATAACCAACTTTTCAGAACTCCAATGCCTATGCGGAGGTCCTTTTTTCAGAGCTTCTGATTGCAGTTGTCAAAGTAAGAATTTTCTGGAGAGATTGTAAAATAAAAAAAAATTCTACACACCTCTCTAAACTAGAAAACCACCAGTTTTCTTCTTCAACCACAGGAATATACTGGAAATGTCTGTTTTTTTTAAGTTGCTTAGAAAAAATATATATATCATGCAGAGGTAGTTTATATGCAAGTGCAACTCAGCTTGTGTTCTTTAAGGACTGGTATGACACCTGCCACTCAAAGCTTTTATTCATATAATGGTATCTCCAGTTGACATTACTGAGAGGGGTTCTGCAGTCAGTAACAAAACCAGGAATATTAATGAGAATCATAGTAAAAAATGTTGTCTAGCAACCACGGATGGTTCCAGGAGGGCCAGACTCAGCTCTACTTGTTTTAAGAAAGAGTTTGAATTCATTATGTTAGCAAGGTTTCACAGAAGACACAGGAGGTCCCTGTCAAGGCTGCAAGAAGTTGGGACTGTGGTAAGGGCAGCATACAGGACAGAGCATACTAAATTGAGAGCCTCCAATACCTCAATCAAGGGATCAATAAGGGGATCGAGCCTAGAACCTACTGAAGGTGGGATAGCTGAAGAAAAAAAGGACCCAGAAAGAGCCGCAGAAAAGATTCAGACTTTGAGCTATCCTTCTACATTTCTTCATTTAAAAAGACTTGGGGGACCAGTTAGGATGAGCGTAACATAGGTCACATACCACTGGTATAGTGTTTGCCAACTATTTTTATTTTACTTTTATTTATTAATTGTTCTGATTTTGCTCATTTAGTATAATTTGAAAATTGGTAGTCGTAATGAACCCTAAAAGGCAAAACATATTTATAAACCATAATCTGTATTCATTTATAAGGTCACTAGGGTTTTTTTTTACAACATGGTTCTTGAGAGGAAAAGGAAGAGTTTTAGAAGATTGAACACAATATATATTTAAAGTCAATTTAATCAGTTTGTTTTGACCATTTTACAATAAGCAAGCCCAAATGTATGTTTATTGCCACTGTGGCAAGTCTGTAAACAATGTTAAATGGAGAGCTGTTATCCTCACCTCTATAGTGGTCTGTGTCTTTTACCTTCTCTATTTCCGTTCAATAGCCCCCAGCAAAGTCTTCAATGTTCGACACTTTCTGGATGCCTGTGTCTCGATCTACCAACATCTACACAGGAATGCCGTTTAGAAACACATAGGGAGCTGGGTGGAAGTGTAGTCACCAGGTAGTAAAGGTAGGTAGGTTATAGGTTTAAAATACCAAGGAGTGACAGATTGGCTGAACAGCACACTGATAGAACAATTACACAGAAAGAAACTGCTCACAGGCTAGAGTCCAGTCTGGTTTCCAACAGAAACTGGAGGACCCAATGAGGGGTGTTATTATAATGCAGAAGCATGCTTGAGGTCTGGCTTGGAAGAAGCCATTAACCTGCTGTCGACTATATGTGTCCTGGTGGGGAGGGGGAGTGGGCTTTAACAACGACATACCAGACATGCTGAGAGCTCTCTCACTGCACACTCCCAGTACAGTGACTGAGCTGTTACAGACAGCTCCCAGTGTTTATAATTGAGAGCCAGCAGGACAGACTCTTGATCATGTGATCACCTGATTGGAAAGGCCACCCCACCTCCTGGCATTAGGACCCAGATAAAGGGCCACTGGGAGACTTTGTAATGAAGTATTACAAGCTTTGTCAGGTTTTTATTGTTGTCTGGGTCATTCTCACGATTGGTCCTAGTGACCATGGTCAATGATATAGAAAGTGATGTGAAATCCAAAATGTATGAGTTGTCCCAGGAGACCTTTTCTGGTAACAACTGTCTAATGCAAGCCATACATCATACATGATGCCAGAGCCATGGGATGGGTGCAAGGGAACCAAGAGCAGAACTGTCAGTGTTTTTTGGAATGGAGTGGACTGAAGGGACCACCTAGCGTGGAGAGACTGTCACTGTGGCTCAGAAGGGGGCGTGTCATGTCGGTAATCTGTGCTGCTGTACACTGCTGTCAGTGTCACTGTGAGAGTCCATTTCATGTGTGTATCTGCCCATTCTAATTTCTTGCAGTCCTGAGTCTTGTCCCTCAGCTACGATATCGAAAATAAAATAAATATGTTTTTGCCTTAATATCTAATTGCATATTGTACTTGTTTGCAGCCTAAATACTTACATTTGCATTAATACTGTAATGTTGTAACTTTTAGAAATAGCAGTAAAAACTTGGCTGTGCCAGTAAATTTTGGGTGTTGTGTCACTAAATTTCAATCTGGTAGGTTGGCAACACTGCAGGGCTGATGCAGCCTAGGCAAGACCAGCTACTTACACCCCCACCAAAAAAAAAATTAAAAATAAACACTGCAGCCTGTAAAGGGATGCTTTCTCACCTCCTTGGTTGACTGGGGAGTTGGGAGGAAGTAATCTTGTGCACTGTCGCTCTTTGGCTGGATACGTCTTCTTCACGGATTGGCTGAAGTTTGCAGGAGATGGCTCCATCTCCAGCTAATATCATCCAATCCTGCAGCTCTATGCGGAACATTGGCACAGTATGTGGGAACAGGGCATTGATCAGAAATTTTGGGGCCCCCCTGGATTCCCCCCTTACATCAGAGTTTGCCCCTTTCATTAAGGTCCCCAAAGTCCCCGCCCCCTTACATCAGTGTCCCAAGAGTCCCCTCTCCTTAAATCAAGAACCCCAAGAGTTCCAACCTTTTATTAGGATCCCCCTTACATCAGGGTCCCTAAAGCAACCTTACATCATGGTCCCCAAAACCCTCTTGCATCATAGTCCCTAGAACCCATTTCCTTTCAGTAGGGTCCCCAGAGTTGGAAAGGAAGAGCAGAGTAAGGAGAGTGGAGCGGTTTAAGAGAATAGTTGGGGTAGTGGAAGGGGAGGGGGGGTATTGTGAAGACCCCATTGCTTGCATCAGGACCTGTTCCTTCTCATTGAAGCAGTCGGCTACAGGAAAGGTGGAAGCTAGAAGGCTGGGCACTGAGACCGGACAGGTTTGGAGGAGGAACTTCTTCCTCCTCTTCCTCTGAATGTAAGGGCCTGGGGGAGTGGCAAACACGTGATTGGTTGCTAGGACATTGGTGGTCATAGCAACCAAACCCTGGTGCTTAAAACAGCAGGCAGAATCAGTGGTGGATGTTGTTAGCCACGATACATTCAGAGACAGTTCCGGTTGCTGCACAGCCTATGCTGTTAAAGTAATGACGCTGACTGGGTATTTGGGCAGGACTGGGGGGGGGTTGGACTTAGCAGTAACTGGCTTTGGCTGCGCCCTAAGCAGCAGTGCACCCTAGGCAGCTGCCTAGTTCGCCTAGTGGTAGCACATGCCCTGCAACACTGGTTGGCAGCTATAGCAGCTACAGCAAAAAAAGCCTGACAGACTGGTTGTACTGAAGTCAAAAGATGCATCGATTTCAGTACAACAAGCCTACCAATAGATGGATTGAAATTTGTTTGGTTTCCTCTTAACCTGCCAAATTTCAATTTGTCTATGGTCAGCTTTAAAGGGAATGTCCATTCGTGATGGATAACTCTCCTGCTGTGTCTCTATGAAGTAAAATGTTGAACACACTAAAAAAAAAATACAGACAAGGTTCTCAACAATTTTCTTCTCTATCCAAAACAAAGAAAGAATTGGCTTTGCCTGTACTTTTATTGCAGAAAGCAATGAAACACATCCTCGAAGAGCACACAGAGGAGGAGTTTAATTAGGTATAGGTATATATGGAAACCTTGTATGACAAGTTCAATGTAAAAACACACAGTTCTTGCTTTGTCCTACTAAACTGCAGTAACTGCCAGCATTATATTCACTAGACGCTTGAATTCTGAGATTTAAAAATAATGTTAGGATAGTGTCAACCTTTAAAGAAAATGCATAAACACACAATAACATCCTACAGTAAAACATTACAAGTGGAAATACTCTACCATTTTATGTTTCTGTTTTGTAGTGACTTCTCATGCACTTGCCCATAAAATGAAATTGTTCACCTGTTTATTTATTCAAAGTCACAGTACAGTCAATCTGACAGGTTATGGGGTACAATGCTGGCATGCTATAGTATGCAGGGCCGGATTAACATAGGGACTATTGGAGCTCCAGCTCCAGGCCCCTTACCTTAAGATAGGCCCATTTAAAACCCCCCCCAAAAAAATGGACTTTGACGCGGTTGTGGCTCGGCGACCAGGGATCATATAGAGCCCAAATTTAGGGGGTAGGTAGCTGAAGACCTACTTAACCGCTGGGGGCTCCTATCATCTATGGTTCCACAGATACGGGGCTCCCTGCACAGCCTGTCAGAAGCTAAATACAGAGTGGCCAGTTTAAATACAAGCTACCACACTCTGTTTGCAGCAGACTGAGAGAATGAGCTCACAGTGCCTCTCCTCACTTCTTGTCAGAGGCACTGAGCTCAATGGACAGCTTGGAGCCTGCAGAGTTTAACAGGCAGCACCACCTGTCAAACTCGCCTATTGATTTCCATGGGGCCACTCTGCAACCGCAAGCCAAACGCGCTCACAGTAGTAGCATAGTCCAACAATGTAAAACTACCACTCAGCAATGTAAAAAAAAAACAAGGAGGAGGCAGTAGCACCTCATGCTTCTGCTATACCACTCGTTGAAAAGCAATACACCACAGATCACTTTTAAGAGGGCAGAAAGCATTACCGCAAATGTGAAAGAAACGTGAAACACATCATCCATTTCACACTCCCCATCAACCAGGTCACTCCCCAGCCACTTCCCATGTTAGCCACCTCCCTTCAACTTATATCACAGGTGACCATTTCCCAACCTGCAGATGACAGACCCTACTCCAAAAGATATCACTCCCAATTACTCCGCCCACCCGCTGATTGATATCCCTACATGACCACATTATACCCCCCTGCTGACAGACCTCTCTCCCCAGCCTGCCCCCACACACCCTCTCACCTGCTGACCTGTGGATGGGGGAATCAGTCCCGCAGTGTTATTATGTTCTGCCAGTGGAGAGCCTTCCCAACCCAGAGAATACAATGATCAGTGTTGCTAACTATAGCTGGCAGCACTGATTGTTTTGGGAAAAACCTGACAGGCTGGTGGTACTCAAGTCGATTAATAGATTGACTTGTGTACAACCATATAGCCCATACATAGATCGACTATAGCTGGTCTCTGCTTAATTGGCTTAATTTCAATTCATGCATGGCCGCTTAACCACTATGCAGTCCCTAAAAATCCTTCCACAAACTTTTAAATTTTTCCTTCCCAGACTCCTTCATCCTCCTCACCTGTACATAGTGCCTGATGTCATACCCTCCACACTCCTCTCCTGTACATACTGCTCACTGTCATACCCTCCACATTCCTCTCCTGTACATACTGTCAACTGTCATACCCTCCACACTCCTCTCCTGTAAATACTGCCAAATATCTTTCTCTCCACACTCCTCTCCTGTACATACTGCTCACTGTCATACCCTCCACATTCCTCTCCTATACATAGTGCCCACTGTCATACCCTCCACACTCCTCTCCTGTACATACTGCCCACTGTCATACCCTCCACACTCTTCTCCTGTACATCCTGCCCCCATCATACCCTCCACACTCCTCTCCTGTACATACTGCCCCCATCATACCCTCCACACTCCTCTCCTGTACATACTGCCCCATCATACCCTCCACACTCCTCTCCTGTACATACTGCCCACTGGCATACCCTCCACACTCCTCTCCTCTACACAGTGCCCACTGTCAACCCTCCACACTCCTCTCCTCTACACAGTGCCCACTGTCAACCCTCCACACTCCTCTGCTGTGCATACTGCCCACTGTCATACCCCCCACACTCCTCTCCTGTACATAGTGCCCACTGTCATACACTCCAAACTCCTCTCCTGTACAAAGTGCCCACTGTTATACCCTCCACATGCCTCTCCCTCAATTGCACATAATTCCCACTTTTATACCATCTATACTCCTCCTCCTATGCCTCTTACCCACAAAAACAGTTCTTTAAAATTTTATTGAATATCCTCAATGTTACCAGCTCTAGAGTGGGCACATTTTTGTTAGTTCAACTAAAGGAAATATTCTCAGTCCTCATATTTGTTCTGCCCATAGTTAGTACTGATTTAATTTTGTGATTACTACTGTGATGTATAGAGGAACATAAGGGATATCAGCTACTCTAAATATACCACTGGAAAAAAAATGTCCCTGAAAAATATTTTTGAAATGTTGGCATCTATGCACTTGGGCACTGCTCAAGGGTTACCGGGTCAGTAGGCGGCCCCATGATATTAAAGCGGTAGTAAATTTCGCTAACATTACTACTTTTTAGAGGCCCCGAGGTAGGTTATGCCATTAAGTACTAGTATGCACAGCATATTAGCACATTAGGGTACACTTACCTGTCAGACTGAGCCCTCCAGTGCTGCACTGTGATCAATCCGGTGGGTCCCGGGCACTTCCATTTTCACCCGGTCTTTCTTCTGAGTTCGGTGCCTTCGTTCACTTGCCTTGGGCGGGCTGTGTTTCTGTCACTTCCACGCATGCTCATGTGCGTCTTCTCTCTCTCTCATCCTCCCTCTCTTACCCCTCACCCCTCTCATCCCCTTTCTCTCTCTCTCATTCTCCCTCTCTATATTTAATTTAATTTGCAATAACAAAAATTTGTTTGCATTTTTAATTATTTTTTTTTATTTTTTTATAAAAAGCCCCACCATAATCCCCAGCACCAGGCCCATGATGTTTTTAATCCGACCCTGATAGTATGTGTTAGGAATCTTCAACTACCTGTATTTTGTTTAAGTAAATATTTCTGATACTATAAATTTTTTATACCAGGAAGCTTAAGAATGTTTGACTTTCTCTTTACAGCATTTTCATATCTTCTGTGGAAAAGAACTTTGTCCTTATTTTATTGCTTTTATAGAAGGTGTTACAGTAGCATACAGTTTATGTAGAAGTCTAAGCAATACTCTACAAAACTATATATTTTTTGCAAATACTTCTCTTTATTGCTTGTGTTCATTAGTTTGCCTTTTTTTTTTTTTTTGGACCTTGTTAATGCAGTCCACCTTGTTTCAGAACTGAAGTCCAGCATATGCAGCACCATATGTAAATCTAATTAATGTTAAAAATGGGGTAATCTTTTCCCTGATAAAATATGTCTATATTTTGCTGTTTACTCACTTTGATTACATATAACAATCAATTTGTTGTTATCTTAAGCTTTAAATGTTTCTTATATGAGATCAATCCTTACTTATGCACATACTGGCTTTATTACAATACTTATATCACTTGACTTCTCTCTATAAATAAAGGTGATATTACCGTCTGGGGTCAAGCTACAAATCTGAATGTTATTTTATTTTGAATTCTTTCTGTGCCTTTGAACACTCTTTCTGCATAGCTTTTTAGAACATTTGATATCATTTTTACGATACTTATATAATCAGCGCGTTTTATTTCCCTTTGTCTGAAAAACAAGTCTTTAGAATCTTTAATAAGGATAGAATTGCAGGGTTTGAATTACTTCCTTTTTCACAGTAGTTATAAAACTTATCATTGGCAAATGAGTTATCAGCAACCATTAACAGTCTCACTTAACATCAAAAGATACATATCTCTAGGAAAAGGGAAGTAATAGACAACTGAAGATATGCTATTTGTTCAGTTGTATTATGGCGTCTAGAAGGAGCTCCGAAGAAGCGATGTTCCTGAATTACAAAATTCTAACCCTCACTAGACATGCTTATATCCCTACTAGGAATTTAGTGTTATAGGGTTCTCTTTAAATACAAAATAATAAGTAGTGAATATTTTAATTATTCAATGGCAGTGTTTAAAATCGTAATTTTCTACATTTGTTTTTATTTCAAGCTGTTTTTTTTTATTGAAGGAGCATGGAGACAATCCAAAATGTACAATATGCAAACATTACAAGTTTATAGGAAAGGGCACGACTCATTGAACAGTCAATGTAGTGTATACAGGATTACAAGTTCAAGAGGTGTGAGTATTAGGAAGGGCAGGAGCCATAAGCGATCAAGGAATGAATAAGGGTATGATGGTCAGGAGGTGATTGTGTCAGTAGCAGGGGAGTCTATATGGCTTTGGTGTTGGAGGTACATTAGTATAGAAGTCTTTAAGAGTAGGGGAGTGTGTATAAGGAGAAGGGGAGCTTAGGTGTTCTTGGAGGGTTGTGAGAGGGGTAGGGCTGAAGCATTACCCCAAATGCCACTTACTCCAACTTAATCCCTCCAGGTTTGCATCGTAAAGTGATTAGGTAATGCTGCATCTTCAGGGAACATAGCTTATTTGTTAGTAGGGATGGGTGAACGGTTCGGCCTGAGCATAGATTCGGGCCAAAGTTTGGTTGTTCGCCCCCCCCCCCCGAACCGACCACAATGCATTGCGGCACTGAACAGCGCATTGCAAGCCCTGATTGGCTGAAGCAGTGAAAGCTTCAGCCAATCAGGGCACAGAGCACTGTCAGAGTCATGATTGGACACTGTCATCATGACTTTATCCAATCATGGCTGATTCCCACCACACAGTATAAAAGTATTCTTTCAATGGCAGCCATTTTCAGTGTGATTTCGGCGTGGAGAGAGAAAGAACAGGGCTGTGTTCAGTGCTATTTGTTAGTTAGTGTGCTATATTGTGCTATTTAGCCTCAATTGTCAGTGTAGAATATTAGTTTAGTGTCAGTCTAGGGATAGTGTGAGTGTAGTGAGGAGGACCATCATTCAGCTTTGCATAGTGTACAGCTAGAGTAGGGACAGCTCAGATAGTTTCACTGTAGTGTAGTGAGACCGTGTCAGTAATCTTTACATTAGTAGTATATTATAGTGTATTCGTGGAGTGTGTCTGTGTAGTGTGAGTACTCAAATTAAAGTGCACCAACCACCACTTTACATTGATTAAAGTGCATCTACATACAGATTTCAACCTTTTCTTTACATTTGCTTATAAGCACCGCCCCCTTCCACCCAATAATGTCTGGGAGGACAACAAGGAAAGGCAGACATTCCCTTGGCACTGTAAGGGCACCAGCAACAAATATGTCCACAGGCAAAGGTGGACAAGGTGGTCAGTCCTCAGACAGGGCATCATTTTCCCTGAGGACTGACCAGAAGAGTCTGTAGCCATTTTAGGCGGTCATACACAGCCAGTACTCAGTTGTCTGAAATTCAGCGGGAATTCCATCTGCCCGTAATCTGCCTGATTTGTGACTTGCCCAAAAGCTGGAACTCAACTTTGGGAATGCTGCAGCGGCTATACATGCAGCAGAGGGCCATCAACGAGTACCTGTGCCAGTACGGCACGACGACAAGCTCAAGACACCTCGGATTTTTTTCCCCCACGCAAATGGCTGATCATTAAGGATGCATGCACTGTATTCTCACCATTTGAGGAGGCCACAAGGATGATGAGCAGTGACAGTGCATGCATTAGTGACATAATCCCTATTGTGTTCCTGCTGGAGCAGACTCTGAGTGGAATTATGGACAGGGCACTGGAGGCAGAGCAGCAGGAGGAAGAGGAGGACTTCCTTTCCTCTCAAGGCCCACTTTATCCAGGCACCATCATTCCTATGTCACAGAACACACAGCTCCTTCATCAAGAGTACCTCTATGGGGTTACGGTGGGAAGGGACCCCCGACACTCAAAGAGTAATTTTTCTGCACCTGTTTGACAGGTGCATATCATTGCAATTTGTTACAGCAAGCCCAATTCTTGCTTTCATCAAGAGTACCTCTATAGGGTTACGGTAGGAAGGCACCACCGACACCCAAAGACCAATTTTTACGAACCTGTTACTTCTATCCAAAGTCTAACACCAGAATGTATCCAAAAAAATTTTGAATCTTGTTCCCAGTGCACTACATTGTGACCTCATCACACACAGTGGCTCCCCAGGGGTTGCTGAACAAAATAAAGGCAGCTTGCAGGGAAAATTTCATTTTTTTTTGGCTTTATAAATACAATTATTGCTGCAGCAGATTCTAGACATGGTACAGATCTGCTACTTTACAGGTAGACTAATGGGACCCCCAGGCACTATATCGGAAGGATTTTTTCATTTTTATGCTTGCACTTTAAAAATGAAAAAATCACTGCTCATTTAAAAATGATGTTTTTCACAAACTTTTTTTTTTTTTATACATGTCCCCCAGGGCAGGACCTGGACCCCTATAACCATTGTATGCCCAATTACTTGCATATAAGCATTCAAAATGAGCAAAATTGGATTTTTGATGTTTGGGTCCCATTAAATTTAACGGGGTTCGTTATTCGGGTCCGAACTTTCGCAGTGATCAAAAGTTTGTGTGCAAACCGAACAGGGGTCAGTTCGACCCATCCCTACTTATTAGGAAGTATTAACTGAATTCAACCAGTCCAGGTGTAAATAGGTAGGGTTATACTATGGCTTATGTGAATTGGTCTAAGAATCACTGGTTTTGTTGTATTCAATAAGTTAAAAGGAAGAGAAGATTTATTTGTGGTAAAAGACATGTTAGTGCAATGTAGGAGGAATTGAACTGAGTAGAATTCTAGGATGTGGCCTGTGATTTTCTCGATCAAAATGTGAACTTTGGTCCAGAATGGGCAAATTCCACCAATTGTACAAGAGGGAGGCCTTAACTTGATCACATCTCCAACACACATCTAGAATGTCAGGTTAGATTTTGTCTTCTGGTGTGCAGTACTATCTGGTACGCAGTTTATAAGTTGTTTCTTGTGTATTAATATTGATGGAGCCTTGCCTGGGGTATTGCCCAAGTACCGGCTGTTATGCCATTTTCCAAATACCACCTTACCCATTTAAATAAATCAGGCCAAACACACTTCTTGGGTTTTAGATGGCCATAGCAGCCCTTTTATTACAAATAACAACAATGAAAATCACTTTCTTACATAATATAACCTGTAATAAACCTAAAATATATAGCATAACCTCTCAGATCGGGATGGCCGAACGGTTTGCCCGGTGGTCGGTTCGTGGCGAATTTTGGCTGTTCGCGGTCCGCCCGATCGGTGGACTATTGCCGCTGTTCGCCCGGCGGACTTACGTGTTTACTGTGTGAAAGAACTTTGACCTATGATGACACATCCATCATGGGGTACAGGACAGCCAATTGAGACATTACAGCACATGGACACTTGGACATTCCCCCTAACTTATAAGTAGACCCGATCCGGCGGCCATTTTACATTCTTTCTACTGTCACTATAGGGAGAGGTTGCTGTGTGGAACAGGGAGAGATTGCAGTGACCCAAATTGCTAGCTATTAGGTCCACAAAAGTTCTTTTAAGGACTGGTATGGTATAGGTGTAGTTCAGGATATAGGTTTGAGGCACTGCTATACAAGTATATGTTGCAGCAGATTGTCTTTTCTCAGTGCAGATAGGGTCAGACAGGACTCTGTGTGTTGCAGAGAGGGACAGTCAGTTTAATCATTAGCTGTTACTATTAGGTCCACAAAGGTCCTTTTCAGGACTGGTATGGTAATAGGGTTGTACATGTATAATATTCTTTCTTCCAAATATAGAAAGAATATTATACTTGACTGCTGCCCTTCTGCTGCAGTAGTCCTTTATGAGTATAGGGACTGAGGTACAGTCTGCTAATCACAACCTACTAGTTCCACAAAGGTCCTTCTAAGGACTGGTAAGGTATAGTGTACTAGAGTATATAGGGTTGAGTGAGGTACAGTCTGCTAATCCTTAAGGATTGGTATAGGTCCACAATATATAGGGTTGAGGTGCACTACTGCTGACTGCTGCCCTATTCTGCAGCAGTCCTTTATCAGTATAGGGACTGAGGTACAGTCTGCTAATCACAACCTACTAGTTCCACAAAGGTCCTTCTAAGGACTGGTAAGGTATAGCGTACTAGAGTATATAGGGTTGAGTGAGGTACAGTCTGCTAATCCTTAAGGACTGGTATAGGTCCACAATATATAGGGTTGAGGTGCACTACTGCTGACTGCTGCCCTATTCTGCAGCAGTCCTTTATCAGTATAGGGACTGAGGTACAGTCTGCTAATCACAACCTACTAGTTCCACAAAGGTCCTCCTAAGGACTGGTAAGGTATAGCGTACTAGAGTATATAGGGTTGAGTGAGGTACAGTCTGCTAATCCTTAAGGACTGGTATAGGTCCACAATATATAGGGTTGAGGTGCACTACTGCTGACTGCTGCCCTATTCTGCAGCAGTCCTTTATCAGTATAGGGACTGAGGTACAGTCTGCTAATCATAACCTACTAGTTCCACAAAGGTCCTTCTAAGGACTGGTAAGGTATAACGTACTAGAGTATATAGGGTTGAGTGAGGTACAGTCTGCTAATCCTTAAGGACTGGTATAGGTCCACAATATATAGGGTTGAGGTGCACTACTGCTGACTGCTGCCCTATTCTGCAGCAGTCCTTTATCAGTATAGGAACTGAGGTACAGTCTGCTAATCACAACCTACTAGTTCCACAAAGGTCCTTCTAAGGACTGGTAAGGTATAGCGTACTACAGTATATAGGGTTGAGTGAGGTACAGTCTGCTAATCACAACCTACTAGTTCCACAAAGGTCCTTCTAAGGACTGGTAAGGTATAGCGTACTAGAGTATATAGGGTTGAGTGAGGTACAGTCTGCTAATCCTTAAGGACTGGTATAGGTCCACAATATATAGGGTTGAGGTGCACTACTGCTGACTGCTGCCCTATTCTGCTGCAGTCCTTTATCAGTATAGGAACTGAGGTAAAGTCTGCTAATCACAACCTACTAGTTCCACAAAGGTCCTTCTAAGGACTGGTAAGGTACAGCGTACTAGAGTATATAGGGTTGAGTGAGGTACAGTCTGCTAATCCTTAGGGACTGGTATAGGTCCACAATATATAGGGTTGAGGTGCACTACTGCTGACTGCTGCCCTATTCTGCAGCAGTCCTTTATCAGTATAGGGACTGAGGTACAGTCTGCTAATCACAACCTACTAGTTCCACAAAGGTCCTTCTAAGGACTGGTAAGGTATAGCGTACTACAGTATATAGGGTTGAGTGAGGTACAGTCTGCTAATCACAACCTACTGGTTCCACAAAGGTCCTTCTAAGTACTGGTAAGGTATAGTGTACTACAGTATATAGGGTTGAGTGAGGTACAATCTGCTAATCAAAACCTACTAGTTCCACAAAGGTCCTTCTAAGGACTGGTAAGGTATAGCTTACTAGAGTATATAGGGTTGAGTGAGGTACAGTCTGCTAATCCTTAAGGACTGGTATAGGTCCACAATATATAGGGTTTAGGTGCACTACTGCTGACTGCTGCCCTATTCTGCAGCAGTCCTTTATCAGTATAGGGACTGAGAGTTTTGTCACAGGATCATTTAAAAAATGTCAGGCAGAGGAAGAGGCAGGCCCTTCCGCAGGGTTGGTAGGGGTAGGGCAGGTGCAACAGGCTTGAGCCAAAGTGGGAAATTGCAGAAGGTGCGTGCGATTACGTCAAAGGAAGCACCAGAATTGGTTGACTGGCTCACACAGCCTTATTCTTCTGCACCCTCCTCATCCTTTCGATCTGCACCCTCTTCTTCACTCTCTGCTATGTGCACCCCCAAAGACACTACCACCAACAACACCACCACCACCACATAGTTTCCGCTTGAGTCACAGAAATTATTTTCCGATCCATATCAAGACATTTCTGATGCGCAGCCACTCTTGGCATTTGATCAGGAAGAGGAGGTAGCAACAACCGCCACTCAGCAGTCTGACGACAGTACCCAGATCAGCCCAAGGAGGAGGTTGGTCACCGGTGTTGCTGCCTACTCCGAGATCTCTAATTATAGCGGTGGGGAAGGTGACGTCGATGATGACGTGTCTAGTGATGTCACGTGGGTGCCCACAAGAGAGGAAGAGGAGGGGAGTTCAGAGGGAGATATGGACCAGCCGATAGGGAGGAGAAGCAGGAATAACTTACATTGCACAGGAGGGACAAAGCAGACTGCTAATGTATCAGGAGCGAGTCATCGACCATGTACAGTCACATCTGGCGCTCCTAGGACACCGGCACATGGCTCCGCAGTGTGGGCTTTTTTTAACGTGTCCACTGCTGACAATAGTGTTGCCATCTGCAATCTTTGCAGTCAACGCATTAGTCGCGGTATGCCCAACACTCACCTAGGGACAACCGCCTTAAGAAGGCACATGAGCTGCCATCACTGAGCCCAATGGGAGCAAAGGAACACACAAAGCCACACTCCAGGCTCTCACCGTGCAGCCTCATCTTCTACTTCTCCTTCTCCTCTCTCCTCACAATTGTCCTCCACTCCACCTTCCATCACGCCAAGCTCACGTTTTTCTGCAAAAAGACAGTCTTCCGTGGGCCTAATGTTCGAGCGTAAAAAAATGATGATGCCGGATAACCCTCTTGCCAAACGGTTGACGGCTGGCTTGTCAGAACTGATAGCCCGCCAACTTCTGCCATATAAACTGGTGGACTCGGAGGCCTTTCGAAAATTTGGAACACCACAATGGAAGGTCCCAGGAAGGAAGTATTTCTCAGATAAGGGCATCCCAGAGCTATATGGCCATGTTCAGCGGCAAGTGAATGTATCTCTGGCACACAGTGTCGGTCTAGCAAACACGGGCAGGGAAGGTATATCACTTTTACTGCCCACTGGGTGAACCTTCTGACTGCCGTCAAGCATGTAACCCGTGGCATCCGTATAGATTTGGTTTTACCGCCACAGATTGCATGCAGGCCTGGCTCTTTTTCTCCTCCTCCTTCTACTCCATCCTCCTCCCTCTCCTCCTCGGCTGACTCCTCCTTTTCCGCTGCTAGCGTCTCTTCCGCTGTGCCGCTCAAGCTCCCCAGAACCTATTCGACATGCCAGGTGAGACGTTGCCATGCTGTGCTGCGTCTGTTGTGCCTGGAAGCCAAGAGCCACACTGGCCCGGCACTCCTTTCAGCTTTGCGTTCACAGGCAGATTAGTGGCTAACACCGCTCAATTTGACAGTTGGTAAAGTGGTGTGTGACAACGGTGCCAATCTGCTTAGCGCATTGAAACACACATGGCACACGTCTTAAACTTGGTCGTGCAGCGATTCCTTGTCAAATACCCTGGGGTCCAAGACATCTTGCGGCAGGCAAGGAAAATCTCAGCCCATTTCAGAAGATCTTACACGGCCATGGCTCGCCTTGCTGACATTCAGCGGCGACACAATCTGCCGGTCAGACGTCTTATTTGCGATTGCCCGACGCGATGGAACTCAACCTTCTATATGCTTGATAGGCTGCTCCAGCTGAAACGTGCAGTTAATGTCTACCTGTGTGAACTCTGCAGCAGAACAGGTTCTGGGGAGCTGGGTTTTTTTTCACCGCACCAGTGGCTGCTCATGCGCGACGCGGCCATTTGAGGATATCATCAAACTGGTCAGTCGCAGCCATGGTGCCATCAGTGACATGGTACCTTATGCCTTCTTTATGGAGAGTGCATTGCGTCGTGTCCTTGATCAAGCTGTGGAGGAGCAGGATCGGGAAGATGAGGAAGTCGCAATGCTGGATGAATTCCCAGGGGGGGCTACTCTATCTGAGACAAGTGAACAACAGGAGTCTGAAGAGGAGTCAGAGGAGGATGGTGCCAGGGCGGATGAGGAGGAGCAAGAAGAGCATGCTTTAAACCTTTCTGGGATCCCTGTTGTTGTGCGTGGATGGGGAGAGGAGAATGAAGAGGACAACATTATCCTGGATGATGAGCAGGAGCCAGGCCACCACACTGCTTCCAGTTTAGTGCAAATGGGGGCCTTCATGCTCCAGTGTTTTAATAGGGAACCCCGTATAAAAAGCATAAGGGTCAAGAACCAGTACTGGGTGGCATCGTACTTAGACCCCCGGTACAAACACAAAATGGCGGAAATGTTGCTGCCATCACAGAGGGCTGTCAGAATGGAGCACTTCCAGGCCTTGCTTCGAGAAAAGCTGCATTCTGCTTTTGCGTGAGCTGGCAGAGGAGCAATTTCCACTCCCAGAGAAGGAGTTGTGGGTACAAATCCAACAGCGCCTGCAAGAAGAGGCCGGTTTGAAGATTTGTTGGTGACTTCTGATATGAGGTCATTCTTTCAGCCGACCCATCGACAGGTGTCATCCGGATCCAGCATCAGGGAACGCCTAGACCATCAGGTGTCCGACTACATCGGGTTAACGGCCGATGTGGACGCTCTGAGGAGTGATGAACCCCTGGACTACTGGGTGGGCAGGCTTGACCTCTGGCCAGAGCTTGCCCAATTTGCAATCGAACTGTTGGCTTGCCCCTCGTCCAGTGTCCTGTCCGAAAGGACGTTCAGCGCAGCAGGGGGGATCGTGACCGATAAGCGTACTCGCCTAGCTCACGACAGTGTTAACTACCTCACATTTCTAAAAATGAATGAATCATGGATCTCGGAGGAATTTAACACATGTGACCAGTAGACCATGTATATGTCTATAAACGATTTTTTTAATCGAGCACACAGACCTTCTTTCTTCATTTGGCTCACTTCCTTGTACAAAAAAAGCACACCGTACTATATGCCCGTACCCTCCTGTTTGAAGAGGTTGAGCGGTGTCATATTTCTCCTGGGGCTGCTTATTATGAGGGGCTCCCACCATCCCTGTGCTATGCTCATTATGAGGGGCTCCCACCATCCCTGTTGTCAGGAATCTGTCCGTTCCGTACGATCGACCTTCCGTACGCGCACACGCATTCGTGCTGCGGGTCGTCGTGGGCACGAGCATCGTCCAACGCGCGCGGGTGCACGTCGATCGTATGTGCGCGCGGTACACGCACGCACGGACGAGCGTTAGCTCGATTGGCGCCAGTGGCCCTTTTTAAAGGCGCAGTTGCAGTGGTTCTGTGCTGTCTCGTCTGCAGCTAGTGCCTGAGAATACCTGTTTACCTACCTGCTACCCATCTGATATCTGACCCGGCTCCGTCTGACCTTGCTGACCTCTCCTGCTCCGACCCCGGCTTGTTTGACTCTTCTTGGACTGATTACCTGTTGCCGAACCTTGCTTGTACCTGATACCTCTGCTGTCTCCTGCCTGTTCCTGTATCTGCTACCTTACCTCCGGAGGATCCATCCATCCTGATCCAGTGGCCTGCAGCCTTCTGCTTCTCCGCTACAGAGAGTTCCTGCTTCAGAGGATCCTCATCTCCTGACACCTGCTGCTGCACCTGGCTGGACTCTCCTACCCCACTGTGCTCCGGTCTCCCTGTTCCCATTCCAGTGAGACCAGAACCAGAGCCGTAAGAGAGGTCCCCTTCCACTAAGTCAGACTCAATACCCGAAGTTCTTAACACCTGTGCTATGCTCATTATGAGGGGCTCCCACCATCCCTGTGCTGACTTCCTCCTGGGGCTGCTTATTATGAGGAGCTCCCACCATCCCTGTGCTGTGCTGACTTCTTCCTGGGGCTATACCTCTGCTGTGCATATTATGAGGGGCTCCCACCATCCCTGTGCTATGCTCATTATGAGGGGCTCCTACCATCCCTGTGCTATGCTGACATCCTTCTGGGGCTGCTTATTATGAGGGGCTCCCATCATCCTTGTGCTATGCTGACATCCTCCTGGGGCTGCTTATTATGAGGGGCTCCCACCATCCCTGTGCTGTGCTGACTTCCTCCTGGGGCTGTACCTCTGCTGTGCATATTATGAGGGGCTCCCACCATCCCTGTGCTATGCTCATTATGAGGGTGCTGGTGTCAGTGCGTTATGTCACGCTGCTGATGTCAGTGCTCCCTATCACGGTGCTGGTGTCAGATCACTCTATCACGGTGCAGGTGTCAGTGCTGTATGTCACGGTGCTGGTGTCAGTGCTTTATGTCACGCTGCTGATGTCAGTGCTCTCTATCACGGTGCTGGTGTCAGATCACTCTATCATGGTGCAGGTGTCAGTGCTGTATGTCACGCTGCTGATGTCAGTGCTCTCTATCACGGTGCTGGTGTCAGATCACTCTATCATGGTGCAGGTGTTAGTGCTGTATATCACGGTGCTGGTGTCAGTGCTCTCTATCACGGTGCTGGTGTCAGATCACTCTATCATGGTGCAGGTGTCAGTGCTGTATATCACGGTGCTGGTGTCAGTGCTTTATGTCACGCTGCTGATGTCAGTGCTCTCTATCACGGTGCTGGTGTCAGATCACTCTATAACGGTGCAGGTGTCAGTGCTGTATATAACGGTGCTGGTGTCAGTGCTTTATGTCATGCTGCTGATGTCAGTGCTCTCTATCACAGTGCTGGTGTCAGATCACTCTATCATGGTGCAGGTGTCAGTGCTGTATATCATGGTGCTGGTGTCAGTGCTTTATGTCACACTGCTGATGTCAGTGCTCTCTATCACGGTACTGGTGTCAGTGCTCTATATCATGGTGCTGATGTCAGTGCTTTATGTCACGCTGCTGATGTCAGTGCTCTCTATCAAGGTGCTGATGTCAGTGCTCTCTATCACAGTGCTGGTGTCAGATCACTCTATCACGGTGCAGGTGTCAGTGCTGTATATCACGGTGCTGGTGTCAGTGCTTTATGTCACGCTGCTGATGTCAGTGCTCTCTATCACGGTGTTGGTGTCAGATCACTCTATCACGGTGCAGGTGTCAGTGCTGTATATCACGGTGCTGATGTCAGTGTTTTATGTCACGGTGCTGATGTCAGTGCTCTCTATCACGGTGCTGGTGTCAGATCACTCTATCACGGTGCAGGTGTCAGTGCTCTATATCACGGTGCTGTTGATCATCTCCTGCACCCTCTTCTTTGCCTACCCTGACCTTCCCTCTCCTCCATTGCCGTCATGCGCTCCACAGTCCTGAATTGTCACAATTTTACATATAAAAAAAGAATGCTTGTAGTTGTCGATCCCAGATTCACCTCATACATGTCATTGGCCATGTGGTGGGACTATGTGTGCACAGCTAGTAATTATTTTGTGGCTGCAAATATGACCTGTAGGTTTGTAAAGTTTGCCTCCCATTGAAGTCAATGGGGCCCGCCACGAACGTTACGGTTCGCAAACTATTGGCCGCGTTCGCGGTTCGCGTTTGCGAAACATCCCGCCGGAAGTTCGTCCATCACTACTCTCAGACTAAATGTAACTGCCTGTTTTGTGTTATGTCTTAGAATTTTTGAAGGCAGCCTTGACTGACTAACTAGCTGTATCTGGCACCGCCTTGCCCTTTTACAGCCCCCAGTCACAACTTACACCAGCTCAGGGATAATTGTTTGGCAACTTCTCCAGCCGATACAGCCAACTGCCCCAACACGTCTTACTTCAGCCCTTATTAGGGCAGGAACACCCATACCAAAGATTGGCCCAACCCATCGTTCACCAATGAACGTAACCATCCCCGCCTTCAAAAACCCTACGACCTTTGTTACAGACGCCCAGCATGAAACTTTACACCTGGGTGGCCTGCCACACCTGAAGGGCATGCTGTATATCTTACTACAGACCTACAGACCAAAGGTCAATCCCCACTGCATTCAAACGCACACCATCCTCTCTCCGGAACAGCCAAGGGTCCTTTTCCAAGTCCCAATGGTGAATAGCCAAGCCACCATTAAAGACAAACATTTTTGCCACCTCCTTATTTACCTTGATCCTGGCTTTGTTGACCCTCTCCACAGATAGCGCCAAATGCCAGGAAGCCCTAGCCACCATGTCAGACCACATGACAATGGTGTTGTGGAACAGGGACCACAAGCGCAGGAAATCAAATTTGATGTCCTTGCACAATTCGTGAGAGGTGAAACGACCTATGTCATTACTCCCCACATGAAACAGGAGCACGTCCGGGGGCCTGTCCAGCCTAGCATAGTGATGCACCTCTGGTAAGACCCAGGACCATAACATCCCCGGGTACCCGATCCATCTGATCCTGACCTGTCCCCTGGGAAAACCCAACTGTCAGCCCTCCGGCCTGACTGCAACCCTTTATGCCACCCTAAAAACATAGGAATGGTCCAGGATCCACGCTAAACATTCAGAACCTGAAAAACAAACATAACCATAAAAAAAACAATATGAACCCCCAAGTTAAGCACACATAGACAGCATTGATCACAGCCATTGAAATGGATGTACTGCCATCACACTACATAACACAGCACAAAAACATATACAGGCAAACACGTAACCCAGTCATCAACCGGACCCAGTTCGGCACCCCACGAAGAAGGACCCAAACCACTATGGCAACAGGTGGGTGCCCAATCTTATGCACTACCCTGTCCTCCAAACCCTAGCAAGCCACCTCAGTGGCTGCCCTAATCCAAAACGAATGATAGGAGTAGTCCTGCTGGGGAGAACCCTCAGCCTGAAGAGTCTTCTTAAAAACCGACCCAAATTGGAACCTGGACAAGGAAAGGGCTGGGACCCGACCCCCACAATGCCAACCAATCCCGTACAGCCCATGCCAGGCACTCCGGGGGAATCATGAGGCCCAAACAATGGAAACTGTGAGGATGCACCGGGCAGAAGGCTAAAGCTGACTCAATTTTAGTCTTAGCCAACAGAGCCCCTTTACTGAACTTATGAACCTATGCAACTGCCATGTCCAAGGATGCCTAAGAGACGACACAAAACTCACGGTCAATGGCATCATTGACCGAATCACATTTGGGATGGGAAAGATGATGTATCAGCCTAAAGGAATTGGGTTCCTTCTTGGGAACCACTCCTAGTGGAGAAACGACCAGATCTTTCAGTTGAGGAGAAGTGAAAGGACCCACCATCCTCCCCAAGGCCACCTCCTTTGACAGTTTTGTCGACACCACCGAAGGGTGGAGCCGGGCAGACTGCAAGTTAATGGGGACTGGAGGAACGCTGGACGCCCTTCGGAAAAAAACAAGGAAAAGGAGACGGTTGGGGTAGCTACTTAGGAAGGGATCCAACTTTTCCACCTTCACAGAGTCCTCCCTCTTGCCAGCCTCACCAGACTTACCTTTTCCATGTTTGAAGCACTTTGTGAGCGGATGGGAACCTCCGCAGCCGGAGCATTCATGATGGAAACTGCAGGATCCCCCAAATCTGCAGATCCCTTTGTTGAATTGCCAACAGAAACATTTTCGCCTTCTCGCTGATGGGGACAAGGTTGCTGAACCACCACTACCCCTCTGCCCTGAAAGGGAGCGATAGGGGCCTGTGGCTGAGTCATGATTTTAATCCATAAACTAATATCTTTGTGGCCCCACCTCAAAGAGGGCCGGAGCGCTTTCCGCTGCCTGAACTGTTCATCATATCTCAACCAGGCCACCCCCCCCGTACACCGACTGAACCTCACTAATAGAATGCATTTTCGCTGATAACACTGGCCAAAATATTGAACGCCTGGAGCCAATTGCCAAACGTTCAAGGAATAAGCTGATAACGCCTTTTTTCTTCCTCTTCCTTTTTACTTTCATCCAGCTTAATCTTATCCAAATTTAATTTTTCCAGGGGTAAAAGGGAGAAAATATCCACATACTCAACTTTCCAAATCTGCTCTCTCACCTCCTGCTTCAAATGAGCATCCAGTGGTCCTTCGAAGCACACATAGACCTCACATTTTGCGGAATCCACCAAACACATGCCATCTGTGTCACCCGTCGCCTTTTTACCTTCCCCTGCCGCCTTGTCTTGCGCAGGTGACGGCTCCTCTGTGGGAGCATTCACCGCACTGAGCTGCCCACCCCCAGATGGAGAGGAAGTAAATGGCTGGACCCTGGCATCCTGCCATGGGGCACCCAAGGTCAATCCCAGACTGCCCTTGCTGTGTCCACGCAATCCCCTGAAACCCCCCCCCCCCCCGCTGGGTCTCAACAGGCCAGCTGATCCCCAAACCCCACCATGAACGCCTGCAGAATGGTGTTCATGCAATTCCCCACGGCTGCCTCCACCGCCACTTACACTACTTGCTGCAGTACCCCCATAGCTGGAACCCTCCCCAGGGACTGACTTTGCAAACCACCCAGACTGCTTCAAGACAGCACCCAGAACAGGGGACAAGACAGGAGACAGACATTAAACAGGTGGCAAAAAAGCAGACTTATCAGGCTGCCCTGCAACCCCTGACAGCAGAGCCGTATGCCTGGATCCATGCAGCCCATCTTCCGCATCCCCCAGGGGGTCGTCCCCGGGACCAACCTCGCCATCTTCCAATGCAGTCAGCTCCCTCTCCTGGAAACTTCTTCCCCAGGCAGCCCGCGGCCGCTGGCTCGCAGTCCCTGCACCACCGCTTTGTCCTCATGATCACTCCTCCTCCCCTGCTGCACTCTCTGCCTGGAAGGCCTGGCAGAAGTGGTATGCCAGTCCCAGTCAGGTGTAGCAATGCCGGCATCCCCTCCAGCAGGTCCACAGCTTCCCCCGTCGATAGTCCCAGCCATTCCAGGCATCAGGCCCGTACTGGTGGATCTGACTCTTCAATGCCAGGCTGGTCCAGCGGTGGACAGGACACCCGCCATGATGGGCACATGTTCCCGCTGATTTGTAGAGGGGGGTTGAGAGCGGGCAGATGACCCACGCTCCCCCCCCCCCGGGCTCACCCGATATGAGGATTCCTCCCAGCCCCACCAGCCGGCGGAGCATGTATTCTTTTGGTGGTGGAGGCTGAAGGGTCCAAATTTGGGCTCCCAGCATGGCGACAAACCCTCGGGGTCAGGTCAGAGCTCAGACGCACAGGAGGCCGTGACCTCCTAGAGCGTGGGGCCCTACCCTGGCAGCAAACCAGAAAGCTGGCCACGGAGCCATTGCGGCCTGTTGGCACAGAGCGAATGTTGGGCAGCAAGTTCTCAAGATCCTCCATTTTAAAGTACAGCAAAAACTCCATTCAGAGCATGGAGTATAGAATATTGTCCGGAACTGTCCCCTGGTCTAACTGATGCTGAAGGGTCACCTCCCACCAAGTAACCCCTTAGGACCCCACTGTGCCCCACCCCAACCTCTTCCAATGAGATAAGATCTCATAATTCTTTCCCATAGTCACCAACATTAACTTAACCCTTTTCTGACTATAGCCTCTCTGGAGAAACCCCCTGCTGTGCCTGAGCTTCTGGCCTGTACTTTATTAAGGTAGTATTTACTTGCTCTGATTCCTCCTCTGTGAGGATAATTTCCAGATCTTTTGCCTATGATCTGGCTGCTAGGTCACCTTTGGGTGTGGATTTCAGGAGTAAAGGTGGGATATAAGATGTCAAAATGGGGTGTCAGAGGTATATACCTTCTCTAAAGGCTAAATTAGCTAGGACAGATATGTAGGTCTTTCGGTGCAACCACATGATGACCAGCGCAAGTGGATATACGTCGGCACAATGGCACGGCTGGGCAAACGGGTGTACAGGTATGTCCCCTTTGAATCACGGCATTCTGGGCATGCGTGCCCACTGCGTACTCCGTGACCGTGCCCGCGGGACCCGGGGACTCGATGTCTGTCAGTGGCCAGCGATCGTGTCACGGAGAGGCAGAACGGGGAGATGCCTTTGTAAACAAGGCATTTCCCTGTTCTGCCTAGCAATATGACAGAGATCTACTGCCCCCTGTCATCGGGAACAGTGATCTCTGTCATGTTGTATTGAGGTCTTACCCTCCACAGTAAGAATCACTCCCTAGGACACACTTAACCCCTTGATCGCCCCCTAGTGTTTAACCCCTTCCCTGCCGTGTGATTTACACAGTAATCAGTGTATTTTTATAGCACTGATCACTGTATATATGACAATGGTCCCAAAATAGTGTCAAAAGTGTCCTATGTGTCCACCATAATGTCGCATTCCCGATAAAAATCACTGATCGCACCATTACTAATAAACAAAAAAATTATAATAAAAATGCCATAAATATATCCCATATTTGTAGATGCAATAACTTTTGCGCAAACCAATCAATATATGCTTATTTCGATTTTTTTTTTTAATAAAAATATAGAATAATGGTAGAAGAATACATATCGACCTAAACTGAAAAATAAATTTGTTTTTTTTTTATATATTTTTTGGGGATATTTATTATAGCAAAAAGTAAAAAAATATTGCTTTTTTTTCAAAATTTTTGTTTATAGCGCAAAGAATAAAAACTTCAGAGGTGATTAAATACCACTAAAAGAAAGCTCTATTTGTGGGGGAAAAAAGGACGTCAATTTTATTTGTGTGCAACATTGCATGACCGCACAATTGTCAGTTAAAGCGACGCAGTGCCATATCAAAAACTGCTCTGGTCAGGAAGGGGGTAAATCCTTCTGGGGCTGAAGTGGTTAAGGTAGTATTTACTTGTTCCCATTCTCCTCTGTGAGGATAATTTCCAGATCTTTTGCCTATGATCCGGCTGCTATGTCAGCTTAGGGTGTGGATTTCATGAATAAAGGTGGGATATAAAATGTCGAAATGGGGTATATGCCCCATACACACTATTGCCCTGTCCACGCGTTCGGACATTCTGATGACAAAGTCTGATTTTTTCCAATGGATTTTGGCCCAAACTTGTCTTACATACACACAGTCGGACAAAGTTGTTGGAAAATCCCATCGTTCAGAACAAGGTGACGTAAAACATGTACGATGGGACTATAAAGAGGGCAGTAGCCAATAGCTTTTTTCTCGTAATTTATTCTGAGCATGCGTGGCACTTTGTCCGTCGTAATTGTGTACACGCAATCGGAATTTAAACCATTGAATTTTGTTGTCGGAAAATTTTAGATCCTGCTCTCAAACTTTGAGTTTTGGAAATTCCAATGGAAAAAGTCAGATGGAGCACACACACGATCAGATTTTCCAACAAGATCCGATCGCACATTTTCCATCGGAAAGTCTGACCGTGTGTACAGGGCATATCAGTTTTTCTTCTGAGTTTTTCCTTCAGATTTACCAAAACCATATAATATGAGGTCAAACCTTAGGAGTTTCAATTTATATGCAATCAGGCAGGCCCTTGCACTACATAGTTTTGGTAAACCTGAAGGAAAAACTCAGCAGAAAAACTTATAGTGTGTAGAGGTCTTCAGAGGTATATACCTTCTCTAAAGGTGTAAATTAGCTAGGACAGAAATGTAGGTCTTTCGGTGCATTTCTTTTTTTTTTTGGAATGAATGATAGCTTTTTACCCAAACTACTAAAAAAAATGTTTTATCTGATTCTTTGCTTCTGTTTTCTGGGTTTGTTTACACCATGCATGTGCATGGGCAGCGTGCAATTTACCATTAGGCACAGTAGCCATGTCATTAGGCAACAGAGGAAGCTTTTTTCTGTTATTATTGACTACATAATTTTTTTCCCATTATCAGTAGGAATAACCATCTCAGCTTATTAACACATTTTCAAAATATTCTAAGCCAGATTAGAATTTTCACATGTTGGCCTAATATGTCCTCCAGTAAGCTTGTCTTTTTCTTCGTTAAATGGCTAATAGTGCATTAAGGATGCAAATGTTTGAATGCAGTATTGTCTTTTACTAGTTTAACACCTGCTTCCCAATATATATTGCTTCTGTAAACAGTTATCACAGTAGAGATATACAATGAGTAATGTTGACTGAGCGTTAACCCTGAAGGGTCTGTGTTTCAAACGCTGATATGATAACCTCTAAGGCTGTGTGTCTGAACTCCAATCATTATAAGATGGAGCTAGAGTATACTGGCTCAACATTTATTCATTTCATTGATGTTATTCTCTGTAATACATTGCCATGACAAGCAAACAAAACCAAGAAGTTCAACTGCATTACCATTACTGTAATGAGCGTATCAATAATTCAGTAGATCTGGCTTTTATTTAGGGAATGCCCTTTAGCAATAATAAAACATTATTTTTCACTTCGCAGTTCATGATTGTTTAACGTACTTGGTTTGTTGTACTGTACTATGCTCTTGTGTCTTGGTCGTTGATTTAATAATGTATGTGAAAATGTGAAGCATCGGCTACTTTTCTCTCCTGCTTGTTATAAAAGACTACAGAAGTATCATTAGATTGAATGCATAAATATTGCTCAGGCATCAGTTCAGGGGAAATGTATTTTGTTTTTTGCTGTGAAAATTTTCACATTGTTATGTAATTGGCTCACAATAATTTGTGTCATGTGACAATTAAATACATTTCTATGTCACGCATAATACAGTAGGAAGGTAAGGCTGGCCTGTGCGTGAAGCCCTGTACGCATGGTTGGATTTTCCAATGGAAAATGTGTGATCGGATCATGTTGTCAGACTTTTTCCGTTGGATTTCATGACGCACAAAGTTTGAGAGCTGGATCTAAAATTTTCCAAAAACATGATCTGATCGCATAAATTCCGATCGTGTGTAGACAATTCCGACAGACAAAGTGCCACGCATGCTCAGAATAAACTAAGAGACTAAAGCTATTGGCTACTGGCCCGTTTATAGTCCCAACATACGTGTTTCACGTCACCTTGTTCAGAATGATCTGATTTTCTGACAACTTTGTGTGACGGTGTGTATGCAAGACAAGTTTTGGCCAAAATCCGTCTGAAAAAATCAGACGGATTTTGTGGTCGGAACGTCCGACCGTGTGTACAGGGCATTTGTCTTTTTTTTTTTGTTTTTGTTCAACCAGGTTGAACGAAAGAAAATTACTTTGTTTCCCAATCCACACACTTAATGTAGATGGGGGAATACCTACTTCTGCGCTGTTGTATTCTGACAGTTGGGAGCGCTGGCAGCTCTGATCGAAAGAAAATTTTCCAACAGGATCCAATCGATCGGCTTGTGTACATGCAGCCTGCCCATACATGGATCAAAATTCAGCCAGACCCTGCTGAACTGGCCAATTTCAATTCCTGTATGTCAGGCTCAGTCTTGTGTAGAGAGCAGGATTCAGGAATGTGAGTAACAAGTATTATCTATTTCATTAGTAACTGAGGTTAGTTCCTGTGAATCCATCTAGAGACCAGTTTGAGCTATTGTTTGATCAATTACCACTGCTGATAACAGTCAGTAAGGTTAGAAACTTCTTTATCTTCAATATTGTTATTACACAGAAAGCCAGAGTTTCCCCATCTGTGGTAAATAATCCACATCATCCAAACTGTGGAAACAATCCATGGCACATCAAGGGAAGCATCAATAAATACTGAACTTAAAACCTAATGGCAGTCTTTTGTTAACCTCACTGGAGGGGATTACCTTACGAGCAGGTTCCTGTGTACAGCATTCGGTGTCCATAAAGGCCGAATGCAGGACTCTGCTCTGCCCCCCGGTGCTCGCATCATTGGATTTGATTGACAGCAGCGGGAGCCATTGGCTGCGCTGCTAACAATCTATCAAATCAAGAGTTGGGAACCCATGAAGAGAGGGACGGCGTGGACGCTCCGGCGTAAATTTGGGGCTCAGGTAAGTAAAACTAGGGGGCCAGAGACTGCCAGGTGTTTTTTCACCTTAATGTATAAACACAAGCCTTTACAACCCCTTTAAAAATGATCTCTAGTAAAAAAGATTTTTTTAAAGAATCATAAAATTAATGTATACAATCTGGTCGCATGATCATGCTGCCCTGTTTGATATTTATGTTTGAAAAATCTAAATATCTATTTGAATTTGAACCTAAAAGTGAAATATTTGTTACATAATAGGAAAAATTTTAAATGTTAATTGTGCATGAACATTACCCTAAAAATATAACTTTAGTTCAGATTTCCTCCTGAAAAATAGCAGTACACTTTCTGGTATGGGATCGTGCCTAGGCACATCTGTGCCTACAGCCTCATAACTGTACATTTCCAGTGTGAAATCTAAATCATGTCATAGAAAAGTAGTGGATGTACTAGGAATCCCCCCCTGCCAGGATACCATATTCTGACAGTGGGACCCGCCACTGTCATAATATCGTGTTCAGAGGCTGTAGCAGAATCATTGTACCTGCCGACTAACAAACTTTTCCTAGAATGTCTCTTTAACAGAACTCAAACAAATAATTGATTACTGTTCAGCTGGGACAGCCACACACTGCTTGAAAATCATCATCTCCCTGCTGAATCAGCCAATATTCAATCTATCTTTGGGCAGTTTAAGGCCGGCCATAGACAGAGCAAATTTCTTTCCTGCAGGTTTGTTGTACCCAAGTTGAACAATTGACCAACTTGGGTACATTCAGCCTGCCTATACATGGTTAGAATTTAGGACGGTTCAGCAGGAATCAGCTAAACTAAATGAGAGATAAAAAAAGCCAGACATTAAATAGTTTAACCTTCCTAAAATATTTCAATAGTGTTTAATGTTATTGCCATACAAGTGCTCTTGATACGTCACATTTAGAAAGCATAGAGTTTTAAGGTCAATGTTTTAAAAAACCTAATAAACTATTCAAGGTTTGAAGCCTCTGGCTTTACCACCTGTTTTAACATATGTATCGCCGGCTCCTGAGGAGCATACACTATTTGTTTTTGAAAATTAATATTTCTGAAACCACAGATGGGTTTTAGGGCTAATTTTGTTAAATTATGATTTCAGTACCAGTCTAGCTGGATTGCACTGAGTTCTCCTTGGCCGCAGGTGTCGCTGTCAACGCCGCTTAGCTGGGCATATTGAATGCCATTCTTTTCTCTGAACCAGCCCAGTGGGAGTGTTCTCCTGCTGTGCATTCTGGGAGGTGGTATTTAAGGTACTGACATCACGTGTTTCGGGGTTCCGGTCCAGAAGATATTTTCTGTCTGTTTGGTCCTGGTCCTCCTGATCAGCCCATATGGCCCTCCTGGCCTGGTGTGCGGATCCATGCAATTCCAAGCCTTGGGGCTGGATAGCCCAAGGCGAAGAAACTGCAGGGACAGGCCTGAATGGATATTGGGGCCTAATGATTCAAGGGTCATCCGGTGCTGTCTCATCTAAGGAGAGGCCCAGCAACTGGAGAAGCATCCAGGGGAGGACTCTTCGGGAGAAGGCCAATGCGGAAGGCTGGCTTCTCTGAAGGAGCCTGGAGGCTCAGTTGAAGGACACTACATGAATCTACACTCATATGGTATTGCCGGACCAGCTGAGAGATACTGGTACCATATGATAGCTCTCTAAATTTGTCTGTGTGCCTTAGTTACATCCAAGTCTGTGGCAGAGACTTTTTCTTAAGTGTTCTACATCCAAGTCTGTGGCAGAGACTTTGCTTTATTTAACACCCTATCGGCTGCTAGGCCTAGTGAGAGGGGGTCTAGCCGGGGGTTGTGAGAATCCAGCTGTGAAACGTTTTTTCTCTGGATTTTTTCTATAAGAGACTTCCTACTCTTGCAGTCCAAAAGTACCTGAACTTTCCTCCTAACCCTCTAACCTAAATTGAGAGACTGTGTTATCTTTCAAATAAATAATCCAAAACAAGATTCAGTGTGTCAGTTTCTACATTTCTTTGGGCCATCTATCATGGGAAACACTATACGGAGACAAGGTCAAGAAGGTTGCCATTGATGGACTTTTTAGGCATAGACATAAGAAATTTTTTTTTAAAGTTTTTTATACATTCAAACAATATTTATTTCTAAAAACAACAAAACATCCATTATTGTATCTCAGAGCATGACGATTACACTGTCTCATACATCACAGTTAGACAAATGATTCATACATTCCCATTTTGTTAAAGTATATAATATAGGGATAAAATACAATGGAATCACAGAAGTCCTTTGCTGAAAACAGTGTATCATAGGTGGTTCAGCTCGGAGGTGCTCTACATGTTACGCGTTCTATAAAACGCTTCATCATGAGCTTATGACATTTTTATTCCTCATAGCTAAACGAGGATTGTCTATATAGAGATGAGGGTGATAGTGTAAACCTTGAGAGGCATACAGGTAGTCCATCAATGTCAACAATAGTTGTTTCTCTTCATAGTAAATTCAAATTCAAATATCGGAATGTGGCATGTTTACTATGTAGTGTATCCACAGCACCACTCTGTGTTTGATACACCTTCAAACTGAAATCAAAGGTCAAGACGGTAACAGTAAGCCAAATAAAACCAGCAGCTCCTTCGGGGGTCAGTGCTACACATATAAACCAAAAACACAGTTTGTGTTGGCCATGCTGACAGAAGTTGCCCATAGTTGTTAAATATACCCACTAAAGTTTTTCAATGTATTGCTGCATTAAAGTCAGATTTTAGCAGTAGGTACATTATTTTGGCATGATGGAGAACACAAGATTTCTGTGTCTATGCCAATGATATTGATATATAAGCTCAATACTCTTTCTCCCAATGGGTTGACCGAGGAACTTGAAGTTCATACAGTTATATAATAAACCTTAGCTTTTTTCATCCGTTTTTTTGCATTTTCTGAGATATAGACATTATTTGTGTATTTAAAATGTTCTATTATTATTTTTTATTAATATATAACCCATGCAGGTACAGGGAGCACATGCAGAGTCCAGCCCGGTTGTGTCGTGGTCAGAGTTCGAACCAGTGGCCCATGTTTACTGCTGGGTTAGGGTGCTAGCCACTACACCACTGTGCTGCCTGGGATTGTGTGTATATTACACAAAATACACATATATATTTGAAAGATTTTTTTATGTATGTGTATTATTAGGATTATTATTATTATTGTTGTTTTTTTTTTTATTATTATTATTATTTTTTATTATTATTACTTTTCAACAGTACATTTTTAAGATATTCAATTATTGATAAAGTATTGTGCACTGGGTATTGTTACTATCCACTCGGGTGGGTGGGGCCATATGGATGACAGGGGCTGGTCATTTTCCCTATTTAATCTTCACACTCAGCCGACTAATCAGAAAACCTGAAGAAGGGGCGTGTCCCCGAAACATGTAGTGTCTCCAGTCGGCGATGTGTGACTCTCTTTGCTCCCTTGGCATCGGCATTTCCTAATTGGCCCCAGCAGCAGGGTTGCCCATACTCTTCAGATTCCTATGGCTGACTTCCGTCAGGCTGTGACATCACTTCTGGGCTTCGTACACAGTGCCAGCGGCCGCTGTATACTAGCCCTAACAGTTCCTGTGCCTGCTTTTTGGCTCCCCCTTCTTTGGACCCCTGGGCTTAAGGTCCTGGATGGGCCCCCCACCAGCAGTGTTCCTGTGTTCTTTGTCCAACGGCTTTGTGCACTGCTGGGCTACCCTAAGCCCCTGTGTCATCCATGCGGCTCCAGCCTCCAAGTACTGTCAGTTTTGTAATCCAAGTCTCTGCATGACCATCAATTGACTGATGTATGCCTTGGTGAACATTTTATAATTTTTTTAACAATAATAAAAAGTTTTTACTTTGCCTCTGAGGGTCCTATTTATGTCTGCTGAACAGCGCTGTTCCCCCTTTTGAATATACATGAGTGTGCCTGGACTGTATGCTGATCCAAAGAAAGCAAACAAACCAAGACATGAAAGTGTTTCTTGACTATGAATTGCAGTTTGACAGGTCCCAGAGTCAAATATGTCAGTATTGTCTGAATGAATGATGGATATCATTTGTTCTTTAAATTGTATGTATAGCCAAACTATTTTGTGGAAGGGTTAAAAACCATCAATTTTTTTTGTTATCCATGTACCATTCAGGAGATTTTTCCTAACCTTATGTCTCAGACATGAAACAGGAAAGTGAGAGGAAATCTTCTTAAGCCTAGGTTCACATTGATGTGACTTGGCATGCGATTTGAGATGGCACCACCACGCCACGTTACATGCCACCACCACGCTACAATACCCGGCCAGTGGCAGCGCAGCCGTCTCCTGCGAGCACCTGGCAATCTCTCGCTGGGCCTGTCACTCAGCCACAGACCAAAGACATGTCTTCTATGTGAGTGACATGTGGAATGGATGCATACAGGAATGTCAGTCTGTGCGAGGTAGAGGTGGCACAAGTAAGGCTGCATTTCATGGCACTAATCAGGCTGCATTTTATGGGTACAGGTCAGGCTGCATTTTATGGGTACAGGTCAGGCTGCATTTTATGGGCACAGGTAAGGCTGCATTTTACTTTCAAAAAAATGTTATTGTCATTTTAGAAACAACATCAGTATATGCATAACTGAAAAGATAATATCTCAAACAGTATTCAAACATAGGGATAAGGTACATGTAGTAGAAGGAGCAGGTCAGGATGTGATCAGATATGCTCCGTGCCCTGGAACCAGCCCTGTAAATGATCAGCCCAATGGTCGGTTGTGAACGAACCTCTACTTGAGGCCGATCTCTACTCGGAGAGTGCAACAAAACCCCCCCGACACCCCCAAGGGGATATAGCTGTGTCAGAAGGGGCCTGTACCCTCCCCAGATCCCAACCCACCCCCCATCCACCCCCCCTGCCCCCAATCCCTGTCCAGTATTCATCCTAATCTCCAGACTTTGTGCAAACCACTAATTTGAATCTGCCCTTCACCAACTCAGTCAGGCAGGTGCACCTTTCCCTTCAATATGGGTTGTGAGATATAAGCATCCAAACTAAGTCCTCATAGGACCAAAATAGGTAAGGAAGAAGGAAAGAGAAAGCGTAAGAAAAAAAAAGGGAAGAAAGGGAGAGAAAGTGGGGTATGAGAAGGGGTTAAAGTGCCACTCTCCGGTCAAACCTGGATTCCGTTCTGTGGAATTATTGAAAAAGTAGAAATGACTAGTAGGCAGGCCCATGGTTCCCAGGTGGCTTTGAACTTGTTGGCGGAGTCTAATGCCGCGTACACACTATCGGAATTCTCGTCGGAAAAAGCTCTGCGATCAATCATTTATAACGTAGTGACGTACAACACGTACGACGTAACTAGAAAAAAGACTAGAAAAAGGACTAGAAAAAGGAAGTTCAATATACAATAGTCTCGTAGTTGAATCTGAGCATGCGTGATTTTTGGCGTGTCAGAATCGCATACACACGATCGGAGTTACCGATGAAAAGCTCTCATCGGTCTTTTTCTGGCCGGAATTCCGATCGTGTGTACATGGCATAATAGTATGCTGGACAGCTTTTCCTGAGACATTATCCACGATATCTTCCTTTTTGCCATTGAGAGAGAAACATTCGGCTTTTTCCAGGCCTTTGCGATTGTAAGTTTCGCTCCCAATAGCAAAAAGTGTATCAGTCTGCCTGCTGGTTTTGAGACGCGCGGGATAGGTTAATTTAAGAGCGCTACTCTGGGGTTCCTAGGGATAACTGAATCAACCAACCTATGCAGGATCTTAAAAATTTTCTTCCAGAACTGTCAGATCCTCGGGCACTCCCAACAGATATGTGCCATTGTGCCACGAAGTTGGCATCCCCTGAAGCAGAGCAGACTAACGGTAGGGAACATTAAGGCTAGCCTGGTAGGCGTGTAGTACCATCTCGTTAGTACTTTTAAGCTATCCTCCATTAACGTGGTATTAACAATGCCCTGGAATGATCTAGAGCATGCCAAGTACCACTGTTCCTTAGGCCATTGAAAATGTAAGTCCTTTTCCCAAGCATCCATGAATGGTGCCTTGGCTTCGGGAGTAATCAAAGACGAATAGATCGTCGAGATCCCCCCCCCATCTGGTCCATGGCCTGACCGCACCACATTTCATAATCCATAAACTTAGGAGGTTGGGATCCGTTTTTACCTAAGGATTGTAGGAAATGGTGAATTTGATGAAATCTGAATATTTCAGAGCTGAGGAGGCCTAGTTTGTTTGTGCAGTGTTTAAGGGTGAGGGGTCCTGCCGCTGTGAAGAAATGTCCTATCCTGTAAAGACCTTTATCGACCCACTATTTAAAAGCAAGGACATTTCTGCCCGAGGGAAAGTTTGGGTTATTGAAAATGTGGGTTAAGGGTTTGTATTCAGAAACCAAAGAGGCTTTGTTGCGTAGGGAGTCCCAGAGCGCGAATGAGTTGGAAAGGGTTGGGGCAAGTATCTATTCTTCTGGGGGGTCCATAATAAAAAGTCTAAAGTGAAGTTTGGGACTGCTTCTTTTTCAATATAAACCCAGTCAGGTTTCTCGAATCTTCAGTAAACCGCCAATATTTGGGCTAGCCTGGCAGCTGATAGTATTTGAAAAGTTGGAGAAGACCCAATCCCCCTTTTTTCCTGTGTGTGTATAGGATTCCCTGAGACATTCTGTATCCCGCCTTACCCCATATGAACTTCAGGATTTTGCCTTGGAAGGAATGGATGTGGAATTTGTGAATGGGGATGGGGAGGGACCTGAACAGATACGGTAATCTGGGCAGAAGCGTAATTTTTATGGCGTTTATCCTGCCTACCCATGAAATGTTGTGCTGTGCCCAATTATGTAAATCCGTTTCCAGTTTTCGAAACATAGGGGGGTAGTTGTGTCTGTATAGGTTTTGTACTGTGGGTGTAAGGTTTATGCCCAAATATTTGATGGAGGTTTCACCCCATGTGAATAGAAAGGTTTGCTTCAGCAGATTCACCGTTGGGGTAGGCAGGGAGATATTGAGGGCTTGAGATTTAGAATAATTAACTTGTAGTCCTGATATCTTCGTGAAGGTGTCTAGTGTTGAGCATAAATTAGGTAGTGTGGTTATGAGGGAGGTGAGGAAGAGCATAACGTCATCCGCAAAAAGACCGCACTTTTGGGTGTGTGGAGCACAGATGACTCCTCTTATGTCTTGATTCTGGCGAATCGTGATAGCTAGTGTCTCTATCGCCATTGCAAACATCAACGGCGATAGAGGACAACCCTGTCTGGTCCCCTGTTTAATCTATATAGATTTAGAATAAAAACCCTGAATCCTAATCTGTGCGGAGGGTGTAGAATATAGAGCTGATATTAGTCCCATGAAACACTTGCCGAAACCCCAACGTTGTAGAATGGTAAAAATATATGGCCAAGAGACCGAATCAAAGGTCTTTTGGAGGTCTAAGGATAGGAGCATTCCCGACTGTTTGGGGCCACCATTCCAATTCGTTTGAAGAATAGACAAAATGTCTATTGTCCTCCGAATTTAATCCGGCCCCTGCCTGCCTCACTCTCTGAAAAAGGAGCTTCTAGGCTATGTTCTGTGGAGAGTTTAGGAGGGGGTAGATTGTCTAGGAAGCTGCCTTGAAGAGAATCAGTTGGCTGGGAGTTTGTGAGTAGAGATGATTATATAATTCGTAGAAAGCGTCTATGATTTTGGTGGTGTTGGCAGTGGTCCCCTGGCCCTGGATTCTGATTTTCGGCAATGATTGTGCCTTGATTCGAGGGGACAGTTTGGCCACAAGCATGGAGCTCATCCTGTCCCCTTGCATATAGAACCTATTTTGGGACCATCTGAGTTGTTTCTCTGCTTTAGCTGTTAGGGCCAGGTTTAGTTCAAGTCTAGCCTTGTCCAGTTGTGGGACCAACGATGGGGTAGGTATTAGTTTGTGTAGTGCTCGATGTTTAGTATAATCTGCCTCCAGCCTCTTTATGTCTGTCTCCCTCTCCCTCTTTATGGAGGAGGCCATTTTAATGATTTCCCCTCTCATGCAGGCCTTATGTGCTGCCCACAGTGAATCTGCCGATATATCACCTTGGTCATTGAAGTGAAAGTATTCTTTAAGGGACTTACAGTATCTAACATTGAAACGCGGATTGGGTCCGAGAGGATGGACTCATTGAGCCTCCACTGTCTCTGATCTGGTCTGTCATAATGGGATTTAATGGTCATAATAACCATAGAGTGATCAGATAGGGTGGAATCTGTTATGCAAGATTTGATGACCTGTGGGATTGATTGTGTACGTATTAGAAGGTGGTCGATTCTAGCATAGGTGTTGTGTGGGTATGAATCATGTGTGTAATCTTTCTTAGTGGGATTCAGCTCCCTCCAGACATCTACCAGCCCCTGGGCATGTATTAGTTTAGCTATTTTAAGGCTTTCATTGGTAGGGCGAGTAAGTTGAGCTGAAACCGGTTTACATTTATCAAGCCCCTGATCAAAGGCCACATTAGAGTTGCCCCCAAATATGACCGTCCCCTCTAGTAGTGGGGTGAGGGTGTGTAGAAGACGTCCGAAGAAGGCCACTGTGCCTTGTTCGGGGTGTAGTAAGAAACTAGGGAATGTATCTGCCCATCTATCTTTCCCTTGACTAAAATGTATCTGCCCTCTGGGTCCTTAGTGCCCGATATCCACTCAAAGTTACATGACTTAGCGATAACCACCGCTACCCCCTTAGTTTTGTTATCTGCATTGGCTAGGAAGAATTTCAGGTAATGCGAATGAAGAAATTTAGGGTTATAACCTTTAGAGAAATGGGTTTCCTGCAGGAGCGCAATGTCAATTTTGGATGATTTATATGTATTGAAAACCTTTTTGCGCTTAATGGGGGAGTTTAGACCTTGGACATTATGTGTGGAAACTCTCCACACACTCCGTGTACGCTCAGCCATGGACCCTAGAAGGGAGATGGCCGACCATGCCCTGGAACCGTACCGCTTGCCGCGCCTCTCTGCCCCTGATTGATCCATGGATGTTCTGGAACATAAACAGTGAATGAGTGATGCTCCAAGGGAGGGAGGAGAGAAAGAAGGAAGGAAGAGAAAAGATAGAGCAGAAATGAACCATCTCCAATCAGGGGGACAGAGGCCCTGAGGGGAGCATAGTTCGTATGAGGCATCTCACTGAAGAGTGTGAGATGCGGGGAAACGATTCAATATCCAACTATGAGGTTGGATGTCCAACTCCCCCAACTGCCGATGGGGTCGAAGGAGAAGGAGGAGGCACATGTGACCCATATTGTGCCCCAGCGCCCTGAGACCTGCCATATCTTAATATTGATAGTGGCAGATGTCAAGCAGTGATTAAAAGATATGTAAAGAACAGATCATTGATGATCAATAGCTGTAAGTGCCGCCCAGGTGGCACAAATAGAACCCAGGTCCCCTCCGCCCCCCCCCCCCCCCCCGTAAATAGGAAAAGCAACTATTAATAATAGTAAAAGCCCCTACTATGGGGGACTAATCCTCCGCTTCCGTAATGGGGGGGATCAAACCAAACTTGGGACAGGGGTCCTTAACAAGTGGGGAAGTGTCAAAGCACAACCAGGTCCGTAGAACTGGGGAGAGCTCAACTCTACTTCTGAGAGCCGACTAGGGGTCCCGGACCCCAGTCTTTGTAAATTGATCAGGAGGTAGGGCCCCCAGCAACTCCGCTCAAGTATGGCCCTTGTTGGACGATCTCCTGGATTTGGTCTTGTTCCACAGAGGGTTTAGGGGGCTCGTTGGAGGTGGTCGTTTGTTGGATCTCGGCATGGAAGAAGCAGCTTCCGTTTCCATCTCTTGTGAGATAATTTTTAGGTTGAGCAGGAGGGATTCACCTGAAGTGAAGGTGGAGAATGAGTGGAGTTGGCCTTTGTGAGAGAATTTAAACGCAAACGGGAAGGCCCACTTATATTTAATGTCCCTCTGGGCCATGGCCGTTAAGAGTGGCTTTAGGGCCCTCCTCTGTTGAATAGTGGAGGGGGATAAGTCTGCTAAAAATTGAATGGGATGTCCTTGACAGGTGACTTGGGGTATGGATCTGGCTTGTTTCATTATGGACTCTTTAACCTCATAGAAATGTTGCTTTGCAATCACGTCCTTGGGACAGCCATCTTTCCTGGGGGGGCCCAATGCTCTGTGCACTCTGTCCAGCTCGAGGCATGCTGACGAGATGTTAGGGATGAGCACCTTAATCAGGTCCTGTGTGGCTGCAGCAACATCAATGATTGATTCCGGCAGGCCTCTGATCCTGAAGTTCAGTCTCCTGGATCTATTTTCCAAATCATCAATGTGAGAAAATGTTGTGACCAGCTGGTCTTGCAAGGTTTGGATGAGGTCTAAATTTTGTTGGGCAACTGCAGTTGTCTGATCCACTTTGTCTTCTTTAGCATCTATCCTATTTCCAATGCTTTGAAGGTCCGATTTGATTTCTCCAGTGATTGCGGCTGCTGTAGCTGCCAAGCCCCTCTCCAGAAGCATAGAGAATTTGTGGTATAACTCTTCCACTGAGAAATGAGTGGCTGGAGTAGGAGGGCCACGGGGGTCTGAGGTAGCCATGTTGAGGAGAGTGGCCGGGGATAGGGCCTGATCTCCAAAGGAGTGGCTGAGCAGGGACTCTGTGGATGCCGGGGAGGTAGTCTGTGCTTGGGGTCCGGGGCCCCGAGAGCCAGGGGTAAATTGCAGGAGAGAAGAGGTCAAAACTGACCTGGGGTCTGGTGATGTGTCCCTGTGAGGATGTGGGGGCTGAGGGCATGCAGAAGTCATGGCGGCCATGTTGGTGCCCCCTGTCTGTGAGGTGGCTGAAAATTCCCCCTGTAGACTTCGTCTGGCTCTGAATTTAGACATACAGGGGATCTCCGGAGTGAGGGGTTATGCTGTGTACCTGTGCTGTTGTTGTTAGGCTGCTGACGGGGGGGGGGGGGGCATCTGGCTGCTTTTTGAGCTAGCAAAGTCCGGCGGCCATCTTGGTACATCCTATTCCGGCGGAAAGCCTTGTGGAAGCAAACGGCCGATCTGTGCGGACACCAGGGCGGTGGCGGGGGTTCACCAGGTGTTGGAGAGCCTATTCAAATGCTCTATCTTGCTGGTGCAGCGCTGGGCGGCTTTCTGGTGGCGCTATGTGGTCAGCGTGGTGCAGAGCCCCCGTGGTGCGATGCACTCAGGTAAGGTTGCATTTTATGGCACTGGTAAGGCTGCATTTTATTGGCACTGGTAAGGCTGCATTTTATTGGCATAGGTCAGGCTGTATTTAATTGGCACTGGTAAGGCTGCATTTAATTGGCACTGGTCAGGCTGCATTTCATGGGCACTGGTAAATATTTTAGTACACCATTTGGTTCAGAATATTTTTTTTCTTGTTTTCCTCCTCTAAAACCTAGGTGCGTTTTATGGTCAGGTGCGTCTTATGGAGCAAAGAATACGGTAACCCAAAAGTATACAGATATATTTTTAAATACACAAAAATGTAGACTTTTAGACTTTTACTTTTACACACATAGGTTCATGGAAATGTTTAGATACTTTGCGGTTGATTCACTGAAGGTAGATAATAAGGCAATAGTTTACTTTGCACAGGAGTTTTCCCCAGGGCATAGTGAATGAATTGAAGCTCTTCTGACTCCCATTGTCCAATCGTATACAAGCAAAATATGCTGTTTTTTTTTTTTCTTGCACATAATTTGGTATTCTTCCTCACATTCACTAAGCTCTGGAGAAAATTTCCTTGCAAAGTGAACACCTTATTTGCCTTTCGTAAATCAACCTCTTTAAATCTTGTTCATCAAAGTGTGTTTCACATGAACTATTGCAACTGATCACATTAAAAACTCCCTAGTAATTTATCTAATCCCTGTCTGATGATTGTAATTATTATTTTTTAAGAGCATTCTGATAGCTCACCTAGGAGGCTGACAATTAAAATACAAAGCAAGAACCTAATTAGTAGAGAAATGCCAGAAGAACTGGACAGTTTATGCACAAAAGTTAATATTCCACAAGTCATACGCATCTAGTTAAGTTTTATGAACCATACAACCTGCTATTATAAGGACTAATGTTGATATTTTCACATGGGTCAACATGACACGCCTTACGGATCATTCAAATTGTGTGTATCCTGTAAACAGAAATGAAAATTCATGGATGCAATAAAAAAGAGCCACTTGCTATTGGTCTTGAACTCAGCTGCCCCATGTATGCTAGTTCACCACCATCACCAGAAAGTCCATACATTTACACACACACACTGCTTAACCGGGTGAGTGAAACTCTATTAAAACTATCTTTATGTAAAAGGGAAAAAAATAACAGTTTGTTGACAGTTAGCATATCATTAAGGTCCAGGGTGGTACAAATGTTTCAAAACCATGTTTTGTATTTTGGTCATAAAAAAAGATACAGTAATGATATAAAAAAAAATGTTTTATAATTGTTTCTGGTATTATTACAGGAAATGTAGTAGCTTTGCATATCAGCAAGGTAATAGGGTAAATGTCACCATTTAGCTCTGTTGCTTATGTACACATCATACATTTCATGGCCAGTTTACCTATTGCGTACACCAAGCTGATCACATCATTTGAAATAGAGAGCATCCATTAATTATATATTTGTTTCTAATATTATTTTAAACAGTAAAACATAAAGCACTACATATAACAGGGAATCATGCAGCACTGAAAATGCGAGAAGAGCATTAGGCACTGTATGTAAGAGAGAAGCAAGAGACACTGAATAAGAGAAGTATGTGGCAATCCATGCATTACAGAGGCAAGAAGTGCTATATGTAAAACAGAAGTACGAGGCACTGCATGTAGTGCAGATGTGTAGTTCAGAGGTGTGAGGCACTGCAGGTAGTGCAGATGTGTAGTTCAGAGGTGGGAGACACTGCATGTAGTGCAGATGTGTAGTTCAGAGGTGGGAGACACTGCATGTAGTGCAGATGTATAGTTCAGAGGTGTGAGGCACTGCATGTAGTGCAGATGTGTAGTTCAGAGGTGTGAGGCACTGCATGTAGTGCAGATGTGTAGTTCAGAGGTGGGAGACACTGCATGTAGTGCAGATGTGTAGTTCAGAGGTGGGAGACACTGCATGTAGTGCAGATGTATAGTTCAGAGGTGTGAGGCACTGCATGTAGTGCAGATGTGTAGTTCAGAGGTGTGAGGCACTGCATGTAGTGCAGATGTGTAGTTCAGAGGTGGGAGACACTGCATGTAGTGCAGATGTGTAGTTCAGAGGTGGGAGACACTGCATGTAGTGCAGATGTATAGTTCAGAGGTGTGAGGCACTGCATGTAGTGCAGATGTGTAGTTCAGAGGTGTGAGGCACTGCATGTAGTGCAGATGTGTAGTTCAGAGGTGTGAGTCACTGCATTTAGTGCAGATGTGTAGTTCAGAGCTGGGAGGCACTACATGTAGTGCAGATGTGTAGTTCAGAGGTATGAGGCACTGCAGGTAGTGTAGATGTGTAGTTCATAGGTGTGAGGCGCTGCATGTAGTGCAGATGTGTAGTTCAGAGGTGTGAGGCACTGCATGTAGTGCAGATGTGTAGTTCAGAGGTGGGAGACACTGCATGTAGTGCAGATGTATAGTTCAGAGGTGTGAGGCACTGCATGTAGTGCAGATGTGTAGTTCAGAGGTGTGAGGCACTGCATGTAGTGCAGATGTGTAGTTCAGAGGTGGGAGGCACTACATGTAGTGCAGATGTGTAGTTCAGAGGTGGGAGGCACTGCATGTAGTGCAAATGTGTAGTTCAGAGGTGGGAGGCACTGCATGTAGTGCAGATGTGTAGTTCAGAGGTGGGAGGCACTGCATGTAGTGCAGATGTGTAGTTCAGAGGTGGGAGGCACTACATGTAGTGCAGATGTGTAGTTCAGAGGTGGAAGGCACTGCATGTAGTGCAAATGTGTAGTTCAGAGGTAGGAGGCACCGCATGTAGTGCAGATGTGTAGTTCAGAGGTGGGAGGCACTGCATGTAGTGCAGATGTGTAGTTCAGAGGTGGGAGGCACTACATGTAGTGCAGATGTGTAGTTCAGAGGTGTGAGGCACTGCATGTAGTGCAGATGTGTAGTTCAGAGGTGTGAGGCACTGCATGTAGTGCAGATGTGTAGTTCAGAGGTGTAACAGAAACGCAGGATTCACCAAATGATACAGAGCAAAGTGAGGCTCTAGGATTGGTTTACTAAAGGAAAATAGGCTCATCACGTAGCAAAATCTAGTTCCATTTTCCCTTATCTCAGTGAATGAGATGAATTCATGCTGCCTTTCTTCATCCACTCATGTGCAAGCAAAAATACTGTTTTTATTTTGTATTTTTGCTTGTGTGTGATTAGATATCCTTTGCAAAGCTTTTTCTTACCGCTTCATTAAGCTAAGTGAAAATTCCCTCACAAACTGAAAATTCATTTTGCATAGTGAACATACACTATTTTTTTTTAGTTAATCAATCACACTATGGGGGTTATTTACGAAAGGCAAATCCATTTTGCACTGCAGGGGTAGATCTGAAATGAGTAGAAGCTCTGCTGATCTCATCATCCAATCATGTGCAAGCTAAAATGCGTTTTTTTTATTTTCCTTGCATGTGCCCCTTGGATTTACAGCGACTTTACTTCCAAGTGCACTTGCAGTGCAAAGTGGATTTAGTAAATAACCCCCTATGTGTGGACAAGAGACACTTGCACTGATTTAGTAAAGCATATTCCCTCCACAAAGTGGATCTCAATCATTTATTTATGTGCAAGCAAAATACATGTTTTTATTTTGTTATTTCTTGCATGTGAGCGGGTATTCTTTGCAAGGGAAGTTTCCATCACACTTACTAAGCTAACTGAAAATTCCCTTGAAAAGTCCCTCCTTACATCAGGTGTCCCCAGTGGAGTCCCTCCTTGCATCAGGTGCCCCTAGCGGTGTCCCCCAGCAGAGTACCTCCTTACATCAGGTGCCCCCAGCGGAGTCCCGCTTACATCAGGTGTGTCCCAGTGGAATCCTACCTTACATCAGGTGTGCCCAGCGAAGTCCCCCTTACATCAAGTGTCCTCAGTAGAGTCCCCCTTACATCAGGTGTCCCCAGAAGAGTCCTCTTTAAATCACATGTCCCCAGAGGAGTCCCCCTTACATCAGGTGTCCCCAGCGGAGTCCCCCCTTACATCAGGTGCCCCCAGAAGAGTCCCTCCTTACATCAGGTGCCCCCAGCAGAATTCTTCCTTACGTCAGGTGTCCCCAGTGGAGTCCCCCTTACATTAGGTGTCCCCCAGCGGTGTCTCCCTTACATCAGGCATCCCCCTGTGGAACCCCTCCTTACATCAGGTGTCCCCCAGTGGAGCCCCTCCTTACATCAGGTATACCCCTTACATCGGGTGTCCCCAGTGGAGTCCCCTTACATCAGGTGTCCCCCAGTGGTGTCCCCCTTACATGAGGTGCCCCCCAGTGCAGCCTCTCCTTACATCAGGTATACCCCTTACATCGGGTGTCCCCAGTGGAGTCCCCTTACATCAGATGTCCCCTTACATCAGGTGTCCCCCAGTGGTGTCCCCCTTACATGAGGTGCCCCCCAGTGGAGCCTCCCCTACATCAGGTGTCGCCCATTGGAGCCCCCCCTTACATCAGGTGTCCCCCAGTGGTGCCCCCCCCTTACATCAGATGTCTGCCAGTGGAGCCCCTCCTTACATCAGGTGTCCCCCAGTGGAGCCCCCTTTTCATCAGGTGTCCCAGCAGCAGAGTCTGCGCCACCATTACAGAAGACTAGAAGTAATAACAGGTAATTTGCCGAGGCATGAAACAAACAAGAGGAGGGTGGCTGCCAATAGAAATTGAGCTGCCGCCGACCCTCCATCCTGTGGCCTTTCCCACAACAGGTCACAGACAGGCAGCAGGTCAGTGGGCGGGGGGCGGTCGCAGCTCAATTTCTATTGGCAGTCACCCTGCCATCTCCACCTCTTGTTTGTTCCCCTCGGCGAGTGACATGTTACCTCTCCTCTTCTGTAAAATGTCGGCCGGCGGAGACAATTAATGCCAGCTGCGGACCCCTAGTGGAGGCAGCGGATGGCGGTGAAAAAAACAGGAAAACACCGATTTCTCTGGACATTTTGCTAACACTAAAAGCAAGACAAAGTTCTAAATCCTAGGAATGTCCTGGGAAATTTGGGACAATTGGCAAGTATGTAAATGCCCATTTAATGCATCATCTGACTTCTACACATCACTACTCCTCTTCCAAAGTGAATGATGTGAAGCTTCATCTAACCAAGTTCCTGTGAGTCTGGGCCATCCTGCCCCCTGTGTTATCATGCAGGCCTGGGTATACAGTACTTTTACACAGCACACATAAGTGAGTACTTTGCTGTAAGGGAGTAGTGATTGGTCATCGCTATTGTTAGAAGAAAAGAAGTAGCAGGTGGTAGGGGATGAGTGGTGGTGAAGTCCTAACACCTGGACTTATGTTGTATATTGCACTATAGTTCCGTTCATTCTTTCAGCTTATCTATCTGGGTGTTAAAAGTTTTCTAGGGAACTCTATGGCCCTTAATTCTATAGTGCAACTCCACTTAGAAAGGAATGCCAAAAATTGGGTGGGATGGGTCAGTGTTTAGCTCTATGTGGAGTTACTCTTTAAGAAAGACAGCACAACTGGAAAAGGATCTAACGGACTTAAATCATTTGTAACTGGAAGAGTGTCTGCAGCAGGGAGTTAAATTAACACTACAGAATCACTTCTTCCATGCCACTCAAGATGTCTTTAGTTGTATGCTGAATAAATAGCTCAGTTTCAAGTCTTTAAATAGATGGATTTCATATCACTTTCTGCCTGTCTATCTATATCCGTAGCATGCATTACAAATTACAATGAAGTATAACCACAACTGTGCCCTGTTACTATTGAGTGATTGAAAAATATTCTGTTCACAGATCCTTTGCAGGTGTTGCTTATTCTCACCTGTTTGAGATAAGTGGAGGCTTAGGAAACATTGTGGCTGTGCTAGAAGACAGATTAAATGGATTCTCTCTATTGTTTTCGAAAATAATAGCAAGGATGTATTACATATTAATACTTTCCATTGAGCTATAGACTTAGTGTATATGTAGCTAAAGAAAACTTCTCCTTTCAGAAAGATAGAGGTTGCTATGGCTGACATTCTACAAATGCTGTTTGCATGGTTTAGCACGCTGGACTTCCAAAGTTTAAGTGAGTTACCCAGCGCAAGCATGCAAATAAGCACTTAGGTTCTTTCTCTGCCTTCCCCGAAGGCCCGTAAATGTGTGGGGATCCTCATAAAGTACAGACAAATGTCAACTACCCCACCCTTTAACTGGCCTTTGCAGCAATTAGCATATGGAAGGGCAATACATGTCAAAAAATAATTTCCAGATCACTTACCAGTGGGCCTGCAAAAAACCGGATTGACCCTGTCTTACAGTCCACATTAAAACGAAGGGGTTTGGTTTGCACACATTTGCAAATACACGTGTAAGCTGCAGCAGCCACGTCATGGCACCCCAGTGTACTGCAATATATAATGCAAATTTTTGACTATCGATACACTTTACAAGTGCATTGCAGTTGACCTTTAATTAATGTGCCCAACCCCGATTGCAGCCCACCTGATTACTTACAATGGATCCTGCTTCAACAATATTGACCATGTGACCCTGCCAGCCACCGCACAACCTTTATGCCAAAAATGTCACCACTGGGTCCTCTTCCTATTGAGCATGCGCTCCACACCCTAATTCATTTTAATTGCAGAGCTGTAACATGTGGGACTCCTGGAGGCCATCAGAACCCATCATAAGTGTGGTTCCTCCATAGATGCATGTACAGAAGAGGAACTGGTATGGAGGATTTTGGTAGAAAGGTTGTACAGTTGTCCTTTACAGAATGGGCAGGCATAAGCTACAGAGTTTGTTCTGAATGACAATTTTTATTTTGTCTTTATTTCCTCAGCATGAGATTGAATGGTAAAAGTGAATAGCTTTCACATCAAAAAATGCATTTCTTTAGTAAATCACCCCCAAGTAAAGCTGAAGAACATATATGGTACCAAAGATTGTACTTCATCTGTACTAAATTATTGTAGCCACACTGCTCTAAGCAAAAGTGTCTCTTTAAATGTAATGCTGTAGGTTGCAATCAGCCTAAGCTGAATTTAGTTCTGTATTCTCTTGGTCTTCCCTAAGTGCCCCATTTTTGTTTGCTTCTGCCTGCTGTTGGGGTTGTCTCTGGTAATAGAGCAGGAAAATTCAATAACGTTGGGTTATTAATATTTATTTCTCTTTGGCCAACTACTAGGAGGTTCACTGCCAGTGGTGCAGGATGGAAGATATAAATATTTTGGTATGACCTTGTGAAGCTCTCCCCCCGCCCCAGGTTTCTTCCTGGGGTAGGGTGTGTGTTGGAAGTTGAGTCCTCCTAGGCCTGCTGTATAGCAAGTGCACCCACATGAGACAAGGCCTGAGTTTTGGGAGTTTTTTTTGTCTGGCACAACTTACTAAAGGTGATTTTCCCAGAAGGAGTCGGGCCAATCCTGAGCCAGAACATCAGGGAATAACTTTGACTGGAGGTGCCCGGAATCTGAAATTAGTTTGAACCTTACAAGGAATGCTGAATCTCTACTGCTATCATAGGATGCCAGTCAAGCTTAAAAGCCATATGCTTTGGCATCCTGTGCATATAAAGTGAAATATTTGACTGCACCCATTTGTGCACAACTCCACTATAAGCCAAGAGCTCAACCCTGAGGTCAAGGGTTAGGCCCCTGACTAGGAGGGGGGGTTCTTAATAGCCTCTAGGTGTTAAGGGGATGCCTTTGTTTATAAAGCTCAATAGTAATATTATTGAAAATTAGGGATAGTGATAAAGAACTTTTTATACAGTATAATTCTGAATGATGTGTACTGATAAATGGAGACAGATTGGCAAGCATTAGCCCCTCACCACACCATCACCACTTAATGCTAATCCAAATTCTTCACTCAAACGAGTGCTGAGGAAGTCAATGTGGCATATTTGAAATTTTGTGTCAGAAGCCTTTCTTTAGTTGTATTTTCTATGTTATAAATTTGAAATACATCAGGGAACATTAGCCAATTAACATTAACTTTAAATAGCATAACAGCAGATACACCACTCAAGGTGTCTCCAATACAGTATAAGAAATTATTAGGTGATTTAACCCACTAGAATTTAAGAATAGCTAATATCAGTTTGGGTGGACTGAACTTTTTTATTTATAAAAAGGCAACCATTATGTGCTGAAGAGTTGTTGTACTGTCATATGAAAATCGACTATTCAAAGATCAGCCTTTTGTATGCCCTATAATGCACATGGTATTAGAGATTAACACTTGTAAAGATCAATTTATATTTGGACTGAATAATGCAGCACACTGAATATTTCCTTTTTCTTCAAACAAGACCATTACACAAAATAAAGACACGGGGTGCCAAGGCAGTGGGAGGATGCCAGTCAAAACTCGGCATGTGAGTCACCCTTAGATGGTTCTATACAAAGGAGGAGTAACTCAGAGCACTGTATTGCTCCTTGGATGTGCATATTATTAATCAATTTATTCATCCTGTGCAGAATTTTAACCAGCTAGAAATGATGGCTTTTCTTAACAAGTGTAAAAGACCATTCAAATGTTAGGTACATATTGTGAGCATATAAAAAATATGGAGAACTGTAGCATTATAATATGAAAACTGCTTGCTCAAATACTCTGTGGTGGGAGACCTCCAATTACCATGGCAACAGACTTATGCCACAAAGCATTATAAAATGCCCCATGGCTTCACTGTAATGGTACAAAGTTCAAGAACTAACTGTTCTGCATACTTGTAGCATTTGTCCTAAATTTCCATAAAGCAGTTTCCTGGACCATAATTTACAAGCAATTAAATGTTTTTTGTACGCGGCTTTAGAATAGAGTTTACCTTCTGAGTGTTCAGTGTAAATAAATAATTAAAAACTCCAACAGGTTCAGTCAGTAAAAGCTAAGCACTAAGTACAAAGAGAGGTATCAATGGTAATCATTTCACAATCCTATTGAACTTGCATGAATTCACAAAGGTGAGTTTTGATTGGTTGCTCTGGGTTATTGCTTTGCAACTTGTGCTCATTGTTGTGTAAGCTGGCATGCCTAGTAAATACAAATATACTCAAAATACAATTATTGGTGTCATATAAAAAAAAAAAAAAAATTTTTTTCGACTATGTTTGAGAATCTAGTGGGTATACTAGGTGGAGAAGAGGATTGGGTAGGTAGCTTTATCCATTCCCTAGACATAAACAGGCATTCAACCCTTGTAGTGCAGGCACAGCCCCAGTTTAAGTGAAGTGGTGTTGGGTTTACGTTTACCAAATTTGGGCTTTTATTTTCATAATAATATTTGGTAAGTAGCAAGGCTTCTTAATTTTGAATTCACCTGTTACCTGTCAGAGCATTCAGAAATATGGAAATGTAGCACTTGACAAGCATTTTTAATGCCCACTGAGAATAAAAATGGTGGGAGGGGCAAGCATTGTCCCCACCCACTATGTATGGGATGCTGGCAGACCGTGTTTAAATAGCAGTATAAAAATACTTACCTTTGATTGGTCCAAACGAACAGCAATGGTCTTGACACGAGTTGTCCACCTATAAAAGAGATAAACATGCGTCACAAGTTGCAGTTTACCGGAACAAGAAGAGAAGGACACATCCCCTCCCCCCCTTCCCATGTCACGGCCTGTATTAGGTTGTTTGTCCTTTTCTTAGAAAATTGACTATTTCTGATTGTTTAATTGGCTTGAGCTTTGATAGCTAAGCTATAGTAATGTTGTTATTAATATTGATGTGTTTATTGTCAATTATATTGCTAAAGTTTAATGAAATATATACCGTATATCACTTTATATATAAACCTATAATAAAAGGCTGCGGCCATTTAACTCCACATATTTATGTGTTCAGTACTCTTTTATTGATATTGTGATATGTTATAGTTTTGTATGTATAAGTTCTGCCTAGCATACCATACTTCAGCTGTTGGGATGAAAAAAAAAACTGTACAATGCCACCATACAGCTGTATTCAATGGGTGTGTCTTCATATTAAACGAACTTCAACATTGCATGCAAACTCTGGTTGTGCTAGACATTGAAGTATACTGCTTCTCCCAGTGTCAGGCTTACAGAATGAATTAACGGGGCTCTTGATGGTCTTCTGTATCTGGCATTCTTAATTATCTGCCCCAACTGACATTTTGAATGCTGAATTGAGTTTATTTGCATACTTGCCACCACTAATTGAACATCAGGGCCTTAATTGAATATACAGGATCTTACTATTAGCTCAGAATCCATCTTTCCATGCCACTGCTATCACTCTTTTGGAATGTTTTTGATGGCTCCCGTTCCGTGATGTTCATCTTAGTGCCAAGTGCAGTGGACATTTGATGCATCTACTTTGCCAGACATAGTTGTGAAGATCAATTTGTACGTTTTAATTGTTATAATTATTAATGTTTTTATAAGCAAAATATTTAGCATCATTTACTACATTTTTATCATTCAAATTTAATTTACTCTAGCACCATATCAAAAAGTCCTCCAATGAAAAGAAGCACATTGAAGGCACCCGAAACCATTCTACTTGTCTGTATATTCCTTTGTAATTTCCAGAACAAATAGTCTATAACATATTACCATAAAACATAGTACCAAGCTGTGTATACAGTGCTCTCTGTGGATTGATAGATTTCCTTCAATATTTTATATATAATGCGCTTAGACATATCATGCCTGCTCAACAAGGTTTCTTGGCTAGATGGCAAAAAGAGTTTACTAAATTACTAAATTTGAGATTTTGATCCAGGGCCACAGACACACTTTCCATTTTTTTCAGTTAATCAGATGACGCTAAATCACAGTACAGTAGCATCTTCTCTTGAGATTTGGGCACTTGGTATTCTCTGGAAGGGTGGCATCATTCTAGCCTAGGCATAATCCGAAATATGGTAAGTACATTAAAGCAGAGTTCCACCCAAAAGTGGAAGTTCCGCTTTAAGGACTCCTCACCCCCTTACATGCCACATTTGGCATGTAATTTTTTTGGGGAGGAGTAGGTACCTAGATTTGACAGGTACCCAGCTCCCACTTTTGCTCAGGATGCTTAGGCAACTCAAGTGGAAGTTCTCCTCTCCCCTTCCCTCCCTGCAATCTTCTGGGACACGTCACAAGTCTCACAAGATTGCCCAGCCATTGAGAATGCGTAGCGCAACTGACGCATGTGCAGTGAGCACCTGGCTATGAAGCCACAAACTGTCACAGCCGGATGCTCACACTTGTGATGCCAATGCCAGAAAGAGGCGGGGGAGAGAACTGAGGCTTTGGGCAGGTGCATCGCTGGATCGTGGAACAGATGAGTGTGTGTTTATTAAAAGTCAGCAGATACACTTTTTGTAGATGCTGACTTTTAATAAACACAAAAACGAGTGGAACTCCACTTTAGTGAACTCACACGTGCACACACAGTAGTTTTTCTTTTTTTTTCTAGTTATGAAATGTGTGTAGGGGGCCACACTAAATAGGTGGGCTTTACAAAACCGCTTTTTTGTTAATGCACGCTTTTTGGGTTATTGCATGTATTGCGTGAATGTTCTAGAACTATAAGGCCTCTTGCACACGGGAGTAAAAAAACTTAAACATTTTACTAATCGGGATATAGATGCATTGTAGCCTATGGAACCATACACACAGCTGCATAAAGATGAGTAATAGATCTATAAATACAGAACTGTAAAACAAAAATAAATAAAATTCACGCGTAAGTGCAGTAACGTGCATATGCTTGTTTACACATGTTTACGCGTGTATATTGCAATACTGGCAATGAAGAAAAATGTTACACTTGTATACACTTATGCGCCTTTATACTTTTTAAGGTGCATTTGTGCAAGGTCTTAATGAAGAATTTTACTCCTTTTGTTAACAAGTTCCTGGGAATAAACTGGCCTAAATGTAGTAAGATAAGTTTGAAATCACCTTGCTGGATAACGTATAGATGGGAGGGATGAGTGGTGTGAAGTTAAGGTTATGCCACAGGCATGTCTGGAGTAGTAAATCCTATATAATAATAATAATAATAATCATTTATTTTGACTTTATTTATAAGGCAGTATCTAAACAGAAGAGTGCATATGCTGATAAACTGCCAGGACCACAGGATGCTACCCACTGCCAAAACAGCAAGTACAGTGCAATTGTTTGGTTTGTCAAGCTGTAGCATTGTAGTGATGTTAATCGGTGTGCAACTGGATTCATCCATGGCAGTGCCAGGCCCCCCTCCTAAACAGTTTATAGTCTATCGTCTAATAGAGATAAGTGTGCCAAGCTGTTTTTGAACTAGTTATAAGACAAAAATTGAGTTGTTGTCTGTACTGATTAATCATTGAGGCAAAAACTCTGCTTTTGTTCCTATTATACATTTCTTTGTTATTTTTTATTAGTCCCCCACTCTCTTTTTCTTCATTTTATTGTGCCAAGCAGTTTGTAGGACTGTCATTTGTTGGAAATACAAAGCCTTATGGTCGCACTGAGGTTTGGCATTGCTGCCATGGAGTTTGGCACTTGGGCGGTGTAATCTGTCATCTTGTTATAAGTTGGCATTCACTATAAAGTGTATCTAAATCTAAGAACAAATATACTGAAATATATTGCAGCTTACCAGTCCTTAGAGGTGGTGGATGCATTCATTTTTTCAGGATTAGGATTCTTTATATTTATCCTGCCATTAATGAACTTCCTGCCCAAAGGAAAGAATACTCACCATTGTAGCAAATGGAAGAGCAGCTGGGTTACCCAAAGGCAGAAAGTATGTTAGAACTAGAGCTCACCTCCTCATCTCTATAACATACGGGGCAGGTGTTAGCAATTCATAGAGCTAAGTTGGGCTAATAACAGTAAATGTAGAATGCACTGACACATAACAGCATTATCTTTCTTTCATGATCAATTGAGATTTATTCATATTTATCAAAAATATTTAACAAAATACTTTCTATGGTATATTTAACACACCAGTAGGAAGCAAAAATTAAAAGTTAATTGTTAAGGTACTCTTACAGTATACTTTAAAAAGCATACTGGTGAACCACCTATGCAGTATTTGTCATAGTTACTTTCAATGTTATTCAATTAACTTTTTACGTTTTTAGTGTTTTAATCCATAGCAACCATCCAGAATTTACCATACCATGCTAAATCTGTTGAAGTTGAATTCTGCTCTTCAATTTCAAGATCCACTCATTCTGTTTGGCCCATCTCTCTCATCTCAAAACACTGTCAACAAAAAAAGAAAAAACACCTGTGAGGGTAAAGAACGTTAGTTCATATACTTACCTTACATTGCTTACATCTCAAGTGCCTTGACAAAAGTGAATTTACCCCCCTGAAGGATTCCCGAGAAATGTCAAGTAGCCCAAATCTCAGGAGAACATAATGATAATGAACATAATAATTACTAACTTTTAATATTAAATTGGAGCTCCAACCAAATGGGGAAGCTGTGATTTTTCACACCCCCCCCCCCCCACTTTCCTCCACTGCCACATTTGGCACTTTTTTGGGGGGACTGGGTACCTGGGTTTGACAGGTACCTGCTCCTTCTTCCGGGTAAGTTTGGCAATCAGCAATCTACGACATTTCCATCCCCTCCCTAAGAGGGAGGTTCCCTTTAAAGCTAAAGTTTGTTCTACTTATAGTTTACATTGCCAGGTCCCGTTAACATGCTAATAAAATTTTTCAATAAGAATTAAGCCTTCCCATTTTCATTACATATCTTTTTTAGACCCAGTGAAATCATCATTAGGTCTTTGTGCTTCTCAGCCCTGTAAGTAGAGGGCTGGCTCTTGGAAGAAGTTATTTAAACATTAAAATGTCTGGATGGGTGAATGCCAGTCTGGAGAAGTGGGTGTTTCTATGCAGCTTATATTTGCATGCAGATCACCTTGGCTAATGTTCACATATGATGCTGAACCTACATGACTGAAAGAGCCAAAATCCAATTAATTGGAGGGATGAGCTAGGGATGGTCTGACATGCTGGAAATAGGAAATGAGGTGGGCTCTATCTGACTGGCTGCAGATTCTAATGCACACTGTGAGGAGCTCACATTGTGCACTAAAGTAAGCAATTTCAGTATAGTAAAGTGTCAGGGAAATTTTAAGCTTCTCCCTATAAGCATATCATTTTTTTACACTTAAAAGTGCAAAAACAGCTCTCTTATGCTGGGAAAGCGCGCTTTGTATTTCTCTAAGTAACACAGACAGGCGCTGGTATCACGTTGAGCTTAGCAGAATCCTGCCTTGAATGTTTTTACTCCCTTTATTCATACTGTCAACATGAATAAACAAAGGAAGTTGGTGGCTTCAGAATCTGCCAATCAGACACTTGTATTCTTTCAAAAGAACCAATCACATACACATGTATATTTTCAAATAGAAATACAGTAGTGACGTGTGCAGACGGTTGTGTTCAGGACCATTAGCCCCAATGGGCAGAATAGACTTGGCATTAAATTTGGGTTTGCAGAATTTATATTTGCCAAACCCGCTGTCAGCCCCATGGAGCCCCATTGTATCCATAAAGAGGACCTGTCACTGATCCTATGCTATTACCTAAAGGGTGCTTGTTAGCCATAGTTTTTTGAAAATTCACAGACATGCACATGTTTGGCACATGATTTCAAGGCCCCGGTGTCAGTGGGAATAAACATGCCTCTACACTGGCAGCCAGTGAGAGTACAGATGCCCCTAGATTAGCAATTGGTGGGGATACAAAATGCCACAAGTCAGTGGTTAGTACGAATAATAAATGCCCAGTGGTCAAGGAAAAGTAAATGCTGCTCCTTCATCGGTGAAATATACACAGCAGTGGCGGCCCGTCCAGCACTGCACTGCACTGAACATGTGGAGAAAGTCGGGAACTGACTAGCTGCCGCTGAGGGGAACAGACGTGGTATGAAGGAGGGGCTTCACTGCCAGAGACACTGAAATGTGAGGAGGACTCTGCTGATGGGGACACTGGGAGAGATGTGAGGAGGACTCTGCTGATGGGGACACTGAGATGTAAGGAGGACTCTGCTGATGGGGACACTGAGAGAGACGTAAAGGAGGACTCGCTGATGGGGACACAGATGTTAGGAGGGTCTCCGCTGATGGGGACACAGATGTAAGGAGGGGCTCTGTTGATGGTGACACTGATGTAAGGAGGGGCTCCGCTGATGGGGACACAGATATAAGGAGGGGCTCTGCTGATGGGCACACAGATGTAAGGAGGACTCTGCTGATCAGGACACTGATGTAAGGTGGAGCTCCGCTGATCGGGACACAGATGTAAGGAGGGGCTCCGCTGATGGGGACACAGATGTAAGGAGGACTCTGCTGATCGAGACACAGATGTAAAGAGGGGCTCCACTGATGGGGACACAGATGTAAGGAGGACTCCACTGATGGGGTTACAGATGTAAGGAGGGGCTCCACTGATGGGGACACTGGTGTAATCAGGACTCCGCTGATGGGGACACAGATGTAAGGAGGGGCTCCGCTGATGGGGACACAGATGTGAGGAGGACTCCACTGATGGGGACACAGATGTAAGGAGGGGCTCCACTGATGGAGACACAGATGTAAGGAGGACTTCACTGATGGGGACACAGATGTAAGGAGGGGCTCCGCTGATGGGGACTGTAGGGAGGGGCTCCGCTGATGGAGACACAGATGTAAGGAGGACTCCACTGATTGGGACACAGATGTAAGGAGGAGCTCCGCTGATGGGGACACAGATGTAAGGAGGACTCCACTGATAAGGACACAGATATGAGGAGGAACTCTGCTGCTGGGGGCACCTGATGTAAGGAGGGGCTCCGCTGTTGGGGACACAGATGTGAGGAGGGCTCTGCTGATGGGGACACAGATGCGAGGAGGGCTCTGCTGATGGGGACACAGATGTGAGGAGGGCTCCGCTTATGGGGACACAGATGTGAGGAGGGCTCTGCTGATGGAGACCCAGATGTGAGGAGGACTCTGCTGATGGGGACACAGATGTGAGGAGGAACTACGCTGCTGGGGGCACCTGATGTATGGATGGACTCCGCTGGGGGCACCTGATTTAAGGACAGACTCTGCTGGGGGCACCTGATGTAAGGACAGACTCTGCTGGGGGCATCTGATGTAAGGAAAGACTCTGCTGGGGCACCTGATGTAAGGACGGACTCCACTGGGGGCACCTGATGTAAGGACGGACTCTGCTGGGGGCACCTGATGTAAGGACGGACTCTGCTGGGGGCAGGTGATACACTCAGTGCTCCCACTGATTCTGCATTATGGTGAGTTGAATTATTTCATGTTATATTACAATGTAATAATAGAAATAATGTGCTTCAATCATCCTGACACCATAACAAACATGTTGCCGTGATGATTGAAGCGCTAACACCAGGAGTTTGGAGTATCTTTTTCTGCTTATTGTTAAACTTTCTGGAATACACATTTCTATTGTTGTGTAGGATCTGGGCCTGTTGTCCCTCCATCTCTCTCTCCCTCTCCCTCCATCCCTCGTTCATCTCAGACTCTAACCACACACCTTAGAGCCACGCTCATTTAAACCACACTCACTATTTCACTGAAACCACACAAATTTTTCAATATGCCACGCCTAAAAACAAATGCCCCACCCCCTAATTATAATAAGGGGTGGGACTTATGAGAAGTGAGAGGGGTTGAAAAGGAAGAGCGGGGTCTGGCGCCCCTCCATCCTAAAACTTCACCAGCTGCTACAGATATACAGTATGTGGCAATCATAGGGAGCACAAAATACTAGTATTTTAGTGGTCAGTGGGAGTATAAAATGTCCCTACATGTCTTCACTAGGGATGAGCCGAACACCCCCCGGTTCGGTTCGCACCAGAACTTGCGAACGACCCCCGCGTTCGGTACGAACGTTAGAACCCCATTGAAGTCTATGGGACTCGAACGTTCGAATTGTAAAGTGCTAATTTTAACGGCTAATATGCAAGATAGTGTCCTAAAAAGGGTTTGGGGACCTGCCTCCTGCCTCAGGGGACATGGGTCACTGCAAAAAAAAGTTTTAAAAACTGCCGTTTTGGCGGGAACACTGATTTTAATGACGATTAAAGTGAAAAAAAAAAAGTGAAATATTCCTTTAAATATGGTGCCTGGGGGGTGTCTGTAGTATGCCTGTGAAGTGCCACGTGTTTCCCGTGTTTAGAACAGTCCCTGCACAAAATGACATTAAACGGAAATAACACCATTTAAAACTGCTTGCGGTTTTAATGTTATATCTGGTTCCTGCAATATGGTTGAAAATCATTGAGAAACATGGCATGGGTAGCCCTCCCTGCCCATTACCAGCCTATTTGGGTCTTGTACGCATATTAAGGGGAACCCCGTACCCATATTAAAAAAAGGAAATGCGTGTGGCCCCCAGGCCCTATATACTCAGAACAGCAGTATACAGGCGGTGCAAACAAGACAGGGACTGTGTAGGTTTGTTGTGTTAAGTTGAATCTGTTTGTCATTTTCAACCGGTACATTTTTAAAGTGTAGCTCCAGTCAAAAAAACTATCTTTAAGCTTTTTGGAAAACATAGGGAAGGGTTATCACCCCTGTATAATTTGTTTTGTCGTCCATCTTTTTTCATCTCACTTGCTGCTGTCTCCTTGCGTTTGCAAGTAGGAGATGTTTGTAAGTTGGATGTTTGAAAGTAGGGGCCTGCCCTATATTATAGCGGTATGTACTGGGTACAGAGCACGCAGACAGCACGCACTATCTCCTAACACTACTGACTGCAAGCTCTATTATTAACCACTTGTTAGCCCAATGTTTGCATAAAGTGAAAGATGAAGTTATGCTGAGTAAATAGATATCAAACATGTCACTCTTCAAAATTGCACATGCCCGTGGAATGGCGCCAAACGTCGCTACTTAAAAAATCCCCATAGGCTACACTTTAATTTTTTTTTTACTGGTTACATGTTTTGAGTTGCAGAGGAGGTCTAGGACTAGAATTATTGCTCTCGCTCTAACATTCTCGGCGATACCTCACATGTGTGGCACATGCGAGCACATGGGGACATGGGCGCTTTAATTTTTATTTAATTTTTTTATTGTTCATTTTACTTTATTTATTTTAGTTTGACATTTTTTTCCCCAAAAATATATTTTTGATCACTTTTATTCCTATTACAAGAAATGTAAACATCCCTTGTAATAGGAATATGGGGTGACAGGTCCTCTTTACAGTGAAATCTGGGGGGTCAATATGACCCCACATCTCACCTCTAGGCTGGGAAGCCTGAAATAAAAAATAAAAAAAAGATTCTGGCTTTGATCGTACTGGCAAGTTGGTAGAAGCACCGGAGGGCGGTGAGGGGTGGGGGGCGTCTATGGCTGGGTATTTCAGGGTATCACCAAGTATGGCTGGGTATCTCTGAGTATGGCTGGGTATGGCAATTTATGGCAGGGTATTACAGAGTATTGGCGGGGTATTGGCGGGGTACTACAGAGTAATAGCAGGGTACTGCAGAGTATTGGGGGGTACTACAGAGTAATGGCAGGGTACTGCAGAGTATTGGGGGTACTGCAGAGTATTGGGGGGTACTGCAGAGTAATGGGGGTTACTGCAGAGTAATGGGGGTTACTGCAGAGTAATGGGGGGTACTGCAGAGTAATGGCAGGGTACTGCAGAGTATTGGGGGGTACTGCAGAGTAATGGGGGTTACTGCAGAGTAATGGGGGTTACTGCAGAGTAATGGGGGGTACTTCAGAGTAATGGCAGGGTACTGCAGAGTAATGGCAGGGTACTGCACTGCAGAGTAATGGCGGGGTACTGCAGAGTAATGGCGGGGTACTGCAGAGTAATGGCAGGGTACTGCAGAGTATGCACTGGTATTGCAGAGTATTGGCAGGGAATTGAGGGGTTAAATTCGGTGAGCAGCGATGTGGGCACTGCAGATGCAGCCCACATCGCTGCTGACACCGATCTCTTTCCCCTCCGCTGTACCGATCGGTACAGAGAGGGGAGGGAGGAACCGGCATCATAACATGACGCCGGTTTGTTTCCAAGTGATCACTCCGTCATTTGACGGAGCAATCACGTGGTAAACGGCCACTATGAGCGGCCGTTTACCGTGATCCGTGATGCGCCGGGTCCTGTGGACCCGGCGGTCACGGATGCTCTCGAGTGCGCACACCTCGGGGCACGCGAGAGCAGAATTCTGGGAGGCCGTTAATTAACGGCCTCTCAGAGTTAAACAACCGCCCTGAAGCCGTTAATCGGCAATGGGCAGTTGTTAAGTGGTTAAAGCTAGATCACTAGCTATATAGGTGAGGTGAATATAGTGGTGTATACTGCAGTCAGGGCACAGACAACAACCACTACACAGCAGCAAGATAGGAAATCAGCCAAAAACGATTGGTGTGTACTGTGTTGAAGGTACACAGAACACCCACTGCTTCAGATGCTAAGTAACACACTACACGAAGCCGCCTCAAAGGCGGCCTTATATAGTGTGGGGCGTGCACTACACAGCCTGAGCTATGATTGGCCACAGGCAGGATGCCTGTGGCCTATCATGGCTCTCCTCGCTGCCAGCGCTGCGATTGGCCAAGCATGCGGGGTCACAGTGCATGCTTGGCCAATCATCGGGCAGCAATGCACTGCGCCAACGCAGTGCATTATGGTCCGCGCGCGCGTCACTCGAATTTTGACGCGAACGGCCAAAACGTTCGGAATTCGCCGAACGCACGAACAGCCAATGTTCGAGTCGAACGTACGTTCGACTCGAACACGAAGCTCATCCCTAGTCTTCACATGGACAATTACCTGCAGACATCAAAGGCAAAGGCATTTGATACAGTTCTCCATATACGTTTACTGTACAAAGTAAGGTTGTCGACATGGACCCTAGGGTGAGTACATGGATTGTAAGCTGAATACAGGGGCAAGTTCAAAGGTTAGTGATAAATGGGGAGTACTCGAAATGGTCAGGGATGGAAAGCGGGGTCCCCCAGGGTTCTTCCTGGGACCAATCCTATTTAATTTATTAATAAACGATCTGGAGGATGGGGTAAACAGTTCACTCTCTGTATTTGTGGACGATACTGAGCTAAGCAGGGCAATAACTTCTCCGCAGGATGCTGAAACCTTGCGAAAAAATCGGAACAAATTAATGAGATGGGCAACTACATGGCAAATGAGGTTTAATGTAGAAAAATGTGAAATAATGCATTTGGGTGCCAAAAGTATGAATGTAATCTACTCACTAGGGCCTGAGGGTCTTAGTAGACTGCAGGCTTACCAATGGCAAGATGCTGCAAGCAAAGAAAACAGAATATTGGCATGGATTAAAAAGGGAATTAACTCCAGAGATAAAACGATAATTCTCCTACTCTATAAGGCTCTGGTCCGGCCGCACCTGGAGTATGCTGTCCAGTTCTGGGCACCAGTCCTCAGGAAGGATTTGCTGGAACTGGAAAGGGTTCAGAGAAGGGCAACAAAGCTAATTAAGGGACTGGAGGATCTTAGTTATGAGGAAAGATTACGAGCACTGAACTTATTCTCTCTGGAGAAGAGACACTTGAGAGGGGATATGGTTTCAATGTACAAATACTGTACTGGTGACTCCATAATAGGGATAAAAAATGTCTGTGCAAGGGAACATAAAAAGACACATGGCTATTCACTATAATTAGAAGAAAAGTGGTTTAAACTTAAACTGAGGGTTCTTTACTGTAAGAGCAGTAAGGATGTCGAATTCTCTTCCACAAGCAGTGGTTTCAGCAGGGAGCATAGATACTTTAAAAAAAAAAAAACTATTAGCTAGGCACCTAAACGACCACAACATACAGGGATATACAGTGTAAAATACTGACATAAAAGCACACACACAGGTTGGAATTGATGGACTTGTGTCTTTTTTCAACCTCACCAACTATGTAACTATGTAATCAAATTACAGCAGCAAGAATCAGTGGATTCTTGCCGCTGCAATGACAGGTGTATGCTAATATCTTTGGCTGCTCAGCCTATACAAAGTAATGACAGGCTGACTGCAGCTGTCACTGTTTGCATGTAGCCATCCACCAATGAATTTCCTGCAGTTTAAGAATAAAGTTCAAGCCTTAACGCATCTGACTCTGATTAAGGATTCATACAAATCCCAGAATCCTGCTGGATGACTATATTATGTCACCCTTATCCTTTTAACCCTTTTGCTGTCATTGCCATAAGTATTACAGTGCAACAAGATTGGAATTTTAAAAAATTGCTAGCGTATCTCGTCAATCGCTACAATTAAGCCCGAATGGGATGAAACACATCAGTAGGGCAAAGCCACAGGTGGGAACTACCAGCAGGGCAGTTGGGTGAAATAAACTTCCATGTCATGTAATACTATCGGTTTGCAGACTTCTTAGGATGTTTGCTGTGGAGCGTTGAGTGAGAACAAGCTTCTTGGGCTATTACCTGCTTCACCGCTGCCTGGAGAGGGAGAGTGGAGTTTGGAGCGGCTCATGGCATCGGGATCGCAAACTGCTAGTGGAGCCACAGTTTATTTACATTTTACTGAGCCAACTTTAGGCTTTGTAATAGAGGTGATCTGAACTGCTGTAAAAATGACTGATCACTTCTATATGCCATGAATGTCGGAGCAACCAATTGTCCCTTACACCTGAGTTTTATTGTCCTATTGTTTCTAAATTTATGGAAATATTGTTTTAATTGTCCTCTATAGTCTGCTACATTAGGTCTTCTGAAGAAGCATCAAACATTTGTGAAATGCGTGGGGGACCTATAACAGTGTTCCTGCATAGACAATTTTGTTGTATGATGATTATACAATCAATAAGACATTGTGGGGGTAATTTACTAAAACTGGAGAGTACAAAATCTGGTGCAGTTCTGCAATGAAACCAATCAACTTCCAATTTTTATTGTCAATGCTTAATTAAACAAGCTGACGTTAGACGCTGATTGGCTACTATATTCAGCTCCCCCAGTGTGTGCAGTCTAATTAGGGTTAAGCAGGAAACAGCATTTCCTCAGGAATGGGCAGGACATCTTATATATATTTTATATGATTTTTATCTAAGGACCAATAAATTTTATTTAATTTTATACTGAGGTTACATACTCCTTTTTGTTCTTGGGTTTGTGGTTAAGCACCTCTAAAGTCCCTCTTTTTGTTTGTTAGGTGATTCTTAAAACACTATAGGCCTGTACACATGATACGAATATAAGAAGTAAAATTTCATCCGGCGAACGATCTGCCGATTTTCTGATCATTAGTATGGTGGTTTCGAGAGTTGATTCCGATTTTTCATCCGACAAAAGCTGGGGTATAAAATTGTTGTCGGATGTGAACACAGAGTACGATTTTCATTTAATTAGACTACGCATGCTCAGAAACAAAAGAACAGATACAAAACAATTCAACACATTAGGTCACTTCTGAAGTTGATTTCTGTCATACGAGAAATTTCGGATGGTGAGTAACCTCTTCACTTTTGACATGAGTCTAGCATGCAACAAAAAATGGATGAACGGTCATCTTAAAATCTAATCGTGTGTACGAGACTTTAAAGTGTTCAAATATATTTAATAAATCAAATTTTAAAAAAAGGCCTAAAACATACAAATGCAAACGGACACGTAGAGCACGTAACACATAAACAGTTCTTATACAAAACATATTAGGTATCACTGCACACGTCAAACTAAGAGGAAAAATTGTAGGGCCATTATTTACAGTTATTTCTAAACGAATGAGTTACAAAAGGTTTTTGAAATGTTGCCTATGGAAAATGTTGGGGTATTGCAGTTTTGTGGCCATTTCATGGCTGCATGCAATTTTACATCTTGACATCTTTATTACATTTATTTACTTGACTTTCTTTCAGTGCACAGAGGCTGCTCAGCTGTTGGTTAATTACCAGTCATTCATTGTTTCCACAGGGACTCACTTGGTTAGTGGTTACCTTTACCTGCCTCATTAGTCCAGCCTACAGCCAGCCCCATTTGGCTATTTAAAGCGGAGCTCCACCCTAAAATGGACCTTCCGCTCATCGGAATCCTCCCCCCCTCCGGCGCCACAATTGGCACCTTTCAGGGGGGAGGGGGGTGCAGTTACCTGGATAATCCAGGTAAATGCACCCACTTCCGGGATAGCTCTCTGCGGAAAGGGGCGTAGATTACGCCCCTTTCCGCAAGTGCCCGCCCCTTTCCGCAAGTGCCCCGCTGCCTGCTGGGAAAACACACAGATCCCAGAGGCAGCGGGGACCGTCCTTATTGCGCAGCGCGGCTCGCGCATGCGCAGTAGGGAACCGGGAAATGAAGCCGAAAGGCTCCATTTCCTGATTCCCATACCCAAGATGGCGGCGGCAGCACCCGAGAAACGATCTACAGATCGGCTTCGGGTGCCGACATCGCGGGCGCGCTGGACAGGTAAGTGTCACTATTTTAAAAGTCAGCAGCTGCAGTATTTGTAGCTGCTGGCTTTTAAAAAAAAAAAAAACGCGGAGTCCCGGCGGACTCCCGCTTTAAACAACTTTGCTCATTCCCTCCGTGCCCTCACGTGGTCATCATCTCCAGTGTATTCCTGCTGTGTTCCTATTTATGACTTGGCCTGGCTGATTTTTCTTCTGATTCCTGCTCCTGATTTTTGGCTCCTAGCAATGCTGAATTCTGGTTCCCTTATCCTGGCTCATCTGATTGCCTGCTCTAGTTTCCAAACCCTGGCTTCTGTTTTTGACTATGACCTGAGAAAAGTGTGTGGGCCACTCAGGCTCGATAGGGAGGGGCAATATATGGACAGTGCATTTGCAGCTGCTGCTAGAGTGCTGACAGGGGATGGAGCCCATCCTGGCTCCTACAAAGGTTCAAGAAAGGAAGGGTGATCAATGGAAGTCGCACATCTATGGTGTCCTACTGCAATGAATGGAGTGGCAACCTCAGCCTGCACTTCAATCAGGCCACTCCCCTTTTGTTTTTGACTACATTCCTGAGCTGTTGTTATTTTTACTATTACTTTAAAGGTGTTATTTTAACTGCATTTTCTGTGTCTGCCTGGTTTATGGTTTCAGACGCTTTCCTCATAATTTTTTTTATCAAGGCATAACCATATATAATTTACACCAAATTCAGAAATGTTGGAGATTGTATTGTTCTTGTCCACACTAAAATTAATTTAAATGTATTTTATACTAAAATTTTGATTTGTGAAACAGTTACATTAATATCATGCAACATAAAAACTTGCAACTACCATCATATTATTCTGTGGGTTCTTTCAGAAAATATATAAAGGTTTATTTATAAATGTCTTCTCACAGGGATCATACAACTTCATCCAGGAGTCACCCATTTTCACATAAGGTTCCATTAGAAAATTGGGTTAATTTTTAGTGAAAATTGTGTGAATTTCAGGAAATAAAAAATGATAAATAGACCCCATACTTGCAACTACCATCATTTTATTCTGCTTTCATAAAATATACAGTACAGAGGTTTATCTATCAATGTCTTCCCTCAAGATTCATACAACTTTCACCCAGAAATCACCCATATTCACATAATATCCCATTAGATTAATCTTGGGTGAAAGTTGTGTGAATTTTGGGCAAAAAAAAAAAATCATAAAAAGACCCTATAAGTGAATGTTTATTTAGCAAAAAGTGCATTTTAGCATGTATGCCATAAAATAAAAAAATGGCTTCATTAGTGAAAGGGTTAAAGGGTGTTTTTACATGGAAGGTGGGAGACTAACAAATAAGTGGACCTTTGCATTTTAATGCAAGGACCACTTTAAGGTGACTGCACACAATGATATATAAACCGCCACTATAAATGTGCACAAGACATACAGTTGGAGAACATTAAACATATAAACATGCATGAGTTTAATTTAAAATGATTTTTTAGGTACATGTTAAAGTAGTAACTCTGAAGCTGTGTACACATTAAATACCTATAAACACATAGTTGCCTTTTAAAAAAGGAGTGATTTTTCAAGGCGCGCTCATTTTTTGAAAATCAATCCAATTTAACTTTACACACACCTGCAATAAAGTTTATTGCAACTGATTTTACCTTCATTTTGATGCTGTCTAATAATGATTTATTAACCTTGCCAGGTGTTTTCCAGGCTGGGAGGCTACAAGTGTTTGTAATCCCAACCGATTTTTGGACAATAATAAAAAGCTGTAGGAAAGTTCCTTCTTCTCTTGCCCAACTGATTTCCCTCACCAAGTACTGTAAATTTATAATGCTAGGCAAATTATTTCTTATGTGTATTTATGGCTCACAGCCTCACTTACCGTAAATGTGTTTTGACACCAAACATACAAAGTAAATAAGTGAGTAGTAAAATCACATACACTGTTGCCCAATTTTTCTTGCGTGTTTCGCCCATTCCCCAAGCAGTAGCAAAGTGTTGAAAACAAATCATGATTCATAGCACCAAGAAACAATATGTTGTAACAAAATAGCTATTAACATTTATGACCTCTCTAAACAGATTTGTGGCAATTTAGGAATACTTTAAACCCAGACACCAAGGTAATATCAAAGACACAAATGAAGGCAATTCTGTATTTATTTATATGTCATTATTATATATATTTTAAATGCAAGCACTAAAAGTACCTAAATTTGTATCAGTCGCTTGTAGTCCCCGGACAGCCGAACTCTGACTGCAGAGGGAGAAGCAGTGCAGGTAGCCAATTAGTTTTGCCCTGCTAGTGCAAGGAGCATGCTGATAGGAGGACAGAGGGATGAGCTCATTAGTCTTTTGCTTCTCCTTTTTCTGGGCAGTCAATAGAGATGGGGAAGAGACCTGTAAAAATTACTAGAAAGTATATAAATTACCATGCCATACGTGATGCTGTAAAAGTTAAAGAAATGCTCAAGCAAATAATAGTGCAATCCAAAAAATATAAAAAAATATACTCCAATGACAGGTATAGAAAAGGCATATGTTGAAATGGTGTAGCGGCCCCAATTGTATGCAAAGCCACCACTGTGCTGTTGCAAACATTATGTTGAATCGGTACTTGTGAATTTTAATCAAGTGCACCGTCGCCTCTGTTAAAAGTGGACTCTTACCAGAACTGATAGACCCTATTACAGACTCAAATTAGCCTGTGAGTTAAAATCTCATCATAAAGGGGTACAACAGATGCCATGTAGCAGGAATCCTACGCCATGTAGCAGAAAACTTGTCAGGAGTGATTCAAGCTGATAACAAAAGAACAAAGCAGCAGACAGAAATAACACTTGGTGCTCTTAATTGAGTATAGACTATAGAGGGATATACTGTACTTTGTTAATACTTTATGTCTAATATTTCCAACCACTTTAAACTTTATTTTCTTCTACCAGTCCCAAGTTGTGTTTTAATCACCTTTTATCAGAGTTGCTTGAAACATCCCTATGTCTTTAGAATGCCACTTGCCAGCAGCAGAGCGACTGTTATCTCATCAGACATCATGGATGCAGGTAGTATTGTCTTTGCCCTGTAAAGTGCTCCTGACCCTGCTGCATTGTCATCAAGCTGGATTGCAAATGTAACATGGCCTTTAGGTGTGTTGCAATAAATTAAGTGTGTAGTTATGCAGCAAATTATGTGTTTGTTTTTTTTTCAGTTTAAATCACTTAGCATAGATCTGTAAAATCGAGTAAGAGTTTGTTTCTGTTAATCTGTAGGAAAAAAATAATTAAAGCCCTCTGTGATTTAAGGTTCTGTGACAATAAATCATGAAAAATCTGTCAAAAAAACATGAAGAAACTATATATTTTGCCTTATCTTAAGTTTTATTATAAAATATATTTTTTTTCCAGTAATTAAACAATGTAACCTACCGGTGAAGAATTAAAGTGTCCTTTTGATTTTGTACGTTTTTTTTCTTCTTCTTTTTCTTTTAGAATAAAATGAAGTGTATAGCAAGAAAGAGCTACTTGTCTAGTTCTCCCCATGTTACTATGGCAGAGGCACATCTGAACAACCACTACTATAGAGTCAGTGTCCCTTTGTAGATCAGAGAGCATATCCAAGAGGTTTACTATTCTGACAAATAAAGGTTTGAAACCTGAACTTGAATGTGCAGTTCCAAGTGCTATGTGCCAGCATTTTTAGTAGTCAATGACAATTAAAAAATACATGAATAAAAGACAACTCCAGGTCTTACCTAGGTAACAGGTAAACAGGTACTGTAAGTTTAAATGCTCTACCTGGGTCTGCCCTTTCTTTTGGTGTTCTCTGTTTACAGGGCAAAATAATATTCCATAATGTTTTGCATGCAGCAGGAAATGTGACATTCTGCTTCCATGTGTACTACCAGACATTACACATATTGTTCTTTCTTTCAAAAGTAGTTCTTCACCATACAAAATGGCTTTGAGTCTATATAGACTAGAATAATATCTGTATGTCATCCCTATGTACAAAATAACAAAATTATAATATACAAAATTGTAGAAAATTATGTACGGTTACAATTTGCAAAAAAATCTATCACATTTAAAAATAAAATGTAATTTAATTAAATCACATTTACAATTACAATAATATATACAAAATTACAAAATACATGCTAAGACTGGATAAACTGATTTTAACACATAAATATCAGCTGCTCAATATCAATCCAATGCCTTTCATTCACAGGTAATCAATTCACACTGGTAACAATTCACCTGGAAGAAGTAGGGAGATGCCAGCAAAGTTGTGACTTTATTGCACTTGCATTCTGCTATTATGATGTCATGACTCTGGCCTACATTGCCAGTAATGTCTGTATAGCAGTAAGCTGAGCAGCGGGGATTTGCACAGTGGAAAAGGCCAACAGCAATGTGAGAAAAATGTAGGTATAATGGATGTAAAAATGTATGGCACAAATAAAATGTATTATTTGTGCCAGTAGGGATGATTGAGGGGTATTTTTGCTAGAATGGGATTTGTGCTGCTATAGGGGATATGGAGTGGGGGGGGGTGTAAATTTGAGGAATAAAGGATTTGTGTTAGGAGGAGTGATTTAATTTTTTTGTTGGGGAATGTATGCTGGGGGGACTTACTTGGAGAGAGAGGATTTGAGCTAGGAGGGGGAATGGAGGAGCAAAGATTTTTCCGGGAAGGGCGATTTCAGCGGGGGGTAGATTTTTCCTGGGAAAAGGGGGAATTATGCTTAGGGGGTAAGCATGCAGATTAGTATTCAACTATTTTTTCTGGGGGAGGGGGGATTTATGCTAACACATAATGCTCATATATCTTGGCCGGGGAGTACACTTTGGCATGTTCGCCCTGGGGTCTAGATGGCCTTGTCCTGGCACTGATATTAGGTGTCAGTGTTTAGAATTTCCTTATGCATGTGGAACAGATTCAAAATTTAGGGTCTGTAGTTACGATTACTATTAAAATGTGTGGTGTCATAACGCCAAAATCAATAGAGTTCTTGAAGGCCCTCAGAAAGAAAGGTATGGGCGTCTATAAGTCTGGCAAGGAGTTTAGAAAGAATCCCAAATTATTTCAAGTTACTTATTCTGCTGTAAGGATCAGAAAGGGATTTTACCAATTAATTTGCAAAAGAGGTGTGTTAAGAAAAAGTATCTGCTGTACAAGAAGGATATTAGAGCAAAATTACAGTTTGCCATAGAACATATGGAAAAGACCAGGATATCCAGAATAATGTACTGAAGACTAATCAGCCAAAGACAGATTTGCTTAAACAGTTGACATATTTTTTACAAAACAAGAAGAATACTTGATAACAAATGTGAAGCATGATGGTGAAAATTGTATCATTTGGGGTTTCTTTTCTTCTTCAAGGCTTGCAGTCAACTACAGATTGTATATCATATCAATGTTTGTTTCATGAGAACCTGAGGCCATCTGTCCAAATGTTGAATTTGAACTGGAAATGGGTTTTTCAGCACGATAAAAATCCAAAGCACACTAGCAAATCCATCAAGGAGTGTCTCAAAAAGAAGAATTTGAGGGTTATGGACTACCCTAGTAAAATCCTTTATTTCATTTTCATTGAGATTTTGTTGGGAGATTTTGGGCAGTTGATTGCAAGGAAACCCATAAATATCTTGCAATTTAAGTAATTTGGCATTAAAAAGTGGTCTGATTGATCAGAGCTGATGTCAGAGTCTGATGAGTAGTTATATAGAATGCCAACAAGATTAAATTTGTGCCACAGAAGGCATCACCAGCTTTTTATGCTAGGCATGATTTTTTTTATAGTATACCTTGATTGTGCTATCACAACAACTCACCTTCTGTGTGATATTATAAAAACTGGTTACAGTGTTAAAAAATGTTCTTTGTCAACAGCTTTTTACAGAACGGAAACATATTTGTTATATTTTATTTAAATGAAAGGTTGCTGCTCTATCAGTACACCATGACATGTTTTAGTATTTTTGTTAAATAACGGATTGAAAAGAACTTTTTTTTTCTTGTGTTCTTATTAAAATATACTATCTTTATCTGTAGGCACTGTTTAAATAAAGAACTATGATTGTCAGTTTAAATATGTTGCAAAAACTCAACAGCTTCCATGAGGTGTACTTAAAGTGATCCTATAGTCTGAAGGTTTTTTGCCTTCATGCATTCTGTGCATGAAGGTAAAATCTTTCTATGTGCAGTTTTCTCCTAGATCCTCTCTAACATTTACCTAAGCCCTATCCCGATCCAGCGATGTGCACGAGAGCCACTGCGCTCCCAGTTCTTTTCCCTTTCATTGGCTGAACAGCCAGTGAGGAAGCAGTGGGGGCTAAGCCCCGTTCTGAGTGTTTTATTGACACACAGAGAGGGGCTCTGGAGCGAGCATGCACGAGTGCCCGCATAGCAAGCAGCTTGCTATAGGGCGGGGGGGGGGTGCCAGAGTGCCAGCGGGGCACTCGAGAAAAGGAGTATTGGGGGCACTCTGTGCAAAACCACAGAGCAGTTAAGTATAACATGCTTGTTCATTTTAAAAAATAAAACTTGTACCTTTAGTATCACTTTGTAAGATAACAAACAAATGAAGATCAGCCAATCCCCAGTATTAAACTGATTTGCAGAAATTAAAAATACCTTTATCTGTTGAATTTTTTAGTGCTCCCACAAATTGCTTTCTTGAGTTCCGTTTTGTGCACTGAATCGTGTGGCAGGCAGTGAGAGTCCTTACAAGCCCTTTAGCCACTATATACATACTGGCACCAAACTAACCTACTCAAAGCAGCAAAATAACATGTAATAATCAGTAGTATAACACATTTATATCAAGAGTATCTCTATTAAAGTGGTTGTAAACCCTTTTGTGTGACATTCACCTATAGGAAAGCCTTGAATAAGGCTTACCTATAGGTAGTGGAAATATTGTTTAAACGTGCATAGTTTAGGAGATATTTCACTTGTAGTGTGCCAACGTCGTCATCGGCACATGCACTGTAAAGAAATGGACCACCATGCCGTTTCTTCTCCCAGTGTGTGCCGTGACTGACGTCATGCGGCTCCGGCCAGTCACAGACCTGGAGTCCATGGCCCCCGGAAGGAAGAGGGGCGAAGATGGATGCGGCCTGCACAGGGGATAGCGCTGGCTTCGTTTGCAGGTAAGTGCCATATAATGGGCTAGTGAGCGATGCATACTAGCCCATTATGCTTTTAATTTGCAGGCTTTGCAGGGAGCACAAGAGGAAGTAAAATCCATTGGGGTTTACTTCCTCTTTAAGTGGATAGCAAGTTGGCTGGTATGGATAACTATAACTTAGTTGCTATATCATATATTTTCTTTGGTTCATAAGTGTCTATGTGCTAGCAGTTAACTTTTTTATTTTTATTTTTTTTATTGCGTATTTTACAATATACTGACATTCTTTAAAACTTTTGTATGTGGTAGAACAAAAGTTAAAATATCATGTTGTTTTACAATATAGATCAACAATGAAATAAAGTAAAATTTTCCTAACAAGAGTAAAATAAATAAATTGCTAACATTCGTATAAACCATTTAATTACCATGGTTTAGATATTACTTGCTGCTGTTGGTTGACGTCAGAGTCCAACACTTTCCATGTGTAGTCCTGCATTTTTATGTTTGGAAAATGTATATCATACAATGTAATATCATATATTAGCTGATATGCATATAGGAACGCCCAGTCATTTTACAATCCTTTTCAGGATTTTGCTGACCTGTAAATGACTTAGGCTTTATGACTGCACAGCAGCTGCATAAATAGATATCCACTCTCATAAAAAGCACACAACTTAGTATTGTGAGCATTTGTGGTTTTGTGGCTCTTACAGTCAAGGGCTTCAGTTTATTTGTATCTTGAAAGTTTTTGTGGTTAGAATAAAATATATGGCATTTGTACTGGATGGCAACATTAGAGATGTTGGTTAGAGAGGACCCAGAGGGTATACCTACTAGATTTCTGAGCAGTTTCCAAGACAATACACTCCAAAAACAAATTTTTGATAATCAGTTTGATATTTCAGTCTAAAGCATTGTTTAAAGTGGATAAAGCTAATAGTAAAATAAGCAACTGGAATTCTTTTTAGTTTATCCTACCAAAGGATTAGTAATTGTGTCCAGCCAGTTTTGTTATTCATTCATACACCTCTGCAATACTGCATAGCCAGGCAGTTGTTTCCTGGTTCATGTTTGCAGCTTCTTGTTTTAACTTTCTTTTTCCAGCCTGCCCATTGGTTAGTTACCTGGTTTCTAGTAAGACAGCTTTTATGCAATTTATTTGGAAAATACCTAGGCTATGAATACCTTGTTTGCCAGTCTTCTACTCTTCTTCTAGCCCGAGCAGCACCTAGACCCTACTGCTGGTTCCTTATGTATACAGCGCCTTGAAAAAAAATTTATACCCCTTGAAAATTTCCACATTTTGTCATGTTACAACCAAAAACGTAAATGTATTTTATTGGGATTTTATGTGATAGACCAACACAAAGTGGCACATAATTGTGAAGTGGAAGGAAAATGATAAATGGTTTTCAACTTTTTTTACAAATAAATAAGTGAAAAGTGTGGTGTGCATTTGTTTTCAGCTCCCCTGAGGCAATACTTTGTAGAACCACCTTTCACTGCAATTACAACTGCAAGTATTTTTTTCTTTGCATATCTAGAGAGTGAAGTTTTTGCCCATTCTTCTTTGCAAAATAGCTCAAGCAATGTCAGATTAGATGAGGAGTGTCTGTGACATGGGCATCCACAGGAGGGGGCAAGGGGGGGTCAAGTGTCCCCCTGGAATTGTCAAGATGTTGCAGCAACTAGCAGGGTCCCCCGCCGGCCGCCGCCACACTGCAGACTTTTTTCTGAGTCCGCTGCTCATTGCGTACCTGAGACTCTGACATCTATCATTTGAGTCCCCCCTCACCCCGGCCCAATCATCCAATGTGATACTCGCCTCGGCCGCTCCGCTCCAGTCATTGGCTGCCAGCTTGCTTGTGTTGTGTGGATCTGGCCAGTGTTCTGACGAGAAATTCCCCCTGTCGAATAATGCCCCCCATATGGCACTTGCGCCATACAGAGCAGCCGAAAACCGCTGAACGTAGGAATATGCTTCCGATGCTCATGCAAGTCTGCAAGGGGAGGACTTGTTCATGATAGGAGCGTGTGGGGGCAGATGGCAACAGAAGAGTTGGTATTTTGCAATGATGGGCAGTGATGTTGCATGGGAAAGATATGCCGTAAAGACGTGTGGGAAGAATAGCAGAGATATATATTTGTAGAAGATGTGTTTGAGTTTATTAATGAATTCCGGTCCGATCTTAAAAACACTGCCCATTATTAGAAATGACACCTGCTTGTGTAGGCGTCCACCCCTCACACACACCCAACATGTTCAATTTCGCCCCTTGCAGATTTGCACGAGCAGCGGGGGGCGTGTGGCACTATGTTGACTAAAGTGCGCAGGCGCCGTCAACATTCTGAGGTTCGGTGGCTTGCGGCGGCTCGGTACTGTGCAAGCGCTAGCCATGCACAGTGGCAGGCGGGCATTATTCAACAGGGGGCATTTCTCATCACAACACTGGCACGGGCCCCGAGTCAGTGCTACCCTGCCGCCTGCCAGTGCTTCCTTGGGCCTAGAAGATCATCACAGACAGGAAATACTGAGGCATACACAGTGAAGAACCACAGGTAACAGCAAGACTCATGAGGAGCATTTTGATATGGAATAATATATTGCTTTGCTTTGAAAGTGGGACAGCTGAGCTGAGCTACAATTGCAATTTGCTGGAAAGATATGAGTGTGTACAGTTTAAGAGATAATTCATCTTCACTTATCACTTTGTATTGGATTGAAAGCATGGGCGTCTGCAAGGTTACTCAGGCAGTTGTGTATCATACCCATATAGCCTAGAGAATGTACATATTTTTACATTGCAATACATCTGTTGTGGTCATATTTTGATCTTGATGAAAACAGCCTATACAGTGACAGTATGAAGATCAAAATATGACCACAACAGATGTATTGCAATGTAAAAAGATGTACATTCTCTAGGCTATATGGGCATGGTACGTAGCCGCCTGAGTAACTTCCAATACAAAGTGAAGAAGATGAATTATCTCTTGTAGAACACGCATATATCTTTCAAGTGGAAAGATTTTCATGAGATTGTCAAAAAGTTGCTGAGCATGGGTGGCCTTAAATTAATAATCCCCCCCCCCCCCCCCGGAAAATGTTCTGCAGAAGCTCATGGTCTGTGAACAGCAATTTTCAAGTCTTGCCACAGATTCTCAATTGGATTTAGGTCTGGACTTTGACTGGGCCATTCTAACACATGAATATACTTTGATTTTAAAACATTCCATTGTAGCTCTGGCTGTATGTTTAGGGTCCTTGCCCTGCTGGAAGGTGAACCTCTGCCCCAGTCTCAAGTCTTTTGCAGACTCTAACAGGTTTTATTCTAAGATTGCCCTTTATTTGGCTCCATCCATCTTCCCATCAACTCTGACTCTGACTCACTACCGCTGGTGAAGAAAAGCCTCCCCACAACATGATGCTGCCACCACCATGTTTCATGGTGGGGGGTGGTGTGTTCAGGGTGATGTGCAGTGTTAGTTTTCCACCACACATAGCATTTTTCTTTTAGGCCAAAAAGTTGTATTTTGGTCTCATCTGACCAGAACACTTTCTTCCACATGTTTGCTGTGTCCCCCACATGGCTTCTCACAAACTGAAAATGGGACTTCTTGTGGCTTTTTTTTTAAACAATGGCTTTCTTCTTGCCACTTTTCCATAAAGGCCAGATTTGTGATGTGCATGACTAATAGTTGACCTGTGGAAAGATTCTCCCACCTGAGCTCTGTATTTCTGCAGCTCCTCCAGAGTTACCATGGGCCTCTTGGCTGCTTCTCTGATTAATGCTCCCTTTGCCCGGCCTGTCAGTTTAGGTGGATGGCCATATCTTAGGTTTGCAGTTGTGCCATACTCTTTCCATTTTCGGATTATGGATTGAGCATCTGTGAGATGTTCAAAGCTAGGGATTTTTTTTTATAACCTAACCCTGCTTTAAACTTCTCCATAACTTTATCCCTGATCTATCTGGTGTGTTCCATGGCCTTCATGATGCTGTTTTCTCACTAAGGTTCTCTAACCAACCTCTAACGGATTCACAGAACAGCTGTATTTATATTGAGATCAAATTACACACAGGTGGACTCTACTTACTAATTAGGTGACCTCTGAAGGCAATTGATTCCACTAGATTTTAGTTAGGGGTATCAAAGTAAAAGGGGCTGAATTCAAAATGCACACCACACTTTTCAGATATTTATTTGTAAACAACTTTGAAAACCGTTAATCATCTTCCTTCCACCTGACAATTATGTGTCTATCACATACAATCCCAATGAAATACATTTATGTTTTTGGGTGTAACATAAAAAATGGAAAATTTCAAGGGGTATGAATTATTTTTCAAGGCACTTCTCTCACATATAAATATATATCTTTCACATGTTTATATAGCTGTTTGCCAGGAGATACATGATGTATTTTTTTTCTTTGATCCATTCTTATCCATAAATATTATATAATATAAATATAATATAATATATATCTATAAATATATATATATATATATATATATATATATATATATATATATATATATATATAGATATGTAGATATATGGAGAGAGTGTTTTTACAGAGTTCTGTGATGCCCTGTGAACAAAAAGAGTGAACTGTGAAATCACAGCATACAAAGAAAGTGCTCAAGGGTATAGTGTGGTCCTACCTTTGAAGTGGAATGTCCTAGATCCTTGCATACCCCAGGGCACGAGGCTCCTGACAGGGGAAAGGTACTCTAGTTTACCGAAACCAGACTCCAATCCCTGGGGATCCTCCAAGTACAAGATGAGAGTTCTCCTGAAGAGGATCTCCCAATTAGAGAGAAGAAAAAGACCTATGAAGGCCACAGACCCCCCCCCCCCCAACTTCAGGGCAGGCCCCTATAAACCTTCACTTTCTGCCTCTGTGAAGTAAAAACAAAAAAGAAAACACACTTGCTCTGCATAAATAGTACAAAAAATAAATAAAAAGAACAAGCAAACCTCACATCACAGGCCTTTTGGTCAGTAAAAATGTCCCCCCATGCCTAGTGGTTCCTTGCCCCTGGGCAGGCAGCAGAAGCCCCATACCTACCACAATGCCAAAAGCACTTAGGGAGTCTGCCTACAGTTTGGAACCAGCCTGGTGCACCAGGACGGAATCAATCCAGGAGAAAAGGACCCCCTCTCCACTACTCACCAACTATATCAGGGAATTCTAACCCAACCTCCTTGTCCCAGGGAGTCAGGCCCTTATTTTTGAAAAACTGATAAGAACAGATACTACACTTGGTCTTAATGAAAATGCAGAGAAGTAGCTATTTCCAGAGCTCCGTGAGGCGGAGCCGTGAAATCACAGAAAACAAAAAGTGCGCAAGGGTACAGAATAGGTCAAACCTCCAAAAAGGCAAGGGCCTGCATCAATGAACCCTCCAGTAAGGCTTATTCAGGGGCAAGGTACTCTTGGTCTACCTAGGCTGAAGCCGGTCCACCAATGACTTCGAAGTGAGACCTCTGGTTGGGGAAAGGAAAATGACCCAAAAGCCACAGATCTTCTCCACAACATCAAGGTAGGCCCCCAAAAAATAAAATCAAAATCAAACCATATGTGCAGTGTAAGTGCCTGTGATAAATACATGCAATAAATAAAATATACAAATGTGAGAGTGCAGTACACTAGGCAGGCCTTCTGGCTGGTATAAAAATTGCTCCAGGGTAGTCAAAAGGCCAGCCTTAGAGGTGAGTTCAAGAAAAGCCAGGTGTCATGAGGTTAGTGTGATTGAAACTCAGGGGGTCCCAAATCCATAGCACCTGGGACATCATCATCGGGAGCTCTTTTCTCCTCCCAACCCTTATCCAGACAATGCAGCCCCATTCGTCCCAGAACGGCAGCAGCCTTAGGGAGAATCTTGTAATTAACCGAGGACAAGCCTGGTGAACCAGGCCAGATTCAACCCAGGAAGAAAAAGCTGCTTTCCGCCATGCCAATCTTATTAAACCAGGAAATACTAACCAGCACCCCAACCCAATAAGGAGCATCAGCGCTCTGTTCCAGAAAACTAATAAGAACAAATACTGCACTTGATCTTGCACCAAACGACAGAGAAGGAGCTTATTACACAGTTAAAGATAGATATAAGGGCACAATTTACCTTCTAAATGATTTGTATTGCTGTCCATCAAGTCCTGCGAAGTATAAGGCCCAGGGAGACAGCTCTGCTAGATTGGTGACCTGACATTTCCTGATTCTTCTCCCTGCCAATCTGGAAGTGGGTCCTGAGACCCATCACCCGATTGGCCGAGAGGAGAAGCTATCCTATTGGTGGCCGGGGAGGAGGAGGGAGGAGATGCAGGGGAAGCCACTGTGAAGCACTAGGAGGTGGAGACGCTGCTCGCCGCCCTGAGGAAGCGATGCCCGCGACCTAGATGGGATAAGTGTGGGGCTGTTGACTGACTGACTGGGGGGGTTATCTCCTTGCCCCTAGACTTTGAATGGGCAGTGAAGCTGCAGTAATTGACTCTCTGCACACACTGCTCTCTCCTCCCATCGGTATATTCCTTGTCACCATTTCTGCATGCAGCATACCTAATTGACTCCAAATGCAGAGCTGCCCTCTTTCAGTCTGAGTACTGTTGTACAGGGGATTACAAGAGGCTTATACTAATTCAGATTCAGGCACTTACACTAGTTGTATTTAAAAATACATTCCATTATTTGTTAATGAATACATAACTGTATCTGTATTATATGTCTACCTGGAATTCTATTTAACCGGTTCCCGACCAGAGCACGCCGATGTACGTCGACAGAATGGCACGGGCAGGCATATTGGCGTACAGGTACGTCCAATCTTTAATGCCGCCCTGCCGGCGGCGCGCTTGCGTGGTGGTCGGGACCCCCGTGAGTCCGGTCGCGGGTCCCGCAGACTCGATCGCCGCCGGCATACCCGTGATCATCTCACGGGGCAGCTGAACGAGGAAATGCCGTTGTAAACAGCATTTCCCCGTTCTGCCTAGCAACTAGTGACGCTGATGTCTGCTCTATGTGATTGGAGCATGGAGATCAGTGTTCACTAAATTAAAGTCCAGCCCCCAACAGTTAGTAACACACCCCTAGGAACACTTAACCCCTACACTGCCACCCACTGGTTAACCCCTTCACTGCCAGTGTCATTTACACAGGAATCACTGCATTTATATAGCCGTGATTGCTGTATAAATGACAATTGTCCCAAAAATGTGTCAAAAATGTCCAATGTGTCCGCTATAATGTCGCAGTCACAATAAAAATCGCTGATCACCACCATTACTAGTAAAAAAAAAAAATATTAATAAAAATGCCATAAAACTATTCCCTATTTTGTAAACGCTATAACTTTTGTGCAAACCAATCAATAATCACTATTTTTTAACAAAAATATGTAGAAGAATACGTATCGGCCTAAACTGAGGGAAAAAATGTTTTTTTATATATTTTTGGGGGATATTTATTATAACAAAGTAAAAAATAATGAGTTTTTTTCAAAATTGTCACTCTATTTTTGTTTATATGTTTATAGCGCAAAAAATAAAAACTGCAGGGGTGATCAAATACCACCAAAAGAAAGCTCTATTTGTGGGAAAAAAAGGACGTCAATTTTGTTTGGGAGCCACGTCGCACAACCGCGCAATTGTCAGTTAAAGCGACGCAGTGCCGAATCGCAAAAAGTGGTCTGGTCTTTGACCAGCAAAATGGTCCGGGGCTGAAGTGGTTAAAGCATAAGTTCACCTTTTATAACATAGTTACATAGTTACATAGTAGGTGAGGTTGAAAAAAGACACAAGTCCATCAAGTCCAACCTGTGTGTGTGTGATTATATGTCAGTATTACATTATATATCCCTGTATGTTGCAGTCGTTCAGGTGCTCAGCTAATAGTTTTTTTGAAACTATGGATGCTCCCCACTGAGACCACCACCTGTGCAAGGGAACTCCATATCTTTGCCGCTCTTACAATAAAGAACCCTCTATGTAATTTAAAGTTAAACCTCTTTTCTTCAAATTTTAATGAGTGGCCACGAGTCTTATTAAACTCCCTTCCACAAAAAAGTTTTATCCCTATTGTGGGGTCACCAGTATGGTATTTGTAAGTTGAAATCATATCCCCTCTCAAGCGTCTCTTCTCCAGAGAGAATAAGTTCACAACCTTTCTTCCAGAACTATGGTGCCCAGAATTGGACAGCATACTCTAGGTGAGGCCGGACCAAAGTCTTGTAGAGTGGGAGAATAATCACTCTATCCCTGGAGTTAATCCCCTTTTTAATGTATGCCAATATTCTGTTTGCTTTGTTAGCAAACCGCCATTGCTGAGCCTATCATCTACTAGGACACCCAGGTCCTTTTCCATCCTAGATTTCCCCAGAGGTTCACCCCCTAGTGAATAGACTGAATTCATATTTTTGCCACCCAAATGCATTCGTTTACATTTTTCTACATTAAACCTTGTTTGCTATGTATTTGCCCACCCCATTATTTTGTTCAGATCTTCTTGCAAGGTTTCCACATCCTGCAGAGAAGTTATTGCCCTGATTAGCTTAGTATTGTCTGCAAACACAGTTTGAACTGTTTACCCCATCCTCCGGGTTGTTTATGAACAAAGTAAATGTTGGTCCCAGCACAGAACCCTTGGGGACCCCACTTCCCACCCCTGACCATTCCAAGCATTCCCCATTTATCGCCACCCTCTGAACTTGCCCTTGTAGCCAGTTTTCAATCCATGTACTCACCCTATGGTCCATGCCATTTTGTTAATGTTAAGTTTGCCAAATCTATTTCTAATTATGTCCTCTGTTAGCATGAGGGTGCTTCCTGTGATGTGTCATGAGGACAGACACTGCAGTTTTGGTTACTGAAGCCCCGATTCCCTTGTGAAGACTGAGGAGAAGAATAAATTCAATACCTTCGCCATCTCCCCATCCTTTGTAACCAGATGTCCTTCCTCATTCTTTATGGGGCCAATATGGTCTGTCCTCCCTTTTTTACTGTTTATATACTTAAAGAATCTCTTGGGATTTTTTTTGCTCTCTTCCACTATATGTCTTTCGTGTTCTATCTTAGCTTCCATAATTGCACCCTTACAGTGCCTTGCGAAAGTATTCGGCCCCCTTGAACTTTTCAACCTTTGGCCACATTTCAGACTTCAAACATAAAGATATAAAATTTTAATTTTTTGTGAAGAATCACCAACAAGTGGGACACAATTGTGAAGTAGAACGAAATCTATTGGATATTTTAAACTTTTTTAGCAAATAAAAAACTGAAAAGTGGTGCGTGCAAAATTATTCAGCCCCTTTACTTTCAGTGCAGCAAACTCACTCCAGAAGTTCAGCGAGGATCTCTGAATGATCCAATGTTGTCCTAAATGACTGATGGTGATAAATAGAATCCACCTGTGTGTAATCAAGTCTCTGTATAAATGCACCTGCTCTGTGATAGTCTCAGGGTTCTGTTGAAAGCGCAGAGAGCATCATGACGACCAAGGAACACACCAGGCAGGTCCGTAATACTGTTGTGGAGAAGTTTAAAGCCGGATTTGGATACAAAAAGATTTCCCAAGCTTTAAACATCCCAAGGAGCACTGTGCAAGCGATCATTTTGAAATGGAAGGAGTATCAGACCACTGCAAATCTACCAAGACCTGGCCGTCCCTCTAAACTTTTAGCTCAGACAAGGAGAAGACTGATCAGAGATGCAGCCAAGAGGCCCATGATCACTCTGGATGAACTGCAGAGAACTACAGCTGAGGTGGGAGAGTCTGTCCATAGGACAACAATCAGTCGTACACTGCACAAATCTGGCCTTTATGGAAGAGTGGCAAGAAGAAAGCCATTTCTCAAAGATATCCATAAAAAGTCTCGTCTAAAGTTTGCCACAAGCCACCTGGGAGACACACCAAACATGTGGAAGAAGGTGCTCTGGTCAGATGAAACCAAAATTGAACTTTTTGCCCACAATTCAAAACGATATGTTTGGCGTAAAAGCAACACAGCTCATCACCCTCAACACACCATCCCCACTGTCAAACATGGTGGTGGCAGCATCATGGTTTGGGCCTGCTTTTCTTCAGCAGGGACAGGGAAGATGGTTAAAATTGAGGGGAAGATGGATGCAGCCAAATACAGGACCATTCTGGATGAAAACCTGTTGGAGTCTGCAAAAGATCTGAAACTGTGACGGAGATTTATCTTCCAACAAGACAATGATCCCAAACATACAGCAAAATCTACAAAGGAATGGTTCACAAATAAACGTATCCAGGTGTTAGAATGGCCAAGTCAAAGTCCAGACCTGAATCCAATCGAGAATCTGTGGAAAGAGCTGAAAACTGCTGTTCACAAACGCTCTCCATCCAACCTCACTGAGCTCGAGCTGTTTTGCAAGGAAGAATGGGCAAGAATTTCAGTCTCTCGATGTGCAAAACTGATAGAGACATACCCCAAGCGACTTGCAGCTGTAATCGCAGCAAAAGGTGGCTCTACAAAGTATTAACGCAAGGGGGGCCGAATAATTTTGCATGCCCCACTTTTCATTTTTTTATTAGTTAAAAAAGTTTCAAAAATCCAATAGATTTCGTTCCACTTCACAATTGTGTCCCACTTGTTGGTGATTCTTCACAAAAAAATAAAATTTTTATATCTTTATGTTTGAAGCCTGAAATGTGGCAACAGGTTGAAAAGTTCAAGGGAGCTGAATACTTTCGCAAGGCACTGTACATATCTTGTTGCATTCTTTGTAAAGTCTGAATGCTGATGATGATCCCTCAGCCTTGTATTTTTTGAATCCCTTCTCCTTTGCTTTTATATGCATTTTTACATTGGAGTTAAGCCATCCAGGACTTTTGTTCACTCTTTTAAATGTATTTCCCAATGGGATGCACTGGCTAATACCCTTATTGAATATGCTCTTAAAGCAAACCCATCTCTCCTCCATGTTCTTTGTTTCTAAGATTTTATCCCAATTTATATCGTCTAGCAGGGTTCGTAGTTTAGGGAAGTTGGCTCTTTTGAAATTCAGTGCCTTTGTGTTCCCCTTGTGTTTCCTATTTGTGTGATTTATAATGAAGCATATTGACCTGTGATTGCTGTTTCCTAAATTGTCCTATGTTTCCACATCCGTGATCAGGTCTGTATTGTTGGTAATCAGTAGATCTAGTAATGCCTTGTTTCTAGTTGGTGTGTCTACCATCTGACCTAAGAAATTGTCCTGCAAGACATTTAGAAACTGGCAAGCCTTAGACAAATGCGTGGTTCCCTCCATCCAGTCTATGTCTGGATAATTAAAATCCCCCATTACGATAACATGTAACATGTTACTGCTGCAGCTGCTGGGGATCTTCTCCCCATGCCTTCTGTCATCATTTAAAAAAGACGTGTCCGTGCAGGACTCTGCCCTGCATCATTTATTCACAGAGCTCTGTGAATGGGAGAACTACAAAAACCAACAGTCTTTGCAGCTGTCAGCTTGTAGTTCTCAATGAACTACCAGTTTCCTGTTGAGCACTCTAGGTTGTTCATTGATGGTTCCCGTCAGTGTGTAACTGTCTACTCGTATGAGGTATGAGCAGACAGCTTAAACTGACAGTCTGCAAGAGCCCTGCATTGTACCCGCCATATGCTTTTTGTGGGCGCAATAAATTCAAATTTTGTTACTTGCAAAAAGATGTGCTATTATTATTATTTTTTTTAAATGAGCTTATCCTTTAAAAATCTATATGTAGATTTTAAATATGGTCTAAGACATTCTTAAAATCATACATATTTGGAAATACACCCAAGAAAAAGTTAAAGCAGTAGTCTATTACTAGAGTAGATGAAAGAACTGCTTCAATAACCAGTTTATAACTTGAAAATTTGTTTTACCTGCAGAGTTTGTCCATTAATCTTGAACTTCTATTCTGTAATCTCCAATGAGCAGGAAATAATGAGGAATCCTGCACTGGTCATATAAAAATATTGACAGTAGATAAGAAGCCACGTACAAGATATTGACTGTATAGGGAGGATCGTGTTCTGTTTGTTCATATGGGTGTGCTGTGCATTGTTGAAGTTTAAAAAGATTTTAGCTGATAATAAATAATTTACTTAGTCTAGTGAGTCTAAAACCAGCCATACATTTTACAGGTTAGCGTGATGGATAGGCATGATCTGACTAATTGAAAATGGTCCATCTTTGAATTTAAACATAAACAGTTAGGTCACTGGGGTTTGCATGTATATGCTTTGAAGCTATGCATATATACAGACAATTCTATTGCTGGGTTAACTTGGAAGAAATTGTGTAAATTGGTCAAAGTTTCCTAACCGGTCTATATTCTATTTGATGCAAAAAAAGGGGGGGGATGTATATCTCCATATACTGGGACTTTAAATGAAACACACAAGGAAAGGGGGGGCAGTGCGTCTCCATCCCTATTCAAAATTCAAAAAACAAGACGAGTATGGGACTTTAAATGAGGCAGGCTCAAAAAACAATGTAAGAGTAGAAATTTTATTATCAATTATACACAAATGTCAGGGAGAGTTGTTATGTGACCAAAAAGTATTCAGTACAGGCGTAACTTCCAAGTAAACATGATATAGAACGTTGATAATCATAACAGGGAAAAAGATTTATAAAAATTTCCAAAGAAGTAATACAGTAATAATATACAATAGAATTCATAAAAATGTTGTAAAAAATGATGGAAATGTGAGGGGTTGCAGCCTCAATAGCTCGACGCGTTTCGTCGGTTGACCGACTCATCAGGAGCGAATATACAACGTCTGTAAATAATAAATAATAACAGAAATTCTAAATTAAAAGGCCTATGATATAGGAAATATTATAAGTACATTTTATATAGAAAAGAAATGGTCAAGTCCACAGAACTTATGCCGCGTACACACGGGCGGACTGTATGGCCTACTTAGTCCGTCGAAACACATTTCGGCGGACAGTCCGCTCGTGTGTGGGCTTCAGCGGACTTTTTCAGCGTGCAGTCTGGCGTACTAAGTATTTTGGATTTTTCGAAATTCTGTCCGTCATACTTTGGTTTCAGCGGACAATCCGCTCGTCAGTAGGCTAGTTCGACGGACTAAGAATGGCGCATGCTCAGAAAGGATTTACACGGCGGAAGGGTGCATTGCTGTGTATTGGACTTCTTATTTCTAGTCCCGTCGTACGTGCTGTACACGTCATCGCGCAAGCTTTCGACGGACTGTTTGTGCATCCGTGTGTGGTCAAGTCCGTTCATTCGAAAGTATGACGGACTGTCCATCGGATTGTATGACGGACTAAGTAGGCCATACAGTCCGCCCGTGTGTACGCGGCTTTACACCCCATAGGAATGCCGAGCATAAGTTGTACCGGTGTGCACGGGTCGCCACATCAAGCCTCCCCCGGGAGCTGTGGCGCAGAGAGCCTGCCCAAAGCACCCGGCCGACAAAGAGGAGCCCCCAGCCAGCAGGTAAATAAAGTAATTGGAGTATTATGCCAATAACGGCAAGTAGAATCTATAAGATAGATAAAGGATATTTTTTATGTGATGAACCTGGTAGTACTGCCAGGTACCAAAGAAATAAAATGCCTAGAGAAAGAAAAGTGAAAAGAGTGAAGAGACAGTGCACAGATGGAGCCATTAAAACAGCCACCTAAAAAATGTGCAACGAAGTTGCAGAGGAGTAAAACAATACAAAGTGAGGAAAGTATGTGAACCGAGAAAAATAAGGGATAGACAAGTGACCATATACAATAGTATTAAGTGATGACCATAAAAGATCAGCATGAATATAATTAAAACAAAAGTGAGAAAAGGAAGTATATGAAGAAACCATAGTGTGTATAAGTACCCCTAAATAGCCGGGATCAGATCGATACGTGATATAGGGCAGGCAGGGCAGACCGGTCATCTAGTCGGCTGTGAGTGGGGATGTCCAAGCCGGCCAGCCAAATAGGGCGGATGTGCGCCAACGTCACGCAAGCGTGATGACGAGCGGGAGCCATCCGGCCGCCAATGGCGCCAAAACTACACTCCCGTCAAACATCAGCTGAATGGACAATGCCATGGTAACCAAGTGATGCTCACTAAGGACGTCACTGGTTATTACTGTATTACTTCTTTGGAAATTTTTATAAATCTTTTTCCCTGTTATGATTATCAACACTCTATATCATATTTACTTGGAAGTTACACCTGTACTGAATACTTTTTGGTCACATAACAACTCTCCCTGACATTTGTGTATAATTGATAATAAAATTTCTACTCTTACATTGTTTTTTGAGCCTGCCTCATTTAAAGTCCCATACTCGTCTTGTTTTTTGAATTTTGAATAGGGATGGAGACGCACTGCCCCCCCTTTCCTTGTGTGTTTCATTTAAAGTCCCAGTATATGGAGATATACATTCCCCCCCTTTTTTTGCATGTTGCAACCGGGATGGAGGCAGAGCTCCAATACAATGGGTAGCTCATACCTACCCTTCAATTATCTATATTTTCCGCAGGGACGGATGGGATTTTATTCCATGATTCCTACCCTGTAGATGGCATCTATCGATTATGCACAATTGTAATGCGTATATATATGTATATACACATATATATGTATGTATATAATTTATTTATTTTTTTACTATGTGTGACCTAATCTCCATGCATTTATGTTGTGCAGTTCTTTCGCCCCTGGTGGATGCTGTTCGTTGTGCCTGCTGTGTTCGGGTTGCTCCCTGTCCTCTTTTTCCCAGGAGTTGCGATTCGCGCCAGGCGCCGCCCCCTGCCCCCCATTGGTTTGACCAGGTGACATGGGGGCGTACAGCCTTGTGCGTATCGACGCCACGCTCATGCCGCACCAGTGACGTCCTTAGTGAGCGTCACTTGGTTACCATGGCATTGTCCATTCAGCTGATGTTTGACGGGAGTGTAGTTTTGGCGCCATTGGCGGCCGGATGGCCCCCGCTCGTCATCACGCTTGCGTGATGTTGGCGCACATCCGCCCTATTTGGCTGGCCGGCTTGGACATCCCCACTCACAGCCAACTAGATGACCGGTCTGCCCTGCCTGCCCTATATCACGTATCGATCTGATACCCGCTATATAGGGGTACTTATACACACTATGGTTTCTTCATATACTTCCTTTTCTCACTTTTGTTTTAATTATATTCATGCTGATCTTTTATGGTCATCACTTAATACTATTGTATGTGGTCACTTGTCTATCCCTTATTTTTCTCGGTTCACATACTTTCCTCACTTTGTATTGTTTTACTCCTCTGCAACTTCGTTGCACATTTTTTAGGTGGCTGTTTTAATGGCTCCATCTGTGCACTGTCTCTTCACTCTTTTCACTTTTCTTTCTCTAGGCATTTTATTTCTTTGGCACCTGGCAGTGCTACCAGGTTCATCACATAAAAAATATCCTTTATCTATCTTATAGATTCTACTTGCCGTTATTGGCATAATACTCCAATTACTTTATTTACCTGCTGGCTGGGGGCTCCTCTTTGTCGGCCGGGTGCTTTGGGCGGGCTCTTTGCGCCACAGCTCCCGGGGGAGGCTTGATGTGGCGACCCATGCACACCGGGACAACATATGCTCGGCATTCCTATGGGGTGTAAGTTCTGTGGACTTGACCATTTCTTTTCTATATAAAATGTATTTACTTATAATATTTCCTATATCATAGGCTTTTTAATTTAGAATTTCTGTTATTATTTATTATTTACAGACATTGTATATTCACTCCTGATGAGTCGGTCAACCGACAAAACGCGTCGAGCTATTGAGGCTGCAACCCCTCACATTTCCATAATTTTTTACAACATTTTTATGAATTCTATTGTATATTATTACTGTATTACTTCTTTGGAAATTTTTATAAATCTTTTTCCCTGTTATGATTATCAACGCTCTATATCATGTTTAGTTGGAAGTTACGCCTGTACTGAATACTTTTTGGTCACATAACAACTCTCCCTGACATTTGTGTATAATTGATAATAAAATTTCTACTCTTACATTGTTTTTTGAGCCTGCCGCATTTAAAGTCCCATACTCGTCTTGTTTTTTTAATTTTGAATAGAGATGGAGACGCACTGTCCCCCCTTTCCTTGTGCATTTTATTTAAAGTCCCAGTATATGGAGATATACATTTCCCCCCTTTTTTTGCATGTTGCAACCGGGATGGAGGCAGAGCTCCAATACAATGGGTAGCTCATACCTACCCTTCAATTATCTATATTTTCCTCAGGGACGGATGGTATTTTATCCCATGATTCCTACCCTGTAGATGGCATCTATCGATTATGCACAATTGTAATGCGTATATATATGTATATACACATATATATGTATGTATATAATTTATTTATTTTTTTACTATGTGTGACCTAATTTCCATGCATTTATGTTGCGCAGTTCTTTCGCCCCTGGTGGATGCTGTTCGTTGTGCCTGCTGTGTTCGGGTTGCTCCCTGTCCTCTTTTTCCCAGGAGTTGCGATTCGCGCCAGGCGCCGCCCCCTGCCCCCCATTGGTTTGACCAGGTGACATGGGGGCGTACAGCCTTGTGCGTATCGACGCCACGCTCATGCCGCACCAGTGACGTTCTTAGTGAGCATCACTTGGTTACCATGGCATTGTCCATTCAGCTGATGTTTGACGGGAGTGTAGTTTTGGCGCCATTGGCGGCCGGATGGTCACATAACAACTCTCCCTGACATTTGTGTATAATTGATAATAAAATTTCTACTCTTACATTGTTTTTTGAGCACACTGAAAACTTTCAACTCTAGCCAAGGTTTTTTTTTGCAATGACAGCACACCACTCACTCCCTATCAAAGTCATATCCTAATTAGTTTCACCCCCAACAGGGCTTAATCATGGGCTTTGGGTGGGAGTGAGTGGTGTACTGTCATTGCAGTAAACGTTGGCTAGAGTCGTGCTCGCTTCGGCAGCACATATACTAAAAAAAAAACTTTGGCTAGAGTCCTTTACTTTATTGCTGTGATGCTATCCACCAATTTCTCCACCACCCTGCAATTGAGTGTATATTAGTCTGGTGTGCCATGGCGATATCTTCATAATTCTTCAGAGCCATCAGTCCCCCCAAGTTCCCCAGAGCTATTAAATTGCCCTGAAAAAACGCTGCCAGGCTGATTTACAGCCAGTATGCCTGAAGAACAGCAGCCACACTTGGTCAATGATTTTAGCAGCTCTTCAAGGGCCTCAACCTGCTGGCTACCCTTTGGTAGGGAACGTTCTCACGCATGTCTTGCCTGGCACAGGTCCTGAACCTAGTGGTACAGATGATACTGGGTAGGTACTCCAGAAGTGTGAGCAGTCATTTTAGCCAAGTACCCAACAAGTTTTCACCTGGCAGAACTGCAGCAGCAACATAAGCTGCCTGTACCTGATATGCAATACATCCATGCACTTAATACACAGCATTGGCCATGCTGCAGTGTAGGGATGAGCTGAAATGTTGACTGTTTGGAAAAATTCTCAAACAGCCAACTAAATGGATGTTAAGCCATTTCAAATCTCTTTCAGTGGAAAGTGATACAACCAGTGATGTATCCCCTCCCAGTCCATTCACCTCTCAGCCAGAGATTCCAAGCTGACAGGTGATTGCAAGCAAAGGGGTGGGGATAGTGTACAAAATGTAATGCTTTTCCCCAAAATTCATGTCAGACCATTCTGGTCTAGATTTTAAGGGGGAGACCATTGAAAAAAAGAAAAAAAAGTGCAGGGTTCTCCTCTAAAATTCTTACCGGACCCTTATCTGAGCAAGTAGCCTAGCAGACCAGAAAGGGGGAGGATGATTGCTGCAGATGAACCTCTTGCCTTCATTTCTAGATTGTGGCAGGATGCCATCTCATGCCCTATGTGTCTCCAGAAAGCAGTGGTGATGGTGGCTGCCTTAGCAATGCTTCCTCACCTCCCGTTCATCAAAAATTGCCATCTTTACTGTACCGTATTTTTCGGACTATAAGGCGCACCGGATTATAAGGCGCACTAGCAACGACCGGCTGATAAAATGGATATTTCCATATATAAGGCGCATCGGACTATAAGGCGCACCGGATTATAAGGCGCACTAGCAACGACCGGCTGATAAAATGGATATTTCCATATATATAAAGCGCATCGGACTATAAGGCGCACGGTCGATTTTGGGAGAAAATTTAGGCTTTTACGTGCGCCTTATAGTCCGAAGGTTTACGTCAAGATGACAGATACTGTTAACAAAGAACTCCAGCGATGTCAACAGGTCATATATAAGGCGCACCGGACTATAAGGCGCACGGTCGTTTTTGGGAGAAAATTTAGGCTTTTACGTGCGCCTTATAGTCCGAAAAATACGGTAATTACTGTACTAGCAAAATTATTTTAATTGCTTTTCACTAGGGATGAGCCAAACTGCCCTGGGTTCAGTTCAAGCAGGATTCTGAGAAATTCACAGAAGTTCAAATGCTGAACCAGAACACCATTGAAGTTAATAGGAGTCAAATCTGTTAAAGAAAAAATGCCAATGTTTTGGGCTAATAGGCAAAAAGCTGTCAAAAAATAGCATGGGGGATAAACTCTGCCCTGGGGAACATGTACCATGTGAAAAACATTTTTTTAATTCTATTTGGTAGAGAGCAGAGATTTTATTAAATACTGACATTTAAAAAGTAAAATGGCCATAAATTGCCAGAAAATAAACATTTCCCTTCTGACTTATTTGGGGGAATTTTGTAGGGGTCTGTAAGTCATTTTAAGTTTTTTTAAAAAGAAGCCAGCAATGAAATAATATTTTCTGGCCATTTAAAATGTATCACTTTTTTTTCCCTGACCCTTTGCTTACGTGGCTTGAGATTCCTGGCCATTTAAGCAATATCCCAGTGACAGCAGTGGTTGCTAGAGATGCAGCGGGTGCCAGCCCATACTGCTTCCTTAGGGACCTATAACAGCTGGAAGCTGTCATATATAGAATCAGTAGAAATCCCTACTTATCATCTTTGTTTCTCTTGGCAAATGATAACGTACCTCCTCTTCTCTAATCCTGTTCCACAACTTGGACTTCTATATGTCATTAGTGGCTGGTTTCTTCTTCTACGTTTGGCGGCTGGCCCAATGATGGTGTCAGTGCTAAATCTGTGTAGAACAAAATAAAGAATGGGCTGGAAATCCCATAAGATCTTGGGGAAAAAGCCCATTCATTCTTTTTTTTCTCTACGCAGATCTTGCCATTTACCTGTAAAAATTCTCTGGTAAGACACTGGTGATGTAACCTCCCCAGGCACCAACAGTGAGGTAGCTGTGGGATCACAAAAATGTAGGTTAATAAATAAATCTTTTATTTTAAATATGACATAAAGATGTTTGGGCATCAGTGCGCAGAGCTTCATGTACTGGGGATGCCATTTGCCCCTCATTTTTGTCTGATCTATATAGTTGTATATAAAATGCACTATTTATCTTTGAAATTGTGTTTCATGGTGCTAAACCTTTCATCCACATTTTAAATTTGAGCATTTGTAAATTTCAAAAGCCGGTATAAGCAAATAATAGTGGTAAAAATAGCATTTGTGGGTTTACTACATTTTTTTTTTTGTTAAATTATACTTTGACCCTTTCGCTGCCAGAGCCGTTTTTGCTTTTTTTTTGTGCACACATGCTTAAAAAATCATTTTCACTTCTTAATAAGGAATTAAACAGTACTGACTGGCATATTCAAGGCTTTGGGTATCTTTTTATATACTTTTCCATCTTTATAAAGTTCCATTACATTGTTACGCAGGTCTTTTGACTGTTCTTTTCTACCTCCTCGTGGCTCAGTGTCTAGCCTGCTTAGGGCATCCAAGTGAGAGCTAACTGACTCATTGACTATTTATACACAGACACTAATTGTGATTTAAGCACTTAAGGACCGCCCACAGTCATTATACGGCGGTACTTTGAAGTTGAATACCGTTGTTATGGCAGCAGCAGGTATCCACTTCTTCAATGGGCAGTCCACTTCAAGATAAAAGTGGTCTCAGTGGCGCATTCGCTGCAAGATCACTTTTATTGGTGGCAGGAAAGGGCCCCCCCCCCCATTGCTCTCTGGTGCCCTCCGCTGCTTACCGGAGCCGCCGGAAGCGATCGTGTCCTCTCCCCTGCTTGGCATGGAGCTTAGTGAGGGGAAGGTGGCCCCCGCTCGCCTCCAAACAAATGCAGGGCGGAAGCGACGTCAAAACGTCACTTCTGCCCATAGCTCTTAAAGGGACATTTTTGTTTTCAAACAACTTTTTTTTTTTTTTTTTTTTTGCATTTTAGTGTAAATATAAGATCTGAGGTCTTTTTGACCCCAAATCTCATATTTAAGAGGTCCTGTCATGGCTTTTTTTCTATTGCAAGGGATGTTTTCATTCCTTGTAATAGGAATAAAAGTGACACCTTTTTTAAAAAGAACAGTGTAAAAATAAAAAGTTAAATAAATAAGAAAACATTTTTTTTTTAACACGCCCCATCCCACCAAGCTTGCGTGCAGAAGCAAACGCATACATGAGTAGAGCCCGCATATGGAAACGGTGTTTAAACCACACATGTGAGGTATCACTGTGATCATTAGAGCAATAATTCTAGCCTTAGACTTCCTCTGTAACTCAAAACATGAAACCTGTAGAATTTTTTTAATTCACGCTTCAAAATTGCACCTACTTGTGGAATGGCGACAAACCATTGTCGGAAAAGTTTGTCGCCATTCCACGAGCAGGCGCAATTTTGAAGCGTGACATGTTGGGTATCAATTTACTTGGCATAACATCATCTTTCACAATATAAAAAAAAATGGGCTAACTTTACCGTTGTCTTATTTTTTTATTCAAAAAAATATTTTTTCCAAAAAAAGTGCGCTTGTAAGACCGGTGCGCAAATACCGTGTGACACCGTAGAAACGTTTCTATACTCCTCTTCAATAGAAACCTTACGGGGCTACCCGTCGGTAGTTTATAAAATTGTGGTGTATATGATTTTAGCAATATGAAAGTTTTGATGGATTTCCTTTTTTTTTGCCTTTATTAAATTACTTGTAATTTTTTATAACAAAGTCTTCTATGAATTATTTATTTAGTACCGCAATAGTCCCCTCGACAAACATTTTTGGGTGTGGATATCAAGGGAGCAGCCTCAGCAACTGCCCCAATATCCTTAGAATTCCCAATTCTTGACAACATACATTGGTCATGACAAGAGTGGGCTTTGGTACCTACAGAAACATGAGATGAGGCAAACAATTACATGCAATACAGCAGTGAGCTCAAGACCTCACAATGGTCTCAGCGGGTTGGCATTCACGGGTAGGAGGAAGCCATGGGGCTACAACGTCTATCACCAAAATAAAATTACATTCACAATTGCAAATTCCTATTCTTTGGTTGAAAGGTATCATGTTAAGAAGGGTGCGAGTCAGAGGCTGTGGAGGGATCTGCCAGCCATTTGGACCAAACCTTATAATATTTTTGGGGGCAACCCCTGTTAGCGTAACAATCTTCGTATAGAGGCAGGCTATTGTTGACTAATTGTTTCCACAAAGAGAGAGGAGGAGGAGTGGGCTTACGCCAGCTAAGGGCTATGGTTTTGCGGGCGTAAAAGAGAAGTAGCCCGACCAGAGTGCGGCTAGCCACAGTGTGAATTAGTTCTTCTATCAGGCCCAGTATACATATTGCTATGGAGGGTTGGAGCGATATGGTGGTGACCTGTGTGATGACCTTTAGTATCTCTGTCCAGTATTCGACAATGGTTGGGCAGGTCCAAAAAATGTGGGTGAAGTCACCCGGTATTGCTCCACATCGCCAGCAGCTGGGGGGGGAGGTGGGGTTCATTTTGTGCAACCTATGTGGGGTTAAAGTGGGAGTCCACTGGGACTCCGCGTTTTTTTTTTTTTTTTAAAGCCAGCAGCTACAAATACTGCAGCTGCTGACTTTTAAAATAGTGACACTTACCTGTCCAGCGCGCCCGCGATGTCGGCACCCGAAGCCGATCGCTAGGTCGTCTGTCGGGTCCTGCCGCCGCCATCTTGGGTATGGGAATCAGGAAATGGAGCCTTTCGGCTTCATTTCCCGGTTCCCTACTGCGCATGCGCGAATCGCGCTGCGCAATAAGGACGCTCCCCGCTGCCTCTGGGAGCTGTGTGTTTCCCAGCAGGCAGCGGGGCACTTGCGGGAAGGGGCGGGCACTTGCGGAAAGGGGCGTAAGTTACGCCCCTTTCCGCAGAGAGCTGTCCCGGAAGTGGGTGCAGTTACCTGGATTATCCAGGTAACTGCACCCCCCTCCCCCCTGAAAGGTGCCGATTGTGGCACCGGAGGGGGGGAGGGTTCCGATGAGCGGAAGGTCCACTTTAGGGTGGACCTCCGCTTTAAATATGCATGGTGGACCATCTTAAATTGTATTAATCGGTCTCTCAAGGAGACCAGGGATCTGAAAGGGAAGTCCCAAACATCATCCCAATCGTCATTATCAAAGTCAGGGATGTTGTGTAGCCATTTGTTCCTGAGTTTTTCCAGAGCGGGAAGGGAGGTCAATATCAAATGAGAGTAGAGTTGTGAGGTGGGCTTATTGCACATCCATCCAGACCTGAGGAGGTCCCCCAGGGTGGATTGGATGATCTGGATGGGGGGGGGGGGGGGGGGTTGGAGAATTGGCGACCGAAGGCATGGGAAAGTTGAAGGTATCTAAAAAAAATAGCTCTGTGGAGTGTTGAAATTAGAGATCAATTTGGGAGATGGGGCCAGAGACTGATTGGAGATTACCTGGACCACCGTTTTTAAGTTGAATTTAGTCCAAGCGTGGGGTTCAGGCAGTTTGTAAAAATGCTCAAGGGTGGGGTTTAACCACAAGGGGGCAGCCGGGGAAAGTGCATTTTTAGGGTACTTTTCAAGTCAAAGTCCCACCCCCCATGCACGAAGTGTAGTGCACATGGAGGGGGTCAACAGGTATGGGGCTTTTGGGCCACGAAAAAGCAAAAATTTCAGTGCCTCTAATGACTTCACCACGGCCGCCTCAACCAAGGTGGTGGGGTTTGTCATATCGGGAGTGAGCCACCAGACCGCTGTAACTAGTTGGGTGGCCAGGAAATATTTGTATAGGTCAGGGCATGCCAATCCCCCCTGAGAGGCCGGGCATACTAGTGTTGACCAACTGTATCTGGGGGACTGGGTCCCCCAGACAAGGGAGGCAAAGAGACTATGCAGCCGAGTGAAAAAGGATTTGGGGATCCATTGATGAGATTGGTAAATTTGGGCAGGATTTTCATTTTTATCAGATTTATCCAGCCTAGCAGTGATAAGGGTAGTGACTCCCATGCCCTCAGTCTCAGTTGCGTCTCTTGAACTACTGGGGACAGATTCAGGGGCAAGAAGTCTGAAGCCTGCCTTGAGATCACCACCCCAAGGTATTTGAAACTATCAACCCATTGTAGAGGTATATTGGAGGGGGCGGTGGTGCGTGCTGCAGGATCTAAAGGAAACAAAAGAGACTTTGACCAATTAACTCTAAGGCTCATAACAGTGGAGAATGAGTTTAGAATCTGTAGTGCCCCTGTGAGTGAGGAGTCCGCATCGTTGAGGAAGAGAAGGACGTCGTCCGCATACAGGGCAAACCTCTCCTCCAGCCAGCCAACGCGCAGGCCCTTAACGTGCAGGGAGGTGCGTAGGACCTCCGCCAGAGGTTCTATGGCAATGGCGAAAAGGGCCGGAGAGAGAGGGCAGCCCTGCCGCGTGCCTCTGGAGAGAGGGAAGGGCCGTGATGAGAAATTAACCTTTAATTGTCATTTTAACCTGTGTGTGCCACCTTCTGTGTCTGTACCAAGATCCATTATGTTTTAAAAAGGATCCAAAAAACTATGTGATAGTAAATGGCTTCATGTGATCACTATTCTTAAATAAAAGACAGTTTTGCGGCATGATCAATCATATTTTCAATCATATTTTCAATATAAATGGCAAAGTTTAACAATTTCTACCAGGGTATGCAAATGTTTGAGCACAACTGTATATGTTAAAGGTGTAAAACTTTAACAAAGCAAAAAAAAAAAAAATGATTTCAATATTAATAGTTTATAACATAAAAGTGAACAAAAAAAAACAAATCAGCAGGAAAATAATAATTAAATGGAGTAGGAGAATAAGGAGGTAAAACAGAGGAACATTTAATTAAAAAAACTTTAAACTGACTTTATCTGCAGATAGAAGTTCATCCCTTTGATCTGTAGATGAATGCACAGAAAGGTACAAAAAAAACAATGCTTCTTTTTATCTTTCTGTTTCAGCTGCTGATAAACATTTCCTGGCGTCTTTTTTTTTTTTTTTTGACAGCTCTAATTGCCGAGGCTTTGTTTACACTTCAGCTGCCAACAGGGGAACCCCACTGACAGCTGAATGTCATTAGTTGTTAAGGAAATGCCGGCCCCGCTCCTTAACAACTGATAATTGACTGCTTTTTTTACATCTCAGCTGTCAGGGGGGGAATCCTGCTGACAGCTGAAATAACCGAGTTTGAAAGTATCGGTTTCAGGTATCAAACCATTTGCATGAGTACCGATACTCATGCAAACGCTTAGTATTGGCACTGATGTCGAACCCTGGTATCATTATTGGTGCAATCCTACTCATAAATAATGTAAAGTTATTTTAGTATAATTAATTATCTGTCTTCGGCACGCCGACTGGGGTGCAGAGACATGAACACTGTAGAGTTGGCATATTAACCACCTCCTGAATTCCAGGTAGCCAAATAGACAAGAACATCCAAAAACATATTTTAATCAATAAAACAGTGACACAGTAACACATGAGGCAGAACATGATGAGGTGTGTACCCCCAAGAAGGCAACTGCCTACATAATCACCACATTATGCCCCCCTAATAAAAACGAAAAGACTGTGTCCAGAGCAACAAGTATTCAGTAGTAAAGTTGGGTAAACGGTTTGGACCAGAGAAAAGGTTTGGCCCGAACATCGCCTGTTCGCCCGTTCAGCTAACACCCAAATTTGCGGGGCACTCTGCGGGATGTTCGCCCACTGAGTGCCCCACAATACACTGCATGCTACACAGTACATTCTAGGGCCCTAATTGGATGAAGCCCTGAACCTGATCGCTGGTCAGGTGCAAGGTTTTGCCGATTATGGCACAGAGCACTGTCAGAGCGCTGATTGGACAAAGTGATGATGACTTTGGCTCAATGCTAATAGTCCCACCCCACACAATAAAAGGAAGCTTTTTCAGTGTATTGTTGAAGTGGAGATAGATAGAGTAGGGCTCAGTTTACTACTAGCCAGTTAGTGTGTTCACTTATTTTGACTCTCAGTGTAGAGTGTGAGCCCTTGTACACACGGCCGGACATTCTGACATCCAAATCCGTTGGATTTTGTCCGACAGATTTTGTCTGATGGATTTTGTCTGAAACTGTTGCATACACACGGTCGGACAAAGTTGTCAGAAGATCCGATTGTACATAACGTGATGACGTTATTTCGTTAGGATGGGACTACTACGTTCAGGCTAGTAGCCAATAGCTTTGGTCTAGGAATTTGATCTGAGCATGCGTGGCACTTTGTCCGTCGGAGTAGGCTACACATGATTGGAGTATGTCCGATCGGAGCATTTTGTCATAAAACTTTACGGACAAGTTGGAAAACTTGGTCCGTCGGATACTCCGATGGAAACAGTCCGATGTAGACCACACACAGTTGGATTATCTGACAAAACGGTCCGATAGGACACATTCCGTCGGAATCTCCGACCGTGTGTACAAGGGCTTAGTCTAGTGCGAGTATAGTGTAGTGTCAGTGTAGTGTGTTAGTGTAGCGCAGTGTTTAACACAGCATTAGATAACATTTAGTACTGTATACCCCTTTTTTTTTTTTTTTTTGGTTGCTGCATATTTTTTTTTATTTATTGTTTTTTGTCCCCTGCCTGCCCCCTTTTTTTTAAATTGTCAGCCGCAGCTTTTCTGACTGCAAAGCTGGTGTTCCCTTTTTTTATTTTATGTTTTTATAGTTTTTACATTTCTGTCAGCGTCAGCCCTCAATTTAAGGTGCACCAAACACCACTTTTCATTCAGTAATGTGCATCCAATCACACATTTTATTGTTTCACTTGAAGCATTATTAAAATCACTACTTCTTTGAAAACAATCTTTTTAAAAAAAAATTGTGCATTTGTACACGTCCCCCAGGGCAGTACCCGAGCCCTCATACTCTTATTATGGCCATTGGCCAATAACTTGCATATAAGCCTTCAAAAGGGGACTTTTGATTTTTCAAGTTCGGGTCCCATAGACTTTAATAGACTGGGTCCGAACTTTTGCAATGTTTGAGAGTTCTGGCGCGAACCGAGGGGAGTTCAGCCCTACTCTATTCAGCAGTGAGAGACACCTGCTTCCAGAGACTCTCTGCTCTAATTCTGGATCCTCACCTCTATTAAAAAAAGAACACAACACCCCACATTCTACTGGGAGAAGACTCACTAACAGTAAAAATAGCTGCACAATATGCCCCAGCATGTCACAGGCTGAGAGGGACATTAAAAACTCTGGACTTAAAAATCCCCTGGCTGGACTCATTCTTATCCCTTTTAGAGTAACCCTGGGGCGGACTGACCCTTCGGCCACTAGGGCACTGCCTGTGGGCCCCGGGCCACTAGGGGGCCCCATCAGGGTTGCCAGCCTCAGTAAAACCAGGGACAGTATGTAAAAATCTGTGTTTTTTTTTACATCTGTCTCTGAAATGTCCCTTACTGACATCCTTTTGGTCTAAAAATTCTGAGATTATAGCTGCCCCACCTCTCCAGTACCTTCTTAGCCAATAGAAACATGTCTGTGTATACTGTGTGATTGTATACTGTGTGTGTGTATACTGTGTGGCCAGCCCCATAATCTCTGATTGCCTGGGGGCCCCATAATCTCCTATTGCCCGGGGCCCCATGAGTTGTCAGTCCGCCCCTGGAGTAACCTATTACCTGATAGCATTTTTGGACTTCCATTTCCTTTATATTACCTTTTACTCCTAATTCCTTTAAAACATTTTTATTTTTATTTTTCTCAAAGAATAATGTTCGCAGTGAAATATAAAAATAATATTGTTCAAGGAAGGAGACAAATCTTGTACATGCATACAGTATATAGTGAATGCTATGATGACAATACGAGATCTCTCATGAAGGTTGGTTGAGCATTTTGGAGGAAATTAAACATTTAACAAGAAACAGAAATAAGTAAAACATGTAGGGAAGAGAGATTCATCCTTTACCCTTAATAATGTTCTAGGAGTTATTCCTTCCACCCCCCCATCCAACCCATGAAAACTCCTTAATTTCTCTGGCAACGCTAAAATATATTTGGTTCTGCCAAGAAAGCTAATTTGAACTAGAGAGCGAGAGAGGGAAAGAGAGAGAAACTTGTAGAAAGAGATAGGAGAAAGAGAAGAAAATGTGGTAGGGGGAAAGAGACCTATAGAAATAGATAGGAGAAAGAGAAGAAAATGTGGTAGGGGGAAAGAGGGTGTGAATCTTTTTCCATAAATAAGTATCAACATTAGCAGTAATAAAAGTGATGGCAATAAGGAAGGAGACGGTAAAAAGAGAAGTGTATAAAATGAGTAAACAAAGAGTTTGGATAACAGTTACAGCATACTCTGCCATGCCATGTCCCTGGCATAGACCACATCAGGTGCAGCCACCTGTAGCAGTCATCATCATCATCATCTGTGTATTTCATTATAGTAGGCAGGATCGGATGGCTTTCCATGTAACTGTATACATAACCTGCCCGGCACTCCACACTAAGCAGCTATATATAGTTTGTTTACTAAGGAAATAGTAAAACCCCATTGTACTCTCCAGTCACAATTTGCATGTTCTGGAATGGTAAATAAATCCTCCCTGTAGGTGCAATGTTTTCAGGAACAACTGTGTGGATAAGCAACAGGAATTTCTTTCTATCTATATCTACCTAACTAATCTAACATTTTTAAAAATATTCAAGATCATCAATGATTTTTTTGTTTTTATTTTCCCATTTTTGGTCCCTTCTCCCCATTTTTTTCTTTAAATGATAACAATACCCAAGAACAAAAATGTAGTATGTTGCAGCTTATACAGTGGTGTGAAAAAGTGTTTGCCCCCTTCCTCATTTCCTGTTCCTTTGCAAGTTTGTCACACTTAAGTGTTTCGGAACATCAAACCAATTTAAACAATATTCAAGGACAACACAAGTAAACACAAAATGCAATTTGTAAATGAAGGTGTTTATTATTAAAGGTGAAAAAAAATCCAAACCATCATGGCCCTGTGTGAAAAAGTGATTGCCCCCTAAACCTAATAACTGATTGGGCCACCCTTAGCAGCAACAACTGCAACCAAGCATTTGCGATAACGTGCAATGAGGCTTTTACAGCGTCCTGGAGGAATTTTGGCCCACTCATCTTTGCAGAATTGTCCTAATTCAGTTACATTAGAGGGTTTTCGAGCATGAACGGCCTTTTTAAGGTCATACCACAACATCTCAATAGGATTCAGGTCAGGACTTTGGCTAGGCCACTCCAAAGTCTTCATTTTGTTTTTCTTCAGCCATTCGGTGGTGGACTTGCTGGTGTGTTTAGGATCATTGTCCTGCTGCAGAACCCAAGTTCGTTTCAGCTTGAGTACACGAACAGATGGTCGGACATTCTCCTTCAGGATCTCTTGGTAGACAGCAGAATTCATAGTTCCTTTTATCACGGCAAGTCTTCCAGGTCCTGAAGCAGCAAAACAGCCCCAGACCATCACACTACCACCACCATATTTTACTGTTGATATAATGTTCTTTTTATGAAATGCAGTGTTCCTTCTACGCCAGATATACTTGGACACACACCTTCCAAAGAGTTCTACTTTTGTCTCATCGGTCCACAGAATGTTGTCCCAAAAGTCTTGGGGATCATCAAGATGTGTTGTGGAGAAATTGAGACGAGCTTTGATGTTCTTTTTGCTCAGTAGTGGTTTTCTCCTTGGAACTCTGCCATGCAGGCCATTTTTGCCCAGTCTTTTCCTGATGGTGGAGGCATGAACGCTGACCTTAACTGAGGCAAGTGAGGCCTGCAGTTCCTTGGACGTTGTTGTGGGGTCTTTTGTGACCTCTTGGATGAGTCGTCGCTGCGCTCTTGGGGTAATTTTGGGCGGCCGGCCACTCCTGGGAAGGTTCACCACTGTTCCATGTCTTCGCCATTTGTGGATAATGGCTCTCACTGTGGTTCGCTGGATTCCCAAAGCTTTGGAAATGGCTTTATAACCCTTTCCAGACTGATAGATCTCAATTACTTTCTTTCTCAATTGTTCCTGAATTTCTTTGGGTCTCGGCATGATGTGTAGCTTTTAAGGATCTTCTGGTGGACCTTACTGTGTCAAGCAGCTCCTATTTAAGTGATGCCTTGATTGTGAACAGGTGTGGCAATAATCAGGCCTGGGTGTGGCTAGAGAAATTGAACTCAGGTGTGGACAACCACAGTTATAGTATGTTTTAACAAGGGGGGCAATCACTTTTTCACACAGGGCCATGATGGTTTGGATTTTTTTTCACCTTTAATAATAAACACCTTCATTTACAAATTGCATTTTGTGTTTACTTGTGTTGTCCTTGACTATTGTTTAAATTGGTTTGATGTTCCGAAACACTTAAGTGTGACAAACATGCAAAGGAACAGGAAATGAGGAAGGGGGCAAACACTTTTTCACACCACTGTAGGTACTCAGATGTGGTGGCCACATTAGTTCTTCATTTTTCACGCTAAGAACATTTTCAGCAAATACAGAAATGTCCTATTAAAGTGGAGGTCCACACAAAAAATTGAACTTCCACTTTTCGTAACCCTCCCGCCCTCCAGTGTCACATTTGGCACCTTTCAGGGGGGGGGGAGGGGGGGGGTGCAGATACCTGTATAAGACAGGTATTTGCACCCACTTCCGGGCATAGTCTATGCCACTTCCCTTCCCCCCTGCTGTCTGCTGGGAGACACACGGGTCCCAGAGACAGCAGGGACCAGTCGGATTGCGCAGCACAACTCACGCATGCGCAGTAGGGAACCAGGAAGTGAAGCCGCAAGATGGTGGTGGCAGCATCTGAGGACCGAGGAACGGTTCGGCCTTGGGTGCCGATATCGTGGGTGCCCTGGACAGGTAAGTGTTCTTATTTTAAAAGTCAGCAGCTGCAGTATTTGTAGCTGCTGACTTAAAACAAATGGTGGATCACAGAATCGCAGTGTCCCTTGCACTTCCTGTGAGCAGCACTGAATAACTTCTTCCCTAGCAATTGTCCTGCCCCCCCCCCCCCCCCCCCTCCATGTAATGGAGATTAGCGATGAGCCAAACACCCCGTGGTTCGGTTTGCACCAGAACTTGCGAACAGACAGAAAAAGTATGTTAAAGTCTATGGGACACGAACATGAAAAATCAAAAGTGCTAATTTTAAAAGTCATAAAAAGTTTATGGGGACCTGGGTCCTGCTCCAGGTGACATGTATCAATGCAAAAAAAGTTTTAAAAACAGAAGTTTTTTCAGGAGCAATGATTTTAATTATGCTTAAAGTGAAACAATAGAAATGAAATATTGCTTTAAATATCATGCCGGGGGGGGGGGGGTCTCCCTTAGTCTGCCTGTAAAGTAGCGCATTATCCACATGTTTATAACAGTACCGCAGCAAAATGAAATTTCTAAAGGAAAAAATGTCATTTAAAATTGCTTGCGGCTATAATATATTGCTGGATCCCAGCAATATACATAAAAAAATCATTGAAAAAAATGGCGTGGGTAAGTTCCCCCCCTCCCTCCCTTCGGGTCTGGTATGGATATTAACCACTTGCCACCCAGGCCAATTCCGACATTTCTCTTGCACAATCATATTTTTTTTGCTAGAAAATTATATCGAACCCCCAAACATTGTATATGTTTTTTTAGCAAAGACCCTAGAGAATACAATGGCATCGTTTTTTATCTGGCACGGTATTTTTACAGCAATTTTTCAAACTTGTTTTTTTTTTTTTTTTTTTAAGGCTTGGGCTTAAGGTTTGGGCTTTAAAAAAAAAAAAAAAACAGTAAAGATAGCCCAATTCACCAACAAAAAGTGTAAAAAAATTAAAAACTACAGCAGACATTTTTTTACAATTCCTTTATCAAAAAAAAATGTGCTCCGCAATGTAAATCCATCATCAATAACATCCCCGACGGACCTGAAAAATATTTCATTTTTAAAACGGAAAAATTCCGCCTCCACGGGAGGCTTCCCCGCAACTGTGCACTTTTTGCTTTGACAGCTGTTATAAAGGCAAGGGTGGGGCCACCCGGTGACGTCAGAGGGGGAAGGGTCCCTATATAAGAGCTGTCAAAGCAAAAAGAGGGCAGTCGCAAGGACGTCTCCCATCGAGGCTGAGTTTTTCAGGGGGTTTTATGTTGTTCGGGTCCGTCGGCGCCGTGATTGAAGAAGGATGGACATTGCGGGACTGTTTTTTTTTAATAAAGGAATTGTCAAAAACTGTCTGCTGTCGTTTTTACTTTTTTGACACTTTTTTTGGTGAATGGGCAGGGGTACAATGTACCTAGAACCCAATCACATGGGGGGAAGGGATCTGGGAGCCCCTCACCCCCAGACCCCCACAACCAACGGGCAAGGGTTGTGGGGATGAGGCCCTTGTCCCCATCAACATGGGGACAATGTACTTTGGGGAGGAACCCAAAGCACCCTCCCCATGCTGAGGACATGTAGCCTGGTATGGTTCAGGGGGGGCGCTCTCTCGCCCTTCCCCCCATTTTCCTGTGGCCTGCCAGGTTGCATTCTCAGGTAAGAGTCTGGTATAGATTTTGAGGACAACCCCCACGCCATTTTTTTTTTTAGTCTTTAGTGTAGACTTTATTTAGTCTACACTAAATGCAGAGTATATATATATATATATATATATATATATATATATATATATATATATATATATATATATACAGTTGCAAAAAAAAGTATGTGAACCCTTTTGGAATGATATGGATTTCTTCACAAATTGGTCATAAAATGTGATCTGATCTTCATCTAAGTCACAACAATAGACAATCACAGTCTGCTTAAACTAATAACACACAAGGAATTAAATGTTACCTTGTTTTTATTGAACACACCATGTAAACATTCACAGTGCAGGTGGAAAAAGTATGTGAACCCTTGGATTTAATAACTGGTTGAACCTCCTTTGGCAGCAATAACTTAAACCAAACGTTTCCTGTAGTTTCAGATCAGACGTGCACAACAGTCAGGAGGAGTAATTCTTGACCATTCCTCTTTACAGAACTGTTTCAGTTCAGCAATATTCTTGAGATGTCTGGTATGAATCTCTTTCTTGAGGTCATGCAACAGCATCTCAATCGGGTTGAGGTCAGGACTCTGACTAGGCCACTCCAGAAGGCATATTTTCTTCTGCTTAAGCCATTCTGTTGTTGATTTACTTCTATGCTTTGGGTCGTTGTCCTGTTGCAACACCCATCTTCTGTTGAGCTTCAGCTGACAGATGGCCTTAAGTTCTCCTGCAAAATGTCTTGATAGACTTGGGAATTCATTTTTCCTTCGATGATAGCAATCCATCCAGGCCCTGACGCAGCAAAGCAGCCCCAAACCATGATGCCACCACCACCATACTTCACAGTTGGGATGATGTTTTAATGTTGGTGTGCTTTGCCTCTTTTTCTCCACACATTACAACTTGTTTCATCTGTCCACAGAATATTTTGCCAGTACTGCTGTGGAACATCCAGGTGCTCTTGTGCAAACTGTAAACGTGCAGCAATGTTTTTTTGGACAGCAGTGGCTTCCTCTGTGGTATCCTCCCATGAAATCCATTCTTGTTTAGTGTTTTACGTATCGTAGATTCGCTAACAGGGATGTTGGCATATGCCAGAAACTTTTGAAAATCTTTAACTGACACTCTAGGATTCTAATTCACCTCATTGAGCAGTCTGCACTGTGGTCTTGCAGCCATCTTTACAGGACGCCCACTCCTAGGGAGAGTAGCAGCAGTGCTAAACTTTCTCCATTTATAGACAATTTGTCTTACCGTGGACTGATGAACAGCAAGGCCTTTGGGGATACTTATATAACCCTTTCCAGCTTTATGCAAGTCAACAATTCTTAATCGTAGGTCTTCTGAGAGCTCTTTTGTGCAAGACATCATTCACATCAGCCAATGCTTCTTGTGAAAAGCAAACCCAGAACTGGTGTGTGTTTTTTATAGGGCAGGGCAGCTGTACTTTTTTTGCAACTATATATATACATATAATTTCATATAATTGGGCACAGTGAAGCTGCATTGATGGGCACAATGAGGCTGCATTGATGGGCACAGTAAGGCTGCATTTGATGGATAGTGAGGCTGCATTCATGGGCACAGTGAGGCTGCATTCATGGGCACAGTAAAGCTGCATTTGATGGAAAGTGAGGCTGCATTCATGGGCACAGGGAGGCTACATTCATGGGCACAGTGAGGCTGCATTCATGGGCACAGTGAAGCTGCATGCATGAGCACAGTGAAGCTGCATTCATGGGAAAAGTGATGCTGCATTCATGGGCACAGTGTGGCTGCATTTGATGGACAGTGAGGCTGCACTCATGGGCAAAGTGAAGCTGCATTTATGGGCACAATGAGGCTGCATTGATGGACACAGTGAGACTGTATTCACGGGCACAGTAAAGCTGTATTTGATGGACAGTGAGGCTGCATTCATGAGCAAAGTGAAGCTGCATTTATGGGCACCATGAGGCTGCATTGATGGGCACAGTGAGGCTGCATTCACGGGCACAGTGGAGCTGCAATGATAGGCACAGTGAGGCTGCATTCATGGGTACAGCAAGGCTGCATTCACGGGTACAGTAAAGCTGCATATGATGGACACAATCAGGCTGCATTAATGGGCAGTGAGGCTGCATTGATGAGCACAGTGAGGCAGAATTGATGGGCAGAGTGAGACTGCATTCATGGGCACAGTGAAGCTGCATTCATGGGCACAGTGAGGCTGCATTCATGGGCACCATAAAGCTGCATTTGATGGGCACAGTGAGGCTGCAATGATGGGCACAGTGAGGCTGCATTGATGGGCACAGTGATGCTGCATTTGATGGGCACTGATGAGGCTGCATTTGATGGGCACTGGTGAGGCTGCATTGATCTCTTGTACTATATCTACAGTCTCTGGCCATCTCTTATACCATGTCTGCAGTTTCTGACCATCTCCTGTATCATGTCTGCAGTCTCTGACCATCTCCTGTATCATGTCTGCAGTCTCTGGCCATCTCTTGTATCATGTCTGCAGTCTCTGACCATTTTCTGTATCATGTCTGCAGTCTCTGACCATCTCTTGTATCATGTCTGCAATCTCTTACCATTTTTAGTATGATGTTCTCAGTCTCTAGCCATTCCCTGTATTATGTCCACAGCCTCTAACCATCTCTTGTATCATGTCTGCATTCTCTTACCATCTTTAGTATGATGTCCTCAGTCTCTAACCATCTCCTGTATCATGTCCACAGCCTCTAACCATCTCTTGTATCATGTCTACAACCTCTAACCATCCCTTGTATTATATCATGTCTGCAGTCTCTGGGGGAGTCTGGAGAGGAGTCGAGAGTGGGTGTGCCGCCAAGATGAGGGTTATGGGAGAAGTCAGGCGTGTGTGGACTGTGGAGTGGAGACTATAGGATAAAACCAGAGCTGGAGCCAACTGACTGATCCCTGCACGGTTCACCTGAGAGGAGGTCATTAACAGCGTTGCCAGGCCAGTCTGAGGGGGGGTCACTGATGTAAGGGAGGGGAGTGAATACAATAATGTAAGGGGGCACTGATATAAAGGTTTCCCCTTTATATCAGTAGCCCACCCACCCTTACATTAGTGGATTCTTTCTGCGGAAGGTGGTCTCTGGTCAACAGAGTCCCCCCCCCCCCCCATGTTCCCAGAGTTTCTGGGGTCCTCCTTGATGATTGACCACTTTTACAATTTTTAACTGGAATTTATATATGTATATATATATATATATATATATATATATGTATATATATAGCCCTATGTGCTTTCATATCTGTCTTTTCTATATATAATACACTCTCCAAATGTCAAATGTGCTTGGTTAAAGTGCATGGTTTTCCCTTTCATGAACAAGAAAATAATGTTGTTATGCTGTTGGGCTGATATAATAATGCTATGGGGCTGGTACTGGTATGACATTTTTTCCAGGGCTGGTTTTTATTCCCAGTCTGGCCCTGTATAATAAATAAATAAATAAATATATATATATATATATATATATATATATATATATATATATATATATCAAATATATATATCAATCAAATACACTACATGCACTGACTGAATATAGAGTCTAAACAAAACAATCACTAATGGATTGATACAGTCGGATCTCAAAAAGACTAGAACAGAGGGACTCTGATAGTCCATAGGAAATGTTGAATATGCCTCCGGTCCACCTGACCACTCCTAATGGGAACAACCTGTGGACGGGTGGTGGCAGATCCGACAAGTTGCAATTCGGGACTAGTCCAAAAATGCTAGTGTGGCACAAGAGGCATGTGGGTACAGAGTTAACAGGGAACCCTCACATATCAAGTGTCTAACGGAACAATCATATAAACGGACTAACACTCGAAAAGTGTGGGTCGAGTTGAAAGGGTTTGTGCGGGCGTGCCACATATACCACCACATATCAGTATGTAATGGTTTGGGGTGTAAAAGTATCCATCGCTGACAAAGGGTAAATTAGTAGGTGTCCAACCTCATTAACGGCTAATAACTTTGGGAGTAAAAGGATATCCCATTAAAATGCACTGCAGGATTGAGGATAGAGTAGGAAAAGGGGGGGTGGGGTGAAAGAGGGAAAAGAAGGTGTGTGCCAGGTTAGGGTACCACGAAAGCATAGAGGCACCTGATGGTTCTGTAAACAGCCCGCTGTGGGTGGGTCAGACTCAGGGAGAGCGAGAGGGGGTAGAGAAAAGAGGGGGGGAGTCTCTCAACATGGTGGTGCGGCCCTCAATCAGGAAACCCTCTAATCACGTAAAAGTGTTGAAAAATTACCAGAGCAACAGTAAGGACTTGTCGAAGTCAGGGGGTAGGCAGTGGTAAAGAATCAATTCTAATGTAAAAAGCAAATTCCTGTTTATTTATTTGATCTGCACATGACTGGGTATTCAAAGAGAATATGGCTACAGTTTAATGAGTAACAATTCCCAATGGTGTGGCTGCATTCATGGCAATGGTGTGGCTGCATTCATGATAATGGTGAGGCTGCAGATGGGCACTGACTAGGCTGCATTAATGGGCACTGACCCTTATTTTTCTTCACAGATCTTTATTTAAAATAAAAAAATTTTTCCTGAAACTTCCCTCTTAAAGTGAAGGTGCGTGTTATACGCCAGTAAGTACTGTATATTCAAATAACATGCCCAAGCTCATCCTAATGTACACACAATCAGATTTTCTGACGGGAAATGTTGGATGTGAGCTTGTTGGAGGAAGGTCCAACCATCTGTATGCTCCATCAGACATTTGTTGTCGGACTTTCCGACAACAAATGTTGGCTAGCATGTTCTCAAATTTTCCGCCAACAAACGTTTTTTGTCAGACTTTCAGATCGTGTGTACATAAGTCCGTCAGACAAAAGTTCACGCATGTTCGGAATCAAGTATGAGGCGGAAACGCTCGGTCTTGTAAAACTAGCATTCATAATGGAGATAGCACGCATGTCTTGTACGTCACTATGTTCGTAATTGTTGGCCAACATTTGTGTGACTGTGTGTATGCAAGACAAGTTGGAGCCAACATCCTTTGAACAAAATTCCTCGGTTTTGCTGTCGGAAAGTCAGATCGTGTGTACGGGGCATTAGACTCTTCACCACACACAGCCACAAAAGCAAGAGAATTCTTGTTGGGCAGTGTATTCGTTAATTTGCATTTCATTTTAATGGTTCAAAGAATGTCAGGCAAAATGGTCGGCCCTCACTTATGTTCACTTCATCAAATCTGGCCCTCTTTGAAAAAAGTTTGGACACCCCTGGTCTATGGGAATGTTTGACAATTCTTTCAGCAGTACATTTGTAAGGTCAGGCACTGATGTTGGACGAGAAGGCTTAGCCCGCAGTCTCCGCTCTAATTCATCCCAAAGGTATTCTGTCGGGTTGAAGTCAGCATTTGTGCAGGCAAGTCAGGTTCCTCCACCCCAAACTTGCTCATCCATGTCTTTATGGACCTTGTTTTGTGCACTGGTCCAAATCATTTGGTGGAGGGAGGATTATGGTGTGGGGTTGTTTTTCAGGGGTTGGGCTTCGCCTCTTAGTTCCAGTGAAGGGAAATCTTCAGGTGCCAGCATACTAAGACATTTTGGACAATTTTATGCTCCCAATTTTGTGGGAACAGTTTGGGGAGGGCCCCTTCCTGTTCCAACATGACTGTGCATCAGTGCAAAAAGCAAGGGCCATAAAGACACAGATGAGCGAGTTTGGGGTGGAGGAACTTGACTGGCATGCACAGAGTCCTGACCTCAAACTGATAGAACACCTTTGGGATAAATTAGTGTGGAGACTGTGAGCCAGGCTTTCTAATCCAACATCAGTACCTGACCTCACAAATGTACTTCTAGATGAATGGTCAAACATTCCCATAGACACACTCCTAAACCTTGTGAACAGCCTTCCCAGAAGAGTTGAAGCTGTTATAGCTACAAAGGGTGAGCCAACTTAATATTAAGTCCTACGGACTAAGACTGGGATGCCATGAACCCTTTCATGACTAAGCCTATTTTTGACATTTGGTGTTTACAAGTTAAAATCCGTATTGTTTGCTAGAAAATTACTTGGAACCCCCAAACATGATATATATATATATATATATATATATATATATATATATATATATATATATATATATTTTTTTTTTAGCAGAGATCCTAGAGAATAAAATGGTGATTGTTGTAATATTTTATGTCACACGGTATTTCTGCAGTGGTGTTTTAAACACAACTTTTTGTGAAAAGGGACACTTTCATGAATAAAAAAAAAACAAAACAGTAAAGTTAGTCCAATTTTTTTGTATAATGTGAAAGATGATGTTACGACAAGTAAATAGATACCAAACGTGTCACACTTTATAATTGCACCCACTCATGGAATGACGACAAACTACGGTGCCTAAAAATCTCAAAAGCTTTAAAAAAAAATTCCGGTTACCAGGTTTGAGCTGCATGGGAGGTCTAGTGCTACAATAATTGCTCTCACTCTAACAATCGCGGCGGTACCTCACATGTGTGATTTGAACACCGTTTACATATGCGGGCACGACTTCCGTATACGTTTTTTTTGCTGTGTGAGCTCACAGTGACGGGGGCGCGTTTAAAAAAAAACGTATTTATTTTATTTATTTTAAAATTAATAAATTGTTTTTTTTTCAAAAAAATTGGTCAATTTTATTGCTGTCACAAGGAATGTACTCTTTATGGAGGGACTGGGGGTCTAAAAGACCTCCAATCCCTCCTTTGCACTTCAAAGTATTCAGATCGCCATTTTCGGCGATTCTGAATACTATATATTTTTTTAAAACCAGCTCCTTTGCAGCTGAGTAAACGGAAAGTGACGTCATGACGTCGCTTCTGTGTGTACAATTAGGGGGCTAGAATGAAGCAGCTTATGGCTTCATTCCAGTCTGTCCCTAGCCGCCAGAAGCAGCGGTTTGTTGATCGGGGCTCCAGATGGAAGGGGAGCCCCGGTAAGAGTGGCGGGAGGGGGAACGTCCCCTCCCGCTCCTCCGGCATAACAACTGAGCGGCTTTTGGCCGCATCGGTTGTTATAGCTGGAAAGCCGATCGCCGGCTCTAAAAAAACAGTACAGGGATGATGCCTGCAGCCGTGAGCATCATCCCGGTATAACCCCCGAAAGCCGAGTATGCACATCTGCGTACGCTCGGCGGCAAGGGGTTAAAGTTCATGTACATGTAAAGGCCGGTGTCTCAATGCTTTTGACAATATAGTGTATGTATTCTTAGATTGTTGTACTTATATTGTCTTTTTCTCATCAGCTGCACCTTATGATTCCCTGAGGAAGCCTTGAGTGTGAAACGCGTTGACAGACAGCTTCCATACTTCACCTTTGTAATGCACATGAACTGATGGTTTTGCGCCTTTGTGTCTTCGAACTTAATATTATGTATCATTATTTGCTGTGAGGAGGGTGCACAGGGTGCTGATTATAGATGCTGCAGTTCTGTTACTACTGTTTTATTAGGATTTCTTTTTAACAAACATGTTATTGAATAAAAATCATGACTTTTAATTGATGATGTGGATTTCTTCCTGAGGTTGGATTTAAAGGAATCATAAAAATCCTGCATACCATTTCTTCCTTTTACACACTTTTTTAACATTGTTGGCCTAGTTAACCTAAGGGCATAAACACAGTAAAGAAATGTGTTGATCCTTTAGAACCCTCTTGGAAGCACCTCCTTACATGCAGACACTGTTTGCGTAGTCTGACAGCCGCTGGAATCTATTCGAAATCTAAAAGGCCCCATTCACAGTTGTGCAACTTGTCATGTGACTTTGGACCTAAAAGTCGAATGAAAAGCCACATCCCATGTTTCCCTATGATAACTGTTCATATTTGTGCACCTTCAAGTCACAGCGACTTCAAAGTCGTTTGTGCACTACTTAGGTCTGACTTTCATGCGACTTGAGGTCCATAGACCTCAATTTAAACCCTCAAAAGCTGCATGAAAGTTACATCTGCATGATATAGATGCGATCTGGTTGCGACTTGTGGAAAGAATGCCAGCAAGGGGAAAAAAATGAACAATGCGGTGTGAGGTGAGTCCCCCCCCCCCCCCCAATGCATACCAGGTCCTTCAGGTCTGGTATGAGTTTTAAGGGTAACCCCATGGCAGAATTTTAAAAATAAATAACACAGGGTCCCCCCAAAATCTATACCAGACCCTTATCCAAGCATGTAGCCCGGCAGGTCAGGAAAGGGGGGGGATGAGCAAGCGCCCCCTGAACCATACCACTCCACAAGCCCTCGGGGGGGGTGCTTTGGGACAGGGAGGGTTCAACCAGGACAAGGTGCTTTGGGGCTCAGCCTCCCCATAGCACCTGGTTCCCATGTTGTCTTTAACGGGGACACAAACAGCAATATTACATGAGAGGAGTTCTGTTCCCTCTCCACTCTATCCAAAACAAAAAAAAAATGTTTTGCCTTTAATTATACTTTAAAGCCTCGTACACACGATTGGATTTTCCCACGGGAAATGTTTGATGACAGGCTATTGGCAGAAAATCCGACCATGTGTATGCGCCATCGGACAATTGTTGTCAGATTTTCCGCAGACAAATGCTGGATTGCAGGTTTTAAAATTCTCTGTGGACAAATGTGTGCTGTGGAATTTTCCGATCGTGTCTACACAATTTCGTCGGACAAAAGGCCAAAGTACAAACACGCATGCTCGGAAGCAAGGACAAGCTGGAAGTGGTCGGTCTTGTAAACTAGCATTCGTAATGGAGAATTAACATTCGTGACATGGCAAATTATGAAATCTCGAAATACAGCACACATTCTCTTCTTCTTTAATGGGATAATAATGAAGCTGCTTTGCTGGTGATACTGATGGAGTTATTGCAAACACATTTTCAAATGTTTTTTTTTTCTAGTGATATCAAGAATAATAAGGCCAATAATAAATAATACGTTATCTCCTCCGATTCCGCAACATGCCTGGATGAACAGCCGTCCAGAAACAAACTGAAAAGCGCAAAATGAAAAGCGCAAAATGAAAAGCGTGAAATGAAAAGTGCGAAATGAAAATCAACAATCACCATACTTCTACTAACACAAAATGAAGTAGTACGTCACTACGTTCGTATTTGTTGGCCAACAATTGTGTGCCTTTTTGTATGCAAGACAAGTTTGGGCCAACGCCCTTTGGACAAAAGTCCACGATTTTGTTGGCCAAGAATCCGATCGTGTGTACGAGATTTAAGTCTTCTTTAAACCCTGCCCTGGGAGATCTCCAGAGAGTCCGTTGGGGAGACTGGTGAAGAGAGTCAGTCGGGGGGAGACAGGTGGGCTGGTGAGGAGGCAGTCAGCTGGTCTAGCATTTCATGCAGTGGTAGAGCTGGGAGTTGGGAGTACTCCAGGATGCAGTTCACAACACATTGTGCTACTTTATAAAGGGACTAAAGGTTCCTAGCCTGTAAGGGGCTGTTGCTGATCTAACAGAGACTGTAAGCTTGTACAAAGGTATCAATTGGAGTTATGCAAAAGAATCAATCAGAGTTGTATATAGGGAGGAATTTGTCTCTGATTTTGGGCATCCCATAAATCCTAGCAAAGGAGAACCCTGACACCTGCAACCCCTACAAGGGTATTTCTACACATGCGCAGTGGGAAGCTGGCTGTATAGCCGTACTAGACATGACAACACAGGGGGCCCAAAGACCAGCATGGTGCCGGTTCGGGTGAGGACAGCGCTGGATCCTTGGACAAGTAAGTGTCCTTTTATTAAAAGTCAGCAGCTACAGTTTTTGTAGCTGCTGATTAAAAAAAAAAAAAAAAGATATTCTAGAGACTTAAGAACCACTTTAAGTCAATGAACATACACTTTGTAAAGGGAATATTCACTTTGCTAAGTAAACAGCCTTTAAAGCTTTAGTAAAGCAACCCAGGTGAGTCATTCCCAATATGATGTATTTTAGGCACACGTATGCAAACTTGTCCTATAACACTTCTTGTCTTGCTAAAGCTGGACACCTAACACCACTTCAGAAGCCTGCGTTCCCTGCTCTGTTATATTCTGTGTCCTCTCTTTTCATACACAGCCTGAAAGCTACAGGTGAAAGAGGCAATTCATTTGCGATGAAGAGAGATTCACTTATTGCAGGTTGAGTATCTCCTGACTCCCTGTGGGTATTGCTCCTGAATAGAGGATACACATCTCCTAGCAGCACTCTGGACAGCATACAGTAGCGATGGGGCTCTCTTGCATTCACTCACCTACCAACTCGCTAGGTTTTGGATTGCAAGTTTTCAAACAGCTTATTCTGACCTGACACTGAATTCCAGCTTTTGTTTCATTTTCCGTCTTTGGGACTTAACCCTCCCTTGTCAGTGATTGCAGGGACATCAGCTGTTGTATAATGACCCCCTTTGATGCTCTAAACCAAGGGTCTTCAATTGTTCTAAACAAAGTTCCATTTTATCGTTCTTGAGACTTTAGGGGGCCAAATGTGACCAGATGGAATAGAAAATACCCTGGTGTCAGTGGGACCAAACAATGTCCGTTCATTGGTATTGGTGGGAGGAATAGTGCCTCATCTGTGGGGTCAGTGGGAGGAATAGTGTCCCATCATTGGTGTCAGTGGGAGGAATAGTGCCTCATCGTTGGTGTCAGTGAGAGGAATAGTGCCTCACCGTTGGTGTCAGTGGGAGAAATAGTGCCTCATCATTGGTGTCAGTGAGAGGAATAGTGCCTCACCGTTGGTGTCAGTGAGAGGAATAGTGCCTCATCGTTGGTGTCAGTGGGAGAAATAGTGCCTCATCGTTGGTGTCAGTGGGAGAAATAGTGCCTCATAGTTGGTGTCAGTGGGAGAAATAGTGCCTCATCGTTGGTGTCAGTGGGAGAAATAGTGCCTCATCGTTGGTGTCAGTGGGAGAAATAGTGCCTCATCGTTGGTGTCCGTGAGAGGAATAGTGCCTCATCGTTGGTGTCAGTGGGAGAAATAGTGCCTCATCGTTGGTGTCAGTGGGAGAAATAGTGCCTCATCGTTGGTGTCAGTGAGAGGAATAGTGCCTCATCGTTGGTGTCAGTGGGAGAAATAGTGCCTCATCGTTGGTGTCAGCAGGAGGAATGGAGCCCACTCCTTGGTCATCAGTGGAAGGAATAATGCCCCATCCTCGTACCAGTGGGCCAGATAAAGGCAAGCAAAAGCTGATTCCGGCCAATAGGCCACAATTTGAAGACCACTGCCCTAAACTATGCCATATGTCTAAAGATCACGTGTTACAATCTGATTGTACTAGCTCCCTTATGGTGGCCACACATGCTTCAATGAATTACTGATTTCCTTTCCGATCGATCTCTCCCGATAAGGGTCTGGTATACTTTTTGGGGGGGAACCACACACCATTTTTTTTTTGGTATGGGGTTTCCCCTCAAAATTCATACCAGACTGAAGGGTCTGGTATGGTCTTGAAGGGGGACCCCATGCAGTCTTTTTTTTTTTTTTGGCGTGGGGTTTCCCCTACAGCTCAATCCCAGGATGGTTTCATCTGAACCAGAAGCAAAGGAACTATTTTGATTGGTCACAGGACAAGTCACAATCATCACAATTTATTGAAGTCGGATATGAAATCACAGGGCAAAGTCAAATCAGAAAGCCATGAGACTTCATTGTCTGATCAGTGTGAACATAGCCTAACTAGAGATTGCAAAATCTGGTGCAGCTCTGCATGGTAGCCAATCAGCTTCTAACTTCAGCTTGTTCAATTAAGCTTTGACAAAAAAAAAAACCTGGAAGCTGATTGGTTTCTATGCAGAGCTGCACCAGATTTTTCAACCCCACTGTATATAATTCCATTCATATATTTTTAGCAAAACTGATATATTAAAACAGTTCTGATCAGTGAGGATGGGAACTCTGATTGTAGGAAAGTATGGTATCTAATTGTATTTCCTATCAGATAGTAAATCTATCAACAGCATGAACATATATAAAATCTTATTCTTATGGCAGCCATTATGGCGGCCATACGTAAGGCCCTCTGAAAAGCGATCCTCCACTGATTGCTTTTCAGAAGGGTGGCAAGGGCTTCTGCATGTGAGAACGAGTTCTTAATGTTCATTTATATAAATCAAATTCAGTTTAATTCTACTGGACGAGGTGTAATCTAGCAGAAAGTTCTCTGTCGTGAAATGAGCTCACATTATAAAGGCAGGCATCCATATACATAAGCAGACTATGATAAGAATCAATGACACGGTGCACTGCTTTCTCTGCAAATAGGAAAGATAAGGCCAATGAGGTATCAGAGTTATTTATTATATATATAATTTATGATTTATGAGCAGTTGGAGGATTAGCCACTGTTTCTCTTTATCAGGTCAGGAGAAACTACTGCAACCCACTACTATGTATATGTTCTGGGACTCTACACTCTGATGTACTAAAGAAGTGGAGCTTAGTGAATGAAATGGAGCAGTGTGCATGTCATCCAATCAGAGGAAGAATCCTCTTTCTTTAATTCTCCTGCACATGATTGGGTATCACAGGGGAACATCATTTCTTTTCCAATAAGCTGGATATATATTATACAATGTGATTATACAATCTCCTTCATGGTGGCCAAATACGCTTCCATCAATGAAGGATTTCTTATCTGAGCCATCTCTTCTCATAGGGATCCATAGCTGACAACCCATTCGATCGATATGACACAAGGGGTGAAGTGAATTGCGATTGATAGTTGGTACATACGATCGTAAGTTCTGGATTGCATCTCTGTTTTCACCCTGCAATCTTATGCCGATCAATTCAGTTTGATTGATCAAATCACATATCGATCAGACTTTTTTTTTAAGTGTGCGTGGCCAGTGCCACTAATAGATTTACCAACATGTATTTAATGCAAGTGCATGGCTGAAATGAATTATTTAGGTGTGTCCTTATATTACATAGTCAATCTAAATGAGCCAATGCTAGCAATCTGTGGTGTATTGCTTTTCGGAGCACGGCTGAGCAGCCTCTGTCAGGGATTTAGGCAATCCTGCCATCTCTCTTTTTTTTTTTAATGATTGGCAATTTATATTGGGGCTAATGTGCCACAGCCACAAGCCCAGCATTTGGCTCTAGATTGCAATGCAATCCCATTGACTTGAAGTGCTACCTGTCAACTTGGTATGTTGCATTACATTTACCGCAGCCATTAAAAGCCTCCTGCAGCTTTTGTGTAGCCTTTAGATGAGTGGCTGGAAGGGGGGGGGGGCAGTAAAATCTCAGGTCAGCTGCCTCATTTTACAGATCCCTGACCACCCATATGAAAGAGGCCTAAAGGAGATTGTACAATCAGATTGTATAGTGTATGGCCATCTTAAACTGGTTCTAAAGGCTCAAAGTCTTTTTATCTTCATGCATTTAAAAAAACTTCTTTATCCAGCAGCCCCCCTCAGCACCTCCTAATACTTACCTGAGCACCATCTCGATCCGGTGATGTGCATGAGACCCTCGGCTCTCTAGAAACTCTGCCTCTTCATTGGCTCCTACTGATGTCAATCACAGCCAGTGAGCCAATGATGAGAGGGGGTGCTGCAGCACCACAGCTCTTTGTGTGACTGGCCATGCAGAACAGTGGCTCGAAAGTAAGCCTGCTTGGTGCAGTTTGCCAGAGGTTACAGCCTATCCTTACTGCTCACTGGCTGGTTGCTAGAGGTTACAACTCATAATTTCTGCTTGCCAATTGGTTGCTAGAGGTTAATTCACATTATTACCACTTACTGATTGGCTGCTAGAGATTAATGTAGATCATTACTGTTCGCTGATTGGTTGCTACAGGTTAATGCACATCATTACCTCTCACTGAGCAGTGGAGCAATCCTAAATAATTGAACAAGTAAAAGGGCACATTAATACACATACTACAGACATACTACAGGAGAGGTTAAGAGACTGTGGACATACTGCAGGAGACAATCAGAGACTGCGGACACACTGCAGGAGATTACCAGAGACTGCCGACATACTGCAAGAGATTACCAGAGACTGCCGACATACTGCAGGAGATTACCAGAGACTGCGGACATAATGCAGGAGACAATCAGAGACTGCGAACATACTACAGGAGACAATCAGAGACGGCGGACATACTACCGGAGACAATCAGAGACTGCGGACATACTACAGGAGACAATCAGAGACGGCGGACATACTACCGGAGACAATCAGAGACTGCGGACATACTACAGGGGACAATCAGAGATTGCGGACATACTACGGGAGACAATCAGAGACTGCGGACATACTACAGGAGACAATCAGAGACTGCTGACATACTGCAGGAGACAATCAGAGACTGCGGACATTTTATAGGAGATGGTCAGAGAACTTTCAGCAACGCACAGCTTTACAGTTGAATAACACAGCTCAGAGTTTAAGCAGTCAGGCATTTTATGGGTGTAAGGACATACCTGGCCAGCCAAACTCACTACATACATTTAGAGGTGTGTGGACGGGGCTTCCATTCTCTGCTCTCACTACAACAGCCGGGAGTTCCACTGATGCTTTGTAGGGGGGCCTTCACCCGTGAATTGGGGCCCCGATGAAGGTTTTGCAGAGTACACAGAGGACACGAGAGGCTGTATTCCTGCGCTAGTCATCTGAGAGGGAATATGGGAATACAGCCTCCGTGTCCTCTGTGCACTCTGCAAAACCTTCATCGGGGCCCCAATTCATGGGTAGCAGCGCGGACCCCACTACAAACATTGGGCCCAGGGCAGGTGCCCCGTTTGCCCTGCGATAAAGATGGCCCTGGTTACAAGTGTGTGTGAGGGGGGCTGCCATATATACAGGGGTGTGTGTGTATGGGGGGCTGACATATATACAGGTGTGTGTGAGGGGGCTGCCATATATTCAGGGGTGTGTGTGTATGGAGGGGCTGACATATATACAAGTGTGTGTGAGGGGGCTGCCATATATACAGGGGTGTGTGTATATAGGGGGCTGCCATATATACAGGTGTGTGTAAGGGGGGCTGCCATATATACAGGTGTGCGTGTGTGGGGGCTGATATATATACAGGTGTGTGTGTGTGTGGGGGGGCTGACATATATACAGGTGTGTGTGTGTGTGGGGGCTGACATATATACAGGTGTGTGTGGGGGGGCTGACATATATACAGGTGTGTGGTGTGTGTGGGGGGGCTGACATATATACAGGTTTGATAGGGGGGCTGACATATATACAGGTAGGAGGGGGGCTGACATATATACAGCTGTGTGTGTGGGGGGGGGGGGCTGACATATATACAGGTGTGAGGAGGGCTGACATATATACAGGTTTGATGGGGGGGCTTACATATATACAGGTGTGAGAGGGCTGAAATGTATATATGGGATTGAGGAGGGGGCTGAGTGCTACAGGTGGTGTGTGGATTCAGTAGGATGGCCCATAGGCAAACCCTAGGGGATGTTGGCTGGGGGAGGGTCAGGTCTAAAGCTGTGTAAGGGGCTAAAAAAATTCTGATGGCTGCCCTCCACATCATTGCTGCCTTACTACAAAGGTCTGACAGAGAATTATCGGAAAGCAATCTTCAAAGCCAAAAAGGACCACTTCTCATATACAATCTCAACGGCCGCAAACCAACCACGGGAACTGTTTAAACTGGTTAATCAATCAATGAATCCGGTGTGCCTAGAACCCCCAGAAAGCGAATCCCAGGATTACTGTGACAAACTGTCGGATTTTTTCATCGATAAAGTCAAAACCATCAGGGAAACAATTTGTCAGAAGAAAACATCCAACCTCAGCCAGCAAAAACATAAAGAGGATGTCCGCACCAACATACCGCAACCGCCAAAATTTTCACTATCCCCAATTACCGTAGACACCGCAAAAAACATCATTAATAAACTGCGTGACAGTACCTCACCTATTGACATCATCCCCACAAAACTACTGAAAGAATGCTCCGACATCGTGGCTCCAACCATAACCCACCTCATAAACCGATCATTCCACGAAGGGATTGTTCCCAGCATCCTCAAACAAGGCATTGTCAAACCTCTACTCAAGAAACCAAACCTGGACCCTCAGGATCCAAACAACCGTAGGCCGATTACAAGCCTCAACACCATTTCTAAGATCATGGAGAAAGCTGTAGTACATCAGCTACAACTTCACCTGGATACTCACAAACTCCTGGACCCGCTGCAATCAGGCTTCCGCCCGGGTCATGGAACAGAAACAGCTCTCCTCAAGATTTGGGATGACGCCCTCGAAGCAGCAGATGACGGAGAGCCGTGTCTCCTCGTACTGCTAGACCTAAGTGCAGCGTTTGATACAGTAGATCACAATACTCTACTCGTCCGCCTCACAGAAGTAGCCGGAGTCCAAGACATAGATCTCCATTGGTTCGCGTCCTTCCTAGGAAATCGGTCACAGACAGTGAAACTAGGAAAATTCCTCTCCGAAACTTGGGCAGTCACCTGCGGAGTCCCTCAAGGCTCTCCATTGTCACCCGTTCTCTTCAACATTTACATTCGCCCACTCCTTCAAATCATCAGATGCTCAGATCTCTGCTTCCACTCTTGCGCTGACGACACACAACTTTATTTCCGGATCAATGGAAAAAAAGATCACCAACAACAACTTGAAAACTGCCTCAAATCAATAGAGGACTGGATGACCACCAACTCCCTCCAGCTGAACCAATCAAAGACAGAGCTTCTTATCTTACACCCAAATCATAAGCCCGCAACCAAAACCTCCTGGTCTCCACCAACCGTCTTTGGTCAGACTATCTCCCCAAAGACCAAAGCGAAGAGTCTCGGGGTTATTTTAGACGCACAAATGTCAATGGATGCGCAAATAGGATCTGTAGTCAGTCGATCTCACCATCTACTGCGCATGCTTCGCAGACTCATCCCTTTTATCCCAAAGAATGACAAAGCAGTGGTAGTTGGAACAATCATTAATTCACGACTGGACTACGCAAACTCGCTTTACATAGGATTACCACAATATCAACTTGCGCGATTACAACTGATCCAAAACACGGCGGCAAGGCTGATAACAGGAAAAAAACCCTGGGAATCCATTTCTCCTTCACTGAGGAGCTTACATTGGCTAACCGTAAAAAATCGGATCACGTTCAAGACCCTTTGCCTCACCCACAAATGCGTGCATAGAGAAGCTCCGCAATACCTAATGGAGAAAATAAATCATTACACACCAAACCGCAGTCTTCGATCAGCCAACAAAAACCTCCTCCTCGTGCCCAAAGCCCGGTATAAATCCAAGGGTGATCGGAGATTCGCTGTCCAAGGGCCTCTGCTATGGAATGCTCTACCAATCAACATCCGCCTGGAAGAAAATCACCTGGCTTTTAGGAAAAAACTCAAGACCTTCCTCTTTTAGCAGATGATCAAAGCTCGCCACAGCGCCTAGAGGCGATTCAGTTCGCATTGCGCGCTATATAAGTATTTCATTCATTCATTCATTCATTCATTATCTGTGCCTATCAGTGCCCATCAGTGCCTCCTCATCAGCGCATATCATTGCAGGAGAAAAATTACCTGTTTTCAAAATTGTATAACAAACTATGAAACATGATTTTTTTCACATTTTTCCCTTTTTTTGTTTGTTTAGCAAAAAATAAAAAACCCCAGCTGTGATTAAATACCACCAAAAAAAGCTCTATTTGTGGGAACAAAATGATACAAGATTTAATTTGGGTACAGTGTTACATGACCATGTAATTGTCATTCAAAGTGCGACAGCAGTGAAAGCTGAAAATTGGTCTGGGCAGGAGGGGAGTTTAAGTGCCAAGTAAGCAAGTGGTTAAAAAATGCCTTTAATATCACTTTAACACAGAGCGGAGTTTGTATAACTGGATTGTATAGAGTATGGCCGGCCGGCTAATTATCTAATACATTTGTCTACTAAAAGTACAGAATGCTGTATTCACTCTGATCATCTAACTATTGCAAAATCCATTTCTCTTAAAGCGGGAGTCCACCGGGACTCCGCGTTTTTTTTTTTTTTTTTTAAAAGCCAGCAGCTACAAATACTGCAGCTGCTGACTTTTAAATAGTGACACTTACCTGTCCAGCGCGCCCGCGATGTCGGCACCCGAAGCCGATCGCTCGCTCGGCTGCCGGGTCCCGCCGCCATCTTGGGTATGGGAATCAGGAAATGGAGCCTTTCGGCTTCATTTCCCGGTTCCCTACTGCGCATGCGCGAGCCGCGCGGCGCAATCCGGACGGTCCCCGCTGCCTCTGGGAGCTGTGTGTTTCCCAGCAGGCAGCGGGGCACTTGCTGAAGGGGGCGGGCGCTTGCGGAACGGAGGTGTAACCTACGCTCGTTCCGCAGAGCGCTAGCCCGGAAGTGGGTGCAGTTACCTGGATTATCCAGGTAACTGCACCCCCCTCCCCCCTGAAAGGTGCCGATTGTGGCGCCGGAGGGGGGGGGGGATTCCGATGAGCAGAGGTCCATTTTAGGGTGGACCTCCGCTTTAACTTTACTCTCTATTGGATATTGAAAATTACATTTTCCCATTGCTAAGTGTATGTTTGCTACTTGTTTAGTAAATGAACCCACTAAAACGATGTCTTCACTTTGATCACCTAATTGTGTACAATGTAAAGTCTTGCTTTTTATTTATTATTCTCTGTGGGATGCTCACAAATCAAGTTTCCTTTTGCTAAGTGGATGCTTGCTACTCCTTAGTAAATCAACCCGGCTGGGTGTATTAACCAGGAGCCCATAGTAACCAGAGACGCTAAGTGGTTGCTATGGGTTACATCTCTTCTGCCTTCCGTCTGTGTAATACAATGTGGTTGGGAGGTGTAGAGCTCAGTGACAGCAGTCAGGGCTGATGTTTGGAGGGAGCAGGAGGAGGGAGCACGGTGCTGTCATTGCTCCTGATGAATAAAGGCTGAGTAGGTGGGGGGTAGTGATTATTATTATTAGTGGTGTCAGGGCACTGGATGTAAGAAGGGGGAGAGGTGGTGTTAGATTTGGGACTCAGCTCCCTAAGGACTGTCCTGAATAGAGAGTGCGCTCACCAGCTGACAGCGTGTGTTTTGCTGCAGACATCCTACACTGGGGCCAGGATAGATTGCTGCCAGGACTCCTTTGTCATCCTCCTCTAATTAACAAACACTCACATTACCACAGGGCCACCACACTCCATATCCCCTCTCTGTCTGTCCCCTCCTAGAACCCTTCCCACACCTAACATACTTTCCTATACTATCCTCATACAACACACTATACCATCCTCTGAGCATCCCTCTACATACAACTACAACACAACTCGGACATCTACACACTCATCTATATACAGTATAGGAAGGAGCAAATACAACACACTGCAACACTTGTACAACTAGTAATAGCCATGTGACAATCATTGTTAATGAAATAACACGTACTCTATATCTGTCTAGCTATAAAATGTAAAACGACTTAACTACTTAACTTTCTTTCGTTCTGTCTTTCTTTCGTTCGTTCTTGCTCCCTTCCTTCCTCCCTCCTTTCTTTCTTTCTCTTAACTTATATTAAGTTATATAATTTTCTTTTTCTTTCTTTCTTTCTTTCTTTCTTTCTTTCTTTCTTTCTTTCTTTCTTTCCTCTCTTCTTCCTTCCTTCCTTCATTTCTTTCTCTCTTTCTTTCTCTTAACTTATGCATTTCTTTCTTTCTTTCTTTCTTCGTTCTCTTATTCCTTCCTTCCTTTCTATCTCTTAACTTATACATTTCTTTCTTTCTTTCTTTCTTTCTTTCTTTCTTTCTTTCTTTCTTTCTTTCTTTCTTTCTTTCTTTCTTTCTTTCTTTCTTTCTTTCCTCTCTTCTTCCTTTCTTTCTTTCTTTCTTTCTTTCTTTCTTTCTTTCTTTCTCTCTTTCTTTCTTTCCTCTCTTCTTCCTTCCTTCCTTCCTTCCTTCCTTTCTTTCTTTCCTCTCTTCTTCCTTCCTTCCTTCCTTCCTTCCTTCCTTCCTTCCTTCCTTCCTTCCTTTCTTTCTTTCTTTCTTTCTTTCTTTCCTCTCTTCTTCCTTCATTCCTTCCCTTCTTCCTTCCCTTCTTCCTTCCTCCCTCCTTTCTTTCTTTCCTTTTCTTTCTTTTATTCCTCTCTTAATCCTTATCCCCCCCCTTTTCTCTATTTCTTTCTTTCGTCTCTTTTTCCTTCCTTCCTTCCTTCTTTTCTTTTTTTCTTTCTTACTTCCTTCCTTCCTCCCTCCTTTCTTTCTATTAATTTCTATAAATGTATTTTGTTCCTTTAACTTAAGTAACTTTCTTTCTTTCTTTCTTTCTTTCTTTCTTTCTGTTAACTTATATAACCTCCATCCTTTAATTATATAACAACCTTTCTTTCCTCCTTTCTTTAACTTAACTAATTGAACGCCTTCCTTCCTTCATTCCTTCCTTCGTTCCTTCCAACCTTCCAACCTTCCTTCCACTTAAATGATATAACTTATTTATTTCTTTATTTCTTTCTATAATTGCTTATGCACACACATCTGTATGCCCATCTATCCATCTATCTATCGAATCAGTATAAAGTATGTACAGTATGAATGTATGCATCTATATATCTAGCCACCACTATCTATCTATCTATCTATCATAGCTGTAAAATAACTTGGACTTCTCTGCCCCAAGTTCATGAAAGGTATACAAGTAAAGTATAAGTAAACGAATTTAGTTGTTTATGCACAATCTATCTATCTATCTATCTATCTATCTATCTATCTATCTATCTATCATAGCTGTAAAATAACTAGAACTTCTCTGCCCCAAGTTCATTTGCCTTGTCCTTCTTTTGAGAACTATTTGTCTAAGCCTGAGTTGAATACAGCACTCCTCATTGAGAGAGAGAGAGGGAGAATATATAAAAACCATTATTTGAAGTCCACTGATGCATTTCATTACCTCCTAAAGTGGTGTGTGTAGGGTGAGCATTAGACATGCCTGGATTGCACACATAGTTGGTCCATTTGCTAAGTATCTTGGTTACTTGGATGCGACTTTTGAAAGTAGAGGCTAATTGGTAATAATGGAGAGAAAGAAGTCAGCCAGCATGGCAGGAGTGGGCTGGCATATGGGAAATGTGCCCTGTGAAATGCTCAGTATTCAGCTATATCCAAAATATTAATGAGATTGCAGCAACCTGCAGCTATATGTTACAGCTTGCTAATGAATGGTGAGGATGCCTTCTGCCAAGGCAGACATGGCAATGGTGTGTGTGCAAGGCAGACTTGTAGTGTACAGACTATGGGGAGTGAACCGTTAACATCTCAGCTCTTTATTGTACAAAGAGAAGCCTCTGAAATTGGACAGAATTCAAGCAGACTCTCAGCTCATGTCACTTCTTTTCTGTAGATCTGAAAGAGATTTCAGGCACAAGAGTCAGCCCAGCGTGCTGTCTAGATACTGGATTTGATAGGTCATTTAATATGCTATCATTCTCTGGATTTATTTCATTAAAGACTTCTCCAATTCAGGGCTCAAATAGTTTTGTATTACAGATCATTTACATCATGGGATAAGCATTGGATTTCTTGAACTTGTATGAGGAGACAGAGAGATGGATGAGATGTGAGGAGGCTGGCTGTACTGGGAGGGATGGGGTGAGCAGTGCTTTCCTACTACAGTCCATGCAATAAGGGCTCTGCCCATGGTGTACTCAGTGCCTGGAGCTCCTAACCAATCACATTTCAATTTACATCACATCGGGGACATCAGGATCATAAAAAATTGATTGTTATTGGTTACTAGAGATAACTGCAAGAAGGTATATTTGCTTTATTAAATGCACGTTAGCTGTGGGCAGCTTTGGTGGCAAAAAAAAAAGTGAGCAGCATTGGTGGTCAACTCCAGAGTGTAAGGAAAGGCTGGTGCAAGGACCACTATGGAGCATATCTGGGGTGTCATTTATTAAAGGGAGTTATTTGTAAGCTGATGTTTCTTTCCTAGTATAGGTATTTATTTCAACTTGTAAGTGTGTGTGTGTTTCATACAGATCTCTATGTGGTTTATTTATTAAAGGAGTACAGTCCTTCACTTAGTAAAGTCAAATGAGCTTACAAGGGGAAGGTGTGATCATGTAAATCCATTACAGAAAAAAAAGAACTAAAGGAATTAAAAGTGGAAACAACATCTTTTTTTTTTTTTTTTTTTTTTTTTACTAAGCTCATTGATACGTCTTTAAATCCTTTAGTAAATTGGGGCTTATTTACAAAAGGGAAGGTGGCTGTTCTATTTGTAAGGAAAGTAGCACTTTGCAAGTTTTTTTGTTTTTCTCAAAGCTTAGTGAATGAGGTGAAGCTCTACAAACTTCCACCAATCCTGTGCAAGCAAACATGCTGTTTTTTTTTCCCCTTACACATGATTCTTTGTCAAATGAAATTTCACCTCATTCAGTAAGCTCTGTGGAAAATCCCCTTGCAATATTCAACTTCTCTTGCAAAGCCTGTTTGCCTTTAGAAAATCAGCCTCCATGACTCTCACTGGTAGTTTAAATTGAGTTGAAATTCCTACCAATGGGACATTTAGTATTACACCCCAAAGAGTAAGAAAGGGAATGGGCAATAAGAACAAAAAAAGAAAAAGAAAAAAGGGAAATTTAGCAGGAGAATGTTACAGAAGGAAAAAATGCAGGATACAGAGAAAGTGATAGAGCTGGAGAGAGATGGATGAGAAAGGGAAAGACTCCAGGTAAGTGCAAGTAGGAGTGTGAAATGAAGGAGCTTGTAGAGTAGAGGGCATACAGACTCACATATCCTATATGATGGCAATCTCACCCACAGAACACTTTTTTTTTTTTAAGAGGATAAATTATGGTCAGTGTGAACTTTTCACCCACTTAAGTACATGGAGCCCTCACAAGCACCCCACTTTTCTGTCAAATGGTTTTTAACCTAATTCATTTAGCAACAAGATCCCTGATATGTATCTGAAATGCTGTGACAGAGGTTATCAAAGGGACAGGTGCATTTCCCCCCTGGACCAACTTATCATCACCTGATGGCTTTCTACAGGATCTAATCACCCTCCGAAAACATTGCATAGGGCCTTCTCCTTTACTGTGAGTACAGAAAAGACACACTAGAGCACTATGGAAGACAAAGTTACCTTGTTGACAGATCGGTCCCTTAAGTGTCCTGCACGTGCTTTCTGTCCTTGTGTCCTTTTACAGGTTGCCAAAAAGGAACAGAAAATAGTCGGGTTGGGAGGATGGCTTTGTGATTTCTCAGGCTGAACGGGAGATGGCTTTTCAACTATGGCAGGAGGCTGCACACAGGCTGATTTACTAAAGAAGTCCAGAAATTTACTTGTGGGAACATTCACTTTATTTATTCAGTCATGTGACAAACAAATTCCCCTTCATCATGGGCAGAGGAAACAAACAGGAATTTGCTTCTTGCATAGAAAATACAATTTTCACATCATTAATTGATATTGATGATGATGATTCTAATAATAATAATATTCTAATTATTAATAATACTTTAACAACAAATATTTATTATTATTATTATTATTAGTAGTAGTAGTAGTAATAGTAGTAGTAGTAGTAGTAGTAGTGTTATGTTTTTGTTTATATATTTTTTCACAACAGTCTTGTTCAAAATCAGTAGAGAACTATCAAAGTTCTTGTTTTTTTTATCATCTAGGATCAGTCCTGCTTATTTTTTTATTTTTTTTTTACCATCTGTACTCTAAAGCTGGCCATACATTATACCATTTTTTTTATTCGGTTTCGTTTAGATTTACTTTCAACTGTATAGTGCGAGGCCCGACTGATTGCATACCAATTGAAAGTGTTTAGGTTTGACTTCATATGGTTTTGGTAAATCGAAAATAAAATTGTACAAGAAAATGGTATAATACATAGCCAGCTTCAGTTTGATACTTTGAAATCAAACTATGCAACTTTCTGCTACACAAAAAAATAAATAAATAAATAGTCTGACAAGGACTTATGTGCATATTCAATTAGATTATTTAAACATGAAAAGCAAAGTCCTGTCCACGTTGAATACCTAATCATGAGCAGAATAAATAAAAAGGAATTTGTTTCGTTTGATTGGATAGTTGAAGTAAATATTCGTACAAAATGATTTGAGTGAATATTCTCATTTCCTTTAGTAAATGAGTCCTAACCATAGTAATAATAATAATAATAATAATAATAATAATAATAATAATAATAATATGACGACGGAGAAGGACGAGGAGAAGAAGTAAGAGGAGGAGAAGGAGGAGAAGAAGAAAAAGAAGAAGGAGAAGGAGAAGAAGGAAAAGGAGAAGGAGAAGGAGAAGAAGAAAAAGAAAAAGGAGAAGGAAAAGGAGAAGGTGGAGAAGGAGAAGAAGAAAAAGAAGAAGGAGAAGGAGAAGGAAAAGAAGGAGAAGGTGGAGAAGGAGAAGAAGAAGGAGACTGAGAAGGAGAAGAAAAAAAAGGAGAAGGAGAAGAAGAATTATTATTTTTACTGTTATTATTATTATTATTAGTTGTTGTTATTATTATTATTATTATTATTAATAATAATAATAATAATAATAATAAAGTTTCGCAACTTCAGAATATGTAGACTCTAGACTAGAGCCTTCAAAGTTCTGATTGTTATCACCTTGAATCAGCATTGTTATGTATTCTTTTGTTGTTACCTGCCGCTATCATTTTGATACTTTGAGAACCAAACTATGTAACTTTCTGCTACAAAAAAAATCAAGTATATTAACGTCTGAAGGACTTGGCAACACATGTTGCAAAATAGTAATAATATATTACATTGTTATGCAGTTTGTTACTTTTGCCTTTGCATTTTGGCTAGTCTTGGTAAGGTGCTGTGCTGGGGGAGTTTGATTTCCTGACATTCATACAATTCTTTTTTTCCTAATAAAAGCACAACGTGTCCAATAAATCCCATCTCTACAAAGTGCTCCCTACAATTTATCTTAGTAATACATTTTTATTATAGACTTCTTATTGGTTGTACGTTATATGGTGAGAGAATAATTGCAAAGGAAGAATTATGACCTGACATACCATAAGTAAACAATGATAAGGTGGCTGGAATCTGATATGTTTTACATTGATGTATTTAAACTATAATCTTTTGTAGGTGCTTTGGGTTAATGAGTTTAGTACTATTTAGTATATTTTTGTGACAATTCACAGCGAGTTGCTCTTTCAAGTGGATGATTGAGAAGATAAACCATAATTTTCCTCAGAAGTCAGTAACAAGGCATATATATATATATATATATATATATATATATATATATATATATATATATATATATGTGTGTGTGTGTGTGTGTGTGTATATAGAGAGAGATTTATCTATCTATCTATCTATCTATATATATTTTTTTATTTAATTTTTTTATATATATATATATATAAGTTCGGATAGATTTATTTATAAAATATGCACCACATTTCTGTATATTTATACACCATTCTTCTATTCTGACAGTAACCTGATAGTTTATACTCATTTGTCCTGATCCCAGTTTATCCTTTACACTCATTTGTAGGCAATATTTTTTTTTTTTTCAGAACAAAAAAGTAGCTGCATTATGAAACGTTTCCTCTTCTCATACCATGTATTCGTCACCTTATTAACCAATAAAACGAAAAAATAAAAAATAAACACAGACAAGTCAGTTATTTTTTGTCAATGTATTTTTATTTCTGAAAACGGTAAATAAACGATGGCAATGAGCTGTACTAAATCAACATGAAACGCTTGTTTTTGTTTTTTGTTTTTTTCATAGAAAATGTAAAAAAATGCAAACGAAATGTAGCAAACATAACAATAAATAATAATCTAAATATCACAAGCCAATGAAATCAATAACATAAAAAAAAAAAAATTGACACAACCAAATGATTTCCCTCATCCAAAGAATGACAAGATTAAAAACAAGTGGCTACATGGAATGTTTTGCAAATTGGCATTTTGGTAAAGTGTTTTTTTGTTTGTGTTTTAATTCAATGAACAATTCCACATTTTTTTTTTTCTCTTTGCCATCGTTGGCTCATTAAAGTGCAGTTTTCGCGAGAAGCTATAGAAATTCGGGCATATATATAGTATAAAAAACTAGCATTTCTCCGTTATTTACAGTCAGAAGGCAGGTAGAGTACACATTATTTACAGTCGTTCTCTCTCCAGTGGTTCGGACTTTGGAAGGGTTGGAAGACGTTCTGGATTTGGTGAATTGACAGGTGCATTAATAACAAAAAAAGGTGAATATATATATATATATATATATATATATATATATATATATATATATATATCGTCCTTTGCTTCTTTTTTCTTTCTTTTGACCTCTTATCATATCTTTTTCTTCATATATATATATATATATATATATATATATAAAGAGGGAAAAAAAGAGGTAACAAAAGGTAAAAAGAAAAAGTATATATACACTTTTTTATCTTCTTTTGTTACCTCTCTTTTTTACCTTCTTTTTTCTTTCTTTTAACCCCTTTTTATACCTTTGTCTATCTGTATATATATCTATATATATATAGATATATATATAAAGATATATAAAGATATCTATCTATCTATCTATATATATATAGATATATATATAGATATGTAAAACCAAAGAGGAAAATGGTATAAAAAAAAGGTCAAAATGTATTATATATATATATATATATATATATATATATATATATATATATGTATATATATATATATATATATATATATATATATATATATATATATATAATCAATGAATTATTGAAGGATGTGATATAACAATGTAAAAAAAGGTAAAGTTAAGATATAAATGTAAAAAATAGAGATAGTGAGAGAGAGAGAGAAGGTATACAAGCATAAAAAGAAGTTAAAAAAGGAATAAAAAAAGGGGTATAAAGAAAAGAAAAGATATAAAGATATATATCTGGATATAACAGATAATCTTGGCAGAATGGCATGGTGACACAAATCAGAAGACAATAAAAATGACATCATATATATCTATGGATTAACCTATTGAATGGTAGGGTTAATGGCAGGTTGTGTTGGGTTCTCTGGGGGTAGAAGTGGCTCCTGTTGACACTTGTTGTGTTGGTCCAAAGTTCATGGTAGGTACCCATAGGTCCCCTTGTCCCAGCACTGATCAGTCCTTTAGCTGACCTCATCGGAGTCGCTGTAGTGGGAGTGGGGGGAGAACTCTCCATCGCTCCTGTGACCTCTTGGAGAAGGTTTGCTCTCCTCTCCTGAAGACTGGGCAGGTGGAGAAGAAGAAGGAGACTTGTGGCTGGAGTAGTTGATGGGGTCTAGGGGCAGAGGATAGTCCGCTGGGAACCTCCTTGCTTCCCCTCCATAGTTGGAGCAGGGTGGGGGATGTTCTGGGGGTACCTGGAGAAGGTCGGACAAGGCATTGATGTAGATCTGAGCCATCTGTAGGGTCTCATACTTGGAGAGTTTCTTGTCGTTGTTGAAGGAGGGGATGACATTCCGGAGCTGATCGAAGGCATGATTGAGTCCGTGCATCCTCCTCCTCTCCCGGGCATTGGCGGCAATCCGGCGTTGTTTCTGGACCCCATTGGGGGCTTTCCCTGGCTGGGATCTCTGGTGGCACATCTCCCCTCCGTCCTCCTCCTCCTCGTCCTCCTCACCCTCCTCATCGTCCTCCACCTGAAGCCCCTTCAGCTTCCACACCTTGTGCCTCCTCCCGGCGGCCTGGGACAGTAGGTAGTCTGGGGCGGAGGGTAGTGCGGGGCTGGAGAGCCAGGCTCGGGGGTCACTGGCGTCCAGTAGGTAAGGTTCGGTGGGCAGCTCCTCGCACCAGTCGGCGGCCAGTAAGCGGGACATGGCGACACTTGAGACACACACAGGTCGCGTGCACACTGCTCCTCTCCGGTGTCTGCGGGCGAGGCGCCCCTTTAAGGACGGCACGCGCCGCTCCCCCCCCCCCTCCTCCTCCCCCCTCTAGATCCAGGCCCCGCGCCTGTCGCGTGTCACCGCGACCAATGGCAGCCCGGGGTGTCGCGTGCTGTCAGCCAATAGGGAGTGCGCTGAAGTCAGTGTCGGTGTGAGTTGGGGAGTGAGAGGGTGGGGGTGATGATCGGTGTGCGGAGATCAGGGGATAAGAGGGACAGCCCAACCACAACATCAGCGGAGGGAGGCTCCGAGATCAGCACCGACCTACACTGTTCTAATAGGATATCTACCTCACTTATCATATAGGTGATGTGATCGGAACATCACCACTTCTTCTATGAGATCACCAGGACATCATCACTTGTTATATGAGATCACCAGGACATGATCACTTATTATATAGAATAACCAGGACATAATCACTTATTATATAGAATAACCAGGACATAATCACTTGTTATATGTGATCACCAGGACATGATCACTTGTTATATAGAATAACCAGGACATAATCACTTGTTATATGTGATCACCAGGACATGATCACTTATTATATAGAATAACCAGGACATAATCACTTGCTATATGAAATAACCAGGACATGATCACTTATTATATGAAATAACCAGAACATGATCACTATATGAAATAACCAGAACATGATCGCTTATTATTATGAGATGATTAGAACATGATCGCTTCTTGAGATGATCAGAACATGATCACTCATTATATGAGATGACCAGAATATGATCACTTATTATATGAGATGACTAGAGTATGATCACTTATATGAGATGACAAGAACATGATCACTTATTATATGAGATGACCAGAGCATGATCACTTATCATATGAGGTGACTAGAACCTGATCACTTATCATATGAGATGACTAGAAACTGATCACTTATTATATGAGATTACCAGAACATGACCACTTATTATATAAGATGGCTAGAACATAATCACTTATTACATGAGATGACCAGAACATGATCACTTATCATATGAGATGACCAGAACATGATCACTTATCATATGAGATGACCAAGACATGATCACTGAGATGACCAGACCATGATCACTTACTCATTTGAGATTAGCAAGACACGATCACTTATCATATGAGATGACCAGAACATTATCACTTATTATATAAGATGACCAGACCATCACTTATATGAGATTATGAAAACATGATCAATTAGTATATTAGATGACCTGAATATAATCTATTATATGAGATGATCAGAACATGACCATTTTAAACGTGCAGCAAATATCACATATCATTTGAGATGGGCAGAGCGTGTCGTATTATATGCAAATGGCATACTATTACATGAAATGACCAGAACATAATCAATGATTATATAAGATGACCAGAACATGATCACTTTTTATATTAGACTACCAGAATATGATCACGTTTTATATTAGACTACCAGAATACGATCTATTTATGGTATTGTCAGATCATGACCATTTATTATAGATGATCTGAACGTGATCATTTATTGTATGGGATGGTCGGAAGATGATCTCTTATTTGAAATAACTTTATGAGATGAATAAAACACAATACATGAGATGAGATGATCAGAACACGATTACTTATTAGTCAGAAAATAATCTAGTTTATGAGATGGACTGAACATGATCACTTGTAGTTGTAATATAACATTCGGCACATATCAAGTATTAACCAAAAACACGATCCCTTATTATTAGAGATGGTCAGAATATCATCTATTATTGAATTAAATGACCAGAAAAAAATCAATTATATAAGATGACCTGAAAATGATCTATTATTGCATGAGATAACCAAAAAATGACTTTTGTATGATGACCAAGGACAATATGAACAAAGTCGGTGATATGTTAGAGTTTTTTACTGCATGCAATGCTATGTTCTTGCAACTTGTTGCAACTATCTATCTATTCAACAACTACTATGCAATAAACACTATCTATCTATCTATCTATCTATCTATCTATCTATCTATCTATCTATCTATCTATCTATCTATCTATCTATCTATCTATCTATCTATCTATCTATCTATCTATCTATCTATCTGTTCACCTCTGGATTGTCAGCTCTGCGGGTGTAGCCCGATGTGGGTGTGCTGTGTGCTCTCCACGTGTGTGCCTTGCCTTGTGGTGAATTGATCTCAGCAGAGAGCCCGGGGCTATGGTAGCAGGTTCACTGAGCACCTTGTCAGCTGGGTGACAGCACATCTCTGGCTGTGGAGTCAGCCCGACTCATAGACAATAAGTGCGCTGCCTCTGGGGACAGGAGGGGTTAATGATATCATAGAACGACCGCCTGCTCTGGAATCACTGAAAACAACTGACACCCTCTGCTTTATTCCAACTGTCACCTTCTAATATAATAAAAGGAGTAGATGATCTCTGCGCTCTCTCCAATTATGTGCAAATCGAAATCTTCCATTTAAAATCCTGGCACACGATTGGCTGTTCAGTTTGCATTGTGCGCTATACAAGTATTTCATTCATTCATTCATTCATTCATTCAAACGGACTAGATCCTCACTTTATCCAATCTCCTCCAAGAAAATAAGTGGAATATATTAATAGAGTTACCACTTTTCCTACTTTCAGGGCGCAAAACAGAAATTCTGCAGCAGTTAGTTGCTAATTAGGGAGCACAGATTTAGATTTTTCAATTAAATTAATTAATTAATTAATTATCTCATTTATTTAAAGGGTGTGTGTGTGTGTGTGTGTGTGTGTGTGTGTGTGTGTGTGTGTGTGTGTGTGTGTGTGTGTGTGTGTGTGTGTGTGTGTGTGTGTGTGTGTGTGTGTGTGTGTGTGTGTGTGTGTGTGTGTGTGTGTGTGTGTGTGTGTGTGTGTGTGTGTGTTGGGACAGGGGGGGATTTAAAGTTGCTTAATGTAGGGTTCTATTCTATTTTTATTTTCACACAAGATTCACATAACTTTCACCTAAGGTTTTTATATTTTTGCAAAAATAATCCAACTTGAAAAATATCTGAATTTCGGGTAGAAGCTGGAGGAGCCACAGGTGAAAATATATAGACCACTTAGTGCTCTTTATATTTGTGTTGTTTTTTTTTTTTTTTTTTTTTTTTTACATTTTTGTGCATTACTTTGAAACTTATCTGAAAGCTGAATGAGCCTCAGGTGAAAATATATAGACCACTTGGTGCTCTTTATATTTGTGTTTTATTTTTTATTTTGTGCATTAATTTGAAACTTATCTGAAATCTGGGGGAGTCTCAGGTGAAAATATACAGACTCCTTGTGCTTTAGTGCTCTCTTATTATTTTTATTTTTTTTCTATTTTAACTTTTTTGTGCATTAATTTGAAACCTATCTAAGATTTAGGTGAAAGCTGGGGGAGTCTCAGGTGAAAATATTCATACATTAATCCCTTAGTGCTGTTTATATTTGTGCTTTTTTTTTTTTTTTACCTTTTTTGTGCATTCATTTGAAAAATATCTGCACTTCAGGTAAAAGCTGGGTGAGACTCAGATGAAAATATTCATACTTACTTACGACCCCTTATGCCCTGTACACACGGTCGGACATTCCAATGACAAAATCCATCTGATTATTTCCGACGTCAAAATCCGTCGCATTCTTTCCAACGACAAAATCCGTCTCATTCTTTCCAACGACAAAATCTGTCTCATTCTTTCCGGCGACAAAATCCGTCTCATTCTTTCCGGCGACAAAATCCGTCTCATTCTTTCTGGCGACAAAATCCGTCTCATTCTTTCCGACGACAAAATCCGTCTCATTCTTTCCGACGACAAAATCCGTCTCATTCTTTCCGACGACAAAATCCGTCTCATTCTTTCCGATGACAAAATCCGTCTCATTCTTTCCGACGACAAAATCCGTCTCATTCTTTCCGACGACAAAATCCGTCTCATTCTTTCCGACGACAAAATCCGTCTCATTCTTTCCGATGACAAAATCCGTCTCATTCTTTCCGATGACAAAATCCGTCTCATTCTTTCCGATGACAAAATCCGTCTCATTCTTTCTGACGACAAAATCCGTCTCATTCTTTCCAACGACAAAATCCGTCTCATTCTTTCCAACGACAAAATCTGTCTCATTCTTTCCGGCGACAAAATCCGTCTCATTCTTTCTGACGACAAAATCCATCTCATTCTTTCCGACGACAAAATCCGTCTCATTCTTTCCGACGACAAAATCCGTCTCATTCTTTCCAACGACAAAATCCGTCTCATTCTTTCCGACGACAAAATCCGTCTCATTCTTTCCAACGACAAAATCCGTCTCATTCTTTCCGACGACAAAATCCGTCTCATTCTTTCCAACGACAAAATCCGTCTCATTCTTTCCGACGACAAAATCCGTCTCATTCTTTCCGACGACAAAATCCGTTGGGTTTTTTTCCGACAGATTTTGGCCCAAACTTGTCTTGCATACACACGGTCGCACAAAGTTGTCAGAAAATCCCATCGTTCAGAACACGGTGACGCAAATAACGTACGACGGGACTATAAAGAGGCCAGTAGCCAATAGTTTTCGTCTCGTAATTTATTCTGAGCATGTGTGGCACTTTGTCCGTCGGAATTGTCTACTACACGATCGGAATTTAAGTGATCGGATTTTGTTGTCGGAAAATTTTAGATCCAGATCTCAAACTTTGTGTGTCGGAATTTCCGACAGAAAAAGTCAGATGGAGCCCACACATGATCGGAAGGCCCGACTGTGTGTACAGGGCATAAGTGCTCTTTATATTTGTGTGTTTTGTTTTTTTTGTTTTTGTTTTTTTACCTTTTTGTGCATTTATTGGTATACTTTCATTTTTTTATGCTGCCTGATTTTTTTTTTCTTTCAAAAAAGTAAAATAATGAGGCTGCAGAGGGATTGATTGTTTTTTTGGCCCAAGATTAGGTCAAGAATATTTGAATGATGCATCCAACAGCCATTTAAAGACCACCCCTAAAAGCATCCCTAAAAATCTCATAAAATAGCCCCTAAAAAAAAAGAAAAAGCTTGAACTTTAATTATGCCTTCTCCATTGATTCCAAATTATTTAGCTGAATTGGGGAAATTTTGGCAAAATTTCCTGAATTTTGACAAAATTTTGGCAAAATGAAACCATAAATTTGGCTCATCCCTCATGATGATTACACAACTCTGGCAATCATGGTCGGTATATTGTAAGGCTGTGGTTTGTTGGAGAGGAGATGTTGATGAGCTAATGAGTGGAGCAGCAGATGAGGATGAGAGATCCCCTGTGTGCTCAGGACAGGTCCCAGGACCATTGTCTGGTGCACTTAGGATAGTCAGGGTCAGGTCCTTTTCAATGGGAACCAATGGGAAGCGAGCCCCGGCTCAGCACCAGCTCATCCTCTGTGCAGCCAGCTTTGCAAGCTCCAGCAGTGTGCGTCCTGTGACTGTCTGCTCAGCTGGCAGGGGGTCGGAGTCATGGGTTTCCCCTCTGGCTCCTGTGTATTATTCACACACACCAAGCCACAGTCCACATTCACCCCTGGTTCACACCTATGCATTTTTAATGTTTTTTTTTTTGCATTTTGCAGATTTGTACTACAGTCTATTCAACATGGTTTCCTATGGAACACATTCAGTAGTGCAAATCTGCAAAATGCAGGTGTGAACCCGGGCCTTATTGTTGGTTCTCAGGAGAGCAAGATTGCGGCTAGCACTACGCAGCACTGCACAGAGCTCCATCAGTCCCTCTCCCTGCTCCACTGAGCTGGAAGAAAAGCCCCATCCCTCTCCATCATCATGGCTTCATTATTGTCCTAACCACAGCAGCCACGTCATAGTCATCATAATATCATTACTAAAGGATATCCTTATTCTCCAAAAATAATCCATACAACTCCACTACTTAAGGACTAAACCACACTAGCTTTGGTCTCTGATGAGCGACCCGTATTAGAATCGCTCTTCAGAGAGCAGCTGACAGCCAGTGAGGAGGCAGTTGTATCACTTTAACCACTTGAAATCCGTACTAGTGCGCCACAACTAAATCCATTGCTTGCAGGGTGCTTGCAAGGTGCCCCAGTTAACTTAAATGGGTTGCGTTCGATGGGAGCTAAGCCTGGTGAAAGCAACAGGGGGTATAATTACTGCCTCTGTGGCTAAAGGGTGTAGCAGCTAGGGAATGATAAAAACATGGCTCGGCTGCTGAGTAGCCCCTCCCTGCCAAAACGGCTAGTGTGAATGAGACCCAATGGCCCTGTACTGTATTTTTCATTAAGGCTCATTTACACTTGCACTTGGGGGCAATAAAAGCAGGAGGCTGAGCTGCTTTTTATTAAAATACATTCCTTAAGTAGCAAAGGAATCTGGATCGGGTCTTTTACATACGGTGGCATCAATGCTTTGCTTCCCCTGTTGCTTTTAGCGGGGGTGGGGCCCAGATCCCAGCCCCCTCATTTGAATGGGTCAGGGTACATTGTACCTGACCCATTCACCAAAAAAAGTAGTGTACTGTGACAAAAGACAATAGACAGTTTTTGACAAGTCCTTTATTAAAAATGTCTTCTTCCCCGATTTTTCCTCCTCTGGGCTTCTCCCACTTCTTCCTCATATGGGGGGGCGGGATCTGGGGGCCCCCTTGTTAAAGGGGGCTTCCAGATCGATAAGCCCCCCACCCGCGGACCCTGACAACCACGGGCAAGTGTTGTCGGGAACAGGCCCTTGGCACATGGGGCAAGGTGCTTTGGGGTGGGGGGGCACAGAGCCCCCCTGCCTCAAAGCACCCACCCCCCCATGTTGAGGGCATGTGGTTTGGTATGGTTCAGGAGGGGGCTGGTGGGCACTTGCTCACCCCCTCCCTTTCCTGACCTTTCAGTCTACATGCTCGGATTAAGGATCTGGTATGGATTTTGGAGGGAACCTATGCCATTTAAAAAAAATAATTGGCGTGGGGGGGTCCCCTCCAAATCCATACTAGACCCAATGGCCTGGTATGGACCTGGGGGGACCCAACTGTGTTTTTTTATGACAATTCTTTTTTTTTTTTTACATTCAGCTGTCAGCAGGGAAGCCCGATGACAGCTGATGACTCATCAGTTGTTAAGAAAGTTGGCCCTCTCCTTAGCAACCAGCTATATACAGTGTAAAATCAGGGTAAAAATGTGTGTCCAAAAATGCAGCAAGCATGCAAAAAGCACTGTAGAGATGCTGAAAAGTAACATGCATAGAAGCAGAGGCAAGAAAAAAACCTTCTGGTTTGTCTTTCTGATTGGAGCTTTCTGGAATTAAAAACGCAGTGTACAAACGCCCTATACGAGCGTTTTTTTTTCTGCCAAGGGAACTGGCATTTTTTTAAGCCCAGTGTGCATGGAGCCTGTGCAAGGGTATGATAATTGTAATTTCTCTGGCACAGGATTGGGTACTTGAAGAATATTACACAAATACAGCAGCTGCAATTTAGCATGGGCATTGGTGGGTTAGAATAAAGCCCATACATACTGTATGAGTATATATAACTGTTGTGGTAGGTTTGGCTCAGTAATTCATGACCCATTTGCCAGCTATTGGTGTACCCATACTATCATTGGATATAATCATTCTCTCCTTCTCTAACATTATAACATCTTATACAAGAAAAAACAAAAAACAAAAACAAAACAACAAAAAACAAACAAACAAAACCAAAAAACAAACAAAAACAAAGCAAAATAGAGCTGAAAACTCAAGAACACGTAAATGAATGAACCAAAACCAACAGTATTTTACAGAGTTTTAGTTTGATTGAAGGGATGGGACCTGGTTCTGTATATCTTCTACTTCACAACGTGTTCCCAAGTTACATAGAAATCTTCCTCCTGAAAAAAAGAACCCAACAGCTCTGCATCATTTAAAGAATATCTATCTATCTATGAAAAACGCAGTGTCTACTTCAGAACATATTCCAAATCCTATAAAAGAGTTGTGTGTACTCATCCCCCGTAAAATGAATTTAGCAACCAATGTAATCTATGATACCTATTATATATTTACTGACACCTTTCATAGTTACATACCATGAACTATGTATGTATGTATGTATGTATGTATGTATCCATCTATCTATCTATGAAATCTATTCATCATATCAGTACCTATTTATCTATCTATTTATGTACATATCTATGTATTGAGTATGTACACAGTATGAGTGTATGCATCTATCTAGCCCCTATCCGCTATCTATCTATCTATCTATCTATCTATCTATCTATCTATCTATCTATTCATCATATCAGTATCTATTTATCTATCTATTTATGTACCTATCTATTAAGTATGTACAGTATGTACAGTATGAATATATGCATATATCTATCTATCTATCTATCTATCTATCTATCTATCTATCTATCTATCTATCTTTTTATGTAAGGGGCAGATAGAACTTGACTTATAATTTATCAATTTCTATCTATTAGTTTATCTTTCTATCCATATGCAGCTAGAACTTGAATATAAGCTATATAATATCTAGCTGTTAGTCTATCTATCTATCTATCTATCTATCTATCTATCTATCTATCTATCTATCTATCTATCTATCTATCTATGTAATTGCAGATAGAACTTGACTTATAATGTATCAATTTCTATCTATTAGTTTATCTTCCTATTCCATTTCTATGTATGTATGTATGTATGTATGTATCCATCTATCTATGAAATCTATTAATCATATCAGTACCTATTTATCTATCTATTTATGTACATATCTATGTATTGAGTATGTACACAGTATGAATGTATGCATCTATCTAGCCCCTATCCTCTATCTATCTATCTATCTATCTATCTATCTATCTATCTATCTATCTATCTATCTATCTATCTATTCATAATATCAGTATCTATTTATCTATCTATTTATGAACCTATCTATCTATTAAGTATGTACAGTATGAATCTATCTATCTATCTATCTATCTATCTATCTATCTATCTATCTATCTATCTATCTATCTATCTATCTATCTATCTATCTATCTATCTATCTATCTATCTATCTATCTATCTATCTATCTATCTATCTCTGTATGTGTGTGTGTTGATCCATCCAGTGTCCATTCTAATCCCCAGATTCCCAGGACAGGCTGACTTGGTCACAGAAGAGGTGACCTTTCCACCTGTACAAACAAGTGTTGGAAATGGGAGACAGAGATTTGAGATAACAGTCCTCAGTGATACATTTCTATCAGACTGCTAACAAGTGCACACAGGCAGGTTAAGCAGCGTTAGGTCTGTGACTCTCACAATTCTCCTTTGTTACCTCTGGATTCCCAAGGAAGTCCCTACAGATCCCCAAAGAAAGTAATCTCTGTAATCTACCATTGATAGCCCTGATTAACATTTGGAGTTGAAAGTTTGATCTTTCCCCTTCCATAATAGTTATGTTGTTAAATCTTTCATTTGTGTTCTTCAACCTGCCTTGTTTGGCCATTTCACCTGTAATCGGATTTCCAGGCCGTTTTCAGCGTGCATGAAAGGCAGTTCTGTTCAGCACTGTACCTTTGTTTCTCTTCTCATACATGTGTGCAGGAGGAGGACAGACAGACAGCAAGATGGGGAGCTGGCCTAGATGTGGGAGCACTTCACTGACATCCCTCAATACCTAATAATGACAACATCAACAACAACAATCATAATAATACTACTAATAATATGCAATAAGAACACTTTCCATGCTCGGGAAATACGAAATCATATCTAGGTATAGAGAATAAAAGCCGGCGTTAATAAGAGAAAGCAAGACACACACAATGATTTATTTATCAAAGAAATAAAGGATTTTCACTTTGCTTTTAAATAAGATTATGCTGCATTCACTTCAATCACCCAAAACCTTTGCAGACAAAAAAAAAAAAAAACATATTTTTTTTCCTTAAATTTTTCTATCGTGCAAATAATTTGGCATTTAGTGTGTTGAGTGGGGTAGATCATAGGGCATTTTGAGGGGTAAAGGAAATTATAAAGGGGATAAGGGGTGTGTCCATGTAGGGAATTCATCCACAGCTCTCTTTTCTCCCTCCCTCCATCTCTCTCTCCCTCCTTTCTCCTTATCTTCCTCCCTCCCTGTCCTTCCTTTTCCTCCCCTCTTCTGTCCTCTGTTTTTCTTCCTTTTCTCCTGCTCTCCCTCTATTTTTCTCACTCCCCACCCCCCTTTCTTATTCTCCACCTCTTTTCTCTCTCTCTTTTCTCACTCCTTCTCTCTCCCCCTTCCTCTCTCTCCCACTCTACCCCCTTCTCTGTATTTCTCTCACCTCCCTCCTCTCCCCCTGCTTCTCTCTGCCACTCCATCCCCCTTCTCTATATTTCTCTCACCTCCCTCCTCTTCCACTTTATCCCCCTTGTCTATATTATTCTCTCTCTCTCACACCCTAGCTCCCCCTCTCCCCTATCCTTTCCCTTCCTCTACCCCCCTCCCACTTTCTCACCCTCTACCTCTATTTCTTTTTCTACCCCTCCCTCTCTTTCACTATTATCCCCTCTCCCCCACACTTTTTTTTATCTCATTAGCCCCTTTCTCTCTCCCTCTCTCTCTATACACACACACACACACACACACACACACACACACCTCTCTTCTTTCTCATCCCCCACTCTTTTCTCACTCTCCCCCCTTTTTCTTTCTCTAGCTCTTCTCTCTCTCTCTATATATATAGATATCTCCCTTCCTCTGATACACTCTCTCTCTCTTTCTTCCTCTCCCCCCCCCACACCTCTTTCTCCCTCCCACCCCCTTTTCTCTCCCCTCTTTCTCTCTTCCTCTCTTTCCTCTCCCCAACCCATTTATCTCTCTCTCTCTACACCTCTGTCTCGCCCCCACTATTTATCTCTCCCTCCCCCTTTTTCTTTCTCTCTCTCTCTCTATATACACCTCTCTTCTGTCTTGCCCACCACTCTTTTTTTTCTCTCTCTCTCTTCCCCCTTTCTCTCTCTATACACCTCTCTTCTGTCTCATACCCCACTCTTTTTTTCTCTCTCTCCCCCTTTTTCTTTCTCTCTCTCTCTCTATACACCTCTCTTCTGTCTCTTCCCCCACTCTTTTTTTCGCTCCCCCCCCCCTTTTTCTTTCTCTCTCTCTCTATACACCTCTCTTCTGTCTTGTCTCCCACTCTTTTCTCTCTCTCTCTCTCTCTCTCTCTCTCTCTCTCTCTCTCTCCCCTCTCTCTCTCTCTCTCTCTCTCTCTCTATACACCTCTCTTCTGTCTTGTACCCCACTCTTTTTTCTCTCTCTCTCCTCCCTTTTTCTTTCTCTCTCTATACACCTCTCTTCTGTCTTGTCCCCCACTCTTTTTTCTCTCTCCCCCCTTTTTCTTTCTCTCTCTCTCTATACACCTCTCTTCTGCCTCATACCCCACTCTTTTTTTCTCTCCCCCCCCCCTTTTTCTTTCTCTCTCTCTCTCTATACACCTCTCTTTTGTCTTGTCCCCCACTCTTTTTTCTCTCTCTCTCTCCTCCCTTTTTCTTTCTCTCTCTATACACCTCTCTTCTGTCTTGTCCCCCACTCTTTTTTCTCTCTCCCCCCCTTTTTCTCTCTCTCTCTATACACCTCTCTTCTGTCTCCTCCCCCACTCTTTTTTCTCTCTCCCCGCTTTTCTCTCTCTCTCTCTATATACACCTCTCTTCTGTCTCGTCCCCCACTCTTTTTTCTTTCTCCCCCTTTTTCTTTCTCTCTCTCTCTCTATACACCTCTCTTTTTTATCACTCCCCCTTTTTCTTTCTCTCTCTCTATACACCTCTCTTCTGTCTTGTCCCCCGCTCTTTTTTTTCTCTCTCTCCCCTTTTTCTTTCTCTCTCTCTGTACACCTCTCTTCTGTCTCCTCCCCCACTCTTTTTTCTCTCTCTCCCCCCTTTTTCTTTTTCTCTCTCTCTATACACCTCTCTTCTGTCTCGTCCCCCACTCTTTTTTCTCTCTCCCCTCTTTTTTCTCTCTCTCTCTATATACACCTCTCTTCTGTCTGGTCCCCCACTCTTTTTTTTCTCTCTCTCCCCCTTTTTCTTTCTCTCTCTCTGTACACCTCTCTTCTGTCTCCTCCCCCACTCTTTTTTCTCTCTCTCCCCCCTTTTTCTTTCTCTCTCTCTATATACACCTCTCTTCTGTCTCGTCCCACACTCTTTTTTCTCTCTCCTCCCTTTTTCTTTCTCTCTCTCTCTATACACCTCTCTTCTGCCTCATACCCCACTCTTTTTTTCTCTCTCTCCCCCCCTTTTTCTTTCTCTCTCTCTCTCTATACACCTCTCTTTTGTCTTGTCCCCCACTCTTTTTTCTCTCTCTCTCTCCTCCCTTTTTCTTTCTCTCTCTATACACCTCTCTTCTGTCTTGTCCCCCACTCTTTTTTCTCTCTCCCCCCCTTTTTCTCTCTCTCTCTATACACCTCTCTTCTGTCTCCTCCCCCACTCTTTTTTCTCTCTCCCCGCTTTTTTCTCTCTCTCTCTATATACACCTCTCTTCTGTCTCGTCCCCCACTCTTTTTTCTTTCTCCCCCTTTTTCTTTCTCTCTCTCTCTATACACCTCTCTTTTTTATCACTCCCCCCTTTTTCTTTCTCTCTCTCTATACACCTCTCTTCTGTCTTGTCCCCCGCTCTTTTTTTTCTCTCTCTCCCCTTTTTCTTTCTCTCTCTCTGTACACCTCTCTTCTGTCTCCTCCCCCACTCTTTTTTCTCTCTCTCCCCCCTTTTTCTTTTTCTCTCTCTCTATACACCTCTCTTCTGTCTCGTCCCCCACTCTTTTTTCTCTCTCTCCCCCTTTTTCTTTCTCTCTCTCTCTATACACCTCTCTTCTGTCTCATACCCCACTCTTTTTTTCTCTCTCTCCCCCTTTTTCTTTCTCTCTCTCTCTCTATACACCTCTCTTTTGTCTTGTCCCCCACTCTTAATTCTCTTTCTCTCCTCCCTTTTCTCTCTCTCTCTATACACCTCTCTTCTGTCTTGTCCCCCACTCTTTTTTTCTCTCTCTCCTCCTTTTTCTTTCTCTCTCTCTCTCTATGCCTCTCTTCTGTCTCGTCCCCCACTCTTTTTTCTCTCTCTCCCCCCTTTTTCTTTCTCTCTCTCTCTACGCCTCTCTTCTGTCTCGTCCCCCACTCTTTTTTATCTCTCTCCCCCCATTTTTCTTTCTCTCTCTCTCTCTCTCTCTCTCTCTATATCTCCCTTCCTCTGATTCGCTCTCTTGCTCTCTTCTCTCCCCTCCTTTTCTCTCTCTCCCACAACCTTTTAATCCCCCCCGTCACTTAAACCAAGGTTTTTTTAAATTGCAACAGCATAACATAATATGCAAAATATGACATTTATAGGTCTCTCCTGGCATTAAGACAATAAGTACTTCCTTTTAAGAAAATTAAAGGCTGAAGTCCTTATTTGCTAAAGTCATAAATTGATTTACTGGTCCGTGTATCTCTGGGGTGGGACAGGGATACTGCTCCCATATTTATTTACAGGGTCAGGTGAACAGAGATTAGGAAAATTAGTTTAATTGTTTTTATAGTGTCATTTTGTGTTGTAAAATTTCTCTAATTTATTTTTGTTAACCCCTACCTGCCAACCATATGCATATATGTAACAGCATGGACTGGGTCTTTACACTGTATGCCATATACAGTATCTCACAAAAGTGAGTACACCCCTCACATTTTTGTAAACATTTTATTATATCTTTTCATGTGACAAAATTACAAAAATAGAAATATAAAGTTTATTCAAAAATTCATTGTAGAAGCACACATCATGTTTAGTGAAATACAGAATAACAATTGATTAACTGCTTCTGCCCCAGAAGATTTTACCCCCTCCTAACCAGAGCACTTTTTACAATTTGGCACTGTGTTGCTTTAACTGACAATTGTGTGGTCAATCGATGCTGTACCCAAATGAAATTTACGTCCTTTTTTTCCCACAAATAGAGCTTTCTTTTGGTGGTATTTGATCACCTCTGAGGTTTTTATTTTTTGTGCTATAAACAAAAAAAGAGTGAAAATTGTGAAAAAAAATAATATTTTTTACTTTTTGCTATAATAAATATCCCCCAAATTTAAAAAACAAAAAACAAAAAATAATTTAGGCCAATATACATTCTTCTAGATATTTTTGGTAAAAAAAAATCGCAATAAGCATATATTGATTGGTTTGAGCAAAAGTTATCGCAACTACAAACTATGGGAAAGATTTATGGCATTTTTAAGGCATTTTTATTATTTATTTCTTTTTTAATGGTTATTTGTTATTAGTAATGGTGGTGATTTGTGATTTTTATCAGTATTGTGACATTGCGACGGACACATCGGAAACTTTTGACACATTTTTGGGACCATTGACATTTATACAGTGATCTGTGCTATAAAAATGCACTGATTACTGTGTAAATGACACTGGTAGGGAAGGGGTTAACACTAGGGGGTGATCAAGGGGTTAATTGTGTGTTTCCCCCAGCGTGGTCTAACTGTATGGGGATGGAACTGAGTAGTAGAGGAGACATATCGCTGTTCCTACATAGTAGGAACAAACAAAATGTCTCCACTCCTCTGACAGCACAGTGATTTGTGTGTTTACACACACAAATCCTCGTGCTGGTGCTCATGCACGCGATCCAATGTGGCCAGCCATGATCGCGACCGCCGACCATGCGCATCGGGTCCCCCGCTGTGCAGTGGGAGTGTGTGCGCCCCTCCAGCATCATGCATGTGCCCTCTGGTGGCTCTCGAAGCAAACCAGTACCTGTACAGGGTTTTGCGCAGGGGAGCCATTCTGGCCCCCGTATATGTATGCGAGCCAGTCGGGAAACAGTTAATGAACATAATTAAGAGCTGACATATGGCACATGATTATTCATAAGAAACCAATACATGGTACAATAAAATGAACGAATGCATGATAGATATAAAATGTAGGGATCAGACTGTCTTGACATATAGTAACTTTACGTGTTTCGTGGCTCATGTCCACTCATCAGGAGTATGTTGCCAAAATTATCTGTGAATATAAGTAATAGATAAAAGATGTGTAGGGGTAAAAATCCCTATATGGGAAAAGTTACATTGTATCGCTTCTCCTCCTTAGAAAGGAAGTCTGTTAAAACAAAATGTTTGTAAAGAGCTTCCACGTGGAAGGTCAAAATCACTGTAGTAGCCACCACTAGTATGTAATCGCTGATAGATTTCAGGTCCCATGCTGAGCACAGCTGAACACAGGAGGCTGCTGGCTCAGCATGGTCTTCATTCAGAGAACACTTTGCATTTTCTCAATGAATGCAAAGTTTTCTATGATTGGATGAGGTAGAGATTGTGACATCACAGCTTTGCCTCTCCACTTTGTCCATTCAGAAATTGCTTTGCATTCATTTAGAAAATATAAAGTGTTCTCTGAATGGCTTCCATGCAGAGCAAGCAACTCTCAGTGTTCACTTCACTGAGAGCACACTCCTGCCGGTGTTCTGCCGAGAACTGTCCCCCCATCGGATAGTGTCCACCCTGTACTGCGCAGGCGCAGTGTTTGCGCAGTATGGAAGACAAGGAGATGCCGAAAATCTCCGTAGATGAACGGGTGCCTGCGCACTTAATAATACCTTGTGCCCTGAGTCCAGGTTCAAGCCCCACCATGCAAGGGGACATACGGAAGATGATGTTAAACAGCACTTAGTAGGAGGGCCCCTTGCAGGCTTTGGGCACGGTTTAGCTTTGCTCTGCAATTTTTTATTCTAATTCTATGTCCACTTGGATGGTGGTGCTTGAACCTGGACCTGAACTTTCAGAGACCTTCTGCGTCTCCTTGTCCTTCATACTGCGCAAGCGCAGTACAGGGCAGACACTATCCGATGGGGGACAGTATTTCACAAGACACCAGATTTTAACCAAATCTGGGCGTGGTTCATCATTTTGGACTAGCCAATTTGTATATGTGAGAACTAGGAACTGTGCCTGGGATCAGTTAAGCATACCGTGCCTGGGACCACTTGGAAGAGGTCTGGAATGGTTTATGTCAATGTGTGCGTTGGAACACAGAAATCTCCATAGAAGTCTATGACCTGCAGATCACTGATCACTGGGTTGGTTGCATAACTATGCCTGGGTACACTTCCATTTAGTCAAGAACCAGTATAGACTAGAGGAGGAGTGGGGGGGAGAGGACAATCAATCTCAGGGATAGTTCAGTTAAAACAATCCCAGTATAAATGCACCCTAAGCAGCAGTGCAGCCTCTCGGCACAGGACCCGGAAGCTTGCAGTGTCTACTACAGTGAGTTGCACCTTCCATGGGGATCCCACAGGTATGGCACATACTTACTTACATTGGTCTAACCGTAAATTACCATACCAAAAATCGAGCCTTATCACATACATACCAGAATTCAATATTTCCTTTATGGAGACTATGTGGAATAATCGCAGTTAGTGGTGATGACCCCCTAGTTTGTTATATTAGACCACCTGCCGCCCACGTGTAACACTACAATTCCCAGCAAAATCTCCACCTGTGATGAAGCCAATGAATGAATAATCATTCCAGTCTTCTTTTACAAAGGCAGAACGCTCGGACTGCTGATCGTGCTTTGTGAGGTCCAGTGACATGTATTTGTAAGGCTGATAACAAAATAACACTGCTGAAAGACATCATTAGCATGACATAAACAACCAGTTAGCAAAATAGGCGATCAGTTGTGGGGACACACAGCGAGCTATGTGATTACAGGAGGCACCGTTCCACTGGAAGCATGTCTGTGCCTTCATCCAGAGCATCATCTGACACTGCTAACTACTAATCACACATCATTTCCTCCACCGCTGTGATGACTGATAGGGAGAGGGGAGGGGGAGCTGACTGAAGACACACTTTGTTCTATCCTACTTCTTTATACATGTGTCCATCAGTGTAAAAACTCAATACCCTATACTAGATCTCTACACACAATCACTATTTCATCTGCTCTTCCTCCCTATCTTCTCCATATGGTGATGTATAACCTTATTCATAATCCTATAGCTGCCAACCTTCAATACTTGAAGTTACAGTCTCCCCTTTTTGAAACAAAACCTTCTATCTGTCTCTTGATTATAAATGCAGGCAGTCCCCGAGTTACGAACATTCGACATACATACAATTCATACTTATGAACGGAGGCATTGTGATGTCCTTTCTGGCCGCTTTCGCTCCATGGTGGTCCTGGAAACCATAGGATGGCCATCTTGTTGTTCACTGCATGCTGCCACCTACTGTCCGGGGGCCTGTCAGTAATCCCACATCACTGCATGGCCAGGAGCAGCTCTAACTTGTGGAACTGGTGAGATACGGTTTATTATAACAATCCTGGCTCCGTATGTTGCCCGCCGGGCTGGAAGAACTTTTGCATTGCGGGTACTGTCTGAGGCCATTACTCTGTGCCCACTACTATTGGGTGTATGCCATAGGCATGCGCACAGGGTGTGCCGGGTGTGTCTGGGCACACCCTAATCATCCCATGCAGTGCTAATTCCCCCCACTTCCTGGCGCCCACCTGTCTCCTCCCTGCAGTGCTGCCAGCATCCCTCCTCACCTGTCCCACCAGCTACTGCGGGGATGTTTCAGGATGGAGAGCGTGGGATTCATTTGGTAAATATTTAATTTACCCCTTACTTTTCTGGATGAACACAGTGAGTGATCTGTAGCAATCGCTCCTGTGTTTATTCTTAACTGAAGCAGTTTGTTTGTGAGACATCAGGTGTCTGTTTGGACACCTGATGAAAAAAAAAAAAAAAGTTTTTGAAAAATAATTACAAAAATCAAATGGTAAAAAAATTATAAAATAACACAAAAATAAAATTGTAAAAAATAAAATAAAAATCTTCTGACGCTGCCTGCTACCCTAGTAGCACCAATCTCTGCTCTGCTAACACATTCCACAGCTCTGCTGATATACACACATGTGCATTGGTGCTCTGGCGTGCACATCCTAATACATCAGGCTGGTGCATGCCCTAGTTTCTACTTGTAACTTACTTTACTGTATATAGTTGGCCAATAAAGCCTTTTTTTTGTAATTTATGCTTCTTGGTCCTGAATTTAAATATACTTCTGGGTTTCTTTTAGCCCAGATGTGTTTGTTAACCACTTAAGCCCCGGACCAATTTGCAGCCAAAGGACCAGGCCCCTTTTCGCGAGTCGGCACTGCGTCGCTTTAACTGACAATTGCGCGGTCGTGCTATGTGGCTCCCAAACAAAATTTGGTGTCCTCTTTTTCCCACAAATAGAGCTCTCTTTTGGTGGTATTTGATCACCTCTGCGGTTTTTATTTTTTGTGCTATAAACAAAAATAGAGCAACAATTTTGAAAAAAAATTCAATATTTTTCACTTTTTGCTATAATAAATACCCCCAAAAAATATATAAAAAACATTTTTTTCCTCAGTTTAGCACGATACATATTCTTCTACGTATTTTTGGTAAGTTTATTTAAATGCACTGATTCCTGTGTAAATGACACTGGCAGTGAAGGAGTTAACCACTAGGGGGCGGGTAGGGGTTAAGTGTGTGTGGTTTTTTTCTTAACTGTAGGGGGCGTGGCTTAGCATCTGACGTTACTGATCGTCTTTCCCTATAACAGGGAACAGACAATCAGTGACAGGCTCAGTAGGAAGCACGAGGAGAGGTTTGTTTACACAGACCTCTCCTCGTTCTTCAGCTCTGTGACCCGATCGCGAGGCACCATCGGCGATCCGGTCCGCTGGTCCCGCGGCCACGGTGACTGAGCTCAGGATCGGGTCGGGAGCATGCCGCTGGCGGTGCGCTCGCAATCCATGGCTGGGCACTTAAAGAGCAACGTACCTGTACATGCTTGTGCTCAGCCGTGCCATTCTGCCGACGTATATGTGCAGGAGGCGGTCCTTAAGCGGTTAAGACAAACATCAGTCCAAATTGCATTTTAAAGTAGAACTCCATGCAAATTGTATTTTTGTTTTGTTTTGGCTAGTATGGTGTGGGGATAGAGCCATTGTGAGGTTTTACTGTTGTCTGTATCCTCATTAGAAAGATTTCCTCTCACTTCTTGGCCCTGGGACAACAGGAAGTGAGAGAAAATCTAACCCTAGGAAGGAAAATTCACTCCTGTAAGAGATATCATGGGAAAAAGATGTCTCCACCGAAGCTTTATCACCAACCCCTGTTTCCACAACAACCCAACATTTTCAAAATCCAATTTTCACAGGGACAGAAATATTCTGAACAGGGACACAGACAGTGAAACAAATGTTAAAGGGGTGTTACCCTTCTCTATGCTATCCAAAACTTAAGGATCATTTTTTTGGTTGGAGTTACACTTAAAAAATGTACCTGTTCCAACTTACATACAAATTCAGCTTAAGAACAAACCTACAGAACCTTCTTGTTTGTAACATGGGGACTGCCTGTAAAGGAAAAACTTTTTTATTCTACTTTTGCACAAAGTGGAGAGGGATTAGACGACCTGTCAATTTTTTTTCTGTCTGTGCCGCCAGTAGGGAGATTTACCCTCTCTATTTGTTCTGTTTACCATTGTCACCAAGAGTGACGAAAAATCACAAATTTGGGGTTGTCACCAGAACAGGAATCTATGATAGGCAGTGCATGTCCCGGAATTGGACAAAGAAACCGTACCAGGAGGTGGGACTTTATGTGACGGCGGCACCCGGCAATTACAAATTAAAGCTGACACAGCAAGTGACACTGGCCTGGCACCTGCCAGTGTGTGGCACCCCGGGCGGACCTTCCCCCTCTCCCTCAGCACCTGCCCTGGTCACTCTAGAGACTCGTGGCTATAGGCCCCAGGTTCGGAGCTATAGCCCCAGAAGCCCCCCTAGCAACACCACTGGACACAACAAGTTTTGGTGACCCTTACTTTGGACTTTCTGTTTTAGTTACCCTACATGTTCCTCTTTTAGGTCTGCTGTACAGATCTCTTTACATGAAGGTACTATTTAATTGCCAAAAGTGTTTATGTTGTATTAAACATTAATATCCCTTCCTATTAAAACATTAATATCCTTTATTATTAATTGGTTAAATCCTATGCTAGTGTAAGGCCTCATTCAGATGGGTCAATGAGGGCAAATAGGCAACTAAACACCGCCAACCAACTGGATGATTAGTTGTGACCTGAAACCTCAGCCTTTGGCGCAAACTGTCTGCATCCATGGTCAGTCAGAGCCCTTAAATGAGCAGTTACATTGAACAGTGGCGGTGCCGGCCATTCATTAGTACAAATCTGACTGAGCTGTTGTTGGTTACAGCTATTTGCTCACATAAGGGTTGATTTATTAGTGACAAACTAGTGAGGGGCTGCTCACTTTGCAAAGGAATTTTCCACAGAGCTTAGTGAATGAAGTAAAACTCTGCTGACTTCCAACATCCAATCATGTCTAAGCAAAATACATCTTTGTTTTTACTCTCCTTGCACATGATTAGGTATTCGTTGCAAAGTGAATTATCACCACATAAACTACGCTAGGGGGAAAGCTTTTTTTCTCATAGTAAATGAACCACAAAGTGTGCATTGAGCTGAAGTCTCTCTGTTGCAGATTCTTGCACTGGAGAAGCTAATCACCCTCCTGCATAGTAATAATTTAATGGTAATAACAGCTCTAATGAGCTTAATTAAAAAGGATTAGAGTGGACCTAGCATTATATAATAATACACTGTATATTTATAACTAATGCTTGTAATGCTTACACGTATTTATTACTATACACAACAATTAAACCCTTGAAATTATTTTCAGGTTTTAAGGAACCCCTCCTTAAACCAATACAATGGAGACAATGTTAAAAATGCCCCTTACATTTGTGGCCAAGAATACCCTCTGTACAGTGGTGGTAAGAATGCACCTCTTGTAGATAGCTAAAACAATCATTGGTGTAACTCTTTGGACAATATTGGTGGTCAGTCAGCCACAGCTTGTGCAACCTTTGACAACCTCTGGAGGAACCTTAGAATTCCACAGAACCCTGGTTGAAAGTGGCTGTTTTAGACAAAGTTTTAAGAGAAAGATTTTTAGGGTAGTTTTTCTCAAATAAAACTAAATGCCACAGTCTGGTGGTGGGATTTTGCCATAGCATACTTGCACGTTGTGTGACCCTATTCTTTCCGCTTTCATGAATTTTTTATGTCTTGTATTAAACTGCATGAGGTTATCATTTTTCTGTAGTATGCTGACCTCTAGTGGCTGTTTGGGCCAGTAAAACTTGTTTACTAATGTGATTTTGGTATCTTCCTTTGTCCTTCCCTGCTGTTTAGTGCTAGTTAGTTTAGTTCTAGCTTGACCTTTCTCATTCACTGAAAAATCATCCTCTGTACTGCAATTATATTAAGTAAAATTAAGTTGGATTCAATTTTGGTATCTTGTTAAAGAGTTAAGCTGCCTGTGGACAGTGACAAGTTGGCAGGTGTTTAGACAAACTGGGTCTAAGGGGGTATGTCAATGCATAAAGTGACATTTGAAACAAAACATACAAATAAAAACTTACCGCCTTCAGTGGTGACAGGTACATTTGTCAGTCAACGCTCCATTGTCAACATCTATCTTGGTACTTCTTCCAACCCTTATGATGCTCCTCTTCAACCATTGAATAGCCACAGATGATGTAGATTCTGTTTTTGTGCACTGGAGTTACATTGTCCTCATAACCTGGCTTTACTTTCAGCAAGCTGAAATTGAGCTATGATGTATATTGCCCAGCACTTGTGCCAAACAACTGTAGCTCCAAGTAAATTATTATAGCAAAACTTTAATTCCAAATTAAAAGAATAATATCACATCCTCCTTTCTCCGTTCCTAGCATTTTAATCCCTGCAGTAATCTCTAGGTTCCCAAACAGTCCACATATACGGTCATACATAGCTTTTACCTTGAGCTTAGATCTCTAAAGTGGACCACATCATAGACTGCTAAGCTAGTTGATTTTGGCTGGTTTAATTTTCCCACAATCCACTGCTTGCCAGTCAGGCGATCCAACTGAAAATAGTGTCAAATTGCAAGTACCCAGTATGATTGCCAATCCTCAATTAATTTTCTAATGGCCATGGAAGCCCCTAGATCCACACCTTGCATGAGGTTAAAACGTCTACCATACTGAGAAGAAATACCGAGAAGTCACACCTACCCCAACGTTAAGGTACACCTACACCATGCATCAATCCTAAAGTGCACATGTACATAGATATTTACAATGCTTTCATTACTGATATTGTGATTTGTGTGAAGCTCTTCTTGAAGATGTCCCAACATCATGAATCTTTATCTGCATTGTAGCATAGGACAAAAAAATTGTCATTAGAACCACTTAGGTATTGAGGTGTTTATGTGCCATCTGCTTAGCATGGAGTTAACTTTTAAGGTTGTCCTGTAATATGTAACATCCTTACTATTGACCAGGAGGACCTAATGGGAATGCCAAGCTTATTTTCAAGGAGAGTTTACTGTTGATCTGGGGAAGTTATTCCTTACACTTGTGAAAAGTTTGCCTTATAGGCCATAATAGCACAAGTGGTGGGCACATCTATCCCATAATTCTCTTTACTAGTAAATAAAGGGTGATCCCCACCAATTTCCTGTCTCTTCTGATTGCTTATCCCAAAATGCCAATACTGGTAAAGGGTCACAAGGACCTAGGTATGGATAAAAAAAAGAGCAAATCCCTTTAAACTATTAATTTTAGATCTATCTGATCCAGAATGATCCCAGTTAGGTGCTTATCACTAGTTTAAATACATTTGTGATTTTATTGCAAAATGTGTTCTAAAAAATGCTGACTAATTCCACTACTGGAATTATATTTACAGAAAGTTTTTATAAAAAAAATATATTAATTTCTGTACTTTTTTAGCATTTTTCAATTCAGTACTTCCAATCATTTTAAACGCGATCTAAAAAATACATTATGACAACTTGGATGGTGATCTTAACAGCATAAAAATGCTTACATTTAAAATAAAATTCGAATTTTAGTTACATTTCACTGAGATATTTAAACTTCATGACAGTTCTGTAGTAGTATATGTGGTTTTATGCTCAAAGACTCAGTGGTAAGTGAAACTTTGAAATACTTAAGACTAATTATCCAGTGTTAAGTTAGCGTAGCTGGTGTTCATCTATTTAAGTGAACTTGTGTCTGTATGTGTACAGTGTCAATGTCAAAGGCAAAGAACCGTTTGTGTCAAGACAGGATTTAGCTTCACCCTCTCACAATAAGATAAATGTAAGTGCTAAAGGACTCCTGGGGTTGACTGGACTCATTTAGTATTCAATGCTGTCCAGGCTTTTCTCTTCTCTCCCTCTCCGCCTGTCTTTGTATGATCATGCCTACTCGAGTTTCTTTTTTCTTTTGTAGGACTGGGGTCTTTTGATGTGATTCAAGGCACGCCCTGGTGCAAAGAGAACTTCCCGGGAATCGGAAACATAACCGCACAGCTCAGGAACACAGCTACTGTACAATGGCAATGAGAATGCTGTTAAAAGCCATTCAAATTGATATGTCCCCTATGCACCCTCCTGGCCTGAAAAGCATCTGACTCTATCCAAGCCCTAAAGATTTCCAGAGACAAATGCAAATACAACATAACAGGAGAGAATGCATAAACCATAAGGTAGAGGACAATAGTGAGTGGCCTAATAATGGGTACAATGAATTAAAAGATAGTTAGGCAACATTTTATAAAGACAGTTCTAGTCTTTGAGTTTGGCAATGAGAAACCGTGAATTTTACTTATTTACTTATGAAACAAAAGCTGAGGTTAAGATTTCTTATGGAGCGTGTGCCTACCAGTAGGGAGGAGGGAAGCCACTTCATTGATGTTATGCTCACAAAAAAGAGTTCCGCCCTTGGACACCCACCATGTTTGACAGAATTTTAATGAAGGCTGGAGGTCTGAGTATTCAGGGGGTTTAACTTTTTTTAACCTGGGCAACTAGGTTCTTTAGAAGCTGTTGATTTGATAGGGCTTCAAAGCCTGGGGCTGCATCATGCCAAAATAAGGCAAGCATTATTTTAGATGGTCTCCAACAACTCATAATTGGGGATGAGGGTCAGATTCACCTCAACCTTGGTTTTTCGATGAATAATGTGGGTTTGAAATCCACAGTGATGACCAATGTTTGTGTTGGGTCCAGAGTAATGCACATCCTAACTGGTATAATTATAGTATAGTTTTTTCTTAAAAAAGTGAGGTTGTCTGCCAAAGGAGAGTTAGATGGCCATTAGTATAACTGTGGATTGGCGCTTTTTTTTTTTTTGCTAAAAAGTAGGATTCACTAGTTAGGTGATTGATATAGGAAAAATATTGTTCTAATTATTGAGCTTAGAAGGATAATTCCTTAATAAAAAATGGTAATTTGGCTCATGGCATATTGATTTTATAATTTTGCTTTCTTTTAGTTCAACAGTATAAGAATAGTTTGACCTTGACGGAAAATTGTGGGAAAAATACATGTGCAACATGTTAGCAAATCCCTTAACTTGTAAATGAAAAAAGAAAGTGCTCTTTATTTGATTTGCTAAAGCTGGAGGGTGCAATATCTGGTGCAGCTCTGCATGGAAACCAATCAGCTTCCAGTTTTGTTTTGTTTTTTGCCAAAGCTTAATTGAACAAGCTAAGGTTAGAAGATGATTGGCTACCATGCACAACTGCACCAGATTTCTAACTCTCCAGTTTTAGTAAACCAGCCCCGCTGCCTTGTCTGATGCTGATTTATCATCAATCATATGAGTTTCTTAGGCCTATGTATGTCTCTACTCTTGCAAAAAAATAAAAATAAAATAAACTTGTTTTTTTTGGGTTTTTTCTAATATCTAAGGAAAATAATAGACATAAATCTACCAAAATGTCAAATTACCCTGCATTAGTTAATCCTCCCCTAGTCTTTCTTACTCAGATTACCTTTTGACTGATCTCTAACTTGTATGGAACATGATTTAGTGTCAGTTGCTGTGCCTGCATTCACACGCATGACAAAGTAACTACCCTATTTCATTACCACCATTTATAAACTGAGCAGACACATTCATTATGCAAATGACTTGTGGTGAATGCAAGTCAAGCAAATAGATGGGGCACAAATAAAGAAGAAATAATTAGCTTTACTTGGGGTTATCAATACAGCACAGAGCATGTGTGGTACACCTGAGCCAATGAAATCTAAACAACCCAAATGAAAATGTAGATTCTAGGAATTACAGGTGCTAAAGAAACAAAATGACTAAAACAATGGCAGCTTTGTGGTTAATATATCACTTTTGTACCATGAAAGACAAAAATATAAAATGCCATTAGGGATCTAGGGGTGCTGGTGCTGATAATTCTCCTTGTCCAGCAGTCAAGATTGTTATAACCGGAACGATGAAGAACATGTATTTTTTTCCCAAAGGAATGCTGTTGAGACTTTCTTTCTGCTTTTAAGTACAGACCTGAAAACATCTCTTCTAATCAACTGGTCCTGTACACTTGATGTTATAGGTTTATTGAAATAAAATAAAATAATAATTTTGGATAGAGATTTTCTAATGAACTTTAGATAGCATTCTAGAATTTTTAAAAGCATCTTTTAGTTACAGTTTTGGCATTATTAACCACATGCTGACTGGGATTTTTTTTCGGACATTTGTTGATTACATGTAAAAATCTGTATTTTTTTGTTAAAAAAATTACTTGGAACCTCCAAACATTATATTTATTTATATATATATATATATATATATATATATATATATATATATATATATATATATATATATTTTATATATACCCTAGAGAATAAAATGGAGGGTGTTGCAATATATTATGTCACACTGTATTTGCTCGGGGGTCTTCCAAATGCAATTTTTTGGGGGGAAAAATACACTTTAAGAATTAAATAAAAACAAACAAAACAAAACAAAAACGCTACCCAAATTTGTGTATTAAAAATACACTTTAAGAATTAAATAAAAACAAACAAACAAAAAAAGTTAGCCAAATTTGTTTGTATAATGTGAAAGATGATGTTATGCAAAATAAATAGATACTTGACATATCATGCTTTAAAATTGCGCACTCTCCTGGAATGGCCACAAACTATGGTACTTAAAAATCTCCATAGTGACGCTTTACATTTTTTTCACTTCTGCACATGAGTATGGAGGGATAGGGTGCTTTAAAAGAAAAAAAAAATCTTATTTATTTTACTTGTTATTTTTTATTTTTACACTGTCCCTTTATTAATTTAGTTTTTGATCCCTTTTATTACTATTTCAAGGAATGTAAACATCCCTTGTAATAGAAATAAGCACAACAGGTCGACTTTATTGAGAGATCTGGGGTCAAAAAGACCTCAGATCTCTCATTTACCCTTAAAAGCAAAAAAAAAAAGAAGACACTTTCAGGTCAAAAATAAAAAAAATCATCTCTTTAAGCCCGAGGACAGGAAGTGACGTCAGACGATGATCTGGTTCTCCAAGGGCATAGAGTCGAGTGGGGGCTTTCTTGCCACCGATAAAAGTGATTCCATGATCCATGGTGAATCCACCGCTGGGATCACTTTTATAAGAAATCCGTGCAACGTTGTACCCAAACAAAATTGACGTCCTTTTTCCCCCACAAATAGAGCTTTGTTTTGCTGGTATTTAATCACCTCTTTGTTTTTTATTTTTTTTCGCTATAAACAAAAAAAGAGTAACAATTTTGAAAAAAAAAGCAGTATTTTTTACTTTTTGTTATAATAAATATCCCCAAAAAATATATTTAAAAAAATGTCTTCCACAGTTTAGGCCGATATGTATTCTTCTACATGTTTTTGGTAAAAAAAAATCGCAATAAGCAAATATTGATTCGTTTGCGCAAAAATGATTGCGTCTACAAAATAGGGGATAGATTTATGGCATTTTTATTATAATTTTTTTTTTATTAGTAATGAACGAACGAACGAACAAAATACTTGTATAGCGCACAATGCGAACTGAATCGCCTCTAGGCGCTGTGGCGAGCTTTGATCATCTGCTAAAAGAGGAAGGTCTTGAGTTTTTTCCTAAAAAAGTAAGGATGGTAATGTGCAATTTTTATCATGACTGCGATATTGCGGCAGTCAGATTGGATAATATTTTGGGACCACTGACATTTATACAGCTATCAGTGCTACAAAAATGCACTGATTACTGTGTAAATGTCACTGGAAGGGAAGGGGTTAAACACTAGGGGGCGATCAAGGGGTTAACTGTGTTCCCTGGATGTGTTCTAACTGTGAGGGGGGGTGGGCTCACAAGAACATGATAGAGATCACTGCTCCTGATCACTGGGTGCAATAGATCCCTGTCATGTTTCTAGGCAGAACAGGGAAATGTCTTGTTTACATAGGTATCTCCCCGTTCTGCCTCTCTGTACCATAATCGTGGGCCACAGATGGACATTGAGTCCGTAGGACCAGCGGGCGCACTCCCGCAGCGCACGCTAGCCACCAATGATGGAGAAACTTACGGGGGACATGGTTTTGCCGATGTATATGCCACTTTGCCAATGTATATCGCCACGAGCCGGTTCGGCAAGTAGTTAAAAAGACTCTGTTTCTTGTTACAAGTGCCAGAGTCTCTCCCACTCCCCTGATCCATTTATACTCACCCTCGCTGCACTTCCCTGCCACTCCATTGCCCCATCAAAGCCATTGCAAAATACCCAGTGATTCTGCCTATGAGGGCCTCCTTCCAAAATTCATTTTTTTTCCAAAAGTCAGGCCTGGACAATGTCAGATGAGAAGGCGGATGACAAAGTCGGGTCTCCTAAGCTCTGACACCATCCAATACAAAGCTCACACAAGATTCAACCCATGACTCCAATGAAGGAAATAGGGAGTTTGGCGAAGATGAGTAGTTCCAGTGACTATAAGCATTTCCTTTAGGATCTGTGATTTTTGCAATTGTCTGTAAATATCAGGGGCTGATCATTTTTCATGTTGTGCTGACTTTTTTGGTGTAAACCATGAACATGACATGTTATGGGTATTGTCAGTGCTTCCATATTGTGTTTATACTCTTTAACCTCTTAATGGCAGTGCCTCCCGGCCCTTTAAGAGGTTTATAATGCTGGGAGACGGGGCGGGGCTTAAGAGCACATGACCGCTATGATTGGCTGTTACGGTGTTCACATAATCTGAACATTTCCAATCGTAAGCAGCGATCAGCAGTTTTTGGTTAGGCACTGGTAACTGCGCTGGGAGCAGCTGTATGCATATCAATGTGCTCTGTCAATAAATTCTCTATGTTTTGTCAGTAAAAAATGCTGCAGGGCCCTGGAGTATATTGGTGCTTCCCCCCCTTGGTTGCTTCACCGGGACGGAGAGGGTAGCTGGTGGGTGACCCCACCCCCAACCCGTCCGAGGGCTTCTCCAAGCTTTCCCCCCTTCCCTCTACCTCAGTGTCTTTCTCCTCTAAGTTCTAGCTGGTTCCCCCCACTTTTTTTTTTCTCTCTCTTTCCCTGGAGTTCCCTGATCCCATCCCCCCCCTCAGTTATCGCTATCTTATAGGAATTACTAGCGCACATGCGCGCCATTGTTATCAGGGGCGCAACGGTTAGTAGTGAACATAGGGCTCAAGGCCATTTTGAGCAAGCTGGAATGCAGGCGTGTACCTAAACGCTACGGCTTCATCTCTGGAAACTTAGTGCTTGGAACTTGCTTTATTTAATTGCTACAACTGTTGCTTATAGTCGAATATATGTAAGGTTATGTTGATTGCTCAAGATGCGCTGTACAGATTAATGTTTTTCTATAATCTTGTATTCGCTTACTGTTATTTTGAAAACTTAATAAAATTCTTTGTGGAAAAAAAAATGCTGCAGGAGGGCCCCATTTGGTTGTTTTGGGCAACATTACCCAAAACAGCCCTAAATGTATAGAAAAGGTGATGTGCCTAAATTAAAGGGGTTGTAAAGGTAAATGTTTTTTCACCTTAATGCATTCTATGCATTAAGGTGAAAAAACATCTCACAATGCCGGCGCCCCCAGCCCCCCCATTTTACTTACCTCACCCTTCGAAAGTCCCGCGCTCGCCCCCTACTTCCTCTTCACCACTCAGCCTGGCCGCTGATTGGCTGGAGTGGATGGATTGAAGGCAGCGCAGCCATTGGCTCGCGCTGCTGTCAATTACATCCAATGACGCGGCGCGCGGGGTGGGGTGTGATACAGCGAGCGGCTATAGTTGCCGGCTGTATTGCGGGAGCGCGCCCGCAGGTGCTTTTCACCATGCGAGGGAGCTCGCATGAACGTGAGAAGTACCTGCGGGAAGAAGCAGAGACAGCCGCCGAGGGACCCCAGAAGAGCAGGTTCGGGGCCACTCTGTGCAAAACGAGCTGCACAGTGGAGGTAAGTATAACATGTTTGTTATTTTAAGAAAAAAAATTATTTACAATCCCTTTAAGTGGCAAATTGAATAACATTTTAAAAAGTAAAACAAAACAAAAAAAAAACATTTTACAATTCATTACAGCGTGGGTGCACAATGCCCACCAGCATGCATGCATTACCTATGCAGCTGGGTAAATAAGCATGAAGTCTGTTTAAAGACAAAACAGCATGATGAGCATGAGCACTGATAGCATTAGAAACACACTATATAATAATGGTCATCCCAGCTCGTCTTCATGATACACAGTTATAATATAAAAAGAATAGCAAAGAAAAGTCCTGCCAAACAAACTTTGAAAGGCTAGGTTCACATCTATACAAATTGCAGTTAATACATTTTTCTGGTACATTTGCGGTGCATTTTGCGTTTTTGAACATGCAGTTTTGGTGCATTTTTGACGTGTTTTGCATTTTTTTGGCTAATAGGAAAGTATGACAATTCTGTTCATGTAGTACAACTTTGATATGACTTTACGCTCTTTGGCACTCAAGTTGCGTCAAAGTAGCATCAAAGTTCCATCAAAGAAGTGCAAGAACCTTTATGTGTCCAAAGTCATATGTTAGGATTAGGGTTAGCATTAATTGTTAGGGTTAGCATTCTAACCCTAACAATTACTGGCGTTAACCCTAACCTTTCTGTTGTGTGAAATGCATCTACCTTGACCACGGCTGATGTCCCCTGGTGTCATTTTGGATATTTTTTTTTTTTATATCAATGTATGTTTATTGAAAAAAAGTTTTTTTCACAACAGAAAAAATATACTTCTGGTATAAACAATCAATATTGGCATCACAAGTTTAACATCAAAATCCGCCACAGGCGGGTTACAAAGTATTAAGGCACATATAGATCACGATTAGGGGGGAGGAGGGGGGGGTACACCACAGGTTTGGATACAAAAGTTGCACAGATAAGAAAGAAGATGTAAATTATAAAGTGAGTACAGAGTGTGAATCTTGAGACCGGACCCTGATAATACACCCTTGGAGGTTTTTATCTCTATATCAGGGCACTGCTTCCGGGTTGAACGGGGAGTTATCCTATCTATTCCATATCTTAGAGAATTTGGGTAAGGAATCCTGGACCAGTGGCATCATATGTTCCATCCTGCGTATTTGTGCAATGGCACAAATTAGCTGTGAGTGCATAGGGGGGGGGGGGGGGTGGGAGACACCCAAAAGGGCAGGTATTATTCTTTTGGCAGCCAAAAGAATAAATGTCATCAGCTTCTTGGTGTGTTTAGATAGAGCCGGAATTGGCAGGCCTAACAAATAGTAAAATGCGTGGGATTCAATGGGATATCCATCCCCAGTACTGATTGGAGTAGGGATTGGACCGAGGACCAGAAAGGTACAATTATTGGACAGCTCCAGAAAATATGATAATGGATATCGTCATTTCACAAACACCTCCAGCATAATCTAGATAATGAGGGATCGTATTTATGTAACACTTCCAGCGTTCCGTACCAAAACATCAAAACCTTATAAGCCGTCTCTCTCTGCTCCACGCACCTGGAAACTTTAGAGGTGGAAATCCAGATCTCTTGCCATTGAGAAAGGGATAAAGGATTCGGTAGGATCTTGGCCCACCTCCTCATATAGAGGTGGGAATCCATCGTAGGTGACATTGAATTGTGGAGTATCTTATATATGGAGGATATGAGGCCTTTCTGATAAGGGCCCTGGGTGCACAAAATCTCAAAGGCGCTAGGTTTATCTAAGGTCATGGTAGGTGATTTGGAGTGGAAATAGTGCTTGAATTGGAGGTATGAGAAGAAGAGCTGTTTTGGTATGTCATGTTTATTTTGAAGCTCTGGGAAGGGCAGTAGTTTACGGGTCATCGGGTGCACTAAGTGGCAAAGTTGGAATATGCCCGATCTAAACCATGGGAACATATTCTTTGCAGAGAGGCTATCTGGCAGGTCGGGGTTGAAGATAACATTCAAAAGGGGTGGGCATGGAGAAGAGAGAGAGAACTTCCTATGACATTTTTTCCATATGGACAAGGTGAATAGCATTGGCCCAAGATTTATGCATCTGAGTTGAGCTATGGAAGAGGGTAGATTTGACCACAACATAGAGCAGGGATGGACAGGACTGGTAACGCTCATCTCCAGCTCCGACTATCTACTGGTAGCAAAATACGACGACCAGGAGATGGTTGCTAAGAGGTGGGTTGCATAATAATACTTCACAATGTCAGGTGCTCCCAGTCCTCCGTGGGAACGTGGGGCATAAATGACCGTGTGAGCAATTCTATCTGATTTATTCCCCCAGATAAATTTAGTGAAGGTCCGTTGGAATTTTTTGATATTTTGATATTCCAATAAACTTTACTTGGAGCCCACGCCAGGTGCAGCCGTTTTTTTTATTTTGATGATTTACCACATAGGCGAGTCGGGGCTAACACTCAGGTGTGTGTTCCAGTGGGCGTGTCAGTTACACCTGGAGCGGAGTTCTTTTAACTAACCCTAACTCTAACCCTAACCTTATCATTTAACCTTAACCCTTAACCCTAACTCTAACATTAACCTTTAATTGTATCCCTAATCCAGCCCTTAACCCTAACATTTAACCCTAACCTTAGCCCTTAATCCTAACCCTAACACTAAACCCTAACCCCATCCCTTGACCCTAACCCTAACATTTAACCCTAACACTAACTCTAACCCTAACCTTAACATTTAACCCTAATCCTAGCCCTTACCCTAACATTTAACACTAACCCAAGCCCTTAACCCTAACATTTAACCCTAATCCTAGCCCCTTTCCTAACGCTAACATTTAACCCTAACCCTAGCCCTTGATGTGAACCCTAACATTTAATGCTTAACCCTAGCCCCTAACCCTAACAGTTAACCCTAATCCTAGCCCTTAACCCTAACCTTAACATTTAACCCTAATCCTAGCCCTTAACTCAAATGCATTTTATTGAACAAAATGCCATTAAAAATTATCACAGGTCCAATACAATACAACAAGTGGATAAAAAGGTTCTCACATAAAAATCTGTATATCAGGGTAGTATGGTATCGCTGGACATAAACTGTGTTGGACCCATCATTATGCGTCCAACGTGCTTTCAGTTTAGCTCAATCCTAGCATAAAGGTTGGGAAGGACATGCGTGGCATTGCCAGATGCTGCCAGTGCTGCCAAACTCAGGGAAAATATAGAAACTTGAATGCGTTTTCTAACTTAGCTTTCCCTGGAACAGTGGCTGGCTGGTATATTCAGGGGCTCTCGATATTGTTGCTTGGTCTGGCTGAGATATAGATTTAGATACACTTTAACATTTTTCTTTGCAAATTTAACATGAACTTTAGTAAATCAACCCCCATGTGTTAGAAATATATAAAACCTCTAGCATCTTATCTTTCGCATTTCCAAAATAGAATTCACTTTTAAAAATTACAACATTGTCTATTAAAAGCAACTTTTTTATTTAAATGAATAATTTAATATTATTTAATTTAATATTAATATAATAATAATAATTAATCATTTATTATCCATCTGCATAAATGTTTATTAGCCGGTACACAATCATGATAATGCATAAGATTCTTTCAAGCTTTAGGTGTAGCAAAATGTTTGTGCTTTATGTAAAATAAAACCCGTCACCCACATCAATAATTAGATGTGGCTTTATGACAATTAATAAGGATAGATAGTAAAAATAAAGGATCCCACCCTGTTTGTAACCTAATAAGCGGAACATTTTTTAGTCAGTATACTTAAAAATAAAATAAAATGATTTACTGAGCCTGCTTTGTATTATTTACCCATTTGATGATTAGATTTATTTGAAAGGTAATAGCGAGGAATCTACAAGTACATGAAGAAAAAAAAACAAAAAAACAAAAAAAAAATTAAAAAGTGCCTTGTCCATTACTCTTAGCTGTCCGGCTTGTCTCTTGTGTCTCATGGATGTCCCTGTACAAACAACAGGTTGAATATTGTAGGTGTGTCCCCACCACAATGGCAGACTCTGTCCCATTCGTCACGCTTGCATTGCTCTTTGGAAACTGCACACAAAATGTGACATGATGTTGGCTTTCAACACTATTCAGACTGCATAGCAGCAAATCCCTGGCATGTCTCCTGGGAAATACAGTTCTGGAAACTTTTTTCATATATCTTCTATGTAAAATTGGGGACACTTTTAATGTAAACATCTAGGCAATATTATCAATTTTTATAACGTTTTTAAGAATGTAATTGCTCAAAGCTGAATATCTCATCAGCAAAAAACACAATAATAATTACAAATGACAGAAACGTTATGTTATTTGTCACTTAGAAGTCACATATAACTGATGAGCCATAGATAAGCAAAATACTAATTAACAAATAAATTAACATTAATTCATGATTTAATTCATGAAAAATACCATATATTGAACACAAGGACAAGGGGTGACATTGATTTTTCTTACAAATATTGAAAGTATATTTGAATGCAATGTATACTGCCGATTGTCATTATTTTGATGCAGTGGCTGTATTAGTTTCATTTTTTTCATTTTTTTTTTTTTCACCTGCCTTCATTTAATCTTGCCAGTAACACACATAAGGGTTCATTAATAAAACTGGAGAGTGCACAATCTGGTGCAGCTGTGCATCGTAGCCAATCAGCTTCTAACTTCAGCTTGTTCAATTAATGAATTAATGAATTAAGCTTTGCCAAAATATTTTTTTTTAAAAAGCGAGCTGATTGGTTTCTATGCAGAGCTGCACCAGAGTTTGCACTTTCCAGTTTTAGGAAATCAACCTCTTTCTGTACTAGGATGGCAACACTCACTATACTATATCTAAAGAAGAACTAATTGACCTGTTACCCTGTTACTATTTGCCACTAATAAATCAAACCCATTGACTTATCATCCACTTTTATTCTAGCTCAGTAATGGTGAACCTTGGCACCCCAGATGTTTTGAAAGTACATTTCCCATGATGCTCTACTACACTGCAGAGTGCATGCGCATCGTGCATGCAATTAATGTAGTTCCAAAACATCTGAGGTGCCAAGGTTCACCATCATTGCCCTAGCCTATTTACCTGATTTGGACTACAAACACCCCCCTTTCCTCACACCTGTTAAATATGGAGATTTTTTTGTAGTTCACAGAAGACAGCTAGGAAAGCTGATAATATTGTTTTAAATATCAATTTCATGCACATGAAGTTGAAAATATACTTGAATTCTGGTAAGATCAACAGGCAGTTTTCTATTATTAGAAATTATTATTATAAATTAGTGCAGCCACCACATCTAAGGACTGTAATTTTAAAAAAAAAAAGGTTTTAAATATTCTTTAACTTCAAATTGAAAATATCCTTTGTTGAATTAACTTAAAGTTGATATTTGAAAAAGTACATATAAATGCAACATTCCTGCAACACAGTTCCCATAAAATTAACATACTGTAGGTATATTTACAAAAGGATCAGTCTACTAAAAATGAATATAAAATAGAATTTAGAATAGTTTTGAGTATACACCAATGGATTAAGTTTTTTCAGAACCAAAATGTTGGAAGAGTTAATGACAAATGTAGATAAGAACTTACTGGCAGCTATAAATGCTAACAGCATAGCCTATAGATTTTCTGCAGTATGAATACATCCAGGGAACAAAAATCTTCTGATGTAGTACCACAGCGCCATCTGCTGTTGAAAAGACAAAATACTTTCATTAGAGTTGGTTGAAGCCATAATAAGTTATTTAAGCTCTTGCAGTTGGCAGTATACTTCGGACAATATCATTACAGCATTTTGTATATCAAGGTGTAGTTGCAAAGCAATAGGTATTATCATTTAATATTATCACGTGTTCATTTTTGTAGGATTTTTGCATGTTTTCAAGAATTGCTTTTAATACAATTACTTTAAAAATACATAAAAACAAAGAGAAACGCATAAGAGTGCATTTTGAAAATAAAATTGTTCAAAGAGCATCAAAATGCTCCAGAAGAACACTGCGGTTCTTGGGTCTTTACATATACTTACATATACTTTATTCAATAAGTAAAGAAAGTTTAAAGTAAATACTAACCAACAAGTTGAAAAATTACAGAGGTATTACTTCAGGGTAAAATCAGCAGCAGAACTAAGGGAAAGCTGATTTTTTAGGTTGCTTATTGAAGGCACAAGATTCTCTGCTGATCAAGAGCTTCACTTCATTCATCAAGCTAAGGAAAAATTCCCTTGCAAATGAAAATTCCCTTGCATAGCCAACAGCCTATTTGCCGCTAATAAATCAATCCCATTGACTTATCATCCCCTTTTATTCTAGATCAGTGATGGCACCCCATATGTTTTGGAACTACATTTCCCATGATGCTCAACTATGCTGCTGAGTGCATAAGCATCATGGGAAATGTAGTTCCAAAACATTTGGAATGTCAAGGTTCGCCATCACTGTACTAGATGATCTGAAGAGTAGAGGTTATAGTGGTCCAATGTTCAATTTATCTGTAGGTAAAAATGTTATACCACCATACCTTATTCCACAATTGGTTTTATTTGGTATTAATTAGTAGAGACTGATCACTTGGCTACAGTGCCTTGAAAAAGTATTCATACCCTTTGACATTTTTCACAATTTGTCATGCTACAAACAAAAACGTAAATGTATTTTATTGGGATTTTATGTGATAGACTAACAGAAAGTGGCACATAATTGTGAAGTGAAAGAAAAATGATAAATGATTTTAATTTTTTTTTTTATAAATATGTGAAAAGTGTAGTGTGCATTTGCATTCAGCCCCCCTGAGTCAATACTTTGTAGAATCACCTTTCACTGCAATTACAGATGCAAGTGTTTTGGGGTATTTCTCTACCAGCTTTGCCCATTCTTCTTAGCCAAATAGCTCAAGCTCTGTCAGATTGGATATAGAATATCCATGAACAGCAATTTCCAACTCTTGCCACAGATTCTCAATTGGATTTAGGTCTGGGCTTTGACTGGGCCATTCTAACACATGAAAATGCTTTGATCTAAACCATTCCAATGTAGCTCTGGCTGTATGTTTAGTGTCATTGTCCTGCTGGAAGGTGAACCTCTACCCCAATCTCAAGTCTTTTGCACACTCTAAGCCCTTGTACACACGGTCGGACATTCTGACAACCAAATCCGTTGGATTTTGTCTGACGGATTTTGTCCAACGGATTTTGTCCGAAACTGTTGCATACACACAGTCGGACAAAGTTGTCGGAAAATCCAATAGTACATAACGTGATGACGTTATTTCGTTATGACGGGACTGCGTTCAGGCTAGTAGCCAATAGCTTTGGTCTAGGAATTTGATCTGAGCATGCGTGGCACTTTGTCCGTCGACGTAGGCTACACATGATCGGAGTATGTCCGATCGGAGAATTTTGTCGGAAAATTTTATTGGCAAGTTGGAAAAGTTGGTCCGTCGGATATTCCGACGGAAACAGTCCGATGGAGACCACACACAGTCGGAATATCCGACAAAACGGTCCGATATGACACATTCCATTGGATTCTCCAACCGTGTGTACAAGGGCTAACAGGTTTTCTTCTAAGATTGTCCCCTAGTTGGCTCCATCCATCTTCCCATCAACTCTGGCCAGCTTCCCTGCTGAAGAAAGCATCCCCATGGCATGATGCTGCCACCACCATGTTTTACGGGGGTGTTGTGGTGTGTTCAGGGTGATGTGCAATGTTAGTTTTTCGGCACAAATAGCATTTTAGGCCAAAAAGTTAAATTATGGTCTCATCTGACCAGAGTCCTCGGGACTTCTTATGGCTTTCTTTCAACAATGGCTTTTTTCTTGCCACTTCCAGTTGTCCTGCGGACAGATTCTCCCATCTGACCTGTGAATCTCTGCAGCTCCCCCAGAGTTACTATGGGCCTCTTGGCTGCTTCTCTGATTAATGCTCTCCTTGCCCAGCCTGTCAGTTAGATGGACGGCCATGTCCTTGTAGGTCTGCAGTTGTGTCATACTCTTTCCATTTTTGGATTATGGATTGAACAGTGCTTTGTGAGATGTTCAAAGCTTGGGATTTTTTTTTTATAACCTTACCCTGCTTTAACCATTTAACAACTGGCCCTTAGCCGAATAATGGCTACAGGGTGGTTGTTTAACTCTGAGAGGCCATCATATGATGACCTCCCAGAATTCCGCTCTCACACGCCCCCTGGGGCGCACACTCAAGAGCATCTGTGACCGCCGGGTCCACAAGACACGGCGCATCACAGATCGCGGTAAACGGCCGCTCATTGCGGCCGTTTACCATGTGATCGCTCTGTCAAATGACGGAGTGATCACTTGTAAACAAACCGGCGTCATGTTCCTCCCTCCCCTCTCTGCCCCGATCGGTACAGCGGAGGGGGAAGAGATCTGTGTCAGCAGCGCTGTCGGCTGGATCTGCAGTGCCCACAGTGCTGCTCACCGAGAATTAACCCCTCAATTCCCTGCCAATACTCTGCAATACCCAGCAATACTCAGCAATACCCTGCCAATACTCTGCAATACCCAATACCCTGCCAATACTCTGCAATACCCAGCAATACTCTGCAATACCCAATACCCTGCCAATACTCTGTAATACCCTGCCAATACTCTGCAATACCCAATACCCTGCCAATACTCTGCAATACCCAGCAATACTCTGCAATACCCAATACCCTGCCAATACTCTGTAATACCCTGCCAATACTCTGTAATACCCTGCCAATACTCAGCAATACCCTGCCAATACTCAGCAATACCCTGCCAATACTCTGCAATACCCAATACCCAGCAATACTCTGCAATACCCAATACCCTGCCAATACTGTGCAATACCCAATACCCTGCCAATACTCTGCAATACCCTGCCAATACTCTGCAATACCCAATACCCTGCCAATACTCTGCAATACCCAATACCCTGCAATACTCTGCAATACCCAATACCCTGCCAATACTCTGGAATACCCAGCAATACTCTGCAATACCCATTACGCTGCCAATACTCTGCAATACCCTGCAATATCCTGCCAATACGCTGCAATACCCTGCAATACTCTGCAATACCCTGCCAATACTCTGCAATACCCAATACCTTGCCAATACTCTGCAATACCCAGCAATACTCTGCAATACCCAATACCCTGCCAATACTCTGCAATACCCAATACGCTGCCAATACTCTGCAATACCCTGCAATATCCTGCCAATACTCTGCAATACTTTGCAATACTCTGCAATACCCTGCCAATACTGTGCAATACCCAATACCTTGCCAATACTCTGCAATAACCTGCAATACTCTGCAATACCCAATACCCTGCCAATACTCTGCAATAACCAGCAATACCCAATACCCTGCCAATACTCTGCAATACCCTGCCAATACTCTGCAATACCCAATACCCTGCCAATACTCTGCAATACCCTGCCATACTCTGCAATACCCTGCCAATACTCTACAATACCCAATACCCTGCCAATACTCTGCAATACCCTGCCATACTCTGCAATACCCTGCCAATACTCTGCAATACCCTGCAATACCCTGCCAATACTCTGCAATACCCAATACCCTGCCAATACTCTGCAATACCCAGCAATACTCTGCAATACCCAATACCCTGCCAATACTCTGCAATACCCAATACGCTGCCAATACTCTGCAATACCCAGCAATACTCTGCAATACCCAATACCCTACCAATACTCTGCAATACCCTGCAATACTCTGCAATAACCAATACCCTGCCAATACTCTGCAATAACCAGCAATACTCTGCAATACCCAATACCCTGCCAATACTCTGCAATACCCTGCCAATACTCTGCAATACCCAATACCCTGCCAATACTCTGCAATACCCTGCCATACTCTGCAATACCCTGCCAATACTCTACAATACCCAAAACCCTGCCAATACTCTGCAATACCCTGCCAATACTCTGCAACACCCTGCAATACTCTGCAATACCCTGCAAATACTCTGCAATACTCAATACCCTGCCAATACTCTGCAATACCCTGCAATACCCTGCAATACCCTGCCAATACTCTGCAATACCCTGCCAATACTCTGCAATGCTCTGCAATACCCTGCAATGCCCTGCCAATACTCTGCAATACCCTGCCAATACTCTGCAATACTCAATACCCTGCCAATACTCTGCAATACCCTGCAATACCCTGCCAATACTCTGCAATACCCTGCCAATACTCTGCAATGCTCTGCAATACCCTGCAATGCCCTGCCAATACTCTGCAATACCCTGCCAATACTCTGCAATACCCAGCAATAATATGCAATACTCTGCAATAGCCTGCAATACCCTGCCAATACTCTGCAATACCCTGCCAACACTCTGCAATACCCAATACCCTGCCAATACTCTGCAATACTCTGCAATACCCTGAAAATACTCTGCAATACCCAATACCCTGCCAATACTCTGCAATAGCCTGCAGTACTCTGCAATACCCTGCCAATACTCTGCAATACCCAATACCCTGCCATTACTCTGCAATACCCTTCCAATACTCTGCAATACCCTGCAATACCCTGCCAATACTCTGCAATACTCTGAAATACCCTGCCAATACTCTGCAATACCCAGCAATAATATGCAATACTATGCAAAAGCCTGCAATACCCTGCCAATACTCTGCAATACTCTGCCATTTATTTTATTTTATTTCAGGCTTCCCAGCCTAGAGGTGAGATGCGGGGTCTTATTGACCCCATATCTCACTGTAAAGAGGACCTTTCATGCCATATTCCTATTACAAGGGATGTTTACATTCCTTGTAATAGGAATAAAAGTGATCAAAACATTTATTTTTGGGGGAAAAAATGTCAAACTAAAATAAATAAAGTAAAATGAACAATAAAAAAAATAAAAAATTGAAAGCGCCCCTGTCCCAATGTTCTCGCATGCAGAAGCGAACACACACGTAAGTCCCGCCCACTTACGAAAACGGTGTTCAAAGCACACATGTGAGGTATCGCTGCAAACGTTAGAGCGAGAGCAATAATTTTGGCTCTAGACCTCCTCTGTAACTTAAAACATGTAACCAGTAAAAAAATTTAAAGCGTCGGCTATGGGGATTTTTAAGTAGTTATGTTTGTCGCCATTACACGAGCGTGTGCAATTTTGAAGAGTATCTATTTACTCAGCGTAACTTCATCTTTCACATTATGCAAAAACATTGGGCTAACTTTACAGTTTTTTTTTTTTAAGCACAAAACTGTTTTTTTTTCCAAAAAAAACGCGTTAGAAAAATTGCTGCGCAAAAGTTGCAATGACCACCATTGTATTCTCCAGGGAGTTTGTTAAAAAAAACATATATAATGTTTTGGGGTTCTATGTAATTTTCTAGCAAATAAATGATGATTTTTACATGTAGGAGAGAAATGTCAGAATTGGCCTGATGGTGCTCCAGAACGCCTGATGGTGCTCCCTGCATGTTGGGCCTCTGTATGTGGCCATGCTGTGTAAAAGTCTCACACATGTGGTATCGCCATACACTCGAGTAATATCAGAATGTGTTTTGGGGTGTAATTTGTGGTATGCATATGCTGTGTGTGAGAAATAACCTGATAATATGACAATTTTGTTAAAAAAAAGAAAAAGGAAAAAAAATCTTGATTTTGCAAAGAATTGTAGGAAAAAATTACAACTTCAAAAAACTCATCATCAATACCTTGGAATGTCTTCTTTCCAAAAAGGGGTCATTTGGGGGGTATATGTACTTTTATGGCATGTTAGGGTCTCAAGAAATGAGATAGGCCATCAGTACTTCAGGTGTGATCAATTTTTAGATATTGGCACCATAGCTTGTGGACTTTATAAATTTCACAAAGACTAAATAATATCCACCAATTTGTACTTATTGTTACCAAAGATATGTAGTAGTATACATTTTGGCCAATATTTATGAAGAAAAATTACTAATCTGCAAAATTTTATAACAGAAACGAAAAAAAATTATTTTTCTTTTACAGAATTTTCGGTCTTTTTTCTTTTATAGCACAAAAAAAAAAAAAAAAACAGCGGTGATTAAATACCACCAAAAGAAAGCTCTATTTGTGTGAAAAAAAAGGACAAAAATTTCATATGGGTACAGTGTTGGATGACTGAGTAATTGTCGTTCAAAATGTGAGAGCACCGAAAGCTGAAAATTGGTCTGGTTATTAAGGGTGTTTAAGTGCCCAGTGGTCAAGTGGTAAAACTTCTCCAAAACTTTATGCCAGACCCATCTGGTGTGTTCCTTTCCTTCATGATGCTGTTTGTTCACTAAGGTTCACTAAGGGCTTCACAGAACAGCTGTATTTATACTGAGCCACACAGATTTACTAATTAGGTGATTTCTGAAGGCAATTGGTTTTGTCAAGGAAATTGTAAGCTTCTCCCTATGAGCAAATAATTTCTTTGCGCTTAAAAGCACAAAAACAGCTCTCTCATATAATGCCGGGAATGTGCGCTTGTATTTCTCCAAGTAACACAGACACAGATGCTGGTATCACCTTGAGCTTAGCAGAATCCTCCAGAGAGTAGCCAGTTCCTTTTATTTATACTTTAAACATGAATAACAAAGGAAGGTGGTGGCTTCAGAACCAGCCAATCAGACCACTTGTATTCTTTCAAAATAACCAATCACACACATGTATATATTCAAATAGAAATACAGTAGGGACATGTGCAGATGGTTATGTGCAGGGCCATGCGGCAAGTGTCTTTGTGATCTGAACACGATCATGTGCACATTCCCACTGCTACCAATGACGCAAGCCATACTCTATCATGGCTCAGTGGGCCATGATTTTGTATGGTTATACTATGGTTCCCATGTACACAGATCTGCTTACTTAGGAGTTTAGATACGGTCACCGTGGAGTGGCCAGTCCCTTGGTGAAGCATAAACAAACATCCTTTTAAAGAGCAAACAGATCTGCCTGGTCCACGGGAAGGTTTCTGCAGCCAATGGTCTTCCACCAACGTCTGTATGTGCGAATACCCTCACATGAGCGTATTACAGCAAAACTGACAACACACATTAATAAAAATTTCCACAACAGTTTCACTAGATTTTATCAGAGTAAAGGGGGCTGAATACAAATACAGGCCACGCTTTTAAAATATTTCTTTTTAAATAAGATTGAAAACCATTTATCATTCATTATCATTCCACTGTACAATTATGTTCCACTCTTTACTACATAAAATCCCAATAAAATACATTTATGTTTCTGGTTGTAACAAAATGTGGAACATTTCAAGGGGTATGAATACTTTTTCAAAGCACTGTATGTGAGGTGGGGTGAAGTGAATGCATGAAACCTGTATTCCCTTAAAATACCCAACCACGAGCAAGGGAACTAGAAAATATATAATTTTTGCTAGCATATGATTGGTTGATTGGATTTAATACAACTTCAAATTGTTTACTAAACTCAATAAAAATTAACTTTGCTATGTGAACAGTCTCTACTTCCTTAAAAAATCGTCTCCTACCATAAAAAAAATCATGCAATGGACTTAATTTACTAAAGCAGTAGCGATTGTTCAGGTAACAAGGTGAAATTGTTCTCACTGTGAATACCAAGTCATACGTGAAGAACCTACAGTGGTGTGAAAAAGTGTTTGCCCCCTTCCTCATTTCCTGTTCCTTTGCATGTTTGTCAGACTTAAGTGTTTCGGAACATCAAACCAATTTAAACAATAGTCAAGGACAACACAAGTAAACACAAAATGCAATTTGTAAATGAAGGTGTTTATTATTAAAGGTGAAAAAAAATCCAAACCATCATGGCCCTGTGTGAAAAAGTGATTGCCCCCTAAACCTAATAACTGGTTGGGCCACCCTTAGCAGCAACAACTGCAACCAAGCGTTTGCGATAACGTGCAATGAGGCTTTTACAGCGTCCTGGAGGAATTTTGGCCCACTCATCTTTGCAGAATTGTCCTAATTCAGTTACATTAGAGGGTTTTCGAGCATGAACGGCCTTTTTAAGGTCATACCACAACATCTCAATAGGATTCAGGTCAGGACTTTGGTTAGGCCACTCCAAAGTCTTCATTTTGTTTTTCTTCAGCCATTCGGTGGTGGACTTGCTGGTGTGTTTAGGATCATTGTCCTGCTGTAGAACCCAAGTTCGTTTCAGCTTGAGTACACGAACAGATGGTCGGACATTCTCCTTCAGGATCTCTTGGTAGATAGCAGAATTCATAGTTCCTTTTATCACGGCAAGTCTTCCAGGTCCTGAAGCAGCAAAACAGCCCCAGACCATCACACTACCACCACCATATTTTACTGTTGGTATAATGTTCTTTTTATGAAATGCAGTGTTCCTTCTACGCCAGATATACATGGACACACACCTTCCAAAGAGTTCCACTTTTGTCTCATCGGTCCACAGAATGTTGTCCCAAAAGTCTTGGGGATCATCAAGATGTGTTGTGGAGAAATTGAGACGAGCTTTGATGTTCTTTTTGCTCAGCAGTGGTTTTCTCCTTGGAACTCTGCCATGCAGGCCATTTTTGCCCAGTCTTTTCCTGATGGTGGAGGCATGAACGCCGACCTTAACTGAGGCAAGTGAGGCCTGCAGTTCCTTGGACGTTGTTGTGGGGTCTTTTGTGACCTCTTGGATGAGTCGTCGCTGCGCTCTTGGGGTAATTTTGGGCGGCTGGCCACTCCTGGGAAGGTTCACCACTGTTCCATGTCTTCGCCATTTGTGGATAATGGCTCTCACTGTGGTTCGCTGGATTCCCAAAGCTTTGGAAATGGCTTTATAACCCTTTCCAGACTGATAGATCTCAATTACTTTCTTTCTCAATTGTTCCTGAATTTCTTTGGGTCTCGGCATGATGTGTAGCTTTTAAGGATCTTCTGGTGGACCTTACTGTGTCAAGCAGCTCCTATTTAAGTGATGCCTTGATTGTGAACAGGTGTGGCAATAATCAGGCCTGGGTGTGGCTAGAGAAATTGAACTCAGGTGTGGACAACCACAGTTATAGTATGTTTTAACAAGGGGGGCAATCACTTTTTCACACAGGTCCATGATGGTTTGGATTTTTTTTCACCTTTAATAATAAACACCTTCATTTACAAATTGCATTTTGTGTTTACTTGTGTTGTCCTTGACTATTGTTTAAATTGGTTTGATGTTCCGAAACACTTAAGTGTGACAAACATGCAAAGGAACAGGAAATGAGGAAGGGGGCAAACACTTTTTCACACCACTGTAACTGCATTTAATTCACTTTGCTAGCAGAATGGCCTCTACTGCCTTAGTAAATCAACCACAATGGCTGCTAAATTGCTATGTTAATTGGTGCATCCTGATTCTTGCACTGTACACACATTTAACCCCCTTTATCAATACAAAAACATGGCAGTTATACTGCTTCTTCCATTGTCACTAGAGACCATAATGTAAAGGTCTGGCAAGGATGGAAATGAATGATGTATTAGGCTGTTAATTAGGGGTGTAACACTGAAATATTTGGGTCTTGATGAGCATTGTACAACACTGAATTGCTTGGGTCACTAACAACATTGTATAACATTGAAATATTTGTGTCTCTATGAACATTGTACAACATTAAAATATTTAGGTCTCTATGAACATTGTACAGTACTGAAAAGTTGTGCAGCTGAATGCATTCTTTTGCAGTGTGGCAGGGAGCATCACCCTGCTGAAAGATGCCACTGCCGCCGGGAAATAACATTTCCATGAAGAGGTTTACTTGGTAATCAACAATGTTTAGGTAGGTTGTAGGTGTGAAGTAACATTCACATGAATGCCAGAACCCAGGGTTTTCCAGCAGAACATTTCCCAAAGCATCACACTGCCTCCAACAGGGGCAGATCCAAAGTCTAGTCTCAGGAGGGGCACTGGCAGAAATGTTTTTTTGCGGGCAATTTTATCGGGGAAATTGCTGGTGTTGGCGCTTCAATCATCCCGGCACCATGGTTGTTATGGTGTCAGGATGATTGAAGTGCATTATTTATTTTATTACATTGTTATATACAATTAAATAGTTCAACTCACCATAATGTAGAATCAGTGGGAGCTCTGAGCGTGTCACTTGCCACTGTCACCTGCCACTAGATGCAGATTGTCACTTGCCACATCACCTGCCAGAAGTTATGGATTGTCACTTGCCACATCACCTGCCAGAAGTTGCGGATTGTTATTTGCCACATCACCTGCCACAAGTTGCGGATTGTCACTTACCACATCACCTGCCACACGTTGCGGATTGTTACTTGCCATGTCTCCTGTCACCAGATGCAGATTGTCACTTGCCACATCACCTGCCACACATTACGGATTGTTACTTGCCACATCACCTGCCACACGTTGCGGATTGTCACTTGCCACATCACCTGCCACACATTGCAGATTATCACTTGCCTGCTACAATTGTCACTTGCCTGCTAAGGTAGGGATTGTCACTTCCTCTGTCCCAGAGTGAAGTCAGGCAGCAGAGAATTGATGCAATCTTGCTGCTGCCCACGGCTGCCTGCACAGTGAGAGCGGAACTGTGGGGATGCAGGGCTGTGAGAAATTATGTCATCTCTTTGCTCCCCTAGCTGCTGGCCCGCTGATTGGCCAGCCGCCCACTCATCCGCCGACTGGCCCACCTGCTCATCCACTGAGCCGCCCACCTGCTCACCCACAAAGCCACCCGCCCACTGAGCTGCCTGCTCACTCACCCAACCACTGAGCGGCCCACCCGCCAAGCCGCCCGCTCACTTACCTAACCGCCGAGCTGCCGTCTGCCCACCTGCCAAGCTGCCTGCTCACTCACCCGCTGACTGGCCCACCGCTCACCCATAACTATTTTCTCGGGTGGGGGTGACAATTGCCCCGTGACCCCCCTGGATCCGCCCCTAGCCTCCATGGCTTGCCTTCTTCACACCGCATCCTGGTGCCATCTCTTCCCCAAGTAAGTGATGCAAACACACTTGGACATCTACAGTTTTTAACTGTTTTTAAACACAATTCATTAGACCAGGCCACCTTCTTCCATTGCTCTGTGGTCCAGCTCTGATGTTCATGTGCCCATGGTAAGTGCATTTCGCTGTGAACATGGGACAGCATGGGCACCATGACCGGTCTACCACTACGCAGCCCCATGCACAACAAACTACAATGCCAATTTACTTGCTGCTTAATTTATATCACAACTTTCAGATGTCACTGTAACAAGATACTCAAAGTTATTTGCTTAACCTATCAGTCGTTATCAATCTATAGCTTATCGGTATATATTAGTTATTATAACAGTGTATTCATTGTGGGATACTGACAGTTAGAAGGCCTTCTTAAGTTGATGCAGATGATTATGCAGATAAAGCAGGCAATGCAAGTGCTTAGGTTCATACCTCCGCTGCATCCGCTCAGCAACCTCTCTCTCAACATACCGAAACTGGTGGAATGTCTGCAGAAACCATCAGGATAGGAAGAAAAGCCATTCGCAAGAAAAACCACCTTCGCCATATTCACGCTGTGCTACTTAGCGCAAGGTTGCTAATCGGATGCAGCAGAGGTTTAAAGGGACCATAGGTGTCTTAATGGGACCAGCCATATTACCCTGGGTATCTGTTTATGGAAAGTGGAGATCACTGGAGCACCTTGGAAACTTATTTACCCCATTACCAAAAGGCTTGCATTAAGTCTTGGCCCATACACATGATCTGAGTATCGTACACTACTTTCGACAGCCGATCATGACAGTTCATCCAATATTATTCGATCGGACATGCACGAAAATTTTCCTTGTACGATTCCAGATCATACGATTTTCGTTTAGTCAATATAGTTGATGTCCGAACATATATTTTTTTTTCTGTCGTACGAGAATATTCGTGACTTTATTTACCTATTCAATTTCTACTTGCGAATAAGGTCGTATGATCTGTCATACGATATTTGGAACGGGTGTACGGTGAGGTGAAATTTGGTGAGCACGGAATAGTCACACAGAGGTGGAAGTGCACATTTGTATAAATACACGTGTAAGGTCCCTGAATAGAAGAAGGCAATTGGCATTTATCAGGATGATTGGATTTGGTTCAGCTACCTCTAGGAATGAGCCGAACACCCCCCTCCCCGGTTCACACCAGAACATATGAACAGGCAAAAAATTGGTGCAAACATGCGAACACTGTTAAAGTCTATGGGACATGAACATGAAAAAACAGAAGTGGTCATTTTAAAGGCTTATATGCAAGCTATTGCCATAAAAAGTGAATAGGGACTCTGGTGATGCCCCAGGGGACATATATCAATGCAAAGAAAAGTTTTGTAAAACAGTAGCAGTGATTTTAATAAAGTGAAACAATAAAAACAAAACATTCCTTTAAGTATCGGGCATGGGGGTCCCCTTAGTCTTCCTGTAAAGTAGCACATCTTTCCGACGTGTTTTACAATCTTGCAGAAAAATTTCTAAAGGAAAAAAACTAATTTAAAATTGCTTGTGGCTGTATTGTATTGAATGTATAGTCGGCTCCCGGTAATATAGATAAAAAAAATCATAGAAAAAAAAAGCATGTGATAACCCCCTCCCCAGTCCATACCAGCCCCTTCAGGTCTGGTATGGATATCAAAGGGGAACTCCACGCCAAAATGTAAAAAAAATGTTGTGAGGGTCCCCCCAAAATCCACACTAGGCCCTTCAGGTCTGGTATGGATTTTAAAGGGAACCCCGTTCCAAAATGTAAAAAAAAAACATGTGTGGGTCTCCACTTTAAAGTCTTTCCAGAGCCTGGACCGACTTAGTGATGTCAGCCAACAGTAGACTTTAGCCCACTGTTGGCTGAAAATGGGTCACAGGAGTGACTTTTTAAGAACACATACTTGCATGAATCAGAATGTAAAGAAACAAAACACATACATGGCATCTGGGTGGATCTCCACTTTAAAGACTTTCCAGAGCCTGGACCGACTTAGTGATGTCAGCCAACAGTGGACTTTAGCCCACTGTTGGTTGAAAACGGGTCACAGGAGTGCAGAAAAAAGTGCCCTCCTATGAACCCCAGGTGAAGAAGGACCAAACAAGACCATTTTTTAAGATCAAATACTTGCATGAGTAGGAAAGTAAAAAATAAATAAAATATACACTCACCTAGATGGATGCAGCATTGGTCTAATGCTGCATCCCCCACTGCCTCTAAGACTGAGGACTGAGGGATCAAAGACCACTGATCGCTCAGTTCTCACTTTTCAGTGAGTAGACAGTGACAGGCTCTTTGTTCAGCCCCCACAGCCCTCACTGGAGCACCGGACTGAGAAGGGGGCGGGGGCAGCTGGCTCAGGTTCTTAGCGGCTCGCTGAGAGGCTGAGCTAGCTGCCAGCGCAGGCATCTGGGTGGCATATGGGTAGATCCTGACTAAAAGCAGGTCACAGGAGTGCAGAACAAAGTGCCCTCCTGTGATCCCCAGAAGAAGTAGGGCCAAAGGAGCTTTGGCCCTACTACTACTTTATTACAGCAAACAAGAACTCTGTTGGCCTAAATGTATTGATAAGATGCAATTCTTATAAGTTATGAAACATATTGTTTTATAATTCTGTGCACAGCAACTGGGCAATAAAAGAAAATGAAATGAAAAGTTCTAGTGCTTCTACCATGTATTTTTTTTATTAAACAACCCTATGAATAGCACTGATTTTTCATATAAATCTGGCTACAAATAATGGAACTGTAGGATCCACATTTTTCTATGAATTGAAGTAACTATATGCCTGTCTGTTCTGTTTTTGCGTTTAATGCCTGTCTGTTTATAAAGGCTTGGGCAACAGTGCATGGTCAAATGTTTGTGGGACATGGAAGTGAGTTTTGACCTTTCTTTCAGTGTTTCTACCTAGACTTATGAAATGTATCTGACTTTTTATCTTTATCTGTACAGCATGCGGAGCCAATCACAGATAAAACAACTGCCTTCATTGTCCATCTAGTGTGTATAGACAGGATGTTCCTTGTTGAGATCTGTTACAAAGACTTTTTGATGTGGATTGGAAGTAAACTCTTTGCTTAGTTACCCACCAGACAGGAATAAAATGATTCATGATTCATGCCTTCCGTTTCATTTATTGGGTTATTCCACAAAATCAAAAAAAACAATGATCACCTTTAAATGCAAGGTTGTTTGGAATCATACAAGTTATTCGGATATTGGAAATCTTACAGAGGATTTCTACAAGTGGAAAACATGTGCATACTCCCTTGATGCTGAGAAGTGGTAGTCTTATATTAAGCCCAAATTCTCACTGACTGCAGGTTAGAAATCGTTCAGCTGAACTCGCACAATTTCATACCCGCATGTCAGTCCCGACTTCGGGAGCGATTTCAGAGACATCTGTGCGGGTTCCTGCATAAATGTCTATTGAAATCACTCCTGAAGTTGGCAAAAGTAGTGCAGCAACTACTTTTGGGAATTGATGCGGCGCCACAAAGTCGGCGTCGCACCAATTCGAGCGGTGCTGTTGCTGACAATAGCCGCCGATTTGTCAAATCGCATGCCAAATTGGCCCGATGTGAACATGGGCTTAGAACATTTGCTTTAGCACCCCTGTTAAACACCAATTTGATGTTTTTCTCTGCTGCTTTTCCTACATCTTTGTAATAAAGTCTTAATGTGATACTAAAATTTGCTTTAATCACTTGACCATTGGAAGGTTTACCCCACTTCATGACCAGGCCATTTTTTTGAGATACCGCACTGCAATACTTTATCTGACAATTGTACGGTCATGCGACGATGTACCCAAATAAAATGTATGTCCTTTTTTTCCCCTCAAATAGAGCTTTCTTTTGGTGGTATTTTATCACCGCTGCAGTTTTTATTTTTTGTGCTTAAAAAAAAAGAAAAACTAACAATTTTGAAAAAAAAAAACTTTCTGGAATAAAATCTAGACAATAAAAAATGTAAAATAAAAAAAGTCTACAAACTATGGGATATATTTATGAAATTTGTATTTATTTATTTATTTTACTAATAATGACGGCAAGTGCGGCCCAGACCCGGAAGTGTGGGATCACATACTAGGTATGTCAGCCTGCGAAGGAGAGCTGTAGTGCCGCTGTATATGTACAGTATACGGTCATCAAGTTTGTATTTTTAACAAAAAAAGTGTCTTTTGTTGTTCTCAGCTGTCTCCAAATCTTCAAATGCCTTTTTTCTCTTTTGCTGCTATGAACCAGATTCCTGTTACCAGAGGTTATGAAGGGTTCCTTCAGCTGTGGCTGATTGATCTCACATTCTTTGGGGGTTTGGATAGTTCCAGGCCAGTGCCATTTGGCAAAGCCAGCAGCACGACATCAAAGATCATTTTGGCTATCGGTAAGAGTGGCATTCTGACCACCCTTGTAAGGGTTTTATTCTTCCTAATGATTACAAATGTATAAGGCATTTTTCCCAATTTATTTCTGAGACCTGAGGGTTGTTTTATGGGTTCTTCTGGCATGTGAAGGTTGAGAAATGCTATGTTGGAGGATAGCTATGTTCATTCTCCATGGTCCTACAGCATATAGGAGGGTAGATGAAGGCAGAAAAAGACAGTAAGAAACCATTTCATGAAAAATACTTTACAGGGCCATAAAGTAGTGGATATGTATGAATACATTTTTGGTGAAGAATATTGTTTAGTGTCACTATAAGTCTAAGGATTTGAAGCCACTGCACTGAGCAGTGGCGGTAGCTTTGAAACTGGAAGTCCCATAATAACCCCTAAACCCAAGAAAAGTCTTTTTGGCCAACTTAGTGCAGCAAAAAAGCACCAGCATGTCAAGGTTTTCATAAGTAGAAACAGTTTGCTACTAATCAAATAATTATCATTAGAGTAGCAGTCCATCAATTCAGAGGCTGTGTTTTGAGGTGAAATTCAGAAAAAAAATGTCAGTCTTTAAAATCCATCATCTAAGTTTGAAAACCACCAAAATGAAAAGGAAAGCAAGGTCAGCATATTTTTATTAATTCCTGTAGTGTTTAGATGTGGCTTTAGTACAATTTGACATACTGTGTATACCTACCTAGCCTTGTTCCCTTGTTGCCTCCCTGGCCTGCTAAAATCTTGTGGCCAATCACAAGGCAGTCTGTTTTGACATATTAAAATGTTAGAACTTAGAGAGGCAAGGATGCTGCATTGGGGAGGAGGGGAGGAAGTGTGCCTAAATAAGAATACATAAATAGGCAAAGTAGCAGGGTCTCTTTAAAGTAAACCTCTTGGCAAGAACTTTCTAATAAGCTTTGGACAGATCATGGAAGGGTTAGATCCTCTGTCCAAATTTTTGGAAAGGGGAATCTTTCCATTAGGGTCATCTGTTCCAGGGACAACTGTCTAATGCCACGTACACACGATCAGAATTCTCGTCGGAAAAAGCTCTGATGGTTTTCCCGACGGAATTCCAACGGAATTCCACTCAAGCCATCTTGCCTACACACGATCACACCAAATTCTAATTGTTTAGAATGCAGTGACGTACAACACGTACGACGGGACTAGAAAAAGGAAGTTCAATAGCCAGTAGCCAATAGCTTTTGTCTCATAGTTGAATCTGGGCATGCGTGATTTTTGGAATTGCATACAGACGATCCGAATTTCCAATAGAAAGTTTTTCCGTCGGGGAAATTGAGAACATGCTATCAAATTTGTACAGCTAAATTCCGATGGTGCATACACACGGTCGCATTTTCTGATAAAAAGCTCTCATCGGTCTTTTTCTGGCCAGAATTCTGATCGCGTGTATGCGGCATTAGAGGGGAATTTCCCTCACTTTGGGAGATTTCTTCTAACTTCTTGTTGCATCTCCCGGACAGGAAGTGAAGGGAAATTTCCCTATTGGACATAAAAAAATTTTTTTTTAGGATTGTTGAAATTCAGCAGAAACCCTGCTTTGTCTTTTTCTGAGAAGAGCAGCAACTTTACATGGCTATGTATTTTTTTTGTAAACAAATATCTAGAACTGAGATATGGGGGTTGATTTATTGAAGGCAAATAGGCTGTTGATTCTTCAAGAGAGTTTTCTTTTAGCTTACTGAATGTGATTAAAATGATCTTTGCAAAGAATACCCAAACATATGTAGGAGAAATATAAAAAAAACAGGATTTTTGATTTGCACATGATTGGAAAATGGAAGTCGGCGAGCTTCAACTCATTGACTAAGCTCTGGGGAAAATTCACTTGCAAAGTAAAAATTCATTTGTAAAGTGAATAGCCTACGTGCCTTTAGAAAATAACCACCTACTGTATATCCCTAACAGTTTTTCATAAGCGATAAAAAAAAAAAAGTAGTTGGATGTAGTTGCTGCTCTTTTTAGTATTGGACAGCACCAGAAAGTCCTCATAAATGTTTTATCGTTTCACACAAATAGTATTTTTTTGAAATGACATTTAGTTTATGTAAATGGAGAATTGTGGATTTCCTGTAACTCAGGAGCTCAGTCTATTATTCATGAACATGATCTGTGAACGGTGTCCGCAGAAATGTTGCCATGCACTGATAGTACCATCTGCAGGTTATAAATTCTTCTCAAACTAATGACTCCTGTACACCTGCTAGAGGCTGAGATAGCAGATAGCAGAAATGCAAAGGTCTGCCAGTAGACATTTACCCTACGCAGAATATGTTGCTACTGCTTAGCTGGTAATTAACGGGGAATAGAGATTAGAGTGCCCTGTATGATCACATGTGGCATGTCACGGTTGTACCTTCTCCACCCCTCCAGAGTAAAAGATGGACACCAGAATTTACAAATGTTTTTTCATTTTAATTCTAAACAATGCTATGAGCATGGAAACTACAAGCTCAAGCTGTCAACATATACATTTTGAGTCACTATCTGTCACTCTGGCTCTAACAAAAGCCCCCTTGGGTGTCTGCTCTTCCTTATATTAGAGGTTACACAAGGCTCCTAGCTTACAATGCAGTGACCACTGGTTGAGTAACCTACCAGCAGGCAACGACATGTGGGGGAATGTCCATGGCTATGCAAACAGTCAACACCAGAAATGTTGATATGTACATGTCCACTTTGAGAAGGCTTTGGATGGTACTGGAGGGACAGATACTAACTGAACATGTATACACTGCCTACTTAAAGTACGTCTGGCTTTAAAAAAAAAAATCTATTCAAGTATATATTCTTAAATTAAAAAGTATCTTCTATTGCTCACAGCCACCTCCAAATCTCCAAATTCCTTTTTTTTTCTGTTGTGGTCTGATCTTCTGTTAGAAGGGGACTATGTTCATTATCTATGGTCCCACTGAATGTACTGTAATAATGTAGCCATCCCATGCTCGCTCCCAAAATGGACTGTGGACTATGGGATTTGTAGTGTGTATAGAGCAATCCACAACTAACATGCATGGCATTTTCCAACCAAATGGAAATCAAGTTACTTTTGGAGAACAAAGAAATTGTTAAGTCCCATACACACTATTCGTTTTTCTGCTGAGTTTTTAATTCAGATTTACCAAAACCATATAATATGAGGTCAAACCTTAGAAGTTTCAATTTGTATGCAATCAGGCAGGTCCTTGTACTACATGGTTTTGGTAAACCTGAAGGAAAAACTCAGCAGAAAAACTGATAGTGTTTATGGGGCTTTAATATCACTTTAGAAATGAAAAATGTAATAACATGTTCGTACCTTCCTTCCACTCCTCCATCTCTTTGTTCAGCTGCTAGGAGTAAGAGAAAACCTTAAAGTACAGATTCTTTCCTTTAGGTCCTGACACAAGCTCTAAATTGACTAGCTTTAGAAGTTCTATGACTTCTAATATAAGATTCTCTTAAGTTAATAATTATCTTGTGTTAGTACATGCTATATGGTATTGCTAAAGTGCCTGTAAAGCTTCACCCCCTCTCCACCTGTTATCTTCAACATTCAGCAAGGAAATGCAGTAGCAATTCTTCAAAACCCCAACTTGAGAACTTTTCGGATCGATTTTTTGATAGTCACGTGGCCACTGTCCAACTCTTTATGTCAGCTCTATTTGGGGAAGTCAGCCTTGCACAAAGCATGCAGCTGGATTGCTGTATTGTGACAGCAAGGCTCCGTGCGGGAGCCACTGTCAATCATTTAGGCCTCTTTCATAGTTGTGCAATTTGTCCTGCGACTTGGGACTGCAAAGTCGCATGACAAGTCGTACCCCATGATTTCCAATGAGTACCATTCATATCTGTGCGACTTCAAGTCACAGCGACTTCAAAGTAGTCCCTGCACTACTTTGGTCTGACTTTAATGCGACTTGAGGTACGTAGACATCAAAATTACACAGACATTGCTTTAAGTCTCATCAAAATTACAGCAAAAATAGTGACAAAATCACACAAATTTAAGGTCGCACAAGTGTGAAAGAAACCTTACAGTGAATTGGCTGCAACCTGTGATGTGCTGCAGGAAATTAGAAGAAGAGAGCATGTTGTACATAGTCGTGATTTTCCAGACATCACTGACAGATGTGTAAGCAGATGGTAGGTTGTGAAGTTGCACAGATACAGGAAAATGTCTGGTGGGATCAACAAGTATTTTAAAGTGGATGTAAACCCATTCATGAAATCTGACCTATGCATATATATACATATGCGTATATATCTGTAGTGTTTACTTATCTCTCTACAAAGCTCTAAGTCCCATGTTTTTCTGCTTCTCTGTTCCTCTGTTATCAGCATGATAACTTCTGACAAGCTCTCCCACACATGATATAACAGCAGCTGGAAATTTGTGTTGGGGAGGGAACTTAGAGATAGATAAGCAGAGAGCTTGTCTATTTACAACACAGCTCTGCAAGTTTCTTCGTTCCTCTGCCTATGTGGAAAGGGGGGGGGGGGGGGGTGTGCCTTTCCTCCAATCAGCTCTCCCATAGTGTATGCCCAGATTCCACACCCACTACTGAAACAGGAAGAAAGATTTCTAACACGACGTGCACTTTCTAAAGAATGTAGACAGCTGAAGACAACAGATATACATGTAAAACTTATGTAAGGAGTTTTCTTTTCATCTCTGTGTCTCATCTGAGGCTTTTCACTTCACTGGGTATAGGAGAGGGTTTACATCCACTTTAAGGCTTGTTGAATACATTGGCTCAGGTGTACGCTGACAAGAATAGTGGTGATGAGCCAGGATTTTTGTTAGAACTTTATTGAAAAGACACAAATGACATTTCATTAAAGTAGCTGTTAGCCCAACACTTCATATTCCTAATATGTGCCTGCTGTACCATACACTTTTATGAGAAAGCCACCTATTCTCTTTGTTTTGCTTCCTTTGTGTGAAATTCCTTGTTTTCCTGTCAATACCTCTGCCCTCTTAGTAAAAACTGATCACACTAAGCAGGAGAGCACATCCTGGTTAGTTCTCTAGCTCTGCTGGGAACTCAGCCTGCTCTCCTCCAATGATCAGACTTGTCCTGACATGCCCCTCCTGCACAGCCATTCACTGGGAAGATCAGTGCACTGCTGCTTCCCCTCCCACCAGCTCTTATGCAACTGAGAACAGAGGTAAGTTGATCAAAGGTATTTATATATATTTTTCTAATTTACACAAATGTTTAGCCTTTCATTTCTTTCAAACTGAATGGGTTGTTTTACAAGGTGATTGTTTATCTTTTAGTTGGTGCATGGTGTGATGCAGCAGATTTCAAAGCACAATGCTGCCCTAAAAGAAATACTTATTTTCATTATTTTCAGATTACACCATGACAGCACAGCGGTGTGAACAGATCTGATAGGGAACAAGGTTTTTGCCTTGTTTTGCAAGGCTGCCCATTGCAATCCCAATACACCTGGACCCTTATGCTGGCCATACACTAGTAGAATTTTGTTAAAAATGTTTCATTTAAAGAATGTTTGTTTCGATTTTCTAATCAATGGTGGGGTCAAACTGACATTGGGTTTTGAATGCAGTGATGAAAAAGTTTGAAGGAGCAGGATGGAATTTTTTTCTCAGATGAATATATTCCTGAGAGTGAATGTGGTTTTCCTAATGGAAAGTCTATTCATTCCAAAATAAAAAAATAAAAAAATTGAAGTACTTTTGAACGACATTTGTCAAGCCATCAAATGCAATGAGAGACTGCATATGAATGTTGATGTAACACCCTGGGGTTTAGTCAGGGAGCTTCTCACAAATGTACTTACCAAGAATAGTTATGATAGATATCTATTGATTTCTTGGTTTGGCCTTGTTACACTTTTCTCTTCTACCACTAGGTGGCCGGGTACTTGGTGGTACTATATATGAGAAGGGCAAGCCAAAGTCAATGAGCAGGGGTTTTCTTGAATCCTTTGGCCTGCTGGGAGAACCTGTCTGGGTGGACGTGTGTCGTATGCCCCGGGCTGCTAGGCCAGAGGTTGGGCCTATCCTGGGAGCATCTGGCTGCTGGGCTGTGTGAGGGTCTAACCAGAATTGCAGCGCAGGGTTGGAAATGTGGCTTGCAGTCCAACCAAAAGTGACGGTTCTGTCGGCCGGAGAACCTGTCAATGGTTGAGGGTGGAAGGGAAGCTGGCGCCACAAAGGGACCTTTACCAGGGACCACAATGAGTAACTGAAGCAAGTACTTGAACCATATTCTCACCGAAAGGGCACGGTGGAGAATCAGGAAACTTTAGGTGGTGATCAAGTCAGGGATCTAACCCCCCGGAGGAGACGCTTGCAGAGCAGCCTTGTGAGTCAAGCCAGGGACCTCGCCGGTTATCAGGGGTGAAGCTTGAGAAGTATCTGGAGTGCCAAGCTAGGGACCCAGCACAGAAGCAGGGGGAACACTTGAGGGAGATACCACCGCAAACCTTGGAGGAGCTCAGAGTCCGTGAATCAGAGGGTCTGGTGAGAGACCGGGAGCTCAGTGTTGAAGAACTTAGGGAGGCAGTTGTAGTGGAGCTGAAAGAACTGTTACGTTTGAGTTAGGAACTTTTAAAGACTGTTACCATAGGAGACAGCATTCCTGCATGTGCAGATGTGGGTTCTTACTGGGGCCTTTCCCAGCATGGCTGTTCTCTTATTGATGTCTTATTGATGTCTCAGAGTATGCCAATTGAATTAGCAACTATCTAAGGATGTCCTGGCCCTAACCCTCTTTCCCTCAAAAATACAAAAAAAGACTGAAATAAAAACCTCTTTTACATCCAAGAAGTGTCTGGCACCCAATAACTTTGTCCACTTTGCACCCACTATGCCTCACAATCCAACACATACAGAAGGATATCAACTATCTTTGGCTTGGAAAGTTCTCATTTGACTGGACAAGGCCAGAGACTTTGCTATATGTACTACTCAATGGCCAGCATTAAACTTTCTAGCATGTTTGCGCTTGCAGCTGCCTTTGCTGCACCTCTGAAAAATGGTGCGCAGTGGATAATTTTGCTAAGTTGCCTCCTAAATGTTTGCACAGGCATGGCCCCATTCACTTGCATAGGTCGCATTGTGCTGCAGCACTGTCCTCTGAGCATTACATGGTATATAATTTTTGCTGTGGCCACAAAACATAGCATTGCAGCTGTGGTATGTATACCACCTACCCACTCTGGTCCCCATGTTTGTTTAGGGCGGGTGGTTGGGGGGGGGGGGGGATTTTTACTCCTGGTCCGAAAGTGTAAATGAGGTCTTATTGCATGCCTTATAAAAACTGGTACTATAACATTCAATGATATTTTAGGGAGCAATGCCTCATTTTTTTCTGGGTTAGCAAACACTTATAACACAAAAGAGAGTAAGGGTGTTAACAGTATTGTTGAATTAGGAATGTGGGTACCTTGAATATCTTTCTATTGCTTTATTGCTTTCTCTGTGCACCTAAATAATGTTTGGCTTCTAGTCAATGGTGTTTTATTAAGTTAGTGAGTCTGTGTGCAAGATAATTAGTTGGGCTCCATTGAATGATTAAAAAAAATGTGACCTGCTTAGTGTACTGTGGTGAAGAGTGGGCATGGTTTTTATTGTGCCAGGGGCATTGCTAGGGCTGTAAAAGTACTTTGGGGCACTCTAAGCAGAGAAGTAATGCAGCACATGTAGTGCAACATGGCAAACTTTGAGTGTAGTCAAATTATGTTACCAGTGGGAGGGGAATAAAGGGAAATTGTTAAATAAAACAAAAGTTTTCTTGTACACATACAAAATGCGTAGATTGCTGTGCCACAAGTAAGAGTCTCACAGACATCTATCAACTGGGCAGTCATTTTTTAATAAATGTAACTCTATTAATTATAATTTTGCTGAAAATAGACAGAGAGCTAACACTTTATCTACCTTACAGAAGACCTTCACTAGAATAGAATGCTTAGCAACTGTTGAGAAAATGAATACTTTAGTCAGACGTATGTAGTGTACATGATAGTTTATTACTGAGGGACAGACTGGCCTTGGGGTGATTGTCCCCCAGTACTAATTCCTATCCCCCCAAGGTCAGTCTATTCTCTAGTACAATCCCCATGGTCAGTCTGTCCCCCATTACAATCCCCATGGTCAGGCTTTCCCCCATTACAATCTGCCCCAGGTCAGTCTATCCCCCAATACAACCCCCCCCCCCAGGTAAGTCTCTCCCCAGTACAGTCCTCTGGGTCAGTCTGAACTGGGGAGGGGGGGGGGTTTAATGACTGTATTGGGAGACAGATTGACCTGGTGTGGCTGACTACATGACTGCAGTGGCCAAGACTTATCTCCTCCATAGGTGCATTGTGGGTCAGAGCACAGTGACCCATCTTCCCTCTGGGCCCATGTGCCCCGCACACACTGCACACATGGTAGATACACCACTGCTCCTGATGGGAAAACAAAGGTAAGGTATATTCTACTAGGGATGGGGGAGTAAAAGCAACTTTTCATTTTGGACAGGTTAAGGCTCCTTTCACACGGATTCCTCCGCCTGACAGACTCTGCTTGCTCAGTGGGGAATCACTCCACTGATCTTCACTGAGCAGGCGGATGACAGGTCTGTCTCCACTCACTGTGCAGAGCAAAGACAGACCCAGTCCTGCTCTCCTCTATGGGGAAATCGCCTGTCCATTTTAACCCGGTCATATCCAATCCGATCTGCCAGACCGATGGATAATAGGACCACCATCCATCTGAATTTTGCGGACAGGATCGGATAACCGTGGATATCAGTGGACATGTCACTATTGACATCTGCCGCTCCATTGGGGTGAATGGAGGGCCTGCTCAGGTTTTTGCCTGAAAAACTAACAGACGGACCTGATTGGACAGCCCGTGTAAAAAGGGCCTAAGGGAGAATCCCTGTCAGGTTTTTTTTTTTTTCAATCAGTGCCCATTGTTGCAATAGGAAGTGAGAGGAAACCCCTCCAAAGTGAGAGGAATCCCTGGTTGTCACCAGGGTCACCAGAGCTAGTATCCCTATTGGAAGATGTCTCTTCTTTTCTTGAGAGTTATCTCCGACAACTCAAAATTTGGGATTTTATTTCATTTACACTGACATTGGTCACCAGGAAAAATAAAAAGGGTGAATCTCCCTAATAGAAACACAGGCAGCAATAAAAACCTGATGGTATTATAATCCCTCCCCACGCTATCCAAAAAAAAATAAAAAAATTAGCCTTAGTTAAACTTGAAATGGGCAAATCACAAGTTTGCTTAAAACGACTGTCTGCTGAAGTTAGTAGCTTGTTAATTTATTCTTTCTCACAAGTTTGCTTTAATGTTTTGTTTGAAAATTTTATATTGTATTTTCTAATTGTCATTTTAATTCAGTTACTTCTGTTTATGTTCCTGTAATGTCATTCTGATAATAGACTTAGGAAAAATGTGTTAATGCAATTTGCAAATTCATCTGAAATCACAATATTAGTTTAAAACATGCCGCCACTAATATAATCAGTGTCGTTTCTGTATAAAAAAAAAGAAAAGAAAGGAGGATAATAAATGTTGGGCCATTTTTGCAGCAGACAAGATGATACCGCCAATTATGGTAATTCAGAATTTTTATTCCCAGTGCCCGAGTATGGAACTGTTATTATGTCCTATCAGCAGCCTTGCAGAGCTGTTGAAATAGACTTGATCCATGCTTTGAGGAAGCCTATGGAGTAAGTGAGTCTGTCCCAGTGGGAAGTGCATCTTCTGAGGTCAGAGGGCAGCCTCCCCGCTGTATGTTACAGAGAGCTGATCTTTCAAGCCATTGTGAAGCCAGGAAAAGATAATGCTAACTTTTTTCCTGCTGAGACTCATTGAATAATAACGTGTAAGCATTTAAAAGAATGTGATACAAGACACAAAAGAAAATGACAGCAGCCCATTGTGTTTACATTGTGTTTGCCTTGAAGTCTAAAACATACATACAATCTTAGATATTTTCGATGTAAGGAGATGGCAGACTTTCAGTTATATTTTCTTTTTCACAAGTTGACAAATAATCTTTACCTATGATAGCAGGAAAGTTCTGCAAATATCATACTGTTACTTTTTATAAGCAATATTGAATTTGGTAGTGAAAACTAGTACAAAAAGTTAATGTAGAAGTCCAGGTTAAATCTATCTAATGTTAAATCTTAAATTTGCTCTAACATCTATTCTAACTGTCCTGCAGAAGAAAGATGCTTATACTAACCTGTTCTCATGCCATGTGATTGGCTCCCAGTGGCATCAGAGGTAAGGAGGGATAGCGGACAAAAGTTGCCCCATGGTAAGGTTATGGGTGATGTCACTGCCCAGGCATTGACACCCTCGTCATTGCTATCTCCTCTCCCCTGAAGTCAACCGCTGGGGGGATCACATGACAGGACCAGGAGGCCATGTAAATAGGTAAGTATAGACCAGTGGTGGCCCATCCATAGGGGGCACATGAGCGCTGCCCCCTAGTCACAAAAAAAGGGCCCTTTAAAAAAATAAAAAAGGTCCTTTAAGTGCAATGTGTTTAGGCGGCGGACACAGTGCACTATGGGAAGCGTGATGTCTATGCAGTCATGTGATTACAGACAAGACGTTTAATTTGCCTGGTCTTGAACTGCCTTGTGGCGCAATGGAGTGCGCTTGAATACTTCCTCCCATACTGTTATTATGCTTGCCTTGTTTTTGATTGGCAGTGCTTTCCATCGGAGCGTTGGCATCACTTCTGTTTCCCCTGCTCAGAGTGGACTGAAAAGGAGTGTGATCAGCATCAGCGTGGTGAATCTGAACCTAACACAGGTGGACTATCTAGTGTGAGCTGGAGCAGGTGGGGGAGAAGAATACACAACAGCTCCATGCTCGTGTTACACATTGAGCTACGGATTGGATCGTAAATACATCTGATATGGGAGGGAGTGCACAGACAGTATTTCATGTGATGGAACAGCAAGCTGGAAGTAAAAGCTCTCTGCTCTGCTCTCTGTATTATGATTGCTCTGACTTGCTGACATCCATGGAGGAGCTGTGAGTGTTAATCATTTCTTATCTGCTGCAAGGACATGCTACACTGCTGCTTTCCTTTCCTGGGTGCAGTATTATGTAGAGCAGGGGGCTCACTGGGAGCTCAATTCTTGTGTGCCACACTGACAGGAGTGACTGCAGGGTCACTCCTGTCAGAAGGAGCAAGTAGCTCAATAGCTGCTGGAGGAAGGATTCTGCTCACACCGCCCTTCCAATAGCAGCCTTCTGTGGGTAGAAGAAAGTGGACACCGACAGTACGGGGGTTCCCTGCTGACAGCTGAATGTAAAAAGAATTGCTGGCAATGAAAATTTTTGAAAAAAAAATGGCGTGGGTTCCAGGGCCATCTTTAACATGGGACAAACACGGCAGATACCTCGACCAACCTATTGTTGTGGGGCCCAAAGGACCTGCCCTTTGAGCCCACAAATTGTTTTCCCACTGTAGCCAGGCAGCCTAAACCAGGGAAGGACTGAAAATACGGATACTGCCTGAAGCCAGTAGGGGGCCCCAGGAAAGGCTCTGTCAGGAAAGGTTTCCTCCGCTGGTAATATCGATAATTTGGCGTGCAGTACTAAGATCCACCAGCAGGTGTCTCCTGGCAGTTTAGAGATGTCAGAAGAGCTTTTCCCTGCTGGAATTATGTCATCTTTGGGCCGCAGTACTGGCGTCCACCAGCGGAGGGATCCTGGCAGTGTGAAGCAGGTATTACCTTCTGCAATCAGGCATCACATGACTTTGATAGCACCCATGGTATAAATACCCGGCAAGTGCACACACACCTTGCCCTGGTATTGTCCTTGTGCCATGACCTGTAGCCTGTTTATCTGTTAGCCGGATCTTGATCCTGAACTTGAACCCTGATTCCTGTATCTTGGACCTGTTTGTATCTGCTTCTGTATCCCTGGTTCCTTGCCCTGCAGCCTAATACCTCCACCTTGTTTCCTGTTAGTGATGGCCGAACGGTTCGCCCGGCGGTTGTTTCACGGCGAATTTCGGCTGTTCGTGGTCCGCCCGTTCGGCGGACTATTGGCGCCGTTCGCCCGGCGCTCTTCCGTGTTTACTGTTTAAAAGAACTTTAACCTATGATGACACATCCATCATGGGGTATAGGACAGCCAATTGAGACATTACAGCACATGGACACTTGGACATTCCCCCTAACTTATAAATAGACCCGATCCGGCGGCCATTTTACATTCTTTCTTCTGTCACTATAGGGAGAGGTTGCTGTGTGGAGCAGGGAGAGATTGCAGTGACCCAAATCGCTAGCTATTTGGTACACAAAAGTTCTTTTCAGGACTGGTATAGGTGTTAGGTGTATATAGGTTTGCTGTGCTACTGATTGTTGCAGCAGCCTGAGTGTCTTTTGTCAGTTTAGAGAAAGGGACAGGACGGTGTGTCTGCTGTAGGGACAGTCAGTTTAAGAGGAAGTAAACCCTGATGAGCTTACTTCCTCTTTCATTCCCTGTAAAGGCAAAGCATAATGGACTACTATGCATCGCATAGTAATCCATTATGTGTCACTTACCTGACACAGGAGCCAGCGAAGTCACCGCTGTCCCCTGTAGTTCCGAGTGTCCATCTTCTTGGTGGGTCTCCGTGGGTCTCACTGCTCCGGCGCTGTGATTCGCCGGAACAGCGATGACGTCACTCCCGCGCATGCGCACGGGAGCCGAGACTCGCGGCATTGCCGTCATCGAGGATGCCCCGCTCAGTGCGCCTGCGCTCCACTGTCTACGGCGCATGCGCTGTAGATAGCGGTGCCCGTCTTCCGGCAAATATCTCCTAAACCGTATAGGTTTGGGAGATATTTCTTGGACCTACAGGTAAGCCTTAATCTAGGCTTACCTGTAGGTCAAAGTGGTTTGTAAGGGTTTACAACCACTTTTAGTCATTAGCTGTTACTATCAGGTCCACAAAAGTGCTATTCCAGTTATTGTTCCAGTAGCCTCTGTTTTGTCAGTTTATATAGGGGCAGGCAGGAAGCACTGTGTGAGGCAGTGAGGGTCAGTTTAATCAGTAGCTGTTACTATATTAGGTCCACAAAGGTTCTTTTCAGGACTGGTATCAGTGGTATGGTAATAGGCTTGTACACGTATAATATTCTTTCTTCCAAATATAGAAAGAATATTATACTTGATGGCTGCCCTTCTGCTGCAGTCTGCTAATCATTCACAACCTACTTGTTCCACAAAGCTCCTTATAAGGACTGGTAATAACCTGGTGTAGGGTGCTATAGTACATAGGGTTGAGTGAGGTACAGTCTGCCATTCTATAAGGACTGGTATAGGTCCACAATACATAGGGTTGAGGTGCACTACTGCTGACCGCTGCCCTATACTGCAGCAGTCCTTCATCGGTATAGGGACTGACGTACAGTCTGCTAATCACTCACACACAACCTACTTGTTCCACAAAGGTCCTTATAAGGACTGGTAAGGTATAGGGTACTACAGTACATAGGGTTGAGTGAGGTACAGTCTGCCATTCTATAAGGACTGGTATCGGTCCACAATACATAGGGTTGAGGTGCACTACTGCTGACCGCTGCCCTATACTGCAGCAGTCCTTCATCGGTATAGGGACTGAGAGTTTTGTCACAGGGTCATTTAAAAAATGACAGGCAGAGGAAGAGGCAGGCCCTTTCGCAGGGGTGGTAGGGGTAGGGCAGGAGCAACAGGCTTGAGCCAAAGTGGGAAGTTGCAGAAGATGCGTTCAATTACTTTAAAGGACGCACCAGACTTGGTTGAGTGGCTCACTCAGCCTTACTCTTCTGCACCCTCCTCATCCTCTCGATCTGCACCCTCTTCTTCACTCTCTGCTATGTGCACCCCAAAAGACACTACCACCAACAACACCACCACCACCACCACCACCACCACCACCACCACATACCTTCCGCTTGAGTCACAGTAATTATTTTCCGATCCATATCAAGACATTTCTGATGCGCAGCCACTCTTGGTATTGGATCAGGAAGAGGAGGTAGCAACAACTGCTACTCAGCAGTCTGACGACAGTACCCAGATCAGCCCAAGGAGGAGGTTGGTCCCCGGTGTTGCTGCCTACTCCGAGATCTATACTTATAGCGGTGGAGAAGGTGACGTCGACGATGACGTGTCTAGTGATGTCACGTGGGTGCCCACAAGAGAGGAAGAGGAGGGGAGTTTAGAGGGAGATATGGACCAGCAGATAGGGAGGATAAGCAGGAATAACTTACATTGCACAGGAGGGACAAAGCAGACTGCAAATGTATCAGGAGCGAGTCATCGACCATGTACGGTCACATCTGGCACTCCCAGGACACCGGCACATGGCTCCGCAGTGTGGGCTTTTTTTAACGTGTCCGCTGCTGACAATAGCGTTGCCATCTGCAATCTTTGCAGTCAGCGCATTAGTCGCGGTAAGCCCAACACTCACCTAGGGACGACCGCCTTAAGAAGACACATGAGCAGCCATCACCGAGCCATGTGGGAACAATGGAACACACAAAGCCACACTCCAGGCTCTCACCGTCCAGCCTCGTCTTCTACTTCTCCTTCTCCTCTCTCCTCACAATTGTCCTCCACTCCACCTTCCATCACGCCAAGCTCACGTTTTTCTGCAAAAAGGCAGGCTTCCGTGGGCCTAATGTTCGAGCGTAAAAAAATTATGACGCCGGATAACCCTCTTGCCCAACGGTTGACGGCTGGCTTGTCAGAACTCATAGCCCGCCAACTACTGCCATATAAACTGGTGGACTCGGAGACCTTTCGCAAATTTGTGGCCATTGGAACACCGTATAAAAAGCATAAGGGTCAAGGACCAGTACTGGGTGGCAACGTACTTAGACCCCCGGTACAAACACAAAATGGCGGAAATGTTACCACCGTCACAGAGGGCTGGCAGAATGGAGCACTTCCAGGCCTTGCTTCGAGAAATGCTGCATTCTGCCTTTGCGTGCGCAGGCAGAGGAGCAATTCCCACTCCCAGAGAAGGAGTTGCGGGTACCAATCCAACAGCGCCTGCAAGAAAAGGCGGATTTGAAGATGTGTTGGTGACTTTGGATATGAGGTCATTCTTTCAGCCCACCCATCGACAGGTGTCACCCGGATCCAGCATCAGGTGTCCGACTACATTGGGTTAACGGCCGATGTGGACGCTCTGAGGAGTGATGAACCCCTGGACTACTGGGTGGGCAGGCTTGACCTCTGGCCAGAGCTTGCCCAATTTGCAATCGAACTGTTGGCTTGCCCCTCATCCAGTGTCCTGTCCAAAAGGACGTTCAGCGCAGCAGGGGGGATCGTGACCGATAAGCGTACTCGCCTAGCTCACGACAGTGTTAACTACCTCACATTTCTAAAAATGAATGAGGCATGGATCTCGGAGGAATTCAACACATGTGACCAGTAGACCATTTATATGTCTATAAACAATTTTTTTAATTGAGCACAGAGACCTTCTTTCTTCATTTGGCTCACTTCCTTGTCCAAAAAAAGCACATCGTACTATATGCCCATACCCTCCTTTTTGAAGAGGTTGAGCAGTGTCATATTTCTACTGGGGCTGCTTATTATGAGGGGATCCCACCATCCTTGTGCTGTGCTGACATCCTCCTGGGGCTGTACCTCTGCTGTGCATATTATGAGGGGCTCCCACCATCCCTGTGCTGTGCTGACTTCCTCCTGGGGCTGTACCTCTGCTGTGCATATTTTGAGGTGCTCCCACCATCCCTGTGCTATGCTCATTATGAGGGGCTCCCACAATCCCTGTGCTGTGCTGACTTCCTCCTGGGGCTGCTTATTATGAGGGGCTCCCACCATCCCTGTGCTATGCTGACATCCTCCTGGGGCTGCTTATTATGAGGGGCTCCCACCATCCCTGTGCTATGCTGACATCCTCCTGGGGCTGCTTATTATGAGGGGCTCCCACCATCCCTGTGCTATGCTGACATCCTCCTGGGGCTGCTTATTATGAGGGGCTCCCACCATCCCTGTGCTATGCTCATTATGAGGGGCTCCCACCATCCCTGTGCTATGCTCATTATGAGGTGCTCCCACCATCCCTGTGCTATGCTCATTATGAGGGGCTCCCACCATCCCTGTGCTATGCTGACTTCCTCCTGGGGCTGCTTACGGTGCAGGTGTCAGTGCTGTATATCACGGTGCTGATGTCAGTACTCTCTATCACGGTGCTGCTGTCAGTGCTGCATTTCACGGTGCTGGTGTTAGTGCTTTATGTCACGCTGCTGATGTCAGTGCTCTCTATCACAGTGCTGTTGTCAGATGACTCTATCACGGTGCAGGTGTCATTGCTGTATGTCACGCTGCTGATGTCAGTGCTCTCTATCACTGTGCTGCTGTCAGTGCTGTATTTCACGGTGCTGGTGTTAGTGCTTTATGTCACGCTGCTGATGTCAGTGCTCTCTATCACGGTGCTGCTGTCAGTGCTGTATATCACGGTGCTGGTGTTAGTGCTTTATGTCATGCTGCTGATGTCATTGCTCTCTATCACGGTGCTGCTGTCAGTGCTGTATATCACGGTGCTGGTGTTAGTGCTTTATGTCACGCTGCTGATGTCAGTGCTCTCTATCACGGTGCTGCTGTCAGTGCTGTATATCACGGTGCTGGTGTTAGCGCTTTATGTCACGCTGCTGATGTCAGTGCTCTCTATCACGGTGCTATTGTCAGATGACTCTATCACGGTGCAGGTGTCATTGCTGTATGTCACGCTGCTGGTGATCATCTCCTGTACCCTCTTTGCCTACCCCGACCTTCCCTCTCCTCCATTGCCTTCATACGCTCCACAGTCCTGAATTGTCACAACAATTTCCCATATAAAAAAAGAATGCTTGTAGTTGTCGATCCCAGATTCACCTCATACATGTGTTATGTCATTGGCCATGTGGTGGGACTATGTTTGCAGAGCTATTAATTATTTTATGGCTGCAAATTTGACCTGTAGGTTTGCGAAGTTCGCCTACCATTGAAGTCAATGGGGCCCGCCGCGAACGTTCCGGTTCGCGAACTATCGGCCGCGTTCGCGGTCCGTGTTCGTGAAACGTCCCGTCGGAAGTTCGTCCATCACTATTCCCTGTCTGTTTACTCCTGGCCCCCAATTACTGATCTCCTGTTTATGACCCTGGACTAGCTTGACTACGATTCTGGTACTCCCTTTTGCTACATATGCTGGTTAGTTTATTATCACTGTTTGGTTGTTTGGTTTGTTCACTCAGTTTTTATTGGTAGTGTGTTCACATTTATATGCATTTACTTACTTTCACCTATTTATGTCTGGTTCACTCTGTCGCAGTCACATATTTCTAGTCACATCTAGTTTATGACAGGCTCCTGGTTTCCTTATTGGGTTGCTGGGGCATTATTGTGGATCAATAGAGAGCCGGCCATGATCCATGCAGTACATCTCACCTCCCTCAACACCACTACCAGCCAGACTTGCTCCCGTGGATACTGCCTGAGCACATTAAAGCTCACATGACCACCACACTGGATTACCAGTCATGTGGCCAGCGGTAGGTGGAACTTTTCAGATCATACCTAGGGACAAGGGTCACGGGGAGAAGGCTGCTGTACTCATGTGACAGGCAGCTATCTGAAGGGTGCAGGAAGATAGTGGCCCGCCAGCGAGACATGTGCCCTTTTGTCGGTGGTGCCATTGGAAGTAAAAAATGTCCCTGTGTCCGTGGATACCATACAATGGACAGAAAACATTTCCATATGTCAGTGAAACAAAAAATTCCCCCTCAGCAGTGGTTTCACAGAAAGACAAAATGCCCTTAAAAGATAAGTTCACCTTTTTTTTTTCCCTTAAATTCCAGCTCCCCTATGTACGAATATAGCATTCATGTACTTATTTTGCAAAAATAGCAAAGCTTTCCATAAAATTTACAGACTCATACCTTAATCTCCACCATCCATGTTTCCAAGCGTATCTATTTCTTCTCTCTTACTTCCTTACAGACTGTGGGTCATGACATAGGAAGGAGTTGACCAGCTGACTTCATTAACACGCACCCTGCATCATCCACCCTCCCATTCCCAGCTGCACTTTTTTTAATGAAATGCAATCAATCAGTGATCACCCTCTCACTAAATACACAATATACAATCAGATTGCATAGTGTGTGGCCATGTTTATACAAGTATATAGAAGAGAGTGGACAGAAACACTCAGCTGTCAAGCCCAGTTCACATCTCTGCATAGCGGAAACTCGCATTCTCACATGTGTCTTTTTTTTTTGTGATGGGGGAGGTGTTTTCGAGCATTTTCACTCATCACACATAGGGCAGCCCATCCACCTGAATGGGCTGCCCTACACACAGCAATCACCCAAAAGAAGCTTCAGAACTTTTTTTGGAGTGGAGCTTGGTGCGTTTTTACTGCGATTTTTGGTGCAGTGCATTTCTGAGATGCAAGTAAATGCACAGATATGAATGGAGCCTCGTTGTTCTTGTGTTACCGCACCAATTTCACTTTCAGGTCCCATTCACATCTAGCATAGTGGGAGCAAATGTTTTGTGGCTCATTTTTCCTGTGACACTCATAGTGCAGCCGTTGATTTCAATTGGCTGTGCTATATGTGACTTATGGGACATGTTGGCGTTTTGTGGGTTGTGTGTTTTTTACTGTGTGTTTTGCAGCATTTGCCACTTGTTTTTTCACATGGCAAAATGTGTGTTTGCTTTTGTGTTTGATGTGTTGTTAACAATTAATGGCATTGAAAGTGCAGCTAGTCATTTTAGGTGTATAAAGGTTGCCATACACTATACAATCTGATTGTAAAATCTCCTTTAGATCTGCCATCAATTATGAAGTGCCATTGCCTGCCTGATTGCATATGGAGTTATTGACTAGATAGGTGTTTCCTCCTATTATTTAAATTTGGTAAATCTAAGGGAGATTGTACAATCAGATTGTATAGTGTATGACCACCTTTATACACCTAAAATTACTAGTTGCCCTTTCAGTGCCAATAATTATTAATGGCACACCAAACAGAGAAGCAAACACACATTTTGCCACGTGAAAAAACAAGTGGCAAATGCTGCAAAACTAACAGTAAAAACACACAACCCACCAATATGTTCCATAAGCGACATATAGCACATCCCATTCAAATCAATGGCTGCCCTATGTGTGTCACAGGAAAAACGAGCCACAAAACGTTCGCTCCCACTATCCTAGATGTGAATGGGGCCTGAAAGTAAAATTGGTGAGGTAACACTAGAGCAACGGGGCTCCATTCACATCTGTGCCTTTCCTTGCATTTCAGAAATGAACTGCACCAAAAATTGCAGTAAAAAATGCACCAAGCTCCGCTCTAAAAAAAGTTCTGAAGCTTCTTTGGGGTGATTGCTGCGTGTAGGGCAGCCCATTCAGTGATAAGTGAAAAAAAAAAAAAACGCATGTGGGAATGTGAGTTCCCGCTATGCAGAGATGTGAATGAAGTTTGACAGCTGAGTGTTTCTTTCCACTCCCTCCTATATACTTGTATAATGATACACTATGAAATCTGATTGTATATTGTGTATTTAGTGATCACTGATTGATGGAATTTCATTAAAAAAACATGCAGCTGGGAATGGGAGGGTGGATGATGCAGGGTGTGTGCTAATGTGGTCAGCTGGTCAACTCCTTCCTGTGTCATGACCTACAGTCTGTAAGGAAGTAAGACAGGAGCAATAAATACGTTGGAAACATGGATAGAGGACAGTAAAGTAAGTGTAGATTTTATGGAAAGCTTTGATATTTTTGCAAAAAAAGTACATGAATGCCATATTGGTAGGTAGGGAAGCTTGAATTTTTAAAATAAAAGAAAAAGGTGAACTTAACCTTTAAGGCAGTATTGGCACTGGAAATAAAAAAATGTCCTTGCATTGGTGGTGCCACTGGAAGTGATGTCCCTGTGTTGGATCTTTTTCCCATATAACCTTAATATATTAATATCCACTACTAAAGCACTGTTCAGTAATTTTTTTATTTATTAGAGCCACCAAAATTCAGGAACAAAGGAGTGATCGTTTTAAAAAGCTGAATAGAAGGCAATTACAGGCTTGAAAATGATAGCACATGCTAAACAAGGTAAGTACTGAGATCAGCAGCTCTATATGTGTTATACTTCAAAACTAAACTAAACTCCAAGCGAATAAATATTTTTTTAGCAAGTTCCTCAAAAGCCGCAAGGCATATAAATCCACCTAATACCTTTGCAAACCCAAATATCACTTTGTAATGGCAGTGGTATCACTGTGCTGCACATAGGCTGTACAGAGACCAGGGTTGTGAGAGGGGCCCAGAAGATCCAACCACTACAGACTGCCTGCATTACAGGAAGGGTCTGAGACAAAAAGAGGTCACCCTGCACAAGAAGAGAGCATCGATGACCGATCTTTATTACAGGAAGCGCATGCACAGTTTTACACTGGATTACTGAACAAATCTGGAAGATATAAACATAGCACACTGACATTAAATTAAGAATACACATGACGCTTGTATTTAGACAATATTTGCTCACCTCATAATTAACCTTTACCAAGTGTGATTTTTATGTAATCTGGGCAGGGGCGGATCCAGAGTCTAGCCTCAGAAGGGGCACTGCCAGAAAATAAGGTGTTGCTTACAGAACACATTTGTATTAAAATCTATGTATTTAACATATCATACAGTCATAACCTTGTTTAAAACAGTGACACTGTTTTAAAGTGTTAGATGCATCCCCATGCCGACATCCCATTTATTTGTATTCTAACACATGGCTGCATGGACACAGCCACTATGTCCCAATATGACATGCTGGTGTGGGTACCTGAAGGCACCCGGCAAGCATTCTGGGACCCACGCAGGACATATTGGGACACAAAAGCTGTGTGTGTCGGTAGAAATAAATGGGATGCCAGCACAGGGATATGTGCAACACTTTACGGTACATTCCTTTCTGTCATTCCTTTTAGTATGTCCCACACTTTATCCATCCCCAAGTCAGTAAAAGACAGCCCGCATGTCTGCAGCATGCCCTCTGTGTGAATGAGGCCTAAAGATGAATTTTAATGTCATTCTATATCATCATTATCATCGTGATAATCACACAATACAGGTGCTGTTTTCTGATGATGATGATGATGATGATGATTGGTAATAGGTAACACAAAGCATGGAGGGGGGTACCGACTGACGCATTTGTGACAATTAATTAACCCCTTTGGGCTGCATTAGTAGCAGTGTTTTTTTTTCAACCCCGTCATGCTGCAGCATAAAAGGGGTTAACTAACAATGATGGTGCCACTGCCACTAATGCAGCACAAAGGGGTTAATTGATTGCCATTGGTCATGAATGCGTCAGTGAGTACATTACCCCCCTCCATGCTGTGTATTACCATTCTAACTGAATTAACACCCCTCCCCTCCCCTCCAAGTGTTAACCACTTCAGCAGTTCACACAGCTAACACACTGTTGTGTTAAGGAGTTAAGGCAGTTAAGTGATCACTCACTTGCAGACAGTGCAGATGGGCTCTGTGGGCTCTGGTTACAGTTCGGCAGCATCTTGTCTTCAATCTCGCGCTCCCGGCCTCTGAATTGTGATGTCACGACAGCCGGGACTAGGGAGCTCATGTCGGGTGGAGATCACTCAGCCTGACAGGGAAGTAACTGCTTAGAAAGGAAGGAGTACACTGGGAACGTCCGCACCGCTCTGCCAATAATACTACACAGTGTGTAGCGGCGACCCCAGTTTTACCGCGGTCTTTACCCCCATAAAGGATGCCACCGCCTGGGCCCCTCTAAATGAACGGATGGGGCACACTGAATATGTCTTAAGCCAGTCTCTGCAGCTATATTTAGACGATGCCTCGTCAAACGTAAATAAGTGGCGAAGGGAGAAAGCCTTGGAGTGAAATATTTTCTGGGGGGGGGCAATTGACCCGTTGCCCCCCTTGGATCTGCCCCTGAATCTGGGTCAGGGTTCATTAAGTTCAGGGCTGGATGACTCGTCCTGGCAGTGCTCTGGTGCCTCCCCCTAGTCTAGAAGGTTGAAGAATCTACTAGAATTAGAGGGTGGGGGTTAGGATGAGCTACCTTGAATATTTATGAGGCCTCGGCCAATCCCTAGTAGTAGACTGGCAGGGGGCAGAGCTTACCTCATAAATATATTTGGGCCATGCCAGCAGGGCAGTGTGGTGGAAGATGGAGATACAGTATTAGGAGGCTATCGTGGACCTCAGAGGTGATCCCTAGCTTGGGGGGGTGTCCTGCCATGGGCTGGGGCTCAGGTGCTGGAAAGATCCTGCCATAACACATGGATAGGAAGTCTTTCCTAGAGGCACAGGAGCAAGAGAGGACAGAGTGAGTAGAGCAACACTGAGTGGACTAACAAAGGGGTAAGACTGCCACATGTAGCCAGTGTTACTTGAAGACAGCTGTGTGCTTAAAGTGGAGTTCCTCCTTGGGGGAAAAAATTAAAAGTCAGCAACTACAAATCTTGTAGCTGCTGACTTTTAATATATGGACACTTACCTATCCAGGGAGACCACGTTGTCGCCCCCCTAGCCGACCTTTGGATTGAATGTCGGGTGCAGCTACCGCCATTCCAGGTAAGGCAACCGGGCAGTGAAGCCTTTTGGCTTCACGCCCAGTTCCCTTCTGAGCTTGCACAAAGCATGCTGTGCTTTCTGATTGGCCCATGGCAGAGGAAGGAGGAGGGGGCCGCACTTCTGGGAGGTCAAAAACAGGGCCTCCCTCCCCCCTGAAAGTTGCTAAATGTGAGACTGGAGGGGGGAAGGAAGCAATTAAGTGGAAGTTCCACATTTGGGGGGAACTCCGCTTTAAGTCTTCAGCCTCTCCCTAGAGATCCCTTAAGAGTCAGCCGGGTGAGCTGGTGAAGAGTCAGCCGGGTGAGCTGGTGCAGAGTCAGTTAGGTGGACTGGTGTGAAAAGTTAGCCTGGAGGGTTAGTGAAAAGGGCAGCTGCAGCCAGGTGTTTTTGCAGTGCCTGAATAGGTGTTGCTGGAATCAGTAGCCACAGGGGAAGAGTTACAAGCTGTAACCTCCCATCCCCATCCAAGTTACTAACCCTCAAATAAATAACAAAAAAAAAAACAAAGTCATGGAATGTTCTCTGACTCTGGGTGCTTGTGACAATGAAGGAATGGGGGATCCATGTTCATCAGCAGTCCCTATGGAAGTGTTCTACAGTAACATGAAAAGCTCATTACACCAATCAAGTGTATAGTTGCTAAAATGTCATTATTAATTTGATCATAAATGACATGTCACTCTCAGTTCTTACAATATATTACACTTCTAGTTCTAACATACAGTATATACTGTAAATGCTAAGGCAACTTGTTTCCTGGAGACACATTGCTGATCTTCATCTGCTGAGCGGCTGTTCTGTTTTCAAACAATATATAGGAGCTTACTGTATAATAATTTCTGGTGGAATTAAAATTCTATCTAGGTATCTGTGTCAAATTGAGGCCAATAGTTTGTTCCTTGTATGGATTTAGAACAGGGGTCTCCAAACTTTCTAAACAAAGGTCTAGTTGATTTTCCTTCAGACTTTAGTGGGGCCAGACTGTGTCTATTAGGAGAAGAAAAGGTCCCAACTTCAGTGTGAAAAAATAGTGCCCCATCGTTAGTGTCATTGGGAGGAACTTTTCCCTATTGTTGGTGTCATTGGGAGGAAGTGTGTTTGATCGTTGGTGTCATTGGGAGGAATTGTGCCCCATCGTTAGTGCAACTTGGGTAAATTGTGCCACATTTTTGGTGTCATTGAGTTATATTGTGCCCCACTGTTAATGTCATAGGCATAAATTGTGCCTCATTGTTGGTAACAGTGAATGCAATAGTGCCCCAAGGGCCAAATAAAAGCAAGCAAAGGGCCGCATCTGGCCCCTGGGCCACAGTTTGGAGACTCTGATTTTGAATATCAAAGGTCTTGTGGGGAGTTGTATTTTGGGTGAATTATACTAATAGAAGGTCTTTACTGATTTTACTGATATTTTAATAACGTTTCAAAGTATAAAAACAACATGTAAAGAGAAATGGTAATGTATCATAAGTCCACTTTTGTCCTACATCAGACTTTACGGGGTTGATTTACTAAAACTGGAGAGTGCAAAATATGGTGCAGCTCTGCATGGTATCCAGTCAGCTTCTAACTTCAGCTTGTTCAATTAAGCTTTGACATATAAACCTGGAAGCTGATTTTGCACTCTCCAGTTTTAGTACATCAACACCTATATGTCTAGAGAAAGAAAGAAATGACATTAGCAAAGAAGTTTTGGTAGTTGGCAAATGAAACCCACTGCACTAAAGGATATTCTGTTACTTCGTCTGTACTTTGCTTTGAAGTAGTCTCCTTTTCCTCGTAATCACTGTATGTTTTAGGCTTCCCCTCGTTTGCTGTATGCTATTGTTCAGTACTTTGCTGGCTCTTGTTGTGGGAGATGTAGCCACAGTGTTGGCATTGTCATTAAGGTCTGCACTGCATGCCTCTTTGAGCAATAGCATTAGACATGATCTTGGTCATCCTCTTACCCCATCTCTATCTAAACTCTGAACTCATGTTCCTTTTTTTCACTCTAATGAGCTGTGGTCTGGGTCATCCTTCACTGCTCTCCTCTTTGTTTTCCATAAGCTGCGGGGCAGGAATAACCCAGCCATGAAACTCATTGAAATAAAATAGGAGCAGGAGCTGGAGTTCAGTTAGAGATGGGTGCAGAGGACATGCAGCTCATCTCTAAACAGCATGTAAAACCTCCCCCTCTTTTGGAAATAGAATACCCATTTTATTTTTCATTTCTAAACAATAGGAATTGGAACTATATTTCAGTGGATCACTAATTACAAAGGTTGAACACCTTTAAGGAGCTCCAGTTTTCACTGAATACAATTTACAAATGCTAGAAATAGAGTAGTATATACGTTTTTACTACTAGATGGAGACGATGATTCGTTTACCAATTAGGTGGAATAACAAAAAAAAAAAGGGGTGAAGTTTAATAATACCATATAAGAACCATATAAGAAATTTAGTGTGTGCACTAGTGATGTATAATTAAATTTTTATTTGTAAGTTAATTTGAAGTTTTTGTATCTGTGCCTTATTGCTGCAACAGAATGTACTGCTTGAGTGGGAACTGTGATTGAGTAGCCCATATAATAATTAACACATTTACCCTACATTTTTCATTGGACAACCAATCAGAATAATCCTTCTGTGATATAAATCTAACTGGAAATGGTGGCTCAGCACTTCCTGAAGAGGTCATCCTTAGTAAAATGTATGTAGAATCATAGGACCGCTACTTCCAGGTCCTGTATGACATCACACATGGGCTGGGAGCGAGACTTGGAGTGCACGCAGGCTAGTGACAGGTGTAGCAGAGTGAGTTTACCCACACACACTGCATACACTGGTGTCAGTTCCATGCACCCATACATGTGAGTGTAACCATTGATTTTTACTGATCCACTGTTCTTAATAAATACTACACAATTATATTTTAAATCATGTCTCCTGCTTTGTTGTCATATGAGTGAATTACCATTCAAATGGAGTAAGATATTGAAGTCTATTGCGAGGTAATAAGTGCCTTTGAGGGAAAAAATTGAAGCTTGACCTACCTGTGAAAATGGATCAAACACCTCTGGTGAGTGTGCAACTACACTTTTGAGTATAAGTGGTGACGGCATAGATTCATTTTAAAAGAAGAGTCACTTTGAAAAACAGTGATTCTTATTTCTGATGTTGGGATAAAAGTCATATTGAACTTTTCTTATATACTTTCTTTTTGACTCTTGTTGTATTTTTATGTTATTGAGTAGAATTATTCACTTATGAAGCAATTAAGTGCTACCCTTTATATGGTTAATTATTTAAACAGCATATGTGTAGCAGAAGCAGTGTGATCTTGGTTTTTGGAACCAACTAAAGAGAGGAGAGATGGAGGCATGGAAAAATGCCAAACCATGACCATGCCACATGACATTGTCCATAAATTTTAGACATTGTTTGAGTTGCTCAGATCCTTATTAAATGTTTTTCGCTGTTTAGAATCAGGTGGGATGCAACCCTGGCCAAAGATAGAAGTGGGGTTGATTTATCTAAACTGGAGAGTGCAATTTACTTAAACTGGAGAGTTCAAAAACAGATTTTTCTGTTAAATCTTAATTGAACAAGATGAAGTTAAGCTGATTGGCTACCATGCAAAACTAGACCAGATTTTTCACTCTCTCCAGTTTTAGTAAATCAGTTCCACTGTGTTTGGTATACCGTTTTGCTTGGGTACCCAGAAAAATCTTGGGATTATAGAAAACTTCTCAACATGAATGTGCACCAGTGCAATCAGGCTGTGAGGATAGCACATAGATTTTGCTTAAAGCTGGACTATTAGGCTGGATTCACATGTATGAAAATTGGATGTGGGATTCCCCACATCCAATTCGCATGACAGGTGAATGTTCCGATAAGCCCCCCACCCGCAGACCCCCACAACCACTGGGCAAGTGTTGTGGGGATGAGGCCCTTGTCCCCATCAACACGGGGACATCCTCCCCATGTTGAGGGCATGTGGCCTGGGACAGTTCAGGAGGGGGGTGCTCTCTTGTCCCCCCTCTTTTCCTGCAGCCTGTCAGGTTGCGTGCTCAGATAAGGGTCTGGTGTGGATTTTTGGGGGAACCCAATGCCATTTTTTCTTTAAATTTGGTGTGGAGTTCACTTTAAAATACAGACCTGAAGGGTCTGGTATGGATTTTTGGGGGGAACCCCATGCCATTTTTTTATTTTGGAGCTGAGTTCCCCTTTATATCCATACCAGACCTGAAGGGACCCCCACACATTTTTTATTTTTTATTTTTCAATGACTTTCAATGACTTTTATGTGAATTGTCAGGACCGACAATTCATTAATAGCCAACACTAGCGCTAGTACTACAAATGACTTTTTTTCCTTTAGAAATGTAATTTTGCTCTCGGACTGTTCTAAACAAGGGAAACATGCACCACTTTACAGGCATACTATAGACACCCCCCAGGTATGAAATTTAAAGGAATACTATACCTTTATTGTTTCACTTTAAGCATTATTAAAATCACTGCTCCCGAAAAAAGAGATGTTTTTAAAACCTTTTTTTGCATTGATACATGTCCCCTGGGGCAGGACCCAGGTCAGCAAACACTTTGTATGACAATAAATTGCATATTAACCTTTAAAATTAGCACTTTTGATTTTTCATGTGTCCCATAGACTTTAATGGTGTTTGCGTGTTCAAACAAATTTTTTGCCTGTTCAAATGTTCTGGATGTGAACCGAACAGGGGGGTGTTTGGCTTATCCCTGCTGGAAGTTATTATTGTGGTAACTGACACATGATGGTGATTAATATCGCTGACAAAAATACTGGGGGTAATTACTGCATCACTAACACTAATTATAAGGAAAGTGCTTAATAGTCCAGGCTTTTGTACTGTGTATGTAATTTTATTAATTTATTTTGATATAGCACTGACACTAATACAGGATGTCACAAACACCAGTACAGGGGGTTATTATTGTGTCCACTGAGATCAATGCAGGGGACAGTTTGTCCTTTAATTAAATTAACTGACTCAAAGGTGCTTTCACACCTACCAGCACTTTTGCCATTTGCCACAGTTGTCTGGTGGGCACTCTAAGGTTGGCCTTATACGAAGCAATTTTTTTCACTGCAACCACGGGTTGCAGGAAAGAAAGTGGATGAATTCCCCCATCAACACAGACATTGTTGACAGGGGAATCCCTCCTGTGGTGCTATTGTGTTCTCCTGGGGGTGGGGGTCACCCTGTCAGGAGAACACAGTGATTATTATTACTAGCAATAATTGCATGTAAAATTTTGCAAGCTGGTTGTACCCAAGCTGATTGATCAACTTGGGTATATTCGGCCTGCCCATACATACAGTAGTTCGAATCTCGGACAGTTACTGCTGAACCTGCCTATGGCTGGCTTAAGCATAAGCAGTACAATCAAAAGTAAACTGCACATTTATTAAAATATGATAGTGAATAGAATAGCACATATAATACTAAGCAAGAAAAAAAAGAGGAGACATTTTGAAAACAATTTTATTAGACAAATCATTTAGACAAATTATACACAGAAAGCTCTGCCACTTGTAACGGAGGCCTCCAAAAATGTTTTCTGTATTTTTATTTTTTTAAATAGGCAACACATCAAAATAGGCCTATTTTAAATACTGTACATGTCTAACAGTTATTTCATTTTTGCTAAATTTCACTGCAACATCTGGCATGTCTCTACATAGCTTTATTATCATTTTTTTGTTTTCTTTTTTTTTTAATCCGATATGCATGAGACAAAGGATGTCGCGAGGGGAAACAAGATGTGCATGCTTTCAGACACTTGTACCCTTAGAAACGAAATGGCCTTTGCATGATTAGAATAGAAACTGATCTGCCTTACACAGTAGACAATATTTGAAGATTTAGTACAAAAGCATTGACAGTACAAGATGCACCCTGGAGAACCAGCTTCAAAAATATGTATGAAGAATATATATATTTTTATTTTTAATTTTAATTTTTTTTACAGTTTACTAAAAGCAAATTAGGAAACTTATAAAGATGAAAAATAATGTCTCCTGTTTTAGGAATAAATCATCATGTTTAACAAAACTAAAATAAACCATGTCAGACAGACGTTGTAGAGATATTAATATTTTTACAAGTAAACAGCTGCATTTAAAAGTAGACACAATCATTGCTGTCATCCGTATCATTCATTTAATGAATTAATGGAGCACGTGGAGACTTAATTAATAACATGGTGTGGTTAAGTAATCATAAATGTGCTTTAACTGACAGCAACCAATCAGATTAGCATTGTGCAAAAAGAGTAACAATTAAAAAAATTATGGTTTGCGGTGGGTACACTGATTACACTGAAATCGTATTGGGTTGGTTTTATATAATCAGATTAATGGTAAATATTTTCCGATTAACAGTGCAACCACTAAGAATTAATTTTCTAAAACAAACAACAAAAAATTGCCCCCTCACAGGTGGAGGTATTATTTATATTTGAAAGGTACAAAGCTGTTTTCCAACTTCTAATTTTTTTTGAGTGCCAAGAACATATGTTAGATCAGCTCCTGCCATTTTCTCTGTTTAATGTGTTATATAAAAATCCTATTTGGTGCCTACCTATTAAAAAATTTAGTAATTTGGCTGTTCATGTAAACCCAGTTCAAGATAGCAGGTCAATCCAAGATAACATAGGCTCATTGTTCTACATCCTTACAGCTGGTTGTATGGTAAGTGAACACCTTGAGCTCTTCAGATCACCAGTGCCTCTGTAAGTTTGTACTGCCTAAAGTTTTACCCTGACTGGCTACTCTGAATTAAAGCACACTCAATGTTATTAAGTAAGCCATTTAAGTTAAGTTCTTATATTCAGAAGCCCTTTGCAGTTCTCACATCAGAAAGTCTCATGTAAAACTACAATACGTGTTTACAATACAAAATATGAGCATCATCCCACCAGATATAGTATTAGAACTCATCCTTAAAGTGAGGTGATACAAATATCAAACAAGGTGTATGAGGTAATATCATGTCACTGACAAATATCCCTTAGCTGGGATTCTAAACATAAAAGGATAGCAAATTAAAGCCTTGCACAATTGATATTAAAAAGCATCAAGATTAATTTTAAGCATTAAACATAATAGTACATAATTAGTATATTTGACCTTACGGTTTTATACATATTCAGTTCCCCTACATTCTAATGCTGAAACAATGCTTAGAATTTTTATTTTCATTTTTTTTTTTACATAATAACAATTTGAAACAATGCAAGATTTTTGGTAGTTTTACAGAAATGTTTAAAAATCTAGCAATGCTTATGAAAAATCCTGATTGCAGAGCTATTAAGGTTCCTACTTTTGGAAGCATTAGAGTTTAATGGGTTTAAAATCTTTCCCATAACCAATTACGCTTTGAGGGGAGTCTATGATGTAAATATAAAATTTTACTCTTATGTTTAATATATTTCTTATATACCTTAACTCTAGTAGTCTTTTTTTTTTAAATAAAAATGCACTCATTAAAAAATGTTTTATTTGAATTTACATTAATACTACTAATTACTAAGCTACAATACCATGTGTGGAAGAAAAAATGTTCCCCAATAAACCTGGTGGGAAATCATTTTTTCATGGTATTTTAGACAATTAGAGAACATCAGAAAAGGTTGTAAAAAAACATCCAAATGAAGGTTGAATTAACACAAATGTAATGCCATAAAAATAGTCCAAAGGGCACAATGAGCTCTGGCCAGTTAATGAATTTTTATAATTGTCCTAATAATTATGAATAATAAATTGCTACCCATGATTTGGTGAATGTCATGCAAGCACGTACAGTTTTACAATAAAACAAATGATAGTGTTGTTGTACACTAAATCTTTAGCAATGTCAGGCACGACAGTTAGGATGATATAGGAGGATAGCACCTGGCAAAAAAAATAAAAAATTATTCAAGTTTTCAGCAGCATTTCAGCCACTGGGAGTATAAGGACCTTGGCCATTTCCATTATACAGGCAATCTCATGGCTGTTTTTTGAGCCCAAGTGATGTGACAGCCTACTATTAAATAAAATCTATTTCTCTTGCCAAAGGAAAATGGCTGGCTAAGAAGATACATGAGTTTCTAATTTATTCATCTGTGATGCAAAAATGCACAAATGACCCGTGCATTGATATTGACCATGGAAGAGTGAAATGTATAAATTGTATCAAATTATATTTTTCTTAGTTTGGCTATTACTCTCCAAAAAGTACAAAACCAAAGCAAATAATAACACCCTTCCAGTAATTCATAAAAATGTGGCTACTTAATTTAGGATACTTTCTGGAGTATCTTCCCAAATGTTGGGACATTCTGATTCCTGGTAGTGATGGAGCATTCCTGCATCCCCCTACATTCCTATTGGCCAATAAGACAGACAATTGTGTTGTGGCCGCTTTTTTTTCCAGGGCTTTTCCCCTATATTTTCACCTAGTAATTGTGCAAATAACACACTTCTGGTCCCTTAGTAATTTGACTAATTCCTCTGTCGTATCTATAATTGTCACGCCAGCTATACTTCATACATGTTTGCCTTTTGTTTCCTTTCCATAATAGATGATGGAACTAGTAGTTTGCACAATAAATATAGAGATATTTGTTCTTCCTTTTCAGCTCTCAGAATGTGAAAAGGCATTGCAATTCTGGAAAGATCAACAATTATTTTCTTTACTTGCTGAAAATGTTCTTAGCCTAAAAAAAATGTAAAAAAGTATACAGACACCACATCTAGAAATGATTACGTTGCATTATAGTCAATATTTGCTTTTGAGTTTAGGTATGCTTTAAAAATTATATTATGCAACATTAAAGAAGGAAAAGGAGAGGCTGGTATGATTACAATTAGTGTGTTTTATAGCATTTGGAAAACTCATTCCTCCTTTTCAGATGATTATTTAAACAAAACCATCTGAAAATACATTTAAATAGACTGTGTTATATGGAGCTTACCTGTGAAAGGGGCAGGTTCAATTGCCCCAAACTTGCTGTTGCACTTCACCCCCAAAGTCATATATTTGAATTTATTAAGCTTTGTTGTGACAAAACTACTTCAAAATTAGCATGTGGTCTTGGAGCTGTTGAACGGCAACTGCCACAAGAAAATATAAACTGCTTCCCCTATAAGTAAATTGCAGAGTAACAGAGTCAAATTAAGATGTAGTGAATATGTTTTGCATTGTTCTAGATTTTTGTTTTACATTGTTCTGACCCTTTTTACTGTCTTTTAGGCTTGGGCTACATGGGTAATTGCATGTCTTTACTACTGAGAGATTTAACCACGTATTGTTAATACATTGTTGATTTATCAAGTAACCAAGCAATGCTTCCCATTTGTTGATTCACTTTACATAAGAATATATTCACTCGTCCCTCTTTCAGCATCTTACAGGCCACATGTATAATATGTAACTATTTGGGTTTCAGTTTTAAAAATCAAGTATCACCTTCAGTGTCAAGAATAACACTTTTCATTGATATAATGAATTTCACCAATTAATCACATATAGAGTATAGGTGACAAACCAGTATGCTATAGGTATTTAAGGCAACCTTACTGTGTTCAGTTTGAAACACACACATTTAAAAAAATGATATATATATATATATATATATATATATATATATATATATATATATATATATATATATATATATATATATATATATATATATATATGGTACTTGTACTTTTTAAAGTTCCATACAGCCTATATATATAGCTGTATAGTAAACATAAAATGACATCTGTGATTATAAAAATTCTCTTTAAGTGGTATATTATCTAAGATGGCATTTAACATTGACAGTGGTGTTGGAGAGTAACACAGATGCCTTATAACTTTTTATACTTTTTGCTCTTTATGATACTTCCCTACTTGCATTAATACTTTATCATTATCAGTATTTTATAATTTAAAAAAGGTTAAAACACTTATGTACCCAACATACTTAGCTCTCCGCCAAATATCAGTTAAGATGCCAGCATACTACACAATTAAAAAATTGCACTAATATTTAACATTTTTTGAAAATGACAGATGATATAAAAATTACAATTTTTTATTAGAATTCTATAAGGTATATACTTCTGCTTATATAATACTTTTTTTGTATTTAGTTTATACTAAAGCTTTATTGCATGGGCCATGATGAATTACTTACACACATACATGCCTTGTGTGTGCAGTCCATGGTTATGTGCTATGCATAATGGGGAAGTGACATTGGAAAATTGGGCTCTATTTTTCCTAAGCTATGATAGAAAGTTTGCACATTCTCAAAATGGCTGCGCAATAAGGAACTGAAATGGCCAGGGACTTACTTGATTTACTAATGTTGTAATTTTGTCACATGCTGTCAATCACCAAGGATGCAGCAAGGATACCTTATGTGCTAAATCTGAAAAGCATGTGTGTGAAAAATATGCTAATATCTAGAGGTATTAAAACGTGCCCACCCATCTCCTTTGGGTGATAAAAGAATTATAGAAATAAACGTTTGCAACACTACATGGAATTTTAATGTTGCCTTTGTTTTTCCTTTAATTATTATGTATATTTATTCTTATATAAATGTTTACATTTAAATGTCTGTCACGACAAAGGGGCTGTTTTAGTAAAGGAGTTGACATTATTCACTTTGTCAAGTGAATGCTCACTGACATTAATAAGTAAGATGAAGCCGTGTTTTCTTCAACCAGCCAAACCCCTGCTAGCAAAAACAGAACCTTTGATATGTAAATCACCTCTACTCACTTAGTAAATCGGTACTCATTTAGTAAATCAGTCCCAATTAAATAAAGATTAACATTTTATATTGAATATTACTGAACCTACTTTATTTATCTGCTTATAAAATAAATAATTATTTTTGTATATTTGTGTTTGATTCTTTACTGTTTTATTCTTGCCACCTAAAAATATAGATGCAATCGGGAAACACTATATTTAGTTCAAAATATATTCCTATAATGCAAAATCCTTAAAAATAATTATAAATGGAGCATTAATTAAGAATTGTGGGGCTATACATTGCTCAGACATGTGTGCATGTATACAGTATATACCTGAAGGAGCTTGCAGCCATGAAGGAGCTTGAAGCTATGCACCCAAAGCAGACAGTGCATGTAATACTCAGTCAAAGGGAATTCATAGTGGTTTTGTTTATAATTTCTGTATTTACATTTAAAAAATATTTTTCTTTTTCTTTATTCAGGTAAATATGAAATATTGCTAGGGATGTTTTTTTACATTGTTAGCCATAATGTGGTGCTCTAGGCTACTTTTCATATCTGATAGGTTTTTCATATGCGCTCCGATGAAAATCCATGTGTCTCCAGACTTTCTAGTTTAGATGGGGCCTTATAGATCAGAGATTGAGAAAGAGTCTAAAGTCTAACTGCTCTTTGTTCACAAAACCCATAGCGCTCTGTGAATTCTATATCACGTGAGCACCCTGTATTGAATGTCTAATATGAATATTTTATATAAATAGTAAAGAAAAGAAACTTTAGTTTAAAAACTTTTAAACAAGAAAAAATGATCCAAAACCATTATCATTTCCCTTTAAATAAAATGATTTTAAATGTATTTGTTTGTAAGTTCACTCATTTATTATACTATTATACAACTGAACAATATGTTGCTACATATGAATTTCAGTTATTGTTTCCTGACACTTAACTTGTGAGCTACATACCAGGGATTTACCATCAATGTGTATATGTATGTGTATATATTCTTCTCTGTATGTGTGTGTGTGTGCGTTTGCTAGGTTGCGCAAGCAAGTGAACATTAATTTGCCCCAAGAGAAAACAATCACTGCTCAAGACAGTATTAGGTCAGGCTAAATAAATGTGGCCCAAAGTGTAAAAGGTTTCCCTAACAACCTTCTCATACTCAAACACTGTCAAAAATACATTTCCACTATTTAAACCTCTGCCTGAAAATTTAAAGCAAAAATGTACACACAGACCATACCTGCAACTGGAGCCTCCAAATCATCTTACAGCGTACCTAAAGTAATTCTAATTCTCCAAGTGATAGAGCTCTGGGCCTGAACACTGCATTACAGGAGGCAGGGGGCATGTCACTCGTTCTCCATACTAGGAAGAACCAGGATTTTGAGGAGGCTCTGACAGGAGGTATAGAATAAAGTTAAGATCAGACACTGATTGCGTGTTAGTTTGTTTAGATTTAATGTCAGTAAAGGGACACTTCAAGCTGCAAGACTGAAGAGAAGAAGGCGAAGGAAACTATAGCATAGCAATGCATCACAAAACAGCAAAAAATTTGCTCACATTTTGTCATGCAAAGGTAAACATGTTACCCAAAACTACTAGTACTAGTAGTACCATTGATGATTTAGGGGGTTTCCTCAACAGTCTAAAGCTCCCTGTTTCCACTGGGGTTTTATTGGGTTCAAGCACATACCCTGGTTTTGCTCTGTTCTATTAAGGCATTTCAATTGTAATTTGATTATCAGTTTCTGAAAAAAAGAAAGACAAAAAAAAACAAGCAACAGAAAAAAATAGAATAACTTTGACCGATTTCCTCCATAGTTTGCCGTACAGAGATATGATCTGTTAATAAGTCTGAAAGTATGCTATTAAGTAATTTTATGATGTTATAAAAGAATAATGTCCATTATTTAGGTTCTGACTCAATCCACAATGCATAAGAACATGTATGCATACACTTTCTAGCATACATACATTCATACACATACAAGTATATAATGTGATGGACGTTTGTACCAAAAATATGCTGTACATTAAAAAGAAAAAACATAATGGTAATGGACTATTTTACAAATGCACTGCTACAGTGCAAAATATGTTTAAATGTATTCTTTACTGGCATAGTAATGGCTTGTTGTAGTCCTACAAAATTGCATTATTTTATCTTTCGGCCTGAATAGGTTGTTTTTTTGTTCTATACTGCAGGGGTTAGCCTTTGGTCCATAGTTAAAGGACACAGCAGCAGCAGAGTACATAGGAGAATCAGTAAACAATGCAAACAATTTCAGTTATTGCAGATGTATGTGTCAAACCAATGGAGAATCATAATACTTTAACATTCCAAACAGAAGAATAATACAAAAAAAATAACAATAAGTGAGCCAGTGAAGTGAATTTAGAATTTCTAAAACACATTTACAGACAAAGGATCAAGGAAGAATAAAGTGAGGAGTCAAAAATTGTTATTAATAATTTGGATATAAAAAAATACATCCATGTTAGTCTCATAATTTTACAGATGCTCCTGGCAAAGAGAGTCCCAGAACAAAACAATGATGAGGGCTCCCTAAGGCTCATATAGAGGTACCTCGGTCAGGATCGTTGCCAAGATTGAGCCCAAGAGAGGGAGTTGGCTGGTATGGAATAGATGACATAGTTTTAATTGGACTTCGGAAAAATCCACCATTGGGTGCCCTGTGCCTGAAGGGACCAGTTCGGTGCTCAGGTACATTGCCAAAAGAGAAACCAGAAGCAGCTTTCGTTGACAAGGTACGGCTAAGTGTCTGTATCTGCTCTGGTATAAAGGTTGTAGTGGTTATATGAGTGTTCCTGAAATCACTTATTTGCTCCAGAGTTTGCCGCGTTGGCAACGTGTCGATGTCTAGCGGAGTTAAATCAACTGATGAAGAGGAAAACTGTTTATGAGGGCTTTCATCATCAGTGCACAGGCTGTTTACACGTCGGTGGAGATGTTCCAGGTCAATTTCTTTGTCATCCTGGTAAAAAGAGAAAGAGAGGGAAATGCACAGTATTCAATAGGAACCTTAAAACATATCATGCTGGGCCTAATCAGACACAAATCTGTAAGTAATTTTATCATGTACACAAATCCACAGTGAAACGCCTAACCCTATTTGCCACGTGCATTGTGTGATGCAGGTACATTTCAGCTGTGCTGATACTGAGCAAAGGGTTCAATCAACCTTACAGCCAACCCACCTTCTTGAGCATATGCCCACTGTGGGTTGTTGTTACAATGTGAATAGATGTTGACAAAGGCACCCCTGTGCAAAGATACTCCCACTTACTATAGTGTTTTATGGGCAGTGTCAGTGCCACCTAATGTATACCAAACAGACCTGGCTTCAGCATTTGCTAAAGGTCTATGTACCAAAGTCAAGAATCTGTATTGGTTAAAGAGCCCACAGGTTTACCAGAAAACAATTACAATTATTGTTCATTACTCCTGACATTCTAATAAGCTGATGGGCTTCATGGATACCCATGTTGAGTCATCGCAAGGTCCAGATGCCTTTTTGGAGAGGATATACAAGTTACAGCTTTCAGAATCATTTTTATGAGGAATAACTCTATTTAAAGTTCTTTCACTGTAGAAAATATTTGATTCAATTAATATGGAACATGGCAAACAGCTGAGGACTGTGGCTAAGCAGTTGTGAACAAAAGAGTATATAAAATGCATTAAGCTATTACTCTTATTTTTAATTGTTAAATTGTAATTTAACGCAAATGAACACACATCATTTTGCAAACACAACAGGTCTTCTCTTTGTCCACAACAACCAATCATAATTCAACAGCTATTGTTTATGTACTGGTTACAAAATCAAATTCTTTCTCAGAGGCGACCATCATCTATTAATAAGCAGGCAACACCAACCCAGAAATCCAGAAAAAGATCCCAAAACATAAGCTGGCCTAAATCTGGTTGGTTTAGGAGGAATCAGCTGAATTTTGTATGTCTATTCCCATTCCTGAGAAGTTGATCTATTCATTAACTTCTCAGGAATGGAAATGTTGAAAAAATTTCAGCTCAATCAGAACCGCAGCCAGTGTATTAGAGGGGGGGGGGGGGGTGAGTCTCCCCACTGTCATACAAAAATTGCACAGTGGGTAGGATTCCCCCATCTACTTTGAATTTGTGGATGGGGCAAATGGTTCAGTTTCGTGAGTGGATAGGAGAATTGGTTTAGCCGGGTGAAAAAAAAAAATGTATGGGCAGCCTTAGACTTGGTCATTAACTTGACCATTAACAGCTGTATTTGCTATAAGCTTTTGTCCTTCAATAATGATGCTGTGGAATTCATGTGCTAAATAAAGAAGGGCTGTTTACTGATCTTATTGATGCTATTTTTTCTTTAATCCTCCCATAATGTGCAAATAAACAACCAACAAACAACAACAACAACATTTCCTACTTTACTAAATCAAAGCCCTCTGAATACCATAAACTCAAATTTGTCTGAACAGGATTTAAGAAGTTCTTGAACACAAGAGCATGGACAATACGTGTACATATAGCTACGAAGTATGAAATAGTATGCAATAGTTTATTATTTAAAAAGGTATGAAATAATAAGCAGTTTAATATTTAAAAGAGATAAACATTGCATTCTCAAAGCTGAATGCATTTATAAAAAAAAAAAAATAGAAACTAGATATAAATTTTATAGGAACATGTAATAGGCCTAAGTAACAAATACTGAATTTATGCACAGCAATGTGCAGAGGGTTATTTTCCATTTAGTCCATAGTCATTCCCTTAGATGTCTTTGCTGTACTTTCCAAATTTGTGCGTTTATTATCCTATTTTCAGATTGTAATAGATGTCACTGAAATTCCATTTTGTATCTTTAACTATGAGGCACATAATCTTACCTCTGTTGTCAGATGCTTTTACAGGTATGAATCTATTTGACAAGCTTACACAATGCTGCATGCTTTATTTTCATGGAATTACAAATAAAGCAAAATGAGGTGGAAACAGTATGAGTTTGCTCAAAAACAAATAAAATAACAAGCTACACAAGAATTGGATGTACTACAATACTTGCTGATGTGTAAAAACATATGCCATTCAATGCATATTTATAAAATAGATGACACACATTTTAATAATGATGAATACTTGAAAAGCTATGCTGGAGAGCTATGTAAACTGCAGCTGCATTTAGTTTTGTGTTTTTAAAGAAAATAGAATTATGATTATTGAAAGATGTGTAAACATGACTACCAGAAATGAAATTGTTGCTTGTTATTTTTTTAATTTATAATAATGCTAATTTTATAAAATTATACAAAGTAAAAATAATTGAATGCATCTGCTTTTCAAAATTTGAAGAAAATTGCTACATTATATTCCATCCTGTTTGAAACAATGATTATGTAGATAATGTTCTATTCTATTAGCCTGTTTTTTTTTGTAAACAGAATAGACTTTTTTTGTAAATTATTTTAAGCCTTCAACAAAGACACAAAAAATATATGCCTTCACAATTAAATTATTATATAGGTTATTGTAATAACATTTCTATCATAATCTGAGCTAAATTGTAAAAGGTCAATTAAAGAAAGAGGTTAAACCATTTGCTGATTGCCCCATAGCAGATTTACTGCTTCCGGTGCGGCCAAGGTGTGCAGAATCCTGTACAGGGGCGTATACAGGGGGGACCAACTCCGTCTCCAAGACAGAGCGCTCCCTGGGAAATGACAGAGCCACGGTTGGGACAACTCACAGCCATTACAAATTGGCACTGGACTCTCTGCTCCCTGTACCTCCTCCAGCAGTTTTCTAGCCTCTCTCCTGCAGACTGCTGCTGCTTGAGTGGACGTGATCCTCATGGTTTCTGCTGCTTGACTGGTCGGGATGGGATGTGCCTGACCCCCGAGATTGCACCCTCCTGGAAGAGGGAGGTGTGAGCAGCTGAGCAGAGGGATTGAGAGAATGGGCCTTCCTGAAGGTAAAAAAATCATCTAGCAGTATATTGTGGATTAGTTTACAGGCACCTCTATGCTAAGTCTGCAGCTTAGCATAGAGGTGCTGTTAGCTGACAAATGTGATTGCATCATCTGTTCATTAAGCACAGTGAGAAATTGGGCTCATTAAAGCATTGTGACTGCCCCCTGGTGTGTGCCCTTCCAATCCTCCAGTGTATGCCCTCCTGACCCCCTGATGTGTGCCCTCTTGACCTTCCCTGGTGTGTCCTTCTGCCCTCCCAGCCCCCTGGTGTCTGCCCTACTGATCCCCCCGTGAATGCCCTCCTGACCCCTGAAGTGTGTCATTATGACCTCCCCAGTGTTTGCCCTCCCAGCCCCCTGGTTTGTGCCCCTCTGACCCCCCCCCAGTGTGTGCCATTCTGACCCCCCAGGTGACACCTAGTCCTTTGCTACATACTATTGACCTCTGTACACTGTATGATATGTTAAATTCAGTTCTGTAAGCAACACCTTATTTTCGGGCAGTGCCCCTGCTGAGACTAGACTCTGGATCCGCCCCTGATTCTCTCTCTCTCTCTCTCTCTCTGTATATATATATATATATATATATATATATATATATATATATATATATATATATATGTGATTCTACACTTCCGGGTAGGTGGAGCGCAAAAACGTCGCCGGTGCGTCACTTCTGCTGTGATTTATCACAGCAGAAGCTGATCAGTGAGTGCCAGGCAACAAATGTCCACTGGTCAGGAAGACACATAGGATGGAGCTCTGTATGGAGCAAACAGAGCAAAAGCTCTGTTTTCAAGTGATTCTTTACTATAGACAATTGTCCAATATCTCAATATGTCATCTCCGAGTTGCTATGATTGCTTTTATGAAGATCTGGTCAATAATATGTGATTGTTATGCTTATTTACTATGTATTTACTCATATTGCTATGTCATGTTATAAAACATGTCTTGTTACATTGACTCTTCTTTTAGTTATGCTAGATCTACTTGATTTAAAGTCCCAAACCCTATTTTTCTTTACTATAGATAGGCATGGAGCTGTGTGATCCCACACACCTCATTTAATGTCCCAAACTCCCACTTTTTGTTTCAGGAAATAATGTAATGGCATTAGTTCTCAATATGTCCTTCATTTTATGCTGCATTTTTTAGATACAGTGTAGAGGCAGACCCAGTAATAACTGTAGAGCAAAAAAGGAGCGAATGGCAAGTAAAGTGCTTTGTTGTGTGCCACATCCAAGTTTCACAATAGAAAAAGAAAAAAGGGGTTCCTCTAGGTGGACTTTATAGGCAACACATGATTTTATAAAAAAGGGAAAAATATTCAATAAAGTAATATCAATTTATTGATACAATTATGTGCCACTTTGTGTTAGTCTATCACATAAAATCCCAATGAAATACATTTACATTTTTGGTTGTAACATGACAAAATGTGGAAAATTTCAGGGGGTATGAATACTTTTTCAAGGCACTGTAAACTGTTTTGATGGTCTCTAATATTTTTACATCCATCTCAACTCTATCTCTGAGAGCAGAAACCAAATGGAGTATATTTCTAGATAGGTTCATGACTTGTGCAAACTCTTTTTTTTTTAAAGAAATTACTTCAAATATGCTAAACACTTCTAAGGTTATTCTCAAAAGATACAAATTAAAAATGCACAGAACTTTTCTATGAACTATTTTAATTTGTGTCCCTATTTCATTTTGAAAAAGATATACACTGCATGCACAATTATTAGGCAAGTTGTATTTTTGAGGATACATTTAATTATTGAACAACTACAGTGCTCTCGGGCAATCCAAAATGTTAATAAACCTCAAACCTGAATATTTAAGAAAGTAAAAGTAAGGGTTTGCCTTTCTTAGGAGAATATCTGTGTGCACAATTATTGGGGAACTATTAGCGTGTAGAATTATCACCATCTCACTTGTTTATTTTCATCTGTTAAAGTGAGAATAATAAACAAACGACTTAAAATTGACAAATAAAAATTTCTGACATTTAAAAAAAAAAAAAATCCAATATAGCAACCCTTCTTTTCAGTAACAGTCATAAGCCTTCCATTCACAGAGTCTGTCAGTTTCTTGATCTGTTGACGATCATCTTTTTGTGCAGCCGCTACCACAGCCTCCCAGACACTGTTCAGAGAGGTGTACTGTTTTCCTTCACCATAAATCTCCCGTTTAGGAAGGGCCCACAAGTTATCAATAGGGTTTAGGTCAGATGAGGAAGGTGTCATTATTCTTTAATTTTTAAGGCCTTTACTGGCTAGCCACACAGTGGAGTACTTTGATGCGTGTGATGGAGTATTGTCCTGCATAAATATCATGGTCTTCTTGAAAGATGCAAACTTTTCCCTGTACCACTAATTGAAGTAAGTGTCTTCTAAAAACTGGCAGTAAGTTTCAAATTTATTGAGTTGATTTTGAGTCTATTTTTAAACCAAAAAGGTCCAACTATTTCATATATAATAATACCAGCCCATACTAGTGCCTGACCTCCACTTTGCTGGTGTCTGAGTGGAAGTGGAGCTCTGTGCTCTTTACTGATCCAGCCACAAGCCCATCCATCTGATCCGTCAAGAGTCACTCTCATCTCAACAGTCCATAAAATCATTGAAAAATCTGTCTTCAGATATTTCCTGGCCCAGTCTTTATGTTTCAACTTATGTGTCTTGTTCAGAGGTGGTTGGGTTTCAGCCATACTTACATTGGCCATGTCTCTGAGCACGGAACACCTTGTGTGTCTGGGCACTCTAGGTAGGTTGCAGTTCTGGAATATAATAGCACTGGAGGATAATGTTTTCCTGGTAGCTTCATCTTTGATTCTTCTCAATTCTTGGGCAGTTATTTTGTGTGTTCTTTTCTCAACATGTTTCTTGCGAACCAAGAGGATTATTTGCAACAAAATGTTTGATGATTCTGTGATCACATCCCAATATCTTAACAATTTCATGCATGCTGCATCCCTCTGAAAGACTTTTTACTATTTTGGACTTTTCAGAGTCAGTTAAATCTCTTTTTTGGCCCATTTTGCCAGAGCAAAAGAAACTGCCTAATAATTATGCACACCTTAATATAATATTAATATGTTGATCTTCCTAGGTCCCACCCTCCCTCATTACACAAATACACGTCCCCTGATATGCTTAAGTCCAATAAGCATTCAAGTGTATACAGCTTGGTGTTGGACAATAGGCATAAAAATGATTTGGTCAAAATACTAATTTGCCTAATAATAGTGCACACAGTGTATTACTACTACATTTTTTTCTATATACGCATGATTCTGTACCATCTTGTTAAAGCTTTTTTGATGACTTGTAAGAAAGGGAGAATTTGTATGTAATCAAAATGTTTTTTTTTCAACATTTATATTACTAATAATACTTATTGAACTCTTGTATTGTATTACTAACAGCAAGGTTCATTTGGATACATAACCAAAAAAGTAATTTTAGAAGGTCCCCTTACCTAAATTGTTAACCACTTTGATGGTCTGTAAATGAGGAATGGGCTCTGCGTCCTTTTAACTGTTGCAGAACTGAATTTTCATTCTTACTAGAATGTAAGATACTTATAAATAATAGATAAATAATTGATACTTAAGATAAACATGAGTGCAGCAGTAAATGTTGGAAAATGTATCCTCAGGAAAAAAAGGCCACCAGTCTTGTTTGCATTTTTGGTCAATGGACTATTATTTATTAAAATTACTAACATTACATTTGGGTATCTCTAGGTTACAAAAATATGGCCACTTAGGAGAATTGAATGGTTGTTTGCTGGATGCATTGAATCTATAATAATAATGCTTTAGTTCCACAACAGTTAGAAAGCCACAGCTTTATATTGGATTAAATCTAACTTGGGCAAAGCTAGTAACATACTGTATAACACAAATTTGCTATGAATATTACTCTAGTAAAAATAATTACTGTGTGTATATGGTTGACTTTTACATTTCACTTGAAGTTAAACCTTTCCTTTTAAAGGATACTTACAGTGAAGGCTGGTGGCGAATGCCTAGTAAGTTTTGGTTTGTAATTATGAAGTAAAAAATTGCTGTTGATGGTTGTTTTTAATAGTCTGGCTATCAGCTTTGGCCTCCAGCTGTGCCGATGACTGCTCCGTTAGGCCTTGAGCTTATCAGAAGAGATTCCTGGCCACAGATTTCTGCCTGTAAATAATAAATCCTATTATGTAGTAGCGGGGATGTCAGTCTAGAGTCCATAGATACTTTACAGAAATATTTTAATACATATTCTGTAGATCTTTATGCTGTGTTGTTGATTATTGAAAGTATTAAAGGCAAAATATGTTGTTTTGTGTATGTGTAAGGGTTGTGAAATATATCATTTCTTTTAGCTCTCATATGTATGTATGTATGTATTACATCTATGTCATGTAAAGTAAACCACTAATTAAAGTCAGTTCTAACCAGGCATTCTGTGTGTATTTATTAATTTCAATTACTGCGGGGCATTAAAAATATGGGGTACAAAAAATATTTGCCTAGGATTCAACACAATATAGGACCTATCATTAAGAAGTGCCTATGAAACTGTCTGTTTCCATCTCTAATGCCTATGTCTCCAAAAGAAAAGATACCCTTTGTTTCCTAAAGGACATTGGAATTAGAAAACTATTGCCTGGTAACATTCGTATTGCCCTAACATCAGGTCTTCCAATTGAATAAAAAATATAGACCTACTGAGCAGCCCTGGTTTCCCATATATAAAAAATTATTAATAACTACAAACTGGTGTGTTACCTTTTAAAACGCAGCAAAATAAAAAATGACTCAATCATTTTAAGTGGGAGTAAACTCCCATGCATAACGTGTACCTATAGGTAAGCCTATAATAAGCCTAATCGATTTGCAGTTTAGTGTGACTTTGGATACAATACAGTTATTATCTGAAAATCTCCTCATGTAAATCTATCTGCTCAGTTGTTTCTTGAACTGCTGTATCTCCTGGATTTTTGGCAAATGGAATCAATTCTAAAAGATCTATGACCGCTTATATAATATACAGTATATATATATATATATATATATATATCGTCTTAGTGAACTAGCTATAAAACCCAGCATCTTTGGTCAGCAGTCAAAATTATCCTTGTTACTGTCTGAAGAGGTAGGCCAATTCTCTGATCCTTTGTTTAAAAAGGAGGGGTATCAAGCTTTCAGAGTTGAACCTATACTAAAATCACAGACTGACTGATAGGATATCATGTGATGTAATGCAGCTTGACTTTTTGCAACTTGGTAGTAACTCTAAAAGTGTTACTATAGAATGGAGTCACGTGAGATGTATTATGAAAGTAATGGACATGGTCCTACAAGACAGCTTGAAATGTGTTATAGCAAAACAAAACTGATATATTCTTTTAATGTAAATTAAAGAATGAACAAGCAAGCATGTCAGTTAAATCCTGTAAAAGTATTTTCTAAATCGGTTAGTACATTTTCTACAAAAACAATACATATAGATTTCTGAATTATGGTAGATTTTGCATGAAATATCAGACACTCCAACAGTGCAATTTATATTGCCCACTCTACGTACAATATGTAAATAATTAAAATGTGTAAGCACTTTATAACTGGGATTAAGTTGGAGTTTAGACAAAAGATTTATAAATACTGAGAAATAGTTATGGGTGCTAAATGCTTAAAAGAAACTTGTTTTTTGGCATTTTTTCTTCACTTTGGAGAATCTGTTGCCTTGTCCAGCATGCAAAGTACAGTTCACTTTACGTTATTAACAACTATAGTTCATTGGAATGTGGGTCTCAAAGTTGCAAACTTCTTTGAGCACTCATATATCAGCAAAAGGGTATAAACACAGTCAATTCCTGCATATTCCAGATCTCCTGCTCATCAACAGGTACCCCATGCATGACCCAGAGCAGCAGTCAATATAGTTTTGGCTGAAGCATTCTGTTGAAATTAAGATTGAGGTTGTTGCATGTTACTAATCCCTTGAGTCAATATACTACTGTATTATAGCCACTCACTTAATTAGCTTCTAGGTGTGCAAAGTGTAAACCAGGCATATGCAATTAGCGGACCTCCAGCTGTTGCAGAACTACAAGTCCCATGAGGCAAAGCAAGACTCTGACAGCCACAAGCATCACACCCAGAGGCAAAGGCATGATGGGACTTGTAGTTTTGCAACAGCTGGAGGTTCGCTAATTGCATATCTGCATGCCTGGTGCAAACTTTAAAAACAAGAATATGTTGTGACTCTAGTCAAGCACATCCTAAAACAAATACATTTGGTTAGTTCCTAACAATTAAAAATTAGCAGATGGAAAAAATTGATGAATGGCTGCACACTCCAGAAGGATGCCAAAACCTTTATTGTAGTGATCAACAAATAAAATCATATACAGCACAGTGAGCACCAGGAGATAAATTTGTTAACGCGTTTCACGCAGATAACAGCGCTTAATCATAACACTTCATCCAGGAGTAGGCAACAATGTGAAGACAGGTCAAGACAAAAAGACAGTCAACATTAGGTAAGTTAGGGAGCAATATTTAACCAACAGATAAAATAAAATGGAAAAGATTTAGCGCATATAGTAAACAAAAAAAAAAAACTTTCTATACAATCTGATTGTACAACCACCTTTCGATCTCCCATAAGCTATGTAGTACAAGGGCATGTTTGATTGATTGTTCAGGTGTGTCCTCCTATACGATAGTTCTGGTAAATGTAGAGGAAATTGTACAGAGTTTGCACAATCAAATTGCATAGTTTATGGCTATCTTTATACAAGTACATAGGAGGGAGTGGATGGAGACACTCAGTTGTCGGGCTTCACGTAGCAAAAACTCAAGTTCCTGCATGCATTTGTTTTGGGTGTTTGGAGCATTTTCACTCATCACACATAGGGTAGAACATTTACTTGAATGAGTTGCCCTACACACAACAATCACTCCAGAGAAGCTCCAGAACTTTTTTTGGAGTGGAGCATGATGTATTACAACCATTTTTGTGTGTTTACTGCACTTAGGGTGCCTTGAACATGAAATTACAACACAACCACGATGCATATTTGCAGCGTGTTTCTAAAATGTATAGCAAAGCAAACATTTTCTGTGCGGTTTGCCATGCATTTGGAAACACACAGATGTGAATGGAGCCTCACTGTTCTTGTGTAAACGCAACAATTTCACTTTCAGGCCCCATTAATCGTATATTGGTACATAGGGGAGCTGGATTTTAGGAAAAAAAACTGTGAACTTAGCCTTTAACCTCCCTGGGGGTAATCCCGAGTCTGGCTCAGGTAGGAATTTACTAGTAGGAGCGGTAACCCCGAGCCAGACTCGGGATCTCTTCGCCGGATGCAGGGGAGGACACAGTAAGACTTACTTACCTTGTCCCCTGGATCCAGAGATGTCCGCCGCGCTGTGCGATCGAGCTGTCCTCCGCTCGATTCACAGTGCCGAATGCCGCCGAGCTCCGTTCCCTGCGACGTTACGGCGCACGGGAGCGGAGAACGACGGAAAATTCAAAAAAGTAAAAACACACAAAACACACACAGCACTGTAATCTGTAAGATTACAGTGCTGTATTACAAAATTACACACCCCCTTTGTCCCTAGTGGTCTGTGCAGTGCCCTGCATGCACTTTTATATTCTAAATACTGTTTTTTATGGCTGAAATTTGGAGATTGTCCATAGCAACCAAAAAGTGTCCCTTTTTTAGTGTTTTAGGATTTGATTACATTATTGAATAGTTTTTATTATTCTTTATTATATTATAAACTTTATCATACCCGGGATGTCTGCTAGACTCTGGTTTGAACAGATTTAAGAGAGTTATTCCTAAGAATTACAGGACTACAAAATAAAAGCCAGATTTCCATGCAAAATAATTGTACCGCTTTCAGCACCTTATTCCAGACTGAATCATACCGCCAGGGAGGTTAATAACCTTAATTAGTTAACACCTATGAACTTTGAATCATTAAAAAAACACAATGAATAAAAGATATTTAAGTTTTACAACATTGGAAAAAGCAGTTTAAGCGCTTGCCAACCAGCAGCAGTCATTATACTGTGGCGGGCTGGTTCCCACAAATTGCTGTAGGTGTAAGTTGGTTTCTTTAAGCAGGCGCGCACACACACCCGCTACATGGTGGGGGACCCGATGAGCATGGCTGGTGGCCACAATATCCGCCGGCCACCCTCAATCACGGGAAAGATTGTCAGAATGGGGATCTGTCAATGTAAACAGACAGATCCCCATTTTGACAGGGGAGGAGAGAGAGATCTGCTGTGCCTTGTGATTAGGAACAGTGATCTCTCTCTTTCCTCCAATCAGTCTCATCCCCCCACAGTTAGAAACACCTCCCAGGGAACACATTTAACCCCTTGAGCGGCCCCTAGTGTTAACCCCTTCCCTGTCAGTGACATTTACACAGTAATCAGTGCATTTTTTATAGCACTGATCACTGTATAAATGTCAATGATCCCAAAAAAGTATCAAATGTGTCCGATCGATCTGCTGGAATGTTGCAGTCTCACAAAAAATCGTAGATCATCGCCATTGCTAATAAAAAAAGGAATAAAATTGCTATAAATCTATCCCTTATATTGTAGATGCTATAACTTTTGTGCAAACCAATCAATACCCGCTTATTGAAATTTTTTTTTTACCAAAAATATGTAGAAGAATACATATTGGATTAAACTGATTAAGAAATTAGTTTTTTTTTCTTTTTTTGGGATATTTATATAGCAAAAAGTAAGAAATATTGTTTTTTTTTTCAAAGTTGTCGCTATTTTATGTTTATATCGCAAAAAAATAAAAACCGCAGAGGTAATCGAATACCACCAAAAGAAAGCTCTATTTGTGGGAAAAAAAGAGGACTTCAATTTTGTTTGGCTACAGTGTTGTACAACTGCGCAATTGTCAGTTGAAGCGACACAGTGCTGTATTGCAAAAAAATGGCCTGGTCATTAAGGGGGAAAATCTTCCAGTCTATAAGTGGTTAAGTGATACCCTTTATTGGCTAACTTGTATTAAATATGCAGACTTTCACAACATGTTAGGTTCCTTCCTCAAGCATTATACAATAGGTTTGATTTGCTAAAAGTGAAGAATGAAAAATCTGGTGCTGTTCTGCATAGAAACCAATCACCTTCCAGTTTTTTTTTAAAGCTTGATTGAACAAGGTGAAGTTAGAAACTGATTGGAAACCATGCACATCTGCACCAGATGTTGTAATCTCCAGTTTTAGTAAATCAACCCCAATCTCTTGCAAGTTTTTGTTTTACTGCATTGGCGAAAACCGATTCCTCATTGGCTACTTTGTCCCTCCTAAATTGTAATGAAGTATGCTCTGAATGTCTCAGGTACTGAGCATTAAATAATCTCACTTATCTTAGTTGGATGTTTTTTTTCTACCACCTTTACCAAGTTTAAATTCAAATTTTATACAACAAATTCTGAATTGGAAGCTTCATGCTATTCTTGCATTTACAAAATAAGCTACTTATGCTTGTAACAGTTTCTGGAAGCTGAGATTCCACATGAATTATCAGCGCTAGACAATGCTAGTGTCATTTAAGTTCTGGATCTATTTATTGTACAGCACTTGTGTCACCAGATTGAATAGCAGCTGCAGCCTGAGCGATTCTACACTCTAAGTATTAAAAAACTGAGCAGCATATTCCATATTAATAATGATGTAATTTGTCTCATGCCATGCAGTTGGCCTACGTTTGGCTGAAAGGACATCTGGTATTAGAGGATGTGATTTAAAAAAATTACAAATGACGAAAAAAAAAACTACACGCAGAAATGCACAAACGACCGTTTTTTTTTTTCTATTGTGCCACTTGTGCTGTTCTTTTATTAGATACTGTCAATAATATGGGTTTTCAATTTAAAATAACACTGCTGATTGTATGCTCATCACACTCTTCATACCGTTTAAAAACTAAATACAATTATGAACAATAGAGAGCAATGGTAAGACAAATCAAGCAATCACATATCACATATCAGAAGTCCAACAGTGCCCATTCATTGGAAGAGCTTGCAATAGCAATGGACAGCAAAAGATCTGTTCCTCTTGTTTCCAGCTCCTACACTGCTACAATGCATTATAAACGTTTGCCAATGCTCAGTGAAAGTATTGCTCCCCTTTTTGTCAGTACAAGTGATAACGAGCACTTCTGACAATCCTGCATGCTTATTACAATATATTGGTGCTCTTGTTATCAATAGCAGTATGCTCAATTCATTAAAGCAATTATACTGCTATAAATGGTATTCTGGTTGGATACAGCTTCATTATTTTCAGAGTGCAAAGAGCTCTTTTAAGTGATAATTCTACAATCTTGCAGGTTGATTTACTAAAAGACAAATAGGCTGGCCATGCATGTAGGCAAGTTGCCTCCAAGGGGAATGTTTTCTATTATCAAATGAGACAGGCTGTCCAGGCTGGGAACGGATTAAACCTGTCTGTCTTTTTGAGCTCTGCCCTCTCCCCATGCTGTAAATAAAAAAGGTAGAATGGCTCTGCACAAAGAACTGTTGCATTGGAAGAAGACACAGACAAGCCTAAAGATGTAATCTCCAGCTACTTCACAGGGCTCCTGGCTCGACTTATGGTCATGGGACTGCTGCACCCTACAGTTTGTTTGAAGCCCCAGGTTTTTGGAGGACATCCAAGTCATGGAGAATAATAGCATGGACTACCACCTCACAGAGGTATGCCTGGGCAGCCACACAGCTATAGTTAGGATTAGGGTATGGATTGTAATTTTGAAGTCTCTTCAGTAAAGTTGCATCAACTGTTCTAAGCCTGGTCAAAGAAGAAGCTATTCAAAGAAGTGCATGTTGGTTCTGGTGTATCCAAATTACCAAAGTTTGTAAAGCACAAAGGGGTATGAAGAAACACCACTATAAAAAGGGTTAAAGTGGCAAGACAAGTAAAAGGAATGTAGCTGTTATGAGTAACAAAGAACTACTTCAAGATACAAAGCAACCATTTGTAAGGCGTGGTACCTGGTAAAGGTGACAGGTCCTCCGGTAGCAAGGCGGTTGATGCTCTGTTTCCCTCCTTAGTGGCTGGTTTCCAGTAGCAACCAGAGCCAAACCCGTGTAATGGAGATCCATGGCTGCTCACAAGGTACCGCAAGGAAGGAGTTAATTAGTGCATGCAGGAGGTCTGCGCTATATGCACAGTGGAACCCCATTCTGTTACTGTAAGTGAAGTACCAGAGGCACACTGGACTGGGCTCAGGCTCAGCACATCCCTCCTAATGCAACATATATCAAGTTAAAGTAGGTAGTGACACGGGACAGCCCTTTGTCAGGTGAATTCTGCACTTTTACTGCACACAGTGTAAAGGCTTATCTCTAAGTCTTAATGTTAGATTTTTCACATGACTACAGTCTCCTCCTTGTACTGGGCATTGATGAGAGTGCTCTGCGTGAAAGCTACCCCCTCATGCAGGGCAAGTAGGCCCCACCCACATGCATGTTGCAAGTGAATTTTCCCTTATGCTAAGTTAATCTTTGTTCACCTTTAAAAAAAAAAGCCCCCCTATGTACCAAAATAGAATTCAATTTACTTATTTTGCAAAAATAAAACAGCTTTCCATTTATTCTATGCATACTTACCTCATTGTCTTATGGCTGTTTAAAACACTGCTCCTTTACTTCTGCTTTACTTCCTGAACAGACTTTAGGTCATGACACAGGAAGGAGTTGACCAGCTGAGGGTAGATGATGCAGGGTGTGTGCTAATGAGATCAGCTGGTCAACTCCTTCTTGTGTCATGACCTAAAGTCTGTAAGGCAGAAGCAATGACCAAGCTGGGTTTTTAAACATCCATGAAGAGAGGGAGATAAGCCTGTGTAGAATTATACATTAATGCTATATTTGTAGATAGGGGAGCTGGAATTTAGGTGAACAAAGCCCAATCACATGCAAGCAAAAATAATGTTTCTTTTATTTTTACCAGCAGATGATTGACTATTTCCCTGCAAAGTAAACATCATATTTGCCTTTAGTAAATAATCCCTTTGAGTTTTGTGTGCACATAAAGATTTGTTTTAGGGTTTTAGACTTGTTGAAATTTTGATGTGCTTCTGAAGCAAGAAAGATCAAGTCATCAAAGACAACTATAATTTTCAGTCTTGACAGGCACCCTTTATAGAATTAACAAGATCTAAATCCAGGGGGTTCTATTGTGATCATACTGTCTTTGAGCATTGAGATGACACTTTACATGACATTTAAACACTTTTTCATTGACAATTTCATATCCAAATTTTTCTGATCACACATGAATCACTTTATTATGTAAGAAGGGAGAAATGGAGCATATTATAATGCTGAGAGCATGCTTTGCTACTATATGGCTGTCATAATTTCAAGCATCTGTTTACTTCTTCCTTTTTGGCTCCAGATAGGATTTTGGCAGCACAGCTAACAACTACTGTGGATTATTGTAGAAACCAAATGTACTCGATTCTCCTGGCTGCATGTGAAATAAGCTTTGGGTAATTCATCACATTTTTAAATATTTGATTCATCTGACCTACTTTGCAGTTGGATACTAGTTTATGCTGCTTTTCAAGCTGTTGTTTTAAAAATGTACATTACAGGTTAAGTGAGGATACAGCAAACATTTATGACAGGTGTGGTACCCATGTCAAGAACAATAACACCATCGGAGTTCTTGCTTAAATCAAAAATCGTATTAGCATTCCTCTTGATCAGTGAACAAATTTATTCTACATTGCATCAGTGTAAATAGTTACCTCTTTGGAAGGTACTCTGGATCCTTTTTTTTTGCTCCACCAGGTCTCCACCATTGCTATGACACACGACAGGACAACACCAGCTGCCAATATACAGAACACCCCAGCAAAGCTTTTAATGTCCAGGGCACTTCCTTTTTGTTTAGGTTCTACTGATGAATAAAGGTCACAGTGTCCATTATGTGGCCACCATTTATGCTTTAATAGGTCCATGTCCCCATTCTGTTGAAGTTCCAGGATCCTGGTAGAAAGAAAATATGAAAAATATATGATCAAATTATCTAAAAAAAAATAGAAAATTCACAAGCAGAATTAACACATTGCCCAGCTCACCATGATTGCTCTGCCACTAAGACAGATTTACAATGCGAGTGGTGGCTCTGCTACAGCCGATAAAACTGACAGATTTTACATAGCATAATATGAACTCTGTAATGTTGGATAATGACTGGCCCTGACAGTTGACAAACACAGGCTGGCCTTGAGATAGATATACTCAGTCATTGCAAGGACTTGAGAGCTGCACCAGACAGAAGGGAGCTTTGTGGAGCAGTGTCACTACAATGTTTTAGAAGTTGGCAGCAGATAAGGGAAATAAGTCTTGCAGCATGGCAATTTTTTTATGTATAAATATGTATCTAAAAAGTAAGCAATACAGGCAACCCTGCTGTCATTATGGCACCATCTGGCAACATTGTATCTCTGCCTTTTGTAAATAATCAACCGCACTGCAAAAACACCATGTTGCAGAATGGACCAATATCGTACCTACATGACTGTTCATATTCTTACTTTGTAATTTTTTGATTCTTAATACAATGTAAGTTTATTTTTTAAGCACCTATGGGTTGTGTTGCTATAAAATGTAGGGATGCTATTGACAACTCTTAAATGGCTTTTCTATGCTTCCAGTGTCAAATAAAGTGAGAGCTCATCAAATTCATAAGGGGCGGCACGAGAGGGTATATGATACAGTATGTTTGTGAATTTACAAGCTTCCCATAGGCATGTATAGAGAATCTTGGGACAAGACTAAGAAAGGGTAAAGTTCTTCTGAAACAGCTCCCAAAGCTGAAGTGCTGTCACAATGTGCAGTGCCATCCATCCATGCATTACAGGTGACCAGTATCTATATTCAAGTTTTGTTATGCTGAGGTCCATAACTACTCACAATCTGTGTAAAGAAGGGAAGACACAGCCTGCCTATCACTTTCCCGAATAAATGACTGAATGAATAAATATATACTGCATCATCAAATTGGGCAAATGTCACAGGCAATGTTCTTATTGTCATACATGCACTGAAAAATCTATGTTTTGCTAGGTTCTGCCATGAGTTGGGCTCTTCTGCTCAATACCCTTTTCAGCTTTGCCTTCTGCGTATGCCCAACCATATATACAGAACCTTAGGCTGTGGAACACAACCTAAGGTTCTTGAGCCTACCTCCTTGAGCCTACCATTTTGGTAGCCTGGAAATTGCCATTGGTAAAGGAATGGGCATAGGCAACTGCAACTTGACTTATAATAAGTCTGTACACACAAATGTTAAAAGATGGCGTCTGGCACTCTTCTTTGCATTTTAGATCACCAATTTATTAATAAAACTTATATTAAAGCCTAACTCCAGCCCAAATGATGTCTGTTACACTGTAGACATTTCTTCCTCATTTAATGTTCATATGACAGTCTTCTGGGTAATGGAGGGAGTGGTTGTCACTTGGACAGGAAGACACAGCAATAAAAACATTGCTAGCTGTTCTAAAACCATCCCTCGCTGAACATGTGTTTATTTTTTGCCCTTACCCCCTTCCCCTCCGTAATAGGGACATACAGTAGATGGTAATAAAAAGTTGAATAATGGTAACATTTTGACATGTGCATTATCTCTTTCAAATGATCACTCCAATCAAAAATTGGCCCATGGTGGAACATTAAATCTACTGATAGCATCTTATTTTCTTTGGAGATTTGGGCATCAACATCTTTACTTAGTTTCCCAATTATCTATGTTGCAATAGCCTTGATTATGCTGTGAAAATGTATTGTTAAATGCTTTCTCGAATGTGTAAGTTAGGCTTGTATGAGAAAATTGTTTACAATTATTGTATAAGGTAATTTGTGCCTCCTCCGTTTGCAACAGAGAAGAAAGAACAGCTCAAGATGAGGATAACCACTTCAAAGCAGGCAAGAACCAAATCTGTAACTATGTCAGGAATATTAAGTAAAAAAACCACACCAGCCTGCTCAAATTCTACCACTATAGCGCGAGGATAACCTACCATTACCAATTATGTCAGAAATATCTTCTTCTATAATTCATGAGGCCGCGTACACACGCGGGGACTGTTCGCTCAACTTTGTCCATCAAACAGTTTCAGCGGACAGTCCGCTCAAAATTAGCATGGACGGACTTGCCCACACACGACGAACGAACAGTCCGCTGAAACCGTGCGCGATGACGTGAACGGCACGTACGACGGGACTAGAAAACAACGTCCTATACACTGCAATGCAAACTTCGGCGTGTAAATCCTTTCTGAGCATGCGCGGAACTTAGTTTGACGAACAAGCCTACACACGAGGGGACTGTTCGCTGAAACAAAGTTTCAGCGGACAGTTTTTCGGAATTTCCGAAAAACTTTGTTCAGCAGACTGTCCGCTGAAACTGTCCGCTGAAAGCCCACACACGAGCGGACTGTCCGCCGAAACACTGTTCAGCGGACAAAGTTGAGCGAACAGTCCCCGCGTGTGTACGCGGCCTGAGAAACATAAGAAGTCAATGGGTGGCTCATCACACAAAACTCCACCTACAACTGAAACACCACTTTTGGGTGGTTGGGCTTCTAAAAGTAACTCTCCCAGCACTATTCTCCTCTAAATTGGCCAAATAGCATAGCCAATAATACAAATTCAGTATAGCAACCCTTTTTGTTAAATAATAATAATAATAAAAAAGTTTATTGTATTACTATGCTTATAACACGTGTGTGTGTAATCATTTCTCCTGCTCCTTAACCTCCCTGGCGGTACGATTATTTCAGATTTTAGGTGCTGAAAGCAGTACAATTATTTTGCATGAAAATTTGGTATTTTATATTGTAGGCCTGTAATTCTTAGGAATAACTCACTTAAATCTGTCCAAACCAGAGTCTAGTAAACATCCCGGGTATGATAAAGTTTGAAAAATGAAATCATAAATTATAATATAATAAATAACTATAAATACTTATAACAAATAATAATATAACAATAATAAAAAATATTCAATAATGTAATCAAATCAAAAACACTGAAATTTGCTCAGTTGTAGAATTGTCACTGTCATTACTTTTCAGTATTTGATGACGGATCTCCCCACACATTGCTATCACTCAATTCTGTGAGTGATTCCAATTTATTATCACTAGCTGGTCTAAAACCATTTTTGATTTAAAGGAACAGTTTTGGTTCCTATGGACAATCTCCAATTTCCAGGCATAAAGAACAGTTTTTATAATATAAAACTACATGCAGGGCACTGGGCAGACCACTAGGGACAAAGGGGATGTGAAATAATTACATACAGCAATGTAATCTGTAAGATTACATTATACTGTATATATACTGTGTGTTTTACTTTTTGAATTTGGCGCCGTTCTCCATCCCCGTGCGTCGCACTCGCAGCGTTCGCAGAGAATGGAGCCTGGCGATGTGATAGATCGAGCGGAGCACGGCTAGCTCATACAGCAGGGGGGGACATCGCTGGATCCAGGGGACAAGGTAAGTAAACTCATCCTGGATCCAGCGATGCGATCCTGAGTCTGGCTCGGGGTTACCACTAATGGTACAAAATTTTCACCCCGAGCCAGACTCAGGAATACCGCCAGGGGGGTTAAAGTTAAACAGGTTTGAATTAGGGAAACAAAGATGCTTATCAAAATAACGATTACAAGCCAAATTATGCATTCTTTAAACTCTCATGTGCTGTGAGTACGAATTATTTAATTTCAAGGGTAGACACAAAGCTTTCTTATGGTTCCTTCCATAAGAATTTTATATATGGTGTATTAATAAAATTATATTTTCTATATATATTTTTTGTTTAAATTGCCTTAAAAATCCAACTTTCAAGGTTTTTCTTCTGTTAGGTAGACACAAAGTTTGCTCACTCGATGCAAGAAAATACTTAAAAAACTGGCCAACATGTTTCTCTTTAGTTTTGGACAGAAGGGGAAGAGTTAACATTTTGAGCAGGTTTTTTTTTTTTCTGCTTTGACGTTGGGGAGAATTTTCACTTTCTGTCTTTGTGATGCAGTAAAAACATTGTCGCACATTTGCAGAATTGTCTCTATGTCACATGACTAAAAAATATTTTTGTCTGTAATGTATTTACCTTTGTATCCCTTTTGGGATGATTTCCTATTATATCCTACAGTATCTTTAAAAAAAAGAAAAAAAAAGAAAAGGGGAAATCTGTCCAGTAAGGACACAGACACTGTTAAATACTTGACAGAGGCTCTAACAGTTTCCTACTACAAAACAAAATGAAAAGCATTAGCCAGATTTGGGCTTTAAAGTTATATGTAGATTTATTAAATGATTTTCGCAGGTCCTAATTTACAAAAAAACATATCTGTTTTGCTGCTGTACACATATACATGCAGTTGTGTTGTTTGCTGTTTGTCCACAAGATGGCAACCTAAGCATACTAAAAGTGTCAAGCTGCCTGCTCTTCGGATATGAAAAGGCTTTGGCAATTATTTATCTACCAGGCTGAAAACATGCACTTTACTCCATACTATTTAATGTTTTATTTTAAATTCAGGCAATTATCTATGTCACAATAATGCTGTGAAAATCCATTGTTCAGTGCATTCTAGAGTGTGGTATGCTAGACTTGTATGGGAAAATTGTTCACGTGAACGCTTGCATTCCTATTGGGTTTTTATAACCCATACAATCTAAAAACAAAGAGATACTGCCCATTTCTCAATCTGCAGCACTTTGCTACTTGGTTAACTCTTGGAGAAGTTGTAAGTAGAACGGTGATTGTGTACCGCTCAGACGCTTACTATGATTCCCTCTTTATAGAAGTTTATTTTACAGTAGAGGAAAAATACGATGTTTGGAGAAGACAGGGAACTTGTTAAAGCTTGACATTTTTTCACATTGTGATATAAAATTGTAGCTGTTGCAGTAGTTGATGATAACTGCGTCATTCTCAGTACAATAAACAGTGAACCTGTACCCAAATGTTAACATAAAGCAGTATTAGCAACCGGGTATGTAAGTAGAAGAGGAATAGAAGGGCTAAAATATTTATCTTTCCAGGAGAAAATGCTGCTGTACATTCCCTAAGTATTGCTTATGCATCCCCAAATATAAATGATTGATCACATAATCTCCACTGAATGGGAGGGTTAGAGCTCTGATTGGCTGATCCTCTTCCTCAACAGAGATTGAGTTATTTTATTATATTTGAAATGTATGGGAAAATTAAAAAAGTAACTAGCATCATACATGGCAAGAAATCATTCACTACAAGAAAATCAGAAATGTAATTTGCTTGCTTCAGGTTATTGTAGCTTGTATGTCATCATTGTCCTTTGAGTTGCCTTACTAAGTAAGCCAATTGGATTTATATATGCAGTATAAAGGTCAGCGCTAATATCAAAGAAGTATGTCACTATATTGTATATAGGGGTTGATGTGCTAAAATCGAATGCAGCTCTGCATAGAAACCAATAAGCTTCCAGGTTTTTATGTTGAAGCTTAAACGGGTTGTAAAGGTAGAAGTCTTTTTATCTTAATGCATTCAATGTGTTAAGATAAAAAGCCTTCTGTGTGCAGCAGCTCTCCTAATACTTAGCGAGCCCATCCAGACCCAGTGATGTCCACAAGTCCTTCAGCCATCTGGGACTCTCCCTACTTATTACACAGCAGTGGCTTTTTACAAGGTGATTGTTTACAATTTGGGATGGGCCGAATGGACCCCTGTTCGGTTTGCATCAGAACTTTTGAACACCGCAAAAAGTTTGGACCCGAATAACGAACCCTATTAAAGTCAATGGGACCCGAACATCAAAATTGAAAAGTGCCCATTTTGAAGGCTTATATGCAAGTAGGTAGTAGGTGTAGTGGTTAGCACTCTCACCTAGCAGTAAGAAGGGTCGCTGGTTCAAATGCCAACCATGACACTAACTGCCTGGAGTTTGCATGTTCTCCCTGTGCTTGCGTGGGTTTCCTCCGGGTACTCCGGCTTCCTCCCACACTCCAAAGACATGCAGGTATGCCAATTGTCTTCTGTCCAAAATTGGCCCTAGTATATGAATGGGGACCTTAGATTGTGGGCTCCTTGAGGGTAGGGACCAATGTGAGTGTGCAATGTACAGGGATAAGGATAATTGTATACACTCACTCAGGTTGAACTGGATATACTGGTGTCTTTATTCAACCTTACTAACTATGACTATGACTAAGTAATTGGGCATACAATGGTTATAGGGGTCTGGGTCCTGCCCTGGGGGACATGTATCAATAAAAAAAAGTTTGTGAAAAACGTAATTTTTAAATGAGCCGTGGTTTTTTTTTGATTTTTGTTTTGATTCTTAAAGTGGAAGCATAAAAATGAAAAAAATACTTCCATTATAATGCCTGGGGGTCCCCTTAGTCTACCTGTAAAGTGGCAGATCTGTACCACGTCTAGAATCTGTTGCAGCAATAATTGCATTTATAAAGCCAAAACAATTTAATTTTCCCTGCAAGCTGCCTTTATATTGCTCAGCAACAGCTGGGGTACCAGTGTGTATGATGAGGCCACAATGTAGTGCACTGGGAACAAGATTAGAGGTTTTTTGGATACAATCTGGTGTCACTTTGGCTTTGTATAGAAGTAACAGGTATGTAAAAATAGTTGTTTGGGTGTTGGTGGTGCCTTCCCCACCGTAACCCTATAGAGGTACTCTGGATGAAAGCAAGAATTGGCCTTGCTGTAAATAATTGCAATGATATGCACCTGTCATGTGGCTTCCCAGAAAATGTGTTACAGGCTGTGACTGTATTTTTCCCCAGGTGAAAATTAAGGAAAAATCTAAAAAAAAAATGAATGCAGCCACACATCTTAGGGTCCTTTCATGGATATCCACTTGCTCAGCGGGGGGTCGCTCCATTGATCCCCGCTGAGCAGGAAGATGACAGGTCGGCCTCTGCCTCTGCACACTGCGCAGGAACAGACCTGTTAGAGTGCCACTTTCCCTTATGGGAGATCAGATGATGACGGACTGCATTGTCCACCATCACCCGATCCGATGACTGATCGGTAGTGTGAAAGAGGCCTAAGGATTGATAAACTGAAATATATTACAGTTTGATTTTGGGGTTTAGATATGCTTTGACTGTGAATAGCTTTTAAATTGGAACTTTAGTCAGAAAAGGAAGTCCTGCTAGATCACTTCATGCTGGCCTCTTCTGCAGGTATAACTATGTATATAACTATGTCTATACTGTTTAAAATCCGGTAATATACTGCCTCACCCTGCTCTGCACATGCTCAGTTGCTCTGAATTTTTAGCCATTTTTAGGCACTTACGAATTAATAAAGGCCGATCTGCTGACAGCCTTGAAGTGGAATTATACCCTCCTATCCTTTTCAGCCAAGAAAGCTGCTTCACTTTGATCTGCAACTGCAATGGAGCTGCGCATGTGATCAGTTGGGACACCAGCCATTTGATGGTTTGACAGTTTGGTTGAGCACACAATAAAATGTGAAAGTTTGCATTTCCAAAATTCCAGGAACATAACTGCTTATTGAAATCTGTACTTCTGGGGCTTTTTGGCTTCAGCAAAATGGCAGCCTCCATCAGGAAGAAACAAGAGCAATGCTGGAGGCAATTTACGGCACACACTCATTTTGGTAGTATAATTATTAATATGGAATGCATGTTCCTTGCTAAAGAACTTCATTTTTTATCCACTTTAAGTGCAAAGAAAAGTATCTCTGTGTTCAGCGTCCTCCCCAAAGGCTATATGCTGTATATTTATTCCCAAAAATAAACTGCCTTTGATTGAGCTCTGATAGCCTCAGCAGCTGAGCCCTGTTGGCTATAATGTCTCATGTTATACGCATAGAAGCTGACAGATCATGCCTCCTGGTAACATATGCCAATACAGAGGTTACTAAGTTAAATCCCTGTAAGTGATAGAATAAGTTTATGTCCTAGCCTCTCCACTGTAACAAGTGAGCAGGCAGGCAGTGAAATGGTTTTCTAGTATTTATTTTATTCACTTACTATGTATAATACTAACAAATTCTGCAGCTATTTTCAACTGACATAAAAGATTTCACATCAGTCCTGTTACCACATGATAAATAGGAATATGAGGTAGCTGTGGAAGTAATATAATGGGATGTTATTAAATCTTATAACTTTGTACCTAACACATACTTAAAGCATATATAAACTTATATTTATATAAACATATATATATATATATATATATATATATATATATATATATATATATATATATATATATATATATATATATATATAAACTCAAAAGGTTAAATGTAATACATTGCAGCTTAAGAGTCTCTAAATGTGGTGGCTGCATGAGATTTCATTTTTTAAGGCTTTTTTTTACTTTATTTTCAGCTGTTGTGTCAGCCATTAAATCTGTTATTTTTCAATTTCCTTCGACAGATCAAACTGTCCAGCAAAAGTGGCAGTTAGAGTTTCAAGACAAACTACTTCAGACTGCCCCTTTTGCAGCTATAGTTATGTAAAACATTAATAAATAAGTGCCTATACTGTATAAAATGTAGTAATACACTGTCACACCCTATTCTGCACATGCTCAGTTACTCTATATTTTTAGACACTGTGCTGAATTTGTAGAAGCTGATCTGGTGACAGCCTAAAGATTTAATGCTGTTCAGGGGCTCTGGGCTTCAGCAAAATGGCCGCCTCCAGCAAGAAGAAACAGGAACAATGCTGGAGGAAATTACAGCACGCGCTCATTTTGGTAGCAGAAATATTAGTGTGGAAAGTATGTTTCTTGCTAAAGAACATTATTTTTATCAAGTTGTTATGGTTGTTATGGTTAGAGTTCCGGAAGGTTTACCCCCTTCATGACCAGGCCATTTTTTGCTATACATCACTGAGTTACTGACAATTGCATGGTCATGCAACACTGTACCTAAACAAAATGTATGTCCTTTTGTGGTGTTTGATCACTTCTGCGGTTTTTATTTTTTGCTCTATAAACAAAAAAAGACCGACAATTTTGAATTTTTTTTTTTTTTTTTACATTCTGCTCTAAAACATATCCAATAAAAGATTGTAAAAAATCTAATTTCTTCATCAATTCAGGCCATTATGTATTCTGCTACATGTTTTTGTTAATAAAAATTCCCAATAAGCTTATATTGTTTGCTTTGCCTAAAAGTTACGGCATCTACAAACTATGGGATATTTTTATTTATTTATTTATTTTTACTAGTAATGACGGCGATCAGCTGCACTGTGATATTGCGGCAGACAGTTGGGACACTGACACTTTTGACCCTTTTTGGGGACCAGTGACACTAATACAGTGATCAGTGCAAAAAAATGCACTGTCACTGTACTAATGACACTGGCTGGGAAGGGGTTAACATCAAGGGTGATCAAAGGGTTAAATGTGTTCCTGACCAGTACTTTACTACGGTGGTGGGAAGGTGCTTGTACTAGGAGAAGGCATGGATCGGTGCCCTCGCTTAGCATAAACACAGGATCCATGTCTTCTGTACTGACAGAATGGCGATCTGCCTTGTTTACATAGTCCAGGGATATGCAATTAGTGGACCTCCAGTTGTTGCAGAACTACTATTCTCATGAGGCATAGCGAGACTCTGACAGCCACAAGCATGGCACCCAGAGGCAGGGGCATGATGGGACTTGTAGTTTTGCAACAGCTGGAGGTCCGCTAATTGCATATCCCTGACATAGTCAGACCGCTGTTCTGCCTGTGTAATGAAGCATCGATGGGTGTCAGCGGATATCAAGTATGCCGTACCCGCCAATAAGCTCCTGCTGTGTCTAATCACAGCAGGAGTGGGCCGCTGGTGGTGCACACATGTGCCCCACACCCCGGGAGTTCAGGATCCTGTACTAGTCACGTGATCCTGTGCAGGAGAGCTGCCTTGCTGCCCTATATCTACAGAATACGGTTGGCAACCGTTTAAAGTATATATTCACCTTTTTTCAGAGAATAACTTATGCAGTCAAACTGTACCGTTTTGTAAAATGCTCATACATTCTATTGTTATACTTGTAGGCCATTTGGGGTCCCCTTAAAGTAGAACCACATTAAGATAGGATGTGTGTTACTGGCCAGATCACCAGCTGAAAATAAAGGGAAAAAAAATGCCTAAAGCTTAAAAAACTAAAGCAAATGCAACCATCACATTTAAGGACGGTAAGCTGCTATATATTTCATTTTTGTTTTTGGATTTAGATACTCTGTAATGTAGATTTCCAATTTTTTTTTTACCTAGTGGAGATTGTTTTTTGCTAGCTCTCTTGTAAGGACGCTCACACTCACTATTTGTTCTGGTTATTCCTAGGACAGGAATCAATTATTTTACAATATACATATTTGATTATATTTCTTGTTCATCTGGGGTCATAGAAATAGTTTTTTTCTAAAACTGTCCTTTAACAAAGACGTCATTACTATGAAAATAATAGAGGTTTCTGTCAACTGAACACCACATACCTTTTATTATAAACAAAACATATACATATTTATTAATTTGCCAATTCTTGTACTCTGTACCAATGTTTTCAGCTACTTTTGTATTGATCTATGTTTACAATATCCATTTCCCACCATATAAGCTGTAATCATGTATCATTTATCATTTGTACACCAAATCTTTGATTAGAAGCTATTTGCTTGGTAAACTATGAAAATATCCAATCAAGCCTTGAAGACTTCAGATTTTTAGATGTTTACCCAAACTTTGGAAACATTTTATCTCAATTTCATCTTAATGGCAATTTAAAAGAAAAGTTCATCTTGATCAAATTTTCCTGTTTATACCCATGAAGGTAGTAGTAGGGAGGTACTGGCAGAAGCTACCAGATCAGTTGATAGCACTTGGCCAACAAGCTTACTCTGACACACAGACATGAGATCACTGGACATGCTTGAATCAAATGTCTGTCAACTCATCTCTATAGGCAGTTTAACAAGGGCCTTTTATTGTTTAGTTCTTCTAGGTCTCAGTTCTTTATCTTCGGGAAACTTACTTAGTGTGGTCACTATAATCATTATTTCTGCTGGCTGTGAGGCATAAGTACTGTGTTGAATGAAGTTTCATTACCTACTGTCCAGATCCGTGGTTTAGAAGGTTAAGGTAGACAAGTTCGATAATGATAATGATTATGACAATTCCAAGACCATCACTGTCTGTCACTGTGTCATTCTGGAGCAATAACAAGATCACCAATAACCAGAATGTTAACTGTACATGGCTGCAGTGTGTCCACACAGCGATCTGATAAATCTGTTGAGCTAAACCATACATAGTCTTAAACTCAACAGTGTTAAACTGATTAGAAATGCAAGGCAAATTCGTTTTTTAAGACAATAGATGGCAGTTATTCAAAATTTGCTGTATTTGCACACTCCCTATAGTGCTGATGAGATAATCTTGCAATACCATAGTTGGGGCAGAAATTACCTTTCAAAGTTTTGGTAATACTGCCTATTGTTCTCAATAAGCAGAGCATAGATAAGCATGGCTCTGCATATTAAAGCACAATCACATGTCATAAGAAAGCAAGCAAGTTTTTTTTAATAGTTATCTTGCAAGCCTCTAATACTTCTTTTCAGCTTATGGTATTCATAGACAATGGAGTACAATTGAGATGCAGTAAAGATTGTGCTGTCCTCAGACATTGCGTGGCTAACACCTTAAGAGGTCAGCCAAGTATTCCTGTTTATGCTTTGTAGAGGAACACCTCCCAGTCCGGGAAAATCAATTGCACTCATGTAGGCTTTTCCAACTTTCTTTATTACTAATTTACATAACAGGTGATGACTGGCAATGTCTGCAGGGCACCCAGGGACATAAACTCATCATCTAGTGTTGCTAAAAAGGGCTATAGGTTTGACTTTAATCTCATATCATCTCATGCTGGTCCCCAGAACTATCATATTTACTAAGGGAAGTTGGCTGTGACTCATTGACTCCTTGTCACAATGCTGTATGAATGGGACCTGTGACGTGTCCCAGAATGTTATGGGTGGTGGGAGTGCCTACCTGCTAAAACTAGGTACCTGCCCCCCCAAAACTAACAAAACAAAAACAAACCTCCAAAAGTGGGAGAGGAGGGGTGGGAGGGAGGAGGTGTTAAAGTGGAACTTTCCTGTAAGGGTGAAGTCTAACTTTAAAGTGTTACTAAACCCATAACAGTAAAAACAGTAAAAAACAGACACTGATAGAAATCACAGGACTGCTATAACTGCTGATAGAAAAGGTATATAGCAGTTTATATTTACTAAAATAATTAAATTTTCATGTTCTGTGTACTGTGGGAGACCAGATATAATGAATGTAGCTTCCTGGGTTTAGTAATACTGTAACTTTCTTTTAACTGGCCATAGACACTGTATAGTAATTGAACATTACAAAATGACCCTATGGTGTTAATTTTATTTTTTAGAAAAGCCTGCATATCATTGCATATTAAATCCAGGCCAACTGATATCATAGACCCCTCAGACTCTTCTTGAGATTTAACAGTTGGAATGTTGGTGTAGCTCTGCATAGAAAGTCAAACCAATCAGGTTTTATTGTCAAAGCTTAACTGAACAAGTTGACGTTAAACGCAGATTGGCTAACATGCACATCTGCACCAGATTCCGAGTGCTCCAGTTTTAGAAAATTTTCCCCTTTATACACTGTAGGGTTATGATACATTTTTAATGACCTGTTCACCTAACTTTTAGTAATTTTTACTATAATTATTTTCATCACATACTTGTCTTCAGAACCAAAAATGTTTTTTTCCTTTATAAAGGTCCACAAAATAATTACCTTATTGCAAAACAGACAACGACTGAAGGAATCAAATTAGCATCATGATAAATCTTAGGATTTGCAATGACTAGTGAACTTTAATTATTGTCTATCTTGTATGTTTACGTTAGCAGTAAAAGTCAAGCACTCATTATAGAAATGGCAGGCATTATCTTTTGTAAAATGTAATCTAGGCACTGAGTGAATAGATAATCAGGTTAATGAAAGCTAGCTAGGGAGATACAGGGGAGCAAAACGATGAGACAAGGGTCCCCACTGAGAAATGAGGGCATAATTGCAATTGGAAGAAGAACACATTTGGTGATCTTTTAAAATGTCATTGTCATTCCTAGGTTCACAGTGATATTTTCATTCTAGGCACATGTGTAAGTAAAAATGGTTATATACTGTTCTTCCATACACATTGATGCATACATTGTTCTAAACATCAAAATATAAGAAGAAAAGAATATGTAATTCAAGACTACAAATCACCGCATTGCAAGGACAGGTACAAAACATCCAAAATGAACTGATGTTAACAGTGTCAATGGAAAACTATACTAACCATATTATTATTATTATTATTATACTGGATATATATAGCGCCAACAGTTTGTGCAGCTCTTTACGGCGTTAGGGCAGACAGTACAGTTATAATGCAATACAGGAGAAATCAGAGGGCCCTGCTCATTAGAGCTTACAGTCTAAGAAGAAACAAAGTTATTTGGCCAAACCAAACACCAGAACATGCCATTTATTTATGCAGTCAATTTTTATGTAGTTACTTATCAACTCAATATCCTTAGACATGCTTAAATCTTTAGTCTTACAGAAATCATGCCATATACGACAAATCAAAAAGAATTACATTAGCACGCATATTACTGTGAGTGATGGGACCGGGTTTACAAATGTCAAATTTTTTCAAGCCATTAAAACAAATTTTTGCAATGAATTGATGTAATCAGGGCAGTGCATTTCTTATCAACCTTCTCTAAATATCCAAGGTCAATATTTTAAGGTACAACGCTAATTAAGAAATATTGGAGTAGAGACCTATTTTGAAGAGGTCAATATCAATAATTCACAATTTTAATGGGCAGTACAATAAAAAATTGAAACAGAAGTAGCACTTTTAATTGACAGAGATAATCTGTGCTCACCATGAAATAATTGCAATAGTAGCAGTTTTCAGAAAGCAATTTATTGATCATTATAAAGATCACACTGTTGACTTTAGTAGTATTGAATCTCAATACTATGTAAGGAAAGTAGGGTGCTACAATTTGGTTCTTTTGGGATTTGTAAAACAACATAGGTCTCTTTAAATACCAATAATTTATCATTTTGAGGGCTGCTGTTGTTACTGCAGCTGCAATCTTCCATTCAAAACAATGCCAGATGATCTTGTTCAGAATTCTAGCTATGTGTACTTTTACAATAGAGATTAAAAAAATAAGGTTGCATCATTTAAGTTAAAAGTGACAGTGCTATCAACAAAAATAAACATATCAGACAATTTTAGATAATGAAATCTACAACTACAATGTAGTTAGTTGCTCTAGGCAAAATCTCCACATTTTCTATTTTTTTTCTGTTTTCAAAAAATACTTCCACTAGACTTCTCTGAGATGTGTACATGCCCAGGGCTTCATTTTTTTTCTAGGATTTACTGTAGTGCACCTCTTTGCCCCATTCATTTCTGTGGTTAAACTAATGATCTAAGAACCCTTGATTGTGAAAGAAAGATTCCCAAACTATGGGCTCCTTGCTGCCTTTCCTATGGGGAAAGCCTTAAGTGAACAAACATTATAGTAGAAGAAATGACAGCCACCAATCATATTAAGAGCTGCCCTGGAAGTTTGGAATGAGAAATTAAAGAAAGCATGGAGAGAAAGTTACATAGTTAGTCAGCTTAATAAATTACACAAGTCCATCAATTTCAAACAATTAAATAATAAATAAATAGAGAACCTTCATATACAGACCCATATAGCCACAGTTGACATTTAAATTGCATTTGTATACTCCCTGGATCAACAGTCTATGGTGTTGCAACTGGGAATTATAATGGCTATACTAGATTACCCAAAACTTAGATTAGGGAAATCAAATAATCTTTCACTTTTTAGCAGTGTTTACAGTAGATGGTTGAGCCAGACCATTTGACCCTGAAAGGCTGCTTATAATGATTAGCTTTTATTAATCTATGCAAACTTTTATCCCCAAACTAAAAAGTGCATCACTGCAAAAGCTTAAAAAGTGTTAGGTGGAACTTAGCTTTGATATGTTGGCCAAGTTAATCTAAATCTACGGATGCATCTAGTGCTACTTCCTTCCCAAATTGAAAATACTGTTATCCAAAAGTGTCTAATTTACTCATCTGTCTGGAATGTAGTCACCCCAAGACAGGAAGTTTGTTATTGGCTGGATCACTAGGTGAAACTATAAGTAAAACAAATATAACAACCACAAGATTTGATAGGCTACAACATATTACATTTTTGTTTTTAATACCACTTTAAGTCAACAAATTGCTTTTAAATTACAGTTCAATGATTTTGCCACATGTATTGGTAGAATAGATAGTTTATGCTAATTGTGGACATATTTATCTCTGTAATCCCACTTACATTAGCCCACATTACCATAGCTTGATCTTAGAAACATTAACATTTTATATTTATGACATTATTATCTAATATTCTTCATGTCTTACTGTGTGCCTAAAATCATATTGACACACACTATGATTAAATATTGCCCGAAAAAAAGGGAATTTCATTATTACAACATTAGCAAGCTGGTATTCCAGCAATTTGGCATCATTGATGCAACATACAAAATTACAAGACCTAAAGGATTAAATGCTGCAGGATGACATATAAAGCTCTAGAAAATAGCTGCACAAAAGGATTTGAAAAGCAGAAGAGGTTCACTGAATTCCCTTTTATAGAAGAAGCTTTTAGTTCTATATCACATTCGATTTTTCAGTTTGCAAATTACAGCTGCCAATTTGCCAATTACTTCCTTGTAAAATACATCTGTAAGAAAAAGTTTATGGAACATTTTCTCTATTAATACCAACATGGTTTCTAAAATATGCCATCTTCATTTAAAAGACAAGGAGAGAGTCGCTTCTGGGTTTAGACATTTTTACAACTTTAATAGCACAAAAAATTGACAACTTACATTTAAAAAGTGAACAACAGACACAATAAGGATGTGGCCCCAGCAATAGGTAAGAGAATATTGGCCCATCATTGGAACATTCTACAACAGGATCCACACTTAAGAACCATCATTCCTGAACACCCTAGGGTGACTTATCATAGAGCTCAAAATTTAAAAAATAAAATTGCTCCAAGTAAATTTAAGTCTGGTATAGTTTCTCGCACCATGCCAGTTTTTATACCACTGATTGGTTTGTACCAGTGTCATAAGGCTCTATGTAAAACTTGTTTGTACAGCATGGCAAAAGATCAATTTAAAAAGGTAAAATTTACCAGTTGAAGGAGTTTTTTAACTACTCTTCTGATTTCGTGGTATATAGGCTCACCTGTCCTTGTGGTCTAGTTTATGTAGGCCGTACCATACGAGCTCTAAGAACAAGATTAGGCGAACATAGGAGACTCATTGAGGGAGGGATGAGTCCTGCGACACTTTGCTGAGGTCCATCAAAAATCTACCAATGGCCTACAAGTATGGGTCATTGAGCAGATTCCCAGAACCCTCCCTGTAGCCGAATGTTTTAAGAAGTTATGTGCCAGAGAAATATTCTGGATATATAACCTTGATGTTCTTTCACCAGGTGGTATAAACAAAATAATTTAAATAGCCACTATTCTTTAGATTGTCTCATAAAATACTGTTTATTATACATATCCAGCTCATATCAATTGTTTTTAACTACATAAAATGTATTCCTTAATATATTTTTAATTATTTATTTATTTCCTTCAGATCCTTGTCCCATGGGGTGGTGGGAACTATATTTGTAAGTATTGGTGGTTGCATAAACTAGAACCCCCCCCCCCCTTCTTTTTTTTTGTTCATACTTGTTTTGGTACACACATATATTTGTGATACTTATGATGGACTATTCCTTATTTATTCCATAATTAATTATATGATCCTGGTAAATATGGATACCTTTTATATTATATTGTATTTTGACCTGTATATGCATTATAATTCTTGTATATATTATTGTAAAGAAATGAAATTGATCAAGTCACATCATTTAATTGATTAACCTTTATTATGAATACATTTTTAATTCATTGGTTTTTATTTTATTATATGCCAAATTGACCTGTTTTTATTAATCACTATGTTTTTATTAATTACCATGTTCTATTAGTTACCATTAGTGTATCATCATTTTTAATCTATGTGTTTGTGTGCTAACTTTTTCATATTGCTGCTCACTCATTGATCATGTATTTCCTTGCACTGTGCTGGAATATTTTAATTAACCACTCCCCCTCCCCTTCCCATGTACACTGCATATAATGATCTTGATGGGTCCATAAATCAGTCAGATTGAGAAATGCGAGCAGCTTGCCAAAACACTCGCAGCATGCATGCTTATGAAATGCGTTGAATAGCTTGTGACGTCACCCTTCCTCACCATCCTTCCATCTGCTCTTCACGCTTCATTTGAGTTTCTCCACTGCATCCGGCTTTTTAACACCAGCGGTGGCTACAGTGTATACAACGCTCCTCTGCGATGGACTAAGGAAGCAGATCGCCCACCGATGGACTTACCTATTGCTGAGACCACATCCTGATGTGCCTGTTGTTTGCTTCATAAATGTGAATTGCCAATTTGTTGTGCTATTAAAGTTGTAAAAACGTCTACACCCAGAGGCGCCTATCTCCTTGTATTTTCAGTCTGCTGGAACCCGGTTTCTGTCCCACATGATGGCAGCTCTGGACTTTTCATTCCCCATTCATATCTAATTTAATTTATGAACTACACATAGACTGTGTTTTCTTTAGTGTCATATCGCAGAAATTGTGGGATATATATGGTTTAAGCTCTTCGCCTTAACTTGTTTTTTTTGCCATCTTCATTTAGGCTTGATGCACACTGCCATGAGACTTGAAAAATTCAAAGTCACGTGACAAGTTGCACCCCATTAACTGCAATGGAATCATTCTAATCGGTGCGACTCAAGTCACAGAGACTTAAAAAAGGGTTCTTGCACTACTTTCTGTTAATAAAGTCGCAAAGCAAGCCGCAATGAAGTTGACAAAGTCGCATGACTTTCTGGTTGCGGCAGTGTGAACCCAGCCTTAGGTATTTACTGAAAAAACAATACAACATTTTACATTCCTATATCTTTATGCAAAGCATGGTTTAAACAAGTAAGGCCATTAAAGATAAAAATATTTAGCAACTAGTATGTAGCTTCTCTTGTATTGGTTGGTAAATCATCCAAAAGCTGTCTGTGGCTAATGATCTGTTTTGCACAGCATTTAGCCTAAGTTTGCATTGATGTGGTGCAAGTTGATTCCATTTTGCAGTGCTATTAGGAGTAGAAGCTCCAGTGTAAGTTGATGTGGTTCAGATGTGATTCTAATGTGTTTTTGCTGTGATTAGGATACAGCTGCAAATTTTGTCCTGTTTTTCTCTCTCTCTTTCTCTCTCTCGTCCAGGGATAAGGGGTGAGGAACAAAGAAAAGTCTTTGCAGAAAACATACTGAAATCATGTTACTTTGGGACAGATAAGTGATCTGCATGCAGTTTCCAATCAACTCTATGGAGCTACAAATCGCACCACACCACACTAAACTTATCACCAATATGTGAATGGCCACCATCAAAACTCATATTATTTCACTTGTCATCTTGTCAGATTTCATGTGTTCTGGAATGCATCAGAAATAGCATCAGTGTGAATCTGGGCTTACAGTGTAATTGGGATCACTTTTGTGTACAAATCTATTTTAAAGCTGAGCTAATTGATTTAACTGTTTCCCAAAATGGTTACATTCAAGGCATGCCATGAATGATAACTGTCATGCCGCGTACACAAGGTCGGAATTTCGGCTAGCAAAAGACCGATGAGAGCTTTTTGTCGGAAAATGCAACCGTGTGTATGCTCTATCGGAATTTTGCTGGCCGAATTTCCGCCAGCAAAAGATTGTGAGCAAGTTCTCAATTTTTCAGACAGAAAAAGTTTCTATCGGAAATTCCGATCGTGTGTATGCAGTTTCGATGTGCAAAAACTCCCGCATGCTCAGATTCAACTGCGAGACGGAAGATATTGGCTACTGGCTATTGAACTTCCTTTTTCTAGTTCCGTTGTACGTGTTGTACGTCACCGCATTCTTGACGGTTTGAATCTGGTATGACCATGTGTATGCAAGACAGCTTGAGCGAAATCCTCTCGGAATTCCATTGGGAAAACCATCAGAGCTTTTTCCGACCAAAATTCCGATCGTGTGTACGCGGCATCACAGATGCTTATGCTCCTAACTGAACTGTCAAGCCATCAAATGGCTGGACTCATAACTCATCACATGTGCAGCACTGCAACTGCAGATCAAACGGGCTAAAATTGCATCTTCTTTGGCTAAAAAGGTGTTTGATTTTGTTACCTTGGGGCGGTCCTACATGAAAAACCTGCTTCAGATCAACTCGCCATATGAGATTAAGATCAGGGGGTTGATTGACAAATAGATGTTCATTTTGCAAAAGAATATGCACATTGCAAGAAAATGTAACCCAGAGCATAGTGAATGAGGTGAAGTTCTGCTGACTTCCATAATCCAATCATGTGCAAGCAAAAACTTAAAAAAAATTCAACTACATGTGATTGGGTATTCTTTGCAAAGTGAAACTTCATCACATTAACTAAACTCTGGGGCCAATTCCTTTGCAAAGTGACCTATTTGCCTTTAGTATATCAACCCCTACGTCTCTAACCTGATCTCTTTTTTGCTATGTTGTAAGACCAGACTCATTTTGTCTTTGAATTCACAAACACCATAACAATTCTGTTGTAGAAGTATTTGAGACAACTTAAAACTCATTCATCAATGGATTCAATTAATTCAGAGCTTGAGGTAGAAAAGGGGCCCAACATCATTATTCATCCTCTGCAATTTTTCACAGTTGGGTTGTAGGGTGATTATAGCATGTGATACCTTCCTTGCTTTTCCCGATGATTTACCAAAAAAGTTCAATGTTTTGTTGTAATATTGCCTTAGTATTTTTTACTCTTTTTGATGCTTTTTAAATAGTATATTACAATATTACATTGTATGAAGGCCCCTTTTGATTTGATTTTGCAGCTTAAAATTATATTTAGGCAACTATTTGTGCATGAAAGTATCAATGGCAAACTTAAAGTTTATCTTACTTTAAAATTGTTTATCGTATATATGTATGATTATGTGTTATGCAAGCTAAACAGTGCCTGTTTCTTTTATCCCATGTACACACGATCAGATTATCCAGCGGACTTGGTCTGGCGAACCAGAGTCTGCCGGACAATCCGCCCATGTGTGGGCTCCGGCAGACATTTTCTTCCCAAAAGTCCGGCGGACTTAGAAAGAAGACTTGACTCAAAATTGTCCGCCGGACTCGGCAGTCCAGCGGACAATCTGCCCGTCTGTGTGCTAGTCCGCCAGACTTTTGAAATTACTTTTTTTTGACTTGCCCACACATGGAGTAAAGTCCGTTCATTTTGAACGTGACTCCAGGTAGATGGGACTAGTGCAGGAAGTCAATGTCGCCACCTCCATCGGCGAGATTGACACCTCGCGAGCCCCATCGCCTGGTATGGATTTAAAGGGGTACTCCTACGCCAAAAAAACAGCGTGGGGGTCCCCCAAAGTTCATAGCAGACCCTTATCCGAGCATGCAGCTGGGCCAGTCAGGAAAGGGGGTGGGGACGAGTGAGCACACCCTGAGCCATACCAGGCTGTTGGTTATCGGGGTCTGCAGTAACCCCGCCCCTTATGATGCCACAGTCCCAGCATCCTCAGGGACTGTGATGTCCCTTATCCCTATATAAGTTGCCGCACAACATGTCCATTCCATTACTGCCAGAGAGAGTGTCGTGTCAACATCGGAAGAAGAGAAGAAGAGAAGAAGAAGGAAGAAGCAGGAAGAAGAAGAAGAAGCAGAAGGCGGCAGTGACAGCGACAAGACCGGGCCAACACTAGTAAAAGAGCTGGAAGAAGAAAGCAGAGGCCCGGCAAGAAGAACCGAAGAGCAGGACAAGACCCCCAAAGTCGAAAGAAGACCCCCAGATTTCAGCGGTGATGAAGGAGAAAGTCGGGCTCCTCCACTAGTAAAAGAGCTAGTAAAAGAGCAGAAGATAGCAGAGGAGTCCGGCGGAAGACCACCGAAGATGGAAGAAGACCCCCAGAGCTGTCTAATAAAGTATTTTAAAAACCTGTTTTGTGTTTTTTTATTAACACTTTTTCACCCAGGTGAATGGGTAGGGGTACATCGTACCCCATACTCATTCATATAGGGTGGGGGGGCCGGGATCTTGGGGCCCCCTTATTATAAGGGGCTCCCGGATTCTGATAAGCCCCCCCGCCCGCAGACCCCAACAACCAACAGCCAGAGTTGTCGGGAAGAGGCCCTTGTCCTCATCAACATGGGGACAAGGTGCTTTCCTTTCCCCAAAACACCCCTCCATGTTACGGCTCAGGAGGGGGGGGGGGGGTGCTTGTCTTTCCTGACTGGCCAGGCTGCGTGCTCAGATAAGGGTCTGCTATGAACTTTCAGTGTAGGGGTTCCCCTTTAAATCCATACCAGGTGACGGGGCTCACGAGGTGTCAATCTCACCGATGGAGGCGGCGACATTGAATTCCTGCACTAGTCCCATCTACCTGGAGTCATGTTCAAAATGAATGGACTTTACTCCGTGTGTGGGCAAGTCCGTTCATTTAAAAAGTCCGGTGGACCCCGCCATAGTCTAGCGGATTGTCCGCCGGATCTAGTCTGCTGGAAAAGTCCGGTCGTGTGTGGGTGTGTGTGGGCAGGTCCACTCATTCGGAAAGTCTGGAGGACCTCCCCTGCAAAGTCCGGCGGGTTGTCCGCCGGACTAAGTCTGCCAGGTGGTCTGATCATGTGTATGCGGCATTAGGCTTCCTAAACTCCTCACAGTTATTTGGTGATCCTGCCAGATCCTACCAACTCCCCTTCTCTCTTTTTCATTCTGACCATATCAAGCATGGAAGCAGATCTGTGCTAATAAGGTCAGTTTACAGATCCCGGCTTCTAATTTGGAGATGCTGTGCCTATGCATGATGTAACTGCATATCCTGTGGTAAGTTTTGGCAGTCAAGCCCCATTCCTAACCCTACTTTCTTGATTGACAGCAGCAAAATGTTAGCCCTATGGAATGCAGTGTATACAGTTGGGAATGTACTTCCCCACTGTGTGTACCCTCCCATTTTGTAAAATGACACCACCCCCGATTGCAAGAAAGAAAGGTATTTTGGAAGGCTTTGCAGTCATGCAACTGCAAAATAAAACTACAAAGACAGGTGGTAATCGCTGCCCAGTTTGGGGTTTCTTTGTGAGTAATACACAATTGAGGCAATATGTAATTTAGGTTGCAGCTTTAGAGTTGATAAATAAAGTGCATTATGTTTACAGGATTTTATTCTTGCTTATATACTTCCTCTGTGGTGGTCAACAAGCTATCCTGCACCCCTGATTGGCTCCTAGTGAAGCCTATTCCATCCTTGTGTCACCTTTCTGGTGTGATTCTAGCTGTAGGGTGGATGGTCTATGTGTGGGCGGATTTCGTTGTCTCCCCATTTGATGCATTTACCTCAATTCAATAAGGTTTTGCATCTTGCTAGTATTTATTTGTATTTTATTTTAGCATGCTACATGCATACTTCCTGAAGAAGCAATAGGACGAAACATGTAGAAGAAAATGCATAGAGGATCTTAATTATGCCATCATACCAATTACAGAAGATGACAAATATGTTCTCTATGTTACTTATTATGGATTTTTAATATGGATTTGTTATAAATGTTATTGATTTTAACTGCTAAGTCTGGTCTATCAATGTAGCACCTTTAAAATCCCTATCCTATCTAATGTTTATCTATACAAAAGTAAATGTGATTATTGTACAGAAACAATAATTTCTATATTACCCTATGATGTATTTAACGTGCGTTCACAGATACTTTAGAGAATTTTGTTAAAAAGAAAAAATGAGGCTAAGTAGTTAAAAAAGAATATATTTTAAATAAGCTCAGGTTTAATCCATGCTCTAGTGCCACAGTACTTAGAAAGATAGAACTCTTTCAAATTTCCCAGAGCTAGCTAAAATTATTGATTACTTTTTAGAGCTCATCTCTCTGATTTAAATTTCTATAGTGGTTTTCAGACAGCTTTTAGAAACTTTTAAATTGAACTTTTAACCCAAAGAAGAATGTAAGATTTACCCAAGAGAGATGCACAGTTAATTTGTTCTCCTGATTGTGGCATTTTACAAGGCTGAAACAATAATTGTTATTTTGGAATTTTTTAAATTGCAAGTGTTTTATTAATATTGTTGATATTTGCTTTTTAAAGTGGTAGTAATTTTACTGCTGTGTATTTCTTGATTGTTCTTAGTCAAACTACATTGAAATTTAAGCAGTAGTCAAGGCAAACTATAAGGATTCTTAAAAATGCTGCCCCCCCCCCCCCCCCTTCTACCTATGCTGCATTGCAGGTTTAAAAAAACAATGCTTCTGAATCCCCTTAGACATGACATTACCTGTTGGCCCCCATTGCCCTTCCATTTAAGGTGGTCCAACTTCTCCCATGCAGCATCTGCTCTTTGACACAGAGGAGCTGGAATTGCTGGATCATGTGATCACACCGATGGAGATTTAATAAAGGTATTTATACAAATCTTTTTATACAGTCTATGCAGGATAGGTAGTGTGAGGGGGGAAGCAGAATTTTTAAGAATACTTATAGTTAGTCTTGTATGCCACTCTTAGGCCGCGTACACACGCGGGGACTGTTCGCCCAACTTTGTTCGTCAAACAGTTTGAGCGGACAGTCCGCTCAAAATTAGCATGGACGGACTTGGCCACACACGACGAACGAACAGTCCGCTGAAACTTGCGCGATGACGTGAACGGCACGTACGACGGGACTAGAAATACGACGTCCTATACACTGCAATGCAACCTTCGGCGTGTAAATCCTTTCTGAGCATGCGCGGAACTTAGTTTGACGAACAAGCCTACACACGGGCGGACTGTCCGCTCAAACCAAGTTTCAGCGGACAGTTTTACGGAATTTCCGAAAAACTTTGTTTGTCAGACTGTCCGCTGAAACTGTCCGCTGAAGCCCACACACGAGCGGACTGTCCGCCGAAACACTGTTCAGCGGACAAAGTTGAGCGAACAGTCCCCGCGTGTGTACGCGGCCTAAGGTATAATTAAACCCTCCCATGAATATCCTTTAGTCAGTTTGGCAATGCCCTTTGTAGGTGTGTGGAATATATTTTAAACCTTCCCTGGTACTTGTTTTTTAGGCTTTAGAATCCCATGCAATTGTTGGAGATGTGGCACGCAGAATGGTACCTTGCTGCACATCTTTTGGGAATGCCCAATCCTGGCTCCTTATTGGAGACGAGTCCTACAGATTACTCATAAGCTTACTGGTGTCGCTCTCCAGGCCAATCCGGCAGCAGTACTCCTAAATTTGACTCCCCTGTCCGGAAAGAAGTTTTGCAAGTCTCTCCTGAGATATCTCCTGAGTGCGGCTAGGGTGTGCATCCCCAGCGCGTGGAAGCAACAGTCCCCGCCGGCAGTGTCTCCATGGTTTGCAAGGATCTGCGACATTTACCGAATGGAGCAACTCATGGCTGCCATGGGAGATAGGGAGGAGGATCACAACACCCTCTGAATGCAGTGGAATCTCTTCCGTTTTTCAGAAGAATATAAGGACTATACGTGAATCTTCCCATTCGGAGACCGTCTGTCCTGCTGGAGTCCCAAACCCTTTCCCCATGTCCCCCCTTTATATCCGTCCCTGTCTGCTCCCTTCCTTTTCTCTGCTCTACTAGTTTCCTTCCTCTTCCCACCTCCCCCCTTTTTTTTGATCCTTCTACTCCTTTACTTTCTGCATTAATGGAAAAATTCTTGTGATTGCCGGATCCTTCTGTTATTAGTCCCAAATCTCCCTTAACGATACATCGATTTGGAATATTCTGATGGCACCCTGTTCGAATGGGGGAGAGCCTCCCTTCATGGATACTTCTGCCTACTTTTAACCGGGGCTTCAAGTGTTATGAGTATCCCCAAGTAGTTTAGGAATTGCTACAGTGATTGGCAGCGAGAAGAGATAGGCCAGTAATCTGGGGCTTCATTAGAGTGTTTCAGTGGATGTTAAGATGCAGTTATGTATTAGTATTGTTTGGTTAGCACTGTGCTCTGTACAGACTTTAGGGAACTTGGGATACCTGTATGATTTCAGTCTTTTAGTATTTCCTGCAATCTTTAAATAAAAAAAAACATGAACACTGAATTGTATGTGCTGCCAGCTTAAAGTCCACAGAGAGCACACATCCTAGGGTGACAACATTGCTCCTGCCTAAAGAGACCCAATAAGGTCCATAGAGACAGTGTAGATATTGTGATCATATATGGGTATTGTAGAACAAAGTAACATTGCTTGTTTGCTAGAAAGCAGGACAGTGTATCCTCTCTTTAGATTTGACCAGTCACACAGCTTAGGTTCTGGGCAGTGGAGAACAAACAGAAGCTTAATGGATTCGATAAAACAGACATACTAAAACCATATTGTATGTACAAGCATTATTCACTGCACCTGTTTTAATTTACTGCGTTGTAAATATTTTGTTGTTTTAAGACACACAGATGTAATTTTGATATCTCCATATGGAATGTATTGTCTAATGAAATTTGAATGTATGTATCAAATAAATGTTGGCTTGCATCTTAACATGAAATTATTTTGCCTTTATGGCATGTTTATGGAGATGTGTATTGTTGTAATAAACATGCTGCTGCTTGCTCAGTATAATAGAATTCATTCAATTTTTTTTACATTTTTTTACTATATATTTTCTGAACAGCTTGTGACGTTTTGGTTACATAACAAATGTTAAGCTTATTTAAATTAAAACTGCACTTTAGATATAGGGCTGCAAACAAAGCTAGCCAAACTCTACCAAGCTATAAATATAACTTCAGTAGAAATTATTCTTCCGACTCCCTGGCTTTGCCAGACTGGCCATAATCTTTTATGAGTAAGCCTGACACAAGCCTCACCCTTGTTTTCCACTCTGAGGGTGCTGCCTTCTGTATTGCAGGGCTAGATAGTTAGTTTTCTGCTCTGAAACATTTCAGCTGTCTATTTCAGATCTACATTATTTTAAAATAAAATAAAATTATCCTTGAATGTTTTTTCAAAATGCAAAAAAGCATGCAAAAAAGTGCTACCCATGATAATGTCTCCTATTTCTCTAATTGGTATATAAAATATCCTTTGTTACTATGAGTTACTGCATATACATATATATTTTTGTAGATGCACACGCAAATGCATGTCATTCACATACAGTTGTGCGAAAAAGTATTTGCCCCTTCCTGTTTTTTTTTTTTTTTAATGCATATTTCTCACACTTAAATGATTCAGATCATCAAACAGATTTTAATATTACACAATGATAACCCGAGTAAATCCAAGATGCAGTTTTTAAATTATTGATTTATTTATTAAGGGAAAAAAGCTGTTCAAAGCTGTTCAAAAAAGCTGGCCATATGTGAAAAAGTAATTGCCCCCTCCCATGCTGAATCATGAATGAACTGTGATTAACCACAATTGTTTGGGAAAGCTGAGTTAAATTCACTTGCCATCCCCAGACCTGATTACTGCCAAAGCTGTTGAATCAAGAAATCACATAAATAGAAACTGTCTGACAAAGTGAAGCACACTAGCAGATCACAAAAAGCCACACATCATGCCACAATCTAAAAAAAAAGAACACATTAGAAACAAAGTAATGTACATGTATCTGTCTAGGAAGGGTTTCAAAGCAACTTCTAAGGCTTTGGAACTCCAGTAAACCATGGGGAAAGCCATTATCCACAAATGGAGAACTTGGAACAGTGGTGAACCTTCCCAGGAGTGGCCAGCCTACAAAAATTATTCCAAAAGCATGACGACGACTCATCCAGGGGGTCATAAAAGAACCCAGAACAACATCTAAAGAACTGCAGGCCTCACTTGCCTCAGGTAAGATCAGTGTTCATGATTCAACAATAAGAAAGAGACTGGGCAAAAATGGCATCCATGTAGCCAAAGCCACTGCTGACCAAAAAAGAACACAAAGGCTCATCTCACATTTACCAAAAAACATCTTGATTATCCCCAAAACTTTTAGGCAAATATTGTTTGGACTGATGAGACAAAAATGCAACTTTTTGGAAGATGTGTGTACCGTTACATCTGGCATAAAATGAATACAGCATTTCATAACAAGAACATCATACTAACAGTCAGATGGTCTGGGGCTTCAGGACCTGGATGACTTACCATAATTGATGGAACCATGAATTCTGAACTCTACCAGAAAATCCTAAAGCAGAATGTCTGGCCATCAGTTCATGACCTCAAGCTCAAGTGCACTTGGGTTATGCAACAGGACAATGATCCGAAACACAACAGCAAGTCCACCTCCAAATGGTTCAAACAAAGAAAAAAATGTAGGTTTTGGGGTGGCCTAGTCAAAGCCCGGACTTAAATCCAATTGAGATGCTGTATCATGATCTTACACAGGCCGTTCATGCTGGAAAACCCTCAAATGTGGCTGAATTAGAACAATTCTGCAAAGAAGAGTGGGGCAAAATTGCTCCACATCAATGTGAAAGACTCATTGGCATTTATCACAAATGCTTGATTGTAGTTGTTGCTGCCAAGGGTGGCACAACCAGTTATTAGGTTTAGGGGGCAATTACTTTTTCACATAAAGCCAGACAGGTTTGGACAGCTTTTTTGCCTTAATAAATGAAACCATCATTTAAAAACTGAATTTTGCTTTTACTCAGGTTATCTTTGTGTAATAATATAATTTGTTTGATGATCTGAGTCATTTAAGTGTGACAAATATGCAAAAAAAAACAAAAAATCAGAAAGGGGCAAATACCTTTTCACACAACTGTATGTCAAAAAATCCAAATTGTCAGTATTCAATATAGGTTTACTTTTTCTTGTTCTTGTAACTGTAATTTTACAAAGCAGTAAATACAGTAACAAGAAATATGGCCATAATCAGTGAGCATTGCCAATGTAAAGAAATACATTGATGGGTAAATCATATCTGTGGTATAATCATAATAATCAGGAGTCCATGAAAATATCTAACCCAAACATCATTTGAGCATGACAACTCTTCCAAATACATACATACTTACAATGTGTATTACAAAGCATATAGAAAAGAATCAGCTGATTGAATAAAAAAATCCAAGGTACAAGATGACCCCTCATTTAATGCTTTAACAATTGCACTGTTTTTATATTGGGACAGTGGGTGTGGAAATAAGAACCCCTGTCTACCGTCACGGAAAAGGGGGAGGTTGCGGGCAGGTGCTCTTTAGTAACATGTTACACGTTATATCCTAAATATGGTTTAACCTGTTACTAATGGTGAACCCCTTTAATACATGCGAGTACAACCATGAAATAAGACCTGGTCATCTTAGTCTCTAACACACATACCCGCAAGCAATTGTGTCTGACTTGTTAGCATGGAAACACCTCAAGTTAGTTCAAAGTTTTGGCGGAGGGTGGAAAAAGGCCCCGAAAGACTGGCGAATTGATAGAGCTGAGTAAGTTTCAAGGTGGACTACAAAGTAAAAGATTATAGAAACTCCGTCACTGGGTAAAATAGAGAAAGAAGCTTGAAGGGATATAGAATTCTATAGACTTGCATGGTCCAAGGTAATATGCCATAAAAGGTTGTGTATAGAATGGGGGGGGGGGGGGTCACAGTTGACTGCTTCACTACTCAATCATAGGGGGGATTTCCCAAGTGGCATTATATTTAGTCAATTGGGCCATTTAGATGCAAAAATGTAACCAAAAAATGGGGGAGAGACACTCCTCGATATGGGTAAGTATAATGTTGACTTTGGACAACCAAGGTTTAACGGGCCCCCGTACAGTACAGAGGAGTCCTCTTGCAGAAGGGTAGTCATACCAAGCTTAGTTAGCTTGATATAGAGCTTGGTATAGGGCTTCATAAGTTGCTGTCAAATTGATATCTAAACAAGGCAGGCTATGAGGCACCCACATGAGTGTTTTTGTGTTCTTTCCTGATGAAGCAAATGGAAAAACATGTTGAAACCACAAATGATGAGTAGAGCACTGTATCTGCCCCTTGTGAATAAGTGAAGTTTCGTTATGATATTTGAAGTCTATCTTTGAACAAATGTATTATGATTCAAGTGTCCATTATCACAGTTTTTTTTAACATTTGTATGTAATGTTTGTACAAGCTTTTTGTAATAAAGACATTTTTTGTACCCACATGTTTAATTTTATTAGCATCTTAGATGTCCCTATTATATTTTCCTTTTTGAGGTTTATAACCTTCATATAGTAATAGGGGATGTGGTGCCATAGTTTGTCTCTCCCTCTGTTTGTTTAAATCTCGATGAACACATACAAATAACAGAATTTATTCTTTGTATTTTTTTTGTTCTCGAGGAAATTATCTATTTTAAAGATGAAGTTCAATTTTCCTATATTTGTTGCATGCTTTTTTTTTTAGATCTCATGCATCATCACTGTGTCTCTGTGTGTCTATAGCTAACACAGGCAGATCATGACTGATGAAGGACCAACAGGGTACTTTATATAGCTTTCTAAAAACATCTGTGCATACAGCCTCAGTAATCTTCTTGCTCATACTCCCCAAATAATGCACATACATTAAGCTACATTACACTACAATACATTAAGCTAAGTCTACATGACTGAAATAATTAAAATTTAATGAATGAAAGGGGCAAGTCATGACAGTAATGCAGGGAAGGAAATAGCTAAACCTGCTGGATCTCTACCATCCAGGAAATGAGGCAGTCTCTATCTGATTTGCTGCAGCTTCTAATGCACATTGTGAGAAGGTTCCTAAAAACATTGCAACACCCTGCCTCAATACACTTCTCCTAATGCAAGAAGTGGGCTGGCACTTGGAAGAAGTTGTGCAATTATTTAAATGTCTGAAAGAGTGGGCATCCCCAGGAAGACTGTATTTGCATGCAGACTGCCCTAGATAACTAAAATCCAATAATCAACAGGGGTGGCCAGGAACAGTATGACTGGGGAAGGTATGACTAGATGATGCTGAATGTCCTCCAGCCAGGAAATGAAAAGGGCTCTATCCTACTTCCTGTTTCTTCTCACGCACACTGGAAGGAGCATGCAGTGTGCAGTGAAATCTGAATACGCTATTTCAGAACAGAAAAGGGGCCTGTACAACAGTGCAAAATGGCAGGTAAGACTGGAGTTCTGCTTCAAATACTGTATATGTATTGTTGTCTCCCTGAAAAGAAGGTAATTTTAGGAGTACTGTTCCTATTTCAAACTAAAGATGATACAATACAAACAGTACATAGATTTGGGATGTCAAGTTTCTTATAATCAATAGGGTCCAAGACAGGGATTATTGTCCATCTTGGGAGTGTACTGTAATCTTTCATCAAAATAACTTTTCAATTCTTGAAGACGATTGCTCACTATTCTTTGCATACAGATTCTGTAATTTTATGACCTGTCACTGACTTTGGAAGAACACTTGCTGTGATATCAGCAAGAAATAACCTTTGTAAGTAAATACTGAGTGGTAGGTTGATATGTAGTCATTCATGCAAAATGAACAGTGGATAGGACCTTATAATCTAAAATTCTGTGATAGGCAGGTTATAACAGTTTTCCAAAATTCTGAAAACATAATTGCTGCTTGGTTTGTCAGTTTAATGAGATCAAATACTTGGTGGGACCGATGAACAGATCATGAAAGAAGCAAGTTTTTCTGCCAATACCCTTCTTTAATTTCAAAGTTTTGACAGCCAGGAATTTCGTTTTTGACAGACTATCACTATACCATCATAAAGAGGGTTATTTTTATCAAACAAGACTGGCAGATCAAATGAAACATAAGTAAAATCTTAATTAACCAGAAAATAGAATCTTCTTTACATCAATACTAATTGGAGTTAGAAAAAGAAGAAGTCAGTTTTGTTTCTTAAAGGAACTTTGCCCTATATATTAAGTGACAGTTGAAGCTTGCAATCCTATAAACCAAGTTTCATTGATACTGTTACTGTACATATTGAAGAATTGGGAAACAGTGGACTCGTTTCAAGATGAAGTAAGGCAGGTAAAATAAGAACTGCAACTGTCAGACAAAAGAAAGGATGGAGCTTTCAGCTCTGTCTTTATGCTTTGGGGGTTATTCCCAGGCAATAACAAAATGGGGACTAATATAAACCATTCTGAACTCCCAAGGAGTAAAGTCATCCTTTGCCTTCTGAATAGGGGGTAAAATAAACTTTGCACTCTACACTTTAAAAACACCCATAAAGATGTAATGATGTTTAAATCTGGGAATTAAAAAATAATTCCAGACACAATATATTTTTACAAAGTTGCATTGGTTACTTGACCGATGCCCCTGGAAGCTGGAAATCACTGAATCAGACACCTTTACTCCGGTGATCGCAAATTGCTTCTGGGTCTTGTGCTGAGCAGCCAGCCTGATGCATCGTGATTGGGAATACTGGAGATTTTCGGCTCACGATGGACACTATTCAGTGAATGCTTTGGTTTTCCGAGTGAATGCAAAGTGTTCTCTGATTGGACAAGATAGAAAGGCGGTTGATGAGGTATAGACTGTGGCATCCCCGCCACGCCTTTCCAGTTTGTTTGCAAGTCTGTGTATGTGAGTTTAAAGCTGAACTCTGGGCAGATATAAATGAATGCAGCACTGTAATATTTAATACATCCTCAAATGTATTTTTATACACAAGCAGTGAGTATACTCTTACAGCCCATTTAAGGGAAAGCAGCAGTACAAGTAGCAAGATGGTTTATGTGCTGCTAAGAAGCATGCTGATAAGAGAGCAGAGTCACAGAGAATTGAGCTCATCACTGTGCTGCTTCTCTGTTCACTGCTCAGTCAGGTCCAGGATGACCTCAGCTCAGTGGAAATAGGTTAAAGAATAATTTCAAGTATTGGCATGTTATATATAGTTATATTGGTTGAACAGATGCTGCTACTTCAGTGGTCTTCACTTGCTTCCACTTCCCAAGCAGAGAGGCCGGCCTGATGCATTGTGAGGGAGTCAGCTGCTCAGCAAAGGCACTATTCAGAGACTATAAATGCAAAACAGTGTCGAACAATATTTTATTGCCTGGCACTGTTTTGTAATTATATTTACTGTGGTGGACTGTGAGTACACTTTAAAGGTCAGCTGCAATAAATATACACATATTGTTAGGTTAGTAGGGGAAAGAATTTGTGTTGGAGAAAGCATTCTCTGAATGGTATCTAAGCTGAGCAGCTGACCTCCTGTAGAGATCACTGGAGTAGAGGTGTCTATTTCAGTGATTTCCAGCTTCCAAAGGCACCGGCCAGGTATGGTATATACATAGTTACATTGGTTCAAACTTTGTATAAATATACCATGCCTTGAATTCTTTAAAGGGGCCACATAAAGAGACAGTTGATTTAATATACTAACACTGGAGTGGACTGAGTGCAGAATTGGGTGCAGCTGTGCATAGAAATCAGCTTCCAAGTTTTATTGTCATAGCCTAAATTGATATTAAAATCTTGCTTGTTTGTTTAGAAAATAACAAACATGTTACACTCACTTGCTCTGTGCAGTGGTTTTGCACAGAGTAGCCAAGATCCTCCTCTTCTCGAAGATCCTCCTCTTCTCGGGTCCCCCGCTGGTGCTCCTGGCCCCTCCCTGCTGCAGAGTGCCCCCATGACAAGCAGCTTACTACGGGGGCACCCGAGCCGCTGCTCTGTGTGTCAATTCAGACTCCTCTCATTGGCTGACTGACTTTGATTGACAGCAGCACAAGCCAATGGCACCCGCTGCTGTCTCAGCAAATGACGAAAAGTCCTCAGACAGCCGAGGACCTTGTGCAACAACGCTGGATAAAGATATGGCTCAAGTAAGTATTAGGGGGGCTGAGGGGGGCTGCTTCACACCAAAGTTTTTTCATCTTAATGCATAGAATGCATAGAATGCATTAAGATAAAACAACTTCTACATTTAGAACCGCTTTAAATGAACAAGCTGAAGTTAGAAGCTGATTGGCTACCATGCACAGCTGTACCAGATGTTACACTCTCCATTTTTAGTAAATCAATCCCAATGTCACCAACTTAAAATACTGGGGGTAAAAGCATAGAAAAAAATAAGTATTTTAAATGCTTACTTGCAGTGTTTTTCTTTCCATAAAGTACATTTTTATTAATCTGCAATGTGCCTTTGAACTTGCTATAAAATGTGAAATACTACTTCCTTACAGCCCCCTCCTTACACCTGATATCCAGTGGTGGCTGGTGCTAAATATTTTGAGGGGGGAGGAAAACTAACGCCAACTGCCCCAGGACAGATGAGTAACCCAAGCAAACCCCCCCGCAGGATACAATTGGTGGACAATCGCCGCAAACCCCCCCAGGCGGCAGATGAGTGGCTGGTAGGAAAGTAGCGATTGCCACAAACACCCCCCTCCTTGCGGGAGACAAACGAGGATGAGGGAAGGTGGTGATATCGCCACAAGCACAAACCCCCCCCCAGGTGGCAGCAGAGACTAACCTTAAGAGAGACTAACCTGAAGAGCCCATTCTCCTCTCTGTTCTCCTCCGGGCTGAACAGGAAGTGCAAGACACATTTGGAGTCCTAAGACTCCCTGGCCAATCGGGTCTCTGGAGCTGCTTCCTGATTGGCCAGGAGGAGACTCAAGAAGACAATGTTTTATTTATTCCCTACTGTCACACATGTGGCTGTGCTCGAGACACAGTGCTCTGCACCCCAAGCCCACATTGTTTTAAGTCTATTAGAGCCTCTAATATTGGGCTTCAAAAAAAAAAAACATTAGAATCCATGCGTCCGATGCCCTGTATGTAGATTGGGGGCTGGACATATGGATTAGAGGGGTGGCGCCCCTTCGCTCCTGCATTATGGGTCACCACTGGTTATATCCCTATCCTCTTCTGGTAATGTCTAATTACTATCTGTGCTAACCAAGTCTGTCTGCCCTTCCACATCCCCCTCTATACAACAAATGTAGCTGCTGGGAGAAGAGTGAAGGGGAATACTATGAGTGTCAATTGTGCGACAGCTCCAAGATGGTGTTGCCCATAAGCAGTCTGAGGGCTTTTGAATATCTACACAAGGGAGGCTTTTACAAGTTAATAATGTGTATAAAATATGTTAAATGCATATATGTTAAAATAAATAGTCTGGCCACAGAGTCTCTTCATTGTTTTGAGGGTATTATGATACTATAAATTTAGGAACATCATCTTGTTGGATCCATTAACCCAAACAAGATAGCTGTGCATATCATTATATGTTCACCATCATGCTTAGCAGCTGGCAATAGATACTGTAAGTTGATTAGATTCTTCATCCATGCATAAACTCAATTGGATCTAGTAAATAGATCATCAAACATTAGACCATGTTACTTTTTTCTATTGTTTAAAAACTTTTTGTGTATTACCTTTGACCACAAGCAATTTCTGACTGGCAGCCCTTCTGTAAATGTAATATTTGAAAAGTTCACACTACATTGTTTTTGTTGATACAGGGTGGTAGGCTTTTCAGTTGGGTCTGAGCAGAGGGAAAGTTGGCAGAGGATACCAGTAGGATGCAGATACGATTTGCCAAGGTGAAGATTCTGGGACCTCAATTTTGGCAAAAAAAATTCAGACAGGCTGAGGCAGAGTACTAGTTAGTAGGATAGTTTAAGTTCAAGATTAAACCAAGGATCATATCCACTTGGATGGAGTTGGAGGCAGAAAATGATGCTGAAACATATTCAGGGAACTTTACAGGGCCAGATATTACATTAGTCCATGGGCTAGGACACCATGACAGATAGGGAGGCACTTTGCCACAGAGGCGATTTAGTAAATTTCCCCTGCCTGGCTAGTGTTATTTATTTATAGGAACATAGAGTCTGATCACTGCCAGACAATATTAGTGAGGTACTTCCACTAATAAAATCTGCACACCCTTATGCCTGCTACCTAAGCCTTTCTTGGCAAATTCTTTCCATCCCAGTTTGAGGTGTGCAGTGAGTAGAATACACACTGTGCTACTGAGGTGTGGCATGGAGCTTGTTTTTCAGGAAGCAGTCAGTGCCTTCATGACACAGGGTGTTTACCAGTCAAGTTGACAATTTCACAGTTTAAAAATGGAGCATATGAGAACTGATGCCCAGTGATATGCAGTGTTGAGTTGCCCGAGCCTATAAAGGAACCACTGAATTAAGCATGCGCACTCTAAATAAGCTTTTAAAGTGTGTGGGAACCCAGCAGAGGGAGCACAATGAGCAACCAAAGTGTACCAGACTTGGCATGAGAGGAAGTAGCTATAGAGTGAAGCAATGAGGACTGAGCACATTGAGGACACACACTGATCTCATGGCTGAGACTTTACTTGCATGTAAATTACTGATACGGCATCACTTTGTCACTGATTATATAATCTTATATAAAGACAATACAATCAGCGCAACCCTTAAAAAACTGAGTCTGATAAGTAGAATATGCCAGCTAAACACCTGGGGAAAATTCATAAGCCCAATGTCAATCAAATAAAATAATTGTCACATAAAATCACATATTAAACAGATAATAAAGTCCACACCCTAAAGGGAAAACGTAGCAGAGTAGTCCTGAAAGAATTTCTGTGCTAGAAATCCCGGACAGACAGATACAACAGACTTCTTGTGTAAATGAGCCCAGCACTGACACATAGTGCTTCGCTCACCTCAATGTGTTGACCCCTGTAACCACAGAAAGGTCATACACGCTGTTTCCCGCTCACAACGGAAGAATAAAAAGCAGATGATAGCTGGTCTTTGGTAGCTCAAATGATCACTGTCATCCCGATGCCATAAAATATTGAAACACAATCTAAGTGCTTTCCGTTTGTAAATGCATAACACGCTTTATTAAAATCAAAACTTACAAGCTCCTTTGTCTTGTGCAAAACCTTTTAAACTTACTGGAGAGCACTGTGGGGGGGGGAGAACAGGGGGAGAGCACTGGGGGGAGTGGAGAGCACTGGGGGGAGAACAGGGGGAAGCACTGGGGGGTGAATGGGGGAGTGGAGAGCACTGGTATCATGCTAACTGATGTTACCTGTGGTTTATTGCTGTTCTTGTTGCCTATGCATGCACAGGCACAGCACAGCAGGTAGCAGAATATACAGTAACTGGGCTGGGCGGCTCACAGACTGCCAGTGTCAGGCCAGCATATCACTCGGCTCGTCTGCAGCTTGAGTGGGCGGATCCACAACAACAAGATGCGAGTGAGAGTGACACACCTGCACTACACAGGCAGCCAATCAATGAAGAGGAGGAGTGGAAAGGCTGACCTGCGGAGCGGTGTACACTGGACAGTGAAAACAGCAGAGAGCAGCCATCAGAGAAAAAGTGACAGATGTAGGAAAAAAGTTTGTGGCGGCCGCGATTGCAGCGCGGCTGCGGCGGACATTAAACACAACACACAGCCAGGTGACACAGCCAAGTAGCCAACAACACCTAATGATTCCAGGGGGGGCAACTGCCCCACCTTGCCCGTATTTGCGGACGCCCATGGTTCACTTATATACTGGTTAAAAGGAATTCAGCACAAAGGATCCTCCATTAGTGACGTTTACACAAAAGGCTTTTACTTTTATATTCACTTATAAATATTGTTCTTGGATTATATAGCTTATATGTAGTTATATTAGCTACCCTGTTTCCACAAAAATTAGACCTAGCGTGATTGTCGGTGATGGCTGCAATATAAGCCCTACCCTGTTTCTCGAAAAATAAGCCCTACCCTGAAAATAAGACCAACACGGGTTTTAACTAGGGCTTATCATGCTAGGTCTTATTTTGGGGGAAACAGGGTAGTTATATTAGCTTGTTGTCTATTGGATTGCTATTACACCAGCGCTGCACTTTTTTTTATACACATATAAGTAAAAAAAAACTCCCTTGTTTATCAAAAAAATGTTCTCTGTGTATCCGTATGAGAGATTTGCCATCACTTTCTGTTCTGGCAATTAGCTTAATATCAGCAATATGTTTATTTCAAAGCTAAATTATTTTAACTGCATTTATTGTGTTTGTATTTTTATTTATTTGCCCCCCCACCCGTATGTATATAGATGTTTACATATATACTGTATGTTTTTATAAAAAACCTTTTACAATTTTTTAATGTTAATATCCAACTATGTTGAAAATGTATTGAACTTGCTTACGTTTACTTATCAAATAATGGAGAAAGACAGAGGTTTGCCTTTTAATTCCAGAGCAGTTATGTTTGCCCAGAAAATGTTCACAAATTAAGTAATCAGTTTGTTCAATAGATGTTCCCTTGGGTCTGCGAAGAGTATTTGACTTTGCTGTCCAATTATCAATGATATTACAAATTGTAATTGGAAGCACTTTTCCTAAATAATGTATTTACCAATAGTTGTTTTCACTTAGAGCAATCTAAATTAAATAATACATTATGGGGGAGCAGAAAAATTAGCTCCTAATCAGGATCATTAAATCTGCTCACCTTTACATGAACGAAATAATGATGGGAACAAAAAGCTATTACACTTTTTGAACCTACAGCTATTGATATTTGTGCTGCTGACCCTTCAAAATCCTTACACAAGCTCAGGAGCATATGTATGGTGATTGAAAAAATTCTGTACTCCAAAACTCTGTTCCGCTCATTTCAGCACCAAGAATTTAGCATTGTAATATAAAGTTGGACAATAGCTTGTCAGACTGCAAAATTTCAGTTGCTGATGAGGTTGCATAGAGTAAATAGATACCAAACTTTCATGTCTTAAAATTGCTTGCACCCGCAATACTGCCCAAAAGTATGGTGCACAAAAATCCCCACAGGTGATGCTTCGAAAGCCTTTATAGCTCAACAGTTTACAGTTAGCTAATAGCTCATGTGCTAGAGTTATTGTTCTTACTCTGATGTTCGTAGCGATATGTCACACGTGTGGTGCAACCCAGGTTTACATGCGTCTCCGCAGTTGTGCAGGGCTGCAGGGGTTTTTGGCATTTTTTTTATTATAATTTTTTTAACTTTTTTCTTTTATTTTTATATTCATTTTTACTTTATTGCTATCACAAGGGATTAATAAACCCCTATGTGATAGCATCAGGTGACAAGTACTTTTTATGGAGACATTAGGGGTCTAATAGACCCCATTATCTCCCCTGCCCTTCACACCATCTAACAAAGCACAGATCAGCTTGGTTAGATGTGTCCCCTGGCTGTACTGGCTAGGAAAGAGTGCTTCTGAAACCAGAAGTGGCATCACTTCTGGTTTCACTGTTTGCAAGTGAGATAGAGGCATAGATTTACCTCAGTCTCACTGCAATCTCTCTCCCCCAACCTGTGGATGTGTCTCCGGTGAGTGCAAGACATCCCGGGAACCACGAGGTGGGTGGGCTGCCGGCAGGAGGGGGGAAGAGGCACCACGCTTCCGGCTGTGGTCATCAGCTTGTGATCAAGGGCTCACTCTTTGGACATACATAGTACGTCCAAAGAGCTAAATTGGTTAAGAAACATCCCGGAGGTATAAACTTGAGAATATAAAAATATATATTGTCTATGATAGCACTGTTAAGAAAATCAATGTTGTCTTGCACTGCAAAAGAAGAGGGTAGGGTGAAAGAGGGGTGCCTATCCATCAATACTGCAATACATTTTTACAGTCACAAACTGAGGCTGAAGAATGAGGCGGTACCTGGCCTTCAAAACACATTCCTGATTGGCTACTTCATCACAGGCATCTGACAGGTCCTCTGGCAGTTTGTTTTCTTCATGGAGGCTTCCCAGCTACTCATGCTGACCTCTGCAAAAATCCCTGTAACAGACATCCCTGTCATCTAGGCGGCTCCAGCCCTGCATGGATTACCCACTGATGATTGCTCTGAATTTTTTTTTTTTTTGGATTTCAATTTTGTTACACAATATAAACATATTACACTATTGGCGGATTGGATCTCTCTTTCCACCTACCCTCTTCTTTTGTATAGCCAGGGTGGCTTCATATTTAATTCCAATGTTATTAGTATTATGATATCAGGTTACCCCTTGAATAACACCATGGTCAATGTTACATTTTGCCAAAATAAAATAAAATGTTGAAATTTGTTTGGAAATGCTTACCATTGCCAGCTATCAGTGCCACCTTGTCAGTGCCCATCAGTGCAGCCTCATCAGCACACCCCAGTGAATGAGAAAAACTATCTGCACAATTTTATAACAAAATTTTATAACTATGAAAAATGTTTTTTTATTCAAACTTTTGCCCTTTTTTTATTTGTTTAGCAAAAAATTAAAAACCAAATGGTGATTAAATACCACAAAAAGAACGCTCTATTTGTGTGAAAAAAAATTACAGTGTTGCATGACCGCACATTTGGCCTTGGCAGGAAGGGGGTAAACGTGCCCAGTAGGCAAGTGGGTAAAATAGATGTAAACCCAATCAATAAAACCTAATATAAGCTTCAATTTGCTAATGTAATTTCAAGCCATGTCCATGTTAAATCTACAGCTGCCTACAGTAACCCTTTCATGAAGCTTCTTCATCAGGCTCTTCCTGTAACGGGGTGACAAAGGTTTGTCCTTGTCTCCCACTTGCGCTCCTGTAAAGGTAACCTTGTCACATGCACTTTCAGTGAAGACTACAAGCAGCCAACACTTACTACATGGGCACGGTCCACTATTGTTGTCATCAGGAAGCCCACCCTCATTAATGACATGACAATAAAGCATGTATATGCAGACAGGAAATGGTTGCACGGAGACTATAGGGGTCAGAAGCACTAAAGTATACATGAAAGGTGGGAACGGTATTTTATTAAAACAAATTCACTAAACTCCACAATTAATACACGGATCCAGGACAGAACTAATCCGATCTAATCATAGTCATATACTGATTTTTCTGTTTAGTAAATCATTTTTTTAAACAAATCTAGATTTACTTTGAATCACCTCAGTTCTTAGCTCACGTTGGATTATCAAAGAGTTGTTCATCTTTACTTGCCACTTCCAATTAAGTTGCTGAACTTATCACTATAACCTTAAGACATCACGCCTTGATCAAAAGCAAACCATTATAAAATATCCACTGAACACTTTGATATTTATGATATAAATGTCTAATACAGAATACTATTTAAAATATCTGCTTTCAAATGCTGTAGGCTTTCTCCACTTTAAATACATTTGGAATAACTGTTGGCATTTACTTGTATGTCCGTGAATTAATTTTGACAATAATGAGCTGTTTGCATGTTATTAGGAATAACAGATAGGGTTGAAGTGCCAAGCTCTTCTCCAAGCTAAAATCTGTTTAGAAAAAATAAAATGAGAAGATTTAAATTCTATTATTTTAACAAAGAGAGGAAATGCTACCATTACTATCGCTTAATTTTGAGGCTCATCCATTATAATACTTACCTTTCAATTCAGTTTCTCTCTGTTGTACTGTGCACAGTATACACTAAAAATTGAATTTAATAAATATATTTAGTCACTATATCACCATTCTTTGTGTTCTATGATGGATTACTAAAGTACAGGTATATGTAAACCATAACAATTAATTTATGTATTTACTCTCTTTTGGTCTGCTAAATATACCATTGAAGTAATTGTTATATTTAAAAATACTTTATTTCAGTAACAAACTTGAAATACTTTGTACCAGAATCATATTTTAGTGTTATTTGAAACAGGACATGTTATAGAGTAAAATGTGTTTTTATTTACAGTAACACTAATTTATTTTTAAACTGCCACTGATCCAAAGTAGAAAAAATGTTTTCTTTTTTTTTTTTTTTTTTTTACATATATTATGCTTATTTATTTATTATTTGTATTATGGAATGCAGAAAAAAAAGGCACAATTGCCAAAAGAAAACGTTTATTGTTACATTGTTATCCTAATGATGAAGGTATTGCCAAATAAACAGGCCTATTGCCAAATATTTTTGAATTGCTTTGGTCAATAGGAAGTACACAGGTGTGAGAGCTGAACTTATTTATATAGATACGGTAGATACACATCAATATATACACATTTTCTTTACTGCCATTAGCTTTGTTTGTGTGACCTTATGCTCAGTACTTAAAGTGTTACTAAACTTCACAGTAGTAAAATTAGTCTGTATATACAGTAAATCATACTTGTTATACTCATTGGGGAACCTAAGGGGTTAATCTTCTGCATTGTATAAAAAGGCTGTTTGATCCTGTCTTCTCTGATCCTCCTCTTCATCCACTGTCCCCTAACCATCTCCTGATAGTATAGAGCCTTTGGAGGCACCCTGCACATTCTCAGTTTGGTGAGTACTGCTTTTTTTGGGGGGGAGGGTGCATGTGATCAGCACAGGGCCAATCAGCACTGTCCAGACAGAAGGTAAGGGATCCTGCAGCCTCATAGGACAGTCAGAGTAGAATGAAAACTCCTGCTTAAAGCTTTTAACCAGTGCTCAGCCATACACTGATAGAAGTCACAACTGCTATATACAGATATAGTGAATGCAGGGTTCTGGCTTTAGTAACACTTTAATGTTTTATTGGTCATTCATATCCAGGGCTGACCCTACCATGCGACATGTTGGGGCCATGGGTCCCGAGTGGCACTTGCATGGGGGCGCGGCAAAGTGATGCCCAAGAGCAGTGGCAGAACTGCCGCCCGCCAGCCAGTCCATTCTGCCCACTCCTCTGCTTATCCTACTGTGAGGGAGCCTGGCACCGAGGTGACAGGAGCATGCAGGCAGAACACTTGCTGCCCAGGGGGAAGCAGTCAGCGGGTGAGTGAGCAGGCGTGCAAGTCGTCAGGTGAGTGAACGGGTGAGCCAATCAGCGGGTGAGTGAATGAGTTCCACCCTCACTGTGCAGCGGTGGGCAGCAGAGAGAATACATCATCTCTCTGCTCCCTATCGGTGACATGGCAAGTGACAATCCGCAACATGTGGCAGGTGACGTGGCAAGTGGGAATCCTAAACGTGTGGCAGGTGACGTTGTGACAAGTGACAATACGCTAAATCTACAGCTGCCTGGTAACCCTTTCATGAAGCTTCTTCATCAGGCTCTTCCTGTAACGGGGTGACAAAGGTTTGTCCTTGTCTCCCACTTGCGCTCCTGTAAAGGTAACTCTTGCATATAAATCTAACTCCCTGACACATTTAATTTTAGTTTTAATTGTCATAATATAAAATAATGGATGTGGGGACCTTTTGATGGGCATTTTTTTTTTGTGGGGGCAGCATTTAATTCTTGGGCCCAGGCAGCACAATGTCCTGGGCTGGGCCCTGTTCAGATCTATGGGGAATAATTTAAAAATGAATCCTTAGTGACAAATGGTGCCCCTGTTTCTGAAAGATTTTCTAAATGTGGTCATTATATATTGGCGCTGTTGCCATAACAATAGAATTTGTAGCATTTGTTTTTTTTATTTTTTGATAGCAGCCAACAGAATGCTTGATGATTCACCAAATGGAGATAAAGTTAAATATTTTACTTTAAGAGCCCATTCACACAGGGGCAACACGACTTGTAGGCGACTTGAGTCAGGCAACTTGGACACGACTTGAGTTAAGATCACAGCGCGACTTGGGACGACTTCAAAACGACTTGTGATGACTTCAAGCCCGACTTGGGACGACTTACAAGTCGCCCCAGGCCAGGCGACTTTTGCCGAGGCCAAGCAGAGAATGAGCTCAAGGGGGAACTCCACGGCAAATTTCAGAAAAAAATTTGGCGTGGGTTCCCCCTCCGAGAGCATACCAGGCCCTTAGGTCTGGTATGGATTCCAAGGGGAACCCCCTACGCCGAAAAAACGGCATGGGGGTCCCCCCCAGATCCACACCAGACCCTTATCCGAGCACGCTACCCGGCCGGCCAGGAAAGGGGGTGGGGACGAGCGGGCGGCCCCCCCTCCTGAGCCGTACCAGGCCGCGTGCCCTCAACATGGGGGGGGTGCCTTGGGGGAGGGGGGGCGTGCGGCCCCCCCACCCCAAAGCACCTTGTCCCCATGTCGATGAGGACAAGGGCCTCTTCCCGACAACCCTGGCCGTTGGTTGTCGGGGTCTGCGGGCGGGGGGCTTATCGGAATCCGGGAGCCCCCTTTAATAAGGGGGCCCCCGGATACCGGCCCCCCACCCTATGTGAATGAGTATGGGGTACAATGTACCCCTACCCATTCACCTGTGGAAAAAAAGTACAAAAAAAAAACACAACACAGGGAAAAAATATTTTATTGCACAGCTCCGGGGGTCTTCCGTCTTCGGGGGTCTTCTCGCCGGACTCCTCCGCTATCTTCTTGTAGCTCTTTTGCTAGCGGAGGAGTCCGGCTTTCTTCCTCCCCGCCGCCGGCCTCTTCTCCCGACTTCGGGGGTCTTGTCCCCCTCTTCGGTTCTTCTGCCGGGCCACCGCGCCTTCTTATAGCTCTTTTGCAGGCGGTGGCCCGGTCTTCTGTCGCCGCCGCCGCCGCCTTCCGTTCTTCTTCTTCTTCTTCTTCTTCTTCTTCTTCTTCTCCAGGAGATGTTGACACGACGCTCTCTCCGGCCACAATGCCAGGGACGCGCTCCGCTGCCACTTATATAGGGACAATGGGGCGGTGTCACATGGGTTGATGTCACATGGGTTGGTCACATGGGTTGATGTCACATGGTAAGGGGGCGGGGTCACCATGTGACATCAACCCATGTGACCAACCCATGTGACATCAACCCATGTGACACCGCCCCGCCCCGAGAAGACCCCCGAAGACGGAAGACCCCCGGAGCTGTGCAATAAAATATTTTTTCCCTGTGTTGTGTTTTTTTTTTGTACTTTTTTTCCACAGGTGAATGGGTAGGGGTACATTGTACCCCATACTCATTCACATAGGGTGGGGGGCCGGTATCCGGGGGCCCCCTTATTAAAGGGGGCTCCCGGATTCCGATAAGCCCCCCGCCCGCAGACCCCGACAACCAACGGCCAGGGTTGTCGGGAAGAGGCCCTTGTCCTCATCGACATGGGGACAAGGTGCTTTGGGGTGGGGGGCCGCACGCCCCCCCTCCCCCAAGGCACCCCCCCATGTTGAGGGCACGCGGCCTGGTACGGCTCAGGAGGGGGGGGGGCCGCCCGCTCGTCCCCACCCCCTTTCCTGGCCGGCCGGGTAGCGTGCTCGGATAAGGGTCTGGTGTGGATCTGGGGGGACCCCCACGCCGTTTTTTCGGCGTAGGGGGTTCCCCTTGGAATCCATACCAGACCTAAGGGCCTGGTATGCTCTCAGAGGGGGAACCCACGCCAAATTTTTTTCAGAAATTTGCCGTGGAGTTCCCCCTTCAGAGCTAATAATTCTGTCAAAGTCGCCTCCGTATAGACAGAGATCCGACTTGGAGGCGATCTCCATTGAAATCAATGGGTACCGGTCGCCTACAAGTCGGATACAAGTAGTACAGGAACCTTTTCTGAAGTCGGAGCGACTTCAGTAGTGTGCGTTAAGACGGCTCTCATTCACTTACATTGCTTTTTAAATGTTGTCCGACCTGAGGCGACCTGAGGCGACTAGGGGCGACCTGAAGTCGGATCAGGAGTTGCCCCTGTGTGAATGGGCTCTAAAGATGTGTGCTATTGAGCGTGGCATCTGAAACAGTTCTTACAGAAGAAGTCAAAAGGAGGCCATATATTTTTTGTAATTGGGGAGATGTTAAAGAGGGAAAAATATTTCTAAAATAGCTTGGTTCCTTCCTTATTCCTAGAAATCATTATATTGGGGTATTGGGTATTTCCAATAATGTGTATTAACCTTTTCAAACACATCAAAGTATATCTATGGTCAAAATGTAATATTATATATTCGTTCACACACTGTATTTCATTATTTTGAGCCTAAACCTATCATTCTGAATGATCTTGAAGCTTGTAAACTTACCTTGCAAAGATGCCCACACATTTACTTTCTTGAATTCTGCAACACATAATCACTATGCCCTGTGAATAGGCATTGCTATGTCACAGAATTTACAGAGTCTGCCTTCTAAACTACAGAGGAGCTGCAAGAGAAGTTTCAAGAGGTTGAGTTAATATATAAATCAGTGCTTGTAGGCAACAAGGTACCATGGGATATGTAGTCCTCAGAAATTGAAAGTAAACAGCAGAGGAGAAGCTGCAAACCATGCAGGGAATTCAGAACATTTTGGAAAGAGATGGACAGCAGATAGGCAGAACATTATAATGATAATTACTGATATTATTAAATGAAAGCATATGCTGTGATCATAGAGCCCTTTAAGTTTTAAAATGGGATATGCTTTTTTTCTTTAACTGCTTCCTGTCCAGCAACATACATCGGTACATCGCAGGATAGTAAGGGTGATATCTTGGTCATGCTGCATTGATCACGTTGATCAAACATCCCTTGTAATAGGAAAAGGGCATGCTAGATCCCAGATATCTCCTCTTCCCTGGAAAGCATGAGATGAATAAACAAAAACAAAACATTGATCTCTGCTTTCCAGGTAAAAAAACTGGCAGTATTTACATCTGCCAGAGCCGCACGTGACATCATGACGTCGCTTCTGGCCTCCCAGGGTAATAGAGATGGCCTGGGACTATCCGGTCCTTGGCCAGCCCTATGGTAATCCTGATTGCATGGTAGAAGCTGGCGAGGCTCCAGAGGGTGGCAAGGGGGGGGGGGTCCCCTCCTGCTGTCTATAAAAACAATCCAGTGGCTGACTAACCACTAGGATGGCTTTTACATGTGAGGGAATAACCAACTGAAAACAAAGATTTCTGAATGAAGCCTGTAGCTGCATATGACATAATACAGGCACGAAGTGGTTAAGATAAAAACTACACTAATAACCCAAAATATGTGCTTGCAGTACACTATACTTCACTTTTAGGGCAAAATGAGAAGTACTTAAATCAGAACTAAACCCTCCTATTATTTAGAACTAAAGAAGCTTCCATCTTAGCCTCTGTTTGATTTGCAATCCCCACGGTGCTGCACATGTGATTGGTTATGACACCAGCCATTTGATGACTTGACTGCTCAGCTGAGAGCTCAAGCATCTTTTACAGTTATCATTCACAGCATGACTTGAATTGAATTGTTATGATAAACAGTTAATAGATGGGTTTAGTTCCGCTTTTACAGAATAATATAATTTGCACTGTTGGTCACAGGTTCATTGTTGTTTTCATTACCTTAACCTGTAGCCTAATACTACTCTTTCCAAATAAATTAAATAAATTACCTTCCACAACAGGCTCTTTGTATATTATTATGTATTGCATGCAGTAAATGTGTTGTGCCTAGAGCCGTGTTAAAGAGCACAGTTTATAGACCTCAATGGATATGCTGCTAAGTCATTCGGGCTCCATTGTCTTTGTGTAATAGCTATGTCATTATTGATCGATAGTCCATCCAAGACCTTTCACCTTGTTGTAAACCAACAGCCATATATTTTCTAATCTAATTTTATTAGCAAAGTAATCGCCTGTCTTCTGAGAGTGACAGTTTTCTCAGTTGAAAGATTTCCGCAGAGGCAGCATATAGTAAAGTATTTTGTTTTCTTTTTTTTATCTGCCAAAATAACTTGATGTGCTATAACTGGGATGACCTGCAAAGTATAAACTGAAATGTCTTGTCAGCATCATGTAAAAAGCCTTCAGGGAAGCAAGAGATAAGCAGCAATATTAAAGAGAGTGCGCTCGGGAAAGAAAAATCTCACTGTTCCCATTTTGTGAACGTATGAAAGGTTATGGCCCTTTGCCGCAAATCAACTTGTTGCACAGCCAGCCGACATATTGCTGTCTTACATGTTACAAAAGCGATCCAATAATAGAGTCCAAGCAACACAATTTTTATGGTGACACAAATTAAAGTCTAGTTTTCTTAATTTTTTCTTCTGAAATTATTGTCAATATGATGATTTTTTTGTTATTATTGATTCCTTCAGTGGCAAAACTATGGGGGATGCAGCTACTTTCAGCTACATTCAGTCATCAAGACTGAAAGATTTTTTACAGCCATTTTTCTTTTTTATCAATCCATTAGGTTGCCTAAATTACACAAATATCTAGCGTGGAAGGATTTCGACATTCTGTTTTACTATTTCCCACTGTTAAAGAATTTCTACAAGTACAAAAATTAAATATATTACAGCATACCAATCCTTAGAATTGATGGCTGCATTCGATTTATTCTTCAGGATTTTTTTCTTTATTTTTATCTGGGGATTCTGCCAGTACTACACATTTTGTCCTAAATGACAATGCGCTCTCACCATACTGTATTTATAGAGGAGTAGTATTTTTGTCGTACTGTAGCACCGTAGAATGGGACAACAAAACACCCCCTCTCCTCATCTCCATAAATATTTTTTTTCAGCTGACCAGATTCCTGGCAAGGCCAAGAGGTGCATTTGCATTCATCAAACAGATATAACAAAATGCTTTCCATGGTTTTATCAAACCAAATTTAAAGGGTGTTTCTCAACCTTTTTTCTGTCAAGGCACCCTTTAAAATTATGGACAGTCTCAAAGCACCCTTTAAATTATGATTAGTCTCCAAGGCACCCTTTAAAATTATGGACAATCTCAAGGCTTGCCATTTTAAGATACAAAAAAAATTCTAACAGTTTTACATAATGCAGTAGCAACGACACACGTAGGACACTAAACATTAGAGGGGATTTATTCTTTCAAAGCAAATACACTTTTGCACACTAGTGCTAACTAGTATTCCAGTGTTTCTCCTCTCCCTCAGTTTCTCTCCATCACTGGACACCAGTGCTGATAGAGAGGGTCAATTAAGGATGCTGTGCAGGCGATCAACACCCTTCTTATCAACACTGATGACATTACTGGTTGTTAGGATGCAGGTGGCTGAAAGGTTGCAATGTTGTGCAATAAAAACCTGTGGCTTTGTTTAACTAAAAGGCAGACGTGATCAAACTGCTGACTTGTATACATTTTTGGGCAATTTTTAGGAATTTTGCCTAGGCACCCCTGAAGAATTCTTTAAGGCATTTTTTTTTATAGGTATTTATTCACCGCTGGGTTTTTTAATTTTATGTTTCTTCATAAATTTAGGCCAAAATGTATACTGCTACATTTCTTTGGTGAAAATAACCCAAATCAGTGTATATTATTTAGTCTATAGGAAAGTTATAGAGTCCACAAACTATGGTACATACAGTTAGGTCCATATACGGTATATTTGGACACAGGCACAATTTTAGTTTTTTTCATGTATTTACTAAAACATATTCAAGCTAAAGTTGTATAATGGATATGGGTGGAAAGTGAACACTCTCAGGTTGCATTTGAGAATATGTTCATCCTAATTGGAGGAAAGGTTTAGGAATTACAGCTCTTAAGAATAGCCACCCCCCCCCCCCCTTTTTTTCAAGGGATCAAAATGAATTGGGCAATTGAATCAAAATCTGTTTCATGGCCAGGTGTGGGCAATTCCTTTATTATTTCTTATCAATTAAACAGGTAAAAGTTCTGGAGTCGATTCTAAGTGTGGTATTTGCATTTGGAATCTATTGCTGTGAACCTACATCATGCGTTCCATGCAAGGGAAACTGGCCATTGTAAGGCTTCAAAAACTAAACAAATCCAGCAGAGAGATAGCAGCAACATTATCAGTGGCCAAATCAACAGGTTGCTATATTCTGAGGAAAGAAGAACGCACTGGTGAGCTCAGCAAGATAAAAAGGCCTGGATGTCCACGGAAGACAACAGTGGTGAATGATCGCAGGATCCTCTGTATAGTAAAGAAAAACCCATTCACAACATCCAGATACGTGAAGGACACTCTCCAGGAGGTGGATGTATCATTGTCAAAGTCTACAATCAAGAGAATACCTCACAAGAGTGAATACAGAGTTCACCACAAAGTGCAAACCATTGATACGTCTGAAGAATAGAAAAGCCAAAAAACATCTAAAAAAGCCAGACCAGTTCTGAATAAGCATTCTTTGAACTAATTAAACTAAGACTAATCTGTACCAGAATGACGTGAAGAAAAAGATGTGGAAAAGGCTTGGAACAGCTCATGATTCAAAGCACTTAACGTCATCTGTAAAACATGGTGGAGGCAGTGTGTTGGCATGGGCATGCATGGCTTCCGGTGGCACTGGGTCATTGGTGTTTATTGATGATGTGACAGAAGACAGAAGCAGCCAGATTAATTCTGCAGTGTTTAGAGATATACTGTCATCCCAGATTCAGCCAAATGCAGCAAAGTTGATTAGATGGCGCTTCACAGTACAGATGGACAATGATTCCAAAACACACTGCAAAAGCAACCCAGGAGCTTTTGGCAGAAAAGAAGTGGAATATTCTGCAATGACGAAGTCAATCACCTGATCTCAACCCAATTGAGCATGCATTTCGCCTGCTGAAGGCAAAACTAAGGGCAGAAAGTCCAAAAACAAAGAACAACTGAAGACAGCTGCAGTTAGAGACTGGCAAAGCATGAGAAAGGAGGAAACCCAGTCTTTGGTAATGTCCATAGGTTCCAGACTTCATGCAGTCATTGTCAGTAAATGATTCTCAACAAAATTTTAAAAATTAACATTTTATTTATAATTATATTAGTTTGTCCAATTACATTTGAGTCCCTGAAAATGGGTGGACTGTGTATAAAAATGGTTGCGCTTCTTAAAATTTGTACTTGATATTTATGTTCAACCCCTTGAATTAAAGCTGAATGTCTGCACTTCAAATTTATTTGGATTGCTTCATTTTAATTTTATTCTGGTGGCATACAGAGGCAAAAGTATGAAAATTGTGTCTGTGTCCAAATATCTATGGACCTAAATGTATATCTGAAAATCGATCCATTCTGATGCACTGAAACCTTGAAACCCAAAAATGCCAGGACAGTACAAATTTCCCCCAAATGACCCCTGTTAGGTAAGTAGACAGTCCAAAGAATTTAGTAAAAGACATGGCGAGTTTTGTGAAGGCGGAATTTTCTGTCACAATTTTTTTGGAAATTGAAAAAATTTGAAAAAAAAAAACATTTCACACTTTTTTTTTTTTACAATCCTGTCACGAGTGCAATACAGCTCCAGGTAACTGGTGTGGTGGTAATCAGGGACACTGACTGGTAACAGTATGTAAAAGAAAAACATTAAAAAAATTTTTTCCAAATTACTTAATTTTTTTTCTTTTTTAATTACTTTTTTTGTTTGTTTTTTACATTTTTTTTTCATACAGTGACCAGACCATTTTTTTTAAACACTATGATTGCTTATAACTGTGAATTTTACAGTTACTGTATAAACAGTTATAAGCAATCGTTGTTTTCTGAATGAAAAATATTCATTCACTGTTTACTATTGTGATTAGCTGTGACTGGCTACAGCTGATCATATGGTACAGATGGGCTGTGATTGGCCCTGTCCTGTCTGCACTATGTGATCATCGAATCACAGAATCACAGGGCTCATCACAATAGTACACAATGAATGACATGAATCAAAACCATTCATTGTGCACAATTGTCATCAGATCTGCTGTTATTGGCTACAGCAATTACATGGTTCCGGCAGCGGGTCGGTACAGTGATCTGTCATTGTCTGTGTTTGGTGGACCCATCGGGTGACAGGTCATGCTGGAGCCTGGCCCATGGTGCACATGAGGCGTAAACCTGGGAGGACGTCATATGATGTCCTCAGAGAAGAGCTGGGCTCCATCTTGCCCATCATATTACAATAGGCCTCTGAGCAAGGTATTTTCCCTATAATGCTGATCGTTTTTCTTTCAGTGTCACATCCATATATTTAAATATAAAGCACTGCATTTTTTGTACAGTGATTTTACAATAAAATGCACTGCCTGTACAATAATTTGGCTCCTTGCTCTTTAAAAAAGGGAGTTAGGTGCGCAGTGTTTGGGAAACAGAAAAGTGTTGGGTCATGCCTAAAAGGCAGGACAGGAGAGTACTAGTAGTGGCACCTCTACTGAGACAAAATAAAATCCCTGGGTATCGGTACACCCAAGAGCAAATGGGCACACTTAGGGTTAGTTCATAGGCTCAAATGGATTCCCAGACTAAGCCCTTGTACACATGATCGGAGATTCCGACGGAATGTGTCCAATCGGAGCGTTTTGTCGGATATTCCGACTGTGTGTGATATGCATCGGACTTTTTCCGTTGGAATATCCGTCAGACCAAATTTTCCAACTTGCCGGAAATATTTTCCGACAAAATGCTCAGATCGGACATACTCTAATCATGTGTAGAGAATTCCGATCGGACAAAGTGCCACGCATGCTCAAATCAAATTCCTACATCAAAGCTATTGGCTACTAGCCTGAATGTAGTCCCGTCGTAACGAAATAACGTCATCACGTTCTGAACGATCTGATTTTCCGCCAACTTCGTCCGACCATGTGTATAGAACAGTTTCAGACAAAATCCGAGGGATTTGGTTGTCGGAATCTCCGATCGCGTGTACAAGGGCTAAGACTGGAATCCACCTAAATTAACTTATCGAACACTGCAAAGGCATGACAAATGTATCAGTTGGGAGAGCTTCTGACAGCCCACCATATTATCTGCCACATTCATTAAGGGTGATAAAGAGAGGCTTAGCAGTAGTAACCTGCAAAGCTCACTCTCAGTTTCATATGTAGATAATCTAGCTTTTCCTCACATAAGTGAGGAACCAACCATTTCTCCTCAGCTCCTGCATCCTGGCAGAGTCAAAGCATCATGGCAAGCCTGCTTCAACCCCTCCTGTGTTGTGTACCAGATAACTATTACATCCATGTTTCATTGCTTTAAGACTCTCCAGTGGTGGTAGGGGAGGCAAAGCTGAACCACCCATATATGAACCTATGGACGCTGAGATACCTACTCATAAACTTTGTGACAGAATTCATATTCAATTTCTGATATATGTCAATCTTAAATAAGGCATTTTCAGTACTCCCTGCAATGTTTCTTTTTGCATCAAATATGTATTGTTTATGATTTACTGCTGGTTCATTTATTACTTGTCTGCACATGAGGATTCGTTTTTAGTGATTTTGTTTGTTTTTATGAAATTATGCCTGGCCTTGGGCAGGTGCTGGCAATGACAAGTCATAAGGGGACCTGTAGTTATAGTTATTCAACAGCCTTGTTCAGATGTCATTTTCAGTAAGCTGATGAGAGACTTATTTAGAGATGAAGCTAACGTTTATTCTGCCTATATTTTATCTTTTAAAAAAATTATAATTACATTTTTAAACAAAAACCTTTCCATTTACATTACATTACATAACTTATTTTAGATGCAGTGACTTCATCATGAGATATCGGTGCTTCATTATGTAATAGAAATAGATTATGACTGGTAAAAGGAACCTTGCATAATGTCCTAACACCATTACAGCACTTTGCCTTCCCCCTCCCATCATCTGTGGCTATCCTCCATCTTTCCAGCTGCTTGATGTTTGTGGGATGCACAGTCGCCAAGGTCTGACAGGCAGTGGGGGATATTTTTTAGTATGGCAGTATCAGGGAGGTACCAGTCCAAGGGAGACTGACTGTGGTAGGAACTAAGAGCCTCAGGACCCAGGGAGCAAATCAGGATCATTACACTCTATTGATACCCAAGGAGTAGAGTGGGTGAAGCTTACTATGTGGCCACCCCCACCCCACATTACATTTTTAAACCTGGGACAGCTCTCCCTTCTTGTCCTGACCCTGAACATAGCTCCATCTACTTGTCACAGGTGCCAGGGGCCACTTGAAACCCTGCCACGACAGCAACATATAGCAGGCAGGTGCAGCATTGGAACTAGAGAACCCACATGCTCTGGGTGCCCAATGGTACTTTCTGGTAGAAAAGGAGCAGCACTGTATTTGGCTGTCATTAGACAGCTCAATACATTTGCTTTCAGGGCATGGGACTGTGCCTTGTGGTAATATTATGATATGTACCGGCATGTTATGGAAGAAAAAAGCCCTGCTGATACAATTTAGGCATTGTACGCTCTGTTTCCATGTATAAGAGGTATATCACAAATTGAATTCATTGCATAACATTGGACTGGAGAATGTATGCCACTGGCACTGTATGACATTCATTGGGGCCTCGTATCTCATTATAGGATGTTCCTCTACCTTTCACACATGTAATCATAATTGATACAAGCCCAGACTGTTTTCTGTGTTCTAAATATCCAATCGTGTGTCTAGAAAAATTAATTTTGATTTTGGATTTCATTCATTTAGTACCACTTTTAAAGGGGACTGCTCCATTTAGTCTTTATGATGTGTTCAACGGAGTTAATGGAGATACTGTCATATTGTCATATTTGTCCTATAAATTATAAATTATAATAATCATAAATTTATAATATACGGCAAACTTGAAAATAACTTTCATAAAGAGCTGTAGATGGCCATTAATCCATGTGGCTAAAACTTTTTGAAAGTGATGGGTAAGATATGGCTGCATATGGCATTTTTTTTATATCAAAGATGTTTATTAGATAACAAAGCATACAAATATATATTACAGCTCACATCTCAAGAATCTATTCTTATTAGAAAATAAAAGTAAAAAAAAAAAACCCGTAAGAGGGATAGTGACACAGTTCTCACATCCCCCAATACCATACCATCCTAACAAGTACAGTTATTATTACTGTATAGCTTGACTCGCCCCGTGTGTGCCTTATATTCAGAGTTTCCTATGGTGGGTGCCTTGCAGTTTGTGCTCCACCAGCTTGTACCTCCCTTCCCCATTTTTATCTCAGCATTCTATCCATGACAAGATCAACCCGGGAGAGGCTGGGGGTGTCCAAGCAGGGTGGCCATAGTTTGTCAAACTTTCCCGGTCTCCCTCTATGCTGAAAGACATACTTCTCTATCCTAATGGTATCTCCCATTTGGGCAGTCCACTCCTTCAGCCCTGGTGGCTCAACCACCTTCCAATGCCAAAGAATCAGCTTGTGGGCGTGAAACAGGGCCCTGGCTACGGCCTGTCTAGCATTGTCCTCCATGGGAATATCACCTAATATCCCAAGTAGGCATGGCTTTGGGTCTGTAGGTATGGTAGCCTGGTATACCCTGTTAATAGATGCTAATACCCCTGTCCAGAATAAGTTCAGTTTGGGACACCTCTAGAGTAGGTGTATTAAGCCCTGTGATCTCTTGCACACCTGGGGCAATTGGAATCTGGTCTCACCCCCATCCTGAACAGTCTGTCGGGTGGGAAGTGTACTCTAAGTACTATATATAATTGAGAGAGCCGCTGGGCCACTGAGAAAATTTGTACTGCCTGCAGTGCCTCCACCCATTGCTTATCCTCAAATGTTCTTACATCCCTCTCCCATTTTCTTGATGCAGCCTGAGGAAATCCCCCAAGGTAAATATTAAGAACCATAGAATAAGTTCTAGAGATAAAGCCCTGAAACTGTGATACATCAGCCATGTATTGTGTCGGTGAAAGAGTCCATGAGGCCCCCCCAGCCTATGCCTTCACTGCATGTTGCACCTATAGGTAAGAGCATTGATTGTGGGAGGGGACATTTTTCCCTCAATTCAGGGAAGGGAATCAGCTTTCCCACTGTAAAGATATGTCTCACGTGTGTGACCCCGTATCTCTTCCACCGTGCACCACAATCCAGCGACAGTAGCTCCTCATAGCGCTTATTTGCCCATATTGGGCTGTAGTCAGTGAAGTACTTACATTTTTAATATGGTGGTGGCTATATACACTATATTGTTAAAAGTATTGTGACACCTGCCTTTACACACATGAGTGGAATGTTCGACAGAAAAAGTCAGAGTGAAGCTTTTTATCGTATATACCGATCGTGCGTATGCCTCATCTGACTTTTTTTTCCCAAAAAATTCTGACGGACCTAGAAATAAAACATGTTTTAAATATTTCCGAGGGAACCAATTCAATTTGGGAAAACGGCTCATCTGACGGACCAAAAACGATGCATGCTCTGCAGCAAGTACGAGACAGAAGGTATTGGCTACTGGCTATTGAACTTCCTTTTTCTAGTTCCGTTATAAGTGCTGTATGTCACCACATTCTTAACAATCGGACTTTGGTGTGGTCGTGTGTATGCACGACAGTTTCCGTGGAACTCCGTCGGAAAAACCTTCAGAGTTTATTCCGACGGTAAAACCGGTCATGTTCATGCTCCCAACTTTGTGGGAACAGTTTGGGGATGACCCCTTCCTGTTTCAACATGACTATGCACCAGTGGTCCATAAAGACAGGGATGAGCAAGTTTGAGATAGAGGGACTTGATTGACCTGCACAGAGTCCTGACATCAACCCCGATAGAACACCTTTGGGATGAATTGGAATGGACCTTGTAGACAGACTTCCCAGAAGAGCTGTTATAGCTGCAAAGGATGGGACAACTCAATATTGAACCCTACGGACTAAGACTGGAATGCTATTAAAATCATGTGCGTGTAAAGGCAGGTGTCCCAATACTTTCAACAATATAGTGTATGTGTGTTTGTGTGTGTATGTTTGTGAGCGGGTAAATGGAATCGCCATTTATTTATAAACAATTTTGTCATGATTATCAAAAACATGTATTCTGATTAAGCAAGTGTATTTGTTTCAAATACACAGGATGTGTTTTCATAGCTGTCTTGAGAGTGTCGAAATGCCAATCACACCCCCAGCTGTGAGAGGTATTTTCCCAGAGAATCTGGAAGTGACACCTAGGTGCGAAATGACCATCCCTGTGTGAATATAAATACAATTACAACTTGATCAGACCTTCAAAGAGACGCACAAGACTTCCCCCCCCTTTTTAGAATGTATAAATATAGTCAGACTAGCCTAGCTAGGGCAGAACAATAGATTTGAATGTATACCATGCACTGTTGAAGTTTGTTCTCCCTGCCTATGGCTAAAACCATAGGCTTGTATATTAAATACATCTTTTATAATGTGGTTCAGCAGTCAACATGTTATTGGAATCCCCTAAATTCTCGGGGTTTCCCAATCAAAATGGTCCTTCGAATGCCGGAAAAGAAACTCTACAGACATTGCAAAGAAATGGAGCAGCACAAGCTGGGAATTCACTTAAAGGTAAGCTAATTTTTTGCTTACTGCGACTTCACCTTGTGCTGTGCCTATTTCTGTAAGTCGGTGTCATGTAGAAGTACTCTTTCCAAGAACCTTGACTGTTGAATTTTGTTATGTTTCTTTTTACTTTCCATACTATCTGTACTTATTACTGTCCTTGCAAGTGTGTGTTCTGTGTGAATGACTTGCCCTATTTCAGGTGCAATGTGTGCTTAGCTAGGATTTTTGCATTTCCTGCGTCTGGGTGACCAGCCAGGTCAAGAATCGGGTCTTCGGACTCAAGGGATCATTCATAGGGTGTGGCTGATAAGGTGCTATGTGTGGTGAGGCCCTGGTTTATTGCTGAGGGTGACGGCCTGCTTAAAAAACAGTGCTGCTTGAAACCATAGTACCAGTTTTGAATGAAATTCTATTTTTCGTTTCGCGTCTGCGTAGTTCTCCATAAAACTACACCATGAGCAGATGTACTATCTCTCCTATTCTGCACAGTGCCTATAAGCTGATGTAGAAGACTTTAGGAAGCAGAACTATCAGATTCTATACTCTAGAATTTTCTCCTATTGACATGTTTTTGTTACTGTACTGCCCCATTTGTTGGAATATGTGATGCTGTGTGTCCTGCATGAGTGGCTTGTCTAAAGGAGTGCTTGTAACATTTGTGAACTGTTTTAATCTGTCTGTGTGACCCTATTCAGTTGTGTGCCTATCATATGTGCTGCCATGTATCTTGCATATAAGTGGACTGTTTCTTTTTTAGAAAGGAGTGTGTTACATCTTCCTTCTTTTTTTTTTTTTAGCAGCTTCTGTGACTAACACCCCCCCTCAGTTGTGTGCCTGTCGGTCTGTGTGACTGATTAGTACAGTGTATAATCTGGTACATATCCTTGGCCAGGATTGGAGGCCAGATATACAGTTCCTGCTATTATTAAGTAAAATTGTGTCTGTGTGACCATTGGATTTAATAATAGATGAATTCTTGAGGAAGTCTCACCACCGTGTGAGATGGGGAATTGTACCACCGAGTACACCTCAGATTGGGGTCTGTGTGATCCCACAGCTTCTCCTGGATTGCCAAGGATTCACCTTGGGAACAGGAGTGGCCGAGTCCCTCAAGGAATGGAACAAAAGCACACAGGGGTGTTGTACCACTAAAAGGCTATAAAAAAAAAAAAAAAAAAGAGGAAATGAAAGAAACTTATTGTCCTGCATAATATTTTTGTCTACAGGGTAAGTGTGAGAGTTATGTTTGTTGTATATGTGTATGAGATCCATGGATTGTTATGTCATGTTAGTTGTATTAACATGCCCAAAGTTCTGTATCAGCAAAACAGTTGATTCAAACCATAACTTTACCTACATGGAGTTTGCGTGTTCTCCCTGTGCCTGCATGGGTTTCCTCCGGGTACTCCAGTCTCTTCCCATACTTCGGGGAAATGCTGGTAGGTTAATTGTATACTGTCTAAATTGTCCCTAGTGTATGTATGAATGTGAGTTAGGGACCTTAGGATTGTAAGCTCCTTGAGGTTAGGGACTGATGAATATGAAATAATAGTAACACAGTATGAATATGGATGGCATGATGATTTGTTTTGATGTTTGTGATGTATGTTTTAAAGTAACGGGACATTGCCACAAGGGCAATTCCAGGTAACAAGTCACTGAAACATTTAGAAGCAAGAAAAATATTTTGTCAATAAAGTGTAAAAATGTATTAAAATCATAGAGACTAAAATTTTTATTTCTAACTTAAAATCGTGAACAATTTCATCTATAGAATTTGGGTAAATATAGACTTAAAATTGTAAAACCATGTGCACTGTGTAGTCATTTTGCACTGTGGTAAATTTAATATAAAAAAAAACAAACGTAAAAATATTATATTTGCTTATTCTAAAAGAAAAGGTAATCTATATACTGTGAGCTAAAAAATCTTTAATTTAAATGCTTGCTGGGTGGCTAATAATGTGATCATTGAAGCCACACCCAATACACTTAATAAAATTGATAAAAAATAATTAAAGTAAAATGTTAAAAAGAGTAATGACGTAAAGAAAGCCTTTTACTGATCATTAAAGTTTAAAAACAAGGGAGGTGATTGGGCTGGTCATTACAAACAACCCAGGGTGCGAATGAGACACGTGATATGTTCTTTCAAAGGATGAGTGAGCAAGTTGCTGCATGTTGTCAGAATGCAAATGAGGAAGTGATTGATGGTATCCTTAGAAGTGCTTTGATGAGCGGGTTTAAAAAAAAAAAAGTGAGTGACAGAATAAATATAAGACCAGAATGGAGGACAATGGGGTCCTTTTCTATATTGGATTTGGCTAGAAACATAGAAAAGAGAAAGCCAGACCACAGAGAGTAATGTATGTATGGTAAATTTGTACCTGAAAATAGTGGTCATAAAAAAAATATAAATTGAAGAATTGTACTAACACACCATCTAACTGCCAGTGTGTGAAGATCAATCAAGAAGAAATAAATTACACTGTTAATTGGACTTGTATGAATGAGCCCATGGAGGCATGGATGGAAAATGGTAATGTCAAAGTAAACGTATATGATCGTCTTCAATGTCTGAATATAAGTGATAATCAGACTCAGAAAGATATTGTATTCCAGGCCCATTTAATGCTAAAATACTATGAGTGCACCATAATCCCCTTAAACTTATTCTTTATATGTGGAAATAATGCTTACCGATTTATCCCTAAATACTTTAAGGCACCTGTTATTTAGGATATGTGCTTCCACAAGTAAGCTATTTTAACCACTTTCAGACCGGACCATTTTGCTGGTAAATGACCAGAGGTCTTTTTACACTTTGGCACTGCGCTGCTTTAACTGGTAATTGCGCGGTCATGCAATGTTGTACCCAAACAAAATTTGCGTCCTTTTCTTCCCACAAATAGAGCTTTCTTTTGATGGTATTTGATTGCCTCTGCGATTTTTATTTTTTGCGATATAAACGTAAAAAGACCGCAAATTTTGAAAAAAAATGATATTTTCTACTTTTTGTTATTAGAAAAATCCAATAAACTCAATTTTAGTCATACATTTAGGCCAAAATGTATTCAGCCACATGTCTTTGGTAAAAAAAAAGTCAATAATTGTATATTTATTGGTTTGCGCAAAAGTTGTCACATCTACAAACTAAGGTACGTTTTCTGGAATTTACGCAGCTTTTAGTTTACGACTGCCTATCTCATTTCTTGAGGTGCTAAAATGACAGGGCAGTACAAAACCCCCCCAAATGACCCCATTTTGGAAAGTAGACCCCCTAAGGAAATTGATAAGAGGCATGTTGAGCCCATTGAATATTTTATTTTTTTGCCTCAAGCGATTGAATAATGACAAAAAAAAAATTTTTTTTTTTTTTTACACAAAGTTGTCACTAAATGATATATTGCTCACACATGCTATGGGCGTATGTGAAATGACACCCCAAAATAAATTCTGCTGCTTCTCCTGAGTACGGGGATACCACATATGTGGGACTTTTTGGGAGCCTAGCCGCGTACAGGGCCCCGAAAACCAAGCACCGCCTTCAGGCTTTCTAAGGGCGTAAATTTTTGATTTCACGCCTCACTACCTATTACAGTTTTGAAGGCCATAAAATGCCAAGATGGCACAAAACCCCCACAAATGACCCCATTTTAGAAAGTAGACACCCCAAGCTATTTGCTGAGAGGCATGTTGAGTCCATGGAATATTTTATATTTTGCCACAAGTTGCGGGAAAATTACAAACTTTTTTTTTTTTTTTTTTTTTTTCACAAAGTTGTCACTAAATGATATATTGCTCATGCATGCCATGGGCATATGTGAAATGACACCCCAAAATAAATTATGCTGCTTCTCCTGAGTACGGGGATACCACATATGTGGGACTTTTTGGGAGCCTAGCCGCGTACGGGGCCCCGAAAACCAAGCACCGCCTTCAGGCTTTCTAAGGGCGTAATTTTTTGAGTTCACTTCTCACTACCTATTACAGTTTTGAAGGCCATAAAATGCCAAGATGGCACAAAACCCCCACAAATGACCCCATTTTAGAAAGTAGACACCCCAAGCTATTTGCTGAGAGGCATGTTGAGTCCATGGAATATTTTATATTTTGCCACAAGTTGCGGGAAAATTACAAACTTTTTTTTTTTTTCACAAAGTTGTCACTAAATGATATATTGCTCACGCATGCCATGGGCATATGTGAAATGACACCCCAAAATAAATTCTGCTGCTTCTCCTGAGTACGGGGATACCACATATGTGGGACTTTTTGGGAGCCTAGCCGCGTACGGGGCCCCAAAAACCAAGCACCGCCTTCAGGCTTTCTAAGGGCGTTACAGTTTTGAAGGCCATAAAATGCCAAGATGGCACAAACCCCCCCCCCCAAATGACCCCATTTTAGAAAGTAGACACCCCTAAATTTAGGGGTACACTAGTGAGACTAGGTAATAAATGGCGGGTGCCCTGAAACTATAAAAAAATAACTAACCAACCAGCGTCACCTGTAACAGTTATATGGTGATCACTGGTGAAAGGGTTAACTAGGGGGCAATCAGGGGGCTTTATGCGGTAGTATATGGGGGTCCCTGGCGCTATAAAAAGCTGCGGCGAACCTAAATACCTACCTGCCTAACTAGCGTCACCTGTGACACTAATACAGCGATCAGAAAAACGATCGCTTATTAGGCTGGGTTCACACTGGAGCGATGCGGGAACGCCACGAATGCGCGGCGGGTTCCCGCATCGCATGCCTCCCGGCGGCAGTTCACACTGCCCTATGCGAACTGCTGGGAGTGTCAGTGAAATGTTAATGACACCCCCAGATCAGTTCGCATATCGCAGTGCGATCTGCAAACTTGGATCGCATGGTGTGAACACCCATGCGATCCGATTCTGCTGCGGACCAAAAAAAGGGTCCCGTGCGAGTTTGCGGCGGGTGCGGCGGGTGCGACACGAATTCAGCCATACTATCTGTATAGCTGAACTCGAATCGCACAGAGATCGGATGTGATTTGCACTGCAGTGCGGTGCGAATCACATCCGTTCTCATAAACCGCTGCAATGTGAACCCAGCCTTAGTGACACTGGCGACGGGGGGTGATCACGGGGTTAAACCTTTATTGGGGGGGTTAGGGGGGTACCTTAGAACTAAAGGGGGCTAACCCTAACTGCCCTAACAGTTATTAGTCACAAATGACACCTGCCGGGTGATCAGGGGGTTAAACCTTTATTAGGTAATAAATGGCGGGTGCCCTGAAACTATAAAAAAATAACTAACCAACCAGCGTCACCTGTAACAGTTATATGGTGATCACTGGTGAAAGGGTTAACTAGGGGGCAATCAGGGGGCTTTATGCGGTAGTATATGGGGGTCCCTAGCGCTATAAAAAGCTGCGGCGAACCTAAATACCTACCTGCCTAACTAGCGTCACCTGTGACACTAATACGGCGATCAGAAAAATGATCGCTTATTAGGCTGGGTTCACACTGGAGCGATGCGGAAACGCCGCGAATCCGCGGCGGGTTCCCGCATCGCATGCCTCCAGGCGGCAGTTCACACTGCCCTATGCGAACTGCTGGGAGTGTCAGTGAAATGTTACTGACACCCCCAGATCAGTTCGCATATCGCAGTGCGATCTGCAAACTCGGATCGCATGGTGTGAACACCCATGCGATCCGATTCTGCTGCGGGCCAAAAAAAGGGTCCCGTGCGAATTTGCGGCGGGTGCGGCGGGTGTGGCGGGTGCGGCGGGTGCGGCGAATGGCTGAACTCGAATCGCACAGAGATCGGATGTGATTTGCACTGCAGTGCGGTGCGAATCACATTCGTTCTCATAAACCGCTGCAATGTGAACCCAGCCTTAGTGACACTGGCGACGGGGGGTGATCACGGGGTTAAACCTTTATTGGGGGGGTTAGGGGGGTACATTAGAACTAAAGGGGGCTAACCCTAACTGCCCTAACAGTTATTACAGTCACAAATGACACCAATGCAAAAAAAAAAAAAAAAAAAAAAAAATGACATTGGTGTCACTGTGACTGGGGGGGCAGGGGTAATTGGGGGGGTGATCGGGGGGTAAAGGGGGGGTGTGAGTGTGCCTGGCATGTTCTACTGTGTGTGGGATGTGTTGGTGCAACTCACTGATCCGCTCTCCTCCGTGTCGGAACGAAAAATACCGACACGGAGGAGAGAATACATCACTTCCTCTCCTGTGTTTACATTACAGGAGAGGAAGTGATGTCACCGAGGATTTCCATTCGTCGGGAGCGATCGCGAGGGGGTGGCCATGAATGAATGGCCGTCCCCTCGTCCGGGATCGCTCCCGAACGAAAACCGACCGCCGCAGGCACCGGGCGGGGGCCCGATCGGGCCCCCGACCCGCGGGAGGCAAATCACGTACATGTACGTGCTTATGCCTGCCCGTGCCATTCTGCCGACGTACATCGGCGTGAGGCGGTCGGCAAGTGGTTAAGCACCTCCCAACAGGAAGCTCCCAAAGGCACTATAGAAAACATAGAGAAGTACCTGTGAGCAATCATCTCCTTAAAGGGACTGATGGAGTCTGGGAAGACGGATATGTACCAGACCATTTTGATATTAGTGAAGGTGATAGATTAGCAGCTATAATACTTCCCATGTATCGCCCAGCCAGAGCTATACAAATGATAAGGAGACTGGCACGAATAATGGAAAAAATTGTGAATGAAACAACGGAAACTGTTATCCTCCTAAATGAAGAACAAAAACAGCTTCGGATAGTGGCCCTACAAAATAGAATGGCACTCGATTACTTGTTAGCTGAACAAGGAGGAGTATGTGCATTAATTAATGACACTTGCTGTACGTATATACCTGACTATAGTATTAATATAACTGATCACATCAATAGGGTAAAAGAAGCTATGGCAGCCTTAAGGAGAAGGCCTAAATCCATGCTTGATGGTATTTCTGATAGTATCAAGGGCTGGTTTAACAATCTTTTTGGTAATCTCGGTAAATGGCTTTCTGATATTCTGTATTCTATTGGAACTGTCCTCCTCTATGTCATGGGTTTCTTCCTGGCAATATATGTTTCTTATTATTGTCTTAAAATATGTATTACTAAACTCCTTAGATGCGCTACTAAACCAGCTTCTAATCCAAGGTTGGTCCCTTCCTCCTCATATCAGCACCTCCAGGATCCACATATGGGTAAGCCATACATGCCTTTAATAGTTACCAAAAGTGAATGTGATGTGGAATCACCACACGGGAACAGCGTAACGGAAACCGCTACACTGTCAATGGTCAGAGGCCCAAGTGTCCAACACAATTAGTGTGAAATATAATATTGCCTAAAGGTTAAATACCTCCTAATAATGTTTATTTACATGTTTGTGTGTATTAATGGTAATCTTTGTTTCCATAGACTGTTTCTGAAGAAGTTTTCCAATATGCTCAGTATGGTGATGTATAACTGTCGACAAAGAGGAACTAAAAAAAAAAAAAAAAAAAAAAAAAAAAAAATCCGTTTTTTTTTTTTTTTGAGCTGCTCATTTTTTTAACCATGGTGAATATTATTTTTTTTTATATAGTAATGGTATACCATACATAAAATCCACGTGGTAACATTTAGTTTGACGTCAAACAATTTTTTTTTGGGGTATTAGAAAAAGTGCACTGGTAAAATATCTAAGAAAGAAAATGTTAAATATCTCTAATGTTTGTTTTATTTTTAGGAGGAAAATATAATGTGTTTTGTTACTAAAATGTTGATGCTTATTCCTCAGATTAGTTCTATGTCCTGAGTTGATTTATTTAAGGTCTTCAGAACAGGAGACCACAGCCTTCAAAGACAATTCAACAATGGAAGTATTGTTCTAAAGTTTTTTTTTTATTTTTATTTTATTTTCATATGTAAACATTTATGGGTTTCACTCCCCCCACTAGCTAAATATTGGTGCAGCCATCTGAGTCTATACTGCCCAGTTTCTTGTTCCTATTTACAGTATGAAGTGTTAAATCTTTTTTTTTGTTGTGTTATGATCTGACGTATATGAGCTTTGAAATTTTAAGAGTTTCAATGCCCTAGATCACAGGTGTCAAACAAGGCCCACGGGCTGAATCCGGCCCTCCAGGCCATTTCATGTGGCCCTCACACCTCTCCTGCAGCTGCAGGAGAGCTCCAGCCCTCCTCTGGTCCTCCTTCAGACCCTGTACTTTCTGCTTTCGAGCAATGCATGCAGCTTCTTCCCAGCAGTAGCATAAGGAAAAGGGTTGCACTGTGATGTTAGGGAGAGTAGGGGACTCAACTTCTTATGGTGGGGTGGCTCTTGACATCTAATGTAAGGGGAGGGGATGTGTTGGACATCTAATCGTACAGATACAACCGGCCCTTTTGAGGACAATCATAATGCTGATGGGGCCCACGATGAAATTGAGTTTGGCACCCCTGGCCTAGATAATTAAGCATCTCCTGTCTTAGACTACGTTTCCACTATAGTGACCCCCCAAAGTCACATAATTCAGAGACTCTGGAGTGTGACTTTGATTCATCTCCACAGTCTCTAGATCAGAGTCGCATCAAGGTAGCGCAAGAACCTTTTCAAAGTTTCTGCAACTTTAAGTTGCAATAGTGGGAACTGAGCCTTATATAGTTTTTGTATATTATTTTATGATGAAAAGTTTTTATTAAGATTGAATTGAATAATTGCTGCTCTAGTTTAAACTATGATGACAAAAAAAAAAAAAAAAAAAAAAAAAAAAGTAATGAATGTATTATTACTACATTGAGTGTTATCAGTAGGTATGCTGGCATTATATAGTAGGTGAGGTTGAGAAGTCCATTAAGTCCAACCTATGTGTGTGATGTATTACTATTAGCATTTAGTTCCAATGCTTTAACTTATAAGGTCTGCGGTTGAGATTAGACCTCCTGTTAATTGAATTAGCTACTTGCCCAGCCAGTACTGCCTTTTCAAGCTGAAGCAGATTGCCTTAGGCTTTCAATAATAATGTCCCAAGCAAGTCTGCCTTTGTGTCTCCAAGTCTATTTTAAGCTAGTTTCCTGTTCGGTGACACCATGCAACTTCACTTATAGATTCCTGTGTGACTGTTTGCAGTTTCATTTCTAGCCGTCTTATGTGTCTTTGTGTATCTGTCCCCAATGTCTGTGTGTGTATCCAGGCACAAACCTGGGTGAGTAAGAGGGCCGCAACCGGGGAACTGTTTGCAGCACAACCCATCTCTACCATTAAGAGCTCTGGAGAAGACAAGGCAGTTCCTTAGACTCTGCGCCTCGGCCCTTTCAAGGGCCCTCACCATTTTTGCATGTGCGGACATGCTGTGTTCTCCCCAGATAGTACCATTAGGTATCCTTCCGGCCTTAGAACCCTTGTATATCAACTGTATCTTGTGAAACTGACTTCCTGTGAACCCTGAACCCCAGTACTGCACTATACCCCTGTCATTCTTGTAAATCCTGTATTCTGTGCTCTCTTGTCTACGTTCCTGTAGGATCACTGATCCAAGATGTATATGATAGCAGCCCCCCCCTCTGAGAAGCCTATTGTTCATGATAAATGTTTCATTGAATTCAGGATAGTCTAGATTAAATGACAGTTGAATAATATTTTATACTGAATGATAATGGCTTACGTTTTTCTTTTTTTTCTAGATCGTATTTGCCTCTAGAACATAAATTTACTTCAGCAGAAAAAAACTCAACGGCTTTATGGGCATTTTTGTTAATGATCAAATGTTGGACTAACAATCTGAGTGACGCCATCTTCATAAATTTCCTCCCTGATTTCGTGGCTTTTTGACATCAGCCACAAACAGCATTGATGGAAAAGAGTGCTTTCAAAAGCTTTGTAAATGTCTGAAGAACTTTGATACTTATCATGTCAGCTGTCTAAGAAGAAAATCAAAAACACAAAAAGATCTGCACACCTACCGGAAGTTTCTTGTCATGTGGACTGCGATAGTCCTGAAGAAAAGAAGATTATGTATGAACATTGTATGCGTTCTTAAGGTGTTGCAGTGGAGTCTTATAGACTAGCTGTCAAAGTTACAGCGGAGGAATCAACAAAAGACTTGGCGTTCTTCATACATTGTTAGATCAACATGTAATTTTTATTTTAGTGATTTTTTTGTATTTTTACATTTTTGTTTAGCCTTCAAAAAAGCAAAATGAGGTTTTTCTGCAGAAGTAAATTGCGTACATAAATTAGGAGAAATATGAACTAGAAAAATATATATTTCAACTAAGATTAGGCAGTTAGAGAGATGTTGGAGCGATTGATAGGAATTGTAGTTGTATCTGCTTTTATTTAAAATGCCATTTGTGTTAGGTTTTATATGTTTTAATGAGACTTAGTTTTTTTTCCATCTTCCCCATTATCTTGACACTTAATATTCACATCTACTTAGGCCCTACACAGCTTTAACTGTCACCAAAAGAATCTCTATACTGAATAGTCAAGAACCCAACTGTCCAGAACCACTATGTGAATTGTTTAGTTTAGGGCTGTTATCTTATGTTTTGTTAGTTATGTGGTCAATTTTTAATTTGACCAAAAGATGGGATTGAGCGGGTAAATGGAATCGCCATTTATTTATAAACAATTTTGTCATGATTATCAAAAACATGTATTCTGATTAAGCAAGTGTATTTGTTTCAAATACACAGGATGTGTTTTCATAGCTGTCTTGAGCGTGTCGAAATGCCAATCACACCCCCAGCTGTGAGAGGTATTTTCCCAGAGAATCTGGAAGTGACACCTAGGTGCGAAATGACCATCCCTGTGTGAATATAAATACAATTACAACTTGATCAGACCTTCAAAGAGACGCACAAGACTTCCCCCCCCTTTTTAGAATGTATAAATATAGTCAGACTAGCCTAGCTAGGGCAGAACAATAGATTTGAATGTATACCATGCACTGTTGAAGTTTGTTCTCCCTGCCTATGGCTAAAACCATAGGCTTGTATATTAAATACATCTTTTATAATGTGGTTCAGCAGTCAACATGTTATTGGAATCCCCTAAATTCTCGGGGTTTCCCAATCATTTGTATGTATGTATGTGTTCTTATGGCATATTCTCATAAGCTACATGAACATAAAACACTTTAGATTCCAAATATAACTCTTAGCTGAATCTATGTAAACTCAATAAGCACATTTTTAAATCCCCTTAACATAAGTAATTTCCTTCTATATTAATTTAGTTTAAAAAGAGGTAGAAGCACCATGTGTAACATTTTGGTGGATTTGCTTGATACATACTTTCATTGATCACTATATGTATAAGTATTACTTTTAAAGCTCAGAGGAAATAAATACAATTTATTCTATTCTCAAACATGACCTGCAAGCAATTACACACAATATTTTTTTCCTGTTTAACATTAACAGCCAAATCCATTTATGCAGCATGGACAGACAGTACAATACATTTATGCAGGTGAAGCACATATTCATGCTAAGCAGGCTGTATGCTTTTCCTTTCTCGTCTGTCTCCTAGCTTCACCAGAATTGGGAGGGAGTGATAGAAAAATACCTAATTTGCTTTAACGCAAGGTCTGAAAGCTAAGTCTGTAAAATTGGCCCAAAATACTGCCAGCGAATCCTATTTCCTTCAGAGTAACGTGATTAGTATTCAAAGAAAAAGAATCACTTCTTTCAAGGGATGTCTACCAAAGTGAAATCCAGCAGCGACCCAAGTGCTAGCAATTACATAAATTACTATAAAGAGACAAGCTACAATAACACCAAGCAGGATTACTCAAGTATGCCCTGGAATGACTTAAAAAAGGCCCAAGGGGACATGGAGCCGACTGGACCTTTCTTTAGTTACTCTCAAATGTTCAGGCTCTAGTAATGCATGCATCATTTCCTATAGATCTTTGAAAGTATACCATATATTTAACATAAAATAACAGTAAAGTTCTGATCTAAAATTTGGAATTTAATCTTATACTGTATTTACTATTCTAAAGATGTTTATTTTGTTTGCTGCATTGCTCGCAAGAAATGTGTTGCTACGGAGACAGAACTATAAAAAGTTTTACTATCTATCTATAAATAAATAAAACATTTTTTTTTTTATTCATATGGAGATGTACTAGATAAAAGAAAAATAGAGATATAATTCAATTTTTATAAATTTTTCTAACATGCTTTAAATATTATGGTGACATAATTGACCAAATTCGATCATGACCTTGCCAGGAGGCTTTGCTTCCCCCTTGCAAGCTACCCCTTATGTTGAAAGTCATGTGGCTTAGTATAGCACAGGAAGGGTTGGCTACAGTACATACGCACTGTCTTCCTTTTCTTGGCCACTTAGGCTGCATCCCTGGATAAGGGTCTAGGTGGAATCTAAAGGTGAACCTGACTTTGTTCTTTCATATTTTTTTTTATGTGTACTATCACTTTGAAAGGATTACATCATGTTGTTCTGTAACACCACATGCAACTTTAAAGCATTCCAGTGTTATTTAAAGGATTTGTGCATTTTCAATGTTGCCCTTTGGGTTGCATGTAAGTGTCCTCTCCCAGCTGAACAGTATTTTTTTTTGCATTGGTGCATGTCCCCCATGGCAGTGCCCATCCCCCAATGCTTTTATTTTAACAATAGGTTGCCTATTAACCTTAAAAATGGCTAGAAAAAATAACAAGATCAGTAAATTTTGTAAATAACTAATTTTTCTCCTTCACTGATGGGCGCTGATGAGAAAGCACTGATGGGCACTGATAGGCTGCACTGATGGCCACTGATGAGGTGGTACTTATGTGCACTGATGAGACAGCACTTATTGGCGCTGATTAGGTGGCACTGATTTGTGGCACTGATAAGCGGAACTAATGGGTGGCACTGGTGGGCACTGGGCACAGATAGGTGGCACTGGTGGGTACAGATAGGCAGCACTGGTGGGTGGCACTGATGGGCACTGATAGGCAATGATGGGCAGCAGTGATAGCCAGCACTGACTGGAATAACTGATGGCCACTGATTGCTGGCACTTGTGGGCACAGATTGGTGACAATTGTAGGCAGGGCCGTTTTTAAGGCAGGGCAAAAGGGGCAGCTGCCCTGGGCCCTGTCCTTGTTGTGGTGCCCAAAGCAGCTTCCTCATACTTTCCAACTATCCTGGTTTAAATTCTCTCATTCCTTGAGGTTTTAGCCCTGTGCTGTGTCCCAATATGTCAGTGTGAAGTGCTGCTACTAATGCTGCGCAGCTCTGCCCTATTGTGGTGTACAGATGACTCACATGCAGACCCTGTGTTTACATGTAAATTACCAGAATTCATATGTAAATAGTGGTGGCATTCATATGTAAATAGCGGTAGCATTCATATGTAAATAGTGGCAGCTGGTGGAATTGATATGTATACCATGCCCTCCTGAGGTCATATCCACAGTAATCTCTAGCAACCATTCAACAAGCAGAAATCATGTGCTGTAACCTCTAGCAACTAATCAGTGAGCCATAATGTGTGCTGTACACTTTAGCCTCTGGCAACCAATCGCAATAGCTGCCTGATCTGATTCAGTAAAATTAACACAGCCAATCACATGGTTAAAGAGCTGTGTCCTAGGAACATGGCTTAGCTGAGGTCGGCGCACTGTTTGCCCCTGAGGGCACGTGAAAATGGTCGTTCTGGGAGGCTGTCATATGACATCCACCCAGAACAAGAGCCGCGCGGTGGGAAGTGGTTAAAGTGATTGTAAAGAAGGTAGCTTTTAAAATAAATAAATAAAACAGTGAACATTGTATACTTACCTCCTCTGTGCAATGGTTTTGCACAGAGCAGCCCAAACCCCTTCTATTTGGGTCCCCTTTACTGCTCTTCTTCTCCGTGTAGCCCTATAAAAAGTCACTTACTATGGGGGCCAGGGGTGGGTCATCCATTAAGGTTGCATGGGAGCCACCCCCATGTCAATCGCTGCCTCCCCTATCCATGCATCTAGCCCCTTTCAGGGCACTGGCGCATGTATTCCAATGTGGGGGAGCTGATTTTATTGAAGCACCGATTAGAGCCAGAGGCTCTAATAGGCTTCAATATAGGGTGGGCTCCAGTCACAGAAAGTGCGCTCTGAGCTCATCCAGCTGTGTTATAACAGCAAATCAATATTTGCTGTTGTAACACTGATACTCCTCCTGGCCAATCACTAAGCAGGTTTTGACACCGGTCCCCGAATTGGCTGAAAGGACAAGCAATCCTATTGGACACCTATGAGGAGGCGGGGAAGAGCTGGAAGCTGCCATGGAGGAGAGGATTTGGAGCTGAGCCGCTGCACCACGTTGCCCGCGACCAACCACCCGCCACTATGGGGTAAGTGCCAAACCGACCAACAAACAGCGGGGGTGGTGCCGCTCGGGGGGATAGGTGGCTGTTTTCCACCCCCAACCCCCCAAAAAAAACACCAGCCGCCACTGATGGGGGCACACATGCAGGCTTGATCTTGAGCCAGGCTGCATGCATATATTGACACACACACTGCAGCTTGTCCCCGCCCCCTGCTGCCGGCGGCGCTCTCGCAATGGCAGGGCGGCATTTAAAACTGGATGTACCTGTACACCAATATGCCTGCCCGTGCCACTCTGCTGACGTACATCGGCGTGCGCCGGTCGGGAAGTGGTTAAATGCCTATATAAATGGATTGATAAAATCCTGTAATGATTGTGTATATATGGTAGTTTTCTTTCACACGCATACAGGTTGAAGGTCAAGACCAATTTCTGAAAAAACTAAAAGATTTTATTATATAAATTTTTCATTTATACATCATCGTCATTGCCCTTGGAAGAAACATGTGCCTATTCATCATGAAAGAGTGAGCTATTAATAATTCACCATATTATGCTCTCATGCATGCATACCACTGTATTAAAGGAGGTGACATGTAAACAAGACAGTGTGTTTTCATGTGTTGGAGCTTTCAGCTAAGGAAACCAAAAATGTAGTGTCTCTGAATGTCTGAGTTTTTGAAAAATACCAGGGTCTGGCAAGTATTGGGAATTGTTATATAAAAAGGAGTAATTGTTTACACACATATAAATAAAATCCTTAGATAGCATAGAAGATAAATGCAACCTTACAGATGATATAGTTTCATTTTTTTTCCATGCCTTAGCTTACAAGGAACTGCAAATAATCAGGACTTTAAAAACTCAGTTGGGGGTTATAGTTGTCATTGTGAATGGTAAGAGTAGAGTACATTTTATTTATATATGCTACTTCTACATCCAATTCGCTGCTGTTCCTGTTCCTCAAGGGTACATGGGTTGCTCCAAGGTATGGTTGACAGTATGCAAGGTCAAGCAGTGTCAACCCCCTCAGGGGGTACAAGTAAGTCACAGGGGGTTATTTACGAAAGGTAAATCCACTTTGCACTGCAACTGCACTTGAAAGTGTACTGAAAGTGCACTTGGAAGTGCAGTCGCTGTAAATCTGAGGGGTAGATTGGAAATGAGGGGAAGCTCTGCTGATTTTATCATCCAATCATGTGCAAGCTAAAATGCTGTTTTTTATTTTCCTAGCATGCCCCCCTTGGATCTACAGCGACTGCACTTCCAAGTGCACTTGTAGTGCAAAGTGAATTTGCCTTTCGTAAATAACCCCCAAAGGCTGCAACACTAGGAGCAGTTAGCAGTATGAATGGCATTATAAGGTATAACGGTGCAGGAGTGGCAGCCGCTCAAGCAGGAAAGCAGTTGAACTGCTCCCTGTCTACATTCTGTCTGGTTGAATATAATACACTAAATATTCTATCCCTGTATCATCATTAAGCACTACATTATTAAGAGGGAGGGAGTGTTTTTTTTTTCATTATCATGGGGCTGGTGTCTGCCTATATGGTCTGCTGAATTTATGTTTTTTTTTCAGGAATGGTTAGCCCAAAGTATTTTTACTGAATTGTGTAATACATCTAATTATTTTTAACAATTACGGTATGTTGGTTGTATTACTTTGATAGAAGGTCTCAACATCTTTAAAGTCCGAAAATTTCTACCTGACTACCGTTCCAGATATAAACAGTGCTTAATGGAATTCCATCATGGATACATGGCAGAAAATCTCACCTTAGCACAAGCTGCACAGGAATCACAATATTCAGATATAAAATCACGCTTGTAGGCACTAACAAAGCGCTTTCACTCTACACAATTAAAGCATGAAATTGACTGAGACCACTGACATAGACTTTCTATGGGAGATTTATTCAGAGACTAACCTAATCAGCCACTTTAGATTGAATAAAGTAACTCCTCATGCAGAACCTACGAATTTGATTATATTTATTTCCCGTGTCTGTCATTTGTAGTGAGTGTTTTTGCATGTGCATAACTCATGTGTTACAGCTGAGGAGCCAAGAAACAGAGCAGAATATTTATTACATATCAATCCATGCCCTTTGTAACTTTTGTTTAACTCCACATATCTAGTTAGCTCTATATCATTATCAGGAAAGTAGGATCTAGAAATAACATATTTGTTCTTATAGGCAAATTTTTGGTATATAACATAAAAATTTGCTAAATGCCAAAGTGTGCCTACGTGGTGCCAATGAAAATTTGGAGAAGTTGTTGAATGACAGAGGTAAATAGTATGTACTACACATTCAATTTACTATTATTATTATAATATTATTCTACATGATTTAAATAGCATAGACGCACATAAAAGTAACGCATTAAAATATGTATCACAGTCAAGTCACCAACAAATGACAACACTTATGCTCTCGAACGTGTGTGCCGTGATGTGACACTACTCTGAATCTTTTAAAATAAATGGTAAATAAAATTGAATAGACATCTTAGTTTTACTATAATAAAACTCGGACTGCATGCTCAGTGTAATATTTTCCTCTTGGCTTACTGTGTACATTTATATAATAAATGGGAAATGCTACAAGCATTGACACTGATTTACAAATAAAATAACTGCAGCGCATTCTTCTGTGAATGAGAAACTACATAACTGTTCAAGTATTTTAAAGTGAATCTATACTGATTTAGTTACTTCAGATATTCAGTGTGATCATATATATCTTCAGTACATTTCCACGGTGCCCTATAAGACAGGGACCTCTAATATATAAATACTGATTTCTTCTGCCTCCCATGCCCCACAAAATAATATAACAATGTGAAGGGCAACTTCCCTGGTGAGGGAAGGAGCTCCAAATACCTGCAATAATATATTAATGGCAGGCAGTTTTACATACATAAAGGTTACAACAGGTACATTTAGAAGTGCGTCAGTATATCCCAAAACAAAAATGTGGGATATTGTAGCATACTTGTCTTTAGATGAGGTGCCTGCATTATTTTTTTTTGGGCTTCTTTTCTTTATTTTCACCAAGCAGTCCAGTGAATATTACAGTTCCTGTTCCTGGGTGGTTATCATTCCTCCAGGGTATCTATTTGAGAAAGCCATGGTTGTCACACTGACTGGACTTCAAATATCTGCCTTTCTTTATCTCCATTAAATTGGGGATGGGGAGATTAGTAGTTTACAAAAGGACAATAACACTTAAGCCAACCATAGATGGTTCGAATCTTGTTTGGTTCAGCAGGGACCGGCTGAGATTTGAATCATCCATGGGCAGGCTGAATGTACCCAAGTATATCCATCAATCGACTTTGGTACAACCAGCTTGTCTGATTTTCAGCATGTGATTATTGTCAGCGGTTATAGCCACTAGCAATAATCACTGTGTTCTCCTGGCAGGAACAGCTCCCTGTGCACCCACCTGCGAGCTCCCTGCTTGGAACTCCATAGGAGTGATTTATAAGAAAATTGCACCATCTATGATTTGCCTTACATTTTACCTCATGGGAAGTGACAAGACCAATGCATTTCTGCCAAGATCAACTGAAATTTTCTAAGATTGTTCTTAGAATGAAAAAAAAATCAATGGAGCCACCACATCTATGGGTACTATACCTACTTCCTCACTGGCACTGTCTTTTGTGGACTCAAAAATTCAGTAATGCAGGACTGAATGACACTTTGAATGACTGGTTGATTTACTAAAACTGGAGAGTGCAAACATCTGGTGCAGCTCTTCTTTAAAACTAATCAGCTTCCATTTTTTTTGTTTTTATCAAAGCATAATTGAACAAGCTGAAGTTAGAAACTGATTGGCTACCATGCACACAGCATGCACACATGTACCAAATTTTGCACTCTCCAGTTTTAATAAATCAACCCCTTAGTGTAATATGATACATCACTCATGGTTTAACATACTACGAGTATCGCCTCTGATCTATATCGTTATAATACCATATAGAGTACCATCATCCAGAAGTTGTAATTTTAAAGGAGGAAGCTTGAATGGAAATACCGGGTAGTCGCTCACACCAACCCCATACGTAGTTCCATTCAGCCATATAAAATAATATTATATGGCTGAATGGAACTACGTATGGGGTTGGTGTGAGCGACTACCCGGTATTTCCATTCAAGCTTCCTCCTTTAAAATCACTCATGGTTTCATTTGCAAGTTACTTTATTTTTTAATTTCGTCTGGTCTCTTGGAATATCATATCTGGGGCACTCTGTAAATGACAACTTACTAAGCATTTTTTTTTAATCCCAACATAAACCTGTTCAAATTAGAACAAAGGCAGCTGACACTGATAATGTAATCAGTATGGTGACCTGACTTTTTAATACTTAGATCAAATAGGATACATGGGGTAATGATCGTGCCCTGAGATGACGTGAAATCTCACGAAACGCGCAGGGTGGTGTGTCATGCTGTTTTCACCTCGTTTTTCTTGATAATTGATGTGACTGAGGAAGGAGAAATCTGTGGGGGTATGCGTACAGCCGGCGCTACCCACTTTTGATGCCTTTATCTTGTCTACAAGTCTGTAAGTGCAATTTTAATTTATGTTTTAAATAAAAAAGAGATTTTACACTATTGGAGCGCTTTTTCTTCCCCTTTATGGCTAATCACTCATCGAATATTCACCGAGATTGGGATCTCTTGTGTGTTACGGGTTGCAGTGGATTGCATAGGAGGATTGGGAGGTCTGGACCAAACTGAGTTGCCTATATGCCATTTACTCTTGAGCATCTGGTAAGGAGCCAATTTTTACCTAGGTGGTGGTGAAGTTTCCTGCACAAAGCACTTTGCCAATATGGATGTGGAATAAAGGATGTTCTACATTGATATTCACAGATCTGTCACGTGGTAGAATTGATTTTGGATTTTTGCAGTTGGACTGTCACGAGGATTAATTCACTGAAATTTATGGATTTTTAAATATTTGTTTAATTTTTACAATAATAATCTGGATATTCATGATATCATTTTTTTTTTTTGAACATTAAGAATAAGGTGATATGAATATGCTTTATCACTTGATATGCACATATGATGATTAATTTATGGTATTATGGTAATTTTTGCTCCATCCAATATTGATTATATTTAAATGTTATACTCTCCTTCCCTTTTGATATTTTAAGGGTTCAAGGAGAGTAGCAAGTTTAAAGAGTCATTTGGTTAAACATTGTTAGGGGGAGCGTGGTCCTTCATATATCCGTTATCTTTGTTTGCATTGTTGTTACAAAATAGAACTGCAGCTCCCATAAGGATCATTTTCCAAGTATTTTTCGAGGATTTGACCTTTAGCGATTTTTTTCCCAGTGCATTGGGATTTTTGCATTTACTGTAGCTCAATTCTTTTCCCCTTTTTACATGGAGTAATGAGAACAGGAAAATTAGTTATACAAAAAAGTGCAAAACGTCTAAAAAAGTCTAAAAAGTGACTTATGTGTAGCTATATGAAAATTTGGTTGATGGGGATAAGCAAATGTGTTTGGTTTCAGTTGAAGCCTTGATGAAGCCTCAAATTCCAAACTTAAAGTGGTTTTCAACCCTTACATATATCCACTGAAGAGATTAGCATCTGGTAATACACAGAGATGAAATAAATTCCCCTAAATTATTTTGTACCTGTTTGTTTGCAACCCTCTCTTTTCTATTCTCCTAAAACACACAGATCAAATGCTTCTTCTCAGCTCCAGAAGGCGGAGGTGATGGTCTGATGTCACGTACTGCACAGCATATTGAGGAAAGCTCTGTGTAAGCAAGATCTAAGTGGATCAAATTGATACTAACCCTCTACAGACTCCAAAACCATGCACAGCTGAAGCTGTCAATAACCTGCTGTGTATGGAGGGGGAGCTCACCGGGGAGTCCGTGTCATTGAGTTAGACTGTCAGAAGTGAGTCACACAAATAACAGAGAAGGGAGAGGTCAGAGAGGAACCACACTGGTACTGTACGTGCTATAGAGGGTTATGATTTGTTCATTTTTCATTTCAGAGTTTTACAGCCACTTCAAAAATAAATAAATAAAATAAACCCCTTTAAAGCCTATAGGGAGCAAATCTTGATAATCTGGCTATTTTCCAGGCTAATTGCCAAGAAATTGACAAAAAGGGCACACTTCCAAGGTGACCTGTGCCAATGGCAGAAAAACTAAATACTGTATAGAGGGTAGTCCTTTTAATATAAATTCAATGATGATGTGACAGAAACACAAATCTTTTAAATAACAAGTGTGGGAGATGCCCTTAAACTGAACATGGTGTTACAGAGCAGTACATTTTCCACAGACAGCATTAGCAACATAGTATTTAAGTAGATTAGTATATGAACTTTTGTGCAGCATCATGCTGCATTGTCTTAAAGTTTAAAATGCCTAAAATACTGGAAAATCACAAGCCTTCATTCCCCCAACCTCCATCTTTGTACCCCTTGTTATTATAATATATATAAAATATTGTAAATATTGATTTCAGATATGCGTTTGGTAGAAATGGTCCTGCACCAGAACAGATGCGAGCATTTAAAGCTGAGATTCATACAAAAATTGAACCTCCGCTTTTCGGAACCCTCCCCCCTGAAAGGTGCCAAATGTGACACCGGAGAGGGGGAGGGTTCCGAAAAGCGGAGGTTCAATTTTTGACTAAGACAAGTATTTGCACCCACTTCCACTTCTTCCCATCACACCACGCTGTCTGCTGGGACACACACAGGTCCCAGAAACAACAGGGACCATTCTGATTGCGCAGCGCGACTCATGAATGCACAGTAGGGAACCAGGAAGTGAAGCCGCAAGGTTTCATTTCCTGATTCCCTTACCGAAGATGGTGGCGGCAGCATCCGAGGACCGAGGGGCGGTTCGGCCTCTGGTGCCGACATCGCTGGACCCTGGGAGAGTTGAGTGTCCTTATTTTAAAAGTCAGCAGCTGCATTTGTAGCTGCTGGCTTTTAAAAAAAAATATTTTCGTGGGACTCCTGCTTTAAATAGTAGAAAAGAGCTCTTAAGTAGAAAGAGCTCTGCAATATGGGCCTTTATTAATGTATCTCCTGCTAACATCATCATTGTGGTCTGCAGTCTCTGCAGTGTATCAACTATCTTGAACATACCAGCCATTGGATTTTATTTTAAGAACTGCTAATGCAACTTTTCCTTCCTCCTCCTATTCATAGTTGTATAGCAGCCATTTTTATGGACTGCTTACATGCCCGTTTCCTCCTCATCCTCCCCCTTCTCAGGCTCATAGTGCAGTTATTTTTTTCATAATGCTGCTCATGTGCTCATTTGGATGGCTAATGCACCTTTTCCCTCATTTTTTTTCCTTTAACCACTTAAGAACCAGCCTTGTTTTGAGATTTTGGTGTTCACATGTTTAAAACAGTTTTTTTTGCTAGAAAATTACTTGTTACTTGTTTTTTTTCTAACACCCTAGGGAATTAAATGGCGGTCATTGCAATCCTTTTTTTCACACCGTATTTGCGCAGCAGTCTTACAAGTGCACTTTTTTTTGAAAAAACAACAACACTTTTTTGAATAAAAAAATAAGACAACAGTAAAATTAGCCCAATTTTTTTCTATTGTGAAAGATAATTTTACGCAGAGTAAATTGATACCCAACATGTCACGCTTCAAAATTGCACCGCTCGTGGAATGGTGACAAACTTTTACCCTAAAAAATCTCCATAGGTGACCTTTAAAAAATTGGGTTGCATGTTTTAAGTTACAGAGGAGGTCTAGGGCTAGAATTCTTGCTCTTGCTCTACCGATCGCGTTTGATACCTCACATATGTGGTTTGAACACCGGTTTCATATGCGGGCCTACTCACACGAGCTCGTCGGGACAGGGAGCGTTTAAAAAAGTATAGTGTTTATTACTATTTATTTTACCTTTTATTTTTTTTTGTTTTTTTGTTTTTTTTAAAAAGTCACTTTTATTCCTATTACAAGGAATGTAAACATCGCTTGTAATAGAAAAAAGCATGACAGGACCTCTTAAAGATGAGATATGGGATCAAAAATTGCTCAGATCTCATATTCAGACTAAAATCCAATAAAAAAAATTGTAATTTAAACAAAATGATTTAAATAAAATGACCCTTTAAGATCTGTGGGCAGAAGTGATGTTTTGATGTCGCTTCCGCCCAGCAATTGTATGGAGATGGGGGGGCCATCTTCCCCTCACTCGTCTCCATACCTGACAGGAGACAGGACATGATCGCCTCCACCGTTGCTGACTGCTCCGGTAAGCCGCGAAGGGCACCGAATCATGGCGGGAGGGGGGCCCCTCTCCCACCACCGATAAAAGTGATCTCACGGTGAATCCGCCAAAGAGACCACTTTTATCTTGTAGCAGACTGCCCACTGAAGACAAGAATACCAGGGTTATGGCAGCTAGCTGCTGCCATAACAACGATATCCTCCTTCAAACAGCTGCCGTAAAACTGCAACGGGCAGTCCGTAAGTGATTAAGGGTGCAGAACAGGCATTTTATTTTGTAGAGCTGTTCTTGCACCCTTTTTCTTCTCATCTTCTGCTAATACTGCTATATGAGGGGTCAGTGGAATTATGCCCAGTGTCCTAATGCCAGCTTTGCCAAAGATCCCTTTACATGGTTTGTGGCCTGTGCTTCGCCAAAGTATTAGGTACCCAGTTGCCATTATTTTTATCAGAAGGCCATACACCAGCTGCCATTATTTTTTACAGAAGGCCCTCCCTGCTCTCTGCCAGCATGTAGAATAGCATGCAGCAGCAAAAGACAGAGAAGGAATATGAGGAAGAGAAGAAGATTTAGGATGTTGTTCGGGAGAAGGAGGAGGGTTGGGGTTCTGGTAGTAAGGAGGAGAAGGATTGTTGTGGTGTTGGAAAGAAAGAGGAGGGTTTGGAGCTGGCATTGAGGAGAGGACAGTGGGAGTGCTGACATTAGGAGGAGTGTTATGGTGCTGGCAGTGAGAATCAGGGTTGGGATGCTAGCACTGAGAAGGACTCTTAGGGTGCTGGCACTGAGAATGAGGATTTGGGTTCGGCAGCTCGGGTCAAATAGACGTGTGAAATCATATGGGCTGGAAAAAAGGCAGACAGCCGCAAAAAGATAAGAAGTAGAATTGTAAGAACATGGGCTGCCTGCCCTTCTTCAAATCTTTGGGCACACAACAAATTATGGAGGCAATTTGGCTCTTTACAATGGCTGTCATACAGTGGAAGCTGGTACATACAATTACTTACAACTTAATTACACATATCTTATTTACATGCTTTCACAATTTTTTAATACTTTTTTTTCCTTGTAATACCGTCCCTGCCCTACCGTCCCTGCCTTGGTAAAGCAAACATGGGCAGGGATGGCAATGCAAACTAGGAACTACTTTAATAGAAATAAAGTCCTATGGCTATATACCTCCTTGTCCCACCTTGTTTACCTGCCCTTCCTTATATCTTCATATGACAGGTAAACACATCAAAGAGACAGTGTGGAGTAGGGCATCAATTGTCATTGATTGGAGGTTGTGTTTGTTGTTTCTGTTGCAGGTATATGCATTTGAAAAAAATGTTTTGTTTACATATTTACTAAATTAAATTTTAGGTTTCTACTTATATTTTGTATTGTTCTCCTTGTAAGTTCATCCTTGCACTGGTAAAGCAAGCACAGGCAGGGGTGGCAATAAAAGAAAACTGGGTACTACATTTAAAAAAGAAGTATTAATGCTGAGCAAAAATAAAAAAAAGGCTTTCTGTCCTTTCAGAATTCTGGCAAATGGAAGAACCCACCAGGAAAGTACCAAACCCACAAAGTCCAGACATGCGCCATGTACCTTCCTGGCGAGTTTGATGTTTTCAACCTGTACTTGTGTCTGTTTATGTATTGTATACATGATGTTATGATTTTTGAATCTCACATTAACTTTTTTGTGTACCTTATTAGTATCCTTCGCACATATTTCCTGATTAAGCCAGGATGGCGAAACATGTAGAAGACTATGTGTAAAGGGCCATTTTCAACATCACAATTTTGCATACAGCATACTTTCATCATTACTACATTATTGTTTTATTGGTTTTAATATGAATTGCAATACATTTTGTGATATTTTAACTGATATATGTTTGTTTTGTTTTTTATTATATAAGGGCTGAGGGTGCCATTGACCTATTCCCTTTTCACCCACACTATATGCACTTAAATAGTATACACTATTAAATTAAATAGTAAGATTCATTGCTATGAAAGATAAGACCAATAGCTCAGACATTGGCCTTGCTGAAGCGATTGCTACAAGGAATCGTGGGAGTGGAGAAAGGAATGTCTATAATGTTAAAAAAAATTGCAGTTTCTAAAGCGCAGATGGAACCAGAATAGTTTTTCTTAATATAGGGGTGAGAAGCCAATGCCACTGAAACAATGTACACAGGGCAGAATCATGCTGGTCCAGAAAAATGAAGATGCTGCAGAGGATACAGCACTGTAAAATTGGCTGGCAGCAGAACAGTTTTAATCAGGGTCTACCTGACCTAGGTTCAAAGGCCAGGAAGTGCATTAACATTAGTTCACCATTTCCACAAACTGCAAATGGGTTGGGTTCACCTTAAACCCATGCGCAACCCAGCCATGAGCTTTATCCCTATTGCCAACATAAATACTTTTTTTTATAACATTGTTAAAATTTACACCAGCTTTCTAAATACAAATCTGGATGCAAATGCAAATCTCTTTGCTCTTACAGCTAGTGTTTTATTTTTGCAGCCAGTGAGTTATTACCCACAAGAGCCCTGTTAGGGCTAAATGTTATGCCTGGCAGCAATCATTTGTCTTTGAGACTCTACTATATTCTTTATATGAACACTGGAAATTGTCTTTACAATAAAGACGGAACAACACTGACTCAGCAGGAGATACTGTAATATCATTAGCAACTATAAAATTCCTTGTACTTAGCAGCAAAAACAGCAGGGCCGGTCTATTTTAAACAATGTCACAAGTGTAGCTTGATTTTGGTTGTATATATATGATTTACACTGTGACTATTCCAACAGGAACCCAAGGAGAAACACAAAGAACTGTTATTTTCTATTATCCAGAACTGCCTTCATAAATGTTGATATATTTATAGAAAAAACCCAGGTCCGCAACAGGAATTCAATTGAATTTTCATTTTAATATGCACAATGCTTTACAGTATTTCAAACCGTTTGCATTAGCTTCATTAGGAGCAGGTGCACAGTCAGAACCCATGCAGAGTTTGGGTAGAACTGTTCATACAAAGTGTTTGCATAAAAACATAGGTAAACATAATAGACCTAATTTACTAAAGCAAATGAACAAGATACAAGAGAGATACTTTGCTGTGGTGCACTTGCCCTGCAGGTATGCATGAGTACCCAGATGTGCACTCATATACTGGTTGCAATCTGTGCCTAGCAACGTGTATACTGATGCTTAATGCGAACTATGTGCTCCTAGTTTTCCATGCAACATAATGTTGCTTTTATGCCTTGTAATCTAATAAAATACACTGGAAAATGTGCATGTCAACCCTTTACCTGAATAATTTTGAAAAAAAAATGTGATCATCTCACATATATGCATGTACCAGGTGAAGCAACTGGTTTAAAAACAGAAGCAAAACAGGCAGCATATATACATCAGCATATTGTCATCAGAACCTCCATTCTGAACAGAAGAATATGAAGTAGTGTATGTGCATTTGATGTGGCAGCATATTGACACATGGTCACTGTGATAACCCCTATCATGATGTGCACTGTGTGGCTGAATTTACTGTACCTGTGTTAGTTTAGCCTGTATTGATATGCATTAAATGCACTTGAGCTGACATGCATTGATATCTGTTTTTTTGTGCTATGTCAATGTGCTTTTTATCCCACAGCATACGCCAAAATACCTAATTTTGAATTCAAATGTTCAATTTCCACCAAGTGCACCTAAATGCAGCACATGCTGGGAATGCTAACTGCACATTGGCTGTGCTCTCAGCCAAACTATCAAACCATCCAATGGCTGGTGTCATAACTAATCATATGTGCAGCACTATAGCAGTTGGAGATTAAACAGTGGCAAAGATGGCATCTTCCTTGGCTGAAAACGATAGGGGAGTTTACTTCCACTTTAATTTCAACTGGGCCTATTCGGAAAAATAGGTTTAAGCATGTCATTGCGTTGGATCAGTGTATAACATATGATCATGATGTGAATAAGCCCTGGCTTCTGGTGTTCTGTACCTACATGATATGCTAACAGCAGCCATAAAGCCACTACCCTCCCCCACAAACAAAGAGCACATTTTAATTGTAGGCATACCCCCCCCCGGCTGGTGTGCCATGAAATACTACTGTGTATGCACCATAGCAAAACACACTTGCTATTGAATGCACCATATATATGTTGAGACATATCTTCCTCAACTTACATATGGTGACGTTACTAACAAGTGTGTACATATGTCAGTGTGCATCATGCATGCTTAGTAAATTCTTTGAGGATGACATTTGCTTATCTGTTAGACCTGATAGGTAGTCCAATGAACAACTGAATGAGGGCACATAACAGGCTGTTAGTTTTGAAGCAGCGGTTTAGTGTTGTCAGTCTGTTAATTGCAGAATCTTGAGGTAACAAACTTCTTACAATGTACAAAAATACTTACTTTTTATTTTTTTTGTTATGATATAGGAAAACTGTAAATTCCAAACATATTGGAAAAACATTTTTTTTTGGTTTTCATACATTTCAACATTTTAAATTATTGTTTATAAAATCTATTCCCAATAAAAAAAAAAATCATCAACTATATTATTTATATAATAATATATGTAAATTAATGGTTGGCCGTAGAAAACGCATTCTATGGCAAATACTTAGCTAATCTGCAAAAAATAGGATTAAATATTCAACTTTCTTTTCAACATTTTCCATATAATTGCCAAAAAGCCAACATCCATTTACATGCAGAAAATTTGCAACTCAGGATGAGTATCATAAAATACATTTGGCATGACCCACACTGGAATTTTCAAATATATGATTATGAGTCAGTAATGGATTCTTGGCAACTCAACACGACAGAGCCACGTTGACATGGAAAATCTCTTTAAAACATTTTTCAAAAAACATGAAGGTCTGGCTGTTTTATATGTATGAGTTTTATATGACTACATGAGTTCAAACTGATGCTGTGTAAGGGATTGCTGAATATTAACCTATGATATGTACTGTGCTGAACACAGAATATATCAAGCCCAGGTAGACCCAGCAATCAATTTTCTGCCTCCTAGCACACAGGGAGATAAAGAGCCTTGCCCAGTGTAATAAATGGGTTCAGCTATTCAAAGTCACTGCCTTTAGAATGATACACCAAAAAGGTTTTGCTTGAGTGCACAAAAAATGCCTTATGTTTACGCCCAGTAAACCACAATTTGCTATATGTTGTAACAGTAATGTCCTTCTGTTAAAATGGTAATAGGACATCTTTTTTTATGTTTGGAATTTACTTTATCCTGAGAAATAATGTCACATAGGTCTTCAGTTAGTAATGAACTATTTTTATGAAACAAAAGTTCCTAACTGACTAGTACATTGATTATAGTAGCATTTAAAATATGCAGAAAACATCACTAATCCCTCAAATGCTTATATATTGTAGAGAGTACGGAGGATGCTGGGCTTTCTTCACTAGTTATCCCAACTTTGTACCTTCCTCATCAGATCTCTCCACACACTGGTTATTCCCTGGGGTGGATTGTCCAGGATCTAGTCCTTGATCTGGGATTATTGGAGAATTTACAGTGGATAACAGCATAAGACACGGGATGGATTTCACTTTAGAATGACAAGAATGATAAAAAGAAGTATATTCCTCTAACGCAGAACATTTCCTGTGAAGAATCCTTATACCATGTCAGCTTTTTAAAGCCACAGTGCAAAGCTCACTGTCCATTGAATGCTGAGGTGATTCCTTGGTCCCTTTGAGAGTACTAAGGCATCTGTTTGGCTTTTTTCTGCACTGAGCGAGAACTGGCATCAGATTTCTCCTCAGGATAAAGGCCCTGCCTAGGTATTAGCTACAAGTTTTTCAAGCTTGCCATCTGGTAAGCGTGTTTTCTATGTGGTGGAGGTTAATTTTTGGTGTGATGGATTAACTTGTCATGATGAATAAATAAATGGACACCTACACATATGGGCTCAACTGACCGTTTCAATTGATGATCTTGTGGACTTTCATTCACTGTTTTATACATACACAATTAGGCACCAAAAATGATGATCCTGTGGACTTTCATTCACTGTTTTACACATACACAATTAGGCACTGAATGTATAGAATCTCTTTACCTTTATTTATTGCTTTCTGTGTGTATCTCACAGTGGAGCTGCAGCATTTTTTAATTTGTCAATTTTCTAATTTAAAAAAAAAAAAAGAATTTCTTGTTTTTTCTAATATATTGTACTGCCCATGTTATGTTTTATTTTTTCTTAACCAATTTAAGACTAATGAAGACTTGGATGGATGCTAGTCAAATTAAAATAATACAAAATGTAAACATTAAACTTTGTATAAAGAGATATCTAACTCAATAAACTAGCAACCAATAGATTTTTATTGGAAAGCCTGAGTTTAAAGCGTAACAAAACCATAACAACACTGTTTGAAGGTTCCCACAACATTGTAAGTCTGGTCTTCATACATGTACATGAAAGTTGTTAATGAACTAGCTACAGAGTATGGCAGTAAATCAATATTATTTCAGAAGAAAGGGAAAAAACAGAGGTTTTAAGTTAAAGTTCCAGGCCCTACTTACCCTTTCTAGTTCAGCAAGAATTAGACACATTTGTTTAGATATTGTCAGCCTTTAATGGCTCTAAACTACCATGCATCATTCTTGTAATTAAGCATTGCTTTTCTTTGTTAGGTCAAAATTGTAATATTCATGGAGTGATTACACATTTTGATATGTAATTTCCCTCACAATAATTCTGTTTAAAAAAAATAAAAAATCTGAAGCTTCCCAAATAGATGCAAAAAGTATTAATATATGAGGAAACAAAATAGGTTGATGAGAAAATGGTACCTGTAAAAGTAAAGCAATCTATACAAAGCAAACTCACTTGACAACCAGTTTGAAAGATGTCAGTGCTAAATATACCACTTGTCTATGTAATACTGGCTGCAACAAAAATGTAGATGAAAAATTGACAATGCACTTTAAATTTAAATACACATATCTGTCATTCAGCAGCATGTACAGCTATAATAATTCTTTCAACTAATGCCAACTTTTGAAAAGCTAAATATGATACTTTAGTATATGTATACGTTTTGCTCCAAAATATAAATATGTAGTAATGACCAGAGTATGAATCTTTAGAGGAAACTTTATACATCTGGTATTTTAACCTTTCCAAACCAATAAGCATAATCATGTTTTATACAACACCAGTGTAAAATTTGGTCTTTAGACTTTACTGCTGACAGAATACCATATAAAACAGTAAGCAAGTACTCTTGTGCAAGCCTGCTTCTAGATACTATTGTATGATACATTTTAGAGATGATCACTCATTAAACGTTGGTGAAATGTAGCCTTGACTGGTGGAAGAAGAGTATTTTAATATACTCACATCCCATCCAGAACTGCCCTGACCGAAAAATCCCCCATATTTTATTTCCATCATTATATGTCCTCAGTCTTCTGGATTGAATGATCACAAACCTAATTCAACCCACGTCTTCTCACTAAGGCTGTTAGGACTTTCCCCCCACCAGAGGCTTAATCACACAGCCTGGGCTCAAAATATTACATAACTAAACTGCACTCTATGCATGTTATTTATTCATTTTTTAAATGGAATTATGCTTTAAATATAGCTACGGCCTTGCCTATCCAATCCATTCTGCTTCTGCTTTATTCTGTAGATATTTACAGTGTATGACTATTTTTCTCAGTAAGCAAGGATTCTGACCACGGTACTGCATGACAATCATGCTTAAGACCAAATTTTGAATCTGCACATTAAAGTGGAAGTAACCTCCCCTATCGTTTTTAGCCAAGGAAGCTACCATCTTTGCCTCTGTTTAATCTTCAACTGCTATGGTGCTGCACATGTGATTCGTTATGACACCAGCCATTGGATGGTTTGATAGTTTGGCCGAGAGCACAGCCAATATGCAGTTAGCATTCCCGGCATGCCTTTTTTTTTTAACTGTTTAAATCCATGGGTTTACTTCCACTTTAAAACATGTTGGTTGGAAATTGCTTACACGTTCTCTTTTTTCTAAAATCAAAAACACCAGTAAATTTGAAAAAAAAAACTATACCTTAAAAATCTACTATGGGATGCTCTTTTTAGTTACTAGTACATCATACCTCAGACTAATAGAGGAAATTAACTACATAGTTACATGGTTGGTTAAAAAAGACACAGGTCCATCTAGTTAAACGAATAAAATGAAGGAAAGATCAGAAAGAAAATCATGCAATCCTATATACATAATCCTATACCCACAGTTGATCCAGATGAAGGCAATTATGCCAGCATATATGCTTTTGTGCTCACAAAGAACTGACTGGAGGAGACAGTTAAGGGATGAGATCTTTAGACTGTTTCATTAGACTACTCTTGCTCCTTCCTAGTTCAATTACAGGCTGGGGCAAGCAAGAAACAAGCAAAAAGAAGCCAAAACAAGCTGACTTTCCTAATTTAAAGTCAAGCCACTAACCTGATGTTGCTGTCTGGCAGAGCTACAGATTGTAAATATCAGGACTAGATGAACAGTTGTAAAATCTTAGTGGGTCCAGAGGGTAGTGATTAATGGCATATTCCCCCAGGGTCTAGAGGGGTACCCCAGGACTCTGTCCTGGTATCAATTCTGTCGATATAGATTTAGGAATAGTTCAACCTCATTGTTTGCTTACGATACAAAGCTAAGCAGGGCAATAACTTCGCAACAGAAGACCTGGGAAAAGGAGAGGGGTGGGCAGCTATGTGGTTTAATATTTAAAAATGTAAAGTAATGCACTTGGGAGTTAAAAATATGCATGCGAGTTATCTGCTAGGGAATGAGCCTCTGGAGAAAGCAAAAATGGAAAAGGATCTATGTGGGGTTCCTAGTAGATGACAGACTCAGCAATAGCCTGCTATGTCATGCTGTAAGAATCAAGGCCAGCAGACTATTTGCATGCATTAACTACCTCCTGCCCACCGTATAGTAAAATGACGACGGGCAGGATCCCTTCTCTTTCTGGGGCAACTTCATATGACAGTGTCACCACTCTCATGCACCCTTGGGGGCAGGCAGCGCGTCAGCCATGCCATGTCCCTAGGATATGGCATGACCCTGATCTGGGTAAAGAGCCGATGATGCGTCCAATCACAGCTGATCACATGTAAATACAGGAGTGCCCTTTTTTGTCTCTCCTCACCTCACACTGACTGAGTACGAGGCAAGTATATCCGATCAGTGGCATCTCCTCGCAGAAGAGACTGTACAGGTAATCAAGGCACTGATCATCAGCAGTGCCCATCAAAGACACCAATCAGTGCCCATCAGTTACACCAATCAATGCCCATCAGTGCCATCCATCAGTGCCCATCAGTGCCACCTATTTGTGCTGCCTATCAGTGCCAACCAGTGCCACTTATCAGTGCCCATCAGTGCCGCCTATCAGTGCTCATCAGTGCCGCATATCAGGGCCACTATCAGTGCCCATCAGTGCCCATACGTGCCGCCTAATCAGTGCCCATCAGTGTAGCTTATCAGTGCCCATCAGTGTAGCTTATCAGTGCCCATTAGTGCCGCTTCATCAGTGCACATCAGTGAAGGAGAAAAATTACTTATTCACAAAATTTACTGACAGAAACTAAGAAAAGCATATTTTTTTAAAATTGTCTGACTTTTTAAATTTTTTTAGCAAAAAAAAAAAAAAAAAACAACAGTGATTAAATACCCCCAAAACAGCTCTATTTGTGGGAAGAAAATTATTAAAAAAGAAAACTTCATTTGGGTACAGCGATGTATGACCGTGCAATTGTGATTCAAAATGTGACAGCTCTGAAAGCTAAAAATTGGCCTGGGCAGGAAGGTGGTGAAAGTGCCCAGTATTGAATCATTTAAGAGGGGTATTTACTCAAGAGATAAAACTATAATTCTATCACTTTAGAAAAAAAAATTGGTTTGGCCACATCTTGAGTATGCAGTTCAGTTCTGGTCACCAGCCCTCAGGAAAGATGTGCTCAGGAGAGAGTCCAGACAAGGGCAGCAAAGCTAATAAGGGGACTGGAGGATCTCAGTTATGAGGAATGACTACAAACAATAAACATATTCTCTCTATAGAAGATACATTAAACAACGAGATATGATTACAATATACAAATCTTTAAATGGTTGCCCTTGCGTTGGGAGGAAGCTACGCTAACCTAAGGCCCCTTTCACACTGCGGCGGTGCGGGCGTCGGCGGTAAAGTTGCGCTATTTTTAGCGCCGCATTACTGTAGCTTTTAAGTAAATTTTCTAAAAGTTTAAAAAGTGTCTGGTCTGAAGTTAAGAAAAGAAGTGCATGGAAGGTGTAATAAAGAACAGCGCTTGAAAGAGGGGGGGAAAAGAAGTTAAGAAATTAATGCTACCAATGGTTAACAAGAGGTGAAGTGGTAAAGTTATGCTGTGATTGCCATAAGTAACCATAAGTAACCAGAGGAGTGTTGGGTGTGATAACTGCCAGCTGGCAGGAGAATAGTGTGACTTAACAAGTATGACGGATCTGTAATGGGGGGGTTACTGAGCCCTCTTTATTGATGTCCCATACACGGGAAAAATATTGGAGCACTGAGCCCCTATGGATCTAGACTGTATATCACAAAGAAGAGGATGAGGATCCACAAAGGTACAGAAGCTCAGAAACATGCAAAGAGAGTTTGTGCTTACTACAGTGAGAAGTGTGTCACTGGAAGCGAGGTAATGTGGAAGCTGGGCTGGAAGAAAGTGATTCCGGCTCTGTGGTATTCCTTTGCAATTTCTGCACCATGTGGAACAAGTCTTGTAAAGTTAAGCAAGTGTGAAGTTGTTGTGAGTTGGGTACAAAAAGTTAATAGTGCCAAGAGTTATGCTCGCTTCTAAGTTTGAAGCACCACCTTAATGCAGACTTTTCATGACCACGGTGCTCATTCAGGCATTAGCGAGCACTGTCCACAATCAGGCATGTTAAGCCCTGCCCAAAACAATAGTAAAACATGCCAAATCATTGTTGGCCCGGTGGACATTTATTTTGGTACTAATAAGGCTGAGAGCAGTGTCAAGACTCCTGAGGACTATCACTTCAACCAGTACAGCAACAACGTTCTCTTCAGGTAAATAGTAACAAAAAATAGTACTATGCTATTGAAGATAGCACAGTAATAGGAATTGACATTGACAAGCCCTTTTTATCATGGTTAACTAAAATTACAAATGTATTATAATACCATGTAGGTGTTTCATTTATTTTGGTACTAATGAGGTTGACAGCAGTGTCAAGACTCTCGAGGTCCATCATTTTAACCAGTATAGCAACAATTTTCTCTTCAGGTGAACTGTGACAAAAAATAGTACTATTCTGTTGAAGGCAGCACAGTGGTAGGATTTGACATTGACAAGCTCCTTTTATCATGGTTAACTAGAAATTACAAATGTGTTATAACCACATGTAGGTGTTTCAGTTTGCAATCTAGGTTACGGAAGGTAGCTATAAGCCCGTCTCACAAGCATTTCAGTAAAGAACAAACTTGCATAAGCAAAGGAACTCTGCAATGAATAAAATGTCAGACATTTTTCACACGTTACCAGAGAATAATTTGAAACTTTTAATTGGATTGGAGATTGACAATGCACAGTATTAAAACTTACCAGTATGTCATTACAATAAATGTTACATTACTGAAAAAGTAACATAGGAAGCATGAACTGGGAAGTAAGAAAACATGTCATTAGTAGATTTCTTTCTACAATAAGTAAAAATAAAATCACAACTTCCCCTTTGTAGAATGAGTGTTAGCATATTTCATATGAAACATACCTTTGTGAAAAAATGTCTCTGTAAGGGCTTCCATGTTGCAATGCTATGCCATAGCCCCTGTCTGCAATTGTATTTCCTACTGTGTAGAAGGAACAGTCCTGGTCATTAATTGCCACATGCTCCAGCACTGCAGCATCCCATACAAAAGCATAATTTCCATGTTTTACCTGTAAAAAGATTACAGAAGAGGTTATAAAATTCTACACAGTCAAGAAACCTACATTACATGTCCAATAAAATGTTAATAGGCATTTGCCAATTTATACTAGTAGGACCTCATTTTTGATTATTGCTACCATGTCAATTTGAGTTTTCTGAAGAGGGCAGGAGGAAATACTAAAGTTATCAAGATTTGCTTTGTGTACAGAAAACACATCCAAGCCCCTGTCAGGTTTTCATTTCTGTTTTTGTTCCCGCTGAGGAGTTTAACCCTTTCTACTTATCCTGTTGACCATTGCCATGGGCAAAAGATGGAAGTCCAGAATGCTACAGCTTTTACATAAACAAGAAAAAAAGGGGAAAACTGGCAACAAAGGACAACCATGCTAGTGACCATTGCTTAAAAAATGTCACCTCATTTTAGACAGCCTATCCATGATACAACTTTCTTATTCAATTCCCTTTGGATTTACTTTCAATAATGTAGTGCAATGGCCTGTCTGATTGCATACAAATTTAAACTGTTTAGGTCTGACCCCATATATGGTTTTGATAATTCCAAAGGAAAATTGTGCAGCCAGCTTTAGACAGATTTCCTTTTACTATACGTTGTCTCTTCAATATGGACACAGACAAATAAGCCAGAGGTCTTAACCATTCTCTTCTTTATCAAAAACTGGTTTTAAAAATACTATAACAGTTCAGAACTTTTGTCAGTAACATTAAGTTTATACTGTATATGTACATTAGTTGAAGGACACATTTCCTTAAAAATCAGCACCTTGTCATGTGATCTACTGACCACAATGAGATAAAACAGAATGGGGGACAATTATTAAGCAAATTAGTGACAAAATTAGTTGCAATTCAGGTTTATTCTCTTTCAGCAAAGTCTCTGTGACCAGTTTCAAACCTGTGTATATGTATCCCTGGACAGCCAGTTTGCAAAGTTCTGGTACCAATTAGTTTGACAATGAGGGAAAAAGTTACAGGCATAACAGGTGTACGTGAAATATAAATATTATAATATAATGTAACAGATAAGCCCTCTTGAGGATCTACCAATCAATATACTGTAGATGTAAAATCACAGTCAGATACCACATAGACAGTCAGCATAGACTCAATGCAGTAGTCAGTATCAATCATTAGCCCAAGGAAGGGTTTAACACTTATAATATGAATGCAGTTTATTGTATGATTTTGCCTTTTGAATCTAAATATGTCTGCCTATAAGGTGTACCTCTAATTTCACCACCAGTGTGAGATGAAATAGAAAAAGTCAACAAAAAGCTTGATTTTCATAAAAAAAAATATATATATATATATAAGGAAGTTAAAAAGGGATTACGTAGAGAGAGATTAAGGTGAGAAAAAGCAGACATAAAGAAGAAGAAAGGGGGGGGGGGGGCACAGATGCCACTTATAAAATGCTGAAAAAAGAATATGAAGGTAAGCATTTTCCCAGATCATTAAAGCTCAAAAAGCACAAGGTTAGTTGTGAGGGAGGAAAGTAATCCAGACAAGGTTGCCATATAGAAATTTGTCACGCTTGTCATCTAGAATAACAGTTAACTTTTCTTTAACAAATGTGCCTGGGATTCTAGATTTGACCTCCTCAACACTAAGACCACTTTCACACTGAGGAGCTTTTTCAGGCGCTTTTGCGCTAAAAACAGCGCCTAAAAAGCTCACGAAAACGTATTTCCATTTAAAATCAATGAATGCTTTCACACTGGGGCAGTGTGCTGGCAGGGCTGTGAAAAACTCCCCTCTCCATTGAAATGAATGGAAAGCTCTTCAAAAGCGCCTGAAAAGCTCTTCAAAAGCGCCTGAAAAGCTCTTCAAAAGCGCTCAGTGTTTTTACTGGCGGTTTAGAAGCTCCTCAGTGTGAAAGTGGCCTAAGAGATGGAGACTTCCACGTGTGAACAATGGTTTGCTTGGTTACTATAAAATTATGAGTAATGAGAATACTGCTCCACCAAGGGATATAATTTATTGGTCTGTGTAGAAGGGCTTCTCATGGGACCTTGTGGAAATTCATTTGAAGTACCAAGTTTATATTCAGGTATACTCTTATCCATGAATGGCATACCTTAGGGCAAATTCACCTGGCAGCATATCACCTTTATCTCTGTATCCCCTAAAGCAAGAGGTTGAGCAATTCGGAATAACGTTTTTTGCTGGAGTAAGATGTTTGCTAGAAAGTATTTTGTAGGAATTCCCCAGTGCTTGTACCTTTTGGAAACAACCTGCAAGATTTCAGTCCAGTTTTCAGGAGGGAGAGATTTATTGAGATCATGTTCATAGAGGGTGCAATACAGTGGGGTATCATTTGCAAAGTTCTAAAACAGATTTATTACAGACGATGGGACAGATTTTCACTATAAACAGATGCATAATCAGGAAATGTTCAAGGTACATGATGCATCTCAGTGCTTCTGTTTAGCCCTCCCTTGCTGTGGAACAGACTTACTAAATATCCTCCAATAAGTAGTAACCATTCAACTCAACACAAAAAAACAAATTTCATACACATTTAAACTTTAATTATTTTTACATATTTAACATTCTTCTTTTACATTTTATAAATTAAAAGTCATAACACATTTATGATTTGATTTTAGGGCCGGTTCACACTATGAATTCACATTCAGTTCTGCATGGTGCAATTTCAGCCCATACATTTTGAATGGGCTGAAATTGCACTGTACTGCACCAAAAGTAGTACATGCACTACTTTTGAAATATCACAGCAACTGTATACCATAATACTTCTGTACCATGCCATCGAATGCAGACAAACACACTGCTTGGGTGACCTGTGTTTGAAGTGTCATTAATTTAATAACTTAATATTGACACCTGCTGAAGATCACAACTGCAGTGCGTTTTTAATGCACCAGATTACATGGTACAGAAGTATCATGGGATGCAGCATAGTGGAAGAATTGCATGCGGAACTCGTGCTCTGGTGTGAAACTGGCCCTTTAGGATCACAGATTCCTGTGATAATGGATGTCCTCTCTAATAGCAGTATTATATATGTATATGTTATAATTGTGTTTATATTTTCAGGACGTGTTTATTAACATAACAATGGACTTGATTATCTTTTATTGTAAAAAAAAAATATTACACTCTGTTTCTTTCTAATATTTCTATAGTATGGCTGGGAGATTGGACTCAGTCCAGTCCTGTGGGTTGGAACCTTGGGGTTGGGTCTAAGGTATAACTAAAAGCAAAAAATATTTCTGAACAGCTGTTTTTGTTGGTGTACTTGTCCTAGTTAGAAAGACACTATGCCATTTGTCCTGAAAGCAAGGGTAAATCCAGTTGCCACCAGAACAAAAAAAGAGGATAAATTCTCCAATTGGCACACATCTCCAAGTGACAACTGTCTAAAAGGGGATTTCTCTCACATTGGAAAGAAATCCTTTCACTTTATATTGGGTATACAGGATAGAAAGTGAAGGGAAATCTCCCATATGAAACACAGGTGTCAAAAAACAAACAAAACAAAACTGAAAATTATTTTAATCCTTCCCTAGTATATCTAAAAGGAGAAAAAAAAGTTTTGAGGTCTGAAATGTTTGGCTTTTTATATTATTGTTTCCTTTAAAGGATATATTTGCAGTTTTACAGAGCTTTTTGGAATCGCAGACAAAATCAATGAGATTCTGCCTGTGATTGCAGATGCCCAGGTGTGAACGGGGCCTCAAGCTGTCAGGCTACATCTGCAGCAAGTTGTTAAACAGTCACTAAATTGCAGGATTTCTACCTCTCCAAGACACCTCTACCGGTATATCCTCTCTCCCCTATGCTGCTCTATGATCCATTAAATCTCAATTACGAGACTTGTTGCTCCACAACTCCTGGTGTACATTAAACCCTAACGGCAGAGACTTTACCTTTTTTTCAGCCCCACACAATAGGTACTCCAGGATTGATTACCTATTTATCTTGCAGAACAACCTGCCCTTCCTTAAGAGTGCATCCATCGCTCCCATGTTCCTATCGGATCACCACCCCATTTCCATTACTTACTCATTCTCAGAGATACACAATCGCCCACAGTGCTGGAGATTAGACCTATCTCTGCTCATAGACCTTTCTATTGCAGAAGAGGTTAAGCTTTGCATCAAACAATACTTCACGGAAAACAAATCTACTGACACCTCCCCAGTCATTACATGGGAAGCTCACAAATGTGTAATATGGGGCATCCTTATTGCAGCAGCTGCCAAACGAAAATGGGAGAAAAAGAAACATATCCTGGAACTTACCACCCAAATGCAAAAGTTGGAGCGTGCACATAAATGCACAAAAGCTGCACACATCCTACATACCCTCGTAAAAACCAGGACCGAACTTCTGTAAATTCTTGGCAAACTACTTAAATGCAAATATATCCTATCTCAAAAAGTTTACTATGGATATGGTAATAAAGCCGGAATATTATTAGTTAGATCCCTACAAGCTAAGCGAGCTGCCTCCATGATACACTCCTTGACAGATGCATCAAGACGTAAAATGAATTCATCACCTGAAATAGCCAAGCAACCCAATATTAAACACCCTGGCTACAGATATAGATGGCCCTCTGACAGGAAAAGGAGCCGAAAGCCCAAGCCTGGACAGACTGACAGTGGGATATTATAAGACCTATGCAAAACTTCTCACCCCCTCCTTTATCATTTGCATCACTGTCAGAGCCCCCACGGGACTTACTGAAAGCACACATAGCGGTAATTCTGAAACCAGGGAAATACCCCTTCCTGGTCACCAACTATAGACCAATCTCATTACTGAACATGGACCTTAAGTGGCTTGCCAAAATGCTAGGATAAAGACTTCTCCCTTTGCTACACCCCCTGGTATATCTTGACCAAGTTGGAGTGGGTTTTATTCCAGGTAGGGAAGCAAGGGAAGCAACACATTTAAGGCCATTAACATTCACTACTAGCTCACATACAATCACTGACAGGGGTTTCTTCTTTCCCTCAATGCAGAGAAGGCATTCAATAGAGTGGCTTGGGACTACGTGATGGAAGCATTAAAGTCCATTGGTCTTCCATACCAAATGCTAAATTTTATGCTCACACTCTACTCTAATCCCACAGCCAGAGTCTGCGTAAATGGCCATCTATCAGATGCCTTCTCAATCTCTAATGGAACTAACCAAGGGTGCCCCCTGTCCCCACTGATCTTTGTCCTTACTCTTGAACCACTACTAAGATGCATTCAAGTGAACCCAAATATCAAAGGAATCGAAATAGACCAACACACTTACAAACTAGCCGCTTTTGCAGACGACATTCCGGCTTTTCTTTAGTGAACCACTTACGAAAATCCCAAACTTACTTAAAGACTTCAACACCTTCAAAGCTCTAACCAACCTACAAATCAATTTTACAAAATCCAATGCCCTTAACATCACTTTTACCATTAGACACCTGCCGTGAATGTCAACCAAATTTCCTGTTTAAGTGGGATAAGCATGTGATAATGTATTTAGGAATCGTATTTAGGAATCCAGCTTCCAGCTTCCCTCACAGACCTTTCCTCTGCTAACTACATACCGCTATTACTCAACGTTATAGAGGAGCTGGTCCACAGGACTTTTCTCTTGGTTTGGTAGAGCTGCTATCATTAGAATTTACATTTTCCTCCTGAATTTTATTCCTACTATAAAGTGTCCCGATAAAACTTCCAACCACATTCTTTATAGATGTCTTTAATATGTGTCATATGTATACTTATATATTTTATTATTCCTTTCAGTGTATAGCTCTCCTGTTCTCCTACTTTACTCTCCTGAAGAAGTGGGGAATCTACAAAACATGTTGAGAGGTTGATCTGTAATTTTCATATGGTGACTAGAGACACCTATTATTCTCAGTGGGACCCCAACAGAGGTAGTATGACCGCTCAAAATGATATCAATATGCAATACTCAGTGTTTTTTATTGATGTTGATTGTATGTAATAAACTTTATTTATTTTAAACAATATTGTTGAAATGTCTTGTGACGGTACCAGGACAATCCTGCTTGCTCCACTCTCACCTTTTTCTAGATTTCAATAGTTATTTGGGATGTTGGTACCTATATCTTCTCTGTACAGATATACCTGAGCAGTTAATACATATATTCACACCTGTTACATGCTACTTTGACAACCACTTCATTAGAAGTTCGCTCTTAATGGCAAGGGCTTATGCCTAGTTTATCAGATGAGAACTTGTATGTATCCCCAGCAGTTAACAACAAATTGATTCAACTGTACATGATACACCGGTCCTATTTGACTCCAGTTAGGTTATTTGCCATGCACCGTATGTCTTCCTCAAATTGTACAAGGCGTGATGCCCCCACAGCAGACTTTTCTCACGTCATCTGGCAATGTCCAGTAATAACTAGATACTAGCAAAGGGTCCTAGAGGTCTTATCCTCAGTTTTGTCTATACCGGTGCCCTTAACACAAGAGTTCTGTCTTCTAGGTATTCTGGATGAGGAACTTTGGTCCCACTATACAAGAGAAACACTCTTTATGGCAAGAAAATCTATTGCACTCAGGTGGATCCAGCCCAATCCCCCTTCAGTGTAAAGTTGGATACACTCTGTTAATCAACTCCTGCCCTATGAGAAAATATTAAAATGAGCACAGAGGTTGCCCAAAAAAGTACAACAAGGTTTTGGATGTTTGGAATTCTTCTGCTTTGACTGTATAAACTATTAGTATATATGTTATGGTGGTGCTGTTATTTGAACTATAAAATTACTAATGCATTCATTATTATTGCTGTACACTACGTATGCATCAATTGTCTTTACATACCAAAATACCTGGCCTAGTTAAGACTGGCTTGATCTCCATGGTTAGGAGATATACTGTTCTTACTGTGTTTTTTATTTTTATTGCAATTCTCATTGTAATTGATGCTGCACAACATTTGATATGTATAATGTATTTGCACATTTTGCAATATAAAGAGTTTAAAAACAAAAATTAGTTACATAGTCTAAAAAAAACAACAAACAAAACGCCTCATTTACACCTAACTAGAAAACGCACAGGCTAATTCCGTGAAAAGGTCAGACCTTTACTTGTCACTTCAAGTGCAATTTCCTGGAACACATAATGCCAGAAATCGGCATAATCAATTTTAGAGTAAATGCTTCAACCTCTATTATTAAGGAAATTTACATAGTAGGTAAAACTAAACAGAAACACAGTGTGATGCATCAAAGCAGTAAACATTGAAAACCTGCATCCTTGCCAGTTACATTGTAAAGTAAAACATAACGTTTTACATGACTTTGCATTTGTCACACTTCTTTGCTTTTTATGCTCCCATAACTTCAAAGTTACCGTTTCCCTGTCTGCATAAATTTCCTGACTCTTCACCCTTTTTATTTTGCACAAATAAGGTGAAATAACGAATCCCTAATAAAATGTGATCCATGCAAATCATTATATCTAAATGATCGTAGTAACTAAAACTTTAAAATAAACTACACGTAAAGCCATTGGACTACTTTATGTGAGTAGGGTTGTTTTCTGAATGCAGTGGAAAGAATAAGTTGAACCTACATTGTTCATACCGCCCCATACCAACAAACAATCCTCAGTAATAAACTGGTGTGCACAGTGCTGAGTGCTAGGTGTGGTTAGGTTGCGCTAACAGTGGGAGGGTCTTAAAGAGACATAGTTGCATAAATCCTCAGTCTAAGGCCGCGTACACACGGGCGGACTGTTCGCCCAACTTTGTGTTTCGCCCAACTTTGTGTTTCGGCGGACAGTCCGCTCGTGTGTGGGCTTCAGCGGACAGTTTCAGCGGACAGTCTGACGAACAAAGTTTTTCAGAATTTCCGCAAGACTGTCCGCTGAAACTTAGTTTGAGCGGACAGTCCGCCCGTGTGTAGGCTTGTTCGACAAACTAAGTCTCGCGCATGCTCAGAAAGAATTTACACGGCGAAGGTTGCATTGCAGTGTATTGGACGTCGTATTTTTCGTCCCGTCGTACGTGCTGTTCACGTCATCGCGCAAGTTTCAGTGGACTGTTCGTTCGTCGTGTGTGGTCAAGTCCATCCATGCTAATTTTGAGCGGACTGTCCGCTCAAACTGTTTGACGAACAAATTTGGGGCGAACAGTCCGCCCGTGTGTACGCGGCCTAAGGCCGCGTACACACGGGCGGACTGTTCGCCCAACTTTGTTCGTCAAACAGTTTGACAAACAGTCCGCTCAAAATTTGCATGAGCGGACTTGACTACACACGATGAACGAACAGTCCGCTGAAACCGTGCGCGATGACATGAACGGCACGTACGACGGGACTAGAAAAATGACGTCCTATACACTGCAATTCAACCTTCGGCGTGTAAATTCTTTCTGAGCATGCGCGAGACTTAGTTTGACGAACAAGCCTACACACGAGCGGACTGTCCGCTCAAACCAAGTTTCAGCGGACAGTTTTACGGGATTTCCGAAAAACTTTGTTCGTCAGACTGTCCGCTGAAACTGTCCGCTGAAGCCCACACACGAGCGGACTGTCCGCTGAAACACTGTTCAGCGGACAAAGTTGGGCGAACAGTCCGCCCGTGTGTACGCGGCCTAACAGACACTCTCAAACAATACTCAGCACAATCATTCGCTATAAATGAAACTTTTCTATTGCACATGCATTTCAGCCTACCTTAAAGTGGTTGTAATGCCTCAAGGTTTTTCACCCTAATGCATTCCATGCATTAACCCTTTCGCTGCCGCCAGGCCTTGTGCTCCATTTTGTACACTCAGGTGGCCAGACCATTTTTACTATTTTTCCTTTGCTTTTTTATTTTTCACTTGTAGCTTTCAGAATTTGTGAAAGACCCCCTCAAACCATATATTTTCTGAAAGCACTTGATCAATAGAATAAAAAAAAGAAAGTGCTACTGATTTTTTAGACCCCGCAGTAGTTGCGCAAATGTTTCTCAAACCAATGTACTAAAAATACACTAAAACCATTATTAGCAGATAAAAACACAGCTAATTTTACAAAATTCCTGCTAAATCCCTACTAAATATAAAAGCTTAACCTGTATGGAGTTAGTAAATAACAAAAATTAATTTTTTTTACATTGTACCTTTTAGCAAAATAGTGAAAATCAAACGTACGCAAAAATGTAAATATCCAATTTTCTCAAAAAAATCTGAAGGTTTTAATTTTTCCCTTACAGCTTTCAGAATTTGTGAAAGAACCCCCCCCCCCCACCACCACCATATATTTTCTGAAAGCATAGGACCTCTAGAATAAAAAGTGCTACTGATTTTTTAGACCCCGTGGTAACTGTGAAAATGCATGATAAAAACACAGGTAATTTTACAAAAGTCCTGCTAAATCCCTACTAAATAAAAAATCTTAACCTGTATGGAGTTCATAAATAACAAATATTTGTAAATTTTAAATTGCGCCTTTTAGCAAAATGGTGAAAATCTAACAAAAATTTCTCAAAACAAAAAAGAGGTTTTCATTTTTCACTTACAGCTTTCAGCTTTAAATTGTTTACCAAAGCCATATTCTTGCTAAAAATACACTAACAGCATTGCTAGTGAATAGGGATGAGCCGAACATCCCCCGGTTCGGTTCGCACCAGAACTTTCGAACGGACCCCAAATTCGTACGAACGTTAGAACCCCATTGAAGTCTATGGGACTCGAACGTTCGAAATTAAAAGTGCTAATTTTAACGGCTAATATGCAAGATACTGTCCTAAAAAGGGTTTGGGGACCTGGCTCCTGCCCCAGGGGACATGGGTCAATGCATAAAATGTTTTAAAAATGGCCGTTTTGGCGGGAGCACTGATTTTAATGACGATTAAAGTGAAAAAAAAAGTGAAATATTCCTTTAAATATGGTGCCTGGGGGTGTCTGTAGTATGCCTGTGAAGTGCCACGTGTTTCCCATGTTTAGAACAGTCCCTGCACAAAATGACATTAAACGGAAATAACACCATTTAAAACTGCTTGCGGTTTTAATTTTATATCTGGTTCCTGCAATATGGTTGAAAATCATTGAGAAAAATGGCATGGGTAGCCCTCCCTGCCTATTACCAGCCCCTTTGGGTCTTGTACGCATATTAAGGGGAACCCAGTACCCATATTAAAAAAAGGAAATGCGTGTGGCCCCCAGGCCCTATATACTCAGAACAGCAGTATACAGGTGGTGCAAACAAGACTTTTTTTTTTTTCAACTGGTACATTTTTAAAGTGTAGCTCCAGTCAAAAAAACTATTTTTAAGCTTTTTGGAAAACATAGGGAAGGGTTATCACCCCTGTATAATTTGTTTTGTCGTCCATCTTTTTTCATCTCACTTGCTGTTGTCTCCTTCCGTTTGCAAGTAGGAGATGTTTGTAAGTTGGATGTTTGAAAGTAGGGGCCTGCCCTATATGCTCTGCAGAAATGCTGGAACAAAGTGTTGGTTTTGCCACAACATTGTAAGCTCTCAAAGTGACTCTTGGTGGGCGCTGGAGCGCCCTGCTGTGAACGATTATATCAAGAATTGTAATTACATGCCATTGTTGAACAGTGGTAGAAAAATTGACCTTTGGTGGTTGTGGTGCTGGTGCCACAACACTATAAGTCCTCACAGTTACTGTGGGTGGGCACAAGAACGGGCCCTCCTGTGAAATATTATATCAAGAATTGTAATTACTAGTCCCTGTTAAACAGGGGCAGAAAAATTGGGCCTTAGGCACTGGTGCTGGTGCCACCACACTGCAACCTCTTCCATATACTCTAGTTTTATTGCAGGAATTAGCCCTGCTGCAAAGCATTGCATCAAAAATTTTAATTAAACGCCCCTGTTAAACAGGGGCAGAAAAATTGGGCCTTAGGCACTGGTGCTGGTGCCACCACACTGCAACCTCTTCCATATACTCTAGTTTTATTGCAGGAATTAGTCCTGCTGCAAAGCATTGCATCAAAAATTGTAATTTTCTGCCCCTGTTAAACAGGGGCAGAAAAATTGGGCTGATGGCATCACCCAGAGCCAGAAATGTTCTTCCAACATATCAGCGGAGGAGGAAGAGGATAGACAATCAACATAACAGGACAGTCACTCAGCATAGGTAGTCTTGAAGGGATGTGATATTTCAAAAAAAATTATTCGGTTACATCAGCTTCAGGTGCTTGGTAGCTGTGGGTGATCCAAGACTGATTCATCTTGATGAAGGTCAGTCGATCAACTGATTCGGTGGACAGGTACACCCTGTGATCGGTAACAAAGCCACCAGCAGCACTGAAGGTGCGTTCCGAAAGAACGCTGGATGCAGGACAGGCCAGTAGCTCAATTGCATACTGTGCAAGCTCTGGCCAGTGATCCATCCTCAAGATCCAGTAAGCCAGAGGATTTTCGGTGGGAAAGGTGTCCAAGTCTGACCTTGCCCCTAGGTATTCCTGCACCATGTAAATCAGACGCTGGCGATGGTTGCTGGAACCGATCATATCTTGGGGCTGCGGACTAAAAAATTGTCTGAAAGCATCAGTCAGATGGCCACCTTCTCCACCGCTCCTTCTGACCGATGCCTCAGCAACACGTTGTCCAGGACCAGGAGTTTGTAACCTCCCAGTCTCTGGGAATGCGTTGCACAGACCTTTCTGCAAGGCCTCCTGGAGATGTCTCATCCTCTGCTCCCTCTGCGATGGCAAGATAAGGTCGGCAACCTTACCCTTGTACCGTGGATCAAGGAGAGTGGCCAGCCAGTAATGGTCCCTCTCCTTGATCCGAAGAATACGAGGATCCTTCCGCAGGCTTTGCAGGATCAGGGAGGCCATGCAGCGTAGGTTAGCTGAGGCATTTGGTCCGGATTCCTCGGGGTCACTAAGGGCAACATGATCCGCAGCTACCTCCTCCCAGCCACGTACAAGTCCACGTGTTTCTTGGGACTGTAAATCATCCCTACAAGACTGCTGCTGCTGCTGCTGCTGCTGCTGCTGCTGCTGATGCTGAGTGCCAGCCTCCACCTCCATGCTGACACAATCATCCTCCTCCTTCTCTTCCTCCTCCTCATCCTCTTCCTGTGTGATGGGTGGCACAGCAGGAACACTGTCTGGATAAAGGGGGCCTTGAGAGGCAAGGAAGTCCTCCTCTTCCTGCCTCTGTTCTGCCTCAAGTGCCCTGTCCATTATTCCACGCAGCGTATGCTCCAAGAGGTGGACAAGAGGTACAGTGTCACTGATGCATGCACTGTCACTGCTCACCATCCTTGTGGCCTCCTCAAACGGTGACAGGACAGTGCATGCATCCCTGATCATGCCCCATTGGCGTGGTGAGAAAAAACCGAGCTCCCCTGACCCTGTCCTGGTGCCGTAGTCGCACAGGTACTCATTGATGGCCCTCTGCTGCGTGTGCAGCCGCTGCAGCATGGCCAACGTTGAGTTCCACCTGGTGGGCATGTCACATATAAGGCGGTTCTTGGGCAGGTTCAACTCCTTTTGGAGCTCAGCCAGCCGAGCACAGGCATTAAATGATCAGCAGAAATGCACACAGACTTTCCTGGCCTGCTTCAGTACTGCTCCAACACTACTGCACCTTGTCCTGCATCCTTCCCAGCTCCCAGAAGAGTGACCCAATGGGCCTTGAAAGACAGGTAACGTCCCTGTCCATGCCTGCTGGACCATGAGTCAGCGGTAATATGCACCTTACCGCTGACCGCCCTGTCCAGCGAGGCAAGGACATTGCCTTCCACATGCCGGTAGAGAGCCGGAATCGCCTTCCGTGAGAAAAAGTGGCGTTTGGGGACCTGCCACTGAGGAACCGCACATTGTACAAACTCACGGAAGGGGGCCGAGTCTACCAACTGAAAAGGCAGCAGTTGAAGTGCTAGCAATTTAGCTAAGCTAGCATTCAACCGCTGGGCATGTGGATGGCTGGGAGTGAACTTCTTTCGCCGGTCCAGCAGCTGGGGCAGGGACATTTGCCTGCTATAATCGGACGTGGGTGTACTGCTAGCAGAGTGCCCGGAAGCACTTGGCTGTGACACACCTAATTCTACACCTTCATTCCTCTCAGAGCAGGTTTCAGAGAGGACTGAAGGTCTAGTGGGGTTGGAGATGCCAGCTGTTGAGGAGCAAGGAGAGGTCCGCTTTGTTCTTTGGTGTGGGTCTTTGAGGTACGCTTGAAAATGAGCTGCATGGCAGGTCAACATATGTCTGGTCAAGCATGTGGTGCCCAAGCGGCTGATGTTTTGGCCACACGAGATACGCTTGAGACATATGTTGCAAATAGCAGCAGTGCGTTCTGATGCACTCGTCTCAAAAAAGGCCCACACCAAAGAACTTTTAGAATAACGCGCAGAGGCAGCGCCCTGCACAGGCGGAGCTCTGCGGTGTGATTCTGTCGGTGTGCTGCCCCTAAGCTGGCCCCCGGAGGGCATCCTGCCTCGTTGGACATGTGCCTCCTCCTCTCTCCTACCAGGCACCCACGTGGAGTCAGTGCCCTCATCATCCCCTCCCTCTTCATCGCTGTAGCAAACCTGGCAGTATGCTGCAGCTTGTGGAACATGACTGCCAGATTGCTGTCCTTCTTGAGCATCCCCTCTCTCTGCACTCACACTACTGCCTTCCTCTAGCTGAGTGTCATCATCAGAGCCTACAAAACACTGGGCATCCTCCTGGAGCATGTGCCCAACACTGTGCTCAAAGAGTTCAGGAGACTCCTCAGGAGGACGTGGTGGGTCTAGGGAAGGAGTCACTGATGATGACATTGAGAGGAGGGAAGACGATGCGTTGGCAGCTGCTTTGCTAGTACCCTAAGACTGGGTGAGAGAGGATGAGGAGGATGAAGAGGGCTTGGTCATCCACTCTACCAAGTCGTTGGCATGTTGCGGTTCAACATGTCCAGCTGCCGAAAAGAAGGACAAGCGTGTCCCATGGCCACGTGCTGATGACAATGCACCGCGTCCACGACCAGCACTGTTGTCTCTAGACACAGAGCCTGCTTGCCCTCTTTTATCGGCTCGCGCCTGTCTGCCTCTCCTTGCTGGCCTTCCAGACATGGTAATGGCCTGAAGGGAGTTGGGTAAAACAGCAGTTGGGTAGTGTATATTGTGCTGGAGGCACACAACACCCACTAACTCCTGCAGATGCCTTTATTATAGAACACCAGAGATAAAGGGGTATACTGTAATGGAGTCACACAACACCCACTAAGCCCTGCAGATGGCTCTATTAGAGAACAGCAATAAACGGTAGATACAGGTGTATATTGTGCTGGAGGCACAAAAAACCCACTAACTCCTGCAGATGCCTTTATTATAGAACACCAGAGATAAAGGGGTATATACAGATATATACTGTGCTGTGCTGGAGGCACACACAACTTCCAATAACTCCTGCAGATGGCAAGTGGGCTCAAATAGAGAAGAGCTATGTAGGTGGATATAGCGGTGTGTACTGGGTACAGAGCACGCAGACAGCACGCACAAGCTCCTAACACTACTGACTGAAAGCTCTATTATAAAAGAGAGATCACTAGCTATATAGGTGAGGTGAATATAGCGGTGTATACTGCGGTCAGGGCACACAGACAACAACCACTACAGAAAAGCAAGATCGAAAATCGGCCGATAACGATCGGTGTGTACTGTGTTGAAGGTACACAGAACACCCACTAACTGCTTGAGACACCAACACACTACACTAGGCCGCCGCGCTGGCGGCCTTATATAGTGTTGGGCGGGTACTACACAGCCTGAGCTATGATTGGCCACAGGCATCCTGCCTGTGGCCAATCATGGCTCTCCTCGCTGCTGGCGCTGTGATTGGCCAAGCATGCGGGGTCACAGTGCATGCTTGGCCAATCATGAGCCAGCAATGTACTGCGATGACGCAGTGCATTGTGGGCCGTGAGCGCCACACAAATTTGGCGCGAACGGTCCATAACGTTCGGAATTTGCCGAACGGGCGAACAGCCGATGTTCGAGTCGAACGTATGTTCGACTCGAACACGAAGCTCATCCCTACTAGTGAATTCATACATGGCAAAATGTACAAAATTCCTGCTAAATTCCAGTAAATATAAAAGTTAAAACTGTATTGAGTTAATAAATAACCAATATTTGTACATCTTAAGTTGCACCTTTTTGTGAAATGGTAAAAACTGAAGGTATGCAAAACTATAAAAAACGCAGACAGTGTAAGCTCAGGGATGGGCATGTGGAGTACATAGATGTAAAATTTGGAGCAACGGCTCTGTTCGTGCAGGTACTACATCCCAAATATAAATACAGAAAAAATCAGCGCAGTACAACCCCTTTACGAAAAGCTGCTGAACACCAAGGATCAATTACCAAATCCCAAAATACAATATATCAAACAGATGGTACAGCGCTCTAACTAAAATAAAATGATTACTAACATATTAAAATTAATAAAAAGTCCAAAGATAGCTTTTGAGTCAAAAAGTCCACGTGAGGAATCTTCAGTGGTATACAGTCAGTTCATGCATAAAGTGACTTAGTGCCAAGGGGGGGACCACCACCAATGGTAAAATTGGCTGCTCACCTCATCGTATGGACCCTTTAAATTACAGAGGGTCGTATGCACTTAAATATCAACTCATCCAATCGCTGTACTCCTCTCCGACAATATCCGACCGATTCACAAACGAAAACACAGCTTTCTCCCATTCAGAGTGAAATGAACTGACACGTTCGTGGAATACCCACACTGGATCGGTATATAGCAGTATTCACAATTCCTCAGACCATGTGGATAGAAAGACAGGCCATAGTGCTCTCCATAGAAAAACGTTTTAATGATGAATATACATAAAAAACACACTTACAATAACGAAGCTTCATACGATCTTTAAAATGATCAATGACCGCGGTTGACGTCACGTGATCTCCATCCGTACGTTACGTCCCTATGGGCGGGACTTCATCAGCGGACACGGAAACTACGTGACACCCGATATATGAATAGACAATACGGGGTTCCTATAGTGCGCTTACGGTGAGCACGACGTGACGGACAGCCTCTCCATGTTTACGAAAGTTACCAAGGTAACAACACATCCTGTCGTGTAGTACGAATCTACACGATAACAGGTAAAGACCTCAGGGAAGCCCTTGTGAATTTAAACAAACGTTACCATGGTAACGGCTCATCCCATCATGCCTATCCGCACTATGCAAATGAGCACAGCAACGAGCGGAATATAAAAAAGGAATCATATAAATATTTGCAAACATCGCCGTTGCCACAATGAATCCCTTCCCCTTATGTATATAATGTAATCAAATAAATAAAAACTGCTTAATGGGTACCAATACAAAAGAACCCCATTATTAAACACATTTTTAAATTGCAAAGCATGAACTTTTTTATCCAAACTTGAGTTTACAAAGTCCACCTCCTACAAAATGCAAATAAAGATGTGTTTCGAACTTAATATTCAAAAACAATTAAGAATATTAAAATGTGTATAATACACATATATCAACGTGACATCACCTGCAGCCAATAAATTAAATAGTACTAAAAATACAATAAAAAGTAAACAATAAAATCATCGATCAGTAATAAAACAGTTAATATCAAAATCGACATTCAATCCACCAGGCATTAATACATTGGTCTCATGTATCCAGTAAGATTCCCTACGACTTAACTGGCGTATGAAATTACCCCCCCTCCAATGTTTTGTGACCCTCTCAATCCCCCAAAACTTTAGGCCTTTAGGGTTTTGCTGATGGAATTGTTTAAAGTGTCGGGACACATTGTGGGTTTTCAGACCTTTTTTAATATTATCTACATGTTCTGCTAAACACACATGTAAAGGTCTAGAAGTGCGTCCTATATATTGTAACTCACATTCGCACTCTAACATGTAAACCACTCCGATCGTGTCACATGTAATCAATTGCCGAATATCGTATTCCCTATTAGTTGCAGAGGCCAGAAACTTCTTCCGTTTCTTAATGTTGACTTTAGAATGCTTACACGGCTTGCACCGCCCACAAGCATAAAACCCCCCCAAAAAGGAGAACAATCGGTTCTCTGATGGAATAGGGGGGTTAAGAACGCTGGGAGCAAGACGGTCCCTCAGAGAGGGAGCTTTTTTATAAATAAACTGTGGACGAGTAGGTAGTACGGGTCCCAAAATTTTGTCCTGCTTTAAAATGGACCAATGTTTAGACACTATCTTTTCAAATTTTTTGTGTTGAACATTGTAATCTAAAATCATTCTAAAATTTTGCTCACTATTATTAGTCTCCCTAGGTTGACTGGAGACTAAAGTAGTCCTATCAATCTGTTTGACCTTTTCAAATTCTGCCTTCAAGACCGACCGATCATATCCCTTTTGTTCAAATCTGGAGATCAACACATTGGATTGAGATATGTAATCCTCACTCCTCGTACAATTACGATGTAACCTAATGAATTGTCCCCTGGGGATGTTGCACAACCAAGATTGGTGATGACAACTCCCCAGGGGAATATAAGCGTTACGATCAGTAGGTTTAAAATAGTTAACCAACCTGAAGTTACCCAAATCTTTGTTGATCTCCAGATCCAAAAAGACTATATGATCTTGACTCACATTCCATGTGAGCGAAATATTCCTATCATTGGAATCCAATGATTGAATAAAAATATCGAGTGACGATCTAGTACCATCCCAAATCAAAATAAGATCATCTATAAATCTACGGTAGCACACCAGTTCTGGGGGGCGATGTTTAAAAACTGCTTCTTCCTCCCAGTGGGCCATAAATAAGTTGGCCACACTGGGAGCAAAACGAGCTCCCATCGCAACCCCTCTGGTCTGTAAATAAAACTCCTTGCCATACCAAAAATAATTTCGGCTCAGGCAAAAGTTTAAACAAGTCAGCAAAAATTCCTGATGTCTACCCGACAATGCTGATGATGACAAGGCCCACTCAACTGAGGTCATAGCGTCATCATGACCTATGATGGTGTATAGGGAGCCTACATCAGCTGTCACCAAGATACTGGAAGGGGAACATCCCAATTCTTCTAAAATTTGTATAATATGTTTAGTATCTTTTAGGTATGCCGGAGTATTCACCACTAAAGGCTGAAGAAAAAAGTCAATATATTGACCCAATCTAGCAGATACAGAATCAATACCGTTCACTATAGGCCTCCCTGGGGGATTGGTACTGTCTTTATGGATCTTAGGGAGAAAATATATTATAGGGGTTCTACAAAACAAAGGGTCTAGATATGCTGCTTCCTTTTTGGATAAGATCCTTTGGTCTTTTCCATCTTCTACAATGGAATGCAGTTCATCTTTATACATTAACATTGGGTCTCTATTTAGGATTTTGTACGTATCCTCATCATTTAGTAGTCGGGACATCTCCCTTTGGTAATACTCCTTACTTAAAATTACCAAACCCCCCCTCCCTTATCTGCGGGCCTTATGGCAATCTCTTTGCGTGCTTCTAGAGACTTCATACCTCGCTTGATATATTGGGGATCCATAATTTTCTTAACCCTTAATTCTTCCAGATCTTTTGTGACCATATTTTTAAATACTTCCATATATTTATTCTCCACATTAGGAGGGTTAAAAATGGACTTATTACGTAAATTAGAATGGTCACCCCCACCCTGTGTGGGGCCTACACGTGAATTAGACAAAAAATATTTTTTTATATTCAAGGTCCTAACATATTTCTGAAGACTCACATATGTCTGGAATTTGTTTAAATTTTTTACGGGTGCAAATTTCAAGCCTCTGTCTAATACTTTTATTTCATCAGTGTTTAATGCAATACCACTCAGGTTATAGATCCCCATACCTATTGGGGTTTTGGCCTTTTGTAGTCGCCTATCCCCTCGTTTTCCTCTCTTTCTTTTCGTTTCCTGAGAGGACCCACACTGGGTGGGGTGTGAGGAGGAGGTTGTCTCCACCATTCCCCAACATTGGGTCTGTATACTGGTGGAACTTGCTCCTGCCTCCTGTGAAAATCCCCTCCTCCATAAGGTGCCTGGTTAGCTAATGGTGCATATTTATTATAGGTGGGTATTGGTCTTTCTGGGGGAAAATAAGGTCTCCCTCCTCTCTGCTGACTTCCTCCCTCCCCATACTGGTTATTCGTCCTCCAATCATTAGATTGATTTATATAATGAGGAGAGGGGGGATAATGATTATCCCTCATAGGCCATGATTGCCGATTCTCTCCTCTACCTCTTCCTCGTTTGTTTTTACCCCTCCTACCATTTCCCTGAGCATAATTGTTCCCCTGTGTTGGAAACTGACTAAATTGCTGGGGTGAAGCATATGTATGGATAGGCTCTACACTCAGAGGGCCTTTCTCTGTGTTTTTATTAGTCTCACCTGTGGGGTTCTGACTAATGTTAGTAGCTGAATTAGAGGCTGCTTGCCACTTAAAAATGTCACCCCCTCCAAAGTCATCAAGATCTCTCACAAATTTTTTCTTTTTCTTATTTTGGATCTCTAAATCCCATTTGATAAGTTTATTCTTAAGTTCAGCAGACAATTTAATAAACTCCTCACTCTCCTTGTGAGACTCCAAATTTTTGGTGATTTCTTTAATTTGAGAGTCCAAAACATCCATCTTCCTTTGCTTACGCAATAGAAGAAACTCCAATAACTCAAAACCCTTTTCAAGGAAGAAATTACTCCATTCTATCATTGAGCTTTCATCAATCAGACCATCATTGGGTGGTACGTCCCACCTCAAGCGTCTGGGTATGAGTTTAGCTGACAGATATTGTTTGAATGACGTAATATCCCACCAAGTTTTTATCTTTTTTTCAAATATATGTCCCAGTTTCTTAAATGCCTGGGACATATCATTGATAGGTTCAGCTATAAGACCCCGAGAGAACACTTCACTTATTTTAACTTCCCGTTTCTCAATATATTGAAAAACATCCATAACTGCTGCTAGATTTAAAGATAATTAACAGTCAAAATATAAATACAGAAAAAATCAGCGCAGTACAACCCCTTTACGAAAAGCTGCTGAACACCAAGGATCAATTACCAAATCCCAAAATACAATATATCAAACAGATGGTACAGCGCTCTAACTAAAATAAAATGATTACTAACATATTAAAATTAATAAAAAGTCCAAAGATAGCTTTTGAGTCAAAAAGTCCACGTGAGGAATCTTCAGTGGTATACAGTCAGTTCATGCATAAAGTGACTTAGGCCGCGTACACACGCGCGGACTGTTCGCCCAACTTTGTCCGTCCAACAGTTTCGGCAAACAGTCCGCTCAAACTTAGCATGGACGGACATGGCCACACACGACGGACGAACAGTTTGCTGAAACCGTGCGCGATGACGTGAACGGCACGTACGACGGGACGAAAAATACGACGTCCTATACACTGCATTATAGCTTTCGGCGTGAAAATCCTTTCTGAGCATGCGCGCAACTTTGTTTGACGAACAAGCCTACACACGGGCGGACTGTTCGCTCAAACAAGGTTTCAGCGGACAGTTTTTCGGAAATTCCGAAAAACCTTGTCCGTCCAACTGTCCGCTGAAACTGTCCGCTGAAAGCCCACACACGAGCGGACTGTCCGCCCAAACACTGTTCAGCGGACAAAGTTGGGCGAACAGTCCGCCCGTGTGTACGCGGCCTTAGTGCCAAGGGGGGGACCACCACCAATGGTAAAATTGGCGTTTAGCAGAACATGTAGATAATATTAAAAAAGGTCTGAAAACCCACAATGTGTCCCGACACTTTAAACAATTCCATCAGCAAAACCCTAAAGGCCTAAAGTTTTGGGGGATTGAGAGGGTCACAAAACATTGGAGGGGGGGTAATTTCATACGCCAGTTAAGTCGTAGGGAATCTTACTGGATACATGAGACCAATGTATTAATGCCTGGTGGATTGAATGTCGATTTTGATATTAACTGTTTTATTACTGATCGATGATTTTATTGTTTACTTTTTATTGTATTTTTAGTACTATTTAATTTATTGGCTGCAGGTGATGTCACGTTGATATATGTGTATTATACACATTTTAATATTCTTAATTGTTTTTGAATATTAAGTTCGAAACACATCTTTATTTGCATTTTGTAGGAGGTGGACTTTGTAAACTCAAGTTTGGATAAAAAAGTTCATGCTTTGCAATTTAAAAATGTGTTTAATAATGGGGTTCTTTTGTATTGGTACCCATTAAGCAGTTTTTATTTATTTGATTACATTATATACATAAGGGGAAGGGATTCATTGTGGCAACGGCGATGTTTGCAAATATTTATATGATTCCTTTTTTATATTCCGCTCGTTGCTGTGCTCATTTGCATAGTGCGGATAGGCATGATGGGATGAGCCGTTACCATGGTAACGTTTGTTTAAATTCACAAGGGCTTCCCTGAGGTCTTTGCCTGTTATCGTGTAGATTCATACTACACGACAAGATGTGTTGTTACCTTGGTAACTTTCGTAAACATGGAGAGGCTGTCCGTCACGTCGTGCTCACCGTAAGCGCACTATAGGAACCCCGTATTGTCTATTCATATATCGGGTGTCACGTAGTTTCCGTGTCTGCTGATGAAGTCCCGCCCATAGGGACGTAACGTACGGACGGAGATCATGTGACGTCACCCGCGGTCATTGATCATTTTAAAGATCGTATGAAGCTTCGTTATTGTAAGTGTGTTTTTTATGTATATTCATCATTAAAACGTTTTTCTATGGAGAGCACTATGGCCTGTCTTTCTATCCACATGGTCTGAGGAATTGTGAATACTGCTATATACCGATTCAGTGTGGGTATTCCACGAACGTGTCAGTTCATTTCACTCTGAATGGGAGAAAGCTGTGTTTTCGTTTGTGAATCGGTCGGATATTGTCGGAGAGGAGTACAGCGATTGGATGAGTTGATATTTAAGTGCATACGACCCTCTGTAATTTAAAGGGTCCATACGATGAGGTGAGCAGCCAATTTTACCATTGGTGGTGGTCCCCCCCCTTGGCACTAAGTCACTTTATGCATGAACTGACTGTATACCACTGAAGATTCCTCACGTGGACTTTTTGACTCAAAAGCTATCTTTGGACTTTTTATTAATTTTAATATGTTAGTAATCATTTTATTTTAGTTAGAGCGCTGTACCATCTGTTTGATATACTACATCCCAAATGACATCAATGGGACTGCCTGCACAGAGATGAATGGAACACATGTGCATCCCTGTAAAGGTATGCTGTGTATGCCCTGTGTGAACAAGGCCTTACGCCCCTTTCACACAAGCACACTGAGCGGGTCTGCCTGTCCATTTTTCAGGTGGACCCAATCGGATCACTCATTGCTCTCTATGGAGAGACTGATATAAATGGACATGTGTCCATTTACACCCGCCTGCATCCAATCCAGTCCGCTAAGAACAGATGGGTGGGGATTCCATTCCCCATCCATCTAGCAGATCGGATCGGATGGCATCCGATGGAAATGGACAGATGGTCCATTTCCATCAGATCGCCCCGGAGAGAATAGCAGGCTGTGTCTGTGTCCGTGTGTGTTCTGCATTGCTGGAGCAGACATAGACCTGTCATTCACCTGCTCAGCGGGGATCCGCAGACAGAGCAGGTGGATCTGCTTGACAGAGTCCGCTCCATGTGAAAGGGGTCTTACCAGGAGTGGCTGGCCCATCAGGGGCGCTGGGGCGCCACTCCCCCTGAGGGCGCCAGACTGAGTTTTTTTTTCAAGCTCTCATTGGCTTGAAATAGGTTGGGCTAGGGGCACAGAGCATTGCACCCCGAAACCACCCACTTGTGACAATAGCAAATTAATTTTCACTATCATCTTCCGGCTTCTCCTCCTGGCCAATCAGGGTGGATCGGTTTGGCTGGGAGAAGAAGCTGAGGAAGCCATGGAAGGGTGAGTGCGGTGGGGGGACCATCACCGTCGAGGGGTGAGTGTGGGCAGACATGGGGGTCTTACTATGTTTGTGTTTTTTTTGTTTTGTTTTTTTACTATTTTCTTTTTTTTTTTTACAATCATTTTTTTTAAAAAATTTTTTATCTTTGGTGAGAGAGAGGTCTAAACAGACCCCCATATCTCTTTTGTTGAGACAGAGAAAGGGACTAAAGATAGCCCCTTTTCTCTGCAGCACTTTACTTAAATGAATGAGGAATCTGTATAGAGATTTCTCATTCATTCAGATGACAGTCTGATACATTGAATTGAAACACTCGCGGTTACCATGTATCATCTGTCATTGGATATAGGAGCGATCGCTGCCTATATTCACTGTACTACAGGGGGGAGCTTTGTAAACACATGTTTACTAAGCCCCTCCAAGCCCCTACTTTACTCCCAACCACACCGTTCCCCCCTCCCCTGCTGCACTCCCCAGCCTGACAGATCATGAAGATCATTGCAGGAAGAAGCTGCAGGTGGTGGAAGAGGAAGGAGAGATGCCGATCAGAGCAGCCATGGATTGAGGTGTGGGGGCAGTTGGGGGGTGATCTGACCGGCAGGGGGACAAATCTGGAAGCCTCATGCAGAACCTGAAGCAGGCAGGAGTGGAAGAGGAGGGAATGCCGGCTAATGATGGTAGCTTTGGGGAGGTGGTTTGCAGGGGGGTTGGATTGGATGGGGGGAAGAAGGGGGTGAAGGGGATAGGAGAGTGAGGGGGATGGAAGGGAGCGGTGGGGGTGGAGAGGCAGGGGACAAGGAAGCGATGGTATGGGTGGGGGGGCAGTCACATTAGCTGCTGCAGCTTCCACTGGACCTCCCTTTTTCTTACCTGAGTCGGATGCGATCCAGCTATGTGCATGAGTGCCGCGGCTCCAGCCGATGTCGCTCTCCTCATTAAAAAAGCGGGACTCGGAAACAATCCCGTACAGATGCCCCAGGGAATCGGATTTTCGCGGCGGCACCCGATGAAGAGGCGGGGCCTGGAGACCCTGTGGAGCACCCCAGAAGAAGAGGATCGGGGCTTTTCTGTGCAAAACTAGTGCACAGAGCAGGTAAGTATACTCATGTTTGTTATTTAATTTTTTTTTTAAATGAACGATTACATCCCCTTTAAGGAAGAATGTCATAAAATTGTCAGTGACTACCTACCAACCAAACAGGACAGCAATGATAATTTTGCAACTTTTACATCCTTATTCAAATCAAGAGTCTCCTCTTTCATCAGAGTATCTCTTTACAATCCCATTACATTGGACTTCCCTCTACATAAGAGCCACCCCTTACATAGGAGTCTCGTCTCAGAATGTCCTCTTACATAAGATAAGACCCCCCCCCCCCCCCCCATGTAAAAGTCCCCACTTCAATCAGAGTCTCTCTTAGATCAGGAGTCAACTTTTACATCAAATTCCTCCCTTAGGCTCTGGGAGGTAGAGTCAGGGGGTGGAGAAGCAGTGGTGGAGAGTTCACTAAGCAGGGGTGGATTCAGACTACACTTAAAGTTAAAGTTAAGCAAATTATTCCAAATCAGTAAAAGAATGTGTCTAAAATGTCTCAAGTGCATGTATAGTTGTATACGTTTTGTTATACTATGCTATGAGTAGAAAATCATATGATGATATATATTTTTTTTAAGAAAATGATTTCTGTGTGTTAACCAGCAACGTTTTCCTTCAAATATTTAATACCAACTTTAAACCTTTAGAAATTGCATGTGTGAATATTTTAATAAACACTGCAGTTAACAATGTACTAGAATTATAAAACTGGTGACATGGCACTCACACCCCTGACAGACTGTCAAACTGACAACCTCTACTTGTGTCTGAAATTTGAGAAACAACAGATATAATTGTGTGCCAACTTTTATAACTGTGTAAATTCCCATCTGTTAAAAACTGAAGCTGTCACATAACAGAATTCAACAATATTTATAATGCAACAAATTTGGGAGCAGAGGAAAAAAAAAAGCATTGACATAGAAAAGGAAAGGCAATTCTCAATTCATGCAGAAAATCTATGTGAGATATTGCAGCATCTGAAGAAACAAAGATTCAAATGCTAAGTCTGCCAGCCCAAATAAGTCAATTTCTTTTAGCAGACTGCTCCATAATAAAATGGAAAAATAGCAGCGGAAGTCACATTCTTGTAGTGACACTGTCAAAATCAATTCAATTTCTTGCATGGCACAATCTTAAAGTGATTTTTCTGGCAACACTTTTAAGTCCTAACTTTTAATTAAGTTTGCCATTCTGTCTTATGGCATTACATTTCTCTTTAGAACCTTGCCAGTTGAGTTTTAAACTACTTTATACTTGTTTGTCATTCTATATTCTGCCTGGGTTTGATTCACCGAAGGTTGTACTTTATTCCACCAAGCCAAACTTTACGGTGGGGCTAGCGGTCAAAATACAACAGCCACAGTGGAAGATTGCCCATCTGTGCTGTAGAGCTTCAGTGGAGGAATTGGTTAGATATTTTTATGTTCAGCCAATGAACTATAATACCATCCCAGTCTTAGTCTGTAGGGTTCAATATTGAGTTGGCCCACCCTTTGGAGCTATAACAGCTTGAAATCTTCTTGGAAGACTGTCCACAAGGTTTAGGAGTGTGTCTATGGGAATGTTTGACCATTCTTCCAGAAGTGCATTTGTGAGGTCAGGCACTGATGTTAGACAAGAAGGCCTGGCTCTCAGATTCTGCTCTAATTCATCCCAAAGGTGTTCTATCTGGTTAAGGTCAGAACAGTCAAGTTCCTCCATCTCAAACTAACCCCATCCATGCCACTTTTAATCAGCATTCTAAACTTATCAAGACCACTAAGTTTAGATGTGACATTGAAGCACTGACTTAACCCTATACTTACTGTTTGTAGCAAGTTATTAAATCTTGACTGTGAGCTGATCACTCTGGGGGTGCACAAGGAAAAAAGGAGCATGTGGGAAAACTGGGGGGTCAGCAGCACTCAAGCTCAGGTACCCCCCAGGTGTAGGTGGTGAGGAAAGAAGGCCAACAAAAAACTGTGAATAGCAACAATGTAAACACACAATGTAAAAAGAGTGGGTAGCTCAAAACTAACTAACAACCAGTTACTCTAAGTAAGTGATGCTGCCAAGTATAGAAAGGAGGGAGCTACCTCTAGACTGCACACAGGTAGAGAAGGAGAAGGAGCTAGTTGTACAAACAATTTTGTAACAATTTTTTCCCACACTTACTGTTTTATTCTGCATGGTCCTCCTGGGGCCCTGTGGCATTGGTGGTCTCTATGCACACAAGCATACATATATACCTCATGTATGTGAGTATGCCTAATTCTCCCTTAGTATTAGCTATTGTCTCCCTTTGACCAGTCTTCAAGTGTGTTTATACAAATGCTTATATATATATATATATACCTATGGGCATATTGGCCCCTTTAGACCATTTGTATACCATATCATTCTGTAATGTGATATTTTCTGGTCAGCTTCGTCTCTTCATCTATGTATTTATTTATTTTATTTTTAATGTTAATTAAATTAGAATGTTTGTTAATGTTAATGTGTATTAGTTCAAAATATTCAGCTATGATAACCCTTTTTTGTTTTTTTGTTTTTTGGCTTTTATAAACCTGATGATCACAATTGGAAGTTTAGGGAGGTACATATATAATGCATGGGTACATTACTCTTCCTCTTAGATTCAAATACACTTCTTAAAATAAACAGCTGGATAAATTAAAGTGGTTGTAAAATCAAAGTTTTTTTTTATCTTAATGCATCCTACTTTAGCAACAGCCACCTTACACACCTTAGCAACAGCCACCCTTTCTGGTAATTTGGGGACAACTTTCCATTCTCTTTCAACACAATCAAGAATCAAGTTTTTCCCATTCCAAACAGTAGTAGTTCAGCATAGTCAGTGCACTCTAGGGTCCAGTGCCATGGATAAACATTACAGTTGTGGTACAATGTACCCTTACTCATTCCCATGGGGGAGGGGCGGGGATCTGGAGGCAGGGATCTGGAGACAACCCTGCCCGCAGACCCCCACAACCACCACCTAGGGTTGTCGTGAAGAGGCCCTTGCCCCCATCAACATGAGGACAAAGGGCTTTGGGGTGGGGGGAAAAAGCTTTCCCTGCCCTAAAGCACCCCTCCATGTTGAAGGCATTTGTCCTGGTATGGTTTAGGAGAAGGGACACTCACTCATCCCCCCCTTTCTTGGCCAGCCAGGTTTCACGCTCAGATAAGAGTTTGCTATGGATTTTGGGGGGCCTGGTATGCATGGGGGGAGGGCATACCATTTTTTACCGGCAATAAATTTCAGCCATGATATTAAATTTAAATGTATTTTATTATTCTTTACAAATGTCAGTTTTGCTGCAGCAGGTTCTATACATGGTACAGATGTACCACTTTACAGGCAGACTAAGGGGACCCCCCCTGGCAGTATATTTAAAGGAGTTTCTCATTTTTATTGTTTTACTGTTTCATCATTAAAATCACTGCTCCTTTAAAAACAATCTTTTTTAAAAGTTTTTTTTTGCATTGATACATTACTCTGTCCATACCCTTTTATGACCAATAACTTGCATTCTAAATGGGGAATTTTTCATGTTCGGGTCCCGTAGATTTTACTAGAATTTGCGGCTTTTTCCCTGTTCAGGAGGGAGTTCTGGTGCAAACCAAGCCGAGGAGTGTTTTGCCCATCACTACAGGATTCCTTTCAATCTGTAGCAGAAGTTTCAAGTGCAATAAATCTACACTTCTAACATTGATAAGCCAATGCTTCTTATTGCGCAGAGGTAGATTTCTGACTAATGACAATTCTGAGGTTTGACTTCAGCCCTTCTATGCTGGAAAGTCACAGTTTATTTTCCCTAATGGGGTCCCCTCCTACTCCAGGTCTCATAGCAGTCATATCAGCTGCTATGGCTATAATTATGTCACTGCATCTATTCATGGATAATGATGTTTTCTGCCTGTAAATACTGCATAAAGTTTAATCATTGAAGAGATGTACTGAGACTCTAAAAAAATGCTTTGTCCACAAACATAGTTCTAAATAGTTGGAATGAACACAATCACAACCAAGGAAGCAACATATTTTAGCACTTTTCTATAGCTATAATAGCTGTTGTTAGCCTGGCAATTCAAGGACATTCTGCTATATATTTGCCATGACAACGTTTTTTTTTTTGTTAACAATTGCTTATGACTTTGTTCTGTTCTTTTATTTTTCATTCTGCTGATAATACATTCCACAAATAGACAGCATGGCAAAGCCCTTTGTGATCATTTTGTTTTCATTCATTTTAATTTATTGTTATCTACAGCATATAAGGGTTTAAAAAATTAGAATTCGTGTGTTAGCTTGTTATATATCTGCGTCAGGGATCGATGAATATATATTGCAGCATTGCAGTCAAATGCAGTTAATCACAACTTCTGGATGTTAAAGTGAATTTGACAGCCATTTACATTTTTTAGAAGTTCTGCCTAAGAGATGACAGCACAAGCATCTCTGCTATTATCTTTATTAGCCAGAAAATCTTCCTCTGTATTCTTTTCTGAAACAGTTTTCTCCTTGGTACTAAGGGGGCTGACTGCTTTGACTGCTTTGACTTCAGAACTAAGGCACACCATTTACTTGTCCAAATAAGAGTGCTTCAATAGCCAAGGGGACAGTGGAAATAGATGTTGTTCTGTTATTTCTCATTATGCATATAACCTTTTATCCAGCAATAGGGTCCTCCAAGCAGCAAACAGTACCCAATTAAAATAGGCTTAAGGTGACTGTAAAGACTCGTTTTTTTTTTCTCCTATAAAAATAATAAATATGTTAAACTTACCTGCTCTATTGCAGTGGATTAGCACAGAGCAGCCTGGAACCTCCTCTTCTGTAATCCTGGCCCCTCGCTCCTGTTCAGTGCCCCCATGGCAAGCAGCTGTGTCACAGATCGCTGTGTCCATTCAGGCATGGAGCCCTGACCTTGCCTTGCCCTTATCTTCCCTAATTGGCTAGATGACTTTGATTGACAGCAGCCTGAGCCAATAGCACCACTACTTAGTTACATAGTAAGGTTGAATAAAGACACCAGTCCATCCAGTTCAACCTGAGTGAGTGTCTACAATTGTCCCTATCCCTGTACATTGTACACTCACATCGGTCCTTACAACCAAGAGAGCCCACAATCCAAGGTCCCCATTCATATACTAGGGCCAATTTTGGACAGAGGCCAATTACCCTACCTGAGCCCATGTCTTTGGAGGGTGGGAGGAAACCAGAGTACCCAGAGGAAACCCATGCAGGCTATGGGAGAACATGCAAACTCCAAGTCATGCATTAACCTGTGCAGTGCCATGCCACATGCTTCATGTTTGACAACAAATAGAAATCTCTGACACATTAATGTCTTTATTTTATCTACTATAGAAAGTGCATACAGAGCAACAAATGACACCGTGGGGGAGATTTTCTAAAAGTGGTGCACTCTGAATCTAGTGCATTTGTGCATAGTAACCAATCAGCTTCTAGGTTGTATTGCCAAAGCTTAATTGAACAAGCTGAAGTTAGAAGCTGATTGGTTACTATGCACAGCTGCACAGATTCTGTGTGAACCAATGTTAGTATGTGTGTGTAAGTATGTGTATTGTTCATTTAGTCCCCCCCCCCCCCCATGAGACTAAATGAACAATACACATGGTAGGAAGATCAAAAACACAGGGTGCGGGTGGGAAAGTTTACAATGCAATTAAAGACAAGTTCACTTTAAGTGAAAAATTAAAAAATGTCATCAGTCTATTATTCTCCTTAGCCACTTAATCTAAACCAACCCGGAAGACCCCTGCCAGCTGGTTACATATTTCAAGAGGACAACCACTGTCCTGTCCAGTGTTTACCTCTTCTGAGCTTTACTACTACTAGTCTCTAGTCTAAGGCAGCCCATATATGGTGCAAATTTTTGGTTGCAGGAAAGAAATTTTCACAATTCCTCCCACAAACACAGACAGTGCTGGTAGGGGAATCCCCCCTGCCAAGCAATTGTCAGCTCCTGGCAGAGAGGGTGGGGGAAGCAGCCCCTGCCGTTAGAAGACAATGATTATCGCTAGCGACTATAGCAGCTGCTAGTGATGATCGCAAGAGAATCCAGCAGACTGGTTGTACCCAAGTTGATCAAAGGATCAACTTGGTACATTCAAACTGCCCATTATCGGTTCAAATCTTGGCCGGTTCCTGCTGAATCGGCCAGGATTCGAACCATTTATGGCCAATGTTCTATCAGATTGCCGCTACCTGTCAGATTGTGTAACAGAAGCGATGTTCCTATAATATTTACTGCGCACTGACAGGTAGTGGTAATGTGATAGAACACCCATGCAGACATCTTACTTCACCCAGCTACAGTATCTCACAAAAGTGAGTACACCCCTCACATTTTCATGTGACAACACTGAAGAAATGACACTTTGATACAAAGCTTGTATAACAGTGTAAATTTGCTGCCCCTCAAAATAACTCAACACACAGCCATTAATGTCTAAACTGCTGGCAACAAAAGTGAGTATACCTCTAAGTGAAAATGTCCAAATTGGGCTAAAAGTTTTAATATTATGTGTGGCCGCCATTATTTTCCAGCACTGCAGTGTGGGGTATACCAACACGGCCTCTGCCACCTTCCTACTGCTGACGTCCAGCTTCTTTCAAAATGTAACATTAAAACAGCATTACAGATGTCAATATACTATATTTATTTATATACACTCACTATAAATGCAAGATGTACAGTATTTAGATTTTTATGCCACGTACACACGTAGCGGACTATCTGACGGACTTAGTCTGGCGGACTTCCCGCCAGACTGTCCGTCCAACTTTCCGAATGGGCTACTTGCCCACACACGGCACTTTTTCAGCGGACTAATACGGCGTACTAAGTACGCCATACTATCCGCCCTACTTTTGAAATGAACGGACTCGCCCACACACGCAGAGGAAAGTCCGCTCATTTCGAGCACGTCTCCAGGTAGGCAGGGCCCGTGAGGGAGACGTCGCTGGCCCCGCCACCTGGTATGGACTTAAAGGGGAACCCCAACGCCGAAAAAAAATCGGCGTGGGGGTCCCCCCAGGTCCACATCAGACCCTTGTCCGAGCACGCTACCCGGCCGGCCGGGAAAGGGGGGGACGAGCGAGCGCCCCCCCTCCTGAGCCGTACCAGGCCGCGTGCCCTCAACATGGGGGGTGCCTTGGGGAAGGGGGGGCCGTCCAAAGCACCTTGTTCCCATGTTGATGAGGACAAGGGCCTCATCCCGACAACCCTGGCCGTTGGTTGTCGGGGTCTGTGGGCGGGGGGCTTATCAGAATCCGGGAGCCCCCTTTAATAAGGGGGCCACCGTATCCCAGCCCCCCACCCTATGTGAATGAGTATGGGGTACAATGTACCCCTACCCATTCACCTGTGAAAAAAGTACAAAAAAAAACACAACACAGGGTAAAAAGAGTTTATTGCACAGCTCCGGGGGTCTTCCGTCTTCGGGGGTCTTCTCACCGGACTCCTCCGCTATCTTCTTCTAGCTCTTTTGCTAGCGGAGGAGCCCGGCCTTCTTCCTCACCGCCGCCCTTCTTCCGACTTCGGGGGTCTTGTCCCCCTCTTCGGTTCTTCTGCCGGGCCACCGTGCCTTCTTATAGCTCTTTTACAGGTGGTGGCCCGATCTTCTGTCGCCGCTGTCGTCGTCTGCGCTGTTGCTGCCGCCGCCTTCTGTTCTTCTCTTCTGGCCCGGCAGAAGAACCGGAGAGGGGGACAAGACCCTCGAAGTCGGAAGAAGGACGGCGGCGAGGAAGAAAGCCGGGCTCCTCCGCTAGCAAAAGAGCTAGAAGAAGATAGCGGAGGAGTCCGGTGAGAAGACCCCCCGAAGACGGAAAACCCTGTGCAATAAACTATTTTTACCCTGTGTTGTGTTTTTTTTTGTACTTTTTTCACAGGTGAATGGGTAGGGGTACATTGTACCCTATACTCATTCACATTCACATTATTAAAGGGGGCTCCCGGATTCCGATAAGCCCCTCGCCCGCAGACCCCGAAACCAACGGCCAGGGTTGTCGGGAAGAGGCCCTTGTCCTCATCAACATGGGGACAAGGTGCTTTGGGGGGCGGGGGTGGCGTGGCCCCCCTTCCCCAAGGCACCCCCCATGTTGAGGGCACGCGGCCTGGTACGGCTCAGGAGGGGGGGCGCTCGCTTGTCCCCCCCTTTCCCGGCCGGCCGGGTAGCGTGCTCGGACAAGGGTCTGATGTGGACCTGGGGGGACCCCCACGCCGATTTTTTTTCGGCGTTGGGGTTCCCCTTTAAGTCCATAACAGGTGGCGGGGCCAGCGACGTCTCCTTTGCGGGCCCTGCCTACCTGGAGACCCGCTCGAAATGAGCGGACTTTTCTCCGGGCGGGAAAAGTCTGTTCATTTCAAAAGTACTGCGGACTGGCATACCAACGGCCGGATTGTCTGCCGAAATGTAAGATTGGAGTGCAAAACTACTTTCTAAGTCCACCGTACTTTCGGGTCAAAAAAGTCTGCCGGAGGCTACACACGGGGGGATTGTCCAGCGGACTTGAGTTTGCCGGACTTTTACACCCGATTGTTTGATCGTTTGATCGTGTGTATGCGGCATTAGATGTCATGGCTGCTTTAGTTTTCTCTTTTAGACTTTTTTCCTTTTTGTTTTACATAGTGACTCTGCATGTAAGTTGTTTTTCAACAGACACAGCTTTCCTACAGGTGCAACAGCTACAAAGTTGAAACAAGCTGACAGGCGTTCTTCCAATGATCAGTTTTTGATTATTTAGGTAAAACCTTTATACCAAAAAAAATAAAAAAGCTGTTGCTGTAACTGTTTATAAATTGTTATTTAAAGTTTGGTATCAATTTGTTAGTGTATTTAAATCTGCTGGTACGTCTAACATTACCCTCCTCCAAGATTAACAATGCTGCTGCCCAAAAGTGTCTCTGTTGCTCCTTTATCCAGAGTGTAAGCACATGAATACACACACATACACATACAGGAGGTGTATTACTGCCCATATCACAGAGGGGAGAAAGCCTTAAAAAAAGAAAACAAATGCAGCAACCACATCTGCAATATAGTGAAACAGTGTACTCTTAATAAAATAACTTTATACTCTATTCTATTGTTGAGTAAAGCAAACTCACTCTTGTGTTCCCTAGATATGTTGTTGAAAAGTTACTATTTACTAGTAATGCTGAGCCAGCCATGTGCTATTTTTCGGGCATTTTGGTCACTGTATGACAGTGTTATATTTCTTTCTATATATATTTCATTTTATCCCAGCTGCCAAGTTCAAGTAATAAATTGGACTGTTTAAACCATGAACAGAATACATTCTACCCATACTTTTAAAAATAAAAAACCTTATAAAACACTATATTTAAAAGCCCGTTCAAATACACAGTTTTAATGTATGTAATCTATTATTTTCAAATGCAGATGGTTTTCTTTTTTTGGAATAAGTTCTGCTTTGAGAGGGGTATAGCACCTGGCATTAATGCTAAGCAAGCAAGTAAGTTTTTTTTTCTCCAAAACTACACATTTACTTTTTTTATTGTGCTTGGCAAAGTGCATTAAAATTTACTTTTAGACCCATTAAAGTTCCAACTTTAGATTGGAACCTAGCAGAAAAATGGCTACATTTGTACCTTTGATGACTGCCTGACCATGCAAATATAATCAGGTAGTGTTTAAGGTCTTAGGTACCTATAGACTTACTGTGCTAAAAGTCTATCTAATAAAAATACTCCAACAGCTAGTGCCAGCGTGCCTGTTAAATCAATATTAAAGTCTCTTTAACCACTTGACCACTGGGCACTTAAACTCCCCTTCTGCCCAGACCAATTTTCAGCTTTCAGTGCTCTCACACTTTGAATGACAATTACTCAGTCATGCAACACTGCACCTATATGAATTTTTTGTCCTTTTTTCCCACAAATAGAGCTTTCTTTTGGTGGTATTTGATCACCTCTGTTTATTTTTTATTTTTTGCGCTATAAATGAAAAAAGACCGAACATTTTTCTTTGTTTCTGTGATAAAATTATGCAAATTATTAATTTTTCTTCATAAATTTTGGCCACAATTTATACTGCTACATATCTTTGGTAAAATAACCCAAATCGGTGTATATTATTTGGTCTTTGTGAAAGTTAGAGAGTCTACAAGCTGTGGTGCGAATCATACAAAATTGATCACATCTGATGTATTGGTGGCCTATCTCGCTTCTTGTGACCCGAACAAGTCAGGAAAGTAAAAATACCCCCCAAAATGACCCCTTTTTTGAAAGTAGACATTCCAAGGTATTTAGTAAGAGGAATGGTGAGCTTTTTGATGTTATAATTTTTTCCCACAATTCTTTGCAAAATTAAGATTTTTTATTTTATTTTATTTTTTTCCACAAAATTGTCATTGTAATAGGTTATTTCTCTCACATGGCATGCGTATACCACAAATGACACCCCCAAAAATAAATTCTTCTACTCCTCCTGAGTATTACCACATATGTGGGACTTTTCCACAGCCTGGCCACTTAGAGAGGCCCAACATGCAGGGAAAACCGTCACGTGTTCTAGGAGCATAAATTACAAATCTAACTTGTTGACTACCTATTAGCCCTTGTACACACGGTCGGACATTTCAACAACCAAATCCGTCAGATTTTGTCTGATGGATTATGTCCGAAACTGTTGCATACATACTGTCAGACAAAGTTGTCGGAAAATCCGATCTTTCAGAACGTGATAATGTAATTTCCTTACAATGGGACTACGTTCAGGCTAGTAGCCAATAGCTTTGATGTAGGAATTTGATCTGAGCATGCGTGGCACTTTGTCTGATTGGAATTCTCTACACATGATCGGAGTATGTCCGATCGGACTAGTTTGTCGGAAAATATTTTCAGCAAGTTGGAAAATTTGGTCCGACGGAAAAGTCTGATGCATACCACACACAGTCAGATTATCCGACAAAATGGTCCGATAGGACACATTCCGACGGATTCTCCGACCATGTGTACAAGGGCTTACACTTTTGAAGGCCCTGGAGCACCAGGACAATGACACTTGACACCGACGTGGCACTGATGACACGTGACACTGATACGTGGCACTTATGTGGCACTGATGACAGATGCCACTAATATGTGGCACTGATGACACGTGACACTGATGATAGATGGTACTATTATGTGGCCCTGATGACAGATGGCACTTATACGTGGCACTGATGACACGTGGCACTAATACATGGCACTGATGACAGATGGCACTAATACGTGGCACTGATGACACGGGATATTGATGACAGATGGCACTGATACCTGGCATTGATGGCACATGACACTGACATGTGGCACTGATGACAAGTGACACTGATATGGCACTGATGACAGATGGCACTATGTGGCACTGATGACACGTGGCACTGATGTGGCACTGATGTGGCACTGATGACAGATGGCACTGCTGTGGCACTGATGACAGGTGGCACTGATGACAGATGGCAATTATACGTGGCAGTGGGGACAGATGGCACTGATGACAGGTGGCACTGGGGACAGATGGCACTGATGACAGGTGGCACTGGGGACAGATGGCACTGATGACAGGTGGCACTGGGGACAGATGGCACTGATGACAGGTGGCAGTGGGGGCAGATGGCACTGACAGGTGGCAGTGGGGGCAGATGGCACTGACAGGTGGCAGTGGGGACAGATGGCACTGACAGGTGGCAGTGGGGGCAGATGGCAGTGGGGGCAGGTTTTTTTTATTAATTTTTTTGTCACTAACAGCTGCATCTCTGCAGCGGTTCATCTCTCCCTCCTCACACACTGAGAGCCGGTGATGAGAGATGATCTCATATGTTTACATATGAGATCATCTCCCATTGGACACGCCGATTGTGCTGTAAACGGCTGCTGTGATTGGCCGTTTACAGCGATCTGTGACTGGCTGTGTCCAGGGGACACGGCCAGCATAGAACTTACCCAATGCGCACCAACAGCGGCGCGCAGAGGGGAAGTAAATAGGAGGACGTCCAGGGACGGCCTCCCGGCAGATAGCGTCCGCGCTGTAGCCATCTTTTGGCTATAGTGCAGGTGCGAAGTGGTTAAAAAAAACTGTTTATACTTACCTGCTCTGTGCAGTAGTTGTGTAGAGAGCAGCCCAGATCCTCCTCTTGTTGGGTCTACCGCTGGAGCTCCAGGCTCCTCCCTCCAGGCGGGTACCCCCACAGCAAGCAGCCTTCTCTGGGAGCACCCAAACAGGTGCAGTCCGGACCCCCGACTCTGGGTGCCCCCTCCATCTCCTGATTGGCCGCAGCGAGAGCCAATGGCTACTCCTGTTGCCAAAAGCCAATTAGGAGTGCAAGTCCCCGGAGAGGCAAGGCTCTCGTGGACATCGCTGGATTGAGAGGGGGCTCAGGTAAGTATTAAGGGGGCGCTGGGGGGGCTGCCTCACACAGAAGTTTTTTCCTTCATGCCCAGAAGGTAAAAAATCTTGTGCCTTTTCCATCACTTTAAGTAAGATTGTCATTGTTTATGCTTTTCACTTCACTGCATTACTTTTCTTCTTTGAGGGAATGAAACACAATGATGAGGAACACCTGGTGAAATGAGATAACATAAAAAAAAATACACTGTTTTTTTTTTCATGTTTTTCGCCAATTTCCTCATGAAAAAAAATACCAGATCATTTCCAGCTTGAGGGACGTTTCCATGCCCTCACGACTTCTATGACTACCGCCTAATGGAACACCAGCATCATCCAGCTAAGCTGTTGTTGCTCCACCAGCTGTAGTACTGCTTCCTCCAGAGCCCAGAGTTCCCACTCCTGAGCACTTTTCAGGGGACCGGCGGAGGTACAGGGCTTTCAGGAATGTCTGCAAACTTTATTTTGCCCTGCAACCCAGGACCTTTGCTATAAAGACTGTCCGAGCAGGGTTCATCAACTCCCTCCTAGAATGAAAGGATGAGGTGTTGAACTGAGTTACCATGTTTTTTGAAGCCATGGCTACTTTATATGATGACCCACAGAAAACTGCCACCGCAGAGTCTGCCCTTCACTCCCTGATGCAGGGAAGATGGCCAGTAGAGGATTACATCGGAGAGTTCCATAGATGGTACGGGATGGAATGATGCAGCTTCAAAGTATCAATTCCATTTAGGCCTATCCAAACCAAGGATGAGCTGGCCAGGTCTAAAGCTCCTTATCCAAGTTTCCATCCAGCTGGATAGGCGCTTGCAGGTACGACACTCTGTGTGTTCTCAGACCTTTCAGCCAACCTGGGTACTAACCAAGGTCCCGGCTCCAACAGTTCCTGCTGCTACTCCTCCGAATAACTCCTATATAAAACCAATGAACATTTGGTCTACTCCTACTACTATGTTTTAGGTTTCAGCTCAAAGTGTAAAACTTTTAAGGACTCAGTCCATTTGCTGATTTTATTTAAGGACTTTCTGTCCATGTTCATTCAAAAGAAAAACGTTCCTAACACCAGAGTTTGCCACATAGGGGTTTCCAACATCATAAAAAATAACACAAACTTTTGTAGCCTCCTGACTATTCTGGCCTTCTGTCTGTTTCCATGCCAACCCAAGGTCACATATGTAGACCTGGTTAATACTAGACATGTGCACACTGAAATATTTTGTTTGGGAATTTCTTTTTCGTTAGTTACTCCCAAAATTAATTTTTATTTATTTAGTTTTTCGTTAAAAATTGCATTCGTCCGAAAATCCAAATTAATTAAGGTCGAATCTGTCATTGAAGGCTTATGGTGTCTGTCGAATGCTCAAAGAAGATTTAACAGAGCAGCTAAACTGTATGACTCCGTATAGTTTAGCTGCTCCGTCGAATCTTCTTAGAACTTTCCAGACACCATAAGACAAAGATTCAACGTTTGTATGTTTTTCGCTGCTTTGTCGAATCTTTGTGGTTCATGTTGAATGTATATAGTTCAAACAGAAAATGGACTGGTGATAGTGATCACTGATCAGCCAAGTAACAAGATAGGGTATATAGAATCTACATAGAATCTCAATCTATAATATAGAATCTATAATAATAAATCCCCCCCCCCCCCACAACACGGGCAGCCTCTGAGGCTATCACAACACTAGCAACACTAGTATCACGATCAGGTTCACATCACTAACACAATAGCAGCAGATTATTATGAAAAAGTTAAGTTAAGCTGTAGCTTGCTTCACTATTGTTCTGCTGCTGTGCGTATGCTTAATTGCTAAATAATTTAGGTTGTCTGACAAACGGACCAGCTAAGATTGACTGTTTTCTAAAATGATTCAGTGTGTGTGTGTCTCTCTCTGCTAGCAATTGCTAGTGAAAGTAAGTTGGCTGTACGTGTGTACTTAGTTCTAGCTATTTTACTGCTCCTCCTCTTTGGTTACAATCAGCCAAAACCATTCATCATCATCATTATTTTTATTTTACATGTCAAATCTTTTCTCTCTATGTCAAATCTTTTCTCTCTATGTCAAATCTTTTCTGTCTATGTAGAATAATCTTGGACTAATAGAGTTAAGATTAGGCACATTTGACCACAGGTTCGATAGACACAGATTGTTATTGTCAGCATCATGTCGAATCTCCTATCTATATCGAACTGTTGTCACAACGTAAATGATAATAAAGCATTTGTTTATGTCAGATCTTTCGTTTTTCGGATTCTGCACTTTCGTTATCATTTGTTAAAACGATAACAAAAATACCTGAAATTCGGGAAGAAAATGCATTTGGACGAAAACTAATGCACATGTCTAGTTAATACACAGACCCACATACATCTTCAGTCTGAGTATGCACACTTGCTGCTCCCCCACAGCACAATATTCTCCTGAAGAGGGTAGAGCCCTGAGTCTCAGTTTGCTCATGCACAAAAGAACCTGTGCAATCAGTTAGGACTGACTTTTATCTAAAAGGTGGGTTTGGGAATTTGGGTTTTCTTCATACTCAAACTCTACAAAGTTTTTGGGTTCTAGGACCAAAACAAGAACAAAATCGGAGAAAAAAAAAACACCTGCTTTCCCTACTAAAACAGATAAAAATGCTGGAACCCTTCACCCTGCATAGATGACACACATATATTACTCACAATGCCTTCAAAGAATTTGAAAGGGAGATGATTTTCCCTCATAAGTTTGCAATACTGTGCGGCACATTGAAGTAGCCCACACAAAGAAAAAAAACTGTTTTATCCTTGGTATAGTGCAAAACACTACAGCAGTACTACACTTGGACTGACACAAGGACAATAAAAATACTTACTCTATCAGAAAAATAAACTGAGTGGATCCTCACGAGGAAAATAAATTAGACAATATATAGACACCGTCAAAGAAATGTGTCATGGCATCTTTTCATCCAAATGTACTTTTCTTGGCATTATCAATGCATGTTTAAACAGGCAAGCCAGGGGTTAGAATAAACCCTGCTTAAATAAATCATTGTTTTTGAATGAAGAAATCTTTTACTGCTATTTGCTGCTTTCCAAATATAAATAGCCGATGTAAAATATTGGTAGCAAGAAGTAAAGCAGGCTTGTCGCAGAGATATGAAATATTTGTTTGGTTATTTATAAAAATTGGTTCACTGAAAAAAAAAAAAATCTACCAAACGATGCTTGACATATGTGATATTTTTTACCGATTTATTAAAATAAGTCTACTATGAGAAAAATAGGTGGACTGAGTAACTGTCCTGAAACAAGTATGCAGGCTTGGAATTGTTAGTTCACCTTGGGGGTCTGAAGACCCCCAAAACCGAGGAGAGGAAAGTTAGGTTGCATACAGTATCAACCTCATTTCTCAAAAAGAACAAAGTCTGCAATAAATAATTTAGAACAAGTCTGTTGTTTTTGTACAGCAGGGATAAAACATTTTTAAAAGCCGGGTCCTCTAAGCTACACCCTTAGACCACAGCTATACACACAAGTAGATTAATGCAATGCATTTCCGCAGTCTATAATGAATCCAAAAAAAGTAATTTTAGGGGTGCCCCACAATGTGGTGTACCACTTCAAGGGCAGGTTTGGGGTATCCCCAAGCATGCTATTTAAAGAAATTGGCCATTATTATGTTGTTATCATGTGTTTTGCAACCTGTAGGTTTTAACTTTTATCATCAATTCATTATCAAGCATTGTGAAAATTAAATATGGATTAAATGCATAAAATTAAATACTCAATTTATTTATTTAAAAATAATTGAATAGTTGCAATAAAAAAGCATGGATTGTATAATGTAAAAAAAACCTCTGGAGGAACAATAAAACATGTATGAAATAAAAAAATAAAATAATTGATAATAGTTGAATATTTTCAACTTCTTCAGTAAAATACAATGATATTACTATCAATAACCAAATTAAATTGCATGCCCTTCTCCAGAGAAACTTAAATTTGGAGTACATAAAAGTGACCTTCAAAGATCCAAAGTCCCTGACTTATTTTCTACAGTCAATCAAAATGATCCTACATGGTATCACAACATCGTTTGAACTCTTTCATTTCATCTTCAAAGGCCAGTTTGAGATTTTAATAAGAGAATATGTTATGGTGATGTAAAATTTCAAATTGTATGAGATTTTTCTTATATGGTGCTGTATCCAAAAGTCCTGATTTTTTTTATTTATTTTTTATTGTCTTTTCCCTAGTCTGACAAACATTACCTTTAGAAACCATTACCTTTTTTTATATGTTCAGGATGACACTTGTCAAAAACCTACTTGTTTTGCGTACTTTTTCCTTTGCTTAGCTGTCCATAAAAATTCTGACGCTCTTATGTCTCAGAAGGAACACAGGCTTTCTGCATGCTTAAATTTGTAAGTTAAAAACATTGCAAGATATAAATGTATGTATGAGAAGCTTCTATCTCCCATTAATTTATGGCGACGTCCTTGTTTTACACACTAAATCAAAAACATCACAAGTCTAAGCTTTTAAAATATGCTAGGTAGGGTTTTCTTGCTGTAAGCTGGCTGTAAAAAAACATTCTACACAAACTTGTCACATGTTTAATACTTTTACCATAGTATCTACAAATAATAACAAAATAATATACATGCACTTTGCATAATAAAAAAAAAAAAGCTAATTGTACTTTGTAGCCTATAGCCTGATATACAGTAGTAAGCTCCAACAGAAAAGTACCGTATTTATCGGAGTATAACATGCGCCGGTGTATAACATGCACCCCATGTTTAGGAGGGAATTTAAAAGAAAAAACTTTTAGGAGGGAAGTTTAAGGAAAAAAACTTACATTTAATCAATACAGCCTTGTCAGTGTCATTTGCAGCCTTGCATTGCAGCCTCGTCAGTCATTTGCAGCCTCGTCAGTCGTTTGCAGCCTTGCATTTGCAGCCTTGTCAGTCGTATGCAGCCTTGCATTTGCAGCCTTGTCAGTCATTTGCCGTTTAAAAATGGCGCAGGTAGTTCTCGGCGGCTTTCAGGTATTTTCGGCCGCGCTTGGCCGGTCGTTTTTGGCTATTTTCGACCACACTCGGTCGTTCTCGGCTATTTTCGGCCACACTCTGCCGTTCTCGGAAAGCTGAAAGCCGCCGAGAACAGCCGAGTGCGGCAGAAGATAGCCGAGTATGGCCGAAGATAGCCGAGAACGACCGAGTGCAGCCGAAAATACACGGAAGCCGCAGATAGTGGCAGAAAGACCTAGCAACAGCGGGGGATCGGCATATAACACGCACCCCGATTTCCCCCTGATTTTAGGGGGGGAAAAGTGCGTGTTAAACGCCGATAAATACGGTATATATTATAAATAGTTTATGAAAGTAGAAAGAATACAAATATTTGCTTGGGGTCACAGAAGAAAATTGATCACTGGCATCATACAATACACATAGTGGGCTTGATTTATGAAAAACAGATAGGCTGTTCACTTTGTAATGAAAGCTGCTTTGCAAATGAATTTGTCTGAGAGCTTAAAAAGTGTGGTTAAATTTAACTCTACAAGGAACACCAAATCACGTGCAAGGCAAAAACAGCGTTTTTGCTTCTACAATGCCTTGAAAAAGTAATCACACCCCTTTAAATTTTCCATATTTCCTCATGTTACAACCAAAAATGTAAATGTATTTTATTGGGATTTTATGTGATAGACCAACACAAAGTGGCACATTATTGTGAATTGGAAGGAAAATGATAAATGGTGTTCAGTTTTTTTTACAAATAAATATGCGAAAAGTCAATGCTTTTCAGAATCACCCTTCGCTGCAATTACAGCTGTAAGTCTGTTTGGGGATGTCTCTACCAGCTTTGCACATCTAGAGAGTGACATTTTTTCTCATTCTTCTTTGCAAAATAGCTCAGGCTCTGTCAGATTGGGTGATGAGCATATGCCACCGATTCTCAATTGGATTTAGGTCTGACTATGAATAAGAATATGCTTTGATCTAAACCATTCCATTGTAGCTCTGGTTGTATGTTTAGGGTCATTATCTTCCTGGATGGTGAACCTCTGCCTCAGTCTCAAGTCTTTTGCAGGTTTTCTTCTAAGATTGCCCTGTATTTGGCTCCATCCATCTTCCCATCAACTCTGACCAGCTTCCCTGTTCCTGGTGAAGAAAAGCATCCGCACAACATGATGCTGCCACCACCATGTCTGACAGTGGGTATGGTGTGTTTAGGATGATGTGCAGTGTTAGTTTTCTGCCACACTTAGCGTTTTGCTTTTAGGCCAAAAAGTTCAATATTGGTCTCATTTGACCAGAGCACCTTCTTCCACATGGCTCCTCGCAAATGCAAACAGGACTTCTTATGGCTTTCTCTCAACAATGGCTTTCTTCTTGCCACTCTTCCATAAAGGCCAGATTTATGGAGTGCACAACGAATTGTTGTCCTGTGGACAGATTCTCCTACCTGAGCTGTGGATCTCTGCAGCTCCACAGGAGTTACTATGGGCCTCTTGGCTGCTTCTCTGGTTAATGCTCTCCTTGCCCGGCCTGTCAGTTTAGGTGGAAAGCCATGTCTTGGTAGGTTTGCAGTTGGGCCATACTCTTTCCATGTTCAGATGATGGATTGAACAGTGCTATGTGAGATGTTCAAAACTTGGGATATTTTTTTAGAACCTATCCCTGCTTTAAACTTCTCCACAACTTTATCCCTGACCTTTCTGGTGTATTCCTTGGCCTTCATGGTGCAGTTTGTTCACTAAGGTCCTCCAACAAACCTCTGAGGGCTTCACAGAACAGCTGTATCTGTACTGAGATTAAATTACACACAGGTGGACTCCATTTACTAATTAGGCGACTTCTGAAGGCAATTGGTTCAATTAGATTTTAGTTAGAGGTATCAGAGTAAAGGGGTCTGAATACAAATGCATGCCACACTTTTCAGATATTTATTTGTAAAAAACTTTGAGGTAATTGTAGCCATATTAGTGCAATTGTGACAGAGAAAATGTAATACTGTCCGTGATACTTTTTTTATTTGCACTAACATATCATTTTTCATGGACGAACTTTCGGGTGTGTCCCCTTCTTCAAGGTCCAAGCAAAACTGATGGTACTGCTTGGACCTTGAAGAAGGGGACACACCCCGAAAGCTCGTCCATGAAAAATGATATGTTAGTGCAAATTAAAAAGTATCACGGACAGTAAAAAACTTTGAAAATAATTTATAATTTTCCTTCCACAAAACAATGGTGTGCCACTTTGTGTTGGTCTATCACATAAAATCCCAATAAAATAAATTTACATTTTTGGTTGTAACATGAAAAAATGTGGAAAATTTCAAGGGGTATAAATAGTTCTTCAAGGCACTGTACATGCTTGGATGATGGATGCCAGCAGATCTTCACTTCATTCTCTAAGCTCTGGGGCAAATTACCTTAAACAAAGTGCACTTTCCCTTGCAAAATAAACAGTCTATTTGCCTTTAGTAAATCAACCCCAAATAATCTACAAATGTAGCATATATTTTATGCAGGGGCACCAAACAGCAAATTTATGAAGATGGCACCTAAAGATGGCTACCTAAAAGGATGTGAACATGTATGCACAGGGGGCACAGACCAGTGAGTAAAGCACAGGCTCTTTCATAATTAAAATGGTTCTAAAGGCAGACTTTTTTTTACCTTAATGCATAGGGAGATTTCTGCAGCATATTTGGCAAGTACAGAATCCCAGTATATATAAAATAATATGCAGAGTGGTTTGAGGGAAGCTTCAGAATGGCAAAGATGTTTTTATTACAAATTATGTGAGCAGACTGCAGTTCCTCTTTAATGACCAGGCCATTTTTTGCGATACGGCACTGTGTTACTCTAGCTGACAATTGCACAGCCATGTGATACTGTACTCAGCGGTGCACAGCCACACAATTGTTTTTATTTTTTGTGTTATAAACAAAAAGGACTGACAATTTAGAAAAAAAAAAAAACAATGTTTTTTATTCTCTGCTATAAAACACACCCAATAAAAAAAATAAAAATCAAATTTCTTAATCAATTTAGGCCAATTTATATTCCGCCACAATTTTTTGGTAAAAATCCCAAAAAGCATTTATTGATTAGTTTGCGCAAAAGTTATAGCATCTACAAAATAGTAGATAGCTTTAAGGCATTTTTTTTACTACTCTGTTTCCCCGAAAATAAGACCTATCGTGATTGTTGGGGATGGCTGCAATATAAGCCCTACCCCCCAAATAAGCCCTAGTTAAAGTCCTTGTAGGTCTTATTTTCATGGTAGGGCTTATTTTCGGGGAAACATGGTAGGGCTTATTTGGGGGGTAGGGCTTATATTGCAGCCATCACCGACAATCACGCTAGGTCTTATTTTCAGGGAAACAGAGTAATAATGGCGGTGATCAGCGATTTTTAGCGGGACTGCGACATTGCAGCGGACAGATTGGACACCTAACTGACATTTTTATACTTTTTTGGGCACCAGTGACAATATTACAGTGATCAGTGCTAAAAACATGCACTGACATTGTACTAATGGCACCGGCAGGGAAAGGGTTAAAATGAGGGGAGATTAAGGGGTTTACTGTGTTCCCTCAGTGTGTTTCTAACTGCGTGGGAATGGGCTGCCTGGGACATAGCAGAAAAACAGGATCTCTGTGTGATCCCCTGTCAGAAAGAAGATCTGCCTTGTTTACTATGGCAGATCCCCGTTCTGTCCATGCAGGGAATGATCGCAGGCGGCCGGCGGACATCAGGTCCACTGGACCTAGTGATTGGCTCCCTCGCTGGCTAATCAGCGTGTGTGCGTGCCCACAGATCGCCAAGCTGACATACAGCTACGGTGATTCACACAGCCGAGCCATCTGCCGTGGTATAACTGTAGCAGGTGGTCAGCAAGCGGCTAAATTACAACCTTTAGCATCACTTTAAGTACTGCACTTTACTGCTAATGAGCGATGGCCCCAGTGTGAAAGGAGCATTGGTGCTTTGGCATCAGGCAAATATTTGCACTCTGGCATTATAGTACTGGCACTGTTATTCAAGCTTACTATATGAGGGGTGTGCTGTATATGATGCAGCACAATTGTTGTTTATTATGCAATTGGCAGATCATTTTCTATTATTTTTATTATTGGTAATGCATTTGAAGATGTATTATTATTAATAGTAAAACATGGTAAAGTATGTGGTCAAGTCAAGGATTATCTAATATTCAACATATGGCACCAACATCCCTTGAGTACAGATACTATTATTAATAGTAGTGCCATAAAGGCCTTTTCTTCTAGAATTACTCTTTAACAGGGGTCTACAAACTAAGGCCCTCCTGTTGTTCAGGAACTACAATTCCCATCATGCCTAGTCATGTCTGTGAATGTCAGAGTTTTACAATACCTCATGGGATGTGTAGTTTTGCAAAGGCTGGAAGGCCATAGTTTGAGGATCCCTGCTCTTTAACATAGGAATCTGGTTAAAATAGGCAACTCTTTGGCATTAGTTGCCTTTGATACATTTACAAAAAAAAAAAAAAAAAAAACATTTCTTAAACAGCTTTAAGAAGCAGCTTTTATATTTAAACTGTTCCCTCAAAACAACTCTGTCACTGTATAAACAGATTAAAAGAAGCTCAGCCTGTAGCGAAAACAATTAATACTTACCTGTCCCACAGCCCGCTTTGTTGCAGAGCTAAGCAGTGGTTCCATCTGCCAACCTCTATGTCACAATTTTCTCTCGTAATGGCAAAGGAGCAGTAGATAAAATCACCGCTTCCAGAGGGGAACTACGCATCAAACACTCTCGGAAGTAGTGGATGTTGAAGATTCTTTAACAAGTTTGACTGTAACAGAGCGAAGATCAATGGTGTGTGCAGCAAGGCCGTTTTTTTATTTTATCTATTTCTTTTAATTTTACTGGTCCTTTTTTTAATTTCTTTTTTATCTAACAACAGAGTCTCTTTAACAAAGTTCTAGCATGGCAGTTTTAGACAAATATTAACCATATCTCTATGAAAACACTTAGGGGGCTATTCATTACCCACTTAATGACAGCCCACCATAGATAGATATACTGTGGCAGGGCGGCCGCTCTGTGCCAGATCATGTATCCAGTACGTGATCTGACACTTCAGGGTCTGGGGCACACAGAGGGAGCCAAGCGGCAGGTACTGTGGACTCGTTGTCCGCCAGCACCTGCCGATTACATAGGACACAGACAGAATGACATTCTGCCTGTAAACAAGGCAGATAGTCGTTCTGTCAGAAGGGAAGGCATTGATCCTGTGTTTTTGCAAAGCAAGAAACATGGATCTTTGTCTTCCCCAAGTCAAAGCACCTCCCCACAGTAAGTAAGCACAAGCTAGGCACACAGGTAACCCTTTGATCGCTCCTGATGTTAACCCCTTCCCAGCCAGTGCCATTAGTACAGTGACAGTGCATATATTTTAGCACTGATCACTGTATTAGTGTCACAGGTCCCCAAAAAATGTCAAAATGGTCAGTTAGATGTCTGATTTGTGCACCGCAAAATCGCAGTCCTATTATAAGTTGCTGATCGCCACCATTACAAGTAAAAAATAAAAAATAAAATAGATAAATATCCCATAGATTGTAGACGCTATAACTTTTGTGTAAACCAATCAATATGTGCTTAATGGGGATTATTCACATATAATTTTTTTCCATAAATACCGTATATCAAAAGTGAGTACACCCCTCACATTTTCGTAAATATTTTATTATATCTTTTCATGTGACAACACTGAAGAAATGACACTTTGCTACAATGTAAAGTAGTGAGTGTACAGCTTGTATAACAGTGTAAATTTGCTGTCCCCTCAAAATAACTCAACACACAGCCAGGGCCAGATTAAGAGCATCATGGGCCTGGGGCTGAGAATTTTGGGGGGCCTTTTTATGGAAATAAATAAAATGAAGATACAAACAATTTTTTGTTAAAACAAATTAAATATTTTAATTACCATTAAAGTGCCAAAACAGAAATATTGAAAAAATATTAAACACACGAAAAAAGGGAGGGTCAAAAAGGCATGGAAAGCCAAGACACCAGCTGAAATCTATCAGTAATTGGAAAGCAATCCTGCCCCTTGTCAGTACAAATTAATATCAGCTGGTTCAGTTAAAACTGGTGGCCTATAAAAAGGTGTCCCATTATCAAGGTGTCACACAAGAAACATCTCATGATGTTTAAAAGCAAAGAGCTCTCTCAGGACCTTTGCAACTTTATTGTTGCAAAACAAACCGATGGCATTGGTTACAGAAGGATTTCTAAACTTCTGTATGTTCCAGTGACCACTGTTGGGGCCATAGTCCGGAAGTGGAAAGAACATAATTTCACCATAAACAGGCCATGACCATGTGCTCCTCGCAAGATTTTTGACAGACGAGTAAAAAGAATTATCAGAAGATTTGTCCAAGAGCCAAGGACCACTTGTGGAGAGCTTCAGAGAGACCTGGAATTAGCAGGTACAATTGTTTTGAAGAAAACAATAAGTAATGTACTCCTCGCCATGGCCTGTATGCACGCTCCATTGCTGAAGAAAAAACATGTTGAAGCTCAGTTAACATTTGCTCTACAACATTTAGACAAGCCTGTGAAATACGGGGAGAATATAGTCTGATCAGAGGAGACCAAAATGGAACTCTTTGGATGCCATAATACACATCATGTTTGGAGGTCACTTCACCCTAAAAACACCCCCATACCAACAGTGAAGTTTGGGGGTGGGAACATCATGGCGTTGGTGGGGCTTTTTTTCAGCATAAGGTACTGGCAAACTTCATATCATTGAAGGAAGGATAAATGGAAAAAATGTACAAAGACATTCTTGATAAAAATCTGCTGCCATCTACCAGGATGATGAAAATGAAACAAGGGTGGACATTTCAGCAAGACAATGATCCCAACCACAAAGCCAAGGAAACACTCAATTGGTTTCAAAGAAAGAAAATAAATCTATCAGAATGGCCCAGCCAATCACCTGACTTGAATCCAATAGAAAATGTATGGAAAGAACTAAAGATCTGAGTTCATAAAAGAGGTCCACAGAACCTTCAAGGTTTGAAGACAAGATTTGAAGATCTGAGCAACACATGCGACTAGTTTCTCCACACAGGAGCCTGCGTCTTGAAGCTTTCATTACCAACAAATGATTTTGTACCAAGTATTAAACACATTTCAGTTAGCGGATTTAATACTTTTCCCCCCATGTCCTTCCATTTTATTACATAGAACTTCATTTCTGAACCGATTTGTTTTGGTTTCTTTGTATTTATGGATTGCATGGGTTGTTACTGAAAAATACTTTATTTTACCCTGCACAGTTCATATGGTTGCCATAAACACATCACCTAGAATCAATGATGGACCGCCGGCATCAGTGCCAGTCTACACAATAACCCACCGCATTAGTACCAGTTTCTGCAATTATATCCACCCAGCATCAGTGCCAGTTTAGGAAATAATAACCCCCATCCTAACTAACAATTTCCATAATAATAACCAAAAACATCAGTGCCAATTTACAGAACAACCAAAAGCATTCATATCAGTAGCAGCAATAATAACCCCCAGTGTGACATCAGTGGCAGTTTACACAGTAACAACCCACATCATTGGTGTCAGTAGCAGCAATAATAACCCCCAGCATCATAGATTAACATTCCCTCATATCCAATTATTTCCACTATTTATTTCCACAATGTATTTTTTTTAAATAGTGACAGTGAGTTGAGGGAGAAGATTCTCCTCTTGCTGTCACTAGATCCAGTGGATAAGGGAGATGCTGCAGTGGGAAGTGGGAACATGTTACCTGTTCCCAAAGGTGAACTTATCCTTTAACCACTTTCCTATGGGCACTTTCACCCCCCTTCCTGCCCAAGCCAATTTTCAGCTTTCAGCGCTGTCACACTTTGAATGACAATTGCGTGGTCATGCTACACTGTACCCATATGACATTTTTGACATTTTTATTGTAAATTAAGAGCACTAAGTGTAATTTCTGCCCGCTGCTTTATTCCTCTGCTGTCAACATGAATCACTTCTGACAAGTTTTCCTGACACCAAGAAAAAAATGGTGACAGAAGTGATTCATGTTGACTTACTGTACATATGTACACACTAGAGGGATATGCTGTGTTCATATTTCATATCTGAGATTTACAATCACTTTAAGACCCCTTTCACACACCACACCGCCCATAGCGTGGGCGGTAAAACGCCACTATTTTTAGCAGCGTTTTACCGCCGGATTTGCGGCGCATTTCGGCCACTAGCGGGGCGTTTTTACCCCACACTAGCGGCCGAGAAAGGGTTAAAACCGCCGGCAATACCCTGAATTAGCGGCGTTTTGCCAGCGATATTACAGAGCTGCCCCATTGATTTCAATGGGGAGCAGCGGTGGAGGAGCGGTAAACACACCGCTCCTTCACCGCTCCAAAGAAGCTGCTGGCAGGACTTTTCCCTGACGTCCTGCCAGCGCACCACTGTAGTGTGAAAGCCCTCGGACTTTCACACTACAGACAATGGTGCAGCTTCTTTAGGGCGGATTACAGGAGCTATTTATAACGCTATAGCGCCTGCAAAAGGCACTGGTGTGAAAGGGGTCTAAGGCCCCGTTAATACCTGAGCTATTTGAAGCTCCACCAAAAGTGTTTTAACGCTCAACACTAGTATTTCCATTATACTGAAGGGTGCCCATTCACATCTGAGTGTAGTACCACTTGAAGGCAGCAGCTCACAAAAGTAGATGAGCTTCTTCTAGATCAGAGTCGACTGTTTTTGCCCCAGTAGACTTCAATGGGAGGGTCTGAAAGGCATGTGTTTTTATCTGGTAGCTTTCAATTGCTTAAAAAGCACTGATGGTCAATGATAGGTGGCACTGATGAGCTGCACTAATGGGCTCTGATAGGCGGCACTGACAGACAGCACTTATGGGCACTGATAAGGTGGCACTGGTGAGGTAGCACTATTATGCAGCACTGATGGGTACTTATAGGCAGCACTGATGGGTGGCACTGGCACTGATAGGTGGCACTGATGATCTGCAGTGATAGGCAGCACTAATTGTCAATGATAGGTGGCATTGATGAACTGCACTAATGGGCACTGATGGGCAGCACTCATGGGCACTAATTAAATGCACTAATGGGCAGCACTGATAGGGCACTGACAGGCAGCACTGATGGTCAATGATAGGTGGCACTGATGAACTGTACTAATGGGCACTGATGAAATGTACTAATGGGCGCTGATAGGGCTCTGATAGGCAGCACTGATGGTCAATGATAGGTGGCACTGATGAGCTGCACTAGTGGGCTCTGATAGGCGGCACCGACAGACAGCACTTATGGGCACTGGTGAGGTAGTACTATTATGCGGCACTGATGGGCACTTATAGGCAGCACTGATGGGTGGCACTGACACTAATAGGTGGCACTGAGGATCTGCAGTGATAGGCAGCACTGATGGACAATGATATGTGGCATTGATGAACTGCACTAATGGGCACTGATGGGCAGCACTGATAGGGCTCTGATAGGCGGCACTGACAGGCAGCACTGATGGTCAATGATAGGTGGCACTAATGAGCTGCACTAATGGGCACTGATGGGCTCTGATAGGTGGCACTGACAGGCAGGACTTATGGGCACTGACAAGGTGGCACTGATAGGCGGCGCTGATGAGCTGCACTGTTAGGCAGCACTGATAGGTGGCACTGACACTGATGATGAGCTGCACTAATGGGCAATGATAGGTGGCACTGATGAGCTATACTGATAAGTGGCACTAGCATTGATTGTATGGCACTGGTGAGCTGCATTGATAGGTGGCACTGATGAGCTGCACTGATAGGTGGCACTGGCATTGATTGGATGGTACTGATGAGCTGCACTGATAGGTGGCACTGATAGAGGGCACTTGTTCTGATAGACAGCACTGGCACTGATAGAGGGCACTGGTTCTGATAGGTGGCACTGACGAGATGCACTAAATGGGCACTGATGGGCTGCCTTCACAGTCACTGATATGATGAGTTGCGCTTATATAGCCACCCCCCCCCCCCAATTTTTTTTAAGTTAACCACTTCACTTCAGCCAGTACAATGTCACAAATAGAACCTATCTGCCTGAGTCTGCCATTGACTTCCCCAGTGGGCCAGCCCAGCGCCCATGGCTTACTTGTTGTGCTGTGCAGAAGCCTCCTACTCTTTGCTCGCAGTACCGTCCGCACACAGCACTCTCCAGTCCTTTCCCAGTCAAGCCTCTCAGGACGCGGGGAAGGCCTCCGGATGACGTCACGCCGGCCGGGACGTCAAGCTCCGCCTACAGGATGTGAGCAGCAGAGCACGCTCAGCCTCGGCGGCGCACTGGTATCGGTCGAACTGTATGCAACGTCAGCTGTCTCTTTAATATATCGCCGCAATTACAATTGAGCTGACTGATTATCATAGATAGATGTGGGCCTATAAATAATCCAGCTGCCTGCCGATGTCAACATATATAGCGGCCGGCGGCCGACGACCAGGCCGTGATGATTGACTAATTGTATGTGTTTGGGCCTATAATATGATGGGGGCCTGGAGCTGCAGCTCCAAAAGCCCCTATGTTAATCAGGCCCTGCACACAGCCATTAATCGCGCATCGCTAAAAACATAAATCATACAAATAAGAATAAATATGAATCATAAAGTGAAAAAAATATACAAGTAAGTATGTAGAAAAACTCATAAGCTCATAAACAATTTATTTTTCGAAGAAAAGTCCATATATTTGTGATTCAGATATTAATGTTCAGTCACTCAAGTGAAAAAAATCATTGCTGTGAAAACCTTCTGCCACCAAATACAGTGTAAGGAGGCTTACTGAAACAGTGGGATCCCATTTAGCATATACCAAAAAGGGATGTTTACATTCCTTATAATAGGAATAAAAGTGAAATAAAAGTGATCAAAAAAATGTAGAAGAAAGTGCTCAGAAGCAAATGCACACATAAGTCCTGCCCACATATATAAACGCTAATTAAACCACATATGTGAGGTATCTCCGCGTGCGTTAGATTGCGAGTAACAATTCTATCTCAACACTGAAATAGGGAATCTTGACTGGAATCATCGCCAAAATGCCAACAACCACCATAGCCAATGGAATGGTATATAAACATATAGAACCTTTCAGAGTGCGGAGTCCTCTCATCAATACTCCCTTAGGACATGAATCCAAGACAGGAGACTCGATATAGTGTACAACTTTACATAGCATTTATTTAAAAAAAAAGTTAATCACTCAAATTTCAGTAAAACATCAAAGGCAGGCATAGAAAGTCAAATTGTAGTGGCATAGACAGGACATTAGACCCGGCATGTTTCGTCTCAGTCAAACATCATCTGGAGTGTCCTGATATCTCTGCCATCCTAAATTTATACAGTCATTTAACCCCTGAAAACAGATGACCACTCTGTCTGACACAGCCTCTAATCATCCTAACAGTTCCAGGGTCGTCAGCAAAATGGTGCAAAAGCGTGCGCATCAAGTCTCAATCTGAAAGTGAGGTGTGCATGACAAGCCTCAAAATGAAGCGAGGCAAGAGACCAGAAATGATGACAAGCCTCTTTTAGAAACAAAGGCATAGACTATCCCATGTCACCTCAAAAGCGGCCCATTGTACATCACTCTAGCCCCCATGTTGAGAGACAAGATAATGCAACTGTCAGCGTCAAACGAAAAGGTCAAGCCTCATCTTGAAAAATCAAGATGAAAACCAAGCAAGATGATGCCTAAATCACAAGACAAGCCTCCACATAGAAACAAGGATAAATGAAATTTTATACAAATACAATGTTAATGGACTAAGAGAAGGTTTTATACAATTCCATACCGGGCCTATCCTGGCACTCCTCTCCTACATGTAAAAATCATAATTTTGCTATAAAATTACTCAGAACCCCCAAACATTATATCTGTTTTTTTAGCAGACACCCTAGGGAGTAAAATGATGGTTGTTGCTATTTTTTATCTCGCGCAGTATTTGCACAACAACTTTTCAAAAGCTTTTTTTTTTTAAACTGTTTCATTAATTAAAAAAATAAGAAATCAGTAAAGTTAGCCCAATTTTTTTGTATAATGTGAAAGATGATGTTACCCTGAGGAAATAGATACCCAACCTGTTACACTTTAAAATTGCGCACACTCATGCAATGACGCCAAACTTTGGTACTTAAAAAATCTCTATAAGTGACGCTTACTTTTTTTTCACAGATTACCAGTTTAGAGTTGCAGAGAAGGTCTAGTGCTAGAATTATTGCTCGCAATCTAACGCACGTGGAGATGCCTCACATATATGGTTTGAACAGTATTTACATATGTAGGCGGGACTTACATGTGCATTCACTTCTGAGCACTTTCTTTTCCATTTTTTTATCACTTTTATTCCTATTACAAGGAATGTAAACATCCCTTGTAATAAGAATGGTTAATGACGGGTCTTCTTTATGGAGAGATGCGGGGTCAATAAGATCCTACATCTCTCCTCCAGGCTGGAAAGCATGAGATCGAAAAAAAAAATCCACACTCTCATGCTTACCAGCCATGATAATGGCTTTGTTTACAACCGTCAGAGCGTTGCGCCCGGGCCTCCAATGGTCAAAGAGATGGCTGGTCACCGGAAATCTCTATGGTTGTAATCCAGCAGCGGCCGATTCTTTCTCTGGGTCCCCGAGGGCATGGGAGAGCCCAAAGAAACACTGGATTGCAGCGGGAGGGGGGATGTCCCCTCCCATCACCTGTAAGAAAGAGGCCTCCAATGGTCAAAGAGATGGCTGGTCACCGGAAATCTCTATGGTTGTAATCCAGCAGCGGCCGATTCTTTCTCTGGGTCCCCGAGGGCATGGGAGAGCCCAAAGAAACACTGGATTGCAGCGGGAGGGGGGATGTCCCCTCCCATCACCTGTAAGAAAGATCAAGCAGCAGAACTGCCGCTATGATGATTCTTATGCTGCACAGAATTTCCGCCTGAAAACTAGGATATTTGACTGATGCCTGCAGCTACAGGCATCATTTGGTACCAGCCTCATTAAAGTACTTAAACCATGACTCCAGATCGGAATCACCTTGTTGGGGGTTGACGTTCCACCTAAGGCTCCTTGGCACCATGTGTTTAGAAACATATTGTTCTAAAAATGCTATATCCCAAAATAACTGAAGTTCAGAAACCATAACATTCTTTAGTTTAGTGAAAAAAACCTACAATCTCTGTCACTATTAGTGATCACAAATACACCATCTGTGTTAAAAGTGCATGCAGCTCTGTAATCAAAAACATCCATAATGGGTGGCTTTGGAGAGCTGAAACCAGCAGCAGTTGAAAAAGTCAAAATCAACAAGTAATATATTAAGAAATGTAGTGTTCCGCACTTAGTGTTCAGTAATATAAAGCAGCCAGCACTACAAGAGGCAACTTTTGCAAAAAAAAGGGTATAAACAGTGCAGCGCTAAAAACATAAATCATACAAATATGAATTAATATGAATCATAAAGTGAAAAAATTCTACACGTGAATATATGGAAAAGCTCATAAACAATTCATGTTTCAAAGGAAAGTCTATTCGTGATTCAGATATTAATGTTCAATCACCCAAGTGAAATGAAATCATTGCTGTGAAAACCTTCTGCCACCAAATATAGTGTAAGGAGGTTTACCGGAACTCAACATAGACAAATAAAACAGATTTTAGGCAAACAATGGAATGTCATAAATAAGGGTTTTGTGGAGTAGCCCCCAAAGCATCTTGTCCCCATGTTGATGGGGACAAGGGTCTCATCCCCACAACCCTTGCCAACACTTTGGGACAAGTCCTTTATTAAAAAATAAAAATGTCCCACAATGTAGATTCATCTCACGCTGCTCAACGGACCAAAAGAGAAAAAAAGCAGCAACAGCTTTGCCTCCATGGGAGGATCTCGCTGAGTAATGCTTCTTCCCAGTGACAGCTGTTATATAGCTGAGGGCGGGGCCATCCGGTGACATAAACGGGAAATCCCACTCCCCCTCATATGCTACGTGATGCCAGAGGAAGGCGGGGTCATCCGTTTACATCATTGAGTGGCCCCAAAGTGTCCCATAGTGTTGGCAAGGGTTGTGGGGATGAGGCACTTGTCCCCATCAACATGGGGACAAGATGCTTTGGGGGGCTACTCCAAAGCACCCCCCCATGTTCAGGGCATGTGGCCTGGTAGGGTTCAGGAGGGGGGCACTCTCTTGTCCCTCCTCTTTTCCTGCGGCCTGCCAGGTTGCGTGCTCAGATAAGGGTCTCATATGGTCAACCAAAGAAGTTGAATGCATGTGCTCAGCATCATATCCAGATGTTATCTTTGGGAAATAGACATATGAGTGCTGCCAGCATTGCTGCAGAGGTTCAAGGGGTGGGGGGTCAGCCTGTCAGTGCTCAGACCATACGCCACACACTGCATCAAGTTGATCTGCATGGCTGCCGTCCCAGAAGGAAGCCTCTTCTAAAGATGATGCACATGAAAGCACGCAAACAGTTTGCTGAAGACAAGCAGACTATGGACATGGATTACTAGAACCATGTCCTCTGGTCTGTGGTCATTCACAGACTTCTTCACTGCATCTTCTTCACTGAATGATACAGTGCATAATAAAAGTATTTGATCTGCAGAACTAATAGAAAAAAAAACATGTCCTTAAAGTGGAAGTAAACTCCCCTATCGTTTTCAGCCAAGGAAGCTGCCATCTTTGCCTCTGTTTAATCTTCAACTGCTATGGTGCTGCACATGTGATTCGTTATGACACCAGCCATTGGATGGTTTGATAGTTTGGCTGAGAGCACAGCCAATGTGCAGTTAGCATTCCCAGCATGCCTTTTTTTTTTTAACTGTTTAAATCGATGTGTTTACTTCCATTTTAAGATGCTGGTATCCTGAAATTTAGCATCACACCCATCTTGAAATAGAAGTTAGGCCTTTGACTAAAAAAATATATGCTGTAGTATCAGACCATTTTTCTCTTTGTTTTCCTGCAACATCTACAATTATCTGTTGGGTTTGAAAGTAAAGTCCACCTAACGCAGCTTCATGTGATGGGGTGGCAATGATGCTGTGCTGCTGTTACTTGCACTACAGTGGATGAAAAAAACAACATTCATTTCAATACTGTTCACTTGGGACAGTTCTGAATTGAGCAAGAAAATACCTCTAATCTAGGTTGAAGCGGTAGTAAAGCTCTGGCTGAATTTTTTTTTCTGACCTGCAAGGTAATATCATAATGTGCTAGTATGCATGGCATACTAGCACATTATGTGAAACTTACCTGAAAACTAAGCCTTGCAGTGAAGGCTGAAGGTGGAGGCCACTTCCATTTTTACTCATCTTCCTTCCAGATCCACGGACTCCAGTTCTGTGACTGGCCAGAGCTGCAATGACAACACTCCCGTGCATGCACAGGAGAGCCGCCGTTTATGGCACAGGACTCTGAAGGATTGGTCATTCCTTCAGATCGCATGCGCCAATTATGTAATTGGCTGCATCTAGAGTAAATATCTCCTAAACACTTATTATAGGTGTGCCTATAGGTACAAGTCATAGATGGGAGTTTACTCCCACTTTAGGTCTATTTTCCAGTGTATCCCTTTTCTTTTTTAGATGTAGCCAAATGTAAACAATGTGGTGTAGCAGTTTTAGTTATTCTTACATATAAAATGTACTACTTGATTACCTCTATATGTCCCCTTATCCTACACTCCTGAGCACTGCAATCTTGTTTATAACATCAGTGACCCAGGCAAACTCACTTTTGACACTTAGGATGTTGTGCTATAATTTTACACATGAGTGGTCTTAAAATTAAGTGACAGGTCCTAGTTGGCTGAGTAAGCTAAAGAGCCTCTCTGGGGAAGAAGTGCACTCCTAAATACAACCTCTGCACTGCCAATTTAAATCTCATAGGAGAAAAAGAGAATGGTGATGTAATGGGTGGTGGGAGTGGGGAGTGAAAGAATCTGATTTAACACACCAGAAAATGTTGGTTTGGAAGGTCTGTAACTTTAGCTAGACTTAAAAGATTTCTGCAGCAGAGGGATCTACTGTAAGTTCACTTTTATGAGATTTTAGCAAAATCTGTAAAATTTGCGCACTTCAAAGTGCATCTTGCCCATCCAAGAAAACAACCGGTAACGTATACTTAAAAATAAGAACTGTTTTCCTTGTCTAAATTTATAAACACATAAGTCTCTATTGGCAAGGACAGTGTGCTTAAAAAAAGTTAGGGGTAACTACAAATAACACTACACTGCCCGTTTTTAGTCTATCCATTGTGTGGATCACCTCTGCATAGATTTAAATATATATTTACCAAGAGGGGGTTAAGCCATTGGTTTCCTTTATTCCATAAAAATATATACATTCTTTTGTACAATGAATCCAAGCTTCCTTAGAAAAGCAGCATCAATTGACATAATGACATTGTGACATATGAGTATGCCACTGTGTACTACTCGATACACTACACAGTACAATAGTAAGTGCATATTTAAGTGCTTTTTATAACATAATTGAACATTTATGTAGCATTCTGTAAAAAAAAAAAAAAAAAAAAAAAATATTTTATTATATGATGTCAAACTCTATATCCAGTGAACTGTATGATATATTTTTAAGCATTCACTGGGATCTAAATTATAGCCATTTGTTCTAAGCCAAGGATTATAATAATATAAACCTTGAACCTCTAATTATGGCTCTACAATTCTTGCCTCTAAGTTCAATTTCCTCTTATGTTTTCAAATAAAAGATGAAATTTGCATGCTTGAGAATTCATTGTCATCACAGAAAAGATCATGCACAAGCAAACTCTAACAGCAATGTTACACGGTATAACGTGGCACATGGGCACCTAGAAAAATACTGCTACTGTACTTAAAGGGCTATTTATCCTACTATTATATTCAAAAAGCTACAGATAATATTTACAAATATGTACAGTTAACCAAATCTATAGAAATTTAGATATTTAACATTGGTTTAACACACACTGTTGTGTAACACTGTGTTGCTGGTCAACACTTGTAAAACACATAGAACATTATTAAAGCTCTAATTAAAACATCAATCTCCACTGCTCCATCCCAGGCTGAGTAGCTGCCCTGTTGCTTGGTGAACACAGGGTATCATTTGCTCAGCATGGGCACCATTTAGGGAACACCTTACATTTTCTCAATGGATGCAAAATGTTCTCTGATTGGATAAAGTGGGGTGGTGATGTCATAAGGACATCTGATCTCCACGGGACCCACAAGCTGGCAGTAATCACTGTAGTAGCTGTGCCTACTTCAGTGATTTCCAGTTTCCAGGGGGATTTTCCAAGGATGATACCTGGATACTTACAATGGTGGACCAAAGTATGAAAAATATGGATATCAAAACTTAATATTTTAAAGCATTACAAAGCTACATATAATATTCACAAATGTGCATATAACGTTACCCGTTATTTGACATTATTTTAACACTGTTGTGCAACTGTGTGGTCAACGCTTGTAAAACGCATAGAACACATGTGGCAAACACAAGGCCCACATGCTGAATCTGGCCCACCAGGCTATTTCATGTGAGTCTCACATCCAGGGCTTTTTTTCAGCCAGATCGTGGCTACAGCTCTTGCCACTTCCCATTGTCACTCGTAAACACAGAAGCTTTCTGTTTTTACAAGGACAGCTTTCCTCTCTGTGGCTCTCATGAATTCCTGCCTGCCTTGCACTCACGGTGGGGATAAAGGAGAGGCAGGTGCAATGTGAGATTGAACATCACGTGGTAGGCTGCACTGTGATCTCCATCTGGGTCCAGCTGCACAGATGCCACCTAATGATCTCCCTGCAAGTTACAGTAGATAGAGTAGTGGAGCCTCCCACAGGGCCAAGAGAAGAGGGGGTGAGGGCTGTAGAGGGAGATGTGTGCAGAGGTGGGGAATGGAAAGAGTGGTGCAGAGGTCAGATTCGAGGAGAGGTGGAGTGAGATGTGGACAGACTGTGAAAGAGAGCTGAACCCTCCACGCACTGTGCACCCCATAAACCCTGTACTCTATGTAATGCACTTCTTAACCCTGCACTCTGTATGTAGTGTACCCCTGAACTCTGCACTCTCTGCCTAGGGCACCCCTGAACTCTGCACTCTGTATTTAGCACACTCCTGAACGCTGCACTTTGCACATAGCACATCCCTGAACTCTGCATGGAATGTACTCGTTGTACTTATTGCCTGCTGTCCCAATTTGACCTCACCCACCATTCAATGCAGTTCAGTGGGGGGGGTGGCATGGTTGAGTTGCTGTTCTTATTTTCTGAGAAAAAAAAACCCTGGATAAATGTATATAGTCATACAACAGGCCCTTTGAGGGCAGCCCGATGTTGAAGCAGCCTGCGATGAAATTGGGTTTGACACCCCTGACATGAAACATTATTGAATCCACTGTTAAATGCAGTTTAAAAATGTACATTTATTTTTGTTCAGTTTTTGGGTGGATAAGAACAGGGTTATAACTTCTGCCAGGGAAGGTCTCCAACAGGAGCAAAGACAGAAAAATACTTTTTACTGGAGTAGGAGAAAACTAGAAGCTCAACCAGTTTTGTATTGTTGTACTTGAGGGCTAATCTCCCCAGACAGCAGTAAAAACCCGACAAGGGTTCTACTACTTTTTCACTCTATCCACAGCTCAATAAAATGTCTGTATTTGACATATAGTTCAAAGGGTCTAGGAAAATGAATTTGATCTATCTGAGAAATATGACAAATATTATGGGATTTTAAAGGTCTGTGAATTTGCCTCATTTAGTGAATTTCAGTTCAGATAAAACAATTAGTAACTCATGAGAAACTATTCTTTAACCACTTATGGACCGCCCGCCGCAGTTTTACGGTGGCTATTTGAAGGAGGATATAATTGTTATGGCAGCAGCTAGCTGCCATAACCCCGGTATCCCCTTCTTCAGTGGGTGGTCCGCTGCAAGATAAAAGTGGTCCCTGTGGCAGATTCGCTGCAAGATCACTTTTATCGGTGGCGTGAGAGGGGCCCCCCTCCCGCCGATATCCGATGCCCTCCGCTACTTACCAGAGCTGTCGGCAGCAGCGAAAGCAATCGCGTCCTCTTGTTGGCTCAGTATGGAGACGAGTGAGGGGAAGATGGCCCCCACCCATCTCCATACAATTGCTGGGTGGAAGCGATGTCAAAACAGCTCTTAAAGGGCCAATTTTTTTTAAATGATTTTTTTAAATTACAATTTTTTTTTACTGCATTTTAGTCTAAATATGAGATCTGAGGACTTTTTGACCCCAGATCTCATATTTAAAAAGGACCTGCCATTGTTTTTTTCTATTACAAGGGATGTTTACATTCCTTGTAATAGGAATAAAAGTGATTTTTTTTTAAACAGTGTATCAATAAAAAATAAAAGTTAAAATAAATAATAATAATAAAAAAAATTGAAATGCGCCCCATCCCGCTGAGTTCGCGCGCAGAGGCGAACGCATACGTGAGTAGCGCCCGCATATGAAAGCAGTGCTAAAACTACTCATGTGAGGTATTGCTGTGATCGGTAGAGCAAGAGCAATAATTCTAGCCCTAGACCTCCTCTATAATGGAAAATATGCAACCTGTAGAATTTAAACTTCACCTATGGAGATTTTAAAGGGTAAACGTTTGTCGCCATTCCACGAGCGGGCGCAATTTTGAAGCATGACATGTTTGGTATCAATTTACTCGGTGTAACCTTATCTTTCACAATATAAAAAAATTGGGCTAATTTTACTGCTGTCTTATTTTTTTATTAAAAAAAGTGAATTTTTTCCAAAAAAATTTGCTTGTAAGACCGCTGCGCAAATACGGTGTGAAAAAAGTATTGCAATGACTGCCATTTTATTCTCTAGGGTGTTAGAAAAAAAACAATATATAATGTTTTGGGGTTCTAAGTTATTTTCTAGCAAAAAAAACAGTTTTAAACATGTAAGCACCAAAATCTCAAAATGAGGCTGGTCCTTAAGTGGTTAAAAAATTGTGTTACATTTCTTCTACATTCATTTTTTTTGGTCAAATTAAAATTGTGAACTATGATACTTTAGCCATCTAGGATCTGCATTTGAGGTCCCTAATTTGTAGCAGGGCACTTACAATGATGTATTACTTATGCAAGTTTAGCCAACACATCTTGTTTAATAATTTGGCTGACCTGCTTATGCCTCATCCTGTCTGTCACAGCACTGCTCTAAAAATGTAGTCTACATTACAGGAATAATTATTTATTTTTAACTGGATTACATTGAATAGTGCATGTACAGTATATATTATTGAATATCCTTTTTTGAACTTCACTACGCAATTAGGAAGAAATAAACCAATTTTACATGTATCTGTGCAATAACAGTTGCATGACTATAACATCAACCTTAGGGCATGATTAATATAGATCCAATAATCTTGGTTTAGGCAGTGCTGAATCTTTTCTGACACATGTGAAATTGTGTTCCATTACCCAGCTCCTACTGCTGTTTTGCCTACCATATATTAGATCTTGCAATTGCTCCCCCCCCCCCCTTTGCCCTCGGCACTGTGATCTGCACATGCATTATCCTTCCTTCACAAACTTTATCTACTTCATTTCTTGCCTTAAAGCCAATAATCCTTCATGCCTTCATTATATTGCCTGGTGCTTCCCAACGCTTCATTACTATTGCATTATAGGGCTGCCAAAAACATAGACATGTGACTTTAATCAAACTGTAAGCTAAACTGAACGCCTTTCCAAAGCATGAAAACTTTTGGCTGATGTTTTTGAAATCATGCAGTATATAAGTAACATGACATAAATGCTATTTAAAAGCCACAGAATGTGAAACGTTAATACAGTTAGTGAGCTGTAATTACATTATTTAAAAGCAATGGAAACTAAAGAAATATTAAAGCAAGCTCGGTCTTTGCCAAGTCAGGTGCCAAGGGAAATATCCAATACTTTCAGGCTTGAAGGTGCATGAGACAGGACTTGAACAATCAATGCTGTCTCATGGAGTGTCTATAGCCCTGTATAAGCTATGATATTGGCAAACTGTAGCTTATTCAGGTTTTACCTATCAGTCCTGACTGCTGATTTTCTAATTACACATATTTTTTATGTACGCCTGCAATATATATATAGGTATAGTCAAGAGATGCCCACCATCTGATCTGGCTGATTAGGGTGAGATTTGGGAAACAGTCAAACTTCTAAGAGAACTTTATGCCCTTTGAAGGTAGACCAGGCAAATAAGATTTAAATTGAAGAATACCTCAACCAAACTGACAGTTGATAATGCCCACTAAGGAGTAAATGACCATTAAAACAACTCCTCCCTGGCCTCTGGAGTATGTTTAAGTTTGTTCAGATAGTGCTCTCAAGTGGGAGTGATTCTACAGTTGCCTGATCACTTCCACAGACTGCTGTGGATAAATCCTTATGTACATTCAGGTGTTTTGGATGTGGTTCTTCCCACTGATCCTTAAGTCATTACAGGACATGATAGTGACATAGGGGCTTCAGCAGAAACTACCAAAGAATGAGAGACAACTTAGAAACTAGATGCAAAGAAAAAAGGAACAAACACTCAGTAGATGTGAGATAGCTAGAAATCATGAACATCTGAGGTCAGCATAATGACCATGAACACCTGAGGTCAGCATAATGGCTAGCTAGTTGATGGGTGCGTTATAAGCATTTGATGTCAGGACAGGGAACAAAATAGAAGGATGGCACTCGTAAAGTAAGTGAGTGCAAATGATGGTATTGTGTTGGATTTATAGATCAAGCAAGGCTTTTCCTTTTTTAATGAGAGACTCTGCTTGTTATTTTGTCTAAAGCATCAACTTTTGTTCTACGTTTTCTATTCTAACTCTTATCAGGCTTGTGACTAGCTGTATCTGTAGGACATATATAGACACTAGCCACATTAAAAATGGGTGTTCACTTTTTATATACATTTCCAAAAGTTGCAATTATTGGTTTTCTTTGTGAATGGAATATGTTCACTTTATTGGTCATACTATATTTTATGGAACACTGTTACATCTTTTCTAGGATATATGTTTTTATATCTATGCTAATCTGCTAGCACTATAAATGTTTCACAGTATTAAAATCCTAGCCATATTTGATTGTTCTCACACATTTGTTAAGATAATGTTTTGACTGCATATAATAAGATGTCCATTGTTCCTGAAGAACATTACCAGTATCCCCATTCCAAGAATTTTAATGGGAGTATTTTTGATGTCTTAAATATTGTCATCTTCAATAAATTATATCCTTTAGAAGAAGCGGAAATTTTATTTTTGCTCTTAGTATAGTCAGAGAGCCATACTCAATAATAAATGCATATTACTTGCAGTAATTATATTTTTTAACTGCTTAGGATGGCCTGTCATACATACTATCTATGTATCAATTATATTCTCCTGTATTACATCTCATAAGTGTTTGTTATCTCATCATATTGGTTGCTGGGGAAATTCTGTTTGTAGTTAAATTTCTAATCTGCATGAACATGCTTTTCAGAAAAAATTGAATATTTAATATTGGATTTTCATGGAAAGTCTGCTTTAAGATTAGTATACGATAATTACTGTATATTCCAATTACAGCTCAAAATGTTCCTTTTCTATTATGTAGGCTGTAGAAAAATTTCAAATTTAATTATTGAAAAACATTAATGTAAAACTGTATTCTTTTTTTATTTTTTATTTTTATTAATTAATTGCTTTGAAAAGTAAACAATGTAACAAGAGAACAGGTAGATAGGTTAAAGGGTGGTTTGAGAGACCATGCTATAAAACAATGAATGGATAAATACAGGATTATGTTGGGAAAAAAAACACCTTTAAATAGTATCCTTGTTTGCAGTAAATTCAAAATGCATTAGCATATATTTTCAAAGCTACACATAAAAAAATTTTTGTGCTCACACCCCCTGCACAGAAGCACATATTACAATGAAATATCCTTGTCCCTCATAACTGATTTAGCATTGCCTCTATAAAGACCACTCTTCCCTAGCTCAGTGCCACAGAGCTTCTATCTCTAACATGGTGGTAATAACTCTTTCCCTATCTCATCACAGTAGTGTACTGTTGCTAGAATTGTCACTACCTCTCATCCCTGACTTAGTAGTGACACCGCTAAATTGTGGGAACAGGATCCAAAGCTTGCTTCATGACTAAAAATCCCCATAAATTGATAAATCTGCAAAATTTGGTTTTATGGCATTTTAAGTTTTTTTTTTTTTGTATGGGCAGGACTTGCTAAGGCTGGAGCGTTAACAGTCTAAAGTTATAATAATCCATTCTGAGTGGTTTTGTGTGTTGCAGTTTAAATACGTTATGGCCATCCTGACCATATACTATAAACTGAACTGACAACTTTTCAAGAATTTAAAAAAATGATCCACAGTAAGGAAGAGAGGAGAGTCATCTCAGACCTCAAGATTACAAGGAAAATGAGGGACACCTTTCCAGCAGGGATCATAAAGTTGGCCATATCCACCAACACAGAAAAGAAAGTCACAGACAATGGTAGATCAACCTAAAAAAAAAACAACAAAAAAGCCCTGCATTTGCTGAGCAGTACGCACATATATTTCTGATCATAGTCCCTTTAATTACATTGGTGGTGAAAGATCTCCTAGGAAAGCTTGGTGTGTACATTTCAATTACCAACGCCATTTATGACTTTCATGCACACATTGAACGTATGGTCTAGAGCATGGGTGCTCAACTTGTGGCCCTCCAGCTGTCACTGAACTACAAGTTCTATCATGACTCTGCCTTTGGGGAGTCGTGCTTGTAACTGTCAGCCTTGCAATGCCACATGGGACTTGTAGTTCCGCAACAGCTGGAGGGCCACAGGTTGAGCACCCATGGTCTAGAGCAAGACAATTCAAAAACCTAAAACAGAGCTAATGATGCTGTAGTAATTTCCCCTGGATATAATCAGTGTTCTCTAAACAGATCTAATAGTCAGTATCTCTATCACCAAGGAGCTTTTGGATGCATTTTTTGAGTGGTCACCAGAAAGAAAGGAATAAAGATGAAATATTCCAATAGGAGTACTAGTTCTGGTGACCTTGGATATTAGGGGTTCCGGGAATTTCACTTTGATGGGATTTCATCTCACTTCCTGTTGTGGCTTTGGGACAGGAAGTGAAGGAAAATCTCAATGGGACACAAATGGCAAAAAGAAAACAGAAGTTATAACTCTACCTTATCAAAAAAAATAATAATTCCATTCATCCATTCAGTTCTATATAAAGGTATACAGTATCTAAATGTCAATTTGGAGTGGCCTTGACCATTAAAGGGAAGCCTTTTTTTTCTACATACATGGAACACATGAAATCGTTTTTTTTGGGACCAGGATACAAGTGTGTAATGCCGCGTACACACGACTGGACTTTCCAGCAGAAAAGGTCAGACAGAATCATTTCATTGGATATTCCAATCGTGTGTGGGCTTCAGTGGATTTTTTTTTTAAAGTTTGATGGACGTAGAAATAGAACATGTTTTAAATCTTTCAGATGGAATCAATTACTATCGGGAAAACCATTCGTCTGTATGCTAGTCCGACGGACCAAATACGATGCAAGGGCATCTATTGGCTACTGGCTATTGAACTTCCTTTTCTAGTCCCGTCATACGTCATCACATTCGAAATGAACGGACTTTGGTGTGACCATGTGTAGGCAAGTCTGTTTGTTTGTAACTTCATCGGAAACTCAGTCGGAAAGCCGTCAGAATTTATTCTGATGGAAAGTCCGGTTGTGTGTACGCGGCAAAAGATATTTTATATATGTTTCATGTTCAACATTTCCCTTGTTAGTAGGGATGAGTCGAACACCCCCCCGGTTCGGTTCGCACCAAAACTTTCGAACGGACCACAAATTCGTTACGAACATTAGAACCTCATTGAAGTCTATGGGACTCGAGGTTCAAAATAAAAAGTGCTAATTTTAATGGCTAATATGCAACATACTGTCCTAAAAAGGGTTGGGGACCTGGCTCCTGCCCCAGGGGACATGGATCAATGCCTAAAATGTTTTTAAAAATGGCAGTTTTGGCGGGAGCACTGATTTTAATAACGATTAAGGTGAAAAAAAGTGAAATATTCCTTTAAATATCGTGCCTGGGGGTGTCTATAGTATGCCTGTGAAGTGCCACGTGTTTCCCGTGTTTAGAACAGTCCCTGCACAAAATGATATTTAATGGAAAAAAAGTCATTTCAAACTGCTTGCGTTTTTAATGTAATATCTGGTTCAGGCAATATGGATGAAAATCATTGAGAAAAATGGCATGGGTAGCCCCCCCTGCCCATTACCAGCCCCTTTGGGTCTTGTACGGATATTAAGAGGAACCCCGTACCCATATTAAAAAAAGGAAAGTCGTGGGGCCCCCAGGCCCTATATACCCAGAACAGCAGTACACAGGCGGTACAAACAAGACAGGGACTGTGTAGATTTGTTGTGTTAAGTAGAATCTGTGTGTAATTTTGAACTGGTACATTTTTAAAGTGTAGTTCCAGTCAAAAAATCAATTTTTAATCTTTTTGGAAAACATAGGGAAGGGTTATCACCCCTGTATAATTTGTTTTGCCGTCCGTCTTTTTTCATCTCACTTCCTGTTGTCTTCTTCCGTTTGCAAGTAAGAGATGTTTGTAAGTTGGATGTATGAAAGTAGGGGCCTGCCCTTATATGCTCTGCAGAAATGGCGGAACAAGGTGTTGGTGTTGCCACAACATTGTAAGCCCTCAAAGTGACTCTTGGTGGGCGCTGGAGCGCCCTGCTGTGAACGATTATATCAAGAATTGTAATTACATGCCGCAGACAGCACTCTATTACAAAAGAGCAATATAGCTAGCTATATAGGTGGATATAACAGTGTATACTGCGGTCAGGGCACGCAGACAGCACGCACAATCTCCTACAACTGACTGCAAGCTCTATTACAAAAGAGCAATATAGCTAGCTATGTAGGTGGATATAATGGTGTATACTGCGGTCAGGGCACGCAGACAATAGGCACAATCTCCTACAACTGACTGCAAGCTCTATTACAAAAGAGCAATATAGCTAGCTATATAGGTGGATATAACGGTGTATACTGCGGTCAGGGCACGCAGACAGCAAGCACAATCTCCTACAACTGACTGCAAGCTCTATTACAAAAGAGCAATATAGCTAGCTATATAGGTGGATATAACGGTGTACTGCGGTCAGGGCACGCAGACAGCACGTACAATCTCCTACAACTGACTGCAAGCTCTATTACAAGAGCAATATAGCTAGCTATATAGGTGGATACAATGGTGTATACTACGATCAGGGCACGCAGACAAAAGGCACAAACTCCTGCAGATTGCTAACAGCTCAATTACAGAAGAGCAAGAACGCAAAATCGACCAATAATGAACGGTGTATACTGTGTTGAAGGTACACAGAGAACACCCACGAACTCCTACAGACGCCAACACACTACACAAGGCCGCCGCGCTGGCGGCCTTATATAGTGTGGGGCGTGTACTACACAGCCCGAGCTATGATTGGCCACAGGCACCCTGCCTGTGGCCAATCATGGCTCTCCTCGCTGCCGGCGCTGTGATTGGCCAAGCGATGGCGCAGTGCATTGTGGACCGTGAGCGTCACACGAATTTGGCGCGAACGGCCCATAACGTTCGGTATTCGCCGAACGGACGAACAGCCGATGTTTGAGTCGAACGTATGTTCGACTCGAACACGAAGCTCATCCCTACTTGTTAGTAGACAAGCCATTTTGTATAAAATACACTTTAAAAATAAATAAATAAAATATGGTCAGAAACACGGCTTGACTTGAAAGTGTAAATCTCAGACAGTACTTTATTGTTTATGCAAAAAATATATGCAGCGCTGTATATGTGCAAAAAATAAATAGTCCACAGATGAACATATAAACACTCCCTCTGTGATCTGTGTTAAATAGAAAATATCCCCCTGTGGCTCCAATTTACACACGTAAAGGGTAAGAATATTCTTCTAGTGATTATGATCAGAGGCTTACCAGAAATATTGACTGCTCAATCAAGTGCAGCAAATGCGCATAAACAGCATCACCCTCAGGGGACAGATGTTTCTTCTTAGTATCGTCGATATTTAGGACTCCAAAGATAGTTCCAAAAAATAAATGAATATAGTGTAATACTGCTTATTATAAGCCATAATCCCACCCAGGTGAATATAGTTACAATACGTGCAGATAAATGTGCGATCACTGATCATCAGCCTTCACCCCCCATGCAATGTTACCACCAACTGGATTTTAAACAGCGTTACGAGTAAAGTGAACACTGAAAGCAGGCATCAAACTGAAAACTCCTTCCCAGACTCTCTCCTTTCTCTGAGTAGTGCTCCATTCATATGATGAGGTACCATGAGAAATAAACAAAAAGGTACTTCATGGTGCAGTATTTATTGCAGTACTTGGACATACAGATTAAAACATCAGGATAAAATCCAAATGCATAAAAAATCCACATGAATATAAACAACCAAAACAAATAAAATGGATGGCCGTTTAACTCACATCATATGTCGCCACCTGGTATAATGTTGTATTGCACTATATTAGTTTATTTTTGGGATTTATGTTTGGAGCCCTATTATCAAGGATTGCTAAGAAGAAACATCTGTCCCCTGATGGTGATGCTGTTTATGTGTGTTTGCTGCACTTATTTCTGAACTATTTAGAAAAAGGAGAGAGCCTATGAAGGAGATTTCAGTTTGATGCCTGCTACCAGTGATCCCTTCACCCATAACGCTGTTTAAAAATCCGGTTGGTGGGGAATGCGCATTGCATGGGGGTGAAGGCTGGTGACCAGTGACTGCACACTCATCTGCACGTATTGTCACTATACTCACCTTGGTGCGATTATTGCTTATATTAAGCAGCATTACACTATATTAGTTTATTTTTTGGATTTATGTTTGGTGTCCTAAAGATCAGCGATTACTAAGAAGAAACATCTGTCCACTGAGGGTGATGCTGTTTATATGTGTTTGCTGTTCTTGTTTGAGCAGCCAATATTTCCATGAGCCTCTGATCATAATCACTGGAAGAATATTCTTACTCTTTGTGTCAATTGGAACCACAGGAGATTATTTTCTGTATAACCACTTGTTGACTGCTGCACGCAGATATACATTGGCACAATGGCAGAGGTGGGCAAATGGGCGTACCTGTATGTCCCCTTTAATTGGCGGGGCTAATTGGCACTCACCCCCCAACGCGTACAGGATGTCCGTGCCCGCGGAACCGGCATACTCGGTCTCCCGGCAACCGTCAGAGCTGCAGACCGGGGAAGTGCCTATGTAAACAAGGTATTTCCCTGTTCTGCCTTGTGACTTGACAGAGATCACCGCTCCCTGTCATCGAGAGCAGTGATTGCTGTCATGTGAGTTGAAGCTCATCCCCCCACAGTTAGAATCACTCCCTAGGACACACTTAATCCCTTTATCACCCCCTAGTGGTTAACCCCTTTCCTGACAGTGTCATTTACACAGTAATAAGAACATTTTTATAGCACTGATCGCTGTATAAATGACAATGGTCCCAAAATAGTGTCAAATGTGTCCGCCATAATGTCGCAGTCAAGAAAAAAATCACAGATCGCTGCCATTACCAGTAAAAAAAAATATTAATAAAAATGCCAAAAAACTATCTTCTATTTTGTAAACGCTATAAGTTTTGCGCAAACCAATCAATAAACGCTTATTGCAATTTTTTTTACCAAAAATATGTAGAAGAATACGTATCGGTCTGAACTGAGAAAAATATATATATATTTTTTTTTATATAATATTTATGGGGATATTTATTATAGCAAAATGTAAAAAATAATGAGTTTTTTTCAAAATGTATGCTTTTTTGTTTATAACGCAAAAAAAAAACTGCAGGAGTGGTCAAATACCACCAAAAGAAAGCTCTATTTGTGGGAAAATCATTTTTGTTTGGGAGCCACGTCGCACGACTGCACAATTGTCAGTTAAAGCGACGCAGTGCCGAATTGCAAAAAGTGCTCTGGCCAGGAAGGGGGTAAAATCTTCCAGGGCTGAAGCGGTTAACAGAGGGACTGTTTATATTTTTAGCTGTGGACTATTTATTTTTTTTGCACATATACAACACTACATATATTTTATTTTACATATATCACCTTTTTTGCTAACAGCTGTGTAACAGTGTACATAGCGCTCATTATTCATATTTTATTTTTGAGTATTATTTTGTTAATTTAGATTTTAATGTGTTCACGGGTTTCAGCTTTGTTATTAAAGGGAAAAAAGGTCATTACTGTATTATTACAGTATCAGAAACTATTATAGATTGTATTCACAGATTTTAAGCGTTTAAGCTGTGCTGTCAAATAAGAAAACCACAATGATAAAGCCTACATTGGTGCTCTGAGCCTCAGACGCTCACAATTTTTTTTCAACCTTCAAGTTAAGAGTGTCAGTTGCCAAAGTAAAAACAAACAAATGGTTAATAATGTAATCTAACATGGTTATTTTGGTTAACAATGTAATCTAACATGCTTATGCAGATTTCAGAATGCCATTAACGCTTTTGAAAATTCAAATGACACTAACAGCACTTAGAGCAGTAAAGATGATGTCCTCATTCAGCTTTCCCATCCGCAATTAATGTCTAAACTTCAGTCTAAGTCAGAGATGCTGATGCAAATTTCTAAATGGCACTTGTTTAAAGCAGTAAAGCAGCAGTCCCTTTTCAAGTGTTCTACACGATAACTGCAAAATTAAATTTTACTTATTCTAGCATCCACTACCCTCTCTAAAGTCCCATACACACTATCAGTTTTTCTGCTGAGTTTTTCCTTCAGATTTACCAAAACCATATAATATGAGGTCAAACCTTAGGAGCTTCAATTTGTATGCAATCAGGCAGGCCCTTGCACTACATGGTTTTAGTAAACCTGGAGGAAAAACTCAGCAGAAAAACTGATAGTGTGTATGGGGCTTAACTCGTCTTCATAGTCCTCAACAAATGAAATGGCAGCCTACACCCGTGTTTTGAGTTTTTTTTTTTTTTTTTTTATAGTGCCCATGCACTTCAAAACTGCTAATTGGTTGATGCTGACAGCAGGAAAGCATTTTTTCTAACGAAGAAGGATTGCTCAAGATAATAAGAAGGTCTTCCAATGCCAGAACAAATGAACACATGGCAACAAAATGGTAGCAGTACCGCATATCACTCACTAACTTTGAGCATTCACCTTGAGTAAAATGTCCCACTGTGAATGCTTTCATCATCATTTCATAATAACACTGCCTCCCATCCACAGCTCAGCATCTCTAGATTACTGAGACCAACACTTTTGCTTTATATAAAGTAAAAGGATGGCCAAAAAAATAGGAAATGTTTGTAGTTTTATTAATAAGCCTATAAACAAACTTTGAATGCTTAGTTGATGAAATATTCATGTTAACATAAATAATCTCGATAACATAAAAGTTAAGTATTTAGATATAAGAAAATAAATATATCACCTTTTGTATGCCATCCTGAGATTCCTGAACATTGTTCTCTGTCCCATTACTCCTGTTAATCATCCGCCACATTTGGGAATACATACTGTCTCTCTCAAAAGGATTCATCCCTTTCACCCGCACATGATCGTAAACCGCAGAGTCTAATACTGTTCCATAAGGAATTTCTGTCTGCCTTGACAGGTCCTGTAGAGACCTAGGTTGATGAAAAAGGACACACAATAAATATTTACATCTAGGAGTTGTCATTTATGCATGAACTCACAGTCAATACATCAAAAAGTCATGCAGGCATATTGCAAAATGTGAAGCTCATCGCCTTGTTCAGATTACTTAAGTAAATCTTCAATTTTCAGGTTAACATTTTATAGGCCGTAAAGCTGTAGTTCTGTAATGTGTCTCTGGCCTCTCTAAGGAAGGGATGACATTTATCTAATGATAACATGTAATGAAGACCTCAGGGTTTCAAAACAAACTACAGTTTAAACAGCAAAGGCATGACATTTGTCAGGATTTCTGAATAATAAGCCACATGCATGGAACCAACTGCCACTAGTAAACACAACAGAATTGCCTGTGCTTGTTAGAATCTAAAAAAAAAACTATGCAAATTACAAATAAGTCTAGCACATACATAATTTTTTCTGAGTATTGCCACAAGAGTGGGTCTTTTTATTAATATATCTGAAAAAAAGTTCCTTTTTTTACTATAGCAACCAATCAAAATGTTCCTTTCTTCTCTGCATACAGTCTAGCCAAGTAAAAAAAAAAGATCTAAATAGTTTCTATGGGCACACAGACTAAGGCCAGCCACACACGGAGCACATTTCTTTCCTGCAACCACGGGTTTCAGGACAGAAACTTGCTTGATTGTCCCATCATCACAGAGAGTGCTGATGCGGGAATCTCTCCTGCTGGGCCATTGTCTTCTTGTAGTGGGGGGCAGGGAAGGGTGGGGGAAGCAGTCCCCGCCAGGAGAAGGCAATGATTATCGCTAGTGGCTATAGTAGAATCCGGCAGGCTGGTTGTATCCAATTGTCCAATTGATCGATAAATCAACTTAGCACATTCAGCTTGCCTATTAATGGTTTGGAACTCCTACTGAACCGGCTAGGATTCGAACCATACATGGCTGGCCTAAATTTGGCTATAGAAAATGATTTTGGCTATCTTAGTTAGTTTAAATGACCTGTATTCACACAGGGGACTTTTTAAAAAAAGGTAAATATACTCTTCATTCTGCAAGGGACTTTGCACTTTGTAAGGGAATTTACCCCAGAGCTTACTAAGTGAGATGAAGCTCTACAGACTTTTATCATCCAACCATGTGCAAGCATGTGATTGGGTATTCTTTGCAAAAAGCCTATTTACATTTAGTAAATCAACCCTGGATTTTCTTTCCAAATCAAAATCAGAATCCTCACACATTCAATGCACTGTTTCTGAATCATCTAAATCCTACTACATTCTCTTCAAACTGTGTGTTCCTATGCATAATATGTTGTTTTTTCTTATAATGCATCAGAATTTACAGTACCATGTCAGAGGGCTTGAAAAACATATTTAAATGTAATTCTAAATTGTTTTAAAGGTTGTGTTTGAGTGCCAATCTTGTGGAATGCCTCAGCCTATTTGGGCACCAAAAATTGGATAGGTATACAAGTGTGGCACATTAAATAAGACATGTCAAAGGATACCCATTGCATAGTCTACTGTCACTTAACTACTTCACACCCGGGCCAATGTACATATACGGCCGGGTAGGTGCTCCCTCCTTCTGACTGGACATTCAGGAACGTCCTTCAGAAGGAGAAGGATCATGCACGCGCCCGTGCATCGGCGCAATCCCGATGCGCTCGTGTCACCCGGACACGGTGCATTTCGGACCGGCAGGAGGGCTCTGTGATTGGCCCTCCTGATCACATGATGGCCGTGTCCAATCACGACCATCATGTGATGTAAACAAACAGCCAATTGCTAGTCAATCGGCTCTCCTCTCCTCACACAGAAGTTGTCGTTGAGGAGAGGAGAGCAGATTGCTGCAGTCAGCTGGTGATCAGTGAGTATGAGCTTTTTTACAGCTTTTTACTCACTGATAACCAGTCTAGTGTAAAACACACATGTCCCCAAATAATAAAAACACATGTCCCAAAATAATAAAAACACATGTCCCCCACATATGTCCCACTAAAATCACATGTCCCAATGATTATCTGCACACATATGTCCGTGATCACCTACATACATCTGTACATGATCATTTGCGTACATATGTCCGTGATCACAAAAACCAATTATTATACACAGAATTTTTTTTACCAAAAACATGTAGCAGAATACATTTTGGTTTAAATTTATGACAAAATTCGATTTTATTGGATTCCTTTTAAAATAGAAGGAAGAAAATATAGTTTTTTTTCCCAAATTTCAGCTCTTTTTTCGATTATATCGCAAAAAATTTAAAAGAGAGTCGTAAATAAATACCACCAAAATAAAGCTCTATTTGTGTAAACAAAATGAAAAAGTTTAATTTGGGTACAGTGTAGCATGACCGCGCAATTGTCATTGAAAGTGCAAGAGCGCTGAAAGCTGAAAAGTGGGCTGGGAAGGAAGGAGGCGAAAGTGCCCTGTATTGTAGTGGTTAAAAGTAGGGAGTGCTTCTGAAAAAAAAAAGCTGCAACAACTCTGCAACTTTCTACTAGAAAGCACAGGCAAATGTAAGGCATGTCTGTGTAGCAGATAAAACTTCCAGCAAAATGTATACATTTTCAGAAAACGTTTAGGGTAAGAAAAAAAGAGGGGTTTTATACACAAGTAGAGAAAAACTAGGAACAAAATAAAAATGGACAGAAAGTGTGCAAAAAAATGAAGATATGTGCAGTTGTAGTATAGCGAGAGAGTGGAGTAGAATGAAAAGAGAGAAAGAAGCTAGAAGAAAGTGAGAATGATGAAAGAAAGAAGAGAATGATCATGGTAACAGACTTTTCTTTTAATACAGAGTAAGCATAGCTGAAGAATTATGAAATCAGCAATATTGTGTAAAGACCTAAGAGCTAAATACTGTATGTCATATATCTCAAATACTACTCTATAAATGTATACAGTTGATAAGGGTAAATAAACACAACAGTTTATCTAGTTCAACCTGAGTGTGTGTGTTTGACTACCATTTTCAATATCCTTGTGCATTGTGTTCTCTGTGAAACACATCTAGAATTTTTTGGAGTTTATCCAAATTCCCAGCGGACACTGACAACTGTAGAAGGGAGTTTCACATCCTTAATGCTCAGTAAAGAACCCCACATGCAGTTAAATATTGAACCACTTCTCTTCCAACTTCCAACTTCATTTTGTGTTGTGTAGAGTCACCATTCACAAATTTATATATTGCAATTATATCCGCTACTATGCACCTCTTATACATGAAGAATAAGTATAATCTTTGTAGTGTTTCCTTATTACTAAGGTCCTCCCGTCTCTTTATTAGTTTTGTTGCCCTTCTCTGGACTCTCTTCAGTTCAAGAACATTATTTCTCAGGACTGACTAATATTTGAACAAATACTTACAAATACTTAAAATTTACAGAAATATATTCCTTAGTAGGATAGCCTACACTTGAACACTACTGTTGTTTTTAATACACATGATTTGCATAAACTGTAATGCCTTTTGTCCTCATTCTTAATAGTAAATATGTATGTATTACATTTGAAAACGAACATTTGAAGGAAATAATCACACTTGAGATTGTGTTGAGATTGAATATTTGCCTAAGTTGTATTCATAATATTAGAAATAACCTCTGCTCTATTATAGAGAAATTTGTTACTGGGATTAGCACCCAGAGAAATCAAGAAAGCATGACAGGCCTTAGGATAGAAACAGTTGTGTATGGTGTATAATCCTTTGTATGACACATTGGCCCCACCATTCGGCATTCTCAACCTCTCCAGCTATACAGTTTTTTTTTTCTTATTGCCTAACATAATTCAGTTCCTAAGTGGCCAGTCTTGTTTGTTATTTCCCAATTTGGTACATATTTTTAGACATAATTCCACTAATGACAGATAATTATATACTTTTGGACACCTGTTAGTCCATCTTTTTAGTTTTCATTTTTGTTATGGTAATCAGGACCCAGCTTGATTACTGGAGTAACATATGGCTATTAAGGTGTACGGCCTGTATAAATAGCTATTAACTATTTTTTGCTGCTGTCAAAAAACCCAGGTGTTCTTCTATTCATAGTGAATTCAGTTTGTAAATAAAGATAATAGTTATTTCTGTTGTTATTAGGAAAAGTTGTGGGTATCTATTGGTAGGCTTTATGGTCGAGGGGACATGTTTTTATAGTGTAAGTGTGAGTGTGTATTGTATTATGTCAAGTCAGATCTATGGCTCAAAACGCATGTAATATAAAACAGATTAGGCTATAGTAAATAAAGAGCGTTGAATGTTCTACACAACAGTGAGTTATAGGAACATACACTAAAATGTGTTATTTTTTTCCCTCTTGTTTTGTGCCTTTTTAATAATACAGGTAATGACTGAGAAGTGTTCCCTAAGATTTCTGGCCAGTCCCAAAGTTCACTTTATAGTCCAAAATATTATATTTTGTTTGATTTATAGAGGAAAAATTGCAGAAAAAACATCTAATTATTTCATATAATTAACACTCTTTGTAATGTTGTAAATTCTGTTATGGGAATTCCTCAGGACTGGAATTTTTTAAGAATTTGAATCTCCAGTTTTACTGTTAATAATAGTGCAGTTATAACTCTCAGCAATAATGTACAGGCATGCCCCACTTTTAAGTACACAAAAGCTGGAAAGTGCAACATCAGGCTTGGAAACCAATGAGCTTCTAACCCCAGATTGTTCAATTAAGCTTTGGTAATAAAACCTGGAAGCTCATTGGTTTCTATGTAGAAGTGAGGCTGATTTTGCACTTTTCAGCTTTGGTAAATAAACCCCATTGTGTACTTAAAAGTGTGGTATGCCTGCACTGTATGTGTGCTGCTATTGGAAATGAAGTGTGGCTAATGCTCATGCACATATGCCATCACACAGATGGAGTCTGGCCAGTAACCAGCATGCTCTGACACATCTGCACATCCGTGTATGGCAGCATACATCAGTGCAAATGTCCATGTGCATCGGGGAATGCCTGGCCATGTCCAATCCCAGGAATGGCACCAAGCTGCCTATTTATAGGAGGCCCTCATGTGTCTCTGTGATCCTTGTTCCTGTACTTCCTAGTTACCCTGCATACTCGGCATGCCCTGCATATCTGCTGATCATGATCCTGGCTTGCTTCTTGAACTCACTCCTGCTTGATCTCCGTGTTTGACCCAGCTTGTCTCCAAACCTTGCTTCTGTTACTATTACCTATCGGTGCATTATCCTACCCTGACCATGTCTCCTCTTCCAATTGCCTTGCCATATGACCTTGGCTTTTGCTTCCAGACTAGGTCTCTCTGCCTGATCACAGCAGAACCTGGGTATTCTACCTATCAGATCTTCTTTTCCAGTCCTATCCTGCACTTCCACTCTATCAGTGCATGGGCTGCTTATCACTGCTTATTGTGATGTTTTCTCCTACCTGAATTCACCACCATCTCTGCCGACCATCTCTACTGATCATCATCTACCAGGATCCTGGTACCTATGCTACCCTGAACCTTGCACTCCTGTTTGGAACAGAGCCCTCTCGCCACTTCAGCCTCCATGAAGATACAAGACTTGTATTCTGTTCAAAATTGTCAGAGCAGTAATGCCAGCTCAGAGTCAGTCTGTAAGGCTTAAAATGGAAGTAAACCCATGGATTTAAACAGTTAAAAAAAAAAGGTATGCCGGGAATGCTAACTGCACATTGGCTGTGCTCTCAGCCAAACTATCAAACCATCCAATGGCTGGTGTCATAACGAATCACATGTGCAGCACCATAGCAGTTGAAGATTAAACAGAGGCAAAGATGGCAGCTTCCTTGGCTGAAAACGATAGGGGAGTTTGCTTCCACTTTAAGGGAAGGCTAACCTTCCTCTTGCCTGTACTGATTTCTCGTAAATACTAGAAACAGAAACTGTCAAAATAAAGCATTTGGTTTTCTTTTATGCAGTCCTCATGGTACCTTTTTTTTGAGTGTCTGTTACCAGCTTTAGGCTCAGGTAGGCAATAGAATTGATCTATATAACAAATTTATTTTTTTTGCTCTACTTCTTATAGTGATGAGATAAAAATTTAAATATATACTGTATGCATCAAAAACATTACTAATACATCTCTCAGCTAAAAACATTTACATCAAATCAAATTGCTATAACATTCATGATCCAAAATTAGTGGAATTTTTTTTTTTTTTAAATGGCATTGTACCCAAAAGTATCATAAACCTATGTGCTGCAGTATGTAATTGTAAGCTCTTTAAAGTATATATATATATATATATAAGTGTCCACATAAATAACCACTTTATCCCCGGAAGATTTGGCTGCTCAATGAGCAGGCCATGTTTTGCGACACGGCACTGCAACAATTTAACTGACAATTGCGCGGCTGTGTGACGTTGTACCCAAACAAAATTGATGTCCTTTTTTCCCACAAATAGAGCATGCTTTTGGTGGTATTTGATCATCTCTGCATTTTTTATTTATACAGCGATCAGTGCTATAAAAATGCACTGATTACTGTGTAAATGTCACTGGCAGGGAAGTGGTTAACGGTAGGAGGCAATCAAGGGCTTAACTGTGTTACCTAGGGAGTGATTCTTACCGTGGGGGGGGATAGTTGGGTGAGGAGACAGATCATTGTTCATACTTAATATGAACAACAGAACTCTCTCCTCACCCCTGACAGCACAGAGATATGTCTGTTTACATTGATCTCCATTCTGTCTCTTTGTGGAGCAATCGCAGGTGCAATCATTGCGACTGCTGGGCACGTGCATCGGCTCCGGTGGCACGTGTGCCTTCCTAGTGGCCAAAAGGCAAACCGATGTATGGCTACGACGGTTCACCCAGGGGAGCCAACCTGCCGCATTATAACTGCGGCAGCTGGTCAGGAAGGTGTTAAAACATTCATAAATATTTATTTAAAGTGCTCTTCAATCTGTGTCATGCCAAAACTCTTCTCAGTAGTGTGCTGGCAACATGGAGTGCCCTACTTGACACGTTAAGTCCCTATAGGACTTCTTTAGAAGCTGGAAACTGAAGAAGTCTAATTGAGACGCAAAGGGCTTGATTTACTAAAGGCGAATAGACTGTGCAGTTTGCAGTAGCTCCAGAGCTTAGTAAATGAGGTAAAGTTTCACTTTGTAAAGAATACCTAATCACATGCAAGGAAAATTAAAAAAACAGCATTTTTGCTTTCACCAGATAAGATGATAGAGCTTCTGCTCATTTATGAAGCTCTGTAGCTCTGCAAAGTGCATAGTAGATTTCCTTTACTAAATAAACCCCAAAGTGTCAGGCAGGGTTTATTTGTGATGTCAGCACAGGGAGGAGTTTTGGAAAAGTTATGAGATGAAATAAGTGACTGCAGTGTTTGCAGCCAGACCAGGCAGTGCGTGAATGCACAGGTGCCATTACATGCATTATTACAAGTTCTTCATTCCCTGATGAAGTCACATGACGATACGCGTAGGAACGCAATTGGCTAGTGAGGACACCGGAAGTGACGTCCGGAAGTACGAACGCGGCGCTCGTTCGTTTTGTTATTGTGCAATTTTTATTCGTTTTAAATTATGATACAACGTGCCTACGGTGAATGAGTGTCCAGAGTAATACTACTTATTGAACCCACACCAGCGGATAACAAGTGGTTTTTTGGGAGTGCTGTTTACCTTACAGCAGTAAGGTAAGGTAATTACTGCACCTATTGAGAGGACACAAGACGCACAGGAGCACTGGTGGAATTACCCCCCCTTTCTTTCCGGGCACGCAGGATATTGTTTTGCCTATCACTGAATGGACTTATTTTTTGCATGATTATAGTGAACTTTATTTTAAGAGCTACGTTTGAGCACCTTTTTTGGCTTTTAGATCACATCTCCATTGTGTTTGGAGTTTGAATATCATTACTAGCACTATGTGCATTTTTGATTAATCATCACTATTTATTGCACCTCTTAAAGTTGCACCATTTAGCGTTTATAAGTTCTATCTCCTTTGATATTTTTAGTATCATTTTTATTAATATAGGTTATTTTAATTTTAATTTTTTCTGTCTATATTTGTATTATATAATTTATTAATTTATGTGTATTGCACGCTGTTTCACTGATATTTTGGATTCTATATAGCACTTGATCTGGGATTGGTTTTATGTCAAGTGCACTATTTGATGTATTGTACACAAGTGGTTATGCACATTGTCTGAGTTTATTTAAGCACGTAGTTTAATATTTATCTCTCACCTTCCTGCTGCTACCTAGGTACTAGCTAGTTTATTTTAGTTTATCACATTTATTTAGCTGGAGCGCAACACCATTTTTATCTACTATTACAAGTTCTGCTTACGTGAATATTATTTTCTATGGAGAACATTGGATGGTCCTCTAGTCTTTTTACAGAAATGCTGTATGTGGTGAAGGCTGTATTACCAAGCCTGAAGATGTCTCTTTAACAGGGGATTTTGTGCATCAGCTGGCATTACACAAGGAGTGTGCGACGGAGGGCCTGGCTATAATATCCATATGATGGCAAGCATTTATTGACCTTCTGTATATATAGACGTCAAATGTGAGCGCATTTTGTGCACTAGCAATTGAAGAGCACTTTAAATGCATATTTACTGTATAAATGCTTTGATTTCTGTGGACGCTTTAATGCATTTTTAAGACCTTACAATCACAGATCGGAGGAACAAAAGTCTATGACACTTGTAGGTAGAGTGCCATTTAAAGTGTTTTTTTGTTCACTAATTTTGGATCATGAATGTTATAGCGATTTATTTGATGTAAATGTTTTTAGTTGAGAGATTTATTAGTACTTTTCTGGTGAATGTATATATTCACATTTTTGGTATCTAGATTAGTCTTGAGGTATACGTTATATACTTTTTGTGTAGGCTAGCTCTACAGGCATGTTTTTGGTAGCATTTGGTAGCTGCAGGGAAATATTTAATATATTATTTAGGCAATAGGATTGGCTCACAGCCTGATGCTTCTACTGTAAATGGGAGGGATGAGAAATGTTTGAGTATAGCTTCAGATATCAAAGCCTAAAACTAGGCATAAAGAAGTACCATCATCCAAATTATTGTTATTTTTTTATAAGGGAAGAGGGAGGAGATTAGGAGCATAGGGACAGTTGCTGAGGCTGACCAAACATTCACTCTGACTTCCAAGGTTTTTTGGTTGGACTATCTCGAGACTCATACACAGAGATAAACTTAAGGTAAAAAACTTGTAATTTATTACATATGAAAAAAACATACATAGGTATCAACATAAAAGTTCAAAAACAGTATGCAAATACTCAAAAGTTTCCCCAAGAAGTATGTGATGGTGGAGTTTTTCATAGATTAACCAATACGCTACTAGTTTCATAGACTGCTTCGTCAGGAGAAATAATCTATAAAACAAATTAGATACAAAAACAAGTAACAACAATTTACAAAAGCATATTAGATACATAAAGTTCAGCAATAACACTGAGAATTTGTTACACAACAGGTCAAATGCCAGGAACAGGACCCAGCTACTACTTGTGTTTTTATTAATTCCTACCCCATGTAGACTTTATCTGCACACATCCCCCCATGCCCGCCACTGGGGGACCCTATTGACTAGCTGGGTCCTGTTCCTGGCAGTTGACCTGTTGGGTAAGCAGCTTCTCAGTGTTATCACTGAACTTTATGTATCTAATATACTTTTGTAAATTTTTGTTACTTGTTTTTATTTCATTATTTCATTATTTATTTGTTTTATATATTATTTCTCCTGAAGAAGCAGTTCCACATCCCAGCTCTGTTACCGGCAATCGTGGGGTGCCCAGAGGACATTGCGGCCACCGGGCACGATCGCCAGCTCCCAAGTGACGCTGTGGGCGCATGCCCCCTAGATGGTTGGGAAGCCTAGGACATCAAATGATGCCTGCCCAGGATAGGAGATCCCTCCTGCAGATGCCATTAGACTATGGGCGTGGTAGGGAGTGGTTAAAGTTGGAGACACTTTAGGCCACACAAGGGCTCCCAGACTGGAGTATATCAGTAGATTGTTACATTTTAATTTGCTTGCTTTTATTTATTTTATGCCTATACTATTTTAAAGGGGTTGTAAAGGCAGAAAGTTTTTTTTATCTTAATGCATTTTATACAATAAAGCGGAAGTAAACTTATCCAAAAACTGTTTAATTTCTGACGTTTCCGGGAATGTAACACTTCCATTGGCTCTCAACCAAACTGTCAAATTATCCACTGGCTGATGTCATAACTGATCACATGTGCAGCAACATGCAGCATCATGGCAGTTGTAGATTAAACAGAGGCAAAGATAGCAGCTTCCTTGGCTGAAAACAATAGGGGGGTTTACTTACACTTTAAGATAAAAAAAACTTCTGTGTGTAGCAGCCCCTAATACTTACCTGAGCCCCATTTCTATCCAGCGATGTTGTAGGATTGTCTGGGCTGCCCAGGACTGCCCTCCTCATTGGCTGAGACAGCAGCGAGGTGCCATTGGCTCCCAGATGCTGTCAATCAAAGTCAGTCAGTGAATGAGGAGAGAAAGGGGGTGGGCCCGGGCCACAGCTCCATATCTGAATGGATACATGGAGTTGCAGCTCGGGTGCCCCCCATAGCAAGCTGCTTGCTGTGGGGGCACTCATGAGGAGAAAAGGGCCAGGATAGCCAAAGAAAAGGAGGATTCAGGCTGCTCTGTGCAGAACCACTGCACAGACAAGTAAAATATAACGTGTGTTATATTTAATTAAAAAAAAAAGAGACTTTACAATCACTTTAACTGTTTCTATGTGCGTATTTCATTTATAACCTAGTAGCCAGGTTTCCAAACCCCTGGTCAGGTTATGCAATCAGAAGCAAGCTGGTCACCCTCCTCCAACGTAATCACGTTGCATGCATCTTTGAGCCAGGGATCAGGAGTGCTGTAAGCATTCACAATGAATTAATTAAAAGTTTATTAACGTCAAAGCATGTAGTAAATACTGTTTTCTTTTGACAAATAATACATTATGAAAAAGCTAATTATTTTGAATAAATCCCTGCTGGGAATAAGGATAAAAAGTTAATTGCACGTAATTAAGGTTTAAAAAAAACGAATATATACATTGTTTTGTTTTATTTACATTTTCAATTACAAGTTCATTGTCATAAAACAGAACTTTATGTGAACTGCAATAACTAAGGCTTCTTTACTTCTGCTGCATCATCCTAATGCCTAAAATGAACTTTTCCTAGTAGAAAAACATTTTTGAATCAGGTGTTAAAATTACAAGGGAATATTCCTTTTCTTAACATCTGAAACTTTTACCTCAAAAAAATCTAGGCCTCAAATAATAATACCTGGAACTTGATATTATACCTGTCCATCTGTAAAGAGATCATTACTAGAGACTGCGAGAGACACACCAACTCTCATTTGCTATCCCCCCTTCTCTGCCCTCCCCAGACAACTTGTGGCAGAAAAATAAAGTCTTTAAAAGACTCAGCATGCCACTTAAAAAATACCTTGGTGTTTTACTCTCCAACATGTAGTCATTTTGTGGGTGATTCCACTGTGCTGGTGCTCCAGAGCCTCCAACATGTGAGAGGTTGTAAGGAAATGAAATGTGTAATTTATGTCCTTAGAAAGCCTGAAGGTACTCCTTGGATTTTTGGGCCCCTCTGTACAGCTGGCCTGCGAAAAAGCCTGACATATGTGGTATCCCCATATTTAGGAGGCATAGCAGGATGTGTTTTGGGGTGTAATTGTATGTAAAAGTATGCCCAAGTGTTAAAAAAAAAATTCCCAAAAATTGTGACAAAAAAAATACAACTTTAAAAAAAACTCACTATGCCTCTTATTAAATACTTTGGACTGTCTACTTTAAAAAAATAAAACAGGGTAATTTTGGGGGGGGGGGGATTTGCACTGTTCTAGCATTTTAAGACCTCAAAAAAGCAGTCAGTACATCAGGATTGATTAATTTAAATATATATACCATATTAGTAGGCTCCATAACTTTCAAACAGACCAAATAATATACACTGATTTGGGTTATTCTTACCAAAGAAATGTAGCAGAATAAATTTTGAGCAAAATTTATGAAGAAAGAATGATAATTTTTAATTTATATAATAACAATAAAAAAAACTGTGCTGATCAAATACCATCAAAAGAAAACTCCATCTGTCTCAGAAAAGTGATACAAATTAAATTTGGGTACATGGCTGCATGACTGAGTAATTGCCATTCAAAGTGTGCAGGGCTGAGAGCTAAAAAATGGCCTGGACTGGAAGGGGATAAAAGTGTTTAGACTTGAAGTGGTTAACCACTTCAGTCCAGGAATGATTTGACCCCTTCCTGACCAGGCTATTTTTTGTGATACGGAACTGCGTCACTTCAACTGACAATTTCAGGATTGTGCAAAGTTGTACCCAAACAAAATTTATGTCCTTTTTTCCCTACAAATAGAGCTTTCTTTTGGTGGTATTTTATCACCTCTGCAGTTTTGATTTTTTGCGCTATAAACAAAAAACAATTTTGAAAAAAATACAGTATTTTGTACTTTTTGCTATAACAAATATCCCCCCCTCAAAAAAAAAAATTATTCAAAAAAACGTTTGCAATAAGCGTTATAATGTCTACAAAATAGTGGATAGATTTATGGCATTTTTGTTATTATTATTTTTTTACTAGTAATGGTGGTGATCTGCGATTTTTATCGGGACTGCAACATTGTGACGGGCACATCAGACACTTTTGAGACTTTTTTGGGACCAGTGACATTTATACAGCGATCAGAGCTACCGATTACTGTATAAATGTCACTGGCAAGGAATGGGATAACCTGTGTTCCCTATGTGTGTTTCTAACTGTAGGGGGAATAGGGCTGACTAGCCGAGGAGAGAGATCATTGTTCCTACTTCCCTGACAGAACCGGGATTTGTGTGTTTACGGGCGCATCAGTTCCGGGGATACATTACAGGTGCGCTTCTGCTACAGCATCATAAAGAGCCGACATACAGCTATGGCGGCTTGCCCAGGGCAGCCAACCTGTTGCAGTATAAGACCCCTTTCACACGAGGGCGTTTTTCAGGCGCTATAGCGCCACTGCTGCTCCATTCATTCCAGTGTGAAAGCCCGAAGGCTTTCACACTGGAGCAGTGTGCTGGCAGGACGTCAGGAAAAGTCCTGCCAGCAGCATCTTTGGAGCGGTGAAGGAGCGGTGTGTTTACAGCTCCTCCACCGCTGCTCCCCATTGAAATCAATGGGGCAGCACTGCATTACCACCGGCAAAACGCTGCTATTGCAGCGTATTGGGAGCGTTTTTAACCCTTTCTCGGCTGGTAGCAGGGGGTAATTACTTTACTTTAAGGTAATTAAGGAAACAGTTAAAATTCAAAAAGCTTTGAGTCTCTTAAAACACAGCTTGCATATCAATGTCCATATTTGGATTTTAATGGCATGCTGTGTCTTAGAAGACTTGGATTAATAAAGCTTGCCGGGTCTTAAGTGTGAGATATTAAAGAAGTGCTCTATTTTTTTCTCCCTTTTTCCAAATGATAAGCAGCAACCCCAGAACGACTGAAATCCAAGGCTTTGTTAAATCCTTTAAAAACAAAGCATACTAGTGCCCAAGTACTTAGTTCCTAGAAGAACAATGTGTTTGCATCTCAATAGACACTTTAAAAATCAATTTGATTTAGTGTCTTCTGAGAATGCTGATTATCTTTCAGAAGTGTGTTGTTATCACACTCCAGAGCTTTCTTTTTGGTCCCTTTTGGTGTTACATTGGTATTAAACCCAAAATAAAACATTTATTATATTGCAGCTTAATATTTCTTAAAAATTATGGCTGCATTCATTTTTAGGCTTTCTTTCTTCTATTTTCATTTGGCGATCCAGCCAGTAAATCTGGTATTTTTCAAGAGAACAGAATTTATCAGTTACAGAGATGAGACACAGCCGTTTAACACTGGTAGGGGTGTTTACAATGGTCAGTTTTTATTTATTTATGTAAAACCTTTATCCCAAAAGGAAAAAATAAATGGCTACTCTGATTACAAAGTATAAACTGGAGTTTAGCTTAATTTATTAGTGTATCTAAATATGCTAGTACTTCCAGCACTCCCCTCCTCCAGATTGACAATGCTGCTATTCAAAGGTGCACTTGTGCTCCTTCATCCAGAGGAGGGGCACTAATATAGGACATGTGTCACTGGCCAGATCACCAGGTGAAAACAAAGTCTAAAAATAAAAAAGAAAATGATGATGAATAATTAAATATAATAGATAAGCTGCAATATATTACATTTTTGGTTTTGGGTTTAATACCGCTTTAAATATATCTTTTAAAGCCTCTTGTTATATTTGTTTGATAAGTTAAAAAAAATGACTGTTCATCAGAAATCTTGTAAACTGATAACTTCCTGTGCCCTTGGCCTATGCAGAGAAATTTCATCCTAGGATTGAATGTGTGTTGCTGGCAAAATCACCAGGGGAGAATAAAAAAAAAAAAAAACTTGAAAAATTAAAACTAATGCAGTCACCACATCTGAGGGCTGGTAAGCTGCACTATATTAAATATTTTTTGAAGGTTTAGATATCTTCTAACCACTTAAAGCGGGGTTCCACCCTAAAGTGGAACTTCCGCCGATCGGAACCCCCCCCCTCCGGTGTCACAATTGGCACCTTACAGGGGGGAGGGGGGTGGAGATACCTGTCAAAGACAGGTATTTACACCCACTTCTGGGCATAGACTCCCGTGGGAGTCTATGTCATTTCCTGCCCTACCGCGCTGTCTGCTGGGACACACACGGGTCCCAGTGACAGCGCAGAGAATTCCTATTGCGCTGCGCGACTCGTGCATGCGCAGTAGGGAACCGGGAAGTGAAGCCGATTCGCTTCACTTCCTGATTCCCTCACCTAGAATGGTGACTGCAGCAGCCGAGAGCCGAGCGATCGATCGGCCTCGGCTGCCGGCATCGCTGGAACCAGGGACAGGTGAGTGTCCATTTATTAAAAGTCAGCAGCTGTAGTATTTATAGCTGCTGGCTTTTAATATTTTTTTTTTAGGTGGAATCCCTCTTTAAGAACTGCCCAACGTAGATATACTGCGGCATGTCGGCCCTCCTGTGGGACTCTATAAGAAAGGAAGATGGAGATCTTGTGTTTCTGCTAAGTAGAAACTCAGATCTCTTTTTTCCTCCAGTTAAGCCATTCCCCACACAGTTAGAAAGCACTCCCTAGAAGCACACTTAACCCTTTAATTGCCCCTAATGTTGACTCCTTCCCTGCCAGTGTCATAAGTAGATGAGAGTGCATTTTTTTATCACTGTATTAGTGTCACTGGTCCCCAATTGTGTCGCTTAGTGTCCAATTTGTTTGTTGCAGCCCTGCTAAAAAAATCGCTGAACACCTCCATTACTAGTAAAAAAAAAAGTAAATTCAATATATCTAACCCATAGTTTGTGGACTCTATAACCTTTGCGCAAACCAATCAGTATACGCTTGTTCGGATTTTTTTTACCAAAAACATGTAGCAGAATACATATTAGCCTAAATTGATGAATAAATTCAATTTTTTACATTTTTTTATTGGGTATGTTTTATAGCAGAAAGTAAAAAATATTGTTTTTTTTTAATGTTTTTTGTTTGTTTGTTTATAGTGCAGAGGTGATCAAATACCACCAAAAGAAAGCTCTATTTCTGGGAAAAAAGGACAAAAATTGTATTTGGGTACAACATCGCACGGCCGCGCAATTGTCAGTTAAAGTAGCGCAGTGCCGTATCTCAAAAAATGGCCTAGTCATGAAGGGGGTAAACCTCCAGGTGTTTAAGTGGTTAATTTTGAACTTGTTATTTCTTTTCCACATGTCTATACAACACTAAATGACAATATTTTTGCATAAGCCATGACATTACCACCAACAATAACAAGTATATGTCTCTTTTTTTTTCTACAATTAAGCAATGCAAAGACTTTACAACGACCTACCCAGGTATAAGTTATAAGTTGTCTGCCACTGGCAAAAGAAATGTGTTGTTGCTGTTAATAAAAGTGTATTTACAACATCCTTGCTATTTACAATTTCCAGTTGCATGGATTTTGAATAAAAACAAAGTAGCAGCACGCTAATAAGCAACATTTTTTGATTAATTTAAAATTAAGATAAATATATTGTGATTCGTGATAAATATATTGTGATTCAAATTTTGCTGCAGCTGTCACTAGTGTGACAGCGCTGCAATAATATTAAAGCAAAATACAACTTTCCAGTGATAGGTTTTGAATAAATACAAAAACATGGAAAAAAAAATATTCAATCTCTATTTTGTTTCTTTAGTGAAACTTTTTTTTTAATTTCCAAAAAATTATCTTCAGCGAACAATGATTACATTAACTGTTTAAATGTTTTAACATAGAGATTTCTACTTTTATGGCTGAGATTTTTTTTAAATTATTTTATTTGGAAGCTATCTCAGTCTATGCCTATTAACTTTTATCTTTTGCTGTCTACACCAACATTTTTTTTTTGTTTTAGAGCAGATAAAGCTTAAATTTGGTTGCAGATTTGCATACATATACTTTTTGTTAGGTTTTATTTAGACAAATATAGGGAAATATTAGGAAAAAAATATATATTTTCCTGTAGTTTTTACTAGGACAAAATTTGTGCAATTTGTGTAGCCCTTAAATGTACCCTAAAATATAATCAACTACGTCTTGGCTAACAGTTATGCCTCATATACACTGGAAAGTGGGGAAAAAACTGCGCTGTAAAAAGATGAATTAATATGTGGAAGGAGCAGCAAACATTGCCAAAAGACTATCAGTAAATAGAGATTAAAAAATAAAGATAAAAATGTTGCGCTAAAGTGCTAATGTGCATATATCATCTCATAGATAAAATTTCATCAAATACGTCAATATGATTACTCATAAACATACATAAACATATAAAGAGAAATGATAAATATAGCTTATAGACGTAGACTATAAGATGATGAATAACATAGATTTACTGTAAATGGTCCTATTATGGATGCAAAGTGAATCAATAATAGTGACATTAATCATGAATGGTAATAAGCATAAAAAAAGTGAACAGGTGCTTATAATTAGCAATTAGAACAATGCTCTTATGTGTGCAAAAGTCCTTATACAGGGTGAGTCCTTATAAAGGGTGAGGTCCTTAAATGATAAATAAATAAATAAATTCTTGTGATCATCCAGCAATACTGGGAAGTGCACTCAGTGAAATGGTGATATTCTATCGGCATCAACGCCTATAGGAATGAGGCTTACCAGCAATCACAGACTTGGGAAGGCATACGCCTCGCAAGTCATGATAGGCTTAATGGTAAAGGACTGGCGGTTCTCTGCTCCACAGACTGTCTCCAAAACTTCACTTCATATGGTGTTAGCATATATATGGAGGTAGGGCAATGAGTAAGGGATGGACGTCACTACTCCACACGTTCAAGTGCATTCATATATAACAGACCATGGTGTTAACAAAAAGAACTCACATTGTCTATTACAATTTGGAAAGATGCTTTAATAAATAAAAGTGGATTAAAAACACTCACATTTCAGAAGAAAGTTTCAGGCTTGTATTAAGATATGTAGTAGCGTAGTGCTGTTGCTGTGGTCCATACGACACATTTCATCCTCTAAGAAGTCATCTGGAGTATGGACCACTAGCATCAGCAGCACTCTTAAATAAAGAATGTGACCCCAAACTGAATTGAAGGTGCACGGACCGGAAGTTGACGTCACTTCCGGTCCGGCAATGTTTGTAAAAGACCTATGTCTTTTGGTGAATTAAAGGATAATTAATACATACTAGGTAATAATTATATTAGAAAAAAAACAAAAGGGCAAACTGCAGTTACTGATTTTGAGCTCTAAATCAAATGAGCATTCGGGCGTCCATACTAATCAAAAGCTGAAAGAGCGCCTGCCTCATACACAGGGTCAGACATTCCGACCAAAAAATCAGACGTATTTTGGCCAAAACTTGTGTTGCATACACACGGTTGCACAAAGTTGTCGGAAAATCTGATCCCTCTGAACAAGGTGACGTCAAACACCTACGTCGGGACTATAAACGGGCTAGTAGCCAATAGCTTTCATCTCTTAGTTTATTCTGAGCATGCGTGGCACTTTGTCCGTCAGAATTGTCTACACACAATCAGAATTTATGCGATCGGATTTTGTTGTCGGAAAATTTTAGATTCTGATCTCAAACTTTGTGCGTCGGAAAATCTGACAGAAAAAGTCCAATGGAGTCTTGGGTATTTTAGCTTGTCAACCCATAAGTTCTGTCCTGAGAAGGGACATAAGTAGACCAGGAATAGAAGATGGGAACCTAATTTGGAAACACAGAGGATGCTGGAATAGAGACTGCTAAAAAAAAAAAACACACTCTAAGAACACAAGAGAACATATTTTACACAGGGGGAGAAGGAAGTACAGCAGGGCATCCATAGCCCTGTAGGATTGTGTTGACTAGACAGGGAAGGAACAATGAGCTAAAACGTTTAATAAAAAGTAGTTGATTAAAGAGCAGGTATTAAAGAGTGGTTGTGGAAACTTGCCATAACTCATTGCCAGGTGTTACCAAAACTGGACATCAAAGCTAAAGAAGAAACAAAATATGTAGTCAAGCAGTCATAAATATGATGCCATAGTACTTGCCCTTTAAACACAATGTGAAAGCAATGTGTTACAGAGCCTTGAGAGGTCAGGACAAGCAATGTCAACAAAAAATACATTCCATCAATTTTAAGAAATGGCAAAGGCCTAAGTTTAAATAGGAGACTTGAGAATGTAAAACGTAGTCCTTCAATAAGTATGACTGGCAAAGTGACTCATTCACCACTATTTTGGTATCTACGTAAATTTACTGAATACTACTGTAAAAATATTCAATTACAATTTTGTCAATTTAGTTGATGATTACAGGATTTGATAACATTTCTGCCAGTTAAAGAGTCATGCTTTCTCATAGAAACAGCTATGTTAGAACACTATCAAGCAAGCAGAACACTTAGCGATTATGTAAGGATCTATGTGGCAATTAAACATTATTCGAGTTTTCACTTGCTTTGTTAGTAATTAGACACTTTCAACAAACATCCTGAAATGTAACAAAGCTTGCCGAAACAGTAGCTGGACCTTGTCTAGTGCTAACATATAATTGAAACCAAAAGAATGGTGGAAATTCAAGACCAGTTAGGTAATTTAAATTAATGGGCGCTTTTAACTAGCGAATAGAGATGAGAGAGAATAAATAATAGAGGAAACCCTATCTTCATGCAGTAGCAAAGACATATTTATGTACAAATATAATGATCTAATTAGAATTAGCTGTCACTAAAGCTTGCAAGCAAAAAAAGAGACATATCACTAAATAATTAGATAAATAGCTGCTGTGTTTATTCATTTACTGATCATTGCCTCTTACTGAGGTACCAGTACAACTTGCATCCTGCACAGATTTTATAAAGCTAAAGCCCCATACACACTATCAGATTTTCTGCTGATTTTTGTCTTCAGATTTACCAAGACCATGTAAGGCAAGGGCCTGCCTGATTGCATTCAAATTGAAACTCCTAAGGTTTGACCTCATATTATATGGTTTTGGTAAATCTGAAGGAAAAAAAATTGCAGAAAATCTGATGGTGTATATGGGGCTTTAAAGTACAGTCTTTACATTAAAGTCAAGTCATTGATTACCTGAAAATACCCACTTGTCTGGCTTTCTTTGTGTGCCAGTTTCAACCTTAATCAATAAAAAAAAGTCATACTCAAAGCGACTGTGTCACTGCGTTAAAAGCTGATGGGAGGAGCCACTTTAAGTGGCAGGGACCTGCTATCTGAAACACCCAAAAGTGTTAAATAGCAGAGCTCTTGAAAATAATTAAGATTTAACACACTACCCACCAGCATGTTAAAGAGTAATGCTGCTTTTGTTTCTGAGTTATCTAGGTACATTGCAGGATTTTAAAAATGTTGTTGCAGATTCCTACCTTTTTTATTCTGAAGAAATGGCTGTTTGTTTGTCTGTGTCCACATGAAAAATGAATGTCATTGGGAGTGACTTTATATTTATCAATCAGCTGCTGCATCATTTGTAGGGTTCTATTGAAGAACATACCAGGGTTTGCATCCCTTTAGACATGATCTTCCCTTGGGGAGTAGCTCACCAAAAATTTAATTTTTTTGTTGTAGAGGATGCCCAAAGTCTGATTTGTATCTTTTGCAGACTTCCAGGAAAATCAGTGAATCAATCACACAAGCATATACCATGTTCCATATACCATCTACGTACAGAACGCCTCCAGGTTGCCATGTTGCATTACAGAAAATTACAGCACTACAGACTGAAAAGGAAAGGTCATTTTTTATAATATTCAATTACATAATGGCTTGTGAAGCATTTGCATATCTTTTTTATTTTTATTTTTTATTTTTTAGTTGCTATTTTTTTCCCCATGAAAGTGGAGTTATTCTTTAAATATAAAACTCATTCTATTACAAGGTGACTCTCCATTTTTTTTTTTTACATAGAGGCTGAGTCATTTTAGATGCTAAATCAAATTCAGCCCTCTCAAAAGTGATAGTTTAGTTATATGTTGGGCCTGGTGGCATGGGTTACCCTTTGGATCCTTTTTAACATACTCTAAGATCGTGATCTCCCTGTCATAATTTCTTCCTGTCCAACAAGAGATTTTGGTGGTTATGATACATTTGAGTGTTCCAGCTTCTCTTGTTGAGTTTTCTGAAACTTATTTTAATAAAAATCCATCAAGTAGAGTGGGATCCCTTGTAGTTTCCACAGCAGGTGGAAGGACTCCACCCTGGGTTTTAGCAAGTAATGGACATGTGCTTGATTGGAGGTGCAGTCCCTCAAGGTCTAAGAGAAACTTTTGTTGCCAACAAGCAAACTATGAACTACAGAATGAAATGCACTGAGTGGGAATGCTTGATAATATTTTCCTTTTGATGTACCTGACGTAAAAAAATGTTTTACCTGATAAAAGAAATGATGATGTTATTATGAACTAGGTTGACAGGTGTCACTTTCTTGCACTCAAAGTGCGATTGCAATGCACCTTAAATGCAGGTCATCATATATTGCAAGAGTAAGTTTTAACTATGGACTAACTGGAGGGGAGCGATTTTTTATTTATTTTTTATATCTAGAATGAATGTACAATGTGTAGTTGGTATGATGGTTTTGCTCTTATTAATGGCCTGTACTATTGCTAATGATGTTGATCAAATGTGATGTCTAGCTTACAGATGGAACATACCCCTTATGTTTATACTTGTATGTTCTTGTCTTCATTTCTGTTATCTTTATTCACTTAGTTTGACTTTTTGAGAATCTAATAAATACTGATTATACAAAAAAATGCAGGTCATCATGATCTCAGTGACTTTAATTAACCATTAAATGTGGAAGTTGAGATGCTGCATTTGGCCTGCTTCATGCTGCCCTGGATTTCTTTGAACACAAAAAGGTCCTATTGAGATGTATCTGGACTGCAAACAAAGCATGCCAAATGCAGCCGTTTCTTGTCAAATGCTGAATTTTCCATTCAAATGTGTCATTTTGTGTTCAGATAGAAAAATGCAGCCTTTGAAAAAAAAAAGAAACACCTGGTGACATGAGCCCTCAGAAACACTTAACCTGTCATTCCCAATGATTATAAGGCTTCATACACATGGACGTTTTTACAGCAGCTTTTTTGAGCTTTTTTTGCTGCTTAAGAAGGCAACTCCATGTTGTTCAGTGGGCTCATACACACCATGGTGTTTTTGAGCTGTAACAGGCATGGCCATTTTTAAGCTCCAAAAAAACAACCAAGGACCAGCGCCTTCAGAGGCTCCAGCGTTAGAGCAGTTTTGACGCTAATGCACAAAAAACGCGCATTAACGCTATACCGTCATTTTTTAGCGCCGGCGTTTTTGAGCTGTAAAAATGTTTATAATGTTATGGGATATTTTTGGGAAAAAAAACGTGCCTTAGCGTTAACACTTACAAACGCTGTTAAAAGCGCATTGACGCCAGAGCAAAAGGTTAATAAAATTGCGTTTTTAATGCAGATTTTTTCCAGACGTTGTAACTAGCTTAACAGGCCATTTTTTATAACGTCTGTGTGTATGAGGCCTAACTGTTTGTTTATGTGATCATGTGTGCATGGATTGTTGCATTGAGAATCCTGCCATTTAAGACTAAAATTACAATTATCTATTACGGCATCTGTTGGTAGGAGTGGAAGAATAAAACATTCATTTTGGACAGGCCTGGTTTGTAAAAAAAAAAAACTGCTTTCCGTTTCAATCGTTTTACTGTAGGAATATAAAATAAGTAAACATATTTGTGTATGGCTTAACATAAATGGGTTATATAAATGCAAGAGTAATCTTGTTACAGGAAATGAGATATGAAATACAACTGAAATAATGCATTCTGCTACACAGCTTTTCCTTATAGACTGCTATATTCTTACCTCTTTCCATTATTCTGGAACATCACTTCCTTCAAAGCAGACAGCATTTCACTATCACTCTATCCTTTCTACAAGGGAGCACCTTGACCACAACAAAGTACGCAAGTGCTGTATTTACCCAGGACTCCCTTTTCATATGCAATGCCATTGTTGTAGATATATGTTTACTGTAGCTGGCCCCTGATTATTCACATTTCTGCATAGCCTGCTCCTAACCTGAATAAGTATTTGCTGACATAAAATAGGTATGTTGTAAATGTAAAGTTTATTTTATTTTATCCTAGTTACTTATTTTAAGAAAACATGAGTACACTTTCTTCCCAACATTACAGATTTACACATTTCTTCAAACTAGTAACATTTTCACAAATATAATTATTTTAAATGTTAGATTTCTCAGAAAACCTTGCAACAACAGCTCATTAGGCATGTGCAGTCAGTTGCTAGATATATCAAAGGTGTATCTGGCACTATATCATAGATATGCAGCTAAGTAAATTGTCTGTTTTGTTTATTAAAAAAGACTAATTGCATTCCTTAGCTGTATTTGTTATGCTCTGCCCGGGACATATTTCATCCCCACTTATATTTTTTCACAGCTATTCCTGTCCTATATTATTTCTACGCTCAAGATTATCTATTATCAGTTCTTGCCATTCCTGTCTCAAACTCCATGTCTCCTAGTAAACTTTCACAGAATGCTTCAAAGACTGACTGACTTTATCACAAGACACATCCCTTTGTGTATCCTGCCAGAAAGCAGACACTTGAGATTACCTAGAAGCAATCCTGAAATAGTTTCACACATTTCTGAAGTGAACCTACAGTAGATGATTCATCTACAAGCTATTGTTCCCTTCTGATTAGCGATCTGTCTCTCTCCAGCACTTCTACAGTTGCGGTGCAGTGTACATGTAGTTCTATGTCCAAAACTTTGACATATACTTTATAAAAATGTCTTGGGAATATAAGTATGCTTTCCTTGTGAATCAATAGAATTTGAAAGTGTTACTATTCTTGTAAGCAAAACTGTCTTCATTTTATTTTTATGGGTAAAAACTAGAAAAATTTAAATATTCTGGAGGTATATCCTGGAGGTTTGCTGGCTGACAAATGCAAAGCAGATTAAAAGGAAATTGAATTGCCTCTGGGTACTAAGGGCTGCAGAAGGCCCAAGGGTCAGATCTTAGGTTTCTCAAGACTATACTGACACCTCTGGATGTAAAAGCTTGCCATTTTATTTCTATCATGTGAAATAATACTACATTAAGCATAGCCTATAGTTATACTACCAAGTCCATGTTTTTCAGTGAATCATTATTTTACTCTACTGTCATCCTGCAAATAAAAGAAAAGCCAGGTCTACATTATCTACATAGAAGGGTTCCCTAATTTTGAAATTACTCAATAGTAGCATATGAAAAATGTCAGTAAAAAACTGTATAGTATGCTTCGTGCAATTAATTTCAAACCTACCGTATTTGTATTTCTTTCCTAAATAATTCTTGTGATTGTATGTCTGAACAAAAACAATAGTACATCTCTATAATACATGCACTTTTCCCAATGTTTGTCTCTTTAAAATTACTGCCAATACAGAAATATCAATTGATTGTGCCAATAAGTGAAATCCTGTGCTGTGCTATTAACCCTCCTGATTTCTCCCTCAACGGTGATGGGCAATTGTTCTGTAAGAGTTTATCAACGTTTTTATTAGAAAACAAATTCATATATTGCAGTTTATATATTTACTTTTTCTATATACTGGTATATATAGGTACAATTATTGGGGGGATTTTTGTTCTGTAACTGATTTTAAAATTGAATACATTTATTATCACCTAAAGTTTTTTTTTGAAACATAGGGATGATTGCACTATAGATACCCCTTGATGGGGTAATAAGGCATCTAGCTTATCCAATTGGATAACAATCCTCCTCATGTTGCTTAGTATAAATAAACGCCAATGACAGCAAAGCGCTTACCCCGACTTGTTCAAGTCCCGACTTGTTCATGCCCCGACTTAGTTGGGGTAGGCGGAACACTTTGGTGGGGGTGGGTCAGCCCAACACTTGACCTTTGACCTCTGTGGACATGCCTCCTGACCTTTGACCTTTGGGGGAGGTCCCTATTCAAATCCCTGAGTCCTAACCTTGTTCTTCTAGGGGAAACCCTAACCCTAACCCTAACACCCTAACCCTAACCCTAAAACCCTAACCCTAACACCCTAACCCTAACCCTAACACCAATGCTGTGGTGTGCCCCTGATTACATTGCATATGATGAAACTTGTAGAGTGGAACACATACCACTACAAATGCACCTGCCAAGGCCATCTTTTATTTAGGGAATGGACTACACATGTGATTTGAATTGCTTGCACAATTCCTACAGATTATAAGTGCACTCAGTTTAAAAAAAAAATATTGATGTATTTATAGTTTTACGCTATGGAATGTGTCTCTCTTCTTTTATAATAGCTTGCTTGTGTTGCCTGTGTTGCCTGTGCGGAGCCTCATCACATACTGACTTGCGGGGTACATTGAAGTACAATGATCTGTCATGACCCTTGAAACAATTTGGAGGCTGTGTGGATATTTATAAGCCTTTTTGACCTCTCCTTTGTGATCAGAATCTAGTGAGTCCCCACTCTTTACACAATGTGGTGGTCATCGTGGTGGTTTCATTGCTTTTGGAATTCACAATCTTCAATTTTTCACAATATACACAATAATTTTTGGCTCTTCAGCTGGACTTTTTTCCTCAACTTATATGTATACACTTATATGTGAATATTTTTTTTTTTTTCATGTTGGACACTTGTATGTTATGTTTATGTGATTTTTTTATGCATTGCACTGAATTTTTTCCAGTTAACTTTCTTGCTGCCCATGCCATTGAACACAATTCTAATCCTAATTAATATTTGTTTGAAATCTACAGGGAGGATGCAACTTCTGTGAGTCCCTTGTAGCTCTCACTAGTGTTGTAGAGGTTATCACGAGGAACTAATGAGAGCTGCAGTGTACAAAGGAGACTAACACTCCCAGGATTGTCAATATCTTTGAAATATTCACATGGAGATTATTTAGGATCAGGGCAACTTTTGGCATTGTGGGCAGTAGGAAAATTAAGTATTTACAGTCTTCTTTTACAGATATGCTGCAATTATAAAAAAAAACTAATTAGAGCAAAAAAGTCACTTTAAGAGAGAATGTCTAACTGTAATTAACAGCTAAATACAACTCTAAAATTGTATATACTGTAACTTAGGCATTTAAATTTTAGGTTGATTTATCTTGATCCTCCTCTTTAGTAAACTGAAAACTATCTGCTTAAGAATTTCACTTATAAAATATATAATCAATTTAAGATAACTAACTTTATTAATTGTTGTTAGGCTACATTCACACCTTTGCGGTGCATTAACACAAAGCACATTAAAATGTGTTTACGTGCATATTTTTAGTGTAGCCCATGCATTTGAGTGGGCTCCCTAGCACACTAAAACATCCAAAAAGGTGTACTTTTTTTTTTAATGCGGCACACCACAGCATTGTACATCATTGGTGTGAGCAGAGACGTATGATAATTAATTATCGTGTGAGCAATTTTGCTATAAATCCAATCATGCAATAATGATGACTTTTCTCCAGCTCAAGTGTAAGTTAGTGTTGCCAACTGAAGTTCTTGGAGGATAAAATTTAATGAGAGAAAAAATTAAATACAATCATTCAGTCAACTAATTAATGCTTTTGCTTTATAATAATTCAATGTTAGAAGCATCCATATAATTATTTCTAAGAATGTTGCTTTCTGTTTGGAGCAGTTTGTCAACTAAACCCTTTGGTTATGACTTTGGTCCCTCGTGAATACCAATCCCTCTAATTACACTCATTTTATACTACAAACTATAATGAAAAATGTGTTTGCTCTTTCATTTTAGGAGGATTCTAGCTCATGTTTTCTCAGCTGAATAAAACATCCTCAGAAAAAAAAATATTACGTTATAAATTATATAAGTATAAAACACTTTTTAGCTGAGCAATGAAAGACTGGGAATTAAGATTTTGTTCTTCTGCTTTTGAGTGTGGTGGTCATTATAAATTATTGACTGAAAATAAAGAAACATTTGAAATGGTTGCAATATTGGGTATTGAGGTAAAGATTATGGACCCTGTTTACAGTATGATCAACAAATACATTGTACGGTAATCTTTGCAAACAGTGGATCTTTGGACTTACTCAATACTTGCTGAATGTATATTCATGGCAATTTAAATACTTTGTTTAATTGGCATTGTCTGAATGAAGATATTTGCAGTGCACCTTTACTACATGAGTTTCTACAGTTAGTGAAAGGAACAGATTGAGGATTTTACCACGGCACCCTTGGGGTTAAATTTCTGGCACAGAAGGAGCATGGCCAAGCCACACTGTGTGTGTCAATAGAGGTACACAGCCCAGCTAAGGAATGAGCCTGCACATCTGCACCCATAGCATGTGCTTGCCATTGGGGCAGACACAGAAGAGGAGGAGCAGACAGCACTGGCAGGGGACCCCAAAAGGGGCTGCTCCGTGCAAAACCAAGTGCAAAGTACAGGTAAGTATGATGTGTTTATTATTTTAATTTAAAAAAAAAACTGAGCCTGTTGGAAATGCTTTAAATCTAATCCAGTATAAACAGAACAATAATGCTTTAACAGACCGCCTGTCATCATTTGACGGCGTCAGAATAGCTCTCCTGTGTGAATCGCCGTAGCTGTATGTTGGCCTCTTTAGGGGTTATAGGGGATGCTCAATGTCCATCGGGCACCTGTGATCGCTCCTGACAGAGCTAGAATGAAGATTTGTGTGTGTAAACACACAAATCCACGTTCTGGCAGGGGAGAGGAGACAGATTGTGTGCCCTTAGTATATAGGATCAACGATCTGTCTCCTCTCCCAGGAAGTCCCATCCTCCCTACAGTTAGAACATGCTGAGAGAACACATTTAACCCCTTGATTGCCCTCCTAGTGTTAACCCCTTCCGTGCTAGTGACATTTATACAGTAATCAGTGGATATTTTAAGCTCTGATCACTGTATAGATGTCAGTAGTCTCAAAAAAGTGTCAAAAGTGCCTTTGATCTGTCTGCCACAATGTCGCAGTCTCAATAAAAATTGCAGCTCGCCTCCATTACTAGTAAAAATTAAATAAATAATAAAAATGCCGGGGGCGTGGCTTGGAGCCGAAGCGAATGGCCGCCTGAGCGCAGAGCTCCGTCCTCGGGAGTCCTTTCCAGACGATTCAACGGCAGCACGTGAGCCATCTCTCCCTCTCACCATGGGGAGAAGCAAGGGGAAGGGGTCGCCATCACGCTCGCGGTCCCCGAGGGGACCCGAATCGCAACCCGGACGATGCATTCTGGAGATCTTCAGGCCCCGCTCACGCGAGGCCGAGGCTTCGCCGCAGGCCTGCACAAGGCCCCGCTCCCCCAGCGGGAGCCCGCCGGGAGATAACACGAGGCGAGACGCGGATCAACACCAACGCGACTCACACATGCTCACGATGGCGGATCTTCGGTCAGTAGCTGCAGATATAAAATGCTCCTTTACTACTGCAATCTCGGAGCTTAGGAGAGACATTCACTCTATGCATGTTAGAATGACTGACCTAGAGGAAGCAGCAGACCGCCATGACACTGCTATACAACAGCTACACCGCACATCTCAGGCCCAAAACTCTCAGCTCAGGGATGTACACAGGCATTTAGAGGACCTCGATAACAGGGGTCGCCGCCACAATCTGCGGATCAGAGGCATCCCTGAAAGCGTGGAACAAGCAAACCTGTCACAAACCACGACACAGATCTGCAATGAGGTTCTGGGCAGACCACCTGAGACGCCAGTGGAATTTGAAAGGCTGCACAGGGCCCTTAAACCCAGGGGGAGAGACACAGACCCCCCGAGAGACGTTATCTGCTGCATTGTCAACTTTAAACTCAAGGAGGACATTCTGAGAGGGGCCAGGGACCGCCATAACTTACTCTTCCAGGGATCGGAAATTAAGATATTCCAAGACCTATCCCCCCTGACCCTCCAGCACAGACGCGATCTGCGACCACTACTTGATGTCCTGCGCCGCAAAGGCATTCAGTATAGATGGAGATTTCCTTTCTGCTTATCAGCATCTGTGGGAGGCCGAACCGCAAACCTGAGGGTCCCGGAGGACCTTAGGGAATTCTGCGCTACACTCCAAATAGCACCTGTGGAACTCCCAGACTGGTACAAAGCCTTCCGTCCAGCTCACCTACAAAGGACCGCCTCGATGGACACTATACCAGAAAGGGACGATTTCCATATCAGGCGACGCAGATCCCCATCACCGAGACCGCTCGCCCAGAGGGGCAATGGGGATAGGGCGTTTCCCAGCCCTACAGCCTCCCCTGCTCATAGGAGGCCCAGACCTGACAACTCCTAAACAGACATCCGCTGAAACACTAAGGAGGAAGACGGGAGACATACAGCTCAACTTGCTCTGCGAATCCCTCCAGGTAATCCACAAACAATCCAGACACTCCGAGGATCCCACGACGGCTGTCGAATCCTCCTGTTCTCTCACCATGTGAAGCATCATCCCCCAACAGAAGGAAGACTTGAAAGCTTGCATCTTAGCCGACCGCAACTCTTCTGTACTCCCAACAAGGTTCCACCAAACCCCTGAGAAGCTTATCTCTACCCATGAAGCCTCGTCCATGCATTACATAGGCCTCATCATGACCATGGACAGGTACCGCTGAAACCCTGTTCTCGGAAGAAATGACTGCCCTCTTTACCTTAAAATATCCCAACTTGTTTATTTCAGAATCCGTTTTACACATCAGGGACCGCTGGCTCCCTGCTCCCTTTTTTTTTTGCTTTTTTTTGCTTTTTTCTTCCCCTCCCTCCACCCCCGCCCCCCCCCCCTTTTTTTTTTTTTTTTCTTCTTTTTGTTTTTATGTGCTTGCTCCCTCCCTCTCTTCTCACCCTACAGCCATCTTGTGAGCCCATCATTTATCTCTGTTTGGACTATATCAGGCTTGTCTGGCAATGGAACGGTCCACGAGCTCAACAAGGTATCTGTGTACTGACTGTACTGCTCAAGGACTTTCTTATCTAACGTAATACATGAATGGCTCTCTTATTGTTTGGTGGGGGGATACGCAGTAGAGGGGGGGGGGTGCGGGGGGGACGGGGAGGGGGGGGTCATGGGGGCTTTTGGTTCAATGGGGAGGGGGATGGAAAAACGGGGAGCAAATCCCACACTAAAGGCTTATGCTAGAACGCACGTAACGAAGGGGTACGCAGAGAAATTCCTCACCGTTCCACTTTACGCCACAATTCTCTCTCCACTGCTTACATAGACAGATAACGGCCTCACATACTGTATTTTGTGAGAGTTTTGTCACGTTTCCATTTACTAAGGTGAACTACCCACGTATTGACCCCTTCCCAGGAACAGGATAGCTTTTTTTTCCCTACCTCTCCCCAAATTGATTTCTAGTGCAACTGGCAAGTGTTAATGTTTTTGCAGCTACTGTACTTCCGGCCCATAATGTCGGCTAATGCCCCGATTAACGGGGCTGACCTAATCTTCCATTTTTTGAACCATTTTTACTCATACTTTGCATTGTTGCCGACCTAGCCATCACAACTGGCTTCGTTATACAACCCGCAACCCCGACCTTTGGTCCCTTCGATTACCTGGAGGAGAGGAACAGACCCATGAATGGGCTCGCCGCCCGTCTTCCTCTCCATAGCCCTCCTGATACCTATCTCTCTCAGCATGTTGCAGCAGATAGGTATTCTGCAATATCAATAGTTCCTTAAAAGCTATTTTGTGTTACCTCTGGGCCCCTGTTGGTGTTTGATGATACTTGGTTAACATTTTATTGTTCCTATTGTTTACTTTGCTATCAAAATATTTTACGATCCTTGCTTAACTGTCACAATGTTCTACCCATCTTTTGTTGTTTCTTTATTAGCAGGCTCTTTCCATATATTCAACTTAGTCTGTGAGGACTCCCGTAGGACCGGACACCACACCCATTCGCCCCGGACTACCCTCCGCGCCTCCACACAGCGGGAGACTCGACTCGACCGCTGACACACCCCGGACTTCTCATCCCGACTTAGGGTAAGGTAGCAGTGCTACACACCCCTCCGGTTACTCCTCCCTCCCCTTACTGACTGCCCCTTTCCTCTCAAACTTTCCCCTTTGGCCCTCCCCTTTAGAGCCCCCCCTCTCTCCTGCCCCCCCTCCTTTCCCTACTTCCCTAACACCGGAACCTGGTCCCTCTGACCCCCGCTGAGACACTTCGAACTCTTTAAGTCAGGGCGCGCCCCTATATCGCTTGCCCGCCCTTAGTCCACTCTGCTCCCGGACGCGTAAAACTAATACAACCCAGATTTCTAGTTGCTTCAAGCTCTTGACCATAGCTGACCAGATCACAATGGCCCCGGCCCACGTATCAGCCTGATCAACCACTCTCAAAGTGGTTTCGCAAAACGTAAAAGGGTTAAATATACCCGAGAAGCGCAGTCAGATCCTAGCCATGATGCATGCCTTGAAGGCAGATGTCATATTCCTACAGGAAACCCACTTCTGCTCAAAAAATGTTCCCAAACTGACAAACTATAGATACCCTATAGCTTTCCATGCCACTAATCCCCTAGCAAAAACTAAGGGGGTTTCAATTCTAATTTCCAAATCCACCCCATGGCAAATGCTTGATTCCTTTGTAGACCCAGACGGCCGATATGTATTCCTCAAGGGCACCATTCACAACCGGCCCGTTACACTGGCAAACATTTACAGCCCTAACACGGCCCAACTCAGCTTTTTTCGCTCGACTTTCGAACACCTTACAAACTTCCAATCGGGTATCACTATTCTGGGGGGTGATTTTAATGTGACACTCCAGCCCCTTCTAGACTCCTCCTCTGGCTCCTCATCTATCCCCTATAAAGCACTGAAACAGATTAAGATGCTCCTGCACAATCTTGCACTGCATGATTCCTGGCGCACTCTACACCCACACGATAAAGATTTCACGTTCTTCTCAGCACCACATAACCGGTATTCCAGGCTTGACTATTTATTCATATCCCAAAAGGACCTTCCCTTATTAAAGACAGCCACGATCGAACCTCTTCTTATAGCAGATCATCACCCCGTCACTCTCCTTCTCTCATTTACAGAGAAAACCTGGTCCACGAAAACATGGAGACTTGATGCCTCCCTCCTCACCGCGGAGGCTGACATCAATTCGATCCATTGTAGTTTAACTAACTACTTCCGAGAGAACGACACCCCAGATGTCACCCCCCTGGCGATTTGGGAAGCACATAAGTGCACCATCCGCGGGAAATTTATCGAACTCGCAACCATTAGGAAAAAAGCGCACCAAGCATGCCTGAACACACTAATTACTAAAATTAGGGGACTGGAAGCTTCCCATAAACGTATTCAGGCGCAGAATACCCTTCAAGATCTGATAGACACCAGAAAGCAACTCCTGGAAATTCTCGATCGCAAAATACGTCGCAAAATTGCCCTTACTCACAAACTGTTCTATGAACAAGGCAACAAATGTGGGAGACTACTAGCGAGAGCGATTCAGGCCCAAAGAGCAAGTACAATCATACATACCATCAAAGACTCCCAAGGTACTTCGTATCATTCCCCTAGAGATATCGCGACCCAATTCGAGAGATATTACAAAGGGCTTTACAACCTCCCCTCCGCTCATGCCAACGACAAGGAACGCACACAAAGAGAGACACTCATCACACAGTTTTTACATAAATATGGCCCCTCCAAGCTGTCTAGAGAGGTTGCCCAAGACATAGACCATCCACTCACCGAAGCTGAATTTAAAGAAGCCATTAAACAACTTAAGCCAGGTAAAAGCCCCGGTCCGGACGGCCTCACTGCCCCTTATTACAAAACCTTCTCTGATATATTAGCGAAACCCTATCTCAAGGCGTTTAACTCACTAAACACGACAACACCACCCTTTCACAGGCTATTGGAAGCCCACATTACAGTGATCCCAAAAAGTGGCAAAGACGCAACAGCGGTTACCAACTACAGACCGATTTCACTTTTAGATGTCGACCTTAAACTATTCGCCAGAATCCTGGCGAACCGCCTCCTTCCCTTTCTCCCCACACTGATTGGCAATCACCAGGTAGGCTTTGTCCCTGGCCGCGAGGCCAGGGATAACACCGTAAAAGCGATCAACCTTCATCACTGGTTAACATCCAATAAACAAAAGGGATTCTTTTTATCCCTGGATGCGGAGAAGGCGTTTGACAGGCTGGCCTGGGACTACTTAGGGGCGGTACTGCGCCACCTGGGCCTACCAGGTAGGCTATATAATATGATTATGTCCCTATACACCACCCCTACAGCTAGAATTAGGGTCAACGGCCAGCTGTCGGACGCCTTCCCCATCAAAAATGGAACGAGGCAGGGATGCCCTCTCTCCCCTATTCTTTTCATCCTGACACTGGAACCGCTATTACGGTGCCTCCAAGCAAATGACGATATCAAGGGTATACATGTCTGGGGACACACCCACAAATTAGCGGCGTTCGCCGATGATATTCTCTTATTCCTCCAGGACCCACTCACGTCTATCCCCAACTTATTGAAAGATTTTGAATTGTTTAACCGACTATCTAACCTTAAAATAAACTTCTCTAAATCCAATGCCCTGAATATTTCCCTCCCTCCAGATACTGTCACGCAATGTCAGGAAAATTTCCCATTCTCCTGGAAGAGGGACTCCATTACATATCTAGGCATCCAGCTCCCCACTCGCTTATCTGATTTATTCTCAAAGAATTTTCTCCCTCTAGTTCACACAATAGCGGAAGACCTACGCAGATGGGATAAACCCCAATTTTCATGGTTTGGCCGTGCGGCCATCTTAAAGATGAACGTTCTCCCGCGCTTTCTCTATCTGCTACAAACGATCCCTATATTGATCCCTGACTCGTTCTTTCTACGCGTTAAACGCCTGTCCCAACAATTCCTCTGGAAGGGTAAGCAACCAAGGATAAGCTTTTCCCAACTCACTAAGCCCAAACATTTGGGCGGCATCGGCCTTCCAAATCTGCGATGCTACTCCCTTGCTTGTCATTTGGGTAGAATCGTAGATTGGGCTACCCATGAGAAGTCCAAGAGTTGGGTCCACCTTGAAAGCCTAGCCTCAAACCTACCCCTTAAAACTCTGCCGTGGATTCTCCCCCCCCACATACCTAAGGGAGCTAAAGAACATCCCCTCATAGCAGCCACCCTACGCAACTTCAAGACAGCCTGCAAACAATTCCAGCTATCGTCCAACCCAGGACCGCTTATGCCGGTTCGCATGAACCCGGCGTTTGCTCCTGGTATGAATGATTGTTTTTTGAAGCCGGAATGGCCTCATGCAGACATACAGGCGCATCACTTCTACCAGGCTGGTCAGCCTTTAGATTATGAGGGCCTCCCTGTCAGACCCGACGGAGAGCCCCTTCCGTTTTGGTCGTATTTTCAGATCCGTCACTTTCTTAGAGTGTCCAACCGGGAGGGGGCTTTGTCACGAAGCCTGACCCCGTTTGAGACTCTCTGCTCCCAAGCTGCTCCACAACAACACTTGATATCGACTATACACACTATGCTTTTCTGGCAGAGTTCTCCGAAAGACGGCTGGGCCTGCCCTGCTTGGGAGAGAGAGTTGCAAACGGTCTTTTCAGAATCCGACTGGGAAAACATTCTGATCACCACACACAAAGGATCCTTAAATGTACACACACAAGAAAATAACTACAAAATTCTATCCAGGTGGTATCGTACACCGACACGCCTACACAAATTTAACGCAGCAATATCAGAGACCTGTTGGAGATGCCAGTCGGAACTGGGGTCTTTCATTCACATCTGGTGGTCCTGCCCCAAAATCCAGACCTTCTGGACTCAGATTCACGCATTGACCTCCCGAGTCACGAATCAGCAAATTGAATATACGCCAGCCACGCTCCTTCTTCACCTCTCTTCTACATCTCACTCCTCTTACAGAAAGTCTTTGTGCCTACATATGCTTAACGCAGCCAAGTTGTGCATACCGGTACACTGGGGATCTACAGAGATCCCGACTATTTCAGAATGGCTAAATAGAGTGGGAAAGATAGCGGAAATGGAAGAGCTTATTCATATCGCTCGAGACTCACCCCAAAAATACGCCCGTACCTGGGACCGTTGGACCCAATTTCGTTCTTCTGCAGAATTCGGGGCCCTCGCAAACCCGGTCACACATAACTCCAGGAATACTAATACCTCTGAGCAAAATTGATCCTTTACATCCCCCGAGGGTGACATGTCCGGGACCAGAGGGGTCCTCTCATACCAACCCCTACGATGGTAGGGGTGCCCACATTTGTAGAAGGGGCTACCGTCCCTAGCCCCTATTGATGGTTTGTCTCGGCGGAGGTCGGGGGGGGCAGACCGTGAAGGTCCTCTCCCCTCCCCCTGTCCTCCTCTCCTTCCCTTTCTTAGGTTCCCCTCCTCTCCCTTCCCCCTGTCCCCCCCCCCATCCCTTACATTACCCCCCGACTGTTCCCACATACCTGAAGACCTGACACCAGACACATACCCCCCACGCCCTTACATTGAGGACCGTTGTAGACGAGACCTTTATTAAAGAAAAGTGACAATGACTTCTTGATGACACCATTCGTGCACGATGCTCAGGAGAGACCGCCCTGTGATACAGGATGGACAATGTGACCCTAATCAGGCTAAGCGCCACCGCGTTTTCTCCTTCCGCTAATGGAACGATTCAGTGATAACGCGAAGGCAGACACATAGGGCTTTTCCTCCCTACACCCTCCCCCTTGGAAATTTATATCCCTCATTTTCTCAGTTGTGTTCTTGGGATGAGGGGATTTTTTCCAGTTAAGGTGTTCTAATTATTTAACAGATCACACATCCAGTAACATGTCTACAAAAAATGTTTTTATATTTTGTATTTCTTTCTTATTTTCAATGTTTTGGACGTCTGTACGTTACTTATCTGATTGTAACTCTGGCATACTCTGATATGCAGTTTGTATTTTCCCTTTTCCTTGAAGAAAAATAAAAACTTTTATGGAAAAAAAAAAAAAAAAAAAAAATGCCATAAATCTCTCCCCTATTTTGCAGACGCTATAACTTTTGCACAAACCCATCAATACACAATTATTGCAAATTTTTTTTACCAAAAATATGTAGAAGAATATATATCGGCCTAAACCTAGGAAGAAATTAGTTTTTTGTTTTTTATTTTGGGATATTTATTATATCAAAAAAGTAAAAAATATTGTGTTTTTTTCTAAATTGTCACTCTTTTGTTTATAGAGCAAAAAATTAAAACTGCAGAGGTGATCAAATACCACCAAAAGAAAGCTCTATTAAAGGACGTTAATTTTGTTTGTGTACAGCATTGCACGCGCAATTGTCAGTTAACCGGTTCCCGATCAGCGCACTCCGATATACGTCGGCAGAAATGGCACGGGCAGGCATTGGCGTACAGGTACATCCAATCTTTAATGCCACCCTGCCATCGCATGCGGGTCGGGACCCCCGTGAGTCCAGTCGCGGGTCCCGCAGACTCGATCGCCGCGGGCATACCCGCGATCATCTCACGGGGCGGCTGAATGGAGAAATGCCGCTGTAAACAGCATTTCCCCATTCTGCCTAGCAACTAAGTGATTGGAGCAGAGATCAGTGCTCACTAAATGAAAGCCAGCCCCCTACAGTTAGTAACACACCCCTAGGAACACTTAACCCCTACACTGCCACCCATTGGTTAACCCCTTCACTGCCAGTGTCATTTACACAGAAATCGCTGATCACCACCATTACTAGTAAAAAAAAAAAATTATTAATAAAAATGCCATAAAACTATCCCTATTTTGAAAATGCTATAACTTTTGCACAAACCAATTTTTGGGGGAATTTTTGGGATAATTTGCGATTTTTTTTTACCAAATATGTAGAAGAATACGTATTGGTCTAAACTGAGGGAAAACATTTTTTTTATATATTTTTGGGGGATATTTATTATAACAAAAAGTAAAAAATATAGTGTTTTTTTTTCAAAATTGTCGCTCTATTTTTTTTTTATAGCGCAAAAAATAAAAAACGCAGGGGTGATCAAATACCACCAAAAGAAAGCTCTATTTGTGGCAAAAAAATGATGTCAATTTTGTTTGGGAGCCACGTCGCGCGACCGCGCAATTGTCAGTTAAAACAAAGCAGTGTCGAATCGCAAAAAGTGGTCTAGTCTTTGATCAGCAAAATGGTCCGGTCTGTAAGTGGTTAAAGTGACACAGGGCTGTATAGAAAAAAATGGTCTAGTCAAGAAGGGGGTAAATCCTTCTGGGGCTGAAGTGGTTACGATTCTTCTTCAATTCAGAAGCAGCTCAAAGCAAGTCAAAAATGACTTGGAACAACTCTGTGAACAACTAAACAATGAATCAAACAATTCAAATGCACGTCAAAGTAACTCACAAGCTCCTAGCTGAAAACTGTATTTGACTTAATTCTGAGTCTGATGTCCATGTATATAATCCCTTATACTCTGCAGCCATATAGAAAAACAGAGCTGTATGTATCATAAGGCACTGTTTGTTAGTTTAAAAATATTTTGATGGGTAAAACAGTTTCTACTGTACCCTATGCCTTTAAGTTTATATCTAGCCTATTTATATTTAGCCTATTATTTTTATATGTTATATTATTTTTATATTTCTCATTCAAGGATAAGTTCAACTTTGTAAAAAATAAATGAATAAATGCACATCTTTTTGCAGGTAAAAAAAATATGCATTTTTTTTTTACTAGGAGCCTGCAACGCATTGCACCCACAAACAGCAGATCGCGGGTGCAATGCAGGACTCCTGCAGATTGTCTGTGTGAGCTGTCTGCTTGTACCTCATATGAGCAGGTAGCTACACACTGACAGGAAGCTTCAATTAACTTTTTCAACAGCTCAACAGTACCCTGGTAGTTCAGTGAGAATTACAAGCCTACAGCCACAAAGGTTTTTAGTACTTGTAGTTCTCCCATTCACATAACTCTGTGAATGAATGAATGACGTGCCTTGGTGTGCTGTTTTTTCTTAAATTGTGACAGCAAGTGCAGGGAGAGCATCCCTTACTCACTGTCACATGAGTATGTGAGTAACATGTAACATGTTACAAAAAATAAATCTATCCTTTAATATACAATAGATAAAGAACAGCTCATACACTATATGTTTATATATGCTTATTTTTTTGTTGTGTTGTAATGCAAAAGTTTAGAAGTTCAGATATTTGTCATCATGCCATATTTAAGATCATATGCTTTTAATGATTTAGGTGCATTTCACATTTGGGGTAAGTTAAATATGTGCAAATAAATAGTAAAAAGAAGCAAGGATTGCATATATAATGTCACAGATATCATCTCACATACATTTGTGGATACATAGGATACTGTAGATATGAATGACGTTGTAATAACAGAGCATCTCCTGGCATTTGCCTTTCCAAAAAAATACACCCTTGGTCTTGGAGCAGAAATCCAGAAGTGCTTCTCTGTACAAGAGAATCTTGTGGCAAGTGATAACCTCTGTGTCTGTCCGAATCATCCTATTTTTACACATTAAAATATGGTTTATTATTCTACTGTATATGGGGCCAGTGTTTCTGTAATTAGGCACTGTATTAAGTACTGTATTATTGGTTTATATTTAATATGTTGCAGTGGATTTAAAGCTGAACTCTATGTATGTTGTCCATTGCAGAGTTACATTGGTCTAGCTTGGATCGATGTAATTATGGTTATCTCATACCTGAGTAATTGCTGCAAATCACAGTAGTAGCCGGCACTGATACAATGACAGCAGCGATCTATCATTGATCACAGCATCGATGATTACATTTATTGCTAACTTTTCCCTAAGTGGAAAGCTTTAGCATAAAAGACCTTTTAATTTGTTTTAAAACCCAACACCAGTTCTTTTAGTTTTCAACAGATGCACAAAGGTATAGAATCTCTGTCAAGTTTTTATTTACAATTTGTGCCCCAATAGACTGTGACATAAAAATGTTGCTTGGATAAAAGGAAGATGTCGGATCCTTTTTATTGCTGTCTATGTTCCCACTGGGGAGATTCACCATACTATGTGTCCTGGTGATCATTATCATCAGGGAAGTAAGTTAGGGGAAATCCAAACTTTTCCACAGAAAAAGAAGTAAGGGAAAATATTTCAATGGGGACACCTGCTCCAGAGACAGCTGTCTAAGATGAGAATTCCCCTAATTTGGGGACATTTTTTCTAACTTTCTGTTGCGTCTCTGAGGCAGGAACTAAAGAGAATCCCTGAGACAGGAAGTGCAGGGTAATATTTGGTACATTAGCAGCTAAAAATTAAGTGACAGGGAATGTGTCCCTTCCATAATCTATCCAAAACTAAAATCAGGTTTGGCTATACATATAGTTTTCATTTTGACAGTACTTGACAGTATTGCAAAGTTTTAGATACTAGTTGGCATATCCACAATACTGAATTTAGAAATGTATAATAGCTAAAACACTTAATATTGGCAATATTTAACTCATGTGATACCTCTCTCAACCAAACAGACCTTCTGGGTCCTATAACTCTAGATCCTCATTCCAGTTTTTCTCTCTTCTTTTTTTTCCTTTCCCCTCTTTTCTCTCTCTCATTTCATTCTTCTTTCTGTTTTCTTTCCCTGTTTTTTTTTGTGTGCAGTCGTTGTTTACTTCATGTATAAAAGTTGTGATCCCCACACTACAAAATATAATTCTCTGTCACTTGTTACCTAGTTGACTGCTGCTGTGGTATATGGTGTAGGTGCCTTTAAAATTACAGTATTTGTACCTAGCACTGTCTCAACATCAGCAATGCAATACAATAATCATAATAAAATGGCTTACATACATGTGCAAATACATTTTCAGTGCCAAAAAAAGCGTATAGTCTTTGTAAAGTGCTTATTCAAATGCTGTGCAGTGCCACACCATGCTCCCCTCCCTATGTGCACATACTCACCAGATAATGGTGAACATTGCACCTGAAAAGGAGCTAACATTCATCAGATGATGTTCCCAAAAGATGGTCTGCTTGTCCTTGTAGTTCTCAAGTAATTAGGAGTAGATCCTCATATGTATAATGGAAAATATAACCAGGAAATATCCATAGTGTAATACTGTTTCTTTATTGAATTTAAAATCCTGACAACAGCCAAACTCAAACTTGCACAACCCTCTTCTTGTATATCGGCAAGTACTGTTGCCGCTTTGAAACTCAAAGAGCCAAGGTCTGCGTTCCAAGCAGTGGATATGATGTCACTGCAAGTATCCACCCGCCTAATGTATTTCGCCATCAATAGCCTCTGATGATGCTTCTGGGGCAGAGAGAAATGCATTAGGCTGGTGGATACTTCCGGTGACGTCATTTCTGATGCTTGGAAAACAGACTGCGGCTCTTTGAGTTCTATTGCGGCGTCAGTATATACCTATATACAAGAGGAGTGTTGTGTAAGTTTGACTTTGGCAGTTGTCACGATTTTAAATTCAATAAAGAAACAGTATTACACTATGGATATTTCCTGGTTATATTTTTCATAATGCATATGAGAATCTACTCTTACCTGCTGGAGAACTATAAGGACAAACGGACCATCTTTTGTGAACATCATCTGATAAATATTAGCTCCTTTGTAGGCACAATGTCCACCATTATCTGGTGAGTGTGGGCACATAAGGAGGGGAGCACGGTGCAGCACTGCACAGCATACGAATAAGCAATTTACAAGGAATATACACTTTTTTTGCCACTGAAAATGTATTTGCACTTGTTTATAAGCCACTGTATTATGAAGTAAACAACAATGCAATACAATAATCATATCAAGTTAGGTTATACTTGGGTTATCTGCCATTGTGGATTAGTCAATTGTCCTTTCGATATTTCCAGCTATATACATCTATGCCATATTGTTCCTATGATTACTTGTATTATTAATCAGATTTGACGTTTCTACTCAACCTTGTTTCTTCAGTGTGACACAACTTTCAGTTTGGAATGAATCTTTGATTTGTACATGTCATGCTTTGGGCAATAGCAATTGTTGCTGACTTACTGTACTTTTACTGTTCTGTCGTGTTCTTTTCTTTGAAAATTGAAACAATAAAAACATTTTCATCTCTAATATTGGCAATATTTAATACTTACAGAATAGAGCTTTCAATCCGTGATACTGTCAAAAAGGCTGCTAGGTTTGCTGTGTAAGATGAAATGACAATTAGGGCAAAAAGCCACCAAGCTCCCATCATCATTCGTGTTGCCAAAGTTGTGTATGGAACTTCTCCACCTATTAGAAAAAAATAAAACATAATTTAGTAGGTGAAATCAAGTTATGCTTTAGGTCACAGTGTTTAATTTATTAGTATTTCACCATGCTTTTCTCTCTGAAGACTTAAAGTGAGATCCAAAAAAATGTAATAGAACTCTGGCACATGTTAATTTTCTTTTACTGAGCGGAGGGATTATGGCCAATTTTGAAAAACAGAAAGTAGAGGTAGTTCCAGTAATCCAATCTTTAGGAAACAAAGGTATAGACCCATTTTGACATATACTCTTCTGAAATCAAATGTTTGATTTGATTCTTGTAATTTTCCTGTAATAGTGTAAGGAGGACCTGATAGCAGCTGATACCTGTTGGTAAAATGATAGGTCATTGTTTAGGACCATGCCCAAGCTGTGCACATGGTCTGTGCAACAGCTTGTTCACATTGTTGTATACCAATTCTATTAAAAAACAAAGAGACTGCGTGCATGGGGGGTAGGACTTAAAATTGAAAAATACCCTACCAATGCACTTTCTCCAGCTGCCCCCTTGTGGCGTAACCCCACCCTGGAGCAGTTTTACAAACTGCCTGAACCCCATGCTTGGACTAAATTCAATATTAGAACAGTAGACCAGGTGATTTCTGACCAATCGCTGGCTCCACTCCCCAAGTTGATTTCTGAATTCAACGTCCCGCAGAGTTATTTTTTTAGGTATCTACAACTCTCCCATGCCTTCAGGTGCCAGTTCTCCAGCTCTCCCCCCCAGGTTGTCCAATCCGCATTGGAGGGCCTCCTCAAGTCCAGTTGTGACACTAAGCCCACCTCAACACTTTACTCCCATTTGATAATGACCTCCCTCCCTACTTTGGGGAAACTTAGAGATAAGTGGATGCGAGACATTCCCACCTTTGATAACGATGATTGGGATGACATGTGGGACTTCCCCTTCAGATCCCTGGTCTCCCTGAGAGATCGGCTGATACAGTTTAAGATGGCCCACCGAGCATATTTCACCCCCTACAGACTGCACAAAATGAACCCCGCCTCCCCGCCGGGATGTTGGCGTTGTGGGACAATACCGGGGGACTTCATTCATATTTTTTGGACCTGCCCAGCCATTGTTGACTATTGGAAGGAGATACTAGGGGTCATTACACAGGTCACCTCCATATCGCTCCCACTCTCTATAGAAACTTGCATACTGGGCCTGCTAGATCAGCTAATTCCCACTGTGGCGCGGCGCACCCTAGCTGGGCTACTTCTCTTCTATGCCCGCAAGGCCATTGCGCTCAGCTGGCGTAAGCCCACTCCTCCCCCTCTCTCCCTGTGGAAAAAATTGGTGAACGACAGCCTGCCTCTCTACAAGGACTGCTATGTTAATAGAGGTTGCCCGCAAAAATATGACAAGGTCTGGTCCAGCTGGCTGGCGGATGCCTCCACGGCCTCAGACCCATAGCCTACTTAACGCATTTTCGTTTGTAAATGAATAGGAATATGCACTAGTGGAAATGTTGTATATCTGAGTAGCATGGTTTAGTCCTGAGTCATCCTACTGCACATGGAGTCGGCTCTTTGTGGCCGGTGAGATGCCTTGAATTCTCCGACATGTTTTTTTATGTAATGCACTGTCTTATATTGCAACTCTTTACACGTCACGCCTGTAACACTAATCGTGACCAATGTATGTGTTTTTGTTTTTGTTTTTGTCTGTCTTGTTTTGCTTTTGGTTACTTGTTCACTGTCTGAAATTCCAATAAACAGATTTGCAAAAAAAAAAAAAAAAAACAAAGAGACAAAACAAAATGTAGATTCTCAAATGTGCAAATGTACTATGACAATTAAACATCAGTACATCTTCTAACACTGACCTTTACTTGCTTTATAATCTGTAGATTTATAAGTGCACAAGCAATCTTAACATTTTTTATTACCGTGTTATGAGTAGTGATGGACGAACTTCCGACGGGATGTTTCGCGAACGCGGACCGCGAACGTGGCCGATAGTTTGCGAACCGGAACGTTTGCGATGGGCCCCATTGACTTCAATGGGAGGCGAACTTCGCAAACCTACAGGTCAAATTTACAGCCACAAAATAATTAATAGCTGTGCAAACATAGTCCCACCACATGGCCAATGACATAACACATGTATCAGGTGAATCTGGGATCGACAACTACAAGCATTCTTTTTTTATATGGGAAATTGTTGTGACAATTCAGGACTGTGGAACGCATGAAGGCAATGGAGGAGAGGGAAGGTCAGGGACCAGGGTAGGCAAAGAAGAGGGTGCAGGAGATGATCACCAGCAGCGTGACATACAGCAATGACACCTGCACCATGATAGAGTCATCTGACACCAGCACCATGATAGAGAGCACTGACATCAGCAGTGTGACATACAGCAATAACACCTGCACCGTGATAGAGTGATCTGACAACAGCACCGTGATAGAGAGCACTGACATCAGCAGCGTGACATAAAGCACTCACACCAGCACCGTGATATACAGCACTGACAGCAGCACCGTGATAGAGAGCACTGACATCAGCAGCATGATATAAAGCACTCACACCAGCACCGTGATATACAGCACTGACAGCAGCAACATGATAGAGAGCACTGACATCAGCAGCGTGACATAAAGCACTCACACCTGCACCGTGATATACAGCACTGACAGCAGCACCGTGACAGAGAGCACTGACATCAGCACCGTGATATACAGCACTGACACCTGCACCGTAAGCAGCCCCAGGAGGAAGTCAGCATAGCACAGGGATGGTGGGAGCCCCTCATAATGAGCATAGCACAGGGATGGTGGGAGCCCCTCATAATAAGCAGCCCCAGGAGGATGTCAGCATAGCACAGGGATGGTAGGAGCCCCTCATAAAAAGGCAGCCCCAGGAGGATGTCAGCATAGCACAGGGATGGTGGGAGCCCCTCATAATAAGCAGCCCCATGAGTAAGTCAGCACAGCACAGGGATGGTGGGAGCCCCTCATAATGAGCATAGCACAGGGATGGTGGGAGCACTTCAAAATATGCACAGCAGAGGTACAGCCCCAGGAGGAAGTCAGCACAGCACAGGGATGGTGGGAGCCCCTCATAATATGCACAGCAGAGGTACAGCCCCAGGAGGATGTCAGCACAGCGCAGGGATGGTGGGAGCCCCTCATAATAAGCAGCCCCAGTAGAAATATGACACCGCTCAACCTCTTCAAAGAGGAGGGTACGGGCATATAGTACGGTGTGCTTTTTTTGCACAAGGAAGTGAGCCAAATGAAGAAAGAAGGTCTCTGTGCTCGATTAAAAAAATTGTTTATAGACATATACATGGTCTACTGGTCACATGTGTTGAATTCCTCCGAGATCCATGCCTCATTCATTTTTAGAAATGTGAGGTAGTTAACACTGTCGTGAGCTAGGCGAGTACGCTTATCGGTCACGATCCCCCCTGCTGCGCTGAACGTCCTTTCAGACAGGACACTGGATGAGGGGCAAGCCAACAGTTCGATTGCAAATTGGGCAAGCTCTGGCCAGAGGTCAAGCCTGCCCACCCAGTAGTCCAGGGGTTCATCACTCCTCAGAGCGTCCACATCAGCCGTTAACCCGATGTAGTCGGACACCTGACGGTCTAGGCGTTCCCTGATGCTGGATCCGGATGACACCTGTCGACAGGTCGACTGAAAGAATGACCTCATATCCGAAGTCACCAACACATCTTCAAACCGGCCTTTTCTTGCAGGCGCTGTTGGATTGGTACCCGCAACTCCTTCTCTGGGAATGGGAATTGCTCCTCTGCCAGCGCACGCAAAAGCAGAATGCAGCATTTCTCAAAACAAGGCCTGGAAGTGCTGCATTCTGACAGCCCTCTGTGACGGCGGTAACATTTCCGCCATTTTGTGTTTGTACCGGGGGTCTAAGTACGTTGCCACCCAGTACTGGTCCTTGACCCTTATGCTTTTTATACGGGGGTCCCTATTAAAACACTGGAGCATGAAGACCCCCATTTGCACTAAAGTGGAAGCGGTGTGGTGGCCTGGCTCCTTCTCATCATACAGGATAATGTCGTCCTCTTCATTCTCCTCTCTCCATCCACGCACAACAGGGATCCCAGAAAGGTTTAAAGCATGCTCTTCTTGCTCCTCCTCATCCGCCCCGGCACCATCCTCCTCTGACTCCTCTTCAGACTCCTGTTGTTGACTTGTCTCAGATAGAGTAGCCCCCCCTGGGAATTCATCCAGCATTGCGACTTCCTCATCTTCCCGCTCCTGCTCCTCCACAGCTTGATCATTGACACGACGCAATGCACGCTCCATAAAGAAGGCATAAGGTACCATGTCACTGATGGCGCCATGGCTGCGACTGACCAGTTTGGTGATCTCCTCAAATGGGCGCAGAAGTCTGCATGCGTCGCGCATGAGCAGCCACTGGCGCGGTGAAAAAAACCCCAGCTCCCCAGAACCGGTTCTGCCGCAGAGTTCATACAGGTAGACGTTAACTGCACGTTTCTGCTGGAGCAGCCTATCAAGCATATAGAAGGTTGAGTTCCATCGCGTCGGGCAATCGCAAATAAGACGTCTGACCGGCAGATTGTGTCGCCGCTGAATGTCAGCAAGGCGAGCCATGGCCGTGTAAGATCTTCTGAAATGGGCCAAGATTTTCCTTGCCTGCAGCAAGATGTCCTGGACCCCAGGGTATTTGACAAGGAATCGCTGCACGACCAAGTTTAAGACGTGTGCCATGCATGGCACGTGCGTGATTTTGCCCTGTTTCAATGCGCTAAGCAGATTGGCACCGTTGTCACACACCACTTTACCAACTGTCAAATTGAGCAGTGTTAGCCACTGATCTGCCTGTGAACGCAAAGCTGAAAGGAGTGCCGGGCCAGTGTGGCTCTTGGCTTCCAGGCACAACAGACGCAGCACGGCATGGCAACGTCTCACCTGGAATGTCGAATAGGTTCTGGGGAGCTTGGGCGGCGCAGCGGAAGAGACGCTAGCAGCGGAAAAGGAGGAGTCAGCTGAGGAGGAGAGGGAGGAGGATGGAGTAGGAGGAGGAGGAGAAGAAGAGTCAGGCCTGCATGCAATCCGTGGCAGTAAAACCAAATCTACACGGGTGCCACGGGTTACATGCTTGACGGCTGTCAGAAGGTTCACCCGGTGGGCAGTAAAAGTGATATACCTTCCCTGCCCGTGTTTGCTAGACCACGTGTCTGTGGTCAGATGTATCTTGGCACCGACACTGTGTGCCAGAGATACATTCACTTGCCGCTGAACATGGCCATATAGCTGTGGGATGCCCTTCTCTGAGAAATACTTCCTTCCTGGGACCTTCCATTGTGGTGTTCCAATGGCCACAAATTTGCAAAAGGCCTCCGAGTCCACCAGTTTATATGGCAGTAGTTGGCGGGCTATCAGTTCTGACAAGCCAGCCGTCAACCGTTGGGCAAGAGGGTTATCCGGCGTCATCATTTTTTTACGCTCGAACATTAGGCCCACGGAAGCCTGCCTTTTTGCAGAAAAACATGAGCTTGGCGTGATGGAAGGTGGAGTGGAGGACAATTGTGAGGAGAGAGGAGAAGGAGAAGTAGAAGACGAGGCTGGACGGTGAGAGCCTGCAGTGTGGCTTTGTGTGTTCCGTTGCTCCCACTCGGCTCGGTGATGGCTGCTCATGTGCCTTCTTAAGGCGGTTGTCCCTAGGTGAGTGTTGGGCTTGCCGCGACTAATGCGTTGACTGCAAAGATTGCAGATGGCAATGCTATTGTCAGCAGCGGACACGTTAAAAAAAGCCCACACTGCGGAGCCATGTACCGGTGTCCTGGGAGTGCCAGATGTGACCGTACATGGTCGATGACTCGCTCCTGATACATTTGCAGTCTGCTTTGTCCCTCCTGTGCAATGTAAGTTATTCCTGCTTCTCCTCCCTATCTGCTGGTCCATATCTCCCTCTGAACTCCCCTCCTCTTCCTCTCTTGTGGACACCCACATGACATCACTAGACACGTCATCATCAACGTCACCTTCCCCACCGCTATAAGTAGAGATCTTGGAGTAGGCAGCAACACCGGGGACCAACCTCCTCCTTGGGCTGATCTGGGTACTGTTGTCAGACTGCTGAGTAGCGGTTGTTGCTGCCTCCTCTTCCTGATCCAATACCAAGAGTGGCTGCGCATCAGAAATGTCTTGATATGGATCGGAAAATAATTCCTGTGACTCAAGCGGAAGGTATGTGGTGGTGGTGGTGTTGTTAGTGGTAGTGTCTTTGGGGGTGCACATAGCAGAGAGTGAAGAAGAGGGTGCAGATCGAGAGGATGAGCAGGGTGCAGAAGAGTAAGGCTGAGCGAGCCACTCAACCAAGTCTGGTGCGTCCTTTAAAGTAATTGAACGCACCTTCTGCAACTTCCCACTTTGGCTCAAGCCTGTTGCTCCTGCCCTACCCCTACCACCCCTGCGGAAGGGCCTGCCTCTTCCTCTGCCTGTCATTTTTTAAATGACCCTGTGACAAAACTCTCAGTCCCTATACCGATGAAGGACTGCTGCAGTATAGGGCAGCGGTCAGCAGTAGTGCACCTCAACCCTATGTATTGTGGACCGATACCAGTCCTTATAGAATGGCAGACTGTACCTCACTCAACCCTATGTACTGTAGTACCCTATACCTTACCAGTCCTTATAAGGACCTTTGTGGACCAAGTAGGTTGTGTGTGAGTGATTAGCAGACTGTACGTCAGTCCCTATACCGATGAAGGACTGCTGCAGTATAGGGCAGCAGTCAGCAGTAGTGCACCTCAACCCTATGTATTGTTGACCGATACCAGTCCTTATAGAATGGCAGACTGTACCTCACTCAACCTTATGTACTGTAGTACCCTATACCTTACCAGTCCTTATAAGGACCTTTGTGGACCAAGTAGGTTGTGTGTGAGTGATTAGCAGACTGTACGTCAGTCCCTATACCGATGAAGGACTGCTGTAGTATAGGGCAGCGGTCAGCAGTAGTGCACCTCAACCCTATGTATTGTGGACCTATACCAGTCCTTATAGAATGGCAGACTGTACCTCACTCAACCCTATGTACTGTAGCACCCTAGACAGACCAAGTTACCAGTCCTTATAAGGACTTTTGTGGACCAAGTAGGTTGTGTGTGAGTGATTAGCAGACTTTACGTCAGTCCCTATACCGATGAAGGACTGCTGCAGTATAGGGCAGCGGTCAGCAGTAGTGCACCTCAACCCTATGTACTGTGGACCTATACCAGTCCTTATAGAATGGCAGACTGTACCTCACTCAACCCTATGTACTGTAGCACCCTAGACAGACCAAGTTACCAGTCCTTATAAGGAGCTTTGTGGAACAAGTGGGTTGTGAATGATTAGCAGACTGCAGCAGAAGGGCAGCAGTCAAGTATAATATTCTTTCTATATTTGGAAGAAAGAATATTATACGTATACAAGCCTATTACCATAGCACTGATACCAGTTCTGAAAAGAACCTTTTGTGGAACTAATAGTAACAGCTACTGATTAAACTGACCCTCACTGCCTCACACACTGCTTCCTGCCTGTCCCTATATAAACTGACAAAAGAGAGGCTACTGGAACAATAATTGAAATAGCACTTTTGTGGACCTGATAGTAACAGCTAATGACTAAACTGGCTGTCCCTGCAGCACACACCGTCCTGTCCCTTTCTCTAAACTGACAAAAGACACTCAGGCTGCTGCAACAATCACTAGCACAGCACTGCCTATCCTGAACTACACCTAACACCTATACCAGTCCTGAAAAGAACTTTTGTGTACCAAATAGCTAGCGATTTGGGTCACAGTAATCTCTCCCTGCTCCACACAGCAACCTCTCCCTATAGTGACAGAAGAAAGAATGTAAAATGGCCGCCGGATCGGGTGTATTTATAAGTTAGGGGGAATGTCCAAGTGTCCATGTGCTGTAATGTCTCAATTGGCTGTCCTGTACCCCATGATGGATGTGTCATCATAGGTCAAAGTTCTTTTACACAGTAAACACGGAAGTCCGCCGGGCGAACGGCGCCAATAGTCCGCTGAATGGGCGGACCGCGAACAGCCGAAATTCGCCGCGAAACGACCGCCGGACGAACCGTTCGGCCATCACTAGTTATGAGTATGACTAGCTGAGTAGACGATGCAGCCAATCACAGGTATGAATATAGCTGGCTTAGAACTTATACAGCATAGACACTTTCAAAGGGAAGAAAGTGCTCTTCTTAACAACTTATATTTTTTGTAAACAATATTTCCAAAAGAAAAAGTTTGCTTAAACCTTTTTCTAAGTTCCTAAGGCAGAGCTGCCAGAACTGCTTAGAGTTCTAAATATAACCTGTTACTACAAATATAACAATTTCTGGACATAGTTGGCCCCTCAAGTGATTGGACTGTGGTGTAAATTATTACCAAGCATTGCAATTGTTCTTTTTAAAATTTTCCTTATCAAAACAAATACCACTTGCTCTGCACATGTGCAAAATTCTCCCAAGAACATAATCATTAAACCTAAAACTAATGAAAATTAAAACAAAATAAATGAATGCCAAGCAACCCATTTTTTTTTCATTTGTACAAAATATAACCAAATGCTTAGTTATGGACTTTAAAGCGTTTGTTACACTAAAAAAAAAAATGTATCCTGTCCATTTGAAGCATGACAGCACAGTGCTTGTGCTGTGTAATTTGCCCCCTCTATCCCCTAAAATGCCTAGCTGATCCTGACTAGTGATGGCCGAACGGTTCGCCCGGCGGTCGTTTCGCGGCGAATTTCCGACATTCGCGGTCCGCACGTTCGAACGCCTTTTTCCGTCGTTCGCCGCGGCGGACTTACGTGTTTAATGTATACAAGAACTTTAACCTTTGGTGACACGTTTATCATGTGATACAGGACAGCCAATTGAGACATGACAGCACATGGACACTTGTACATTCCCCCTAACCTATAAATACACCCGATCCGGTGGCCATTTTACATTCTTTCTTCTGTTAAGATAGGGACAGGTTCCTGTGTGGAGTAGGGAGAGATAAACCACTAGCTATTTGGTACACAAAAGTTCTTTTCAGGACTGGTATAGGTGTTAGGTGTTGATAGGTTTGCTGTGCTGCTGATTCTTGCAGCAGCCTGAGTGTCTTTTGTTAGTTTAGAGAAAGGGAAAGGACGGTGTATGCTACAGGGACAGCCAGATTAGTCTTTCATCATCATCATCATCATCATCATCATTAGCTGTTACTATCAAGGTCCACAAAAGAGCTGTTCCAGTAACCACTAATCGTTCTCTTTTTTTGCCAATTTGTATAGGGACAGGAAGGAAGCAGTGTTGTCAGGCAGTGAGGGTAATTTTAAAGACTTGCTGTTATTATTAGTTCCACAAAGGTTCTTTTCAGGACTGGTATCAGTGGTACAGTAATAGGCTTGTACATGTATAATATTCTTTCTTCCAAATATAGAAAGGATATTATACTTGACTGCTGCCCTTCTGCTGCAGTCTGCTAAACATTCACAACTCACTTGTTCCACAAAAGTTCTTATAAGGACTGGTAACTTGGTATAGGGTGCTACGGTACATAGGCTTGAGTGCGGTACAGTCTGCTGTTCTGTAAGGACCGCTATCGGTCCACAATAGATAGGGTTGACGTGCACCACTGCTGACCGCTCACCTATACTGCAGCAGTCCTTCAGCGGTATAGGGACTGACGTACAGTCTGCTAATCACTAACACACAACCTGCTTGTTCCACAAAAGTTCTTATAAGGACTGGTAACTTGGTATAGGGTGCTACGGTACATAGGCTTGAGTGCGGTACAGTCTGCTGTTCTGTAAGGACCGCTATCGGTCCACAATAGATAGGGTTGACGTGCACCACTGCTGACCGCTGCCCTATACTGCAGCAGTCCTTCAGCGGTATAGGGACTGACGTACAGTCTGCTAAACACTAATACACAACCTGCTTGGTCCACAAAAGTTCTTATAAGGACTGGTAACTTGGTATAGGGTGCTACGGTACATAGGCTTGAGTGCGGTACAGTCTGCTGTTCTGTAAGGACCGCTATCGGTCCACAATAGATAGGGTTGACGTGCACCACTGCTGACCGCTCACCTATACTGCAGCAGTCCTTCAGCGGTATAGGGACTAAGAGTTTTGTCACAGGGTCATTTAAAAAATGACATGCAGAGGAAGAGGCAGGCCCTTCCGCAGGGGTGGTAGGGGTAGGGCAGGAGCAACAGGCTTGAGCCAAAGTGGGAAGTTGCAGAAGGTGCGTTCAATTACTTTAAAGGATGCACCAGACTTGGTTGAGTGGCTCGCTCAGCCTTACTCTTCTGCACCCTCCTCATCCTCTCGATCTGCACCCTCTTCTTCACTCTCTGCTATGTGCACCCCCAAAGACACTACCACCAACAACACGACCACCACCACCACCACCACATACCTTCCGCTTGAGTCACTGGAATTATTTTCCGATCCATATCAAGAGGACATTTCTGATGCGCAGCCACTCTTGGTATTGGATCAGGAAGAGGAGGTAGCAACAAGCGCTACTCAGCAGTCTGACGCCAGTACCCAGATCAGCCCAAGGAGGAGGTTGGTCCCCGGTGTTGCTGCCTACTCCGAGATCTCTACTTATAGCGGTGGGGAAGGTGACGTTGATGATGACGTGTCTAGTGATGTCACGTGGGTGCCCACAAGAGAGGAAGAGGAGGGGAGTTCAGAGGGAGATATGGACCAGCAGATAGGGAGGAGAAGCAGCAATGACTTACATTGCACAGCAGGGACAAAGCAGACTGCAAATGTATCAGGAGCGAGTCATCGACCATGTACGGTCACATCTGGCGCTCCCAGGACACCGGCACATGGCTCCGCAGTGTGGGCTTTTTTTAACGTGTCCGCTGCTGACAATAGCGTTGCCATCTGCAATCTTTGCAGTCAACGCGTTAGTCGCGGTAAGCCCAATACTCACCTAGGGACGACCGCCTTAAGAAGGCACATGAGCAGCCATCACCGAGCCCAGTGGGAGCAACGGAACACACAAAGCCACACTGCAGGCTCTCACCGTCCAGCCTCGTCTTCTACTTCTCCTTCTCCTCTCTCCTCACAATTGTCCTCCACTCCACCTTCCATCACGCCAAGCTCACATTTTTCTGCAAAAAGGCAGGCTTCCGTGGGCCTAATGTTTGAGCGTAAAAAAATGATGATGCCGGATAACCCTCTTGCCCAACGGTTGGCGGCTGGCTTGTCAGAACTCATAGCCCGCCAACTACTGCCATATAAACTGGTGGACTCGGAGGCCTTTCGCAAATTTGTGGCCATTGGAACACCACAATGGAAGGTCCCAGGAAGGAAGTATTTCTCAGAGAAGGGCATCCCAGAGCTATATGGCCATGTTCAGCGGCAAGTGAATGTATCTCTGGCACACAGTGTCGGTGCCAAGATACATCTGACCACAGACACGTGGTCTAGCAAACACGGGCAGGGAAGGTATATCAGTTTTACTGCCCACTGGGTGAACCTTCTGACGGCCGTCAAGCATGTAACCCGTGGCACCCGTGTAGATTTGGTTTTACCGCCACGGATTGCATGCAGGCCTGACTCTTCTTCTCCTCCTCCTACTCCATCCTCCTCCCTCTCCTCCTCAGCTGCCTCCTCCTTTTCCGCTGCTAGCGTCTCTTCCACTGCACCGCCCAAGCTCCCCAGAACCTATTCCACATGCCAGGTGAGACGTTGCCATGCCGTGCTGCGTCTGTTGTGCCTGGAAGCAAAGAGCCACACTGGCCCGGCACTCCTTTCAGCTTTGCGTTCACAGGCAGATGAGTGGCTAACACCGCTCAATTTGACAGTTGGTAAAGTGGTGTGTGACAACGGTGCCAATCTGCTTAGCGCATTGAAACAGGGCAAAATCACGCACGTGCCGTGCATGGCACACGTCTTAAACTTGGTCGTGCAGCGATTCCTTGTCAAATACCCTGGGGTCCAGGACATCTTGCGGCAGGCAAGGAAAATCTCGGCCCATTTCAGAAGATCTTACACGGCCATGGCTCGCCTTGCTGACATTCAGCGGCGACACCATCTGCCGGTCAGACGTCTTATTTGCGATTGCCCGACGCGATGGAACTCAACCTTCTATATGCTTGATAGGCTGCTCCAGCAGAAACGTGCAGTTAACGTCTACCTGTATGAACTCTGCGAAAGAAACGGTTCTGGGGAGCTGGGTTTTTTTTCACCGCGCCAGTGGCTGCTCATGCGCGACACATGCAGACTTCTGCGGCCATTTGAGGAGATCACCAAACTGGTCAGTCGCAGCCATGGCGCCATCAGTGACATGGTACCTTATGCCTTCTTTCTGGAGCGTGCATTGCGTCGTGTCATTGATCAGGCTGTGGAGGAGCAGGAGCGGGAAGATGAGGAAGTCGCAATGCTGGATGAATTCCCAGGGGGGGCTACTCTATCTGAGACAAGTCAACAACAGGAGTCTGATGAGGAGTCAGAGGAGGATGGTGCCGGGGCGGATGAGCAGGAGCAAGAAGAGCATGCTTTAAACCTTTCTGGGATCCCTGTTGTGCGAGGATGGGGAGAGGAGAATGAAGAGGACGACATTATCCTGGATGATGAGCAGGAGCCAGGCCACCACACCGCTTCCACTTTAGTGCAAATGGGGGCCTTCATGCTCCAGTGTTTTAATAGGGACCCCCGTATAAAAAGCATGAGGGTCAAGGACCAGTACTGGGTGGCAACGTACTTAGACCCCCGGTACAAACACAAAATGGCGGAAATGTTACCGCCGTCGCAGAGGGCTGTCAGAATGCAGCACTTCCAGGCCTTGCTTCGAGAAATGCTGCATTCTGCTTTTGCGTGCGCTGGCAGAGGAGCAATTCCCACTCCCAGAGAAGGATTTGCGGGTACCAATCCAACAGCGCCTGCAAGAAGAGGCCGGTTTGAAGATGTGTTGGTGACTTCGGATATGAGGTCATTCTTTCAGCCGACCCATCGACAGGTGTCATCCGGATCCAGCATCAGGGAACGCCTAGACCGTCAGGTGTCCGACTACATTGGGTTAACGGCCGATGTGGACGCTCTGAGGAGTGATGAACCCCTAGACTACTGGGTGGGCAGGCTTGACCTCTGGCCAGAGCTTGCCCAATTTGCAATCGAACTGTTGGCTTGCCCCTCATCCAGTGTCCTGTCCGAAAGGACGTTCAGCGCAGCAGGGGGGATTGTGACCGATAAGCGTACTCGCCTAGCTCACCACAGTGTTAACTACCTCACATTTCTAAAAATGAATGAGGCATGGATCTCGGAGGAATTCAACACATGTGACCAGTAGACCATGTATATGTCTATAAACTATTTTTTTAATCAAGCACACAGACCTTCTTAATTCATTTGGCTCACTTCCTTGACCCAAAAAAGCACACCGTACTATATGCCCCTACCCTCCTCTTTGAAGAGGTTGAGCGGTGTCATATTTCTACTGGGGCTGCTTATGATATCCCTGTGCTGTGCTGACTTCCTCCTGGGGGTTCTTATTATGAAGGGATCACACTATCCCTGTGCTGTGCTGACTTCCTCCTGGGGGTTCTTATTATGAGGGGATCACACCATCCCTGTGCTGTGCTGACTTCCTCCTGGGGCTGCTTACGGTGCTGCTGTCAGCGCTGTATGTCACGGTGCTGCTGTCAGCGCTGTATGTCACGGTGCTGCTGTCAGCGCTGTATGTCACGGTGCTGCTGTCAGCGCTGTATGTCACGGTGCTGCTGTCAGCGCTGTATGTCACGGTGCTGCTGTCAGCGCTGTATGTCACGGTGCTGCTGTCAGCGCTGTATGTCACGGTGCTGCTGTCAGTGCTCTGTATTACGGTGCTGCTGTCAGATGCCTCTATCACGGTGCATGTGTCATTCCGGTATGTCACGCTGCTGGTGATCATCTCCTGCACCCTCTTCTTTGCCTACCCTGGTCCCTGACCTTCCCTCTCCTCCATTGCCTTCATTAGCTCCATAGTCCTGAATTGTTAGAACAATTTCCCAAATAAAATAAAAATGCTTGTAGTTATCGATCCCAAATTCACCTCATACATGTATTATGTCATTGTCCAGATGGTGGGACTACGTTTTACCCCCTAATAATTACCACGTGGCCGCAAATTCGACATGAAGGTTTGCAAAGTTCGCCTCCCATTGAAGTCAATGGGGCCCGCGGCGAACGTTCGGTTTCGCGAACGTTTGGGTCCGTTCGCATTTCGCGTTCGCGAAACGTCCCGTCGGAAGTTCGTCCATCACTAATCCTGACTGGTTTTGCCCTCCCCTTGTAAACTGACCACGGTTCATCATGGCTACTGAGCCCTGACACCGTGGTCAATTTACATGCCTCTGTCATCAGCTGTCTCTTCTGTGTCTCCCTCTGTCCTCCTCCCCCCTCCCCTCCCGGCTTGTCAGCTAGTGACATGCCCGCCCCCCTCCTGCTGCTAGAATAACATCTACATTTTTATATCATCCATGCTGTCTCCTAATGCTGTGTCCCCCTGTGTGTGTGATTTATTAAGAAAAATAGAGGAGAAAGCCATCGGTTATGTGAGTGCTGAGTGGCGCTCTGAAATGGGGTATATACTGCATTTTTTTTATTAAATCACACACACACAGGGACACACAGCATTACGAGACAGCGGGATAGTTTAAAGAGGTCTGAGTGGCTGAGCAACCACTTTAAACAATAGGTTTATCAGAGTATAGCCTTTTTTCCACTTATACATTTTGAATATCCTGAAAATCAGACAAATTACTGAAAGAGTAATCCCAATCTAATATCTATCTAAATGTCCAGTAATCACTTGCAGACATATTCTGTAGGGCTTTTATGGTGTCTCTGGTTGGGACTTTTACCTGTTCTTATTTTGTAAGCATTATGTAAACTATCCTTGATAGAGAACTTTCTCCTATCTTTTCCATAAATTTGTAGTATAGTACGGGAGACATAGAGAATATTTCTTGATTTGGCATTCACATGCTTTAATCCCTATTTGGGGAAGTACATAGTAGGCTTCAGGGAGACCCTTATGGGTAAGACTGACAGTGCTTGGTCTGTAGGACACTATTGGACAGCACCAGGTTACGATCAATCATAGATTTTTACAATTTAGGGTGATCCAATACATTCATGAAAAATCTGAATTTTCGGAGAGCAAAATATGTAGCCTCTTGTTTTTGTTATCATGTAAACGATTCATACTGGTAAAATACCTTTAGGAGTACTTTGAATCATAAATAATAATACAACTACTGTAAATGAAGGATGGGCCCCTTTAAACCACTGCCCTTATGTCAAAGTACTGAAAAGTAAACTAGTGAACATTTGTCTAATCCACTGGATCTTCTTGAGAAATAGATCATGAGTCATAAGCAATCCCACTCATCTCTTGAAGTTATGAAGCATGTCTAAAATGTGCTCCCTTTATTGAGCTAAATCAATAGCCCTCCCAGTGAGAGACACATCACAGTATTTCTTTGACTTGTCTTCAGCTGGTTGTTATAACTCATACATTTATTCTTACAGTACAAAAAAAAAAAAAAAGAAAGCCTTCTACCTTATCTGTTAAATTTCACACTTACTGTAAGTAATTGATTAATGATGCTAATCCTTGCAATTTCACCCAGTACTATGGAGGTGTCTTAGCCTTCACATAAAAATTATAAAAACATTACAGATATAATCTCCATTTTTCTAATTTCTATTCATATAAACTACAATTTGTATTCAATGGCAGCAGGCAGAAACTGCATTCTCCATAATAATTGGCAACCTTATCTTCCCTTATTTATCAATATATATCATAAGAATTGTTACTTTTCAGGCAAAATACAATGCATGTTGTTAATTTTGACTCAGAAATCTTAGCAAAAAGAAAGGTAGATTATAACCTTTCATTACATTGTCTTGCTCATTACTGTAATTAAAATTCTCCAATTATGAAATATGTAGCATCCATTTATTCTAGAAAAAAACTAACTGTTCTGGAATTTGTAATTATATATTTTTCATGGCTTAATTTGATTCAAACATAGAGATGGCCAAAAATAAATTCACTAAGACTTAACAAAAAGCTTACTCTGGTCTACATAAATTGTAATTTCCATGAATAGTGGCTATAACTTCCTTTTTAGATGGGAGAAATAGAATCAAGGCCTTTACTAATGTGCATACGTTATTACAGAAAATATTCACAAGGCCAGGAATGGAATTCTGGCAATGGAAGCATGATATGTGACTAAAAGTATATCTGCAGTACTGGGAACTCTGTAGTCATATCAACCACTGCAACAGACAGCTTGTAGTTTTCGATGGACTATGAGTGTGCCGATTAGTGCATTCAGAGTCCAGAGATACTTCCTACAGCTTATTGACAGTGATTCTCTACGGATGTAATAACTAAAAGCTGGAGGAAGTGTCTACAGGAGCTTGACATTGCATCCACAATCCACTGATCATTGGTGAAATGCTTTGTGGGCTACTGTAGAAAAAAATTACATGCAATTTATTTCCCTACAAAAATTTGTGAATTTATAATTTTTTCCTAAAAGGGGAACTTAGCCTTTAAGCCGATCATTGATCAAAATTCAACTGGTTCAGCAGGAACTAGTTGGATTTCAGTTAATATGTAGCTATCCCCTCTCAACATAAGTAATTTTTTGATTGATTTCTGTTGAAGGGACATGTTGAAAAATGTTTATCAATCAGTGACTGCAGCCAATTGGGGGTGCTGCTATCAGAATACAATGTTTTAGTGAGGAGATTTCCTCCATTCCCCTTATCTGTGCAGCCAATGGGCTGAATAAAAAGAAACTACCAGTGTATGGCCAGCTTTAGAATTGTTGTAATTTCTTTAGTCCACTGGGAAGATTTACCACCACTTTCTTTTCTGGGTGACACCCAGTGGCAAAAAAAAGGAAGCACCACTCCAAGTCATTCTGTTTGTACAGCCCAGTTCACTAGTGGGTGCAGGTCCAGCTTGTATGCATACAAAGAGAGAAAGTTGGATTACTGCACACCAATGTCATATAAAAAAAAAAAACTTCTTTATTCAAACTGTTAAAAACATTATAACATTAGACCACATAAAAAGAAGCCCAGGGAAAACTATTGACACATTTCACACCTCCAGAAACACCCAGAGACAGGTTTAAAATGGGAGTCTCTGTGGAGTGGACAGAGGGCTGTGGAGTGGACAGAGCTGACAGGCAGGGAGGAGAGGGGGAAAAGCATGAGGGAGAGCAGAGAAGAGAGCTGCAGGTGACGGAGGCAAGTAAAATGACCACAGTGTCAGGGCTCAGCAGCCACGATAAGCCATGATCAGTTTACAGGGGGTAGAACCAGGCAGGATCAGCCAGGTATTTTAGGCGATACAGGGGGGCAAATTACACAGCACAAGCACTGTGCTGTATAACATGCTTTAAAGGAACAGGATCCTTTTATTGGGGGGGTTACAGATCTACTTATACAATTCTTAACCACTTTGCTCAATACATCAGTATTTTTTACTAGGAAATTACTTATAACTAGGGATGCACCAATACCGATACTAGTATCGGTATCAGTGCCAATACCAAGCATTCCAATGAGTATCAGTACTCCTGCAAATGCTCTGATGCCTAATCCGATACCTGTTGTATTGGACCAGGCATCCTCAAGCTCAGCAAGGGGGCTCGGCAGCCTCACAGGTGATCGGTGCAGCTGTGGGAGCAGTTACAAGCAACAATCTCCTTGTATAGCATTTCTGACAGTCACTTCTCCTCCTCTCCCTCCCGCAGCTGTCAGGTGCTTTTTTGAAAGTTATACAGGGAGATCAGTGCTTTTAACTGCCCCCACCACTGCACTGATCAGCCCCGACTGTCCCCTGTGTCCTCCTCAGGGTCCTTCTCCCTCTCTCCAGTGTTCTCCTCCCTCTCAGCGATGTTCGCCTCCCTCTCTGCAGGTCCCTGACTCCCCTGTGTCCTCCTCCGATCCCCCCCGTCCCAGATCTGTCATGATGGAGAGCGGAGGAAAGAGCACGTAAATATGTAATTTACCAGCTCCTTTCTTTTCTGAATGAACACTGACTCTGTCCATTCATAACTGAAACATCGTAAGTTCGTAACCTGTGTTTATAATTCTTTAGTTCATGAATGGAAAGGAGCCTCTGTCTCCTGTCCACGCATATTCAGTCCCTTAGAATTGTAATAAATAAATATTTAAAGGTGAAATTGTAAAAATAATACCCCCCCCCCCACAAAAAATTTTAAAGCACTGTAAAAAAAAATTGTAACAAAAAGTATATAAACTGTAAAAAATAATTAAACAAAAATTGTAAAAAAATGTTTTAAAAATTGTAAAAAAAAAATTGGATTGTTTCTTTGGCAAGAAACGGTACAGTAAGTCTGAGAAACAATGGCAAACAGCAGGAGGGGGAGGAGGGGGGGATATCCTCTCCTGCCCCTTATGAAAGCATTCCAGTGGCTCATGAAATGGAATGCTTTAATTTGAAAACCATCCGCTGGCTGAAGAAAAAGATACCAAAGTTATGGCTGATAGCTTCAGCCATAACATAACCCCAGTAAACCACTTCAAATCCACGATGTGTATGTGTATATATATATATATATATATATATATATATATATATATATATTGTACAGTATCTCACAAAAGTGAGTACATCCCTGACATTTTTGTAAATATTTTATTATATCTTTTCATGTGACAACACTGAAGAAATTATGCTTTGCTACAATGTAAAGTAGTGAGTGTACAGCTTGTATAACAGTGTAAATTTGCTGTCACCTCAAAATAAATCAACACACAGCCATTAATAGGAAGGAAGGAAAAATCCTGGACGGCCACACACCACTGAAGGCATCCTTATTGAAAGATTAAAATCCAGGCATAGAAAACAGGGAAGAACAGCTAACACGTTTCATATCACAATTTCACAATTTCACAATCATATGCTTCAGATATGACTCTTTTTGGATTTTATTTCAAATTTTAATAAAATGGATTTTAATAAAATATTTACATAAATGTGAGGGGTGTACTCACTTTTGTGAGATACTGTGTGTGTGTGTGTGTATATATTTATGGCCGAAGCCCTATGACCGATACGTATCTGAACAATACAAGCTTATCATAAGATACCCTATATGAAATGGACCTGAAAGTGTGCCCTGGTCTAATGGACGGTATACCAAAATAAGGGGGCATACCCAGTGATTAGAAATTAATGTGTTTGAAGAGAAATGTTTTGAGAAATGCCCTAAAAAAGGGGATGGGAGGGTGGGTATTGCGCACAGGAAACCGACAAAGACCACAGGCGAGTGGGCTGGTTAAATACCCCCCGGGCTCCTCCCATAAATTCAGGCCACCATACTGGCCTTCTTACTTATGGCCGAAGCCCTATGACCGATACGTATCTGAACAATACAAGCTTATCATAAGATACCCTATATGAAATGGACCTGAAAGTGTGCCCTGGTCTAATGGACGGTATACCAAAATAAGGGGGCAAAAACACTTAGGTAGGGGTAAGAGAGTTTTATTGTTTCCAGCTTTATCTTTATTGAGCCAGTTGGGTGAATGCCCGAGACATCTCTGCCTGTGGGTTAGGGATGTATCGAGCGAAGCAGGCCGATTTCCACCTGCCCAATCTTTTGATGACGTGGTCCGGGACCCCATGCCGGGATGCGGATGAAGCTGCTCCGATGCGGAAGGAATGGCCGGAGTACTCACCGGGATTGAGGAGCAAGTTGCGGAGGAGAATCCTTACATGTTTAATGAACTGGCAGTTCGTTAATGGTTTGACCGGGAAGGGCAAAAGAGGACTAGAGTCCGGGAGCTCGGGTAGTAGAGAGAGTAACTGCGTAAGCACAGCGACCTGGCACCAGGCGTTGTTGGTTTTGTAGAGGTGGATATCTACGCCGGTGCCTGCCTGCTGGGTCTTGGTTACTGAGAGGTGGAGGATGAAGTGGTCCTGGTGACGGAGCAGATGACGTCTGCGAAGGACTGGACTGTGTGAGCTGTTATGGGTGAACTCGCTGGGCCGTAGAAAGCCATAGTAGGCCAGATAAATGGCCGCCTGTATGACCAGACTGGGGAGAACACCGAAGGGGTAGCTGGTAAGCATGGTGGACATGTCCCTGAAGATGGAACTGGTGATGGGGAGCCGTTTGACTTTAACTGGCGGTTGCTGCTTCTGGATGCCGTGCAGGACGGCTCGGATCGCATGGGACGAGAAGATGTATGGTTTGGTAGGATCCTGAAGTGAGAGGAAGTGCTGTATGCCAGCTAAGTATAACCGGATGGTGTTGAAGGACAAGGCCAGTTGACTATGGCAGTATGAGGTGAAGGCTAGTATATGCCTGGCATCTGTGGGGGTGCCTACTGTGGAGGCAACCAGGAATGTATTAAATGCTTTCCAGGCTACCCGGTAGGCTCTCAGAGTGTTGTCTGAGAGTGATCAGTTGATGAGCTGAGTGGCTCCATGTAGATGCGGCTCTAGTCCAGGGTCAACTGAGACCAATGCGGGATAGGAGCTGACACCGTATCTGCTCCGGGAACCTGCCGAAAGAAGGACATGAGATTAAAGCGAGACAGTGCGTCAGCTGCAAGGTTGTACTTTCCTGGGACAAACGTGCAGTATACATTAAACTGATGCTGCAGAGACAGCTGCACCAGCCTGCGTAGGAAGGACATCACGGAGAGAGACTTAGACCTGCCTTTGTTGACAATTTCGGCTGTGGCCTGGTTATCGGTGGTAAAACCTACGGTTTGTCCTGTCCAGGTATGACCCCAGAGCTGGGCGGCTGCTACAATGGGGTAGAGCTCGAAAAGGGATGAAGACTGACTAAACCCAGGGATCAAGAGTATTTGAGAAGGCCAGGGTCCGGTGAACCAATGGTGGCCAAAAATAGCCGCAAATCCTGTGGAGGTCCCTTGGAGGTATGCCCGGCTGTTCAATCAATAGGAAGTCATCCAGGTAATGGATAACTTGCTGACAACAAGCCTTGTGCAGGAGGATCCAAGCAAGAGACTGCGCGAATGTGTCGAACAGGGAGGGGTTGCTTTTGGAGCCAAATGTTAATTTAGTGGCGAAATAATATTGGTCTCTCCATTTAATGCCGTGCCAGCACCAGAGGGACGGGTGGATAGGCAACAGCTTAAAGGCATCGGATATGTCGGCTTTGGACAGCCATGCACCTGTGCCTACTTTAAGGATGGCCTGAATCGCCATGTCCACAGAGGCGTATTTTAATGAAAATTCTTCGGAAGGAATCAGGGAATTTAGGCTGGGAATGTGGGAAGAATGAGGCGCAGACCGGTCGTACACCAAACGGTTTTAATTCGAAAATTTGCCCTTGACAAGCCCAATAGGGCTAACTCTCCACATATTGAAGGGGGGCTGTGTGAAGGGACCTATGACGAAGCCTCGTTCCACCTCGGTTTGCAGCAAATGGTCAATGGCCTGCTCGTCGGAGGCTGCTGAGCGGAGGTTTCTGCACTCGTAGGTTGTGTGGGGCAGGGAGATGAGGCCGGTATGAAAACCTGTTGTGAAGCCACAGATGAGGAAGGTGGCTAGTGAAGGAGTGGGGTGCATGGTGAGGTAGAAGCCCAACCATAGGACGTCTATGCGGCTCAGTCATGAGCCCTTGTGAGCTTTAACCTCACACAGATTCCTGGGGTGCGCTCTGTGACATATGACACAGACGTGCAGTAGGCGGCACTGGCTAAAATCACATGAGCCATAGTTGTAATTATTGCAAATGGCCGCCCTATGGTTCGAACCGAACGTCCAAACTTGTCAACTTAAGTCTTTGGCGCAGGGACTGACGGGCCTTGGGCTGTACCGGAGGTGGAGGGGAACTCTACTGGGCGGCTAACCGTCATGTTGGCGCACCAGGAGGCGGTGTGGGTGGAGGACTGGCAGATGGCACACAGGGGGGAACGAAGGCCGGCAAAATGCCGGCAGAAAAATTCGGTGTCCATAAGGCTCCAGTCTGTGGGTGACTGGAACTGTGCCAGCTTAGCGGCTGCTTTGGCGGAGAAGGAACGATGGTAATCGTAAAAGGAGAAGCCTCCATATTTGTACCCTAGGTCCACCACTGTGTGGAGGTACAAGTCCAGCTCTTCCCTTCTGGTGGGTGATGCTGAGCAAATGTCTCTTAGCATCCCAAAGGCTAGGGCAAACTCTGGGATGGAAAGTTTGCGGCTCAGCCTGGGATCCTTGGCCTTGAGGACTACGGAGACATCTCCCCATGTGTAGGCCTTGTTTTCTGCGAGGTCGTGGACCGAAATAAGCAGGGAGGCAAGGTTGACATCCTTGCCGTCCAAGATGTCCTTCCTTATGCCGGCCGGCACCAGATGTGCTGGGCAGACAACAGGACATGTCTCTGCATTACCTGTCGGCAGTGGTGACGGGACTGAAACTGGAACAGGGGTGGTTGTGGCGGGGTGAGCCTCTAGAAGCATCACTCTGGCCTGGACGTCCGTAACCGTGTTGGTTAAGGACGACACCATTGAGTGTAGTTGAGCAATAGCCGCTGAGATGGACTGGAGAGAAGCCTGAGGCGGGGTACTGGGCCCGGCCGTAGCTGGCGGGGTAGAGAAGAGCCTGAAAAGCTCTGCCTTCCTAGCCGTAGTGGGGAAGGGAATGCCCCTGTGTCTCAGCTCTGCTGTCAGCCTGGGGATAGTCCAACCCCTGAAGGACTGTACGCTGTCGCTCACTGAAGGCGGCGGTAAGATCTTCGCTGCCGACTTGGGACATGGCTCCAGGTGAATTATGCCCTAGGAGTGATGTCCTATCTTTTTGGGGTCGAAAGATGGACGACCAGAACCTATAGAGGGTGACATAAGTCAAGACTGTTTCTCTATTTTACAAAGCGAACCCGCCTGTTGCTGAGTACTAAGGCGGGAGCGAACGTGTATACATATATATATATATATATATATATATATATATATATATATATATATATCGTCACGTGCCTTCATATATATATATGTATGCCAGCATGGTTGTCGCATTTTTCCTGCACCTTCCCCTCTCTTTTTTTTTTTTTTACCTGGGAAAGATAACGTCCAAGCTGGTGCAGGGTGGACCTACTGAACTTGACTGACCTGGAGAGAGAAACAACAGATGACAACTGGTGAGGAGCCTAAAGCCACGTACACACGGGCGGACTGTCTGGCCAACTAAGTCCGTCAGACAATCCGACGGACAGTCCGTCCTACTTTTGAATGAACGGACTTGACCACACACGATGAACAGACAGTCCGTTGAAAGCTTGCGCGATGACGTGTACAGCACGTACGACGGGACTAGAAATAGGACGTCCAATACACAGCAATGCAACCTTCCGCCGTGTAAATCCGTTCTGAGCATGCGCCATACTTAGTCCGTCCAACTAGCCTACTCACGAGCGGACTGTCCGCTGAAACCAAAGTTGGACGGACTGTATTACGGAAATTCCGAAAGACTTAGTCCGCCAGACTGTCCGCTGAAAAAGTCCGCTGAAGCCCACACACGAGCGGACTGTCCGCTGAAATGTGTTTCAGCGGACTAAGTTGGACAGACAGTCCGCCCGTGTGTACGCCGCTTTACAAGTAAACTGAAGAGTGACGTAAACGGCTGGCTAATATGACCGAGGTGCACCGGTGAGTAGACAGTTTTCGCCATAATTCTTTCTTTAATATCATCATCATTTTCATTTATTTTTTTTTGTGTATTCTGCTGTCCCAATCCGACGTATCATTTGCGTAAAGGACGAAGTGTGGGATGATCCGTGTCAAGTGCGGGAGCACGAATAAGTGCTGTAACTGTGACTGTAAAATAAGGCAACCTGTGGAAAAAGTGAAATGTGGCCGATCCATCTGGGGCATGCCAAACCGAATCGATGCATCACGGATGCTACTGGATTCGAGTCGGAGCGCGGTAAGTGACAGTGAAATGAAGTACGATTGCCATGACAGAGGCACAAAATGGTCGTGTCGCCAGTGCGACTGGCAACAAACCAGACTCTGGAGCATGTACTGAAATGTGGGAAATAAACCTGGGGAGAACCGGAACGAATCGGTGCGTGTTTAGGTGCGACTGGATTCGAACCGGAGCCCGGAGCGTGACAGTGAAATGAAACGAACAACTTATGTCATGACAGAGGCCTAGATCGGCCGGCCGCGAACTGAGACTGGAAACCGAACTGGTCTCTGGAGCATGCACTGAAATGAGGCTGAAAAAATACCTGGGGGGCGTCCAGACGAATCGACGCACAGGGATGCGACCAGATTCGAACTGAACGCACTACGTGATAATGAAATGATTCTCATGATAGAGATGCGAATCGGAGAGGATGCAGCCTGCGACCGTCAACGAGCGGGCTCTAGAGCATGTACTGAAATGAGGCCAACGCAACTGGGACACGTCGATCGAACCTGTGCGTTGAGAATGCGACTGGTTTCGATTTAGGACGTAATAGGTGACAGTGAAATGATTCCCATGACAGAGACCCGGATCGATAAGCCGAAGGTTACGACTAACAACGAGTGGGCTCTGGAGCATGTACCGAAATGAGGCCAAGCAACTTGGGGCACACTGGGACGAATCGGCGCATTTAGCGGATGTGACTGGATTCGAATCGGAGCGCAGTGTGTGACAGAAATGAGTGAAATGATGAAATGATCTACATGAGCCAGCCGTGGCAGAGGCACGAATCGTTGTGCCGTGTGATGCGACTGGCAACGATTTGTCTGTGGAACACGGTGATGAGGCAGACAATATAACAAGCTACGAAAATAGTGCAACATTTTTAGTTCAAGCAATTTCTACTGAAATGAGGCCCGTGAAATGAAGGGCGCTGCGATAATGGTGCGTTTGAGTGACTAACGACCCGGTTTCACAACGAATGACTCGAGAGTTCAGGGTTTTAACGACACTCAAATAGAAATGTTTTTAGTAAAGGAAGGTCAATCGAGACCCTTACCTGCGGCAGTCGAGCCAGAGACGTTGTACAAAAAACACGAACGGGAACGAAAACCACGAGACTTCTAGTAGAGAGAAGTTATCCGAATGGCAACGAAACTCGAGCAGTCGACCTAGTGACGTAGTATTGCGCACAGGAAACCGACAAAGACCACAGGCGAGTGGGCTGGTTAAATACCCCCCGTGCTCCTCCCATAAATTCAGGCCACCATACTGGCCTTCTTATATATAATATAGATAGTGGTTTTGGAGTGGTAATGGACATTGTGCTATGTTATTTTTATTAAAATAAGGTCCAGATGTACTGTAGATTCATGCTTGCCAATATAGCAATGACAAAATGAAGATGCGTTGGCAAAAGAAAATCACCAGATACACCTTTACTAGCTGGCAATGTGGCATTTCATGTGATACAGACATGGAGAAAACATCTGTGAAGCAAAGAGCAGGTCCAGTCATTCATAAAAATCAACAAAAGCCAGTATCAGCATCTCAATATATGATAGGAAATGTTAATTTTTTGAGTTCAAAGAGGTCACATAACAGTATAATCAGTGTGCTTGTGATTACAGTATCACAATGCTTGTTTCTGGAAGCGCACACTGTTTGACACACTGTATGGTTATCATTGTCCCCTAAGCAATTATGTCTCTAATTTTAATATGTTTTTTTCGCTGCACTGTTTAGTGAATGCTGTAGTTTTTGAATATTAATTTATTATATCTGTGTTTGCAACTTTATGGATTACACATGTATTATTATTTTTTTTTTATAATAGAGTAGATTCAGTCAGGATAATTTATATTGCTTACCAGAAAATTTTCACTGCACCTGCACTAATAAGAGAAGTGCTTGAAGTGAATGAAGAGAAATGTTGTCTCTCTTTCTGCAATTGTGCTACTGAGTGCAGATTCTGGAAAGGGTAGAAGCAGCTATCAATCTGGAGCAAGAGGCACCACCTTCCCTCCAGACTGGCAATGGAGGGATGGAGCAGCCAGTGGAGGGCAACAGCCAAAAGGTTTGAAGGAGGGTAAGAGGGAGCAGCCTGAGTGTAAGGGAGCACGACTGACTTATGGGGTTACTCTAAATGGAAGATCCTTGGAAAATGCTGGGGAAATCTAAGAAAGGTCATGATAGGAGAGATTTGTGCCAGGGATTTCGTTGAGCATCATAATGCTTCTTCGGTTATCCACACTGAACAAAAACATCAGGTTCACAATGAGAAATGCCTGTTTGAACTGGAATGAAATATTGTATTACTAGAAGCCAGATTACTGGCGGCAAGGTGATTTTTATTTGTGGAATGGCCTTACATTCTATCCCTTTGGTTGGAAGAAAAAAAGAATCCCTTTAGCGGGCTATATCTCCAGCATGAATTTTAAAGCTTAATTTTCAATTTTGCTTCGAGCCTACTGCTACCATGATGAAAAATGACATTTCTTTACTGTAAGGATGAATATTTTTTTCCAGTAGCTAAAAAAAAGAGGCAGAGGCATTTAATCCAGAGAAAACTAAGCTGAAGTCCATAGTGGCCACCCTGCTGGGTATTGGGCTGTACAGTTATTTTCTTCTAATAATAAGTGATTTGAGAAGTGGTTATAAAATAAACATTCCACATTCACTATGCTACCTGCTGGCATTTATGCCTGTATCGTAAATACAGCCTTGCCTAAAACTGGAATATTCTTCACATCGCTGCCAAACGCCTTCATTTAGATAGACAACACTATAGTTAGCTTATAAAAGTTTCACACTGCGAAAATTCAGTAGGGAATCTCATTACTACAAATAGCTATTCAAATAATTTGAGCAAAGTAAACTAGTCCCAGGAACATAAACTTCTCCATTAATGGGAGTATTTCGCTCCAGAGGAATGTAACACTAAAATGATTTGTTAGCCAACTATCAAACTAACAGTTTAAAAGGGAAATACTGTGTTATATGTGTTTTTCATCTAGATATAATAAAACCAGATTAACAATAATTAATAATATTTTTCAAATATATATATATATATATATATTTTCCAATCTGGATCTGATTTGCTAAGTGATGTGTGGTACAGTTAAGTGAACCTGTGCTAATTTCAAAGCAATCTATTGTGTACAGGAGAATTTCAGTTTTTGAATTATCTTGCAAATAGGGATGGGCGAACAGTTTGGCACGTGTGTGAGTTCGGGTCAAACATTGGCTGTTTGCCCCTTTGACCTTTTGTTTGGCCCGCTGAATGATCACAATGCACTGCGCTGCTGTACAGTGCATTGGAATCCCTGATTGGCTGAAGCAATGAAAGCTTTGCCCAATCAGGGTAGAGAGCACTGTCAGAGCCATAGTTGGACGCTGTCATGATGACTCATTTCTCTTAGTCCGGCCCCAAACTATAAAAGTATTCTTTCAATAGCGGACATTTCTAATGTGATATTGACATGGAGAGAGATAGAACAGGGCTCTGTTCAGTGCTTCTAGAAACAGTGTGTGATAGTGTGCTATTCTGATTCTATTGTCAGTGTAGAATATCAGTTTAGTGTGACTCTAGTGATAGTTCAGTCAGTCAGTGTGGGTGTAGTGACTACCATTTATCTTTACATTAGTGTGAATCTGGTGATTGTTCAGTTAGTGTGAGTGGAGTGACTGTTTAACACAATATATTTCAGTGCTTTACTGCAAGTTTAACACCATATATTTCAATGCATTACATGCCATTTTTAACGCAGTATATTTCTGTGCTTTAGTGCACATTTAACGCAGTATATTTCAGTGGGGCTGATTTATGAACAGTTTGTACCATCAGTTGCGGTGCACTCCAATGGGCAACGGCCATTTTTGTATTCGCAAAACATTTGTGCCTGTAACACAGCGCAATTGCCTATTTACTATTATCATGCCATCGCATGGGAGATGTTGATCGGTGCACCGCTATAGACATGGCGCACGCATTATTCAACTCAGAATTAAAAGAAGGTGGAAGTGCCAATATTATGAGGGTGATGTGAGGAAGTATAGTTATAACTGTCCAATTAACAAATATGCCCAAAATAGAAAGAAAAGGTAACTTTCTATGAACAAGCCTGCTGCGCCTTCAAATACACTTAGAACTGCGCAAGGTCAATTTATGCACTGCGCACGCGCAAGCGGCATTTGCGCATGTTCAAGTGCTTTGGTTCACTGCTCTGGCAAAATCTTAGTAAGAGAATGAAGCGAGGAAGAAGAGATTCTGTGGAGGATGATGCCGGATGAGAACACTGGAGCAAGAAGCAGAGGATCGGAGGAAGAAAAAGATGGAGGAAGAAGAAGATGGAGGAAGAAAAGAAGGAAGAAGACCTGAAGAAGCTAGAAAGAAGAAAACTTTCATAAAGAAATTGTCAAAAAACTGGCTCTTGTAATTTTTAACACTTTTGTCACTTTTTTGGTGAAATGGTAGGGGTACCCCCTTACCATTTCACACAGGGGGGAGGCCAGGATCTGGAGGTCCCCTTGCTAAAGGGGGCTTCCAGATTCCGATAAGCCCCCTGCCCGCAGACCCCCACAACCACTGGCCAGGGTTGTGGAGATGAGGCCCTTGTCCTCATCAACATGGGGACAAGGTGCTTTGGGATACCCCAAAGCACCCTACCACTGTTGAGGGCATGTGGCCTGGTACGGTTCAGGAGGGGGGCACTCTCTCTTCCCTCCTCTTTTCCTGCGGTCTTCCAAGTTTGCCTGCTCGGATAAGGGTCTGGTATGGATTTTGAGGGGGGCCCCATGCCTTTTTTTTTGGGATGAGGTTCCCCTTAAAATCCATACCAGACCTGAAGGGCCTGGTATGCTCTTGGTGGAGGGGAACCCATGGCGTTTTTTTTAAATTAAAGTCACCTGGCCTGGAGGCGACTTAAAGTCGTGTTGTAAGTCACCGCAAGTCGTGTTGTAAGTCGCCCCAAATCACACTGGAAGTCGTACTGCCCCTGTGTGAATGGACTGTTAATGATACTGCATGCTCTATTATCAATAGCATATTATTATTGCATGCGCTAGCATATTATCTGTTGCACTTATGCGTGCGCCGGTTCACACGCTCAATTAATAATTTATCTGGTGCACAAATAAAGGTATGAACCAGCACAGCGCATTCATCTTAGTAAATTACCACCAGTGTAATACTGCAAGTTTGGCGCCGTATATTTCAGTGCGTTACTGCAAGTTTAACGCATTATATTTTAGTGTGTTACGTGCCATTTAACGCAGTACATTTCAGTGCATTATTATAAAATCAAGTCATTGTATGCATTTTTATATATTAAAACATTACATATTGCTTTATCATCTCAATTTTGTGTTAATTCCCATCCAGTATATGTCAGCTATATATATATTAGTACAGCCTATTATATTATCAAATGACCAATGAAATCATCGGGAAGTCATATTTTCTAGTGAGTGATGGAATGGAGCTGTTTCTCAACACTTTTCTCAGATGTATACTACTATAATATAAATATATTTATGAAATGGTTTTGTGATTTGCCGAAAGTCAGAGACACATGCAACTTGAATTTGAAAGATTTATCTAGAATTTTGCAAAAAAGTATAGGCAATAAATTGTGGATACGGGTCTTGCAAAAATTGTGGTCAGCATCATAAAACTAAGGTTGTTTTTGAAGGAATTGTTGAAGGCATTGTATGATGTGACAACAAATGTGTCCTTGTCAGGGAAGATTAGACAAATGAAGAATGAATGTCCATATGAGCTTACAGATAGAATAGCAAATGTTATGGAATATGTATTGACTGGAAATCCAGGCTTGGGACATGGTGGTTTGGTTTATTTAGGACTGTCTCCTAAAAATTCCTGAATTTCTGTGTCCCTCAGTGGACCACAGAAAAATATTTTAACCACTTCAGGACCGCCGTATTGCCATTGTACGTCAGCACAATGGCACAGGCAGGCAGAATCACGTACATCTACGTGATTGCCTTCCAGCGGGTGGGGGGTCCCATCGGACCCCCTCCCGCTGGATACGGCGGTCCGATTCGGTCCAGCAGCGATCCGTGATGAGGGGATGGCCGTTCGTTTTCGGCCACCCCCTCTGGATCGCTCCTGGCCAATGAGAAGCTTCCTCCCCTGTGTATTGTTTACACAGGAAGGAGGAAGTGATGTCATTCTCCTCGGGGCGGTCTTTTTGACCGGACTACGAGGAGAAGAGTAAAAGTAAGTCTGCACCAACACTACACTGACATGTAGGTACACACAGGCACACAAACCCCCCCCGATCCCCCCCCCCGATCGCCCCCCGATCCCCCCCCGCCCCCCCTCCCCCCCCAGTCACATTGTCACTGATTGCATTGATCATTTCTTTACTGATCAATGCATTCAGTGTCAGTTGTGACAGTAAAAACTGTCAGGACAGTTAGTGTTAGGTCCAGGGTAGCCCCCTATCACCCCCCAATAAAGATTTAACCCCCTGATTGCCCCTAGAGTTAACCCTTTCACCCCCTTTTGCCAGTGTCACTAAGCGATCATTTTTCTGATCGCTGCATGTGTCGCTAGTGTCGCTAGGTAGCTAGTTATTTTTTTAGGTTCACCGCCAGGTTTTTATATCGCTAGGTACCCCGATATACTACCCAATAATGTTTTTAACCCCCTGATTTCCGCTAGTTAACCCTTTCACCCCCTTTTGCCAGTGTCACTAAGCGATCGTTTTTCTGATCGCTGCATTAGTGTCGCTACAGTCGCTAGGTAGCTAGTTATTTTTTTAGGTTCACCGCCAGGTTTTTATAGCGCTAGGTACCCCGATATACTACCCAATAATGTTTTTAACCCCCTGATTGCCGCTAGTTAACCCTTTCACCCCCTTTTGCCAGTGTCACTAAGCGATCATTTTTCTGATCGCTGCATGTGTCGCTAGGTAGCTAGTTATTTTTTTAGGTTCACCGCCAGGTTTTTATATCGCTAGGTACCCCGATATACTACCCAATAATGTTTTTAACCCCCTGATTGCCGCTAGTTAACCCTTTCACCCCCTTTTGCCAGTGTCACTAAGCGATCGTTTTTCTGATCGCTGCATTAGTGTCGCTACAGTCGCTAGGTAGCTAGTTATTTTTTTAGGTTCACCGCCAGGTTTTTATAGCGCTAGGTACCCCGATATACTACCCAATAATGGTTTTAACCCCCTGATTTCCGCTAGTTAACCCTTTCACCCCCTTTTGCCAGTGTCACTAAGCGATAATTTTTCTGAACGCTGCATCAGTGTCGCTAGTGTCGCTAGGTAGCTAGTTAACTAGGCTCCCAAAAAGTCCCCCACATGTGGTATCCCCGTACTCGGGAGAAGCAGCAGAATTTATTTTGGGGTGTAATTTGACTTCTGCCCATAGCATGTGTGAGCAATATATCATTTAGTGACAACTTTGTGCAAAAAAAAAAAAGTTTGTAATATTCCCGCAACTTTTGGCAAAATATAAAATATTCCATGGACTCAACATGCCTCTCAGTAAATAGCTTGGGGTGTCTACTTTCCAAAATGGGGTCATTTGGGGGGGTTTTGTGCTATTTTGGCATTTTATGGCCTTCGAAACTGTGATAGGTAGTGAGGAGTTAAATCAAAAATTTGCACCCTTAGAAATCCTGAAGGTGGTGATTGGTTTTCGGGGTGCCGTGCGCGACTAGACTCCCAAAAAGTCCCACACATGTGGTATCCCCGTACTCGGGAGAAGCAGCAGAATGTATTTTGGGGTGTCATTTCACATATAACCATGGCATGTGTGAGCAATATATCATTTAGTGACAACTTTGTGCAAAAAAAAAAAAGTTTGTAATATTCCCGCAACTTTTGGCAAAATATAAAATATTCCATGGACTCAACATGCCTCTCAGTAAATAGCTTGGGGTGTCTACTTTCCAAAATGGGGTCATTTGGGGGGGTTTTGTGCTATTTTGGCATTTTATGGCCTTCGAAACTGTGATAGGTAGTGAGGAGTTAAATCAAAAATTTGCACCCTTAGAAATCCTGAAGGTGGTGATTGGTTTTCGGGGTGCCGTGCGCGACTAGACTCCCAAAAAGTCCCACACATGTGGTATCCCCGTACTCGGGAGAAGCAGCAGAATGTATTTTGGGGTGTCATTTCACATATAACCATGGCATGTGTGAGCAATATATCATTTAGTGACAACTTTTTGTAAAAAAAAATTTTTTTTTTTTTTTTTGTCATTATTCAATCCCTTAGGACAAAAAAAATAAATATTCAATGGGCTCAACATACCCATCAGCAATTTCCTTGGGGTGTCTACTTTCCAAAATGGGGTCATTTGGGGGGGATTTGTACTGCCCTGCCATTTTAGCACCTCAAGAAATGAGATCGGCAGTCATAAATTAAAAGCTGTGTAAATTCCAGAAAATGTACTCTAGTTTGTAGACGCTATAACTTTTGCGCAAACCAAAAAATATACGCTTATTGACATTTTTTTTACTAAAGACATGTGGCTGAATAAATTTTGCCCTCAATGTATGACTAAAATTTAGTTTATTCGATTTTTCTTATAACAAAAAGAAGAAAATATCTTTTTTTTTCAAAATTTTCGCTCTTTTTTCATTTATATCGCAAAAAAAAAAAATCGCAGAGGCAATCAAATACCATCAAAAGAAAGCTCTATTTGTGGGAAGAAAAGGACGCAAATTTCGTTTGGGTGCAATATTGCATGACCGCGCAATTACCAGTTAAAGCAGCGCAGTGCGAAATTGCAAAAAGACCTCTGGTCCTTAAGGTGTTTATTGGTCCGGAACTGAAGTGGTTAAGTTACATTCAAGAATCTTTTAAAATAACATTTCTAAACATTCCCTGTAACATACAAAATTCTATAAATCTATCCCTTATTTTGTAGATGGTATAACTTTTGCGCAAACTAATTAATATACGCTTATTGTAATTTTTATTACCAAAAATTTGTATAAGAATACATATCGACCTAAACTGAGAAAAAAATTAGCTTTTTTTTTTTTTTTTTAAATGGGGATATTTATTCCAGCAAAATGTACAAAATATTATGTTTTTTTCAAAATGGTCACACTTTTTTTGTTTATAGCGCAAAAAATAAAAACCAAAGAGATGATTATATACCACCAAAAGAAATCTCTATTTGTGGGAAAAAAGGACATTGATTTTGTTTGGGTGCAGCGCCGCAGGACCGTGCAATCTTCATTTAAAGCGATGTAGTGCCAAATCACAAAAATACCACCAAAAGAAATCTAAATCTTCTGGGGCCAAAGTGGTTAAGGTAATTGTAAATTAATTAAATTAAATATTTTTTTTAAAATAAAAATAATAACTATTGTATACTTACATTCTCATTGCAATAGTATTACACAGAAATGCCCCAAATCTCTTCTGGGGGGCCCCCACTGGTGCTGTACACTCCTCCTCTTTTCTGAGTGTCCCCATAGCCAGCTGCTCACTATGGGGGCACTAGTGCAGGCTTGCTCCTAAGCCAGGATTTGTGTGTCTATAGACGCACACAGCATGACTCAGCCCTGCCCTCCCACCCCTCTTGCTGTCTCCTGTGAGAAGAGACAGCGGTAAGTGGAAAAGAGCTGCTGCAGGTGGGCACAATTCTGGTTTGAGATTGGGCTCAGGTAAGTGTTAAATAGGGGGGGGGGGCTGGCAAAGCAAGTTTTTGAAAAATCTTTTTACCCTAATGCAGAGAATTAGTTATGTGATCTCTGTAGAAAGGTAAGCCCAGAATTCAGAAATGGAGATCCCAAAATCACATGCCTTGAGGCATGTGGATCATGTGGAATAGCATTTTCTACAGGAAAGGTAAGTATTTTATGACTTTACAATAATTTTAACTTTATATTAAAGTCCCACAGGTTCACTTTAAGCCCCCATTTACACCTGAGCATTTTGTTTGTGGGATTCCCAAAGCACAACAATGATTAAGATGAAGAATTCAAATGTATGTAATAGGTGTGTTCACACCCCAGTGTTGTGTCACTTGTCATGCAAAGCTTAGAAGAGTACTAGATTTTGTATATAAAAGTCTAGGGAGCCGAAAACATGAGATTCCATTTCTGTACTGCAACTCACATACTAAGGTGCAAAAAAGCCTTTAAATCAAGGGGAAGGGGAAGATTTTTTTTTCATCCTGCATTAATACAGTATATACTGTAACTGTTGAAATAGATCTAAAGTATCAGCAAGAATACAAAGATCTGTTTCAGTTGTAGGATTCCACCTATTCAGTTGTTCCACATCATTCACTAGGACACCTGTAATTATAAAAGTTGGGGGCAAATGGAAATTATATTTAGTAATAAAATAATTCTATTTCGCCAACTTACTATTTTAATACTGAGGCCGCGTACACACGGGCGGACTGTTCGCCCAACCTTGTCCGCTGAACAGTGTTTGGGCGGACAGTCCGCTCGTGTGTGGGCTTTCAGCGGACAGTTTCAGCGGACAAAGTCTTTCGGAAATTCCGAAAAACTGTCCGCTGAAACTGTGTTTGAGCGAACAGTCCGCCCGTGTGTGGGCCTGTCCGCTGTACTTTCGAAATGAGCGGACTGTTCCCGCTCGGAAAGTCCGCCCATTTCGAGCGCGTGTACAGGTAGGCGGGGCCCGCGAGGGAGACGTCGCGGGCTCCGCCGCCTGGAATGGGCTTAAAGGGGAACCCCAACGCCGAAAAAAATCGGCGTGGGGGTTCCCCCCAAGTCCACACCAGACCCTTGTCCGAGCACGCTACCCGGCCGGCCAGGAAAGGGGGGCGAGCGAGCGCGCCCCCCCTCCTGAGCCGTACCAGGCCGCGTGCCCTCAACATGGGGGGGTGCCTTGGGGAAGGGGGGGCCGCGCGGCCCCCCCACCCCAAAGCACCTTGTCCCCATGTTGATGAGGACAAGGGCCTCTTCCCGACAACCCTGGCCGTTGGTTGTCGGGGTCTGCGGGCGGGGGGCTTATCGGAATCCGGGAGCCCCCTTTAAGAAGGGGGCCCCCGGATACCGGCCCCCCACCCTATGTGAATGAGTATGGGGTACAATGTACCCCTACCCATTCACCTGTGAAATAAAGTACAAAAAAAAACACAACACAGGGAAAAAGTATTTTATTGCACAGCTCCGGGGGTCTTCCGTCTTCGGGGGTCTTCTCGCCGGACTCCTCCGCTATGTGTGTGTAGCTCTTTTACTAGCGGAGGAGTCCGGCTTTCTTCCTCCCCGCCGCCGGCCTCTTCTCCCGACTTCGGGGGTCTTGTCCCCCTCTTCGGTTCTTCTGCCGGGCCACCGCGCCTGGTCCGGTGGCCCGGTCTTCTGTCGCCGTCTTCCGTTCTTCTGTCGCCGCCTTCGGTTCTTCTGCCGGGCCACCGCGCCTTCTTGTAGCTCTTTTACAGGCGGTGGCCCGGTCTTCTGTCGCCGCTGTCGTCGCCGCCGCCTTCCGTTCTTGTTCTTCTTCTTGTTCTTCTTGTTCTTCTCCTGGAGATGTTGACTCGACGATCTCTCCGGCCGGAATGCCAGGGACACGCTCCGCTGCCACTTATATAGTGACAATGGGGCGGTGTCACATGGTATATGTCACATGGGTTGGTCACATGGTGACCCCGCCCCCTTACGATGTCATAGTCCCCATGTGACATCAACCCATGTGACCAACCCATGTGACATATACCATGTGACACCGCCCCATTGTCACTATATAAGTGGCAGCGGAGCGTGTCCCTGGCATTCCGGCCGGAGAGATCGTCGAGTCAACATCTCCAGGAGAAGAACAAGAAGAACAAGAAGAAGAACAAGAACGGAAGGCGGCGGCGACGACAGCGGCGACAGAAGACCGGGCCACCGCCTGTAAAAGAGCTACAAGAAGGCGCGGTGGCCCGGCAGAAGAACCGAAGGCGGCGACAGAAGAACGGAAGACGGCGACAGAAGACCGGGCCACCGGACCAGGCGCGGTGGCCCGGCAGAAGAACCGAAGAGGGGGACAAGACCCCCGAAGTCGGGAGAAGAGGCCGGCGGCGGGGAGGAAGAAAGCCGGACTCCTCCGCTAGTAAAAGAGCTACACACACATAGCGGAGGAGTCCGGCGAGAAGACCCCCGAAGACGGAAGACCCCCGGAGCTGTGCAATAAAATACTTTTTCCCTGTGTTGTGTTTTTTTTTGTACTTTATTTCACAGGTGAATGTGTAGGGGTACATTGTACCCCATACTCATTCACATAGGGTGGGGGGCCGGTATCCGGGGGCCCCCTTCTTAAAGGGGGCTCCCGGATTCCGATAAGCCCCCCGCCCGCAGACCCCGACAACCAACGGCCAGGGTTGTCGGGAAGAGGCCCTTGTCCTCATCAACATGGGGACAAGGTGCTTTGGGGTGGGGGGGCCGCGCGGCCCCCCCTTCCCCAAGGCACCCCGCCATGTTGAGGGCACGCGGCCTGGTACGGCTCAGGAGGGGGGGCGCGCTCGCTCGCCCCCCTTTCCTGGCCGGCCGGGTAGCGTGCTCGGACAAGGGTCTGGTGTGGACTTGGGGGGAACCCCCACGCCGATTTTTTTCGGCGTTGGGGTTCCCCTTTAAGCCCATTCCAGGCGGCGGAGCCCGCGACGTCTCCTTCGCGGGCCCCGCCTACCTGTACACGCGCTCGAAATGGGCGGATTTGCCTCCGCCTTACGTGGGCGAGTCCGTTCATTTCAAAAGTTGAGCGAACTGTTTGCCCAACCTTGTTCGTCAAACAGTCCGCTCGTGTGTGGGCAAGTCCGCTCATGCAAATTTTGAGCGGACTGTTTGCCCAAACTGTTTGACGAACAAGGTTGGGCAAACAGTCCGCGCGTGTGTACGCGGCCTAATACTTATGTTTAACAAAACATGAATAAATACACACCAGGTTTATTTTTCCTTATTTGCTGCTGAGGTGTGTTTTATTGATGAACAACAAAAAAAGCTAGGGTTGAATTAGTGGGAGGCAAAAGCCTCCCCCATCTAATTATTGTTGCTGCCAGCTGAACTGAATTTCATTAATATTTAGTATTATTTTACTCAAGGGATACTGGGACTTTCCTACACTCTGATAAGGGTAATTATTTGTTTTTCATGGCAAACTCGTATTACAAAGGAATTGTAAAGAAAGAAGACTCATGGGATTTAATTTGGTATTTCTAAGATACTTTATTCCAACTTACAGCCTTGAAAAGCATTGAAGTGGTCTCATGAGACCTCTATCACTTTGTAAACTGTCACTATGCAGGTATACTGAGGAGGGATCTGTTTTAGCTAGTGGGGGAAGATTGGCTAACAAGTGAACTGGGTTATCTGTAAATGATTAACTGTGAGATATTGTCTGGTATGTCTGCATTCTCTCAAGAGATATGTTTCTGAAGTGGCTGAGCCTATGAAAGGAACCATGGAGCTGTCCAACTAAGATTTGCATGCGTTTACTAAAAAGGCAGATAGTGTGGCTTTTTTCACTCACATTATGACATGGACCAGCACAACCTAACCTAATTGCATTGTTATAAATATTCCTGAAACATACACAGGTATATAAAATCTCACAGTGAACCTGCTGACCAAAATGCACGAATGTCACCAAGTACAACACCAAGAGGCCCTAGCCAATTCCAAGACAATAAATGCATCTACTGGTATCCAGGTGATCATGGTGTAAATTGATGTAGCTCTACATGTTTTACAATATTGCGCTTACTCAGGAGCTTAAGCAGGTATTATTTTATAGTAGCAAGTTGAGGAACTACAATATGGATTAAAAGCCATCAGGAGACGCAATACAAAAACCACCATCCATCAGTCTCAAGGGAAAGTATGGGGTAAGTAAGGGCATTGGACATTGTAAGTGGCGGGATATTAGCACAGCTTTAATATGGAGTAGAGACAGTGTAAATTTACTTTCCCCTCAAAATAACTCAACACACAGCCATTAATGTCTAAACCGCTGGAAACAAAAGTGAGTACACCCCTATATGAAAATGTTCATATTGGGCCAAAAGTGTCAATATTTTGTGTGGCCACTGTTATTTTCCAGCACTGCCTTAACCCTCTTGGGCATGGAGTTCACCAGAGCTTCACAGGTTGCCACTGGAGTCCTCTTCTACTCCTCCATGACAACATTACGAAGCTGGTGGATGTTAGAGACCTTGCACTCCTCCACTTTTCGTTTGAGGATGCGCCACAGATGCTCAATTGGGTTTAGGTCTGGAGACATGCTTGGCCAGTCCATTACCTTTACCCTCAGCTTATTTAGCAAGGCAAACACTGAAGAAATGGCTGCACTCCATGATCCATCAAAATTCTTATTTAATGAAGAACATCCCAAGTGTTACAGACAGTACAAATGGTAGACACGTTTCACACACTAACAGGTGTGCTTATAATAAGCGCACCTGTTAGTGTGTGAAACGCGTCTACCATTTGTACTGTCTGTACAGGCTCAGAAGCTGCCCATGTTGTAGGGGGGGGATTTATTATTATAGATTCTATATTATAGATCGAGATTCTATATAGATTCTATATACCCTATCTTGTTACCTGCCTGGTCAATGATCACTATCGCCAGTCCATGTTCTGTTTGAACTATATACATTCAACATGAACGACAAAGATTCAACAAAGCAGCGAAAAACATACAAACTTCGAATCTTTGGCTTATGGTGTCTGTCGAAAGTTCTAAGAAGATTCAACGGAGCAACTAAACTATACGGAGTCATACAGTTTAGCTGCTCTGTCGAATCTTCTTCTGTATTACTTGCACCTCATATTGCTTTGTTTCTAGTTCATGTGTTTTTCTCGTGATAACTTTTTATATTTGTATAATACGTATTTTTATTAAAACCTATTGGTTTTTTGACCTACACCATCCGAAGCCTTTTTTCTTTTTCTTTTCCCTGTTATATGCTACCTGCATGAACCCCTGAATTGGAAGCGGGATACATTTGGTTCTTGAGGTACCTTCATCCCTCAATATGGGAACTACTGGTAGGTAACCATTCGATTCACCTGTCTTCATTTGGGATCGTGGATGTTCCTGAGAGGATTCCATATCGTGACCCTTTTTCTCCAGAGGCTGGAGTACAATCACTAGGGATTACAAGCTCTTCTGACCCATTGTCGTATGGCATGCGGGTCCAACTGTTCTGGTAAGCGTATACATCTTATACCTCCAGATTGTTGCATCTACAGATATCTCCATAGACCAACAGATTGCTGTGACACGCCTCATTGATACCTTGAGTTAAAGTCTATTTGAGATAGATTGGCCAGTCTCTTTCCATATAAGTGGACTTGTGTACAGACTGATGAACTGGCAATATATTTTTTTCTTTCAGGACTCATAATATGTGACCCTACTTTGTTATTATATTGTTTATGCACTGTGGTATTTATCTAGCACCAGGGATTATACCCTGCACATATTGTGTTCTGCGCCTGCTTGCTAATTAGCACACCAGCTTTCCCCTTGTTGAGTATAGGTCACTTATACTTGCTCAAAAAAGAAGGCTTTTTTCTTTTTGAGTTTAATGTCGGTTTAGCGCTACATTTTTGTTTTCACATTTATTATAACTTTGTATGTTTGAATGTTAGCTGCTATTTAAATTTAAGTAGCACAGTGTTTTGCCTTTTTATACATAGACAGACACCATAAGCCTTCAATGACAGATTCAACCTTAATTCATTTGAATTTTCAGACGAATGCAATTTTTAATGAAAAACAAAATGAATAAAAACGAATTTCAAGAGTAACTAAATAGATGTCTTTTTTGGACGAAAATGAAATTCTGAAACAAAATATTTCAGTCTGCACATGTCTTACAAATAGCTTGTCAGCATCCTCCCAGTGCACCCACCTCCATTTTTTGGAAGAAGAAACTGTTGTCTCTTGGTGCCTATACAGTCCATCACTTTATCCAAATTTTATATACATTTATAGGATGTGGCACTTTGCTATCAATATTGGTATCCACAGTTCCACCCTGTGAAGATACTGCTAACATTTTGAATTGCATTGCTACTTTAAAGTGGTTGTAAACCCTTACTATACCCAGTGAAGTGGCCTCAGGTGATACACAGAGATGAAATAAATCATATTACATAAGTTGTACCTGTTTATCTGCAACCCTCTCTTCTCTAAAGCCATTCAAAGTCCAGAATAAATACAGCTTGTCTGAGATGTCATAAACAAAGGGGATGAAGAGCTGAAATTACAAACTGCAGAGCTCAGAGAGTAAAGCTCTGAGAGATGATTGGAGAGAAGGGACAAACCCCCTTCACACAACACACAGGAACAGAGATGAGGCTGTCAATCACAGTCTGTGTGCTGGAGCCCCTCATCACCTAATTATCTCTTGGTGTCAGAAAAATTTGTCAGAAATGATTCACGCTGATAGCAGAGGAATGAGGCAGCAGACAGAAATGACAGTTACTGTCTTTCCACGGCTGGTTCATTTTACCACTGCAGGTTGCTGATTTCTGGAAAGCATCTGTGGCAGCTGCACAGAAACTGTGCATGCGTGAGCTCACGCAGGACACATTGTGAATGGTCCTGCAGTCTCCTGGGAGATGTGACGAGTCCCAGAAGTCTGCAGGAGGGCAGGGAGCAGGACAAGGGATGACATCTTAGCCCAGGCAAGGATGTTGAGGGTGTGAGAGTGTATACTGATAAAAATTAGTGTTTGCACTGTATCTTTGTAAAACCTGCCATACGAAGTCAATAAAACTTTGTTGGTGGTTGCTCCTCCACTTCATAAAAAAACTGTAACTCAGGGAACTGTAAATGATGTAGCAAATCAGCAGGACTTTATTTTTTGAGTGAAGTTCTGGTTTAAAAGCTGTTTTATAAATAGTGTTAGGTAGAAATGTTGATTGTTCATTGTTCATATTGATTTAGGATTTGCACTGGCCTATCATTCTTGTACTTATGCACACTATACAGTTTATTCTTAATCATAGATTTTGCAGGATGGCTGTTATATTTACAAGACATTTGTTTTGCCTTCATGTTAATTTTTGTACAGAGGTATATTTTTATGTTTAAGTTGTTTTTCATTGTAGATAAAACAACTATTGCAAACCTCAGTACGATTTGAACCTATGAGACTATGATATAACAGAGCAATTATGCCTTGCAAAGAATGTTCTGAGTCTGCTGGGGCTGCTGACATCACATCCAACATGGCAGTACACATCAACACTATCAGGCATTTGCTAACAAGGGAGACTTTTACAACTAAATACCCTGTACAAAATACATAAAATGCACAAACTGTATAATCTTTTGGAAATATTTTTGTTGAAATGAACGGTTTGACTACAGGGTCTCTTTAAAAATATCAAACAGAGCAGTCTTTCAAGGGATAATCTAGTTTGACTTTGGCCGAATAAACATTTTGCATATGTATCTTAGAAGAATAATGTACATGCCTGAAAACATGAGTGACAATAAAATATTAAATCACAATTTTGCATGCTCACATTTCAATTTTCTGCATCATTTCCTCTGCACATCCTATTCTATCAGTATTTTAACATGAAATTAATTTTCATTAAACAAATGTCTTTTAAATCAAAATAGTTTTAATAATAATCTGATGAAAGTGATTTTGGCTGAAGAATGTGTTTAGCATGTAATTAGAATTTAGAAAAACATTTCAGGTGGATTAAAAAGTATTTTAGAGCCAATAAATTTCAAACATAATGTTTTATTCAGTATGTGATATTTTAAAAGCAGTATACTACCATGATTCCTGTTTTATCTTCCAAATAACTGTATATTGTTGCAATGTATCATTTCCAGATACATTTCCTAATCCATAAACAAGTAAAATATATTTTTATTGTAAAATAACACATTGAATACTATTTATTTGTGGCTTGTTTGAGTAAGGCAAGGTGCAGTGTACAACCAGTAAAGAGCAATCAGCAGTTTTCTTGTACTAGTTTGACAGGTTTATACAGATCATAAGTCAAATTAAAACTGACATTCCCCCTAAAAGGATACAAAAAGCAATAGAATCCTGATAGAATTCAAGATGGCAGGAAGGAGTCCCACTGTGGGACCATATTAAAAGGTCCGACTATGGGAGTAAAGGGCCCTGGTATCAGGGGGAAGGGTCCATGTTAAGGACCAGGGGGGGCCTTCAGGCTTTCCTGCACCGGGGCCCTGAAGGTTCTAGTTATGCCTCTGACTTCCAGCAAAGCCACAAAATTGACCACGCTGGGATGATGTGCCCTCATGCCTATTGTGGTCAGTTTGAAATAGAATAGCAGGGGACTGGCAGGAAAACCAGGTATTTCACACAAAGGAAGCAATACAAAGAGAAAAGGATACTTTTTATACAAGAAAAAGGTACAACAGACACATATCAGCAATATTAAATGTTGGGGCAACATAGTCTATACAGGGCTTTTTTCCTTGGAGTAGGTACAGGAACTCCCCCTTTCCAAGTCTCCCCTTTTCCAATGCCCCCTATCCACCTCCGAGCACCGTCCCTTGGTTCCACCCCATACCCACCTCCCAGTACTGACCCTTTTAGAGAATACAGAACCAAGTAAAATTTGTGGTACGTAGAAAATTAGTATGAAAGCTTTCAAATAAATTCCCTGCAGCAAGCAACAAAAGACCCCCCCACTTCCTCAGCAACAATAGATCCCCCAGCAACAATGGATCACCCACAACTAAATACCCGCCAAGCTACAATAGACTCCTGGCAGCAACAACCAATCTACTAGCAGCCAGAATCAATAGACCCCTCTCTCAACAGTAGATCCCCCCCAGCAACAACTGACCCCGGGCCCCCACCAGCAACAATAGACCTCCCCAGCAACAATACCCCCCTGCAAAAATATATCCCTTCCAGTGACAATAGATCTCCCAGCAGAAAGCATCAATAGACCCTGAAGTACACCTCAGCACCCCTTTCCGATTACATACATTCAGTGTTGGAGGTGTTCCCTCGAGTTCCTGCTAGTTTTTTTTGTTTTGTTTTTCCATGTGCTGCTAAAAATAAAGATATGTTTACAAGTTGAATATGCCTATATCTGTGGATTTTCTTTAAAATGTAATCTGTATTTATCTGTAGATTTAGGCTAAACATAGGCTCTGAAGTATTTATCATATACTTGTTTAGAATTTTCCAGATGTGTGAGAGGTTTATTTGGCAAGTAGCACACTGCAGAAATTGAGTCATAAAGGTTAATTATAGCACAACCTAATAGTAATACCTACCCATTTTAACAGTTATTTTAAATAGCTTTCTCCTTTTAGTTTTTAGTTAAATCACCTTCTGAACCTTTTATAAGGTCATCCTTCTCTTGATTTAAATCTAAGGATTACTGTACTTTCATATCTTTTCTAATAAGACCATACTTAACCTTAGTTCCATTGCTGCACGGGCCTGCCCTTATTTAAAAAAAACACTTTACAGTTTCTATACTTCTTATAGGTCAGCTCAATCAAATCCCAATAATAACTGTCTTTAGAAAGTGTCTGCTGTAAACAGAGGAACCTAATGCTGCTCAGTTTTCTTATGGACCAATAGATTCAAAGTCAAGACTTAACTAGGGTGTAAACACTTAAAGCAAACATATTGTTGCACATATTACAGTTATGTCAAAACATTTTTTGTAAACTGTAAATTAGACTAGAAAGTAAAAATAACATGAGGTTTTAGCCACTGACAATTCTCTTTCCAGGTTTGAAAAGCCAGAATCTGCAAAGTTTTTAACCCGGAGATTCTGCCAACCGGAGTACTTCCTGTAGTAGACTGACAACACCAAGTCACTGCTTCACAAAAAGCAGCAGCATTGACAGCCTGCTGTGTGTGCACTTACATTAGCCATTTGGCTGCCTATAAAGTCTATTAGGAGCTCATATGGCAGGCTGAAATTACCGCTGCCAACTACTAGACAGTAACCTGGGGTTGTCAGAAGTGCTGTTATAGTAGAATCTCCAGGTAAGAAAATTTGCAACAGATTTATAACACATCATCATCAGAAGGGAAATTACCTCTCCCCCTCCATCTTAGCAATCACCTGGGACACATCACAGGTCCCAGATGATTGCCTGGCCAGCCACGGTGCACAGCGCGGCTTATACATGAGCAGTGGGTGCCCGGCTGTGAAGCCACAGCCGGGGGGCGCCCACACTTACAATGCTGGGGAGGGAGACGAGCTGGTCTTCTCTCCCCCACATTGCTGGACCCTGGGACAGGTAAGCATCCGATTATTAAAAGTCAGCAGCTGCAGTATTTGTAGCTGCTGAAATTTTTTTTTTTTTTATTTTTTTTAGCAGAACTCCACTTTAAAGCGGAGGTCCACCCTAAAATGGACCTCCGCTCATCGGAATCCCCCCCCCCCTCCGGCACCACAATCGGCACCTTTCAGGGGGGAGGGGGGTGCAGTTACCTGGATAATCCAGGTAACTGCACCCACTTCCGGGCTAGCTCTCTGCGGAACGAGCGTAGGTTACGCCCCCGTTCCGCAAGCGCCCGCCCCCTTCAGCAAGTGCCCCGCTGCCTGCTGGGAAACACACAGCTCCCAGAGGCAGCGGGGACCGTCCGGATTGCGCCGCGCGGCTCGCGCATGCGCAGTAGGGAACCGGGAAATGAAGCCGAAAGGCTCCATTTCCTGATTCCCATACCCAAGATGGCGGCGGGACCCGGCAGCCGAGCGAGCGATCGGCTTCGGGTGCCGACATCGCGGGCGCGCTGGACAGGTAAGTGTCACTATTTAAAAGTCAGCAGCTGCAGTATTTGTAGCTGCTGGCTTTTAAAAAAAAAAAAAAAAAACGCGGAGTCCCGGTGGACTCCCGCTTTAATAAACATTGTATACCAAACATACTGAGAAATAGAGTTTGGGTTTACATTGTATTTCTTTGTTTCTAAGGTAAATGTAAAGCTGCCAATATACTTTACTATATAATTGTAACATTGAACCTGAATGAATGAATGAATAACTTGTATAGCGCTACATATGCAAACTAAATCGCCTCAGGGCGCTTTTGCTGCCAGTGTCCAGCTGGGTTTTCAGAAGAGATGGGTCTTGAGCTTCTTCCTGAAGGCCAGATAGCTTTCCTCCAAGCGGATGTCCTCGGGTAGAGCATTCCATAGCCGTGGTCCTTGTACTGCAAACCTTCATTCGCCTTTTCATTTGTAACGGGTCTTGGGGATGTGGCAGAGGTTCTGGTTAGTTGACCGGAGAGTATGACCTGGGGTTTAGTGCTTTATTTTGGTCGCAAAGATATTGTGGGACTTTTCCTTGTGCACATTTGTGAGTGAGGCAGAGGGTCTTGAATGTAACTCAATCTTTCACGGCTAGCCAATGGAGGGTCCTCAGGGGTGATTGATACCCATGTTTTTTTTCCAGTTACTAATCTGGCTGCTGTGTTCTGGATGGTTTGTAGATGTGAAATTTGGTATTTTGAAAGTCCTAGGTAGAAGGAATTTCCGTAGTCGAGTCGGGAATTGATGATTGTTCCAAACACTGCTGCTGTACCTCCTCCTGTATGGGGGTGAAGGGGATGAGTCTACGCAGTAGGCAAAGAAGGTAGTGGGATCCGCTGACTACTGATCCTATTCGTGCATCCATCGTAATGTTTGAGTCAAAGATGACTCCGAGGCTTTTGTCTTTAGTGCTGGGGTGATGGGTTTGTCCAAGGATGGTGAGTGGTGTGGACATCGTGCCAGGGTTTTTGTTTCAGTTGGCGTGAAGGAAGAGGAGTTCTGCTTTGGGTCCGTTGAGTTTAAGGGAGCTATCCATCATCCAATCGTCGATCAATGAGAGACAGTTTTCCAGTGCCTGGTTTTGGTATTTTTGTTGGTGATGCGTAGGTAGCGTTGGATGTCATCTGCGTAGGAGTGATAAAGTAGATCCTGGTTGCTGATGATATTGAGGAGTGGGTGGAAATAGATATTAAAGAGCACGGGTGACAGGGGTGATCCTTGAGGGACTCTGCATGTAATTTTTCGTGCTGCTAAAGTGAACGTTCCTAGTTTCACTTTCTGAGATTGGTTTTCTAGAAAGGAATGCAAACCAGGGTAAGTCTGTGTCTGCAACTCCAGCTACTTCTGTGAGATGAGTGAGCAGAGTTTTGTGGTCTACTGTGTCGAACGCTGTACTGAGGTCCAGCAGCACCAAGAGACATGATTCTCCTTCATCTGCTGCTTCGAGGGTGTCATCCCAGATTTTGAGGAGTGCAGTTTCTGTCCCATGGTCAGGGTGGAAACCCGATTGTAGTGGGTTCAAGAGTTTATGGGTGTCTAGATGGAGTGGTACTATTGCTTTCTTAATTTTGGAGAAGGTGTTGAGGCTTGTGACAGGTCTGCAGTCATTTGGGTCTTTGGGATCAAGGTTAGACTTCTTTAGAAGGGGTTTTATTGTTCCTTGCTTGAGGAAGGTCAGGGCGATTCCTTCTTTAAATGACTGGTTTATGAGGTATGTTATGATAAGTGCCAAGATGTCAGTACATTCCTTCAGAAGTTTTGTGGGAATGATGTTGCTTGGTGATGTGCTCTCTCAGTGATTTCTGTTGATGGTTTTGGTGGTGTCAATGGTGATTTGGACCAGAGTAAATCTTGGTGGTTGTAGAAACTTTGTGTGTTTTTTTTCTTTTTGTTCTGGCCAAGTGGGGTTATTTGCTATGTTCTGCTAAATTATTTTGCGAATGGTTGCGATTTTGTCAATGAAAAAAATCTGATAACTCATTGCAGAATTCTTGTTTTGTTTGCTGGAGACTCTAAACAGGTGGGGTTCATAGTCTGGGCGACTAGTTTGAAGAGCGCTCGATGGCAGTTTATGGCTTTTGAGATGGTTTTGGAGAAATTTTTTTTTTTGCTATGAAGATGGCTTTGTGGTATCTTGTGGTGAGTGATTTGTCATTTGTGTGGTTTTCCATTGTTGGGTTCCTTCTCCATGCTCCTTCAGCTCTTCTGTGCTCTTGTTTCAGTGATGTAAGAGAGTCACTGAATTTTTTTTGCGGGTGAGCGCTCTGCGTATTGGTGCGACTATGTCTTCTGTCTGTAATAATGATGTGTTAAGGGAGTTGAGTGTGTCTTCAGTTGAGTAGTTTTGGGTTAACACCGTTATTTTGTTGGATAATGTAGTTTTGAAGAGTTGTGAGTATAGTTTCTTCTGTGATCTTGTCCAGTGTATTGTCATTGAGTGTGTTGGTATTTGGTAAGTGATGTTTATTTTGAATTTGATCACGTGGTGGTCAGTCCAAGGCAATGGCATGTGTGTTAATATCCATGTTTTGTTTGAACATGAGGTCAAGGATATGGCCCGAATGTCAGGGCTGGCTTAGCCTTTCCTTCTCTGGGCTGGCTGCTCAGCTGTCAGCTAATTACCAGCTCTTATCTCTATCTACAGATACCCTGCTGTTCCTGATCCTGCTCGTCTGACCTGCCTACTTAAGGCTGTCCAGCTCACTTCATCTCTGCCTTCACCTTGGTCACATCACAAGAAACCATCTCCTGCGTTCCTGTTTTAAGACTGGCTTGCTGACATCCCTTCTGGCTCCTTATCCTGCTTGCTGTTCCTCCACTTGGATCCCTGACTTTTGGCCTGGCTGATTACCCAATCTGGTTATTGAATTCTGGCCTGGCTGACTACTCGATCCAGTAACTGGACTCTAGCTATGCTTTGACTAGCATTGCATCCGGAGCTCACCCAGGTGTGTTACAACAGCAAATTAATATTCGCTGTTGCAACATTGATCCTCCTCCTCCAGGAAGCGGGTCTGATACCCATCACCCGATTGGCTGAAAGCACAGGTGATCCTATTGGACACCTAGGAGGAGGGGAAGAGGGCACAACGGCAGAAGGGAGGATAAGAGTCAGACACAGGAGCCGCTGCCCGATGCATGGTTGCCCACCGCATCATGATACTTTGTGCCACTCCTTGATGTCCGATCCCCGCAGCTGCATGATGCCTGTATCCCCACGTTGCTCCTTGATGTCCGATCCCTGCTGCCTAGATGGGGTAAGTGCTGGTGGACCGGCAGTGGGCAGGCGATGGTTGTGGTGCCACCGGGAGGGTGGTTGGTTGTTTGCCACACCCAAACAAAAAACGCCAGCTGTCACTGAATTTAAATGCTTACTTTCAGTATATACAAAGAAGGGGAAGGCGCACTGACCTAGTGCATTACCATAAAACAGCTTTATTTAAAATTGAATCAAATAGCAAAATGGCTACTCACAAACGAGTATTGATCACAGGCAAAATCAATACAATAAATCCATCGCACCAAACGTTTGGCGACTCCAGACCAGATGTCCGAGGAATTTGATGAGTACCTCTACGGAAATGGCTAACGCGTTTCGGGAGTGACCCCCTTTTTTCAGAGCCAAAGAGGGCTATGGTCTCTCGCTGGAGGCTGCCAGTAAATATATATAAAAAGGCCTCTAAGCCCATGAGGTAGAAAAGGTCAGAAAACTCCACCCCAGGTCAGGCAGGTCAGAAAGCTCCACCCCCCCCCAAAAAAAATAAAAAATTAAATAAATAAATAAAAAAAAATAAATAAAAAAAAATAAATAAAAAAATAAATAAAAAAAATAAAAAAGGGAGGGAGAGAGGCGACTGCAAGTGTCGCATCTTATGCGGAAACGCACGCGTGTGCTCATGCACACGTGTGTGGATATACATATGTACTCCTGTTCAATAGAGGAACCCGCCCACAATCCAACCTCCCATGCGAGCGCTAACCTCCTTGCTGGGACAGTCAAGGAGGTTACTAATAATATTAATAATAATAAAAAAAAAAAATAGTAAAAAAAAAAAAAAAAAAAAAAATTATATATATGTAAAAGTGGGAAAAAAAACTCTTAATTTTAACATATATATATATATTTTTTATTTATTTTTTGTATTTTGTATTTCTTAAAAATGCCTTGTCATTTGTTCCCACTCTATAACTGTAGTACACGCATATCCGTCCGCACTTCCTGTCACATGGGACCAAGTGCGCTCCAGTCGGCGTGAGTGGAAGTGCCCATGCTGGTGCGCCCGGAAGTTGCGGGTGGAACGCATATCCACCCGCTCTTCCTGCTACAAGAAACCAGGTGCGCTCCAGCCAGCAGATAGCGTCCACGAGGACATCACCTTTGCACACATACAGGTTGTGTACAGCACTAAATGTATTTCAATAAAATAAAATAAAATGAAATTCGGTGTAGCACCTTCCCCCTCGAGTGTACCACTAAGATCATCAGTAATTTCTATGTGGCAGATATTAACACAAAAAATCTCTATCGTATGTGGCGGTTAGTATTATTCTATTGAACAGGAGTACATATGTATATCCACACACGTGTGCATGAGCACACGCGTGCGTTTCCGCATAAGATGCGACACTTGCAGTCGCCTCTCTCCCTCCCTTTTTTATTTTTTTTATTTATTTTTTTATTTATTTTTTTTATTTATTTATTTAATTTTTTTTTTTTTTTTTTTTGGGGGGTGGAGCTTTCTGACCTGCCTGACCTGGGGTGGAGTTTTCTGACCTTTTCTACCTCATGGGCTTAGAGGCCTTTTTATATATATTTACTGGCAGCCTCCAGCGAGAGACCATAGCCCTCTTTGGCTCTGAAGAAAGGGGGTCACTCCCGAAACGCGTTAGCCATTTCCGTAGAGGTACTCATCAAATTCCTCGGACATCTGGTCTGGAGTCGCCAAACGTTTGGTGCGATGGATTTATTGTATTGATTTTGCCTGTGATCAATACTCGTTTGTGAGTAGCCATTTTGCTATTTGATTCAATTTTAAATAAAGCTGTTTTATGGTAATGCACTAGGTCAGTGCGCCTTCCCCTTCTTTGTATTCTCTCTTTTTAGTATTTGAACACCCAATGTTCTAAAGGAGGGCTGCAAGACGTAGTGACTACACCATTTTCAAACTGTCTATATCACATCTAAAGACCAAGAAACCAGAGCGCAGGAGAATTTGCTGTTTTTGTACTTTCAGTATATGCCTTTATATAAATGATTTTTATTCACTTGTAATGTGTCTTTGAACTTCCTAGGAAAATTTGACTAACCCAGCAGAGTCACTTCCCTCTCTTGCACATCATATAGAGTGTCACTTAAGTGATAGCTCTGCAGGGGCTGCTGACATCACATCCAAGATGGCAGCCCCCAGCAGAAATTTCTGGGCTTTTGGATGTCTACAAAAGGGAGAGTTTTACAAGCAAATAACAAAGATAAAATAGGTTAAATGCGCATATAACATTTTGGAAAGATTTTTATTTAAAAAAATGGTGACAGGGTCTCTTTAGTATTACAGTTGGCTTTCATGTACTGCACCCACATCTGACTGCATTTAATGTTTTAGGCTACATTTAGATTTTTATAAAGGATACTGAACTGTTTCAGTTAGAAAAGTTATTAGCAATCAACCGACTATGGTATTTGCTATCACATAAGCCTCAGAAGTCTCAGGCATGGGAAAGAAAATGATTTAACTCATGAGAAAAAAAATGCAATTATAGTGCCTGTATGTCACTTTCAATTATTTTGCTATTCCCATGTGCTTGTGGGTCAGTAAACAGTAGAGATTTAGCAAATAAAGTTTGTGTTACATTTAAACTGAATGTGAAATATTAGATGACAATACTAATGAAAAAATTTCAATACTGCACTGATATTTGGTAGCCTAATGGGACTTTATGATTACATCTCCAGTTTGTACAGTACAGTCCTCCAAGAAGTTGTCCTATTTCATTTTCAATTGTTGTGTTCTCTTGCAGACTAAACTGTCATTTTTAGATTACAGCCTAGCCACTATCTATCTTTATATCAGCGACAAGGAGGTAGAAGAAAATGAAATAGGGAAAATTATATTAATATTGGGTTTCCACGTAAACGAATTCTAGGCACAAACAGAACTTTCAGCAATTAAAAAATCAATTTAAACCACACGGTAGTGTGTTATTTTACAAACTAATGTGTAACTGGTAAAAATAATCTAAACAAATTAAAAAGAAATAAAGCTCAATTATTGTAAATGTTAGGCCGAATACTATATGTAATATCATTTTCAAAGATCTTTTGGGTGTGGTTTAAACATATAAAAGTATGAAAAGAAAAATGTCTCTCTGCCTTCTCTGTGTTTGTTTCAAATCTTTAGAAGGCCTTACAAGGTAGAAAGGTTTAATGTAGTATATGGCTATTTTTGCTCAACTCAAGGCATCTGCAAAGAATGCACCTTTTCAAATAAAGAGTTTGTCTTTTTATTTTGGAAAGAGCAGAGAAAAGTTAATACTCCTTTTTTTGTTTGCTACTGTGCTCTATTATGGAGATTTTCGTTGACTTCCTGTACTGTAGCCACAACAGGAATACCTTCTCTGGCCATTGTCAGCTAACAAATACTCGATTGGAAAACGTAAATATAAGAGCGGTAGAAAAAAAGCATTCATACTCACCGAGGTGGATGCAGCATAGATCAGTCCCCACCCCCCTCTACACCGAGAACTGAGCAATCAAAGACCACCAATTGCTCAGTTCTCAGGTCTTCTCTGAGTGGTGACTGTTCAGCACTCATTGGAGCGCTGGACTCTGGAGGGGGCAAGAGCAGCTGGCTCAGGCTCTCAGTGGCGTGCTGAGAGGCTGCGCTTACTGCCAGTTGAGCATCTAGGTGGATCACAGCATTATTGTTGGGATTCCTGCAGAGCCTGGGCCGGCTCTCTGAGATGGCTCATTTTTGGCTGAATCTGGGTTCCAGGAGTGTAGAACTAAATGCACTCCTGTGACCTACAAAAGTGTGACCATACTTCTCCTTTAACCTTTATTCCATTTCTAGTGGCAAGTCAACATTTTGGATTTTCCTTGATTTTCTTTTCTAATGATATTGGTCATCAAGACAAATAATTGGGTAAATCTTCCTAGGAAGGACACAACTAGAATATTGCCTACCTTACACCAATGTCTAATGTTTTGGTTTAGATAAAATGCAAGCTGACTGTTTTGAATTCTGATGACTGTGAACTGCTAATACTATTAGGAAAACACTGTACCACTGTGCAATAATGTTGATTCAGTTTTTCTTAAAGACCAACTTTGTTTTGGATAGCATAATGAAATCTAGGAGGCTCTATCAAGATTTCTTATTATTTCTTGTCCCAGTGATGCAATTATTGTGCATTGGGTTACAAAATAACAATTGTTTAGAGAAAAAATGTAGAACCTTTGTCAGGTTGTTTATTGTTTTTGTTTATTGAGACAGAGGCCACCTGATTTGGAAAGCCAATAATCAATTTAACCAAGGAGGGTGCCAATCAAAAGTTTCTAGAGTTCAACGAGATATTTTATTGATTTCAGAAATGACAACAGGGAAATTAAACACCAGGAATCCAATGCGTTTCTGGTGCTTAGCATCCCCTCTTCAACAGGGCTCTAAAAAAAAAAAGAAGTATCAGTTGTACCCAGAGCAATGTTCTTAGAAAAATTCTTCTATGTCTGTAGCAGAGCAGCGAATTGAAGTCCTCCATTCTCAGTTGATGCCTTCTGAGATGAAAGGTGCTGCTTCAGAGGCAGTAGCGTGAAGTCAATGCGCATTGACCGTTCTGCAGGCGGCCATGTACTACTGATGTTTATCTGCCTCATAAAAGCAACTAAGTTGTAAGTGCATTTTTGTTTACAATAAATTAAGTTTTATACGTTAATGCACAAGGAGCCCTCTCCATTGCTTTCAATATAGCATGCTGTGAGAGATGTGAGCTGGGTTGTATCTAATCTTCTGGGGCCGGCTGACAATCAATCCCTAGATGTGATCCTGTTTATGCACATATGATTCCTTAGTGGGATCATTTTGTCTGGTAAGTGGCCAACCTTTTGTTTGGAGCTCGGTGGTGATGCAAAAGCACTTTTGATTTTATTTTTGCCCAGGGACACTTTTCATTTTTTCATTGCATGTGGGGATCCTGTAACCACATATTAACTCCATGCAAAGAAATTATATTACTTATTGGAGCACATTTTTTATATGAACTTTGAAACACATGTTTCATTAATTGTATTTGTTGGAGCCCATTTTTAACCATATGAATTCTGGAACATATGTTTAATTGCAGTTATAGCACAGCATACAAGCACTTTTTGATTGTTGCACTCAGCACTTTATATAAATTATGGGCTATCACCATGTTTGTGAATTGATGATGGTTTGATATTTAGTTTGATGGTTTATCTTTTGACACGTTTTATTTTCATTGCACCTGATCACTTATGATGAACTAAGAGAAACAGCGCAACCTATGGCTATATAAATTGAAGTCCTTGGCAGGGATACTGTGATTCCAATACCTTAGATGGACTACTTGCAGCTTTAAACTACTGTATTGAACTTGCGAATCATGAGGACAAATAAGCTAAAGAAATACAAATATACATGGAAATATTGCAATTTTTGTCTTCCTGTCTGTTTGTATCCAGGAGGATATATGGTGTACCTGTGGGGACATGTCCTTGTCCAGTTTTGATCATTGGAAGTCTATATACCTTATTTACATAAAAATTAATCAAATGAAACTCAAAGCCATTAAATAGAATTGCTGATTGGTTGACTTTGGACCTGGCCCTTTACATGAACTAACAAAAGAAAAGATTAAAAACTGTATTTGCTGCATAACTTTCTCTTTATTGTACTGATCTCTTGCATTTACAGAACCAGGTGGCCAGAGGATATAAATCTTAATTTGCATCTATCTTTTTTTTATTTTCTTGAATATAAGTTACATTTCACTGATCAGTAAAAGTAAGCATTAAAATAGCTCTTACCTTGCTGGACAAATGATCCATACACAAACCACATGGAGTTGTAAAGTGTTGTAGAAGTCATAGATCCCATCGGCAAGCGTGGAGGATTAAGCCAGTTCAATAGATAGACAAGAAGCCCCACTAACAACACAGTTCCAGCAATGCAGGCCCACAGAGATAAGTCAAATGGTGCTAAGCAGGCAAACATATCCACTGTTTTCTCTGCTTTTTTTAGCAGTACTCCCACTGAGTAATCCATATAACGTGTGGTGAAGTCTACTACATTCTCTCTGTCAGGTGTGATAGTCAAGGCAGAAATACCCATGTCGGCTCTCTGTAAAACAGAATGAAAATATAAGAAAAATTAACGGGACTCTAAACATATTCAAAAATGTTGCAGTACTTTTCAGCCATGTCAATTTACATTTATATATGTAATACCAATATCATAGATAGCAGCAACAAAAACAAATATTGATAATTATCATGTCATAGTTTGTACAATGATTGATTTTACACCCTAATGTATAATTCATATAAATACATGCAGCTATGGCAGATGGCTACCTAAAGCACAAATAAAAATTGTTTCAGTAAAACGTCAAAGAATCTCTTTTTCAAAATGTAAACTTCCCATTAAAGATGTCTTGGTATGGTAAATACTTAACTCTTCACTGCTAAATTCTGCTGTACTGCTGATAAATTCTCCACTGAAGTCTCTTTAGAAACAAATGTCTGGGAGTATTGATTTCCTGGTTACCCGCTGTGCTCAGTGGATCCTCTCATCAACCATTATGTCACTACTGGGTTTAGTTGACATTACCTTTGTATACTCTATCAAATCTGTATACAGATTTTTTATTATATTTGAATATGTTAACCTAATTTCCTCATAGGCATAGTGTCCCAACCTAAACAAAGTCCAATTTTCTTTTTTAAAGTAACAACAAGTGATCGAGTCACTGCATTTTGGGAGAACAGAGACTCCCCCTTCTTCAGGGCTGTTGCTGTATGCTAATGGTGAATGGGGAAGGATCTCAAACCAGTATGTCTGTGACACCAACATCGGAATGGTTGCTGTGTTTGCAACACAGAGATACTCTATGGCTTGATCACTTGTCACATCTATGAAATGTCATTGTACCAAGAAACTGTTAAATCACAATACCCATCACTTCCAGTAAAGCAAACCTAAGGTGCAAAAAATATATTTGGATGCATGCATTTTTGGTGCAGTTTAAGTACTCGAGTGCCTGTAATGCCTGGATTTCCTAATATGCAGATTCCTAAAGCATAGTACCACTGCTCTGCCCCCTCTCACACCCTAGGCCCTCTTATTTGCCTGTTACTGTGATGGACAGTTTCAACCATTCAAACCCTAGCAATACCCAAATTTTAGGTCACCAGGAACTTCTAGATGCCCGATGGTGGGTGGATTTAAAATAAAAATAGACTTGAATTTCAGGCAATTTGTTGTGCTCAATTTATGTATACAATGCTGGACCAGGTAAACACTTAAGTCAATTGTTATAACTTATATCAATATACTTTTTTCAGCCATATACGTATTACTGTAAAATTAGCAGTATATTTTAATATTTTACAATAAGATCCCAATAGCAAATAAACTAGCTCTATTTGGGTTGGTGGCAGTGGTTTTGCTGGAGGAGGGATAGCTGTTACCCTCAATAGAATGATGGTATTGCAGGGGTTTTCATGCATAAAAATGAAAGTAAGAGCAGTATACTAAAGGTTGCATTGTTAGATATGAATCTACTACAAATATGTATGCTTTGAAGTATTACCATCTACATAAATGTAAAGCAATCCTGTCATGTGCAGACCAAAAAAACTTTAGATGTATATACAGTCTGACTGGCTCCTAGTACTGGATTGGCTTCTAGTACCACTGTTCAAAAATGCACAGGAGGCTAATATCCACACAGGATCAGGTATTTAGAATGAGAGCTGTTAAAATAATGTTTTTACTGAATACATAACAGAATCAAAATGGAACTAAACCCAACCAACAAATTCTCATATAAGCTTCAACATGTTAATATAATTTCAGGAATTTTTAACTACTTCAGTATGAGCCTAAATATCCCCTTTCATTACTAGGTCATTTTTCAGCTTTCAGTGCTTGCTGTAATAGTTTGTCTGTCTGACAATTACTCGAACATGCAATACTGTACCCAAATTATTTAAAATATTTTTTTTTGAGTTTCTTGTGGTGGCATTTAATAACCACTGGGTCTTTTATTTATTTTTTTACTCTATTAAGGAAAAAAAATTGCAAGCATTCAAAAAAAAGTTTTTCCTTACTTTCTGTTTTAAATCATAAAAAATAAAAGCACCGGTACAGCTTTAAAACTCAAAAATAACGACTTTTTGAAAAGTAGATAACTCAAGGTAATCTAACTTTAGGACATGTTTTTGCATGTTAAGAAACATGCTGATATTGTAGCAGAACTTGTTAATCACTTCAGCCCCAGAAGGATTTACCCCCTTCCTGACCAGAGCACTTTTTGCTATTCTGCACTGCGTTGCTTTAACTGACAATTGCATGATCACGTGACATTGTACCCAAACAAGATTAATGTCCTTTTTTCCCCACAAACAGAGCCTTCTTTTGGTGGTATTTGATTGCCTGTAGTTTTTATTTTTTGCACTATAAACAAAAAATGGCAACAATTTTGAAAAAAACACAATATTTTGTACTTTTTGCTATAATAAATATGCAAATTTTTTTTTAAAAAAGCTATTTTTTTCTCAGTTTAGGCTGATATGTATTCTTCTACATATTTTTGGTAAACAAAAATTGCAATAAATGTATATTGATTGGTTGATAGATTTGTAAAATTTTTATTATTATTTTTTTATAGGGGTTAACTGTGTTCCCTAGCAGGTGATTCTAACTGAAGGGGGAGGGGACTGACTAGAGGAAGTGATGGATTGTGGTTCCTAGCTAATAAGAGCATACAATCTTTCACGCCTGTCAGAACAGAACAGGGAAGTGTATGTTTACGATCTGATCACGATCACTCGTGGCCGATGGTAATCATGACCATGAGCATCAGCACCCCCACTGTGCAGCGGGTGTGCTTCTGGAGGCGCACACTCGCCTGCTATCTCGACCCCACGAGCCGACGTATATCTACGGCGGCTCGTGCAAGGGACCTGCAGCAGTATAACTGCGGTGGCTGGTCGGGAAGCGGTTAATGTTGCACAAGATACATTTCATCATTATTGTATAAGTCATACACAGAGGGAGAAGGAGGTGCAGGGGTTATTGTACAAGTCACATACAATAGAATGATGGGGACAAGGGGGTTCATTTGCAGGATAAGGGAGGTAAAGGGTTAATATGCATAATATAAAGACAGCATGCAGATGAGATCTATAGGAGAGAAGAGGAGTGAAACTGTTATACAAAAAAATATTTCAAATCAGTTCAAACCACCTCACCAGGAATCTACTGCTGCTGGTCCCTTTTTTTTAATGAAATGTTCATTCATAAACACTACTTTCTCCCTTTTTTCTATTGTGACAGAAGGAGAGAGTTTTCTAATGTGAATACTAGTCTGTTTACATTTGTTATCTTTTTTTTTTTATAATTCCGAATATATTAAACAACTTTTTTTCACTTATTACAATCAACATTTATAAAATGTGTCTCTAATATACAAAACCAAGAGATGAAAATCATCCTCTCTTGCCCTTTAAATATATGTCAGCCTCGGTGGTTGGCTCCCCCATTGCCTCCCATCCCTACCCTCCCCCCCCCCAGAGTGGGAGAGACGGAGAGGGGGGAAAAAAATATGATCTTTCTTTCTTTCCCTCCCCCCTTCCTTCTTTTTTACAGTTACCCATAAATCTGTGCAATTTAACCACATAAGCCCCGGACCAATTTTCAGCCAAAGGACCAAGCCCTTTTTGTGATTCGGGACTGCGCTGCTTTAACTGACAAATGCGCGGCCGTGCGACGTGGCTCCCAAACAAAATTGGTGTCCTTTTTCTCCCACAAATAGAGCTTTCTTTTGGTGGTATTTGATCACCTCCGTGGTTTTTATTTTTTGCGCTATAAACAAAAATAGAGTAACAATTTGAAAAAAATTCAACATTTTTTACTTTTTGCTATAATAAATATCCCCAAAAAATATATAATTTTTTTTCCCTCAGTTTAGGCCGATACGTATTCTTCTACATATTTCTGGTAAAAAATTTGCAATTAGTGATTATTGATTGGTTTGCGCAAAAGTTACAGCGTTTACAAAATAAGGGATAGTTTTATAGCATTTTTATTAATATTTTTTTACTAGTAATGGCAGCGATCAGCAAGTTGTATTGTGACTGCGACATTATGGCAGACACATTGGACATTTTTGACACATTTTTGGGACCATTGTCATTTATACAGAAATCAGTGCTATTTAAATGCACTGATATAATATTCCGGGCAGACTAGGTATTATGTAGCCTCCCTGGTTGTATTCCCGAGTCTTTGAGTACCATAAGCGGCATTCCGAAGCCAGACTCTGGATCCCATCACAGGATCCCTGCTAGCGTTTTTTACGTTCAAAAAGTAAAAAACACAGTATAGATACAGTATACTGTAATCGTACAAATTACAGTACTGTATCAAATAATTACACATCCCATTTGTCCCTAGTGGTTTGTCCAGTGTCCTGCATACAGGTTTATATTATAAATACTGTTCTTTATGCCTGGAGACTGGAGATTGTCCATAGCAACCAAAAAATGTTAGTTTACATCAAAAGTGCCTTTAGACCAGCTAGAAAACAGCGATAATAAATTAGAATCACTCGCAGAATTGACCGATAGTAATTAGTGGGGAAATTCATCATCAAACACTAAAAGTAATGACAGCGACAATTCTGTAACTCATATTTCAGTGTTTTTGATTGGATTACATTATTGAATAATTTTTATTTTTATTATTATTATTATATTATTTGTTATAATAATTTATAGTTATTTATTATATTATATTATAATTTATGATTTTGTTTTTCAAATTTTATCATACCCGGGATGTCTATTAGACTCTTGTTTGGACGGATTTAAGTGAATTATTTCTAAGAATTACAGGCCTACAATATAAAATGCCAAAGTTCCATGCAAAATAATGGTACCGCTTTCAGCACCTAAAATCTGAAATAATCATACCGCCAGGGAGGTTAAGAGGTATTAACACAGTGATAAACACAGAAGTAAGGTACTTTAATCACTATAATCTGAAAGTTAAAGAGATTGTTAAAGAGGAAGTAAACCCTTCCAAACAACTTGGACCTATAGGTAAGCCTAGATTAAGGCTTACCTGTAGGTCCAAGCAATATCTCCTAAACCTATATGGTTTAGGAGATATTTGCCTGAAAGTGGGCACCGCTGTCTACGGCGCATGCGCCGTAGACAGCGGCGCGCAGGCGCACTAAATGTGGCAAATCCAAGAATGGATTTGCCTAATTTGTCGACTCCCGTGCGCATGCGCGGGAGTGACGTCATCGCGGCTTCGCCGCATGGCAGCGGCGGAGCTGCGAGACGCGACTCCCGTGCGCATGCGCGGGAGTGACGTCATCGCGGCTGCGCCGCTGTGATTCGTCGGAGCTGCGAGACGCCACCAGCAACACGGACTACAGGGGACAGCGGCGACTTCGCTGGCTCCTGTGTCAGGTAAGTGACACATAATGAGCTACTATGCGATGCATAGTAGTCCATTATGCTTTACCTTTGCAGGGAAAAAAAGAGGAAGTAAACCCATCAGGGTTTACTTCCTCTTTAACTAAAAAAGTTAACAGCAGCTAAATCAATACCTACAAACTCAATGTCTATGTGGAGTCTACAGTAGTAAACTTAGTAGTAAAAAAACAAACATAAAAAAAAAAAAAACATTCACACTAGTGTGGTGACTGGCATTTTTTTGCACTGGAAGAACACCAGTCATTGCTAAGAAACACAGAAAACAATTATTTTCTATGTGTCCTATTCACACTGCAACACAGCCCAGAGCTGTACTGCATTGATCTGTAATAAAATGCAGACATGCATTCATGGGATTGCAGGATCGCATGTCACTGTACAGTAACACAGCCTACTTCACTGCTCAACAGAGACATGAATAAAATATCACTTTTATGCACTTCAAATAAGGTTCATTGGAAGAACAAAAAATTAACCGTGTGAGTCACACACCACACCTCCCCCTACCACTGACCCACTGTAGCGGGAACGGACAGCTACCGCTGTGGTTTTATTGTGCGGAAGCTTTCCATTTAATATGAATGAACCCTAAACTACAACAGTTCCAAGTTTTTCTCTAAATGTAAGTAGAATAATATGCAATTGAAAATAATGGCCTTAAACACAACCCACTTACCCTTAAAGGCGTTGTAAAGGCAGAAGCAGATGTTTTTTTTTTCTTAATGCCTTCTATGTATTAAGAAAAAAAAATGTGTATAACAGCCTCCCTAGCACCTCCTAATTACTTACCTGAGCCCCATCTCTCTTCAGTGATGTCTACCAGTGTCTAAGCTGTCCAGGACACTCATCATGATTGGCTGAGGCACAGCAGCAGCGCCACTGGCTCACACGGCTGTCAATCAAAGTCAGCCAGCAAATCACGGGAGAGAGGGGCTTTGACTCGGCTTGGGTGCCCCCATAGAGAGCTGCTTACTGTGGGGGGCACTTGATAGAAGGGAGGGACCAGGAGCAGCAAAGAGGGAACCTGAGAAAAGGAGGATCGGGGCTGCTCTGTGCAAAATCAACTGCACAAAGGAGATAAGTATAATGTGTGTTATTTAAAAAACAAAAAACAAAAAAAAAACAAGCCTTTACAATCACTTTAAAAGGCAATTTAATTGTATAAACAACTATAAAAGTACCATGGTTGCACTACACATATCGCTGTAAACAGAGTGCAAGCGATGAGGGGCCAGTTCATACTGGCCACACAGTAAACCACGGTGGTTTAGTGTGCAGGAAGTTTTCCATTACAGCTGCAGTTGTGGGGGGTGGTGTGATGCATGTTTTACACATCATTCATGTCATTACACAGCAGTATAATGCTTTGCGCTGCTGTACAGAGAAAGCAGTGTCTTCCTGTCCAGCATGTTTGCATTTTATCGCAGTTTACTACACTGCAGCTCCAAGCTGCATTGCAGTGTGAACAAGGCACGTGCAAAATACAATTGTTTTCCATGTGTCCTAGTGGTGACTGGCATTATTTCAGTGCAAACAAATGCTGTTTACCACACTGTATGGGAATAATCACTAATTCTATAGACATCATTCATGGTTAGCTCTAAACTGTCTGTAAGAGCTCCTAAAGTGACAATTTTAGATACCAATATCTGTTGTCATTTCATTTTGTGCTTCTGTGCACTGATTTAACTTTAGTGTATTTTTTACTGAGCATTTGCAAATGATAAACATGTGTGCTAATATCATGTGACATAAAAATTGGAACTATAACCATTTTATTCTCCAGGGTCTAAGCTTTCAGAAAATATATGCTGTTTGTGGGTTTTAACCACTTCAGCCCCAGAGGATTTTACCCCCTTCCTGACCAGAGCACTTTTTGTGATTCAGCATTTTTTTTTTTGTGATTCGCTTTAACTGACAATTGCGCGGTCATACGACATTGTACCCAATCAAAATTGACGTTCTTTTTTCCCACAAATATTTTTCTTTTGGTGGTATTTGATCGCCTCTGCAGTTTTTATTTTTTGTGCTATAAACAAAAAAAGAGCGACAATTTTGAAAAAAGCGCCATATTTTTTACTTTTTTACTATAATAAATATCCCCCAAAAATATATTTAAAAACATTTTTTTCCTCAGTTTAGCCGGATATGTATTCTTCCATATATTTTTGGTAAAAAAATCACAATAAGCGTATATTGATTGGTTTGCGCAAAATGTATAGCGTCTACAAAATAGGGGATAGTTTTATGGCATCTAAAAAACTAATGTATTAGTAATGGCGGTGATCTGCGATTTTTAATGAGACTGCAACATTGAGGTGGACACATCGAACATTTTCGACACTATTTTGGGAACATTGTCATTTATACAGCGATCAATGCTATAAAAATGCATTGATTACTGTGTAAATGACACTGACAGTGAAGGGGTTAACCACTAGGGGCAGTGAAGGTGTTAAGTGTGTCATAGGGAGTGATTCTAACTGTTAGGGGGCTGGGCTTTAACACTCGATGACAGAGAGCTGTGACCTCTGTTCTGTCACTAGGCAAAATGGGAAAATGCTTTGTTCTTCCTCTCCGGTGGACATCGAGCCCGCGTGACCTGCAGTCATGCTCATGGAGACCGCGGTGGGTGCGCCCCTGTGACACCACCTCTTAAAGGGGACATACCATATGCCCTTTTGCCTACCAGCATCATTTTGCCAATGTATATTGGCGTGCGCTGATCGGCAAGCAGTTAAAGTGTTACTAAACCCAGTAATATGAAAATAGTTGCACCCCCCCCCCCCACCGTGCCCACAGCTTCTAAATCTTATTTTTACATTAAAATACTGCCACTATGTACCTTCTTGACTGATCTGTATACCGCGGTCATATGATAAACTGCAGAGTCTGACCGAGTGTTGAGTGTTCAGGTAGGAAGAAATTTCCACTATAGCCTGTGTCCTCATGCTGTTATGGGAGGCAGATCATCCATCAATCAATATGTGACATCTAAGGATGAGCCGAACACCCCCCTGTTCGGTTCGCACCAGAACCTGCGAACAGACCTAAACTTCGTATGAACATTAGAACCCTATTAAAGTCTATGGGACTCGAACGTTCACAATCTAAAGTGCTAATTTTAAAGGCTAATGTGCAAGTTACTGTCCTAAAAAGTGTTTGGGGACCTGGGTCCTGCCCCAGCGGACATGGATCAATGGAAAAAAAGTTTTAAAAACTGCAGTTTTTTCAGGAGCAGTGATTTTAATAATCATTAAAGTGAAACAATAAAAGTGTAATATTCCTTTAAATTTCGTACCTGGGGGGTGTCTATTGTATGCCTGTGAAGGGGCGCATGTTTCCCGTGCTTAGAACTGTCCCTGCACAAAGTGTCATTTCGCAAAGGAAAAAAAGTATTTTAAAATCACTTTCCATTGTTGGCTCCCGTAATACAGAGAACACTCAATGAGTGTTCTCTGTATTAGCCGACAATTCATTCATTGATAAAAAATAAAAAAAAGTAAAAAAATAAAAGTGTGGGGGTTCCCTAAATTCAATTACCAGGCCCTTCAGGTCTGGTATGGATATTAAGGGGAACTCCGTGTCAAATTTTAAAAAAAAATTGGCGTGGGGCCCCCCTAAATATCCATACCAGACCCGCTATGGATATTAAGGGGAACCCTGCATCAATTTTTTTTTAAAAATGACGTGGGGGGTCCCCCTAAAAAATCCATACCAGACCCTTTATCCAAGCACGCAACCTGGAAGGCCACAAGAAAAGAGGGGGGGACGAGTGAGCCCCCCCTGACCCGTACCAGGCCACATGCCCTCAACATTGGGAGGATGCTTTGGGGGTCTGTGACCATCAAAGCACCACAAGGGCCTCATCCCCACAACCCTGGCCGGTGGTGGTGGGGGTCTGCGGGCGGGGGGCTTATCAGAATCTGGAAGCCCCCTTTAACAAGGGGACCCTCAGATCCTGCCCCTCTGTTTGAAATGGTAAGGGGGTACAAAAGTACCCCTACCATTTCACAAAGTAAAAAGGTAATAAGACAAACACACTTTTGAAAAATTCCTTTATTAAAAATAAAAAAAATAAAAAAAAGATTCCAGCGGTGGTAATCCACTCTTGCTATCCAGTGATGAATGATCATCTATCCGGGGTCCAGCGATGGCTGATCTGATCCAGCAAGGGGTGATTTTCAGTCCAGCGCTGTCCATACATGCATCCGTCTTCTGTCTCCACTGCGGGGATCCCAGCGCTGACGTTTCTTATATTAGGAGGGCGGGGCCATCTTTGACCTGACCCCGCCCCCTCTGACACTGGTGAGGGAAGCCATGGTGTTCCCCAGTGACGTATGGGTGACCCCGCCCCCCTCTGATGTAACTTTTGCGCAAACCAATCAATATACGCTTATACGCCTATTAGGACACCATTTGTATTTGGGTACAGCATTGCACAACCATGCAATTGTCAGTTAAAGCAAGGCAGTGCCATACCCTTATCCTGAAGCTGAAGAGGTTAAGATAAAAAAAAAAAAATCTTCAGTTTTTAGAACCACTTTAACTCCTGCTCCAGTGATAACTCAAAAATATTGGATTTATTAAAATTTCTTCTAATAAAAACAATAATCACCATGGTAAAAAGAGTGGGTGATTCCCCCCAGTGGGGACATGGGCAGCAAATAAATCCTTCCATATATTATACATTTTAAATTGATCAGAAAGTAGTACAGTTTTGCTCAGTAATTTATTCGTTTGCTAACTCATTGTACGCCTGAATTATTCTGATAATTTTTAGACAGCCAGTTAATTTCCAAATCAGTGAATCGTATGTTTATGGGTGCTTTAAATCGAAATATCCACAAATTATATTTTCCAGTTCTCTCCCATTGTTCCATCTCATTGTAAGCTGTACAATGAGCTTATTACTTATGCTTGACCAAAGCTCAAATTTTTTTCAGCTTGTTTTTGTGTTAAAATCTTTACAGCTGGCTAGGCAGTGGTAATCGTCTTTCTAATTTTCTGAACATTTTCTGTCTTAAAAATAACCTCAAAAACACAAGGAAGAAGAAAATGGAATTTAGAATGAAAAAACTATTGGTTTCTATGGGACTTACATATAAACAAAATGCTGTCAGTAGATATCACTGAATGTTCAAGCAGATATTTATCATGAAAATATCAAGAAGTAGGAATCTAATTACACGGACTGCTTACTAATGGCAATTGGAATTTAAGCATGAAACAAGCTACTATTGCCAATTAAATAACTATTTAAAATGCTACTGCCAAATTCTGAAATTACCTGGAAAACATGAACTTGTCTAATAATTGCATTAGGATTAAACTCTGAGATTTCTCTTATGCCAGCTTAGTGTTCAGTCAGAAATATTAGCACATCTTTAGTTGATACCCCAAAGTTAAGAGTCTTATTAATGATAATGCGCATTTCATGAAAATCAACTATGTTCTCGTAAATAAGTGAATAACACCATGGATTCCTAAAATATGTGGCTAAAAACGAATAACAGCAAATAAAATAAGTGGTCACTAAAATTAAAGGTTGCTGCTCTCAAAAGTGCATGTGCCTTTAAATATGTGGTCAAGAAGAGAACGCTACCTTGTGCTATGCTAATACATCATAAACACAAAATAAATCATAACGAATTCATATAAATGGTTGGTAACAACATAAATGATGTCCATAAATTCAAATAAATAATAAAAAAAGTTTGCGTGCTTAAAACGTTTTTGGCGTGGAAGTCAGTGCTGGGACAGCGTGGTATAAGAGGGAGTGTGTGAGCAGAGGACCGGACCCCCCAGCCCCGATAGTGGCAGCATGGCAGATGGACCCCCCGGACCGGACGAGATCCCCTCACGACCGAGAGCGGCAGCAGGTAACCTGGGGACCTACTGTAGATCTGGACATTGTGGTGCAGGAGCGGGTGTACTGAGAACAGTAATCACCCCACAGATGCAGACAGAGGAGGCAGAAGGACATCCAGCGGGACCAGAAGATGGAAGGCTCACAGGGAGAGGCAGCGGGTAAGTGAGGTGCAGGCCAGAGGAGACAGTTTGAGAGACCGATTAGGGAAGCAGCGGCACTGAAGGTGACTGACTGCTAGTGTCAGATTACAAAAGGAGGCTGTGTAGAGTGACACAGAGTCACAAACTACCAAGACTGACTGACAGTGTATGTGAGTACCTGAGTATTGTGAGTACCTGAGTATTGTGAGTACCTGAGTATTGTATGTACCTGAGTATTGTATGTACCTGAGTATTGTGTGTACCTGAGTATTGTCTGTACCTGAGTACTGGGAGTACCTGAGTATTGGGAGTACCTGAGTATTGGGAGTACCTGAGTATTGTGTGTATCTGTGTATTGTGTGTAGCACCGACCCTCGAACGAGCTGCTGGTTTAATTGGGCTTACCGTTACCTTCTTCTCCCCGATTTTGTGTCTAGGGGTTCCCGTGATAGATGGCCCAGTAACTTTAGAGACTGACGACAGATCCGCATAAAGGGATTTTTATTTGCAAAATGTAGACAACGAACAGTCTCTTAAGATAGGATCAGAGGGTTAGGAAGGAAGTTCAGGTACTCTTAGTGTCAAAGTCAATAATGAAGGATTAGTTTACTTTGACTAAATCCAGAGAATAGCCATTCACAACTGGATGTTCACTCAAGTTGGATAGTCCCTCTCTCACAAGGCCTAGCAGCCAACAAGGCGCTTTACTCAGGAACAAGTCTCTGCCACAGACGTTGTTGTAGAACATACAGGAATACGTCTCTGCCACAGACTATGTTGTAGAACATTCAGGAAACTAAAACTTGTGGAACACTCGTGTGATACCTGGATCTTTCAGCCAGCTTGGCGATACCCACGAGACTGGATTCACTTAGGTACTTCAGCCCCACCAGGCTCTTGCTAAGAAGCCAACCCGTACGTGGCCTTATTCTTTTGTTTCCTTGCCTCTGGCTAGCCAGCCCTGAGACAACAAGTTGGGTGGATCAGCACCCAAGGCCATAGCCTTCCTGGGGGCTGGTCAGGAGGGCCAGGACCATGGAGTCAAAACATACTTCTGGACCGGAACCCCAAACCACGTGACATGTGCATCTTAAGTACCCTCTCCCAGAAAGCACAGCAAGAGTGACACTCCTACTGGGCGGGCTCCGAGAGAGAGTAACCTTAAAGCACCCAACCAGACTGTGGTTCCATGCCTGCCAGAGGAGACAGTGCCCCCTGTGGCCAGGCTGAATATCCTATAGTCCAGTTAGACTGATGCTGAGGTCCAAATTTAGAACAATTTTACCCAAACCAAACTGCACTTCAGGTGTAACCTTAACTTTAAAAAAACATGGCGCGTGCTCTTCAGGAGCCGGTGCTACATGTGTGTACCTATGTATTGTGAGTGCATGTGGGCAGTGAATGCACGTGGACTGCGAGTGTACGTGGGCTGCAGGTGCACGTGGACTGCGAGTGCACATGGGCTGCGAGTGTATGTGGACTGTGAGTACATGTGCGCTGTGAGTACCTGTGTATTGTATTGTCGAGTACCAGTGTATTGTTGAGTATTAGTGTCAGGAAGCTAGTTGTTAATTAATTTGGACAGAGTATAATCCCCAATCCTCATTAAATTAGTAGGTACAATGCCCAATGGGTGTGGAGATGCGACTTGGTGTACATCTTGCGGCATGTATGCCTTCCTTGATCATCTGATTGAGGGCGAATACTGTTGTGCAAAATGTAAGCACATTGTTTTCCTGGAAGGTTCTTAATCTATGGAAGCAACTGTCAGCACTGAGAAGGCCCTCCATACTAAATGAGAGGCAGGAACATACCTGGCAGGGGCCAACACAGAGGCGGGTGAAGACAAAGAGGTATAGGCACTAGAAAAGAGTAGATGGGTGACAGGAAGGTTAGAGGGGAAAGCACACTTCATTGAGTGGCACTGGTGAAACCAGTCAGGGACCAGCACTGCTGAAGCTGAGGGACTCCCCTAGTTGCCAGGGAAAGAACTGTTCCAGTGAGAGTGGGGGGAGGAGAGAAGGGAAAGGAAAGACAGATTCTGGTGGTAGGGGACTCAATTCTTAGGCCGTGTACACACGGGCGGACTGTATGGCCTACTTAGTCCGTCGAAACACATTTCAGCGGACAGTCCACTCGTGTGTGGGCTTCAGCGGACTTTTTCAGCGTGCAGTCTGGCGTACTAAGTATTTCGGATTTTTCGAAATTCTGTCCGTCATACTTTGGTTTCAGCGGACAATCCGCTCGTGAGTAGGCTAGTTCGACGGACTAAGAATGGCGCATGCTCAGAAAGGATTTACACGGCGGAAGGGTGCATTGCTGTGTATTGGACTTCCTATTTCTAGTCCCGTCGTACGTGCTGTACACGTCATCGCGCAAGCTTTCGACGGACTGTTTGTGCATCCGTGTGTGGTCAAGTCCGTTCATTCGAAAGTATGACGGACTGTCCGTCAGATTGTATGACAGACTAAGTAGGCCATACAGTCCGCCCGTGTGTACGCGGCTTTAGAAGGACAGAGAGGGCAATCTGTGACAAAGACCTGAAGCGCCGAACTGTATGCTGTCTACCGGGCGCTCGGGTTCAGCACATCACAAATCTGGTGGACGGATTTCTGGCAGGGGCTGGGGAAGACCCGGCTGTCATGGTGCATGTTGGCACCAATGACAAAGTCAGAGGCAGGTGGAGTGCCCTGAAGAGCGATTTTAGGGACTTAGGAGCTAAATTGAGGAAAAGGACCTCCAAGGAAGTGTTCTCAGAAATACTACCAGTACCTCGAGCCACACCAGAAAGGCAGGGGGAGATTAGGGAAGTAAACAAGTGGCTGAGGAGCTGGTGTAGTTTGGGCTTCTGGAGAATTGGGCCGACTCCTCAGTCGGTCACCAGTTTCTATAGAAGGGACGGAGTGCACCTAAATGAGAAGGGTGCAGATCTGCTGGGAATGAAGATGGCTGAAAAGTTAGAGAACTTTTTTTTTTTTTTCTTTCAAAATAGTTTTTATTGAGTTTAGCGAACATACAACAATGTAAATACGCAGTAGGTACAAACGGTACTACAGGAACAGTAGGTATGATAGGTACAATAGGTACAATATAATGTTCATTTTAGTACATAACAGTCTATAATATCAGCTTATAAACAGCAATGATGGAAGGGCGAGAGATAAAGGGGGGAGGGGAGTGGGAGGGGGGAGAGGAGAGGGAGCTTAAGGAAAGGAGGGGGGAGAGAAGAGGAGGGGGGGGGGATAGGAGGGAAAGAAGCAAAAGAGGATGGAGAGTCATGGGGTTGTCTTGATGGAAAGAGTTAATCAAACATTATGGTATTGGTCATACCATACCGACCAGGGATGCCAGAGAGTTTTAAGGCGGTGATGGTTGTGTTTCCCTCTAGAGAGAACAATTTCATATGTATAGTGCGTTTGGACTACCATGATAATTTCATCCAGTGATGGGGTTGTAGTTGTCTTCCATTTTCTTGCGATTAAGAGTTTTGTGGCTAAGAGAATGTGTGTGGTGATTAAGCGTAGGTCTGATGGAATGTCGTTAATGTTGACATTGAGGATTGCCAGAGAAGGAGTTAGTGGAATGTGTAGGTGCAGAACTTCATGTAGTAGTGTTTCTACTTTGGACCATACTAGTTTTATACGTGGGCATGACCAGAAAATATGTAGGAGTGTCCCAGGCAAGTTACATTCTCTCCAGCAAGTATGCGGTGTTTGTTTGTTAAATTTGGCCATTCTATATGGTGTCAAGTACCATCTCATTGTAATTTTTTGGGCGAGCTCCCAAAGTGCGGAGCAAGTAGTGTATGTGTAGGTGGACTTAATTGCTTGTTGCCACTGACAATCTGAGAATTGTGTCTCAAGGTCTGTCTCCCAGTCTGTAAGGGGTTTGGACTTGTAAAACATATGTTTTCCCTGCAAGGTGGAGTATACTATTGAGATCCCCTTAGAGATATGATCGTTAAGAAATAGGAACTTCCAAATGTTTAGTGGTAGAGAACTTTCTAAAGAAGGGTGAGCAGCGAGGCAATGTCTTATCCTGTAGTATGTTAGATAGTCCGTCATATGGGTGGCCGACTGTTGTTGCTTGAGTGTATGCGAATTGGATTGAATTAGAGAGCGAAGTTCCGATGTGTAAGTTGCCATGGCTGATATCCAGACAGGAATGTGGAGGTCGGGAGTAAGTAGTTGTAGTGTTTCAAGGGGGATTGGAATGGGTCGTAGGGGAAGATTTGTCCAGTGAGTGTAGTGTAGTGTTCTCCAAGTTTTGACCGTGGCTTGTATGGTAGGTGAGTATAGAGATAATTGTGGAGTCTTAGCGGAGGTGCTAAACAGCCAGGTGGATAGATTAGTACCAGGTGTCATTGTGTTCTCTATAGCTCCCCACAGGGTGTTGGTGTGTGTGTTAAACCATTCTTTCGTTTGGGATATGATGGTAGCAATATAGTAATCCTTAATATCTATGTGTCCCATGCCACCTACTGATCTGTGTTTGATGAGCTTTGTGTGATTGCATCGTGGTTTCTTGCCTTGCCAGAGGAAGCGTGTTAATGCAGATTGTAATGAATTAAGATAAGTAAGCGGTACTGGTATAGGCAGTGTACGAAAGACATACAACAGTTTAGGTAATGCCATCATCTTGAAAGCAGCTAGACGACCTGCCCAAGAAAATTCATGTTTTGATATCTTTTCCATGTCTTGAAGTAGCGTTTGTTTGATGTCAGGATAGTTACGGGAAAAGAGTAACTTCGTAAATCTAGTAATATGTATGCCCAGATAGGGTAAACCAGTGTCAGTCCAAGAGTAAGGGAACAAATTTCTAAGAAGATTACCAGTGGTCGCATCTAAACCCATGTCTAAAATAACGGATTTATGTTCATTCACTTTATAGTATGATAAATCACTAAACCTTTTCAATAATGATTGTACCGAAGCCAGGGAGGAAATGGGATCCGTGATCATCAATATGACGTCATCAGCAAATAAATTAATTTTGTGTTCTGTTTGGCCAATGGTGAATCCATTGATGTTGCAATGTGTTCTAATGTGTTCGGCTAGGGGTTCCATTATTAAATTAAAAACTAGCGGCGATAAGGGGCATCCTTGGCGTGTGCCATTAGTGATCTGAAAGGGTCTAGATAACATTTCAGAAGTATATACTTGGGCAGATGGTGACGAGTATAGAGCTAAAATAGCAGAGAGTATCGTATCTTGGAATCCAAACTTAAGTAGGGTTGCTTTCATATATTCCCAATGTACTCTATCGAACGCCTTCTCTGCGTCTAAAGACAGAAGCAGAGAAGGCGTTCTAGTGAGCTCGGCATGGTGTACCACATTAATTATTCTACGGGTAGCGTCAAAGGCTTGTCTCCCCTTGGTAAATCCGGATTGGTCTCTATGTATTAAATGGGGCATTAAGTCTATCAGTCTGTTTGCTATAAGTTTGGCGTATATCTTGGTGTCTACATTTAGAAGAGAGATTGGCCTAAAATTCTGTGGATGTGACGGGTCCTTCCCTGGCTTCGGCAATGTAATAATTAGAGCAGATAACATTTCTGGAGGTAGAGAGGAGGAGGAGGCAGCGTCGTTGCATACTCTGGAAAAGTATGGACTGAGGAGCGAGCTAAATTTTTTATAGTATTCACCAGTGAGACCATCTGGGCCTGGAGATTTGTTGGATGGCAGGGCAGAAATGGTGTTAATAATTTCCTGTGGTGTGAATAGAGCATTCAGTGACTGAAGTTGATCACTTGAGAGTCTGGGAAGTTTTATTTCTTGGAGAAAGGAGTCTATGTCTTGAGGAGAGGGTTGTGTGGTATTGGGGTCTGATTTCAAATTATAGAGGGATTCATAGTAGTGGCTGAATGCGTCTGCTATAGCAGAGGGATCTATTACTTTTTTGTTCGTGGTGGGGTGAAATAGAAAAGGAATTTTAGTCTTGGAGTAGTGACCTTTAATTCTGGTAGCCATAGCTCGACCAGCTTTGTTACTAGTAGAATAATGTACAGCTCTAAAGTAAGTATGTGCTTTTTGGTAATTGTCAAGTAAGTGAGCTCGTAATTCTTGTCTAAGGCGATCTAATTTGAGTTTAGTGGAGGGGTTAGGATTGGATTGATTTTGGTTTTCCAGGATTTTGATGTCTGAAGTGAGCGTGTCTAAGCGCTGTGATCTCCTCCTCCTCTCCTTGGCTCCCAATTGTATAAGTACTCCTCTTATGAACGCTTTATGAGCGTTCCAAAGTGTGAAATTATCATTAACAGACTCTTCATTTAGGGAGAAGTACTCCTCCAGTGCTTGTTTGAGGTGGTCTGAATATTGTGGGGAGTTAAGAAGTGAGGCATTAGCTCTCCAGATCCGAGTTTTGGATGTGGTCGGAGAGTCCTCCACAGTTATCATAACCGGTGCATGGTCGGACCATGTAATGGTAGAAATCTCTGAAGTAGATATACGGGGTAAAGTCCATTTGTCCACCAAAAAGTAATCTATACGTGTGTAAGAATTATGGCGTGGAGAAAAGTAGGAATAGTCTCTTTCCGTAGTGTGATGACATCTCCAAACGTCATAGAGATCATTATTTCTCATGAAGGGTCCCATTTGGGAGGCAGGTCTAGTAGAGTGAGAAGAGGTATCGATGGTGATGTCCGGGACTATGTTGAAGTCCCCACAAATTATGAGTTGGCCACGTTTAAAATTATTTATTTTCTTCAGGAGCTTGGAGAGAAAGTTAATTTGCTTTTTGTTGGGAGCATATAGGGCCACAATAGTATATCTGACATTGTTTAAAGAGCAATCTATTGCAAGATATCTGCCATTAGGGTCAACTAGGCTATCGTGTAGCGAAAAGGAAAGTGTGTTTTTAATTGCTATTAGAACTCCGTTTCTTTTTTCAGGCCCCGAGGCTCGAAAAATATTGGAAAAGTGTCTATTGGTACATGGGGGTTCTGCATTGATTTTAAAGTGCGTCTCTTGAACGCAGAGGACATCACAGTGAGAAGATATTGCAGTTTTCCACAGAGATGACCTTTTGGCTGGGTGATTAAGACCCTTAACATTGAGAGATAAGAATTTGGGCATTTTGTGCAACGGTTAAAGAGGGTCTGGAGACGTGTAGTAGTACTTACAGTTGGTGGTTTATCAGGTGTTGTTGGTGTAGAAGTTGCGGAGATGATGTATCCACTGGTCGGTTGTTGGAGCAGGTGCGTAAGTCAGTAAAAGATTGAGGGTTATGCTCTCCAAGGATAGGACGGGTGGGGGAAAAGAGCGTACAGTTAATAAACACAAGCTGAAACAACAATAAAAGGGAGATAAAAACAATGGAAGGGAGGTGAGATGGTGGGGGGAAGAAAGGTAACGCTCGGTAGTAAAGTGGTAGAACTACCTAGCAATCTGCGGGGGTAGTGTTCGTGAACAATCTGCAACGAGCAGGCACTGGAACGGAGGTTACAGTGGATTTCTGAACAGTGATACCGCTAATCTCATGTGCAGTGGCTGGAGCGGATCCTAGGATCAGAAGAGCCCTGGATTTGGGTTGCGGTAGGTTGCTGCTGCATTGGCATTATTGGTTCAGGGACAATGCCCCATTCACGGAGAAGCTGTATACCTTCCTCAACTGTATGAATGCTGTATTTCTTTCCATTTTTGTTGATCAGGAGTTTGGTGGGGTAGCCCCATTGATATGGAATCTTGTGGTTATTTAGTGGCTTAGTAATGGTGTGTAGTTGACGCCGTTGCTGGCGTGTGTACTGGGATATATCTGCAAAGAATTGCAGTTTTTGGTACGGTGGAGGAAGATGTTCCATTCTCCTGGTTTTGGCTAGAAGCATATCTTTGGTGTGGAAGAAATGTATTCTCATGAGGGTATCTCGTGGGACCTCCACAGATAAGTGATGTGGTTTCGGAAGTCGGTGAATACGATCGATGACCGTTTCAATTGGGGGTAGCTCAGGCAGAATTGAGGAAATCATTTTTCTAGCGTAGGCTTGTAGATCTGAGGGCAAGATGGTTTCGGGGATCCCCCTGATTTTTATATTGTTGCGCCTCGAGCGGTCTTCGAGGTCCGCCATTTTGGCGCGAACCCATTGTTGTTCTTCTCTGGTGTGATCGTGAGCATCGACTAAATCATTAACTGTGACAGCCATTGTGCTCATCTGCTGTTCAAGAACATTTACTTTGCTGCTCACAGTGACCATTTCAGATTTGAATGCTGTGACTAGAGAGGTGATATCAGAATGTAAGGAGCTGTGTAGAGAGATCAGCATGTCTTTTAACATGGTGTCTATCACAGGCTGATTAGCAGTGGGGAAGGCCGCAATAGGGGAGGATGCTGGTGTCTGTGTGAGGAGACTGTCCAGAGTAGGCCTTACCTCCAGAGCTGTAGTAATATTTTCCAGTCTCATTCGTGACTTAGCTGGGCTGTTGGATGCTGATTGGGGTCCTTGGGATGATGTGGAGTTCACATCTTCGTCTGGTGCCTGCGTGTTCAGGACGTCCGCATCAGGCAGATCAGTATAGGCCCGTTCGCTGTGCTGTGAGGTATCGCGGGCGCCATTTTGAGAGCTCCCGGAGGAGAAGAAATCCGTTAATTTCTTCGGATGTCGGTATTCTTTTCGTTTCCGTGATGTTCCGTTCTGGTTCCCGAACGTGTGGGGATCCGGTTGGTGCATTTTTTAGCGGTCGGATTAGCGGTATACGGTCGTTATCACCCGTTCAGTGCAGGAGCTGAGGATTCAGGCTTCCATTCAGCTCGGCAGTTGGCCACGCCCCCAAAAGTTAGAGAACTTTTAAACCAGGCGATGAGGGGGAGGGTCCAGAGGTAGAGATAGTCAGAGCAGAACATATTGCAGAGGGTAGTATTGGGGGCATTAGTGGTAGGTTGACAAAAGCACATAAACCCAAGGTAAGTATAGTAGCAAGTCCTATTTGCAATTTTGGAACACCCTATAAGAGGACAGTATACGACTGGTCTAAAGTACGTGGCATGTTCACCAATGCCAGGAGTCTGGCGGACAAGATGGGAGAACTAGAGATACTGTTGTATGAAGAGGATTTATATTTTGTGGGAATTTCATAGACTTGGTTCAACAGCTCATATGATTGACTGGCAGCCATTCAAGGATATTCCCTTTATTGCAGGTATAGAGAGGGTAAAAAAAAAAAAAGGGGAGGGATATGCCTGTATATCAAGAATGATGTACAAGTTAATGTGAGAGAGGACATCACTAAGGGAGCTAGGAATGAGGTGAAATCCTTATGGGTAGAGCTCCAAAGGGATGAAACTAAGGATAAAATAATACTGGGAGGAGCTGTGACTGATCTTATTTAATTTCTCGGCCATGACCGGAAGTACCCTTATTGTAGTATAATTGCTGAGATTTTAAATGTAAGTTGCTATATTTATTTTTGAATACATTTTTTACTAATTACTAAACGATGGAGCCATCACTCTTTATTGCATGCCCTCATCGCATTTGATGAGCCTGGAGTCTGAAGCCACTATTGCTGTGGCGATCACTGGAGGTCGATTGATTGTGGGGATCCTGCTTCCATTTCATATTAAAGGTGATTTGACCTGTAGGAGTCTTCATTAGAGGTGAGAGGCTGGGGGAAATGAGTGGCACACTTCGAATGGTGATAGCTATTGGATGAAGTGGACACTTATCTTGTTATATGCACTTTATGAGATATTTGGACGTTATTAGAGTTTATCATGATATCTTTGCACTATATGAAACGTATTGCACTTTATATTGTTAGCACTTTATATTGTTGGCACTCATGCTATATTGAAGATTTTTCACACACAGTGAGTTCGTTTCTACTGTTGCAGCACATTCCTGTCAGTTCCTGACAGCTTGTGTGTTGTGTATATATTCACTCCTATTCTATTCTAGTTAGCGTCACATACTTTCTTCTTTTCATTAGTTATGAAGAAAGGTTACAAGCACTGAACTTATTCTCTCTAGAGAAGAGATGCTTGAGAGGGGATATGATTTCATTTTACAAATACCATACTGGTGACCCTTTTCCAAGGAATGGAGTTTAATAAGACACATGGTCACTTATTAAAATTAGAAGAAAAGAGGTTTACCTTAAACTGCGTAGAGGGTTCTTTACTGTAAGAGCAGCAAGGATGTGGTGTTCCCTTCCACAGGTGGTGGTTTCAGTGGGGAGCATCTATAGTTTCATAAAACTATTAGCTGAGCACCTGAACGACCACAACATACAGGGATATACAATGTAATACTGACATATGATCACACGCATAGGTTGGACTTGATGGACTTTTGTCTTTTTTCAACCTCACCTACTATGTAACTATGCAACTTTGAATTATTCAAACGTGCAATATGAAGTGGCAAGTGCCAAAATGAACATCGGTGCAATCTGTGCTCCCCTCTGTGTGCCCTCTCCTCACTCACCAGAGATCCAGTACTCCCATAACAAAAGTCAGATGCACTTTAAGAAGGTGGCTGGACTTAGTAGCCCCACTAGTGTATCTCCAACTGTGGCTTGGGTTGCCCTCACTGAGCCATCAGCGATCTTTGATTCACATTGTAAAGAGTAAGGCATTACAAGGACTGCTGTGCTCTGTGGTCCCATGTGCTGTGTCTCCAGCTATGATTAGCGTTATCCTCAGCAAACCTCCAGGATTAGGTACAAATGGCAAGAAAGGCAATATAGTGTAATTCTGTTGTAATTCTGGTGTAATTTCCCGGCATTTCTCTCACCACAGACATCGCCAGGGGGGTGGCTATCGAGGCTGGACCCCCCAATGTGGATATCCCTGAGTCTTAGCGGTTGGGGAGGAGAAACAAGCGGGCGGGTCGCAGGCTGGCTGCGGCGGGTGGCATTGGAAGTGGAGGAGAGACAAGCAGGCATGTACTGGCCATCGGGACTATCGATGGCTCAGTGGTCCAGTTTTAGTGACAGCGGACCACAACCCCCCTCTGCTCCTCTCCTGATCCTTCCTCGGCACTCGTTCTCTTGTTCTTTCCTTCCCCCGCTCTCATCTAGATTCTCCGTGGCAGCAGACAGAATGGAGAGCAGGGGAAGGAAAGAACAAGAGAATGAGTTCCGGGAAAGTTTATGTCACAGCTATGTGCGAATGCATGTCTTCTGGATCGTACGATGAGTTTCTCAGTGTGCACTCCTAATTATCATGTCTGTATGCCTGTCTGTATACTTCATGTCTGTATGCTGTGCTGCATAACTAAGCAGGGAGAGGAGGGGAGCCCTGGGGAGGGCACAACCAAAATCGCATGCAGGGACCAACACAGCACATTGGGGACCAGTGCAGCATGCGGGAGACCAGAGCAGCATGCAGGGGACCAGAGAAGCATGTGGGGGACCAGAGCAGCACATGGGGGACCAGAGGAGCATTGGGGGATAGAGGAGCATGGGGGGCCAGAGGAGCATGTGGGGGACCGGAGCAGCAAGCGGGGGACCAGCGGAGCACATGAGAGACCAGAGGAGCATGGGGGGAATAGAGGAGTGTGGGGGGGCAGAGAAGCACGGGGGGGCAGAGAAGCACGGGGGGCCAGAGGAACACGCAGGGGACCAGAGGAGCACAGGGGGACCACAGGAGCAAGGGGGACTAGAAGATCAGGAGAGGAACGCATAAGCATGTGGGGGAACAGAAAAGCAGGGGGAGGACCAGAGGAGCATGGAGGGAACAGAGGAGCATGGGAGAGACCAGAAGGAGCATGGGGGAGGGGACAGACAGCTGACTCAACAGCTATGGCCTGAGAGTTCTCACTTCTGCCTAAACTTCTTGTCCCATTACGGGGAGGGCACCGAACTGATTCTTTGCCCTGGGTGAAATAATGTCTAGCTTCCCCACTGGTACAGCCTATAAGAGTACCAGTACCAGCCATTCTATTGTAATAAGGTAGAATGGCTAATGGCTAGTGAAGGGGGGGCTTGGGTGGCCATCTGGGTTGGCCGGCTGGGGGGGGTGGGTTTGGCTGGCATGGGTGAGACCTGTCAAAGTTGGCCAGTTTGGATGAAGTATAGGGCCAAATTTTTGTCCCAGTCCAGCCCTGGAGGTGAGCGGGCAGACGAGCAGAGCTGACATCATCTCTCTCCGCCTGCCCATCACCACTCTTCCACCCTCAATGCCGGGACTTCAAGATGGGAGTGATGTGTGGCAGGAGCAGAGAGATGACATCATCTCTCACTGCCTGCCACACATCAGCGCTCTCCTGCCCTTACAGCGCGGGCCTTTTAAATGTCAGAGGTGCGGCCGGGAGCAGAGAGATTACATCATCTCTCACTGCCTGCCCTGTATCTCTGCTCTCCTGCCCTCACTAAATGGGCCAGTGCTGCCAGCCTGCCACCAATGCAGTGAGAATGCACATTTGGTGGCACTGGCTGGCATGGCAAGAAACAATTTGCAAATAGTGGCAAGTGACAATCTGCAAATGGTGGCAAGGGATGTGGCAAGTGACAATCTGCATATGGTGGCAAGTGACGTGGCAAGAGACAGTCCTCAAATGTTGACAAGTGACAATCTGCAAATTATTGCAAATGACAATCTGCAAATGGTGATGGTGGCAGTTGGCGTGGCAAGTGACACGCCCAGGGCTCCCACTGATTCTACATTATGGTGAGTTGAACCACTTCATTATATATTACAATATAACAATAGAAACAATGCGCTTCGACCACCCTGACACCATATCAACCATGGTGCCATGATGATTGAAACGCCAACACCAACCTTCCTTTGCCCGCAAAAAATTACTTACCACTGGCGTGCCCCCCCCCCCCCCCAGGTTGGTGACAACTGCTATGGGCTCTTGCCCCAGATCTTTTGCATACCTAGCAATTCCCCTGCCTCTCACATTAAAAAAAAACATTAAGAACAGTGTAAAAACTGAACCGGAAGTCCAGAAATTTTTTAATGTGAGAGGAATACCTAGAAATTTCTTATTTTTTATGCAATAAACCAACAGAATTACACTATATTTGCTTTCTTGCCTTTTATACCTATTCCTGGAGGTTTTCTGAGGACAACACTAATCATAGCTGGAGACACAGCACGTGGGACCACAGAGCGGTCCTTGTAATGCCTTACTCTTTCAAATGTGAACCCTGGATCTCTGATGGCTCAGCGAGGGCAACCCAAGCCACAGTTGGAGATACAGGTTGTGAGATTACTAAATCCCGCCACGTTCTCAAAGCGCATCAAACTTTTGTTACGGGAGTCCTGGATCTCTAATGAGTGAGAGGGCACACAGAGGGGAGAACAGATTGCACTGGTGTTCATTTTGGCACTAGGCACTTTATATTGCATGTTTGAATAATTCAAAGTTGCACAGCAAAGTTTTTTGAAGCACATGAACTTTATTTATTATTTATTTGAATTTATGAACTTTAATCATTTATATTGTTACCAATCATTTATATGAATTCATTATGATTTATTCTGTGTTTATGATGTATTAGCATAGCACAAGGTAGTGCTCTCTTCTTGACCATATATTCTCAGAGTGCTTCAGCTTGATCAATTGAAGCATCTATGTTAAGAGCTATTCCAATACGTATTCTTTTTTTTTTTTTGATAACTACAGTTATGGGTAACCTACTGCAATCTACTGCAAGAGAAGTTATTATCTAGCGAACAGGTTTTTATTTCTGCCTGTGTCCATTTGTGTGGATTTTTTTTTCACTTTCTGTCATGGAGCTCTAACAGGAAGTGACAAGGTAATATCCGCCAAAGTGAAAGGAAATTCTCTCTTAACCAGATGACAGTAGAAAATTTTGAATATTCTGACACTCATAAATCACTCACAAATGAGTAGGTGAATCTTCCCAGTCAGGACACAACAATGAAAACCTGATAGAGGCTCTAACCCTTTATCTATTTTATCCAAATCTGAAATAAAAGTTTTGGCTTTAGGTACATGTTAATATTAAAGTGTAACATTTTCCCACAACATCCTGAAAATAAGAGTCCTTTGGATCAGTAGACATATCCCTATAGGATTTAAAGTCTAAGTTCACTTTTTTCTAAATTCCAGCTTCCCTATGTACAGCTATACCATTAATGTACATTCCTTGTAGAAAAGAAAACATTTTCTCTATATTCTAGAGCAGGCTCTACCTCAGCTTCCATTCTACTTTAGAAAATTCATCCATTACTTCCTGCTACCTGTCCCAATATTTGATATTTGGGACATGAAAACTGCTGCTATACAATCTAATTTAGAAATAACATCAACTATGTAGTGCGAAGGCCTACCTGATTGGATGCTGCTGAGCCCTGACACCAAGGTCAGTTTATGTGCCTCCATCATCTGAAGCCCTCATGTCCTCCTCTGTGCTTCTGTGTCCTCTTCCCCCTCCCCTCCCTGCTTGTCTCCCCTGTGTCGGTGCTCTCCCCTTCCTCTCCTGCTGCTCTCATAACTGTTAAAACTTTATATTAGCCCCTCTGTGTCCTAACAATAAGTGCTCCTGTCTGTGTGCTTTATTAAAAAAATTACTCCTTTACTGGATTTCACAGTGGTTCCCTGTGATCACGTGACTGGCCGATCTCACTCTCCTCTCCTCCTCGCCTCCTGGCTGACATCAATGGGGGAATCTCAGCCCTGCCCACTGCATCTGTGACCTGGGCAGAGGAGAGAGCTGACCGGTGATGTGATTGCAAGGACCGCTGTGAAATACAGTAAAAGAGGCATTTTTTAATAAGACACAAAGACTTGTTATTAGGACACAGAAGGGCTTAAATAAAGTTATATAACAACCACTTTAACCATGTTTATTTTTTTCTGAACCATGCCTTTTGTTCCACTAAGGTGTCCATTTTTATTATTTCAAAAGCTTCATGCAACATATGTTTTGTTGGAGGAATAAGCAGCTATTTAGTACTTGTCTTGACGTAAAAATGTTAAATAAAAATATTTACACTTTTATGGCACAATCCTATAACCATAATATTTATCTTCTGGATATTTTTTCTTTGTTCATACTTACTTTTCATTTTTAACATGCCAGAAATGAGTAGACAAAAGCAAAAAATTCACCTCCCACAAGCAGACACAGCCAACAAAAACAGTATATTTTGTGTAATTCCCTGCAATGGCTTATTTTTGTGCTGTTAGTCCACCTTTCTAAATTCTGTATTGCCTGCTAGCTTAAAGTAGAACTGAGGACACACAGCAGAATTCCCACTTGAAATGTGTAAGTGTAACCTGTCTTACCTGCCAAAAAATGTTTCATTTTGTTCACCTGGTTTTCTAATCTAGAATTTATTCCAATCACTGTCACACAGTATTGCCAAGATCTGACCTCACTTTTCGTTTCTATAGTTGGGTTTTACAACTTGTTAAAGGACAGCCCTAGGCTATGACTTCTACTACTACTACTACTACTACTACTACAGGAGAAACATTAATGCATTGTCCAGTTCAATGTGTCCACTATGAGTTGGACAATGCCTTTCCAATAAACAAAATGATTTCAAGTATGTTCTAGAGGGACAACATGTAGTTATCATTAAAAATATATATTTGTATATGTGCATATATTTGTATAGATATATAGTTTAACGACAAATAATTCTGTGTGCGTTAAAGATATATTTGTATATGTGCAAAATTAATTTATCTATCTGGGTTTTTGAGATGTTGGCACCCTGAGGGAGGGTGTGGAGGAAGAAGTTCAACACCATATATAAAGGTGTACTTAATTATTAGGCAGCTTTTTTCTCCTCAGGCAAAATGAACCAAAAAATATATTTAACTGACTCTCAGAACTCAAATATTTTAAAAAAGTCTTTCAGAGGGATGCAGCACTCTTGAAATTGCTAAGGTATTGATCACAGAACCATCAAATGTTTTGTTGCAAGTAGTCAACAGGGTTGCAAGAAATTAATTGGAAAAAAAAAGATGCAAATTAACTATGGGATTTGAGAATAAAAAAACAACTTCATGAACTAGATGAAGCCTTTCATAAGGCTTCCAAGAACTTTCAAAATTTACCCTCTCAGCAAAGTAAACAAATATACTTATCATAGATCATATCGTAGATTAGAACTTGATCTATTACTAACAGACACTGCTGAGAAGACTCTCAGTAAATCTGCACACACTTTCTACAATAAGCCAAATACATTCTTGGCCTTAGCCTTGCATAAGACAAACCCTCAAAACATTCTCCATAAATTTTGCAGAGGACTCAGTGACTTGTACCGGGATACTCATGAATTTGATCAAGCAAAATTTGATACCCTTCTTTCTTCCATTCAACTTCTCTCCCTCTCTGCTATTCAAAAAGAAACTTTTGATAAACCAATTTTTCAGACTTTGAAATCCGCACAGCAATAAATACATAAAAAATTCACAAACGTCCAGGCCCAGACAGCCTTTCAGGAACATACTATAAAATCTTTGCAGCTATACTACCCCCCCTCATGGTAGAAGCCTTTAACTCCCTTCTCCTAAACCATTCATTCCATACTGAATCCCTATTAGCATCCATCGCCATGATTCCTAAATCAAATACTGATGACACTTCCTGGTCTAATTATAGACCAATTTCAATACTTAATTTAGATATTAAAATACTGGCCAATATCCTCTCTAACCATCCTAATCCTATTATAGGCTCCCTTATTCACAAAGGTCAGATTGGTTTTATTCTAGACAAGCAGGTGATAACATCCGCCATACTACTCTTTTAGTGCACTTAGCAAGAACCCGCCGCATACCTGCCTGCTTCCTCTCTATCGACATAACAAAGGCTGTGCCAATGGGGATTTGGAACACACTTTCTACATTGGATCTCTTCTCTTTATCAAAACCCAAAAGCATATGTCTCATATTCAGGATACCGCTCTGACCTCTTCACCTTTGAAAGAGGAACCAGGCAGGGATGCCCCCTTTCCCCTCTCTTATTTGCCTTGGCAATTGAACCTCTCGCACAGCTAATATGCTCCAACATGAATATTAAAGACCTTGAATTAGGAGGTCATCTACGCAAACTATGTATATTTGCTGACAATGTTCTAATTTTCCTCACCTCACCATTATTTCAACTCCAAACCTCATTGACACCCTAAAAAAATTTGAATCAATATCCAGTCACAAAATAAATCCTCAGAAGTCCAAAGATTTAAACATTTCGATTTCACCTGACCTGCTTAAAACCCATTCACTTGGTCCACAACATAAATTACATATCTTGGTATCACATTTACAGCAAATCCAACAAATCTATATGCAGCAAACTACCCTTCCATGCTAAATCACCTCACGACCTTAATGAAAACTTGGTCTTCACTCCCATTGGCATGGATGGGTAGAATTGCTGTAATCAAAATGTCAATACTACCTAAGATTTTATATCTTTTTAGAGTTCTCCTGATATAGGTTCCAGCATATTTTCTACGAATCGTACTGAGAAAAGTTTCCCAATTTGGGGAAAACTTAAGCCCCGCCTACCACAATCTACCTTATACACTCCCCACATGCGTGGTGGACTGAGTGTTCCTAATTTCTCTAAATATTACTATGCTGCCCAATTAGCTCAATTACCTAAATACCACACCACTAAAAAAATTCCCTTTTGGGTCGCAATTGGATCAGTGAAATGCGACCCTTTATCTACAGCAAACCTTCTTTCCTTCTTTGGCTTCCTCCGGCACAACGCAGGACAATTACAAACCCTATTACTAAACATAGCCTTTCAATTCGGGACAGACTAAGAGCAAGTTTCGGTCTCCAATCTAAACATAATCCCCTTCTTTCCTTCCTCAACAACCCTTAATTCTGTTCGTTCTGCCAGGACTCCTCCATCCTCTTTCACCACCTGGTCAAACGCAGAACAAATACGTTCTTATAATTTTTATAATTCCACTACTATCTCACCTTTTGCAACATTACAAGAAAAACATGCATTACCTCAGAAAGAAACCTTCAGATACTTACAAATAAAACAATTTCTATTCCAAAACACTCCCCTAGATTAATCTACCCCAAGCTTTACGATCTTTGAACAAGCCTGCAGATCTGACCCTCATAGGCGTGGACTCATTTCAGATTTGTACACTCAACTACTTTTGCACACAACCTCCCCCCATCCTATATAATCAACTACACACTAAATTGAGCTCACATATGGCTGGCTACTAAATCTGCTCCACCAAATATAATAGCCCTAGAGACTAACTACAAGGTACTTACCAGATGGTACCTAGTACCTGCTAGGATATTACAATTCAAAATATCACCCTTCTTCCCGTTAATAACCAAGCCACATGGATGGATCTTGGTCCTGTATTGATACCTTACCCTCCCCTACTATCCCAAAGATAACCATTCCCTCGCTCTATAAGATATCGTGTCTCCTTCAACCCCGATTCTTGATGTTATAATTTATATTTCAGACTGAATTTATCTCACAATATTACATGTTTGCCTTAATTAGAGAAATATATTCAAATTATATTTCGAGTTACATATTCATCTGAAAATATATACTTTCTGTTAAGCTATTGAGAAGCCTTGTATTCTAAATTTTTACATCTTGTTTACCTACAAACTCATTGTATGATACCTTGTATTGGTTTTTTTTCTTTTCTCAATAAAATATTTGAACGAGGAGAACAAATAAACGTGGAGCTACCAGGAAACCATTATCCTCCAGTCCTGTCATATTTCAGAACTACAAGCTACCTGGAGTGCCCAGAAATACAAGGTGTTCAGTGTTTAGAGACATGGCCATTGGCCAAGGTAAGGAAGACTGAAACTTGACCACCACGGAACAAGACACATAAGTTGAAATGTCAAGTCTGGGCCAATAAATATATAAAATAACACAGTTTTTCAAAGGTTTTATGAACTGATGAGATGAGAATGACCCTTGACAGACCAGATGGATCAGCCTGTGGCTGGATCAGTAACATGCACAGAGCTCCCCTTCAACTCAGACACCAGCAAAGTGGAGGTGGGGTACTGGCATGGCTTTTTTTTTCAGGAGGAGCATGGGGAACGCAGTTTTGGCGCCTCCTGGACTGACTGTATGTAATGGCAAAGGGTGCTGGGGTGTGTTGCAGGGCATTGATGCTCACTGCTGAGGGATCTATTCTATCTGGAGGGGATCTATTTGTGCAGGGGGTCTACTGTTGCTGAGGAGGTCTATTGTTGCTGGTGGGGGACCTATTGTTGCTAGTCGTGGGTCTTATGTTGCGGGGGGGTCAGTTGTTACTGAAGGAGATCTACTGTTGGGGGAGGGATCTATTGTTGATGGCTACCAGAGACTCTATTAAAACTGGCTGTGCGGAGATCTGTTAATGCTGCCGGGAGTCTATTGCTGCTGGGGGGGAATTTTGTTGTGGGTGGTACATTATTGTTAGAGGGATCTATTGTTGCTGGCTGAAGGGGATCTATTTTACTGCTTTTCTTGATATCATTACCAAATTCCATACCAAAATTACTTAGCACCATAAAATTATACTTGGTTTTGTCTAAAAGGGGTGGTACTGGGAGGTGGGCAGGAGATGGAACCTAGAGACAGTGCTCGGAGGTGGGTAGGGGGCCAGGGAAAAGGGGTGACTCAGAAAAGGGGAGTTCCTGCACCCCTTTTCCCCGGCTGACTGTATGTAATGGGCAGATTTATTAAAGATATGATAGTTGAACCTTTTCAGTTTGAAGATGAACTCAAAATCAACTCTCAACCCTACTGCCAGTTTTTAGAAGACACTTTTTTCAAGCAGTGGTACAAGAAATAGTCTGTATCTTTTAGGAAGACCATGATATTTATGCAGGGCAATGCTCCATCACATGCATCAAAGTACTCCACTGCATGGCTAGTAAAGGCCTTAAAGATGAAACAATAATGGCCCCTTCCTCATCTGATCTAAATCCTATTGAGAATTTGTGGGCACTTGTAAATGGATGACTAACGGTGAAGGAAAACAGTAGGCATGTGCATTCGTTTTCGTCCTAATGCATTTTTGTCCGAATTTCAGGTATTTTCCTTTTGACAAACGATAACGAACATGCAGAATCCGAAAAACGAAAGATCCGACATAAATATATGCTTTATTTTCATTTTCATTGTCAACAACAGTTTGATATAGAATATGAGATTCAACGTGACTCTACGTGACAATAACAATCTGTGTCTATTGAACCTGTGGTCGAATATGCCTAACCTTACCTCTATTAGTCCAAGATTATATAGAGAAAAGATTTGACAGAGAGAAAATATTCGACATAGAGAAAAAAGATTCAACAGAGAGAAAAGATTCTGGAATTGGGTGGGGGAAGTAAAATAAAAATAATGATAATGATGAATGTTATTGGCTGATTGTAACCAAAGAGGAGGAGCAGTAAAATAGCTAGAACTAAGTACACATGTACAGCCAACTTACTTTCACTTACGATTGCTAGAAGAGAGAGACACACACACTGAATCCGTTTGAATTGTCACTTGTCAGAGAACCCAAATTATTATTAAGCATAAGCACAGCAGCAGAACAATAGTGAAGCAAGCTACAGTTCAACTTAGCTTTTTCCTAGTAATCTACTGCTATTGTGTTAGTGTGAGAACCTTATAGTGATACTAGTGTTGCTGCTAGTGTTGTTGTGATAGCCTCAGAGGCTGCCTGTGTTGTGGGGGGGATTTATTATTATAGAATCTTGTTACCTGTTCTGTTTGAACGAGTATATAATATATATACAGAAACACTTGTAGATGGCCCAGGAACATCCTCCAATGCCTCCATGTCGCTCTCACAATGGGTTGCTGCCATATTCGTTATTATCAGTCACTCACTATCTGACACCTGACACTGTGAGACTTAGAACATTCATTCAACATGAACGACGGAGATTCCACAAAGCAACAAAAAACACACACGTTTATAATAATATTAGACGGAGCATCGAAACTGTACGATGCTGCAATTGTACATTTCTGGAGTCAAATGCTCCACCTATAGGCTATATAGAGTTTAGCAGCTCCGTTGAATCTTCTTTATACATTCGACAGACACCATAAGCCTTCAAAGACAGATTCGACCATAATTCATGTGGATTTTTGGATGAATGCAATTCTTGAATTAAAAACAAAATAAATAAAAACGAATTTCGGGAGTAACTAAATAAATGTATTTTTCGGACGAAAACGAATTCTGAAATAAAATATTTCACTCTGCACATGTCTATAAAACAGTACACCTCTCTGAACAGTGTCTGGGAGGCTGTGGTTGCTGCTGCACAAAAAGTTGATCGTCAACATATCAAGAAACTGGCAGACTCCGTGAATGGAAGGCTTATGACTTTTATCGAAAAGAAAGGTGGCTATATTGGTCACTGATTATTTTTTGAACATTTTGAGTTGGTTGTTTATTATTCTCACTTTAACAGATGAAAATAAACAAGTGAGATGGGAAAATTTTCATTTTTCATTTAGTTGCATAATAATTCTGCACACTAATAGTTGCCCAATAATTCTGCACACGTGGATATTCTCTGAAGGAAGCCAAAACCTCACTTTTACTTTCTTAAATATTCGGGTTTGAGGTTTATTAACATTTTGGATTGAATCCTCAAAAAAAACTTGCCTAATAATTGTGCACATAGTATACAAGAAGGGACATACTTGGAGTACAGTTTTGTTTCTTAGAAAAATCAAACCTGTTGAAAGCAAATGCATTTGCTTGTACAAATCAATCATGCATTTGGTGCTTTGATTTAAAAATGAATAAAGTAAATAATATAACTGGCTAACTTTTGATTGGGTATTTTGTAGCACATTCAAAGCCATTTATCTCAACCTGTGTCCTTGGAACATTTTCCCTTACAATATATGTTTGTATTTATCAACTAGAAATGTATTCACATGTTGTAGTGATATCAGTCAGTGATTCAAGCATTTACTGTATCTATTTTTCAAAACAAGATGCAAAGGACATTAGTGCCCATTAGCCCATAGCAATCAATCAAACACATGTTCCAATTTGTCTGTTCTTTGAGTTGTTGCTGCACAACATTATGCTTTGTTCTGTGTTATCAAACATACAACTAAACTGCAATGCACAATAATCTGTGTTGAATCGATAAATCATATAACAAAATCTGTTTCTTGCTTTTAATATGCAAAAGAAACAAAAAAATATGGTTGGGTTCTCTAGTAACACAGCATAAGTCTGTAACTTTGCCAGGATAATCTGGCATTTGATCATAATAAAATGTCTAAATTCCTAATTAGAATTGAGTTTTTTAGATACATTTTTAAAACCACTTTTCTCTGCAGTGTGTGCATTTTCTGTAAAGATCCATAAGAATTTTACCACCCTCTATCCAACTACTCATTTTTACAGACTTGAAGATTCATCATCTTGACAAAAGTGCCAGCACAGCAACTCTTAAGTACATGCAATGAGCCTGTATAAATGCACTTTAGACATTTTAAAGATTGTGGCATTGTTTGGGGTCTAAGGTTAAAAAATTTAACGTTCACTCATTTACTCTTTCCACCTGAACCAAGCATAATTATTCATTCTATTACACAAAATACTGGGCATATCATCATACTGGAATGCATGGGTTGCCTTTATATTGTGTTTTTTTTATTTTTTTAAGTTCTGTGCTTATCTTTATACATTTAAGAAAATAAATAAATAAATAAAAAGGTTATCTGGAGGTAAAAACAAGATGAATTCTATGATTTTTTTAAAAAAATTCATGTTGAAATGGAATAGCTTCACAAACACATAAAAAAGTAGTGTTAATATTAACTTACCCTAAGGCCGCGTACACACGCGGGGACTGTTCGCCCAACTTTGTCCGCTGAACAGTGTTTCGGCGGACAGTCCGCCCGTGTGTGGGCTTTCAGCGGACAGTTTCAGCGAACAGTCTGCTGAACAAAGTTTTTCGGAAATTCCGAAAAACTGTCCGCTGAAACTTGCAGCGAACAGTCCCCTCGTGTGTAGGCTTGTTCGTCAAACTAAGTTCCGCGCATGCTCAGAAAGGATTTACACGCCGAAAGTTGTAATGCAGTGTATAGGACGTCGTATTTTCCGTCCCGTCGTACGTGCCGTTCACGTCATCGCGCACGGTTTCAGCAAACTGTTCGTTCGTCGTGTGTGGGCAAGTCCGTCCATGCTAATTTTGAGCGGACTGTTCGCTGAAACTGTTTGACGGACAAAGTTGAGCGAACAGTCCCCGTGTGTGTACGCGGCCTAAACCAACATTCCAGCCACATTTGAAAATATAGCCTTAAAGCGATGGCAAAGCTTTGTTTTTTGTTTTCTTTTAAAATAACAAAAACATTTCATACTTTTCTCCACTATGCAGTTCGTTTTGCACAGAGTGGCCCCAATCCTCGACTTCTGGGGTTCCCCGGCAGTGCTGGCAGCTCCACCCCAAATCATATAACCCTGTAGGAGAAGCTCTCTCTCAGGGGTAACCTTGCAGGTATGCTCCCGAGTCCAGCATTTGCATCCATTGCATCCATTTGAGACGCAGATTGCCAGACTCGGCCCTGCCCCCCGGTGCCCATGTCATGGGATTTGATTGACAGCAATGGGACACAATGACTGCTATCAATCTATCAATCTATCCAATCAAGAGCTGAGACAACGGGCTGAGAGGAAAAGCGCCTTTTTTTTCACCTTAATGCATTGGATACATTAAGGTGAAAAAAATGAGGGTTTACAACCCCTTTAACATGCTTGTAACTTTTTTTTTTTACCTTAATGCATTACCTGCATTAATATAAAAAGTCCTTGCAGTTGTATCGCCCCCTCATCCCCATTATACCCATCTGAGTCATATTTTGATTCAGACTGTCGAGTTGCAAGCAACATTACCCAGTGTGCTGTGAACAAATTATATAGCGTCCCTGCCCATGCTTGCTGGACCATGTGTCATCAGCAGTAAGGAGGACTTTAAGGCTAACTGCCTTGCCCAATGATACCAGAACATTCCTTTCCACGTTATGGTAGAGAGATGGAATGTCCTTATGTGAAAGTAGTAGTGACTGGAAACCTGCTATTGTGGTAAAGCACATTGTGCAAACTCACGGAAGGGGGCAGAATCCACGAAGCTGAAAGGCAAAAGTTGGAGAGCCAACAGCTTTGACAAGCTTGCATTCAGACGCTGGGCATGTGGGTGGCAGGGACTGTATTTTTTTTCCACTGCAGCAGATGAGGCAGAGAAATTTACTGGCTACAGTCCACAGGTGGTGGTGGGCTGCTGGCTGCTAGGACCTGGGACACATACCATCATCCCTGTCAGTGGAGGCTGCTAAAAGGTAATAACTCAGTATTGCAGGGGCAGACTGAAGTGGGTAAGGAAGAGGAGAAGAGACAGATTTGTGCCCCTTTTGTGTGGCTTTTAGGTGATCTTGCCAACAGGCTGAGTGGTTGGATATTAAATGCCTTGTTAAGCATATGGTACCCAAATGGTTGGGGTTTTTGCCATGTTTGATGTGCCTGAGATACAGTTTGCAACACTGCGATCTGCTGCAGTCATGTTCAAAAGGGCCCAGACAGCTGAGCTTTGGGGAGTGGGCCGGGAAATACAGTAACATCTGCAGAATGTGATGGAATAGAGTGGCTGCTCCCCTGCCTGAGGACTGACCACCACGTCCACCTTTGCCTGTGGACACATTTGTTGCTGGCCCCCTTACAGTGCCAAGGGAATGTCTGCCTCTCCTTGTTGTCCACCCAGATATTATTGGGAGGGAAGGGGCGGTGCTTATACGCAAATGTAAAGAAGAAGTTGAAATCTGTACGTAGATGCACTTTAATCAATGTAAAGTGGTGTTTGGTGCACTTTAATTTGAGTACTCACACTACACAGACAAACTCCGCAGATACACTATAATATACTGCAATATAATGTGCCAAATGTAAAGTGACACACAGAACTATATGGGCAGTAATGCACACCAAGCTATATGACGTTAAACTGGCAGTAATGCACAAAACTGTATGGCGTTAAACTGGCAGTAACTTACAAAAAACTATATGGCGTTAAACTGGCAGTAACGCACACAGAACTATATGGCGTTAAACTGGCAGTAATGCACACACAACTATATGGCATTAAACTGGCAGTAACACACACAAAACTATATGACATTAAACTGCAAGTAACGCACACAGAATGATATGGCGTTAAACTGGCAGTAACACACACAGAAATATATGGCATTAAACTGGCATTAACACACACAAAACGATATGGTATTAAACTGGCTGTGATGCACACAAAAAGATATGTGTTAAACTGGCAGTAACGAACACAAAACTATATAACGTTAAACTGGCAGTAACGCACACAGAACTATATGGTGTTAAACTGGCAGTAATGCACACAGACCTATTTAGCATTAAACTGGCAGTAACATATGCAAAACTATATGGCGTTAAACTGGCAGTAATGCACACAGAACTATATGGTGTTAAATTGGCAGTAACGCATGCAAAACTATATAGTGATAAATTGGCAGTAACGCACACAAAACAATATCGCATTAAACTCGCAGTGATGCACACAAAACTATATGGTGTTAAACTGGCAGTAATGCACACAGAAGTAAATGGTATTAAACTGGCAGTAACGCAATCAAATAGACAGTGTTCAACCTTTACTACACTGAAGCTATCTGAACTGTCCCTACTCTAGCTATACACAATTGAAAAGATTACTGACACAGTCTCACTATACTTCACTGAAACTATATGAGCTGTCCCTACTCTACACTAATGTATCTGTGAATGACACAGTCTCACTACACTACAGTGAAACTCTCTCTGAGCTGTCTCTACTCTAGCTGCACACTATGCAAAGCTGAATGATGGTCCTCCTCACTACACTCTCACTATCCCTAGACTGACACTAAACTAATATTCTACACTGACAATTGAAGCAAAATAGCACAGTATAGCACACTAACTAACTAATAGCACTGAACAGAGCCCTGTTCTATCTGTCTCCATGCTAAAATCACACTGAAAATGGCTGCCATTAAAATAATACTTTTATACTGTGGGGCGTCAATGAGCTATTATTGGATAAAGTTATGACAGTGTCCAATCAGACTCTGACAGTGCTCTGTGCCCTCATTGGCTGAAGCTTTCACTGCTTCAGTCAATCAGGGCTTGCAATGCACTGTTCAGCACGGCAATGCATTGTGGTCAGTTTGGGGGCCAAACAATGGTCAAATGACCCGTTTGTTTGCCTGTTTGCCGAACGACCGAACAACGAAATTTCAGCCCGAACTTATGCTTGGGCCAAACCATTCGCCCATCCCTAGCCATTATGTTTTTGTATCCTTTTTGACATAGGTCAGACAAAACATCACCGTCATCTAAGTTTGTACAAGGACTTCACACTTATTATAACCATATTTAGCTCCTAGATTTTTTTTGTAGTGACAACATCATTTGTTCAAGGAATAGTATTCTGTTAATAGTATTAATAGTAGTTAATAATATTCTGTTAACATTAGTCACTGCTGGTTTCCCCAGTTCCAAAAAATCCACTCTAATGTCCTTAAGAAAAGTCATGCAAACAACTAGTCACATACACACTCCAAGGACAAATTAAAGTGGAAGTAAAGGCAATATAAAAAAAACAAAAAACCACACCCTGTGTGTATACCCAAAGGCATAATGAGCTAGTATGCATAGCATAGCATAGTGAGCTAGTATGCATAGTATGCGCCTGCACGCCGCTGTCTACGACGCATGGGCCGTAGACAGCGGTGGCTGTCTTTTTGTAAATATCTCCTAAACCGTATAGGTTTAGGAGATATTTCTTGGACCTACAGGTAAGCCTTAATCTAGGCTTACCTGTAGGTCAAAGTGGTTTGTAAGGGTTTACAACCACTTTAAGACAGAAGCTATTTAATTTAAAGTTGTCCATATATGAATCAATCAATTCAATAAAAACAATCTTTGGCCAGTTTAATAGGCATCATACACTGGCTGAACGAAAAAACTGACTCATATATGGCCAATTTTAGAGTAAGTTTCTGCAATATGAAAAACAAAACCTGCAAGCCCTGGCAAACTGAAAGAGAATATGCAAACTCCAAGCAGATAGTGTCCTTGGAGGAAATCAAGTATAGTATCCTAATCCTGCAAAGCAGCATTTGTGACCAGTCATCATACAGATATATATTCTAATATCTCAGCTTTTCCACACACATTGTTCACTATATAGTGTCTATATATTGCCCAACAGGCAATGATCAGTGAATCCACATCCCTGAGAGTGTCCATGTATTTTCTCACAGGAAAAAAAAAATTACTGACACCAATTTCTAGACGAGTTATTGTCGGAGGTTGGTATGACAGTTTTTTTTACTACCACTAGAAAATTATTATCTTCATGGGCATAAGGTGTGCTTTTGACTACTGACCACTTACATACAATTGTACTACATACAATCAAACAAAACTATAGAATCCTGTACAACTATGCAACTAATGTATAATTAATTTATTGCACAGAAAAATCAAAAAAAGGGTAATGTAAGCAGTCTATATAAATAGAAGGCATTCAAGCTTAGTTTATGTCATAAGCTGCCACAATGGTAGTAGTATTCATCATCTACTGACACTGTGGGTAAGATATAAAAGCCTCTCAGCAAGACTTCTTATTTCCTTGGTATTTATTACAATGCAAAACAACATCTCCTCAGGTGGTTATAAATGATCCCATGGTAATCTGGCCATGTGTATTCAAAATGAATATAATTATCCATCTGAAGGTTCCATTTATAGACAATGATAAACTCATTCACTGGATTTACAGTATATATATAAAAAAACAGCAAAAGGCTATTACTTGTACGCAGTTCCTAATCATGTCCTTCCAGGAGACAGTAGCCCTGATATTTAGGGAATAGGGATAATGTTCTGCAACAGGGAACACAATTACTGCAAAGATTCACTTTTAATAATACATTTGTACCTGAATGAAAATATCAAAATGTGAAAGTGGGCTCAAAGAGATTTTCATGTTTCTTGTGTGTTATATGTTATTTTACATAGATATGATGATTAGATCAGGCGAGTTGGGTAGCAGTAATATAGTGATCAGCCTGATAGACTGGAATCATAAAGTGATCAGTAACTGATCATGTATCAAGTTCCATTAGTAGTAGTTTGTATCATGCAATTTCTGGACCACATTTATATTTAAATTATATATATATAAGGTATATATTGTTTAACCTATAGATGCTCTGAATATATCACTCGTCACATAGAAAATGGAGTATAATAAAACAAGCATCAAAAAGACAGATACAACATTAACTGTAAATAGCATTATAGTGGCTTTTTTCATATTTGCCATTTTAAATACATAGCAGTATAGTGATTACATGTTAAAATGGCTAATCTTTAACATTTCCTTTCTATGCATAACACCACGTTATTTTCATGTCTGTTGTAAAAAAATAAAATAAAATACAATAAAACCACTGTGATGGTTACTAAAGTAAATCAAGACAAAAAAAAATAAATTTAGCTGATAGTTAAAGAATTTGTTACCTAAACATTTAATATTCCTGTGCCTGCTGCACCATGTACTTATATGAAAAAGTATCCTGTTCTCTTTGTATTGATTCCTTTCTGTGAAATCTGATCACACTAGGTATGAGAGCACAGTGTGGTCCTTTCACTGGGAAGACCAGTGTGTGTTGCTGTTTTTCCTTCATTAGCTCTCCTTACCTAGCCGAGAACAGAGATTAGGTGATCACTTATAATAAAAAGGGGGAAAATTTATATATAATGGTTTTATATGTATACACAATGTTTTGTCTTCCATTTCTATTTTAAACTGAATGAGTTTTTTTATGAGGGTTCGAATATACTTTAAACACTTTAGCTCCTGAAGAATTTACCTCCTTCCTGACCAGGCTGTTTTTTGCACTATAAATGAAAAAAGGCAGATAATTTTGAAAAATAAAACCAATATTTTTTACTTTCTGCTATAAAACATATCCAATAAAAAAAAAAGATTCACTAAGTCTAAAGCCTCGTACACACAATTAGATTATTGGCCAACAAAGAGTCAGACTTTTGTCTGAAGGGCGTGTGGCAGGAACTTATCTTGCATACAAATGGTACACAATTGTCTCCCAACAAACACGAACGTAGTGACATACTATGAGGAATTTCAGCTCTTGAGCACCACCCTATGGGCACCTTCTGCTAATTTTGAGTTTGGTGAGCATTGATTCTGACCATGTGTGTTTGTACTTTTTAACTTTCGAGGGACGGACTTGTGTACAGACTATAAGAAAATCTGACAACAGATCATTTCCTGCCAAAAATTACTAGCCTGTCATCCAACATTTGTTGGCAGAAAGTTGAACAACAATTGTCTGATGGAGCGAACTAATGGTCAGATTTTAGGCCAACAGTCTATCATCACACAATTCCCTGCCGAAAATCCGATTGTGTGTATGAGGCTTAATTCTTTCTAAGGTTTATTTAGATCAGGAAGGTCTGAGTGAAGTGAGAAGATGTAAAATGCAGGTGTGCTTTGGGAAAGCTCTCATTTAGGATAAGCAGGGTTCTTGGATTAACAAAAGGGATTAGTGTATACTGATGCTCTACAGAAAAGCATGGATTCCTAAGCAGCTACATTGTGTTTTCTGTTTGAATCTCAGGGTTTAATTTTTTATTTTCACTGGCAGGTACCACCAAAACCTAAGCATTTGCCAAAGTAATAGTAGCCAACCAAAAACCAACAAGAAACCTTTAGCTGGATCCATATACATTTTCCATTACTCAAACACATATCTGCTGCTAAATGCTCACTTGTTCCTTTTTCCCTACGCATCTATTAGGTAAAACAGCAGAAAACAAACTCAAGGCAAAATGTTAGTTGCAACCATGCAGTCAAGATCATTTTACAGCATGTGGTTAAGATTGAAGATTAGCCTGCCTGTGGTCAGGTTTTATTGTGTCTTTAATTATTAAAGAAGGTCTAGTATAAATTATGAAGAGAGGACTTTTACTTATACTTGTCATTTATATCACATATACATCGCAGGGAAACTTTCTTGTAATCTCCCCCTACCAAGGAGAGATAACACAATCCATTCAATGCAGTTCATGGCATTTGATCTCAATGCCTGAGGTATGACTGAGCACAAGAAGTAGAAAACAAATAAAGAAAATTAAATGTAATTGTCCTTACAAGAATAAACACATATACTATACATACGAATACTAGTTCAGGCATTGAAAATAGTGTCCAATTCAAAAAGATCTTATGCAGCAGATTGCAAATACTTTATTTATGAAATCATAAGTGAGGATAACATGGAAACTAATAGCTCTTGTACAGTTGCTTTGCATGAACTGTTTTATGTACTGTGTGCATTTAAACCAATTAGGCCACCCGATATGATATAAAAAACATTTTTATAAAATGAAAAGGGTCACGTCACATAATATTATTATACAGGATTTATATAGTGTCAACAGTTTGAGCAGCACTTTACAACATGAGGGCACAGGGACAGTAAAGTTACAATACAATTCAATACAGGAGAAATTGGAGAGCCCTGATCATTACATATTACAATATAAGAAGGAAGGTCAAGTGATACAAAAGGCAATAACTGTGGGAATAAGCTGATGGAGACATTAAAAGTACAGTGGTTAGGGGCAGGATAGGCTTCTCTAAAGAGGAGCGTTTTCAGGAATCGCTTAAAATTGAACTGAGTTGGAGATTGGGATAGGACAAAGACAGATTGGGGTAGGGAATTCTATAGGGGAGGCTTGGGTAAAGTCCAGCAGGTGGGCTTGGGAGAAGGTGGCAAGGGAGCTAGCAAGCAGGAGGTCTTGGGAATGAATTTGGTTGGTATTTTGAGACCAGGTTAGTGATGTTACTGGGGGACAAGTTGTGGATGGCTTTGAAGTTGTTGTTAGTATTAATAATTTAATTTGTTGGGTGAACGGTTTCCAGTGGAGGGATCGGCAGAGAGGAGTAGCAGATATTTAACAGTTGGTAAGATGGATAATGCTGACAGCAGCATTCATGATTGAGGTAAGCAAATAAGGAAGAAGTTGCAGAAGTCGAGTTGAGAGATGATCAGGGGGTGAATTAAAAACTTTGTGGTGTCATTGGTTAGGAAGGGGCATATTTTGGACATATTGCGTAGGTTAGGGCAGCAAGCTTTGACCAGTGATTGGATGTGGCCCCGGAAAGATAGTTTAGAGTCCAGGATAACACCTAGCACCTTGGCATCTGGGTATGAGTTGATAGTTGTGCCTTTGATCTTGAGAGAGAAGTCAGGGGAAGAGGCACATGGGGGAGGAAATATTATGAGCTTGGTTTTTGGTAGATTGACTTTTAGGAAGTAGTTTGACATCCAGACTGATATGGCTGTTAGTAAATTAGTGATGCATGGGGAGCCTGATAGAGTTTAGGGGGTAGAAAGATAGATTTGGGTGTCATTAGTATAAAATAGTATTGAAAGCCATGAGAGGCTTATAGAGTTAAATGCATGAAACCACGACTGTTTAAAGAAGGGTAATTTAGGATTTCAGATGCTAGGAGATAGGGCAGGGCTTATGATCATATGACTGTCGTGATTGGTTGTCACAGTGGTCACATGATCAGAAAGCGCTCGATCACAAGTAGCAATTAAGAGATTTCCGTTAGCCACTGGAAACTGTGCTGGGATCGTGCAGGATATGTGCTCTTGGCAGTATTTACAATCTGATACACAAATATGGGGCTGTTCGGCATTAAGGCCCATTTGCCAAGAGACTGCATATTTGTGTACTGTTAGCATGAAGGGGTTAATAGGTGTTTTGTGTTTTTAAAACTATTCTACAAAAAACAAAGTTTGTTAAGAAGTTCATTGCATATATATATATATATATATATATATGGTATATATAGATGGTGTTATAGATGGTGTTTATCAGGAACAGGACCCCTATGTGAGATCCTCTATATCATTGTGCTTGTCTCAATATCTTCATTTAAGCCATAGGGAGCGAGAGAATTCAGGGTATATATATATATATATATATATATATATATATATATATATATATACCGTATATACTCGAGTATAGGCCGACCCGAATATAAGCCAAGGCCCCCAATTTACCCCAAAAAAACTGGGAAACTTATTGACTCGTGTATAAGCCGAGGGTGAGACATGCCTGTCCATCCCTGTGTGTCCGTCCATCCCTGTGTGTCCATCCATCCCTGTGTGTGTGTCCGTCCATCCCTGTGTGTGTGTCCGTCCATCCCTGTGTGTGTGTCCGTCCATCCCTGTGTGTGTGTCCGTCCATCCCTGTGTGTGTGTCCGTCCATCCCTATGTGTGTGTCCATCCATCCATCCCTGTGTGTGTGTCCATCCATCCATCCCTGTGTGTGTGTCCATCCATCCATCCCTGTGTGTGTGTCCATCCATCCATCCCTGTGTGTGTGTCCATCCATCCATCCCTGTGTGTGTGTCCATCCATCCATCCATCTCCGTCCCGTGCCGTGCCTCCGTCCCGTGCCTCAGTCCCGTGCCGAGCCTCCGTCCTTCTGCCATGCGAGGATCGCCGCTCTTCGTCGACGCCTCGGCGGCCATTCCTCTGTTCAAAAGCCACGCCTCCGTCTGTGATAGGCGGAACACTCAATTTCCCAGCAGTCTGTGTTCCGCCTATCACGGACATCCTCTCATCCTCGTCCGTAGTATGAGGATGAGCGGATGTCCGTGATAGGCGGACCACTGACTGCTGGGAAATTGAGTGTTCCGCCTATCACAGACGGAGGCGCGGCTTTTGAACAGAGGAATGGCCGCCGAGGCGTCGACGAAGAGCGGCGATCCTCGCATGGCAGAAGGACGGAGGCTCGGCACGGGACTGAGGCACGGGACGGAGGCACGGCACGGGACGGAGATGGATGGAATAGTAGAATAGTAGAATGGTAGAATGTCCGCCGTCTGTCTGCTCGACATGCTGATCGGGCAGGCAGACGGCGATGACTCGAGTATAAGCCGAGGGGGGCACTTTCAGCCTCAAAAAAGAGGCTGAAAATCTCGGCTTATACTCGAGTATATACGGTATATACAAAAAGTTTCCCTCTCACACAAATGCTTAAAGCTTTTGGCGAGAGGGAATTGACTGGGTATGGATTCCATAATCCAAACCTTTAGGTCAATGGACTGTTCGTTATGTGTATTGGCAAAATGTCTAGAAATTCTGTGCTTGGTGGCACCCTCTTCTATGAATCTACAATGTTTACCAAACTGGGCACATAGTGTTCTGATGGTGCTGCCTACATAAGGAAGAAAGCAGGGACACGTTAAACAATACAAAACGTATTGCGAAAAACAATTTTCAAATGTGCGGATGTAATACAGTTAGAAAATGGTGAATAGAAATCTTAGAAAATTGAGAAAATGGAGAAAGTCCTCTCCAAACACTGGGCCATATTAAAACAAGATTCACATCTTAAAAACACCACCACCCTAGGTTCTTATACAGGAAAGCCACCAACATAAAAAAAATGAAAATGCTTCTAGTAAAATATCAAAACCTTATCTACCCTTGGCCAGATTACCAAGTATTTTATGCATGGCATATTTTGTGTGTTTGCGGGAATTTCCAAAAAGTCCTGCAAGCAGCATCTTTGGAGCTGGTTGGGTAAACGAGTGACCCGCCCTCTCGGACAACATGGGAAAAGTCATAGGGCTTCCCCCCAGATCCTGCCCCCCTGTGTGAATTGGTAATGGGGTACAAATGTACCCCTACCATTTCCCAAAAAAGTGATAAAAAGGTTAAAAAACACAAGAGACAGTTTTTGACAAGTCCTTTATTAAATTCTTCTTCTTTCCACTTCTTCTTTCATCTTCTTTCTTCTGGTCTTCCTTCAGTGTTCTTGTTCCTCCAACTTCTTCTTCTCCATCTTCTTCATCTTCTTCTTCCTTTTTTTTTCATCTTCTTTTTTTTTCAATTTTGGTGCTGGGTTCCCCTGTGGGGAAATCGCCATGCTGTTTTTATCAATGAACTTTTATGTGTATTGCGGACCGACAATTCATTATAGCTGCGAGTAGTTTTAAATTACCTTTTTTCCTTTAGAAATGCCATTGTGCTGTCAGACTGCTCTAAACACGGGGAACATGTGCCCCTTTACAGGCCCCAGGTACGAAATTTAAAGGAATATTACACTTTTATTGTTTCACTTTTAGCATTATTAAAATCACTGCTCCAGAAAAAAACTGCAGTTTTTACAACTTTTTTTGCATTGATACATGTCCCCTGGGGCAGGACCCAGGTCCCCAAACACTTTTTATGACAATACCATGCATATAAGCCTTTAAAATTAGCACTTTTGATTTCTCCCATAGACTTTTAAAGGGTGTTCCACGGCTTTCGAATTTGCAGCGAACACCCAAAATTGTTCACTGTTCGGCGAACTGGCGAACAGCCAATGTTCGACTCGAACATGAGTTTGCTCAAACATAAAGCTCATCCCTGGTAATCATCCATCAAGTTTTTCATGATTCAAATTATCTATCTTTCCTCTGTATGTTAACGTATCTATCCTACCTTCATAATCCTCTATTGTGATTGTTACTTTTTAATCAGTTTTTATTTTTGTAATTATTTTTATTTTTATCTTTATTTTTATTTCTAGCAATCTTGATTTCAGAATTATAGATTTTTTTTTGTACTGCCTCCACTACTGACATATTCATGATATTCATATTTATATGATGTAACTATGATGTATCTTATGCTTTACTTTTGTTTACTTATTTAATGTATTTTAATGGTCTATAGCTCCAATGCTGCATACTGACGATCTGAACATGCACATGTACTTATTCCGCCTCCCTGGGAGTCTTCTTATATGTAACAACTGCCATTCCCTCCCATCCCTGAGTTGGCCCCGGAGTTGGAGGGGCAGAGCAGAGAGCCAGTGACTGACCGACAGTCACTACTCTGTTAAGAGCAGAGTGGAGAACTACACGATCAGCTGTATTTGATCATTCAGTTCTCAGGTCAGAGGTGGCGGGGGACAGATGCAGCATCGGATTGATATGGCATCCACCTCGGTGAGTATAAGGTTTTTCTTTTTTATACCCCATACTTCTTTTTACCACACGCCACACAAATTGGGATGAGTCACCAAAATGTAACAATATTTTCTGGTCATCGCTCATATTGCTTTCCAAGACTAATACATTTGGGCTTGACTAGTAACTAAAATTACAACTTGGCATGCATTTTACAAGCTTTGATTATTTTTCATTACATCCATTAAACAATTTGTGATTTACTAAAGGCAACTTGTTTTTTTTCACTTTGAAAGGGAATTTTGCCTTAGCTTAGTGAATGTGGTAACAATTCACTTTTTCAAAGAATACTAAATCATGTGCAGTATTTATACTTGCAAATGATTGGAAGTCAACAGAGCTACTTCTCATTCACTAAGCTAAGGAAAACTTCCCTTGCAAATTGAACAGCCTATTTGTATTCAGTAAATCAACCCATGTACAGTATATGCGAGTTAGGTTAGAAAAAAAGAAAAAGACTGTAAAAGATTGGTTCCAGTTTTTTTGTTATATTGACTGTATCACCACATAAATGCGTAGCCTCCCTCATATGAATATTCTCAAAATATTAGTTCTCATTGAATAAGATTTAATGCCTAGCAGCAAGGCAAGCATAACTCAAAGTTCAATGATAATTTTGTTTACTTGTTTGCTAAATTTTTTTTAATATGACTAATTCAAAGCTTTTCAAAAACCTGTACATTCTTCTTGATTGCTCATTATTCATGCATATATATATATCCCACACATTAATAATATAAATATTGCTGCATGTTAATAAAACATTAGCAGTTGATTAGAAGCATAAGCTTATTTACAATTTATCATAATCATTACTTTTCAAAGTACAATGAATTATTCATAGGGTATACTCAGTGAACATGATAATCTGATGAAATATGGATTCACTAAACTTATCCAATCTTCTTTTCTTAAACTACGATATTTAAATGATCAAAAATAACAAGATCTGCTATACAAATGTGTAACTGTAAGCAGATAAATTACCATCATTAGATAAATGAAACCTGAAATAATTTACAGTAATATATGGTTTTCATATCAACGTGCTTGAGAGCAACATGTTTTTCCGACCTATTAAGGTATAATATGATATTATGCTGTCTTCTGATGGTATAACTGCATCACTTGTACTTGTGGAAGATTATATATTCATTATAGAGGCCCCACATGCAGATGGAGATTCTGTCAATTTGCTGAAGTCTTGTTATTATACTGCAGCATAACTATCTCAAACTTTATGTAGAAATATACCACTTAAAGAGGTTGTAAAGTCAGAAGGTTTTTTATCTTAATGCATTTATGCATTACGATAAAAAGTGTTCTGTGTGCAGCAGCCCCCATCAGCCCCCCCCCCCCTTATAATTAACTGAGATCCATCAAGATCCAGAGATGTTGCAGGAGTGTCTCTGCTGCCTGGGACTCCCTTTCCCATTGGTGCAATTGGCTCCGGCTGCTGTCAATCAAAGTTGGTCAGCCAATAAGGAGAAAAGGGGGGCAGAGACGGGCCACGGCTTTGTGTGTGAAAGGTCACAGGGAGCTGCGACTTGGCTCAGGTGCATCCATAACAAGCTGCTTGCTATGGGGGCACTCAACAGGAGGGAGGGGCCAGGAACACCAAAGAGGGACCCGAGAAGAGGTGGATCCAGGCCGCTCTGTGCAAAACCATTACATAGGGCAGCTGGTATAACATCCTTGTTATTTTTAACTAAAAAAAGCTTTAGTATCACTTTAAAAGACTTTAGTATCACTTTAAGTCTTTTGACTGTGTTATTTATCACAATACATGTAGAATGGCAATAGGTTTTGAAACAGAACTATATAGTTTTACTACAAATCATTTTCACAAGTGATATAACCTGTCAGTTTAAAGTTGAACTTTGTCAAACAGTTAAATGCACATTTAAAACATATACATGGGGGACGTTTACTTTCCAAAAGATTTGTATTCTGTTCATCTAGTTCAAAGATTTATACTGTTGTGTCATATAGCACAACACTGTCTGGAATTGCAAAGGCCCTCTCTTGTTGCTGTCCCCAGTCTGTGATTGGATAGTGTGGGAAGAGCAGTGGATAGATGAGGTCACCTGTCTGCTCTCTCTGCTCGCTCTTCCTAGCAGCATGTTCTTTGCCAGCATATGAGTATTACAGCAAACCTAATTCTTACTTGTGCTCTATCACAAGAGACTCAAATCAAGTCAAATGCAGCTAAACTACTTGCATTGAAAGAAAAATACACATTTACATTTAATGATGGTTAGGAATACAGATCTGCATTAATTTGGTTGGTTATGTCAGTTAGGCATTAATGTAAAGAAACACATGCCCAGCGCTTGTAAATGCTTTTCTCCTGATAGAGGAGTTCTCTTTCTCTTCTATTTTCTCTTTAAAAAAAAAAATCCTTTGCATGTGTTTGGATGTTTTAAATGATCATGCTTATACAGTAAAACAAATACACATTTTTAATCAGCTACAGTAAATATAAAATATTGCTAAAAAATCATTATGCAGTCTTTTTTCAAGACAGCAGATGGGCCTTATAGCTCTGTCACATTTTCTTTTGTCTCCTTTGTAAAAGGCGTTTTGTTCACAGACCTCATTAGCTCAAGCTGAATCTCACATTCACAAAGTGAATGAGTTACAGCAATGATCCATTCCTTTTTTCTTACAGCTTTCTGATTAAAGTAATCAACTTCAAGTGTGTTGTCTCTATTGATGACCTATAGTGTTTTGATATTTCTTTGTCATTTTCTCTTTAGAGGACTTATAGTGCTTTGGTAATTCTTTGTCATTTGGTGTTTATTTATAAAAAACTTTCTATACTTTTCGCCAATTAAAAATGAAGGTACTATATTTGTCTCCTACCCATGATATTTGCTTTAGTTAATGTCATGCTAACTGTGCAAAAGTGAACACACATGTGGGGATTATTAATAAAGGAACTTGAAAAGATGAAAGATAGAAGCTGATTGGTTACCATGCACAGCTGCTTCAGATTTTGCTTGCTCCAGTCTTAGTACATTCCTCACACTGTATTTTTCTTTTTAGATACCCATATCCCAGCAAATATAAATGCCCAAACCAACTACTGAATGGCTGACTCCTTAGCAGATTTCAGCTGTCCATAACTCTCATATCCAATGACTGATTGCTTTTTTATTTCACAGACAGTCATATATCATGTCACAGTTATAAAGAATGGAAACCTTATTTACTCTGACTATTCCTAGGTAATATCTATAAAAGTAGAAGATGTGTAATGTCAAGGAGCCATAACTCAACACTCCCTGCTAGGGAGATTCACCTTCTCTAGTTGCCATAGTAACATAGAATGAAAATAAGAGGAAATACAAAATTATAGAGTTGCCACTAGAGAAAGAAGTGAGGATAGAACATCAAATGGTAACACTTGCTCCAGTGCCAATTATCTAAAACTGGTCATACACTATACAATATGAATGTACAATCACCTTTAGATTCGCCATTAACTATATAGTTAAGGGGCTTGCCTGACTGATACAAATTAAATAAATTGTGTTTAAGTTTGTCCTTTTAATATATACTTTTGATAATTATAAAGAGGCTGTACAGAAATTGTATCAGATTGTATAGTGTATGGCCTGTTTTAGTTTTTTGTCTAATGCTCTGTAGCTTCTGCTGGACAGAAACTATAGGATGATCTCCCAGTGGGGCACAGTCATTAAAAAAAGGTTCTTAAAGAGGAATTCCACCCAAAAAAGGAAGCTCCACTTATTTGCCTCCTCCCCCCTCCGCTGGAACATTTGGCACCTTTCGGAGGGTACCTTGTTTTGACAGGTACCTGATCCCACTTCGGATGACTTCACCATGGAAAACTTATCCAGAAGTTTGCCCCCCCTCCTCCTTACCCACCTCCAGGCCATTCAAAAAGCATAGCCACAAGGCTTCACTGCTGGTTTCCCTTACATGAGATGGCGGTGACAGTACCAAGAGCAGATTGAAAAATTGTCTCAGGTGAAGACACTGCTGGATTCGTGGACAGGTAAGTGTCCTAATATTAAAAGTCAGCAGCTACATTATTTGTAGCTGCTGACTTTTATTTTTTTTCTGAAGGAGCCTTGAGCTCTGCTTTAAAGTAGAATTTCAGCTTACAATTAACTTGCCTTAACACTGTTCCCTGCCCCATCTCAACACCTATGCTAACTAACCTGTGTTAAAAAGTTGTATATATTTACCAATTTTCAGGCTGCTCTGGTTCGGTCGCATGGTCTCCTGTGTGTCAGCCAGTGGCAACTGCAGGGGAGAGCAGAAACAGTTCCCACAATGGCTGAAATGCCTGAGCAGTGACATCATCCATAAGCTTCAATGGCCAATCAGTTTTTGACGGTTACTCCTCCCCCCTGAATCCATGCTGGCTGACAAAGGGGAGACAGATCATGTGATTGGACTGGAGAGGCCTGAAAATAGATAAGTATATACACCATTCTTTGGTGTTAAGAGAAGGAAGGAGACAGTTCTAAGGCTAGATAGGTGTAAGCTGGAATTCCACCTTTCTCTACTCCAGTAGATTTATAAATATACTTTAAAGTTAAGTCTCAACACCAGGAATCCTGGCTGCACCCACACTGTAAGGTTAATTGCTTGTTTGGGTCTAGGGGACATGCAAAAAAAGATCTATTTACCTGATCCTTGCCACTGTGATACCCATCCCTGCAGCATTTCCCCACCCATGTTCCAGAGCATTAAGGTCCCTCATGTAACCAAGGCCAATGCATAGCCCTGCATTGGACATGCTGACACAGAGGGGAAGGTCACCACTGAAGCATGGGGGAGCATCATCTGCTGGGGATGTGAACAATTAGGTAAGTGCAAATGCTCTTACTCTCCCCTAGACTAAACAAGCAGTTAACCCTTGCAAGCACAGCACCGGTTTTCAACTTTCCCAGAGTAGGGCTTTAAACACAGATCACTTCCTACTGATCATCTATCTATTAATATCTAAGAAAAATTTTGATATATCAGTTTCCTATTCTTTATTTCTTTTGAGCTGAATGATATATTTTTTTGCTGTTTATATATTCAATGTCAATTTTATTAAAAGGAATGATGGCTTTGCCCTCTTTGCTGTTCTATACTTGTACTGCATAGAACAGGAGCTTGCAGTTCTCAGTTCCTATAGAAACAAGCACTGATGATCCCAGTACTCATACACTAGGTGGAATAGCACATTTAAAATGTGCCGGTGCACTGTAATGTCTCATTTCTAAAGCAGTGTTGAGTGCATTTGTTTCAATTCGTATACTGATTAACAGAATGAAAACTGGAGAGCACAGAAAACTACAGCAATGCATAACAACCCAAATTATGAAACGAGGGCTTTAGGTTCCAAAGTAAATTCATCAAAAGGAAAAATATAAATGAAGAAAAATATGCCTTGATCACAGAAGAACAAAGTATGACATCTGAAACTGGCCAAATTAATATTACATTATAAAAATATAAAAATATGCTCCAATTAAATGTGAAGAATGTGTTTTACATTTTTTTTTTAAGAATTAATCCAAATGTAAACAAAGAAACAATAAAGACATCACAGCTATAAATAAAAGAGAACATCACCACTGCCATGTTTTTAAATCAATGTGAATCTTTGATATTTTTAAATGAATATGATACATCCTGTTTTTGCTAAAATTATATAAAAATTATATAAACATTAAATACATTCTAATTATGATTATCAAGCAATGTGGGACTCAATTTTTTTTTCTTTTGGATACTGTAACGAAAGGTTAAAGGGGTTGTAAAGGTTCGTTTTTTATTTTCTACATAGGTTCCTCTAAGCTAGTGCATTGTTGGTTCACTTACCTTTTCCTTCGATTTCCCTTCTAAATGTTTTTTTTCTTTGTCTGAATATCTCACTTCCTGTTTCTCCTCAGTAAACTTCTCACCATCATCCGAGCTGGTGGTTAGTCAGCCAGAACATCTTACTGAACAGCTTACTGAGGAGGAACAGGAAGTGAGAAATTCAGACAAAGAAAACAAAGAAAAAAAACATTTATAAGGGAAATCGAAGGAAAAGGTAAGTGAACCAACAATGCACTAGCTTATAGGAACCTATTTAGAAAATAAAAAACAAACCTTTACAACCCCGTGGTAACAAATTACTACATACTGGCTAATTCGACTTTAATGCAATGAAAAATAATACCATAATCTGTAGCTTACAATAAGCAGTGATCCCTAGAATGCTTACAATGGCCAGCCCAATCCCGATGTCTTTGAATGACTAGCTCCTACACATGTGCAGAACTCATCCCACACCGGCCAATGGAGATGACTGAAAATCGGCACACAGGAGAAGGTGGCAGCATTGTTAAGAGACTGCTGGAAAGATGAGTATTGATACCTTTAATTCAGGTTCAAAGGAAAAATGTCTTTGCTTGCTATGTGTATATTATTGTTTTTCTTATCTTGCTGACTAATAAAATTGAGTAAAAAAGATTTCTGTTTTGTACATCACTATTTTATGTATAGATTACTATACTTGCGGAATGTTGATAAATGAAGTTTGACAACTGAACATTGATGTTAAAACCCAGTAAAGCTTTTTTTTTTAAATAATAATCCCCTATATTATATCATATTAATGGTCCCCTATATTTTATTTTATAAAATAGGGGTCCTATGTTAATTGTCCCCTATATTTTATCATTCTTAAGTAGTTTTGCCTGTAATTATTTAAAAAATCCTGTTCCTGGAAATGCTACTTTTTATCTTCCTAATCTAGTACTCTTTGAAGTAACAGTCCCACCGCTCCTCGCTAGCATCTTGACACAGATTTGTACCACTGAGGAAGAAAGGGGGCCTGTCTGATAAGGTATGTTAGATCATTAAATTCTTTAGATAGCATAGTCCAACTCTGGTTCCCATTTGACTGCACAAACATTGGAGGTTATTTACGAAAGGCAAATCCACTTTGCACTGAAAGTGCACTTGGAAGTGCAGTCACTCTGAAATGAGTTGTATCTCTGCTGATTTTATCATCCAATCATGTGCAAGCTAAAATGCTGTTTTTTATTTTCCTTGCATGTCTGCCTCGGATCTACAGCGACTTTACTTCCAAGTGCACTTGCAGTGCAAAGTGGATTTTCCTTTAGTAAATAACCCCCATAGTTAGACACAAAATGCATTTGCTAAATCAGGAAAGTGGCAGTAAATGGAGTATTTTGGACCAGTGTCTAGTTAACTGTTAATTTTTGCGACTCTTCTTTTTTTTAGTTACTTAACCTCCCTGGCGGTATGATTATTTCGGATTTTAGGTGCTGAAAGCGGTACCATTATTTTGAATGGAAATTTGGCGTTTTATATTGTAAGCCTGCAATTCTTAGGAATAACTCACTGAAATCTGTTTAAACCAAAGTCTAGTAGACATCCCGGGTAGGATAAAGTTTAAAACACAAAATCATAAATTATAATATAATAAATAACTGTAAATAATACAAAATAATAATATAATAATAATCATACTTTTTATTCAATACATTTTAGTAAATAATATAATCAAAAACACTGACATTTTTTTTTTTTGTCAAACAAGGTTGCAATATTGGTAGTCATATTGCTTCAGTAAACGTCTCTGGTATGGAACATTTTAAAACATGGTACAGCACAAAGTCCAACATCACAGTCAGGACAGTAGAACCTTGTTTCTTTTCGAATTTTCCTTCCAGTGTCGTCACGCTTAGAGCAGCAAACGACACACATCCTTGTGGGTGTTGCCTTCTTTTCTGTTGGTGGAACGTGGTCCATAAAGTGCCGACCAGTCAGGCGTTCCGGGTTCACAATGCCAGCAGCACGACGGCCAGATCTGTTTACAGACGTTGGTGTTTGGTGCCTGAGGAAAATAAGTTCGGCAACTTTCCAAACAAAGTCCGCATGAACAACAGGCTTGTCACTATTTTTTTTTAGAAGAATGAAAGCATTCCACCAGAAGGTGCCTGAAGATTTTTTTATAATATTTTTTCTGTTGCTTCCTCATGGCTGGGTAAAAAGTCATGGCCTGGTCAGCACGGTCAACACCTCCCATAGTATGGTTGTAGTCCATCACGACTTGGGGCTTCATGATGTCTTTTCCACCTTTTGTGTGTACCATGACAGTAGAGGTGTTGTGAATGGTACTCAATAGGCACACGTCTTTTTTGTCGCGCCATCTCAGTGCCATCATTTTTCCTTTTTGCCAGGCAACTATTTCTCCTGCCTTGAGCTTTTTATTGACAAAGGTTGGTGGCAAGCCCACGCCGGTTAGCTCTAACGGTCCCGTATGCATCTGTTTTATGTTGCAAAAGGAACTCATAGAGTTCTGGAGAACTGTAAAAATTGTCTGTGGTTACACAGTAGCCCTGATTCCGCAGCGGTTCAATCAGAGTAAGCACGGAAGCGGTTGCCAGTCCATAGTTACCGAATGTCTCATTGAACTTGGTTCCTTTCCCGGTGTAAAGTATGGAATTCCATATGTACCCAGTGCTGGATTCACAGAGCATGAATGATTTTATTCCAAAACGTGCCCTCTTGGACACAATAAACTGTATCCAGCTGAGTCTTCCTTTGTAGGCCATCAGACTTTCATCGATACTGATGTCTCTGTCGGGTACATAGGTCTTCTGGAAATTTTGCTGAATCATCTGGTAAAGCCCCCAAATCTTTTTTAGTTTTGGTGCTGGATCAGAAGTCTCGTCGAATTCCTCATTATTCTCAAAGTGCAGATATTTCATAATTAGGTAAAATCTGTACTCCGACATGACGGTGCCAAAAAAAGGAGTTGCTAGCAATTTGTTAGTGGTCCAGTACCACTTCTGCAGGGGTTTACCAACCACTCCCTGTAGAATTATGAGGCCCAGAAACTTCCAGATGTCCTCCTTGGTTACTGGTTCCCACTTTCTGCTCCTTGCAAACCTCTGATGCGTAGCAGCTTGTTGTTCGTGGTACCGATTTGTCTCCATAACAATTTTTTCTATAACCTCATCGGTCAAAAAGAGTTGGAGATATGCCAATGGGTTGTCATCCACATCCACTTTGATACCAGGTGTTCCAGTAAATGGAAATCTTGGGGGCGCTGCATGCTCCGTACTGCAATCAATTGAGCACCAAGTCCGCACATCACTTGGCAAAGTCGCAGGATCATCGCTAAAATCGCTTTCCGTGCCTGACGACGAACTTCCCCACAAATCGCTATCACTCACTTCTGCAAGGGATTCTGCATCGCTGTCGCTGTTTTCAAACAGGTCATATGCCACTTTTGAGGTAGAGGCGCGCTTTTTTGATGCCATGGTCGCTCTGCAGTTTTCAGACACAAAGTATAGTAAAACTGCAGGCAGGGGCACTGGATAAAGCAATGGGGGCAAGCTAAGGTCAGTTTTATTTTATTTAGTAATGTAATCCAATAGGATTACAATGTATCAGTGTGTTTGTGCTTTTAACTTTTTGAATTTGGCGCTGGTTCCACCTCCCTGCGTCGCTACGCTCGCAGGGAACGGAAGCCAGGGCACACAGTGCATCGGGCGGAAGGTCCGGAAGATCCGACCGCCGTACACAGCGGGGATACATCGCGGGATCTCGGAGACAAGGTAAGTTATGTCTTTCTGGATCCAGCGATCCGTGGCTCGGGGTTACCGCTAATGGTACAAAAATCTCACCCCGAGCCACACTCGGGAATACCGTCAGGGGGGTTAATGATATTGTACACTTTCAAAAGTTTTTGTTGTTTTAACCAGGTATTGGTGTAGTTATATTAGTTGTGCTGTTTGTTTACCCTACCAGGTAATGATGGATCCACATGTTGTGGCTGCACTTTGTATTGTCATGGCTGGACAATTCCCTTATGTCCATGCATTTCTCCAGCTAGCCTGTCCCTATTCACCAAGGGGACAAGACAACTTCCTGTTTTGAGTCACACAGCACCCAATGCATGTTTTACCATCCACTCACAAATTTAGACGTGGTAATGTAATTTAAAAAAATCTTTCATCTGCATGTAGTGAGCTGTCAGTTTTTCTGTGAATGATCTGCCTGCTTGTGTCTTTTTCAGATCTAACTACTATGTATCTCTTACTTGCACCAGCACAAAGAGAGGACTGCAGGATATGCAATTTCTTCACAGAAAATGTCAGTTGCACACTACAGACAGAAGTCATGCATTAACCACTTCCCACCTGGTCAATAGCAGATTGACATCCGGGAAGTGGTTCTGTTATCCTGACTGGGCATCATATGACGTCCTTCAGGATAACAGCCGCTGCACGCCCACAGGAGCGCGTATCGCAGTGATCGGTGGTGTGGTGTGTCAGTATGACACACCGCTACACCGATCTTGGTAAAGAGCCTCCGGCGGAGGCTCTTTGCCATGTGATCAGCTGTGTCCAATCAGAGTTTTTAACTAATGGGTCGTGTAATTGCAACCCAAGCAAAATTAACAGAATGTTACAAGTTTGCTGGATTCATGACAGAATCGGCAGGTATTTTTCTATACTTTTAAACCAAATATAACAAAACACTTTCAACAGCGTATTTAAAGTGGTTTTAAAACCCTCCCTCACAACTTTGTCCCATGTAAATCAGCATAAAAAAAACCTAATGAACACTGCTTGTAGATATCTCCTTACTTGCTTAGTATTGTTGTAATCCTTTTTGTTCTTTAGAATGACGTCACTGAGCATGCCCAGATCTCCCCTGATTTATGGCACACTCTCTATGTGCTTATCTACTGTATCTGTTATCAGGACTTTCCTACAGCACAACACTGAACTACCAGGAGGCTGCATAACTCAGAGCTTCCTACTACACACCATGTGACCATGTGACATGACATGCAGTGTAAAGCAGGGCATGGGACAGCATTAGAGTCCTATCAGCTTCAGCTGATAGGACTCACATAGGCAAACACTAGGTAATCAGCATAAGTAAATACTATGAAATAAAACAAGTCAGCTATGAACAGGGAAGCAGGGTTGCCATAGAAATTTTGGATTGAGAAGGAGGCTTGATTAACAGTACAGGAAGTGCTCAATGTAAGGGCGGAAATACACTCCACTGTGGACTCAGAAAATAATACTTAAGATGGCACTGCCTAAACCCTGGAAACAAGTTTTTTAAAGTTTCTTTAAACAGTAAGTAATAAGCAATTTGGGCTGGATTACAGTTTCTATAGTTTGATAATTACTTATTATAATGGACTAAATGAAAAGAAGCATCAGAGTGGGAGAGTTCACTTCCTCTTTAATTGACTGTAAGGGGACTTATAGGAAATGCTTTTGTTAAGGTTTACATACTTTAAAGATTGCCATTAAGCATGCAGTTTACTGGCTATATCAAGACAATATCCTTCAATGGATTTGTAGATTTTACTAAATATTGTAAGATTTATCTAAAAGTAGCTCTTAATGGGATAATTTTTTGCATGCTCATTGCTCCATTTTTTTGATGATGGTATTCCTTTTATACAATTCTAGTTTCTCCCTGTAAGGGTATAATGAGCAATCTTGCTGCACAACTACTCGTAATACACCATACAGGGAGTTCAAACTTTTTTGATAGTAGAAGCAGACTGATAGACTTGCACTGAGAGAAACAAATAAGCAGACTCATTGTTAAGCATTACTAAGCGCTAGCAGTATGGAACGCCTGCTTATGTAAAGGGAAAAGATGAGCAAAATTATTTAAATCCGTTCATGCATTGATTCTTTTTCACTTGATCTCTTTCTGTTTTTTGAGCAAATAAAAAGATATTACTGGAAAGCTTTTTAGGAGCGCACAGGCCAAGCATCCTCATAAACTGGAGTCAGGAAGCCAATAACGTTTTTAAACCATTGAGAGGAATATAGGACGTTTTTTTTTAAAGATGTGATTAATAAATTCTACGAGAAAGACATAGAGCATTATTTTAGCACTATTTCCAGGCATAGATTGGCAGCAAAACAGTAAGGCATCCTCAAGGGCAAGAGATTGATACATGGAGATAAAGATTTAAAAATAAAACATTATGGGGGTTATTTATTAAAGGTAAATCCACTTTGCACTACAAGTGCACTGAAAGTGCACTTGGAAGTGCAGTCGCTGTAGATCCGAGGGGGACATGCAAGGAAAATAAAAATCAACATTTTAGCTTGCATATGTTTGGATGATAAAATCAGCAGAACTTCCCCTCATTTCAGATCTACCCCTCAGATGTACAGCGACTGCACTTCCTTCCACGTGCACTTTCAGTGCACTTGTAGTGCAAAGTGGATTTGCCTTTTGTAAATAACCCCCTATATGTATTTGCCTGTGTTAGCACAGCAGAAAAGCATCACTGGGGGCAGGATTAGGGCACTTTCACACTGTCACGCTGTGGTTTGGCCACATAATGGGTGCAGCACCGTGTACGGTGTTTCTCCTGAAAGAAGAAAAGCAGCGTAAAAAACATGCCAAAAGCTACACTTTCAAACACATTTAGGCCCATTTAGGCATGTTTAGGCACATCAAACACTGGGGCGTTAATTCATTCCATTGGCCAAAATATTCATTTAGTAACTACAAAACACGCATTGCATTAAGCCTAATTTAGCTGCATTTAGGTGTGTCAGGTGTTTTTTTCTACTGAAATACTCCTCTCCTGAATTAGCAGGTGATTTTTTTTTCTGCTTCTAAATGGTCCTGCAAAAAAAAAATCCAATGCCCTTAAAAGCAGTGTTTTTGAGGCCCAGTGTGTATGATGCCTAAAGGTCAGTTTTTCTGTACTAAGTTGTATACATTGTACGGGTTACCCACTTTGCAGGAAGCATGTAATTTAGCCCTGGTTCACACCAGTGTGATGTGTCATGTGCCTTGACAGTTACAAGTTGCATGACAAGTCACACTCCATTTGTGGCAATGGACCCGTTCTAATCGATGCAACTCAAGTTGCAACAACTTTGAAAAAGGTTCCTGCACTGTCACGACTTGCATTGATATCCATTAAAATAAGTCACACAGTCAGCAAGCCACAATGGCGACATCAAAGCTGAATATTCAGCTTTGATGTCGCCCTGAGTAGCATGACTTCAAAGCCACACCGGTGTGAACCAGGGCTTAAAGGAGTATTGCTTTTTAAATGTTTACTTAAATTATTATTATGATCACTGCTCCCCACCAAAAACATTTTTTATTTGCTTTGGTACATATGCCTCAACGCATAACACCCCCCCCCCCATGCTATTTGTTTGACAATTCCTTGCCTATCAGCCTAGAAGCTGGCCATTACTATATTTTAGCATGGGGCTCCCATTGACTTAAGTGGGTTCAAATTTGGCACCCAAATTCTAGTAATGTTATGTTTACAGAACCCACCTCGAACTGATTGTTTAGCTCATCCCTAATCACTAACAACACAAAAAAGAAAAAATGGATTACACTATTACTGTTTATTTACACATTGTTATCAAGAAAAAAAAAAAAAAAAAAAAAATATATATATATATATATATATATATATATATAGTATCTCACAAAAGTGAGTACACCCCTCACATTTTTGTAAATCTTTTATTATATCCTTCCATGTGACAACACTGAAGAAATTACGCTTTGCTACAATGTAAAGTAGTGAGTGTACAGCTTGTATAACAGTGTAAATTTTCTGCCCCCTCAAAATAACTCAACACACAGCCATTAATGTCTAAACTGCTGGCAACAAAAGTAAGTACACCCCTAAGTGAAAATGTCCAAATTGGGAACAATTAGCCATTTTCCCTCCCTGGTGTCATGTGACTCGTTAGTGTTACAAGGTCTCAAGAGTGTATGGGGAGCAGGTGTGTTAAATTTGGTGTTATAGCTCTCACTCTCTCATACTGGTCACTGAAAGTGCAACATGGCACCTTGTGGCAAAGAACTCTCTGAGGATCTGAAAAAAAGAATTGTTTCTCTACATAAAGATGGCCTAGGCTATAAGAAGATTGACAAGACCGTGAAACTGAGCTGCAGCAGGGTGGCCAAGACCATACAGTGGTTTAACAGGACAGGTTCCACTCAGAATAGGCCTTGGCATAGTCGACCAAAGAAGTTGAGTGCACATGCTCAGCGTCATATCCAGAGGTTGTCTTTGGGAAATAGATGTATGAGTGCTGCCAGAATTGCTGCAGAGGTTGAATACACCACATACTGCATCAAATTGGTCTGCATGGCTGTCGGCCCCAGAATGAAGCCTCTTCTGAAGATTATGCACAAGAAAACCCCCAAACTGTTTGCTGAAGACAAGCAGACTAAGGACATGGATTACTGGAACCATGTCTTGTGGTCTGATGAGACCAAGATAAACTTATTTGGTTCAGATGGTGTCAAGAGTGTGTGGCTGCAACCAGGTGAGGAGTACAAAGAGGCACGTGTCTTGTCTAAAGTCAAGCATGGTGGTGAGAGTGTCATAGTCTGAGGCTGCATGAGTGCTGCCGGCATTGGGGAGCTACAGTTCATTGAGGGATCATGAATGCCAACATGCACTGTGACATAGTGAAGCAGAACATGATCCCCTCCCTTCAGAGACTGGGCTGCAGGGCAGTACTCCAACATGATAACGACCCCAAACACACCTCCAAGGCGACCACTGCCTTGCTAAAGAAGTGGAAGGTAAAGGTGATGGACTGCCCAAGCATGTCAGAAGGTGGAGGAGGGCAAGGTCTCTAAAATCCACTAGCTCTGTGATTTCATCGTGGAGGAGTGGAAGAGGACTCCAGTGGCAACCTGTGAAGCTCTACTCCATGCCCAAGAGGGTTTAGGCAGTGCTGAAAAATAATGATGGTCACACAAAATATTGACACTTTGAGCCCAATTTGGACATTTTCACTTAGGGGTGTACTCACTTTTGTTGTCAGCGGTTTAGACATTAATAGCTGTGTGTTGAGTTATTTTGAGGGAAAAGCAAATTTAGACTGTTATACAAGCTGTACACTTATTACAAAAATGTGAGGTGTGTAATCACTTTTGTGAGATACTGTATATCTATCTATCTATCTATCTATCTATCTATCTATCTATCTATCTATCTATCTATCTATCTATCTATCTATCTATCTATCTATATATAATATATATATATATATATATATATATATATATATATATATATATATATATATATACATATACACTACCGTTCAAAAGTTTGGGGTCACCCAAACAATTTTGTGTTTTCCATGAAAAGTCACACTTATTCACCACCATACGTTGTGAAATGAATAGAAAATAGAGTCAAGACATTGACAAGGTTAGAAATAATGATTTGTATTTGAAATAACATTGTTTTTACATCAAACTTTGCTTTCGTCAAAGAATCCTCCTTTTGCAGCAATTACAGCATTGCACACCTTTGGCATTCTAGCTGTTAATTTATTGAGGTAAGCTGGAGAAATTGCACCCCACGCTTCTAGAAGCAGCTCCCACAAGTTGGATTGGTTGGATGGGCACTTCTGGCGTACCATACGGTCAAGCTGCTCCCACAACAGCTCAATGGGGTTCAGATCTGGTGACTGTGCTGGCCACTCCATTACCGATAGAATACCAGCTGCCTGCTTCTGCTGTAAATAGTTCTTGCACAATTTGGAGGTGTGTTTAGGGTCATTGTCCTGTTGTAGGATGAAATTGGCTCCAATCAAGCGCTGTCCACTGGGTATGGCATGGCGTTGCAAAATGGAGTGATAGCCTTCCTTATTCATTTATTTAATGAAGATGCCAGTTGGGGACCTGTGAGGCATCTGTTTCTCAAACTAGAGACTCTAATGTGCTTATCTTCTTGCTTAGTTGTGCAACGCGGCCTCCCACTTCTTTTTCTACTCTGGTTAGAGCCTGTTTGTGCTGTCCTCTGAAGGGAGTAGTACACACCGTTGTAGGAAATCTTCAATTTCTTTGCAATTTCTCAAATGGAATAGCCTTCATTTCTAAGAACAAGAATAGACTGTCGAGTTTCAGATGAAAGTTCTCTTTTTCTGGCCATTTTGAGCGTTTAATTGACCCCACAAATGTGATGCTCCAGAAACTCAATCTGCTCACAGGAAGGTCAGTTTTGTAGCTTCTGGAAGGAGCTAGACTGTTTTTAGATGTGTGAACATGATTGCACAAGGGTTTGCTAATCATCAATTAGCCTTCTGAGCCAATGAGCAAACACATTGTACCATTAGAACACTGGAGTGATAGTTGCTGGAAATGGGCCTCTATACACCTATGTAGATATTGCACCAAAAACTAGACATTTGCAGTTAGAATAGTCATTTACCACATTAGCAATGTATAGAGTATATTTGTTTAAAGTTAGGACTAGTTTAAAGTTAGCTTCATTGAAAAGTACAGTGCTTTTCCTTCAAAAATAAGGACATTTCAATGTGACCCCAAACTTTTGAACGGTAGTGTATATATATATATATATATGTATATAGATAGATACATAGATCTATATATATATATATATATAGATACATATATCTATCTATCTATCTATATATATATATATATATATATATATATATATATATATATATATATAGATATATATCTATCTATATATATATATACAGTGGTGTGAAAAAGTGTTTGCCCCCTTCCTCATTTCCTGTTCCTTTGCATGTTTCTCACACTTAAGTGTTTCGGAACATCAAACCAATTTAAACAATAGTCAAGGACAACACAAGTAAACACAAAATGCAATTTGTAAATGAAGGTGTTTATTATTAAAGGTGAAAAAAAATCCAAACCATCATGGCCCTGTGTGAAAAAGTGATTGCCCCCTAAACCTAATAACTGGTTGGGACACCCTTAGCAGCAACAACTGCAACCAAGCGTTTGCGATAACGTGCAATGAGGCTTTTACAGCGTCCTGGAGGAATTTTGGCCCACTCATCTTTGCAGAATTGTCCTAATTCAGTTACATTAGAGGGTTTTCGAGCATGAACGGCCTTTTTAAGGTCATACCACAACATCTCAATAGGATTCAGGTCAGGACTTTGGCTAGGCCACTCCAAAGTCTTCATTTTGTTTTTCTTCAGCCATTCGGTGGTGGACTTGCTGGTGTGTTTAGGATCATTGTCCTGCTGCAGAACCCAAGTTCGTTTCAGCTTGAGTACACGAACAGATGGTCGGACATTCTCCTTCAGGATCTCTTGGTAGACAGCAGAATTCATAGTTCCTTTTATCACGGCAAGTCTTCCAGGTCCTGAAGCAGCAAAACAGCCCCAGATCATCACACTACCACCACCATATTTTACTGTTGGTATAATGTTCTTTTTATGAAATGCAGTGTTCCTTCTACGCCAGATATACTTGGACACACACCTTCCAAAGAGTTCCACTTTTGTCTCATCGGTCCACAGAATGTTGTCCCAAAAGTCTTGGGGATCATCAAGATGTGTTGTGGAGAAATTGAGACGAGCTTTGATGTTCTTTTTGCTCAGCAGTGGTTTTCTCCTTGGAACTCTGCCATGCAGGCCATTTTTGCCCAGTCTTTTCCTGATGGTGGAGGCATGAACGCTGACCTTAACTGAGGCAAGTGAGGCCTGCAGTTCCTTGGACGTTGTTGTGGGGTCTTTTGTGACCTCTTGGATGAGTCGTCGCTGCGCTCTTGGGGTAATTTTGGGCGGCCGGCCACTCCTGGGAAGGTTCACCACTGTTCCATGTCTTCGCCATTTGTGGATAATGGCTCTCACTGTGGTTCGCTGGATTCCCAAAGCTTTGGAAATGGCTTTATAACCCTTTCCAGACTGATTGATCTCTATTACTTTCTTTCTCAATTGTTCCTGAATTTCTTTGGGTCTCGGCATGATGTGTAGCGTTTAAGGATCTTCTGGTGGACCTTACTGTGTCAAGCAGCTCCTATTTAAGTGATGTCTTGATTGTGAACAGGTGTGGCAATAATCAGGCGTGGGTGTGGCTAGAGAAATTGAACTCAGGTGTGGACAACCACAGTTATAGTATGTTTTAACAAGGGGGGATTTTTTTTCACCTTTAATAATAAACACCTTCATTTACAAATTGCATTTTGTGTTTACTTGTGTTGTCCTTGACTATTGTTTAAATTGGTTTGATGTTCCGAAACACTTAAGTGTGACAAACATGAAAAGGAACAGGAAATGAGGAAGGGGGCAAACACTTTTTCACACCACTGTATATATATATATATATATATATATATATATATATATATATATATATATATATATATATATATATATAGATATATATAGATATATATATATATATATATATATATATATATATATATATATCTCTATATATACAGATGTAATTTTAATTTTTTTTCAACACTGAATATGTGTTGTTTAATATATGCCTTTTATTGTCTATCTTAAGTTATTAAAGATTATTATCATTTTACATTTCTAATAAGGAAAGTCTTGAAAGCATGCATCTTTAATAACTTAAGTTATCCGATAAAAGGTAAAAACTTTCTGCATTGATTGAAATCTCACATGGAACAAAGTACTACTGCATTTAATAAAATGACAAACAATGAAGGACCAAAGACTGCACAAAAATAAGCCAAGCAAGTCGATTGTACTCTGCCTTAGAGTCAACAGCAATTTATTTCAAAGGACATTCCGGGAGTCCAAAATGATATTCCTTTTTAATTATTAATAATGATATGTATTTTAATTTTTAATACATTTTATTGCCTGAAGCTTTCCCCCAAAAATTACTTTAAATATGTTACAGAAGCAGGGACATTTGCAGATATATTTAGAAACTCTTCTGTTATAATACTGGCATGTACATTATAAGTCATACAGTATGAGCTGCTAAATTATGCCTTTCGGATGTCGAATTGAAATAAATGATTTCAGATCTTATCTTGCACACCCATACAGAGACTATGCAGTTAAAAATATGAATTTGGTCATGAATATGTGTTACATTTTAGCTTATTCAAACAACTATGGTTTTAATCGCATTTCGCACCAAAACAGGTTTTAACTTTGTGTATTTGTTAAAAACATGTTTTATTGTACACCTATACTCATTATAAATCAATGCTTATGTGTGTACTATGACAGTGCTATACCTTGTCAATATGTCAGAAGGGTTTGATGTAACCCGGCCCAGTGTTCCCAAATGAATGCAGGTTGAGGGCCTCTGGGATGTCAGGTTTTGCAGTTTTCATCTGTATTGGGTGCACATTTTAAAGGAAACCAGCATGCTGATTGTGCAGGTATGCATGCACAGCCCTTTTAGCCAAGGGGCTGTATATGGTTTAGAACTATTTCCACTAGAGACAAGCTGCTGAAGGGGCACCATGTGTGAAGAGACAATGGGAGAGTGTCTACACTGGCCTCAAAGAGATACAATTTAATCTGCTCAGGCCATTGCCTAAAGAGGCATTAAGAGACTGAGTAATTAGGCAGAGCCTGTGTCATCCTCTGATGATGCCATAATCAACAAAATGTGTTGGAAGGAGCCTCATTCACTATGTCACTTAGAGTATGTCACTTTCCGGTGATGCACTCCCGGTCATCGTGGAGCACTCGGACATTTTGTTGAGTGGTGTACTGTATATTATGTGGAATTGTACATTTATGAAACAGATTGGTGTTTTTAATTTTTAAAATAAAACAAACTATTGTGAGCCCCCCCCTCCCTTCTTTTTATGGTTGTGTCACCTGGGAGAAGTGATCAGAGGAGTAAAAAATGTACAGCATTTAAACGCATATTGACCTTCCTATGCAATAAGGGGGTCACATCAAATCTGGTGAGTGGCGCTCACTAAGGGCGAAAGGTGGAGGGGGTCACAAGCTGTGAGTGTTTCTGAAAGTAGTGGAAGAGCACTGTATGCACAGTAAGCAATTTATTGCTCAGTGGTATGCACTTTACTTTATTTCTAGTTGCTGCTTTTATGTTGAATCAGGAATGCACTTTAAAGGACTGTGATGGAAAAATAAAATAATGAATTGATGGCATTTTGATATACACCCATCAACCATTTTATTAGGCCCTCACCAGCCCTTGGTACAAAAAGAAATGTATGTATCTCAGTCATTTATGTTATCTATTTAGTTTGGGATTAGCACAGGTATTTATTTTGGACATTGCACAGATATTTAAGTATTTTATGGTATAATATAGTAGAAATTGCCAGTAGCATCACAAGGGTTGGTGTCACCTGGTGCTGCAAAACATAGTACAGCCCCCTCCTGTCTATCCTGCCTAGCACCCTGCAGGCAGTGCAGGGTCATGGGGCGCACCCCAAGCGGCCTCTGTAAATGATAGTATAGGGTGGTATAGAGCAGGTTAGGTTGGTATAGGACAGGCTGGTGTGGTATAGGGCAGATTTGGGTGGTATAGTGCCAGGTTGTGCGGCATAGGGCAGGTTGGGGTGGTATATTTCCAGGTTGGGGTGGCATAGGGCAGTTTGGGGTTGTATTAGTGCCAGTTTGGGGTGGCATAGGGCAGATTAGGACTCTATCAAGATGCTGTGTTCTCATCTTTTCCTCCTTCAGCTGCAGAATCAGACAGAGTGAAGGAGTCTGTGGGAGGAGTGGAGGAGGAAGCCACACGCGCAGCCCTACCCACTAACTCCAGCTGCCTCCGGAGATATTGGAGATCCCCGAGGGACAGCTTAAGGCAGGGGAGTGTTATAGGCAGCCCCCCTTGCACGGCTTGGTGCCTTGCTCATGTCACTGCCGCCGCAGGCAGAAGCAATATAATACAGTGTGTAGCGGTAGGCAGTGGCCCTGGTGTCACCCCTCTGGTGGGTGTCGCCTGGTGCGGCCTGTCCCCCGCACCCCCATAGCAACACCACTGGAAATTTCACATGCTTCGCATACTGTAGAATTATGATATTCTTTACACTGTATAGCACATCATCAGGTTTTAACTTAGAGCCTATACAGCCTGAGTTAAGTAGTTTTTTTGCATTTTTTGCACAAAGCTTGATGTGCAAACATGGTGGGTTTGCGTGGAGATTAAGGGATCACACTCTCTGTCTTATGCTAAAAAAAGCATATGAGCATTTTTTTGACTATATTCATACATTTTTAGCCCCATAGATCAAACGACTAAAGAGTTAAAAACTTGCAAAAATGCCTGTAATGCACCTCAAAAAATGCTTTAAAATGACCAGGAATACGCTTTACTTATCTTCTAATTAGGTGTGAATACTGCACAAGTTGAAGTGTTACTAAACCCACAACAGTAAAATCAGTTTGTATATGCAGTAAAGCAGGGGTCTCCAAACTATGGCCCTCCAGTTGTTCAGGAACTGCAGTTCCCATCATGCCTCGTCATGTCTGTGAATGTCAGAGCTTTACAATGCCTCGTGGGACATGTAGTTCCGCAACAGCTGGAGGGCTGTAGTTTGGAGATCCCTGCAGTAAAGTATGCTTGTTATACTCACTGTGGAACCTAAGGGGTTAATCCTCCGAAATGTGTAAGAAGGCTGTTTGATCCTGTCTTTTCTGATCCTCCCCTTCTTTCACAGTCTCCAATCTATCTGTTGATAGTACAAAGCCTTGGGGCAATCTGTACATGCTCAGTTTTTTGGGAGGGTGCATGTGATCAGCACAGGACCAATTAGCACTGTCCAGACAGAGGGTCAGGGGTCTTGCAGCCTCATAGGACAGTCAAAAGAGATAAAAAAAAACTCCTTCTAAAAGCTTTAACCAGTGCTCGGCTGGATACTGTTAGAAGTCACAAAACTGCTATATACTGCTGCTGGAAAAAAAGGTATTTAGCGGTTTATATTTACTAAAATAATTACATTTCAATGTTCTGTGTACTGTGAGAGACATGAAGGGTCCTGGGTTTAGTAACACTTTAAAGTAGAACTAAATGCTCACAAAACAATATTTTGTTTTGTACAGCACTAAAAGTTAAACTGGATTACACAATTTATGTATTTATTTCTTAAACATACAGTTTTCCTTTTTGCTCACGTTTTGTGCACATCGTGTAGACCCTTGGAAAGAACTTCTTGTTAATGTGTGCATTCTGCAGCATCAGTATAGATAGTGACTACAGCAGCACATCCCAGGACACTATACACTGAATGGCTGCTTGTAGTCCAACTTTGGAGTGTGAAGGAGAGGATTTCAATGCTTTAGCTAAATATCTAAGAAAAGTACCACTAATGCCCCGTACACACGACCAGACTTTTCAACATCAAAAGTCTGACGGAATGATTCCGGCAGACTATTCGAACGTGTGTGGGCTGCAGTGGACTTTTGATTTGCAAAAGTCTGACAGACTTTAGAAATGGAACATGTTTCAAATTTTTCCGACAGAACTCTGCCGGACCCAGAAATCCGCTCGTGTGTGTGCTAGTCTGACGGACTAAAACCGACGCTAGGGCAGCTATTGGCTACTGGCTATGAACTTCCTTATTCTAGTCCAGTCATACGTCATCACTTCCGATTCCGTCGGACTTTGGTGTGATTGTATGTGGCCAAGTCCGTTCATTCGGAAAGTCCGTCAGAACTATGTCAGAACTCTGTCAGAACTCCGTCGAAAGTCTGCCGGACTTAAGTCCTGTCGTGTGTACGCGGTATTACTGGTATGATTTAACTGAAAGAAGGGCATGTCGAGAAAATGGTTTCAATTGTTTCAGATTACAAGAGTATCTGCACAAGCATATTCAATTTTACATTTTGGGGTTTCCTTGAGTTTTAATGTAAACATTAATGGGAGTTAAATAGGGGTCTAAAGAAATAATAAAGATGTTTTCACAAAATATATTTTATAGAAAGGTCTCATGTCTATGGATTATGGATGGTGTTAGTTTTAATCTTTATTTGTTAGAATTAGGCATTGGGGCGTGAGTCATGTGACATTGTTAGAAAACCAATCTTAAGTAAGCCAATTTTTTTTTTTGTCTTTATGAAGGTCCTTACCACTACTCCTTCCTTATAAATAGCTTAGTTGATGTGAGGGCTTTTCAAAATATAGCAAAGAGTTAAAACAGCAGTTATGGAAAAAAATGTCCCCTAAAAGCAAAAATGTGCTAAATAATGTTAGTGCCTTCTTTGTTGTACTGGAAATAGACAGCAAACATATGTGGTGACATTTTCCACACAGCAGAAATGCTATTTTACATCATAGGATGAACTTGTACAATTAAAAATTCCAAAGGAGAAGAGAACAAGCTCCAGTTGTGGAAAAATATCATTTTTACTTTGTGAAATAAGTGTGTATAGTGACATTGAGTCAAAAATGTAGATGCATTTAAATAATTAATGTATTAACCACTTCCAGACTGCCTGCTGTACATATGCTGCAGCAAGGTGGCTCTATTATGCAAAATCACGTACCTGTATGTGATTCTACTAATAGCCACTGGGGGGGGGGGCTCCCCCTGTGGCCAATCAGTGTGCGATTGGCCACAAGGGGAGCCAATTAGCGGGCCACCCGTGATCGCTCCCCGAAGAGACAGAACGGATGTTTACAGATGTAAAAAAGCAGACTGCCGTGTTGTTAGGCATGGGCACTGTGAACTAGTGTCCCTGATAATCAGGAACATGGATCAGAGTGTCCATGCAGAGAGTCCATCCCCCCACACAGTTAGAAAAACACAGAGGGAACACAGATAACCCTTTGATTGACCCTGGTGTTAACCCCTTCCCTGCCAGTGTCATTTATACAATGTCAATGCATATTTTTAGCACTGATCACTATAATAATGACACTGGTTCCCAAAAAAGTGTCAAAAGAGTCCAATCTGTCCATCACAATGTTGCAGTCCTGCAAAAAATCACTGATCACTGCCATTACAAGTAAAAAAAAAAAATGCCATAAATATATCCCCTATATTTATGTTTTATGTTGATATGATATGTTTTATAGCAGAAAGTAAAACAAATTGTTATTTTTAATCAAAATTGGCGTTCTTTTTTTGTTTATAGAGCTAAAAATAAAAACCGCAGAGGTGATCAGCTACCACCAAAAGGAAGCTCTATTTGTGGGGAAAAAGGGACTTTTTTTGGGGTACAACGCTGCATGACTGTGCAATTGTTAGTTAAAGCGTTGCAGTGGAATATCGCAAAAAATGGCCTGGTCATTAAGGCGGTAAAACCTTCCGGGGATGAAGTGGTTAATGTACTTGGATGCCAACTACTGTAAATGGAGTGGGTGTAGTAGAATCTATGGTGCTCCTGCAATATAGAACCTTTCTATTTATGATAAGGTGCTGAAAATGTAGATGGACTTGACAAAGTCAAGTGTGCATGGGTATGCTTAATGATAAACACAAAACATGGATGACATGCACATGCTTGGCATCCCTATAATCAGCACAAACAGTAGAGTATATTTACAGCTGAATCTAAGTAGCAAAGATAACTTTCTGCACATTTTTGAGGATAAAATATAGGGAATTGGACATGTTCACATTTTTCTAGTATTTTCCTGAAAAAAAATAAGCATGAATCAAAATGTTATTTTGTGTCCAAAAGAAGAAAATAACTATCCTCAGAAAAACATTGTAGTTCTTTGATTAAACCCAAAGATTTTTAAAGGTTGTTGGCAACTTAATCCGCATACTGCAAAATGGCAAGATTTCCGATAGCCACATTCTAGGAAATTTAAAATGTATTTTTAAATGTTTCTGATTAAAATGCCAAGCACCTCTATTTCAGTTGATATAGATAATCATGTATCTAACATCAAGAAGATCAATTCCAAACTCATATGGTCCAGGTTGGTTATTATTGATTTATGCAGTTTCAAGGACAGTGTTAATTCAGAAAATGTATTTTTTTATGACCTTCCTATATTCTGATCCCATTTGTCAACACAGTTCACCCAACAGTGTCTTTGAATGTTACATTTTTTAATCACATCTACCTTTTGCTTATAAATGAAACCATGACCTTGGGCCCACTACTCTATTTCTTCTTGCCTCAGTTAATAAATATTCGATGCCACTTGAAGAAAGGATTTATTTTACCAATTTCCTCTTACATGTCATTTTCCAATATTCGAAGCATTGCTGGTATGAAACTTATTTCACAAAAAAATAGAAAAGTTATGAGCTGAATGGATTCACTAAAATTAAATTCTTGTCAAAAAAACGAAATGTTCAGTGACTGCCATGGTCCTTACAGACGATCGAGAACCAGAGTTTCCCATCATGTGATCACTATGTCAGCTATGATATAAGTGTTCACATGCAGACTCAAGGCTCCATGGATCCTTTAGGCGTAAGAAGAACACTGCCATATTATAGCTATAGTGTTCGTCTGCAGTGCTGTGTTTTTAATAATTCCACTGACAGAAACAGTTGCATTACTAAAGATAATAAACTAAATAAAAAAAATAGAAATGTATACAGTATATACAATCTATATATACATTTTTCAGACTAATTGTGACAGTTGCTTGTGCTCCCAACCAAACTGACATGTGCAGCATCATAGCAACTGAAGATCAGAAGCTAAGATGGCAGCTTCCTTGACTGTTTAGTTTAGCGTTAATGTCACATTTTCTGAAGTTTTGAGGGCTTTAAAACAATATACATTTTCAGCATGTCAGTAACATTGTCTAATGACAAAGTACTCAAGACCATATTTTTTTACTCATTGCTTAGGTCCTCGAAGCTAAATGAAGAGCATCCTACAATCCCCCACAATAGCAACGATTGAAATGTATAAAATAAATGTTGAAATAGCCTGTGACTGCACCATGCAAAGGAAACACTAAAAACATTTGTTTACAACTTTATAATATTCTGTAAAATAAACTAGTAAATACAGTAGGTATGGTTAATAATTATTTGTTGGGTAAAACAACAGACATGTTCTAATTTATAATTTTGTAATTTTACCCCAGCATTGGTAAATGTGATCTATTTAGTTGCAAAAGATTTAAAAGTGTAAAGAACTACAGGCACAACTCAATATTTGATAAGGAATAATGCATATTACTAGTCATGTCTGCCATCTGTCTTTGTGTGTTGCTCCCCAGAAACATCTAATTTCTGTGTAATATAACTGGCTGCTATGTTTCCAATGTATGTCTTGAAGGCAACATATTTTCAACCTCAGGCTGTGTGATCTGAGCCAAAACACTACAGTGATAATATATTAGTACAGTTATTAGGAACTTTAATGTTTGTTACAGGGACTTTTGGAAATCCCATTCAAAACATACTGTAAAAATAAAATACTAAATTGAGATAATATGATATTATCCATGTTTACTGATGGATGGCATCTTTGTATTGGTGCACATATTTACCTTGAAGAGAAGTTCCCCTATTAACCCATTCCATGTACCATCTTCTTGAGGACTTCCATACTTGTGATCTGGTGCAACATATATTTCATACTTGAATCCCAAATAGTTGGCTAAGGCATCAAGGACATCAATAGAAAATCCTTGGTATTTCTTTGGCTTTCCCAAGACATTCTCTAAAACCATAACAAATGGTTCTTCCTATAGAGAGAAAAAGAAAAGGGGTTTTTGATGAATATGTATCAAATAAAAATGGAAATATGAATTACAAAAACATAAATACTGAAAAACAGCTCCATAAAGAAACACTAACCGCAACTCTTTATATGAATAAAGTGGACCTTGCATAACAATCCAAGATTTATTCAGCAATTAGACCTCCACTCCCATCTAGAGGTTGCACCTTAAAATCTGATCAATAGAAAAGTAAATATATATATATATATATATATATATATATAATGTGTGTTTATTTACAGTGACTTTCGGCAATTACATCGACAATGTTCTTGGAATAAATCCCATGAGAAGATGCATCTAGCCAGAAGGCCCACAAAGAAGGGTGCAGAGATCTACCAAAGGCACTTTTTAAGGAAAGTCTACCTAATTTGTTTTTAGGTAGAGTCATATCAGCTGACTCTGAGCTATGCAACTCCCCTTTCATGTTCATATGTATCTTTGTGCAGAGTAGACTGCTATGGATGCTAAAGAAGGATGATGCTAGAACCTTAGAACACTATGATCTGCATTTTTCATTTATTTCAGGACCATTTATTTATAAGGTAAGGATGCAGGACTCTTAGAAGACAAAATACTAGTATGAAAGTTTCAGTCATTCTGCAGGAATGCTATTTTAATGTTAAAAGTAGGGATGAGCCCAATGTTCGAGTCAAACGTAAGTTTGACTTGAACTTTGGGTGTTTGCCCGTTCGCAGTTTAGATTTAGAACATTATGGGTCATTATGCACGTAACCTGACAGGCCACAGGAAAAGGGGGGATGAGAGAGCAGCCCCTCTGCTCCTGAACCATACCAGGCCACATGCCCTCAACATGGGTAGCGTGCTTTGGGGCCCCCCCAAAGCACCTTGTCCCCATGTTGATGGAGACAAGGACCCCTTCCACACAACCCTTGCCCAGTGGTTGTGGGGCTCTGCGGGCAGGGGGCCTATTGGAATCTGGAAGCCCCCTTTAACAAGGGGGCTCCCAGATCCCGCCTCTCCCTATGTGAATGGGTTTCGGGTACATTGTACCTCTACTCATTCACACAAAAACATGTCAAAAAAGTAAAAATGACAGGAGACAGTTTTGGACAATTCCTTTATAAAAAAAAAAAAAAAGAAAAAGTGTCCCACTATGTCAATCCATCTTCAATCACAGTGTTGATGGTCCCGTAAAAATCTGGAAAATCTCTGCCTTTTTTACAGTATGCCATCTCATCGACTGCAGCCTTTTCGCAATGACAGCTGTTATATAGCTGATGCCGAGGCCACCCGGTGACGTAAACAGATGACCCCACCCCCATCTGATGTCATATGATGTCAGAAGGGGGCATGGTCACCGGGTGGCCCCACCTTCAGGTATATAACAACTGTCATTGCAAAAAGGCTGCAGTCACGGGGACGCCTCCAATCGATGCAGAGTTATTCCATTTTTTTGGTCATCGGTGCTATGATTGAAGATGGATTTACATCGATGGACACTTTTTTTTAAAATAAAGGAATTGTCAAAAACTGTCTTGTGTCTTTTTTAATTTTTTTACACTTTTTTTGGTGAATGAGTAGGGGTATAATGTACCCGATACCAATTCACATGTGGGGGGGTGGGATCTGGGGACCCCTACGCCATTTTTATTTCATTTTGGCGCAAGGTTGTCCTTAATATCCATACCAAACCTGAAGGGCCTGGTACAGATTTTGGGGGGGACCCCCACGCCATATTTTTTACATTTTGGCGCGGGGTTCCCTTTAATAAAAAATTATGCGGGGAGGACCAAGCCATTTTTTGCAATGATTTTTATCTATATTGCCGGAATCCAACAATACATTACAGCAGTTTTAAATGGAATTTTTTCCTTTAGAAATGTAATTTTTTTGCAGTACTGTTATGAACGCCCTACTTTACAGGCAGACTAAGAGACCCCCCCCCCCCCCCACACACACACAGGCACAATATTTAAAGGGATATTTCATTGTTATTGCTTCACTAAGCGTTATTAAAATCACTGCTCCTGAAAAAACTGCAGTTTTCAAAACTTTTTTTTTTGCATTGATACATGTCCCCTGGGGCTGGAGTCCCTAAACACTTTTTATAACAATAACTTGCATATAAGCTTTTAAAATCACCACTTTTGATTTTACACATTCGTATCCCATAGACTTTAACAGGGTTTGCATGTTCACACAATTTTTTTGCCTGTTTGTAAGTTCTACTGCAAACCGAATTGGGGGGTGTTCGGCTCGTTCCTAGTTTAAAGTAAAAAAAAAATGTAACTGAATTTTTTTTTTTTGCAAGGAAGTGGAGCTTTGTAAAGTACAGGGATAAAGTACAATATGGAAAGCTCGGACACATATAAATATTTATTATTTACTACTTGTGCCCTGCAGGTGGTACATTCAATGCAGAGCTTTACAGTTCTGCTTTGTGATTACACTACTAAGCTGTGAATTTCTTTTTTTGCTTCTTAACTTTTCTGCAGCTCATATAGATGAATCTATTCCAGAGGAGGAGAGCTTTAAAGGGTAACTCCACTTTCGTGAACAAAAAAAAAAGTAGAAAATAAAAAAAGACCTTTCCTTTTCAAACAGCAGTGCTTTAATATTCTTAAAATTCAATGTCATGTGGAAACTTAGAGGTACCTCTCAGAGGTACAGAAACTCAGAGGTGTGCAAAGCGCTTCCAGAAATGTCCATCCTGCTTCCATGAAGAACTCTGCACTAAGTCATAAGTCAGATTCCAAACATCCTTTGTAACAAAAATATCATTTTTGGTGAGATACTCCCCAAGGGTTAATCACTTCTAAAGGGATACAGACACTGTAACTTTTCTCATAAATACCCTGAAAGTGCATACACTGAATACAATTAATTAGTCACTCTCTTTCACAATAGCTGTGCACAGGCCATTGTCAAACAAAGAGCTATTTCTTCAGAGCAGAAACAGGTAGGAGTCTGCAACAAATGTTGTTAAAATCTATGCAATGCACATTGATCACCTCAAGGGGGTGTTTTTTTTGTTCCCTGAACAAAAGTGCAGTTACTCTTTAAGGATTCTTAGTTAGAGGGAGGTCTTTCTTATTAAAAATGTCAGCATCCCTAGAAAGTAGTGAAAGTACCCCATATCCAAAGTTTATTCACAAGATACAACTTTTTTTTTTAAAGTAATAAAAAAGTTGTCCTGTGGACAGATTCTCCCACCTGATCTGTGGATCTCTGTAGCTCCTCCAGAGTTACTGCTTCTCTGATTATTGGTCTCCTTGCCCGGCCTGTCAGTTTAGGTGGACAGCCATGTCTTTGTGGGTTTGCAGTTGTGCCATACTCTTTCCATTTTGAGATGATGGATTGAACAGTGCTTGGTGAGATGTTCAAAGCTTGGGGTATTTTTTTTACAACCTAACCCACTGTTACTTTTAGCGGTGCTATTCGTCCACTAGTAACCCCCGCTAGTGGGCGAAAAAGGTTTAAAACCGCCTGAAAAGTGCTGCTGCAGCGGCGCTTTGCCGGCGGTTCGGCGCCACTGCCCATTCAGTTCAATGGGCAGGGGCGCTTTAGGAGCAGTGTATATACTGCGACTAGAGTGCTGCAAAGATGCTGAAGTGAGAGGAGAGGCTCTTTACAGGCGCTATGCAGGCAGCTCCTGTAAATTGCCTCAGTGTGAAAGTAGCCTTATATGCCAAACTTATAGCTTTACATTAATAGACATTCTCCCTAAACTCATACACCCGGACCAATCTAGGTTCACCAAAGTATGCCAGACTACAGATGCTACCAGGCATCTAATAAATATCATTCATCATGCAAAAATGCGTAGATCACCTTCTCTGCTTCTAGTACTGGATGCGGAGAAGGCTTTTGATCGCATACCTTGGGGATACTTCCCCGAGGTGTTATCACCTTTTGGCTTTGCAGGCCACATTTTTTTCAGCGATTATGGCTCTGTACACCAAACCTTTGGTCCAGACGTATACCTCTGGAGTCCTTTATATTCCATTTAATATCACAAATGGGACCCATCAAGGCTGTCCACTTTCACCATTATTCTTTAACCTATTAATGGAACCTCTGGTGAGTCACATTCATAACCATCCCCACATTACAGGTTTTCAGATTCACAATTCATCACACACCATCAGCTTATTTGCAGATGAAGTCATCTTAATTCTCACAGATGTGGAGAAATCCCTGGCTTCGGTACACCATACATTGAAAATGCTTAATCGTCTTTCCTACTATAAAGTGAATGAGACTTAATCCTACATCCTAGGGTTAAATGTCCCTCCAGTTATTCAACAGAAACTTACAACATTGTATCCATACACATGGAACAATGTAGGCATAAAATATTTAGGCATCACTCTAACACCAAAAACAGAAGAACTGTTTAAAGCTACACCCCATTTATAGATAAACTAAGTTCAAAACTCCAAGACCTAGCTAAAGTAGAACTCTCTTGGTCAGGTCGCTTAGCAGATTTTAAGATTCCTATACCTATTCAAAACACTCCCTATTCCTGTACCTAACTTTTTTTTTTTTTTTTACAGCCGCTCAATCAATTAACCTATAGCAAGGCAAAAAGGCAAGATGCACCTTTTTTAGATTGGTTACAACTAGAAAGGCAGGAGGAGTGGGACTGGTAATACTCCAAGATTTCTATACTGCCCCACTCTTATCACACCTTAAAATGTGGTTCCCTCAAACTAAAAGTACCAGATGGGAAGAATTAGAATGCTCCCAAACACAAGGAAATAATCTTTATCACCTCCTTCTCACGAGGCAATATAGGGTTCCACAAAGCACATCACTATCCCCTACTATACTAGCTTCTCTTCAGGCCAGGAGATCACTCATAATCACTTCCTTCCAGGAGTCCAGGAGTTCCAGGAGTCCACAACAACTGTACTCCCACTACCACTGCAAAGCCTACCTGACTTGGATGTAAGTAAATGGGTGTCAAAAGGGATACAAGGCGTAGATGACTTGATGATAGCTCCAGCACCCAAAACCTTTAGATCCCTACAGCTAGATAATGGTTAATGGATAATGATATCATCTCTCATCGTCCGGCGCCCGCCCTGCATCCTGGCAGTTCCGCCCTCACTCACTATGCAGGCATCAGCGAGATTACATCTCTCAGATTTGGAAATAGAAGTGACAATCCCCATTCCCCACCTTAGCAGGAAAGTGACAATCTGCAATGTGTGGCAGGTGATGTGGCAAGTGGACAATCTGCAACTTGTAGCAGGTGACAATCAGCAACCTGTGGAAGGTGACGTGGCAAGTGACAATCCGCAACTTGTGGCAGGTGAAGTGGCAAGTGGACAATCTGCATATGGTGGCAGATGATGTGGCAAGTGAAAATCCGCAATATGTGGCAAGTGACACGGCAAGTGACACACTCAGGGCTCCCACTGCTTCTGCATTATGGTGAGTTGAACTATTTCATTTTCTATAACAATGTAATAATATAGGTAATGTGTTTCAATCATCCTGACACCATAACAACCATGATGCCATGATGATTGAAGCGCCAACACCAGCCATTTCCCCAATAAATTTTCCGGCAGTGCCCCTCCCGAGACTAGACCCTGGACTCCCCCTGGGTGAGGGTGAGGGGGGCCCATGCAACATTTTGCTATGGGGCGCTGTGATTTCTAGTTACACCCCTGAACCTAACCCTAATTGTTAACACTAAGTTTAATTAAGGACATATGTAGATATATGTAGATATAATAAATAGACCTAGTAGAGATAACGATGTACCTGTAACATCATACATGATTGATAAGGAGACTAATATCCCAAATGTCCTTTTATTTATTTCTTCTTTATTGACATTACGCTATATACCAATAAAGAAATCATGAAAGTAAAAAGCTGACTTATGTTAAGTGGTTTCCCCGCTGTTTCCTAATCTTAATCCTCAAGAACCACTGTCAACATTTATGGCAAACTCAAGTAATCATAAACTAGATAATGCACATAAAAATTAATAACTCGGAAAAAAAAAAACACTAAATCCTGTATTTGCATGCTTGCAAATCTTGCAGCTTTATCTTGTTTATCTTTTATTGTATTATAATGCTGGTGTATTTTTATGTATGCCAATCTCCTGTGGAATGCTATTCATTTACACTGTTTACATTAAAGCATCTGTATGTTTGACAGCAGAGGACAGAGTGTAATACACACACACACATTATATATATATATATAAAATATTGCATATATATATGACTTAAAACTGGTAATATCCGCACCACATACAGTATCTGAATGTGTTCTAAAATATTCCAAGCTACAATTTTTAGTTTGATAGTTTGAAAATCATATCTATTTTGCATGCCTTTTTGTTTTCTGGCACATCTGCATCACTACCAGTACTAAAGATCAAGAATTTACAGCACACTCGAAGTGCACTAGTGCTTTTGCAGCAAAGATGTGCCCTTACTAGAGCTTTTATGGTATTAGGAAGAGGACACGTATGAAGAGTTTATTATCACCTTTCCTGTATACTAAAAGGGCAGGTTTGCAGTAGATGCATTTTATTAAAATTAAGTTCATGTCAGGTGTCATGTTATTTATTTATTTTTTTTCTTCTCACAAAGATTTCTAATTAATTTGTATTAAAATAATGAATTGCATTCTTGACCTGCATTAGTTCTTTCAAGTCAAGTACATATAATCCTCCTAAAAGTATTCAAAGTGTTGTTCTGGTATCTACAACTTTTTAAGGCTTGTTCTTTTTAAGTGGTAATTTATGGCCTAACTGTAGCCATATCATTGCTTAACCACTTGCCGCCCATCATATAGCAAAATGATGGTGGCATAGTGGTTTCAATATCCTGACCAGACGTCATATGACGTCTTTAGGATATTGAGCCGATGCGTGCCACCGGGTCGTGCATTGCAGCGATTGTTGGTGTGGGGTGTCAGTCTGACACCCCGCAACACCGATCTAGGTACCAGGTAAAGAGTCTTTGAAGGAGACTCTTTACCACGTGATCAGCCATGTCCAGTCACGGCTGATCACAGTGTAAACAGGAAGAGCGGGTGATCGGCTTTTCCTCTGACAGAGGGGGTCTGTGCTGATTGATTATCAGTGCAGCCCCCCTGAGGATGCCCACACTGAAGCACCAGGGAGGCCATTAGGATCACCAGGGATGTCACCACCAGGTATGCCACCCTAGACCACCAGGGATGCCAATCAGTGCCCACAATGGATGCCAATCAGTGCCCACAATGGGCATCACTGATTGGCAGGCATTATTGTTTGACACTGATTGGCATCCATCAGTGACATACATTATAGTACATCAGTGCCACCTATCAGTGCCCATCCATGTCCATCTGTGCCACTTATCAGTGCCCATTCATGCCCATCTGTACCACCTATCAGTGCCCATCAGTGCCACCTATCAGTACCCATCCATGCCGCCTATCAGTGTCCCATCAGTGCCGCATATTAGGGCCCATCATCAGTGCTGATCAATGCTAACTCATCAGTGCTACCTCATATATATATATTATGTCCTTTTTACTTTTCTTTTCAGGTCCTTTTTTGACCTTCTGAGTTATCAGATTCCCTTTCTGTTGCATCATTTCAACAAATAAGCTTCACTGTATTTCATGTTCCATGAACCGTGGACCTGTGTGTACCTATCAATTATCAAAACTATGATTGATACTTATTGTTTTGATATATAATGCCTCGTAATTTTTTTTTCTGTAATGTGAAGGGCATGAATTCAATTCAAAAATGATGGATAGCTTTGAAGACATTCAAGACTTCGACAGCCTATGTAAGTATGGTTCAGGAGACTCATTTCCGACCTGCAGGCTCTTTCAAGTTTGCCTCCAAGCACCCTACTACTTTTTTTTTTTTTTTTTTTTTTCAATTTAGTTTTTATTAGAGATTTTCACAAACACAGAAAATAGACAGTTATATACATCATGTATATGAAAGGAATTTCAATATTGTAACAGCATATGCACCTTTACAAATCTTAAGCCATGAGTAGAAAAGGAAACATGTTAATGTAATCATGCAATATTGATCTAAGCATTTTGATCTTAGGTTACAATAATATAACTTATAACTGAACCCCTTTCAGTATGCACAATAGTTCTTGCGGCTGGAAAGTGTAGCAAGGGCAGACTGGGGTTATAAAGAGCCAAGAATACAGGAGAAAGGAGAACCAAAAGAAAAGCAGAAATAACAGGAAGAGAAGAAAGCGAGAGATGAGGTGGTAACCTCAAAACCAGTAGAAAGTAGTATTTAGAAGGAGGGAGAGTGGAGAGAACGGGGAGGGGAGAAGGCAGGGTAAGGGCAAGGGGGGGGGGGGGGGGGGTTTGAGATGGACCTGAGGATTCTGAGGTAATGAAAGCGTAGAAACAGGTTAGTGATATTTAACTTTCCATATTTTCCAGACTTCTATACGTTTCATACCATTATTTAGCCTAGAAAGTAGTAAGGTTTCATATATACAATTGGTTTTCACAACAGTAATTACATCAGAGAGGTTAGGGACTAGATCTGTTTTCCATTTCTGAGTGACCTGGCGGCCAGCAAGACATGTGTCACCACTGTTCTATATTGGGGGGGATATTTTTCAATGCCCAAATTCAATATAGCTAGCCCTGGGTCAGAAGGGGAGATAATCCCCGTGAGGGAGGTAATCAATCTAAATATACTGTTCCAGAAACTGGTCAAATGTCTACACGACCAAAAAATATGTTTGAGTGAGCCCACTTCTCCACAGCCCCTCCAGCACAAGTTGGAATTCCCTTTGGAAAATTTAGATAATCTATATGGGGTAAGGTACCATCTCAAGGATATTTTTTGGCACAATTCCCAATGGTTAACACATCGAGATGACCTGTAGATTGAGTTGAGAGCTTGGTACCACTGTTTTAATGTGTATACTTTACCCAAGTCTCCTTCCCATTTTAAATGAGGGGGGGATTTAGTAAACACATTTTTGTGCCTGAGTAGGCCATAGAAAAACGAAACTCCTTTTACTAGCTTAAGTTTAGTCGTGTAGAACTTCCAGACAGCCTCCTGCAGGTAGATTCGGGCTGTGGGTAGGGAACGTAGGAAGTGGGATACCTGACCATATTTATACAGTTCACCCAATTCTAAACCATATTCATTTTGGAGTGTTTTAAAATCTTTGACTTGTTTGTCACACAATAGGTCTGAGAGAAGAGTGATCCCTTTGAGCTTCCTGGCCTGAAGAGCTAGACCAGGGATAGCCTCGGTGAGCAGGTCGATAGGTATGGGGACCTCCACCCCTCCCACTTCCAAATGGTTGATCCGTCCGAGGGCCCTCCATGCCCAAAGAGAGGCTTGAATTGTCAGCGGTAGCTGTCTCAAGTTAAGGGGCCTCAGACGGTCAAGCCAAAGCAAGGAAGGAAGGTCGTCCGTCGGGGACATAGACTGTTCGATGTCCCTCCAAGGGACAGAAACTTGATTGTTGAACCAAGTGTTGAGTTGGGAGAGCACAGCTGCCGTAAAGTAATCTTGTAGCTCCACATAACCCATGCCCCCCACCTTTCTGTGTTTCACTAATAGACCTTTAGCGCATCTAGGCTTCTTCCTTTGCCAGATATAGCCATTGAGAAGAGAGTTAAGTAGTCTAAGGTACATAGGTTTGATAGGTATGGGTAGCGTGCGAAATACGTAGAGAATCTGTGGAAGCAATAACATTTTAAAAGAGGCTAGGCGTCCCGACCATGTTAGTTCCGTTTTAGAGATGCGTTTGGTCTCGGCAGTTAGTTTTTGGAGTAGCAAGGAGTAGTTAGCATCAGTTAATTTACTAGGGTCTGCCGTGATCTGTAGGCCCAAATACGTTATACTGTCCTCTTTCCAGGAGTATGGAAAAGACTTTTGCAAGTTTAGCATTAGTTGCACTGGGATATCAAGGGGAAGGATAAGAGATTTAGTATCATTAACTTTATAATAGGAAACATTACTGAATTGTTCTAGTATGTGGTGAGTGTATGTTAAAGAAAGTGTTGGGGAAGTAAGAAACAAGATTATATCGTCCGCGAATAGATTTATTTTATGTTGTTTGCCTCTAAAAGTAAAACCATGGATGCTCGGGTGGGATCGAATTTTTTCGGGTAGGGGTTCTATCAGTAAGTTGAATATGGAGGGGGACAATGGGCATCCCTGCCGCGTACCATTCGTGATAGTAAAAGGTTGGGATAGGATGCTAGAGGTATATACCCTTGCAGAAGGAGTAGAATAAAGGGCTAGGATTGCAGATAGAATAGGGCCCTGAAATCCAAATTTACAGAGAACAGAGTTCATATATCCCCAGTGAATCCTGTCGAACGCCTTCTCCGCATCCAAAGAGAGGAGCAGAGAAGGCGTCCGACAGGTCCTCGCATGGCACACCACATCAACCACCCGTCTAGTCGCGTCGGAGGCTTGTCTTCCCACTGTAAAACCTGTTTGGTCAGGACTTATAAGGGTTGGCAAAATGAGCAGCAGCCTCTGGGCCAGAATTTTAGCGTAAACTTTTACATCTGTATTGAGAAGCGAAATTGGATGGAAATTGGATGGAAATTGGCCGGGGCATCTGGAGACTTTCCTGGTTTAGGAATGGTGACAACATATGCACCTAACATTTCCGAGGGGAAGGAGGAGGTAGCGGCCGCTTGTGAGAAAATTTCTTGTAGTGTTGGGGTTAAAATGTCGCTGAATTTTAAATAATATTCGCCAGGAAGGCCATCAGGCCCAGGAGATTTGCCCGATGGTAGTGTTCTAATAGTTTTTTGTATTTCTGACTGGGAAATAGGGGCGTTTAATGTGGAAAGTTGCTCCAGAGAAAGTTTGGGAAGTGAGACACTGTCCAAAAAGGCAGCAATGTCCGCCTCTTTTGGTTGAGAGGTATTGGGGTCTGCTCCGATATTATATAGCGAGGAGTAGTATTTAGCAAAAGAATCAGCAATATCCTTAGGGTTATATATTTTACTGCCATCCGAAGAATTAATTAAATAGGGAATAGTGGTTCTAGCTTTTTCTTCTCTTAAACGTTGGGCCAAAAATTTACCAGCTCTGTTTTCCGCCGAGTAATGAGTCAGTTTGAGGTAGTGGACGAATTTGTTGTGGTCTTCTAGAAGCAAAAGTCTAAGCTCAGAACGAAGAGCGTCTAGTCTGTGAGCCGTCGTGGGGCAGGGGTTTACCTTATTCTGTTTGTCTAATGACTCAAGATCAGTTAGGATTCGGTCCAACCTGAGGGATCTCTGTTTTTTAAGTCTTGCACTAGCTTGCAACAGGATACCCCTTATGTACGCTTTATGTGCACACCAAAGAGTCATTGGGTCGTTAACCGAGCCAGTGTTGGTCACAAAAAATTCTTTAAGACTCTTAGTGACCTCTAACATTTGTTCTTGTGAACTAAATACACCAACACTCGCTCTCCAGATCCCAGAAACAGTATGAGTGTTCCCCTCCGCCACTACTGCCGAAACAGGGGCATGATCAGACCAAGAGATACCATGAATGGCGGAGGAGGACACTGCCTGCAGCAAGAATCTATCTACCAGGATCATATCAATTCTTGAATACGTATTATTTCTAGAGGAATGAAATGAGTAATCCCTTTCAGTAGAGTGTTGACATCTCCAGACGTCATAAAGTCCCTCTTCTTGCAGCAAGCGTTGGAGAGATGGAAGAGGTCTGCGGGATCTGGTGGTTGTGTCCATTTGGAAATCCACAGTTATGTTATAGTCTCCACACATTACTAGGGCTCCTTGTCGCACTTCTTTGATTTTTGTGAGCAGTCTCTTGAGAAACCTGAGTTGATGGGAATTAGGAGCGTAAAGGTTTACAATGGTGTAGATCCTATTGTTAAGAGAGCCCACTAGAATTATATATCTGCCCTCAGGGTCCGTTAGTGTGAGAATATGCGAAAAAGCAATTGAGTCCCTAATGGCAATCACAACACCTTTGCGTTTTTGCAAGGCGGATGAAAAAAAAAGATGAGGAAAATTCTTATTGCGGAAGGGCGGAGGGTCGTTAGCTAAGACATGCGATTTCTGCAAGCAGAGTACATCTGCCCGTAGCTTCTGAGCTTCCTTCCATACTGATGCCCTCTTGGCCGGATGGTTCAAGCCATGTACATTAAAGGAAACTAACTTAAGCATTTAGAGCAAAAGTGTATACTGAGTAAGTTGGCCCGCACACCTATCTGAACCGTAGAGTAACTTTGTAGTAGCATAGGCGTCCAGGTCGATCCAGATTCACACCTCTGACTGACACAGCTGGAGCACCACAGAGTCCATCTCAAGGGGAAAAAGGGAAAGATCCAGGGATGAGAAAAATCAGGGAAAAAAGAAGAGAAAAAAACAGTATAAATAAAAAAAAAATTAGAGATACAGAACTTAGGCCTAAGCCACATAGGTAAAAAGGACGATTCAACTTGGAATCTGTAGGCAGTAAGCCTGCCCGTCGTACAACTGGGGGGAAACAACAACGTTCACATGTATCCGCAGGTACCGAGAGCAACATTATAAAGAATAGTAGAGATTAAGCAAAAAGTCCGGGTGACTCAATAATTGCGATTCAGATTTTTCTTCTTACGGGACACCACTTGCCAGTTATCTGGTGATGAGATCTTTGATAGAGGGCCCGGGGTGATGTCAGCTTGTGAGGGAAGAATGTCCCATTATTTGAGTAGCTCCAGACCGTCTTCCAGGTTAGCAATCACCATCGTATGGCCTTCCCTGGAAATGCTAAGCTTACACGGAAATCCCCATCTGTAAACAATGGCATGGTTGCGAAGCGCTTTGGTGATGGGGAGCAAGGCCTTCCTCCTCTGCATGGTGTGTTGCGACAAGTCTGCAAAGACTTGGAGGTTAGCGTAGCGTTCCGGGGGTTGTTTGTTGGATCGGAAGGCGAAAGTAAATTTCTCCTTGACCTGGAAAAAGTGTACTCTCATCAATACATCCCTCGGAATGTTGTCCGGGAGGTGCGATGGTTTCGGGAGGCGGTGGATTCTATCTATCGCCAGATCTGAGGCAGGTAGGTCCGGCAAAAAGGAGCCCAACAGCTCTTGGGCATATTGGAGTAGTTGCGCCGGCAATATTAGCTCCGGGACGCCCCTCAATTTAATGTTGTTGCGTCGGGACCTATCCTCCAAATCTGCGACTTTTGCCTTTAGCCACGCCACCTCCTCTGTCTGGTCGTTCTGGGCATCCACTACTGAATTAATGGTTGTTGCAAATTCACCCATTTTGTTTTCCACGTGGTCGATCCGTGCGCCTACTGCATTGATGTCTGATTTAAACCCTCGCATACAGTCCATCATGTCAGCGTGTAGGGTGCTACGCAGGGAGATCAGCATGTCTTTTAATGTAGTATCGGACACGGGCTGATTAGAGGTAGGGAATGCATCTATGGTGTCTGAGAGTTCCCTGGTATCTTCTAACTGATCTCCCTCTCCACTAACCTGTTCCGTGCCAGGGTTGTCCATCATCCGCTGCTTGGACTTCGCTGGACTGAGGGAGAGCGGGGTAGACATTCCCGGGGACCCACGCGGCGATCGATGATTGGGGCTTGGAGCTTCCGAGCCGGAGCAGCTGGAGGCTGAAGGCGAGGCTCCGTCGGCGCCATCTTGGAGTAGGCCTCGAGGATTCCGTGGGAAGAAATGCGGTAATTTCTTCAGTTGCGGTAAGTTCTTGCGTTTACGGGTCATCTCAGCTGAATAGGGAGGAGATACGCCGTCAATAGATGCCAGTCTGGGATCGTAGAATCACTCCGGAGTGTGGGTATTGCTCTCGGTGTAGCGGAGCTACCGTCTCATGCGTCCATACAGCCGCGCGGTAGCCACGCCCCCAGCACCCTACTACTTTTGTCATGTCCGATCCCTCTGGGAAGGCTGGAGTAGCAATTTTAATTAAATGCTCTTGCCCCATTTGAATCCTTTCTTCAATATTGGATCCCCATGGTCAGTTTGTGCACCTGAATTCTCCCTCACCTGAATACATCCTTTACTCTGGCAAACATATATTCCCCTAATTTGGAACAGATTGGCTTTCTCACTAAGATTTTTTTTTAAACTACAGACTTTCTCACAACCTTTTATGGTTGTACGAGGTGATTTTAATATGTGGGTGTCCACGACCAAAGATAGATTTGCCTTGTTTCAAACTACCCCACTCACACAAGCTCAAAAGCTATCCACCTCCTTCTGCAAATTGGTTTGATCTTACAACCTTTATGACACATGGAGAGTAAGCCCTTGTACACACGGTTGAACATTCCGACAACAAAATCCGTTGGATTTTGTCTGACGGATTTTGTCCGAAACTTGTGTTACTTACACACGGTCAGACAAAGTTGTCGGAAAATCTGATCGTATGTAACGTGATGACGTTATTTCGTTATGACGGGACTATGTTCAGGCTAGTAGCCAATAGCTTTGGTCTAGGAATTTGATCTGAGCATGCGTGGCACTTTGTCCGATCGGAATTCTCTATACACAATCGGACAAAGTCTGATCGGATCATGTTGTCGGAAAGTTTTATAGCCCAGCTCAAAAACTTTGTCTGTCGGATATTCCGACGGAAACACTCCGATGGAGCCCACACACAGTCAGATTATCCGACAACACGGTCCGAGTGGACATTTTCTATCGAAATGTCCGACCGTGTGTACAAGGGCTAAAACATCCTACCCACAAACAATATATACGTTTTACTCCCCACCTCACAAATTATACTCTAGGTTAGATCACTTCTTTGTGACTGCACCTATGCTTCCCTATGCAGTCTCTTCAGGGATAAACTCTTTCACATGGTCGGGTCATGCACCTATTAACTTAGATATTATTCTATCTGCTCCAACGTCAAAAACGTGTCATTCGCATCTCAATGAATCCCTGTTAAGAAATCCTGAACCTCAGATTCTTCTGCAACAAAGACTCTCTGCATTTTTTTTCAAATAAATGAGGGTTCATTGTCAGAGATCTCCACCTTGTGGGAAGCTCATAAGGCTTTTTTCAGGGGTGAGTGCATCTTGGTGGAGAGTGCACCTACTCCACTCCCCCACCATGGATCCACTATGAGTTATGGTCTCTTTTCGTAACCGTATTAAAGTGGATGTAAAAACGACTTTTTTTTTTATTAAAGCTTGCACCTTGTACAGTATAGGACTTCTTGTCATCTGTGCCCAGCTCTGAGCAGTCCTCTTATCTTTTTTCAGTGAGATGAAAACAGACAGACAGAGAAATAGGAGTCCGTTTCTCCCCCTTGCTGTGAGTGATAGGTGATTTACATATCTCATGCACACGCCTGAGAGAGACATGTTTACTTCAGATCCCCTCCTCCTTTCTTCTCCAGCTCTTCCAGGATTGGCTGCTCCACACCTCAGCATGATTGGGCATGCTGAATTCATGTGGTAAACTTTTCTGGGTTTTGACTGGATGTTAGTAATCATAGCAGAAGTTCAGTGTTCTTACAGGAGAAAATGCATGTTGACAAGGGGAGTATAGAGGTGGGCGGGGAGTCTACTGACATCATGACTCAACCCACCGAGCTACGGACAACAGACCCATCTACAGAATCTGCAGTTTTTGGGGTCTCCTAAAAGACAGAAGGGAGATATTTGACAAGTAAGGATACATGCAGGAGGCATGTATATCCTTATAGATAACCACTATGACAGTCATTTAGAAAGGATGAGAGTGGGGTTACATCCACTTTAAGTCCTTGGATTTCTAAATCATTGTTGTGGTCTAGACAAAAGTTCTATGAGTATGCTAATAAACCACATAGGATGCTAGTTAATAGACTCAAGCCACATCCATATCTATCTATACCTGATCACTTAATGCAGTCGAATGTTACCCCAAGTTATTGTCCTCGTAACATGTCCAAGGTGTTTAGGGATTTTTACAAAGGTATTTATAACTATCTGAGCTCAGATCCTTCCTCCCATTTTATACAAAGAAAATTTGACAACGTCATGTCATCTTTACAATTACCCAAGATATCCTATGAACAATGTTCTAAACTTAATTTTCCCATCATGGACGAGGAAATAACTGAGGTGATCAACCTTTTACTGTTCCATAAGTCTCCGGGACCTGATGAGATGATTATTACAAAACCTTTCTCCCAATTTTAGGTCCACACCTATTGACCCTATTCTCTTCATTGTTAAAGGCACCCTTCCACACTCTTAGTTTTTACATGTATTCATAACTGTAATTCCAAATCCAGGCAAATACCCTTCACTACCTGATAATTACCGTCCCATCACACTGTTAAATTCAGATTATAAAATATGTACAAAAATTCTAGCCAATAGACTCACTTCTGTTGCCATCCCTAATACATAGAGATCAGATGGGCTTTGTTACAACTAGACACACAGGTGATAACACAAGACATACAATAGATCTGATCAATCTCCTAAGACAAAATGCGGTATCGGCGGGGGTGTCATTTCAAGAGAATAGCTCTGATCAATGGCTTGTTAGACACTAATTAGTGCTATTGTTTTGTTCAGCAGAGTCTGCTGAACATTTCTGCTATAAGTTCATGGTCACTGATGTGACCCCGATCTTATAGCAGAGGAGGAATGTAGGTCAGTAGGGCGTACGGACCAGACCAGCTGGAAGCAATGCTGTAGGTCCGTACGATGTATGGACCTGGCAGCAAAAGGGTTAAACCATCTAAGCAAAAAAACATATGAGCATTTCAAACATACACATACTCACATTGAAAATCTGCAAATCATATTATACATCTATAAAACATTTCCAACCATTTAAAAACAGACAATACTGAACCTTGTGGATATTACATTATATTGGGGACAAACTTTTATTTGAAAATAAAAATCTAAACATTCTCAGCAAAACAGTGACTGCAGCCATTCAGATGTGGGGGCCATTATTGTATATGTGTAGCATGTAGACGTTAAGAAATATGCACACACATACATATATGTGATTAGCAAGAGATTAACCCTTTCATGACTAAGCCTATTTTTGGCATTTGGTGTTTACAAGTTAAAATCCATATTTTTTGCTAGAAAATTACTTGGAACCCCCAAACATTATATATATATATTTTATTAGCAGAGACTCTAGAGAATAAAACGGCGATTGTTGCAATATTTTTTGTCACACTGTATTTGCGCAGCGGTGTTTTAAACGCAACTTTTTGGGAAAAGGGACACTTTCATGAATTAAAAAAAAAAAAACAGTAAAATTAGCCCAATTTTTTTGCATAATGTGAAAGATAATGTTACGCCGAGTAAATAGATACCAAACATGTCACACTTTATAATCGCACGTACTTGTGGATTGACAACAAAGTACGGTACCTAAAAATCTCAATAGGCGACGCTTTAAATTTTTTTTACGGTTACCAGGTTAGCGTTACAGAGGAGGTCTAGTGCTATAATTATTGCTCTCGCTCTGACGATTGCGGCGATACCTCACATGTGTGATTTGAATACCGTTTACATACGCGGACGCGACTTCCGTATGCGTTTTCTTTGCTTCGCGAGCTCGCGGGGACGACGGGCGCTTAAAATTTTATTTTTTATTTTTTTATTTATTTAAAAATGACTAAATTGTTTAAAAAAAAAAAAAGATCACTTTTATTGCTGCGGCCGGAGGCATCACACACAGAATCAGTGCTCCCGATCGAACGGGAGCACCGGTAACAGCGGCGGGAGGCGGTGGGAGGGGGGGCGTCCCCTCCCGCTCCTCTGGCATAACAGCCGAGCGGCATAACAGCCGAGCGGCTTTTAGCCGCATCGGTTGTTATGGCTGGAAAGCCATTCGCTTGCTGAAGAAAACAGTACCGGGATGATGCCTGCAGGTGCGGGCATCATCCCGGTATACCCCCCGGAAGCCGAGTACGCAGATCTGCGTACGCTCGGCGGGAAGGGGTTAAAATGAAATTGTTTTTCATTTTCCTAAACCCACCTCTGTTGATTTCTTTTTAAGTGGCTTTGTTTAAAAAAAACTTACCAGGAATACCTCTTTTTCATAGTAAAACATCCTCAGTCTTCCGGGTTGAATCACTATGGGTAACATTGAAGGATTAAGGGCATCTTCTGGTAAAGAAGATGTATTGAAAGGGCATATCTGGACTGCAGGCAAGCATTAAAACCAAAGCAGATAAAACCTGGGGTCGAGGTTTAAAAAAAGGAAGAAAATGAGCCTGGAGTTGGGCTTTAAGATATCTCGGCTTTCTGCATGCACAAAAGACATGAGGACAATATGAACTGGCAATCTGCTCAATGATTATTTAACTACTAGATAATTGCTTCTCATATTTCACATTTTTAATAATCCACCTAAAAATGTAGCAAATAATTGTTAACTTGATTTACGGCTTTGTTTTTACAGCTGCCCTTGTTAATTAAAATCTATAATTAAACAAAAGAAACACATTCTGGTCATTTAGCACATGAAAATGGATAAATTAATTATATATTATTGTTTGAATTTTAAACCACTTGCATGGTTGCATTAACACTATTACAAAGTAATTGAATACTTTTACTCATTCTGTTGTGTGTTTTTACAGCCACTTTGGTGTATTTTCTTTAAATGTTGTGTAGCAGTACCCCCGTAGGGGCTGCTGAAAGTTGTGGTCCCACCTGTCACCTCTGCCCAGCCCAGCATTCACTCCTCAGTCACTCATGAGACAATGAACAGATTGGTACTTTGTTTTATTGATTTACTGAGGGGAATTTAACTTGGATGGGTAAGGGAATTATGAGATACCCAGAAATAAATTGATGAATTGCTTAGAACCTCTATTTACAATGTACTCCAGTCTCCTCCAGCACAACACTTGCTTGCACACTGTCTCCTTTCCTTCTCTCCTGCACAACACTTGCTTGCAGACTGTCTCCTTTCCCTCTCTCCTGCACAACACTTCAATTCCCATGACTTGCTAGCACATGGGTAGGCCCAACTCTAACTCAGTTAGGCCTTGTTAGATGCCTTTTTCAGGCAGGGACCGTAGGCCCCTTTGATTTAGCAAAGTAATGATAGTAAAGTCTGTTTGTGCTAGCTGTCCTATGGCTGACTACTGCTCCTAGCTAGTCAGTTGGTTTTAAATAACATCATGCAGAAGTACATCTAAACTATAATTATAATTTGTTCACCTAAAAGGGAATTGCTAGGATTCCTAAAGAGCTAAAGCCGGGTACACACTATAATTTTTTTTTCATTCAATTTATAAACTTCAGCACTTTTAAGACAGTTTTTCAACATGTATTCTTTTCTGGACACAGATTATAAATATAACACTTGTTCTCAGACCACCTTAACAGTGAACTTTCATAAATAGTCAGAGACTACTTAGCAACTGAAAACTGTTAAGACAATAAAAACTTTTAGCCCCTTTCACACTTTTATGCCCTAAAACTCACGTAACTTGGACACGACTTTGATGCTACTTTGATGCGACTTTGAAACAATGCCTGTGTAATCTTGAGGTCTATGGACCCCAAGTCGCATCAAAGTCAAACCAATGTGGTTCGGGGACTACTTTGAAGTCACTGCGACTTGAAGTTGCACAGATATGGATAGTACTCATTGGAAATCATGGGGTACAACTTGTCAAGCAACTTTGCAGTCCCAAGTCGCAGGATAAGCCACACCAGCGTGAAAGGGGCCTAAAGTCAGGAGTTGTAATAAACAATATAGTATATGGGTCAAGAGTATTTATTAATGTATGTAATGCACAAAAAAAGATGTAGATACAAAATCTGGTGCAGATGTGCATGCTTACCAATCAGCTTCTAACTCTGGCTTGTTCAATTAAGCTTTGACAGAAAACCTGGAAGCTGATTGGTTTCTATGCAGAGCTGCATAGAAACCCATCATTTAGTAAATCAACCCCTTTGTATTGCTATGCTGTACAGTGACCCTGTCAAAAGCAAGTCAGAAATTCAGAAATAAGTTAATTCAGCTGTAAAAGAGGAAACTGAATATGTACCAATCTACAGGTCATGAATATGTACCAACATACAGGTAATTACAGGACACAGTAGCAACACAGAGGTTGGCAGAAGGAAACATACACTGCAGGGAACCCAGGAGATTGATACTTCTGGAAGTATCAGTGTATCAGTTTTTCACCAGAGGATTTTTTCTTAAATGGTGCACTTTTGACAGTGAAAAAAATACCAATTTAAGACATAAAAAGCCCCCTGCACCTCTTCTTGCAGTTGAAAATATTGAGCACCCAATATGAATCTCTGGATTTAAAACACCCCCTTTATTTGAAACATTTTATAGCAGAAATAAAAAAAAAACTGTGGTGATTAAACACCACCAAAAGAAAACTGAAAAAAATATATACAAATTTTATATACAGTGTTGCATGACCACTTAATTGTCAATTGTCAGCTTCAATTATTCAGAGAAGGCTGTCCACAAGGTTTAGAATTGTGTCTATGGGAATGTTTGAACATTCTTCCAGAAGAACATTTGTGAGGTTATTAACTGATGTGGATGAGAATGCCTGGCTTGCAGTCTCCACTCTAATTCATCCCAAAGGTGTTCTATCGGGTTGCAGGCCAGTCTAGTTGCTCCACCCCAAACTTACTCATCCATGTCTTTATGGACCTTGCTTTGTGCACTGGTGTGCAGTCATGTTGGAACAGGAAGGGGCTATCCCCAAACTGTTACCACAAAGTTGGGAGCATAAATTGTCCAAAATGTCTTGGTATGCTAATGCCTTAAGTGTTCCCTTCACTGAAACTCCAAGCCCAACCCCTGAAAAACAACCCCACTCCATAATTCCTCCTCCACCAAATGATTTGGGCCAGTGCGTAAAGCAAGGCTCATGGATGAGCCAGTTTGATGAGGAGGAACTTGACTGGACTGCACAGGATAGAACACCTTTGGGGTGAATTAGAGTGGAGACTACGAGCCAGGCCTTCTTGCCCACATCAGAGCTTGACTGGACAAATGCACTTCTGGAAGTATAGTCAAATATTCCCATAAACACACTCCTAAACCTTGGGGACAGCCATCCCAGAAAAGCTGAAGCTGTAGTAGCTGCAAAGGGTGGGCCAACTCAATACTGAACCCTGCAGACTAAGACTGGGGTGCCATTAAAGTTTATGTGTGCGTAAAGGCAGGCCTTCCAATACTTTTGGAAATATAGTGTATATACAGTGTGTGTGTGTGTGTGTGTATATATATATATATATATATATATATATATATATATATATATTTATAAGCTTTACTTTTCAAAGTTATAGATATCTGTCTGATTTCAATCTTTCAACTCATGCAAAGAAGTTACTGACCCAGAAAATGTATGCAGATTAGGAATTTTCCTTTCTTCTGATTTCACTAGTTAGCAACTCAAAAAGTATTGAGGCCAGAAACAGCCAACATTTTCATAAGGAGGTCAGCGATGTGACCCAACATATATGTATCAGTACAGATATCCTTAGAGCTCTTGCCTACTACAGAATAATATGAAAGTGACTTTTTACATGTAATATACTTACCAGTCCTGCCTTCATTGGATCTTAGCTCTTCACTTCTACCCACTAGCTGCTAGGTTACTAGGGTATCCTTGCAGCTCTGGGATGTTCCAGTGTTCCAGGGACACTGGAGATGTTGTGTCAATTATTTTTCAATAGAAAAGAACACTCTTGTAATATACACTGCAAGGGGACATCATCTGCACTAATCAAAATTAGTCATTGTTCTTGGTGAGTCATCTGGTTGGCATAAACATGACTCATTAATTAGAAAAAAATGCTCAGGCTATTTATTTGGCAACTTCCAGTTCTTAAAACTGAACTAAGGTAATGCATACCTTAATCCTCACTTTAGCAGGTTTTTGTGAATGCCCCCCTAAGCCTCTGCTCCAGCCAATGTTCACACTCTGACCACTGGCCCAATGGTCCTGCATTGTGTGTGAGTAGGATTCCTTTGCCTCTTGCTCTAGTGATATATTTCTGATTTCTGTGTCAGTGAAAATGATAGCCAGAAAACACAAAGAGTAAATATTGCCAGGGATATAGGTACCTATAAAAGGGGTCTAACCCTTCCATACTCTATCCAAGTAATTCTATAACATAGACTTTAATCCAGCTAATTGAAGAGGTGTGCATTTGCACTGGTGGCTCAGACTTTACACCACATAATTATTGCTCTCTTCATAATAGATTTACTTAATTATCCAAGTTCTGTACAACATATCAAAACAAAGAAAGCTGGTTTGCAATTAAAGAAAGAATAACTTTGTTTAACAAATTAAACCACTATAAACAATGGCTTATCTACATAATGCTAAGAATGTAACAGCTGTTTGCCTGAAATCCTACTTAAATGAAGTTTGACCTATAATGGTCAAAAGAAAAGCTAAGAAACAAGCTTTAGTTAACATGGATCTTCGGTAAAAGACATTTTGTATTTATTTGCAGTTGACAGGCATATGTATAATGAGCTACATAATCAGAGAAAAATGACATGTGCGCCAACCATCTGGAAGCCATATATTCCTAAACTTTGAAAAATCAACAACTGAGACTGGCCCTTAGAGGAAGGGTAATGAAATGGAAGAATAAAAAGTATCATCTGTTAATACCAGTTTGTTAATCTGGTGACATCTTCATCTACATCTTCTGTTAATTACAGATAGCCTATAAAATAAAATAAAATAAGTATTTTTAAATTACTGCATAAATACTGTGACAGTGCTGGCCCTGCCATGGCATTAGTTTAGGAAAAATACACTAAGGTTTTACATTAGGGCAGAGTGGGAAGCTTCAGAACATTGTTTTTGGGTGCAGAAAACTGTTTGTACAACTTTCTCCAGATTTTGCTGGCCCTGGGTCAGGGCCTGGAGCTGGAAGGCTTCAAAGTGTCTTGGGTGGGACAAAGCCCTCAATCCTATTACTGGGTCTTGATGGAGACCGGCAGATCATGCAAATGCACAGGTTGACATATATTAGTTGTAAGCCTATTAGTTGTAAGCCAGACCTGACAATAGCTGAAGGCTCCAATTTGGAGCCAGAGCACTGCCAGGAGAGAACTGTTGTACTTCAGCCAGGAGGGATGTGTGTTAATGTCTAGAGACTACACATCACTTTAAGGGGAATTCCTTGCTCACAGGTATGGGAGAGTCGGGAAAGCCATGCAAGTCTGGGGTGACCGAGAAAGCTGGGGTGACTAAAGAGTCCTGGGAATTGGAGGGGGTGCGTAAGTCTCAAGAGAGTGATAGAGCCCTGGGTGTCTGGAGCAAAGAGTGGGCCTGTACATCTGGGGGGGCGGGGGTAAAACTAAAGGCTGGGTGAGCAAGGAAAGCACAGAGAATCAGGTCTGGGAGACCAAAGACAAGAGCAGCAGTGCTGTGAAAAGAATTTACATTTTGTGAAACTGATATCCCCTACATGGACAACCACTGTGTTGGACTTTTTCTTTCCCATTTGTCCTAATAAAAGTGGGCTTTCAAGCCTTTAACCACAGTTTCTGCCTCAGATAGACTTACTAAAAAAGCAACTGCCACAGGCATTAATCACTCCATATCACAATACTTAAAGAGTTCTATTTATAGCAGTAAATGTGACATTGACCAAACATTTTATGTTGGAAAATCTTCCAGGTTCATGTATTTTTAATGACGATGATTTATTCTCCACCAAAGAATGTTTGGTGAAAGTCACATTTACTGCTTTATAAATAGACCCTATATTAACTGCTTTCACCCACAGGCCTCCTTAATTCTTTGTGATTGGCCCCCCAAAGCCCTTTCTCTATTGCTCTCCAGCCACTATTCACACTCTGTGTCCTGCATTGTGTGTAAAGGTGGCAAGGGTCTGCCCTCAACCCAGAGCATTAGAAGGAGGAGTAGAGCACCCAAAGACTGCAGGAGCTAGTAATAAGGTATGTTTTACAGAATATCCCTCTATCTCTTGTCTAATTTTTTTTTTGTACCTTCTGGAGTCCAGCTTTAGCACATGGATACATGATAAAATGTGAACAGAAATCTCAGCAATTTAAAGAGCATGTAAGTCAAAACTTTTTTATTCAGTTGTAGAGCAAGGTGATTTAAAACGTCTTATTGTTTTTTTCTTTTTTCTTTGGAGTCTTTGTCCAATTTTTTTTTTAGGCCTTATGACACTCGCAATGACAAACATGCATTTATATACGGTAGGTTTACATAAGGGTTTAAATGCATTTAATAAAAATGATTTTAGATGATATAACTCACACTGCATGTTTATCTGCATTAAGGTGCATTCAGGTTTGCTGCATTTAGATAAAAATAGATTTTTGTGCATCAAGGAGCAGATTAGATACTTTGAAAACATAAATGCACATACAGTACTGCAATGTGTGCAAACACGTGAATATGCAAGTACATTTAAACTCAGGGGAACCTGAATCTGTAAAGTCTGTTTAACCACTTAAGGACTTCCTCTCGCCAATGTACGTCTACAGAATGGCACGGCTGGGCACAAGCACGTACCTGTACGTTTCTTTTTAAGTGCCAAGCCGTGGGTTGGGAGCGCGCCAGCGGCGCATTCCCGACCTGGTCCTGTGCTCCATGACCGTGGCCGTGGGACCAGTGGACCCGATCGTCGCTGGTGTCCCGCGATCGGGTCATAGAGCTGAAGAACGAGGAGAGGTCTGTGTAAACAAACCTCTCCTCGTGCTTCCCTGTGTGGCTGTCACCGATCGTCTCTTCCCTTTTATAGGGAAGGACGATCAGTGACGTCACATGCCAGGCCATACCCCCTACAATAAAAAAAACACATAACGTCATACATAACACCTACACTGCCCCCTAGTGGTTAACTCCTTCACTGCCAGTGTAATTTACACAGGAATCAGTGTATTTAAATAGCACTGATTGCTGTATAAATGACAATGGTTCCAAAAATGTGTCAAAAATGTCCGATGTGTCCACCATCATTTTGCAGTCACAATAAAAATCGCTGATTGCTGCCATTACTAGTAAATTTTTTTTTTATAAAAATGCTATAAAACTATCTCCTATTAGGCGCATGCGCGGCAGCTCAATGGACGGTCGCATGTCCTGAGAGCTCCATTCATTCCGGCCGAGAAACCCCGCCATCGCGCCATCCGGAGAGGAACTCACCGGCGGAAATTTGCCCCAACACCGCAGCGGACCAGAGCAATCCGCTTGGCTGACAGGCAGCACGGCGAGACGCCGCTTATCCCGGCAACTAGATCCGGTGATCCAGGTCGAGACCGCTGCCATGATGGCAGACGCCGTCTCCTCCGCACAAGGCCTGACACACAATCTGGAGCAATCCATCGCGGATCGTGGCCCATCCGATCCACACATCAAGGATCCATCTCATCACACAGTGAGTTACCCACAGATGACACTATTATCCCCAGCATCCACAGAATCTTTGCTGGGGAGATATCATGGGGGCTCTCCACTCACGCCTATGGAGGATTATCTTTCCTCACCAGTGGCTCACAGGGCTGTTTCATCTACCCCCACTGATCTCTCTTCACTAATGGAGACATTCTCCAAAATGCTTTCTAGAGGCCTAGCACAGAATGCCTCCCATATCACCTCTATTATTCAAGCTGACTTACACCAGCTGGGGGCCAGAATTGAGGCAATTGAAGCTAAAACTGATCAGACTGTTGCCATAACCATACAGAATACTGATAGAATAACTGAGCTACAGGAGCAGCTGGACACTGCTTACTCCAAGTTAGATGACCTTGAAAACAGGAATCGCAGGTATAATTTTAGGCTCAGAGGCCTGCCCGAATCATTTAAAGATACAGATTCAGTGGTACGCGCTTTCATTTCTTCCCTGCTACCAGATCTTCCAGACCATCGCTTAGAGCTTGATCGTGCACACAGAGCACTTCAACCCCCATGCCAGGATGGTCTGCCTAGAGACATTGTGGTCAAACCCCATTTCTTCAAGACTAAGGAAGAGGTCATGCGCAAGGCCAGGGAGACGGAAAACCTCTCCTTCCAGGGCCACCCAGTCCAAGTCTTTTCGGACTTATCCCCATACACGATCCAACTGAGGAGATCCGTGAAACCTCTCTTACAAGTTCTCACGCAAAACTCCATTGCATACCGTTGGGCCTTCCCGTTTAGATTGAACTTCATGTACTCTAACAAACCGTATGGCTTCTCTAACTTCAATGATGGCGAACGCCTCCTTCTACAATTGGGCCTCATCTCACAATCTCCGGGTAACCCCGCAGACTCCAAGTCCTCAGGTTCCACAAAGAGGCCGCCCCCGGCAAGCCCCAACAAACCTCTATGGCAAAAGCAGAAAGCGAAGCGCCCTAAGGACGCACTGCGCCCCCACCAGTCTCGGAGTGACGTTTTTTTTTTCCCTCACTCAGAGACTCCCACACTTCCCCTTTGGTTGGGGATTTTTCCTGAGATGCTGAGTCTCAGGTTATGCCTGCTGGGGACTGACTTGTGTCTCCCTCCCCTGCAGACAGTTAATTCTGTTACACAAGTTTATATTGGTTTTCTTAGCAAGCTAACCAGAGTTCCCAGGTGGAGTTTATGTCATCTTCTTTTTCTCTACAGGATCAGTCAACTCATCACCCCTCCCTTTTCTCCTCTTTTCCTTTTCTGGGTCTTCCAGGGTCCCTCTCTCCTGCCTGCTACAGTCCCTCATACTGCGACACCTCCTGCCAGGGACGAGCCCTGCTTTCGTAAGGCTACGGTAGGATCTCCCTCTATGAAGTGTTTGCTAATGCCTCTGACTCGTGATGTCTGACCACAAGACCCCTCCAGCCCTCTGTGTGGCGACACATAATGTGCAGGGTATAAACTCTCCTATCAAAAGGAGAAAACTGTTTCAACTTTACCACTCCCACAAGATAGATGTTGTTCTCATGCAAGAAACTCACTTTAAGGCCTCTTACAATCCCTCCTTCCTGCATAGTCGTTTCCCTCAGTTCTTCCTATCCAATGCCAAAAACAAAATGAAGGGGGTAGCCATATGTCTCTCCAGGAACCTTAGATTTGCGTCCACAGACGTGGTTAGAGATAAGGAAGGCAGGTTTATTTTGGTTAAGGGATCCCTAGAAGGAATCACTTATTCGTTTGTATCCTATTACGCCCCTAATAAGGGCCAATCAAATTTCTTTCGCTCCATGATGTCCACGCTGAGCCCTTTATTGGAGGGTAAGGTAATCATGGGAGGAGACACAAACCTTCCTTTTGATCATTCTCTGGATAAAGCAGGGAAGGGTTCCGCACGCAATAGGAATCCTCCTAAACAGAGCACTAAAATTGCAGATACTTTGCATGCAATGGGATTGGTGGACATCTGGAGGGAAAATAACCCCACATGTAAAGATTTCACACACTACTCAGCCCCTCACCAAGTACACGCCAGGATTGACCACATTTTTGTCCAGTCACACTCCATTCCCCTGGCCCTAAGATCGGAAATCAGGGACACCTCTTTATCTGACCACTCCATGGTGCTCCTATACTTTCAATGCGCACACAACCCAAGCACACGATTTACTTGGCGACTTAATGAGGGTCTTCTTAGTGACCCCGCTCATTGTACTGCTCTCTCTACTGACATACAAGAGTATTTCACCTTAAACAAAAACACCTCGACCTCCCCAGAAGTTTTATGGGCAGCACATAAAGCAGTTATTAGGGGGAAGATCATCCAAATTTCCTCTCAACTCAAGAAGGGATGGAAGGCGAACATAGACACGCTTTCCAGTGCATTCCGATCGCTAAGCAAAACCCACAAAAGAAACCCCACTAGGGAATCTTTAGAAGCCCTGCACTCGGCCAGAACTGCCCTCAATTTAGCTCTCACTACTGAGGCTGAAAAGCACTTGAGATGGTCGGGGGCATGGTTTTACCATCAGAGAGACAAGATAGGAGCAAAACTAGCAGCCAAACTATCCCTGAAGCTCCGTTCCTCCGCTTTCCCGAAAATCAGGGACCCGGCCGGTGTTCTCACACAGAATCCCCTCCGCATAATGTCTTCCTTCCACAAGTTTTACACCTCCCTTTATAAACATAATAAGGCTGACCCACGGACTTCAGTAGATGATTTCCTGGACTCTATTCCCCTATCTCCAGACCACGCTAGTCTACTGGAGGAACCGATCTCGGTTCCCGAAGTTCTTGAGGTGATCAAACGACTCAAACCTAACTCTGCTCCGGGTCCTGATGGATTTTCTGTGGGTTATTACAAGAAATTTGCCTCGGTCATTGCCCCTGAATTTAGTAACTACCCTACAAAACCACTTCCCATTCACGTGGTGCTCTGCTACTTTGCCTTACCTGGGCATTAACTTAACATCTAGTGTGGACACTCTGTACTCTGCCAATTATCCCTCCGCCCTCTCGAAACTTTCTGAAGAATTATTAATCTGGTCACGACTTGGCCTTTCTTGGCTAGGCTGCGTTTTTGCGATCAAAATGACCTTCCTTCCCCGTCTCCTGTACCTTTTTAGATCCCTCCCTATCCCATTGAAGAAATCACAAATCCAACCGCTTCAATCCAAAATCCTGCAATTTATCTGGGGTTACAAGGGCTGTAGAGGTTGGAAACATCTTTTATATAGACTTAAAACGCAAGGAGGTTTAGCATTACCGAACATTTGGTGGTACTATCAGGCAGCACAATTGGCCCAGATTTCAATGGTCTATGCCCGGGGTTCCAAACCGGACTGGGTATCTATGGAAAGACAGGCTACTCCCCATCACACCATTGACTACCTCATTTGCCCCCCCCCTAAAAGCAGACCCCCTATCATGTCACCCACCCTCTCTCATTCGTTAGCCCTGTGTGATCAGCTACACAAAAATCCTGCACTGATCTCGGATCTCTGACTCTTAACGCACATCTTCCATAACCCGGATTTCCCACCAGGTATGAACATCCTTGCTTTCAGTTGGTGGCTCAACAAAGGATTATTCAGGTTTGGCAACTTTTTTACCGCGTCAGGCCCTATCTCTCTTGCTTTTTGCTTGAAAAAACTTGAGATGCCCCCTGCCGAAAAATTTCGATTCTCCCAACTCACCCATTTCCTGCACTCGAGATGGCCCAATAGGCCTGATCCCCCTGTTATCACGACATATGAGTCTTGGTGTGCAGACATCGCGAGTCAAAGGGGAGGGATATCAACAATTTATACATCCTTAGCTTCTTCAGTGGCTAAACCACCCTATGCTTTAGCATGGGAAAATGATCTTAATATTTCCTGGGATAGTGACTTATGGTTTACCTGCTTCCAAAGATCCTTCACTGGGATGCTCAACGTATCCCTGATTGAAACTAGCCTTAAAGTAATCACTAGGTGGTACAGGGTTCCCGCTCGGCTGGCTCAGATCTATCCCGAGGCATCCCCGCTATGTTTTCGCGGATGTGGCCACGTAGGATCATTAATCCACACATGGTGGATATGCCCACAATCAGGGGCCTTTGGAATAGGGTATTTGCCCTAATTCGTAGACTTGTGCCGGTTCCGGTGCCCCAAAGCCCTGAGGTGGCACTACTTAACCTCAAAGTGGAAAAAGCCAATAAGCCCTCTCAGGCACTCCTGTTTTTTATCCTCCTGGGCACCAAAATCACCAAAGCATCACACTGGAAACAAAATACAGTCCCATTCGCTGCAGTGAAACGAAAAATCTCTTGGATTATGACACAAGAGAAGATTGTTAGTCGCATTCAGGATAGGTCCCGCTTCTTTGAGAGGGTTTGGGAACCTTGGGCCACCCTCCACAAAATTTCCCTTTTCCCGGGCTTATAAACTTGATTACGATGTCCAGCCCTGGTTGACCCCCCTCCCTCCCTTCTGACTCCTCTCCTTGTCTTTGTCCTTTTTCTCTTTCTATCCCCCTCCCCCTCTTTTACTCCTCTTTATTTGACCTATCTTTTTGAGTTTTGAGTTGACTGATCCCATCTCTGCTATGATTCATGCACAATCTGCAATACTACCACCTCTCAGACTGCGCTGTTTTTCAGGCATCATAGCCGGAACATAGCGCTACTATAGTCCTACTTGGGATTTTGGGAGCTAAGACCCTAGTGGGTCCAGCTCCGCGTTGGAGTACCTGTTTCAATTGTGGTATTTAGTTTTCCATACTTTTTGTATTTAACTAGTTGGGCCTCTGATGGTCCCATATTCGTCTGGACACTGAATGGTTAACTGGGACTGGGACGGATGGGGGGGTCTCCTGCCACAACAAGTGCCCTTTTCGGGGTGGTGGGAGACCTTCTGTCATTCCTCCCCTTTCCTCACGCAATAGGGTGTAGGTGTGAGATACACCCTCAGCAATATATGTGATTTTGGACGGGTAGTTACTTAGGCCCTCTCTGCTTCGCCAATTTATTTTGATTAAGGTTCTCCACACCCGGTATGTTGCCTCAATGTTTTTTTTTGTGATCTAATTTGATCCTGGCCTTATCTAATAACACGGTCTGATACATTTTTTTTTCCTTTGTATTTTCTCTGAACTATTTGACACCATATGTTACTCACATGCATGTACTATGTTGTCTGTTCCTATCTGCTGTTTTACCGCATGTTGAAGTTTGATTGATGTACCTTGATTTTCTCTACTTAAAAGCAATAAAAATGTATTGAAAGTAAAAAACTATCTCCTATTTTGTAAACGCTATAACTTTTGCGCAAACCAATCAATAATCACTAATTGCGATTTGTTTTACCAAAAATATGTAGAAGAATACGTATCGGGCTAAACTGAGGAAAAATAAATTTTTTTTATATATTTTTTGGGGATATTTATTATAGCAAAAAGTAAAAAAAATTTTTCATTTTTTTCAAAATTGTCGCTTTATTTTTGTTTATAGCGCAAAAAATAAAAACCGCAGAGGTGATCAAATACCACCAAAAGAAATCTCTATTTGTGGGAAAAAAGGATGCCAATTTTGTTTGGGATCCACGTCGCACGACCGTGCAATTGTCAGTTAAAGCGGCGCAGCGCCGAATCGCAAAAAGAGGCTTAGTCCTTTGGCTGCAAATTGGTCCGAGGCTTAAGTGGTTAATCTTCCCAGATAATTTCTCCTGCTTTTCAAACAATTGAAAAAAAAAATCATTTCCAGACAAGTAGATTAAGACACTTATTAACATCTTATTAACTGCTTTTTACAATGTAGCCTGTTTCCCTGAAAACTAGTGAGGATACTGAACGGAAGCTGAGTACACTTGGCCACTGTATTCTCAGAACAATTAAAAAAATAAGAATAATTTCTACTAGAAAGTATATGGTTTTAAAAAAAAACTCTGTTATGCTGCAGAAGATGAATAGTTACTAACACACTGCTTCAACCAAACTAAAACAAAAATACCAGAAAACAAATATGAAAAACGAATATATATTTGTCATTTATATGTTGCCGCCAGCAGGTGTCATGTGTTCCTACACTTACAAGAGTATATAATACCAGAAAAGTGCAGCACACAACAAGGTGGATCATTATAATAAATGCAGACAAAATAAAAAAAAGTTCATCAAATTGAATTGAAATTATTTTTGATTAACTTTTCACTGATGTTTTTTTATTTTGTCTGCATTTATTATAGTGACACACATTGCTGCACTGCACTTTTCTCGTGTTATATACTGCTTCAACCAAGTGATTTAAAGTTTTAACTTTTGTGATCACAATCTTAACCCCACTCAGCAATATTTTTGGCCATGATATATAGTTTACATTGTAGACCAATACAGCATTTGGATGCTCCATTACTTCTGTCACTCTTATGCAAAGACACTTACAACAGGTATAGAGCCATGCAGAACAATGACCACTACAGGCATGAGCCAACCTAAGGTTGGAGATTGGCCAATACTTTCTATGGTTGCTTGGCAATACTTGCAGCTTTGTAGCGGTATACTGCTTGCATTAGCCGAGTGGAAATAAGCTGAGTGTGGAACCGCATCAGGGTTGAATAAAATTAATTCTCCTCCCAGCCTCAACCCCCGTCATTCTCTTAGCAGGGCTTGGCATACAACGGAAGTCTGCAAAGAACTAGATGAGGTGGGGACGGGGCGGGGAGGGTTTTGGGCAGAAGCTGCCAAAATTAACTTTTTCCTATTAAAAAGCTAGTGTTTGGTTGCTCAGACCACCTAGCAACCAATTACCAGCTTGTTATTAGGAAAAGTCAACTTTGGCAGCTCCTGCTCCCTGTCTAGTGCTGTGCTCTGCTGTAAGTATCTCTGCATCCTAAATCAGTGAAAGTGTCATTCATTGGTTTTAATTGTTTTAATGCTATATTTATTAAAGCAATAAAATATTTACTTAACAAGGCGGTAATGATATGTACAGTGCCTATAGTAGCCAATCATTTTTTATCTCTATTTTATTTTTCACAGTCAGATCAATGAAATATGCTTTATGTTATTATTGTTAAAATTGTTGTTAATATTTATTTTTGTAATCTGCAATTCTGCATAAAACATTTAATAGTGTAATTTCATGAGATAATTTACAAGGGCGTGTTTAGGGGCGGGGCAGGGCAGGGTAGGGGTTGGATGAGTCAACTGGTGACGAGTAATTCTTAAAGCCTGGCTAGTAGCTCAGGACTTGAAATTTTGAGCCCTGGACTACATAATTAGCAGGTTGTAGTTTAACCACTTGCTTACTGGGCACTTAAACACCCTTCCTGCCCAGACCAATTTTCAGCTTTCAGTGCTCTCACATTTTGAATGACAATTACTCAGTCATGCAACACTGTACCCAACTGAATTTTTTGTCCTTTTTTTCCCACAAACAGAGCTTTCTTTTGGTGGTATTTGATCACCTCTGGGGTTTTTATTTTTTGCGCTATAAATGAAAAAAGACTGAAAATTTTGAAAAAAACGCATATTTCTTTGTTTCTGTGACAAAACTATGAAAAAAATTAATATTTCGGCATCAATTTTGGCCACTATTTATACTGCTACATGTCTTTGGTAAAAATAACCCAAATTAGTAGATATTATTTGGTCTTTGAGAAAGTTAGAGAGTCTACAAGCTGTGGTGTGAATCGCACAAAATTGATCACATCTGATGTACTGGTAGACTATCTCACTTCTTGCGACCCAAACAAGCCAGGAAAGTACAAATACCCCCCAAATTACCCCTTTTTGGAAAGTAGACATTCCAAGGTATTTAGTAAGAGGCATGGTGAGGTGTTTGATGTTGTAATTTTTTCCCACAATTCGTTGCAAAATTAAGATTTTTTATTTTATTTTATTTTTTCCCACAAAATTGTCATTGTAATAGGTTATTTCTCTCACGTGGCATGTGTATACCACAAATGACACCCCCAAAACAATTTTGCTACTCCTCCTGAGTATTACGATACCACATGTGTGGGACTTTTTCACAGCCTGGCCACATAGAGAGGCCCAACATGCAGGGAGCATAAATTACACATCTAACTTGTTGACTACCTATTACACTTTTGAAGGCCCTGGAGCACCAAGACAATGACACGTGGCACTGATGACAGATGGCACTGATACGTGGCACTGATGACATGTGGCACTGATGGCAGATGGCACTAATATGTGGCACTGATGACAGATGCACTTATACGTGGCACTGATGACAGATGGCACTTATACGTGGCACTGATGACAGATGGCACTTATACGTGGCACTGATGACACGTGGCACTAATACGTGGCACTGATGACATATTGCACTAATACGTGGTGCCGATGACAGATGGCACTAATACGTGGCACCAATGACGCGTGCCACTGATGACAGCTGGCACTGATAAGTGGCATTGATGACACGTGACACTGACAACAGATGGCACGTGACACTGACAGGTGGTTCTGATGACAAATGGCACTGATGCATGGCACTGATGACAGATGGCACTTATACGTGGCACTGATGACAGATGGCACTGGGGACAAATGGCACTGGGGACAGGTGGCACTGGGGACAGATAGCACTAACAGGTGGCACTGGGAACAGACAGCACTAACAGGTGGCACTGGGGGCAGGTGACTCTGGGGAGGATGGCACTGGGGTGAGGATGGCACTGGGGCGGATGACACTGGGGGAGGAGGGCACTGGGGCGGATGGCACTTTTTTTCCTTTTTTTTTACTTATGGCTGCTGCAGCCGTTGATCTCTCCCTTCTCACACGCTGTCTGTGTGAGGAGAGAGAGCGGCGCTGAGAGATGATCTCATATGTTTACATATGAGATCATCTCACATTGGACACGCCGCTGTGATTGGCCGTTTACAGCGATCTGTGACTGGCTGTGTCCGAGGGACACGGCCAGCACAGAACTTCCCAGATGCGCGCTCGTGGGAGCGCACATTGCGGAAGTAAACAGGAGGCCGCTCAGGAACGGCCTCCCGTCTATTTCGGCTATAGGGCGGGCGCAAAGTGGTTAAACTAAGCAAGGTAAATAAATATGCTTACAAAGTTGCTGGTTGCAAGGACAAACTCAGGGAGGTGACCGATATGTTAAAGCAACCCTGCTACACTAAAATAGTCCAGACAGCTGCACTCTGTCTGGACTAGAAGGACAAGAAGTCAAAGCCTTCTCTCTTTTGAAAAGCTAGCAACACTGCTGATATTGGACACTTCTTCACATTATTGTGAGTGTCCACCCAAACTAGATCTTTGACATGCCACAAAAATGCAGCTGTTCAAACTGACTGAATTGTCACTTTTACACCATTTAGAAAGCTCAATACACCACTTAAAGACCAGCCACCGCAGTTATACTGTGGCATATTGGCTCCCCTGGGCAAACCTCCTGACAGAGCTCACTCCCGACAGAGACAGAATGAAGATCTATCAATGTAAACAGACCGCTTTTCATTCTGTCAGGGGAGGAGAGACAGATCTCCCGTTCCTACTGATTAGGAAAAGTGATCGGTCTCCTCCTCCAGGCAGTCCCATCTCCCCACAGTTAGAAACACTCCCTAGGTAACACATTTAACTCCTTGATTGCCCCCTAGTGTTAACCCCTTACCTGCCACTGACATTTATACAGTAATCAGTGGCTATTTTTAGATCTGATCGCTGTATAAGTGTCAATGGTCCCAAAAAAGTGCCAAAAGTGTCCAATCTGTCTGTTGCAATGTCGCAGTCCCACTAAAAATCACAGATCCCCTCCATTACCAGTAAACAAATAAATAATAAAAATAATAAATAAAAAAATAAATAATAATAAAAATTGCATTAATCTATTCCCTATTTTGTAGATGTTATTTTATTTATGTAATACTTTTGTGTAAACCAATCAATATGCGTTTATTGTGATTTTTTTTTACCAAAAATATGTAGAAGAATACATATCGCCTAAACTGAGGAAGAAATTCTTTTTTTATATATTTTTTGTGGGTATTTATTATAACAAAAAGTAAAAAAAATAGCCTTTTTTCAAACTTGACGCTTTTTTTGTTTAAAGTGCAAGAAATTAAAAACCTCAGAGCTAATCAAATACCACCAAAAGAAATATCTATTTATGGGAAAAAAGGACATAAGTTTTGTTTGGGTATAGCTTTGCATGGCCCCGCAATTGTCAGTTAAAGCGGCACAGTGTAGTATCACAAAAAATGGCCTGGTCATTAAGGGGGCAAATCATGGTCCTTCAGTGGTTAATAATATAAAAAAAATCTTAATTGAATCCAGTGATTTACTAACTAAAAAAATGATAAATGATTGTTATACTGTATACAGCTAGCATAAGTACCTGAATCTGTAACTCTCTACAGTAGTACTCAGAGTGTGAGAGGCAGAATCATCAGTCTGAGACAAACAGGTCTCTACTGCAGTGCAAATGGCTGTCCTACATTATGAATATTCTTCCAGGAACAGAGAGAAGAAAGGTGACCTCATCAATGCACTGTTGCTTCTTCATAATCCTGTGAGTGGGACCTGGGCCAGTCTGTGTTGCTAAGCTGCAGTGTAGTCTGCATGGAGACCGTATTGCTTATCTGCAATGAATCTGCATGGAATGTCCTGAGAATATGGCCCGAACAGCATGGATATGTGGCTGCCCCATGGACAAATAGAATATTTAATTTTATATAAAAAAAAGTCATGTCACTCAAAAGGGTACAGCAGGTCAAGCAGGGAAATAAGGGTCAGGTAACATTGGGGGTATAAGTAGGGAATGTCATTATCCAACCAGGAAGGTTTAAAAGGTCACATGACCAGTGGGAACATTCTGGAAGCAGGGCAAGGCTATATAAATGGGTCCTCTGAGGAAATCTGACAACTGGTCAAATTATAGCAACAAGCCCCCCCCCCCCCTGTCGCAAGCACGTTACGTGGTTTGTCACCCTTCAAAGTTAAGGGGGGACTTGTTTTTTGATATATAGTCCTGCAGACTGAGCTGTTTATATTTATTATTTGCAAATGAGAATTTTATGAATTAATAAAATGATTGGATGGATTTAAGTTATTTACAGTTTACACCAATAAACGTGCCTCGGCCAATTATATTCCAAGTAAGTCATGAGTGTGTTTATTTATTTATTAAAGGTAAATTGGGTATAGAGGGATGGATAGGTGCTGCCTACATTTCCATGGGATGTAGCATAGCAGGATAAAGTGTTGTGTGTTGGCTATGTGTTACCTATTTACCATGAATTCCAGCTTTAGAAAACCAGATTCATTTGTCAGAAACAAAACATGTTTGTAACTCTATGCTTTCAAGATTTTCTGCCCTAGAAACGAAAGCCAAATGCAGGGCATAGGAATACATTTTAATCCTAATAGTGACAGGATAATTATTAATAAAATTACAGGCTTTAGGGCCTACTGTATGATTTCCTTCTTTTTTCATCAAATACTTGTCAGCAAAGGACAACTTGTGTATCTCTCTGAAAACTTGTTCTCTATCAGTAAATTTGTAAGTCACTTTCTATTGCTCTGTGTAACATATTATTAGATTTTTATACAAAATGCTTATAATACAAAGTGGTGATTAAGCCTTCATTCATCTTTAACCCTTCATTATGTAACAGAGACTGGATGAATTTTATATGCAAATGATAGTTAATTTTTTAAGCACACGTGAAAGCTGTGCTTCAGTCTTTAGGATTAGTTTATTGTAACTTGCAATGAAGTGGATGCACATGTATAGTTGTATATAGATTATTTTCACTGATATTCAAAAATAGATTTGGTTTGGACTTTTTTGACACTACATTTTTTTTTATTAATTGCCATTTGGTATTATGTCTTCAGTGGTCACCTGTACAGCAAAACTACCATGTTGGGATATCACTAGTGGCAAAATATCTCCACCACAATTCCCTTTTTACTAATTTCTATGGATCTTACAGTAGTCTGAACACATATTCCCAATTGTAAGAGGCTGTCTCTGTTTTTCTATTGGTGTACCAGGCCCATGGATGCAAGATAATCTACCTGGCAACATCCTGACTGATTTTTCATACTGGCTGCCTATGCTTGGGGTTGGAGAAAGGAGAGGAGGGTGGGTCTGCATTAGTTCCTGGCAGTGCCTGGGTCTCCTGCATAATTCATGTGATCTAATATCCTGGCTTTTGAAGTCTTATGATTTGGAGGGGAAAAGAAATAGAGGCAGATGCCACCTTAATTCTGCAGGACAGTGCACAACTGGAAAGCTATTTGTCCTAGAAATTTACACAGGGTGACTGGGGCAATGACAAACAGGGGTTTACTAAATGTATTTTCTTTTGCAAGTGGTCAATAACAGAAGCAGACAGAGTGGATGACATGCTACTACCAGCAGTTCCCCATACTCACAATTTGTTAATTACTACCGACCTCTGTGTGATACTTACTGCAGGCCCCCCACACTGTATTATTTATTACCTACCTCTTCACTCAGTGTTACTCTTGACTCCTGCACCCTGTGTTACTTACTACTGACCCCTAAACTCTGCATTAACAAAGAGGGAAATTCCCCCATTTGGGGTTTTTTTAGGCAGCAAATAATTAGAAAAAAAAGAAGAAAAAAATTGCTACGAAGGAATAAGAATAGACTTCAATTTTATTAGACAAAATATAAAAAAAAACAGAGTTTTTTAAATCGTGCTAAATTCTGTTCATGTGATTTTTTTCACCACTGAATGTAGTCTCTTTTTTTAGTCTTGATGAAGACTGGCACAAAATAGTAAAAAAAATAAAAATAAACCACCAAACAAAAACCCAAAACGATTGCAGCGATACTACATATGTTTATGGTAATTGTTGCTTGTACCCATAGTGCAACCAAGAAACAATAGTGCATTTTACGCTATTATTTAAAACATACTGACACTGACACTAACTGACACTGATACTAATTTAAAAAATGCTTTTAAAAAAAAAAATCCTGCCCAAAATATTTTGACCTTTGACTCTTACTTGTTCCAAACACTAACCCTGGCACTGACCTAGATCTTGACGTGTGTGCCTGCTATAGCTGTTAAAGGGACCGACATACAACTATAGCGATTTGCGGGAAGGAGTCTACCTGTCACAGTATAATGACAACGGCTGGTCGGCAAGCAGTTAATATCTGTTTTCAGTCCTGATGAAGTTAATGCAGATCCCTGGAATGTGTTGGCTTTTTTTTGCTTTCCATAAATAAATGTATTCTTTTTGTATCAAGATTGATGCCTTTTCTAAGCTTCTCTGCCTCTAGATATCAATTAGGCCAGATTAATAAGGACATTTTTTGTATTAAGAATACAATAAAATTCTTATGTTTTTCTTATAGCTGCTCTGTTTCTAGCTACCCAGAGTAAAACCAAGCTATTGAGATTTTATAAAGTCATATTGGTGCCTAATAGGACGAGTGATATTGATCATTTTAACAGTCTGGTAAAGAGGGCATGGATGATATAACGAGAAACCCACTGGAGATCTCCAATCTTTAAAAGGTTAAAAACTCCTGTTCTGAGTAGTATAGGTCAATGAAACACATTATATTGACTTTTATCTGTTGATATGTGATTGTAGTACCATCAAAACAGCAAATAAATGTCTATAAAATATTTTGTTCAGTTCTGTTCAAAATTTAGAATATTGAACCACAGCCTGCATTCAAAATGTTTTACACTGAACATTCTAGCTATCCTTTTTATGAACTTCATATGTCTCTTTTAATATATCCTACTTTGCTGTGTGAATGTCCCTTTAGTGCTAGTGGCAGCTCATTTGCAGATCTTGGTGAACTGCCATTTTGAATTACATCATGCTTACAGCCTAATTAGGAAGTATAAAACAATAGAATATCAGATAATGTCAGCTTCATATGATTTAATGATAACTGAAAGAAACCTGAATTTTACTGCATTCTCCAGAGCCTCTCTTCTTGCTTGAAGCAGCTTTTATTATATGATATAATATTTTAATATCTGGACCATGGAAAGGTAATTTCACCAGTCAACATAATAAACAGATGGAAGACAGATCTATTTTCCTTCTTTGTTATTATAATGCCGTAAGAAAAAAAATACAATTTATGTTTGTTAGATTTTCCAATGTACGCTAGAATGCACTAATTTCTATACATTTTACTTTATTTAAAAGTATTGTTTCTTAAAAGTGTTCTCCATGGCCATGTCAGCATGATCCTTGTTAATCCCCAAACCATTTATGGTGCTAACTCTAATTTAACAATACAACATATGCAATCTATGAAAAATGGTGAAGAATAGATGTATTACTAATGTTTTTAAGGCTTCAGTTCCTGTTCTGGATGTTTGGACATAGAGTTTTTTTTGAGTATGAAGATCAGATATTAATTTAAATGTAATCTCCCATATTCTTTCAACAGTTGCTTATCCCTAAAACTTATTCAAAAGCTCACACTTAAAACAACTGTCTCTTGAAAAAAATCAAAAGCTTGTATTGGTACAGAAAAAGACTATTAATACTTACCTCTCTAGCTGCCTGCAAGTCCACGCTTAGCTTTCTTTGAGAACTATGGCCTCCAGCAGAATCCTAAGCATCCAACACATAATGAGTATAATAGATGCCTGCATCCCTGCCTTATTGTGATTCCTTCTACCGGCCCTACACTATACACCCTTAAAGCGGAAGTCCGCCGGGACTCCGCTTTTTTTTTTTTTTAAAGCCAGCAGCTACAAATACTGCAGCTGCTGACTTTTAAAATAGTGACACTTACCTGTCCAGCTCACCCGCGATGTCGGCACCCGAAGCCGATCTGTAGATCGTCTCTCGGGTGCTGCCGCCGCCATCTTGGGTATGGGAATCAGGAAATGGAGCCTTTCGGCTTCATTTCCCGGTTCCCTACTGCGCATGCGCGAGCCGCGCTGCGCAATAAGGACGGTCCCCGCTGCCTCTGGGATCTGTGTGTTTTCCCAGCAGGCAGCGGGGCACTTGCGGAAAGGGGCGGGCACTTGCGGAAAGGGGCGTAATATACGCCCCTTTCCGCAGAGAGCTATCCCGGAAGTGGGTGCAGATACCTGTACTGTACAGGTATCTGCACCCCCCTCCCCCCTGAAAGGTGCCAATTGTGGCGCCGGAGGGGGGGAGGGTTCCGATGAGCGGAAGGTCCACTTTAGGGTGGACCTCCGCTTTAAGTATATTTCAGATGTGAAGATTCTGAAAGAGGTCATAGTTCTTGAAAAGCATGAATTTAGGACACGCCTCTCACTGGAGAGGCAAAGATTAAGTCTTCTTTTGCAAGCTGTTTTCTGTAGAGTTTGTACAAGACATGGCCACTTTAAATTGTGCAGCACAGAGCCTAAATTCCTTGGCTTACAAATCCTAACATAATACGCTAATCTATATATAACTTTAAAACCTAATTTTGGATAGCCTTAGTATATCTACTGCTGAAATGTACCTGTCTTTGTTCTGATACCACAGGGAACACTATTACAAATTCTAACATAAATAGTATAAATTGCAGATATATGTGCTAAACAAAGATGTAATGCACTTATGACTGCAAATCTCAAGATTTGCAATTATTTTTTTATTTTTTTTGTTTTCTGTTCTGTCTTTAGTTTTTCTGGTCTCTGTCATCTTTTTCGTCCTTTCTTTTTTCTAGGAATTATTATTTTTTGACGATTCCCATTTTTTTTTTAATCTTGTTCAATAAGGGTTATTGTTTTGTTTAGGCATGATATTTGAAGGCATATTACCTTTTTTATTGTTTCAATTTAAGCATTATTAAATCACTGCTTCTGAAAAAAACAGTTGTTTTAAAAACTTTTTTTGCATTAATACATGTCCCCTAGGGCAGTACATGGGACCTCATACACTTCTTATGGCAATAACATGCATATAAGCATTTAAGATTAGCACTTTTGATTTTTCGTGTTTGTGTTCCATAGGCTTTAATAGGGTTTGCATGTTCGCTCAAACTTTTTGTCTGTTTGCATGTTCTGGTGTGAACCGAACCAGGGGGTGTTCGGCCCATCCCTAATCCTTAGTAATCTGGCTATATCATTCTATTAGTTCTTGCCTCCAGCATTACAACTGCCATTAGGACATGGCCCTTAGTCAGGGCCACAGATCACACTGGACATTTGTTCTACAATTTTCAATATTTTGGTTCAGAAATGTTAATGATGTTGCTGGAAAAAACATTATGGTTCTGGTATGAATATACATAGACAGAGTGGAGGGAGAAGGAAAGAGAGAAATACAAAAAAAAGGGAAGGGAGATGAGAAGGTATGATGTTACAACATTTCTGTCAGTTTGTAATCCATAAAATAATAATAATAAAAATAAAAAAAATACACTTACATCTATATAACCACCTTATGAACACTCAGTAAATATACTGCAAGTGGGTGGCAGGTGCAGGAACAATCTTTCTTCCTGGTTTGGAGGCATACACGCATGTGCCCGCTGCCAACCTGTGCTGTGATTGAACAAAGCCCAACTTTAGCAGCTGTTTTCAGCCAGTGATTTTGGCTGATGTTAACTGATAAGATGTGTCCAATCACACACAGAGTTTTGTGCTTACAAAAACACAGACACATTAAGGTAAAAGCAGCGCACATTACACATTATTAGGCACACAGTTAACTCTTTGATTGCCCCATAGATGCTAACCCCTTCCAAGCCAGGGTCATTAGTACAGTGTCAGTGTACAATATTATCACTGATCACTGAATTAGTGACCATCCCAGATAGCGCCTGTTAGCACCAGACTGCCTGCCACCCTATCACAGTCCCACCATAAGTTGTTGATTACTGCAATTACAGTATAACGTTTATAGCTTTGTAAGTTCCAGTATATATACCATAGCTTGTAGATGCTATAACTTTCTCACAAACCAATTAATATACTATTATTGGGAGTTTTTATTACCAAAGTGATGTAGCAGAGTACATTTTGGCCTCAATTTATGAAGAATTGTAATTGATTTTTTTTTTATTGGATACGTTTTCTAACAGAAATTAGAAAATATTGAGTTTGTTTCATAACTTCCTGTCTTTTTTCGTTTATATAATAAAAAATAAAAAGCCTAGAGGTGATCAAACACCACCAAAAGAAAGCTCTATTTATGTTAAAAAATGTAATTTACGAACAGTGTGGCATAACCATACAATTGTCAGTTAAAGTAGTACAGTGCTGAAAAAAGGGTCTGGTCCTAAAGGGAGTAAAGCCTTCCAGAGGTTAAGATTACACTGACTCAAACATTGGATCTGATTTACCAGCGAACAATAACGCATTGAATCTATGTGCATGGAACTTATTCATACTGTGTGTGAATGTCAGTGCAAAGATTCACTGCTATCAATGTATGAACTGGCTTTAGGATGTAGACCATCTGAGCTGTGGTATGCTGTAAATAAAAATGTAATTTTTTGTATGGTTTTTAGATTTATCTAAGTGTTGTTAGCAATTTCAGATGTGCATAATTTATATAAATAAAAACACATCAAGTGTGCATGGCTATCATTAAAGAAGGCTGTAAAAAATGTACTTAATAAAAGGCCTCAGTGAACTGTACAAAAAAAAATGTGCACATGCTTGGAAGATTCCATTCACTGGTGATAGGAATACAGATTAAAGTGATAAATGCTCATACATACACTGACTTTTTATATTACAACATAGTGGTTTTTATAATAGGCACATGTATTTCTCATTGCATAGAAAGCTTGTCAACACTTTCTTTTTATTTCAGTTTATTTATTGGAAATATTTGGTCTGTGCAATTACCGTTATAGGAACAAGTAGACCTGATCATGCACATAGCACATGCCTGTACAAGATTCTGTAAGACGGATTCTTGAGTCAAGATTAATCATTAGAGTTAACGTTCACATATGTTCACTCACATATGGGCACACCATCCAATTATACGCTCACAGTTTATGTGTGCAAATTGTTTATTTCCTTTATTAATCTGTCTATAAGTGTTTATAAATATAGTGACAACTTTATCAAAGCAGAATTTAATTATTTAATGATCTCTCTCTATAAATATATATAAATAAATAAATATATATATATATATATATATATATATATATATATATATATATTTATGAACATTTTTTCTAAAACAAATGATGCGATTTCTGTGTACCACATAAATAATACCTGTAAAAGTGTCTTATAAAGGTTCTTTCAGCTGGTCCAGTCTCTGTTAAGAGCCTTTCCAAATCAAGCTGAGTAGTGTTTTAAAAGCTCCTTGACTGCTGTGTAAAAATGGCACAATACATGAAGCACTGCCTGTAATCATATAAAAATGTGGTGATAATCGTAAACAAACTCTCATTCGCTCAGCAAGATAAGATGTTAATTGCTCCAGAAAAATAATTTATCACTGGTCTTGCCCAGATCTTAGTAATCTGTTTGTGTCAGTGCCCAGGCTTTCTAAATTCATTACCAAATCTATAAATATTTATTTGCTATTAATGAAATTCACTTTATGCAAACTGGTGCACCCCTTCAAGTTCATAGTTTGTAAAGTATTTCATATTAGTTAATTAAATGTATTTTTAGAAATGTTGTGGTATTTTACATAATTGATTAGCGTTTCTGCTAGCCTATGTTTTATGTAAATGATGAATTAAAATGATGAATTAACATTATTTAAAAAAACTGATTTTCTTTTATTACTGTGTAGTATTTATAATTCAATTCATTTTTAACATATTCTTTTATTAGCCTAACAAATCTGGAAGCTCACAAGGATTCATGATCTAAAAAGGGTTGCTTGCCCAAAGAGCCTAAAATATATATGCTCTCAATAAATACATAAATACTTTAATAACACTTCTAAAATACTAAATCATCACTACTGTTTGACGGGGCTTTTTAAATCAATTTTCTATTATAAAAAACAATATCTTAAAATTCAGCTTCATCCAAAACTTGGAATTTGGTTAAAAAAAAAAAAATTGTAATCTGTATTCCCAATTCGAGGGAAATACCTATTATTGTTTTACCTAGTTATCATTGTCAATGGGACAAATGGTAAAGAGACATCTACATTTTTACAGTTGTCAGCTAAATAATACTTGAAGATATGATATTATTCCACTTTGGTAGGAGAAAACATAGCAAATTAAAAAAATATATATGGTGTATAGAATTGCTACACAAGTCATATTGTAATTTAATGTTTTCTAAAATGACCTTTCCTTTTCAGTCTGTAGCACTGTAAAGTTTCTGTAAACTGCAGTGCAATATGCCAACCTGGAGGCAATTTGTACACAGGTGGCATATAGAATGCTCCCTAGATATGTAATTTCCTGCTTGTGTGGTTGGCCTACTGATTTTCCTAGATATGTAATTTCCTGCTTGTGTGGTTGGCTTACTGATTTTCCTAGATATGTAATTTCCTGCTTGTGTGGTTGGCTTACTGATTTTCCCAGAAGTCTGCACTAACATACATGTTAGATTTTGGGCATCCCCTGCAACAAAAATATAATTTTTTGTAAGACACTCCCAAAGGGAATATATATATAGTGCCTTGCGAAAGTATTCGGCCCCCTTGAACTTTTCAACCTTTTGCCACATTTCAGGCTTCAAACATAAAGATATAAAATTTAAATTTTTTGTGAATAATCACCAACAAGTGGGACACAATTGTGAAGTGGAACGAAATCTTTTGGATAATTTAAACTTTTTTAGCAAATAAAAAACTGAAAAGTGGTGCGTGCAAAATTATTCGGCCCCTTTACTTTCAGTGCAGCAAACTCACTCCAGAAGTTCAGCGAGGATCTCTGAATGATCCAATGTTGTCCTAAATGACTGATGGTGATAAATAGAATCCACCTGTGTGTAATCAAGTCTCCGTATAAATGCACCTGCTCTGTGATAGTCTCAGGGTTCTGTTGAAAGTGCAGAGAGCATCATGAAGACCAAGGAAAACACCAGGCAGGTCCGTAATACTGTTGTGGAGAAGTTTAAAGCCGGATTTGGATACAAAAAGATTTCCCAAGCTTTAAACATCCCAAGGAGCACTGTGCAAGCGATCATTTTGAAATGGAAGGAGTATCAGACCACTGCAAATCTACCAAGACCTGGCCGTCCCTCTAAACTTTCAGCTCAGACAAGGAGAAGTCTGATCAGAGATGCAGCCAAGAGGCCCATGATAACTCTGTATGAACTGCAGAGAACTACAGCTGAGGTGGGAGAGTCTGTCCATAGGACAACAATCAGTCGTACACTTCACAAATCTGGCCTTTATGGAAGAGTGGCAAGAAGAAAGCCATTTCTCAAAGATATCCATAAAAAGTATTGTCTAAAGTTTGCCACAAGCCACCTGGGAGACACACCAAACATGTGGAAGAAGGTGCTCTGGTCAGATGAAACCAAAATCGAACTTTTTGCCCACAATGCAAAACGATATGTTTGGCGTAAAAGCAACACAGCTCATCACCCTCAACACACCATCCCCACTGTCAAACATGGTGGTGGCAGCATCATGGTTTGGGCCTGCTTTTCTTCAGCAGGGACAGGGAAGATGGTTAAAATTGAGGGCAAGATGGATGCAGCCAAATACAGGACCATTCTGGATGAAAACCTGTTGGAGTCTGCAAAAGACCTGAAACTGGGACGGAGATTTATCTTCCAACAAGACAATGATCCCAAACATACAGCAAAATCTACAAAGGAATGGTTCACAAATAAACGTATCCAGGTGTTAGAATGGCCAAGTCAAAGTCCAGACCTGAATCCAATCGAGAATCTGTGGAAAGAGCTGAAAACTGCTGTTCACAAACGCTCTCCATCCAACCTCACTGAGCTCGAGCTGTTTTGCAAGGAAGAATGGGCAAGAATTTCAGTCTCTCGATGTGCAAAACTGATAGAGACATACCCCATGCGACTTGCAGCTGTAATCGCAGCAAAAGGTGGCTCTACGAAGTATTAACGCAAGGGGGCCGAATAATTTTGCACGCCCCACTTTTCATTTTTTTATTAGTTAAAGCGGGAGTCCACCGGGACTCCGCGTTTTTTTTTTTTTTTAAAAGCCAGCAGCTACAAATACTGCAGCTGCTGACTTTTAAATAGTGACACTTACCTGTCCAGCGCGCCCGCGATGTCGGCACCCGAAGCCGATCGCTCGCTCGTGCCGCCGCCATCTTGGGTATGGGAATCAGGAAATGGAGCCTTTCGGCTTCATTTCCCGGTTCCCTACTGCGCATGCGCGAGCCGCGCGGCGCAATCCGGACGGTCCCCGCTGCCTCTGGGAGCTGTGTGTTTCCCAGCAGGCAGCGGGGCACTTGCTGAAGGGGGCGGGCGCTTGCGGAAAGGGGCGTAACATACGCCCCTTTCCGCAGAGAGCTAGCCCGGAAGTGGGTGCAGTTACCTGGATTATCCAGGTAACTGCACCCCCCTCCCCCCTGAAAGGTGCCGATTGTGGCGCCGGAGGGGGGGGGATTCCGATGAGCGGAGGTCCATTTTAGGGTGGACCTCCGCTTTAAAAAAGTTTCAAAAATCCAATAGATTTCGTTCCACTTCACAATTGTGTCCCACTTGTTGGTGATTCTTCACAAAAAATAAAAATGTTATATCTTTATGCTTGAAGCCTGAAATGTGGCAAAAGGTTGAAAAGTTCAAGGGGGCCGAATACTTTCGCAAGGCACTGTGTATATATATATATATATATATATATATATATATATATATATATACTTTGAACGGACATTCCCATCTTGTGCAAACAGTTGCATACCAAAATTAAACCTGACAAACATATGTGTACATTACAGAATACATTAATGTAAAGACCTTTTGAAGCAGCTCATGCAATTTTGTCACTGTGTTTGTGCCAGGGGATGTATAGCGATATATAGACTGCATTAATCTACTTGCATAATACATAATGTAAAGGACACACTGATGATTAACCACTTGCTTACTGGGCACTTAAACCCCCCTCCTATCCAGACCAATTTTCAGCTTTCAGCGCTATCGCACTTTGAATGACAAGTGTGCGGTCATACAACACTGTACCCAAATGAAATAATGAATTTTTTTTTATTTTGTTATAAAATTTTAAAACGGGTAATTTTTGCTCATCATTGATGCACGCTGATGAGGCGGCAGTTATGGGCACTGATAGGTGTCAGTGATGGACACTGATGGGTGGCAGCGATGGGCACTGGTCGGTTACACTGATCGGCAGCACTTCTATGAGGCACTGATTGGCACCACTGGTGGGCATTGATAGGTGGCACTTGTGGGCATTATCAGGTTCAATTTATGAGGCATAATTGCCTCTTCTGTTTCGGGACCATTGTCCTTTTAAGCTGAGCTGAGGATTGGCTTTTTTTTCCTCATCTGCTGTGAGCATGAGGAGAAAAAAAAAAACAATCACTGAACTTTTGATGTGATCAGCTTACTCAGATCGGTGATCACCCGAGTCTCAGTGACTCGGTGATCACAGCGTGCTCCAAGCGCGCCCTGCAGGGAGCATGCACAGGGGAGGCCATCATATGACAGCCTCCTGGGAATTCACATCTGCGCTGTGGCCGTCATTCGGCCATAGCGTGGATGTCAGATGGTTAAAAGTCTGTCACGGAATAAAAAGGATACATTTTGCATAGCATGTGACCTAGAGCTGAATTAAAGTCTTTTAAAGCGGGAGTCCGCCGGGACTCCGCGTTTTTTTTTTTTTTTTTAAAGTCAGCAGCTACAAATACTGCAGCTGCTGACTTTTAAAATGGTGACACTTACCTGTCCAGCGCGCCCGCGATGTCGGCACCCGAAGCCGATCTCTAGATCGACACTCGGGTGCTGCCGCCGCCATCTTGGGTATGGGAATCAGGAAATGGAGCCTTTCGGCTTCATTTCCCGGTTCCCTACTGTGCATGCGCGAGCCGCGCGGCGCAATCCGGACGGTCCCCGCTGCCTCTGGGAACTGTGTGTTTCCCAGCAGGCAGCGGGGCACTTGCGCAAAGGGGTGGGCAGTTGCGGAAAGGGGTGGAATCTACGCCCCTTTCCGCAGACAGCTATCCCGGAAGTGGGTGCAGTTACCTGGATTATCCAGGTAACTGCACCCCCCTCCCCCCTGAAAGGTGCCAATTGTGGCGCCGGAGGGGGGGGGATTCCGATGAGCGGAGGTCCATTTTAGGGTGGACCTCCGCTTTAAGTGGCCAGGGAATACAAAAAAACATTGTGAAACATAGGTGAAGAAAAATAAACATTTTTAAAATGGTGTAACTTTCCATTTTTTCACATATAATAACTTTTGTGCATATCTAAGCTTAATTATACAAATGAGGATTTACACTTAGGCACTTTTCACACTCTCTCTCTACTCTCAGATTTAATAAGCCCCTCGTAGAATTGGTGAACCTAACCCATTTTTATACCAGTTTAGTACAGGACTTTTATTGCACATGTAAGTTGGATGTTTGTAACCCAGGATACACCTGTATCTGTGTGTGTGTATATATATGTCTATATATGATTTAATTAATCTTATGCACACAGAATCTAGTGCATCTTTGCATAGTAACCAGTCAGCTTCTAGGTTTTATTGTCAAAACCTAATTAAACAAGTTGCAATTAGAAACTGGTTGGTTACTACGTACAGCTGCACCAGATTCGGTGTGCTTCAGGTTTAGAAAATATTAATTAATTAATTAATTAATTAGTACTATTGCGCTAAATGTCCATCAAATTTACTCTGGCTATTATTTCCAGACCTTAAAGTTCCTCTCATTTCCTTCAGAGTGATTTTCATATATATGGCATTCTGCCAAACACCAATGGCAGGCAGTACGCAAAATCTGCCCATTACAGCTCAGTCAATAATAATTGCTCTATACCATTTTGCCATTAAGAATGTTCTTTGTTGTAATCAATTACCTAAAGTTGGCACGCTAATTATTTTATTCCTGACTACAATAAGCACACCAAGCTACTATAGATGAATCATAAATGGAAAGTAGAAATTACCTCATTGAATCAGAGAGGACTAAGATGAGATGGTTGAAACTTACACGACAATACCACTAGTTCCAAAAGCAGACACATACAATAACACAGGCAATACTGAGTGTATTAATTTATACTACAGCATAGAAGTACACAGGTAAAGCTGAAGGCACTGACACTTGTTTCAAATACAAAATAGCACAATGGCCTTTGTTTTGCATTGGTTAGATTTATGCCTTATGATGCAAGAATTCTAAATTAGAAGAATTAATTTTATGCTAATGAAGCTGGGGTTTCTATATATTATTACATCTTAAGAATGTCTCCTCTGACTTTTTTTTATCAGTAAGTCAAGATGTTTTGTATGTTTGTCACTGAAAACCAGGAATGTACTTACTTCCAGAAGCACTCACATTGTCAAACAAATGACAGGATCTAACTGATAATACTAATGTATGCCTTTCTGTAAATGAATCTACCAAAGAAAAGGTAGGCCTTGGAAATGTATTAGCATCTAAATGCCTTGGTTGCACTGCTTACTTTTTACTCTCTGTAAATGATTTCAACCTGGCATAATGTATTCTTTGTTATGCCAACCTTTCTTATTGTGAAACATGTCAGAAATTATTTTCACAAGCATCAAGCTGCATAGGATTCTTCAAGTTTTTCTCCTGTTTTAAATGCGCATATGTATACCATTAATAATGTATGAAGTTAAAGTGGAACTAAACCCTCTTCTCCTTTTCATTCAAGAAAAATTCTATATTAGCCTTTGTTAGATCTGCAGTTGGCATGGTGCTGAACATTTGATCACGTATGACATCAGCAATTTGATGGCTTGACAGTTTGGTAGTAATTCACAACATTGATGAATGTATAATAAATCAACACCACAGATATGGGATCTAATTAGTTGGATCAGAAGCAGGTACTATATCACAATATATGTGAAAATAAATGTCAATTTAAAAAAGGCTGCGCTGAAAAAAAGCTCAATATGTGCAAAAAATTTAAACAATTATTATGGAACCTTCAAATTTAAATAAAGTGACAAAGCAGCCCAGAATCAATAACATAAAATGATTGATTGCTTTAGATGTGTGCAAAAAAATACCACAAGATATACAGTATATATCTACTATGGTACATTTCTATAAATGCTAATTGGAGAGAGGAGGTGTGCACTTTTCAGCTGAAAGATTCCAGGGAGAGGAGATTCCAGCAATCTTTAGCTGCACATATATTGAGTCACTATACAGTGTGTCTTTTTTTTGGGAGGTGAGAATTTTTTTTTTTTTTTTATCATTTGCTTTCCTTGCGCATTTGAACTCTGTGGTGGTTGCACTTATTGAACTTTGGATGCTATTTGAACTTTGTATTTTTCACTTAATTTATGATTGAATATCCATTGAGCATTTGTTATTGCAGTAGACAAACAGTATATATCTTTGGGTATTTTTGCAGACATTTAAATTAATCATTCATTTTACTTTATTTATTTTTTTCCAGGTGACTTTGCCACTTTATTTAAATGTGAAGGTTCCATAATAATTTTTTACATGTTTTGCACATATTAAGCAATTTTTCCGCACGGTCTTTTTTAAATTTACTTAATTCATAACATGCCTTGAATGTTACTGTTTTGGGAACCTGGTAAGTTCATGGGTTTAGTTCAATTTTAACAATTAAAAATATAGAGTTCCTCTTAAAAACAAAAAGCATTTCACTCATTACTTTCTTTCTTTCTAATTTGCAGTAGACATAATGCTGTTAGGGAAAAGGATACAAACAATGTTAGCTAGTTTTAGCATGTCTTATGTCTTATGTGTAACTTTAGTCAGAAAATTAAGTCTTGCTAGATCCTGCTGCCCCCTTTTGCATGTATAGCTATATAAAACATTAGTGTATTTTTGTTTTAAATCCAGCAATACACTGTTTCACCCTGCTCTGTACATGCTCAGTTGCGCTCCAATTAAGGCATTTGTAGGCACTGCTGAGTTTGTAGAGGCCAATCTGCTGACAGCCTTAAAGTGGAATTAAACTATCTTGTTTATTACAGCCATGGAAGCTGCTTCTGTTTGATCCACAACTGTCATGGTGCTGCACATGTGATCAGTTTTGATACCAACCATTTGAAGGTTTGACAGCTTGGTTGAGGAAACAAGCAAATATGACAGTAAGCAATCCTGGCATTCCAAGAATGTAACCTTTTTGAAGCTGTTAAATCAATGGGTTTAGTTCTGCTTTATGATTTACTTCCGTTCAGGGGCTTTGGGCTTCAGCAAAATGGCAGCCTCCAGCAAGAAGAAACAGGGACAATGCTGAAGGAAATTTATAGCACACACTTATTTTGGTAGCATAATTATTATTGTGGAATGTATGTTCCTCGTTAAAGAACATTATTTTTTTTTAAAGTTGTTATGGGTAAAGTTCCACTTTAAGCACAACAGAACATTAGCATAAATGACCTACCTTTCCTAGTATTTTCAAATTCTATATTTCACATTCAACCTACCCCCCTGTAGTGAATTATAACAACTGAATGCTAATACACAAGGGAAATACCTAGCAGTGCACATAAAGGCTCTGGAATAAAGAAGACTAAGCATGATCACAACTTTTAGTGCTGTCATAAAGAAGAATAAATGAATGAATGAAAATAATCTTTAATACAATTTAACCCAATCCAAATCTTAAACTATTAAAATAAATCCTGGCTTAGAGCACACAACAAAAACATCTTATGTGTTACCATCTTTTGATTAAGTTTGTACTTTGTACTTTACTTTGTAACTGTCCTCCTCTGACTTCATGGCTTAGCTTCACTAACTGCAATTGCCCTGCCCAGTTAAAGTGTTCTAACTGGCCCCTGATTAAATCTTGGACATTGAAATTAAAGTTGGTGGGGCTTATCTGTGAAATAAAAAAAATAAAGGCGTATAGAAGAACCTTCTCTGGCTAATAAATAAAGAGAACAGTGGACAACATGTCCTAGGTATGACTACAGCTACTACTCAAACCCACTACAAAAATTATAGACGATCAAAGAAAATACAAAATAGATTTTTTTTAATAGCATTGAGCTACATTACTCAAGACAAATTACATCTTCAGTTAGCTTTCCTCTACACGGAATAAGTGGAAAACAAAACCGTTTAAGCAATATTGTAATTATGCACTTTTTTCACATTAACATCTAAATCAAGTGTTTGAAGTGGCAAAAATTGTTATATGGAGCAAAAAGTAAATTATGCCAAGTTGGAGTCATTTACAGAGTGACAGACAGCAAAGTAATGTAACCAAGGCATCTAGACAACAGTACATTTCCAAGGTCTGTCTCTTCTTTCTTAGATGAATTTAAAAAGGCATAAATTAGTATTATCAATGTGTATAGAACAAACTAATTTGCTTTTTGTCCTCTCTGAAATGGAGCCATATTGATAAAACCTTTATTTAATGGAAAATGCCACATTGATCTAATATCGGCAAAAGAAGGCTTGATTCCACTGCATTGACTGGGCTCAGCAGTCTTCATTAAGAAGTGACTTTTTAAAATCCTTTTCATCCACACACAGTCAATAACCTATTAATGTGTGTGGGAAGTAAGTGAAAGGAGAAGTAATTGTGTAAGGAAATAAGAAAAATAAACTAGGAGCTGAAGTCGAGGTATGAGCTGTGATAAACATGTTTTGGAATGGTAGGCAATCATGTCATTCTGAAATTTATCTAACAAATAGTTTTTACAGGCTGAGCTGCAAGTGTAAATCACAACATGTTTTCATCTCCTCTCTTGGAATCCCTATAGCAAAATAACTACATGAATTCAAATAAATTCTTTTACACGCACTCTACAAAGCCATATAACTGCTTTAAAATGCACAACTAAACAGAACATATCTAATATCCATGTATCTAATGATCTATCTATTTCTCTATTTATTTGGATATAATAAAACACTTTCTCTTTTTCAATAATCACATCCAGAGTGGCCAGGGAAAATAAATAATTGAAAACGGGCAAAATATCCTTTTAATGACCACATTGTCACATGTTTCTGTAAAATCGTGTGTATTTTTTCACCAAAACAATTTGTGTAGCTGGATTATCTGATTCAGTTACAAAGCATGCAAGCATTTTACATTTTGCAATACAGTTATATTTTTCTGGTGTCTTCGTTTTTTAAGTTGAGAAGTCAAATTTACTAGCGAAGAGTTAGGAGTGAGTTCTTATCAGTTTGTATGTCAGTAGTATTACAGATGACTTTCCTATTTCCTATACTTGGGCCATTACCATGATGTTTTTTTACTTGCCCTTGATAAACAACATTTAGAAGTATACTTCTGCTACCACTATGTGGCTGATTCATTGACATGGAGAAACTATTTTATATTATATACATTCTTATTATATTATATAATACTTTTACATAAAATGGAAAGTGTAACCTGATTGGTTATACAGTTTTAATAAATCAATCCTCATTTGTCATAGTAGAAGCAGCAATAGTACATTATTAATAGGATAATAAATAAAATGATAATGATAACTCTTTACAGAAGCTGGTCCTTATGCAAGCCAGACTGCCAAACTGTCCATACATGGCCAGCTCCATTTGTATCAATAATTTTAAAATTTGTAACACTTTTTCCTCTCATTGGCATCTTAATATATATATATATATTATGTGTAGATCTTTTATAATCAGCGGAGTTGATTTATAAAGGAGAAGAGGCTGATAGTGAATGTTTGTTTTACAAAGTTCATTTTAATTAATTTAGCTTATTGGATAAGACATATATTTTGAATACCCAACCATGTACAAAAGATATAAAAACAATTTGATTTTGCTTGTACATAAAACACATCATCACCTTGCTCACATAGCTAAATGAACATGTATAGTGAACATTCAGATAAACTTTTCATAGTCTGAATTCTCTATTTCCTTAAATAAACCTGATTGTATTGTCTTTGCTTGATTAGGTTTGGTGAGAACACAGATAAATGAGAACAATAAGGTTAACTTGGATAACCATTCCAATAGCCATAAATATAAAACTGTCCTATAATGATACATGGATTTGGGCCTCATTATTTACACATTGTTATGGTTATGATGCCTGATCAACCATTGGCAGATATCTTCAGACTGAAAATAATATATGAGATGTAAATTTTATATGACCAAGGTCATTTTGACATAATCTTGAAAAGCTGTTTTGCAATTGTGTGATAATGAACAACTTTTCTAATTTTAGGTATTTTTAACCCTCACAAGAAGTAGCAGCATTATAGAAAAAATAAAGGAGCATGCAGTAATTTATTATTTATCTAAGATAAAATATTAAAAAACTAGGATAAAATAATTCCTTTAGAATGTATTATATATCACACATAATAGTTGTATTTACCCACAAAGTTATTGGATTGGTAATTTACAGATAGAATATATTGTGAGCTCTTCTGTTAAGTAAGGATGGTTGCATTAACAATACTATCTGGTTAAGTTATTAAAACAATTGAGAATGTTCATTTGATAAATTGTATAAATATAAAATGTGAAAAGCAAATTCTTCTTTACTTATTTTATATGCACATGATTGCATAAATGAAGTAAATATGCATATCATTTATTGGAATGGCCATTCGCAACTCCTTTAGTAATTGGCCTTAATGTTGTGCCAAAGCTTTGGTTTCTTGCCATTTGCATGTAATGTTTATTCGGCATTTAACCACTTCTGATAAACAGTAGCATATACAAATAAAATACATAAATATGCAACCTGTTTACCTCCCAAAGAATGTCTGTTTATGTCCATCCACACCTGAGATTTGCATACAGTACCTGACCAGGAGAATGTGTTTCCAGCGTGATCCCATCACGTTGGTTCTCGGCAACAGGGCACTGTACAGTAGGCGACCGCCATATTGTGTCGCTGAAAAAAACGGCGTGGGGTCCCCCCCAAAATCCATACCAGACCCCTATCTGAGCACGCAGCCCAGCCGGTCAGGAAAGGGGGTGGGGCGAGCGAGCACCCCCCCCCTCCTGAGCCGTACCAGGCCGTATGCCCTCAACATGGGGTGTGCCTTGGGGAAGGGGGGACCGCGCGGCCCCCCCACCCCAAAGCACCTTGTCCCCATGTTGATGAGGACAAGGACCTCTTCCCAACAACCCTGGCCGTTGGTTGTCGGGGTCTGCGGGCGGGGGGCTTATCGGAATCCGGGAGCCCCCTTTAATAAGGGGGCCCACGGATCCCGGCCCCCCACCCTATGTGAATGAGTATGGGGTACAATGTACCCCTACCCATTCACCTGTGAAAAAAATGTACAAAAAAACATACACAAGGGTTAAAATAGTTTATTGCACAGCTCCGGGGGTCTTCCGTCTTCGGGGGTCTTCTCGCCGGATTCCTCCACTATCTTCTGCTAGCTCTTTTGCTAGCGGAGGAGCCTGGCATTCTTCGCCGCCGCCCTCTTCTTCCGACTTTGGGGGGTCTTGTCCCCCTCTTCGGTTCTTCTTGCCGGGCCACCGCTTCTTCTTCCAGCTCTTTTACTAGCAGTGGCCCGGTCTTCTGTCGCCGGAGTCCGGCGAGAAGACCCCTGAAGACGGAAGACCCCCGGAGCTGTGCAATAAACTATTTTAACCCTTGTGTGTGTGTTTTTTTGTACATTTTTTTTACAGGTGAATGGGTAGGGGTACATTGTACCCCATACTCATTCACAAAGGGTGGGGGGGGGCAGGATCCGGGGGCCCCCTTATTAAAGGGGGCTCCCAGATTCCGATAAGCCCCCGCCCGCAGACCCGGACAACCAACGGCCAGGGTTGTCGGGAAGAGGCCCTTGTCCTCATCAACATGTGGACAAGGTGCTTTGGGGGGGGGGGGCATCCCCCATGTTGAGGGCACGCGGCCTGGTATGGCTCAGGGGGGGCGCTCGCTCGTCCCCACCCCCTTTCCTGACCGGCCGGGCTGCGTTCTCAGATAGGGGTCTGGCATGGATTTTGGGGGGGACCCCACACCGTTTTTTTCGGCGAAGGGGATTCCCCTTAAAATCCCTGCCGGACCTAAGGGCCTGGTATGCCCCGAGAAGGCATGCAGGCTTCATAAGTGAGGCGACATTATCGCCTCGCTCTGGCTGCTATAGGAAAATAACATTTTCCTATTGCAGCCAGCACAACGGTATCGCGCTGGTTAGAGAAGCCTGTCGCCGGGAACCAGCGCGATACTGTCCCGCTTGAAACACAATATCAGCGGCATCTACTGTACATCTCGCGCTGGCTGCAATAGGAAAATGTCAAATTTTTCACATGACAATGTTGCCTCTTTAATAAAGCCGGCATGGGTTCCCCTCCAGAGGCATACCAGGCCCTTAGGTCTAGAATGGATTTTAAGGGAAGCCCCTATGCTGAAAAAATTGCGTGGGGTCCCCCAAAATCCATACCAGACCCTTATCCGGGCACGCGGCCTGGCCGGACAGGAAAAGTTGGATTCCCGCACCAGTGGGAACACGGCTTCAATGTCAGCATGCTTGTTGCTCATTAGGAAAGGAAAAAAACAAATTTTTCCTTTAACGATGCGAGCCAGCTCGACGCTGGCTCCCACAACTGGGCTCACAGGGTGTCAATCTCGCCGATTGACACAATATCGCGGTCACCTACTGTAACTTCTTCAAACAGCATAGCTGGATAGCACCACTTAGACACAGTATATGGTTTTAAAAAAAATGTACTATGCAAAGCTAGTACAGCGATCACCCCCACTGAGCTGTTGTGTTCTGACAGAGGGATGCCCCCCCCCCAACCAGAACACTCTGATCAGTGTTCTCTGTCATTGGCTGAGAGCACTGATCGGAAGTTGGTTGGCTTCTGGTTTTCGGGGATGCACGTCTGACAGAAGCCGGCTTCTGTCAGGCCGCGTACACACGGGCGGACTGTCTGTCCAACTTAATCCGCTCGTGTGTGGGCTTCAGCGGACTTTTTCAGCGGACAGTCTGGCGGACTAAGTCTTTCGGAATTTCCGTAATTTTGTCCGTCCAAACTTGGTTTCAGCGGACAGTCCGCTCGTGTGTAGGCAAGTTGGATGGACTAAGTATGGCGCATGCTCAGAAAGGATTTACACGCCGAAGGTTGCATTGCAGTGTATTGGACGTCGTATTTCTAGTCCCGTCGTACGTGCTGTACACGTCATCGCGCAAGCTTTCAGCGGACTGTCTGTTCATCGTGTGTGGTCAAGTCCGTTCATTCAAAAGTTGGACGGACTGTCTGTCGGATTGTCTGACGAACTTAGTTGGGCAGACAATCCGCCCGTGTGTACGTGGCCTTAGACAGACCGACATACACATGGGCCAAATGCCTGCTGTCTATTTTTGAACCGGCAAATGTTTTCTGACATTCAGCCCATGTGTACCTACCTGGCTTAAACCAATGTACTAATGTCATCTATCCAACCCCAACCTTATGACTGAATAGGGAAAAAAGTAGCAGCAGACTGAAGAGGTTATCCCTCTGCTTACTTCACTCTCTTCTCCTATCAGCATCTTCCTTGTCACATTTGAATGCAGCATACCTGCTTGGCTCCCAGTCCTTCTTTACCTTTTAGCCTGAGTGCTGATGAATAGGGAATTGCAAGAAGCGTATGCCAAGTCAAATTGAGGTTCTTACACTCGTTGCATTGAAAAAAATGTTGATCAAATAATATAGAGTTGCAATATTGTGTGCCTTTTATATCTGCCTGGAGTTCAGCTTGTATAACAAAAGAGACTTACCAGCACAGTGGCCACACGGAGCACTACCCCTCGCATGTTGTTTTCTAGCTTTCTGTCTGTTAGAGATCCATTCAGCCCAGTTACAGGATTCCATGAGCCAAGCTGAAAGATAATGCAAACACAGTTGTCAGAATCAAAGCAGAATCAAAGCTAATTGATTTGCTAGTAGAGGAAAATCACATTAATAAAATATTATACACTGACACACAAAGTGTTCGTGAAAGGAAACATTCATATGAAATTGTATCAAATGTAATAAAACTTCAGTGAACAGCACACCTTTAAATATTAAATAGATTACAAAATTAAATAAATATTCTCTGTAATATAGATTTAAAAGGATTTCGGGTAGCCTCCTCACTGTTGTGTGATTCATCTGTATTATCTGACTGCTTTTGTTCTGAACAAGCTTCTTGATTGTGTACATGAAGAGCTATTTGTAGCAGCCACTACATTCAACACTACCCATTCTCTCACAAATGCTCTATAAAATAAGTTATTTATTGGAACTATATCATTATTGCTTTCAAAAGCATTCTGTTTCTTCAGACTTAGTGCAGGAGTTTTTTTTATTATTTAGCAAAGAATAAACATGGTCATTACTTTTTTAAACATATATGTACCTTTTGCCACCAATGCACACAAGTTCTGGCTAAAGCATTTATTTTATTTAGTGTTAATAATAAAGTATGTATAGCCAAAAGCTTTTTCTTTCATTTTTCATGAGTAGGGAAGAGCAAAAAATCTATTTTTTGTTGTTGTTGTCTGCCTCCATTGGGGATATTCCTCATTTCTTTTTTTTTCAAATATAATTTTTATTGAACACCAATAAAGGGCGAGACCCCAGTATTACAACAATAATCTGAAGATAGTTGAGATTGTAAACATGTAGTTCAATTTGTAATAAATCAATGAACACATTGCATTATCATATTACTAATTGGTGCAAAACAAGACAAAGATTGTGATTAGCTTTCTCAGTGGTAACTAGCGTAACATGACTATCGTGCATGTGCCAACGGGTAACAGGGTCTGCCCACTCTCTTTTTGACTTTTTTCTTAAGTAGTAACAGGGAATAAAATATAGACAGAAATAAACAGAAGGGACAGAATGGGGAGGGAGGGGGAGAGGGAAGATGCAGGGAAGGGAAGCAGGTAAGCAAAAAATTATGGCTTCAGTACCGTAGCGGCAGCTCATAAGTTATCTATGAACAAGGAGGGGTTTCCTCTCATTGGAGTGAAAATGTTCCAAAGGCTCCAGGTCTTTGTGTATTTCTCACAGTTATGTTGCACAGTAAGTACCAAATCCCCCACCCTGTTTATACTCTCCACTTTCCGTAGCCAACTTGCAGTGGTCAGCGGGCATTGCTGTTTCCAGTTAAGAGGTATACAGGACTTTAGCAAGTGCCATACAATAGATTTTTTGTGCGCCACTTTCCAAAATGAAAGTTGGTTGGGGCACGCCATGTTGGTTAATGCCGGGATGGAGGGCCACCGCCCCGCAGTAACAAACATAGAGACATGGTCATATCCTGAGTCATGCAAGCATATGAATTCAGCAGGTTGAAGGCCTGGGGAAAATTTTGGCTGCCCAAATATCAGAAATAGTGGTGATTTTTTCATTGTGAGAGAGGCTTGCAGGGCAATGTGGGAGCTTTGCCTTAATGTGGTCCTTATCAGTGGGTGAGATTTCATCTTTTGTGGCAAAGAAGCCAAGGTATTTTGATTGAGTTTGATTTGATTTGATTGAGTTTGTTCTATTTGTACCCAAAGTTTGAATATCGCATGGCTCCGCCAATCATGCATATGGCCCAGATGGATAGCCTGATGATATTTCCAGATGTCTGGCAATGTCAGCCCCCCATTTTGTTTTGGTAGAGACATTTGGGTCCGAAGAAGGTGGGTTTTTTGTGAGCCCAAACAAAGCGGGTGAAGAGGGCCTGTACTCGCTAAAAAAAGAAAGTGGTATCTGTATTGGCAAAAACTGGAACAGACAAAGGTACTTCGGGAGAATGCACATTTTTATGAGGTTGCCTCTGCCAAACCAGGAGTGTAATCATTTATGCCAGTTCTCTAGAAGAATACTGGTTTTAACTAATAGAGATGGGAAGTTGAGATTGTATGTATGTGAAATGTCAGACAGAATGTATGTGCCTAAATACTTTAAGGTAGAGTCTGTTCATTTGAAATGGAAGTTGGATCGTATAACTGCTTGCCGCTCGCCCACCATCAAATGACGGTGGGGCGGTGCGGCTCTCGTTCTGGGATGCCATTATATGACCAGTATCAACTGGCCCTCCGTGAACTTCAGGAGTTTCTTTAGGGTATGTTTGAGAAAGGTATCCCGGTGGTCATTGGGGGCATATAGCATTGCCAATGTAATTTGCACTTCACCTACAAGTCCCTTAAGGATCACAAAGCGTCCATTGGGATCTTTAATGACAGCTTGGCATTGCCATGGCAGTTTACTGGACAGCAGTATGTAAACCTCTTTAGTCTTGACTGTGGGGTAAGTGGAATGATATGTCAGGGGGAAGTACTTGTTTTTGAGAATTGGGAGTTTTGCATTTTTAAAGTGAGTCTCTTGGATGAAAGCAACATCAGCATGAGAACTCATTAAGTCATTTAAAAGCAATTATTTTCTCAGTCTTTTCTCAGGTATATTAAGATCTTTTGCATTTAATGACATCACTTTTATAGATTCCATCGCCATGTCATAGGAGGGAGAGGGGGATGGGTGGGGAGAAGGTAGGGGGAGGAAGAAAGAGGGGAGACAAACAAAACTAAAAGAGAAGATAGGTGGAGGAAAAGGAAAAAGTGGGGATATGGGGGGGGGGGGGGTTGAGAAAGATAAACAAGTTCAGGATGGAAAATCCTGAAGCAACTAAATCTACAAGTGATAAAGAAGAGAGGACACAATCCTGGGTACAATTAGAAGCATGGTGAAAAAAATGATAACATGAACAACACAGAAAAAAAAAAAGAAGAAAAGCAAATAAGAGATAAACAGAGCATCATAGAGTCCCATTGTGCCAAGGAGGGTTCCTCAAATGGCCCATGAGGACTGCACACCAACTGATAGAGTCTACCTATTCCCCACAGATGGGTAGGAGGTCCTTTGTGGCATGTTATGCAGCTAACTACGCAGAGGGGCATAATACTCAAACATAAATTTATCTGGATTCTCTGACTCTAGGGCTGCCAATGGCGCCCGAGGTGTATAAAGGCCCCCCCCCAAGCTACGCATAATAACATTAGAGTGGCATATAGCCCAGTAGCTAACTGAGAAATTCTAGGCAACAATATTGTCTGAACTGCACCCTCACTGTTGAACTCACGGCTCCACCATGCCCCACCCCCAGGAGTCCCACTGGCTTAGCAAAGAGTGAGGGTTCCCAGCAACATCTTGAGGGGGTGAAGCTCCAGCCAAGCGGGCAAGGTGTCCATAGCCCCTGTCAGCCTCCCATGACCCCCCTGTGATAGCGCATGTGCAAGCCCTCCTCTTTACCCCCCTCCTCGGGAGATAACCCCGAAAGGGGGGAAAGGGCACCACCCCTACAACCATCTCATCAACATACCCCCCATACAGCATTACATCATTGAATATGCAACAAAATAATATAATATCACACAGGACAATGTTGTGTCGGTTGCACTCAAAGCCACAGACCCAGTATCTGAGCCCTGATAAAGAAGCTAAGACTACACATGTCCAGTCTAAGTGCTGGGGGAGCTCCAGAAAAAATACTGAGGCACAAAGACCTTCCAGGTTGCTTGCAGGTGCATGGGGGAAGTACATTTCTGCATCTGTAGTGCACAGGAGGTAGAAGTCTCCATGCCAAGTGCAGGAATTTCACTATCATGGTGGCACCCTCCATGGGCGGGGTGCAGATGATAGGGTCTATCACATAGTGACATGGTGGAACCATAATAAATATGTCATAGCGAAGCTGCAAGGAGGCTGGCTATGTGCTGGGGAAGAGCAACGTTTGTCCATAGAAAAAGAAGATAAAATATACACAGTGCACTATGTATAACTGGTAGGTAAAACAAAGTGTACATTAGTGTAAGACAGCTTTTGTACAGCACAGGGCTACTTGCGACTCACGTGTCTCCTCCGGGAATGGTGCTCGTGAGTGGTGGTGATTCCTTTGTGGGCTGGGTTGGAATTTCCTGCTGGGTGCAGCAAGGCCCAAGCGGCCGTGGGGTCGTGGGATGAAAGCCAGCCAGTCTGGGGCCACAATCGGCTCTTAAGCCAGGAAGGTACAGAGGGCTGGGAGGGACTCCGGTGAGTGAAGAGCTAAGGAACGCTGGTCCTTTCAGAAGGTGGTCGATAAAGGAAAGCCCCAGTGGTAGGTGACATCTAGCCTCCTGGCTAGATCTAGTAGCGGCTTCAGGAGGGCTTGGTACTGCAGTGTTGCCCTGGAGAGTTCTGACAGAATTTTGACCAATGCGCCATCAAACTCCAGGTCTCCTGCTTCCCAGACTATAATATCCTTGTGCATATAGTGATGCAAGCAGCATATCACATCTCGAGGTCTGGCGGAATCATTCGACCGGGGGCCCAGGGCTCTATGAATCTGGCCTAATTCCACACATTCCAGTAGTTGCTCGCCCGCCACTCTCTTGACGATGTCTGTGACCATGTCAGCTAGATCTGCCTCCATCTCCTCCAGATGAGCTGTAGGCACACCGGTGCCTCTGTATGGGAGCTTTGGAATGCCTCCAGAGCAGTTACTCTCTGGTCTATCATAGATAGAGAAGTCTCCCCCACTGTGTAAAATGTGTAAAATGGACCCTCGCGCCACTATGTGCTAGACGTGAAATAGATCTACGTGCATAACAAAGTATAATGTAACAATCTGTGGAATAACAAAAGTGCAAGTGCTACTAAATAAAACAGAAAATGCAGCGGGACAAAATAGTAAACACAAACTATCACTTGAATAATTAAAAAAGAGTCCTGCGCAAATAATACCACAAAAAATGAATAATGTATAAAAATGTGAAAAAAACAAGAGTCAATGAAGATATTTCAAAATAAAAATTAATTAATTCCACACATTCCAGTAGTTGCTCGCCCGCCACTCTCTTGACGATGTCTGTGACCATGTCAGCTAGATCTGCCTCCATCTCCTCCAGATGAGCTGTAGGCACACCGGTGCCTCTGTATGGGAGCTTTGGAATGCCTCCAGAGCAGTTACTCTCTGGTCTATCATAGATAGAGAAGTCTCCCCCACTGTGAGTCTGGTGGTGAGGGTTTGAACATCTTTTCTAATGGTGTGGAGTTCCTTTCTATTTGTAGCTTCCATGCACCCTATCAAGGCCTCAATGTCAGCTTTATTCGACAGAGACTGAAGGATATATTTCAGCTTCTGCTCTGTAATTTAGGGTCAGGTTCATGACAGGATAGCTTGTAGGATGTTAGGGTAGATCTCTGGGCTTAAGGACCCTGAAGGTGAGGCAGGATAGGTTAGAGGGTCAAGGCCTGTGGAGTGCAAGGCATGTGCTTCTGCGATCTTAAACCCCAGGGAGCCCAATTGGGAGAGCTGGAAGAACTGCTGGATTTCACCTGGGGATGGAGCAAATGGAGTCGGTTTTGTGTTCTTCATGTTATGCTTAATAGTGAATGGAGCTAGATAAGCTGGGTTAAATAGGAGACGGTCAGGATCTCCACAAGCCCATGTCTCTACTCGGTCATGTCCAGACCAAGCCCCCAGATTCCCCATTTCTTCCTGTCATAGAAACACCACAGGAAGAGAAAAAAAGTGAGCATAATTTTTCTCTGTTGACAACAATTCTGGAATTATCATCAATTTATGATGCCAATGGTCATCAGTAGAAATAGGGTTAAATGTTTAATTCAACTATAGGGGACAAAGACAGCAATAAAAAAAAACTTAACAAGCGGATCTAACCATTCTCTTCTCTATCCGTAAAAAAAAGACCATGGTTATACATACATGTTATTGTCCCAGGCCACATTTAATCAAAAGCCCAACTACAGATAAATATTTTATTCAAATTTTTACAGTATTTCTATAATAATGCAGATGAAAAGACAGTGAGAATATTTAAATTTCATGGATATTTAGACAAGTTACTATACTTTATACATTGTAAGATCTAGAATAATCATATGCCAAGAGTCCATGCACAACATCCCTACACAGTCCATACACACCATAGGCAATTCAAACATGTGCTAGATAAATAGTTACTGCATGTAACACGTTTCTCTCCTAACAAGTTTCTCTCCAAAACCATCCCTTATTACCTGCCCCAAAATCCTTCTCCTTTTACACCTAAAAAACTGTTATGCAAACAAACATAGGCTATCCACTATTTTTCCCTGTCCCATATGGTTTCTTTCTTTCAGCTACACGTGAATCAGATTGTGAAGTCATTCTTGAGGTACAGATTTCCCAGATTTTTCTGTTGATTTGAAGTATCACCAAATTGCTCAAATGTTATCTAAAGTATCATACTGGTCCTGATGTTGATATGTCTGTTTTTCCATTTCCATTACGTCTTAGATCTTAGTAAACCCTTCCACTATGGGAGCCCTATTGGTTTTCCATGAATGTGGAATGGGGCATTTAAATGCATTCAGAAGTTGAAGAACTAGAGATTTTCTATATCATCATATATCAGAGGTAGCTGCATTCCCTTCTATGTCTGTCTGAGATGCCAGGGTACATGACCACTAGGGACCAAAGTCTTGCACCTAACCAATGTTGGTTCACAATAAACTTGTAGCCCACACAATATAAAAGGCTTCTTTCCCAGCAGCCCTTTGTCAGTGTGTTGGCAGCTATAGTGTAAGTGAGAGACAGCTGACTATGGTTGAAAAGAAAGACAGGTTAGTGTAGTGTGCTTTTAGTATCATGCTATATGCAGTTCTACAGTTTATGCCATGCACAGTGGTTGGTGTTTTATATAGCACTACATTGTGTGCTATATATTAGCTATTGATACCTTACGATAAAATGCAGTTTGTGTGACTGAGGAAAGTGCAGTGTAAGCCCACCATTTAACATAATTATATTCTGTCTATATTTTATTAGATTAAAAATGTTAGCGATTTCAATCGTGTATTCCATATTAGAAAACTTCAAGCTGCAGCTTAAGTGAGATAATAATGATGCCTCTATGTATACATACTGTAATATCTACCATATTGCAATGAAATAAAGCAAGCATGCACATTAGGGATTGAGCTTTGTTTTTAAAATAAAACAAGGTCATTGCAAGTAAGATATACGGTATAAGTGACACCACAGATATTGATTTTACTTTTTAAACTGTAGCTATTGTCAAATAATAAGAATAAAAAGTCCAGTGGTTTTGGCGCTTTTCATTTAAATCTTAAAAACATTGGCTGGAAGCTGCAAAGTTAGCATTTTTACCACTGTTCTTTGCCCAGATACTGCAGATAATTATTCGTCACGACTGAGCCCAAGGTGAATACGGTATTAGGTTCTAATGTTAATCTGTATAATACTAGACTGAAATAATCTACTTAAACTGCTGTAAGTCCAAGAACAGTTTTTTAGGTACTAAATCCTGTTTTAGGTGAATAAGCACTTGAAGACCTGACCTAAACCACCACTGGCACATGGTGTTTGCATGCAAGGACAGTTATCCAGTTTGGTACTCCGGATGCTGAAAATCCCAGAGTGTTTTAGTAAGAAACCATTAGCCTAGCTTCCCAGGAGCCTGACCCCAACCCATCCCACATTTTAAGCTTAACTATTGGTCCTTCAATGTGATTGGGTATTTGATAGGGCATAAGCAGGCTCTCAAAAAGGGGTCCTGCATTATTTTGTTTTTAATCAGATAAGGGATGCTGTATTAAAATGTGCATATCACAGGACAGTGGTTTTGTGGAGAATATGGATAACTAAACTAACGCACTTGTACATGTATTCGCAAAAAGTGTTGCACTATATCATATCGAATAATCATAAATAAATAACCACAGAGAAAAATATGCAGTGAAAACAGTCCTTCAAATAAAAATACAAAATGCTCTTTCAAAATGCTCTTTCACCAAGGAACATTTTGTTTACACCATATATTTTTCTCTTACAAGGACACTTATAGTTATTTATTAATGGTTATTTGTTTTGATATAGCACAACACTTGTTTTTTTTTAACATTATTCACTATGACAATATCTAATGGTGTGTTTGCAGCTGCTTATATGGTATATAGGTTTCCCTTTTGTTTTGGTACCTGTACATGTATTGCATATAATGGTAAAGAATTTTTGAAAATTTCTTTTTACTTTGTGTTTACTTTAAATGGAATATTGTGAGAGTTAAATGGTTGCATAGGTGTTTCCATACATATGCACTAAATGAAGCATTGCTATCACCGAATGTTCCTTAAAACAAAATCAAGACTTGCCCAATCCATGCACTTAGACTCCATTTCTAAAAAGATGTTACTGTCAATTTAATACAATTCTACTTTACATGTTTGAGGAGTTTAGTTTTCCAGTATGCTTCATTTGCTGATTTAATATAAGTAAAAAAACATTTGTTTATAATAGCTTGTAACAAACCATTTTTCATATTTTTAAATTGCATGTTTGTACAGTTACATTTCCAGCTGGTTTTAAGAGACAGTTAAATACGGCTATAGTCTTATTCGGCTAAAATTCCCTGTCAGAGTGGAGCGGGGACACCCGTTTACGTCACCTGGTGGCCCTGCCCTCAGCTATATAACAGTTGTCACCAAGAAAAAGCATCACTCGGCGGGAGCCTCCCATGGAGGCACAACTGTTGCTGTTTTTTTTTTCTTTCTCGGTCCATCAGGCTACGTGAATTTAGATCATTGGACATTTTTATTTTTTTATTTTCTTTCTTTTTTCTTTATTTTAAGTCTCTTTTCTTTTTTTACTATTTTTGACACTTGTCGCAGTACAATATACCCCATTACCAATTCACATGGGGGGTCTCGGGGTCCCCTTGTTAAAGATTCGGATAAGCCCCTGCCCGCATACCCTCACAACCACCGGGCAAGGGTTGGGGGGATGAGGGCTTTGTTAGTGGCACCTGTTAGTGTGTGAAACACGTCTACCATTTGTACTGTCTGTAACACTTGGAATGTTCGTTATTAAATAAGAATTTTGATGGATCTTGGAGTACAGCCATTTCTTCAGTGTTGATGGGAATAAGGTGCTTTGGGGTCAGACCCGAAAGCACCCTCCCCATGTTGAGGGCATGTGGTCTGGTACGGTTAAGGTTGGGCGCTCTCTCATCCTCCCTCTTTTCCTGCAGCCTGCCAGGTTGCATGCTTGGATAAGGGTCTGGACCCCTACTCCATTTAAAAAAAAAATTGGCTCAGGGGTCCCCTTAATTTCCATACAAGACCTGAAGGTCCTGGTATGGATTTTGGGGGGACCCCAGTGCAATTTTAATTAAAAGACTTGGTTTGGGGTTCCCCTTAATATTAATACCAGACCCAAAGGGACTAGTAATGGACTGGGGGGGGACCCATCCTATTTTTTTCAATGAGTTTTATCTATATTGCTGAGACTCGGCAATTTATTATAGCCACGCTCAGTTTTAAATTACAATTTTTCCTTTAGAAAAGTCATTTTGCTGTGGTACTGTTCTAAACACGGGAAAAATGCTCCACTTTACAGGCATACTATAGACACCCCCCCCCCCCCAGGCATGATATTTAAAGGGATATTTCATTTTTATTGTTTCACTTTAAGCATTAAAAAAATCACTGCTCCTGAAAAAAAATGACTTTTTTTTTAAATAATGTGCATTGATACATGTCCCCTGGGGCAGGACAAAGGTCCCCAAACATTTTTTTATGACAATAACTTGCATATCAGCCTTTAAAATGAGCACTTCCATAGACTTTAACGGTGTTCCGCGGCTTTCGAATTTGCCGCAAACACCGCATAATGTTCATTGTTTGCCGAATCGTCCGAACAACCAAAGTTTGGCCCGAACTTATGTTCAGGCAGAACCATTCGCCATCCCTAGTAATGACACCAGACATTTGATGGTTTGACAGTTTGGTTGAGGATACAAGCAATTGTGACAGGCAGCAATCTTAGCAATCCCAGCATTCCTGGAATGTAGCTGTTTTTTGAAACCTTTAAATAAATGGTTTTAGTTCATAATTTACTGCTAGGACTTTGAGCTGCGGCAAAATGACAGCCTCCGGCAAGAAGAAACAGGGGCAATGCTGGAGGCAGTTTTTCTGCACACACTAATTTTGTAGCAACATTTTTAATGTGGAATGTATTTTCCTTGCTAAAGAAAATTATTTTTATCAAGTGGTTATGGGTACAGTTCCAAAAAAATGTGTTGGCTGTAGATTTCAGCTTGCAGTGAAATACTAAACTGGAATGTTAGATCGTTTTTCCTTTTTAAATCTTTCCCATTGTCAAGTAATAGGTAATCCTATATTTGTTTTCTTGAAAAACTTCTGTGGATGAATCTTGAGCATCCAACACACCTGTGTCTCCCATTGCACTTTGTAGTTATCTGGCAGGTAGAACCATACAAGTTGTATTAGTAAAAGTTGTGGGAAAATACATATTTTTCAAATTTTTAACTATTTCTTCCTTATTTATTTCTTCCCTATTAGGATCTACAAAATACAATTCTGTTAGCAAATTAAAGCCCTATCTGTCCTAGGAAAAATGATGTATAATATGTTTAGGTAGACTACAAAACCTAAAAAATATAGGGTGCAGAACCAAGATAGATAGGAGTTACCGCTTGGTTAATATTTTACCTTTATAAAGTGATTGTAAACGGAAATATTTTTTTTAAGCACTTCAGCCCCAGAAAGATTTGCCCCCTTAAGTGCGGTGTGTCAGTCTGACACACTGCTACACCAATCAAGGTAAAGAGCCTCTGACGGAGGTTCTTTACCACGTGATCAGCTGTGTCCAATCATGGCTGATCACAATGTAAACATGGAGAGCCATTGATTGGCTTTTCCTCACTCACTTCTGACAGACGCGAGTAGAGGAGAGCTGATCAGCTGCTCTGGGTCTGTGCTGATTGCTTATCAGTGCAGTGCCCCCTCAGATGCCAACCCAGGACCACCAGGGATGGCCACCACACTGGACCACCAGGTATGCCACCATAGACCACCAGGGAAATGCCAATCAGTGCCCATGCAGCTGCCAATCAGTGCCCATCCCCCATGCCTGCCAGTGCCGGTGCCAACAGTGATACCTATCAATGCCATCTATCAGTGCAGCATCAGTGCCCATCAGTGCCACATATCAGTGCCCAGCAGTGCCGCCTATCAGTGCCCATCAGTGCCTAGCAGTGCCACCTATCAGTGTCACCCATAAGTACCCATCAGTGCCGCCTTTCAGTGCCCATCAGTGTCGCCTATCAATGTCCATTGGTGCCCACCAGTGCCACCCATTAGTGCACATCAGTGCCACTTATCAATGCCCATCAGTGCTGCATATCAGTGCCCATCAGTGCCACCTATCAGTGCCCATCATCAGTGTCCATCAGTGCCCATCAGTAGCACCTCATTAGTGTCACCTCATCAGTGCCACCTTATCAGTGTCCGTCAGTGCTGCCTATCAGTGCCAATCAGTGCCCAGCAGTGCCGCCTATCAGTGCCACCCATAAGTACCCTTAAGTGCAGCCTTTCAGTGCCCGTCAGTGTTGCCTAACAGTGCCCATCAATGCCCACCAGTGCCACCCATGAGTGTCCATCAGTGCCGCCTATCAATGCCCATCCGTGCTGCATATCAGTGCCACCCATCAGTGCCGCTTATCAGTGCCCATCATCAGTGCCACCTCATTGGTGTCACCTTATCAGTGCCTGTCAGTGCTGCCTTATCAGTGCCCATCAGTGAATGAGAAAACATACTTATTTACAAAATTTTATAACAGAAACAAAAGAAAAACTATTTTTTTCAAGATTTTAGGTCTTATTTTATTTGTTTAGCAAAAAATAAAAAACGCAGAGGTGATCAAATACCACCAAAAGAAATCTCTATTTGTGGGAACAAACTGATTAAAATTCTGTTTGGGTATAGTGTAGCATGACCACGCAATTGACATTTAAACAGCGACAACGCTGAAAGCTGAAAATTGGCTTGAGCAGGAAGGGGGTGTAAGTGCCCTGTATTGAAATAGTTAATGACCAGGCCATTTCTTTCGATACAGCGCTGCATTGTTTTAACTGACAATGCGCGGTCGTACGGCATTGTACCCAAACAAAGTTGACGTCCTTTTTTCCCACAAATAGAGCTTTCTTTTGGTGGTATTTGATCACCTCTGCGGTTTCAATTTTTTTGCGCTATAAACAAAGAGCGAAAGTTTTGAAAAAAAAGTTGTACTTTTTGCTATAATACATATCCAAAAAATATATAAAAAAACAAATTTAGTCATCAGTTTAGGCTGATATATTCTTCTACATATTTTAGGTAAAAAAAAAAATCGCAATAGACTTATATTGATTGGTTAGCCAAAACTTATCGTGAACAAACTATGGGATAGATTTAGGCACTTTTATTTATTTTTATTGTTTTTATTAGTAATCTCGGTGATCTTAGATTTTTAGCAGGACTGCAACATTGCGGCAGTCAAATCTGACTCCAAATGACACTTTTTGGGAAACAGTGACATTATTACATTGATCAGTGCTATATCAGTGGTCATCACGAAGCACTCAACAAACTAGATGTTGTAAAGTATAATGTAGAGAATGTGCACTGCAATAATTTTCTGTCCATATTTGCTGTCAGAAGTCAAATATTCAAAGGTGTAAGTACAAATACGATTTCTATGAAACATAGCTTTGTGAATGCTTTGATTTGATTCTTAGTTTGTCATCTGAATAAACTATTTGTCTATGTAAATTATTCTTGCTCTGCCATATATTACAAGATCCTACTGATTTTCATACTTTAAGCCTCTAAATTAATGTGAGCATACAACAAATATTCCCCCAACTAAAATATGTGAATATGCTAGATGTAACTGTTACTTCACCTTACGCTAATTACGTTTTTCATTTTGAGCAATGAAAGGAAATCACATTAGAACTGAGATCTAATTAGCACTTTGAAATTTTTTTAAAGTTTAATTACTGCAAAAATATCACCATAGCAAAATGAAAAACTATATTTGTAACATGAATTCTACTCTAATAACAGCACAAATCAATGTTTGCCATTACCCATACTCTCAATCAGCCTAATTTAATAAAAAAAATCTCCATATTACTGCTATGGCCAAGCAAAGAATATATGTATAACTTTACAACAGCCTGCAAAAATAACATATTCGCTTAGGGTGAAAAATTAATTAACTATTATGAAGCTTTTCATCTAGGCTTAAGAACATAGTTTAGCATACTCGGTATTGTTTGTAAGTGTTCATAGTTCCAAAATACTGGAAATGTAATAGAGTAAATAAAGAGATATAACTGTCTTTAGTATGCAGTAGACAGACATTGTTTTGTGATCTAGAAGCAAGTTTTAATTTCCTTCTGGCTCAAAGTGAATCTAAAGAGAAACCATTTTTTTTTTTTTTTTACTTTTGGAAAGTGTGGAAAGGGTTTAACCTCCCTGGCGGTATGATTCAGTCTGGAATAAGGTGCTGAAAGCGGTACAATTATTTTGCATGGAAATCTGGCTTTTATTTTGTAGTCCAGTAATTCTTAGGAATAACGCTCTGAAATCTCTTCAAACCAGAGTCTAGCGGACATCCCGGGTATGATAAAGTTTATAATATAATAAAGAATAATAAAAATTATTCAATAATGTAATCAAATCCAAAAAAAAATGAAAAAGGGACATGTTTTGGTTGCTATGGACAATCTCCAAATTACAAGCAGTAAAAAACAGTATTTATAATATAAAAGTGCATGCAGGGCATTGCACAAACCACTAGGGACAAAGGGGGTGTGTATTTTTTACTACAGCACTGTAATCTGTAAGATTACAGTGCTGTGTGTGTTTTGTGTCTTTTTACATTTTTGAATTTGCCGCCGTTCTCCGCTCCCGTGCGTCGTAACGTCGCAGGGAACGGAGCTCGGCGGCATTCGGCACTGTGAATCGAGCGCAGGACGGCTCGATCACACAGGGCGGCGGACATCGCTGGATCCAGGGGACAAGGTAAGTAACGTTACCTGTGTCCTCCCCTGCATCGAGCGGTGCAAGCCCGAGTCTGGCTCGGGGTTACCGCTATTGTAATGAAATTCCCAACCCGAGCCAGACTCGGGATTACCGCTGAGGAGGTTAATAACCCTGTCAGGTTTTTATTGCTGTCTGTGTTTCCACTGGGGAGACTTACCATCTCTCTGACCATTGTAACTAAAATTTAAAGTGATGGAAAATCCATTATTCTATGGACTTGTTCACTCCATTGTGCTATGTGCCCTGTTAAAACAATACATGTACAGTGGTGTACAGAAAAAAAAGCTCAACATACATGGTGTGATCAAGCGAGCAGTCACCAAAAAATGTAAACAAATGTGAAATCTTCCAGGGGGGAACTTGTTTCAGTGAATAAAGACAATAGTCCATCCAGTTCAACCTGTGTAGGTGTACATGTGACAGTGTCGATAATTATTTCCCATATCCCTGTATGTTGTGTTTCCTTAATGGCTTGCGGACCAACCACCGCAGTTTTACTGGTTCCGCTGAGCAAAATCACGTTATTGTATGTGATCTCGTGAGGCTTGTCTAACGCGCCCGCCGCGAGCTCCGTGAGTCCGACAGCAGGTCCCGCAGACTCGATGCCCGTGGGCATACCCGCAATCGCCTCATGGAGAGGAAGAACGGGGAGTTGCTTTAAACAAGCATCTCCCCATTCTGCCTAGTGACAGTGTCACTGATCAGCTCTCTCTGTGATCGGAGAAGAGATCAGTGATGTGTCACACACAACCTAGCTCCCCCACAGTTAGAATCACCCCTACAGCGCCACCTAGTGTTAACCCCTTCACTGCCAGTCAAATTTACACAGTAATCAGTGCATTTTTAATCACACTGATCGCTGTATAAATGTGAATGGTCACAAAATAGTCACAAAAGTGTCCAATCTGTCTGCCATAATGTTGCAGTCACGATAGAAATCGCAGATCTCCGCCATTCTTAGAAAAAAATTCAAATAATAAAAATACTATAAAGCAATTCCCTATTTGGTAGACTTTATAACTTTTGCGCAAACCAATCAATAAACACTTATTGTAATTTTTTTTAACCAAAAATATGTAGAAGAATACGCATCAGCCTAAACTGAGAAAAAAAATGTTTTTTTATATATTTTTGGAGATTTATTATAGCAAAAAGTAAAAATAATGCGTTTTTTTTCAAAATGGACGCTCTTTTTTTGTTTATAGCGCAAACAATAAAAACTACAGAGGTGATCAAATACCACCAAAATAAATCTCTATTTGTGGGGGAAAAAAGGACATAAATTGTGTTTGGGAACCACGTTGAACGACTGCGCAATTGTCAGTTAAAGCGACGCAGTGTTGAATCACAAAAAGTGATCTGGTCTTTGGCCAGCCACATCCTCCGGGCTGAAGTGGTTAAAATGCAAGAGTCCAAGAGTCTTTTAAAAATATCAACACTCCCCATTGACACCACCAATTGTGGAAGAGCAATCTACATCTTTATCGCCCTGACAGTGAAAACCCCACTGCGCAGTTTAAGGTTAAACAGCTTCTCTTTCAATCTCATTGTTTTGCCCCCTGTCCTCTTAAACTCCCTGAGACAAAATATTTATTTCCTACACTGGGATAACCATTGAGATATTCGTAAATCGCTATCATGTTCCCTATCATGTCTTTTCCAGCGAGAATACATTTAGTGCTTGTAGTTGTTTTTCGGAACTGAGGTCCTCCAGTCCCCTTATTAATTTTGGTGCCCTTCTTTGGACTCTCTCCAGCCCCAGTCTCACTTTAGAGACAAGAGGGAACATTTCCCTAATAGGACATGAATGGCAAAATAAACCTGACTATGGTTTTAACCATTCTCAACTTTTTCCAAAATGAAAATACTGCCTTAGCTATACCTTACAAGGAATAGTGGCAACACACTTTCCATTAAAAACAAAAACCACAATGTATAACAATGTAACAAAACGAACACCTCTAAATTTAGTTACATTGAACTTCCACTTTTTTGGCTCCGTGCAGCATCTGTCCTTAATTTTAGAACGATTTTGAGACTGGCATTAGATTGCAAGCTCCTCTGGTATATGGACTAATGTAACTGGTTCAGTGAGTAAAACGATGGGCACGGATAGTAAAATAATATCAATGCAATGGGTGATGGTATAGATCTGTTTCTTAGTCACTGTTTGTTATTGACAAAAGGAAAACATTTTTTTTTCCCGTTAGATTGATGCTGCTCATTATTTTAGTGAAAAATAAATGTATTATTTGTATCTGACAAATAATACTTCCATCATAACTGTGTCTTTACAACTTAGTCAACATTTTACATCACCGGAAAACGTTACTACATAAATGTGGGTGCGCAGTGTTTATCTTCTACAGGAAATTGAGAAATCAATATCACATCTACCGTTGTGAAGTAACTGTAATGTCCTGAGATAACATGCCTTTTTCACTGCCAGCTGCATTTTACTTATCTCGTCAAAGGTGTGAGCTCCTAACATTGATGGGCTTGATATTGAGCCAGTTACCAGCTCATTAACCATTAAATCCTGAGCAAAAAAATAAATAAATCACATCACGTGTAATAAAAACGTAAGAGACATACAGCTTGTTGTATTCTTTCTACAGCAAAAAGATGTTCCCAGGAGGGGGTTTTAAGAAATTCTGCAAATAACTAATTAAATATAAACTGTGCATTTGTAGCATATTAAATGTAATTTAATGTAATGTAATGTAATGTAACTTCAAATGGTCCTTTACAGAAAAAATGTATATATACATATATATTTATGGTGTACCAAATGCTTCCACTGTCACAGTCAATTGGTCAGTCGTGTGTGCCCACTCCTCCTCTGCATGTGGAACTATCAATGGTGGAGGTACACAGCATGATTCATACTTGTTCCCAGTGGCTTTAAAGAAGGGTTAGAAAAGACAATGAATGTATTTCGCTAACAGTTTGTACATGGAAACCTAATTAAGGTTCCTGTTTGAAACTCTGAAAAATGATTTTGTTTATACCAGAGTTCTCCAATACTTTTCATAACCCTGTGGAATACATAGCATTACAATGCTGAGGGAAAGCTAAAGGGTGCCTGCATCCAATGCCAGTTTCATATTATTCAGTCATCTGGGCAGACAATACATTTTTATTATAGAATATTACAGCAACATACATCTGCTCTTTGTATTCTAGCATTCGAGTATTCTCCTTCAGGATTTGACTGTTGTACTGAGAGTAGAGCCCCTCTTATTTGCAAGGCTGTGGTTCCCCTCTTTTTATATATATATATATATATATATATATATATATATATATATATATATAATTATATATAGAATACTTTTTTCTTTCTTGTTCAAATTTCTTTATATGGTTATATTTACCGTATCTATCGGCGTATAACACGCACATTCATTTTAAGAGGGAAGTTTCAGGAAAAAAACGTACATTTTAAATAAGGCAGCTAAAATTGAAGTATTGGCGTATAACACGCACACGCTATTTGCACTTGATTTTCATGGTGAAAAAGTGAGTGTTATACGTCAATAAATACAGCATATATGTTTGATGGTATTAGATGTAATGCCATGGTATATTTTCTGTTGCTATCTATTTGCATATGGGCTTTTTCAGATTGGCAGGGGGTGATCAGCTTTTATTGATGTGCATTTGATTCTTCAAGTTTAATCTTTTTTTTTTCTTATTGTTAAACAAAATGAGATAATGTGTCCCTATTTGGTTCTCAATATGCAACTCTAGATGTAATTGGGAAAGGTGGTGTATCTACTGATACCCATTCACACCTGTGGACACTAGCATATGGGGGCGGGGGCTATTTAACCACTTCAGCCAATGGAAGAATTTACCCCCTTAATGACCAGAGCATTTTTTTTTTGCAATATGGAACTGTGTCTCTTTAACTGACAATTGCACAGTCGCGTGACCTTGCACTCAAACAAAATGTATGTCCTTTTTTCTGACAAATAAAGCTTTCTTTTGGTGGTATTTGATCACCTCTGCATTTTTTATTTTTTGCGCTATAAACAAAAAAAGATTGTAAATTTTGAAAAAAAAACAATATTTTTTACTTTTTGCTATAATAACTATCCCCAAAAAATATATAAAAAAACAAATTTCTTTGTCAGTTTAGGCCGATATGTATTCTTCTGCATATTTTTGGTAAAAAAATTGCAATAAGCATATATTGATTGGTTTGTGCAAAAGTTATATCGTCTACAAAATAGGGGATAGATTTATGGCATTTTTATTTATATAATAATAATTAATTATTAATAATTTTTTTTAAAATTAGTAATGGCAGCAATTTTTATCATGACTGCGACATTGCAGCAGACAGATCGAACACTTTTAACACTATTTTGGGATTATGAGTGAAAAGAACAGGTTTTTTTCCCTAAATGGACTTTATAGGCAACATGTATTAAACAATATCAAAGAAGTATGAAAATAGAAAAATATTTATTCAAGTTTAACATGATATAAAATATATAGAAATGAAACAATGGTTGACTGAGCACAGTCAATTAATATCACCATATAAACTACATATGATGGGGCCTCCTTACACCCAAAGCGTTTCAGGATTCCTTCTTCATGGGTGCAGAAAAAGGGATTATTGACATTTATACAGTGATCAGAGTTAAAAATAGCCACTGATTATTGTTTAAATGTCACTGGCAGGGAATGGGCTAACACTAGGGGGTGATCAAGGGGTTAAGTGTGTTTCCTCAGTGCGTTCTAACTGTAGGGGGGGTGGGCTCATTAGAACATGACAGAGATCACTGCTCTCGATCACTGGGCTCAGTAGATCCCTGTCATGTTGCTAGGCAGAACAGGGAAATGCCTTGTTTGCATCAACCTGTTCTGCCTCTACGTGTGACAATCGCGTGCCACTGGTGGACATTGAGTCCGCGGGCACACTATGTGCAGGAGTGCACAGGTATGCCCTTTTGCACAGCCTTGCCATTATGCCGATGTATATTGTCATGCAGCGGTGGGAAAGCGGTTAAGGAATGTCAGTAGAAGACCTCAAAGTGATGAGTAAGCACAGTGTAGCTGTGTGAAACTAGTCCACCCCTCTTCCAGCTACTGCAACCGTGGTATGTGTCATTGTTTGCATGGAATATTCAATAAATGGACTTTAATCATGTTAGTTTGCAGCCAATTTCTGCCTTCATTCAGTCTTCTACGGCAGGCGAGCTGAAATTTACACCCATGTGAGGAGTCTTACACTATTCATTGTGCCTGGAGTCTCTCACCTGGAGTGGCGATTTTCCTTTGCTGTCTACTGTGGTTCCCCTGCTATATTCCCTCATTATAGAATTAAAGGCAGGTGCCTTTTCTGCCTATCCATAGGTCTAGCCCTGCTTAGGGCTATTTCAGATGGGGGATTAATGCCATGTCCCATGCAGAGCTGCTGTCAAATGCTTATCTATCCATGTCAGGGCTATGTGCAGGCAGGCCATAGAAATGAATGTGCACTCAGCAGTTGTACAGTAGACATGTGCATTCATTTTTGTCTGAATGTAGTTTCATCCGAAATTCTGGTATCTTCGTTATCATTTTAACAAAAAATAACGAACGTGTAGAATCCGAAAACCAAAAGATCCAACATAAACAAATGCTTTATTTTTGTTTTCATTGCAACAGTTCGATATAGATAGGAGATTCGACATGACGCTCACAATAGCAATCTGTGTCCATCAAAGCTGTGGTCAATTGTGCCTAACCTTAGCTCTATTAGTCTAAGATTATTCTACATAGAGAGAAAAGATTTGACATAAAGAGAAAAGATTCAACATTATAGAAACAATAGCAAAAAAGGTTGAATGTACCTAACCTAATTCTATTAGTTAAAGATTAATCGACATAGAGAGAAAAGATTTTAAATAAAGATTTGATGGCGCAGTCGGCGCAAGTGGACATTTATGGTCAAATGCTCCGCCCATAGGCTATAGAAGAATTCTAATGTTGGTTGACTAGTAATACTAATTAATAAATATAATTATTACTAGTGTCATACAACATTAGATTTCTACTATAGCTTGTAGGCTGAACATTCGACCGCAAATGTACGATTGCGGCGTCGTACAGTTTAGCTGCTCTGTCAAATCTTCTTAGAACATTCGACAGACACCATAAGCCTTCAATGACAAATCCGACCTTAATTATTTCGAAATTTCGGGAACAAATGCATTTTTTAACAAAACTAAATAAATAAAAATGAATTTCAGGAGTAACTAAATAAATGTATTTTTCAGACAAAAACGAAATTCCGAAACAAAATATTTCAGTGTGCACATGTCTACTGTACAGACCTAACTGCAAGTCAAAATTTGACATGCCAGCAGGAGCGGGTGCATGGATCTAAGCGCACAGTCTCTGGGTTCAGATCTGTGCATCTGGTCCTACCTGCATGTCAAACTTTGACTTCTGATTGTGTGTATGTAGCCACTGTATGTGCATCCACTTCTATGGGCTGCCTGCATGCAGCTCTGAGGTAGATGCACCTGTATCTGCCTGCAGCTCTGCACGGAGGATTGCACTAATTGCCCATCTGAATGAGCCATTATAAAGCTAATGTTTTGTTATCTTGACAGTTAAATTAGGAAGGCAGAGCAATCATGAAATGCAGATCACTGTTGTGACTAAATTAGAAATCAATACAATAATAAAACATAGCACAGAAAGTATGTGCAGATGTAAAAATAACAATTACTTTGAGTTAAATACTGTAAAAAAAATCAAAAGTTTTAACTGAAAATACATTACATTTCCCTTTCAAGACTTCAGCAAACATCTCCAAATATAAGCTAGAATGTTCTATTTTGAGAAAAATATAATGCAATATTTATCTATAATTGCAAACAAATTTACTTGTGAGTTATGAAATGTTCAGATTTATTCTTTGATAAGCTGTACTTTTAAAAGTTAGATGAATGATGACAGGTAAATGAGTGTCATGGAACATTATAAAGGCATTAGCAACACCTACATCTCGTTTTAGTACCCCATTTGGTGCTGTCGACTTCATTTCAATGTAGCTTAGCAACCAAGGTTGTGCATCCATGATTTATATAAGGCTTGATTTACTAAAGGAGCAGAGATTGCGCACTAATTTTAGTGAATAAATTAAAGTTGTGTTCATTTTAATCACTTGCCTACTGGGAACATTCACCCCCTTCCTGACCAGGCCAAATTTGTGGCACTTTCAATGACAATTTCACAGTCATGCAGCACTGTACCCATATTAAACATTTATCATTTTTTTCACACAAATAGATCTTTCTTTTGGTAGTATTTAATCAATGCTGTTTTTTTTTTTATTATTTTGCTAAACACATGAAAAAAGACCAAACATTTTGAAAAAAAAAATGTTTTTCTTAGTTTCTTTTATACAATTTTGCAAACAGGTAATTTTTCTTCTTTGCTCATGTTTGCTGATGCAGCTGCACTGATGCACACCAATTGGCAGCACTGATGGGCACTGATAATCTGCACTGATGGAAACTAAAGAGGCGGCACTGGTGGGCACTGATGAGGAGGCACTGTTGAAGCTGTACCGATATGCAGCACTGATAGGCGGCATTGATGAACACTTATAAGTAGCACTGAAGGGCACTGATAGGCGGAATTTATGGGCACTGATAGGCGGCACTGATGAACGCTAAGAGGCTGCACTGATGAGGAGGCACTGATTGGCAGCGCTAATGGGGACTCATTGGCAGCACTGATTTGCACTGTTTGGCTGCACTGATGGTCACTGATGGGCCCTGTTGGGGCTGCACTGATCAGTGCCTTGATTATCAATGTAGATGTCCCTTTTCACACTCGCCGGATAACGGCTCTCTGCTCTGCTCATGCTGTGACAGCATGAGGAAAGGAATTCCAATAACCGGCAAGTGTGTTTACATTGTGATTAACTGTGATGGGACACAGCTGATCATGTGGTAAAGCAGTGGTTCTAAACCCTGTCCTCAAGTACCTCCAACGGGCCATGTTTGCAGGTTTTCTTTTATCTTGCACAGGTGCTTTAAATCAATGGCTTGGTATTTTGGACAGCTATTTTATCTAAGAGAAATTCCCAAAACATGGCCTGTTGGGAGTACTTGAGGACAGGGTTGAGAACCACTGTGGTAAAAAGGCACTGTGATTGGCTCTTTAGCCTGATCTGTGATCAGCTGTGTCCGAAGTCTCTCCAATAGAACGTGATCTACTTCAACAGTTACAGTATTTTCTCAACATAACACAACATAACACATAACACTTCAACATAACACTTCAAAAACTGTTGACACTCTCAGTTAGGATCCCTTCCTGAGGGAGGATGTTCCACAATTTTACTGCTCTAAAGTCTGGTACACACTATGAGTTATTTTTTCATTAAACCCAGCAGGTTGAACTGAAAGAACTGTCAGCTCAGTTTTGAGCCGCTGTGCTAATTAACCAAAGTTAGTATAGTGATCTCCCTATTGTGTTCTGACAGGGGGAGGGCCCCTCGCCAGAACACTCTGATCAGCATTCTCCGCCATTAGCTGAGAACGCTGATGTGGAGTCGGACGGCTGCTGGTTTTCCAGGGCTTAATGGAACCCTTTACTCATTCTAAGGTTAAGCCTCCTTTTTTCTAACCGAAAATTGTGGATGCGCGTCCTCTTCGGGGATCTTAGAGTAAACAGTTTATTACAGTTACTGGAATCATCCTTGATATTTTTGTACAAAGTAATCATATACCCTCTTAAGTGTCTCTTCTCCTGAGTAAATAACTGTAAGCTATGTAATTAATCCTCATAGTTTAGCTACGCCATCCCTCTTATTATTTTTGGTGTTGTTCCTCATAATGTTTCTAATTCAAGAATCTCTTTTCTGAGGACTGTGATCAAAACTGAACTGCATGTCCAAGATGAGGCTGAACCAATGTTTTGTTGAGGGGTAGCATTATTGGTTCATCACTTGAATCCCTTTTTTTAACCCCTCCAGATCTGAGCTATAGCCGAATGATGGCTACAGTGCGGACCTCAATAGATGTACTCCCATACCTGCAGGGTACACGTGGCATGCTCTGTGATCAGTGAGACTCGGCTGATCACAGAATGGAGTAAGGGGTTGATCCCGACCACACTGTTCCTGTGATATAAACAGAGCTGGTAGTCGGCTACTTTTTCTCATCACGCTAACAGCGTGAGAAGAAAAAAAAAGCCGTTCAGAGGGACAAGGGTCCTGATCAAGGAGAGCAGCCCCCCTTATCTGTGCCCACCTGTGCCACCTGCCAGTGCCACCTACCAGTGCCCAACAGTGCCACCTACCAGTGCCCACCAGCACCACCTATCAGTGCCCACAGTGCCACCTATCAATGTCACCAATCAGTGCCGCATCAACATTGCTGCCCATTAGTGCCACCTACCAATGCCCATCAGTGACACCTACCAATTCCCATCAGTGCCCATCAGTACCCCCCAGTGTCATTGGATCCCAGCCAATTATTGGCTGCTGGCATCTCATGATCAGCTCTGAGCTTCACCGAACACAGCTCTATTATGTAAACAACACAAAGCTCTGTTCAGTGACAGGGGATCTCACTGTTTGTTCATTCCCTGTTAAGCAGGGGATAAAAATAACTAGATCCCCAGTAAAAGCATCACACAGTACATACATGAACACTTGATAGGCACAAATTGAACCCCTTGCTCACCCTAGATGTTAACCCCTTCCGGCTCCTTATTCCAGTGACAGTGCATATTTTTAGCACTGATCACTGTAATAATGTCACTTGTGATGTCGATGGCAGTTAGTCAGTTTCCCCTAGTGTCAGTTAGTGTCAGATTGCCCACCGAACTATTCTAATCCTATTATAAGTCGCTGATCGCTGCCATTACTAGTATAAATATTTTTTTATTAAAATTCCAGTATATATCCCATAGTTTGTAGACAATATAACTTTTACACAAACCAATCAATATACACTTATTAGGATTTTTACCAAAGACATGTAGCCAAAATTTATAGAGATTTTTTTTATTGGATATGTTTTATAGCAGAAAGTAAAAAAAAATATATATATTTTTTTTTCAAAATGGTCTGTATTTTTGTATTCATATAATACATATAATAAAAAATAAAAAACCCAGAGGCGATCAAATACTACCAAAAAACTTTCTATGTGTGTGAAAAACTCATGAACTTTTTTTTGGGTACAGCATTGAATGACTGCACACTTGTCAAGCAAAATAGATCAGTGCTGCATAGCAAAACATGGCTTGGTCATGAAGGGGGTAAAACCTTCTGGAGCTGCAGTTGTTAAGAAAATAATGTGAGGTGAAACAGTTTGGGAGATCACCTTGTATCAATAACATAATTTCACATACTATTTCACAGCTCTCATCATATGCAGCTTTTAATACATCTTTACATGCATTTTTTTATATACAAACAGTATAATGCCGCATACACACGACCGGACTTTCTAGCAGAAAAGGTCCGACGGTCTTCCCGATGGAGTTATGACAGACTTCTGAGCGAACGGACTTACCCACACACGAACGGACTAAAGTCCATTTGAAAGTCCCTTCATTTTTAATGTGATGACGTATGAAAAATGATCAGACTATTCCACACACGATCGGTTTATCCAACGGAATGATTCCATTGGACCTAGTCTGGCGGAAATTCCGTTCGTGTGTACGCAGCATAAGTACCTGAGTTTGACTCGGTATGAGGCTGAATTCACACCTATGCAGTTTTAGTGCTTTTTGCATTTTGCTGATTAGCACTACAGTCAATTTAGCATGGTTTCCTATGGAACATGTTCTGTAGTGCAAATCTTCAAAATGCAAAAAGTGCTAAAATTGCATTGGTGTGACGCCAGCCTTAGCCTTTTTCATTTTCCTGTACAGCAGTGTTTAAGGCGTGGTTCACTCCTATGCATTTTTTAGTGCGTTTTCAGTTTTGCAGAAACACACTTCAGTCCATTTATTATGGTTTCATATGGATATAGTTCACATACTATTTATGGAAAGGGTCAGGGACTTTTTTCCGGTTTTTGGTTCTATAGACTTCAATGGATCAAAAGTGTGTATTGAAAAATGCAAAATGCACCTGCAATATGCAAACAGCAACCTGCATAGGTGTGAATCAGGCCTAAGGAAGAGAAAAGAAGCACAAAAAACAAATGAGGTGTGTTGTAACCTGAAAGATCAGGTTTCCTCCCATGCCAGGCAGCACTGCGTTGTGTAGCTTAGCTGTGTAAATCTCTGGACTGGATGCATTTAAATACAAATCTTTTGGTAGGTAAATCAGGTCTCATATATGTATTTTATTTATGTATTTAGCTGTTCACCTGGAATTCAGCTTTGAGGTGACTGAGTTACCCATGTGTCTATGAAAGCTGGACTTCGTTGCTGAATATGCAGCATCAATGAGCAGCAAAATGTCTTCAATGATACAGAACATGTGAAGGTGAATGTGACCAACTACTAACAGCTATACCATAACTTGGTTAAATAAGAATCTTTATAAACAACTCTCCACTTTGCCATTGGTGGATTTACCGCAATAAATAACCTTTCTACAGTTTCCACTTCATTTATGTTTTACATGTTTAGAAAGAAATGAGGTAAAAGGGAGGTTTGCCTTATATGCCCCCCCCCCCCCCTTGCACTATGGGGCTGTGGCGATAGCTAGTAAATCATTTAGAAGGTTAATATTGGCTTCATTGGCAGATTGGGACTGGCAGGATTGAATATTTTAAGGGTTAGGATTGGTCAGTTTAATCAGGTGATAAGAGAATCTTCTAGAAGCAGGAAGTAAAAGGCTATATGAGGAATCAGCTGACAGGATTCCAGGCCAGTCGCCAGAGAAGAGAATTCAGCAAGGAGCTGTAGTGTAGTGGATCCCTTTAGTTTGATTAGCTAAAGGGGATTGGTAAGGAAATGTTAATTAAAGGTTGAGTCAGCTTGAGGCTCAGTGGCTAAGCTGAGAGCGGTTTAATTTTTCAATATTTGGTTGATGAAGTTAATTGATGAAATATGTTTACTATTTATTTTAAATATTTATTTATGTATTTATTAAAACCAATAAATCGGTCAGTGGGCAAAAATTTATCCAATAAAAAAATAAATAAATAAAAATAAAAAATAAAATGGTGTGGTGTTTTTTTATTTCTCATACGCATGTTTGTTGGTAGTTTTTTGCATATCACCGTTGGTCCTATAACAATGTCTTAAATTATAGCTTTTTACACACACAGGTGAGGGAGGGAGCTGTAGCAGTTATTCGTTTTTGCAGCAGGATAACCTTGTAAACATGTTTAAATGCATGAGCTATGGGCTCCTGGACACAGATCATTACTGGTCTTTCAGAATTATAGCACCGTTAAAGCACACACACATGCTGAACAAGTTACTGCAGGTCGGGACTTTATTGAGTTTTTCAATTTTCAATTATTGCAATGTTCACTGATAATAAAAGGAAACTGCTCATAGATGAGAGGTCACAGACAGTAATTTATATTGACTTGTATATAACTCAGTACTGTTTTTCTGTACAAAACAAACCTTGTTCTTTTCTTATAAATTTTGTAGCCGAGTTTTAGCCATGTCATTTTTTTGCTAGACACCGCTCGCAGCTTGTAAAATTTGGTAGAAATATACCGTATAGGCAAGATGTGCAGACTAAGAATTATTTTGTTAAGTTATGAAACTGTAATGGTTCTAAACTGTATTACACATGAAATACAGGCTGTAGGTGTATTAGGAAATAACTGTGTACTTTGCAAGCCATAGCAAAAAAATAAAAATCTGCAGTACAAACAGGGCAATATTTTAGTCCATTTTATACCAGGATGCTACAGTCTTCAAAAGTGTATTTTGCAGACGTAAACTGGTAATTTGCCATGGCTGTTTTAATGGGGTTTCTCCTCATGGTAACATTTTTTTTTTACACTTACAGATAAGCTGTCTCTTACAACGGGTGCCATGTCAAAACCAACTTCAAGAAATTCCTGACCAGACTTATTTTACTGTTTTTTGATTGCTTATTCAATCTCTCAGATAGCTATCGGGAGCTAAGAAAGGAGACCCGTCAATGATTTGGCTGCTTTTAAAAGGACAACATATGTTTGTTAAGTGAGACAAGTCATGTAGATACAATATAATTCAGTGATAACTTTTCACTGCAGTTCTGCAGGGTGTGTGAAGTGTGCAGAAGTTTGACTGATAATAACAAAGGCTGCTCCCACTTGTGTTAAAAATCACCTGACACCTGAGAAAAAGCTAATTAAAAATCATAAAGGCAATTTTATGATGTTTGAAGCTAATGCAAGACAACAGTTATATATATGTGCATATGGAAAAGCCACTATGCTGTATTCTACAATCAAAACAATGAAAACATGCTGACTCACACACTTGAAAATATGATGGTTTTGCTGAAAATGTGATTGGAATAGTTTTCTGGTAAGATGAAGGGGTAATGATGGTTTATTACCTTGAGAAAGATCAGTGGGGGTCAATATGTTAACACTAGAGGTCCCCAAGAATAGCACCTGACACTTTGAAAGGGCCACACAATAGCAGTGTGTTTTAATGCATCGAGGTGCATTGCATAAAGTTAGGCATCCTGTTCAAAATTAATGGGCGTTAACGCATTTCAGCACTCAAAAATGTTGGTCTGCTGCATTTTTTGCAATGTACCACAATGCACAGTAAAGGAAAAACAGGCATCATCATTAGTGCCAATGGTTGCATTAAAACAACCCAGTCAGTGACCACAATAATAACCCCCAGCATTTGTGTCATTGAGCAGAATTATAAACCCCAGCATTGGTGTCAATGTAACCACTAAATAAGAAAAAAATCAGTGGTGGTGTCAGTCACTGCAATAATAACTGTAAGCATTGGTGTCAGTGACCACAATAAGCCCCCCAGCATTAGTTTCCATGACCGTAACAATAACCCCCAGCATTGGTGTCATTGGCCACAAACCCCCCTCCCAGTATTGACATCAGTGCTGATAACCCTCCCAAGTAATAGCAGTGCTATGTAACCACTCATTGGTGGTTAGTGCAGTGGCAGTGGAATTAATACCCTCATTCCCAATCAAATGCTCTTGTGCTACTCTCTTCCCATTGATGCTATACTGGACGATATTTGTATATTTGTACTATGAGCAGTAATTGCCTATTGTCTTGTCTAGTATTGTCTATTAAAACGCGGGGTGCTAAAACGCAGTGAGTTTTTCAGTGCCCTCATCCCACTGCAACTCTGCAAAGTTTACAGGTGCCAAACCAGACCTGGCAAAAAGATGGAAGGCCACATATTGGGCACCACTGCATTAAACATTAATTTACTAGCCTGATGTGGCAACCTAAAAAGAATTTGGTAGAAGTATAACTGCTGAGGATAGTTGACAAAGAGATGTTGCTTTACCAAGATTAGCTAAACAACAGTTGTCATAGCTGCTATTTATGAAAATGGTCTTTATTTCCTCAACATTATCTATATTCACCCAATTTGTCCCCCTCAAGCTACAATCTAGTCCATGGCCTAGAAAGAAATTTGTTAATGACACAGGCATTATTGTTTATGTAGAAGTCTTTATGTTTTTTCTGAAGGAGTCTTTATGTTGATAAATAATGTAATATGGAGGTAATAGGGGTCTTCAAGCACCACTGGACCTTCTAAATGTAAAAGTATTTCTACTTTGTATTGAGGTCAAGAACCTAAGGAACATATAAGACAACTATACAACAGTTTATATATATATTGTTTATAGGTTTTGCAATTTTTTGCAATTTTTTTTTTTACAAGACTTACAGATGTTTGATACTACTAGGTAAAGATAGCACCTTTGTTCAAAACATTTACTTAGTTGCAGATATGTGCTATCTGTCTCCAAATTCAATTAGCATAATTTAAAAGCAAGTAATGTGTTCAAATAGTTCAATGCCCAAGAGAATTTATTGTACCCCTAGCAAGGTGTTTTTTCATGTTCAATTAGCTCAGGTAAACTGCCATTTAATTTCTAATTTTTCATGTTCACTCTTTTCATTTAAGCCTTTAAAGGGATTTAAAATGTTTAAATATACATCATAACTGTCATATTAAAGAAGCAGCGTTAACTATTCTAATTTCAGAAGTGAAAATGTCTTTGAAAATTAGTGTACATAAGGACAAAAAAGAGTAACATGATCACAGGATTACATTTTCTCTCTTAAAAATATTCTTTCTGTAATATTCCTCCTTTTGATTTCATCTCTATACTTAAATACGTTGTTGTGATTAATACATCTAATATAGGGTATTACAGGCACAAATTAAGGCAAAAAAGGCACACTTTTAAAGGATCATCCAGAAATGGTAAAGGACTCAGAAGACATGCATTGGATGTGATTTACTAAAACCAAAGAGTGCAAAATCTGATGCAGCTGTGCATAGTAGCCAATCAGCTTATAACTTCAGCTTGTTCAATTAAGCTTTGACAAAAAACAAACCTTTAAGCTGACTGGTTTCTCTGCAGAGCTGCACCCGATTTTGTACTCTCTGATTTTAGTAAATCCAACCTAGTGTCTTTTATGTGCCCTTGATAATGTCATAGGGGACATAATTCATGACTAGAATAGTACCACTGGATTGGCGTATGCCCAATGTGATGCATATGTTTAAAAAGGGATCAAAGTATTTACCAAGTAGCTATAGACATAGTAATTTAACTTCTATAGTTGAGAAGATACTGGAGAGTTTAATCAAAGACCACTTAAATGAAGTTCTTGCTGGAAAAAATATTTTAAGCAACAGACAATATGGATTTGTGAAAGACTGAAGTTGTCAAACAAACCTGATTTCTTTTTATGAGGAGGTAAGCAAAACCCTGGACAGAGGGGTGGCTGTGGATGTGGTACACTTGGATTTAGCAAAATCGTTTACCCCTCAACAAGCTGAAAATCTCTTTCTCCTAGCCCGCAAATCTTCTATTGCAAACCACTACCAAGAGGTGGGATATAAAAAACTCTCAAGATGGTACCGTGTTCCTTATGTGCTCCACAAAATGGATGGCAGCATCCCAGATACTTGCTGGCGCTGAAACCAAGCGGTGAGCACAATGTCTCATATATTTTTGAAATCAATGGTTTTTATTGGTATTTTGGTACAATACAAAAGAATATGCATTTTGAAATTGAACTGCATTTGGTTGGGTACAACCTTTAGAAACTGATAAAATATACAAAAAAGGGGGGGGGGCGAGAGGGAGGGAAGGTACATGTTACAGAAGTAACTATATGTTGTATACAGTTCTGTATTGGATTGAGAGAGGGCAAAGCCCAGAAATAACAACAGGTTCTGTCTAATATGGTATCCAAACAACAATAAAATAGCAGTAGTGTGACAATCGTGCTTTGTAAATATTCGACTAGTGACATTTGGGGAGGCGTCAGATCTCCATTTCCAAAGCACTACCAGATGGGATGCCAGTAAAATATGAGTAACCACAGTCCTGGAAGAGAGTGGATAAAAGTCGATCCCAATGTTTAGGCATGGTAGTTTGGGACATTGGGGGCTCAGGATGCCTGTTATGCAGGCTATGTACTTAAAGACTTGCGTCCAATAGCTCTTCAAAATAGGGCATTGCCACATGTGGAAGAGATTGCCAACTTGTCCACACTTGCACCAGCAGTGGGAGGGATGTGAATGAGCAGAATTGTGCTAGTCTGTATGGGGTATAATACCATCTTTGAGTGATTTTTACTGTCATTTTCCAATGTGCTACACAATGTGATGCCCTGTATATCGTGTTCAGGGCAATGCACCATTGACTAGTAGTAAAGCGGGTCTGAAGGTCTGATTCCCATTTCAGCATTGTGTTTGTTTTTTGGAAAGCATTTTTATTTTGCAAGGTGCTATATAAAAGAGAGACCCCACTTTTTATCTGTTTGTGTGAGTAGAAGTCCCAAAGATTGGAGGGAATGTCTTTTTGGGAGAATGTGACGACCCCTATCAAACACTTGATATTGGTTGACCTCAGTGGAAACCTGGCTGCATGTCTCCTTCACATGATGGACAGACTCATCTGGCAATACAAACAATCACAAATGATCCATCTTGTAAATGTGGCCAAAGCCTATATACCATCGTATTGAAGGCAGACACAGCCACCCACTAGAGTCCTGTGGTATTCAAATCAACAACATCTTCCACATGAAGGAATTGAGTGTCACCATAAACAACACAGAGGAAACTTTTAGGGAGAGGTGGAGGCCCTGGTAATAGTTCACTTGCATGATGGCCACTTACAGGCATAATCCTAATCCAAGTTGGCCACTGGACATGCCACCTGATAGGCACCTCTCAGATTGCAGATCTTGAGTAGTGTTTGACCCGTGGAGATTAAAGGAGTTGTTAAGGCTTGTGTTTTTTCACCTTAATGCATCCTATGCATTAAGGTGAAAAAACACCTGGCAGTCGTCGGCCCCCCCCATTTTACTTACCTTAGCCCGTTCATCTTCTTCTGTGGGGACACACCATCCTTCTCTCCATGGAGTCCTGGCTTTGATTGGATAGATTAATAGCAGCGCAGCCATTGGCTCCTGCTGCTGTCAATAAAATCCAATGACCCAGGCCCATACATTCAGCTTCTATGGATGCCGAATGAATGACTCGGGAGCACACCTGCTAGGTAACCCCCTTGGGAGAGCGCTTCTCCTAGGGGGTTATCTAATGCGGGGAGGAGCCGCAACAGCCACCCCAGAAGAGGATGTTCAGGGGCACTCTGTGAAAAATGAGCTGCACAGTGGAGGTAAGTATGACATGTTTGTTATTTTAAAAAAATTAAAAAACAAAGCTTTAGAATCACTTTAACCCTCTGGTTTTCTTGCCATCTTTTCTCCCCTTCTCCCTATCCATAACTTACTTAATTTCTTCTCCCCACCCTCCTAATTATCTGTTAAGCCCCATACACACTATCCGTTTTTCTGCTGAGTTTTTCCTTCAGGTTTACCAAAACTATGTAGTGGAAGGGCCTGTCTGATTGCATACAAATTGAAACTCCTAAGGTTTAACCTCATATTATATGGTTTTGGTAAATCTAAAGGAAAAACTCAGCAGAAAAACTGATAGTGTGTATGGGGCTTTAGCCTACCTTATCTGCAATTTCGAACTGGCTAACCCCTTTCTTGCATATGACCAAACTCTATGCCACACTTTTAGAAAATATGCTGTCAGTACAATTGGATCAGAGATGTTTTATCTATTGTTTGATTTTATTTTATAGTCACTGATATTTGATATTGCATAGTGCATAACTACCACAAGGCCAGTTATGTGTTCTTTTCTCAGTCAGGTTATGGTATGCACTTCACTTCAGGCAAGCCAGGTTAGCTTAATTGTGCATTATTTTCTGATGTGTGGCTTAGGTCATTGAGTGCTGATGTTTTCTCCTTTTTTGTTATTTTTTTTTACTTGCTTTTCTCAGCTTACGTTATTTTTTCAGTATTTTGTATTTTATAGCTTTTTTGAAATTGTGTTCTTGTGGCCTTGTGTGCCATGTGTTCGGCATAATGTTTGTAATATACAAAGCCATAAATACAGAATAAAAAAAAAAAAATATGGTAGTAGATTATTTAGAAATAATACAGTACTGCACATGTCTATGAATCTATTCCAATATAAGTTGGTAAAGAAAAAGGATTATGATAATAGAACAACTGTGTCCAGCATAAGGTGTTTCACTTATTTTGTTTCTCTGCCATATTTCTATGATTGTGCTTTTGAAGGATTTTATTGCATTTTGGGGCTTATACTGTATGTATGAAGTTATAGTAATTGTGAAATTTATTGAGAAAAGCAAATTAATAGAAATTCCTTTTACTACATTACACTTTATCACAAGTCATAGATACATACATGAATATGAACAAATCACTATATAATGTAGGGATTAAATGCAGGCAAATGGCTAAATACACACACAAAATATACCATTTGGCTGTTTTACCTGCCAAATGATTTGTATCTCTTCCCATTCACTCCAGGGATTTACACAGCTTTGTCACACTCCTATTTTTAATTTACTTGTTTATTACAGGTTTTTATGACACCTATGACAATTAAAGTATCCTAACAACACATATATGATCTCCCTAAAGCTAGGGATACCAGAGTAGACTTTCTGTGCACTTTCTGTTTCTGTGACAACTCTACCTTTTTGGATTTTCCATCACTTTTTACACCAAGAACAATGGTCACCAGGATCTAAAGTTGGAGTAAAGTCTGACGTAAGTTTCCACTTATTCAAAACGAAAAGAAACATGTTTTAATTTCACATGAATTTTAAGGCATGCAGTGATGTCTCCTATTCACTAACAGCTAGACAGTGAAAAAAACAGAAGCAGATTTATGAGTAAATCCATCTGCTTGTTCTTCTTTCCCCACCTTTCAGCCTATTAATTGTCATCACTTTTGCATTTAGCACACCCAATTGACTCCCAATCATGCCCAATCACTGAGGCTGATACAAAGCCAAAGCCAAATTTAAGGACTAGTTGCATTTAAAATAACACGTTTGTTATGTTATCAGTGAAAATCTGTACATGTTAATCTGTTTTTTTTTTTTTTTTCTGCATGGAGTCCAGCTTTAAACCATTTCCTCTATAATCCATCATTACTAAAAAAAAAAAAAAAAAACACTAAAAGAAAATACAATATGTGTTAACACTTTCTGTTCCCCTTTCTAAATTCTTTTTTAAACTATACAAATGTAATCGCTTTGAAGTGAAGGCCAGATGAATCCAATCATGCAAATGAATACATTCAATAACTCTCACATATCTACATAAACTGTTCAGATTCAAATGTTGAGGTGTTGGTACTGAAGATTAAATCATATAGTTTGATCATAAATCATACAGAAAAAAGATGAAGAAAATGCTAAGTAAGTACATATTTGATCATTTTCTCGCTTTATAACTTTTGTCTGCTGGTATTTGATGGATGATTGAAAAATTGAAAGTGAGAGCACAAATTTGCAAGCAACATTTTCAGAGTTGTGACCTGTCTTCATAAAAGCAACTCTGATAAGCTAGTGGAAGACATGAAGAAATGTGAAAATTACAACCTTTACTGTATTTAAAATAATTATCAAGTCAGTAGTTGCTTAATCTTAATTTGTATTCATGGGCTAAACTACTTTACACAAATAGACATGTGCTTTCCGGAAACTGATACTAGATAGGTAGTGAGGGCAGAGGATATAATTTCTTGTAGTGATATCACCATTTAATGTCTAAAACCTCAATTTCAGGACTGTTTTCACCTCTCATACACTGTACCTCCCACCGCCCCTTTATCTGATCGCTGAAAAAAACTGACTTAAATGCCTTTTTTAATTACCTTAAGCTGCAGTCACATGATGCTGCAGCCCCAAGCCTTGCCCTCTTCTGTTTACTTCTGGAAAGGGTCCTTCTTTGGGCATCCATGTCCATTTTTTAAAGCCCCTAGACCCAATGTAAGGAAATGTCCTCTTCTTACATTGTATACAAATGTGTTTGATATGTAATGTATTTCTAATGAGTAGGTATAAGCTCTTAAGCATTAAACTGCATTCTAAGCATTGTATTGCTGTAACTTTTAGTAATGACTTATTCTGCTTTTCTTCCCAGAACTACAATATCTACTTTATATTCAATCAATATCCAGAGTTAGTATTTTCTGCATGGACTGAAATGCTAACTTCAGTGGCCATGAATTTATATCAGAATTGTTCAGCATACTCTGCTAAACAGAAAAATAGCTCTAATTAGTGACTACCAAGCCGCTGATCAGAGCTATTCAACTAAAATTTCCATCCCCACACTGCTGCCCTCACTCTACCTCTCACCCATTGGGTTCCCCCTGCTGCCACTAATAAAACCTGCCACTGGGACCCCTTTCAGCACCCCCTTACACACAAACCCCCACCAGCACCATTTATCATCCTCCAGCATCAGCGCCCCCCCCCCCCCCACCAGCATGGATCTCCATGGATCCCCAGCAATTGCCAGCTTCCCACCATTGCCACTCCTGCTGGCAATTGCGTAGTAAAACCCCTGCTGAGACCCCCTTTCAGCCGCCTCTAACTCACCGATCCCTCACCAGCACAAGTTCTCATCCTCCAGCACCCCCAGACCCCCCCCGCCAGCATGGATTTCCGTGGATCCAATGCAGTTGCCGGCTTTCCCCTGCTGCTACTCCCACTGGCAATTGGATAGTGACACCCCCACTGGGACCTCCCTTCAGCACCCCCCTTACTCATGATCCCCGGTGCTCCTCATTGCAGCTCCGCTAGCCGGCTTTCCCTCCCGCTAGCTGCAGCTGCTGCATGGGAGATCAGTGCATGGACTGTCAGGATGGAGAATTGGTAGCGATCGCTCTGTTCACTCATCTCTGGCACATAGTAAACTGTTTACTATGTGGCAATTTGTGAATGAATAGGACTCTCTATACAGACTTCAATCTCATTTATTACAGTGCAGCCCAGGTTGCAAGGAAAGGAACTGTCTTAAAGGGGTTGTAAAGTAAAATTTTTTATTTTTTTAAAATAACAAACATGTCATACTTACCTCCACTGTGCAGCTCGTTTTGCACAGAGTGGCCCCGAACCTGCTCTTCTGGGGTCCCTCGGCGGCTGTCTCTGCTTCCTCCCGCAGGTGCTTCTCACGTTAATGCGAGCTCCCTCGCATTGGTGAGAAGCACTGCGGGCGCGCTCCCGTGATACAGCCGGCGGCTATAGCCGCTCGCTGTATCACAAGGCCCCGCCCCCCGGCGCGCTGCGTCATTGGATGTGATTGACAGCAGCGCGAGCCAATGGCTGCGCTGCTTTCAATCCATCCACTCCAGCCAATCAGCGGCCAGGCTGAGCGGCGAAGAGGACGGCGGGGGCGAGCGCGGGATTTTCGAGGGGTCAGGTAAGTAAAACGGGGGGACTGGGGGCGCGGGCAGTGTGAGATGTTTTTTCACCTTAATGCATAGAATGCATTAAGGTGAAAAAACATTTACCTTTACAACCCCTTTAAGTTCCTTTCTCTGTCCCACGACAGAAACAATAAGGGTCTGTTAAGACCCATGATGACTCTAAAAAATTTTAAAAATCCAAAACATAGTAAGGGTGGATTTAAACATGCATCTAAATCCAATCCACATTCAGATCATGCTCCAGAGGCTACTGACAGGCAGCGAGGAAGCGATTCAATGCCTCCTTACCACCTGTTTTAACCCCATTGCAGTTGTGGGGCCTTTGCAGTGCTTCTTCAGACTTGAAGGTGTAGCATTCAGAAGGTGGCATCCCGTGGCATCGGGTCAACTTTGCCATGGGCACAAAGCATTGGCACCATAGCATTTAAACACACCCTTTCACTAACTATTGCCGCTTATGGGGGGTGGTTGGTGTACAGCATAAACACAGCTCAATTGCTAATTTTTGTTGTCCCTTAACTGCATGTGTAAACAAGGCCTAAGGCTTCATTCACATGGGAAATACTACAGTGAGGCCATGCTTAGCTGCACAGGAATGCAATTGGGACATAGCAGCTGCATGACCACTGTTCTCAACTTGACTTGTGGTTGCATGTCCCTGAACTTACAGTTTCTGCATATGGGGCCATGCACCTTCACCTGCACAGATGTCAGATCTGTCCTTGCAGCTGCTGCATCCCAACTGGCATTAATAGGGTTGCCTGCACAGGGATGAATAGAACACCTGTGCGTCCCTGTGCAGGTAAACATGGCCTTCCATAGGCATATGCTTTAGTATACCCCATGTGAACGAGGTCTTTGTAGGAATTTCGCAAGAGTTATGTAAGTTGAGCTGTGTTTATTTGTGCAAATAGGAATTTTAGTGTTTTTTTTGTGAAAATAGTTATTTGACAAATATTTACAAATATTGTGTGGTCTTAAAAATCAGTAGAACCTTCTTTTTATTCTACTGGCAATGTACTTTCAGAAAATATATGGTTTGGGGGATCTTTTACAAACTCTGAAAAATGAAAACCTCCAGAGTTTTGTGAGAAATTTGGTCAGATACATTTTTGCATACAATACATTTTTGCCATTTTACAAAAAATTACAAATATTTGTTATTTATGAACTCAATACAGGTTACGCTTTTATATTTAGTAGTCATTTTGCATAGGTTTTGTAAAACATGCTGTGTTTAGATCTTCTATTAATTATTTTTGTTGTTTTTTTTAAGAAAAAATATTATTTTGATAAACATTTGCGCAAATATCATGGGGCCTTCTTTTTATTCTGCTGGTCATATGCTTTCAGAAAATATATGGGTTTTACAAACGCTCCATATTTTGAAAGAATTTTTTTGCGCATGTTCGATTTTCACTATTTTTAAAAAGGTGCAATTTAAAATTTACAAATATTTATTTATTTATTAATTCAACACAGAATAAACTTTTATATGTTGTAGAAATGTAACCGGAGTTTTGTAAAATGTTCTGTGTTTTTTATGGCAATAATGATTTTAGTGTATTTTTTGTGAAAACATTTGTGTAAATATTGCAGGTCCTTAAAAAAAGTAGTACCTTCTTTTTATTCTACAGTTCATATGCTTTCATAAAATATATAATTGGGGGGGGGGGGGTCTTTGCAAACTCTGAAAGCTGTAATTGAAAAATGAAAACCTTCAGATTTTTTTAGAAATTTGGATAATTACATTTTTGCGTATGATCGATTTTCACCATTTTGCAAAAAAGGTTCAAATTAAAATTTACAAATAATTGTTATTTATTAGCTCAACACAGGTTAGGCTTTTATATTTAGTAGGAATTTAGCAGAAATTTTTCAAATTATGCTGTGTTTTTATCTGCTAATAATGATTTTAGTGTATTTTTTAGCAACAATTTAGTTTTGATAAACATTTGTGCAAATATTGTGGGCTTTAAAAATCAGTTGCATCTTCTTTTTATTCTACTAGTCATGTGCTTTCAGAAAATGTATGGTTTGGGGTGTCTTTTACAAACTCTGAAAGCTGTAAGGGAAAAAAAATGTAAAAAGCTGAGTTTAAAAGTGGAGTGCAGGGTATGACAGTAAAAAGGTTAAAGGATTAAACTGAGGTAACATTTTACATAAAAGGGCCAACAAAACAGTCCCCTAACCTAACCTTAACCCTTCATCCATACATTCAATTCCTGTTGATTTCTTCTACTGTTTTAACCACTTCAGCCCCGGACCATTTTGCGATTCGGCACTGCGTCGCTTTAACTGACAATTGCGCAGTCATGCGACGTGGCTCCCAAACAAAATTGCCGTACTTTTTTTCCCCACAAATAGAGCTTTCTTTTGGTGGTATTTGATCACCTCTGCGTTTTTTTTTTTGCGCTATAAACAAAAATAGAGCGACAATTTTGAAAAAAACACATTATTTTTTACTTTTTGTTATAATAAACATCCCCCAAAAATATATAAAAAAAAATTTCCCTCAGTTTAGGCCGATACATATTCTTCTACATATTTTTGGTAAAAAAAATCGCAATAAGCAATTATTGATTGGTTTGCGCAAAAGTTATAGCGTTTACAAAATTTTTATTAATAATTTATTTTTACTAGTAATGGTGGCGATCAGCAATTTGTATTGTGACTGCGACATTATGGTGGACACATCGGACATTTTTGACACATTTTTGGGACCATTGGCATTTATACAGCAATCAATGCTATACAAATGCAGTGATTCCTGTGTAAATGACACTGGCAGTGAAGGGGTTAACCAGTGGGTGGCAGTGTAGGGGTTAAGTGTTCCTAGGGGTGTGTTACTAACTGTTGGTGGCTGGGCTTTCATTTAGTGAACACTGATCTCTGCTCCAATCACATGGAGCAGAGATCAGCGTCACTTGTTGCTAGGCAGAACGGGGAGATGCTGTTTACAACGGCATCTCTCCATTCAGCCACCCCGTGAGATGATCGCAGGTATGCCCGCGGCGATCGAGTCCGTGGGACCCTTGACCAGATTCACGGGGGTCCAGACCAGCTTGCGAACGCGCCGCCACAGGCGTGCTCCACGATGGCAGGGCGGCATTAAAGATTGGACGTACCTGTACGCCAATATGCCTGCCCGTGCCATTCTGACGACGTACATCGGCGTGCACTGGTCGGGAACTGGTTAATGGACCAGGGGTATTGCTGAGTTTAGAGGTCTAAAGACCTAAAATTATTTCTACACACATGCATTAAACTGTCTAATGGAAGGATTTTAACCAATGTTTTGGTAAAAACAACAGGAATAATAACATTAAAACACTGTATTTGTTTCCTTTTATAGGCATGTTTATAACAGATCAATAAGTACATTATGTAGTTTACAATTTGTTCATGCTTATTAACATCTTGCCTCCTAATGCATTTTTCTTTGCTAGCAGCTTACCTTAACCTTTGCTCTCATGGGCCAGCTTCCATTTTGCAGTTTAGTTGTCCAAGCAAAGTTTTGCTTTATTAACATACACCACTAGCATGCACATTGCATAGTGTAGAATTCACTACACAACTTTCAAATCATACATGTGCATGTTTGACTAATTGTATTTAAGAAAAAATAATAATAATAATATAATAATATCCAAAAAACCTAAATATAATAAACAAAGTGGTGTGGAATCTATAAATAACGTGCATAAATTGTGCATACTTGAGAAATAAAAAATGAAAAATAAGATAAACAAAACAGTATAGATGGCTTGCACTCTTAAGCTAAACTGTATTATTTATCAAGTCTTAAGCTAAAATAGAAAACATTATCAAACTTAAAATTATTACAATTATTCTTAAAATGTTCCTTAAACATCTAGCATCTATTGGAATACTTAATGAGTTCAGGCTAGGTTCACACCTGTGTGCACATATTCCCACAGCTGCAACCATCCTCACAGTGAAATGCAGGACACATGGGCGGGTGCCATTAATCCTAATAGCATGCCACCCATATGGGAAACTGCATCCATACTGTGAACCACACTGTACTTGCGGCTTTCCGTGTGGGTTGTGATTTTTGAGGTAGTTCAGGGACTTCTTTCCTGCACTTCACGGGACATGGCAGTCCTTCAAATTAATAGGCTGATGTACCTGAGCAAATGAGGGCCACATGGCCTGCACAAGTGTGAACCTAGCCTTAATGTAAAAGCCTAATTGTGTGCACGAGGCCTATGACACAATAGCAATTTTGTTGCCACTTGCCAGCAACAAGATTGCTAAATTGAATTTCTACTTCTACTTTTATTACTTTTTTATGCTTTTAATTTGTAAAACTTTTTTTAACCACTTACGGACCGCCTGCAGTTGTTTTAAGTCGCTATTTTGAAGAGAAATATTGTTGTTATGGAAGCAGCTAGCTGCCATAACCCTGATATCCTCTTCTTCAGCGGGTGGTTTGCTTTCAGATAAAAGTGGGCTCTGCGATGGATTCGCCGCAAGATCACTTTTATCAGCGGTGAGAGAGGGCCTCCTCCTCCCGCCACGCTCCATTGCCCTCCACCACTTACCGGAGACATCATAGTGGCGGAGGCGATCGGATCCTTCTTCCTGTCCTGGCATGGAGACAAGTGAGGGGAAAATGGTCCCCACCCGTCTCCTTAAAGGGACATTTTCATTTTATATTTTCATAAAAAAAAAAAAATTCTGACATTTAATTTTTTTTATTGCATTTTAGTGTAAATATGAGATCTGAGGTTTTTTTGACTCCAGATCTCATATTTAAGAGGTCCTGTCATGCTTTTTTTCTATTACAAGGGATGTTTACACAGTGACACAATTTTTTAAAGCACAGTTTAAAAATAAAAAATAAAAGGTAAAATAAATAAGAAAAGGGTAAAAGTTTGTCGCCATTCCATGAACGGGCACAATTTTGAAGCGTGACATGTTGGGTATCAATTTACTTAATATGATCTTTCACAATATAAACAAAAATTGGGCTAACTTTACTGTTGTCTTATTTTTTAATTAAAAAAGTGTGCTTGTAAGACTGCTGCACAAATACGGTGAGACATAAAGTATTGCAACGATCGCCATTTTATTTTCTAGGGTGTTAGAAAAAATCTATATAATGTTTGGGGTTTATAAGTAATTTACTAGCAAAAAAAATGTTTTTAACTTGTAAATACCAAATGTCAGAAAGAGGCTCTGTCCTTAAGTGGTTAAAATGCATTTTTTATTGGTATTTATATAATAAAGTTGTTATGTTTTTATAAATATTTTAATTACTCTGTATGAGACACAAAAGTCCCACTTAGAGGTTAAAGATGTTATAGGTTGAACAGACTCAACATGCCTACTTGTGCTTTAGAATTACATTTAAAGACTAGAAGTCCAATCTCACATATTTTTCACCCATCTGCTTTTGCCTCTTGTGCTTGGATGGAAACCGTGCTGCTCTTCATTTTTGCTCCTGCCCCTATTTTTCATTGAAGGGCATTGTAGCAAGCATGCTTTCTGCCTTGTGATGCCCAGTCTTCCACAAGAAGAGTCATAAATACACCTCCTGGAATTTAAGTGCTGCGTGCTGCGTGCATAGTCCACTTGGCTTCCATAGAGCCAGTTTTATATGAATGAGAAAGAATAGGTCCTCTCTCCCTATACATATACTGCTGACAATGCACCACATGCTGTTGTGATGCTCTATGTGTGTACAATTGACTTGCTGTGTTCCTTAATGTATTAAGTGATAAATAAATGGTATTATTCACTTATACAGATCATGCAAGGAAAGAGTCAGAGTCTTAGGCTGTGCAGTGTGCTCTGGGTTGCATACACATGTAGTTCTCAGTATCTGGTTTACTGTTTTTTACTGTTTACATATAGGTAAAGCTGTGTATACTAAATTATGTAAGGATGAAGTCTGATAAGTGTCTATCACCGTTGAGTGGGTCCTACAGCAGTAGTATGCTGGATTCAGCTAATTCCTCCCATCAGCCAGTGTGCAACAGAAAATAAAAAGTAAGGATGATCATGCAACCCCTTTTTCTCTGCAGTAATAAGGAAGAATACCTCAGATAAACCTAAAAAGATTGAATGAAATGCACAGCAGGGTCTATCCTAAAACTATTGTATTTATCGGCATACAACATGCACCTTTTCCCTCTAAAAATCAGGTAGAAATCATGTGCATGTTATACGCCGATTCCAGCTGTCTCTGAGGGAAGAGGAGGGGCGAACACCACTGGATTACACAGAGCCACAATCTCCTGTGTACCCTGTGCTAAGTCACGCACAGCCAAGCCTCCTGGCCACATATTGGGCCACTGTTCTATCTATCATATGAGGAGGGCCAGGAGGTGTGGCTGGGAGTGACTGAGCGCCGAGTACACAGGGGATCATGGCTCTGTGTAATCCAATATTGGCGAGCTGCAATGATGGGAAAGACGAGGCTGCAGACGGGCACTGATCAGGCTTCATTGTTGGGCAATTTAGTGCCTGCAGATGGGCACTGAGCAGGGTGTATTGATGTGAAATTTAGAGGCTGCAGATGGGCACTGAGCAGGGTGTATTGATGTGAAATTTAGAGGCTGCAGATGGGCACTGAGCAGGGTGCATTGATGTGCAATATAGCAGCTGCAGATGGGCACTGAGCAGGGTGCATTGATGTGCAATTTAGAGGCTGCATATGGGCACTGAGCAGGGTGCATTCATGTGCAATTTAGCAGCTGCAGATGGGCACTGAGCAGGGTGCATTGATGTGCAATTTAGAGGCTGCAGATGGGCACTGATCAGGGTGCATTGATGGGCAATGGTGAGGCTGCAGATGGGCACTGGTGCAGCTGAATTGATGGGCTGTGACCCTTATTTTGCTTCAAAGTTCTTTCTTTAAATTTATTATTTTTTTCCTGAAACTTTCTTCTTAAAATGAAGGTTCGTGTTTTGTGCCTGTGCGTGTTATACGCCAATAAATACGGTATATAATACCGCACACTGGAATTCAGCTTTAACTGTCTAGATTAGTAAACTAAATGGCAATTGTTTTGTCAGCCTAGAATTCAGCTTCACAGTAAATATTTCTGTGCTGGAGAAATATGGAAATAATGCACATTTTTTTTGCTGCTCCTTTCTAAGCCACATATTATCAGCTGATTTTACAGGGCTGAATTTAACAGAGACACCCATGTCACACTGATTTGCATCCTTAGACATTTAGTAATTATCATTCTACTTTGAACACACAATAAAAACAAAAGAGCAAAGCAAGCAAACCATTTTGCATTTATACTTTTCTCACATTTGATTTCTTTTAGGATCTCACATTTAATTGAAATTTTGCCTATCAGCAGTGTAAGAGGCTCTCAGCTTACTCAATAAAGACCATTATGAAGCTAATTAAAAGCTTCTAAAAAAACAACTGCAATAAAGTTCAATGAAAACACAGTTTTCAACTTCGTTGTTAATTACATTTGTAAAGTAATAGTCATAACACAGTCTCATCTGTAGTATCATCTTTAAGATGTGGTTTTCTCAAACTATACTGAAGAATGCTTATGAGCCTTAGCAAATGTCTTAACCCTATAACTGGCATCAGCTGCTACTTTTAAACCAGAGAGGTACTGTTGATATTTTATGCAACTCAGGTGAGAAGTTTGTCATACCCTTCATATCTTTCACCTGGTACATACAAGAATACTCTGAGATATTGTGGAGCTGACTAATCGGGAACAGTGAGAAAGTGGAATGTACACACTTCATCAGCTTTTAATCAATGCAAATAAAATGTATATGATATTTAGACCCTATTCAAATTTGTACATTTCAAAATAATTTTAGCATACATTTTTCAATTAAAACATGACATGTTGAATATTATTTTTATGTTGTCTTTGGGGTTTTAGTAAGCATTGTTGTTTTACATGTAAACCCTCCTTTCAAGAAATGCCAATCCAACAAACATAATACTTAGACAGTTCTTTAAAAATACATTACAACACACAAGAAAAGTATTTTTTTCCTCTCATAGAACCATAGAACCAGATTACTTTTACTTTAGTGATATTTTTTACCTTTGTAGATTTTCTCATACTTCTTTTTGGGTGTACACATAGGACTTTGATTTTTTTTTTGTAGATTTGAAATATATAGAGCACATTATATGTGTGTATATACAGTATACTGTATACAGGGTGGCATAAGGAAAGGGTTTTGGACTTTATATGAAGCATGCATCCCACACACTTATGCTATTAGCCATTAAGGATTGAGGCACCTTACTTTACATGTCCTGTGCCTCATACAAAGTCACAATCAACCCCCCCCCTTTTTTTTTCTTCTTTTAGTACACATATCCTGTAATAAACTGTGCATTGTGGTGCTGATATAACAGGAATAAATGACTCTTTGTACACAATTGTTCTATTCAGACACACATACACATTTTAAACAAATAAACTTCTTGGGTTGCATGGCACAAATTGCACCCTCTCGGCAACACTCTGGGTGTGGGCATGTGTGGAAATTGAATGGGACAATTGAGCATATGTATTCAGTAATGGAATTTCAGTTGCCTTAATAAAACCTTGGTATAATGAATCTATCTGATTGGTGCTAGGATGTTAGGAGAAATAAAAACAGGTGAACAAAAAACTATACATAAAGTAAATCAGTTGGGGTTTATTTATGAGGTAAAAGCTGCACTGTATTTACTTTTTATGGCTTGCTCTTGAATTATCATAATATAGCACAATGCATACAATATGTCAGCATGCATCGATAAAATAATTCACTAACATGAAGGGAGTAGCCACAACTACTGTAGACTTTAAATGCTGTTGAATATAACAATAGATACACAGCAAATAATAGTATCTGACAAATCATTTTACTATGATTTGAAGCATATTAAATGAACACATACAAATCATGTACTACTACCAGATTGCCTTGTAGTCAATTAGTATGCTGCACTGTTAGTTTCTCTTGGACACAGAATGCCATATAAATGTGTTGGTATTGTCTGTAAGATAAAGATTTGTAAGCCTATAATTATTTTGGTATGATGCCCATCACATGTAGTTACAGCTTCAGTCTGGGTAGGCATTGACAACCCATATCATACACCAAGTGGCAATAGGGGCCAAGGTTGATGGTCTTTTGTTTGCATCAGAATTGTTTCTCTCTCTATACAAGTTTACGGGAATGCAAAAGCAGCTAAAACATGTCAAATGCAATTGCAATAATTGTAAAATATCTCAGAAAAGTCTCAAACCGATGGTAAAAGCATACCATTAAGTGATTTCTTGGTTAGATTATGTTTGAACAATTTCCTTTTGGAACTTTGAATGCCTGTAGTGGAAAAAATATTAAGCCATTTTAAAACTTTTGTGATATATTTTATTATCATAAAATCGAAAAGATTTCTTAGGCCTATGCTTTTTTTTGTCATAAAAACGTCTAGAATATTTGTCAATTTTATATCACACCAGTTTCTTTTTAATCCCCATCAGAAATGAATGTACCAAATGTCTCTTTTTAACAAAACCACAAAAAGATGCTTCTTAGTGAGTATTACTTTTGATTTATGGGTTGTGCACCTCTGCACTAGATGATTATCGCAAGGGACTTTAAAATCTTCATGGTGTAATAAAGCTGGTTGCTGCATCTCACCTATTCAAAACATTATGCTTTTAGATTTTGTATTTCTTGTTCATTTATTTACATTTGCTGAATGAATTGCAATGGTTAAGACATTTTCAGCTTCGGTTCAAAGGTGGATGTAAAACATTTGCAACTACCATATTTTATTTATGTTTTCCTTTCCTTTAGAAAACATATTATTTTTGTGGGTTTTTTATTTTTTTCAGATCTAAAATGTGCATTTTACAATGGGAGTGAAAAATAAAAAATAAAATGATTTGGCAGGAAAACTGTTAAAGAGACCTTGTTGTTTTGTCCTTAACCTCCCTGGCGGTATGATTATTTCATTATTTTTTATTGCTCAAAGTGGTACAAAGTTTTGCGTTTATATTGTAGGCCTGTAATTCTTATGCCGCGTACACAGGTATCAGACTATCCGGGGGACTTAGTCTGGCAGTGGACAAACCGCCGGACTGTCCGTTGGACTGTCCGAACGAGCTACCTGCCCACACACGGTACTTTTGCGGTGGACTAGGTCCAGCTGACTTAGTCTGCCCGGACTATCCGCCGTACTTTTGAAATGAACGGACTCGCCCACGCAAACGGAGGAAAGTTCGTTGAAAGTTGAGAGGATGCTGGGACTGTGACATCATAATGGGCGGGGACATCATCTGGAGATGTCCCTATATAAGTCGCCACACGCCGTGTGCCTGTCACTGTGGCCAGAGACAGCGACGAGGCAACAGCTCCAGAATAGAAGAAGAGAAGACGGCGACAGCGGCAGCAGCGACAGCGTCAGCAGCGGCAGCGGCGGCAGAAGACCGGGCCACCGTTTGTAAAAGAGCTAGAAGAAGGCACGGAGGCCCGGCAAGAAGAACCAAAGAGGGGGGCAAGACCCCTGAAGAGGGGGATAAGACCTCCGAAGTCGGAAGAAGAGGGCGGCAGCGATGAAGAAGAAAGCTGGGCTCCTCCGCTAGTGAAAGAGCTAGCATAAGAGCATAAGATATCGGAGGAGTCCGGCGAGAAGACCTCTGAAGATGGAAGAAGACCCCCGGAGCTGTGCAATAAACTATTTTAATCCTTGTGTGTTGTTTTTTTTTACATTTTTTTCACAGGTGAATGGGTAGGGGTACATTGTACCCCATACTCATTCACATAGGGTGGGGGCCGGTATCCGGGGGCCCCCTTATTAAAGTGGGCTCCTAGATTCTGATAAGCCCCCCACCCGCAGACCCCAACAACCAACGGCCAGGGTTGTTGGGAAGAGGCCCTTGTCCTCATTAACATGGGGACAAGGTGCTTTGGGGTGGGGGCCATGCGGTCCCCCTTCCCCAAAGCACCCCCCCATGTTGAGGGCACAAGGCCTGGTACGGCTCGGGGGGGGGGGGGGGGCGCTCGCTCATCCCCATTCCCTTTCCCGACCGGCTGGGTTGCGTGCTTGGATAAGGGTCAGATATGGACCTGGGGGACCCCCACGCTGTTTCCCTTTAAGTTCCCCTTTAACTCCATACCAAATGACGGGGCCAGCGATGCCTCCTTTGCTGGTCCCGGCTACCTGGAGCCGCGCTCAAAATTAGCGGACTTTTCTCCGTGCAGGAAAAGTACGTTCATTTCAAAAGTATGGCGGACTAGCACACACACTGCCGTATTGTCCACCGGACTCGCAAAATCCGTGCAAAATTACTTTCTTAGTCCGCTGGACTTTTGGGTAAAAAAAAGTCAGCCGGAGCCCACACACGGGTGGATTGTCCGGCGAACTTGAGTCCGCTAGATTTTTCCACTGGATTGTTTGATCGTGTGTACGTGGCATTAGGAATAACACACTTAAAGTGGAAATAAACCCATGGATTTAAACAGTTTAAAAAAAGGCATGCCGGGAATGCAAACTGCACATTGGCTGTGCTCTCAGCCAAACTATCAAACCATCCAATGGCTGGTGTCATAACGAATCACATGTGCAGCACCATAGCAGTTGAAGATTAACCTCCCTGGCGGTATGATTCGTTCTGGTTTTAGGTGCTGAAAGCGGTACAATTATTTTGCATGGAAATTTGGCGTTTTATATTGTAGTCCTGTAATTCTTAAGAATAACTCTCTTGAATCTGTTCAAACCAGAGTCTAGCAGACATCCTGGATATGATAAAGTTTATAATATAATAAATAATAATAAAAATGATTCAATAATGTAATCAAATCCTAAAACACTGAAAAAGGGACACTTTCTGGTTGCTATGGACAATCTCCAAATTTCAGGCAGAAAAAACTGTATTTATAATATAAAAGTGCATGCAGGGCATTGCACAGACCACTAGGGACAAAGGTACTGTAATCTGTAAGTTTTGTGTACTTTTACTTTTTTGAATTTGGTGCGATCTCCGCTCCCGTGCGCTGTAACGTCACAGGGAACGGAGCTCGGTGGCATTCGGCACTGTGAATCGAGCGGGGGACAGCTCGCTCACACAGCGCGGAGGACATCGCTGGATCCAGGTAAGTAACTCTCCCTGTGTCCTCCCAGTATCCAGCGATGCGATCCCGAGTCTGGCTCGGGGGTTACCGCTCGTGGTGCTGAAATCCCAACCCGAGCCAGGCTTGGGATCACCGCTAGGGAGGTTAAACAGAAGCAAAGATGGCAGCTTCCTTGGCTGAAAACGATAGGGGAGTTTACTTCCACTTTAAATCTGTCCAAACAAGATTCTAGTAGACATCCCGGATATGATAAAGTTTTAAACATGAAATCATAAATTATAATATAATAAATAACTATAAATAATTATAACAAATAATAATATAATAATAATTAAAACAAAATCAATAAGGAAATCAAATCAAAAACACAGAAATTTGCTCAGTTACAGAATTGTCACTATCATTACTTTCAGTGTTTGATGATGGATTTCCTCACAAATCACTGTCTCTCAATTCTGGGAGTGATTCTAATTTATTATTGCTGTTTTTTAGCTGGTCTAAAACCTCTTTTGATGTAAAGGGACACTTTTTGGTTGCTATGGACAATCTCCAGTTTCCAGGCAGAAAGAACAATATTTATAATATAAAACTGCTTGCAGGGAACTGGATAAAGGGACAAAAGGGATGTGAAATAATTTGATACAGTAATGAAATCTGTGAGATTACAGTGTACTCTATGTATTGTATGGTTTTAACTTTTTTAATTTGGCGCCGTGCTCCGTCCCCATGCATCGCAATGCTCGCAGGGAATGGAGCTCGGCACAGTGATAGATCCGGCAGAGGACACGGCTCACACACACAGCAGGGAGACATTGCAGGATCTTGGGAACAAGGTATGTAACTTTACCTGGATCTTGTGATGCGATCCCAAGTGTGGCTCGTGGTTACTGCTTTTGGTACTGAAAATTTACCCCGAGCCACACTCAGGAATATGACTAAGAAGGTTAAAGGGCAAGGTGACAGGTTCTTTTCAAATGGCCTAATTTGAATAGGAAAATGCAAATAAATGCAGGTAAATGTCCTGGATTGTGCATCCAAAATGTCCCAATGCACCCCAACACAGGTCCTAATAAAACAATGAAAATTCTTACATGCATGCATCCTTCCAGCAGTGGAAAATGTAGCAAAATATACAACAAGGCATCGGGTGTAAACAAGCCCTTAATCCTGGAATGGATGAGTTACTTTGATTAAAAAATATTTATCATTACATTCTAGTTATAGTCTTCAATTGTTCACTGACTTTAACAAACATGAATGCAATTTGCACTTTAATACTGAATTTTTTTCTTGACAATATATCACAGATGAATGTAATTGTTAAACAGGGATTTAGAAGTAAGAGTCAAATAATAAGCAGTTTATATATTACTGTGATAATCTTAACAGCATGTAGGTACAGCAGGTATAATTGTTTCATATCAAATTCAAGCAGACCTTGCAATAAAATGTAAGATCCACATATGTGCCTGCCCTACCCCCTTATCAAAAAAACACTGTATTGTCATTGATGTCACAGTGAGGCCTTGGAAAGGTCAAGTATCCCAATTCTCACAAGAGGATGCTACTGTACTGCACTATGCCACACTGGCATCTAGATGAGCCTAGCCTTATTTAGTAAAGATAAAGTCATATATACATTTTTTAAATAAAAACTCTACTTGTTAATCAGTAATTCAGATACTAATGTAATAAATGTATAGCCTTACTTCCATGTTTTCTTGTCTCTTCTCTGTCACTCTAAAAGTTGATATAAGACTAGAGATACACAGGTGATACAAATTGAACTTGTACTTTGCCATTACTGGTTGCAGAGAAGGCACCATGCCTTAGGAAGGGTTACCTAAACACTTGCTGTGTGCTTCTTTGATCATACCCTATTTAGTATCGATCACCAGATCATTTCTGTATTCAGGTCCAAATCTTCTTCCCTGCCTGCAGTGATTTAAAAGTCGATGAATCGCTTCCTGTGGAGTGCAGTTATTGCATCATCACCTCTCATGTTGCTACCTCTTCCAAATGGTCCAAATAGTATCTAGTACTCTAATGCCACGTACACACGAGCGGGCTTTTCGATGGACTAGGTCCGACGGTCTTTCCAACAGACTTTTGATGGAGTTCCGATGGACATTGCGAATGAACGAACTTGGCCACACACAATCACACTAAAGTCCGACGGATTTGAATGTGATGACGTGCAACTGGACTAGAATAAGGAAGTTCATAGTCAGTAGCCAATAGCTGCCCATTCGTCGCTGTTTGTCCGTCGGACTAGCATACAGACGAGCGGATTTCTAGATAGGAACTAGGTCTGGCGGAGTTCCGGCGGAAAAATTTGAAACATGTTCTATTTCTAAAGTCTGTCAGATTTTTTGACAGCAAAGGTCCGATGGAGCCCACATACGGTCTAATTTTCCGACTGATTCGTTCCGTCAAACCTATGCTGTTGAAAAGTCCGCTAGTGTGTACGTGGCATTACAGTTACAGCTGTATTCAAGTTTTAGATCCCTCTATTCTTCTAGTTCAGCTGCATTTTAGTAACAAGTTAAGCTTCACATTCCAGTCTAAAGATCCTGCTACTCCAATGCTGCTTTCAGTCCAGCTGCACTCCTTTCTCCACTTTCAGTATGCAATTAATTGTTCATGTTTTCTGCCTTAGTTTACCCATTTACCTCCAATTCTTTCCTGCCTCCCAATTCCAATACATTTCTAAAGTTTCCTATTCTGGCTTTGGCTCTCAGCATTACTATGTGCTCTGACTTGGGGCTAACCCATGCCTAGCTGCATTGAATGCTTTTCCAGTCAAAGTAACACTCTCCAGTTCCATCCACTTGTTGAAAAGCAGCCTTCCTCGGATAGAAGGTTTCTCCATTCCTGCCAGGCTGTTTGTGATACCATGCTTATGTTGTACTTATCTTGCCCATGCTCTACTTCAATCTGCAGCCAGAAACATGGGAATTAATTGATGATTTTTTTTTGGGGGGGAGGAAAGCACAGACTATACCAATTAACTCCTAAGCAGAAAACATGTAACACTATGTGTTACCAAACCCAGGACCCTGTATTCACTATATACGGTCTCCCACAGAACATGGAAATACAATTATTTTAGTAAATTTGAACTGCTAAATACCCTTTCTACTCTGCAGTATATAGCTGTCTTGTGACTTGTATCAGTGTCCAGCCAAGCACTGGTTAAAGCTTGTAGGAGGAGTTTTATGACTGGCCTATGAGACTGCAAGATCCCTGACCCCCTGTCTGGACAATGCTGATAGGCCCTGTGCTGGTCACATGCATTCTCCCAAGAAAAAATGCACACCAAACTGAGCATGTGTAGCCTGACTCCATAGACTCTGTGTTATCAGGAAATTATCAGAGGGCAGTGGAATGAGGGGAGGATCAGAGCAACCAGGATCAAACAGCTTTTTTACATAATGCGGGGGGAATAACCCCTTCAGGTAGGTGACTAATAAGTAGTTGAGACTGACAGCTCCAGAGTTTGCACCTTCAGAATCAAGTCAGCAATAGTGACACCCATTTGTGTCCTGAAACATTCCCTTTACTGAGTCAAGGCAGACCTGGCTAGAAAGGTTTACAGGAAGACCCCTCTACTGGTAATGAAAATCCTAACAGGATTACTTTAATGAAGCACCAGATATCATAAATAATAACCATTTTTTCATAAGGTCTAGTTTTTCCTTGTTTCATCCTTTTCTACATTTGAGTGCTGCAGATCTATTCCAGTGTCTTTTAGCAATGTCATGGGGTTTATTTACTAAGGCTACTTTCACACTGAGGCTCTTTACAGGCACTAAATCACTAAAAATAGCGCCTGTATAGCGCCTGTAAAGTGCCTGTAAAGCTCCTCTCCTGTGTGTCTAGTGTGAAAGCCCGAGGGCTTTTACATTGGAGCGTTACGCTTGCAGGGCGGTACAAAAAATCCTGCAAGCCACATCTTTGGAGCGCTATAGGAGCAGTGTATTCACCTCTCCTAAAGCTCCCCTTCCCATTGAAAACAATGCAGTGGCGATATGCGGGTGGTTTTAACCCTTTTTTGGCTGATAGCGGGGGTTAAAACCACCCCACTAGTGGCCGAATAGCGCCGCTAAAACAACGGTAAAGCAGCGCTCAATATTGCGCCGCTTTACCGCCGATGCCCACAAGAAGAAAGAAGCCTAAAGGTGGAGAGTGCAAAATCAGGCTCACTTCTGTAAAAACAATTAGCTTGTTTTATTGCCAAAGTTTAATTGAACATGTGGAGGTCAGAAGTTGATTGGTTTCTGTGCAGAAGTGAGTCTGATTTCAGCTCTAGTAAATTAACCCCCCTGTCTACATACTCTGACTCTGTGCATTGCTGCTATGGATATGCTTCTTGATAATGGCCACAGTGAGCCTCCATCAAGGGCTAATGTGACAGGATGACAACACAGAAAAAAAATACAAGACAGTTGTCTCTAACGGGAAGTGCCTGAACAAGGAAATTTATGGTAGGATCACCAGTCATATATTTTTTTCTATTAAAAGTACCTATAAACATTGAAAACTATTTTTAAAACGATATAAATATGTCAAAGCTTATATGAGAGTTTAAGATTTAGATTCACTTTACAGTTTATGTTTAGAAAATATACAGCTGATAATGTACTAAATGTTGATACACCAATGGAACATTTGGAAAATGCATGCAGGCTAAAAGAAAATTGTGAAAGCTTTTAGTGGTAACGTCTGATGGCTGCTATTTGGAATTAATCTTTTTGCTGCCAGAGTCATATTTTTCATTTTGTACACGTATATTGAAATTCATTCATTTCTTTTTTTATTACATAAAAATGCACTTAAAACTGCAAACATTATATGTTTTCTAAAAGCAGAAGCCCTGTAGAATAAAATGTTGGAAGTTGCAATTTTTTATGGTACATGATATTTATACTATAGTTTATCACGTCTGTATTTTCAGTAAAAAATACACTCAAATTAGTTTTAGTGCACACAAAGAAAATATAATACCCTATTTTTTGGTAAATATAAAAGATAAGGGTGTGACTAGTAAACAGGTAACAAATACTGAAGGTCATGCACTGCAATTGTGCATGCTCATGAAACAGCAAAACTAGAATACTAAAAATTGTCTATAGGTGACAATTTAACCACTTCTGTCCTGGCAGGATTTGCCCCTTTCCTGACCAGGCCATTATTTGCGATACAGCACTGCGTCGCTTTAACTGACAATTGCGTGGTCATGCAGCATTGTACCCAAACAAAATGTATGTTCTTTTTTCCCCACAAATAGACCTTTCTATTGGTGGTATTTGATCACCTCTGCACTATAAACAAAAAAAAAGACAATTTTGAAAAAAACACAATATTTTGTAGTTTTTGCTATAATAAATACCCCAATTTAAAAATTGCTCAGTTTAGGCCGATATGTATTCTTCTACATATTTTTGATTTAAAAAAACACAATAAGTGCATATTGATTGGTTTGCATAAAAGTTATAGCGTCTACAAAATAGGGGATAGATTTATGTAATTTTTATTATTATTTTCTTTTTTTACTAGTAGTGGCAGGGATCTGCGATTTTTATGAGGATTGCAATATTGTGGCAGACAGATTGGACACTTTTGACACTATTTTATTGATACAGTGATCAGAGCTAAAAATAGACATAAATTACTGTATAAATGTCACTGGCGGGGAAGGGGTTAACACTATGTGGCGATCAAGGGTTAACTATGTTCCCTAGGTATGTTATAACTGTGGGGAGTGGGACTGAATAGGGGAGGATAGAGATTGGTGTTCCTACTTAGCAGGAATACACGATCTGTCTCCTCTCCCTGCGAGAACCGGGATTTATGTATTTACACACACAGATCCCAGTTCTAGCTCTGTCACGAGTATTCACACATCGGCTCAGGGGACACGTGCCTGCTGTGATGTCTTAAAGAAGCGATGCATGCCTACGGAAATTTGCGCAGCCTTGCCAACCTTCCACAGTATAACTGTGATGGCTGGTCAGCTAGCGGTTAACCACTTCTGCCCCCTTAATTACCAGGCCATTTTTTGTGATACAGCAATGCCTTTCATAGTCAGTAAGGTTGAACAAAGACACCAGTCCATCCAGTTCAACCTGAGTGAGTGTCTACAATGGTCCCTATCCCTGTACATTGCACACTCACATTGGTCCCTACCCTCAAGGAGTCCACAATCCAAGGTCCCCATTCATATACTAGGGCCAATTTTGGACAGAAGCCAATTAATCTACCTGCATGTCTTTGGATTGTGGGAGGAAACCAGAGTACCCGGAGGAAACCCACGCAGGCACAGATAGAATATGCAAAATCCAGGCAGGTAGTGTCATGGTTGGAATTCGAACCAGCGACCCTTCTTACTGCGAGGTGAGAGTGCTAACCACTACACCACTGTGCCATATTAATGCTTTCCTTAGCTATACTAGCCCTCAAAATGCCCTCAAAATTGGGGGTGCTTTGGGGAAGGGGAGGCTTTGCCCCCCCACCCCAAAGCACCTTGTCCCCATGTTGATGGGGACAAGGATCTCTTCCCCCAAACCCTGGGCTGTGATTGTGGTGGTCAGTATGTGGGGGCTTATTGGAATATAGAAGCTCCTTTTGCAAGGGGTGCCCAAGATTCTGCCCCTTTATGTGAATGAATATTGTTATATACAGTACAGTGAATAAAGATGGTACACCTATAGCAAGGGTATTTTTCATCTTTAGTCAGAGCTGCACAATTTGTTTTAATCTACAAACATCCCTTACAAATATGGGAAGTTTTTTTTTGTAAAGGGGAACTATCCTTTTAAGGCTTTATGTACACTGGAAGCTCCTAGACTTGACTTTAAGAGCTTTTGCCAAAGTTCCTAAACTCAACTCTATAAAAGCCTATGTGTCCATTTAAAAAAGTTTTTTTTAGCAGAGTTTAGGAGCTGCTGGAAGAATCACATTCATGATAAGAACATTTTGACCATTGACCACAGGAAAATGCAAAATGCTGTAAAAACATAGCAAAATAGCGGTAAAAATGTGCTTTGAATTTTTGCAGCATTTAGCAATTTCCCATGGCCATAGTCAAGGCGGCTAGTGTACATGTAGGTTAAAATAAAATCACAGAAATTCCATACAGTGCCAAAATAGTTTTTACTATAATGCAATGAAAACACTAACAACAAGGGGAATATGTTATACTGCAACCCAAAATCAAAGTGTAACATCAAATGAGAAGTTATTTATAGCTCTTGGATTAATCTTTCTATCATGAAATGACATAGTGATTACACTGTAATGGTTTGTGGAAATTTCATCGGAAACTCTTGATAGAATTACAGCATTGTATTATATCACTGCTTATCTTTAATTCACGGAATAATGCAATAACCATACCTGTCTGGGAAACAGGCTGGAGATAAATAAATAATGCACTGGATGTGTCATATATATCAATCAAAATTTAGGTAACAAGGAAAATGGATGAAGAAGAAAATGGGAAAGTGTCTCGCTGTTTTCATTTTTTAAATAATATCTGCTGGCACTTGTCATTCATCTCATCTTTGTTTTCATTTGTTTTAAATAAAGCAACGCATCTGGGCTTACATTGTGAAGCAAGTAAGGAAAGGGCACACATGTCATATTTAAATATAATAGTTATGTAATTGAAAAAAAGCAACTATGAATTAGAAAATTCATGAAAGTACCATCGTACATTCATAGAATGAAAAAGAATGAAAGGTGGGAGGTGGGGAAAAAAACTGTCCCCCACAGACATAGTGTATCTGGATTTTGAAAAAGCATTTGACACGGTTCCCCAATAAACATTTACTGTACAAAATAAGGTTCGTTGGCATGGACCATAGGGTGAGTACATGGATTGAAAACTGGCTACAAGGGTGAGTTCAGATGGTGATGATAAATGCGGAGAACTCGGAATTGTCAGAGGTGGGTAGTGGGGTTCTGTGCTGGGACCAGTCCTATTTATTTTGTTCATAAACGACCTGGCGGATGGGGTAAACAGTTCAATCTCTGTATTTGGATGATACTGGCAATAACTTCTCTGCAGGATGTGGACACCTTTCAACAAGATCTAAACAAATTAATAGGATAGGAAACTACATGGCAAAACATTTTAAATAATGCACTTGGGTGGCAAAAATATGAATGCAATCTATAGAGTGGGGGGAGAATGTGTGGGAGAATCTAGGGTGGAAAGGGACCTGGGAGTCCAAGTAGATGATAGGCTCAGCAATGACATACAATGGCAAGCTGCTGCTAACAAAGCAAACATAATATTGACATGCATTAAAAAGGGATCAACTCCAGAGATAAAACAATAATTCTCCCACTCTACAAGACTCTGGTCTGGCCGCACCTAGAATATGCTGTCCAGTTCTGGGTACCTGTCCTCAGGAAGGATGTACTGGAAATGGAGTGAGTACAAAGAAGGACAACTAAGCTAATAAAGGGTCTGGAGGATATTAGTTATGAGGAAAGGTTGCAAGCACTGAACCTATTCTCTCTGGAAAAGTGATTCTTGAGAGGGGATATGATTTCAATTTATAAATGCCCTACTGGTGACCCCACAATAGGGATAAAACTTTTTTGTGGAAGGGAGTTTAACCACAGGTGGTGGAGTTTAACCACAGGTGGTGGTGTCAATTGGGGGCAATGATAGTTTCAAAAAAATATTAGATAAGCACTTGAACGACCGCAACATAGAGGGATATACAATGTAATACTGACATATAATCACACGCATAGTTTGGACTTGATGGTTGTGTCTTTTTTCAACCTCACCTACTATTTAACTATGTAACTATGTATCTGCTTAGCAACAGAGTCGATTTGTTATTCTCAGTACGAATCGTTATTGTTCAAAGCTGCATTTAGCCTTTGTTTTTTTGGGGGCCTTCAGGGTGTCAGAATTAGTTCCGCGTAATGCTTTGAATAAGGTGGGATTATTATTTGAGGATTTTTCCTGATTATATCCAGCTCTTACTTTGACGTAATAAAATGGATAAATTGGCTAAAGGTAGGTGGATTCGAATGGGAAAAATTAATAATCCAATTATATATGCTGCTTCTTTACTGCAGCAATTTTTGTCAGTTTGGTCTTTGTCTTCAGGACATTCTGGTTTGCCTTTGACTAGGTGTCAGTTTCAATCTGTACTGAATAAATGTTTATGTTTTCATGGACTTGGTCGCCTTCATATTTGGTCGCACTCATTTCGAATCGGCGCTGCTACTGAGGCAAGTTAGGATTATCTGGTGCTGATATCAAACATATTGGTGGGTGGAAGTCGGATTGATATCTATGCTGTGTACTCTCTAATATCTCCTTTTGAATTTTACAGGTGTCAAATATAATGCTTGTGTTATTGGACATTCATATATTTTATTGGTCCCATCATCGTGCATTCCAGCGGATTTACGGCTCTAATTTGGGTCTGCTTTTGTCTGAATTTCGCATTTGGTGGTATGGTAAAAAAGGAACGAAATGGTCTAATTTAAGGGAAGCTTTATTGTTATTGTATTTATCTTGGCCATCACCTAATATCATTGTTCTGCATTTAGCTGGCAATGATATCAGCCATAGCAAGACCTTTGATCTTATTTCCCAAATTAAGTCAGATTTTTTTGTGTCTTCATTCTGTTTTTACGGATGCAATCTTAGTTTATTCCAATATTGTTCTGCGTTTGAATAGGCTGATTTAAAAAAAATTCAGAAAAGAGTTAATAGAACACTAGTCAAATGTATGCTTTTATTACACAGACTGTCTTTTAGACATGTTGATTTGGAGGGTGGTATTCAAGGCTTTTATCAAACTGATGGTGTTCATTTCTCCGACGTTGCCTTGGACATTTTTTAATTAGACTTACAGTATTGTATCGATGTGGCTGCACTGAAGGTGAAGGGGTGCCATGAATAAGCCTGGCGTCTGGATAAAATGGTATCTTTTTGTATTTAACCCGAGCTTTGATAGCTGGGTTATTATTATTATTCCTTTATTAGTTATTAATATGTAAAGTTAAATGGTGAACAATATAATAGAGCAATGCGTCACAATGAGTCACACGACCACCTCAGCGCCATTCCTCCAGTGCCTGCCACATCTTTCTGTCCTTTCATGTTTCTACTATAGTGTTCCTGCACTACCCTGCTGATGAATCTCCATTTGCAAATACAATGGTGGTGTTCAATGTCCTATCCTTAACTTGGCATCCCTCAACCTAGTAGGATTTAATGGGATTCTGAGCTAAGTAGATGACATGAAAGGGCACAGCTGTGCAGATAAAGCCATTGTATTGGCAGCACCAAGTACAGGAACATTGTGATAGAGAAATGCATGCTCTTTTTTCGTGCAGAGCTACTATTAGTGTAGGCAGATTGATACAACTATGGCAATGACAGGGGAGTTATCTGCTCCCCTGTCACCACCCACACACCCATCCACTTTTCTGCCTAAACTTCAAAGTGGTCACTGATACACATTAAAAAAGATATGACATAAAGTGCATTGCAGATTCCTTCTCCTAGCAGCCCCACATACCAGAAATTAATAATTGAGAACGATGACATCATCACTGAGTATATAATTAAGTTTCTTTTAGTCCAATCACAAGGGAAAAATTCTAGCTAGGCTGGTTCAGAGAGGTAGGTTTGAGGGCAAAATAGAACATGAAGATCAGATTTAAAGCAGACTAATCAAAGAACATTATGCAGTCTTCCCTACCTAAGCTGCACAGCGATGTTCAGTTTTTAAAATCCCCATGACACTAATTGTAAATGACCACTCAGCTAAATTCACTCTGACATGCATGAAGGGATTCGATAGCTGTTTTGCTTGTGACATTTATTAATAAGTTGTTATATTTCATTTATTCAATTATAGTATTGAAGATCTTATAGAGAATTCATTGTGGACAGTTGGCAGAGGCTGCATGCCAAGATAGGGATTTGAAATGGGAATTAGCATGTTTGCTGAATTTTCTGACTCCTTAGTTACTTTTACCTAGATTGTAGTCTTCACTACTCTAAAAAGCATGTCTTACTATACTAGGGACCATTATTACAGTTTGTGTATTTCATATATTTATATGTTTGAGTGATTAAGGAAAGGCAACAATTCATAATTATTTGTAGTGACCTTAAATTCTTAATGTTTACGTTAATATGAATATTATTACATCATAGTTAAATGCCAGAATATTGTGTGGCACAGTTTTTGTCATGTTAAGTCACCTGCTGATTAGTCTTACCTTCTGGAGACCCCAGTAGCATGAAAACCACAATTTCATTATTTTCCCAATACAAAGCCACATGCTACTTTCTTTTTGAAAATAATGGGTAATATATTGTGTTTTTGTTCCTTTTTGTTACTGAAGATATAGATTTAAAAAACAGTAGTTTATAATTACATTAATAAAGTAAAGTAATAACAGTATATTGTGTGATATAAAAACTTGCAACTACCACAATTGTATTCTTCAGGGTCTCTGCTTTCATAAAATATACAATTTTTGGAGTTTTAACTAATCTTCAGGCCTAAATTGGACATTTTGCCAAAAATGAAAAATTTGAATAAAAAGTCGTTGGGGACACAAGGTTAAATCCCTTCACAAGGTTGAGTTTTACACTATGACACTAGCATATTTTTTATAATAAAAAAAAATCAGACATTTCCTTCAGCCTAAAAACAATCATGGCACAGCTTCTAACAATATTATATTATACAGTAGGCAGTTCATAGTGCTTTTCAATGCTTAATTTAAAAAGTCTGACATGTACAGTTAACCTCATGTTGTTTTATCATAATCCATATTAAACTACTGTGCTTTCCATTTCTGTTTCAAGCATCTACGGCCTAAAGTCAATGGAGCAGCTGGGTTTCACTATCATATTTGTTGTATGCTGAAATATTGATGACAAAATAAATATATTTATGTTTAGAACCTATACTAACTGCCCATTCAAACAATTATTGTGGCAAATGTGTGTAAATTGTAATTTAGTTATTCTGGAAACTGTTTAGTTTTGTTATCATTCCAAAGCGGATAGAATTAAATTTAAATATAAGCATTCTTAAGCTTCCGGCACTGCTTTAAATTTCATATAGAGTTTTAAAAGGCTGTTAAACATTTACAAGGTCTGTAGTAAAATGCTGATGCAGGGGCAGAGAAGCCAAAATCTCACTTTCACTCTGTCATTTTAAGTTTGTGCTTTAGTATTTATCAAAACCTTACATTAACAATGTATGAGGATATTACTAACTGCAATTTTATTTTATCATTTATTTATGGACAGTTCCACTGGTGGGTATATCTACTAATACTTCAAATTAGTCTACTGGCCTTCAGAATTATAACATCCCATGGTATATTCACCCTACAAATATGGAATTGAGATTAGTGCTGTCATATTATCAGAAAGACAAATACATGGATAAGTGGATAGCATAATATACTATTAATGACTAATTATATTACACATATTACTATGCAGTGGCCATTAACATGTGGAATGTGTACGTCCAAAAGGTATATTTAAAAGGTTCAAGCTGATGTTTGTCAAATTAATGGTAGTATAATTCAAGGTTTGGTAAGTTCTAAGTCAAGCCAAGGCAGACTTGTGTAGCCCTGTACACTTTGAGAAGTCATGCTGTAAACTTGAAATGACCATTAGCTGGGTGTGTTCTGTTAGCTTTATATGTTTAGCCTTTCTGCAATAAAGTTTTTCAAAAGTTCATCATTTCAAGGATTTGACTAGCTGGATTCTGCATAATGTACATAGTAATTTTGAAATTCCAGCTGGGAGAGTGTGATACCTTCAGACAAGCTGGAAGTGAGGGCAGGTGGCAGGCTGCTGGCGGCTAAATACAAAAAACAGAGAACCAGAGCAAGTGTCAGCCAATATCACTACCCAAGGGCTCTCCATGGCATAACCACGACTAATCTGGAGCATGATCACACATTTTTGATCAGGCACAGACTGAACATATGGAAGTCCATTTAAGCACTCCTGATAAGGCCAGATATTCACTGCAGTGTGACTTGACCTGCAGTACCTCGCAAGGACCAGCAGGTGGTAAATACTCAAGGCTTATTGTTACAGTAGTCTTCTAGTTGTTTAAAGTGGTAGTAAATGTAATTTTCTGACTTGTACCTACAGGAAAGCCTATAATAAGACTTAGCTGTAGGTGCAGTAAATATCTCCTAAACTTACACTGTTTAGGAGATATTCACACTGCATGCAGCCAGTGACGTCATCTCTGCCCCGCCCACTTATGTACCTGGAAGAAAGACCAGGTGAAGATGGAAGCCCTGTCAGCGGTGATATTACCCCACTGGAGGGCTTAATTTTAAGGTAAGTCTCACATAATGTGCTAGTATGCAATGCATACTAACACATTATGCATTTATCTTACAGGGGAATTCTTTTTTTTGCAGTGGTTTACTACCACTTTAAGCACCCGGCAGGATATTTAGATTATATATGCTGCTCCCAAAATGTGGAGGAACAGCATGCATGGGTCTGTAATTTGGAAAAGACAGTGACTCCACATGATCTTATAATTATTAAAAGGAAGGAAAACTTTTGGTATTAAGCTTGACAACAATAGAACAATAGTACACATAAGGTCAACTGAAGCATCTTTCATAGTTGTGAACTTCAGCATGTTATGATTTGTGACTGATTTTGTTTGTAAAGGCTGTAAAATATATTTTTCATCATTGAAAACACTCCACCATACTCTTCTACCCTGCATTAGCAAGGCAACAAAAGGCAGTAAGAGTAAGAGGATATTAAAAATGAAGATAAGGCAAGAGGCTGTTAAAAGTACAGTTATCCTTTAAAGGATATACTCACCATCAAGGCTTTTGCTATTCCAAAACAATAACTAAAGCTGGGTACACACAAGCCAAATGTCAGGAGATGACGGCTGGTTCAAAAAAATCCGGCTGACATTTGGCTCCTGTGTATGTCGGTCTGTCCAAAAGAACACGGCCATTTGGCCGGCTGCTGTTGGACGTGCATGCTGGAAAACCAGCAGCCAACCGACTCCCGATCAGCACTCTCAGCCAATTGCAGAGAGCACTGATTGGAGTGTTCTGCGGGGAGGGGGGGGCTGCCCTCTGTCAATACAAAACAGCTCAGCGGGGGAAATTTCCTCGCATGGTTAGTACAGCGGCTGTGTGTACCAGGCTTAAGATTGTATCAGGGAACTGTCATTAGGGACTTGGTTATTTAAAGGCTTTGGAGCTGTCACCTCGATCTCAGATTTTCTACCTAGCGATTCACTGACAATCATTGACCTGAAACAAGCATGCTGACAGGGAGTTTAGAATTGATTGGCTTGTGTGTGTGTCCTAGGCCAATCACTCACTAAGTAGAAATTTAAAGATGAAAATGAAGTTCCAGGTGTCTGTTTTCAGCTTTCATTCTCTTGTGGAAGGAAAGAAGGAAGGAAGAAAGGAAGGAAGAGAGTGGAGAGGAAGGGAAGGAAGGAAAGAAAGGAAAAAAGGGAAAAGAAGGGGAAGAACGAATTTCTACAGTTTTCCAACATCAGTTATATATACAAACTTGCATACATGTCTTTGAGTTGTTCATGACTATATAAAGTACTACTTAGAAAAGCCACACATTTGCAATTCCTAAAACAAAAAAAGGTTTCTCAGAACACAGTGACTGATCTCAATTTACTTTCCTTTATTGACTCTTTAAAATATTTAATTATGTAAGTGAATCCTCATTACGGGCTTGGATTTGGATTTATTTAAAGCTGTTCTGTATTGAAAAATCCTGCTGGCCACCTGCAGTGAACCACAGTGAATCTCTAGAACAAATCAATAGGAAGAGACAGAGGTATCTGTAAAAGGAACGGTAATCAAACTGCCTTTTTCAAGAGGCTGAAATTCATCTGAAAGAAAGCAGTGTTCTCGGATCTTTTCTAGCAGCAGGAGAGAAGAATCCATTTTATAATTATGGATGTCAAATGGATTTTGTTTGTTAAGTAGGCTGTGAAATTCAGGCAGATACTTCCAATCACTGCCATCTTCCTTTGGAACAATTACATCCTTTGCAGAATAGACTCTTGGGCATGAGAACAAGGGGATCTACTTTTGCAAGCTTTAAATACATAGCTATATCATTCAGGCAGAGTAAAATCTACATCATTAGCAAATGTATGCACAAGAGAGGCGTAACAAAATACAGTCCATTATATAATATCTAGTCTACTGTAAAACAATGGCTTATAGGGCATGATCTATGCAAAATGAATCTCATAGTAAATGCACATAGTATACTGGATAGACAATACACTGTGGCAACTTTAATCTACTAAATATGACACCAACGTGTTGAAAATCTGAACTAAATTAAAGCCGAACTCCAGTCAAAATAACAAAAACAAAATAAATAGCCTATCAAAAAGATAAAATAAAAAAACAACTTTTAGTGAATATTTACCTTCAAACCAAAGATTACACCTGCAGTAGTTTTTCTGCCACTAGATGTCCTCAGTATGAAGGGCTGGGTGTTTAAACTATTTTCTTTGAACCCAGGACATCATGGATATGCCCTGAGCCTGTGAGCCTGCTTTCATCTCCTCTCAGCATGACACTTATTTGCACTTGAACTATTTGTACTGTTTCTACCTCTTACACTTCAGTCTTGCTCCAGTCCTGCTATACAAGGAATAAAAGAGGCTTATTCCAGGTCAAATTCAGGAACTTATATTTATTGCATTTAAAAAATAAATTTTTAAGCCTCCCTCTCTATATACCTATACTTACCCACTTATGGACTGTCCACCATCATTATACACCTGTACTTTGAAGAGAAATATCCATGTTATGGCAGCAGCTAGCTACCATAACCCTGGTATCCTCTTCTTCAGATAAAAGTGATCTCCATGGCAGATTTGCCGCAAGATCACTTGGGAGAGGCGGAGGTGATCGGGTCCTTTCTTCTGTTAAATATGGAGATGAGTGAGGGGAAGATGGCCCCCACCTGTCTCCATACCATTGCAAGGGGAAGTGGCGTTTTGACTCTATGGCTCTTAAAGTAATTTTTTTTTTTATTGCATTTTAGTGTAAATATAGGATCTGAGGTCTTTTTGACCCCTGATCTCATATTTAAGAGGCCCTGTCATGCTTTTGTAGCGCCAGCTCCTGAAGAGCACACGCTATATGTTTTGCAATTTAATGTTACCCTTAAAACCGCAGTTTGGGTCTAATTGTTCTAAATTTTTGACCTCAGCATCAGTCTGACTGGACTGCAGGGTGTTCTGCCTGGCCATGGGGGGAGGGGCGCTGTCACTTTTGGCAGGCATGAAACCCAGTCTAGTTGGGTGCATTAAGGTTACTCTCTTTTGGAACCAGCCCAGTGGGAGTGTCATTCTTGCTGTGCTTTCTGGGAGGGTGTACTTAAGGTGCAGAGGTCACATGTTTCGGGGTTCCGGTCCAGAAGTATGTTCTGACTGCATGGTTCTGGCCCTCCTGACCAGCCCCCAGGACATCCATGGCCTGGGGTGCGGATCCACCTGACTTTACGTCTCGGGGCTGACTAGCCCGAGGCGAGGAAACTGAAATGAGGATTCAGAGGTGGTCCGGTGCCATCTCGGTTAGTGGAGAGGCCCAGAAACTGTGAAGTTATCCAGGGGAGGACTCTTCGGGAGAAGGCCACGCAAGGGTTGGCTTCTCAACAAGAGCCTGGACAAGCTGAAGGACCTAAGTGAATCCAATCTCGTGCGGTATCGCTGAACTGGCTGCAAGATACTGGTACCACACGAGTGTTCTACAAGCTTTCAAGTTTCCATCACGTGTTCTATAGCAAAGTCTGTGGCAGAGACTTATTCCTGATTCAAGCACCCTGTTGACTGCTAGGACTGGTAAGAGAAGGTCTATCCAATTAGGGTGGAGATCCAGTTGTAAATGGCTATTCTCTGGATTTATTCAAAGTGAAAGACTGTTTCATACGGAATTTAACATTAAGAATACCTGGACTTTTCACCTAAGCCCTCTGGTCCTATGTTGAGAGACTGTGTTGTTAACTACTTTTCGCAAATAAAAATCCCTTTAAGTGGATCTGTCGTCAGTCTGCAGTTTTCTGGGCCATCTACCTTGGGAAACCCCTGGACCCATACGAGGTGAAAAAGGTAACGGTAAGCCTAATCATTTCAGCCGCTCCGTCGGGAGTCAGTGCTACACTTTTTTTTCTATTACATTTCTTGTAATAAGAATAAAAGTGACAAAACTTTTTTTTTTAAGAACAGTGTAAAAATAAAAAATAAAAAGCAAAATAAATAGGTAAAAAAAACAAAAAAAAATTAACATGCCCCCTCTCACCGAGCTCACGTGCAGAAGTGAACGCTTATATGAGCAGCAGCCACATATGAAAATGGTGTTCAAACAACACATATGAGTTATCACCATGATCAATAGAGTGAGAGCAATAATTCTAGCCCTAGACCTCCTCTGTAACTAAAAACATGCAACCTGTAGAATTTTTTAAACATCACCTATGGAGATTTTTAGTGGTAAAAGTTTGTCACCATTCCACGAGCCGGCACAATTTTGGTGACATGACATGTTGAGTATCAATTTACTTGGTGTAACATTATCTTTCACAATAAAACAACTTTACTGTTGTCTTATTTTTTAATTAAAAAAAGTGTATTTTTTCCCAAAAAAGTGCGCTTGTAAGACCGCGGCGCAAATATGGTGTGACAGAAAGTATTGCAACGACTGCCATTTTATTCATTAGGGTGTTAGAAAAAATATATATAATGTTTGGGGGTTCTAAGTAATTTTCTAGCAAAATAAAAAACAGTTTTTAACTTGTAAACACCAAATCTCAAAAAGAGGCTCGGGACTTAGTGGTCACCTTAGATTCTCTCCCTTGCTGATTCAATATCTTATTTTTTACCCCTGAAAAGCAACCAACAATTTGTAATTGCACATGTTATGGCATGTCCTGAGAATGCTGGGGTCTGAAGACTTGTGCTGGATTGTGAATAGTCAGAGGGTGTAAAGGGCTCCTTTTATATCCTAAATAACTGTTATTTCAAAAGGGGTTTTCTATTTTTTTTAAGTCTGCATCTTTCAAACACTTTCTATTATAGAATGGCAAATGTCTCCCAAATGTTCTCCTGTGCTCTCACCCACATGCACCCTAATGGTTACTGCAAGCAGCCTTCCTGATACACATTATTCAGACATGGTCCACCTTTGTGGACAAGAAGCCATTCCACAGCAATTATGTGTAGCTGACCTGGAGCAAGTGCATATAGACAGGAAGTGGCTGAAGGAGGATGAAGAAAATCAGCATGCACTTAGATGCAGTATTATATTCTAGAATCTTGCTGTTTTTCTGTTTATATGATCTAAATGTTATTTGCATATTAGAAAATCAAGGTGGTCTTAAAACTAAAATGTAACTTTTTAAATATATATACAAGGGGGAAAGGCGTGGCCAGCCAAGGACCAGCATGGACGCTGCTTGTCTGAGTTCCAACAAAGAGAATCCGTCAATGGTCAACCCAGCACCAAAGGACCAGACTTACATAACTGAAATTACAACCGCCATTATACCTAAGAGGGGTAACCCTCACAAGCCGACAGACTTTTATCCTCCTGTGAGGAGAGAGAGTATAGCAACATAGCAGTGGCAGCTCCTCTTCCATTTCAGCTCCTGGATCCTCCACACTACGTCTCGACTTCCCCAACATTCCTCACCCCTACCACCCACAGTCCAGAAAAATATAAAAAAGCACAAGCAGGGAGACGTTACAGGAGAAGCAATGCAGCCCGTCACCTTTTCTGTATCTACTCTCTTATTGCTGCTGCAGTAACTAGAAGACTGCTTCTTCCAGCCAGCTACACTGATCTTAAACATTTCTACTGCAATTCATGATCTCTCAGAGACGTTTTTTCACACAGAAGATAAGATCAGGGATATCTGTCATGTCCATATTAACCTTGGATCTTGGATGCTCATGGATCTGACATTACCGAGACTTCTTATGAACATAGCCTTATCTAATGATAGCATAAGACTAGTAACAATATTTATGAGAAATCTTTGCTGGGGCAAGCTATGCAAATGGATCCATTCAAAGTGTCTTTTCCAGGCCTCATGTCCAAAGAAACAAGGTCTTGCCTTTAACGCTTCTCTTTCTAGAGAGCTGGACCCCGGGATCCAGAATTTGTTTTTTTCAGCCATATTTTCCTGGCGGGGTGCTTTTTACAGGCCCAAGGCTGTGGATCCCCTGATAAAAAGGGGGCCCTAGTTCCTGAAGGTTTTTTTTTAACGGAGCCCACTGTGAGTGGTGAAGATTGAGTATGTTTGGTTTACCACAGAACCCTGCAGCCAGATAAGGTAAGGGAGATTCCTATGGAATTTTTCTAATTCTTGAGGGTTTTCTCCTTTAACCACTTCAGCCCTTGAAGAATTTACCCCCTTCCTGACCAGAGCACTTTTTGAGATTCGGCATTGCATCACCTTAACTGACAATTGTGCGGCCGTGCGACATGGCTCGCAAACAAAATCGACGTCCTTTTTTTCCTACAAATAGAGCTTTCTTTTGGTGGTATTTGATTACCCCTGCCTTTTTAATTTTTTGCGCTATAAACAAAAAAAAGCATACATTTTGAAAAAAAAGCATTATTTTTTACATTTTGCTATAATAAATATCCCCCAAAAATAAATAAAAAAATGTTTTTCCTCAGTTTAGGCTGATATGTATTCTTCTACATATTTTTGGTAAAAAAAAAAATGCAATAAGCGATTATTGATTGGTTTGCGCAAAAGTTATAGCGTTTACAAAATAGGGGATAGTTTTATGGCATTTTTATAATTATATATTTCTTTTTAATAGTGGCGATTTTTATCATGACAGCAACATTATGGCGGACACTTCGGACATTTTTGACACATTTTTGGGACCACTGTAATTTATACAGCAATCAGTGCTCTGATGCACTGATTCATGTGTAAATGACACTGGCAGTGAAGGGGTTAATCACTAGGTGGCAGTGTAGGGGTTAAATGTGTCCTAGAGGTGTGTTTCTAACTGTGGGGGGTGTTGCTGTGTGTGACATGTAACTGATCTCTGCTCCAATCACACGGTGACAGTTACATTAGCATCTCCCCGTTCTTCCTCCCCATGAGGCGAGCACACTGGCCCCCTCTTAAAGGGCAATGTACAGTTATGTGATTCTGTCTGTACGAGCCCTTCTGCTGATGTATATAGGCGTGAGGCGGTTGGTAAGCCTAAAGTCGCCACTGGGGGCTGTCAAGAGCATATACCTGATTCCATGCTTGTCAGTCTTGCTCTGTTCACAAGCTGCATGCTTCCTCCGAGCCCAAGCTCCAGGTAGGATGAGGGAAGGGTTTTTTCTTTTTAGGAATGTCCCCCCACAGCTTTTCTTCCAGGCTAAAGGGCATAGGGCAGTCAGCGGTATTCTGCACCACTCCTGCTTCCACCAACATTATGGCGGCTCTCCATCAACCTGCTCTTCTCTCTCCTCCGCCCTAGCCCCCCTCCATGTGCTATTTCTAAAGAGTTCAACAAAAATTGACTTTTTAGGCATAAATGTGAGTATAACAAAAAAAGGGGGGGGGAGGGAATTTAATTTAAAACAATTTTATTTTTAAGAAAGACAACAAACAAAATCCCAATGCCTCCTTTCCTGTCTAACGTATTAAAAATACATAATAATCTATATATATATATATTCCTATAGGTATCCAGCATGGAGATATAGAGGAACCAATAATCGTCAGTACAGGAAATAATTTGCATATACAAGATATCACATAGGAATCAGCTCAGAGATATTTCGATGCTCTATATGTTTCTCGTTCAACATAACGCTTCATCAGGAGCTTATAGTTCTTATTCCTTTTTGGTAACCAAAAAAGAAAAAGAGAGGCGTCTCTACAGAGGTAAAGTAGTATTGTAGTCAGTGTATCCCGAAAGCAAGTGAAAAATCCCAAAATATAGGGCAGGAGAAAAGAAGAAGGGTTATGTAAACCGTGATCTCTCACTTAATCCGGCCAGGGGTTCCACAATATCCTTAGAGGGGGGAAAGACAAACACCCCTCAATGATCTCCTCAGTCTCACGCCTGGACGCCCCCTCCATATGCGATCTGGTCGGATTGGAGCCCCCACTCGGCTTGCGCAGGAAATCTGTATTTTTTTTAAAAAAGAGGAGGGGGCAGAAGGGGTGGTCGGAGGAGGGGGGGTGGAGCATCAGCGTGGCATCGGCATGGTTCAACGTCCACAAACGCAGGCCATGTATAGCTATAAAGGTGCACTTTTTGCAGGTGCACAAAGCTAACGGAGGGACACAGAACAGATGGATGTCATGCGAGTGTGGGTGACACAGACATTCCCAGGCACATTTACTTAGCATTAGACTGAGCCTTGATAGCAGCGGCAGTTGCTGAACTATTTTGCTCAGCGGTGAGTGCATTTCTGGTAGTACCTCTGCATTTGTGCTTAGCACTATGGGCAGAAGGGGAGGTACAAATACCCTGAAAAGTAGGGGCTCAAATGGAACTCCCTCATGCTCTGAGGACCCCACTCTGCAACACCATATCCCCCTGAAAGACCTAGAGAGGCTTGCCAGAGCAAGCCATCGGGGTTAGGGGCTGCATCTGCTTTTGGCATTTCAGCCCCTGTATATATTACTCAGGAAGTTTTTTTCCTCAGCCATAAGTGGATTTGAGGAAAGATTAGTGGCCTTAATCACATCTTCACTAGAGTGGAAGAAAATGCATTAGGTCCCCTTCTACCAACCAGGACCCTCAATCAGAGGAACACTGGGAAAGGGGAGACAAATCCCCCTCAGAGGACCGGGATGAGACTGATGACTCCTCTTCTGGGGAATCAACTGGGGAAGGACCCTCTTCAGCTTCACAGGCTGAGAAATTGCTGGTGCATTCTCTTACTGAAATGGTCCGCTCCACATTTAAGTTACCCGTAACTGAGTCAGTTGAAAAGCCCACTTCTTGTTTGGGTTCACTGAAGCCTCCTCAAGCTGTGCATACTTTCCTGTTCATTAATTGCTGGAAAAGCTTATTTATTCTGAGTCCAGGTAAACATTTTTCCCTCCTAAAAAGTTTTCAACACTTTATCCTATCGAGATAAAATGGAAAAAGATGTGGGGTATACCAGCCATTGACGCTGCTATATCCTCTGTAAATAAATGTTTGACTTGTCCTGTTGACAACGTTCAAATGCTTAGGGATCCAACCAATAAAAAAATAGAATTCCTGTTAAAAAAACTTTTTTCCTTGGCAGGTTCAGTAGCTCAACCTACAGTGGCGGCAATTGGGGTATTTCAATCCTTGGGAAGCCACTTGAAAAGGTGCTCAAGGTTTTCTCTGAACAGCATGCCCAGAAGTTAGCCGAGCTGCCAGCAGCCTTGTGTTTTGCAGTTGACCCAATCAGAGATTCTATCCTTCAGACCTCTCGCCTTACGCTTGGGTTGGTGCATATGCGTATAATCTTATGGTTGAAAAATTTGTCAGCTGAAGCGTACTGCAAAAAGCTCCTGGCTGGTTTCCCCTTCTGTGGTGTAAGGCTGTATGGGAATGATTTGGACAATTATATCCAAAAATTCTCAAATGGGAAAAGTACCCTAAACGGGCTCTTTCTCCAGTGCCAGGGGCATCAGCCTCCAGGCAGTTGCAATGGCTTCCACCTTCAGGTTCAAGAGGTAAAACTCAGAGTAGTCAACCCCTCCTGGGGGAGGAAATCTACAAGACAGAACGCTAAAGCCTCTTTATGAAGGGGCGCCCCCGCTCATTCGAGTGGGGGGAAGACTGCTACAGTTCTCAAGGGTCTGGCAGGAGGATTTTCAGGACAGAAGGGTGGTCGCCACAATAATTCTAGGTTACAATTTAGAGTTCCGAGAATTCCCATCTCCTTGTTTCCTCAGATCAAATGTTCCCAAAGTCCCAGAGAAAAAGAATTCTCTTTTTCAAGCATTGGACAGACTTTTGTCGCAAAAAAAATAATCATGGCGGTTCCCATGGAAGAGCAGGGATTGGGATTTTATTCTAACCTTTTCAAGGTGCCAAAACCAAATGGAAATGTCAGACCTATTCTAGATCTCAAAGACCTAAACCAGTTCCTAAAAATGTGATTTTTTTCGCATGGAATCAATCTGATCAGTAGTCTCCATCCTACAAGGATGACATCAATCGACATCAAGGATGCATACCTGCATGTATACCTATTTTCCCTACTCATCAGAAATCTCTGCGTTTCGAAGTAGAAAAACTTTATTTTCAGTTTGTAGCTCTACCTTTCGGTCTAGCTACTGTACCTCGGGTGTTTACAAAAGTCCTGGCCCCTCCTCTGGCCAGATTAAGGGCCCAGTATATAACAATTATAGCTTACCTAGATGACCTGCTCTTAATAGACTGATTTATCACCACAGTCAACTACCTGGAATACCTAGATTAGGTCCTCAACCTAGAGAAGTCTTCTTTAAAACCAGTTAGCCCTTGTACACATGTTCGGACATTCCGACAACAAACTCAGTTGGATTTTGTCTGATGGATTTTGTCTGAAAGTTGTGTTGCATACACACGGTCGGACAAAGTTGTCGGAAAATCCGATCGTCCGGAACGTGATGACGTTATTTCATTACCACGGGACTACGTTCAGGCTAGTAGCCAATAGCTTTGGTCTAGGAATTTGATCTGAGCATGCGTGGCACTTTGTCCGATCGGAATTCTCTACACACAATCGGACAAAGTCCGATTGGATCATGTTGTTGGAAAGTTTTATAGCCCAGCTCTAAAACTTTGTTCGTCGGATACAGTCCGATGGAGCCCACACACAGTCAGATTATCCGACAACATGGTCCGATTGGACATTTTCCGTCGGAATGTCCAACCGTGTGTACAAAGGCTAAGATGAATAGAGTACTTGGGTCTGGTTATAGATACAGCCCATAAGAGGGTGGTTTTACCCCAGGCAAAAATCTGCGCCATAAAGGAGCTGGTTCAGGTAGTCAGGGTGAAGAAGGATCCTTCTATTCACATATGTATGAGGTTGTTGGGAAAGATGGTGCCTTCATTCGAAGCGGTTCCCTATGCTCAGTTTCATTTGAGACTGCTGCAGTATCCTGTCTGCCTGGAAGAAGAAAGTCCAGGCGCTAGATTTTCCTAATGTGTTTCTCGCCAAACGTGCACCAGAGCCTCAGCTGGTGGTTGATACCTGAGAATCTGCAGAAAGGGAAACCCTTCTTACCAGTTACCTGAAAGGTGGTAACAACAAATGCCAGCCTTTTGGGTTGAGGAGCAGTTCTGGAAGAGATGGCTGTCCAAGGGAAATGGTCCAGAACCGAGAGAACCTTACCCATCAACATTCCAGAGATTTGGGCCGCGTACCTAGCCTTAAAAGCTTGGACATTCAGGTTGCAGGGTTGTCCTGTCCAGATCCAATCTGACAATGCCACAGCAGTGGCTTATATCAATCACCAAGGGGGCACCAGAAGTTGTGCAGCCCAGGGAGAGGCAAACCAGATCCTAACCTGGGCAGAAAAGCATGTGCCATGCATATCGGCAATTTTCATTCCAGGGGTAGAGAACTGGCAGGCGACTACTTAAGTCACCAGGAGTTGTTCCCGGGAATGGTCTCTTCACCCCGACATCATCCTGGCTATATGCCAAAGATGGGGGATCCCAGACGTAGATCTGTTTGCATCCAGGTTCAACAACAAGATTGACAACTTTGTGTCAAGAACAAGCAAACCACTTGCATGTGGGACAGATGCATTGCTGAGCCTGTGGGATCCGTTCTCACTGATTTATGCATTCCCTCCTATTTTGCGGCTACCATGACTTCTTTCCAGGATCAAGAAGGAAAAGAAGTCGGGGGTTCTTCTGGCCCCAGAAAATCTCGGTATGTAGAAATAGTAAAGATGGTGGTATGGGCCCCATGGACTCTACTACCATGTCCAGACCTGCTATCACAGGGACCAGTGTTCCATCCTACCTTACAAACACTAAATTTAACGGTTTGGCTATTGAAACCCACATTCTGAAGAATCATGGGCTTTCAGGCTCAGTAATATTTACCTTGATTAATGCAAGGTAGCCAGCTTCCAGAGTAATTTATTATAGAGTCTGGAATGCATATGTTTCCTGGAGTAAATCCAGGGGTTGGCATCACAGAAAGTATGCCATAGGTAGAATCCTTGCCTTTCTGCAAATGGGGTTAGAGATGAAGCTGGCCTTAAGTAGTATCAAGGGCCAGATCTCGTCCTTATCGGTATTGTTTCAAGGTCCGCTTGCTTTGCATTCTTTGGTCTGAAAGCTTCATACAGGGAGTAACATGGCAGTTAGAGCACCCCTGAACTTTTTGGACATAAAATTTAGTTCTGTCAGCATTATAGCAGGATATTTTGTTTGTGTTGCCTGACAATCCTAGAAAAGGACAGGCAGCATTGAAATCTACTATTGTTAAGTGTATTTGACAAGTAATTATTCAAGCTTATGGTTTGAAGAGGAAAATTCCACCTTTTCACATCAAAACGCACTCCACCAGGGCTGTTAGTGCTTCGTGGGCAGTGCATAACCAAGCATCCATGGCTTAAATCGCAAAGGCCAGAACTTGTTTTTCAGTCCATACATTCACCAGATTCTATTAGGTGGATGTGAAAAGGATATTGTCTTTGGGCGCAGTGTGCTGCAGGCAGCAGTATAAGGTCCTCAGGTTTGATTGCATTCTACTTTTTGTTTGTGTCTCCCTCCCCTCAGATAACATTGCTCTTGGACATCCCATTCAGTAATTACTGTGGTTCTGTGTTCTGTGATGTACAAAAAAGAAAATAGGATTTTTATAACAGCTTACCTGTAAAATCCTTTTCTTCGAGTACATCAAGGGACACAGTGGTCCGTCCCCTCTCCCAATACTTTGCTACAAAACTGTGGTACTCCCAGTAAGGGGAGGGGTTATATAGGGAGCTAAACGTCCTGTCTAGGGTGTGCCAGTATCCATCACATAGATGTGCCTATATAACCCATTCAGTAATTACTGTGGTGCTGTGTCCCGTGGTGTACTCAAAGAAAATGATTTTACAGGTAAGCTGTTATAAAAATCCTATTATTTAGTTTGTACAGATACAGTATACAGTAATATCTTCCCAGTCACAAACTACTTATAGATCTGATGTCTCTGTGCAAGCCACTGATTTCTAAGGTGATTGAAAATGTCTCTGCTTGAGGATTAATTTATTTACGGGGATTGCAAACAAATATTATTTGTTTCATTTAGGTGCAATAAAAGCAATTTAGTGGAACATTGTGTATAGTAACCTCTCTCCGTAGAGATCAGTGGTCTCTATGGTGACATTTACAGTATGTTATGTGCAGGTACATTCTGACATATTGGAAGTGCATGCTAAACATTACTCTGTACACAGCCTTACCCTGAAACCATTTCAAAAGCCATATAATATAATATAGAAATACGTCAATATGCCAGCATTCTTGTGAGAATATTGTGAGATGTTGCTAACTTTGATAAAGAAACCTATAATAGATTTTACAAGTAACAAAGAGCTTTTCCCACACTGCATAGAATTTAACTTCATCATTATGAGCGAGACTGTATTCTGTACTGGCACATATATCACGTTTTATGTGCAACACAAGGTAAAATAATGGAAGTTGTGGCTGAACAGTATTCTGTACAATTTAATTGCATCCTGTGAGAGTAAGGATTAATAAAGTTTACTCTCAAAGGATCCTCTAACAAATAGGCAAGATATAAAATCACCTTTAAAACTGATACTGAAAGCACAATTTTTGTTCACAGGCTTCAATTTATACTGCCTGTAGCTTTTAGTAGCTTGAGAATAAACAAACAAATGGGATAGCTAGACAGATGTACCAATAGATAGCTAGATAGCTAGATAGATAGATAGATAGATAGCTAGATAGCTAGATAGATAGATAGATAGATAGATAGATAGATAGATAGATAGATAGATAGATAGATAGATAGATAGATAGATAGCAATGGACAGGCGTATATAGAAAGTCACATGTTCTGTGTATATCATTGCATGCAGATAATCACCTTGAAACTGCATTGGAAGTAGATTAGATGCTGTAGATACACATATTGTGGAGCATTATAACACCCAACAGATTTTTATAACTCTTGGAGTAGTGGTGAGATCTCTGTGTTTGTGTTTTTGGGTTTACACATCTTTGGGTTTTTGGGTTTACTCATCTACTCATCCTGGTGTTTTTTTACTAAAACAAGAAAAGCTGTAACATGAATGTGATCAGGAACATCAAACATGTTCAAGTAGACAGGGATAGAGGACATGGATTTCTCTCTGTTTTGCTATTCAAGATATATAACATGCCAGGATTTGATTCAGTCTATGTGGCTCCACTGCTACTAACTAGCATATCACCCTCTTTAACACCTTTCCGATGCTACCCCCCGAGCTCTTTAATGGCATCTAAATGCTGGGAGGTGGAGGTAGGCATTCTGAGCATGGGATCACTGTGATTGGCTGTCACAGGTGTCACATAATTAGAAGCTCCAAATCGCAAGTATGTAGCGGGAACCTTCCAAGTCATTTGCCATGCAGACTCCTTAGACAAAATTAGCTTGACAAAAAAACTAATAAATCTAACAAAGCCTTGTGATTATCATGTCAACACAACATGGAATTAGATGGCATTGTTGATAAACGAGTGCACCCAGATAAAACGAAGGCCCCTTGCACACGGGTCTGTCTAGCTGCTTTAGTGCACCCAGAGGCAGTGGCAGGGCCTTCATTAAGGGGATACAGGTGCCACCCCCTCTCTCCAGCCACCCCCTTCTGTGTATAATGGATAGAATAATGCATTGCATGAATCTATCCATGGCTGCCACTGCCACCCTCTATTCAGGCATCTGGCCCCTTTTTCGGATGCCGGGTGCCTGAATTCCAGCGGCGGGGTTTATTTTTGAAGCACCTGATTAGAGCCATAGGCTCTAATAGGCTGCAAAAAAGGTGAACTGTGAGCGTAAAGCATTGTGCTTGCAGTCCACCCAGGTGTGTTAGAAAAACAAATGAATATTAGTTTTCCTGACACTGAACCACCTCTCTGCCAAGCAGGGTCTGTTACCCATCACCGCTGGTTTGAATCCCAACCACGACACTACCTGCCTGGAGTTTGCATGTTCTCCCTGTGCCTGCGTGGGTTTCCTCCGGGTACTCCGGTTTCCTCCCACACTCCAAAGACATGCAGGTAGGTTAATTGGCTTCTGTCCAAAATTGGCCCTAGTATATGAATGGGGACCCTGGATTGTGGGCTCCTTGAGGGTAGGGACCGATGTGAGTGTGCAATGTACAGGGATAGGGACAATTGTAGAAACTCACTCAGGTTGAACTGGATGGACTGGTGTCTTTATTCAACCTTACTATGTAACTACCATATGTAACTATGTAACCTGGTTGGCTGAAAGGGCAGGCACTGCAATTGGACACCTATCAAGAGGAGGGGAGGAGATGCACAGAGGACACAGGAGCCACTATCTGACCCACTGCAAGGTCTCTGACTCAACAGATGACATCTAATAGTAATCTAGTGCTGGCGGCAATTAACCAGCAATAGATCTCTGTAGCAGTGATCTAATGGTTCAGTGAAAAGCTGCAAAGAGCTCTCCCTGTAAGCCCTTGTACACACGGCCGGAGAATCTGTCGGAATGAGTCTTATCGGACCGTGTCATCAGATAATCCGACTGTGTGTGGTATGCATCGGACTGATTCCGTCCGAATCTCCGTCCGACCCCATTTTCCAACATGTTGGAAATATTTCCCGACCAACTGGGCCGGACAGACCTAATCCGATCATGTGTAGAGCATTTTGATCTGACCAAGTGCCACGCATGCTCAGATCAAATTCCTACATCAAAGCTATTGGCTACTAGCCTGAATGTAGTCCCATCGTAACAAAATTACGTCATCACGTTCTGAAAGATCTGATTTTTCGCCAACTTGGCCCGACCGTGTGTATGCAACAGTTTCGGACACAATCGGTCGGACTAAATCCGACGGGCAAAATCCGACGGATTTGGTTGGCAAAATCTCCGACCGTGTGTACGTGGGCTCAGAGCCTCCATACTAACATAAACTACAAAGATGTTACATCCCTTGTAACATCACGACACTCCTGATGTAAACATAAGAATTGTGTTTACATTTTCTTCTACAGGAAGCCCCTGTGGAACAATTTGTAGAATAATCAAATACCAAGGAGCTAATAGTTTCAGCTCCTTGGCTTAGTATTAAGTCCCAGCTGTCACTATAATCTGGAAATTTCAATGGTAGTGTCAACAGGAGCTGCAGAGTCCTGGTGTCATTTTAAAATGTTAGTAGGACAAATAGCTGCTTTCCCTGGGCTGTTTTAAAATGTATCTGGATTTTTTTGTTTACCAGCCGGTCACTGAAAGATGGACTCACCAACCGGACTGGTCAAATACCAGAACTACATTGGCCCCAGTTTCCCTTTTTCTATTATGCTGTGCTGATCGATGTTGAATGCTAATGTTAGGTCACTTTCACACTAAAGCGGCGGGTCCATTACTGGTAAAGCGCAGTTCGTTTTAGCAGAACTTTACTACTGCTTTAGTTGGTGCTTTACTGCTACTATAGTGGAGCGCTTTTAACGTATACACCACTTCTGAATCGCCCCAAAGATGATGCTTGCAGGGCTTTTTTTCCTGTCCAGCAACCGTACTGCCCCAGTGTGAAAGCACTCGGGCTTTCATACTAGAGCTGCAGAAGAGTCAGTTCTCAGGTGCTTTACAGACATTATATGTAAGTGCAAAAATGCCTGTAAAGTGCCTCAGTGTAAAAGTGGCCTTAACTACTTGCCGCCCTCGCTATAGCTGAAAGATGGCCTTAATTGCCAGGAGGGCATCCATGGATTTCCTCTCGAGCAAGCACAGTCTGCGTAACCCTGCGGGTCGAGTGCGGTGCGCTGTGTGATCACAGAGTCTATGAGACTCGGCTGACCACAGATCCGGGTAAGGGTTGATCCCGCCCCCTTACTACGTGATCAGCTTTCAACCAATGACATCTGATCTCATGTTGTAAACAGAAGCTTGGTAATCTGTATTTTTTTCCTCATGCTCTCAGCATGAGGGGAAAAAAAGCTGATCACCTGCCTCTGTCAGAGGGACATCAGTCCCTCACTAGCTGCTGTGCCCACCAGTGTCACCTGCCAGTGCCCACTGTGCCACCTACCAGTGCCACCTATCAGTACCCACCAGAGCCACCTAACAGTGCCCACAGTGCCACCCATCAATGACAACCAGTGCTGCCAATCAATGACTATGAGTGTCTAATAATCAGTGCCACAGATCAGTGCTATCAGTGTCACCTGCTAGTTCCCATCAGTGCCACCCATCAGTGCCCATAAGTGCCACATATTAGTGCCACTTATCAGTGCCACCTATTAGTGCCCTTTAGTGCCACCCATCAGTGTCAACGATCAGTGCCATCCATTAGTGTCATCTCTCAGTGCCACCTATCAGTGCTCATTAGTGCCGCCTAATCAGTGCCTATCAGTGCTGCTTATCAGTGCCCATCAGTGCCACCTATCAGTGCCCATCAGTGCAGCCTCATCAGTGCACATTAATGAAGGAGAAAAATTACCTGTTTTCAAAATTGTATAACAAACTATGAAACAGTTTTTTTTTTTTTTTCAAAATTTGGTCCCTTTTTGTTTTATTTAGCAAAAAAATAAAAAAAAACCAACAGCAATTAAATACCACCAAAAGAAAGCTCTATCTGTGTGAAAAAAAAATGATAAAAATATGATTTGGGTAAACTGTAGCATGACCACACAATTGTCATTCAAAGAGTGACAGCACTGAAAGCTTAAAATTGGTCTGGGCAGGAAGAGGGTTTAGGCGCTAAGTAAGCAAGTGGTTAATGATATTGAACACAGAAGGCTTTTGTCAGGAAATATTTATTAACTTGCACTGATTGCATAAAAAAAAAAACCACAACAGTAATTGTATTTGTAATGGATATACAGCCTAACTGCAATAAGTGGTATTTTTTATATCTGCCTGGAGGTCAGGTTATGTATAATTGTACATGTGTGTTTATGAGAATAAAGCAGCATACCTAAATGCCAAGACCACTGGCAACAGCTAATTAGTTAGCAAGTTACAGATAATGAAGATTCAAGGCTGTTGCTAGGACAACAGGTATACATTGCCAGGAGCATTTGATGTTCTGTGTACATTTCCAGTCGTATTTTATAACACAAAAACAAGACCAAACTGTGATTATGGTTGTGCTTAGGGTTATATATATAGTATAGAGAGCATGTAATGTTGTTTTGTTTAATTGACAGCAGTGCTATTGCAAGATGAAAACATTCATTAGCCACTTGCAAAGCATAGGTCCAAATAAAAAGGATCTTAGCCAGGTAATCAGTAGTGTGATAAGTTCAACTCTGTGGACTTATCTCATTAAAAGGCTCCCGTTTCAAGTGCTGGACAGCGCGATTCATCAGTATGACATCAATGTTTGCTAAGCAGAATCTTTTGGAAATCCTGCAAGGCTGTGCACAGCAGGGAGATTGCTTTCTCCTTGAGATGTTATCCACCACATTGCCAGTTATACCAATAAAACTGGGTTAGAAACTATTCTAAGGTATCAGTACATTGCTTGGCAGATGGTGAAGAAGCAAGCTACCAATTCAATGTGGCCATGATGGTGGTAATAAGCTTAGCAGGCTATAGATGTGCATTCCATTGAATGTGGACTATTTCTTAACATTAGAATTGTAAATAAAACAACTTAAATAGTCTACCAAATTTGCACAATTTAGTTCAAGCACATATTCTAATAAAAACATTATTAATAATAATAATAATAATAATAGCATAGTATACATGAACATTTTTAAAATACTACCTGCTGACATTAGAATTCACTGTAGAATTAGTGACCCTATAATGCAATAGTCTTCCGGCTATATCTTTCTATGCAAGTCATCAAGCAAATATAATCAATATTTAACTACTGTATTTATCGGTGAGGGGCAAAAAGTGCATGTTATACACCAATAAATACAGTAGTTAAATACTGAATAGAGGACAAATCACGGGTGCGTGTTATATGCCGATAATGTACCTAGAAGGTAAAGGAGAGGGACAAGCACCGCCAGAATTCACCGAGCCACTATCTCCTGTATAATGGGCTCTCACTCAGCTCTGATGTTACATACACAGTCCCACCGGCATTGGACCAGTGTTCTGTCAATCACAGGAGCTGGTCCAATGCCGATGACGGAGGTGGGACTGTGTATTTTTTTTTTTTCCACAAAATTTTATTGAAGTAGTATAAACATACATAAAACATTTTTCCAATGAAGGTATCATATCAAAATTCTCATAGCATTGTAGAAGATTACATGTAGGAGCGTACAGAATAAAACAGTGAGCTAGGCAATATTACAGATCGTGTAACCAGTTCTTAAGAATACAATAAAGTACATTAGGACTGCTTTCGATTCAGTGTTGGTTTATTAATAGGATGTATTTGTCCAGTAAAAGGAGTTATTTGAATTTACCTAGCAAGGCCATGGACAATAAGTCAATGTAGGAAGGTTCGTAAGTATGAGAAGGGGGCGGGAGGGGATGACCCAGCTGAGGTGGAAGGAATATACTGACAGAGAAATATATGGTCTTGTACGGGAGACATTTAGTCAGGATGAGGAGAATAAGCGTCAGTGAGTTTGAAGCGTTGCCAGTCGTGCCAGATTGCCACAAATGTAGATACAGTTTCATTGGAGATGCTGATCAATTCCTCAAAGGTTTCAATATTGTTCAGTCTGCGGAACCATTCCGTCAAAGTCGGTATGGACGAGGAGCGCCAGCGACATGGAATGCATTGTTTTGCTGCATTGATCATAATCATGTTGAGGGATTTAAGGTAGCGTCTTTTGGGGATTTTGGTATGGTGTAGTAAATAAGTGGCAGGGGAAAAGTCATTGTGACAAGCAGTTACTTCAGCAATGGTGTCGTGGACCGACCTCCAAAAAATTTGGAGGGAAGGACACGACCTGTGTATTTGACTGCTGACTGAGAGCCGAGTAAACAGGAGATGACAGCTCGTGGTTTCCTGCATGAGAGATGGTGAGGCTGCAGATGGGCATCAGGCTGCATTGATAGGAGATGGGTGCAGATCAGGCTGCAGATCAGGCTGCCTTAAGGCTGCAGCTGGGCACACATCAAGCTGCATTGGGGCTGCAGATAGGCACAGATCAGGCTGTATTAAGGCTGCAGATGGGCACAGATCAGGCTGCCTTAAGGCTACAGCTGGGCACACATCATGCTGCATTGAGGCTGCAGATGGGCACCAATCAGGCTCCATTGAGGCTGCAGATGGGCACATATCAGGTTGCATTGAGGCTGCAGCTGGAAACAGATAAGGCTGCATTGAGGTTGCAGGTGGGTACTAACCAGGCTGCATTGATGGGCACTGACCATTATTTTGCTTCAAAGTGGTTTATTTTGAAAAAAAAATCTTCCCTCTTAAATTGAAGGTGCGTGTTATATGCCTGTGCATGTTATACGCCGCTAAATAGGGTACTTGCCAACCAGCCGCCATCATTATACTGCAGCAGGTTGGCTCGGCTATGCAAATCGCCATAGCTGTATGTTGGTCACTTTAACAGCTAAGGGAGCGTAATGCACTTGGCTGGCAGCAGTGATATCTGCCGCCCACCCGTGATTGCTCCACAGAGAGCCAGAACAAGGATCTGTTAATGTAAAAAAACAGGTTCCCATTCTGACAGGTGAGTAGAGAAAGATTTTCTGTTCCTAGTGATCAGAAGCAGCGATCTCTCACCTCCTCCAGTCAGTACACTCCCCCCCACAGTTAGAAAACACCTCCCAGGGAATATATTTAACCCCTTGGTCACCCCTAGTGTTAACCCTTCCCCTGCCAGTGCCATTTTTACAGTGGCTTCTTTTGAGCTCTGATCACTGTAATAATGTTACTGGTCACAAAAAAGTCTCAAAAGTATCCAATCTATCCACCGCAATGTCACAGTCCCACTAAAAATCGCTGATCACCGTCATTACTAGTAAAAACAAAGAATAATAAAAAAATCATAAATATATCCCTTATTTTGTAGACGCTTTAACTTGCAAACCAATCAATATATGATTATTGCAATTTTTTTTTACCAAAAATATGTAGACAAATGCATATTGGATCAAACTGATGTAGACTTTTTTTACAAAAAGAAAAAATATTTATTTTTTTCAAAATTGTTGGTCTTTTTTTGTTTATAGCGCAAAAGATAAAACTGCAGAGGTGATCAAATACTACCAAAAGAAAGCTCTATTTGTGAGAACAAAAGGACGTAAATTTTGTTTGCGTACAGCGTCGCATTACCGCTCAGTTGTCAGTTAAAGTGACGCACTGCCGTATTTAAAAAAAATGACCTGGTCATTAAGGGGGTAAATCCTTTCAGAGCTGAAGTGGTTAAAGCTGAACTGCAGTCAAAAGATAGCAAGATAAAAATATATAGCTTAAAATATGAGTTAGCAAAATCAACTTTGTTGCAATATTTATCCTCAAACTGATCTACCAAATATTCACAATTTAGTACAAACACACATATTCTAATTTAGTACAGACACACATATTCTAATAACATCATTATTAATAATAACTATTATAATAATAATAATAATAATAATAATAATAATAATAATAATAATAATAATAATAATAATAATAATATAATATAATATAATATACATACATATTTTTAAAATACTACCTGCTGACATTAGAATTCATTGTAGAATTAGTGACCCTATAATGCAATGGTCTTCAGGCTATATCTTTCTATACAAGTCATCAACTATAATCAATATTTAAAGCTGAACTACAGTCAAAAGATAACAAGATACATATATATAGCTTGTTAAAATATAAATCTTAGATAGATAAGATAAAAAGCAAAACCAACTTTTGTTGCAATATTTATCCTCAAACTGGTCTACCAAATATGCACAATTTAGTACAAACACACATATTCTAATAACAGCATCAATAATAATACTACTACTAATAATAATAATAATATTATTATTATAATAATATACCCATTTTTAAAATACTACCTGCTGCCATTAGAATTCACTGTAGAATTAGTGATAATTATAATGCAATAGTCTTCAGGCTAAATCTTTTTATACAAGTTATCAAGCAAATATAATCAATATTTGAAGCAGAACTCCAGTCAAAAGATAGAAAAATAAAAATATATAGCTCATTAAAAGATAAATTAGCAAAACCAACTTTTGTTGAAATATTTATCCTCAAACTGGAGGATTTCCCCGCAGTACTCTTTTTTATCATTAGATGTTCTCTGATGGCTTGCATCTCAGGTCATCTTGCACCTGCCCGTGACTGATCAGTGAAATGAGAAAAAGCAAAGTGATGTGCTTAACTCTGTTTCACTCTGTACTCTCTTCTCTGATTTCTCTCACTGAGGCTGCAAGAGGTTGATACCATTTTAAAGTGATATTAAAGTCTTTATTTTTTTATAACAAAAATGTTACACTTACCTGCTCTGTGCAGTGGTTTTGCACAGAGCAGCCCAGATCCCCCTCTTCTCAAATTCCCCTCTCCCTGCACTCCTGGCTCCTCCCTCCTGCCAAGTGCCCCCAGAGCAACCTGCTTGCTCTGGGGGCACCCAAGCAGGTTCGTTCCTGAACCACGGCTCTGTGTGTCCATTCACACATATAGTTGTGACTCAGCCCCCTCTCTCTCCTCATTGGCTCACTGGCTGTGATTGACAGCAGTGGAAGCCAATGGCACCCGCTGCTGCCTTAACCAATAAGGAGTGAGAGTTGTCAGAGAGGAGAGGCTCTTGTGCACAAGGCTGAATGGAGATGGGGCTCAAGTAAGTATTGGGGGCTGCTGCACACATATGTATAGAATGCATGAAGGTAAAAATCCACTTTACATTCTGGTGCTTGTGCTTGTATATAAAACTAAATATGATGTATTAATTATTATGAAGCTGCAATAATTTTTATCAACCTGGAGTTCAGCTTTAAGCTCACATACACAGATTTGAAAACATTGATGAACAACAAACTGTCAAACAATGATTACAGAGCATACAGGCACCTAATACTGATAAAACGTGGATGGATGGATACAAATCTGGACAACGGCTGAAAGGCATTGATGGATAGAAATTACTAAATTGAAGGATCTTGTCTCAAAAGAAAATCCATGGGCACCTCCAAATTATTGCACACTAATAAATAATCACCTAAAGAAACACACAATCTACTGAAAGCAGTGTGCATTTGCTCTACAAAACAGAGTACAGGATTTTGGTAAGTCTGTCCAGCATATTTTCTAGGTTTCTCTTAATATATGAGGAGTCTAAATGAAAATGTAGGTGTGGGAAATGTTTACATAATTTCACTGCGGAAAAGTAGTGAGAAGTTTATTTCCAAATATTAAAAAGTCACTAATACATTTTTATAGGATACATATTGATTATTTTTTTTCTAGTAAGATTTATGTACACACGGTCGGAAATTCCGACGTTAAAGGTCCGATCGGATTATATTGTCAGAAAATCTGATCGAGTGTGGGCTCTATCGGACTTTTTCTGTCTGTAATGCCTATGGAAAAAATTTGAGAGCAGGATTTCAGATTTTCTGACAACAAAATCCGATCTGACTCTTTCTGATTGTTTGTAGAGAATTCCGATCGGACAAAGTGCCACGCATGCTCATATCAAAGTATGAGAGCAAAGCTACTAGCCTGAACATAGTCCCGTTGGAACGAACGAACGTCATCACGTTCCGAACGATCGGATTTTCCGACAACTTTGTCCGACACCAGTTTCGGACAAAATCCGTCTAAAAAAATCTGATGGATTTTGTGGTCGGAATTTCCAACCGTGTGTACGGGGGCTTAGTATTCTCTTATTACATTCATCTATGTAATGCGGTCCAGTCTGCAGTCTGAGAAACTTTGTATCCTCAAGTATCCTCAAGTATCCATGACAAGCCATTAGTATTTGTTATTCTTTCACAAGCCAAGCTGTCTATTTCTTTAGATTGTATTGTCTTAGCTGCTTCGTACAATGGTGGTTCTCAAGACTTGTTGACTTTGTGGGCCCCCTGTGTGAACAGTGGTAGGCCTGAGTTAACCATATTGCCTTGACAGAGAACTCTCACAATGATGAAGAAAACATTTAGCTCTGGGATGTTATGGTCTTCAGATCTGGAACATCAGCCATATTTGACTTTTTACAGTGAGTAGTAAAAAAAAGTACCTAATAATAAGCAGACATTAAGTCAATGGAACTAGCAATTGTTTGGCCAGGTGGTACTCAGCCCCAAGTATATAAAAGATGAGGCTGAACCAATACCAATCATCTCTAAACAAGTAATCAGCACCAGTCAAAACAGGCTATAGACAGGCAGATAAAAATGAGAGGCAGCCAGGGGTCAGAACTAGAATGACACTCAATAATCACTGATCAACACCAACATTTCATAAAGGTCCAGGCAAAAGCTATGAGTTTAAGCACTGCCACTATACTGAGACCAACTTATATTTGGCATTTGATAATACTAGAGACATGTATACAGCATGCCTTGACTCTACACTACTAGAGGTCAGGGAAACACCTCTAAAAAAATTAGCCCAAGCATAAGGTCTCTTGAACACGGGTCGTCTAGCTCCTGTGTGCAAAATCTCAGAATTTTAGTTTGCCCAGGAGGCACAGGTGCATTCATGTGTGAACCACTCAGCCATAGACTTTGACAACCTGCAGGCAGCAGGGCTGTATGCTGCACCTGTGGGTGCATTAACATCTATAGCAGAACTTCATCTGAAAATTGTCTGGTAAAACCTTTCCTGAGGTCAAGTGGTTAAGGAGCATGTCCTCAGACGTAGTTGAAAACATGATAAATATTAACAGTCAGCACAGGCAGAGAGTGCAGAAGATTTATGGCAAGATCAAAAGGTATTTTTTGAACTAATCAGTTTTACCAAAACACTTTCAAAGGCATATTTACCCGCCCAAAAAGGAGCAGATAAAGGAAGTTCATTGTCAGGGTTTATACACTTTAAGTTTTAGAATTTGTGAAAAATGCAAACATTTGCATTTGATCAAATGAAATAGTTGTTTTTGTTCATCTTTGATTGCAGATTCTAGAGGATATGATTTTTGTCTGGTTTACAGCCTTCTTTTTTTGTTCTTCAACAAGGGAACTGAATACTATCATTTAGACATCACAAAGATTAGTCTGGGAACCAAACAACTGGAAAAAACACCATGTTTTTTTTTTTTAAAAACACAGTGTGTAGTACATAAAATGGCCTAACAGAAAGATTAAACCTAGAGAACACAACTTTACATTGGTTTATATTTCCTGTACACTAACACCTGTGCCTCTGTTTAAAAGCATACTGTACATAAAGACAGTACATATTTTCAAAAGATAAGATATATATATATATATATATATATATATATATATATATATATATATATATATATATATATAAACAGTATGACCGGCTAAAAAAAAGACAATGACCCGCTAAAAAAAGTTTATATATATATATATATATATATATATATATATATATATATATATATAAACTTTTTTTTTAGCGGGTCATTGTTTTTAAAAATACTGTATTTATTGGCGTATAACACACACTTATTCCCCTTAAAATCAGGGGAAAATCTACGGTGCATTTTATACACTGATCCCTGCTGTCTCCGAGGAAAGAGAAGCGAGCATCGTTGAATTACATAGAGGTGCGATCCCTGTGTAACCGTCACTTCGTCACTCACAGCCACGCCTCCTGGCCCTGCAGTGGGCCACTGTTCTGTCTATCATATGAGCAGGGCCTAGGAGGTGTGCCTGTGAGTGCCGGTGTATACAGGAGATTGCAGCTCTGCGTAATTCAGTGGCGCTCACTCCTCCTCTTCCCTCTGAGACAGCAGGGATAATCCAACACTGTCGAGGCTGCAATGATGAGAACGGTGAGCCTGCAGATGGGCACTGAACAGGCTGGATTGTTGGTCAATTTAATGGCTGCAGATGGGCACTGAGCAGGGTGCATTGATGAGCTGTGAACCTAATTTTGCTTCAAAGTTCTTTATTTGAAATGTAATTTATTTTTTCCCTAAAATTGGGGTGTATGTTATACATCTGAGCATGTTATACATCTGTGCATGTTATACATCGATAAATATGGTATTAAGTTTAATAAAAAGCAGAAACTTGAGGAGTAATATGAATGACTTTAACATTTTTCAACCCCTTCCTAAACCAGTACTAGTGCTTGAAGTATGGTGTTGTCACATCACATACTGTATCTTATAAGGTATTGCATCACATATGGTGGGGATTTTTTTTTTAAACTTCACCTATAAGTAAAATGGTATTGGAATCATTTGAGAAGTTGAAATGATGGTGTTTTGAGGTGGGTTCAGACTTTTTTTTAACGTGTTGTTGGCTATTTCATAACATGCGTAGTTGGGAACCTGGCAGGGGTCAAGGGTGGGCTCATTAGAACCAGCTGTGTACGCCGGGTTGGAGATATAAGGGTGGACACATGGCTTAGTGTATCTGGCAGCTTTCAGTGGGACAGGTACCATGGTATGTAATAATCCTGTTTGTGACAGTGCTCCTGTGTTGCCAGTGCCTTATTTACATTTGCACCTATGTTTATTCAACCTTATATAGTCCTTAGGTACCTCTTATGCCACGTACACACGATCAGACTTTCCGGCGGACTTAGATTTACCCAAAGTCCAGCGGACCTAGATTTAAAACATGTTTTAAATCTTTCCACCGAAAAGACCCAGTTCCTGACGGGAAGTCTGCTCGTCTGTATGCTGGTCCGACGGACCAAATATGACGCAACAGAAACTACAGCACCTGCCCGCAAGAATGTTTCCAGCGCGATCCTATCACACTGGTTCTCAGCTACACCAGGCCCTTAGGTCTGGTTTGGTTTAAGGGGAACCCCCTATGGGAAAAAAACAGCGTGGGGTCCCCTCAAAATCCATACCAGACCCTTATCCGAGCACGTATCCCGGCTGGTCCGGAAAGGGGGTGGGACAAGCGAGCATGCCCTGGGACTGTGACATCATAAGGGCTGGGGTCACCGTGTGACATCACCTGGTGACCACACCCTTTTTGCCTATATAAGTCACCACGCACCGTGTCCACGGCAATACAGCGGGAGCGAGCGTCGTGTCAACATCGGAAGAACAGAAGAAGAAAGAAGAAGAAGAAGCTGACGACGGCGGTGACAGTGATGACAAAGGAGAAAGCCGGGCTCCTCCACTAGCAAACGAGTGGCAAATGAGCAGAATCTAGCAGAGGAGCCCGGCAAGAAGAACTGGAATGCACGGAGAAGTCGGAGGAAGACCCCCAAAGACGGAAGAAGACCCCCGGAGCTGTCTTATAAACTATTCTAAAAACCTGTGAAGTGTGTTTTTTTATTGACACTTTTTCCCCCAGGTGAATGGGTAGCGGTACAATGTACCCCATACTCATTCACATAGGGTGGGGGGGCAGGATTTGGGGGCCCCCTTATTAAAGAGGCTCCCGGATTCTAATAAGCCCCCCGCCCAAGACCCTGACAACCAACGGCCAGGGTTGTCAGGAAGAGGCCCTTCTCCTCGTCAACATGGGGACAAGGTGCTTTGGGGTGGGGGGGGGGCCGCAGGGTGCCCCCCTTCTCCAAAGAACCCACCCCCCATGCTGAGGTCATGCGGCCTGGTATGGTTCAGGAGGGGGGGCGCTCGCTGGTCCCCACCCCCTTTCCTGTCCGGCCGGGCTGCGTGCTCGGATAAGGGTCTGGTATGGTTTTTGGGAGGACCCAACGCCATTTTTTTGGCATAGGGGGTTCCCCTAAAATCCAAACCAGGCGATGGGGCTCTCAAGGTGTCAATCTCGCCAATGAAAGTGGTGAGATTGACTTCCTTCTCTAGTCCCATCATACCTGGAGTCACGTTCAAATTGAATGGACTTTAGTCCATGTGTGGGCAAGTCCGTTCATTTTGAAAGTTCGTTGGACCACCACCAAAAGTCCGACGGGAAGTCCGTTGGACCTAGTCCGTTCGTGTGTGTGCAAGTCCGCTCATTCGGAAAGTCCATCGGACCAAGTCTGCTGGAAAGACTGATCGTGTGTATGCGGCATTAGAGTTTGCCTTTTCTTTTCTATCACTAGACCTCTTTACCTCATTTGAAGGAGCTGTGCTTTCTTTATTCTGGGTTGTATCTACTTTATATTAGTTTTTCTTGTTATTGTGGAATTTATCAACATATTCTTTAGTCTAATATGTCCCGTTTTAATTCCTGTTGGTTATTGGATTTTTTTATTGTTAATAATTCACTTTGGTGCAGGCTAGGGATGAGCTTCGTGTTCGAGTCGAACGTACGTTCGACTCGAACATTGGCTGTTCGGCCGTTCGGCGAATTCCGAACGTTTTCGCCGTTCGCGTCAAAATTCGAGTGACGCGCGCGCGGACCACAATGCACTGCGGTGGCGCAGTGCATTGCTGCCCCATGATTGGCCAAGCATGCACTGTGACCCCGCATGCTTGGCCAATCGCAGCGCCGGCAGCGAGGAGAGCCATGATTGGCCACAGGCATCCTGCCTGTGGCCAATCATAGCTCAGGCCGTGTAGTGCACGCCCCACACTATATAAGGCCGCCTTTGAGGCGGCCTCCTGTAGTGTGTTACTTAGCATCTGAAGCAGTGGGTGTTCTGTGTACCTTCAACACAGTACACACCAATCGTTTTTGGCTGATTTCCTATCTTGCTGCTGTGTAGTGGTTGTTGTCTGTGCCCTGACTGCAGTATACACCACTATATTCACCTCACCTATATAGCTAGTGATCTAGCTTTAACCACTTAACTGCCCATTGCCGATTAACGGCTTCAGGGCGGTTGTTTAACTCTGAGAGGCCGTTAATTAACGGCCTCCCAAAATTCTGCTCTCGCGTGCCCCGAGGTGCGCGCACTCGAGAGCATCCGTGACCGCCGCATCACGGATCACGGTAAACGGCCGCTCATAGCGGCCGTTTACCACGTGATTGCTCCGTCAAATGACGGAGTGATCACTTGGAAACAAACCGGCGTCATGTTATGACGCCGGTTCCTCCCTCCCCTCTCTGTACTGATCGGTACAGCGGAGGGGAAAGAGATCGGTGTCAGCAGCGATGTGGGCTGCATCTGCAGTGCCCACATCGCTGCTCACCGAATTTAACCCCTCAATTCCCTGCCAATACTCTGCAATACCAGTGCATACTCTGCAGTACCCTGCCATTACTCTGCAGTAACCCCGCCATTACTCTGCAGTACCCCGCCATTACTCTGCAGTGCAGTACCCTGCCATTACTCTGCAGTACCCTGCCATTACTCTGCAGTACCCCCATTACTCTGCAGTAACCCCCATTATTCTGCAGTACCCCCCAATACTCTGCAGTACCCGCCATTACTCTGCAGTACCCGCCATTACTCTGCAGTACCCCCAATACTCTGCAGTACCCTGCCATTACTCTGTAGTACCCCCCAATACTCTGCAGTACCCTGCTATTACTCTGTAGTACCCCGCCAATACTCTGTAATACCCTGCCATAAATTGCCATACCCAGCCATAATCAGAGATACCCAGCCATACTCGGTGATACCCTGAAATACCCAGCCATAGACGCCCCCCACCCCTCACCGCCCTCCGGTGCTTCTACCAACTCGCCAGTACGATCAAAGCCAGAATCTTTTTTTTATTTTTTATTTCAGGCTTCCCAGCCTAGAGGTGAGATGTGGGGTCATATTGACCCCCCAGATTTCACTGTAAAGAGGACCTGTCACCCCATATTCCTATTACAAGGGATGTTTACATTTCTTGTAATAGGAATAAAAGTGATCAAAAATATATTTTTGGGGAAAAAAATGTCAAACTAAAATAAATAAAGTAAAATGAACAATAAAAAAATAAAATAAAAATTAAAGCGCCCATGTCCCCATGTGCTCGCATGTGCCACACATGTGAGGTATCGCCGAGAATGTTAGAGCGAGAGCAATAATTCTAGTCCTAGACCTCCTCTGCAACTCAAAACATGTAACCAGTAAAAAGAGCTTGCAGTCAGTAGTGCTGTCTGCGTGCTCTGTACCCAGTACATACCGCTATAATATAGGGCAGGCCCCTACTTTCAAACATCCAACTTACAAACATCTCCTACTTGCAAACGCAAGGAGACAGCAGCAAGTGAGATGAAAAAAGATGGACGACAAAACAAATTATACAGGGGTGATAACCCTTCCCTATGTTTTCCAAAAAGCTTAAAAATAGTTTTTTTGACTGGAGCTACACTTTAAAAATGTACCGGTTGAAAATGACAAACAGATTCAACTTAACACAACAAACCTACACAGTCCCTGTCTTGTTTGCACCGCCTGTATACTGCTGTTCTGAGTATATAGGGCCTGGGGGCCACACGCATTTCCTTTTTTTAATATGGGTACGGGGTTCCCCTTAATATGCGTACAAGACCCAAATAGGCTGGTAATGGGCAGGGAGGGCTACCCATGCCATGTTTCTCAATGATTTTCAACCATATTGCAGGAACCAAGCAGTTTTAAATGGTGTTATTTCCGTTTAATGTCATTTTGTGCAGGGACTGTTCTAAACACGGGAAACACGTGGCACTTCACAGGCATACTACAGACACCCCCCAGGCACCATATTTAAAGGAATATTTCACTTTTTTTTCACTTTAATCGTCATTAAAATCAGTGCTCCCGCCAAAACGGCCGTTTTTAAAACTTTTTTTTGCAGTGACCCATGTCCCCTGAGGCAGGAGGCAGGTCCCCAAACCCTTTTTAGGACACTATCTTGCATATTAGCCGTTAAAATTAGCACTTTCCATTTCGAACGTTCGAGTCCCATAGACTTCAATGGGGTTCTAACGTTCGTACCGAACGCGGGGGTCGTTCGCAAGTTCTGGTGCGAACCGAACCGGGGGGTGTTCGGCTCATCCCTAGTGCAGGCCTTTCTCCTACTACTATGGGGATATTGTGCTGGATTGGAGCTGTTTGTCATGTTCCTTTTCCTTTTTTTATTTTCCTTTTTTTTTTTATATAGATTGCTCAAAGTCTTTATATAGATGGTCTTGGTATCCTTATCATCATTAGTAGTCTGGATTAATGTCCTTTGATGATTGACACAAGCTTTAGAATCATCTGATTACATAATGTCCCTGTCAAATCTGGTCCACCTTTAAGGCCCCTTTCACACATGCGGACATTATGTCCGTATTTCATCCATCCGTTTGCGGGTGAAATACGAACATACATGTATTCCTATGGGATAGCGGGTGTCTGCGGATAAACATCCGCAGACACTCGCTATCGTCCGCCTTCCGCTATTGTCCGATTCTGCAGACGGAGGAAAATCCTATTTTTCTATCCGTCTGCAGAGCGGATCGGATGAACACGGACAGACGGTCCGTGCTCATCCGATCCCCCATAGAGGAGAGCGGAGAGCTGACAGGGCAATCCCTGCACAGTGTGCTGGGACCGCCCTGTCCGCCGCCGGCTCAGCGGGGACAACGGAGCAATGCCCGCTGAGCAAGCGGGTCATCATGGTGCGGATCATTACTGATCTGTCCCGTGTGAAAGGGGCATAAATGTTGGAGTTACACTCTCCTGGTAGGTATATTTGATTTTTAATTGAGAATAGAGTTTGTTGCATTTGTTAATAAGTTTCTACTCTATGCGGGCAGCATAGTGGGGTAGTAATAAGAAGGGTTGCTGGTTCAAATCCCAACAATGACACTACATGCCTGGAGTTTGCATGTTCTCCATGTGACTGCATGGGTTTCCTCCGGGTACTCCAGTTTCCTCCCATACTCCAAAGACATGCTGGTAGGTTAATTGGATTCTGTCTAAATTGTCCCTAGTATGTATGAATGTGTGTTAGGGACCTGTAAGCTCCTTGAGGGTAGGGACTGATGTGAATGTGCAATGTATATGTAAAGCACTGCATAAATTGACAGTGCTATATAAGTACCTGAAATAAATAAATAAATATTCAAATAAAAACCTCCCCTATTTGCAGTTTATAACGCGTGTTTCCCATACCTGCCGGTTGCAGTATTTGGCTACCTGGTTTGCTACCTGGGTTTAGATGGTCCATTTCTTATCTCTGGGTAAGTCATGGAGCCCTGACCCAGTGATGGGGTTTTGTTTGATGTATATTATTATGTATTATTTTGTTATATTTTCTTGTTTAGATGCTGCAACTCCCCTCTTTCCTGAGGAAGCAGCTCTATGCTGTGAAACATGTAGAAACATATCAACTGTGGAACTGTTTCCCATGTGTCTGTGTGCATCATTACTTTTGCTTATTCAGAAAACTGTGATGTACTGGTTATGTATGCACCTAACGCATGGGTACAGCATTGTGAACATGTTGATTAAACGTTGTTTTTAACAAATATCTTTTGTGATAAAAAACATTTTGATATACATTTTTTTTTAATTGTAGTTGTGCTATGAAGTCCGTAGGAGGTACAGAGAAAGTTATTTTCCAAAATGTTTCTCTATATACTATATCAGGACATGATGCCCTTTAATATTTGGTGTTACTCTGGCACTTGTTAAATTCTTTGACCGTATGGGTGTTTTTATTGCCTCCCCCGATTTACCAACAGCAGCATATTCACCTAGTACTCCTTACATTATAGGTTAAATCAGTAATATGAGTGGACAGGACAGAAATTACTCTCCTTTGAGACCAATTGACTTTAATTTTGCTGTAGTATATTGCCCTATTGGTCTGAATCAAACCAGCTTAGTAACCGGGAAAGAAAATGGTGTGTACAACTTTCTTACCCATTAAATACATAATTTTAATGTTACATACCTAGTTTTATAAGGGAGATTGTATTTCTCATATTGTTCAGACATTTAATGCAATCACTGTTAAGAAGACATGTTGGTAGTACTTTTCCATATATTATTTGCATAAATCTCATGTATTTACAAAACCTAAAGAGCCAGCAAATTAAAATGCAAATGAGCAAGAAAATAACATTCTATTCTCTGAAATATGTGCCCGTTATGAGTGAGTTTTTATAATTCTCATTATGCTGCACTATTTACCCTCATTTGAACTCAACTTGCATAGCAGAAAACATAGCAGATGTAGACAATGTTAAAAACAGATCATGTTCTAGAGTTTTTAAACATGAAGGCTTCAAGTTAATAGTCATATAAATACTGGAGCATAACATAGGCATTTATTTTTAAAGTATTTTATATAGGTGTCCATGTGAATACACTGATCTAACAGAACTGCCCTCTTCCCTCCAAAAAAATAGCTTTTGTGCAATTTCCACGTACAGGTATATCAAGATCTATCTTGGACGCACACGACATGGATGTACGTATATCATGTGATATCATTGTAAATACTGTAAATTAGATATTCAGCTGAATGTTATTGTAGTGTGTTCGGATAGTGAATAACTAACTTTGGGGTAAAGGGAACACTGGATATAGTTCACATTCTGTTTACCATGCTGCATGAGCAATCAAACCCACTCCCATACTGCCAACATCCAGTTTTCAGGTCTATGTGTACTTGTATTATCAACGGAAGAGCTACAGCAGCATGGGAACAGGCAGAAGAAGAGTCTGGAACTAAATGGACCATGTGATCCCTTTTCAATTGCCATCAATATAGGTCAGTTTGTGTTTTAACCACTTCCCGACCAGCACACGACGATGTACGTCGACAGAATGGCACGGGCAGGCATATTGGCGTACATGTACGTCCAATATTAGATACCGCCCTGCCATCGGGAGCGCGCCGCCGGCGGCGCGCTCCCGCGCTGGTCGGGACACCCGTGAGTCCGGTCGCGGGACCCGCGGACTCGATCGCCGCGGGCATCCCCGCGATCGTCTCACGGAGCGGCTGAATGGAGGAAATGCTGTATAAACAACATTTTTCCATTCTGCCTAGCAACTAGTGACGCTGATCTCTGCTCCATGTGATTGGAGCAGAGATCAGTGTACACTAAATGAAAGCCCAACCCCCCCACAGTTAGTAACACACCCCTAGGAACACTTAACCCCTACACTGCCACCCACTGGTTAACCCTTTCACTGCCAGTGTCATTTACACAGGAATCACTGCATTTATATAGCAGTGATTACTGTATAAATGACAATGGTCCCAAAAATGTGTCAAAAATGTCCGATGGGTCCCCGACAATGTCGCAGTCACAATAAAAATCGCAGATCGCCGCCATTACTAGTAAAAAAAATAATAATAAAAAATTATTAATAAAAATGCTATAAAACTATCCCTATTTTGTAAACGCTATAACTTTTGCGCAAACCAATCAATAAACGCTTATTGCGATTTTTTTTTACCAAAAATATGTAGAAGAATACGTATCGGCCTAAATTGAGGGAAAAAAAATTTTTTTATATATTTTTGGGGGATATTTATTATAACAAAAAGTAAAAAATAATGCGTTTTTTTCAAAATTGTCGCTCTATTTTTGTTTATAGCGCAAAAAATAAAAACCGCAGGGGTGATCGAATACCACCAAAAGAAAGCTCTATTTGTGGGAAAAAAAGGACGTCAATTTTGTTTGGGAGCCACGTCGCACGACCGCGCAATTGTCAGTTAAAGCGACGCAGTGCCGAATCGCAAAAAGTGGTCTGGTCTTTGACCAGCAAATTGGTCCGGTCTGAAAGTGGTTAAACAGTAGATATGGCTGTAGCATAACATTTCAGTGGTCAAAAATTTAGGGATCCATTCATACCTGAGAGAATAGATTTACTGGCATTTTTTTGGGCATTTTGTAAGATTTTACAAGTGTATTACAAACATTTTACAGCTTCAGGCATTTTTTGTTTATCCAATAGAAAACACTAGAGGCTGGAAAGGGAGAGGAAATTGGGGATGGGGAGCTGCTATATGAGCAGAAAATACTCATAAAATGCTCAAGTCAGGCGTTTCTATTGAAATCTATGGGGCTAAAAACACTTGTAATCTGCCAAAAAGAAGCTCATGTACTTTTTTGAGCGACGGGTGTTTTGCTTCAGGTGACAGAATGCTCAGGTGTGATCAGGGGCCATTGAAATGAATGGGATTTGACTTGTTGAGGGTTTTAGAGCTACACGCTTCAAGCAGAAATTCGCTCAGGTGTGAACGAGGCCTAAGAGGTTTAAGACTCAGTGAAGGCAATTGGCATTTAATCTTCTTTTAGTAGAGAAACCTGAACGCATAAAATAGTTTAACCGTATACAAGAAAACAAATAACTGGGACTTTAAGGGTATGCAAATTTAGTCCCGCAAAATCTGTAATTCATTAAACCTGGCTAAAAAGTCACCCATATAAAAACATAAATACATTATGAGGCTGGTATTGTTTGTCACAGTTATTCTCTTATACTTTTTCCACAATTTTTATTTTCTATCTGATACTCACACATTTTACATTTCTTCAGTTGAAGTGTAGCAACTCGTTAAAATAAAATATTTTAAATGCACCTATATCGTTAAAAGCCCTACAAACATGTAGCTGTAGCCACTTGCTTTGTGACCCACAGGCCCAATGTAGACATAAGATAGCAATTATTTCCATATGCGTTTATTGTTGTCAGTGGTTATAGAAATGGCTTACTACATTCCCCTTTCAGGGTACAGATACTTGGTGATAAGCTGGTAGCTAAAAAGAGATGCATGTCAGTGAAGCATGTTATGATAGCACTTATTGTTTTGACAGGAGTTGCCAGAGGACCTTTCCTTCAAAGTTTCCAGCATTTTATTTCTGAGGCGGGATCATAGTAAGCTTAGTATTAGTGATACCTATGAATGAAATTAATGGACACAACTGTCACTCTAACAACTGAACATCAATAAATAAAACACAGCTGAAATTGCTGCACCCCTCATGGATTCCCAACACATATACTTATTTGTGAGTGTGTATACTAATACTATATTCCATAAAGACAAAAATATAAAAAGACCAGTTACACTTGATAATAATAATAAAAAAAAAACTATGTCAAGGGGGTGCTGGAATAAAAATAAAAGAAAATACTGTCACAATACTGGCACAAACTAGATCACTGAAGGGAATATTCATTATTTTAGCCTATGAATCCTGTCATTAACACACTTTTTGTTATAGGGTGACAACTGTGTTAGAACTACATAACACCTCCCTATCCTCTCCACAACAGGCGACATATTCAGTAATATCTTCCACAACAGGGAATGTGTTGGTAGTCCACAGAAATAGCAGGGAATATTGATTATTGCTAACATCTCAGAGGCAGAATGCACAGGAAGATTTCTGGTTAGATACGCAACTACTATTATTTTGTTGCACTTTTATAATAAAATGCTTTCAAAGGTACTATATATTTAATAGACCAAAGGGAAACATAAAAAAACAAAACAAATGTTAGACATAGCATACATTGTAGGAAGTAAATTTGCTTTGCTTTGCATTATGCACAATAGGTATGTTCTAGTTTATATACTGCAAGATGCATTTGCTGTTTTGCTGTATTGGTTGTTGAATTAATACACTGTACAATGTGTTTTGCAAGAATATGTTAGTAGGGTTTGAAGTTTTTTTGCCAAAGCTCCTAATCTCAACTCTATAAACGCCTATGTGTCCATGTACGTATAGGCTTTTAGGATCATTTAGGAACTGCTGCGGTTAGGGGAGGTTAAACCTCCCTCAACCTCCCTCTCCTGAGTGCAGAAAAAATGCATTCAGGACAGGAACATTTGCGTTTGGTGGTCATACTAGCCTTAGTGATCTGTAAATGAATAATCTACAGGTCCCATCTGCCACCATAGCAGATGGACTCAAAGTTCTCAGTGGAACATGATTACCGTAATCAGTGCACTCTTAGTACAGTGACACATCCTCCTTTCCTTTTCTAACTAAAAGACCATGCAGAAGGATGGGTAGAGAGCTGGAGGAAGAGTTTGAAGGATCCTGACATTGTACCTGCGATTCACAGATCTTGGGTGCAACACACACACACACACATATATATATATATATATATATATATATATATATATATATATATATATATATATATATATAATTTTATTTTATTTTTTTCATAAAAGTAACCTTAGCTTTTAAAACATATTTAATATTAACAACACTAGCTTAAACATAAATTTAATTACTAAATGCATTCATGACCTATGTATATACATTCTTACTTTTTATATCTCTGTTTTCTTCAAACAGGTATTAAAAATAGATATGTTAACTTCATATATATCTTTATTTTTTTTTACATACTGACCTTTTAAAATGCTAATCAAGAAACAATCAAAGAGGTCCCCGCTTGTTCCTAGTTTGCCATGTACCTCATACATATTGGCATCATGGTCTTAGTGATGCGGCCCAGGGGGATGTCACTCACTGTGATGCTGATGACATCAGGCACTGAACCTTATCCATCACTTTCTGCTTGTAAACAGTATTTTGCTTAAAGCCCCACTGAGCACTGCATGGGCCAGATAGTCTCCATTCACTTTCTTTTTATTCTAAAATTGTTCCTATATTTCTGTGAACATCCTTTTTTTTTTTGCAGCTGTGCTTAAGCTATCTAGCCCCTGACTGCTTTATGGAAGTGTAGCTTTACCCTATGTCCTTAAAAGCACAGCACTGCATCAAGGCCACGAGAAGCTCAAGAAATATAGTGTAGTGCCCGAATAATTTTATTACAAGATGAGGCAAAGTGCTCGATAACTGTGCCAACACTTAATAACAACTTTGTAGTGCTCAAACTTAAAGAGCATAGATAATACGTAAGTTTGACCTTTAATGCCTCTGCTTGCAGAACAGTTCCAAACCAAATACATCTGTGAACTGAAATCTGCCTATTTTACTGTAATAGGCTTAATACACTTGCTTTTTATTTCCCTGTGATCAGGAATTGTCTCTGGAGACTTTTGACACATTAAGACTGAACTGTACTAGCCCCAAAAAGTACTAATGGATTCATATTTATTTGAAGTATTTACCAGTAATCCCCAATGAATTAACATAACTAGCCTTTTAAATCGGAAACTGAATTGACACAGAAAAAGTCGAAAACTTAATTCTCAACATGTCTTTGGTCCTTTTCTAAATACTTTTAAAGACTCTGAATTTATGGTTGCCAAGTAATAACTGGAATATAAATGAATCCATTTACTTATTACCTAAGAGCCCATTTTGTAGAGTTTAAGCAATACAGAGTTGGGAAAATGTTACTGTTATAAGTCTGATCATAAGAAGCAAGACATTATATCACTTTTATGCACTTTGTATTATTTTTAAATCGTAAAACATGCAATGTGCATATTTGCACTAATTTATTTGAAATCAAATGAGGAATTATCTGCTGTTGCACTCATCAAAGGGCAGTTGGCATGATATGAGAACATATTTCACTGTGTACTATACTGCAGAATATTTTTATTGTGTTAGCTTTGTTTGCACTAAGAAGAAAATGAAAAAAAATTACATTTATTATTTTTTTTCCCATGGGAGCCTGCAAAGCAGATGACCTGGAGCATGCTTCCCAGCTCGATGACCCGGAGCCTGCTGCCCAGCTCGATGACCCAAGGCATGCTACCCAGTTTGATGACCCGGAGTCTGCTGCCCAGCTTGATCACCCGGAGCCTGCTGCCCAGCTCGATGACGTGGAGCCTGCTGTCTGTCTTGATGTGCCCATGCCTGCTGCCCAGCCTGATGTGCCATTGTCTACTACCCATCATTATGTACCCATGTCTACTGCCCAGCTTGATGACCCGGAACCTGCTGTCTGCATTGATATGTCCGCCATCTGCCTTGATGTGCCCGTGCCTGCTGCCCAGCCTGATGTGTCCATGTCTGCTACCCAGCTTGATGTGCCCATGCCTGCTGCCCAGCTTGAGCAGCTGTTGCCTGGTTTGATACTTTGGACTGTCTTCATACCCAGCTTAGTGTGACTTTGCCTGCTTCCCAGCTTGATGCCATAGACTTGTCCCAGCAGCAGCTAGTTGGAGTGTCCGGAGGCCGCTCCTTTGCGGGGGGTACTGTCAGGGACGGTTCCATCCGCTGATGACACTGCCTGATATTTGGAGTGCAGTACTGTGGTCTCCTGGCAGTCTGGAACTGCCAGGGGAGCTTTCCCCTTTTGGTAGTATTATGTCATCTTTGGGCCACAGTACTGGCATCCACCAGCGAATGGATCACGGCAGTGTGGAGCAGACAGTACCTCTTGCAAAAAGGTGTCTCTTGAGTCCAATTACAGGCATATAAATACCCAGCAAACACTCACATGTTTGCCTTGCTATCTTCCTTGTGCCCTGACCTGAACCTGCATCCTGAATCTGAACCCAATCTCATCCTGATCCTGTCCCTCCTGTGTTCCTGTACCCTTACCTCTAACCTTCATCGTGATCTATCCCCTCCTTGTCATGTTTGTTCCCAGTCCCTCTTCTACTGATCTCCCTGCGTATGACCTTGGCCTGGCTAACACTTATGTTTCTGACACATCCCGTGTCCTTCTGCTGATCTGCTGTGCATGACCCTGGCCTGGCCGACTTCTATGTTTCTGGTACTGCCCCTTGCTGTAAATACTGTTGTTGTTAGTGGGTTTGTTGTGTTGGTTGTGCACTGTTTGTATTTTCTTATTTATCACCTATCTTAATAAATATCATTATTATTTGCTTTACATGAATTTTTGGTTCTCTGTGCAGTCCACACAGTCTGCTCTACTAATTCTCCTGCCAATTACATTGTATAGCTTTTTGAAATTATCTATGCTCTCCGCTTAAACCACTGCTTGTGGAAGGGAATTCCATATTCTTACTGCTCTTACAGTAAAAAACCCTCTATGCAGTTTAAGGTTAAACTGCTTCTCTTCTAATTTTAGTGAATGGCTGCATGTCTTTTTAATTTCCCTTTCATGGAAAAGTTGTATCCCTATTGGGGGGTTATTTTTTAGGTATTTGTACATTGCAATCATATCTGCTCTTAAGTGTCTCATCTCCAGAGAGAATAAGTTAAATGCTCTTAATCTTTCCTCATAACTCAGGTCCTTCAGTCCCTTAATTAGCTTTGTTGCCCTTCTCTGGACCCCCTGCAGCTCCAGCACATCCTTCCTAAAGACTGGTGCCCATAACTGGACAGCATACTCCAGGTATGGCTGGACCAGAGTCTTGTAGAGTGGGAGAACTATCCTTTTATCTCTGGAGTTAATCCCCTTTCTAATGCATGCCAATATTCTGTTGGCATGCATTTGTTGCATGGCATTTGTTGCAGCAGCCTGACATCGCAAGCCATTGCTGAGCCTGTCATCTACTTGGACCTCCAGGACCTCTTCCATCCTAAATTCCCCCAGAGGTTCTCCCCCTAATGAGCAGATTGCATTCATATTTTTACCATCCATGTGCATTATTTTACATTTTTCTAGATTAAACCTTATTTGCCATGTATTTGCCCACCCCATTAATTTTTTCAGATCTTCTTGCAAGGTTTCCACATCCTGCAGAGAAATGATTGCCCTGCTTAGCTTAGTATTGTCCGCAAATACAAAGATCGAGCTGTTTATCCCATCCTCCATGTCGTTTAGGTCAGTTAGAAAGCTGAGGGAAGTGTCAATCGACTACAAGTACGCTGACCAGTGCACTTGTTGTTTACAGATCTCTGTGAATGAATGATGCAGCCATGTAGGTGGAACTCCTGCACAGCCATGTTTTTTTTGGCAGTCACTGTGTTGGAGAGGAACCCCAACCCGCTGTCAAGAAGGGCTCTTGGAATGATTGGAAGGGAAATCAGGTGATTAGATACATGGTACACCCTAAACACAGATGAAACATGTAACATGTTTTAAATCTTTATAAATTAATGCATAAATTTCATATGTGAGTGAACCAGATAATTACAAAAATCCTGGTAATGATGATCCATAGCATCTGTATGTTTCAGCCATCCATTTCTGAAGGGGATGTAACTTATTCACCCTCATGTGGTATTGTCCAGAGAATTATTCTCAAGGACACATAGGGGTTGATTTACTAAAGGCAAATCCACTTTGCACTACAAGTGCACTCTCTGTAGATCTGTAGATCTGAGGGGAAGATCTGAAATCAGGGGAAGCTCTGCTGATTTTATCATCCAATCTTGTGCAAGCTAAAATGCTGTTTTTATTTTCCTTGCATGTCCCTCTCGGATCTACAGCGACTGTACTTCCAAGATTTGCGTATAGTAAATAAGCCAGATAGCCTTTTCTGGGTAAGACACAGTGTAAAAAATGTATCACACCTTTATGAGAATGATATCATTAAATCATTCTTGGATTTTCGAAAGGAATATAGTATTCCCAATACTGCATATTTTAGAAACCTACAAATACTTCATGCTGCAGCAGCTCAGTTTGGCCTAAATAATGTAAACTTCCAGTGTACTAATCTAGAGAACTTGCTAACCTAGCCATGTCATCGTAAATTAATCTCTACATATTATTCTGCACTACTTCAAACCCAAACTAAAAGTCTTATGCAAACAAAATCTCTTAAAATTATATACCTGAACCATCAGATGATGTCTGGCAGGAAATTCTGGCCCTACAGGTGTGCACAGTAACCTCTGCTAAGAATAAGGTTATCCAAGGTAAGCTCCTACATCATGCATTACACTCCACGTATCCTATTAAAAATTGTTAAGATACCCTCCCCTTCATTACCCTAAATGCCCATCAGACAATTGTATGTTTTACCACATTATCTGGGATTGCCCAGTTATATGTACTTTTTGGTCTGCTGTTTCAAACTTCATGAGCTCCTTCCTTCAAACACCTAACATATGCAACCCTGTAGATATTTGTTGGAGTATTTGGAGGACTCTGATTTACCTAATTGCATGAAATTGTTATTATGACCTAATTTTTATGCCAAAAGAGCTATACAAAATTCAATGGATCACATGACACTACTACCGTAGTTCAGTGGCTCAGACTTGTTAATCACATAATCCCTATATATATGTAACATATGAGGCTCCAGGAAGCCCCCCCAAAAAAAAAATTCTGGTATCCCTGGCTAAAATTGCAATTCACTATACCACCTGATTAAAGCGGGAGTAAACCCGCTGAATTTATTTATTTTTTTGACCTGCAAAGGAAAAGGCATAATGAGCTCGTATGCACCGCATACGAGCTCATTATGAAATACTTACCTTAGAACGAGGCCCTGACATCTGGCCCGATCCACGCTGAGGGAGCTGACATGTTCCCTCGGTGTGTCTTCGGGGCATCGTCACTCCCGCGCATGCGCGCGGAAGATTTCTTTCTGGCAGGGTCCGGCGTCTGCCGGACTTTCATCTGAGAATCCCCTGCGCGCATGCGCCGCTGCAGTCAGCGGCACATTGGGAGGGGAGTATCTCCTAAACTGTACAGGTTTAGGAGATATTTTTTTACCTACAGGTAAGCTTTATTATAGGCTTACCTGTAGGTAAAAGTAAAAAAAATTACTATAAAACCACTTTAACTTGTTAAGTAGTCTATGATTTTATGGGGGGGGGGGGATTTTAGATGATACTTGAGCTTTATGCAGCTGATTAAACTTTATGGATTGATTTGTGATGATTAATGTGATTGTTTAATATTTTATTGTGTGGAAATACAGCATTAAGAGGATACCAGTTAAATGATATGTTCTTTTTATATACATGTTGTATACATTTTCTTATACTCATGTAAAACAATAAAACTTCCATTTAAAAAAAAAAATTAAGAGAAGGCGCCAGCTAATTTACCGTACATGCAAAATCTAGCTATCGTGCATTAGAAAATTGCACAGTAAGCCCTTGTACACACGGTCGGAGATTCCGTCGGAATGTTTCCTATCGGAGCGTTTTGACGGATATTCCGACTGTGTGTGGTCTGCATCGGACTGTTTCCGTCAGACCAACTTTTCCAACTTGCCGGAAATATATTCAGACAAAATGCTCCGATCGGACATACTCCGATCATGTGTAGCCTATTCCGACGGACAAAGTGCCATGCATGCTCAGATCAAATTCCTAAACCAAAGCTATTGGCTACTAGCCTGAACGTAGTCCCGTCGTAACGAAATAACGTCATCACGTTATGCACAATCGGATTTTCCGACAACTTAGTCCGACCGTGTGTATGCAACATCACTTCCGGACCTCGTCCGGAATTCGTCCGTCGGAATAATTTCGACGGATTTGGTCGTCGGAATCTCCGACCAGGTGTACAAGAGCTTAAACATATAATCTGCAGAACTTTTTCTGACACAAAATAACTGGGCTGCAATATATTTTCTAATACAGATTAAACCTTAGAGGTCTCTCCATTAAATCAACTTGTAAGCGTGATAAGCGATTAGAACAAGTCCAGGTAGGCAGGTGCATAAGGCACTGTAGGTGGTTGGGGAGCAGCTTCTAGATCATGAGTATGGGAGTAGTGGAGAATATTAACCATATCACAGGCAGAGTAAGGTATGGTCACTTCTGTGACTATGGGCAATATTACTATTTGCCAAAGCTGCAGTTCTGAAATCTGCTTCTTAATAGCTGTTTTCACATGCTTCACATTTAGGATTTATATTCTCAATGGAACTATAGACAAAACAAATAGCGACAAGTGTACAACAAAGAAAGCAATAAAAATAATTTTTCATGAAATTTTTTTTTTAAATAAAACAACTATGCACTTTACATTGATGAAAAAAACAGCCATGCAAAATCCAAGGCACAGCTGTATAGTTGTTAGACAGATTGTTTCTACACACTTCCTGCACATTTTTTTTATTTTGCAGGCCAGAATCTATAATATGTCCGTATTAAAGAAGACCATACAAAATCAGACTAGACTCCAACAAGTAACTACTACAGAATTGTTACCTCATGTACAAAACAATAAAATAACTATCTTATGCTTTCCATCAGCTACACAGAGTTGTGACTAGAATGTCATAATCAGTGGGCAACTTAACTCTTTACAAAATAAAATGAAAAGCAGGCAGTGATACCTACATCCATCAAAGCCATATCTTGGGACATCAGTGCAACGAAGAAGACCGGTATCCACCAGCACTGAAAGGGTTTTTGAAAAGTCATTGTCATTTTTGAGGCTGTATGAGCCAAAATCGGTAGGTTGGAGGGCTTGAACAAATGCACCCCTCTTAACAAGATACAGTTGAGCAGTCTCTTCCAACTCTTAAAGCTCAACTCTGGGCACAAGACAAAATGTCTTGCTGGGTCTGACTGTATGTTCTCTTCAGCTCCCCTAGACCTAACAATCATTTAACTATTGTAGTAATGGAGGCCCTACTGCAAGAGCTTTAAAGATGGACTTGGGACTGGCTAAAAATAATTAATTTTGCCACCGTTCCTCCTCACCATACTATTTGAAGAATATGCTGCTTGTTTTTCTAGGGAAAGATCTTTTACAGAGTATCACCTATCTTAACCTGCAATGCTGCAACAGCTGACCTGTTGCGGCAAATGTGTTTGGGTTATGTTGATGGGAGGAGTGGCAACACAACAAGCGAGAAATGTGGCTTCTGGGAAATGATTATGACAAGCAGGACCAGCAAGGAGGGATACACCCTGGATTAACTAAATAATATTCTGAAAGATCATTCCATAGAAAAAAAAGAACAGTAAATTCTTCATCTGCTGGGATGGAGGCCTTTTTCTTAGATCACCTAGATTTTACAATTTAATAACCATGTATAAAAGAATTAAGAAATGACGGAGCTCTATTAGGTACAAACCAGCATAGATAAGGATGGACTAGTGAAAACATGTAAGATTGTAGTAAAAATGATACTTGTGACTCCCTGACAATTTCCTATAACAATCACATATATCATACTGAACCACCCATTTCAATCCAAGGTCCCATTTTCAGCAAACGACTGCATCAGCTCGATGTGTAGAATTATGATTTTAAAGCTCAGCTCTTTATTTACTGTTATAGACAATACGGCCAGGAAAAAAAGATGATAGCATAAAGCCAGGTAATTAGATATCAGTGGACTGACAGACGTTAAGGTCTTGAATATCAGCATCATTTATCTGTTCTATATTGTCACATAAAAGGAAGCAGAAGGAGAGCCACTATTTTGTAAATCAACAGTAATCATTTAGCATTTAAAATGTATTAGAACTTATGGGAAATGTGTTATTTGTAGTGCTTAGCTTACCTTACGGGCACTTCTGCCGAGTTCTTCACCATAATTTGTACCCAGGATTTCAAAGTGGATATTTGGATTATCACCAAGTTCGTCAAATTCCAAAATTCCGGTCAGTCCATTTATTGTCCCCTGTCAAAAGAAAAAACAGATGCCCGAGTATCAGTAAAAATCCGAGAGGTTTTTTAATTCTTCCAATCTATGCTAAATCTAAAAAAAAAATGTCAGCTCTGTAGTTACTACATCTAACATGCTTTTGTTAACCCCATTCACACCTATGCAAATTAGATGTGCGTTTCCCCGCATCTAATTCGCATAGTAGGAGAATGTGACTGGCTCCCTATGGAGAAGGTTCACATATCTCCGGGGCGGCTGCAGAGCGCACTGCAGAAAAAAACGCGTGCGTCTTTGGTTCCGTTTCAGGGCTGAATTCAGGCATAGAATCAGCCCTGATTCGTCCCTGAAATGGGGAACAGGGACGCACAGCACTCCTGTGCGTTCCGCAGCGTGTTATAGTGTGAACCCGGGCTTAAAAATATTGAAGCAAAAAAAAGAACCTGCATGTAGTAAAAATCTTTTACATTGCTTTTTTAATTTTATAAATGTATTAATGTTGTGTGTTAAATGTGAGACCAGGTAAGTACAGAACATATGTGCATACACTGCTTTCAGGGCAACAATGCATATCAAAAGCACGTGTTTGTTAGCTATAAGATTTATTCAGAAAGTTTTCTTTTAAATAATTAACATGATAATGTGACACTCACTGCATAAAAAAAATAAAATGATAAATACATCAACTACTCAAAGTGACACAACCAGTGCAAATACCGCAATGTGCAAAAAATAATAAATCCAATGTGCAAAATAGCAAATGTTAAAATGGCAATATTCAATGTGCAAATAACACTCAGTGAATTGAATGTGCAAAAAAAAATAAAAAATAATCCAAAGAAATATGCAAATCAGCAAACTAATGAGAAAAACAAATAATTCAATTAAATTAGTGAATCCACAACATGCAAGTAACAATTCATCGCAAGTAAAGTGCAAAGGTTCCAATATCTAGAGAAGCTTCGCCATCCACTGTGTATGACAATACAAATTAAAATATATGAAAAAATATATCAAAATAAAAAATATATATCAAAAAAAGTGTTAATAATTATTCCAAAAATGTACAATTTAATCAAAATATATCACACTGTATACACTTTATCTATGATGAACTATATTTGCACACTGTGGATTCTCTAAAATATTTGGACACATACTTGTACTTTATTATGGGACTATTAATTGTATATTTTTCAAATTAACTATATTTTGAGGCTGTACCCCTGCTGTGCTCAGTATGTCAGCACAGCACAGGAATTTGGGTACATCCCCAGGAGGAAGTCAGGATAGCACAGGGATGGTGGGAGCCCCTCATAATAAGCATAATGAGTCATCGACGCGAAGAACGACTGATCCAGAAATTCGTAAACAAAAGTTCGTATTTCGTACAAAATTCAGACGCATGGCATTTCATATTTCAGATCCTCCCGAACGTACAAATCTAGGGATATTCGTACGAATTTGAAATTCGTACGAAACTAATCGCACATGTCTACTGTGTACCTAACTCCCTGTTTAAGCTGGCAAAACAGTGCCTCTACTGTACTTAAAACCCAGCCATTGTTGCCAGCCTTCCTACTGGACTACAGATATCTGGCTATTCCCAATCTTCTGTGTCTACTGCAGAAGGATGCATACATTTATTTATTTCCAACAAAAAAATTGCTAGCCTTTCCGATACAGAATATATAGGGAAAGGAATATTTTTGGAAACTTATTTTTTGGGGGTGTGTCTAGGTTATTAGGAACTGAACTCACTACAACTTGCCCTGCAAGATTTTTTTTAAGGCTGGTGATTATTTTATAGGATATACAAAGAACTTTTTCTCACTACAGGAACAAAGTAAAATACAAAAATAATGCTGGGACATGCTCTAGAGGGGGAGATGTAGGTTTGAGGTTAAATGTGGATAAGGCTTTTGACATACCCTCCACACAGTAGATATACATTGTTTAATGAAAAGCTTCAATTTTTAAGAAATGTTGATGTTGTAGGACATCTGTTAGCTAGATAGCTAGATGTTTCTGTATACTGAATTTGTATCAAGTTTGTACTTTATCTTATTAGGCATAAATGAGAATGAGAGCTTCACTTCAGCATTCATTTGGCCAATAATGTAAATATATTCCATGTAAATTTTCTAAGAAAAATGTTCTTGGCAATTGAACCTGTTTGCCTTTCCAGTTTTAATCTAGGTAATAAATATTTAGACTATGTTGCTCAATCAATGAAAACATTATCTGGATTTGTATAAATATGGTAAATGATATGCGCATTAGTACAAGCAAATACTGGAAGCCAAAATTAAATTTTTTCCACTTTGGGGCAGAATTAAAATCATGATTTAAATGCTTGTGCCTCATGCTATAAGAAGTGTTAGCAAATACAAATGCAGAGTAAAAGTGATAACTGAAAGGCATTTATTCCATTTAAGATATATTGTTTCATTTAAAGTGGCCATTAAATGAACATATTAAACAGTCTTCTGCATGAATAGAAGATGCTGCATTATTATTAATGTAAATTTAATGTGTTTAACTTATGGGGCAACTGCATTTAAATTAAGTAAGGGACAATTACTGGAAATGTACATTAGTTTAGTGTGTAGGTTAAAGCCCAACTGAGGTCACAGACATAGATATACAGTCTGAAAGACATTAAAGAAACAAGTTTGTATAGTCTTCTTTCTACTTTCCTCTTACAGGGTGTCTAACTATAACTGTGAGGAGCAAAAGGAATCACAGCTATTGTACTTGGTGATCAGCACTCAGTAACAGAACTGATACACTGCATAATTCCATCTGCAGTACAGGTCTATCCACAAGTTAATCAGAGCATCGGACATTGTTGAGACTGTTCCAGGCCTCCCTTCAGCCACTTGTAAAGTGGTCTGGAGGAATGTTTCTTCAAAGAGACTTACCAACAGGCACAAAGATCTGGCATGGATAGCAATCCAAGGGGGGTTGCCACTCAGGACATTCATGCATGCCAGAAACCTGTGCAGATACAGACACTGCCCCTTTTGCATCATCCAGGAGGAAACTGCTCTGCATGTTTTCTGGGAGTGTCCCTTTGCACAGGACCTGTTGAGGGCTTTGGAACCTGACCTCAAAGACTTTGTTCCACAGACTGCTATAACACACTTTGGTGTGTTAAATGGACTCTTTTGTGGGACTCATTCACAAGAGGACATTGATAGTGCCTGGCGGGTGCTGTGTTGCTTTAAGGACGCTGTTTGGTGTGCCAGAAAGCGCCTCATCCACCAGAGGGAGAGGATGTCCATCGAGGACTGCTGCAGACTGACTCACAGTCTGCTCAGAGACTATCACCTGATGGACAACAAGGAGGAAGAGGAGGTCTGAAGATTTCCCCTCCCACCACTATGTACCCTTTTTGGCAGTTCAATAAAGCTTCGGGCCTGTGAACTCTTTTCCCCCTCCCCTCCCCACCTTCTCCAACCCCCCCCCCCCCACCACACCTGTTGCTCATTGAAATGTCATTTTGATTTTGACTTTGACTAAGACTGTATGACTTGACATGTATTTGGTAATGGTTTTTGGTAATGCTTTCAGGGTAATGCGGTGTCATGCATAATGTGATGTTTCGGGGTATTATTACTCTGCACAACACATCAGGCATCATACCGCAGGATGAATGTAATTTATTTGTATGTTTGGAACTGTATTGTTATGTAGTGTATTTTATGCGCTGCGTCGCAGTACAGTGGGGAATGTACCCTGTTAAAAGTATTTTGTTTTTTGTATATTTTCTTGCAAAATAAAGTATACATTTTCAATCAAAAAATAAATAAAACAGGTCTGTGAAAGGAAAGTTGTGATGAAAGGTGTGGCTATTATTCAGCTATATTGCACAGAACACTGGAGTGTAAGAGCAAGAAGAAGTATTTTTACTAAGAAAAAAGGGATATTTTAAAGTATATGGTAATCCTCACCTTGCAAAATAACCCATTCAGAAATGAAAGGCAAAAAGTGTGTGTGTGAACATAGATTTATATAGATATATCTATATCTATCTATCTATCTATCTATCTATCTATCTATCTATCTATCTATCTATCTATCTATCTATCTATTTATATATATATATATATATATATATATATATATATATATATATATATATATATATATATATATATGTGTATACACACACACTATATTACCAAAAGTATTGGGGTGCCTGCCTTTACACGCACATGAACTTTAATGGCATCCTAGTCTTAGTCCATAGGGGTTCAATATTGAGTTGGCACACCCTTTGCAGCTATAACAGCTTCAAATCTTCTGGGAAGGCTGTCCACAAGGTTTAGGAGTATGTCTATGGGAATGTTTGACCATTCTTCCAGAAGCACATTTCTGAGGTCAGGCACTGATGTGGACGAGAAGGCCTGGCTCGCAGTGTCCGCGCTAATTCCTCCCAAAAGTGTTCTATCAGGTTGAGGTCAAGACAGTCAAGTTCCTCCACCCCAAACTCACTCATCCATGTGATTATGGACCTTGTTTGTACACTGGTGCGCAGTCCTATTGGAACAGGAAGGGACCATCCCCAAACTGTTACAAAAACTGTTATCCAAAATGGTTTGGTATGTTGACACCTTAAGAGTTCCCTTCACTGGAACTAGGGGACCAATCCCAACTGCCACCAAATTATTTGGACCATGGATGAGCGAGTTTGGCCTCAACCTGATAGAACACCTTTGGGATGAAATCGAGCAGAGACTACGTGCCAGACCTTCTTGTACAAATCAGTGGCAGACCCCACAAATGCACTTCTGGAAGAATGGTCAAACATTCCTATAGAAGCACTTCTAAACCTTCTAAACCTAAGACTGGGGTGGCAATAAAGTTCATGTGCATGTAAAGGCAGGAATCCTAAAACTTTTGGTAATGTATATATGTGTATATATATATATATATATATATATATATATATATATATATATATATATATATATATATATATATATATATATATCAAAATATATATACACTTTTGGTAATATAGTATACAGTATATATATATATATATATATATATATCAAAATATATATACACTTTTGGTAATATAGTATACAGTATATATATATATATATATATATATATATATATATATATATATATATATATATATATATACACCCTGGAGATAACAAATTGAGAACAATTTATGAACACTTGATTTTTTCAGAAATAATGTAATCTTCATTGCTCAACATTTGATGGCATTTTTGTTGTGGCTATATCATGCTAAAATAACAATGTTTTTCAAAATAACTGAGGCACTTCAACAAAAAAACAAGAACTTTATTTTGGAGAAAACACAATGATCATTAGAGAACAGCAATGACTGTAGCACAGAGAAAGTTTACAACTAAAATTTCTGAAGGTTACAACAATCAACAATTAGGAGGAAGTGTATAGTCCCTTGCTTTGAATGACTTCAGCACATCTGTGGCCACAGGACATCACTTGTCTCACACACTGCTCTGGTGTGATTTTGTTCTACTCTTCTTACAGTCTCTTCCACAATTTGGTGATTGTAGTGGGTTTCTTGAACATAACTTTGTCACCAAGGATTTTCCAGAGGTTTTTTTGTTGGGTTTAAAAAAGGGCTCTGGGCTGGCCATTTCATTATTTCAATGTTTTCAGCTTCATGGAACTGCTTTACCCGTTTTGCTATATGACAGGGGGCATTGCCATGCATGAAAATTGCTGGCTGATTGAGTGATGCATGCAGGCAAGGAATCGCATGATGCTGAAGAAGTTTCTGATAAACATTTGCATTCACTCTGTAGCTATATAAGAGGCCCAACTCCTGCTGCAGAAAAAATCCCCCAAAGCATGACGCTTCCCCCGCCACCTTTCACTGACTTCTTTACATACTTTGGGTTCAGTCTTTTCTCAGTTTGATGATGAAAATAATGTTTCCCATTGGACCCAAATAAATTAAACTTGCTTTTATCACTAAAGTAAACTTTCGACCAGTTTTCCTCTGTCCACACGACATGCTCCTCAGCAAAGGTTAGTCTAGCCTATTGATTCTCTCAGCTAACAAGAGGTTTGGTCACTGGAGAGTGGGCTTTCAGTCCAAATTCTCTAACATGGCGAAACACTGCATGATGAGACAGATCCTTGTTCTGTTCATCGCTGAACTGGCGAGCAATCGCAGCTGCAGTGTTGAACCGATTGCCCATTGAGATTCTCCGCAATATCCTGTTTTCTCTTGCATTTGTCTTTCATGGATGACCAGGCTTGTTGGGGGACTTGAATTAGTTTGTGACATTGAAAAGATGCAATATTCTAGAAATCACAGATTTAGAATGACAAACTTGCTATGGCTGAAAGGGTCATCCCTTTGGCTTTTATCTGGACAACCTGCTCCCAGAGGGTTTCAGTCACTTTAGAATGCCTAACCTTCATGCAAAGTCAGTGAAAACTGTAAAGTTAGGCTGCCAGTTAAATAGGGTTTGTCAGATAATTAAAGAAATTAGCACAAGGTGCCAGATTAACACCAATAACTGAGAGGTATCTGAAAGTGTTCTCTAATTTTGATCAACATTCTTTTTCAAATCTCATTGAAGTTCTATATTATGTGCTTCCAAATATATGTAACTCATGAAAAATGCTTAACAAAACTGCTCTTTTACCCCTGATTACAGAATATCAAATAGGACTAAGCAGTAACCTTGCAATTTAGAAAATTGTAGGTTGTTCTCTAATTTTGATCTCCAGTGTGTGTGTGTGTGTGTGTGTGTGTGTATATATATATATATATTTATATATATATATATATATATATATATATATATATATATATATATATATATATATAATTACATATCATTATAAATAATTATAAATAAATTATAAATTATAAATAATTTTTCTTTTTTATAAGTAATCACATAACCTTTATCCATAGCTGCATAATACGTTTGCACAGCTAATGATGGAGAAACAGCAGGACACCGATCTTCCCAGTGAATAGCTGTGCAATGTTGGTGTGTCAGAGCAAGTCTGGTTATTGATGGGCAAATTATTCACCTAGCACAACCATAAAACTGACCATACTGGGGTCAATATGTTCTGTTGCCTAGCATGGTTAGTTTCAAATATGAAAGCAGGGGCACTGACAGAAACACAAAGAAAGCAATGCACAGACAACAGGATACTATTTAACACAAGTACAGCCACATATCAGGAATATGAAATGGTGGGCTAATATATTCTTTAACCACTTGCCAGCCATTGTGCCGATATACGCCAGCACAGTGGCAGAGGTGGGAAAATTGGCCTACCTGTACATCGCCTTTAATTGTCGAGGCAAGCGGGCGCGTGCGACTGTGCCCGTTGGACCTGCGAACTCGATGTCCACTGGTGCCACACAATCATGTCATGGAGCCGCAGTGCAGGCAGATGTAAACAAGGCATTTCCCCGAACTGCCTAGTGATATGACAGGGATCTACTACTCCCTGTTATTAGGAGTACTGATCGCTGTCATGTCAGTGGTAACCCACCCACCCACAGTTATAATCACTCACTAGGACACATTTAACCCCTTGATCCTCCCTAGTGTTTAACCCCTCCAGTGCCTGTGTAATTTACACAGTAATCAATGGATTTTTATAGCACTGATCACTGTATAAATGACAATCGACCCAAAATAGTGTCAAAAGTGTCAGATGTGTCTGCCATAATGCCGCAGTCATGATAAAAATTACAGATCGCTGCCATTACTAATAATTTTTTTTTTTTATAAAAATGCCATAAAACTATCCCCTATTTTGTAGACGCTCTAACTTTTGCGCATACCAATCAATATACGGCTATTTTTTTAACCAAAAATATGTAGAAGAATATATATCAGCCTAGACTGAGGAAAAAAATAGTTATTTATATATTTTTGGGGATATTTATTATAGCAAAAAGTAAAAAATATAGCTTTTTTTCAAAATTGTCACTCTTTTTTTGCTTATAGTGCAAAAATAAAAACGGCAGCTGTGATCAAATACCACAAAAGAAAGCTCTATTTGTGGGGAAAAAAGGACGTTCATTTTGTTTTGGTGTAATGTCCCATGGCCACGCAATTGTCAGGTTAAATCAACGCAGTGCCGAATCGCAAAAAGTGCTCTGGTCAGGAAGGGGGTAAAGTCTTCTGGGGCTGAAGTGGTTAAAGTATCTCTACATTTGCAAATCATATCAGACTTGGGTGCAGAATGATAAATAGATTTTTAACCTCCTAGGCAGTATGATTATGTCTGATTTTTGTGTCTCAAAGCGGTATAATTGTTTTGCATAGTAATTTGGTGTTTTATATTGTAGGCCTGTAATTCTTAGCAATAACACACTTAAATCTGTCCAAACAAGAGTCTAGAAGATATCCCGGGTATAAAAAAGTTTGAAACACAAAATAATAAATTATAATATAATAAATAACTATAAATAATTATACAAAATAATAATAATAAAATTAATTTCCCCACGAATCACTTTCACTCAATTGTGCAAGTGTTCCAATTTACTATCGCTGTTTTCTAGCTGGCCTCAAACCACTTTTGACATATAAGGACACTTTTTGGTTGACATGGACAATCTCAGGTTTCAAGGCAGAAAGAACAGTATATATAATATAAAATTGCATGCAGGGCACTGGACAAACCACTAGGGACAAAAGATATGTGAAATGATTTCATACAGTAATGTAATCTGTAAGATTACAGTGTACTGTATGTGTTATATATGTGTTGCGACGCTCGCAGGGAATGGGGCCCGGCACACAGAGGCATCGGGCAGAGGACGGAGCTCACAGAAACAGCAGGGGGACATTGCAGAATCCTGGGGATAAGGTAAGTACACTGCACCAGGATCCTGCAATATGGCTCGGGGGTTACCACTAATGGCAATGACATTTACCACCGAGCCACACTCGGGAAAACCACCAGGGAGGTTAAGATGTTGGACTTCAGTTGGGCTTTTTACTTTACTCCATGTTTACAGTCTTTCAATCCACTACATTCTTGTTTTGAGCAACTTCTGTGTCCATTTAGCTGGCTATCACAACCATAGAAGTCTACCACTAAATCATTAATGTTTGGTAATGTCCACCGGTCCCATGGCATTTAAATCAAGCACATTTCAAAGAAGTAGAGCATTGTATACACTATGTGCTATAGTATCACTATGAGGAACTTGGTGGTCAGTATGCTTTCAAATGAAAGCTCATCCTTAACTTTATCCTATTCATTATTCACTTTTGAACTAGCATTCAAACATCCATACATTTTTAAGTTCTGCATAGAGTGTAGAATAGTTACATTCAATCTCATGTTGCAATTGCTGTAAGCATAGCCATTTGGGGGCTACAATTTCTTGTTTCAGAGATAGTCATTAGGTTACTGTAAAATGCACAACCTACTTCAAATCTTTGGAGGACATGGAGGTTTATTTACGAAAGGCAAATCCACTTTGCACTGCAAGTGCACTTGGACATGCAGTCACTGTAGATCTGAAGGGGGCATACAAAGCATTTTTGCTTGTACATGATTGGATGATAAAATCAGTAGAGCTTCCCCTCATTTCAGATCTTCCCCTCAGATCTACAGGGACTGCACTTCCAAGTGCATTTGTAGTGCAAAGTGGATTGGCTTTTAGTAAATCAACCCCATAGTCTATACTGTATATTTCTTTGGAAAATCCACAGGACTGTGGGGATAGTACAACAGCCTCCTTAGTCGATCCTTTGACTAGAATTTACAATGTATACGAAGAATACAATGCAGAAGAAGGAAAGGGCAAGCTCAGCTCATTGCAATGTCAAGTTTTTGACCTGGACAAATCTTTCAACATGGATGCAAAATGTGGATAGAGTACTGCTTTTTTCGTGAAAATCCTGATATTTTTACAATATTGTTCATTCATTTTTCTAAGGGAATACATTTTTTTATATTAAAGTGGGATAGTGTTTTAACGTTTTGTATCACAGTTGTTGGGATATTGTATTAATCTGATCTGAGAGGGATATGTGTTGAGCCCTTCCAAAAAAAAAAAATATATATATTAAGTTGTTCCCTAAAGAAAGCATTTTGTTAAGGTTTTTACAGTATATTTTGACAGTGAACAACTCTTTAAAAGCTTTGACTAAAAAAATGATAAATTGATCTGCAGTAGTGAAAGGCCTTGTATAGAATGAAGTCCAATTCAGCATGGCATGGAGACCTACTGTATATCTTAAACTATATTGGCTAGCTTTACTGACCTTCTTAATCAAAATGTGTCAGAAGAAATATAGATACAGACAACATCTTACTCCGCATAGCATTGTTTATTAGATTTTGTCTTTGAACAGACAGTGATGCTTCACTATGGTTTATTGTACAGGAATTAAATTGTGCAGGGTATGGGAGATGGTATTCAGATTCCTGGCTATTGTTATGAATGTGCCTTTTTTTTCTTACCCTGGTAAACTTATCAAAAAACTTTAATCAAAACAATACATTTAAAATATGTCCCAAAATTTTAGTTCAACTTGCTGCTCTGTAGCCAAACACATTTCAGTTTTCCTCTCTATAAATACTTTTCCACTGCATGTTCCAATCAAATTTGTGGCTATGCAGCAACAGAGACAGCTCTTTTGGGAAAGTGGTTAAACACATATTTGTGTGCAACAGGTAGCGACTGTTTAGTCTACTTGCTCCCTGATTTACAGCAATTAAAGAGGAGATTCATTAGAAATAAAGCATTACTGGATGTACTCATTACCAACAATACAGACCTGATCACAGATATGGAAATATGGGGCAATTTAGGTAACAGCGATCACAGGTCAATTGGCTTCAGTATAAATCACACAAATAGGAAACATAAGGGGGATACAAAGATACTGAATTTGAAATAAGCCAACTTCCCTAAATTACGAACCTTGCTAGAAAGCATAAATTGGGATAAAATCTTAGGAACAAAGAACACGAAGGAGAGATGGGTTTGCTTTAAGAGCATATTAAATAAGGGCATCAGCCAATGCATCCCATTGGGTAATACATTTAAAAGAGTGAACAAAAGTCCTGGATGGCTTAACTCAAATGTAAAAATGCATATAAAAGCAAAGGAGAAGGCCTTCAAAAAATATGAGGTTGAGGGATCATCATCAGCATTCTGACTTTATAAAGAATGCAACAAGAAATGTAAGGGTGCAATAAAGACAGCTAAGATAGAACATGAAAGACACATAATCACACACATAGGTTGGACTTGATGGTCTTGTGTCTTTTTTCAACTTCACCAACTATGTAACTACTAATAAAGACATGACTAAAAGTACATTGAGAACTGAAAATAGAAACAGGCCAGACAATGAGGGAAGTTCCATGTTTGTGTTATAATAACCTATTTCAATAGAACCAATTGTGAAAAAAAAGAAAATGAGGTAAGTTCCAAAGACATATTTACCTATGCTATTTAAAAAAATGTTCAGCTGAAGTATTAAAATCAAACAATTAACAATGGTTTTCATATGATCCCTGATTATCCTTAAATTTGGCTCAACGCATGTCAGCTTTGGGCTAAGTTTTAGTGATTCTTATTCGTTTTTTGACTAAAGCAACAATTTTAATTTTACAATCTACAGCATACCGCTTGTTTTTTTGTAGTTTCTAAAGAACCTAAAGATACAAATTGATATAACAGAAAATGCCTGTTGAATGCCATTTTGAGGCATTTATTGATTTCCACTCTCAATTTAGCATTTTAGTTGCTTGAAGCTAAAAAAAAAAGTATACAGCAAATTGCTAGGAAATATTCAATTCATTGTATTATTATTATTTATTTTTTGTTTAAATCAATATTGCCCTTTGTATAGCCAGATTTGTGTGTACATTGTTTAGTGATATGTTTAGAAATATAGTTAATTGAACTATTAGTTTTTCTTTTTTACAAAACATTAGCCCATAAAACAATATCCTTTAGTGTCATTATATGATCATAGATGGTATATGACAAAAACTATGCATTGGGCATTCTGAATATTATACAAAACATACCATTAGCCATTGCACCGAGTGCAAAATTATCACTGAAAATGTGTTGGATGTTTTATTACAAAAGCTGGCTTAGGCTCCTTTCACTCGACTTGTATGACTTGTCCTAGACTTGGGACTGCAAATTCATTCACCATGATTTCCAATGACAACCATTCATATTAGTATACTTCAAGTTGTGCCGACTTTAAAGTGGTCCCTGACTTTGATGCAAGTTACACAGGCATTTCCTGAAATCGTGGCAAAAATCACTTCAAAATCATGGTAGTGTGAAAGGGGCCTAAGTCAATACACTACAACGAAAAAAGTGGCAAATGCAAGATTCAGTATCCATAGCAACCTAATTTGAGTTCTTGTACAGAGTTGACATAAGACAGGTGAGTTCTGATTGGTTGCATTTAGCATTTACTAGTTCATACTGAAGAAAATCCCCCCCCCCCCCCGCCCCCTTTTGGAATTTTTAAAAGCAGCAAAAGGTGATGTGTTAACATGTAAAAGTCAAACACTTTAAAATAGTTTTTAGCTTACATATGGTTTCCTTTCTACTATATATATAGATATAATGATGATAAGTCGGATAGGTTTATATATAAACAGGTAATTAGTTGATTTGTAGCTGAAACATGTTAATTTAATATACTTGTCAGGTAACAATATTTTCTCGGCAGGAAAATTTTATATATAAAAGGAGCAATAACGAAGGAAGTTTGAAGTTAAACAGTATATTTGTTGGATACATGATTTATAAATACAAACCTGAAATAAAATAAAATGTATAGATAATATTAGGAAAAACCTACCAAAAAATAACAATAACTAATAGTCAATGATGTACTTATCGGTCCATCTTGAATACAACTAGCCTAGGGCAGCACTAGGACTGCAGTCCCTACATACTTTGCACATTAGCACTATACAGGATTCCTGCAAATCTGCAGAGTGGTTTGCCCATGGTCGTGCAGGTACAGCTGCATAGCAGTGCTGTGTCAGTGCCTTTGCATACAGTAAATGCACTGGGTGAGCTGAGAAAAGGTCTTCTAGCTGCATCTTGGCACAAAAGCATCATATGACACAGTGCAGAAAAAGCACGGGAGGACTCCTCCTTGTTCCACAATAGTGCATGCTCTTCCCCAGGGTGAAGACAAGTTACTTCTGTGTCGACACATGTTAGCAATGCACAGCATTGTAGTGGTTAGCACTCTCACCTAGCAGTAAAAAGGGTCGCTGTTTCAAATCCCAACCACGACACTACCTGCCTGGAGTTTGCATGTTCTCCCTGTGTCTGCGTGGGTTTCCTCCAGGTACTCCGGTTTCCTCCCACACTCCAAAGACATGCAGGTGGGTTAATTGGCTTCTGTCCAAAATTGGCCCTAGTATATGAATGGGGACCTTGGATTGTGGGCTCCAAGAGCGTAGGGACTGATGTGAGTGTGCAATGTACAGGGATAGGGACAACTGTAGACACTCACTCAGGATGGACTGGTGTATTTATTCAACCTTGCTAACTATGTAACTATATCTCTTTAAATTTTACCAGTATGTACTGTCTGACCTTTCAACTGTGGTCAGCATAATGGCTAATAATGCAAGCCTCTGACTATAAAAGAGTGAATTCACATTAGTAGTTTGTCAGTGGGTTGGAGTAGTTTATGGACTTGGGAAAAATGATGAGCTAAATGTATGTGTATTTGGTTCAGGATGTGTTTGTCCAATGTTACTAAAGTTTGGGTGCCAAACCTGAACCTCAATGAAGTCAATAATAGCCAAATATAGCAAAATATTAGACATCTGTAAAAATCTATACCAGACCTGAACAACTTTGTCCTGGGAATCTTGACTGACAGCTGAGTGGGCCTAGCTGGGATGTATCCTTGGTTGTACACTGGTGGCCACTGGCTCCCTAACAACCAGGTGTTAGAAATACTGTTGATAAATGTTTCACTTACCACTGCAGCTAGAGGTTTCAGCTTGACTGAACCTCCAAATAAACTAATTTCAGTACGAACATGAGTTCAGACTTAACCGGCAGCTCATCCCAATTACGACAGGCTTAGTTTGTGTAGGGAGTGTTATTTGCTCAAATGCCTGAATAAAGATTTAGGTAATTAAACACAAGGAGCACTATTGGGTAGACACCCTGTTTGATCCCTGACACAATGGTAAATTGGCTGATCTGCTGAAACCATGCTATGTTCATGGCTCTGCAGTCCAAAATGCTGTGCAGGTAGCAGCATTTTGGGTTGCAGAGTAGTCTGAGCAGGTCTTAAGTTTACCAATGGCTAAAAACAGCTCGCTGCTGATGCTATAGACTGAAGTTTTAATTGTCAACTGCCCCACCACAAAAAAATAGATGTTATCAGTGACTGCCAATTCTTCTGAATTATTTCAATGCTCCAGCACGGTGCCACATAGTGATGAATGAACAAAGCAAAATTTTGCTTGCTGGACATTTTAAGAACACTCAGTGAATCCACAGACCCTGAATATAGCTCTTGAATACTAATTAAGAATGTTTTTAAAGCCATTTTTTACATTTGTTGGTACAAAATGGCATGGATAGTTGGGCACTGCCATGTAGGACTGTTCAGTGGAGAGGGAGTTTTAATGTGGCTTAAAGTGCAACATTAGAAATGCATGACTCCTTTAAATGCCATGCTTTGGGGATGTCAAAGGGTCTAAAATGCTAAAATACAATTTTTGTTTTTTTGGGGGGGCAAATCTGTTTTTTGTGATTTATTTTTTTTGCTTGGGTCCTACTTTAAAATCTATACCAAACCCTCTGCAAGAATAAGCATTTGGTATGCATATTTTTATAGGGCACATTACACCTTTTTTGTTTCTTTTTTAGGGTCCCTCCCTACAATCCAAACCAGTCCCTCATCTAGGATAAAGGTCTAATATGAATGTTGAGGGGAATCAAGACCACTTGTTTACAAACAGAACACAGTGCCAAGGAAATATTCATATTCAAGTAAATGATCTTTTTTTTTATTTGTGAATTTCACTTTTCTTTTAGTACATCATATAGTTGTGTTTATTTCATGTGCAGGTTTAAGGCATCCCCCAAGTATACCATTTAAAAGAATTGTGTAAATCTGAGAAGTCAACTGCCAGCTGTTAAATGGAAGTAATTTGGCAGCTGTTCAGCCACCAGAAGGTTTCCATAGACCCTCGGTAGTGTGGCCCACTGGGCTTCTCTGTCCTTCCTGTAGGCCTGGGACCCTCGTGATGGGTGCCTCCAAGGAGAGGGGAGGGAGACCAGTAAACATTCACTGATCCCTCCTTGCTAGAACGAATGCGGAAATTACATCCATTATGTGATTTCTTGGCTCAGCTGTCACTTTCCCCTGCCGCTGTGGCCAGGGAATCAGCTAATGGAGCTTGATTTGCACTCCATTAGCTTAAGTGGGAGGCAGGTGAGACATCAGGGGTCTAATACACCCCTGATACCTCAGTAAAGAGAACATATCATAGAAAAATGCTATCACATGGGGGACTCTGGCAGGGCCAACTCCCCATGCCCTTTGTTTGATAAATGCTTGCCTATTAGCCTAACAAATAGAGATAATTTTGATTTTCAAGTTTTGCCTCCCATTGACTTTTGGTTGTGTTTGCTGAACATGGCCTCAACTCAAAACCAAGCAGATTCACTCATTACTGCCTAGTACTGCCTGTTTACTTGTTGGGAGCCACCATATACTGTAGGTGACTAATGATAGCTATATAATATGCCCAGGAACATGTAAAATGCATAACATTCTTTTGTTTTAATGCAGGCCTACTATATGCAAAGAAAGAATGGATTGATTTACTAAACCTGGAGAGTGCAAAATCTGGTGCAGCTTTGCATGGTAGCCAATCAGCTTCTAACTTCAGCTTGTTCAGCTTGTTGTGGATTTGGTGAATTTCATTTTATTACCAAAAATATTTGCGTGAGCTAGTGTACAGAAGCTGTGGGGTGATATAAGTGCCTGAACACTGGAGATAATTTTTCAATATGCTTGCCTACAGAAATGGATTAGATTGGTTCAATACTATTAATTGAAAAACTGAAAAATCAATCAAAGTTCCCCACAGCTGATCTTGTTCTTATTATTGATCCACCATGTCTTGTTTTTCTCTCTGTCTCCATGAGGGCTCATATCAAAATGCATCCTCTGACGACTGGTGGGGTAATGATCAATAAGGAGCAGGGAGTTTACAGAGAGCACAGATTCATAGATTAAATTAGGTAGAAGCAAGGCAATCTTTAAACTGCAACTCAGCTTTCTTTCCAGCCAGAATAAAAAGTGAGCAGCATAGTAGTGGCATCACCAAATCACACTTCAAATCTCACAAGGCAGCAGTGCCTCCACTGCAGATATACAGCTACAGTATCTCACAAAAGTGAGTACACCCCTCCCATTTTTCTTGTCTTTTCATGTGACAACACTGAAGAAATTACACTTTGCTACAATGTAAAGTAGTGAGTGTACAGCTTGAATAACACTGTACATTTGCTGTCCCCTCAAAATAACTCAACACACCGCCATTAACCACTTTAGCCCCGGAAGTTTAGGCTGCTCAATGACCAGGCCATTTTTTGCGATATGGCACTTTGTCGCTTTTACTGACAATTTCTCAGTCAAACAAAATTGACGTCCTTTTTTCCCTCACAAATACAGCTTTCTTCTGGTGGTATTTTACCACCTCTGTAGTTTTTATTTTTTGCACTATAAACAATTTTGAAAAAAAGCACAATGGGGGCTATTTACAAAGGCCCCTTTCACACTGGGGCGGTGCGGGCATCAGCGGTAAAGCGGTGCTATTTTTAGCGCCGCTTTACGATTGTTTTAGCGGCGGTTTGCGGCCACTAGCGGGGAAGTTTTAACCCCCGCTAGCGGCCGCTGCAGCGGCGCTTTGCCGGTGGTATAGCCGTGCTGCCCCATTAATTGCAATGGGTAGGAGCGGTTTAGGATCGGTGAATACACGGCTACAAAGATGCAGCTAGCAGGACTTTTTTCACCGCCCTGCCAGCACACCGCTCCAGTGTGAAAGCCCCCCGGTTTCACACTGGAGTAAAAGGGGCCGGTCTTTTTCAGGCGCTATTTTTAGCACTGTAGCACCTGAAAACCACCTCGTGTGAAAGGGCTCTAAAGGAAAATACAATTTGCACTGAAAGTGCACTTGGAAGTAAAGTCTCTGTAGATCCAAGGGGAACATGCAAGGAAAATAAATAACAGCATTTTAGCTTGCACATGATTGGATGATAAAATCAGCTTCCACTCATTTCAGATCTACTCCTTAGATTTAGAGCGACTGCTCTTCCAAGTGCACTTTCAGTGCAAAGTGGATTTGCCTTTTGTAAATAACCCCCTATATCTAAAAATAAAAAAATGTTCCTCAGTTTAGGCTGATAGGTATTCTTCTACATATTTTTGGTAAAGAAAATTGCAATAAGCGTATATTGATTGGTTTACGCAAAAGTTATAGCGTCTATAAAATAGGGGATAGATTTATGGCATTTTTATTATTACTACTATTATTTTTTACTAGTAATGGCGGTGATCTACAATTTTTATCAGAACAGCGATATTGCTGTAGACAAATTGGACACTTTTGACAAATTTTTGGACCACTGACAATTATACAGTAATCACTGCTATATAAATGCACTGAATACTGTATAAATGTCACTGGCAGGGAAGGAGTTAACACCTAGGGGGAGATTAAGGGGTTAACCGTGTTCCCTAGGTGTGTTCTAGGTGTGTAGAGGGGATGGGACTGTCTAGGAGGAGAGAGAGAGAGAGATCGGTGTTCATATTTAGTATGAACACATGATCTGTCTCTACTCCCTTGAAAGAACTGGGATTTGTGTATCTGCACACACACAGATCCCTGTTTTCACTCTGCCACGAGTGATTGCGGGTGCCCGGTGGTCATTACACCCACCGGGCAACCCGCATTGGTTGGCAAGGAGTTAATGTCTACACTGCTGGCAATAAAAGTGAGTACACCTCTAAGGGAAAATGTCCAAATTGGGGCTAAAGTGTCAATATTTTGTGTAGCCACCATTATTTTCCAGCACTGCCTTAACCCTCTTGGGCATGGAGTTCACCAAAGCTTCACAGATTGACACTTGAGTCCTCTTCCACTCCTCCATGATGACATCACAGAGCTGGTGGCTGTTAGAGACCTTGCTCTCCTCCACCTTCTGTTTCAGGCTGCCCACCAGATGCTCAATAGGGTTTAGGTCTGGAGACATGCTTGGCCAGTCCATCACCTTTACTCTCACCTTCTTTAGCAGGCAGTGGTTGACTTGGAGGTGTGTTTGGGGTCGTTATCATGTTTGAATACTGTCCTGTGGCCAAGTCTCCGAAGGGAGGGGATCATGCTCCGCTTCAGTATGTCACAGTACATGCTGACATTCATGGCACCATCAATGAACTGTAGCTCCCCAGTGCTGACAGCACTCATGCAGCCCCAGTCCATGACACTCCCACCACCATGCTTGACTGTAGGCAAGACACACTTGTCTTTGTACTTCTCACCTGGGTGACACCATCTGAACCAAATACGTTTATCTTACTCTCATCAGACGACAGGACATGGTTCCAGTAATCCATGCCCTTAGTCTGCTTGTCTTCAGCAAACTGTTTGCAGGCTTCCTTGTACATCATCTTTAGAAGAGGCAACCATTCATTTTTTAGATCCTCAGAGAGTTTTTTGCCATGAGATGCCATGTTGAACTTTCAGTGATCAGTATAAGAGAGTGAGAGCGGTAACACCAAATTTAACACACCTGCTCCCCATTCACACCTGAGACCTTGTAACACTTATGCCAAATACACACAGTCGGAAATTCCAACGGAAAAAGTCAGATTGGATTATGTTGTAGGAAAATCCGATTGTGTGTGGGCTCTATCGGACTTCTATCGAAACAAAAGTTTGAGAGCTGGATCTAAAATTTTCTGACAACAAAATCCGATTTGACTTTTTCCGATCATGTGTACAGAATTCTGACGCACAAAGTGCCACGCATGCTCAGAAAAAATTTGGAGACTAAAACTATTGGCTACTGGCCTCTACGTAGTCCCATTGTACGTTTTGTACGTCACCTCTTTCCGAATAATCAGATTTTCCAACAACTTTGTGTGACCGTGTTTATGCAAGACAAGTTTCGGCCAAAATCCGTTGGAAAAAATCTGATGGATTTTGTGGTCGGAATGCCCGACCGTGTGTATGGGGCATAAGGAGTCACATGACACCGGGGAGGGAAAATGGCTAATTGTGCCCAATTTGGACATTTTCACTTAGGGGTGTACTCACTTGTGTCGCCAGTGGTTTAGACCTTAATGGCTGTGTGTTGACTTATTTTGAGGGGACAGCAAATTTACACTGTTATGCAAGCTGTGCATGCACTACTTTACATTGTAGCAAAGTGTAATTTCTTCAGTGTTGTCACATGAAAAGGTATAATAAAATGTTTACAAAAATGTTAGGGGTGCACTCACTTTTGTAAGATACTGTATAAAGCTGTAGGCACATGGGTGCCTAGGCACAGTCACATGTGAGAACGTGCACTGATAATTACCAGGAGGAATTGAAAGCAAAAGGTAACATTTTCAGTTTCGCATATGGCAAAAAAACTTAATTTTTTTGAGTTTAGGTCCAATTTAAAGTAAACAAATGAAGCTGCCCTAGGAAGAGCTGTAGCTTAAAATGTAAAGATATAATTAAACGCTAATATCAAATTTGGTCAAAAGGCTTCATTTAATTTCACAGTCGTCTGCAAATGTCACTCACAAATAATCTAGGCCTTACATAATTATTATTTTATAAATAAAAGGAGCACTGCATTTAAAGACACAACTCTTATTAAGAGGTTATTAAATTGCAGGCCATTTATCTTGGTTTCCAAATGGAGCATATGATATGCTTGGCTGACCTGGCAAAGACAGAGATAAAGATGATCAGGAGAAAATAAAGTGAAAATCCATTTGAAATCAAAAAGAAGTCAAAGGGTGTTCTGGTTGAACTGTTCCTGATTTTTTTTAGCATTCATACCATTTGAATTTTAAGGAACATTTGTTGTTGAAAGTAATTTATGTACTTAAAATGAAATTGGTGGGCAATTAGTTAACCACTTGCCACCTGCCCTATAGCAGATACACGGCGGCAAAGTGGTTTCAAAATCCTGACCGGACGGCATATGAAGTGATCAGGATTTTGAGCCGCTGCGTGCCCCCGGGGGCTCACATTGCGGTGATCGTTGTTGCGGGGTATCAGTCTGACACCCTGCAACTACGATCTCGGTAAACAGTCTCTGACGGAGACTCTTTACCACGTGATCAGCCATGTCCAATCACGGCTGATCACAGTGTAAATAGGAAGAGCCGGTGATCGGCTTTTCCTCGCTCGCTTCTGTCAGTCGCGAGTAGAGGAGAGCCGATCGGCTGCTCCTCTGACAGGGGAGGTCTGTGCTGATCAATTATCAGCACAGCCCCCCAAGAATGCCCACACTGGACCGCCAGGGATGCCACTGGACCGCCAGGGATGCCACCAGACCACCAGGGATGATCAGGACAAGGTATGCCACCCTAGACCATCAGGGATTCCAGTCAGTGCCTGTCATGGCCGTCCTGGTGATCCGATCGCACATGGGAGATCTGCCCGCAGGATTCCTTTGCTGAGAACTTGTCGGTATCCTTGGGTGCGCGTTGGTGCGAACGGACGCACGCGGGTGCGCGTTGGTGCGAACGGGCGCACGCGGGTGCGCGATGGTGCGAACGGGCGCACGCGGGTGTGCGGGGTCACGAACTGGCGCACGGTTACTCGCGGGGGCACGCAGACTCGCCGTACGACCGCTTTGGCGCCCTAAGGGCTACTTAAGGACTCTGCCTCTGTTCCTCCTTGCTGTCCAGTCTACAGCGTGTCCGGTGATTCTGTTACCTGCTATCTGCTGCCTTGATTCCTGTTACCTGGCCTGCTCCTGACTACGTTCGTTTGCTGCCTGCCACCGACCTCTTGCCTGTCTGACTACGTCTCCGTCTCTTCCTGTGTACCGTTGTTGCCCGCCTGTTACCGACCCGGCCTGTACCCGACCCTGCTGACTACCATCTGCTGTTCCAGTCTGATCGCCAGTGCCTGCTGCCACCAGCTGACTACTATCTGCTGTTCCGGTCTGATAGCCAGTACCTGCTGCCATCTGCTGACCTCAATCTGCTGTTCCGGTCCGATTGCCAGTGCCTGCTGCCATCTACTGACTACCTTCTGCTGTCCCGGTCCGAATGCCAGTGCCTGCTGCCACATGCTGACTGCCACCTGCCATTCCAGTCTGCTACCTGTGCCTGCTGCTGTCGATCCGGATCTGCCTTACATCAGCCAGGCACTTGTGCCCTCTGAACTCTTAAATCCCTGTTCCCACCTTCAGGGGTTCTCGAGCCACAGGCTTACGAGAAGCCGCTCCCTGCATTCTGGGCTCTCCTACCAGGTACGTGACAGTGCCTCAATGGATGCCAATCAGTGCCCATAATGGATGCCAATCAGTGCCCACAATGGGCATCACTGATTGGCATGCATTATTGTTTGGCACTGATTGGCATCCATTAATACAGTATAATATAATACAATGCTGCCTATCCATGCCCATCTGTGCCGCATATCCATGCCCACCTGTACCGTCTATCCATGCCGCCCATCCATGCCAGCTACCAGTGCCAATTTGCGCCACCTATCAGTGCCCATCTGTGTCGCCCATCAGTGCCACCCATCAGTGCCGCCTATCAGTGCCACATATCAGTGCCCATCAATGCCACCTCATCAGTGCCACTTCATTGGTGCCACCTCATCAGTGCTCATCAGTGCTGCCTTCTCATTGCCCATCAGAGTAACCCCATCAGTGCCCATCAGTGAAGGAGAAAACTTAGTTATTTACAAAGTTTTGAAACTGAAACAAAAAAAACATAATTAAAAAAAAAAAAATCTGTATTTTTTATTTGTTTAGCAAAAAATAAAAACCGTAGAGGTGATCAAATGCCACCAAAATAAAGCTCTATTTATGGGGAAAAAATGATAAAAATTTCATTTGGGTACAGTGCAGCAATTGTCATTCAAAGTGCGACAGCGCTGAAAGCTCAAAATTGGTCTGGGCAGGAAGGTGTTTAAGTGCCTGGTATTGAGATGGTTAAAATCAATAAGGATGCAACCAGTTAGGCAAGAAGGCTGAATTCATTAGGGGTTGTTAGAAGCTCTAATGAAGAGTTATGCAGCATAATTAACAAAGCTTAACACTTTATTAAAAAAGGCCCAAATTTGGTAAAAAAAATATCAGCCCGAGGGGCATTATTTACTTCAATCATATGTGTCTTTTTTGCTGCTAGCTTCTTGTTTAGTTGAAATCCTTCTCCTCTGATCCCCTCTTACCCCCGCTGCCATAATCTTCTGGTGAGGTGGGGGTTAAAAGAACCAAGGAAGCTGTCACTTGTGTTCATCAAGACTGCCAACTACTGTATGTAATTTCTTCCAACCTCCTCCATTGATAAAAGCTGTACTATAGCTTCTATGAATAAAAGAGGATCTCTGAATGGAGCAGGTGGGCTTTCTTTAATCTGACTGTCCTCTATTCAAAGATTGTTTTTCATTCATAGATGCTATTATACAACTTCTGTGAACGGAGGACAGGGGTGAAAAGGGTAGGCATGGCGGGCCTTATTGATGACTGCAAAGCATAGGTCCCTTTATATTTACCCCTGCCACAGTTGAAAATTGTGGCAATGGAGGTAGGTGGGGTATCAGACTAGGAACAGCACAAGGGACACATTAGACTGATAGTCATTTCCTCCCTTCTGCTTTTTTTCCTTCCCTTCTGCAGAAGGACTCTCAGCAGGCATGTGTGCAGCATTCCTACTTCTTCCCTGCTCCTGATTAAGTGAAAATATTTGCTATACCCCATCCTGTTACCCTGATGCAGAAACCCACATATGTAAGCTGAGCCAAACAGAAACTCCTACTAAGTTTAATGAGTCATGTCAGGTTTGCATAGCACATAAATGGAGTTCTCCATTAACTACATTGAATGAGCCTGATAATGTAAGGGTCATTTTGATCTCAGTGGCCCCTGAAAGCATGAATCCACAAAGTGTAATAGAGCAGACCCAATAAAGATGTTGTGGCCAGTGTTCAGAAATACATGAATGTGTACACATCAGTGTTGATTTATTAAAAGTGCAAAGAATGTTCACGCACCTTAGTGAATAAAGTAAAGCAGCGTTTATTTTAATCATCCAGTCATTTAGCTAAAGATCACATTTAAGTTATACTACACATGATTGGGAGAGCAAAATGAAAGTGTACTTTGATCACCATGCTTAGTAAACATTTTCTACTCCTTTAGCAAATCAAAAACACAACTTTTGCTTTTGGAAAAGTGTAATGAGTATTTATTCCTGTAGTATTGGTGTGGGCACTACTTTTCAAACACCTGGCACGATAGCCACACCAAAGCTCAAACTAGACTTCAGATAGCAGTCAGATGACCATATTGGGCAGTAGTCATCTAATTTATATGCCCATGAGCTATATTAGTAGGCATGATCTATATTTTGTATGTATAAACATTTTATTTCATTGCATTGCCAAGCTAGATTGAGCACAAATAACAATTGGTGTTATTTGATGCCTTTATTTGGTCTTCAAAAAACTAACAAAGCTGACTGCAGCTTTCATATATGCTATAACAGCTTTTTTTGTGAGAAAACAACAGTGGTAATAAAACCTTTGTAGACCAGAAGATGAAACTTCTTACTGAACTGTAAAACTTCACTGAAGAATGATAATTTAGCAAATTTGTCATCTAAACTAATCTTATGGACCTTCTGACAGGCTACGCTTTTAGTAAGACTAATACGCATTTAAAATTAGACACCTCAGCCAGCATCATTTTTTCCTTTCATTTGAAAATAATGAAGATGAAAGATGGAGAAAATAGTACCTTCTTGACAGTTTCTAACATAGATCGACCTCCTTGCCAAGGCTTTGAGTTCTTCTTGATGCAGGTAAGGCTGGCCATGCTGTGCCACTTTCGATCTTCAAGCTTCTTGTGAAAGGCATTAGCTAGTAAGAGCACTGTGTCATAGATATACAGGTTGGTGATCTGTAAAGGATTAGATATTGATCATTAGATTTATTTTTTTGAGGAGCCTGACAGACCTAAGTAAAAATCACAACATAGTAGCTACAGCTCTTTATGGGCTTATTCTGCTGCAAGTAAAGTTCTTGCCTGATTGAACAAACAATTTTTTTTCTTTCTAAATTAGGCCTATCAAGTTATGTCATTTATGATAGAGGGTTCCCTCCTGTAGTGTCATAACAGCTTTATTTTCTGCCAACCTTTTAAACTATTATATAAGAACAGGTGTCACATATAGGATCAAAACAAATATCATGCTTGCTTTAACCCTGCTATTACCTGCTTTATATCAGTAAACCTATACTTATAAAGCAGAAATTCAATCTAGTCATTTCTTAAAGTGCACGTAAACCCTAAATGTATTTTCAGTATATTTGGCACCATACCTCACTGTATAATGTTATCCAAAGGAAATTGAATTTATTGCAAAGTTTCCTACCTGGAAAGTGTTAACAGTAACAGAATTCCCTGTTGCAATTTGCAGCAGTATTGTCAGCCTGCAAGCCAGCTAAAGGGGCGGCAGGTTGCCAATATGGATGCTAATTCAGAGACAAGGGCTTCACTAAGAAACGTTGTAACTGATTCACAAAAACTATTTACTTAAAGTAGAATTTCACTGTCTCAATCAACATTGACTATTTTTAATCCTTATGCTACTAGCATTAGTAAATAGGAAGGTTTAATATATTTACTTGTTTTCATATCTTCATACATTTCCTGGTTTCAAGGCCTATGCAAATTTATCCCAGGAGTCTTCAGGGGGGGAGAAGGGGTTTTCTTAACTAAGCCCATTCTCCTGCATGGATTCATGAGCTAAGGGCAGATGGATTCCAGTTAGTAAATGTTGCATGAGTCATTAGCCCTTACTCAAGATGACTACAGCCAGAAATGCTAGGGGTTGGTTTTCAAAGTGATTTCTCATAAAAATAAAGTATGGAGACATAGATGAATAAATATGTTTTCTCTGAATAGTAAAAATTTGTTAAATAGCATTTTTGGCTTGTGATGCTCAGATGCAGTATAGTTTCACTTTAAATCTGAATTCCAGGTATGCAAAATTTGCATGGTTACATTGGTTTAGCTTGGACCAATTAAGGTATGCATTTGTCATACCTGACTGATCTCTGGGGAAGCTGGAAATCACTGTAGTAGCCACTGCTACTTCAGTGCTCACCACTAGCTTCCATGACCTATGCTAGTGGCTACCCTTCAGTTTAGTGAACACAGAATATTGCTTGCGCAGCACATGTGTCATTCACACTTTGCATCTTCTCAATGAATGCAACACGTTCTCTTGTTGGACAATATGAAGCTCTTGACATCACCACTCCTCCGACCTTGTCTAATCACAGAACACTTTGTGTTCATTGAGAGAATGTGTTGGAATACATTGTTCATGTATTTTTGTGCAACAACTACAGATATATTCTTCAGCCAGTAGATGGCAGTGTTTATAAGTTTGTAGCTGCATCTATAACTATACTCTATTTGGTTGATTTACTAAAGGCAAAAAGACTGAACTTTTCAAAGTGCAGTTGCATTCTGCAAGAGCAGTTGCTCCAGAGCTTAGTAAATGAGCAGAAGATCTGCTGACTTCCATCATCCAATCATGTGCAAGCAAAAATGCTGTTTTTTTTTATTTTCCTTGCACATGATTGGGTACTCTTTGCAAAGAGAAGCCTTGACTAATTTACTAAGCTCTGGAGCAATTGCACTTGCAGAGGGCAATTGCAGTCTATTTGCCTTTAGTAAATCAACCTCTATGTCTTATTCCTGAATAAAGTTCCTGTCTCCTGCAGAAAAGAAGAAAAGCCCATGTGGACTGTGTACTTTCTGTTCTGTAGGGCCATATACAGAATTTCTAACAGATTATGGGCTCAGGCATAGCCAGAAAAAAAGCTGAGAACCAAGTCATTTGCAGGTATATCAAAGCTAAGAAACATCTGGATTTAATTCATCCAGATCTTTGAGGTCCAATGGAAAAAAAGACTCTAAGAAAGAAGAAGTACATTCTCACTTTTATAGATGATTACTCCAGGTATATTGCACTATATTTGAAACATAACAAAATAAAGTACCAGAGAAACATGAACAGTATTTGGTTTAAGTAAGCGACACATTTAGTAGAATATACAGGTGATAACACACAGTTGACTCTCAGAATGAATATGAATAATATTTCAAATTACTATACCATACGACCCAGAACAAAATGGGGTTGCAGAAAAAATGAACTGTACTCTATGTGAGAGTAGAAGAACCCCGCTGTTTGATGCAGAAATGCCAACCACATACTGGTGGAGGCAATCATGACCGAATGCTTTCTCCAAAATAAACTACTAGGAAAATCAACTGAGAAATCTCCATATGAACTGTGGAATTGAACGGCCCTGAATTGTAACCATCTAAAAAAATTTGGGAGCAAGGCCTATGTGCACATCCCAAAAGAAAAATGTACAAAATGGGATGTCTGCGCAAATGAAGGTGCACTTGTGGGGTACAGTGAATCTGAAAAGGGATACTGCATTCTACACCAAGACACAAACAAGGTAAACGTTGGAAGAAGTGCAATTGTTGATAAAAATGTAATCAACTAACACAAGCTCTTCAAACAGAGGGAAATTTCACATCAGTGTCACATGTCTATATGACACAGACATATAATTTAACACAGACACTCAAAATGATGTAAGGCCACAAGAGCCTTCAATCAGGAAACTCACCAAAATAAATAAAGGCGTCCCAGACAAAGGTCTGTCCTATGTTGCTTGCATAGCATTAAAACCAGAGCCAGATTCATGGGATGAGATGCAAAGACTGATGAGAAACAAAAGTGGATCAGGGCTGCTAATGAAGAGTTGACATCTCATAGTGAACTGCAGACATGGCCACTTTCATAGCTACCTCATGGTAATGGTAAGCATGCAATCAGCTGCAAATGGGTTTTTTAAGGCCTAATGCCACTCTGAAGGCAAGGTCTGTAGGTACAAAGCATTTTTAGTGGCAAAAGGGTGCTCACACAAATTTGGTGAGGATTAACATGCTACTTTTTCTGGCTGTGTCATATATATTTCCTCTTCAATATCACCATTAAGAAAGGCCGTTGTGCTATCATGGTGCTTCATAACCATTTTCCGAGAAGCAGCCACTGTTAACAGTGTTTGCAAGGTACTTTCCGAACACTGTTAACAGTGGTCGTTTCTTGGGAAAAGGTTATGAAGCACCATGATATCACCACGGCCTTTACTAATGGTGATATTGAAGAGGAAATATATATGACACGGACAGAAAAATACATGAAAAATAGAGAAGAGCATCAAGTTGCAGAAATCTCTTTACAGACTTAAGCAATCAGCTCGAGTGTGGAATTTAAAAATAAACAAGTCTTGCTAGATGAAGGATTCATGCGAAGTAGAGCTGACCCATGTCTATACTCAAAATGTATAGATGCTGAATGTATGCATATTTTACTCTATGCATTTTGAGACTATAATGGGGATGTGACATATTATCTAGGAGTTAAAGTACAGCATAAAGAAGATGGCAGCTTCCTATTTAATCAGAAATCTAAAATTGAGGCAGTGGTTCAGCAGTTTGGCATGACTGAAAAAGAAGCAAGTATTCCCATGGACACAGCATACCTAAAAATGGGAGGGGTTGGGGACCTTCTTCCTACTAATGATCAATACAGACAAGCAGTGGTTTGCAATATTGCTTCATATTTCAACCTCTAAACTTCCAGTCATTGCAGCTGCCATGTTGCTTCTTTGTAGACGTGTGAGTGAACCACATCAAAGAGACTGGACATCAATCAAGAGAGTCATGAGATATCTCAAACAAACAAAAGACTTGAGTCTGAAGTTGTCTAGAGTTGGTGATTTGAACCTGATAAGAATTGTGGACTCTGATTGGGCAGGTGATCTAAGCACTCGCAAATTCACAAGTGGTTACTGGTTCAAATTAGGAAACAATCCTTTATCCTCGGTCCAGTATGAAGCAAATCTCAGTAGCTTTGTCTTCTAGTCATGAAGCTGTGTGGTTACATCAATTTATTGAAGATCTTAGAGAGCCAATGTCCCAGCCTACAATCTTATATGAAGACAATCAACCTCAGGCATCATTACATTCATGATCTGGTTGAACAAATGTAATTGTGCTTACGTATTGTGAAACTAATAACATGATTGTAGATGCTTTGACAAAATCACTTAGAAGAAACAGATTTATAGAACTAAGATCCGAAATGGGACCAATATATTGTAAGTAGTAGTTGTTGAGAGGGGGTTCGAATACATTGTTTGTGTATTTTTGTGCAACAACTACAAATATATTCTTCAGTCAGTAGATGGCAGTGTTTATAAGTTAGTAGCATCTATGACTATACGCTATGTATTCTTCCTGAATAAAGTTCCTGTTTCCTGTCTGCAGTTAAGCAGCAAAGCACATGTGGACTGTGTGCTGTCTGTTCTGTAGGGCTATATATATAATTTCTAACAGAATGCAAAGTGTTTTCTGAAAGGTGACCATGCTGAACAAGCTACCACCTGTGTTTGTTAAGCAGAAGGTCAGCTACTCAGCATGGGACTCAGAAGCTCAAGGAGATTATTGTAGTAAGAGTGTCTACTACAGTGATTTCCAGCTTCCACAAGGATCTTCCAGTTAAAAAACATACATTCCTACATTGGTCCAAATTGGACCAATAAAGCTATGCAAAAATATGCAGACCTGCAATTCAGCTTTAATAAAACGATATATCAGGATACACACTGTTAAAAAAAAACAACAACTTGGGTTTACATACACTTTAAATCTATTAGTTTTATTACATTAACTAATTTAGTGTCTGAATTATTGTTACCAATAATGTAATAATGAATTCACCCTGCATACATAAAAGTAGTGTGGAAGCAGGTTAAGTTTAATGCTGCCCCAGTTGGGAGGGTTAGAGTTAACATGTTCTGGGTTTTTCTTAGTGGGATTTCTTGGGTCCAACCCCCTGGTCCTGTGCTATATAAAAGGACGGGGAATTTGATCTAGTGAATTGCATAAAATATAGACATGATGCCATTGCCAGAGTCCATCCATCCATCCAGTCTGCTGGCGAGTCCGGAGCACCTGTTTAATAAAGAACCCTCTACAGTGTACAGGACCGCTGGGACCTGCAGTTGGCCCCTGAAGATACCACTCCAGAGATGGCCATTATGGACTCTTTTTTTGTGCAGGTATGCTGGGGTATCTACAAAGCCTGAGTTAGGGCTTAGGTTAGGAAGAACTGTGCTACTGTAATCTGTACTGTTCAAGTTTCTAAAGTAAAACGTGTTGAACCAATGTCTTTACCTGGTCTGAAGTTACTAAAGAGGTGTAATGTAAGTAACCAGCACACATAATCTACAGCTCAGGTCAGTTAAACACACTGGGATATGAAGGCAGCAGTGCAACAGTTAATGTGATACAAGGGTAACAAAAGTTTCTCTAGCTGCCTGTCTTAAGTGTGTACACATGGCAGATGGGATAGTCTCTTGCAGGAGGAGTTGTTGTTGTCAGCACTCTTTCCTTGGGCAGTCCGTCTCCCATAGAAACAGGAGCAGATCAACACTGCAGAGGTCCTAAGCCTGTTCACAGGTATGAAAGAGGAGGGGTTAAGGAAGTTTATGCATAGAGTCTATGCTAGGAGCACGGCGGGACCCCATTCCATTACTGGGAGTGAGGTAGTGGAGATACGCTGGACAGGTGGAGAGGGCATCGGCTCTGCACATCCCTCCTAAATGCAAAAGTGACCATGGTGTTGTATATTAACATCAAGAGAATTAGGTAGAGTTCAGTCATACGTTCAAGTAAAGGTACCACATTTGTACAGCAGTGACCCTGTTCAAGATGACTAGCATAGTTCAGAAGAACCCACCCCAGAGTAGTCCTTCTATGTGAGTCACACTTGGGACCCAACTAGGAGGGGAATATGAAGGAGGTACCAACCAGTTCCTACTCCTACAAGTGGACCATACTCTCCCATGTAAATTTGAAAACATAGAATTTCTGGCTTTAGATTCCACTAAATTTTTAGAGAGTTTTTTCCTTTTTAATTTCTAGAAAGGCTCCAAAAGCTAACATGTTCTGTGTAAAAAATGTATAACTGTTGTTTTAAAGTTTCACTACAACAGTAATAGTTCTGTATTGCAATGTTAACTGAAAATGTTCAGTTCCCAACATTAATTGCTAAAAAGATGCCAACTTCTTTGCCATTAAGGGAAAAGATATGTTGCGCCATCTTACCAAGTTTTTGCAAGTGCACATTTTTACAAAATATTTAGGTTACATAAGTCACAAAAAAAAATGTACTTGTATAAACAGTACAGATATAGGCTGGCATGCTAGAGGCTCCAAGATCGCAATTACAACCACATCTTGTTTTGTATGATGGGTTTTTTCGAAGCCTGAAAAAATGCTAGTTGAAATCTGGTTTTATGTTTAACACCGCTCCATTTTGTCCAGTTTTTATAAATCAGCTCAGTTAAAATTAAACACTTTATATGGTCATTTGTAAGAAGATGTATCTGAATGATATTCATCTGACTTTTTTTCTTTATCTATGTGAATGAAAGTACCTCGTCACCTTTACTATTCCAATGACATTTATAAGAATATGACTTTTTTGTGAAGGATCTGTCCAACTGATTTATCATTTATACTGCTTTCAACAGGAAAGAGCTAGCCTATTTATTGTGCTGTAAGAAAAAGTGGGTTCATTAAACCTTTCATTGTTTAAGAGATAGACTATTAATTATGAACTGTTCTGCTCTATATCTCTCTTTATTTGCTGTACATCTGGGAATAATTGACCCTTTCATTTTGTTATGCAAGCTTTCTCAAACATGAACACACTGACGTAGTAAGGAATAATTCTGCTGACTAGAACTCTAGAGTGATCTTGTATATTAACTGACAACTTTGCTTATTTACTTTTATAATAGAAAAAAGTGCCCCGTGGGTAAACACTAGTAAAAAAATGCAAATAAATGCTAATAGCAAATACATGTATATAGTCTACTTGTAATCATATAGTAAAACAAAAAGTTAGTAGGAACAAATAAAAGTCCCAGATTTACACCAAAAACTTTGAGTACCTTTTAACCACTTGACCTCCAAAATGTTTTACCGTTTTCTTGACCAGGGCATTTTTTTTATTCGGTACTGTGCTATTTCAACTGCCAATTATTTGATCATTCAACACTATATGCAAATTAAATGTTTATAATTTTTTTTACACAAATAGAGTTTGAGAGGTTTTTATTTTTTGCTATATAAGCAAAAAAAGACCAAAAATTTTGGAAAAAAAATATTTTCTACTTTTTGTTATAAAACATATCGAATGAAATCAAATTTCTTCATAAATGTAGGCAAAAATGTATTCTGCTACATGTCTTTGGTAAAAAAAATCCAAATAGGTGTACATTAATTTCAAAATAACAAGAGACTGGCACACCGATCTAGTGCATTAAAATGATTTATTGAAAAATTAAAGAACAGCATACATTATGTTCACAAATGTATTATGTATACACGCATGTCAAATAAAAGTGGAACAAATCACCTTCAAGACTGCTGGGGTGCAACAATGATGCCAGGAGACCTGATGGTGTCCGTGGTAGCTTGACAGAGCAAGAAATGCATCATCCAAGCTAACACGGATGCCACCAGGTCTCCTGCCATCATTGGTGCACCCCAGCAGTCCTGGAGGTAATTTGTTCCACTTTTATTTGACATGCATGTATACATCATGCATTTGTGAGTATAATGTATACTGTTCTTTCATTTTTCAATAAATAATTTTAGTGGTAATGCACTAGGTCAGTGTGTCCTTCTCTTGTTTTGCAGTTCGTTTGGATACCCACAGTCCAGATGGGGCAGCAAGACTATAGGTAGTGATGTCAAGGATCACAAACAACACTTTATGTATACCACTTAAGCGCAGGAGAATTACTGTTCAGATGTATATTAATTGTTGTGTGTGAAAGTTATAGCAACTATAGTACATATATATTTGGAAATGAATCCTGATGTACTGACGACTTTTAAAACTGAAAAAAATAATTATTTTTTTACATACTGTTACCAGTGCAGTACAGCATCATCATATGACTGGTGTGGTGGTGATCAAGGATACTGACAGGTGACAGTATGTAAAAAATATATATTTTTTTCATCTTTTAAAAAAAAATTGTTTGTTTTTTTAAGATTTTTTTATCATCAGATTAGTTTTGTTTTACATCTGTCATCAGACTAGTTTATTGTCACCATAGTGATGCTTTACTACTCTGGGGGGGCGACCAAGGATTTTTTTTTTACACAAATTTTGCTTATAGCAGTGATGATTACATAAGCAATAGTTTAGCACTGTGGCAAGTGATTAATCCTCTTGACGGTATTCCCGAGAGTGGCTTGGGGTTACATTTCAGTACCATTAGCAGTAACCCTGAGCCATAGCTTCGGGATTGCATTGCAAAATCCTGGTCCAGGTTACTTACCTTGTCACCAGGATCCTGCAATCTCCCCCCGCTAGATCTTCCACCTGATGCTCTGTGTGCTGGGCTCCATTCCCTGTGAGCGTCGCGACACATGGGGGCGGACCCCAGCGGCAAATGCAAAAAGTACAAAATACATAACACATACAGTAAATTGTAATCTTACAGATTACATTACTATATGAAATAATTTCACCTCCCTTTTGTCCCTAGTGCTTTGTCCAGTGCCCTGCATGCAGTTTTATATTATATATACTGTTCTTTCTGCCTGGAAACTTGAGATTATCCCATTGAGATTATCCTGTTAGGTCAAGAGTGGTTTTGAACCAGCTAGAAAACAGTGATAGTAAATTAGAACACTTGCAGAATTGAGCAATAGTGATTCGTGGGGAAATTCATTTTATTATTTTTATTATATTATTATTTTTTATAATTATTTATAGGTATTTATTGTATTATAATTTATGATTTTGTGTTTCAAACTTTAGGATACCCAGGATGTCTACTAGACTCTTGTTTGGACAGATTTAAGTGTGTTATTACTAAGAACTACAGGTCTACAATATAAAACGCCAGATTTCTTTGAAAAACAATGTACATTTTTGAGATACAAAAATCTGACATAATCATACCGCCAGGGAAGCTACACCCCAGATTAAGTAAAAGAAATTGATACACTGTCAGACAGAGATTGTACAATTAGCCTTGGCTTTCATAGTATTGGAACTCCTTTCCTGTTTTGCTACAGTTGTACAGTGTGACAAAATATGACTTCACAGTTCAGCAGGTACCAGAGTTTGACCTAGTACATGCAATATCCAAATAGATCTGATAAGGCACATACCCTCCCTTCTAGTGATGAACCTAATGTGCCTTGGTTGGTTTTGAATATCATTCACCAAACAGTAAAAAAAAGGTTAAAAAATTGTGAATGTTCCTCAAACCCTATTGAGGTCAGTGTGAGATGAATCCCGCTAATAAATGTTGCCAATGTTTAAAGTGACATTAAAGGCAGATTTTGTTTTTTAAATAACAAACATATCATACTTACCTGCTCTGTGCAGTGTTCTTTCTTGGGTCACCTCCTGGTCCCTCCCTGCCAAATGCCCCCATAGTAAGCAGGTTGCTTCCAAGCCACTGCTTTGTTTGTCAGCTTGGCCCCGCCACCGTTCCCTCCTCATTGACTCACTGGCTGTGATTGACAGTAGTGGGAGCCACGGAGCCTCTGACTTCAGCTGCTGTCTCAGCCAATGAGGAGGAAGAGACCCAAGAGTTCCATTGCTCTTGTGCACATTGCTGGATTGAGATGGGGTTCAGGTAAGTAGAAGAGTAGGCTGATGGGGGCTGCTGCACACAGATTTTTACCTTCCAATTCGCATGTTGGGAATTGGAATCCGGAGTGAACTGCACAGGAGTCCTGTGTGTCTTCTGATCCATTTCAGGTCTGAATGCAGCCAAAAATTTAGACTGAAATCGGACCTGAAACGGTGAATGGAGACGCACTGGACCCCTGCTGTGAACTGCTCCTTTCCTCAGTGTGAACCCAGCCTATGGTATATGTCACATGGGTTGGTCACATGGGTTGATGTCACATGGGGACTATGACATCGTAAGGGGGCGGGGTCACCATGTGACCAACCCATGTGACATATACCATGTGACACCGCCCCATTGTCACTATATAAGTGACCGCACAGCGCGGCTCTGGCATTCCGGCCGGAGAGCTCGTCGAGTCAACATCTCCAGGAGAAGAAGAAGAAGAACAAGAACAAGAAGAAGAACAAGAACGGAAGGCGGCGGCGACGACAGCGGTGACAGAAGACCGGGCCACCGCCTGTAAAAGAGCTACAAGAAGGCGCGGTGGCCCGGCAGAAGAACCAAAGGCGGCGACAGAAGAACGGAAGGCAGCGGCGACAGAAGACCGGGCCACCGCCTGTAAAAGAGCTACAAGAAGGCGCGGTGGCCCGGCAGAAGAACCGAAGAGGGGGACAAGACCCCCGAAGTCGGGAGAAGAGGCCGGCGGCAGGGAGGAAGAAAGCCGGACTCCTCCGCTAGTAAAAGAGCTACACACACATAGCGGAGGAGTCCGGCGAGAAGACCCCCGAAGACGGAAGACCCCCGGAGCTGTGCAATAAAATATTTTTTCCCCTGTGTTGTGTTTTTTTTTGTACTTTATTTCACAGGTGAATGGGTAGGGGTACATTGTACCCCATACTCATTCACATAGGGTGGGGGGCCGGTATCCGGGGGCCCCCTTCTTAAAGGGGGCTCCCGGATTCCGATAAGCCCCCCGCCCGCAGACCCCGACAACCAACGGCCAGGGTTGTCGGGAAGAGGCCCTTGTCCTCATCAACATGGGAACAAGGTGCTTTGGGGTGGGGGGGCCGCGCGGCCCCCCCTTCCCCAAGGCACCCCCCATGTTGAGGGCACGCGGCCTGGTACGGCTCAGAAGGGGGGGCGCGCTCGCTCGCCCCCCTTTCCTGGCCGGCCGGGTAGCGTGCTCGGACAAGGGTCTGGTGTGGACTTTGGGGGAACCCCCACGCCGATTTTTTTCGGCGTTGGGGTTCCCCTTTAAGCCCATTCCAGGCGGCGGAGCCCGCGACGTCTCCTTCGCGGGCCCCGCCTACCTGTACACGCGCTCGAAATGGGCGGATTTGCCTCCGCCTTACGTGGGCGAGTCCGTTCATTTCAAAAGTTGAGCGGACTGTTTGGCAAACAGTTCGTTGAAACAGTCCGCTCGTGTGTGGGCAAGTCCGCTCATGCAAATTTTGAGCGGACTGTTTGCCGAAACTGTTTGACGAACAAGGTTGGGCAAACAGTCCGCGCGTGTGTACGCGGCCTCAGGGGGAACATGCACCAAGACTTTTTTTTAAATACTTTTAATCAGGGAGAAGAACCTTTAAAAACTCTAAAGGGCAAAATAAAAAAACGCACAATTCCTTCACACAAGCAACATTGAAACCTTCAAAATGGATTTTGTATCTATATCCAAATTATCCATGGTACCGCCCATGGTAAGGGCATGTAGACCAGTATGCTTCAGGAGAGAAGTCTTTACTACACTACACTACACACCCACACACTCTGATAAAGGTCTGCTATTTTTTTGGGTGGACGTAACAGTTTTTTTTTTCTTGCTACAGTTTTTCCCTGATCCAAATATATTGTTTTTTTTTCCTGCGGGGTCCCCCTTGACATCCATACCAGGCTTTCATCAAGGATACATGTAGGCCAATGTATTCTCTCCTAAAACGTAAGATCCCCATCATAAAAAAGTTTGCAGATTTCACCTCCGTAACGTCTCTAAAATTCGCCCCTTTTTAACAAATGAAACCACCAAGCTCCTCATTCACTCCCTTGTTATATCTCGCCTTGACTATTGCAACTCCCTTCTCATTGGCCTGCCTCTCCATAGGGTATCTCTTCTTCAGTCTATCATGAATGCTGCTGCCAGACTTATCCACCTTACCGCTCAGTGCCTGCCAACCCTCTCCTCCAATCCCAACTCTGCCCCGGGCTACATCACCAATCTTGTCTCCAAATATCACCCAAATCGTCCCCTCTGTTCTTCTCAAGACCTCCTACTCTCAAGCTCTCTCATCTCTTCCTCCCATGCTCGTCTCAAGGATTTCTCCAGAGCCTCTCCAATCCTCTGGAACTCGCTACCTCCACTGGTCCGGCTATCCCCTACTCTTGCAGGCATTCCCTGAAAACTCATCTATTCGGGGAAGCCTATCACGTCTCAAACTAATCTCCTACCACTTCCATCAGCTCATTCCAGACAGTTATAACCTTTTGTACCACCTGCCCTGCCCTATTAGATTGTAAAATCTTCGGCGCAGGGCCCTCTTAATCCTCTTGTATTTTATTGTATTGTAACTGTATTGTGTTTTATATTGTAAAGCACTGCGTAAATTGCTGGCGCGATATAAATCCTGAATAATAATAATAATAATAATAATATACCATATTTTTTGGACCATAAGGCACACTTTTTCCCCCCAAAAATATGGGGGAAAATGTCTCTGCATCGTATGGTGTGAATATATACGCAGGCACTGCTCCCCCTGCTGCCGGCACCACTCCTGCTGCTGGCACTGCCCCCACTACCATTGCCACCCCCCCCCCCCCCCACCGATGTCACCATGCTAGATGGTAAGACAGACATCCCAGGCCACTGCGAGCGCTGAGCAATCTCCTTGCTGGCCTGACACCTGCTAAGAAGACAGAGCAGCTCGAGCAATGGCAGAGGTCAGGCTGCATTAACGGCAATTGTCAGGCTGTATTTCTATGGCAATAGTCAGGCTGCATTTCTATGGCACTGGTCAGGCTGCATTTATGGCAATGGTCAGGTTGCATTTCTATGGCAATGGTCAGGCTGCATTTCTATGGCAATGGCCAGGTTGAATTTCTATGGCAATGGTCAGGTTGCATTTCTATGGCAATGGTCAGGTTACATTTATGACAATGGTCCGGCTGCATTTATGGCAATGGTCAGGCTGCATTTCTTTGACACAGGTCAGGCTGCATTCATGGGCACTGGTAAATATTTTAGTACACCATTTGGTTCAAAATATTTTTTTTCTTGTTTTCCTCCTCTAAAACCCAGATGCGTCTTATGGTCAGGTGCGTCTTATGGAGCAAAAAATACGCTATGTAGCTAACTTCTATAAAAAATGTTAGTTCCTGCATCCAGACCACCAATCAGGTTTTAAACAATTCACAGTCATAATGTGATCTAACCAAGGCCATATTTCTGCACAGCCACCCTCACATCATGTTGTTGATGGGGTCTATACAACAAGCTTTTAGAATGAGGTGGAAATGTGCACTACTTATCTTTTCCTCCTCTCTGCCCACAGCCTCAATGTGTGTTGTATGGTTGTTATTGTTATATCTGATTGTTTGATTCTTGATCTAGAGTCTCCTGAGGTAGAAATAGGGTTGCACAAGACAGTTTGTTTAAAGGGTAGGAAGTATAAATCTGGCCTTGGAAAATTGAAAACAATACTGTAATGTAGGCTATATGTAAGATATTATGATAGTTTGCAACGACACTGGTGTTCTGGATCAGTGTTTCTCAAAAATTTTCAGTTGCGGGTCCCTTTGAACCCTTCAGGTTCACACTAATGCAGGTGGTTGAAGGTTGGGGAATTGCAGCTGTTCCTGCACCCGCAACCACCCACAACTAAAATGTGCTGCTATTTACAGATGCATGAGGCTGCTATTCATTCCTGATAGCACCCCCACGCATCTAAAAATGCAACATATTTGAAGACACGCCAGACCACACGGTCACTGCTGGGAAAATGTATGGTACAAAAGCGCCATGCGATTTCCCAGCTAATATGGTTTGAAAATGGTCCAGGAACCATCTTCATGTTTGGCTTCGGCACCCCCACTGCCCAGAGAAATGTTTATTTACATAGTCCTGTACTGTAGGGGGATGTAGAGCAGGTCAGCACTCTAGAGGAAGCCTCCCCCTCTCAGGGCTCTGTACGTTGTCGGCTCTGCTCATTGCAGACAACTCTCACTTTACTGACAGTTCGGATCTCTACCGCCTCACGTTGTATTTTTCCTTCTCACACAGCTACACATGCCTCCCCAGCTACACCGACAGTAGAGCAGAAAGCATCCCATCCAACAAACCACCAGAGCACATCCCAGCAAGCGGTGCAGGCATCACACCAGGCCTTAGCAACCACACAGCTTTCACAGTGTCTATAGCAGCTGCATGCATATTTGAGACAGCGGACCGGCACCCCTGTCATTAAAAAAAATATTTAACTGGTGGCAAGAATAATCTTGATGCCTGCTTAGTTAGGGAAGTTTTTGGTAATTTTGCTGCGGAACCCCTGGGGACTCGCTGTGGCACTCCAGGGTGCCATAGTGCAACGGTTGAGAGACGCTATTCTAGCGACATGTACATTTTCTGGGGGCTGCATGTTTGGTTAAAACAGTAAGTGATTCAACCCCCTGGTTCTATGTCAGTGATTCTCATAATCTGATATATGTAATTATTATACGTCAGCCACTGATTATAATAAGTACCAAGAAAACTGTGAAAATTTACTTAGCTTGGTAAATATGGTGAAAATTGGGGTGGCTTTACTAAAACATTAGAGCATGTTTACTTTGCAAAATAATAAAAATTAAAGAGTTACTAAAGGCTAATTTTTTTGTATTAAATAAACACACATGTTATACTTAACTGTTCTGTGCAATAGTTATGCACAGAGCCACCCTTTACCTCCTCTTCTGTGGTCTCCCAATGGTGCAGCCTGCTCCTTCTCTCAAAGCAAGCAATTTGATTGACAGCAGCAGGAGCCAATGACTCCTACTGCTGCCTTTGAGTCAGTGAGGAGAGAGAAATATACATATATACATTAGCATTAGTGCCAAATATTTTTTATAATAGTTATCACCAAAATATCAAGCGCTTATAAATATACCTGACAAGTGAGGGTTCTATTGATCTCTGAAGCAGCATGCTAACTGTTGGCAGCAATCTACCTGAACTGCTTCTTCGGGCTAACTCCTTTTACAATGCCACAAAAGCTCTGAGCACCAGCCTTCATTAAGCTATTTCATAGCAATATAAATATCACACGCCAAGCACGGAGCAGTGATTGGCACTTTAGGATTGCAAGACCAAGTGCGCCTTTTAGGTGATTGTGTATTAAAGGTTTTATTTATTTGTCAGACTGGTAACACTAGTTTTTCCTTACTTCAAACATTTTTAGACATGACAGCTGTTGTTAAGGACTTCATTGAAGTTAAGCTGTAGTGATTACATAGCAGTAACAGCATTTTAGTTTAAAGTTTGAAGTTCTGCCCCATGCTGCTAACAGCACTGCATTACTCTGTTAACTTCCAATATACTTTTGTTAGCCGAGAGCTATATTAAATACATCTAACAGCTTCTAACATGTATAAAATACAGCATGGGAAAAAAAGAAGAGTATGTGTGTTTAGATATATATGCGTCATGTGTTAATAATTTTATTATTTGACTTGTCTAGTTAATAAGGATTACACAGATTGTGAAGTCTGCCACTATATAATGGAAGATGTCGCAGAAGGTGGTTTGTAATTAATATTACTGATTGTGCTGTCAGAGATGCAGCTAGTTGTAACTAAATTTAAAAAAAAAACAAGACAGGGGTGTGTTTTCTCAACTGATTAAAAGGGTCATAAACACAAGTAATGGAAACCTTTGCAGAAAATATAATAAAATACCATTTACAAAAAACATTTGTAAAGGTTGCTGGATTTGTGCAGACCTTTACATGTTAAATTAAATACATTTAATTTACAAACATGCACATTCTCTACTGCTTCTTCACAAAACCCAGCCAGCAGCGGTAAAACAGAACCGAGGATTGGATGTATGTGTTCCCACAGAGCCTTCTTGGCAGCCCTTATGACAAGAGCCATTTTTATCCACTATCCTGTGAGTTGCCATTTGTCCTTTAAAGATTTCTTTAGTCACTGAGGAGCTAGTGTTGTAACTCAAAGACTTTACACCTTATGGATCTTATGAACTGCTTACCCTTATATAACTGTCATTTATTCACTTCATATTTTTTGAATATATCACCATATGCTTTCTTCTAAAGTTGTCAATTACCATTTATTACATTTATTACAATGGCGTGTTGGAGGTCATCTTTTAAAAGATTTACTGTGCAACTCAAACAGTGAATGTTTACTGAATATTCATCCATCTGTATTTTACAGCACTTGGCTATCATTTTCAAAGGATTCACCTTATGTGTAATGTGGTGGCTGATTGGCAAATCTTGACTTTAAAAAAGATGTGAACTCTCAAATTGTAAAACAACCAATTCAGTTTAAAATAGGAATAAAGTGCAAAACATTTGGGTTTTTTACATATAAAAAAATTATAAATACTGTTTTCCCCTTTTTTATAAGTGATCACATGACCTCTGTTCTCAGCTGCATAAGCGACTTAGAGAGTCGGGGGAGGAGAAACATCAGAACGCTGATTTTTCCAGTACATGGCTGTATGGGGGGGGTGGTCAGCACAAGTCAAACCATTGGAGGAGAGCAGGCTAAGTTCACAGCACAGCCAGAAAACTGACCACACACTCTCTCATGTCTGGTGTAGTCAGTTTTTAAGAGCAGAGGTACTGGCAGGAACACCAGTTATTTCACACAAACAAAGCAATACAAAAAGGGCAGGATACTTTTTATAATTATATAGTACAGCAAGCACATATCAGGAATATGAAATTTTGGAAACACAACATTTAAATGTGATGAGTGAATCTTGTTTGTAACTGGAATCTCTCAAATATTTTGTATGCTGACACTAATTGACAAATCTTGTTTGTATTTCAAATGTAACAGGTGCATTTTGTATCTCTCTATCAGGCTCAATTCACATCTATGCATGTTGCTTTTGAGCGTTTCTGAAGTATGATTTTACCACAATTCGTGCCGCGATTTGCGTTTTGCGTTTTTTTATTGTCTGTATATGGCTGGTTGCTAAGGAGGGGGCAAGGAAGCCAGCCGCCGCATCCTTAACAACTGATCCCTACCCATTCCCTAAAAAAAGTAGTGTAGTGTTAAAAAATACAGTAGACATTTTTTGACAAATCTTTTATTAAAAATCTTCTTCTTCTTCTACGCTTCTTCCTTCAGTCTTCCTCCATCTTTTCTCGCATCTTCATCCTCCGATCTTCTCTTTCTCCCCCTGTTTCTTTTTCTGCTCTTCTTCTATCTTCTTTGTCCGGTGTTCTTCTTCCTATGCCGTCACTCCAGCTGATGACCCTCCTCTGATGTTGCGTCCTGCTGATCTGTTGGCGCCAATGTCCTGCATTTCTTAAATAACGATGTGGCGTGGCAATCGGATTACATCATCCAGAGGCCACGCCCTCGTGTGATGTCACCGCCTGGGCATGGCCTCCAGATGACATTATGATCATTATTTAAGAAATGCAGGACATCGGCGCCGACAGATCAGTGGGACGCAGCATTGGAGAAGGGCCATCAGCTGGAGCGGCGGCAGAGGAAGAAGAACACCGGACAAAGAAGACAGAAGAAGAGCTGAAGAAGAAGCATGGGGAAAAGTAGAAGACTGGAGGATAAAGATGCGGGAGAGATGGAGGAAGTGCGGAGAAGAATAATAATACGTTTTTTAATAAAAGACTTGTCAAAAACTGTCTACTGTATTTTTTAACACTATACTACTTTTTTTGGTGAATGCGTAGGGGTACAATGTACCCCATACTCATTCACATGGGGGGGCGGAATCTGGGGGCCCCTTGTTAAAAGGGGCTTCCAGATTCCAATAAGCCCCCCGCCCGCAGACCTCCACAACCACCGGGCAAGGGTTGTCGGGAAGAGGCCCTTGTCCCCATCAACATGGGGCAAGGTGTTTTGGGGTGGAAGGTGCAGAACTCCCCCTGCCCCAAAGCACCCATCCCCCATGTTAAGGGCATGTAGCCTGGTATGGTTCGGGGGGTGCTCGCTCATCCCCTCCCAGTTTTGGGGGGACCTCCACGGCATTTAAAAAAAAAAATTGGCTTGAGGGTTCCCTCCAAATCAATACTAGACCCAAGGGCCTGGTATGGACCTGAGGGGGACACCACGCTGTTTTTTTTCACAGTTTTTTTTAGACAGCATTTTTTTTTTACATTGAGTGGGAAGCCAGCTGACAGCTGACGACTCATCGGTTGTTAAGGATGTGGCGGCTGGCTTCCCGGCCCCCTCCTTTGCAACCAGCTATATACAGTGTAAAAATAAAAAATAAAAACAAGCAAATTGTGTCAAAATCGTGGCAAAATTGCGGTAAACACAAACTTGCGTTTTGGATGCAGGTCCATTGAATTCTATTACATGCAAAATGAAAAATTTCCCCAACCCTTTCCGAAAACGCAGAGGCACAAAAATGCATTGATGTGAACATGTTCCATAGGAACCCATGTTAAAAAATTTCCCTGCATTTCTGCAAAATGCATCAAATAAACTCATTAGTGTGACTCAAGCCTCAGTCTCTATGATAATTGGTAAATCCTTTCAAAATCTTAATAGCCAAATTCTGTAAAATACACAGGGACAAATGTCCAGCAAACATTCTCTGAGTAAATCACACAACATATTCTTTATAAATAGACCCCTTGGTCTAATACATTGAAGTGTTTGTAAAGGAATAAGGTTTTTTTAACCTAATGCATTCTCTGCATTAAGGTGTAAAACCTTTTGCATTCAGCTCAATGGACACACAGAGAGGGGCTCAGGAGTGAACAGGCATGAGTGCCCCTATAGCAAGTGTCTTGCTATGGAGGCACTAGGTGAGGGGAAGGAGCCATGAGCCAAGAACGGTCTGCTCTGTGCAAGACTATTGCACAGAGCAGGTAAGTATGGCATGCTTGTTATTTTTATTTAAAAAAAATTGAGCATTTACAAATCACTTTGAGTATATTATTACAGACGTCTCTTGTAGTCGCTCCTATGTAGTCCATAGATTAGACCATTTTGAGCAGAAATAAAGTAAGCAATAATTAACTTAAGCCATTTCGAGCAGTAGAATACAATATTTTAAACAAGCAATGTCCTGCAAGCATGAAAAATATAGAAAAATATATTCCAATGAAAGAATTTGAAGGATGATTAAAATGAGCTTCAAAATATGTAAAACAGAAAAGATCAAAGCAAAATTTCAATGAGCTTGACAATTACCTGGGTGACCCTCAAAAATAAATCTAATTGGCTAGAAATTCTTTTCAAAATCTTTTACAACTAAATTTACATTTTATGCTGGTTCTCATGATTTTACTTTTTAAAGTTCCAAGTTTTAATGAAGTGTTCTGTTCCAACACAAAACTTTACAGAAGCAACAGTTTATTTTTAGCAGTTATATATACAATAGGTAGTCAAAATTCCATAAATATTTTCAGTAACGTCATACAATGCACACAATTTATAAGCAACCACCTACTTAAAAGGGATTTTGAAGAGGTAGTATTTAGCCCAGTTCCACAATGGGTATAGAAAATATGCACTCTAGGAAATGATATGTCCACTGAGCTTAGTAATAAAGTGAAATTTACTCTGAATACACACTCAAGTGCTGGGAAATTTTCAAAATACAAAAAGTTTGGCCTTGCACGTGAAGGAATGATTGAACACAGCTATTTTTTAAAATCAATCTACTATTTTACCATGCATGTTGCTTGGTTAGGATTGAGCTAAATTTCATCTCCTCTATGTACCAATATACAATAAGCGTACTTTTTTTGCAGAAACAACAACTATTTCTATTTATCTTACGCACTCTGTATCATTGTGTCCAGCTAGCTGTACAAAAAACATATCCATTACTTCCTAGACAGATCTTGGGATGTGTCACAAGTAGGAATTTACCAGCTGACCTCAGTAGACCATCATCTACACTTTTACTCCAGAACATTGCTACCACAACTTATCAGGTGCACAGTTTTCCTGTGCAATCAGTGAATTCAGTTCTCACTAAATACACAGCCATAGATCGTTCATTTGACAGAGTGTTCAGGAGCTGAGTGATCAGAGTATCCTGGGTTCTGTAAAGCTCACCATACACTATACAATCTGATTGTACAACCTCCTTTAGATCTACCATCAATTATATAGTGTAAGGGCCTGCCTGATTGGATGCAGTGTGATTGAATAGATGGTGCATCCGACAATTATATAGTTTTAGTAAATCTAAAGGAGATTGTACGGAGATTGTACAATCAGATTGTATAGTGTATTGTCACCTTTATACACCTAAAATCAACTAGTTGTGGTTTTGTTGCCATTAATTGTGAACAGCGCACCAAACAGAGAAGCAAACGCATAGTTTGCCACATGAAAAAACAAGTGAAAAGGCAGCAAAACACACAGTAAAATATATTCAACACACCAAAATGTCCCATAAACTACCTTGCCACATATAGCACAGCTTATTGAAATCAACAAACTGCCCTATGAATGTCATGGGAAAAACACATCCCAAAATGTGTGCTCCCACTACGTTAGGTGTGAATGGGTATAGAAAGTGAAATTGTTATGTTTACACAAAAACAATGAGGCTCCATTTATATCTGTGTGTTTCCAAATACATGGCAAACTGCACAGAAAATGCATATTTTGCCTTACGTTTGAGAAACATCCTGCAAACGCAACAAAAAGCACAGTAAACCCCCCCCCCCCCCCCCCGCTCCGCTGTAAAAAATAAATTCTGTAACTTCTTTGGGGCGATTGCTGTGCATAGGGCATCCCATTTCAGTTCACTGGAATGGGCTTCCCTATGCATAACAGCCAAAAATGCGTGGGAATGTGAGTTCCTGTTATGCAGTGATGTGAATGGGGCCTGATAGCTGAGAGTCTCCATCCATTCCCTCCTATGTACTTGTATAAAGATGGCCATACAATATCTGTCCCAAATTTTCCAAAACCCAGCTTTACTGCTTCTGCATAGCATTGCTTAGCTACTGAGTTGAAGTGTGTTATTAAAAGTGTTATTTAGTTAACTACATCCTGCCTGGCCTATACCAAAATCATGGCCGGGAAGTGGATAAGTTATGGTTCAGTTATCCTGACTGTTATCATGACATCCAGAAGTATAAGCCAGGTCCGCGCACACCCACGGGGGCACGCAGCATGGTGATCGATGGTGTGGTGGGTCACTCTGACACACCGTATATCTCTGATTATGGTAAAGAGCCTCTGACAGAGGCTCTTTACCACATGATCAGCTTTGACCACAGCTGATCAGTGTGAACCAGGAAGCTGTAATACCAGCTGTAATCAGCTTTCCTTGGTTCGCACAGTGAGAGCAGATCAGCGGTTCTCCTGTCAGGGGGGGGTGTGCACTGATAATCATCTCAGTGCCCATCAGCTTCCAGTCAGTGCCCTCCCAAATTGCCAATCAGTGCCCATCAAAGTGCCAATCAGTAACACCTGTCATTGCCGTTCACAGATGCCCATCAGTAATGCCTGTTAGTTCCTCCTCGTCAGTGCTGCCTATCAGTGCCCATCAGTGCCAACTATCAGTGCCCATCAGTGCTGCCTATCAGTGCCCATGTGTGCTGCCTATCAGTGCCACCTATTAGGGCCCTTCAGTGCCACCCACCAGTGCTACCTATCAGTGCCCATCAGTGCTTCCTATCAGTGCCCATCAGTGCTGGATATCAGTGTAGCCTATTGGTGCCAATCAGTGCTGCATATCAGTGTCACCTATCAGTGCCCATCAATTCTACATATTAGTGCCTCCTCATCAGTGCCCATCAGTGCTACCTTATTAGTGCCACATCATCAGTGCCCACCAGTGTCTCCTCATCAGTGCCCTTTAGTGCAGCCTCATCAGTGCAGGAGAAAGTGAAGGAGAAAACAAAATGTTATAATAGAAATTAAAAAAAACATTTTTTTCAAAAACGTTGGTCTTTTTTAGTTTGTTTAGCAAAAAAATAAAAACAAATGATCAAATACAATAAAAATCAAAAGACAGCTTTATTTGTGGGAATAAAATGATAAAAATATAGTTTGGGTACAGTGTTGTATGACCGCGCAATTGTCATTCAAAGTGCAACAACATTAAAAGCTGAAAATTGTCCTGGATGGGAAGGGGGGAAGTACCCTGTATTTAAGTGATTCCTCAATTGAATATCATAAGGTGTTAATAAAGTGTTAATTCTCTCAAGAAACTTTTCTTGCATATGTTAGGCACTACATATCTAGATTTCCAAACAGAGAATGGTCAGGGTATACACGTATCAAATGGACCCAAAGACCACATGTTTCTGATTTCAAAACAAAATAAGGCAATGGAAGCCTTGCTTAAAAAAAAGACCTAGTCCTGTGTCACTTTCAGGCACACCAGTTTATTTTCCCTGAACTATCTCTACATTCCATCCAATGTAAATCCATCTTGTCTGAGCATACTCAATTCTACAGTATACTACAGATAGAAAATTTCATGCACCCATAATTAGATCACAGTTTGACATAAACCTCTAATGATTTAGATCCCCTAGTTTAAGCAGGGTTAATTAAAATTCATTCAGCAAGTCACTAAAACAGCTGTTGTAAAGGAAAAATACTTTTTTTATTCTCATTTCCAGAACAATTAGAATTTTAGAATAAAATGTTAAGCAGCTCCATAATTACCCCATTTGTTTGTATTTGTTTTACTAATGAGAAAGCAACAGTTGTTTTTTCTGCTCTGATAAATGAATTTTGAAGAAGATTATGATAGAAAGTTATTTTCTTTGCCAACTTAAATATTCCATCACCCATTATAATTTAGAACCACATTTTATGTATCAAAGATTAAATAATTACATTTTTGGTGATGATGTATGCATCACTTCTTAAATTAAACTGAATGATTTTTTTTTTTTAAAGTCCCTTGTGCTGTTTTAGAGACAGTTGCTGAGTCACACAATTAGTCCAGGCTGTTTTTTCCTTTTCCCCTTTCGGGTGTTGCAAAATTACAGTTTAGAGGTTGGTGTGCATGTGACAGAAGAGTGCCATGGATTCCTACAGATATAATCTAGCACCACGTTCCAAAGTAAAGCACAAAATATAACTGTATAACAAAGACAGCAAAATGAATAGAGGGACTTTAATTGTACACTACCCCTCAAAAAAGTACACATGCATCAAAATAAATTCAAAATTGTATTTATATCAAATAATACCAGCAAAAAACTAGTTTATTATATAAAAAAAATATACACAAAAATAGATCTTTAACCACTTCAGCTCCAGAAGAATTTGTCACTTTCCTGACCAGGCCATTTTTTGCGATACGGTACTGCATTGTTTTAACTGATAATTGCTCGGCCGTGCAATATTGTGCCCAAGCAAAATTTATGTCCTTTTTCCCCACAAATAGAGCTTATTTTTGGTGGTATTTGGTGGGATCACCTCTGCGGTTTTTATTTTTTACGCTATAAACAAAAAAGAGTAACAATTTTGAAAAAAAAAACACAATATTTTGTACTTTGTGCTATAATAAATATCCAAAAACAACAACAATAAATGTATTCATCAGTTTAGGCCCGATATATATTCTTCTACATATTTTTGGTAAAAAAAAAAAATTGCAATAAGCGTATATTGATTGGTTTGCGCAAAAGTTATAGTGTCTACAAAATAAGGAATAGATTTGTTATCTTTTTTGGATTCTTTTTTTTACTAGTAATGGCGGTGATCTGCAATTTTTATTGTGATGGACACATCGGACACTTTTCACACTTTTTTGAGACCAGTAACATTTATGCAGCGATCAGAGCTAAAAATAGACACTGATTACTACATAAATGTCACTGGCAGGGAACAGGTTAACACTAGGGGGCAATCAAGGGTTTAACTGTGTTCCCTATGTGTGTTTCTAAATGTGGGGGGGATGTGGCTGACTAGAGGAGGGAGAGTGTGTGTTACTACTTAGTAGGAACACACGCTCTCTCTCCTCTCCCCTGATAGATCCGGGGTTTGTGTGTTTACACACACAGATCCCGGTTCTCGCTCTGTCATGAGCAATCATGGGTGCCGAGTGGTCATCTGGCCCGGCGGGCACTTGTATCAGCTGCGGGGACACAATGCGGTACCACGCCTGCTACAGTGTCTTAAAGAGCCGAAACACAGCTACGACGGCTCGCCCAGGGGAGCCAACCTGCTGCAGTATAACTGCTGTGGCTGGTTGGGAAGTGGTTAAAAATAACACACATATAATCACCGGTTGGAAGAAAACACTTAGGCCCCTTTCACATTGGGGCAGTGGGTGCATCGGCGGTAAAGTGCCGCTATTTTTAGCGTCTCTTTACCTACAATTTCACTGCACTATTTGACTGATAGGGGGACGCTTTTACCCCCTGCTAGCGGCCAAGAAAGGTGTCACGTACCTGATGGTGAGCCTGGAATGCAGGGAGCGGCCCCTCGTATCCCCTGGCTATCGAACCCCTGAAGGTGGAGACAGGTATTCGACAGTCCAGAGGGCACAAGTGCCTGGTAGATGGTATTGATCCGGAAGGTCAGCTGGGCACAGATAACAGACTGGTGTAGCGGATGATGCTTGACTGTCCCTGGCAGGCACAAGTGCGGGAACGGGCTGGTGAACAGATGTCCTGTACTGCAGGAGCTCAGGTAGGTAGCAGGAACAGCGGAGTCAGATACAGGCCGGGTCAGCAGGAGAGAATCAGCACGGTACAAAGGGATGAGGCAGGAATCGTAGTCAAACAGGCAGCGGTCGTAGGCAGGCAGCAATCAGTCAGAATCAAGGAAACAAGCCGGAGGTCAGGAATCAGATAGCAGGTTCAGATGCAAACGATACGGATCACGGACACGCTGTAGACTGGACAGCACAGATGGAAGGGATCCAGTGACTAAAGAAGGCTTCAGGGCGCCAAGCGAACGTACGACGGGTCAGCGCGCCCTCGCACGTAGACGTGCACCCGTTCGTGATCTACGTGTGCGCGTGCGCGCGTTCGTGTCGACGCGAGGGCGTTCGTTAGCTCTGACGCGCGTTGACGGGGAACGACGGACTCTCCACGACAGGCTGCGGCGGGTAAGGTTTCTAGGTCTAACCGAGACGTTAGGGCGATCGTGACAAAAGGGTTAAAAATCACTGCAAAGCACTGCTGCAGCAGCTCTAAGCCGGCGGTATAGCCGCACTGCTCCATTGATTTCAATAGGCAGGAGCGGTGAAGGAGTGGTGTATACACCGCTCCTTCACCGCTCCAAAGATGCTGCTAGCAGGACTTATTTTAGCATCCTGCCAGCGCACCACTCAAATGTCAAAGCCCTTGGGTCTTTCACATTGGAGAGACAGCAGCGCCTCGTTCAGGGCGCTTTGCAGGTGCTATTTTTAGCTCTGTATCACCTACAAATTGCCCCAGTGTGAAAGAGGTCTTAGAAATTAGCCCCGTCCACAGGAAACATATGAATTACTTTTCTCTTCTATTTAAAGGGAGATGCATATACCACCCATCAGATTTACATATCAATCCACTTCATCATATAACATAGAAAGTAGAAAATACACATGTGGACTGCAGAGGGGCTTCCGTTTTTCTAAACATTTCACTGACATGCCTCGGGGAGGAGTATTTAAAAAGATGATGCTAAAATGTGGCCACCATCCTAAACCTACTCCCAAAATTTGATATATTATGGCATCCCTGGATAAAGCATCAATTCCCATCAAATTTCAATGACACAGTCCTTTTGCCATGGTAACAGATTCATTTACTCACAGAATCATCCATGTATTCATTTCATGAAGAAGCAAATGGATGATAAACTGAAACGTTGATCGACCTTGTGGACTTTTTTCTTTGTCTTTCTATCCCTTTTCCTTTCTTTCCCTTTCCCCCACTTTACTATCGTAGATCTTTATCATAGTACATACGACCTGTACACATATAACTAACATTTCATAATTATAGGTGGCACATAAATATTAAATACCCTTAAAAGAAGTTAATGTATTTATTTCCACCTTTATTTTAAGTCATGTGTACCTGACTATTAATGTTTAAAATTTCATGTTAAACATTTATATGAGTATTACTGTGTAACAAAAGAGCTTACCCTGTGTATCTTTGTATGTGTAATTAACCTACCTGGCAGTATGATTATTTCAGATTTTAGGTGCTGAAAGGGGTACAATTATTTTGCATGGAAATTTGGCATTTTATATTGTAGGCCTGTAATTCTTAGGAATAACTCACTTAAATCTGTCCAAACCAGAGTCTAGCAGACATCCCGGGTATGATAAAGTTTGAAAAATTAAATCATAAATTATAATATAATAAATAACTGTAAATAAGTATACCAAAAAATAATATAACAATAATACAAATTATTCAATAATGTAATCAAATCAAAAACACAGAAATGTGTTCAGTTGCAGAATTGTCACTGTCATTACTTTTCAGTATTTGATGACGGATCTCCCCACAAATCGCTATCGCTCAATTCTGCAAGTGATTCCAATTTATTATCACTGTTTTCTAGCTGGTCTAAAATCACTTTTGATGTAAAGGGACAGTTTTGGTTGCTATGGACAATTTCCAGTTTCCAGGCATAAAGAACAGTTTTTATATTATAAAACTCCATGCAGGGCACCGGGCAGACCACTAGGGACAAAGGGGGTGTGAAATAATTACATACAGCAATGTATTCTGTAATATTACATTATACTGTATGTAATGTGTGTGTTTTACTTTTTTAATTTTGGCGCCGTTCTCCATCCCCGTGCGTCGCAACTCTCGCAGGGAACGGAGCCCGGCAATGTGATAGATCGTGCGGAGGACGGCTCGCTCGTACTGCGGGGAGACATCGCTGGATCCAGGAGACAAGATAAGTAACCTCTTCCTGGATCCAGTGATGCTCGGGGTTAATGCTAATGGTACAAAATTTTTACCCCGAGCCAGACTCGGGAATACCGCCAGGGGGGTTAATACACTTTTAATTTGTTGTATGATCAATAAAAAACTTTTGACAAGGAAAATATGGCCGCCAACCACTGCCTGGAAAATAGTGTAGAGAGGGCTGCTACAAAGTTATGGAAAGCCTCACTGTACCCAACACAAATCATGGTGGTAGAACAGCCATTAGCCCTCACATCACCAAGACACAATCACCAACGTTGTATTTTATTCAAGGTTGACGTGCATGGGCAAAGGGATTGAAGAAAAATAACAGTAATGTGCATTCCAGTATGTTACATTTATTCTTATGGTTCTTTTCTGACCCCCCCCCCCCCCTCCTCTTTGGTATTAGACAGATAACCTAATATACCTAGTGATTGCTTCTCAGTATAATAATTTCACAATGTGTACAGGCTTTTTATTCACTGTGAATTGGGGCAGACATCCTAATATTTACTCTAAAAACTTGATCAGCTGCCTATCCAGACTTGGTGCAGCTGTTAGAGCAGGGTCTGGTACCTCAGCGTGTGTTCACTATATTAACATCCTCTTGGTTCTTCCACCACCAATCCATTACATTACATTGCACATGCTCAAAACATTAAGGTGCTATTTTCAGTGTCAGAATAAAACTGCAATGGGCCGTAAGCAGCCAAAAACTTGGGGCCCCACTTGCAGGCTTCGGAAGGTTTATTCTGTGCACACTCTAGTGAGATAACATTGAACTAAATAGTGTGCGCGTGGGCCGCTAGATGGCATCACTACTGTACATTACATGTGCGTAGATTGCACAACATTTTTTTTACAAACTGATACCTGAAAGAAGATGAGCTTTTAAGAGACAAACAGTAATGTGAACCTGATATCTATGGTTTATGTACTTTAGGTTGTTACTTGGGTACATTAAATTAATACTGTATTTTCTCTAAAAAGTCTTTAATGTAAAGTTTTCATTCTTTGAGCTGATTCATTTTTTTCTATCTTTTGTAAACATTTCAGGAAAGCTTCATTGTGATTTTCTTTCAGGATCAAATCAATATGACTTTATGTTGTCATGGGGCTCTTAACCACTTCAGCCCTGGAAGATTCTACCCTCTTCCTGACCAGAGCACTTGCGACACCGCACTGCATCGTTTTAACTGACAATTGTGCAATTGTGCGACATTGCACCCAAACAAAATTGACGTCCTTTTTATCTCACAAATAGAGCTTTCTTTTGGTGGTATTTGATCACCTCTGCGTTTTTTTTTGCGCTATAAACAAAAAAAGCAACAATTTTGAAAAAATAAATTTATATTTTTGCTATAATAAATACCCCCATTTTTTTAAAAAAGCAAATGTTTTTTCAGTTTAGGCCGATATATGTATTTTTATACAAATTTTTGGTAATAAAAATCACAATAAGCATATATTAATTGGTTTGTGCAAAAGTTATAGCATCTATAAAAAGGGGATAGATTTATAGCATTTTTATTATTATTATTTTATTACTAGTAATGGAGATGGTCTGCAATTTTTATTATGACTGCGACATTATAGCGGACACATCGGATAATTTTGACACATTTTTGGGACCATTGGCATTTATACAGTGATCAGTGCAATAAAAATGCATTGATTACTGTAAAAATGTCACTGGCAGTGAAGGGGTTAACACTAGGGGCGATCAAGGGGTTAATTGTGTTCCCTAATGTGTGTTCTAACTAAAGGAGGGATGGAACTTTCTAGGGGAAGAGACAGATCGGTGTTCATACCCTGTATGAACACACAATCTGTCTATTCTCCCCTCAGAAAACCGGGATATCTGTGTTCTCACCATGTCATGAGCGATCGCGGGAGCCCGGTGGTCATCGAGACCACAGGCATTTGCATCGGCTCTGGGGGTGAGCAGTGGGCGCGGACCTCCAGAGGTGTGCACGCGCCCTTAGTGGCCACCAGAAGAAGTGACATAACATGACAGTGATTTGCCCAGCCGAGCCATATTGTGCTGGTCGGCAAGCGGTTAAACCAAGTGGACCCCATTTTCTGGTTTCTTCTCTGTCTAGCTGATAATCTGGCAGAGGTTATTTTTTTCTCTAGATCTCCTATGTTGACATGAAAATTCTTAAAGCTGTAGTAAAGCCTGCTTTGTTATTTTTACCTACAGGTAAGCCTATAATAAGGTTTACTTTTAAGTAAAATGAATAATCACCCTGCATGCAGCCAGTGACATCACTGGTGCATGCGCTCTGAAGGTCTGGCATACCTTGCCAACCTTCTGGGCTCCAGCACACATGCATGGGAGTGGCATCATTGCAGCTTGGGGCAATAACACAGCTGGAGTGTGTGGAACCTGAAAGAAAGGCCAGGGGAAGATGTCAGCCCTCTCAGCGGTGCTTGGGCGCTGCAGGAGGGCTTTGGTTTAAGATAAGTATTCCATTATGATATAATTACCCAGTTTACAACTGCTTTAAGTGCAGTAATCCCTAGCAGCAAATCAGACTTTATCTTGTATTGCTCTGACTTAAGCAGCATTTCAAAATGAAAACTCCTTTCTATATTAGACCGTAGTTTTAAAGTTATAGCAGTTTCTTTTATATATTGAAATGCAATGTACAGAATATATTGTAGTGGGGCAGAACAATATACATAGCAGCAAGCAGAAACAGAATTAAATGATATACCTCCATGCTCTGGGAATATGGGTCCTTTGGGTCACAGAGCGTAGTAGATATTCGGTGGTTGCCAGGGAAACAGCGTTGACTCACATTATTGGGTACTGGAAAGGTCTGCCGAATAATTGTTAACCTTCCAATCGACCTTCTGACCAGGTCCTGTACATCCAAGTCATTTATCTCCTGTTGAAGTTTAAAGAAGAACAATTATGGAAAACTCTGTGTTTCTCACATTTTTGTATTCAATATAGAGAGGTGTATTTTTAAAAGGCCTATAATGCACCGTTCAGTGCCAAATTCAGCCCACCAGTAATTTTTAAAATATAATTATTATGGGATAAAATGAGGGAAAAGGACGAGCAGCCATTTAAAAAGGATAAAGAAATTATGTAGCTAGTAGTATATAAATGAATCAGTCCAATTCCTGTAGATTTAAATACTAAAACAGAGCTCAGAATAAAATATAGTGCAAAGTAAAACCATATAAATGTAATAAAAATAATAACAGTAAAAGTCTTTTTTTGTGCTGTATAGGTGATGGTAGTGATAGTGAATATACCTGACAAGTAAGGGTTCTATTGCTCTCTGAAGCAATATATATATATATATATATATATATATATATATATATATATCTATATATATATATATATAAAAGCATTCACACCCTTGGCTTCTTACACAATAGCCTAAGTTGGTGAAGTAAAATTAGAGAAATATATACATAAAACTATTTTTCAGAAATAAGAAAATGATAATTGGCACGACGCGAGTATGTATTTACCCCCTGTATTATGAAACCCATAAAAAGCTCTGGTGTAACCAATTACTTTCAGAAGTCACATAATTAGTGAAATGATGTTCACCTGTGTGCAATCTAAGTGTCATCATTACATATACACACCTTTTTGAAAGGCCCCAGAGTCTGCAACAGCTAAGCAAGAGGCACCACACTAACCAAGGAACTCTCCAAACAAGTGAGGGACAATGTTGTAGAGAAGTACAAGTCAGGGTTAGGTTATAAAACAATATACAAATCTTTGCTGATCCCTAAGAGCACCATCAAATCTATCATAGCCAAATGGAAAGAACACGGCACAGCAGCAAACCTGCCAAGAGACTGCCGCACACCAAAACTCATGGATTGGGCAAGGAGGGCATTAATCAGAGAGGCAGCACAGAGACCTAAGGTAACCCTGGAGGAGCTGCAGAGTTCCACAGCAGAGACTGGAGTACCTGTACATAGGACGACAATAAGCCATAGGCTCCATAGAATTGGGCTTCATAGCAGAGTGACCAGAAGAAAGCCATTACTTTCAGCAAAAAACAAAATGGCACATTTTGAGTTTGTGAAAAGGCACGTGGGAGACTCCCAAAATATATGGAGGACGGTGCTCTGGTCTGATGAGACTAAAATTGAACTTTTTGCTCATCAAAGAAAACACTATGTCTGGTGTAAACCCAACACATCACATCACCCAAAGAACACCATCCCAGCAGTGAAACATGGCGGTGACAGCATCATGTTGTGGGGATGTTTTTCAGCAGCCGGGACTGGGAAACTGGTCAGAGTTGAGGGAAAAATGGATGGTGCTAAATACAGGGGTATTCTTGAACAAAACCTGTAACACTCTGTGTGTCATTTGAGGCTAGGATGGAGGTTCACCTTCCAGCAAGACAATGACCCTAAACACGCTGCTAAAGCAACACTTAAGTGGTTTAAGGGGAAAAATGTAAATGTGTTGGAATGGCCTAGTCAAAGACCAGACTTCAACCCAATAGAAAATCTGTTCTCAGACTTAAAGATTGCTGTTCACAAGCGCAAACCATCCAACTTGAAGGAGCTGGAGCAGGTTTGCAAGGAGAAATTCTTGCAAACCAGTGGTAATATGTGGCAAGCTCATAAAGACTTATCCAAAGCGACCTGAAGCTGTGATATAAAAGGTGGCTCCACAAAGTATTGACTTTAGGGGTGAATAGTTATGCACATTGCAAGGCACTGTATATATATATATATATATATATATATATATATATATATATATATATATATATATATATATATATATAAAAATAAGGAATATATATATATATTAACAAAAACAATTGCTAGTTATCCTAAAAAATTGCATATAGTATACATGTTATAGACATGATTTATCTTGTCTACTCTCTACAAGAGGCTTCTACTGACATAACGTTTTAATAGCATCTTTTCGGAGTAACCCCCAACAGATAACTTTTTTATTTTATTTACTATTTCAAGTGTCTAAGGACACATATGCATTGGTCATTGGAATCAAGACATATATTGCAAATATTTACATATAATAAAACATAAAACATTGTATAATTCAGATAGGTGCTTAAAAAAAAAAAGCAAGCGTACAAAATAAAACATAATCAGTTTGCATATATTACAAGCAGTATCCTCTTTGTGATCTGAAATAAAATGAATGCATATTACAATAACAAATTACATTCAAGGACTTACAAGGTAAAACAATTACCTTGAACAGTGTGTTAACTGTTGATAGAGAGAGGGATGAATTAATCATAGAAAATCTATAGCGGACATTTCTGAATTAAATCTGTCCCACTTGCAATCATATATAAGTCTTTATTAGAAGTATGTTGTATAACTATAATTGTATTGTCTCCTTTATTCTGTGTAGACTGTTTTCTATATTTACTATATAAAGATTCAACAATGGTATATGTAGAACATAATGGGCAACAAATATTAAAATTATTTTTAAAAAGTGATATTTTCATTGAAGAAAAACAATAAATTGTGCATATTTTTTCATCTACAAGGATATGTACAGACAACATTTTCAAGGTGTATTTACCATATGCATATTGACTACACAGGGCTGAATGTTGTATGATTTGCATAACAATTACTTTAAATGGAGATCATAAGAGCTATAAACATACAATCTGTCAAATGCCTGCTGCACAAAAATAGGTTTTAGTGGGTTTAAAGGGTAAAAAAATGAGCACTGAAAGAATGTAAATGCAATAAGATGCAACCACCGAAAAGCCACTGTGATGGTAATAAATCCTCACCTGAGAAAATACATTGTTCGTACAAAGCTGGCTATATATTAGGTTTTCACTAGATTAATAGCACATTCATAAAAACAGAATAACATTTTCATTGTGCAAGTCTTTACATAATATCATATTTGTAGTTGCAAAAAGTGCTACTATTCACTTGGTATCTACCTACCAACTCCCTATAGATCAGCTCGCAAACAAGTGAATGGTAAGGCACCACTAGAAGCCAAACACAAGTGCTGAATGCAACTGTGCTAACAAGAAAAATGGTAAAAAAACAAGTTGAGCAGACAGATGACCTCATCAATCTGCTGCTGCTCTGTCCAGTCAACCTACTGGAGCTAGATAGAGAATACTACTGTAATATTTCTGCTGTCAATGACTGTAATATACAAAGTGGTGTCATCTGTGAGGCTGTGCTGTATGACTGGTTGGACAAATATAAAAATACCGTATTTGCCGGTGTATAAGGCGACCCGGCATATAAGACGACCCCCTAAACCTACAGGACAAAAACGCTTTTAAAACTGTACTTACCGTATAAGACGACCCGGCTTTCGAGGCTTCCAAGGCTTCATATTTCTTCCTTCTTCCTGCATTTGCTGGAGCCAATCACGGCGAGCGATGTATTCTATTAATGAATACAACGCCTGCTTGGATTGGCAGAGGCTGTAACATCATCAGCCCGCGCCGCTCTGACTCTCCAAGCCAATCAGAGCAGGCTACAGAGTAGCCTGCTCGGATTGGCAGAGGTTGTTACTCCAATCCGAGCAGGCTTTGTATTCATTTGAATACATCGCTCACCAGGATTGGCTCAGCGGTATATACTGTATGTGGCCGAAGCTACATACAGTATTACCGAACACCCAGCCGGCATTCGAGGGGCTGACCCGGCGTATAAGACGACCCCTGCTTTTTGGCCAATTTTTTTACATGCAAAAGGTCGTCTTATACGCCGGAAAATACGGTACCTTGTCAAGTAAAGCAGCTGCCTAATATTTCATCTGTGTATTGAGCTGATTACTTGCATCTCAGCTCTAAATACCCAACACATTTGTGAAGTGAGTGTTGTTAATTACAGGCAGAAAAAGGTATGATCAATAGCTTCCAAAAACTCCTGTTGTAGTAAATTCTGTGGGTACTACTGTACGTCTCATCAATTGTAATTTAAATATGTGATATCTCCAAATTCACAAGGATTTTCTCAGTATTTAGTATAAAAATGAATTTGATCTTACCAAAAATAGGTATAGTGCCATTGAGGTAAGACAAGCTACAGCAAATTCAATCAAAATGTCTGAAATGTGTGCAAAGAAGAATACCATTAACAAAAGACCCACTTTTGTGGTTTAAGCAAAGTCAGACAAAAGCAAATTTTTGATAGTAAATAAACACATAGTAATTAAAAATGTAGGCATGGTTTTTCTTGCATGATTACATGGGTCTAGCTTTGATAATTTAAATATGCATATCTCATACTTGACCAATCCCACTGGGAGATGTAAATCAATGTAATAGTCACTGCTACTACAGTAATGGTAGGAGCTAAGGATGAGCCGAACACCCCCCGTTCGGTTCGCACCAGAACCTGCGAACAGACCTAAACTTCGTGTGAACTTTAGAACCCTATTAAAGTCTATGGGACTCGAACGTTCACAATCTAAAGTGCTAATTTTAAAGGCTAATATGCAAGTTACTGTCCTAAAAAGTGTTTGGGGACCTGGGTCCTGCCCCAGGGGACATGTATCAATGTAAAAAAAAAGTTTTAGAAACGGCCGTTTTTTCCGGAGCAGCGATTTTAATAATGATTAAAGTGAAACAATAAAAGTGTAATATTCCTTTAAATTTTGTACCGGGGGGTGTCTATAGTATGCCTGTGAAGGGGCGCATGTTTCCCGTGCTTAGAACTGTCCCTGCACAAAGTGTCATTTCGCAAGGAAAAAAAGTATTTTAAAATCACTTTCAATTGTTGGCTCCCGTAATACAGAGAACACTCAATGAGTGCTCTCTGGAGCGCACAATTCATTCATTGATAAAAAAAACGTGGGGTTCCCCTAAATTCAATTACCAGGCCCTTCAGGTCTGGTATGGATATTAAGGGGAACCCCACATCAAATTAAAAAAAAATTGACGTGGGGTCCCCCTAAAAACTCACACCAGACCCTTTATCCGAGCACGCAACCTGGCCACAGGAAAAGAGGGGGGGACGAGAGAGCGCCCCCCCCTCCTGAACCGTACCAGGCCACATGCCCTCAACATTGGGAGGATGCTTTGGGGGTCTGTGACCCCTCAAAGCACCATGTCCCCATGTTGATGGGGACAAGGGCCTTATCCCCACAATCCTGGCCGGTGGTTGTGGGGGTCTGCGGGCGGGGGGCTTATCAGAATCTGGAAGCCCCCTTTAACAAGGGGACCCCCAGATCCCGGCCCCCCATTTGAAATGTTAAGGGGTACAAAAGTACCCCTACCATTTCACAAAGAAAGTGTAAAAAATGGTTGAATAAGACAAACACACTTTTGAAAAATTCCTTTATTAAAAAAAAAAAAAAAGATTCCAGCAGTGGTAATCCACTCTTGCTATCCAGCGATGGATGATCATCCGGGGTCCAGCAATGGCTGATCTGATCCAGCGACGGGTGATTTTCAGTCCAGCGCTGTCCATGTATGCATCCGTCTTCTGTCTCCACTGTGGAGACATTGTGGGATCCCAGCGCTGACGTTTCTTATATTAGGAGGGTGGGGCCACCCGTCACCTGACCCTGCCCCCTCTGACGCTGGTGAGGGAAGCCATGGGGTTCCCGGAGAGATGGTGACATGGTGCTTTGAGGGGTACCCCCAAAGCATCCTCCCAATGTTGAGGGCATGTGGCCTGGTACGTTTCAGGGGGGCACTCTCTCGTCCCCCCCTCTTTTCCTGCAGCCTGCCAGGTTGCATGCTTGGATAAAGAGTCTGGTCTGATTTTTAGGGGGACCCACACATCAATTTTTTTATTTGACGCCGGGTTCCCCTTAATATCCATACCAGACCTGAAGGGTCTGGTATGGATATTTAGGGGGACCCCCACGTCAATTATTTTTTTATTTGATGTGGGGTTCCCCTTAATATCCATACCAAACCCGAAGGGCCTGGTAATTGAATTTAGGAGAACCCCACGCTTTTTTTTTTATCAATGAATAAATTGTCCGCTCCGTAATACAGAGAACACTCATTGAGTGTTCTCTGTATTATGGGAGCTGACAATTGAAAGTGATTTTAAAAGACTTTTTTTCCTTGCAAAATGACACTTTGTGCAGGGACAGTTCTAAGCATGGGAAACATGCGCCCCTTCACAGGCATACTATAGACACCCCCCAGGTACGAAATTTAAAGGAATATTACACTTTTATTGTTTCACTTTAATCATTATTAAAATCACTGCTCCTGAAAAACGGCAATTTTTAAAACTTTTTTTTGCATTGATCCATGTCCCCTGGGGCAGGACCCAGGTCCCCAAACACTTTTTAGGACAGTAACTTGCATATTAGCCTTTAAAATTAGCACTTTAGATTTCTCCCATAGACTTGTACAGGGTGTTCCGGCTTTTCGAATTTGCCGCGAACAGCCAAATTGTTCACTGTTTGCTGAACAGGCGAACAGGCAATATTCAAGTCGAACATGAGTTCGACTCGAACTCGAAGCTCATCCCTAGTAGAAGCCTTTCCAGGTCCAATGCTAAGCAGCTGCTTTCTTGCATAGTAACCACATGGGGGGGGGGGGGCTTTCACTCTGCACTGCCACCATTCAGAGAAAACTTTGTATTTTTTTTTTTTCAATGAGTACAAGACTTTCTCTGATTGGTTTAGAAGAACATGACAATCTCCTTTTCACCTCTCCACCTTGTCCAATCAGAGAGCTCCTTGTATTATTTGAAAAAATACAAGGCTTTCTCTGAATGGTGACAGAGCAGAGCAAGAAGCCCCCTGTGATTACAATGCAGAAAGGCAGACGCTTGACATTGGACCTGGAAGATTACTGATATCACTGTAGTAGCGATGACTACTACTATGATTAGCAGCTTACTGGCATCTTTCAGGTATGAGATATGCATATTTACATTGGTCCAATGTAACTATGCAAGAAAAATCATAACTACATTTCAACTTTAAAACAGAGTAGTTTCACAAACTTTCAACCTTTCCATCATGTCCTTTATACATGATGCTGCATAATATATCTTACAAAATAAAAGTAATTTTCTGTCATAGCTATATATAGTCTTTCACAGTAAACATATCAGGAATGTCACCTGAGAAGTATATTTTACAGTCAAGATGGGAAACAATTGTCTTTGGATATTCAGTAGTCTCATTCTGGCTTCAATCAGAGCAACCAATTGCCAGGAATAGTTTTCCCAGGCAATCCATAATCTTTTTCCAGGCCAGTATCAGTAGCGTCTCCTTAAATGGTACACACATGTTTATTTATGCCAGATTGCTTTAAAAAACACCTTTGGGGGTCCTGATCTTGCAACCTCAATCATATGTCCAGGGTCAATTTTCCTTATTCAAGCTTTTTTAAAAAAAAATCTATAATCGGATTTAAAGGCTTGTTACAGATCAATGGCTTCATTCAGCCCAAATGTATTCCGTCAACTAGTTTGAATAAAATGTCTCATAGGTCTGTTAACATCTCTAGATTTATTGATTACTTTGTTATTCTTGAAAAATCCACCATGTCAATTCAATCATTCTGCATATTGGTTGACATCTCTATGAACATGTACTTAGTTAGTCAGCCTTCTTCAGGTCGGGGTATCACAATAATTATAGTAAGTTATATAGGGTAAATTAGTAATTCGAAATATTCACTTTTACTCAAGGAGAAGGGAAAGAAAAATAAGTAGACTTTATTTTTCAGGAGAAAAATAGGCAATTTTGGAATGATAATGGTAAAGTATGTTTGAGCAAAATGCTACACAAGCCAAATAAATTACATTAAAAAGAATTTTAAGTGTAATTGCTACTACCTTGTAACTATTCACCTTCATTTTTATGGAGTTTTTTCAGCTGGGATTTGACCGTACAGCCCCCAACACACTTTCTTCCTCATAGTGGTAGACATGTCCAAAGCCTGCTGTAAAGTAAGCAGGTTGGTGTTACGCACAGTGGGGAAGTACCATCTCCAGCTGTGTATTGGCTATGAGAAGATTGACAGTAAAACACCTTAGGAGGGTTGGGCAGAGAACATGGCATATAAATTGAATATAGAGATTCAGGTAACTCTGAAGAGGAAGAATAGACCCACAAACTGTCCATGCCATCATGGATTTGCTTATGTGCTTGCCATGCTCAAATGAAATGAGGAGGAGTTTTGAAGAATTTGCAGGATCACTAGGTATTTTAGTGCAGCTGAATTACTCAAAAAGAAAAGGAACTTTATTGTGAAGAAATCACATTCTACTTTTTTCCTCCCAGTCCCCTTTTTAGGACAACAATTAACAGTGGGACCACACAACCTTCGTTGAAAGATTAATAATTCCATTAAACTATTACCTCATTCGATTATGCACACGTATAATGCATTTTCTACCACCCCTTCCTATTTCTTCTTTCTTTATTATTCTCCTACCCCACCCACCTATATCAGATCAATTTTTCCTATCTTAAGATTATTCAACAATATTATAATCTTTACTCTATCCCAAAACTGATAGTTACTAGATCTGGGATTTTTCTATGGATATCTGTTTTCTTCTTATCCAAGTAAGATGTTTCTTTTATCCAAAGTTTACATACTTCTATGTACTTAAAAAGGAAGTAAATTCTTATTTTGTACTTGTACCTGTAAGCCTATTAAAAGGATTACCTGTAGGTACTGTGAATATCTCCTAAACTTGCACAGTTTAGGAGATATTCATAGTGCCTGCAGTTAATAACGTCATCCGCGCAAGTTTATCGTGATGGGCCTTCAGAGCCCGTGCCGTAAACGCATGTCATTGCAGCTCTGGCCACTGCCAATGCTGGAGCCTGTGAACCCGGAAGAAACACCGGGGAAGATGTCAGCCATCTCAGCGGTGTGTGGGAGCCACTGGAGGGCTTCGTTCTCAGGGAAGTATACTAGCTTATTAAGTCTTTGTCTTACAGGGTTTTTTTTCCCCACAGGGTTTTCAGCCTCTTTAAAATTCAAATATTGTATATTGCTATATTTAGCTTTTTCAATATGTCAATTGTTTGACATATGTCTTATGTCTGTTTCATTTAATTCAATAAAAATGTATGAAACAAAAAAAAGAGAAAAGACTAGTGTTAAACAAAAACAGAATGAATACACATATACATTTATATGATTTGAACTGTTGGAATAGAGTCAAGGTAAGAGACAAAGGCTGACAAAAGAGGTTAATATACCTTTTTTATTACAGGTAACTTCCAATCCAAACTTTTAGAGCCTTACAGGTTCTCTTTAATAATTGTATGCCATACTTAATAAGCCACACTCACTCTGGACAAGCCCAGCAAGATTTAAGGTAATTGACAGTGGTATTCTAATGCCGTGTACACACGACCAGACTTTTTGACACCAAAGGTCCGACAGAATGGACAATTTGATCGTATGTGGGCTCCATCGGACCTCTGCTTGCCAAAAATCCGGTGGACTTTAGAAATAGAACATGTTTTAAATTTTTCCACCGGAACTCTGACGGACCGAGAAATCTGTTTGTGTGTATGCTAGTCCGACGAACAAAAACCGACGCTAGGGCAGCTATTGGCTACTGGCTATGAACTTCCTTATTCTAGTCCAGTCGTACGTCATCATGACTTTGGTGTGATTGTGTGTGGCCAAGTCCATTCATTCGGAAAGTCTGTCGGAACTCCGCCGAAAGTCTGTCGGAAAGACCGCCGACCTAGTCCCTCGAAAAGTCTGGTCGTGTATACTCGGCATTAGATGCTGATTTACTGTTGATTCTGTCCTACATTTGCTGCTAAAACCTTTATTTGTGGAACTGGCCTCGTAAAACAGTATGAAGTAACACACATTTGGAGCAAGCCTTACAATTCTCAAAAATGTTCATCATCAAAAAAATCAAAGTTTGTTGTGCTCACTACCTGTTCAAATGTTTGTGTGCATTTGTTTACCATTGTTTTACTTACAGAAGAACTTTAAAACAAACCAGAAATTAATTCTTAAGGCCCCTTTCACACTTGTGCGACTTGGAACTGCAAAGTTACATGACAAGTCATACCCCAAGATTTCCAATGGTTACCATTCATATCTGTGCGACTTCAAGTTGCAGCAACTTCAAAGTAGTTCCTGCACTAATTTGGTCCGACTTTGATGTGACTTGAGGTCCATAGACCTCAAGATTACACAGGCATTGCTTCAACTTGCATTAAAATCATGGCAAATCATTTTGTTTTTAGTTAGTATAGAGTAAAGAAAGATCAGAAGCCCTGTTATGTTTTTATTGCCGCATGAGGCTCACCCTCTATATCTGTTTTGGTGACCCTTATTACAGAGACAGAAAGTGATGGGAAATCAAAAGTTTTTCAAATGTTACAGGTATTGGAGGTGAGGAGAAATCTTCTATTAGGGTCATCTTTTCTAATTACAGCTGTCTTGGAGGTAAACTCTCACTTCCTGTTGTATCAATGGGACAATAAGTGAAAGAACAGCTCTCCAATTGGATACAGACAGCACAAAATAAACCTATAAAGGTGGCAACATTTTCCTACTCTTTAGAAACAAGACACACAGCCATTCACTAAAATTAAAAGAAAAACGGTTTAATCTTAAACTGCATAGAGGGTTCTTTACTGTAAGAGCGCTAAGGATGTGGAACTCCCTTCCACAGGCAGTGGTTTCAGCGGGGGAGCATCGATAATTTAAATAAAGTTTTAGAAAAGCACCCGAACGACCACAACATACAGGGATATACAATGTAGTACTGACATACAATCACACATATAGGTTGGACTAGATGGACTTGTGTCTAATTTCAACCTCGCTTACTATGTAACTATGTAACTAAAAAATAAAAACAAAGTTTTAGTTATCCATACACTCTAATAAAATGTGTTAAAATGGACAGTTCTATATAAAGAGTATTAAGAAGGAACTAAATATATAATGAAACCTGCAGTTACTTTAATGCTCCAAATTCAATCAATACAGACGGATGGACAGAAAAGTGAAGACCATATCAAAACTCACTGAAATATCTAAGAATGTGTGAAGTAAGTCTTTCAGATTTAGCAAATTGAAGGTCATCTTTAACTTTAGTTGGATACTTTGGAGCTGAATCAATAGCACACACATCAAACCAGAAATAAAGCTAAGAATTCTGAGGTTTAGCAAAGAAAAAAGAATCAAAGACTTTTGTAACTTCATTGCAAGGTATTGTAGGTTAAGTCTATCATGATGCTAGTCCATGAAGTTGTGTTTGAACTCCATCAAGTCTAATGGTTCTTTCATTTAAAGCTAATCAGTGGGCTCATCAGTGTTCAGTTACATGCAGGTTTGGCGCATGTAGTTCTAGCAGCTCTAGTTCATAAAGAAACAAACAACATAGCAACACAAAGTCACTAGCTGACATTCTGAAGGTCATCCAAACAAGCAGGTAGAGAACATCAGTATTAGGTAAAAACAATTTTGAGGTTGGAGTAATCAGGGACATTATTATTGCACCATATTCAGGTCCATTGGTACTCTTAACAACATAGTTGCTTCAGGTAAAACAATTCTAAAAGCAGCCTGGGCAAGGTTATCAAACCACTTCCATTGTACATCGCTACACTTTTTATTGCAGTCACTTGCAGGAAACTGAGCCTCTTCTTCTACTATGGGTGCAAAAACAGCACATCACCAATGGCTTTATTCAGCAGCCTTTCGCTAAAGTAATAAAATTGAATGAAATTGAGGGTCAATAGGAATGAAAATGAGGGTCAATAGGTAAATGCTTTTTAATTCAACTCAATTTAGAAGGAGGGAGGGAAGGTGAGGGGATGAGAATGCCGGCAATATGACTGCTGTGGGTCCACCCATTTACAGAAAGTCGGACTTCAAATTATTCACTTTTGCCACTCATCTGAACAGGGCCAAAGACTATGCATTGTATAACAGATACTGCAGTTATAAATTCTGGCAGTGAACCTGTGAAGCTTTTGGCAAAATGTTTGTCTATCACAAACTTCCAAATCTTGAGGATTTGCTGCAGACCCATGAGTGAACCTGAACCTCATCCCTACTGTTAGGTAAAAAAGGTAGGCACTCCTCTCAATTGTTGCACATGAATGACAGGCCATTCTGGAAGGCTAAGCTCCATTTCATCTTGGTAGTGTCAAAGCTTACAACTCCTAACCCCAAACACTTTGTTATTGGTCTACCATTAGTATGTGTTGCCTTACTGGCATATAAGTATGTGTAAAAAGCAGAAAGTGGTAGAAATGGTTCCAGAAGGAAACAGAAGTTTACCCATTACAGTGGTACAGCATTTGGGCAATGGTATCAAACTGTGGCCTGCTGAAGTATTTGCAGGAAGGAAGAGAACTGAAGGATGGAAGCAACAGAAGAGTCATACACCTAGCACTGGAACTCACAGGGGTATTTCTTATAACAAGCAGAGTCTAGCTGACACATTTCTAAATTGTAATATGAAATTTAATATTTAACTGACTGCTATGGACAAAACCTCCAAATCACTCTTTCTCCTCTTCTTATAATCCATTGTCCTCTTATACTGTCAAAATAAAGGGAATTATGTTTCTTATAGGGTTCCCGGGCATTAGGAGTTTATGGGGCCCCCAGGCTTACAGATGGCCACTATGTGGCAGCCATCTTTTTTAGGGGAGGGGCACCAAGCTTGGCGACATGCAGAGTGGCAGGAGACTTAGAGCTGGTTACCCAGTTAAGGCGCCTGGAGCCTCTCATGGGCAGTTCCACCTAGACAGACACAAATAAATCTCAGCCAGGATCATTTGTTTTTAAAATAAAATGTTTTCATTATATATATATATATATATATATATATATATATATATATATATATATATATATATATATATATATATATATATATATATATATATATATATATATTTTTTTTTTTTTTTATTCACAAAAAAAAAACATATTTTTTTCTCACTGGGGAAATCTTACAGAAGACCTTAATTAAAACCATCAACTGTTAAGACATTGAACACCTTGGTCAGGTCTATGTACAGTATAATGAATAGAGTACAGGGGTCAGGAGTAAGTAATAAACAAAACAACATATAGAGTACAGCAGTCAAGATGAGAGCTACGTTCACATCAGAGTCCTCCCTTACATCAAAGTCCCAACATTCTCCATATACATCACAGTCTGCAGAGTCCCACCCTATAGCAGAGCCCCCAGTGTGCCACCTTATGGCAGAGCCCCACCCCCAGTGTCCCACTTTACGGCAGAGCCCCACCTTACGGCAGAGCCCCCAGTGTACCACCCTATGGCAGAGCCCCCAGAGTGGCACCCTATGGCACAGCCCCCATTGTGCTACCCTATGGCACAGCCCCCAGTGTGCCATCCTCCGGCACAGCCCCCAGTGTTCCACCTTTCATTGGTATACCCTTACATACACCTTTGCATCTTAGAGCTTATTGTGTTAGGCATCTGGTGGGAAAGGGCTTTTAAAAAAAAATCCACATGTTGCAGGCTCTGAACTACTCATGTGTAGTTGTAGAGCCAGCAGAATAGTGAACTGCTGTGGACTGGCCTCAGATCAGGCAGTGGGGCATGGTACACATGCTTGATGTGCACCATGATATCACTGCACAGATATGTACCCAGACCTACCCTGCTGCCTGATCCGAGGTCGAGCTCAGCAGTTCACCTTTAAGCTGCCTCTAAATGTCAACAAGGGCATTTTCATGGGCATGGGATTGTTAGATCGACTTCTGTTGAATGGCAGTGGGTACACATGGATCATACAGTATACACGTACACATGCACAGTATACACACACACACACATGCATGTACAGTATATACACACATGTATGCACAGTACACATACACATGCTCGCATGCACAGTGCTCACACATGCATGCACATTACATACAGACACACACATGGACAGTACATACATGCATGCACAGTACACACATATGCATGCACAGTTCACACAGACACACACATGCACAGTACACACAGACACATGCATGCACAGTGCACACAGACACATGCACAGTACACACATGCACAGTACACACACATGCACGCATGCACATTACACACATGCACACATGTGCACAGTACACACACATGCATTCACAGTACACACACACACACACACACATTCACAGTACACACAGACACATGCATGCACACTACACACACATGCATGCACAGTACACACAAACATACGCATGCACAGTACACCCCCACACACATGCACAGTACACACACATACATGCACAGTTCACACACATACACAGTACACACACACACATGCATGCACGGTACACACAGACACACACATGCACAGTACACACAGACACACACATGCAAAGTACACACACACACAGTACACACAGACACACACATGCGCGGTACACACACATGCATGCACAGTACACACACACACACAGCTACATGCATGCACAGTATACACACAGATGCTCACACAGTCATGCATACATATATACATACAGTATACATATATACAGTATAAACACACACTATACAACACAGCCACACAATATACACACATCAGCACTTTTCAACCAAAAATCTGCCTGATGCAACACACTGCTGCCTCCATCTCCTGGCATGCCCAAGAAGCTCACAGACACAGGAAGTGGTAATGCAGGCAAGGGGGGCTGTGCCTGTGTACTGGTGGGCAGGTAATGAGTAGGGAAGTGTAGTAGAGTTTGGGATAGAAGTTCAGATCATGTCTTTCCTCCAGAAGCAGTGCACTTCTCCTCACACAGAAAATGTATCCAACTGTTTCAGAGACAGGAGCAGCCACCATGCTAGAGGAAACACATCCTCCCCCCTCCTCACCAGGATAAACCACTAATAGGAATACATTCAGCTTAGTTAGCTTACCTTCTATCAAGCAGCAGTCTGTCCCACACTGCAGGCTGTGCCCCCTCTCTCCTCTCTTCTCCTCCAGCAGTCATCATCTCTTGCTTATTTCTGAAATAAGCCGCTCTGGAGAAGGGGGCATGTACACTGTGTTCCCATTGGCTGATGAGGCAATTGAGAGGCGGGACAGCTACAATCTTGGGATTCTTACATCAAATGTATGTTGGTAAAATACATTTCAGGGACAGATTTAAAAAAAGCACAGATTTTTTACATATTGTCCCTGGTTTTACTGAGGCTTACCACCCTGATGGGGCCCCCTAGTGGCCCTGGGCCCTGGGGCAGTGCCCGAGTGCCCAAATGGTCAGTCAGTCCCTGTTCTCAAGTTATACATTTTTCTGTATGGTGAAATGTAAGATGTGCTTTACAGAATGAAAATCCATTCTTTAATTTTCCATTACTCTGTAAATCAATTGAGATATACGTCAGTGCAATCTGTGCCTGCTATTTATGAAGTGTATCTTGCTTATACAGAAGACAAGCAGTTCTGAGGCTTTGCTGAGACCCCGTTTTAAAAAGGTATATTAGCTGTTTTTCCTTGGTCTTTTGAATAAACGAAACCTGCTTTGCACAGCCCTAAGGCACATTGATGGATTATTTCATTCATTTGTCATTTATGCTCTGAATTAAATATAGATTTTCTGAAGCAAAATAACACCTGGCATCTGCCAGGTCCAGAGTAATATCCTGCATTTCTGGTCGATTAATCCATAATGTACCATAGATAATGTTCTTTCTTGGTATAAAATGTATGTCAGTTGCAGCAAGGCCAAAAAAATACACCTTTCTCAAATTCTATCAGTAATGGTCCAGAGAAAGGGAAAATAGTTACAATGCACTATATTCCTAATGGAAACAAGCAGAAAATGAGAGGTGTGACCTAGCGTGCCCCTAAGATGGACACTTAAGCTCCCAGATCTAGCACGAGGAGGAGATAAAATGCTACACTCACTAAAAATTGGCAAAATCTGGTGCAATTCACTGACAATTCCTTCATGGACTCTGGGACTCAACTAAGCTGTAACATACCCCAAATCTTTTGGACACAGCAACCAGACTCCCTTGTGCTTTCCCAAACACCTGATGCCTCTGCGGCATCTTAGCTGTACCTATTACTTTCCAGATGGGCATGCCTGTTATATATATATATATATATATATATATATATATATATATATATATATATATATATATACATATACTATGCTTCAAGTGACACATTCAAGCTGCCATCCTATAAAATGTAAATGGCACATTGCTTCTGGATGTTATGACTTTACCGACTCATATATTTTATTGACCAAACCCTTCTGTCTCTCAATGATGGGTGTATTTGCTGGACCTAGAATCATTTACCTCTCCAGGTATATCCTTGGTGGTCTCCTTCAGCTAAGCTATCTGTCTGTATGATTTGACTTTTAAAAGTGGAATTCTACATTTTTTCCTTAAACATGTGCTCTTGAAGCTGTTATAATTGTTCATCTTACTATAAATATTGTGGAATATATATTTATCCCACTGACTGCTCTTCTGTCAGGTTTCGGGGAGAGCTTCATGCTCTCCGACCTGCTCGCTCACACAAGATGGGGTCTCCCACTTTGCCACTTTTTTTTTTTAATACTTTTTATTTCATATATCTGCATTTACAAACATTAACAATATCACATTTCATTATTATTAATTCCTTTGTGTCTTTCATATTAATAAATGCACACCAAAAAAACAAGAATAAATCACTATACATTTCATTTCACCCTGAAAAACAACACCAAAAACTAACAACACTTTGCCACTTTTATGCCCTAGTTGCCCCTACAGTCAACGCCTGCCTTTGCGTACCCTCTATAGCAAGCTGTTTGCTGGGGATGTACTCAAGCGTGCCTGCTCATGAGCTGCACTGTGTACATCTATTGACACTCACAGTCCAGCTCGGCCCCACCCCTTGCTCCCTCGTCACTGGATTTCATTGACAGCAGCAGAAGCAAATGACTTTCAGTGCTCTCAATAAATCCAGTGACAAGAAACAGTGAAAGCAACACTGCCACTCCTGGGCACATAGCTGGACCGAGATCAGTCTCAGATAAGTATTGGGGGGGGGGGGCGGGGGGCCGAGGGGAAGCTGCACATAAAAGGTTTTTTACCTTAATGCAGAGAATGCATTAAGGTAAAAAAAAACTTTAGACTGTACAACCATTTTAACCCCCCACAAGTGCTGTACTGGACTGTTTCCTCTTAATTAAGAACAGATCACACCCCTCAACTCAACTGAACTTATTAGGTTAGCCGCCACCCTCCAGGTTTCATATTATAGTCACCCCTAAATAGAGCTCCCTCACAACCACTGTTTTTCTAATACCCCAGCTTTGCTCTAACTTCCTTTCCTGCTTCCATCATCCCATCTCTCCTTTTCTTTTCCCACCAATGTGGGATCTTCTCTGCATCGAACCCAGGAGCACCTAGTTTTCTCCTGTGCTCTACACCAATCGCTACCTCAGACATTCAAATAGCTATAGTTCCTCGTCCTTCCTCTATCCCCAAAACTACCTGTAAGCTTACCTCTTTAAATCTCCAAGGTCTCAATACCCCAGAAAAGAAATCTAAACTACTAGAGAAATACACAAATATAAAGCACAACTTCCTATAGAGGACACATTTTAAAGGATAAGTTCACCTTTCTCAACATATTACACCCATATTTAGGGTGTAACATGTAACATGTATAGCATCAGTTCCCTTTCCCCCCTGATCCCCTGCCTCCTTGTAGCAGTGAGCCGGGAATCTTCTCCAAGTACTCACTGCACAATTCAAAGAGAGCATGGTCATCATTGATTCATAGATCCCTGTGGATCAGTGACTAAAGCCCCGTACACACTATCAGATTGTCTGCTGAGTTTTTCCTTCAGATTTACCAAAACCATGTAGTAGAAGGGCCTGCCTGATGGCATACACATTGAAACTCTTAAGGTTTGACCTCATATTATATGGTTTTGGTAAATCTGAAGGAAAAACTCAGCAGACAATCTGATAGTGTGTACGGGGCTTTACAAGTACCCATAGTCTTTTTGGCTGTCCGCTTGTAGTTCTTAATGTACTACGATGGCCCTGTTGATTCTTCCTGTCGGTGTAAAACTGCCTGCCTGTACGATGTATGGGCAGAAAGCTTACCTTGACAGTCTGCAGGAAACCTGCATGATATCAGTGATCTGCTGATCACTGGTGCAATGCTTTCCAGGCTCCTAAAATAAAAAATAGTAAATGCACATGTTTTTACCTGCAAACAAATGTGCATTTATTATTTTTGTTAAAAGGTGAGCTTATCGAACTCTATCCAGTCCTCGGTACTTGGTAGCATACAACAACTGCGGCCAGCTAAACTAAAGGTGGTGGAAGACCAACTTGCCAAACTGGTTGGACACTACCTCTTTCTGAAGGATAGATTGTACACCATTCCTATAACTTTGGTTAACATATACTGCCCTAACTCCAAACATGACACTTTTTTTATGCAACATCAAGACCAAATTGCAGAAATTCACATCAGGGATGTTTATCTTGGGTGGAGACTTTAATGTCCCACTCAATCCATTGCTTGACTTTTCCAATGGGAAACCATCACTTCCCTATCACATTCATCGAAGGATTAAGCAGGAACTCTCACAACTAACTAAGGAGACTAAGGATGAGCTGAATACCCCCCCCCCCCCCGTTCGGTTCACACCAGAACATGCAAACAGGCAAAAAATTTGGAGGAACACGCGAACACCGTTAAAGTCTATGGGACACGAACGTGAAAAAAATCAAAGGCTTATATGCAAGTTATCGTCATAAAAAGTGTTTGGGGACCTGGGTCCTGCTGCAGGGGACATTTATTAATGCAATTTTTTTTTTAAACAGACCTTTTTTTGGGAGCAGTGATTTTAATAATGCTTAAAGTGAAGCAAAAAAAATAAAATATATTCCTTTAAATATTGTGCCTGGGGAGTGTCTATAATATGCCTGTAAAGTGGCACACTTTTCCTGTGTTTAGAACAGTACCACAGCAAAATGGAATTTCTAAAAGAAAAAAGTAATTTAAAACTGATCGCAGCTGTAATGAATTGTCGGGTCTCAGCAATATAGATAAAACTCATTGAAAAAAATGCAATGGTCCCCACCCTTTTCCATTACCAGGCCCTTTGGGTCTGGTATAAATATTTAGAGGAACACCAAACAAATTTTTTGGAAAAAAATTGCATGGGGTCCCCCCAAAATCCATACCAGGCCCTTCAGATCTGGAATGGAAATTAAGGGGAACCCTGTGCCAATTTTTTTAGAAACGGCGTAGGGTTCCCCCCCAAAATCCATACCAGACCCTTATCTGAGCATGCAACCTTGTGGGCCACAGGAAAAAAGGGGGGTTGAGAGAGCCCCCCCTCCTGAACCAGGCCATATGCCCTCAACATGGGGAGGGTGCTTTGGAGTAGTCTCCAAAGGACTATCTCCCCATGTTGATGGAGACAAGGGCCTCATCCCCACAACCCTTGCCCGGTGGTTGTGAGGATCTGTGGGTGGGGGGCTTATCAGAATATGGAAGCCACCTTTAACAAAGGGACCCATCCGGCAGCGTGAGATGGATTTACATTGTGGGACATTTTTTTTTTATCTTTTAATAAAGGACTTGTCCCAAAGTGTCTCCTGTCTTTTTTACTATTTTGCCACTTTTTTGTGAAATGGTAGGAGTTCAATCTACCCGTTATCAATTCACATGGGGGGGAGGCCAGGATCTGGGGGCCTTCTTGTTAAAGGGGCTTCCAGATTCAAATAAGCCCCCCTGCCCGCAGACCCCCATAACCACTGGGCAAGGGTTGTGGGGATGAGGACATTGTCCCCATCAACATGGGAACAAGGTGCTTGGGGGGCTACTCCAAAGCACCCTCCCCATGTTGAGGGCATGTGGCCTGGTACGGTTCAGGAGGGAAGTGCTATGTTTCCCCCCTCTTTTCCTGCAGCCTTCCAGGTTGCATGCTCGGATAAGGGTCTGGTATGAATTTTGGGGTCATCCCTACGCCATTTTTTTTAAATTTGGTGCAGGATTCCCCTTTATATCCATACCAGACATGAAGGGCTTGGTATGGATTTTGGGGGGACCCCCACGCAGTTGTTTATTTTATTTTTGGCTTGGGATTGCCCTTAATATTCATACCAGACCCAAAGAGCCTGGTAATGGACGGGGGGGGGGAAACCCATGCCGTCTTTTTCAATGAGTTTTACCTATATTGCCGAGACCCGACAATTCATTACATTACATTACATTAAATTTTTTTCTTTAGAAATGTAATTTTGCAGTGGTATTTTTTTAAACACTGGAAAACTGCGCTACTTTACAGGCATACTATAGACACCCCCAGGCACAATATTTAAAGGAATATTTCATTTTTAATGTTTCACTTTAAGGATTATTAAAATCACTGTTCCCAGCCGGCAAGCTCCTTGCCAGATTATGCAAGGGACCCCATCGCCCGACGGTTATCTCATCAATACGCGACTCAGACGGTACAGTAACGTCCACGCAGAAAGGCATAAATGCAGCTATGCTATGCTACTATTCTGCCCTCTATGCGGCGGACCCTATCGACCGACCCACGGCACGCGACTTTCTCAACAAGGTAAAATTTACACAAATATCTCCCTCTGCACTTGATTCGCTAAATGCCCCCATCTAATCTTCCAAAATATCCGCCACGATACGTAAACTAGCCTCCTCCAAAGCCCCGGGCCCAGATGGCCTAACAGGCAAATTCTACAAATCTTTAAGCCCACTACTAACCCCAACTCTCACAGATGTCTACCAACACATATGGTCTGGCGGCCCATATCTACCATCAGGCAACCAAGCAATTATTAAACTGCTGGAAAAAAAGGGAAAGACCCACAAGAACCTGGGTCATATAGACCCATCTCGCTTTTGAATCTTGATGTCAAGATCCTTTCCATAATAATAGCCAATAGACTGGCCAACATCATCCCCTCCCTGATACATCCCGCCCAATCAGGTTTTGTCAAGGGCAGAACGTCAACCATTAACCACTTGCCGCCCGCCCTATAGGCAATTGACGGCGGCAAAGTGGTTTCATAATCCTGACCGGACGTCATATGACGTGATCAGGATTATGAGCCGCTGCGCGCCCCCGGGGGCGCGCATCGCGGCGATCGTTGTTGCGAGGTGTCAGTCTGACACCCGGCAACTATGATCTTGGTAAAGAGTCTCCGACGGAGACTCTTTACCACGTGATCAGCCGTGTCCAATCACGGCTGATCACAGTGTAAATGGGAAGAGCCGGTGATCGGCTTTCCCTCACTCGCGTCTGTCAGACGCGAGTAGAGGAGAGCCGATCAGCTGCTCCTCTGACAGGGGGGGTCTGTGCTGATCGATTATCAGCACAGCCCCCCCGAGGATGCCCCCACTGGACCACCAGGGACGCCACCAGACCACCAGGGAAAAGGTAATCCTCCCTAGACCACCAGGGATGCCAGTCAGCACAATGGGTGCCAATCAGTGCCCATAATGGATGCCAATCAGTGCCCACAATGGGCATCACTGATTGGCATGCATTATTGTTTGGCACTGATTGGCATCCATTACTATAGTATAACACCTATGCCGCCTATGAGTGCCCACCTGTGCCGCCTATGAGTGCCCACCCGTGCCGCCTATGAGTGCCCACCTGTGCCGCCTATCAGTGCCCACCTGTGCCGCCTATCAGTGCCCACCTGTGCCGCCTATCCATGCCCATCCATGCCCATCTGTGCCGCCTATCCATGCCCATCTGTGCCGCCCATCCGTGCCAGCTATCAGTGCCAATTTGTGCCACCTATCAGTGTCCCTCCATGTCGCCCATCTGTGTCACCCATCCGTGTCGCCCATCAGTGCCGCCTATCAGTGCCGCCTATCAGTGCCACTTCATTGGTGCCACATTGGTGCCCATCAGTGCCACCTTATCAGTGCCCATCAGTGTAGCCCCATCAGTGCCCATCAGTGAAGGAAAAAACGTACTTATTTACAAAGTTTTGAAACTGAAACAAAAAAAACATTTTTTTTTTTCAAAATTTTCGGTATTTTTTTATTTGTAGCGCAAAAAATAAAAACCGTAGAGGTGATCAAATACCACCAAAAGAAAGCTCTATTTGTGGGAAAAAAATGATAAAAGTTTCATTTGGGTACAGTGTAGCATGACCACGCAATTGTCATTCAAAGTGCGACAGCGCTGAAAGCTCAAAATTGGTCTGGGCAGGAAGGTGTTTAAGTGCCCTGTATTGAAGTGGTTAATATCAGGAAGGTGATGATAGCGCTAGAACACGCTAGATGCAACCCTATCAGTGACCTGGCTATTATCACCCTTGATGCCGAAAAGGCTTTGACAACGTTAATTTTGAGTGGCTATCCATGGTGTTGGGCGAGATGGGCTTCTCCGGCCCCTTTCTCCACCTGATCAGCTCCATGTACACCTCCCCAGCAGCTAGGCTGGTGGCCGCTGGCCTCCTCTCAGACGAGTTTCGCTTACACAAGGGAACCAGACAGGGATTCCCTGTCCCCACTCCTTTTTAATATGGCCCTAGAACCACTTTCCAGATATCTGACAAACGTGGCCCCATTACATGGGATCAAAATAGGGTCGCACGAACTGAGAACTTCTCTCTTTGCGGATGATGTTTTGATCTTCTCCGCTAATCCGTCTGCAGACATGCCCACGATTAAATCTGTTTTTGACCATTTCAGACAATGCTCGGGACTATGTATAAATTATTCCAAGAGTGAAATACTTCCTTTAGGATCCCTTCCGCCTCCAGCATGGGCACAACGCTCCATTTTCATGATAGCAAAAACCCAAATTACATACCTAGGTATTAAAATAGGGAAACTCCCCTCTTCTCTCTACCACCTGAACTACCCCCCCCCCTTTGCCAAAATTATTCAGGAATTGGATAACTGGATGGATCTGCCTCTTTCGCTTCTGGGAAGGTGTCATCTGGTAAAAATGGTTAGTTTCGCACGCCTCTTGTATCCCCTCCAGACGATACCCTTACTCCTTAGACACAAGGACACCAAACTCCTAAATTCTGCAATTTCCAAATTTATATGGCGTAACAAGAGACCACGTATAGCCTTTCCCAAACTCCACCTTCCCAGAACCGAAGCGGGTATTAGCCTTCCCAACCTAAGAATGTATAACCTAGCCTGTCTATTGAGGGTAGGCCTGGACTGGATAACCCAAAAATCTCGCTGCTCAAACTACCAACTGGAGGCTGCAATGACTCACCCCTGCTCCCTAGCAGCCCTTCTCCACTGTAAATGGAAACAACTTGAGCCGTCACTACAATAAAACCTTTTACTGAGAGATACAGCTATTGCCTGGAGGGAGGCAAGGAAAAGTCTAAAACTGTCCCCCTTCATTTCAAAATATCTCCTGATACAGGGTCACCCGAACTTTCCCCCCGGGGCTGGACCATCAACCTTATGAAGCATGGTGACAAAAGGGCCTCACCACCTTCTACTCCTTATGTGACCCGGACTCTGGCTGTGCTCTCTCCTTCCGCTTGTTGGCTGACAAGTTCTCTTTGCCAGATTCATCTGCCTTTCATCATGGCCAATATCTCAGCTTTTTGCAGAAAACCTGTAGGGAGGAACGCACAAGATTCCAATCCTCTTTCATTGAAGTACTCCTTCATAAAGACTCCTATGGTATCTCCGATATCTACAAACCTTTACTTCTGAAAACAACGGCTCCTCTGGAATCATCCTCAGTTTCCAACTGGGCAAAAGTTTTTTCAAGCGATGACATTGTGTAAAAAAGGACAAACTGAATACAAATCTGTATCACGCGAAAGCCAAACAACGCTTCCACAACAGATGGGATATGTTTATAGCCTCTAAGCTCACCCCACAGGAACGAGCTCACCTTGAGGACCACTCCTTCATCCACAAGGGACACTCGCCAACAGCGAACTCTGTTACAACCTAAAGCCTTAAACTACAGGACAGCGGATTCAAGACCCTCTCCCCCTCACACGGGGACATACCATCTTCTACTGACAGTTCGGATCTATGTAGGATCTCCCCCCTCTCTCCCCATCTCCCCCCCCCCCCCCCCCAGTCATTTTATTTTTTTTCTTTATATGTTATATGTTATCATAGGGCTCCTTTTAAAGACGTCATGGTGCCTTACTAATACCAGATCCATCCAGTTGAGGCCTCCCCTTCTCCTTCCTCCGAGGGGGAATGGTAGACCTCTCTCAACCACTGTAAAGAGTACTATGTTCATACTACATTTTATGTCATATAACTGCTCTCACCTGACTTGTATTCTAACACGAAAAAATTATTTTGTCCTTGTGATTTTGTATTCTTTGTTATGTACCCTCTTTTCAATAAAATTTTGTTTAAAAAAAAAAATCACTGTTCCCGAAAAAACTGACATTTTTAAAACTTTTTTTTGCATTGATAAATGTCCCCTGGGGCAGGACCCAAGTCCTCAAACACTTTTTATGGCAATCAATTGCATATAAGCCTTTAGAATGAGCACTTTTGGTTTTTCATGTTAATGTCCCATAGACTTTAATGGTGTTCCGCGGCTTTTGAATTTGCCGCGAACACTACATAATGTTCGCTGTTCGGCGAACAGGAGAACACGCAATGTTCAAGTCAAACTTATGTTCGACTCAAACATCGGGCTCATCCCTAATGGAAACTAAACTCTTCCCTGCTTGCAGACTTAGCACGTCTCCCACATACAACATGTACAGCTCACAGATGTTTGACTCAACAACGCCCCAGAAGTAACGCCTCTAATGCTATGAGAAGGGCACAAAAAACTAATTAGAGGGGAATTTATCAAACCTCAAGCCTGTCATAAAGCTGATAACCAAAAACAAATCACATCCCTTCTAATACAAATCAACCACTATTAAGTCTTACATATGCAAGCATTGTTGCAACAAGATCTGACAGCCCTCGCTGAGCTCTGATAAGAATTGCTCCACCTTATAGGGCAAAAAATCAAACTAACTTATACCCTGCATAGTAAGCTTTACTAAAATTTAAGAACATGACAATGAGGGCCATACTTTTATGGCTCATGCTTAAATGCTAACAATGCTTCCTATACAGTGGAATTTATTAGAGATGCTAATGTAACTAAACACAGTACTAGCACTTTGATTGCCAGCCAGTTCAAGCATCATTATGATAATCTTTATAACCTATAAGGGCCACATGGCTCAAGGCTCACTCACAACATGGGCTAGATAACATAAACATCTTTATCTAACCATATGCCCCGGCTAAACTTTCAAACTTCACTGCCAAAAAGCTGGAAGCACCGTTTACACCCAAAGAAGTTAAAGGGTTTGTAAAGGAAAACTTATTTTATTTTTTTTAAATAACAAACATTGTATACTTACCTGCTCTGTGCAATGATTTTGCACAGAGTAGCCTGAATCCTCATCTTCGTGGTTCTCTCCCACCCTTCCCTCCACCCAAAGACCCCCACAACCACCGGGCAAGGTATGTGGGGATGAGGCCCTTGTCCCCATCACCCCAAAGCACCCTCCCCATGTTGAGGGCATGTGGCCTGGTATGGTTCAGGAGGGGGGTGCTCTCTCATCCCCCCTCTTTTCCTGTAGCCTGCTAGGTTGCGTGCTCGGATAAGGGTCTGGTATGGATTTTGTGGGGGGCCTTCATGCCATTTTTAAAAAAAAAATTTGCACAGGGTTCCGCTTAATATCCATACCAGACCTGAAGGGCCTGGTATTGAATTTGGGGGGACCCCCACACAATTTTTTCTTAAATTTGTTTCGGGGTTCCCCTTAATATTCATACCAGACCCAAAGGGCCTGGTAATGGATTGTGGGGCAATACCATGCCATTTTTTTCAATGGCTTTTATGTGTATTGCCGGGACCGACAATTCATTATAGCCGCGAGTACTTTTAAATTACTTTTTTCCTTTAGAAATTTAATTTTGTAGAGGGACTGTTGTAAACACGGGAAACATGCACCACTTTACAGACATACTATAGACCAGGGATCTGCAATTAGCGGACCTCCAGCTGTTGCAAAACTACAAGTCCCATCATGCATCTACCTTTGGGTGTCATGCTTGTGGCTGTCAGAGTCTTGCTATGCCTCATGGGATTTGTAGTTCTGCAACAGCTGGAGGTCCGCTAATTGCATATCCCTGCTATAGACACTCCCCAGGTACAAAATTTAAAGGAATATTTCACTTTTATTGTTCTCCTTTAAGCATTATTAAAATCACTGCTCCTGAAGAAATGGCCATTTTTAAAACTTTTTTTTGCATTTATACATGTCCCCTAGGGCAGGACCCATGTCCCCAAACACTTTTTATGACAATACCATGCATATAAGCCTTTAAAACTAGTACTTTTGATTTCTCCCATAGACTTTTAAAGGTTGTTTTGTGGCTTTCGAATTTGCCGCGAACACCCCAAAGTGTTCGCTATTGGGCGAACACCTGATGTTCGAGTCGAACTTACGTTCAATTCGAACATCGGGCTCATCCCTACAGCCTGTGAATAAGCCTTCTCTGTACTTAGGTTTACCTCCTGATAAAGAAAATCTCAGTCAATGAGCTCCTCTTTAATCCTGTCTTGTTCCTGCTATATCACAAGGATATTTTGCCTGCCACATACAAACACTCCCTTTCTTTACATCTACCAAATACAGTGAAAATATTCATACTCAGACTATAGAACACTAAAATACCTTTCAGTTTCATAGAATATATCAGGTAGAGGAGATGGAGGAACAGCTGCAAATAGGCAAAGAAAATATATTTTCATATGCAAAAACCTGGGCGGGATGGTTGCTCTTCAAAGATACTGATCTATACAGGCAGCACTTGCCAACTCACCTATCCGCTTTATCTTACTTCAGCCACCTAAGTAAGTTACTCCATCTATGAGCAGTAGCTCACATTTCTGGATGCTCCCGGTGTCCTTTCCTGGGACATCCAACTCCTGCCCCTTGCCTGATCTCTTTATTCGTCTCTCCCCAGCCTTTACCCCCTTCCCTCCACCAACCCTTTCCCTCTCCCTCCTTTTTTTCATTTTTATATATTTAGAAAATGTTTTACTACTTGTACAGGGTTCGCCTATTGCAATGCTCAAAGACGGGATATACAGTACCTCTCTGCCTTATATTACCTGTCTCACCAACATCCCTATTGACAGCAATCCCACATATAGGAGTTTCACTGGATATCAGGCAATAAATTAAGGCTTTAGAGGTACCTGATGGCTTATTGATTGCCTGGAAATGCCGCACAAATCTGTATCTATCATCCTGATTTTTGTCGTTTTCATTAATTGTTTGTTATGCCACTGCACAATATACAGTACTTTTTCAGCAATCTTGTTTTACTTAAATATCAATGAATATCAATGTAAGAATTGTGACTATGTCTCCTCTTTAATATCTTAAAAAAAAAATAATAATAATACATATTTAAAAAAATGCAAAAACAATCCTTGTAGGCACCTGTATTCCACAAGAATAGACTCACAGCCCTGCAGCATACCTGATAATTATTTGGACTGTTGGGTTGCTGGTATTTAACATATTTGGCTCTGAAATATAATGGTTAAACCTAGAAGACCTGTAATTTGGACGTCTGAATCAAATATTCAGATCATATAAACAGTATTTGAGCAATGGTACCTTCATCAGTATATAGATGGGTATGAGCATATTGTGCAGCTCCCCATAGCAACAAATTTAATATCAGTTCTAAGATGTTGATTGTATCCAGGCAAGTGAAAGGGGATTAGATTTGTTGTCATGGTAATGGCATAATGTATTCTGCACACTGCTTGTTGCTTTATTAAAGAAGAAATCTAGAAAAGGAAGGCATGGATTTTCAAGCACATACAATGGTCCCCATTTTGTGTCCTCTTTACATTCTATGGGTCCTTAGTTCAGTACCTCCAACACCACTGCTTTAAGGCTTGGGATTCATATGCCTATTTATTTCTGACATATATTTGTAATGCAGTTTGGGAGGATGTAAATTGCAATGTATATATTCTGATCTAAATCTTGTATTAAATCGTGTTGTATTTGTTGCTATATGAATGTAAACAAATCAAAGTAAACTGCAATTAACAAGCAATGCAAACAAACCATTTTCTATTAATGTTGCATTAATTTGCTTCTGAGTCTAATGCTCGTCTAATCCCTTAGGGGCTAGGATTAACATTGCCATGTGGGTTTACACTTATGTTACTTGTATTTGACACTGCTGGTGACCTCAAACTTCAGCACATATGACATTTTTATCATGTCCTGAAACACACTGCAGTGATTAGAATGGACCACAATGGCATGAATGAATTTTTAAAATACCATGCAATGTGCCTTTTGCAAACCACATGACATCTTATCTAGTATCAGTTAGTCCACTAACACAGAAGAGTACTTTTTCTCCAATATCCATTGCAGAGGCTGAGTATGTTACTCACTTCTGCTGTATTTAGCAGTCAGTTTAACCACTCTCTTCAACTGTTTGGTTTGAAAATGTTAATGGGGAACTAGCAGAATGGAGGGTTACTGGCAAAATACACAAAGCACTTGTTAAAGTGACTCTGATCCTTAAAAAAAAAATCTGCAGTTGTAAAGTACAGGAACTCGGTTGGAAGTTTGTCTGTCAGAACAGCTGGAGCTTTGGCAGTTCAACAAAGCTAGGAAGGTTACATCAGGTATGTTTTTAATGAAAACTGTAAATACTTTAGCCTTATAAACATTTATAGTACTTTCAGAGCACAACAAGGTTGGCTATTGGTTGCATAATAAGGAATCGGTTATCTAAATTGAAAGCGTATCTAAACTCAAAAACAGAAATGATAATGCAGCTTACTAGTCCTTTAATGTGGTTGTACAGAAATAACTTTAATCTTGCAAAAATGCAGTGTCCTTGCCACTTCTAGGGATTCTCTGAACTGTCCTGGCTTTGGCTTGAGCAAGATTTGGCAAACTTCAAGGAAGTTTAGATGTCAAAACCAATTGAAATCAATGGGAGCTAAAACTGTTAAACTAAAAAAAAGCCAGTTTTATGGGCTAATAAACAAGGTGGTGTCAAAAAATAGTATGGGGAAGTGGGCACTGTCTTGGGAAACATGTACTCCCCTCCAAATAAATACGTATGGGGTACATAGTACTGCTACTCATTCACCAAAAAAAAGGGAATTGTAATCTAAAAATAAAGGCACCCAAACATTTGACAAGTCCTTTATAAAAAATTAAATTTCCAAAAAAGTCCCTTGTTGTAAATACATTGTCATTTACACCACCTGCCTACTTAGGGAAAAATAAAAACAATTGATCCAGCACATATGACTGATCTCAATGATACTCCTAGCTTAATGACAGCCGTTCAAGCTGTCATTGACTATATAAGTTGTAGCAGCTGCCTGCATCCCACTATCTTGTCAAGCTGGGCAGGTCTCTCACTGAGAGACACAGCCTCTCAGCTTCTGCAGATAAATTTCCACCCTCCCTTTTGCTCTCACTATGGAATGAGTGAGAGGCATATCCACAGGCAGGTCCTCCACTCTGCGCTTCCTTCTCCTTTCTTCATTAGCAGAAAGAAGCTGGCCAATCAAGGAAGGACTGCAGGGACAGCAAGGAATTCCGATACATGGAGTCTTCAATACAGGCTGCCTCATTGAAACCAATATAGGGAGAACCACAAATCCCAGTAGCCATTGCATAGAAGAGGAATCTTACCCCCAGAGGTTTTCAGGGAGAAGTTAGAGTTACCACGAGGTATAAGTAAGGTTTGGACGCTAGAAAAGTGTGCTGCACTCCTGGGCCTATGTGATCATTCCTGCTACAGCTCCGAGGTTGGTGGCAGACATCCAGAGTTAAAGAGAGGACCCTCTGCATCTCCAGGCATCCCTGACTGTGTGTGGTGTTTCCGTGAGGAGTTGGCCAGTCTGGCAACCTGAAGGATTGGTCTCAGGATATTTCCCCATTGGGCCTCTGGACAAAGGCTTGGGGAGAGGGAACTTGCCCAATCCTTCCTAAGCCAGAACATGGAAGTGCTGTGTTGTTCTGCCTCACTTAATTAGGAGAATCAGTGATTCTTTTACACTCTGCTTAGCAGTGATAGTACCTGCCTGATTTAACTGAAGACTACCAATATCATTAGTGTCCTGCTGTTTACCAAGCCTCTTTGGATGTACTTTGTTTCACTCCACTAAAGAAAGTCAACAAGTGAACCACCTTAAAGTCATCCAAAGTCTTAAGAGCTCCATCTATACTCAGGACTCTAGTCTACTAGTAGATTCGGGTGGTGGGTTAATTCAGTGCACTGGGTTAGGTATTGTGTTTGCACAGGCCTGCTGGGACTGTGGTGCTGGGGTGAAGAAGGCAGAGAACTGACATATAGAGAACAAGGTTATTCCTCTGCCCTCCTCCCCGTGAACGTATATATCCCAATTTAAGTAAACGTTAGCAGATAATTCATTGAGGTAATACCCCATCTATAATCTGTTATTCTCATGTGTGTACCTCTACTCTCGGGGTTATTTTACCTAAACGAGTCCCCTAAAAGCAGACAGATTTGAGCTTGAAGATTTCTTCAGGAACGTTTCCTCTTTGTTCCACCAATATATATTTGTTTACTACTCAACTTTACTGTTATTGTTTGTTTCATCTTCTCTAAGCAAGTTCTCAGTAAAGATAATTTCTGTGTTCACTATAACCTATGTCCATTTACTGTGGTATTTACACTACATTATTTCCAGGTGTGCCAGTGGGGTTGAGTCTGTTCTTGGGGTTAGGGAGGCAGAGAAAGGAGCCAGCAATAATTAAACAGCTCCTGCTGAGGTAGCACTACAAAGGCAACAGGGGGATGGTGGCGAGTGGTGACCAATGTAATTTAAGGTGGTCAATGTAATTTCCCAACAGATCGCACTGTGATTGGCCAAAGCATGCAGGTCAGGTGCATGCTTTGGCCAATCTGCAGCCATCAATGCAATCTTGCAGTGCATTATGGGGTGGTCCGCGGCATTCGAATTTGCCCCTCATTTGTGGACAAACAGCTAAAGTTTGAGTCAAATTTACATTTGATTCAAACATCGGGACCATCCTTACTTCTCATCAGAGTCCCCTATCAGTACTGCCTATCAGTGCCCATCAGTGCCACATATCAGTGCTTATCAGTACCACCAATCAGTGCTACATATCAGTACCCTTCAGTGATGCTTATCAGTGCCACCTATCAGTACCCATCAGTACCGTCTATCAGTGCGGCCTCATTAGTACCCACCAGTGCCACCTCATCAGTGCCCATTATTGCAACCTATCAGTGCCCATCACTGTCACCTATCAGTGCCAATCAGTGCAGCCTCATCAGTGCCTGTCAGTGCAGCCTATCAGTGCGCATCAGTGAAGGGGAAAAATCACCTGTTTGCAAAATTGTATAACGAACTATGAGAAAAAATATTTAAAAAAATAAAAAAAACTGTGGTGATTAGATACCACCAAAAGCTCTACTTGTCTAAAAAAAAATATAAAAATTTTGTCTGGGTACAGTGTTGCATGACTGTGCAAATGTCATTCAAAGTGTGACAGTGCTGAAAGCTGAAAATTGGCCTGGGCAGGAAGGAGTAAAAGTGGCCAGTAGACAAGTAGTTAAAGTCCAGTCACTAAAGGAATACACTAAAGGAAAAATGTAGCCACCCAGGGGCAGGTAAGAATAAAAAGAAAAGGCCCTGAAAAAAAGAAAACACAAGCAAACAACCCATCTATGGATGAATATACTGCAATAGATTACATTTTTGTTTCTAGATTTAGATACACTAGTATTCATCAGAGGTAAATTCATAGTAGAGCACACAGAAATATGAATGATCACAGACTCCAGAGTATTTCACTGTAATCAGACCAACTGAAGAAAAAAGGCAGTGTGGATGATTAACAAGCAACTTCATGTTGCTTCATTTATTCGGGTAGTCAATGTCCATGACTGTACAAAATAATGCTATCTCTGCAAAGTGTAATTTTGTGCTTCAAACCACTCTTTTATTGAATTGTATAATGGTTGAAAGGAAACAATCATTTAATTGCAATTTAAATAGTTTGTAAAATTAAATACAGTGTAGTTGTTTACTAATTTGGTTACAGCCTGGCATACTTTAATACCTATGTCTATTAGATAATCTGCAGATGTCATTTATGCTACTAATGAGAATATAGAAGTTTGCTGTACAACACTTCAGCACCAAAAAAAAATCTATTTTAATTACATTTTCTTTCAAGCTAACATGTACATAGAGTGATAGCTATCTAATCAATTTAAAAAAAGTTCATACTGTTATAAATGTATTTACGTAATGTCAATCTGGACTTACAGTATAGATTAAAAGAACCCCTTGTCCTAACATGCTGGCAAAGCGAGGAAGGCAAGAGCATCTCAGAGCAGTTTTGTATAGTTATCGAAAGCAGCCAATGAGATTTCAGGTTTCCGTAAATCATTATGCTAAGATTACTGCTAAGATTACATCTCTTTGTTATGCATATTTTCATTATGTCTCAATATTATTGCATTTAGAATACTACTACAATAATACACCGCTCATAATAATTCACATACCGTATATACTCGAGTATAGGCCGACCCGAATATAAGCCGAGGCCCCCAATTTACCCCCAAAAAAACTGGCAAACTTATTGACTCGTGTATAAGCCGAGGGTAAGACATGCCTGTCCATCCCTGTGTGTGTGTCCGTCCATCCCTGTGTGTCCGTCCATCCCTGTGTGTCCGTCCATCCCTGTGTGTCCGTCCATCCCTGTGTGTGTGTGTCTCCATCCATCCATCCATCCCTGTGTGTGTGTGTGTATCCGTGTGTGTGTGTGTGTGTGTGTGTGTGTGTGTGTGTGTGTGTGTGTGTGTGTGTGTGTGTCCAGCCTACCTGTGTCCTGAGCCTTTGTCCCGAGCCTCCGTCCCGTGCCGAGCCTCCTTGCCTCCGTGCCTCGCCGCCGTGCCTCGCCGCCGTGCCTCGCCGCCGTGCCTTGCCTCCGGTCCCGTCCCGTCCCGTCCCGTGCCGTGCCGTCCTGTGCCTTGCCTCCGTCCCGTGCCCTCTTCGTTCGTCGGCGGCCATTGTAAAATTCAAAAGCTGCGCCGCCGCCTTCGCCTGTGATAGGCGGAACACTGAATTTCCCAGCAGCCTGTGTTCCGCCTATCACAGACGTCGTATCATCCTCGTCCGTAGTACGAGGATGATACGAAGTCCGTGATAGGCGGAACACAGGCTGCTGGGAAATTCAGTGTTCCGCCTATCACAGGCGAAGGGGGAGCCGGAGGCGCGGCTTTTGAATCAGAATGGCCGCTGTCTGTCTGCTCGACACGCTGATCGAGCGGGCAGACAGCGATGACTCGAGTATAAGCCGAGGGGGGCACTTTCAGCCTCAAAAAAGAGGCTGAAAATCTCGGCTTATACTCGAGTATATACGGTAGTTCTTCACAGGTTCAGTGGGAGTGTGCTTCCCGATTTATGAATTCTAACTTACTCTGCCTCTGCTGTATGTATCATCAATCAGATTCGAACATCCAAAGCAGGTCTGAATGTGTCCGGTAGCTCTTGGAAGCTTCTTAGTACTGATACTTTGTTACATCAAGCTTACTTTATGGGAAAGACAACAAAGTGCCCCTCTGGGTTTATTTGAAAATACTTCTACCATATTACAAACAAATAAGCAAAAAGGGGTTTCTAGGCAGCTCATCATATTGCTGTAATGTCTGAAGGTAAAGCCAAAACCTTGAGCAGGAACACTTTGTTCCCTATAGTTATTTTAAGGCTTAATTTTCAATTTAGAATGGAGAGTATCTTTAACCACTTAATTATGGCCATTTGTTATAGACAGCAAAATGGTGGCAACTAAATTCTGCAGTTCTATTTATAAGCATCACTCCAGAGATCATCCTTGGGTGGCCAATGTGTCTGTTAATGGCTGTGAACTGAGCTACCATCAGATGGCTTGGTTCACAGACACTGTGCACAGAGTTGATCTAAGCAGCTTTGCACCATGCCATTGCTGTGATGACCAATCTCAGTGATCAAAGATGTAAACAAGTAGTGCTTACATCTGAGAATTTGCCTCTTCAATGCAGGAGAGGAAGGTGGAACTAACAAATAATTAATTTGTTATAGTTCATTGACTATAGCAGATTCAGGGTAGGAAGGGGGTCATTTGTGGGATTGGTTTTCAACCCTTTCTATAAAGGACCATCTGGTTTTTTTTTTTACTTCCCTGATATTTTTTAATTTTATATTTTGTAACAGAAAGTAAACTGTTTTTTATTTAAAAATCGTTTTGCTATTTATATAGCAATAAATAACAGCATTAAATAGTACTAAATACCCCCCAAAAGAAAGCTATATCTCAAAGATGTTATATAAAGTTAATTTGTGCACATTTGTGGTTAGTCAGCATCTCAGGATTCTGGTGGCTGGAATCACAGGTGGATATGAACGACTAAGGCCAGGAAGTCTGTGCAAAATGTTCTTGTCCTGGGTTATTCTTTCAGATGCAAATGTTTTCTTTTACACAGAATTCTCATTGCATTGATTAGGATCAATGTAAGTCATAGTGATTAAAATACAGTTTTTGATTTTTTTTTCCCTAAATGACTTTCTTTAGAAAAGCTTTCCTACCATATAATGTGTAGGCACTCGAACATTTGCTAATGATTAGGCAAGCTTAGATCATACCTTTATAACATAATTCTAGGGAAACAGATTGCTCATTATCACATATTTAAAGAAAAAAACAAAACCTGAGTAATTATTTTATTTATCAGCTGATTATGTCCATCGTCCATGATGCTTTTACTGTCCTGTGTGGAAAGTTCATCTTTGGGTTTGGTTGTAAATTGCTATAGCTAGATCTGTGAAAGTCCCATTCTGTTTGCCCAAACCATGCACACAATATAATTTACATATTCTAAATAATTCAGCTTTATTGTCATAGGCACACTGGCCATTTAGTCCACTGCATGAGGCTCCAGCATTTTGGTGTGGGCAGATGGCACGGGTGTATTTTCCAGTCCTGCTGCTGGCAACCTGTATGCCAAAAACTGGATCACCTGCTGGTGGCACTATGGTTCTTCAGTCTTAACGATGTAGTTCTGGTATCCACCAGCAGGTGTCTCCCAGCAGCCAGAAGGTACCAGGAGTTATTCTGCATCTGATGCTGGCTGTTGGGAAACCATTTAGCCCCTTCTCTAACATTCCACAGTCCCTCACCACATGTGCACTCTGTGTGCCACAAGTGTATAAGCTGTAGCCCTTAGCAACAGTGTCCTTCCGGGCACTTAATAGCTCCTAGAATTACCACAATATAAGTAAAACATTAGCACAGTATGTGTGTCCAACCACCCTGACCACATATTCTTAAAGTGGTTGTAAAGACGAAAGATTTTTTATCTTAATGCATAAGCATTAAGATAAAACACCTTCTGTGGGCAGCAGCCCCCCTCAGCCCCATTATTACTTAGGTTCTTAGGTTACTTAGGTATTACTTGAGGTTCATCTAGATCCAGCGATGTTGCACGAGAGAAGACTCGGCTGTCCGGGACTCCCCTCCCCATTGGCTGAGATAGCAGTGCAGCGCCATTGGCTTCCACTGCTGTCAATCAAAGTCAGTGAGCCAATGAGGAGTGGAAGGGGGTGGGGCTGGGCCACGCCTCTGTGTCTGAATGGCTACAGGGAGCTGCAGCTCAGCTTGCATGTCCCCATAGGAAGCTGCTTGCTGTGGGGGCACTCAACAGGAGAGAAGGACCAGGTGACATAAAGAAGGACCCGAGAAAAGGAAGATCTGGGCTGCTCTGTGCAAAACCACTGCACTGAGCAGGTAAATATAACATGTTTGTTATTTTTAACAAAAAAAGGCTTTAGTATTACTTTAAACTTGTTGCCACAACCCACTGTTGGTAAATAAGCTTCTCTAGCCCATTAATCTATTTTACTTATACTTCAACAGTAGAGGATGAGGACAATAATCACTAGACATATTTAATATTTTAAATTGAAATATTTAATTTTGGAATTTTCTGTTCCGTCCGAAAAATGTATGTATTTACTTCCAAAATTCGTCTTTATTTATTTTGTTTCGTTAAAAAATGCATTCGTACAAAAATCTGAATGAATTAAGATCGAATCTGTCAATGGTGTCTGTCGGACATTCTAAGAAGATTTGACGATGCAGCTAAACTATACGACACAGCGATCATACATTTCCAGTCGAAAACTCCGCCCACAAGCTGTAGTAGAATTCTAATGTTATTTGACTAGTAATAATTATAATTACTGTGCCTTCGTTATCGTTTTGTTATTAATTATTATTACTAATCAAACAACATTAGAATTCTTCTATAGCCTATGTGCGGGAACATTTGACCGTAAATGTCAGCTTGCGGCGATCGTATGTTTTTAGCTGTTTCATCGAATCTTCAAGTGAAAGTAAGTTGGCTGTACATGTGTGCTTAAGTTCTAGCTATTTTCCTGCTCCTCCTCCTTGGTTACAATCAGCCAATAACATTCATCATCATCACTACTCCGACCCATTCCAGTGGTGACCATGAGCAGCTCTTTTACTATTGTCTACTATTGTGTCTATAATGTCAAATCTTTTCTCTCTATGTTGAATAATTTTGTTGAATAATCTTGGACTAATAGAGTTAGGTTAGGCACATTCGACCACAGATTAATATTGTCACCGTCATGTCAAATCTTCTACCTATCTATCCTGAACTGTTGTCGCAATGATACAAAAATATAATGAAAATAAAGCATTTTTTTAGTTTGGATCTTTTTGATTTCAGATTCTACGCGTTCGTTATAGTTTTGTTAAAACGAACACTAAAAACCCTGAAATTTGGATGTAAAAACATTCGGACGATAACGAATACACATGTCTAATAATCACTACCTAGCTCAGAATTCCATGGCTAAGAACAAAAATATAAATTTAGTTTATGATGTTATATGTTGTAATACATACATTAATATTGTGGTCTAAAGTGCCCTGCCAGTACCGAAAAAGCTTAGGCCAGTTATTCGCCCATTTGTCTATTTTTTTTTTTTTTTAGGATATAAAGGGGAGTCTGCGCTTGAAGCAAATCATCCATCAAGGGGTCCTGCAAGTCTCATTGCAAATAAATACTTGTGTAAGTCTCATGCATTTTGAAGAATAATATTTTATTGTTTAGCAGATAGAAGGCCTTTTTGATTTTCAGAAAATAGTAGCAGAAGTCAACTTTGAGCTCAGTAAACTGAGATAAATATATGATATAATTTGCCTCCTAGCTGTAGAAGGGAGTGTATTTCTTAATAATTTAGCTGTACTAAGAGTACAGCATACAGTATATTGCATGCACTGCTCATTTTATGCCAATTGGTCTGCTGAATCATGACTACATTTTCCATTAAGTATTGTGGCCTTTGTGTATGCATTGCAGTTAACATTTTGTTTGATGTTTGCTTCAGTAATGTAGGTAGGTGCTTGTCAGTACATAGTCCTAGCTGGGAACATGCACACATGCATGTCTCCAGGTCACAGTGCCACCCTCTTGACCGAAATCAATGGGATATACAGTACTTTCTGATGAAAGATTGCCCTGCAAAGAGACACTAGAAAGAAAAAAGGAACATCAACAACACATCAACAACACATGTACTTGAGGTATGCAAATGAATATACATTTTACAAGGACGGCTTCATAACTATGGTAGTTATTGAAATAGAATGTATGCTTGTCTCTCACATTTTAAGTCAGCCCCTGTTTAAATTAGGCAAACTGCAATACCAACAGTAATATAACAGATGATGTTAAAATCTGGTGTAAAGGATATCTACTGTATATAATTGAAACATGAGTGTCACAAAAGCTGAAAACCTTAAGTGGATACTGGTCTGTTTGAAGTACCAGAAGATAAAAGGGAGTTGTAACAGTTCTGTGCTATGATTTCGTTTCCATAGGTACACTTAGAGTAGAACACCATTAGTTGAGCAAATTTTTTGGTACAGAAAAAGTTCAAGTGGTCCTTATATTTCATTTTTTCCCTGTTATCATATCTTCTAGCTCTCAATCATTAACTCATGCTTTTCACACTTTATATGTAAAGTTTTGCTATATTTCCCTGATACAAAAGCAGATTTAAAACAAAAATATATTTTTAGCATTAGAATTATCTTCTTTTTACAGGATTTTCCAAACAATGGGAAAAAAAGCTGTTTCAGAGGACAGTTATTGCTGTCCCATAACTGCTACAAATTCCAGCTAAATTGTAGGGATAAGTAGACAAAAGTGAAAAGTGAAGAAAGTAAGTGAAAAATCAAAAGTGGTCATTTGAAAGGCTTATATGCAAGTTATTACAAAAAGTGTTTGGGGACCCGGATCCTGGAGCATGTCTCAATGCAAAAAAAAAGTTTTAAAATCAGCCGTTTTTTCAGATGCATTTATTTTAATAATGCTTCAAGTGAAATAATAAAAATTATATATTCATTTAACCACTTCCCGACCGGCACACGACGATGTACGTCGGCAGAATGGCACGGGCAGGAAAATTGGCGTACAGGTGCATTTATTTGAAATTGCCGCCCTGCTATTGCGTGTGCGCCACCGGCGCTCGTGCATGATGGTCGGGACCCCTGTAAGTCGGTCACGGGTCCTGTGGACTCGATCACCGTGGTGATACCCGCGATTGTCTCACGATCGTCTCATGGGTAGGCTGAACGGGGAGATGCAAACAGCATCTCCCCGTTTTGCCTAGCAACAAGTGACACTGATCTCTGCTCCCTGTGATTGGAGCAGAGATCAGTGTTCACTAACACACAGCCCAGCCCCCCACAGTTTGTAACACACCCCTAGGACACACTTAACCCCTATACTGCCACCCCCTGGTTAACCTCTTCACTGCCAGTGTCATTTACACAGGAATCAGTGCATTTGTATAGTACTGATTGCTGTATAAATGACAATGGTCCCAAAAATGTGTCAAAAATGTCCGATGCGTTCGCCATAATCTCGCAGTCACAATAAAAATTGCTGATCGCCGCCATTACCAGTCAAAAAAAATTATTAATACAAATGCCATAAAACTATCCCCTATTTTGTAAAAGCTATACATTTTGCACAAACCAATCAATAAACGCTTATTGTGATTTTTACCAAAAATATGTAGAAGAATATGTATAGGCCTAAACTGAGGGAAAATTTTTTTTTTTATATATTTTGGGGGGGGGGGTATTTATTATAGCAAAAAGTAAAAAATAATGCTTTTTTTCAAAATTGTTGCTTTTTTTGTTTATAGCTCAAAAAATAAAAACCGCAGAGATGATCAAATACCACCAAAAGAAAGCCCTATTTCTGGGAAAAAAAGGACGTTAGTTAAAGCGAGGCAGTGCCGAATCGCAAAAAGTGGTCTGGTCTTAATTCAGCAAAATGGTCCAGTCTGAAAGTGGTTAAATATCGTGCCTGGGGGTGTCCTTAGTCTGCCTGTAAGCATATCTTTCCCGTGTTTAGAACAGTACTGCAGCAAAATGACATTTATAAAAGGAAAAAAAAAACATTTAAAACTGCTTGTGGCTGTAATGTATTGTTGGATCCCAGCAATATAGCTAAAACTCATTGAAAAAAATGGCATGGGTCCCCCGCAGTCCAATACCAGGCCCTTCAGGTCTAGTATGAATATTAAGGGGAACCCCACACCAACATTTTTTTTAAAAATGGTGTGGGGTCCCCCCAAAATCCATTCCAGGCCCTTCAGATCTGGTATGGATATTAAGGGGAACCCCACACCAAAATAAAAAAATGGCGTAGGGCCCCCCAAAATTCATACCAGACCTTTATACGATCAGGCAACCTGGCAGGCCACAGGAAAAGAGAGGGTATGAGAGAGTGCCCCCCCTCCTGAACCATACCAGGCCACATGCCCTCAACATGGGGAGGATGTTTTGGGGTCCCAATGACTCAAGAAAAAAAACAAAAAAACTCCACCTCAATGGCGGACTGCAGTCTTTTTGCGCTGACAGCTTCTATATAGCTGAGGGCGGGGCCGCACAGTGATGTAATTGGGTGACCCTGCCCCTTCTGACTTCATGTGATGTCATGTAACATCAGACGGGGCAGGGCCACCTGTTTACATCACTGGGTGGTCCCACCCTCAGCTATATAACAGATTTCAATACAAAAATCCTGCAGTCACGGGGGCGCTTCCCATCGAGGCAGAGTTTTTCAGTTTTTTTCTCAGTCTGTCGGTGCTGTAATCGAAGATTAATGGACATCGTGGGACATTTTTTACTTTATTTTTTAAAATAAAGGACTTGTCCCAAGCTGTCTACTGTCATTTTTACTTTTTTCACACTTTTTTGGTGAATGAGTAGGGGTATAATGTATCCGATACCCATTCATATAGGAGGCAGGATCTGTGGGCCCCTTTGTCAAAGGGGTCTTCCAGTTTCCGATAAGCCCCCTGCCCACAGACCCCTACAACCACTGGGCAAGGGTTGTGAGGAAGAGGTCCTTGTCTCCATAAACATAGGGACAAGGTTTTTTGGGGACCCCAAAACAACCTCCCCATGTTGAGGGCACGTGGCCTGGTACAGTGGAGGCTCTCTCTCATCCCCCTCCTTTTCCTGCAGCCTGCCAGGTTGTGTGCTCGGATAAGGGTCTGGTATGGATTTTGCGGGACCCCCACACCATTTTGGCATGGGGTTCCCCTTAAAATCCATACCAGACCTAAAGGGCCTGGTATGGATTTTGAGGGGGACCCCCACACCATTTATTTTTTAATTTTGGCACAAGATTCCCCTTAATAGTCATGCCAGACCTGAAGGGCTTGGTATGGATTTTAGGGGGTCTCTTACACAATATTTTTTTTAATTTTGGCACAGGGTTCCCCTTAATATCCATACCAGACCCAAAGGGCCTGTTAATGGACTGGTGAACCCTAATTCTTAGGCCAGAGGTGGGCCACGCAGCAGGGCACTGTGACTGAAGGCTAGAGAGCCAAGTGTTCTGAAAGAGCTGAATGACACAGTCAAAGGACTGGTAAGAGGAGCAGCCGTGCTGCCAACATGTAGGCCAGGTGGCTTGGTATTTTCGTTAATTCGTGTTATGTTGAAAAATCCCCTGCAACTGATGTATAAGTGAACTTTCCTTCTTTTAAATAAAAGTGGGCTACCACGCCCTTAAAATTTGGACTGGCGTACTCACTGGAAAACGTACCTACCGCTTGAATCTGATCACCCCAATCTTACAATATATACTAGACTGACTGTATATATATATATATATATATATATATATATATATATATATATATATATATATATATATATAGATAGATAGATAGATAGATAGATAGATAAATATCTATCTATATCTATCTATCTATCTATCTATCTATCTATCTATCTATATATATATATAGATATATAGATATATACAGTGGTGTGAAAAAGTGTTTGCCCCCTTCCTCATTTCCTGTTCCTTTGCATGTTTGTCACACTTAAGTGTTTCGGAACATCAAACCAATTTAAACAATAGTCAAGGACAACACAAGTAAACACAAAATGCAATTTGTAAATGAAGGTGTTTATTATTAAAGGTGAAAAAAAATCCAAACCATCATGGCCCTGTGTGAAAAAGTGATTGCCCCCCTTGTTAAAACATACTATAACTGTGGTTGTCCACACCTGAGTTCAATTTCTCTAGCCACACCCAGGCCTGATTATTGCCACACCTGTTCACAATCAAGGCATCACTTAAATAGGAGCTGCTTGACACAGTAAGGTCCACCAGAAGATCCTTAAAAGCTACACATCATGCCGAGACCCAAAGAAATTCAGGAACAATTGAGAAAGAAAGTAATTGAGATCTATCAGTCTGGAAAGGGTTATAAAGCCATTTCCAAAGCTTTGGGAATCCAGCGAACCACAGTGAGAGCCATTATCCACAAATGGCGAAGACATGGAACAGTGGTGAACCTTCCCAGGAGTGGCCGGCCGCCCAAAATTACCCCAAGAGCGCAGCGACGACTCATCCAAGAGGTCACAAAAGACCCCCACAACAACGTCCAAGGAACTGCAGGCCTCACTTGCCTCAGTTAAGGTCAGCGTTCATGCCTCCACCATCAGGAAAAGACCGGGCAAAAATGGCCTGCATGGCAGAGTTCCAAGGAGAAAACCACTGCTGAGCAAAAAGAACATCAAAGCTCGTCTCAATTTCTCCACAACACATCTTGATGATCCCCAAGACTTTTGGGACAACATTCTGTGGACCGATGAGACAAAAGTGGAACTCTTTGGAAGGTGTGTGTCCAAGTATATCTGGAGTAGAAGGAACACTGCATTTCAGAAAAAGAACATTATACCAACAGTAAAATATGGTGGTGGTAGTGTGATGGTCTGGGGCTGTTTTGCTGCTTCAGGACCTGGAAGACTTGCCGTGATAAAAGGAACTATGAATTCTGCTGTCTACCAAGAGATCCTGAAGGAGAATGTCCGACCATCTGTTCGTGTACTCAAGCTGAAACGAACTTGGGTTCTGCAGCAGGACAATGATCCTAAACACACCAGCAAGTCCACCACCGAATGGCTGAAGAAAAACAAAATGAAGACTTTGGAGTGGCCTAGCCAAAGTCCTGACCTGAATCCTATTGAGATGTTGTGGTATGACCTTAAAAAGGCCGTTCATGCTCGAAAACCCTCTAATGTAACTGAATTAGGACAATTCTGCAAGGATGAGTGGGCCAAAATTCCTCCAGGACGCTGTAAAAGCCTCATTGCACGTTATCGCAAACGCTTGGTTGCAGTTGTTGCTGCTAAGGGTGGCCCAACCAGTTATTAGGTTTAGGGGGCAATCACTTTTTCACACAGGGCCATGATGGTTTGGATTTTTTTCACCTTTAATAATAAACACCTTCATTTACAAATTGCATTTTGTGTTTACTTGTGTTGTCCTTGACTATTGTATAAATTGGTTTGATGTTCCGAAACACTTAAGTGTGACAAACATGCAAAGGAACAGGAAATGAGGAAGGGGGCAAACACTTTTTCACACCACTGTAGATATATATAGATATATAGATAAATATCTATCTATATATATATATATATATATATATATATATATATATATATATATATATATATATATACACCGTATTTTTCGGACTATAAGGCGCACGTAAAAGCCTAAATTTTCTCCCAAAAACGACCGTGCGCCTTATAATCCGGTGCGCCTTATATATGACCTGTTGACATCGCTGGAGTTCTTTGTTAACAGTATCTGTCAGATGGGCGCGCATGGAGTCACAGATCAATAGGGATGGCGGTCTCTTGACGTAAACCTTCGGACTATAAGGCGCACGTAAAAGCCTAAATTTTCTCACAAAATCGACCGTGCGCCTTATAGTCCGATGCGCCTTATATATATGGAAATATCCATTTTATCAGCCGGTCGTTGCTAGTGCGCCTTATAATCTGGTGCGCCTTATAGTCCGATGCGCCTTATATATGGAAATATCCATTTTATCAGCCGGTCGTTGCTAGTGCGCCTTATAATCCGGTGCGCCTTATAGTCCGAAAAATACGGTATATATATATATATATATATATATATATATATATATATATATATATATATCTATATATATATATATATATATATATATATATCTATATATATATATATATATATATATATATATATATATATATATACATATATATATATATATATATCATATACATTGCCATAACTGAATAACCTGCCTGCTTAATCTAAATTAAGCTATATTTCCGCCACACCAACAACACTATACAGGGCCTCCGTGTAGGTAGCCTTATATAGTGTGGGGCATGGATTTAGTCCCCCTGGGCCATGATTAGCCAAAGGCACCCTGCCTTTGGCCAATTATGGCTCTCTTAGCAGAGGGCGTTGGGCTTGGCCAAAACATGCAAGTTAGGTGCATGCTTTTGGCAATCATCATACAGCAATGCACTGCGATCTTGCAGTGCATTACGAGGCATTCCACAATGCTTGAATTTGCCACAAATGCCCCCTAATGTTCGCTCTTCGGCGAACACCCGATGTTCGAGTCGAACGTATGTTCGACCCGAACATCAAGCTCATCCCTACTAATTAGCAATGTGTGTCAGATATGAAAGAACATTTTGATTTTGAAATTGGTTGAGTTAAAGCATAATAAAGCAACTTGCAGTTTCAAAGAAACCATAAGGTCTAGATTATTAAACCTACCTGATCTTGCATGAGTTTTGGCTTATGAGAGATGATTCTCTTGTATTTAATAGAAGTTGTAGCTGTAAAACAATACTAGATAAGTATTGCTATAGTTGCTAAATTTGAAAAACAATGTAAATAAATAAAAAAAATAAAAAAACAGCACTGTGACCTATTTAAGGAACATCAAACCATATAACGGAGTTGTAACCACTTGCCACCAAATCACGTACATGAACGTGATTGACTTCAAGTGGTTATAACGGATTATGACTGCAGCTGTGAGCCCTGGTATCAACATTTTCAGTCGGCAACTTCCTACCCTATAAAAGTGATCCGAGTGGCTGACTTTTACAAGCAGCGGAAGGGGTCCCTTCCTTCTGCTGCCCACTGGTGCCCAAATCAATGGTTGCGGCCAATAACGATAGAGGTGACCGGAGACCGGAGATGTTTTCAAGGGCAGAGAAGAGATCGGGGGTCTTATAGACATTCATTGAGCATATGCAATTTGAAATCATGACGTATTAGGTAACATCATTTCTTTTAGCAATTTAAGCTCATAAAAGTGTAGTTTTCCCCAAAAAAAAAATGTGTTTGAAAAACTGCTGGGCAAATGCTGTGAGACATTAAAAATTGCAATAACCACCATTTTATTCTCTAGGGCCTCTGCTAAAAGTATATATATATATATATATATATATATATATATATATATATATATATATATATATATATAAATGTTTGGGGGTTCAAAGTGACTTTCTAGCAAAAAACAAACAAACTGATTTTTAGATGTAAACATATAGTGTCACAATAGGCCTGGTTTTGTGGTTAAGGAAATGAAATATGAACAAAGCATAGCATAGGCCTCCATAGTGTGTGCTTGTCTCAATCCAGAGTACAAGGTGTTATTTCTGTCTGCTGCCCTGTTCCTCTGCTATCAGTAGGTTTCCTTGACACAAAGAGAAAAAAGGTTTCAGGGGTGGGAACTCCAGTGCACAGCCCATGATTGACAGCCTCAGCTCTGTTCCTGTGTGCTGTATAAAGGGGGTCTGTCCCTTCCCTCCAATCAGCTCTCAGAGCTCCTCTCACTGATCTCTGCATTGTGTAATTTCAACTCATAGCCCCCTGTTTTCTGAAAGCTTAGACAAGTTTTTAAATTCTGAACAGATGTAGAGAAGAGAACAAGCAGGTAAACAGGTACAACTTATGTAGGAAGATTTGTTTAATCTCTGTGTATCACTTGAGGCCAGGCAGTTCCCTGGGTATATGTAAGGATTTACAAGCACTTTAATGTCTTTATGTTCTTCATGAGAAAATGCCTTACGATAGATTTAAAAACATTATGATGACTGTCCAAGATTGATGGATGTCTCTGGGTGGAGGCTATGGTCTGTAGTAGTCTTCTGTTGCCAGATCAGGAGTTTGCAGGTGGGCCAACAGTAATAAAGGGGATTTCTCATAAAAATAGATCAGCAGGGATGTGGCCTGGACATGAAAAACGTGTTTTACAAAAAAGGACCTGTTTTACAAGAGCTCCGTCCATTCCCTCAGCTTTTCACCCTCAAATGCAGCTATATACCCAGTTATGAGCTCTAAGAGGTCCTGACTGATGTGGTCCAAGAGCTTGCAGTGTACTTTCAGATGAATGCCAACCAAGAAAGTGACCCAGGTATAATTTGGGAAGCCCAAAACATGGTCATACAGGGTACTCTGATCAAACACAGATCGTGGATCATGAAAGCAAAAGAAGCACAACTGTCCAAATTGAGGTGACATTCAGGTCCTTGAGCTACAACATAAGAGATCACCAGCCTCTCCTGTGGGGATTGAACTTGCTCACCTGTGTAGACAGGTCTCCTGCGCAGGCACAAGGCATTTAAGCCATGGACACATATAGAACAGCAGTTTAGTACTATCCCTCTGAATAGGACACCATGGTGCTATACTTTCCTTTCTGCTTCCCTCAAGTCACATCCAACCATAGGACCTACTCTCAAAATCGGACATATGGCGTGCACGAAAACAGAACTTTTGTCCGCCCATTCCCTGCTGTTCCCCACATTGGGCAACCCTAGGTTCCCCCGGGGGAAGAGAGTGGCCCGTTTTGGTGCTCTTCGAGGGAGGGGCTGCTTTAAAACCTCCCATTTTTTAATAGCCAATGCCTGGCCCACAATCTCCACACTGATGTACCTAGATAGACGGTTTGGATTACCTTTCTAGGAAGCGCTTCAGCACTTTTTCCAAACACTGGACCCCCTGACCCAATACCGTAGTCAACGGACACTGAATCTTAGTGTGAGGAAAAGGACCCCCTCCCCCATACTCTATCTAAGATGTATGCCTTGCTTGTCTCTCCTCTGGCTGATTTCATATTACTGAGCCTCAGTAAATGAGAGAGGGATCTAAATAAGTCTTTCAGACCTGCCCAGTATCAAAACATTATCCATCCGTGGAATCTTCCACCTGTGCGCGCACACAGGAATCCAACTATAAAATATTGAGGCGATGGTATCTCACCCCGTCCGTTCTAAATAAATGCTTCAGAGTGGGGCTGGAGATGTGGAGATGAGACAGGAACTTTTCTCCATGTCTTCTGCTCCTGCTCAAAACTCCAACAATACTGGTGGGAGGTGTGGAGGATTTCCTAACAATTTACAGATTTTACTATCCCAATGGATCCTGCCTTCTTCCTACTCCATTGCTCACACATACCAATTCAGACATGCAAAAAAAAATCAATCCTTCATCACCTGAATAATGCTGCCAAAGCCTGTGTCACTCTGTTTTGGAAAGATCCCAAGCCCCCATCTATCACCATGTGGCTCAATAGGGCTAGGACTGTCAATACCCTAGAAGATTTGGTACTAACTGGCCAAAACAAGAGAGAGCAATACAAGAAAACATGGGCATATTGGGACATGTTTGTATATGCGGATGAAGGGAAGTCCCTCCTGGAGAATTGCTCTGGGGATTGAGGTATTTCTCTCACATGGCATGTGTATACCACAAATGACACCCCAAAATAAATTCTGCTACTCCTCCTGAGTATTACGATGCCACATGTGTGGGACTTTTCCACAGCCTGGCCACTTAGTGAGGCCCAACATGAAGGGGGCACATCACATGTTCTAGGAGCATAAATTACACATCTAAATTGTTGACTACCTATTACACTTTTGAAGGCCCTGGAGCACAAGGACCATGACACGTGGCACTGATGTGGCACTGATGACAGATGCACTGATATGTGGCACTGATGACACGTGACACTGATGTGGCACTGATGACAGATGTCACTAATACGGGGCACTGATGACACGTGACACTGATGACAGATGGCACTAATATGTGGCACTGATGACAGATGGCACTTATACATGGCACTGATTACAGATGGCACTAATACGGGGCACTGATGACACGTGACACTGATGACAGATGACACTGATCTGTGGCATTGATGGCACGTGACACTAATAACAGATGGCACGTGACACTGACAGGTGGCACTGATGACATATGGCACTAATATGTGGCATTGATGACACGTGACACTGATATGGCACTGATGACAGATGGCACTATGTGGCACTGATGACACGTGGCATGATGTGGCACTGATGACAGATGGCACTTATACATGGCACTGGGGACAGATGGCACTGGGGACAAATGGCACTGATGACAGGTAGCACTGGGGACAGATGGCACTGACAACAGGTGGCACTGGGGACAGATGGAAGTAACTGGTGGCACTGGCGACAGGTGGCAGCAGGGGCAGATGGCAGCAGGGGCAGATGGCAGCAGGGGCAGATGGCAGTGGGGACAGATGGCAGCGGGGACAGATGGCAGTTTATTTTACACTTTTTTTTTTAACTTATGGCCGCTGCAGCCGTTCATCCCTCCCTCCTCACACGCTGTCTCTATGTGAGGAGGGAGAGCGACATTGAGAGATGATCTCATATGTTTACAGGAGGGCGATTTGCAGAAGTAAATAGGAGGATGTCCAGGGACGCTTTCCCGGCAGGTAGCGTCCACGCTGTAGCCATCTTTCGGCTATAGCGCGGGTGCAAAGTGGTTAATCTGTTTCTGAACAATTCTGCATTGGAATGTACTTTCATGGTTTATATCTATGTTTAGAGAGACAGGACACCTTTGGTGCTTTTGTTATGCTGTATTTTGATGGATACTTTATTCTTCTACATAAATAAAGAATAAAAAAATAAATAGTTCAAAATTTGAAAAAGAGTGTTACAATCTTATCATTTTTCTTATGAGACAACTTGAGAAAAGCTAAATAAGGGGCAAATATGCATGTTTAAAAAGAAAGATTGCACTGTTACAAAAGTTCAATTGTCTGATTATAGGGGCACAACTTCTTCTTAAAATGTTACAGTAAAATGAATTAATTTATTCTGAACCCAAAGCAATCTTACAAATCCTCAAGATTCCTTTAAAATACCTGGCTGAAATGCAAGGTTAAGATTTTGTCTTAAACTAATTTGACTAAAACAGAATATAGCATAATCTAGGTTGATTATGAGAAAGAGAGCCCAATTCTGCTTAGATAACATTATTTAAATGACAGTGAAGGTGACTGTGTCTTTTCTTGGAACTTAACTTGAGTAAAAACTGCATGTTTGTATTGATACATTCCCTCTGTACTATACTGAATGACCTTCCTGTTCCTATGAGCACTGCATCAGCATAAAATACCTAAAAGAAAGTAGAGTAGTTTATCACTGACTAGTTGTTTTCCTCATTGGCTTGATGATTTACACTTGTTTAATTTTATTTGAAGTAAGAGACCTGGAAACTAATTGAGCCTTAAATGTGTTTCTAGGTTAAATAACATTTATCCAGACTGCTTCTTACCACTATTTTTGTATATTTTGTAAAACATAATAAAGGGTGTTCCAGTAAGGAGACCAGAGTTGGTTCTGTACAATACATTGTGCTAGCTACTGGCCACAGCCAGCAATCAGTTAATGGAATATTTTTTGGTAACTGTAGAACTATCTCACGTCTTTATTTCATAAAGGATTATGCTGATTATTGAAGAAAATAACACAAATTAAGATTTTCTGTACACAGAATTTGAGCAAAATAAATTTCACAGTACTTCAAAGAGACCAAATAATGCCAATGAGCAGAGTATTAACAATACACTAAACACTAAAGATTTTAAAAAGGATATATGAAACGTTATATTCATAGGTATAACTGGAATCAGTGACGACAGCAACATTAAAATAACATCTTATACAAAACGTTTGCTTGCTGCACCTTTGAATTATAAAATCATAGAATTGCACATATGTCTCCTAAAACAAACCATTTACCTGAACAAATACACTACCTACCTACCTTTCTATTATACTAAAGAAAAGATTTTGCAGGTGGTCAGGAAGGCCTTAACATTACCTAACCAAACACTGGGATTACTCTATATTCCGATCTCTCACAAACCACAATTGCTACCTGTTGCTAAGTCGCTGTGAAACCACAACATCCTTTACAAATGGGGGTACACTGTAATGCCCTGTACACACAGTCTGACTTTCCGATGGAAAATGTGTGATCGGATCTTGTTGTCGAAAAATCTGATCGTGTGTGGACTCCATCAGACTTTTTCTGATGAAATTTCACACATAAAGTTTTGCCCTGTACACACAGTCGGACATTCCAACTACAAAATCCGACTGATTTTTCCCAAGGATTTTGGCCCAAACTTGTCTTGCATACACACGGTCACACAAAGTTGTCAGAAAATCTGATCTTGGTGGTGACATAGAACACGTACGACACGTACGACGGGACTATAAAGAGGGCAGTAGCCAATAGCTTTCGTCTCCTAATTTATTCTGAGCATGCATGGCACTTTGTCGGTTGAAATTGTCTACACATGATCGGAATTTAAATGATCGGATTTTGTCATCTGGAAATTTTAGATCCTGCTCTCAAACTTTGTGTGTCAGAAATTCTGATGGAGCCCACACACGATTGGATTTTCCAACCAAACAAGTTCCGATCGCACATTTTCCATCAGAAAGTCCGACTGTGTATACAGGGCATAAGACTCATCATTACCAACCATTTTTTCCTCACTTAAAGAGGGTCATACCTAAATTGAACAACAAATTCTACAAACAAAACATTTAGCTGGGAGACCTCCAAATCTGTGTAACCTAATATTTATTTAATTTATTGATATTTACCCCTGTCAGTGATCAATCTACCTTCTTGCTTTAAGGAGTCCCAACTACCTAAGGTAAGTTTACAATATAATGACACTGTGGAACCTTGTACTTTGCTTACAGTGAGGAAAGTTCTTGCCCCTCAACCTCTACAGCTGAAAAATGCTGTACTGCAAATCCATAGCCACTCAATTATTCTGTGGGTGGTGGAAGGGGGTCCTACCCTCCTCCCTCTGCCACACGCCTTTCCTGGCCTTTACCGGCTGATCACAGAGCTTTGAATCGATGCGACAAGTGGTGATGGCTGCACAGAACAGAAAGTGAGGAACTGACATTGTTCCTCTCTCTTTGTGACCCTGGAAACTGGGAGCGACAAATATGTTGTCACTTTTGGTTCCATCTCTTTGTTTACCTGGCAGCCAGGAAAGCAGCCGATCAGACCAATCTGTGTCTGATTGGCTACATTGGAGGAGAGAGAAGATATTTGGGGTCTGATAGACCCCAGATCTCTCCATAAAGAGGACCTGACATGGCCCAAGCTGTCACAAGAGATGTTGTTCATCCCTTATGATAGCAATAAAGTTAATCCAAAAAAAAGTGTAAAAAAATAAAGTTTTGTATAAAATAAATAATAAAAATAATAATAATAATAATAAAAATTGAAAGCACCCCGTACCCCCATGCTTACACGCAAATGAGAATATGTTACTCCCGCGTGCATATGTAAATGGTGATCGCACCACACATGTAAGATATTGTCGCTAATGTCAGAGCAAGAGCAATAATTCTAGCACAGTACTCTATTTAAAGCATTGCCTATGGAAAATTTTAAGCACTATAGTTTGCCACCATTCCTCAGGCAGACACATATTTTTTTCCAACTTTAAATTTTTTATTATGATATCAAAAAAATATAACACATGTTTCTTGTTACATTGTCATTAGATAGACGGATGTGGAACATGTATAAACAGAATATGTTGGCATAAGAGTAACAAACATTTCAATGATTTCAGGCTTACACTGAAATAAGTGCTTGATGATAGGAGCAATAAGACCCTATTGACCCCAAAGGGACCATACTGTCAACAGGAATTGTTCCTTTCCTTAAAGGGGGGACCAAAAACATAAAGGCAGGTGAAGGGAAAGCTACTTTTCCTAAAGCAACATGTAGATAAATTGTGCTCAATGCTTAATAAAGTCTTTAAGGTATTTAGAAGCTCTGGGATGTACTATCCATGCTTGCCATATCTTTCTATACTTTGTAGTGCTAAGGTTCTTGTTAGTTAGCATCGGCTCATAGTGAGCGTGCGTGTTTAATCTCAGGATGACCTCAGAGAGGTTTGGAGCATCCCTGGATTTCCATAGTTTAGCTATGGTGAGCCTTGCTGCTATAGGGATATTGGCAACAATAGTTCTATAGCTAATTGGATATACTGTATATCAACGTTGATTCCAAATAAGGCCATTGCAGGTGTGAGAGGTATTAGCTTACCTGAAAGTGATGCAATAAATGATGATACCTCATTCCAATAGGCAGGCACAATTTTAAAGTGGTTGCAAACTTTTTAGTTATACTTTGGCTCATTGCTATCTACATTGCTAATGCTACTGATCACTGCCTGTGAAACTTCACTTAATTGTACAATCTTCTCACAATCCGTCCTGTAATCTTTTATGGTGTGATCGGCGTATGCGCAGTCTATCCGTTCTTTTACGGCACGCTATGCCTGTTCTATGTGCCATTTCTGAATCCTCAGCATGCCAGGTCTTTCCCATGTAAACGGCACACCAGCATCTACATCACACAGGGGGAGTGAACCAGTGTATCCCATACAAGCAAGAAGCTACAGCTGTGGCAATAGAGAGAGCATGCGCAAGATTTCGGCAGGGGAACTGAGAAAGGGCAGAAAAGATGTCCACAAAAGAGAAAGAAATCAATACCAAAGATGGCACAGCCGATTCGTGGAAGAGGATATAATTTATCAAACTACAAAAAGGTACTTGCAAAACGTTTTTAATAATGCTACAATGTGTTAGGCATGTAAATACTTTGTTCTATGATAATATTCTAAAAAAAGGGAAAAAAAAGCAGAGTTTACTTCCTCTAAAGTGTGACATTTTAGATATTGATTTACTCGGCACATCATCTTTTGCATTATACAAAAAAATTGGGATAAATATTGTATTTTTTTTTTAACTCATTAAAGTGTATTTTTCCAAAAACATTGCATTTGAAAAACTGCTTAGTACAATCTCAGTTTACCTCAACAATCACATCACTTCCATGGATTCACCCTAAACACCACTCTAATTACATCAAAACACATCCCCTAGTTGGACCCACAATAGAAATCTTTCACAACACATTCAAATCTAGGAACTCTACTCCCTGGTACAGCCCTCTCACTCCTCTGAGAAACAACCCTGATTTCCCACCAGGATTAGAAAAAAACTTTCTTAAACATAATTGGCCACACAAGGAAATCCTTACTAAACATTTCTTTAAATATGGGAAAATACTCTCTAGAGAAGACCTCCATAAAATTATTACACCTCTCCAAATACCCCAATGGACCTATATTCAGATTAGACACTTCTTGACCAACAGACAGACACCACATTTTTGGACGCAACCCCTAACGACTCTTGAAGACCTCTGTACGAAAAAAACTCCACACAGACATATTATCTCAATCATATATAACTCATTATTTGCACCGGACTTCTCCAACAAAACATGCAAAAATTGGGAAAGAGACCTTGATATCTCAATATCCGAAGAACAATGGGAGAAAATACATATGTACGCATAAAAAGGGTCTCTAAACGTAGCCACTCAGGAATGTAGCTATAAAATTTTGTCCAGATGGTATAGGACCCCCTCTATTCTACACAAATTTTCTCCCACAATTTCAGAAAAATGCTGGAGATGCAAACGGGAAGAGGGCTTGATGTTCCATATATGGTGGTCCTGCCCGCTAATCCAGACCTTTTGGGAAGCGGTTCACGAAACCATCAACAAAATCTCCTCAGAACACCTGAGCTTTAATGCTGCACAATACCTCCTTCATATAAACGACATCCCCAGGAAAAAATATCTGAAATCACTGCCAATGTTCATGGTTAACGCTGCACGTCATTGTATCCCCTTCCACTGGCGTTCCGAAGCCATTCCAACGAAAAGGGAATGGTTTCGGAGAATAAATAATATAGAACAAATTGAAGAACTCATAAGTATATCTCAGGAGAAAATTACAAGATTCTATGCAACATGACATGAATGGATAGAATATAAGAACTCCCAGGAATATAAATAAATTTTCAAACAATAACGAACAACATCTTTAGGGGAAAAACTCAGTTATAACTGAAATAAAATTCTGTAACTATAAGTACTTTTCTCACTGTACTGTTCCCCCCCCCCATTCTTTTTTTTTTTTCCTTTCCCCCCTCACCCTCACCATCATTCCCCCCCCCCCCCCTATTCTGTTTATATTCAACTTAACAACCAGCTGACCTTCATTAATGTGATGGAATAATATGTTTAATTCACCACATACATATTGTACTATCCACCTGAATATTGATTCTATTTTCCTTTGTAACTGTACTTTGCAATCAACACATGTTTAATATGCTCTATTGTGTATTTCTATACTAAGGTGTATTATGTTTTCTTTTTCACCTAATAAAATTTTGTGAAACAAAAGAAAAAAGAAAAACTGCTTTGCAAATTCTGTGTGACATAAAAAAATTGCAACAGCCATCATTTTATTCTATAGGGCCTCTGCTAAAAAATATATATAATGTTTGGGTGTTCTAGCTACTTTTATAGCATAAAAAAGGAGATTTTTACATGTAGAAGCAAAGTGTCAGAATTGATCAAGATACAAAGTGGTTAAAGACAATACGATACCATAGGTATGCTTTTACTTCAGATATTCTTCTAATATACTGTATAGTTATATTATTACGATTTACTCTATTGTCAAGATATATGTTAATGCAAATAAGTTCAGTACTTTACAGAAATACTAGAATGGCAGTTACCTCATTTATTATGATCCAGTGACAGTCAAAGGCAACCAAATTAGTTTCAACGACCTGGAAAAAGAAAATGAATATGAGTAAATACAGTACACATCAAATGTAGAAAATGTTAAATGTAAAAAATAAAATAAAAAAAACAACAAAAAACTCTATCATTAAGAAAACCGAATTGTATTTTTCCTAATGATAATCAATAACCTAAAAAAGGAACTCTAACAATACAAGGTGCAAGATTTTATGGATGAAAATAATCTTTGTAAAAATTGCACTAGTTTCAATGCTGCTCTCCTGAATATTCAACACAAAACCACCATTTATACAAATCAACTCTATAGTGCAGTTAAGTGAGATCCCCATACGCACACAAATATGGCAAATACTTATTTTTACAGAAGGATAATTACACTAGAATTCATATTAATGAATGCCCCCCATCCAGCCCGAGATGATACTTTAAACATTTGGATTGTCAAACAAGTGTGCATTTCTTGCCATTTGTGGGTTCTCAGAGCAACAAACAAATGTTATAAGCATACGTTATATTATTATTAACTGTAAACTGGTTGCATACACATAAAAATTGAGAAGGTAAAATGGCAAAACAAATTTCCTTTAGCAGGCAAATACTTATTATTAACTACTACTTTTCCAATGCTTGCATATATAATTGAAATGGTGGATACAATTTATTCTGCCCAATACATAAAGTGCCTAACATTTATTAAGATCTAAGAAGTTTTATCTGTCTTTATAAACCACATGCAATAAAACACTTTTACAGTGCTTTAGCGACCCTCTGAAAGGCAAAACTGGTTGTAAAATAAGTATGGCTCATATGTGTTTTTTTTTTTTTTGTTTGGTGTGCAAATTTTCCTTTAATTTTGTAAACTAGGGGTTACTTGAAAGTGAGTTAATCTTTTCAGCATTGTATTTCAGTCTGAGTGAAATTGATTTAAATAGAATTAAACTTAATAACATAGCAGCATGTTAGCTCATTATAAATTCCAAGTGCAAAATGACAAAGGGCTAGAAAACATCTGTAGGCATTACACGAGTAGATTTAGCTTACTGTAGAATCTCTTCAGTGTGCCTTTACTCAATAGGAGCTGACAGCTAATCACATCTGGTGTAGTCTGTTTAAGACATCCTGATGATCAGTATTGATTAGCAGTAATTATGATAAATGAATTGTTGTGCATATCTATCTCTATTGCTAATGCAAACAAATATACAGCCTTCCAGACAATGAATTTTTACTGATTCTTCCTACAGGCTTCTCCTTAGAATCAGAATGTCAAAATAATAGCATAAAATCATTCTTCATACAATATGTGTCAGATATGGGTATAATATTTCTTCATACAATATGTGTCAGATATGGGTATAATATCTTTATGCAAGGCAGATTAAAATATAAACATTCTAGCGCATTCAGTTAAGTATTATTGGTTCATTTGGAGTTGAGCTTTTATGGAATAATATATTTACAAATGTGTCCACTTTTTCCAATGACAGCTTAGATGGAAACGTGGAAACCAACAAGATGGTGAAGGGCAGAGATGCAGAGCAGAACAGAAGTGATGTCATTGGGATATCAGAGGGCGGAGGTATGCATTTCAAGGCTTCCGAAGCCCCTTTCTCAAGCTAAGCCAAGAAGCCCTCCACCTTCTTAGTTGCCAATTACTCACCTAAGCTGTCATCCAGTCTGACATCCAGACTTTCCAGGCTGCAAGTTGTAGGAAGAGGCTCCCCATCCCAAATACATGGGCCGACCACTTACAGTTCACATACAGAAAGTGCCATTTCTTCTTCCCATGTGAGATTCTAATTTACTAGTATTTCTCAGTACAATTTGTGCTGCACTGAGATTGGTGCCCCCCCCCCCCCCCCGTGTATTCTCTTGTATATCAATCCACCCAGCATTTCTATCCTGGTCTGAGGTTCCCTGTTATTGTGAGACTGTCCATTGGAAGCATTTACTATACGATGAGCCTTAACTGTCACAATCTGAGTTGCCATTTGTCTTTCTACCACAATAAATCTGTTAATATACTACACTCAGATTGTGCACTGCTGTTCTTATCCATTTGCCTAGAGGTACTTTAGTCTCTTCAGATATGCTGAATCTGCTACATCTACATGTGGTACATTTAGATCACCGGAAAGTTACTCTGACAGTTCCAAAGCATTCATGGACCATGCATCAAAAACGCCTTCAGGGCAAATGTAAAATGAATGCATTAGGTACTGGCAAGGCATGAGGTGTTACAGGGCCAGTAATGGTCACTGTGAGACCTCTGCCTGTCTATGTCCCCTTTATAGGAATGCAAAGATGTGAGATGATCTTCATAATTGGTAACAGGTATGTTGAGAATAAAATAGTAAATTTGTGCTGATTAAAGCATTAAGGTTTATGTAAAGATCCTTTGTGTCCAAACATCTTCTTTTTTGATACCTGTGCCAAACAAAAATAGGCAGAGGGCATAGAACTAGTGACTGTGATTGTCGTTTTGGCTCTCTGCAGCTGAGCTTTTCTCCATTGCTGACTTTTCTCTCTGTATGGATGGTCATGGTAGAGGCATGGCCTTGTTTCCTTTCCACCAGAGAGAATAGTGAGTAGTAGTTACATCACAAATTCTCACACTAAATTTGGTGAGACAAAGTCACACTGAAGACATACAGGTATGAGACTGTTAGGTATAGGAGTGTATAGGCATAATCACATAATGAGAAAGTGCACTTCTATTCTTCAGGTGGAATTCTAGAGAAAATATACATTTTTTTGGTACTGTTTAGGCAAAACATGTAAAAAAAAACATGTCTAAAGTTATCCTATAACATGGAAAAACATTGCTTTTTGGCATATTTTGAGTATTTAAGGAAAATAGAATCTTGTTCAGAGGGGGTATACATTTCTAAATCAACTACAGGTTTATGGGTCTTAGGCTGGGCCACTTATTGACCAAATTCATGATCGAGTGAGCCAATTGCATGGCAATAAGATAATCATCCCCAGGAGCACTTCCTCACAGTTTCATTGAAAAACATATCACCTACAGGGATAGAGATATGGAAGAGGGGCAATATTTTCTTTCAAAATGTGAAAAATCTAGGTTTTCCAGACTTCTTTGCCATGCTTTACCCTGCTTATCTACACATGGTAGGGGAGGAAAAAGTAAAATTGTCGATGACCCTGAGGCTGTTACCACCTGGCTGAAACAGTGAGCACCTTCCAGAGCAGCTGCTGACTGATACCACCAGACTGCACAAAGAGGCCATGAGTACAATTACTTATTTATCCAGGTCCTTGTGCCCTTCAACAGATGCTGAAACCTGTCATGGTTTTATGAGTCTAACCACAATTCCACCTCTTATTCCTCTGTTGTGGAATCGCAGCCTACAATCTAGTGAGGTTTGTGCTACCTTGCTTCCTCCTTACTTTTTAAGTCGTTCCACACAATAGCCAGCCATTGATGTATCTGTCTCTTTTCAATATCTGACATTTGTCCTCTCAATTTGCTCCCAAACGCACATATACCTGTATTGCTTATACCGAGCACAGCAGGATCCCCCCCATCAATAGGTTCCAATGGGGCTCTTTCCTATGTTTTGCTTTCCTGGTCAGCATAATTGTGTTTGTTATAAATATATACAGTATACAGTGCCTTGAAAAAGTATTTATATCCCTTGAAATGTTCCACATTTTGTCATGTTACAACCAAAAACGTAAATGTATTTTATTGGGATTTTATGTCATAGACCAACACAAAGTGGCACATAAGTGTGAAGTGGAAGGAACATGATAAATGTTTTTCAATTTTTTTTACAAATAAATATCTGAAAAGTGTGCATGTATTTGTATTCACCCCCTTTACTCTAGTACCCCTAACTAAAATCTAGTGGAACTAATTTCCTTCAGAAGTCACCTAATTAGTAAATAGAGTCCACCTGTGTGTAATTAAATCTAAGTATAAATACAGCTGTTCTGTGAAGCCCTCAGAGATTTGCTAGAGAACCTTAGTGAACAAACCGCATCATGAAGGCCAAGAACACACCAGACAGGTCAGGGATAAAGTTGTGGAGAATTTTAAAGCAGGGTTAGGTTATAAAAAAAATCCAAAGCTTTGAGCATCTCACAGACCACTGTTCAATCCATCATCCAAAAATAGAAAGAGTATGGCACAAGTGCAAACCTACCAAGACATGGCTGTCCACCTAAACTGGTAGGCCGGGCAAGGAGAGCATTAATCAGAGAAGAAGCCAAGAGGCCCATGGTAACTTTGTAGGAGCTGCAGAGATTCACAGCTCAGGACAACTTTTAGTCATGCACTCCACAAATCTGGCCCTTATGGAAGAGTGGCAAGAAGAAAGCCATTGTTGAAAGAAAGCCATGAAGTCCCATTTGCAGTTTGTGAGAAGATATGTGGGGGACACAGCAAATATGTGGAAGAATGTGTCCTGTTGCAATGAGACCAAAATTTAACTTTTTGGCCTAAAAGCAAAATGCTATGTGTGGCAGAATACTAACACTACACATCACCCTGAACACAGCATCCCCCACCGTAAAACATAGTGGTGGCAGCATCATGTTGTGGGGATGATTTTCTTCAGCAGGAACAGGGAATCTGGTCAGAGTTGATAGGATGATGGATGGAGCCATATACGAAAACTTGTTAGAGTCAGCAAACGAGTTGAGACTGGGGTTCACCTTCCAGCAGGACAACGATCCTAAACATAGCCAGAGCTAGAATGGAATGGTTTAGATCAAAACATATTCATGTGTTAGACTGGCCCAGTCAAAGTCCAGAACTAAATCCAATTGAGAATCTGTGGCAAGACTTGGAAATTGCTGTTCACAGTCTCTCTTCATCCAATCTGACAGAGCTTGAGCTATTTTGCAAAGAAGAACCGGCAAAAATGTTACTCTCTAAATGTGCAAAGCTTGTAGAGACATACCAAAAAGACTTGCAGCTGTAATTGTAGCGAAAGGTAGTTCTAAAAAGTATTGACTTAATACAAATGCCCGCCACACTTTTCAGATATTTATTTGCAAAGAATTTGAAAACTATTTATCATGTTCCTTCCACTTAATAATTATTTGCCACTTTGTGTTGGCCTATCACGTAAAATACCAATAAAATAAATGTATGCTTTTGGTTGTAACATGACAAAATTTGAAAAATTTCAAGGGGTATGAATTATTTTTCAAGGCACTGTATATACTGTGCCAGCGATTTCTTCTGGTTAATTGTGTCCTATTGCAACTATAGTATTTTGGGACATATGCCCAGATAGGAAGCAATTGTTCTGCAAGTTTTAAAATATCTTGTTAAGCTATTGCTAGACTTGCCGGGCAAGTTTGTGGCACAATTGCATGACTCCAGATCAACTTTCTTTGCAAAAATTCTGCAAATCTGCTGCAAGTTCTGGTTTTGTGCAATAGTCATTCCACCACACAGTGGCTGAATTTTCCTGCTATAGACTTGCAGGGCTTTTGCTGTAAGCTCACCACTGCAGCTTTACTTTTGCTAGAGACTTGCCATGAAAATTTTCTACAAATTGGAAGTGTCAACTAGAACCTATGCTTCAAGTGTTCTGCAAGTGTACAACTTGCCAGTGAAACAGACTTACAATTCAACACCGTCAAAAATTTGCGGCAAGTTATTTTTGCTTTCTGGCTGCTCACACCAGTTATGGTTGGTGTAGAGCAGGGTGGGGGGAAATACTGTTGCTACTTGTGCTTTATCTATTTTAAGCCTGCCAGAGGTGTATTGTCAAGGCTTACTTACAGGGTGTATATATTAATTTCTAACACTGTGATTACCAGACTACCTGATGTTATGGCTCTGGGGATGCGAGAATCACACATCTTTGTCCTCATGACTTACTCTATGCTATGGCCTCCCTGCCATTTTTTAGTTGGAATGTTTGGAATTTCTGAGACAAGGTGAAGAGGTCAACTGCATTGTCTTTCCTTAAAACCCAACAAGCAGATATTATTGTATTAGTAGAAATCTATATACCGTATATACTCGAGTATAGGCCGACCCGAATATAAGCCGAGGTCCCCAATTTACCCCCAAAAAACTGGAAAAAATTATTGACTCGTGTATAAGCCGAGGGTGAGACATGCCTGTCCATCCCTGTGTGTCGTCCATCCCTGTGTGTGTCCATGCATCCGTGTGTGTGTGTGTCCATGCATCCGTGTGTGTGTGTGTGTGTCCATGCATCCGTGTGTGTGTGTGTGTGTCCATGCATCCGTGTGTGTGTGTGTCCATCCATCCCTGTGTGTGTGCATGCATCCGTGTGTGTGTGTGTGTGTGTGTGTGTGTGTGTGTGTGTCCATGCATCCGTGTGTGTCCATCCATCCCTGTGTGTGCATGCATCCGTGTGTGTGTGTGTGTGTGTGTGTGTGTGTGTGTGTGTGTGTGTGTCCGTGCAGCCTACCTGTGTCCAGCCTGCCTGTGTCCGTCCAGCCTGTGTCCGTCCCGGCCTGCGTCCCGTCCCGGCCTGCGTCCCGTCCCGGCCTGCGTCCCGTCCCGGCCTGCGTCCCGGCCTGCGTCCCGTCCCGGCCTGCGTCCCGGCCCGTCCCGCAGCTCTTCGTCGGTGATAGGCGGAACACTCAATTTCCCACTGACTGCTGGGAAATTGAGTGTTCCGCCTATCGGATGTCCGTGATAGGCGGAACACTCAATTTCCCAGCAGTCAGTGGTCCGCCTATCATGGACGTCCGCTCATCCTCATACTACGGACGAGGATGAGAGGACGTCCGTGATAGGCGGAACACAGACTGCTGGGAAATTCAGTGTTCCGCCTATCACAGGCGAAGGCGGAGACGGAGGCGCGGCCTTTGAATCCTAGAATGGCCGCTGTCTGTCTGCTCGACACGCTGATCGGGCAGACAGACAGCGATGACTCGAGTATAAGCCGAGGGGGGCACTTTCAGCCTCAAAAAAGAGGCTGAAAATCTCGGCTTATACTCGAGTATATACGGTAGTGTGACCATGGATAGGCTGGGCCTTCCATGCTCCCTTATGAGGTGTTTCTGTAGCTCATAGCTAAATATGAATGCTCTTTATTACTTGACGTCGCTTCAGATCCTCAGGGTAGATACGGTATGTTTTTCTGAATGCTGCATTATCAGGACAATCATCTGTCCCCTACAACTCTGTGGTGATTAGCAAAGGGTTCTCCTTAATAGCACAACACCCTACGGTCCCATGCTTAATCCAAACCTAGACAGATCAGGTTCACCAAACTCCCAACCCACCACTAGTCATGAGATCAGATTTAGTCATCTACGCTCTGACTTTGTCCTAGTTGATTCTTAGAGACCTATCCACTCGAGTGTACTCTTGTTTTTCCCCCACACATTCCCCATTCCACTATATCCCAAATTTACCTTATTTTGCTTCTCGTCATGATTTTGTTTCCCAGATTTCCTGCCCGCATAAGCTCTCTGATCAGTCTTCCTACTGTATTAAATTGCAAAATAGGTCTGTTCCCCTGACCCCAAAATGACACCTCAACCCCTTCTGGTTGAGTGCTTTAACTGACTCAGATGAACTTCACTGTGAATGACAATTTTTATTTAACACCAATAGTTTGCTGCAAGAAAGCTAATCACACATAACTGGTTGTGAGCTGCCCCACCCTCAGTACAATCTTAGTTTCTGGAAGACAATACCATCTTCCCTTAAACAACAAATGTATCTTCATAGATGCTGTCCCCCAAAATATAACACAATTTGGGATCAGTTGCTACAACATTCTAGTACTTGCTTGTGATCTCTCACTTGCCCTAAGCCTCAGCACATTTGTCCAATTACCCTCTGAGCTTACCTCTTCCTACATATGTTACCTGATCGATCAGTGAATTGTGTTACACTCAACTTCTCCAGGCTAATTTGTATTTAAGCTAAAACTAATAGTGTTGTTTTACTGTTAATCATGTGCACCCCATTTACAATTTGGTAACCTTTAAGGCTATGTCCTAGCACCCCCCCCATGGGATGTTAAACTACAGGACATGTTTGAATGTTTTTCAAGAGAGTGGGGGCTTAGCTTGGTGGATGTGTGCCCTTTTTAATGCCTAGCCAACTCTGTACAGTAGCTAAATAATTATCCTTGGGATAATATCCTTCTAAAGCCAATTACTGGAAGTGAGGCTTGAATCAGTTCCAATGCTTGAAAAAAGTATTGTATGGCTGTCCTTACAGTGGCAAAGGCCAAGAGTAACATACATAATGCATTAAATACAGTAGGATCTATAGATACTTCACGAGATCTCACCTAAAAAGGAAACAATAAACAGTATTAAATGCATCCCCTGGCATTTTCTGCACAACTGTAATTGCATTGTGTGAATGTTAAGCTAATAAAACTATATTTACATGTAAATAGCATTACAGTAGATATAGCCGAAGGCTTGTGCTGCCCTTGTATAACCCATATGTGTGGCCAATTGTGATTTTCATTGACTAGGCACATAACACATTACCTTTTTACTTTGTCTGTAATCAACTTTGGTGATTAGCACATTTTTATTTGTTGACATACTTGATTTCACAGCAAAAAAACTCCCCTCTAATTTCTCTTTGTGTCACTGCAAGGCTTAAGTTGATTGTAAAGACAAAAGTTTTATATTTATGTTGATACATTTTATGTAGTAGAGTAAAAAAACCTTCTGCATTTATGCATGAAGCTCCCCCTGCAGCCCCCCCCCCCAATACATTCCCGGCCATATCTCAATTCAGTGGTGGGCATGAGAGCTGAGGCGCTCTCTGTCCTCACTAGCTCAGATACAGCAGCGGGAGCCATTGGTGATGAGGGATCAGGGCTTGGCACGCACAAGTTCTCCCATAGCAAGCGGCTTGCTATAGCGGCTTGCTATAGGGGCCCTAGTGAGGGGGAGCTAGGATCGCCATCACGGACCGGAGAAGAGGAGGAGCAGGACTTTACAACTTATAAAACTAGTCCACTGTGAAAGACCATCATTTTATTAATTAGTTTGTTGTTTGTCTTTACAATTGTTATCATTGTAAAAGTGCTTAGATTATTTATTGATTTTAAAATGTTTAAACGTTATATTATTGGCTCCCTTTTGGTCTGTATCATATACCATTGAAAGTGTTTTGTTATACTTTATCTGTTCAATAATTGCTAAAAACTCATGCCAGAAACCTGGTGCTACCCTGTGTACTCTGCAGTGCTGTCTTAAGTAATGTTGTCATCCTTGCCTAGTTCACCTCTATTAACTTTAGACCACCTCCCCCTTACATTATAGAAATAAGGAATGTAGGAGGTATTCTGTAGTGCCAACAGAGCAGCAACAATGCTGCGTTCTCCATAGAAATGTTACAGAGAGGGTTATCCCTCTAGAACAAAAAGTGCATTACTGGCAGGATAACCAGGTACAAATAAAGGGGGGGGGGGAATATATACAATCAATTCAGATACCACATCTAAGAACTGGAAAGCTACAATAAATTACATAATTTTCTTTGGTTTACATATTCTTATCCTCAAACAGGTTGCAAACTTAGTAGATTTCTAAATGCTAGCATTTTGGATATAGACATATTTCCTTCTTGGTAGAGTATAAGAAAATGTGCTTTCATACAAGCTTTCTTTCACTTGCTTTACCATCACAGGTCATCAATCCTGCTACTAGAAATGATGTACAGTATCTTGTATATAAAGGAAATGGAGTTTGATGACACAAAAAAATAAATAAAAAAAAATCACAGTATTGAGAAGCCTATGCAAAAGGCATTAAATGTGTCTTTTTGACACAAGTGTGTGACCCCAGTGAACACGTAGAACAGTGTGTTTGGTTACTTGTGCAATACAAATGAGCTTTTAGTAAATTGCTGTGCAGCATTCCATCTTCATCCAATAACTGTGTGTTTACATAGATGTAGACAACAAACTCCAGCTTCATTTATTTTTGTAAACTAACAAAGTCAAAAGAATGTCAATGCAGATTCTTGTCCCACAAAAAAAAAAGCATGCTGTAATTTATTTCATTTAAAGAACAAGAAACATTTAATTTCTGTAGTAATATCATCTCACATTGATGCCTACGCACTAAATCTGTCCAATATATTTCCACATAATCAATCAAAGTTAATAAAAAAAATTCTAACTAAACCAATTTCTGGATGGCTGACCCCAATTACATTTAAACAATAAAAATGAAGACTTCATCCTGTGAAAATTTTTATTTTATTAACTCTCTAATTCACTGCATCCCTTTGGGGGATGTATTTTCACTGAACAGCTTTCTTTCTTTTGACTTTCGTTTTATAATATTTAACACAGAAATTACATGGTGCTGTTGTATTTTTCTGGAAAAATGTTGAGTATAAAGAATTTTATATGAATTAAATGCAAAAGCTTAATGTTTATATTATTTCTATAACAGCTGGCATGTCAAACTAGCTTCTGACATTACCAGTAAATTTCCTAAAGTAATGAAGTTCAATCTCCATGAAGGCACCATGAGCTTTACTATACAGATGAATAACCCGAACAATGGACACAGCATCAAGCCACCTAATCTGTGAGCTGGTGAGGTAAAGAGCAATGGAGTCTCCCCCAACTATCCAAGAGCTAGGACGGCTCGGACATTGTATATGGGTGAGCAGATCATCAGATCCTATATGGATCACTAGCTGAGGTGCATACATGTGTAGCACACTTACTTGGAGTTCTTTGATGCATAAAATTTGCTGGACACCATCTACTCCCTAAACTGTATATGCAGAGCTGGTTGCAGTAAGACATGGTCTATACCCACAGGGTTAATCAGTCCCAAAGGCCTCCTATGCAGAGGTTTTACAGTTATTGACTTAGGTCTTTATATCTTAACGGGGCCCTGCAGGAGTAGCATTATTACTCAATTCAAGTTCAGTGGGCAATTGCATTAAATTATTGAGACCCTCCCTAGGATCCGGTCCTGCCTATGCATGCTGGGAACCCATATGTGCTGTGCACATTATACATACAATGATAGGTGGCTCAACACCTACATTTTGATTTCCCTATTTGGCCTCACTAGTGGACTGGTGTGAGCCTCTTGCAACCACTGGTATATCAAGTCACAAGTGCATGTGTGGTACATGACTTTAGCTTCAACATTTTATACAACATGGGTTTTTTCATTACAATTGCAGGGGAGGTGATGGTGGAGTTTTTAAAGCCCAGTGTTTTGTAATTCATATTTTTCAATAAAGATCCCGTGACTTGCCTGGTCCTTCATGCAACATCCTTTTGTTGGGGTCTCTATCCCAACTTCTTTATGTGATAGTAGTTTTGAGGTAGTAGGGCCACATCTTATATCTGGCAAGTCAGCAAGCAAATGGGACACTGACAAAGCTATATATGACATAGCTAGTCAATGTATTGACACTAGTGAGGCAATAGCTCACCTTTTGTTTTTAGCTGCTGACAGGGCCTATGCTTTCAATTTTGAAGAAATAACATTAAAGCTCCAGTTCACTTCTAGTCTATTTACATTGTTATCAATCAACCCTGATGAAGGGGATGCTCTTGGACCCCCAAAACACATTGGTGAATTTTTGGATTGTCCCCTTGACTTTTACTGGGATAAAGTTGTATCTGGACCTCTTAGCAGTGGGATGGCGCTTTGATTTCCATTTTTTTGTTACATTATACTACAAGCCAAATAGATCATAGTGATCATCTGGGGTGCAGAACCTGCCTGTTCGGGAACCATACCATTTATATCAACATTAATACTTTAAAACTGCAGCACCAGTGAGATAACCCTATAGGTCCATCACTATTTTTCCACTTTGCATGGATTGCTGGTGGCCATAACCCTAAAATGTTCATTACAGTTCATTACAGGCTGAGTGCTACAGATTTTTTCTTTGTTGTTGCAGAAAAAAAAGACATTTAAAAATACATGGGACAGCAGACCTATGACCTGGCAGTTGACTGACTGGAGAACATGCAGGCTCCCGCCTCCACTCTGATATCTACTTTTATGTTCTTAAAGTAAAACTGTACCTTATTATTTACAACTTAAAGAGGAAGTAAACCCTGATGGGTTTACTTCCTCTTTGATTCCCTGCAAAGGTAAAGCATAATGGACTACTATGCATCGCATAGTAGTCCATTATGTGTCACTTACCTGACACAGGAGCCAGCGAAGTCACTGCTGTCCCCTGTAGTCCGGAGCCTCCATCTTCTTGGTGGGTCTCTCTGCTCCGGCGCTGTCATTGGTCGGAGCCGCGATGACGTCACTCCCATGCATGCGCACGGGAGCTGCCACTCGCGGCATATTGCCGTTAACTGCGGCACGCTCAGTGTGCCTGCGCACTGCTGTCTACGGTGCATGCGCCGTAGACAGCGGTGCCTGTCTTTCGGCAAATATCTCCTAAACCGTGTAGGTTTAGGAGATATTTCTTGGACCTACAGGTAAGCCTTAATATAGGCTTACCTGTAGGTCAAAGTGTGTTGTAAGGGTTTACAACCACTTTAATAGCAATAGTTATTACTGAATAAGCTGGTTAAGTTTTATAGCATGAGAGCTGGAGCATAAAAATTAGTTATAAACCCAAATTCCAGTACTAGTATGATAAATTATTTATTTATGCATTCACCATTAACTATGCAGTAGTAGCTTAGGAGCTGATCTGTAAAGAAAAAAAGACTCTCTGATAAGGCTGAGACCCAAGAAAGGAAGGGGAAGGTTTCCTTTTGTATAATAAAGGGCTAAATAGGCGAGACCTTGTTTTGTTTTTTGTTTTTTTAGGGGGGGGGGGGGGGTTTATTTCCTGGACTATACTGAGATGGTAAGGAGTTCAACAAAAATCTTTACCAGTGTATTGGAAAAGAGCAAGCATCTTAACTTTCCTTTTACAAAAACTGCTCATAAACTCAGCACAATTTATGCCTCTTTTAGGATACCCCATTTGATGGCCCTGTCTAATTTGAAAAGCTAGTATCAAAATAGCAGGTACTGCATACTGTATATGGACAGTTGGTTATATACTGTATATTAATATTTTTTTTCATTTGGGAGAAACTCATACAATTACAACCCACAAATATTGGCCTAGTTACTACCTTGAATATTTGGTTATTACCAATGTTTTCTGGGATTAAGTTCACAATATCCTGTAAATATTAAAATTCCAATTTGAAATATGCAATAATATTCCAGCTACTTATGCAGTTTTCTTTGTTTTTTCAAAGTCTTTTCAAACACTTTTACAGCTGCCCATGCATTTAAAAATGTGATGACTGTTATTGCAGTTTGATACATCTTTGACTAAGTGTACATGTACCTTTATAATTTCTTTTGCCATCAATAACAGTCCAAAAGTATGAGATGAATTGGACATTGTTATTCCTGATGCTAAGTTTAACTTTCACTCGTTTCCTTCACTGACTTATTCAAACATCAGCAGTATGGCTTCCCCATGATTGCACCAGTCACAGTCACATGAATGGCTCTCCTCCCTCTCTGCGGCTTTTCCATCTCCAAATCACAGCCTGATTTTGATAAATGGTATATGGTGCAGTGTGCATAGTGCAGAGGTTCATAACAGAGTATAGCAATATACCCTTTCTGTTGTAATAAATATGGCAAAAGTAAAATAATGTTTCTTTTTTTTTCTGTACTGCATTAATATAGCATTTTTCAAAGCAGAGTCATTATACATAATAAAGTTTGACGCAACTTTCATAAGCACTGACCCATAAAAATATTAGGAAATCATATTTCCCCTTTAATGGTTTGCAAAAAAAGATAAGAGAGCAGCAGAAATAATATAAGCTGATTAAGCAATAAATAGCACAGCTTATATGGTTTGCTAAGGTTACTGGCTTCATTGTTTTGCAGAAAACAGAACAATTGGGGTAATGCAGAGGAATGGTTCTCAGTATGAATCTTAGCAGACTCTTTCATCTGTAGAAAGAATATCAACCTTTGGCATTTATTAAAGAATAACAAGTCACTTGCAGTGTGCTAATCACCAAATTTTTCATACCAAAAATTTGTGATGGGTGATTTGACATAGAAATTTTGCTGATGATGTTTTTTTTTTCTTTTCTTACTTTTTTTTTTCTTAAAAAAAATAAGAAACAAAAGCTTGGCTCAAGGGATGACTTTCAATAGATCGCAGCGAGGTAGCTGTTCTGCTACGCACAAAACCCTGACCCAGAATCAGGTCGTCTATGATTGAATGATTTAGCACCGGGTTCCCAACGAACATGCAATTTTTTTTTTTTTTTAATAAACCACTCAACACAATTTAATAACAAATATAATATATAATTACATTCTCGACCGTGTTTTATTTTGCTTTCCAATACAGTTTGTTTTATAAAACTGGTTTCCACCTCCAATATCATAAGCTTTTATCTGATACTATCTTTCTGTGTGAATAGTGGCTGAAACTCCTCAATTCATAATAAAGGGAATTTATCAAAACGGGAGCAGTCAGAATTGGAAGCAGTTGTGCATGGCAACTAATCAGCTTTTATATGAGGTTAGAAGTTGATTGGTTGCCATGCAGAGCTGCCTAAATTGTGTATGCTCCAGTTTTGATATATTCTCCCCATTATGTCATTCAGTTCAACAGTTCAGTTCAACAGTTCAACAGTTGACACCTCTGGATGCAATGTACTACAAATTCCCACAACTGATCAAATTTGATTTTAGAAACAATTCCAGGGACTGATCATGCTTCATAAAAAAAAAAAAAATCCTGGAGCAAACCTTGATATTATAAAATTCTACTTTCTTTGTCTAGAGGAGAATGTGTACGACATTCAATAAGACTCTTTAGGAGAAATCTTACATCGGATCGATTGCTACAGGAATTATAATTTTTTTCCTTTGCATTAATGTATATAAAACGATTTTGCAATTTTCATGGAAACATACATGAGTGTTCTGATAATATGTATGAGATACAATCTTCATCATCCTAGATCTTTAGATCACATTACCTTGTAGAAGTTTACACATTTCCAAGAAGGCATCCTCTCTAAATAAATTTAAACTTGCGACATATAAACTGTTGAAGTTTAGAATGGCTTTATTCAGGAAATTCAATTAAAAGGTGCAGTAACCCATAGAAGTGGAATTGATTTTTCAGTGCCCTGAGTACAGTAATTTGAAAACTGACAGGTTGCTTTGGGTTACTGCACTTTGAGCCTAATAAAATAAAGATATACCATATGACATATGGGTCGTATATCTTTATATGTCTAATGCTGATTTATACAGTGCAGCTTTTTTATACTGCTGGTCTACCCCACGATGTGGGATATTTTGCCCCCTTTTTTCTTTTATTGGTTTATGTCATTTGCATGTTTTTTTGTTTTGTTTTTCCCTCCTCTAGGTGCATTTGAGGGTGCTACTTTTGATGGGTCCCTTTCCAGCACGGCTGTTGCCTATCCCTATAAGCGTAATCAGCTCACTGTGAATGTTTAATGGGTGCATTCAATAAACACAAGAGACATTAAATTAGAATTGTTTGTGTGTTATCAGCTTAAACACATTGTGTTTGTCTATTGTTGTGATGTAGCTAAGGTTTAGATCACATTTTCTGGCAAATTACTACAGAAAACCAGTTAATTCCAATTGGTTCCTATGTGTAATTTTCATTTAACATGCTATGTGTAATTTTCATTTAACATGCTGTCACAAGAGGGGTTTGGAAGCTGACTTTGCTGACCTCATTGTGAAAATGCTCATTTTGTTTTAAGTAATTATAGTATTTCTTTTACAGGTGCACATGTACATAATCAGTGAGATTGGAACTCTTGGTCTACAAGTTTGTTATTCATGCAGGTGTTGACTATGAAAGCATTGAATAATGGAAAGCATGTAACTCTTGGTAATATTGGTGTCAGTCTGTAGACTTACAGTATATTATATGTAAACTTTAACTGGATAACACATTATTTTCTGAAACACCATGCATCATAACCATTTTCTTTCTCTCTCGCTCTACATCTCTCTCTTTATAATATATATATATATATATATATATATATATATATATATATATATATATATATATATATATATATATATATATACTTATCAGCCTTTCTCATTCTCAGTGCTGCTAATCTGCTCCATCTACTTCCAACCACTTCCTGTCTACAAGCACTCATTACAACATGAGTTATACATCATTGTTTTTAACCAGCTTTCTGAAAATGTCAATGGTGGACCATGTCTGCACAATGACTGTTGACATGGATGTCTGTGGGCTAAAACTAGGGTACATATGACAGGCAGACAACACAAGAGCACAACTGCAAATGTTCATATGAATGTTTTGTAACATGGGTTTGCATTTACTTTAAAACTAGTTGAAATTAATTGGGCTTTTCCTATCTCCCCATCCCAATAAAACTTGTAATTGTTTTGATACAAACTTCAAGCACAAGAATAAGCCTATCCTTACAGCCCCTTTAACACTGCAATAGTTAATCTTTGCTTAGGAGTAGGAATGGGCCGAACGGACCCCTGACGAACACCCCAAAAGTTTAGACCTGAATAATAAACTGCATTAAAGTCAATGGGGCATGAAAGTTAAAAATCAAAAGTGCCCATTTTGAAAGCTTATATGAAATGAATTTTAATACAATGGTTATAGGGGCATGGGTCCTGTCCTGGGGCAAATGTATCAAAAAAAAACATAATTTTTAAATGAGCAGTGATTATTTGATTTTTAAAGCGAAAGTCTAAAAATTAAAAAATACTTCCAATATAGTGCATGGGGGTCCCCTTAATCTACCTGTAAAGTGGCACATCTGTACCACGTCTAGAATCTGCTGCAGTAATAATTGCATTTATAAAGCCCAAAAAAAATGAAATTTTCCCTGCAAGCTGCCTTTATTTTTCTGAGCAACAGCTGGTGAGCCACTGTGTGTGATGAGGCCACAATGTAGTGCACTGGGAACAAGATTGAGATTTTTGGATACATGCTGGTGTCACTTTGACTTTGTATAGAAGTAACTGGTGCAGAAAATTATTTTTTTGGGTGTTGGTGGTGCCTTCCCACTGTAACCCTATAGAGGTAATCTTGATGAAAGCAGCTTTAGCACATCTTGCAACCCTGGGTACATATTTAGGAAATGCTGCACCACTAAATTGAGGACATGTGCCAGGCATGGCACATGTGTCAACTTTCCCTGTTTAAGGGCAGAGTGGAGGTTTGAGCCTTTATCGTACACCTCCATTCCTGGCTCTAGCTGGCATGGTGTGAACCACCTATGGGCCTGTCCCTACAGAGCTACAAGAATCTCTGCTCCAGTGTGATTCCTATCCCCTAAACACACCAGCTGAAGCACTGCATGGCACCTTTTAGCCTGACTCTGGGAATAGCCCTTTGAACGCTTAGGGGGTACCTGACGTTCATAGGACAATTCTGCAGGGGAGGGCATGGAGGTGGTGGAGGAGAAGGAGGAAGGGGTAGAGCTCACAGGTCTGGCATCATCACCATCAGCTATATGGAAACATGGGGGCACAACAAGCTTCAGCACTGAGCCCTGTCCTGAATCCTTTCGAGTTGCAAGCAGTGTTACCCAGTGTGCTGTGATTGTGAATGAAATATATTGTCCCATGCTTACTGGACCATGTGTCAGCAGTAAGGTAGATTTGACAGCTGACTGCCTTGCCCAATGTTGCCAGAACATTCCCTTCCTTGTGATGGTAGAGAGATGGAACAGCCTTACGTGAAAAATAGTAGCGACTGGGAACCTGCGATTGTGGTACAGCACATTGTGCGAATTCGCGGAAGGGGCAGAATCCACCAGGCTGAAAGGCAGAATTTGTTGAATCAATACCTTTCACAAGCTTGGTTGGTTGGTGTTTTTGCCATGTTTAATGTGATAGGGCGTTTGTTTCTACCTATGGCAGGGCTCCTTACCTTACCTGTAGGTTATAAAAGGTTTAGCACAATGGTGTGGGCGTACCCCTGATGACGTCAGACTTTTGACGAAACGATCGTCGGGTAGCCACGCTCACCCTTTGTGCTTTAGCATTCATTTATTTTTTATTTTTTTGCTAGCAATTTGTTCATTTTTTAACGATACGTTTACTTTCGTATGACTCGGTGGAGTCATTTTTTAGCGCTTAAAACCATTTGGTTGAATAAGAATAAATTTGTTCAAACTTTATTACACGATTTGGCGCAATTTTATTTTTGTTTTTTTGGTGATATGATGCTTCGAGGCTTGTGAGAGGACCAGAGCGTATTTGGTGACTACGAGACATTCGAAGGAGTGGGTTGTCTTCCGACTTCCTGTATCGAAACTCCTACGTATCCGCAGCCGCGCAGACCGGCTCACGAGAGGATCCGAGCTGATTCGGTGATTGCGGGATATCTGAAGGAGTGGGTAGTTTTCCGGTTTTCCGCATCGAAACGTCTAGGTGTCCGTATCTGCGTATACCGACCGGTGATCTGGTAAGCCTCCATTCATTACTGATTTACAGCGTTGAAGGGTCCACGTGGTCAAGCACTATTTTTGTTTGAACAAACAAGATCAACTACACTTTTGTTGTTCATTCACATGGGACATTATCTACACTGTGTTACACTATTATACATCTCTTGAATTTTTCATTTTTGTTTTTTGTTTTTTAAATGAATTGGACATTTGAGTTACAGACAAATGTTTTTTATCTGATAATTGATTTTTGAAAATATTTTTCACTAATGATTTTCACACCATTTGGATTCACAATATTTAGATTCTCATTATTTAGTTTTTTTTACCAAAATTCATAAATTTTCGTATTAAGTCACATTTACATTTAGAGGTTAAGCGCTGCACTTTTATCTTTTCTGTTTCGTTGTGCCTAGTATCCTGGTTATAGTGTTCAGCTGCTGTTTTTTAATTTAATTTTTTTTACTAAGCGCAGATTTTCTATTTTTTTCATGTTTGATGTGCTTGAGACACAGTTTGCAGATAGCAACAGTGCAATCTGTTGCAGATGTGTTGAAAAAGGCCCAGACCGCTGAGATTTGGGGAGTGGGTCTGGAGATAGCAGCTGCAGAATGTGATGGAATAGGGTGGCTGCTCTCTACTCTCTACTCTTTCTTGATGTCTTGTGCGTGTGCGTATACGTACGTACACTATTTAGGTGTGTGTGTATGTGCTTGTATGTATGTATATGTGTGTGTGTGCCTGCATGTACAGTATGTATATATGTGTGTGTATATAATGTTTATATTAAGTTTATGTATGTATATACAGGATATGTTTGTATGTATGTACACTGTATTACCAAAAGTATTGGGACACCTGCATTTACACGCACATGAACTTTAATGGCATCCCAGCGTTAGTCCGTAGGGTTCAATATTGCGTTGGTCCACCCTTTGCAGCTATAACAGCTTCAACTCATCTGGGAAGGCTGTCCACCAGGTTTAGGCCTGTGTCTATGAGAATGTTTGACCATTCTTTCAGAAGCACTTTTGTGAGGTCAGGCACTGATATGGACGAGAACGCCTAGTCTCTAATCAAATTCATCCCAAAGGTGTTTTACTGGGTTGAGGTCAGGATTCTGTGCAGGCCAGTCAAGTTCCTCCACCCCAAACTCACTCATCCATGTCTTTATGGACCTTGTTTGTGCCCTGGTGCGCAGTCGTGTTGGAACAAGAAGGGGACATCCCCAAACTGTTCCCACAAAGTTGGGGGCATTACATTGTGCAAAATGCCTTGGAATTCTGATGCCTTAAGAGCTCCCTTCACTAAAAATAAGGGCCAAGTCCATCCCCTTAAAAACAACCCCACACCATGAAACCCCTCCACCAAATAATTTGGATCAGTGTACAAAGCAAGGTCCATAAAGACATGAATGAGTGAGTTAGGGGCAGAGGAACTTGATTGGTCTGCACAGAGTTCTGACCTCAACCCGATATAGCACCTTTGGCATGAATTAGAGTGGAGACTGAGAACCATGCCTTCTCATCCACATCAGTGCCTGACCTCCCAAATAATATGAGGTCAAACCTTAAGAGTTTCAATTTGTGTACAATCAGGCAAGCCCTTGTACTACATGGTTTTTACTAAATCTGAAGACAGAATATCTAATAGTGTGTAAGGAGCCTCTGTCTAAAAAGACTTTGTTTCATTCTGTGTGACAGCCAAGTGTCTGGATAGGGGTAGGCTGTTCCAGGACAATTAGTTAGGTTTGTGTGTTTGTAGTTAGACACCAAAGGTGCCAAGGGTTTTATTTTCTCTTTTGTTTTATTTTGCTGTTTTGATACTCTTTATGAACACAGACTTTGTAAATAAACCCCATGTGTGTTTCACCAGGATCCTGCTGTCTTGCTGTACCTATTTCATCATGCTATGACTCATCCATGAAGTAATTCACAACCCGCTACTGTGCTAAGTTCTCACAGTATGTTTGTTTGTGTGTGTATGCACAGTAGGGATGAGCTTCGAGTTCGAGTCAAACTCATGTTCAACTCGAACATTGCCTGTTCGCCTGTTCACTGAACAGCGAACAATTTGGGGTGTTCGCAGCAAATTCGAAAAGCCACAGAACATCCTGTAAAAGTCTATGGGAGAAATCTAAAGTGCTAATTTTAAAGGCTTATATGCAAGTTATTGGTATACAGGTCTGGTATGGATTTTAAGGGGAACTCCACGGCAAATTTTAAAAAAAAATGGTGTGGAGTTCCCCCCAAAAATCCATACCAGACCCTTTATCCGAGCATGCAACCTGGCAGGCCACAGGAAAAGAGGGGGGACGAGAGAGCGTACCCCCTCCTAAACCGTACCAGGCCACATGCCCTTAACATTGGGAGGATGCTTTGGGGTCCCCCAAAGCACCTTGTCCCCATGTTGATGAGGACAAGGGCCTCATCCCCACAACCCTGGCCGGTGGTTGTGGGGGTCTGCGAGCGGGGGGCTTATCAGAATCTGGAAGCCCCCTTTAACAAGGAGACCCCCAGATCCCTCCCCCCGTGTTTGAAATGGCAAGGGGGTACAAAAGTACCCTACCATTTCACAAAGAAAGTGTAAAAAATTGTTAAAAAAACACACACACACCGTTGCAAAAGTCCTTTATCAAAAATAAAAAAAATATAAAAAGATTCCAGCAGTGGTAATCCACACTTGCTATCCAGCGATGGATGATCATCTCTCCGGGGTCCAGTAATGGGTGATCTGATCCAGCGAGGTGTGATCTCTCCCTCCAGCACAGCGCATCCATCCTGTCTCCACCGGAGACACTGCGGAAATCCCGGCAGCCTGACACTACTTAACTGAGGAGGGCGGGGCTATCCGTCACCTGACACCGCCCCCCTCTGATGCAAAGGGAAAGCCAGGCTTCCCCAGTGATGTACGGGTGACCCCGCCCCCCTCTAATGTAACACAGTTCGAGTCCCATAGACTTTAATAGGGTTCTAAAGTTCACACGAAGTTTAGGTCTGTTCCCAGGTTCTGATGCTGGAGGTGTTTGGCTCATCCTTAATGTACAGTATCTCACACAAGTTAGTACACCCCTCACATTTTTGTAAATATTTTCTTCTATCTTTTCATGTGACAACACTAAAGAAATTACACTTTGCTACAATGTAAAGTACCGCGTGTACAGCTGTCCCCTCCAAATAACTCAACACACAGCCATTAATGTCTAAACAGCTGGCAACAAAATTGAGAACACCCCTAAGTGAAAATGTCCAATTTGGGCCCAAAGTGTCAGTATTTTGTGAGGCCACCATCATTTTTCAGCACTGCTCTAACCCTCTTGGGCATGGAGTTCACCAGAGCTTCACAGGTTGCCACTTGAGTCCTCTTCCACTCCTCCATGATGATATCATGGAGCTGGTGGATGTTAGAGACCTTACGCTCCACTTTCCATTTTAGGATGCCCCACAGATGCTCAATAGGGTTTAGGTCTGGAGACATGCTTGGCCAGTCCATCACCTTTACCCTCAGCTTCTTTAGCAAGGCAGTGGTCGTCTTGGAGGTGTGTTTGGGGTCGTTATCATGTTGGAATACTGTCCTGCGGCCAAGTCTCTGAAGGAAAGGGATCATGCTCTGCTTTAGTGTGTCACAGTACATGTTGACATTCATGGTTCCCTCAATGAACTGTAGCTCCCCAGTGCCGGTAGCTCTCATGCAGCCCCAGACCATGATACTCCCACCACCATGCTTGACTGGCAAGACACTTACACTTACAGGTGTGCAGGAAGGATGAGATATCCTGGCTGCAGTTGGTCACAGTGACCATACAAGCCCAGTTTGACTCCTCCTGTCGTAAGGCAGCGAGGGTCAATAGGATCTGGTGAGTAGGAGCCCAGATCCCAATTTCTTGGAAGTCATGCACAACAAAAAAAATGTGTGAATAGTAAGGGTGTGTGTGGTCAGGACTCTTGTTACACCTGTTGGAATTGTCTACATGGGAACAAAGACAGCTTGCATTGTTACCTTATCATACTAGACCCCATCAGTGTTGGTTCCAATATCTCTACGCAGAGTTTGTTTGATACATGGACTAGAACACTTCTTGTTGTATTATTTTATTAGTCACAGAATTACCTATATAACATTGGTTTATTTAATTTCACAAATTGACACCTTTTCAACAATATATATCAAATTGTCACGGTATATATAGGATTGCATCCAAAATAGCAAGCACTGTTTAGGCACGGAATTTATTCAGTGTGTTTATCAAGCATTACTTTTTTATTTATAACAGTAGCTGCCTTAGCATATAATCACATAGGTGTGGCATGGGGGTATATGCCTCAAAGCGTATATATTTAACTATGCCCTAATTTGTTACTCAATGAATGTTTATCCATCCTCTTAGGTATCAACTTCTTACAGCCGAATGTCTCATTATTGTACAGGTATACCCCACTTTTAAGTACACAATGGGGTTTATTTACTAAAGCTGGAAAGTGCAAAATCAGACTCACTCACTGCATAGAAACCAATGAGCTTTTAACCCCGGGTTAATCAATTAAGCTTTGGTAATAAAACCTGGAAACTCATTGGTTTCTATGCATACGTGAGCCTGATTTTGCACTTTCCAGCTTTAGTGAATAAACCCCATTGTGTACTGAAAAGTGGGGTTTGCCTGTATTTATTTTATTATTTTGATAATTTTGTCCTTCTTCCATTATTTACTTTGGCCTGTCATTGAAAGTTAAGCAGCTGATTTCTTATATGTGTTTAACCTCCTTTAAAGTGGTTGTAAACCCTTACAAACCAATTTGACCTACAGGTAAGCCTAGATTAAGGCTTACCTGTAGGTCCAAGCAATATCTCCTAAACCTATATGATTTAGGAGATATTTGCCCGAAAACGGGCACAGCGGCGTGCAGGCGCACTGAGCGCGGCATTTCCAAGAATGGAGCTGCCGCGCATGTCGACTCCCGTGCGCATGCACGGGAGTGACGTCATCGCGGCTTCGCCGAATGACAGCGGCAGAGCTGCGCGACCCCACCAACAAGATGGATGCGGCGGACTACAGGGGACAGCGGCGACTTCGCTGGCTCCTGTGTCAGGTAAGTGACACATAATGGGCTACTATGTGATGCATAGTAGTCCATTATGCTTTGCCTTTGCAGGGAATGAAAGAGGAAGTAAACTCATCAGGGTTTACTTCCTCTTTAAGGTATATTTGTTTTAAGGAATGTCATAACTACATGCTGTAACCTCTGTTCTTTTTTCTTGAAAATCATAATAAATATACAATTTTGAAAAAAAAAGTTAAAACAAGTAAAGTGATGTGAATCTGCAGTATGTTCACTTCAGGTAAACAATTACGTGCAGGTGCAATATAAAAGTAAGTAAAATGTTTACAGCTCCCGGTTGGTTATTCATCGCCCTTCTCTTCATTGTACTTTAGTAAATCATACCCAATGGAGAGAAGGTTTCCCCTGTGTGAGTTGAAAGGATTTTTTTTTCAGGTTTAATTGGAGTTTTCCATATCTGGCAGCGTACATTAAAATATTTGTTCTACTCTTTGATGGTGGTATAGAAGTTAGCTTCTAGAATCCCACTGCATTGATTTTGTATGTTCTCCCTCTGTTTACGCTGGTTTCTGCTGATTATTGCTCTTTACTTACTTATGTGCTGTAAGGTTAATTGTAGAGATCAGTGAATTGATTCTCCTGATCAAACATTCCATTAGGATAGCACTAATTTCCTTAAAGTGGATATTTTCAAACAAATAAAGTGTATGTCTAGTTCCTGATAATATTTGTCAGGTTCCCAATACTAGCTTGCATGCTTCCACTGTACCTGCTTGCTCAGCCACACAACCAATTACTAGTGGTTGTATAATCAGGCCCAACTACCATATAGTATTTGTGGCCTCTTTGATAGGTATACCTGCTCATCTAGCTTTAATTGGAAAACTCTTGGTGTCAAACAATGTTTTTGTAACATCTTAGATATTGTTGAACTCTTGGGATTTACATATATTTCATTCTCTATAATTTTACAGAGAATAATGTGGAAAACACCTTTAAAGTAATGGTCAGAGGAGAATTATTGTTTTTGCTAAAGATGGCAAGAAGTAAAAAACTACTCAAATACCTACCCTTAATATTATGCTTCCTTATTAGTATAGCAACTAATAAAAAAGTATACTATTTAACTATTTTTTAGACATTAGGTCTATTGACCTAGTGTCACAGGAGGCCAGATTCCTGTCCTATACCCAATAATATAGAATGGTTTTCACCAGGCAATAAAGTAGAGGGAGCAGTGCTTTTTTTTGGATAATTGGCTACTATTATGGGGAAATATATACTTAGGCCGCGTACACACGGGCGGACTGTTCGCCCAACTTTGATCGTCAAACAGTTTGAGCGGACAGTCCGCTCAAAATTAGCATGGACGGACTTGACCACACACGACGAACGAACAGTCCGCTGAAACTTGCGCGATGACGTGAACGGCACGTACGACGGGACGAAAAATACGACGTCCAATACACTGCAATGCAACCTTCGCCGTGTAAATCCTTTCTGAGCATGCGCGGAACTTAGTTTGACGAACAAGCCTACACACGGGCGGACTGTCCGCTCAAACCAAGTTTCAGCGGACAGTTTTACGGAAATTCCGAAAAACTTTGTTCGTCAGACTGTCCGCTGAAACTGTCCGCTGAAGCCCACACACGAGCGGACTGTCCGCCGAAACACTGTTCAGCGGACAAAGTTGGGCGAACAGTCCGCCCGTGTGTACGCGGCCTTAGGGTTAAGCTGAATGATTTAGAAAAAGTTAGTTAGCAGAAAAATGATCTTTCACTGTCTGCATAATATTACCTAACCCAAAACACTGTGTTTTTGTCATTGGGCTGCTGGAATTAGTTTGGAAAAAAAATATATAAGTGTATTGAGGGGTCGTTTTTTTCACATTAATGGATCCAGGGTTGTTGAAAAGAGTTTTTACCCCTTGTTAAATTCAAAACATCATGAAAATGAATGTCTATTGATAAGACAGCCCCCTGCCACCTGTATAAACATTAAATAAAAAATACAGTGTTTTTAGAAAAATAAATACTTACCTTGGAACTCAGCCTCCGTTGCTTACAGAAAGCGTGGGTTGCTGGATGCTCAAAATTTCTTGAGAATGTGTTCTGTGCATTACCCACATCAGAGAAAATCAAGCCTCCTGCCATCTAACTATTTCCAAGAAAGGAGATTGCTTCAATACTATCGTCTACTTCAAAACCACAGATAGTAACTCCTTCATACCTCTGGGCAGTTTCCGCCATGATTTTTGGCTTAAATCAGTGCCTAGGAGCCAATTTTTGGGAATAAAACACAACCGGACAGCAATAGGGAATTTCAGAATTCAGGCCAGTATTCTGAAGAATAGACTCATTGAAAAAGTTTACAGTTCAGAGTCCTTATACAATTCCATTGAACAGGTGGTTGCGATGGATAGATCCAGTCTGTTAATTGAGAAAGTTCATAATGGGGATGGTGGCGGGGTACCTTCAGTACTGTTTATCACCACTTTTTCCACTCATCACTATCAGATTAAACGCCTAATCCCCAAACAGTGGCACCTGTTGGGTAATGGTCGGTTGATCAAAACATTTTTGGCCACTAATCCACAGATCATCTTCAAAGGTGTCTCTTCACTCAGTGATAAAATTGCCCCCTCCCCAATATTTTTGATCCCCCGGTGCAAAAACGTTGCTTCTTTCAAAATGTAACTGGCTATAACCAATGCCAAATCTGCTGCTTAAACAGATGTAAAAATAGAAGGACAAATGTCTTTGTTTCCTTAAGTACATATGTTGACCATCAGATTGAACCATTCATTACATACTCCACAACGGGTGTAGTCTACTTGTTGCAATGTCCTAGTGTGTTGCAATATGTGAGCAGAACCAAGCATACCTTGAAGGTACACCTTGGTGAAAACATCAATAATATCAAAAATAACTTTAGGTTCCATTCAGCCTCCAAACACTATGCCAAACACCACAATAAAGATATGGTTAACATCATCTTTTTGGGTATTGATAGATATTTTGCCCAAGGGTAGAGTCTTTTTTTTTTTTTTACTATTTACATTTTTTGTAGTAGTGATATGAAGGGGGAGTGGTATTTGGGAGTCCCCTTTTTTTAAAGGGGAGCTTTCAGATTTCAATGAGCCTCATGCCTTCAGACCTTCATCAACACCTGTTCAAGCTTATGGGGAAGTGGCCTTTGTCCTTATCATAGAAACAAGGGTATCTCCCTGGCAAGGTATCATCCTCATGTTGAGGCAAGTGATGCTCCCCACCAAACACATTTTTGGTACATGTTCTAAAAGGATGTGTAGTTGTTTTACAATCCTTTGCTCTAGCCTAGAAAATGACCACTAATGTTTTTTTAATGTTAAACTCCCCATGGCTTCAATAAGGTTCAGATTCGGCACCCAAACTTTGGTAAAATTCACCAAACTCACCTCTTACTCAACCCAGGTACTTTCAACTAATCCCTATTAGCCACTAGAGGGATCTTTCAGTGGCTTATTCTGTCTCCCTGCAATAACAATTATTGAGATATCAACCACATAGAGTTTTTTATTTTTCAATGAGGTGTCTAAGGAGAGACTGTAAAGCATACAATTACAAATTATATTTAGGAACAATGTTCTGAACATTAACAAAAATCAGCAATCGTGTCTATATCAAGTTGATCTATTTTATATGTTTGTTTGTTTTTTAATTATGACATTATATGACCCCTTTAACCACTTCAGCCCCAGACCATTTTGCTGGCCAAAGACCAGACCACTTTTTTGCGATTCGGCACTGCGTCGCTTTAACTGACAATTGCGTGGTCATGCGATGTGGCTCCCAAACAAAATTGATGTCCTTTTTTCCCACAAATAGAGATTTCTTTTGGTGGTATTTGATCACCCCTGCGGTTTTTATTTTTTGCGCTATAAACAAAAATAGAGCGACAATTTTGAAAAAAAAAACATAATTTTTTACTTTTTGTTATAATAAATATCCCCCAAAAATATATATAAAAAAATTATTTCCCTCAGTTTAGGCCGATACGTATTCTTCTACATATTTTTGGTAAAAAAATCACAATAAGCGATTATTGATTGATTTGCGCAAAAGTTATAGCGTTTACAAAATAAGGGATAGTTTTATGGCATTTTTATTAATATTTTTTTTTTTACTAGTAATGGCAACGAGCAGCAATTTTTATTCTGACTGTGACATTATGGCGGACACATCGGACATTTTTGACACATTTTTGGGACCATTGTCATTTATACAGCAATCACTGCTATACAAAGATTGGACGTACCTGTACGCCAATATGCCTGCCTGTGCCATTCTGCTGACATACATCGGCGTGCGCTGGTCGGGAACTGGTTAAGCAAGGTCTGAATGTGATGGAAATAATTATAATTTACTGTGTAGCATAATGTATTGTTGCTAGATAAATCTTGGAAATAGAAAGTAAATAACAATAAGTAAATCCTGTAAGAGAGCTGCCAGTGTAAATTACCCTATACCTAACACACTCTTATGTGGAAGAAACCATATGATATTTGTGGCCATTATGTAAAACTGCTCTGTAGCTGTTTCATGGGATGACAATTGTGAGCTAGGAGTTTTGCTCTTTGTGTTTAAAAGAGCAAAATGCCCTTGCCTGGTGTCACAGTGGTGTCACAGTGGTAATTTACAGGCTGACAGTAAAAAGAAGATAATAGAGATATAAGTAGGTTGGATATAAGCAAGCATGTAATTAACAAGAAACAAATTGTTCGCATTGCAGGCATTTGCTGCAGTGTTTCCACTAAATTAATGCTGGAGAAATTTAGTACTAAGAAAAGGACTTTTTGGCTTCTTGTTAACTCCAGAACATCAACACAGTTAACATGAATATCTCCTGGGATGACTGAGCGTATGTTTAGTAATTGTGAATTTTCACTGCGTCGACGTGCAGAATACAATCTATGCTTTAACTGATGGTGTGCCAAAAACCATTCTGCATCAAAATGGAAAAAGTTCTAAGAAGCAGTTAGTGAATTATTTAATATGACACCAAGGTGCAATAAAAAGAGCCTCACAATAGACAGAGTATTATTAGAATTATTTACAACATAAAACCCATAGTGAGAAAGATATTTTCTTGGTCCAAACTGCTAAGCACATTTGGAATTCAGACGCCCACGTTGCTGGCTTGGTGGCACTCTGCACTGTACTGAGCACTGAGCATAAATGAGGAGACCAGATTGGAAATTTACATAAGATACAGAGAGCAGGTAATAATGTTTATGCAACACACGTCTGCCTAATATGAAGCTAGACCACTGCATGCATTTATATTGATTGGTAAAAGAGTCAGACAAGTGGCAAAAAATGAATATGGCTCGAACATTATCCAGAAAACAAAGGTTTTGCAAATGTGTATGCAGAATGCAACCTTATTTTTGATTTTTACATGTTTATATTTATTAGTTAATGTAATCTCAAGGCCTCACAAATTAGTTTAAAAAAAAAAATAGGACTGGACATAGGGTTAGGAGTAGAGCTGCACGACTCTGGATAAAATTGGAATCACAATTTTTTGCTTAGAATAAAGACTACAATTCTCTCACGATTCCCGGTGTAACATCATCTTTCACATTATACAAAAAAGTTGGGCTAACTTTACTGTTTTTTTTTGTTTTTAATTCATTGAAGTGTATTTTTCCCCCCAAAAATGCGTTTGAGAGACTGCTGAGCAAACACAATGTGACATAAAATATTGCAATTTTATTCTCTAGGGTCTCTGCTAAAAAGATATATATATAATATTTGGGGGTTCTATCAAAAAATACAGATTTTAACTTGTAAGCAACAAGTGTAAGAAAAAGGCTTAGTTTTTAAGTGGTTAAACTGACCTCATTTACAGACCGAAGTTCATCCCTTTGATCTAAAAGAACCAAATGATACAATGTTACTTTTTATCTCGTTGAGCAATGTTGTGATAAAATTTGCTGGCTTTTTTCTTTTTTTTTACAAATCTGAGCAGAGAACGACTCCAGACTTGTTACATGAATCATAGGAAATGCCAGATTAAGATCGTGGGGGGGGGGGGGGGGGGCTGAATCAAGATTGCGATTTCTTTTTTTAACCATTAATCATGCAGTTCTAGTTAAGAGGTAAGGCCAAGACCAAAGGGGGTACAATTAAAAACATTCATTTAAACATACAGCTGTATCCACAAAGGTCAGTATATAGTGTACATTATGTCTACTCTGTGGGTCCCACTCTGTCTGTCAGTCATGTTCTTGCTGTGTACTAAGAATATGTACTGTAGATTTTAGGTCTCATAATCATATTTTTTAAAACTATAGTCATAAACATTAAAGTTTTTCTAAAACCAAAACTTAAGCTTTTAAATTAAGGATTACTTTTTGGGGGAAGGGTTAGAATAAATGATGAGCCCAACTGCCCTGGGTTAGTTTCAATCAGGAAAAAATATACTTTTTAAATTAAAAAAGAAGACAACAGTAAAGTTAGCACATTTCTTTTTATATATATCGTGAAAGATAATGTTACACCAAGTAAATTGATACCCGACATGTCACGTTTCAAAATTGCGCCCGCTTGTGGAATGGCAACAAACATTTACCCTTAAAAATCTCCATAGGTGAATTTGTCATTTAAAAAAAAAAAAGACCCTTTAAGAGCTATGGGCGAAAGTGACGTTTTGACGTCACTTCTGCCCTGCAATGATCAGGAGATGAGTGGGGGCCATCTTTCTCTCCTCTCCATGTCAGGCCACAAGAAGGATGCGATCGCCTCCGCCACTGCCGACGGCTCTGGTAAGCGGCAGAGGGCACCAGATTGCGGTGGGAGGGGTGCCTAAATAAATACAAATGTGATAACCATTGTATATAATTAATAACATCTCAATCTCCCCATATTTTCATATCAAGTGACTGGTGCATCAGTACAGTAAACAAAGTGACTGTGTGCTATCGTGAACAAAACACAACTGGTGTTGCAATTTTCACATGAATGAATCATACAACAAACCCAGAAAGTGGCTTGTGCTTATACAAAAGTGACTAGTGCTTTGTGTAAACCAACAGAAACAAAAAAGGTGACTAAGTGCTCTTAGAATAGTCCCATAAGCAAAAGAACGGCTTCTTAGGGAGAATTTGAACATACGAGATTAATATCTAATAGTGCCAGCACATCGAAGCCGGGGAATTCCAAAATTGCTACACAGTGGCAGATACTGTGACGGCACAGCACCCCGGGGAGGGTTTAGAGGCTCTGGTGAGTGCACTGGCAATTGGAGCACAGATCACATCACCACGCATGATCTATATGTGATGGAATTCTCCCTAAGAAGTCGGGCTTTCGCTTATGGTACTATTCTAAGAGCACTTAGTCACCAGTTTTAACTCCCTAAATGCATCATCACTATGCTGCAACTGTGTGCAATGCACATAGTTGTAGGGTGTTTGCACTGCAGCCCCATTCACCTAGGGGTATACTTCAAGGGTGCCTTGACTGGAAAAAGATTGAGAAACACTGGCATAGAGGAATTGATTGAGAAGCCGGGAGGAAATGGAGAAATCGGTTCCTTTATAAGCAGCCACCCACTTGTGGTCGGGCCCTGGCGTTCCAGCAACCGGCTCAGAGAAAAGGGCCCTGTTCCGGGGTCAAGGGGCCCTTCATGGTTTCTTGCATCGGGGACCTGACAGGTCTAGTTACACCACTGTTTATCAGCTATACTTATGTGCCCTTGTATCTCCAATATTCAGATGTTTTTTCTTCTTTACTACCCTACTTACATCTGCAGTGAACCCTTATGATTTTCTCTTCCGGGGATCTTCTCCCCACACCCACTGTCACTATTTGAAAACAGCGTGTGGGGCTCCACCCACATGGCCACCTCATTCATTCTCAGTTTCATGTGAATTAATCCCTACAAGTATTGTTAGACATTACAGCTGTAGGTTTCTAGTTTTCATTGAGCTGTGAGGGCCCTGGTGAACATTCTCATTGTCCATTGATCTTGCTACCCTTGTATGAGGACCGAGCAGACAGCTATGCTGAAAGTATACAAGAGCTGGACATTGAACCATACTGATCATGGGTGCAATGCTCTGCAAGCTCTCATAAAAAAATAATAAATGCACATTTTTTAACTGCTAAAAAAATGTGCATTCATTTTTTTTTTTTTAAGTGGAACTTATCCTTTAATAGAACCCACTGATTACTTCCTCATGTCCCCAGTTGCTTTAAGGAATGAAAGAAAGCTCCCATGCCCGCCACCTGAATGCAAGCTTAGCAATATTTCCACCTCCTACAGTAGCACCTTTCTTCCTTCTTCTCCACCTTCTTTCATTAGCCAAAAAAATATTACAATCATCCAAATTGCTTTCAGCTAAAAGCCCATCGCCTACTGCACAAATTTAAACAAGCTTAACTGCTATAGATGCCAGGAGTATATTTCAAATCTCAGTTTACTGTCTGCTATTTATAACTGACTATATACTATCCTGCCTAATTGTCCTAATTTTTGATATATATAAGTGTATATAAATTGTTATTGTTAAAAAGAAACCTGCGTTGTTTGTATCTGCACAGTTTCGACTATTCTACCTGGAACTTTAAACTTCAATTTTTATGAATTGTCTCTGGGACAGTACACTTTTATTGTCAGTATTACAAAAAACAGTTACCTTGAGTCTAAGCCCTTTTTGTTCCTCAATATGCTCACAAAACTGCCCTCCTGTTGGTTAATTCTTTCCCTGAGATGTGTCTCTGAGATGGTACACTTGAATTTCTGTGTAGCAAAACGCTTGCCTTGTTTGTGTTTCTACATTTTAGCCTTTTTTTGTGCTGCAACATTTTTCTTTTCAAAGCAAGAGAGGTGCTGTGAAATAAAGGTAGCCCTTGAATGAACAGTCAGCAACAACTGTCTGCTGAACAATAAGCTAAAAGTTATAATCTAAAAAAGGTAAAAGACCAATGGTGTAACTATAGGGGGCACAGCAGTGGCGATGCGGCCCCCCTCTACACATGGCCATTGGCAGCATAGGCAGCTAGGAGTCCCAGTGCATCATGTGCATGGGTGGCTGGAGGTGGGGGTTACTAGCAGAATTCCATGGGGGACTACTGCACTGGCTGCTCTTTAGTTGTGCATATTCCGCATTACCTGTGTCCTCTCCCCATCTCCCTTGGCAATGGAGACTCCATATTACCTAAGGACTCCATTTTCCCTGGGGACCAGGACCCCACCTCCCCTAGGGCTGGTGTCAGCCACCCTAGGGTGCCAGGATGGAGGAGTGGGCAGAACACACAGAGGAAATCTGAATCCCCAGCCATTTGGGAGGTGTACAAGCAGGGGTCTCTGGACACCAGGGGAAAGGAGGTACAGCAGTACCAGCGGGGGAAGGTTGAAGGACAGACAGGGGTCTAGCAGTACCAGCGTGGGGTAGAGTGGGAAATGGGCCAGTAAATGTATAATTTACCAGCCCCTTTTTTCTGAATTGAATTGAGAGTCAGTGATCTGAACAGATCACTGACTCTGTCCATTTATAACTGTGGCATATACTAAACTGCATTTACTATGCTTCAGTTTATGGTTTGACAGGAAGCTCTGAACAGAGCTATTCCTGTCCATTCATTCTATGTAGCTGAGACTGTAGAGAAGGAGATTGGGGGCTGTGTCCTCAGTCTTCCGCTTTGTCTCGAAGGTGGAACATCAGAGGTCTGATAAGAGCTCTAATATCTCACCAAAGTTCCCCAACAGGGCTCCGAAAAAATTGTAAAAAAATAATAAAAATAAACAAATAAATAAAATAAACGACTGATACCAGTGGTGGAACTACAGGGCTCACAAAAGTTGAACCTGTGACCGGGCTCTGGAGTTCCACCACCAGACTTGGAGGGAAGGGTCCGGGCTGGGGTTCAGGGGGGCCCTTCATGGTTTCTTGCATTGGAGCCCAGAAGGTTCTAGTTACGCCTCTGTAAAATACCCAAATGAATAGAAGACAGTAGCCAAGGGTTGACAATTGAAGAGCTAGCTATCAATCAGTTGTTATGGACAGATGTTAGTCCTTTAACTACTTCCCGCCCGACGGCCACCAAATGACGGCTGAGCAGTGCGGCTCTCGTTTTGGGTACCTGTCAAATGACAGCCATCCAGAATGACCGCTCTCGCATGCCTGTAGGGACATGCATTACAGTGATCGGTGGTGTGGTGTGTCAGTCTGACACCCCGCTACACCAATCTCAGTAAAGAGCCTCTGATGGAGGCTCTTTACTGATGCATCCTTTCAGTGCCCATCAGTGCCCATTATCAGTGCCTATCAGTGCCAACCATGAGTGCCCATCAGTGCCGCCTATCAATGTCCATCAGTGCTGCATATCAGTGCCATCCATCAGTGCCGCCTACCAGTGCCCATCAGTGTCTCCTATCAGTGGCCATCATCAGTGCCCATCAGTACCACTTCATTGGGGCCACCTCATCGGTGCAGCCTTATCAGTGCCCATCAGTGAAGGAGAAAATTTACTTATTTACAAAATTTTATAATAGAAACAAAAGAAAAACTTTCAAAATTTTAGATTTTTTGTTATTTGTTTGGCAAAAAAATAAAAAACACAGAGGTGATCAAATACAACCAAAAGAAAGCTATTTTTAGAGGTGCTTTTGTATTGTATATGTTGTTTTAGCGGCACTATTCGGCCACTAGCGGGGTGTTTTTAACCCCCACTAGTGGCTGAAAAAGAGTTAAATCTGCCCACAAAGCGCTGCTGCGGTGGCCCTACATTGCTGCAAAGATGCTGCTTGCAGGACTTGTTTTACCGTCCTGAAAGCACACCACTCTAGTGTGAAAGCAGTCAGGGTTTCACACTGGAGTGAATGAATGACTTGTATAGCGCTACCTATACGAACTGAATCACCTCAGGGCACTTTTCTTGCCACCAGTGTCCATCTGCAGCTATTTATGCGGTCCTTAACCTGTAGAGTCCCGACACACTTACAACATTGACATACACATACACATATTATGGCCAATTTTTTTGGACAGGGTCTAATTAACCTACCAGCATGTCTTTGGAGTGTGGGAGGAAACCAGAGTACCCGGAGGAAACCCACGTAGGCACAGGGAGAACGTGCAAACTCCAGGCAGATAGTGTCGTGGTCGGCATTTGAACCAGCAACCCTATTGCTGCTAGGTGAAAGTGCTAACCACTGTGCTGCCCGTGTGCGAGTGAGAGGAGAAGCTCTTTACAGGCGCTATTTTTAGTGCACCTGTAAAGCACCTCAGTGTGAAAGCAGTCTTAGGAAACATGCCCTGTGGAAAACACATGCATCTTGGTATATCTGTAGTGCATGTGGACAGGGAAAGGTTCCAAAGTGGCTGCATGACATCAGCAGCACTGAAAAGTAACAAACACCCACCAATTCTCTAAGGTACATAGCATTCTGTCACCTATATGACATTTAGTAAGGGTTTACATCTACTACAAACCTGCTAGTGCCTACAAGCCCTACAATAATCTCTCCCTATGCTTTCCCTATGACAGACAAAACACATTGGGGGTTATTTACGAAAGGCAAATCCACGTTGCACTACAAGTGCACTACAAGTGCACTTGGAAGTGCAGTCGGTCTAAATCTAAGGGGTAGATCTGAAATGAGTGGAAGCTCTGCTGATTTTATCATCCAATCATGTGCAAGCTAACATGCTGTTTTTTATTTTCCTTGCATGTCACCTCGGATCTACAGCGACTTTACTTCCAAGTGCACTTGCAGTGCAAAGTGGATTTTCCTTTAGTAAATAACCCCCATTGTCAATATGCCTGCTATGGCCCCATTCTTTTCAAATGAGGGGGTTGGCTTGTCCAAAAGCTCACAAATTGGCCTGTCTAAGCTGTTGATATAAGTTTAAAGACAAGGCAGTGCATTATGGTTACAAGCAATTAAGTCTGGTGAATTTCTGCATTAATTAGCTGGGACTGTAAATTTCAATTTCTAGGGCTCTGCTGTGAACTCATAGTAGCAAAAGACAAAAAAAAATATGCATGACACCATAAACACGAGGCAAAGTTATATCAATCATGGGAACACTTCTACAAAAGGGAAAGGAATAACAGAATCCTTCATAGTCCATCAAAGGTTAGAGTATATTAGCTATTTGCGCCCTCTTGTGCTCTCTCTGAACTCAGAGTAGCAGCAAACCTGAACCTTATCCCTAGCTATAACACAAACACATTGGGGGTTATTTATGAAAGAAAAATCCACTTTGCACTGCAAGTGCATTTGGAAGTGCAGTCACTCTAAATCTAAAGGGGAGATCTGAAATGAGTGGAAATTCTGCTGATTTTATCATCCAATCATGTGCAAGTTAAAATGCTGTTTTTTATTTTCCTTGCATGTTCCCCCTCGGATCTACAGCGACTTCACTTCCAAGTGCAATTGCAGTGCAAAGTGGATTTTCCTTTAGTAAATAAACCCCCTGGGGTATATTAGCTTTACCACACAAACCTTTATATGCTTGTGCCTTATTTAATCTCACGTATGCTCAGTTTGTGCCTTTTCTCATCCTCCATTTAGATGCACTTTTAGATCAGCCAATACCCATTACAACCACCTTCTGCCCCTCTCAGTGTACATTATTTAACCAAACTCAAATGTTCAGTCTCTAAACATTATTAATTAGAAAGAACTAGAAAGAACCAGCCCTTCGTCTGGCTTGCATCTCAGAAAACCCATATTTGTTTTGAATCTTCCAGGTAGAAATGAACGTCAATATAGTGATTGCTTCTATGGCTTTATTCTTGACATGGTCCAGAAGATGGGGGGCACAAAGGTAAGCACAATTTACAAACCACTGGATACCTTTACCATGAGCTTAACTGTAGCAATAATATATCTATTGTAAGTGGAAACTTGGAAAGAAAGCTATACCCTTCAGAAAATACTGTACATATATACTGTGTATGTGAGTTGGAAAAGAAAACTATGACATTTGTATGTCAAGAATTCAGTTGTAAATCGTGGACTACCATGCTATACATACAGTATCAAAAGACCTCATATATTTTATTCAGTTAAGCTAATTGGTTAATTGGATAGTAATTAGAAAAGTCTGAAATTTTGGCTGGTGAGTTCCCCTTGACAATTTAATTAGACTGTACTGAATTTATAATAATGATCCATCTTAATAAGTACACTGCAGCATATTTTTTTTTTCTCAAAACCATTCTGTTTGTATCTCCTTATTAACGAGGCCCTTAGGCCAATGTGATAAAAGATATGTTTGTTTAATGGTAAAGATGACAGTAACTGAACTAAAGTTTTATAGCTCTGTGGATTTTATTGCAACAGCAATTGCACTTTTCTTAACTGTAGCTATATATGTTATCATAACTTTCACCTCCTGTGTCCTGAACATACATCTTTGTGAGTACGACTCTACATGATTAGCTAAGAGGATCATCCATCCACAATATACTGTATCTAGTGGAGCTATAAAATGCCCATACACAGCCCAGTTATGAAGCAGAATTAGAAGTTTGAAATGGTCTAGTTAAAAATCTGGCAACTGTCATCCTGTGTAAGTGTAGCACATGACTGTAGTGTTAAAACTTTCCTTAAAATGAATTAGACAAGATGGAAAATATATTTGTGCAAACACTGCATTGGTGTACACACACCCAGGAATATGACACAATAAAGACCATCACTACATGACTCCTCTTACAAACTTGAATTTTGGCAGAGGTGTTGAAGAACGTATCATCAGGGTTTACTTCCTCTTTAAGTGGTTAAAAAAGTTTATGTTATCCTATTTTTTAATAATTCTGTTGTTTAACAGTCTCATCTTTTTGGTATAATTTAAATAACAATTTCACATAGCACAAATAATGAGATAGAGGGGATTTTAGAATATCTATGGCACGTATCATGGGGTGCTTATTTTGTCTTTTCCAGCTGCCTCTTCAGTTCCTTGATGACTCTGTAAAAGATCTAGGTTTATATCTTGCCTTATGAAACTCTATAAATGTGACTTATAACCACATTCTAGCCTGAAAAATGTCCATCTATGCAGTGTTCAAACTATCTCATCTGACTTGCCCTTAGGAGCTAATGTTGTTATCTTTAAAAAAAATGATCCTGCAAGCATGTGGGAAAATCCTGATGAGTTTACTTCCTCTTTGTCTCCCTGCAAAGGTAAAGCATAATGGGCTACTATACATCAAATAGTAGCCCATTATGTGTAACTTACCTGACACAGGAGCCAGCGATGTCACCGCTGTCCCCTCTTCCATGGAACGTCCATCTTCTTTCTGGGTATCGTGGCTCCGACGCTGTGATTGGCTGGAGCCGTGATGATGTCACTCCCGCTCATGGGCACAAGAGCTGCCACTAACGGCATATCACCGTTAGCAGCAGCATTCTCAGTGCGCCTGCATGCCGCTGTTTACAGCGCATGCGCCATAGACAGCAGTGCCTGTCTTTTTGCAAATATATCCTAAACTGTGTAAGTTTAGGAGATATTTAATGTAGGCTTACCTGTAGGTCAAAGTGGTCTGTAAGGGTTTACAACCACTTTAAGGATTGCCCTACATCAGATATACTACTACAGGGTGGGCTTCCTGTTCAGAATCACGTGTGTATATATACTTGATTCTGAACTTCGTCCTAGGAGGCACATGGGCCGATATACTGCTACAGGAGGCACGTGGGAGCAGCAACAGTGGGCCGGGGAATAAAATCCATCACTTCCATTAGTAAAAGCAGCACACAGTTTACACAAAAACACTGGTTAGGCACACAGTTAACCCTTTGATCGACCTAGATGTTTATCTCCTTTCAAGCCAGTGTTAGTACTATGACAGTGCATAGTTTTAGCACTGATAATTGTATTAGTGTCACTGGTTCCCACAAAGTGTCAAAAGTGTCAGTTAGTGTCCACCTGCCTGCTGCAATATTGCAGTTCCGCTATAATTCGCTGATCACCACAATTACTAGTATAAAAATAAATAATTAAGTTTGGACCATACCTTAGTTGTTCACACATTCGGTCGAAAGCTCAAACTTTTACCCATTCATCGGGAGCTGAACGGCATCAATATTAGACGTGTTACTTTTACTGTTATACATAACAGCTTCCCAGTGTCAATGGTTTTTAAGGATTCTGCCAGGTACAGGCCCTGCTGAATTAACAACCCCATTCACTTACATGACCAGAAATTCCTGGCCATTTAGGCAATTAAGCCTACAACATTCTTTTTCCTCCATAATTCATACCAGGCCCTTGAGGGGGACAAGAGTTTTTTCCCCCAAAGCATACCAGTCCACATGACCTCAACATGGGGAACCCCCCTGGCAAAGCAGCTTGTCCCAATATTGATGGCCCACTGGTTGTGGAGGTCTGTGAACGTGGAGTCTATCATGATTTAAAAAGCCCTTTTTAACAATAAGGAGGAACCCATATAATACTCTTCTATTTAAATGAGTAGGAGTTAGATAATACCCTTACTCATTCACAAAAACACAAAAATCAAGTATTAAAAAAAACAATAGAGACAGTTTTTGACCAGCTCTTTCATAAAAAAGTCCCACAATGCACACCACTCGTCAATCAGCGTCCATCAGTGCCACCTATCAGTGCTCATCAATGCCGCCTATCATTCTGCATTTCAGTGCTGACTATCAGTGCCCATTAATTCCACCTATCAGTGCCCATCAATTCTGCCTATCAGTGCTCATACATTTTGCCTATCAGTGCCCATCAATACCTCCTATCAGTGCAAATCAGTGCTCATCAATGCCGCCTATCAGTGCCCATCAATGCTGCCTGTCAGTGCCCATCAATGCCGCCTGTCAGTGCCCATCAGTGCTCATCAATGCCACCTATAAATGCCCATCAATGCTGCCTATCAGTGCCCATCAGTGCATCCTATCAGTGTTTATCATTTCAACCTATCAGTGCTCGTTAGTGCCTCCTATCAGTGCTTATCATTTCAACCTATCAGTGCTCGTTAGTGCCTCCTATCAGTGCTTATCAATCAATGTTGCCTGCCTCCCCAGCAGGTCTCTGAGCTGAGAGAGTGTCTCGCTCATACAGCTCAAAGTCATCAATGACAGTTCTCCCTTTCTCCTGTCCCACATGAGATGAGAGAGGAGACAGCTGATCTGCTCCGTCTCCATACCCCTACTGTGTGTGCTCTGCGAGAAGTCAAGTGTGAAGCTAACAACCTCACACTTCCCACAGAGCACACAAAGGAGAGAGGCGGTTGGAGATGGAGCAGACCGGCTGTCTACTCTCTCATCCTGTGCAAGAGAGGAGTAAGGGCGAACTGTCAATGATGGCTCTGAACTATATAAGAGACATGCCTTCTTTTTAGAGACCTGTGATTAACAACTCCACTGGGGCTCCCTGACAGTGATGAAATGCCAGGGCAAGGTCGCAAGTGCTACTGCTGCGACCATGGTAGTTCCACCACTGCATGGATGCATATCTGTAAAAAATGCATATATATGTATACACATCAAAAGTATGATGTTTGAACAAAAACTGGAGAGGGGGAGGGGAAACCCCCAAAGAAAGATCCCCTCCCATTTTACTCACAGGTCTGCTCTAAGTTCAACATGTGGTACTATGAACCAAGGGTTGCTGGAGACATCTGTACCAGGAGCTGTTGCAGTACTATCCATGACCAGTGAAGCACAAATAGATGAACTTCAGGAGAAAGATAGTAAATCTGCATTCCGTAATTGATGTTGATGCAACTAGCAATTCCAAAGATTGTCTATGAAAAACATACATGTGCAAAATATTTGTGGTAAGTATTGGGTATTACCCGAAGATGGCCAGCGTCATGGCGGTGTTGTCAATGAGGGAGGGCATCAACTCCTGAGTGATGTATGCTGCCCATGCATCCAGTACAAATAGCACCTCTTTCAGAATGGGTCCTGTTTTTTGCTCCTCCTGCGGGGACACTATATTACTCTTTATTATGGCTTACACATATGAGATAAGGTATCTACTCTGCTGATACATTACAATTTTTCTTTTTTCATTTCATTGGTTTATCTTGTTTAATCACTACTTCTTGCCTTTTTTCTCACCTGGGTGGCAGATCCACTGCTGCATCCTCACTTCTCCCTCCTTTGTTTTTATCACAGTCACCTATATTTTACTTTATTTTTCTCCTCCCTGATAATTTTCACTTCCCGAATGATTCTCTTTTCTTGGACCCAACTAGCAGTCACTGATTATACTTTATTTTTTTAATACCCAATACTTACTACAGATATTTTGCACATACTACGTATATTTTTCATAGACAATCTTTGGAATTGCTTTTTTGCATCAACATCAATTACGGAATGGAGATTTACTGTCTTTCTGCTGAAGTTCATCTTTGTGGTTTGCTGGTCACAGATAATACATGTACATGTACCGGTACATGTGTCCCAGATAACCCTTTGTTCATAGTGCCACATGTTGAACTTAGAGCTGACCTGTGAGTAAAATGGGAGAGGATATTTCTATGGGGGTTTTCCCCTCCCCCCCCCCTCTCCAGTTTTTGGTCAATCATACTTTTGATGTTTATACATATATGCATTTTTTACAGATAGGCATCCATGCATAATGCACCTTCTCTTGAGGAAGTGGAGTGTTCTCCACAAAATGCATTGAGCCATTTATATGCATTTTTTGCCACATCCATGCATTTATATATCTGCTTTATATGTATTTTTCTGTTACCATGTATTATCCATTTATAAACTGTATAGGAAGACTCATATACTCTCTCTCTCTCTCTCTCTCTCTCTCTCTCTCTCTCTCTATATATATATATATATATATATATATATATATATATATATATATATATATATATATATATATATCTTTTTATATATTTTATAATATATCATTTTTTTACATTTTGCACCGCTTCGCTTAACTGTATTGTTGTCACAAATCATCTGATAGGTTCCCCTATGTAATAACACTTTTGAGTGGTACTCTTTATGGAGACATCAATGGTCTTTTGGACACCTGATGCCTCCCTTACACCCAGGAAACTCTGATCAAGGACATAGCATGCTTAATGGATGCTTCACCCAGCTTGGAACTGATGGCATACTTCACAGGATATATAGGAATAAATGCTCCACTCACCATCCTGGTGTCTTTTATACACCTGATGCCTCAGCTGCATTCAGAAAACTCTGAATGCGAACACAGCATGCTCAGTTGCTGCTTCATTTAACTTTCGTAGCTTGAAACTGACAACATACCTCACAGGCGATATAGAGGACTAGATGCTCCACTAAAAAATACAGTATCTTTCTATTTATTTTATAATATATTTGTTATTTTGCACCATTTCACTTAACTTTATTGATGTCAAAAGTCAGCTGATAAACCCTCCATGTAACAACACTTTTTTTAGTGACATGTACTCTTTATGTAGACATCAGTGGCCTCTTGGACACCTGATGCCTTCCTTGCACCCTGGAAACTCTGACAAAGAACACAGCATACTCAGTTGATGATTCACCTAACTTGGAATCAATGGCATGCTTCACAGGATATATCGAGGAATAAATGCTCCACTCGCCATCCTGATATACCATAGGTGCCTAGGGGCTTAGGATTGAGGGGGTTTGCCAAGATGAGGGAGCACAATAAACACTTTATAAGCAATCAGGTGACTGTAATGCTGTTGGATTGCTTTTACAATAAAGCTCACAGACTGCTCTTAATATGTAAACAAATTCAAGGCTGGTATTACTGCCATGAGATTGTTTACATGCTGCTGCCACCACTGATATTGTAGTTACATTGGTAGTAGTAAATGGGTTAATGCACCAATATGTGCTAATAAATCTTCTAACCTTAATCAACTCTATTCAAAGCTGCAAAATGAGAGCAGAGAAGAATTAGAGCCTCTATCATGTTTTTATTGTCATTTGTATCCCTGTTGTTGAGGTCAACTGTCGTGTCCTGTCCTTGGAAAGATCTCCAAAAGGTTTATATGCAGAAAAAAATAAATTTTGATATAGTGGAAAAGTGTTGTAATGGGGTTTATTTACTAAAGGCAAATCTACTTTACACTACAAGTGCACTGCAAGTGCACTTGGAAGTCCAGTCGCTGTATATCTGAGGGAATACCAGGGAAATAAAAAATATTTTTTGCTTGTACATGATTGGATGATAGAAATCAGCAGAGCCTCCCTTCATCTTGATCTTCCTCTCAGATCTACAGCGACTGCACTTCCAAGTGAACTTGCAGTGCACTTGTAGTGCAAAGTGGATTTGCATTTAGTAAATAACCCCCAATGTCTGATTCCCTCATTTAGGGTTTAATTTACTAAAACTTGAGAGTGCAAAATCTGGTGCAGCTGTGCATGGTAGCCAATCAGCTTCTAACTTCAGCGTATTCAATTAAGCTTCACATAAAATAAAAACCTGGAAGCTGATTGGTTTCTATGCAGAGCCGCACCATATTTTGCACTCTCCAGTTTTGGTAAATCAACCCCTTAGTGACAACTGTTGCCCCTTTTTCTTTTATGGGTGGCCCATGGGAGGAAGTAAGGTAAGGTCTCCCCAGTGGAGTCACAAACAGAATAAAAAGTCTGACTTTAAACAAGGAGCCTTTTCCTGACACACAATGGGATGCATTTGCCAGTTGCCTAGTGAAAAAAAAAAGTTATTTTTTTTGCTCAATTAAAATTAACATATTATTAGATCCTTTGAACAAATCATTAAGGCCTTCCCAAAGCCATGTGCACATTGTGTTAACTGATGTTTGATTTACTGTGGTCTTCCTTTTTGTATGTACAGATCAAATAATGAACTGATTAAAGGATACGGTGGTGCTGCAGTCCTGTTTGAATAATCTATCTTGATAGACACTTAGGGGGTTATTTCCTAAAAGCAAATCCACTTTGCACTACAAGTGCACTGCAAGTGCACTTTATAGGGGACTGAAAGTGCATTTGGAAGTAAAGTCGCTGTAGATCTGAGGGGGACATGCAAGGAAAAGAAAAAAACATTTTAGCTTGCACATGATTGGATGATAAAATCAGCAGAGCTTCCCTCATATCAGATCTTCCCCTCAGATCTACAGGGACTGCACTTCCAAGTGCACTTGCAGTGCACTTGTAGAGCAAAGTGGATTTGCCTTTAGTAAATAACCCCCTTAGTCTCATAATAATGATTCATTTTGGCCAAGCCTGAAATATTTGTCATGAAATCTATGTCAGTTTAATGTTTAACTGTCATTAGCTGCATGCGTGCTATGACAAGATTTATTTTAAACTGTGTAAACCCCAGTAATGGTAAAAAAAACAAAGCAGAGTTATCTGTGAAAGATGTATTATGCAAGGCAGTACAAAAGCCTTCTGCTTTATCTTTCTGTAACATAACAGATTGCAGCAATATTTTCAACTGCTGGTGCAAGCTGTGGCTGCCATGTACAAATCTGTCTATTTAAGCCTCTCTACAGTCCCGTTAGGCATCGCCCTACAAAATACCAGTGTTGTTGTCCAAGTATCCGCTCGCCATCCTGATGCATTGGCATCCTCTACCTCATTTCTCCAGCTGGAAAACCTACTACAAGATCGTATCCAAAAAACTGTCTGCCAACACTCTTAGCTTAGCATGCAGGAGTTTGTATGGCCACAAGCAAAACTTTCCTTTAAGGCTTATCTGCTTTCATTTTTTTTTAAAGCATCTATGGGAACATAGTCCATTACTTTAAATACATGTGGATATAATAGCAACAGTCTTATAGTATGTGTAAATCAAATATAGCTGTTCTTTATGGTTGTCAATTTAATGGAAAGCAGAAAGCTCTTAATATACTGAAGGACAATATGCTTGCATATAAAATAAGATCTGATAGCAGTTTGACAAAAAAGGCAGATACAGTTATTGTATGGGCTCTTAGCTTATGATTTTTGTGTATATAACTTTGTTTGCTAATTATATATTACATTTTTTTCACAAAAAATGCATATGCTACAGTATATACATTATAATGATTCATTTTGTTTGTAATTCAAAATGTTCCTTCAAATAAGAAGGAATGCATGAATTAAATGGCGACCAAGCTCCAACGTGGACATCTGATTCACAAGCTCTGCTCAGCCACTGGGGGAATCAACAGCCACCCAAGCCTACCACTGCCATAACAGCCCCTAAATACCCCCCTCCACCTTGAGAAAGATGGCGCGATGACCCAACGTAGGAAGGAGCCGCAGCAGATGCACAAGCTGCCAAAATTCTTCTCTGTCTCCAGGGGGCTCCAACAAAATGGCAGCTGCACTCACTCATCACAGCATCAACGAATGGGCTGAACAAAAATCAACAAGACTCAGCCAGCACGGAGGTAGCGGCACACAGGCAGGGGCACAGAGTGGCTCTTCTTCCACCAACTCCAGCCTGATCACCAGGAGCCCAGTAAAATCAAAGGCCCACAGACAGACTCCTCACAGAGAACTGAAAGTCCCTGACATGGAGGTGAGTCAGCCCCAGACCTCTAATGATGGAAATACCTCAGAAGTGATTAACCCTATAGCTGGCTTTCATTTTGGTTCAGGGACAAAGATATCCCACTTTGGACAGAGATAGAAACAGCATTCCCCCTACTTCCAATTTCCATGGAGACACCTAAACCACCAGTCAGACACAAAAATAGACATCCAGTCTATTGACTACCCTCTGCTGATCCTAGAAGCTATGATCCCCACGCTATCCCCCAGACCCCTATCACTACATGGCATACAATCCATTAAAGACTTTATGCATGGTACCAAACCCAAATCAGTGGAAACATTGAATTTTCATTTTTTCCAAACACACCTTTCAAAAGACCATCACAATGCTTAAATGGGGAAAAGACCTCCACTCAACCTGCTTCTCCCATGCTCTCCCCCCCCCCCCCCCCCTGACATTCCCCTACCCCATCCTTCAAAACATGTAATTCTGCATTTTATACTCATTTATCCAATATTTACATTATTTCATACTGCTCTGTTTACTACATAGTTGTTTTAATTTTGTAACAATATTGGAGCGGGCCTTCCACTCTCTAGATGACAATGGGGGTTATTTACTAAATGAAAATCCCCTTTGCACTGGAAATGCACTTGAAAGTGCACTTAGATGTAAAGTCGCTGTAGATCCAAGGGGGACACGCAAGGAAAATAAAAAATAGCATTTTAGCTTGCACATGATTGGATGATAAAAGCAGCAGAGCTTCCACTGATTTCAGATCTACCCCTTAGATTTAGAGCGACTGCACTACCAAGTGCACTTTCAGTGAACTTTCAAGTGCACTTGCAGTGCAAAGTGAATTTGCCTTTTGTAAATAGCCCCCAATATATATTTCTATAAAAAATATTGAAAATGGAAAAAAAAAAAAGACCTCCAGTCCACGATCTCTCCCCTCCAATGGCAAAAAGCCTTTTAACCAATCCATCAAGCATTGCACTGCACCACGCATTTAGAAATGACACTCAAATTCACACACAGGTGGTACTATACTGCATAGAGGCTGGCCAAGTTCTCAAATTCATCATCACCTAAGTGTTGGCGGAATTACGACCAAATAGGACATCTGCTATACACCCTATGCAAATACCCAAGCCTAACAAGCTTTTGGAAACATGTTTTCAAACTCATATCCTAGTTAACAGGTATATTAACACCTCCTAATCCAGGCACTTATCAATCTTGGCATGGATTTATACCCCAGGTCGGCAAGGACTGTGGTCACACACATCCTGCTTGCAGCCTGATCAACTATTCTTAACAAATGGAAAACTGACATATGCCCAGTCTTTCTGAGGTGACATCTTTAGTACAACAAAATTATACATATGAACATATGTTAGCTATCAACTGAAATATGGACCAGAAAGGGTAATAGCTTATTAATGAATGGATAGGCTAGTTAGCCCAGATACAATACCATATTTTAATATAATGACAATACTCAGCATTACATACTCAAACGTTTGTCCATACCGTTATTCTGAAGTGTACCGATACCTAACAGTTTGTACCAATGCCTAAAAGTTTATACCATTACCTAACAATTTGTTAATTTACCTAACAGATTGTAACCGCTGTGTATCCAGTTTGTGTATCCTTGTATATCCTTGTATACAGGTTTGTATACCTTTTCTAAAATACCAATAAACATATTAACTCAAAAATAAAATATAAAAAACAGGCAGGTAGCAGAAAAAAGTGTAAGAATTGCTAAAACGGTAATAATGGGGTAAACTGAAAAAGGTGTTATTAAGAAATAACAAGTTGATTTTACTTGTTTTGAATGGCCATTTAACAAAATATCATACTATTACTATTCTTAGGCCCATGAAAGTAAAATATTGATGTATTAGAGAGATTTGAATATACGTTTCTTCAAATTTGGCTGGGCCAGCCTGCAGCCGATGCTAGGACAAAAATGATTATATAATTATAGACAATATATTACTAGAATTCTCATTATTGTCACAATCCAGGAGTTTTAGGATGTTCATAATTAATTAGGAGGTTAATTCCTTCATTCTGTCTCCTAAAGGCAATATCTCTTGCTCTGAAAAGGTTCAGTGGGTTTGACTTAAATAAACTGAATGCCTTGAGATCTTGGTGCAAGAATGCTAGCTTTCAGTGCTAATAGATTTGTAACCTAGTAAACACTTGTAAGAATTAGATTAGGTATTCGTTAGGGTTTGGATATTGATATTCAAACTTACAATTAAAATTAAGGCTAAAATAAATCTAAACTCTAAGACTACTTTCAGTCCATATGTACTTACTCAAGTGTTGGCTGCACATTATTGATCTGGAACATCTTCATCTAAAAGTCATTATTCCTGTTCAGTATATTTCAGCATGACTACTTGTAGACCCCTTAACAGGGATGCAAATGATTGGGTGAAAAACAGTAGGGCAGTTAGTGGACAGTTACCACATCAATAAAATTGAACTCTATATAGATAGTAATAACACACATTAACCTAGATCTGTATTCACTGAACATTATTAAGTGTATTTTCAAATGTAACTGGTGTAAGTGCATGAATTTGATCAACATCTTGCATTCTCTGTACAGCAGGGCTTGAATGCGAAAATAAGAAGTAGCACAAGGGGCCAATCAGTTCATGTGCAGACAAGGAACAAACTGAAAATACTGACAACTAAGGATGAGCCGAACACCCCCCGGTTCGGTTCGCACAAGAACCTGCGAACAGACCTAAACTTCGTGTGAACTTTAGAACCCTATTAAAGTCTATGGGACTCGAACCTTCAAAATCAAAAGTGCTAATTTTAAAGGGTAATATGCAAGTTATTGTACTAAAAAGTGTTTGGGGACCTGGGACCTGCCCCAGGGGACATGTATCAATGCAAAAAAAGTTTTAAAAATGGCCGTTTTTTTCTGGAGCAGTGATTTTAATAATGCTTAAAGTGAAACAATAAAAGTGTAATATTCCTTGAAATTGCATACCTGGGGGTGTCTATAGTATGCCTGTAAAGGTGGGGTTCCCCCAAATTTAATCACTCTCTCATCCGCCCCTCTTTTCCTGTAGCCTGCCAGGTTGCGTGCTTGGATAAAGGGTCTGGTATATATTTTTTGGGGGAACTCCACGCCATTTTATTTTTTAAATTTCAGAACCTTCAGGTCTGGTATGGATATTTGGGGGGAACCCCACATCATTTTTTTTTTTTATTTGACGCAAGGTTCCCCTTAATATCCATACCAGACCCGAAGGGCCTGGTAATTGAATTTGGAGGAACCCCACGTTTTTTTTTTTATCAATGACTTTCAATGACTGTTATCTGTATTACGTGGAGCCGACAATTCATTATAGTCCCGAGTGCTTTTAAGTGTCTTTTTTTTCTGCAGAAATGACTCTTTGTGCAGGGACAGTTCTAAGCACGGGAAATATGCGTCCCTTTACAGGCATACTATAGACACCCCCCAGGTACGAAATTTAAAGGAATATTACACTTTAATTGTTTCACTTTAAGCATTATTAAAATCACTGCTCCCGAAAAAACAGCATTTTTAAAACTTTTTTTGGATTGACACATGTTCCCTGGGGCAAGACCCAGGTCCCCAAACACTTTTTATGACAATAACTTGCATAGAAGCCTTTAAAATTAGCACTTTAAAACCTCTGTCTGCTATATATAAGGTGTTGCTCCCAAATGTACATACGGGCCTGGAAGCCCTGAGGGCAAAGTGGGAGGTGGATTCTTCCTCATTGGACACTGAGGACTGGGAAGATGTCTGGGAATATCCATTCTTACAATTAGTGGCAGCCAGGGATAGACTGGTACAATTTAAAATAGTGCATAGGGTATATTACACTCCACAACGTCTTCACAGAATTTACCCTTCTGTCCCTGCCTCCTGTTGGAGATGTAACTCACCCTCAGCGGATTTTATCCACATGTTCTGGAGCTGTCCTCAGATAGTTAGTTTTTGGGTGGAGGTGACTAAATTTATTCTGACTGTGTCCACTGTAAATGTACCGCTGTCAGTAGAGATATGCCTATTGGGGTTGGTCGGATCGCTAGCTCCACGCCGGGCGCTCCGCACACTCCTCGGCTTATTGCTATATTATGCCCGTAAATCTATTGTTCTTAAATGGAAGGCTCCGATAGCTCCCTCTGTTCATTTCTGGAAGAATTTAGTAAACGCGGCTCTTCCACTATATAGGGCCACCTATCTTTCTCGCGGCTGCAGGGCCAAGTTTCATAAAATTTGGGACATCTGGACGGAGTCGTGCGACACTAACGCTGACTCGAATGCTGACTGACGGGGTTCCATTGCGAGTAAGTGGAAGTGTCTAGGGTACTGACATTCATGTAGCCCTGGGTCATTCCTTAGGGGGGTGGTGAGGGGCTGGTAGGTGGGGGGGGGGGGGGCGCTTGCATAGTTCATCCTGGGGTTGTCTGTAGTCTGCAGTAGAGCATGAACGAGTTTGCAAACTGTCCTGAGTAATGAGCGGTGGTGCTAGAGGGTACGGTGGATTTTTTGATTGTTTATGTTGGGGGGGAGGGGGGGTTTGTTTGTTCCCTGACTGTTTGCTTCAGGGAGTGTAGTAATAATCAGCCTGGGTATGCCCAATAGGCTGTAAGTTGTTTTATTTGTTATGTGCAAATCAATAAACAGAATAAAAAAAAAAAAAAATTAGCACTTTATATTTTTCCCATAGACTTGTACAGGGTGTTCTGCGGCTTTTCGAATTTGCCCCGAACATCCCAAATTGTTCGCTGTTCAGTGAACAGGCAAACAGGCAAACTTGAAGCTCATCCCTACTGACTAAAGAAGAGGGCAGAGTCACCGGCTAAGGCAGGTACAAAACAATTTGAGGTCATTGGAAGTGAGTTGAATGATGCTGGTCATCTGACTGAGGAAGTCTAGTGGCAGAAAAAGGGGAAATCTCTGGTATAAAGTGAATGTTGCAACAAAAGCTGATGTTATTGTTTTATATTTTAATTGGTTATTAATTTTGCATAATTATTTATGGCTAGAGTTCTGTTTTAAAGTACATGCCCCAACAAGGACCTTTGTTTCATGGCAGAACCATCAGGTATTCTTTTATTGAAAGCTGTAGATTTGGAGAAAGTATAACCAAATTTTAAAATTAGGGTACCCTGCATTTTAGACAGAACAGACAATTATTCCAGAGAAGGGGGGGGGGGGGTGGAGGGGCAGGACAGAGGTGGCTGGTGATGGAATATTCAGAGTCAGTCCTTTGCAATGTAATGTAAAGAGGTACTGTGATATGAAGGGGACTATACTCTAAAGGGGCACTGTAATGATTCCAGTCCAGTCCCCTTTAAATCACGGTGCCCCTTTACATTACAGTGCCTCTAGCAATCACAGCCCCCATCACAACACCCCTTGCAGTCACAGCCCCCCATTTTCTCTATAACCACAGTGTCCCCTTTTACTCTCTGCCTCCCAAGCACAGTCCCATCTTTGGCAGGACAGAGGCAGAATTCAGCCCTAGTATCCTCTTCATGAGCTGCAGATCTGGATCATATTAACAAGTGGGTAATAAGGCATGGCTGCATAGTGGGAGGTGAGTGGCAATTGGGGTCTGTGTTAGTTCCGTGTCCCCCAGACAGCGGTCGCCACTTACCTCCCACTTTGCTGCCTGGTCATCAACAAGCCACTTTTGTTAGGACATGAAGCCTGGCAACCCCTGCCCACCAGGAAAATGTTTAGTGTGCCCTATGTCTAGTCCAGGTATATACATATGAATTCAGGCTAAGCACAAGAGATTCATTCTACCATTAAAGTATTAGAATAAAGTGCAGGTTAGGGTTAGTGTTGAATAGGAATTCTGGGCAGATGAATACAGGCATACCCCACTTTTAAGTACACAACAGGGTTTATTTACTAAAGCTGGAAAGTGCAGAATCAGGCTCACTTCTGCATATAAACTAATAAGCTTCTAACCCCAGCTTGTTCAATTAAGCTTTGGTAATACAACCTGGAAGCTCATTGGTTTCTATGCAGAAGTGAGCCTGATTTTTCACTTTCCAGCTTTAGTAAATAAACCTGGTTGTGTACTTAAAAGTGGAGTATGCCTGTAAAACACAAATGAATACAATTATGAATACAATAAAAATGTAAGGTAATGCATTTCAATGCAACTAGCAACAACATCTGAATTTTATTTGGTATCATCCTATTGTAATCTCCGCAAGTAGAAATCAGACTGAGCGAGGTAGAGGCAGCAATATGGGTCAGTGACCTCATCAGTCTGCTGCTGGTTATCTACTGTCCTATAACAAGCTGAGGGCAGGGAGGTGACCAAGCTGTATTACTTAACTGCACTAAAAGAAAACTTAAGTCAGAGGCGATAAAAAGAGGTAAATCAGATTTACCTCTTTCTATAGTATAGGTATGTTTTTATTGGTTTCTTGTTGGTAATATGGTGCTCTGTTTCAAGCATGTGTTGTTAATACTTGAAGTGCCATTAAATTTAAAAGATATGGTTTGAAAAAGCATTGGTCACCTTCAACGAACCTGATGAAAATGAAGCTAGAGAACATAGACAACTGATAAGTGTGTTCATTAAATTGTGTTTCAAGTGTCACATTCCATTGCATGTTTAAGTAGTATACATTGTGATACTGATTTGTCTATTTGTTTAGAACAGCATATATTCTATAGTGAATATAATACTATTATGTTTTGAAATAAGGTAATGTTTTTTTTTCTAAACTCCTAAGAAAATGCTGTTTACATTTATCATATTCGTGTGTGTAGTTGTGTGTTTATGCAAGTCTGCGTGTTAGAACATATATTATATAGTTCTTTGACTGTCATCGTGGAAAGCAGTAATAAGCAGGACTGAGGCAATGCATTATAAAAATAAATACATTGTATAACATGACTAGACATGCAATTCAGAAATCCATTTTCTGTGAAATAGTCTGAGAATATAAAGAAAAATGGTTTCTTAGTGACAGTGGTGAGATGTGCCTGACATGGCTTTTACCTAGAGATAGAGATCTGTAATCCATTTAATATAAAATTAGCACCACTGCTGTTTAGCTTTTTCTGGCTAGGATTGCACCCGGGGTATAATGAATTTAAAACCTTTTCATTCATTAAAGAGGAAAGCGTTTTGCTTGGTAAAGTAACAATTTCAATTTGCAGTTCTATTAAACTTTTAAGGTCAATTATAAATTGTCTTTCTCCCTTGTAGGGCCCTGCCATATGGTTAAAGGGTAATGCCACTTTCGTGAGAAAAAGAAAATAGCAAATAGAAAAAAATAATATACTGTGGTACATAAAATGGCTACAAAAGCCATATTGTAACTTGAAGTGATTGTAAAACAACCCATTCAGTTTGAAATAGAAATGAAAGGCAAAACATTTGTATATACATATTAAAAAAAACATTATCAATACGTATTTAACCCTTTTTTATAAGTGATCACCTTCCCTCTGTTCTTAGCTGCATAATTGCTGGGGGGAGGAGAAGCAGCAGCACACTGAGCTTCCCAGTGAATGGCTGTGCAGGAGGGGTGTCAGGACAAGACTGATCATTGGAGAAGAGCAGGCTGAGTTCCCAGCATTGCTAGAGAACTGACCACGTTGTGCTCTCCTGCTTAGTGTTGTCAGTTTTGATAGGAAAACAGAGGGACTGGCAAGAACACCTGGGATTTCACACAAAGGAAGCGATACAAAGAAAACAGAAGACGTTTTCATACAAATGCATGGTACAGCAGGCACATATCAGGAATTGTGAATGTCGTGGTAACAAACACTTCAATGTTTTTAAAACGTATCTCTCCTTTTCAATCTTCAGTCAAGATTTTTCTGTAAAATGCAATGCAACATGGCAACCTTATATAATTTCCTGCTTGTGTGATTGGATCACTTATTTTCCTAAACATCCACTCTAAGATGGAAGTAAAACTTTAGGCATCCTCTGCAATAAGAATTATATTTTGGTGAAATACTCCCTTAGGGTTAATTATTTCTAAAGGGATACAGGAACTGTAATTTCCCTCATAAAAAAAAAAACATTGTAAGTGCATCAGCTGATTATATTGAACACAGACACTCCCATTCAGGATTCAGTGTTCCAAAAACATAGTGGAACATACACGTTTTTCTTAACCTCCCTGGCAGTCTGATTATGTCAGTATTTTTGAATGTCAAAGCAGTACATTGTTTTGCAAGAAAATGTGTTGTTTTATATTGTAGGCCTGTAATTCTTAGGAGTAACTCACTTAAATCTGTCCAAACAAGAGTCTAGTAGACATCCTCAGTATGATAAAGTTTGAAACACAAAATCTTAAATTATAATATAATAAATAATTATAAAAAAAAATAATACATTTAATTCAATAATGTAATCAAACCAAAAACACAGAAATTTGTCCAAAGGTGCAATATTACTAATCACTGCAACACTAGACACTGCATATTGGTTTAGTAAACATTCCTGGTATGAAAAATTTTAAAACATGGGACTGTGCAAAGTCTGACATCACAATCAGGACAATGAAACCTGGTTTCCTTTCTGATTTTCTTTCCACTGTCATCGCACTTTGAGCAACAACCCACACACATCCTTGTAGGTGCTGACTTTTGACTTTTTCTCGGTTGGTGGGATATAGTCCATGAAGTGATGACTAGTCGGCGCTCGGGTTGACAATGCGCAGAGCAGCACGATGTCCAGCTCTATTCACAGCAATTGATGGTGTTTGGTGGTTCACAAAGATACGTTTGGCAACTGCAAACTAAGTCAGAATGAATCACAGGCTTGTCACTCTTTTTTTTAGCAGAATGTAGGCATTCCCCAAGCATTGCTTAAGAAGATGTCCGAAGATCTTCTTGTAGTACTTCTTTTGCTGTTTCCTCATTGCTGGGTAGAATGTGCCTATCACTACTTGTAGCTCCATGCTTTTTTTCCCACCTTTCGCGCGTACCATAACAGTGGAGGTATTATGAACTGTATTCATTAGGCACACATCTTTCTTGCCATCATTTTGCCTTTCTGCCAGGCAACCATTTCTCCAGTCTTCTACTTCTATTTGCCAAACATTGGTGGCATGTCGGTTAGCCCTAACAATTCCACAGGCATCTATTTTATTTTGGTTTGTTTTGCAGAAGAAACTCATAAAGTTCAGTAGACGTATACAAGTTGCCGATTGTTACACAATAGCCCTGATTTATCGATGGCTCAATGAGTGAAAGAACGGAAGATGTTGCCATTCCATAGTTGCTGTATTTTGGATTGAATCCTGTTCCTTTTCCAGTGTATATGACTGAATTCAAAATGTAGCCAGTTGACGATTCGCATAGCATGTAGGATTTTATGCCAAATCGTGCTCTCGTTGATGCATTGTACCCAGCTGAGCCTTCCCTTGTAGGCCATTAGACTTTCATCTATGCTGATATCTCTTTCTGGCACATAGAACCATTGGAGTTTCTTTAGAATCATTTGAGATACTTCCCAAATTTTCTTTAGTTTTGGTGCAGGATGAGTAGTTTCATCAAATTCTTTTTTGTTTTTGAAGTGTAATTGAACTGAATGATTAGGGAAAATCTGTACTCTGACATGACTGTACCAAAGAACGGAGTGGCAAGTAATCTATTAGTTGTCTAATACCACTTCTGCATGGGTTTCCCCACCACTCCCTGAGGTATTATTAGGCCCAGAAATTTCCAAATGTCATCTCTTATTCACTGATTCCCACTTTCTGCTTCTTGGAAGCTTCCGATGCAGAGTAGCTAATTGTTGCACCATTTCAAGAGACCTTCTAGAAAGGTCTGTGCCTCCCAGCCATTCCCTCAAGAGGGTGTAAGTCCAGAGTTTGCTGCCCATCAGATCTGCTATCTAGGGAGTGTGTAACTGCAGAGAGGTCCAGTATTTCCCTCCCTGGCCCTTTGCCTGGGGGAAGAACATGGAGATGAAAAAGAACCCTGCTTAGGCAATTGCCTGTCTTGACTCAAGATCCACAATGATAAATTGGCTGTTTGACCTTAAGGCTGGGTTCACACCATAGCGATGCGGGAACGCCGCGAATCCGCAGCGTTTTCCCGCATCGCATGCCTCCCGCCGGCAGTTCACACTGCCCTATGCGGACTGCTGGGAGTGTCAATGAAATCTTAATGACACCCCCAGACCAGTCCGCATATCGCAGTGCGATCTGCAAACTCGGACAGGAATCGGATCGCATGGTGTGAACACCCATGCGATCCGATTCTGCTGCGGACCAAAAAAAGGGTCCTGTGCGAGTTTGCGGCGGGTGCGATGCGAATTCAGCCATACTACCTGTATGGCTGAACTCGCATCGCACAGACAGATCGGATGTGATTTGCACTGCAGTGCGGTGCGAATCACATCCGGATCTCTCACCCGCAGCGGTGTGAACCGGACCTAAAGGTAAACAAACTGGGTGGTGAGAGAGACTGAAGTCCTCCTGTGAAAAACTGAGCTGACAGGCACTTTATTGCAGCCGCAGTGTTGCCAGACAAGTAGCTACAATCAGTGTTTGTGATTGCAACCCCACCAGACTAGTGCATAAAGCAACAGTTTTCTTTACGACCACTACACCAGTCCTTGTATCACCAGACCAGTGTATGCCAGCAACAGTGTTGCCAGCTCAGTGTAAGCCAGCAGAAGTCTTCCTGGCTGCTGCAACACTAGCCCCAGTGTCACCAGACTAGTGTATACCAGCAACAGTGTTTCTGATCACTGCTACACAAGTCCCACTATCACCTGACCAATGTAGCCAGCAGCAGTGTTCCTGATCACCATCACACCAGTGCAGTGTTACCTCTGCCTGCAGCCTGTATTAACCTTGGTCTTTTTATTCACCACATTTCTGCTTGTTTCTTGGACTGATCCTTTGCCTGTTAGCTGAACATGTCTCTGCCTGTGCCTGAACTGACCTGTCTGCACGTCAGATTGACTATGTTCCTGGGAGACACCTGTCCCAGCCATCCCCCGCAGACAACTTCACTCCTGGAACCACATAAACTCTTGTGATCTTCCTTTCTTTAGCCTCCTGTACTTCCTGGCCAGTGAACATGGCATTTCTGGTGGAAGCCATGCACTAGTAGACTAGGCTTTCTTTGGCTTATGATAACAGGGACTGCTATAGGTAACATTACACTAAGCTATATTCCCTGACCATATTGAATATTTTATTTTTCTGTTACAAGCGATTGAAAAAAGGAAAAAAAAGTTGTCACTGAAATTATATATTGCTCACACATGCCATGGGTATATATGGAATTAGACCTCAAAATACATTATGCTGCTTCTCATGAGTATGGGGATATTACATGTGTGAGACTTTTTGGGAGCCCAGCCATGTACAGGACCCCGAAAACCACCGCCTTCAGGATTTCTAAGGGTGTACATTTTTTATTTCATTCCTTACTACCTATCAAAGTTTTGGAGGCCATGAAATGCCAAGATAGCACAACCCCCCCACTCAACAAATTATTACTATTTACTATTATTATTATTACTATTACCATTTACTGAGAGGCATTTTGAGTCCATGGAATATTTTATATTTTGCCACAAGTTTTGGGAAAATTATTATTATTATTATTTTTTACACAAAGTTGTCACTAAATGATATATAGTTCTCACATGGCATGGGTATATCTGAAATTACACCCCAAAATACATTCTGCCCCCTTCCATTTGGGGGGGGGGGTTGAACTGTCCTGGCATTTTATGCACAACATTACAAGCTTAGGCCACACATCACCCACTTTTCTAACCACTTGAAGACAAGGCCCTTTCTGACACTTTTTGTTTACATGAAGAAATATTTTTTTTGCTAGAAAATTACCTTGAACCCCAAAAATGATACATATTTTTTTAAAGCAAAGGCCCTAGAGATTAAAATGGTTGGTGTTGCAATTAATTTTTTCACACAGTATTTGCGCAGTGATTTTTCAAACACAATTTTTGGGTTAAAACATTTTAATGCACTAAAACAGACTATATTGCCCGAATGTTTGGTAAAATGTAAAAGATGATCTTATGCCAAGTACATAGATAACAAAATACAGTAACAATAAAACATTACATTATAGCGTAAATCGCAGTAACAGTACAAGAGAAGAACCATAAAATGACAACTATTTTTGGCTGTTTTATTTTATGTATATATATATATATGTCTTTTCTTTTTTTTACACTTTTATTATAACTTTGCATGTTCGAGCTTAGGATCTCTCAAAATGCAATGGCCATCTAACATCGTTCAAAATCCTGTGTGAAAGTGTGCCCTAAGACTGTGTCATGCTGTACCCTATCCTAATACTCCACTAGTGTGTGGTAGCGATGGAAACAGTCCCCAACACAGAGACCAGGTTGGTCAGGACAGGAAGGACAACAATAGCGGGTGTCACACCTATATCCATACTTGCTACAGACACGGCATCTCTTTTGTGGTGCTCGTTGGGTAGGGGTACCAGGAAAGACATCTGGAAAATGCCTCTCATGTAGAGGGCTCACTGTATTTGGGTTGTGAATTTGGGCCACAGTATCTGCTGGATTCAGAAGAGCTGCGATGACCTCTTCCTGGAATTTTAGGAAGGATCCAGTTAGTCCAGATGCTTTGTATAGCACATAAGCGTTGAACAGAGCCAATTGGAATAAGTATACATGGAATAAGTATACATATATCTGGAAACTAAGTACAGCACCATCATCTGGACGTTGAAGTTCACCCCTCCCATTTTATGGTTGTAGTTGTGGACACAGAGGAGCTTCTCAACAACACCAGTCGCCATTGGAATTTGGACTGCCATATCTGGGTGAATGGAAGACAGAACGGAAATGTTCCGTTTGTCCTAGCATCTCACTGCAAGTAATTAATTAGAGCTCATGCAGGCTCTCTCCCCCAGACTAAGTTGGGCATTTACAAGCTGTTGGGGGAAGCCTCGATGATTAGATCACATGGCGCCACATGTGCCAATTCTTGACTGATAGAGGTGTCTAAAAAGTGGCACGCTTGAATGAAAATTGTCCAAATATTAATGGTACCCCTTTCCGCATAAGGGAGACACCAAGTCCCAAACAATCTTGCCATTGCTCCCTATGTAGTCTGAGCAATTGAGGGGATCCAATCTGCTATCCTTTTCCCTCATAAACCAGAAAACTTCATGTATAGCCTGTTGCCCCGTCACAGAGCTTATACATCTTGACCACATATCTGGAATGCTTGCTGGGGAGATATTGTTTGAAAACAAGTCGGCCAGAAAATTTAATCAGGGACTCATCAATGCAGACATCTCGATCGAGGATAAACAAGGCTTTCATTTTTCGTTCAAGTGGTTTATAAGGGGCCAAATTTTATGGAGCCGATCATGTTCAGGTTCACCCCCCGAGGACGACAGAGCTCATTGTCATTGAAATGCATGAACCGCAATATCTGCTTGTACCTAGCCCTGGCAGCAGAGAACACTTGTATATGGTGAATTGGGTCAGTGGGCCAATGTGACCGCAACTCACTCTTTTTATTAATGCCCATTTTGAGGGATAGACCCAGAAAGGTCCTAAATTCGGGAACCGTTATAGGTTTCCAGCCATATTGTCTGGCAAGGGGTGAAATTGGGTTTTGGGTGATGAATTGACCAGCGTATAAATTGCTTTGGTCCACAATAGTTCCGTACAGATCTTCAGTGAAAAACAGCTCCAAAAATTCCAGGTGTGTTAAATCTGCTGTGTCCACCTGAATTCTGGGTTGGCCAGTGAATGGGGGAAATACAGGTGCTGCAGAATCTGTGGGTTGCCAATCAGGAATTGCAAGTGCAGCAGGAAAGGCACTTTGAGCTCTATGGGCCTGTGTTCGTACTCTTGGTGGCTGCGGGGCACTACTTGTGCTAGCCACCACACCAACTTGAACTGCACTTAGGGTACTCGCCACGTCACCAAGTGATACTGCAGCATTTGTCTATGACCAGGGTGTACTAGGCGGCTGATGCTTTCCAGTTCACCAGAAGGTTGAGCAGCACTAGTACTGACACTCTGCTGCATACGAGCATCATGTGGTTGTTGCACCTCAGTAACAGAAGAACGGGGTCGGGTACGCCTGACCTTAACAGGGACCCATTCTCCATTGTCAGAGCTATCTGTAGGGATTCTGCTCACTACAGGTTCAAATACTTAGCCTGAATCTGACAGTAAGGACTCCCCTCTCTCATCTGTCATCCTCAGCATCCTGTAGGCCTCTTCACTAGCGTACCTTTCGTTTGACATTTTGGCCAATAAATGTATAGGAGAGCACCTTGTTATCAGAGGACTGATTGTAACGCTACAAAAAAAATACTGTATTTATCGGCGTATAACACACACTTTTTCCCCTTAAATTCAGGGGAAAATTGTGGGTACATGTTATACGCTGATCCCCCACCCTTTCTAAGCTTCTCTGCTATTTTCACCCACATTCGGCCATTCTCGTCGGCTTTCGGAAAGCCGAAAGCCGCAGAGAATGGGCGAGTGTGGCCGAAAATAGCCAAAAACGGCTGAAAATAGCCGAAAATAGTCGAGAGCCACAGAGAACGGCCGAGAGCTACTGAGCTCCGCCAAGATACACAGGACATCCGCTCTGTATCTCGGCTATTTTTTTTTAAATAAATACCCATTTCTGTACAATCACATTTAGAAATTGTAGTAGTAAAAGGATGTCCCTAAATAATCTGTTCACTCTATATCTAATAAGGTAAACCCTCACACTGCATAGTTGTTGGTAAATCCAAAGAAGATTGTACAATCAAATTTTAACTTGTGTAATCAGGTAAAGATAGATTAATAAATATTGTATTTTTTAATGAAATACACATTATAACATAATTCAATAAATAAACATAGGGGTTTATTTAAAAACATTTGAGTGCAACTGTCACACACATTCCTGCAGGCTTGGCAAATTTTCCCTGTATTTTCTGTAATAGAATAATTCCTACGTTTGTCAGCTCCATCTGGTGGCCAAAATGCAGAATAGTTTTCTGAACTTCAATGAGAAAATATGCCACATTTAGGCCACTAGATAACAGAACAATCACAGGAATTCATTTATTACAGAAAATACATTGAAAATGTGTCCACCCTGTATGAATGTGTATGCCATTCATCTAGCACATGTTTTATAAATAGACCCCATAGTCTTATATAGAACAACCAAGCTTTTGTTTTGAATTGCTAACTTAATTTATCTAATATTATGCCAATAGTGGCGACTGCAAACAGTAGTGATGCCCAGCAAGCTATGGCAACTAGCACTCAATTTCAGAAGTTAAGTGTATTCCCCAGAGAGTGAAGCAGTTTTTGACTGATTGGCTACAGCTTTTTTTTTTTTTCCTTCTTTAATTATAGTACTTAGAGCTAAACCAAACCCTTGAAATTAAAGACCATTATATAAAAAAATATTTTTTTTCCTGCTTTAGAAATAACAACAACTGTTTTATGCATTAATTTTAACCTTAAAGTAGAACTAATCATTGTCTTTTTTTTACCATCCATCTCTTATCGGGGAAATTTCCCTTCACTAACTTTCATTTAGCCAAAGCAGGAAGTGAGAAAAAATCCCTCCAAAGTGAGAGAATCTCTGGTTGTCGCTATTAGATTTCCCTTCTATTCCTGCTCTGGCAACAACCCAACATTTGGGATTTTCCTTCATTTTCACTCTTGGTGACAACAGAACACAGGCCAAATAGAGAGAGTAAATCTTGCTTTAGAAGGCACAGACAGCAATGCATACCTGACAAGTGTTCCAATGCCTCCCCACTATATCAAAAAAAAAAAAAAAAAGAGATCAAGGATGACAGGGAGCCAACCAGCTTAAGGTATGGATATTAGCGGTGGCTTTCTCAGTTGCACACGAGGATGATAGATTTCATAATGCTTAGTGGATTTCGGGAGAGGCCGTGTGCATGACCCATTTCAAAAGACTTTGCCCTCTTTTTCAACAATACAACAACACAATTCTAATACAGGGGACAAAGCATTGCCCCTCTATAACAGGAGGTACCTAAACAAGGACATTCATTGCAGGGTTACCAAATATTTTATTAACCACTTGCTTAAACCCCCTTCCTATCCAGACCAATTTTCAGCTTTCAGCGCCAATGCACTTTGAATGACAATTGTGTCATACAACACTGTACCTAAATTCAATTTTTATCATTCTTTTCCCAAAGAGAGCTTTCTTTTGGTGGTATTTGGTCACCTGTGCGATTTTTATTTTTTGTTAAATTCTTTTTAAAAAGACCGATTTTTTTTTTTTTTTTATGTATTTTATTTTGTTATAAAATTTTAAAATGGGTAATTTTTGTCATTGATGTACGCTGATGAGGCAGCACTGATGGGCACTGATGGGTGGCAGTGATGGGCACTGATGGGTGGCAGTGATGGGCACTGATGGGTGGCAATGATGGGCACTGATCGGTTACACTAATAGGCAGCACTTCTAGGTGGCACTGATTGGCACCACTGGTGGGCATTGATAGGTGGTACTTGTGGGCACTTTCAGATGGTATAAATGAGGCATAATTGCCTCTTCCGATTCGGGGCCGATGTCCCTTTAAGATGAGCGGGTGCTTTTTTTTCTCCTCTGCTGTCAGCGTGAGGAGAAAAAAAAACAATCACCGAGCTTTTGTTTTGATCATGTGATCAGCTGTCATTGGCTGACAGCTGATCACATGGTAAGAGGCCAGGACCGGCCCCTTACTTGGATCTGTGATCCCCCAAGTCTCAGTGACTCTGTGATCACAGCGCGCTCCGCACGCACCCTGTAGGGTGTGCGCAGGGAGCGTGCACAGGGGAGGCCTTCATATAATGGCCTCCTGGGAATTCAGATCCACGCTGTGGCCATCATTCGGCCATAGCACAGATGTCAAGAGGTTAAATAAATTTTGTCACTAACTGAAAAACTCTCCATGAAGAACATATTTAATATTCCTCTCTTTTGCTGTCCATGCTACTGGAAAATAAATTGTTATTGAAACCTGCTCAGAATCCAACACTTCTCGGAGTGTCTAATACCCTGTTATGCTCAGAGGTTCCTCCTGTCGACTCCCACATCACTACCAGACACCAAGAGATTGACACTCCCAGAAAAGAATTGGGGCCAACTGGCTAGCATCCGATGTGAACTGCAATCCTTTTTGTGCAGATAATGGACCCGACCACTAAAGACATCACTGCTCTCTGCTCAGGCTCCTCTTGTCAAGGCTCTAAAGCCTCCCAGGCATCAGAGGTCAGTAAAGAATTGAAAGAGTGAGGGTGTACGTGGTTCTATGCTGTGCTTACTATTTATATCCCCTGCGTGAGACTTCTGTGGTTGTAATTTTCAATATATACTTCCATAAAAATATTGTATAAAAAATGGTGAGGGTGGACTCTCATATTAGCTGATTGTTCCCTATAGGTTGCTGCATAATGATGTCCTTCACCAACACATAAAGACACTGCTCCCAGGGCAGCTGAACCTCCTGTCCTCCCAGATCCCCCCCTGCACAATAATAAAGGTCAGCATGGCAAACCACAGAGCACAAAGGGAGACACAGGAGAGAAACACTCTTATGCCACGTACACACAACGATTTTTTCCCTCAGAATAAACTGTAACTCTCTGCTTTTTCTGACGGAATTCCGACAGAATTCCACTAAAAGGTCTTGCCTATACACGAGCACACTAAAGGCAGATCGTCTAGAATGCGGTGACATACAGTGCGTACGATGGGACTAGAAAAAGGAAGTTTAATAGCCAGTATCCAATAGCTGCCCTTGCGTCGTTTTTGGTCTATCAGAATAGCATACAGACGAATGGCTTTCCTGATAGGAATGGATTCCGTCGGAAAGATTTAAAACATGTTCTATTTCTAGATCCGTCAGAATTTTCAGAAAAAAAGTCAGATAAGGCCCACACATGATCAGAATATTCAATGAAAATATTCCATCTGACTTTTTCTGCCGGAAAGTCCGACCGCGTGTACACAGCATTAGAAGTCTCAGTTTTCCAGTGAACTTCGGGGATGATTCTTTTTCAAAGAAAAAAGGCATGCAATGACACAGGCAGCTGGAAAATGTTTAGACTTAGAATTTTTGTAGAGCAGTCTAAACATGACTTTTGAAAATTTCCCAGCACATACCAGTCTAAAATAACCCTGTTTGTGTAAGGGTTAAGTAGTAATCCTTTGTTGTTGTTTTATATTCACATTGCACAGTGCGATGTTTCTCTGTATATTTCTGGACATGAGGTAAGAGCCAGTGATACTGCTTCCAGTCAGGTGCTCATGCTGATAGTGTATTGTATGTCTGTCACACCATATAACCACCTTTACTTTCCTGCTGATTTCCCAGCAATACTATTCTAAGCACCAGAATTTCCAGCCGAGGAAATCATTGTTGCCTCATAAATTATGCTTGCGTTTCATTCTCTCACACTGGGATTAAATCCTCATAACATTTTCACCACCGATGAAGACAATACCTTTTTCTATATAATACTCAAAAATTATGTTTTCTTAGGAAATTATGATTATGAGAGTGTTTGGAATTTTCTGAAGTCAAGTCATTTGTTTTTGCCACAATCATTTATTTACAGGTTTATAGGTGCAGGAGTTTAATGACTAGAATTCTGACAGTAAGATTTTTAAAATGTAATGTTGGTGTTATCGTGGGACGAAAGCTGACTATAGACTTTATGGACTATACTAAATTAATTTTGCGGGTGGTCCAGTCAGCTTATCTATCCTATCTGACAACCCTCAATTGATAAATCAAAGAAGCTGGGTGGAAAATGAATGGCTGAACAGCGCCTGCTGTATAAAACACGCCCACTGGTATGCGTTGTAAAGGGCTGTTGTAATGCATTGTTACAACGTATTGCACCTTTTTTTTCATTATTGATTAGTCACAAAATTATATTTCATTCAACTCAATGCACCACAGAGCGTTGCATGCAGTGACATACAATGACATGCGTTGTGTACTTAAAATGTAGATATGCTACATTTTTATGCAGTACACCCTTATACTATGAACATAGGTGTGCACAGCCTATTAGGGTGTGCACCCCAAGATTCAAGCATGGCGTGTGCATGTGTATATATATATACTGACAGTGTCAGTAGAGCAGAGATTAGTGTCAGTAGGGCAGTGGAATGTGTCACTAGTTTTTTTTATTTATTTTTATTTAGATTTTTTTTAGGAGCCTTTGGTGAAATATCAGGGGTCTAAACAGGTGGAATCTACGCCACACGGGTGATTAGGGTGTGTCCAGGCACACCTGGCACACCCTGTTAGCATGCCTATGGCTGTGAACAGGATAGCTCAAAAATGATGCTCATTAATGCAGCTTAATTCACCCTTTTGTGAACAAGCATTAAGGTAAACTTTATGAATAATATTCTGTTACCATCTTACACTTTTATAACCTTTTGCATATTTCAGAATATGCATGTCTGTTCATTGAAGTCACAGATTAATTATACTAATCTTCATATTTTTCACGTTCATTTTAAAATGAAGTGTAGACCTGGCCTTTAGGCATTCAAACCAATCATTATTTTGTATGAGGATAATAATTACTTTGGTGATACTTATGTGTTTTGTGGAAGAAGTATTTTCTGTGTTTAGAGACAGATAAAAATTCTATAAAAGCAATAAGATATAAGATCCTTGTCTTAAAAGAGAAGTGTGGGAATTAAAAAACAAACATACAGCAGTCAGTCACTGCTCTGTGTTCTGCCCCTCCAGTGCTCACTGCAGCACAGGACTGTGAAGTGGGCAGGTCCAGCTGGCTCAGGCTTTAAGCGGCATGCTGAGAGGCTAAGCTTGTTGCCATTCAGGCATCTGAATTCATCCTGACATTATTCTCAGGATCCCTGTAGAGCAGGGATATGCAATTAGCGGACCTCCAGCTGTTGCAAAACTACAAGTCCCATCATGCCTCTGCCTCTGGGTGTCGTGCTTGTGGCTGTCAGAGTCTTGCTATGCCTCATGGGATTTGTAGTTCTGCAACAGCTGGAGGTCCGCTAATTGCATATCGCTGCTGTAGAGTCTGGCCTGGCTCATTGCTGCGAGCAGGCAGCATGATTGATGATGGATTTACATTGGGGAAAACAGTTTTTGACCATTCCTTTATTAAAAAACAAAACAAAAGAAAATCTCTTTTTTTTCTTTTACTTTTCAACACTTTTTTGGTGAATGGGTAGGGGTATTATGTACTCCGTACTCATTCACATGGGGGGCAGGATCTGGGAGTTCTCTTGTTAAAGATGGCTACGGGATTCTGAAAAAGCCCCCCACCCACATACCCCCAACCACTGGCCTGGGTTGTGGGGATAAGGCCCATGTCCCCAGCAGAGCCCCCCTGCCCAAGAGCACTCCTCCACCATATTGAGGGCCTGGTATGGTTCAGGAGGGGGCCAATTGCTTGCTCCCCCCTTTTCCTGACCTGCTGGGCTGCATTCCAGGGTCTGGAATGGATTTTTTTTAATATTTTGGCAAGGGGTTACACTTAAGGGTCTGGTATGGACTGGGGAGGGACCCCACAAGTTTTTTTTTTCTTAACTACATTTTTTTTTTTTGCACTCAGCTGTCAGCTTTTACTGTGCCCTGATGGAGCAAAACTTTGCCATGTCAGGGCACAGAATGCACTGTGCAGTGTGCAGTGCATTGCAGAGTATTCGGCTGGGGCGAAAACCCACCAAACACCCTGAAAATTTGGGTGTTCCCCAAACATGGCGAACAACCATTGTTTGGCCCGAACTGATGCTCAGGCCGGACCATTTGCCCAACTCTATTATCAATGAATATTCCTCTTTTCTACTAGACATGTGCAGAGTAAAATATTTCGTTTCGGAATTTCGTTTTCGTCTGAAAACTTAATTTATTTAGTTACTCCCGAAATTCGTTTTTATTTATTTCGTTTTTCGTTCAAAAATTGCATTCGTCCGAAAATCCACATGAATTACGGTCGAATCTGTCTTGGAAGGCTTATGGTGTCTGTCGAATGTATAAAGAAGATTCGACGGAGCTAACTATATAGCATACTTTAGAACCCTATTAAAGTCTATGGGACTCCAACGTTCAAAATCTAAAGTGCTAATTTTAAAGGCTAATTTGCAAGTTACTGTCCTAAAAAGTGTTTGGGGACCCGGGTCCTGCCCCAGGGGACATGTATCAATGCAAAAAAAGTTTTAAAAACGGCCGTTTTTTCGGGAGCAGTGATTTTAATAATGATTAAAGTGAAACAATAAAAGTGTAATATTCCTTTAAATTTCGTAGGGGGGGGGTTGTCTATAGTATGCCTGTGAAGGGGCGCATGTTTCCCGTGCTTAGAATTGTCCCTGCACAAAGTGTCATTTATGCAGGAAAAAAAGTCCTTTAAAATCACTCGCAGCTATAATGAATTGTCGGCTCCCGTAATACAGAGAACACTCATTGAAAGTCATTGATAAAAAAATAAATAAATAAATAAATAAAAAAAAAAGCGTGGGGGTCCCCCAAATTCAATTACCAGGCCCTTCAGGTCTGGTATGGATATTAAGGAGAACCCTGCCTCAAATTTAAGAAAAAAATTGACGTGGGGTTCCCCCTAAATATCCATAACCAGACCCTTCAGGTCTGGTATGGATATTAAGGGGAACCCCGCGTCAAATTAAAAAAAAAATTGACGTGGGGTTCCCCCTAAAAATCCATACCAGACCCTTTATCCGAGCACGCAACCTGGCAGGCCGCAGGAAAAGAGGGGGGGACGAGAAAGCGGCCCCCCCTCCCTCCTGAACCGTACCAGGCCACATGCCCTCAACATTGGGAGGATGCTTTGGAGGTCCGTGACCCCTCAAAGCACCTTGTCCCCATGTTGATGAGGACAAGGGCCTCATCCCCACAACCCTGGCCGGTGGTTGTGGAGGTCTGCGGGCGGGGGGCTTATCAGAATCTGGAAGCCCCCTTTAACAAGGGGACCCCCAGATCCCGGCCCCCCCCCTGTTTGAAATGGTAAGGGGGTACAAAAGTACCCCTACCATTTCACAAAGAAAGTGTAAAAAATGTTTAAATAAAACAAACACACTTTTTAAAAATTCCTTTATTAAAAATAAAAAAAGATTCCAGCGGCGGTAATCCACTCTTGCTATCCAGCGACGGACGGTCAGCTCTCCATCGATGTCTAATGTCATCCAGCGCAGCGCAGCATCCTTCTTCTGTCTCCTCCACGGAGACACTGGAGGCATTCCGGCGCTGACGTTTCTTATATACGGAGGGCGGGGCCACCCGTCACCTGACCCCGCCCCCCTCTGACGCAAGGGGAAACCCGGGGTTCCCCGTGACGTATGGGTGACCCCGCCCCCCTCTGATGTAACGGAAACCTGCCTGTGTTACATCAGAGGGGTGCGGGTCACCCCTACGTCACAGGGAACCCCGGGTTTCCCCTTGCGTCAGAGGGGGGCGGGGTCAGGTGACGGGTGGCCCCGCCCACCCTATATAAGAAACGTCAAGCCGCCGGAATGTCTGTAGTGTCTCCTCCACGGAGACAGAAGAAGGATGCTGCGCTGCGCTGGATGACATAAGACATCGATGGAGAGCTGACCGTCCGTCGCTGGATAGCAAGAGTGGATTACCGCCGCTGGAATCTTTTTTTTATTTTTAATAAAGGAATTTTTCAAAAGTGTGTTTGTTTTATTTAACCATTTTTTACACTTTCTTTGTGAAATGGTAGGGGTACTTTTGTACCCCCTTACCATTTCAAACAGGGGGGGGGGCGGGATCTGGGGGTCCCCTTGTTAAAGGGGGCTTCCAGATTCTGATAAGCCCCCCGCCCGCAGACCTCCACAACCACCGGCCAGGGTTGTGGGGATGAGGCCCTTGTCCTCATCAACATGGGGACAAGGTGCTTTGAGGGGTCACGGACCCCCAAAGCATCCTCCCAATGTTGAGGGCATGTGGCCTGGTACGGTTCAGGAGGGAGGGGGGGCCGCTCTCTCGTCCCCCCCTCTTTTCCTGCGGCCTGCCAGGTTGCGTGCTCGGATAAAGGGTCTGGTATGGATTTTTAGGGGGAACCCCATGTCAAATTTTTTTTAAATTTGATGCGGGGTTCCCCTTAATATCCATACCAGACCTGAAGGGTCTGGTTATGGATATTTAGGGGGAACCCCACGTCAAATTTTTTCTTAAATTTGAGGCAGGGTTCCCCTTAATATCCATACCAGACCTGAAGGGCCTGGAAATTGAATTTGGGGGACCCCCACGCTTTTTTTTTTATTTATTTATTTATTTTTTTATCAATGACTTTCAATGAGTGTTCTCTGTATTACGGGAGCCGACAATTCATTATAGCTGCGAGTGATTTTAAAGGACTTTTTTTCCTGCATAAATGACACTTTGTGCAGGGACAATTCTAAGCACGGGAAACATGTGCCCCTTCACAGGCATACTATAGACAACCCCCCCCCCTACGAAATTTAAAGGAATATTACACTTTTATTGTTTCACTTTAATCATTATTAAAATCACTGCTCCCGAAAAAACGGCCGTTTTTAAAACTTTTTTTTGCATTGATACATGTCCCCTGGGGCAGGACCCGGGTCCCCAAACACTTTTTAGGACAGTAACTTGCAGAATCTTTTCTCTCTGTCAAATCTTTTTTCTCTGTCAAATATTTTCTCTATATAATCTTGGACTAATAGAGGTAAGGTTAAGCACATTCGACCACAGGTTCTATAGACAGATTGTTATCGTCAGAGTCATGTCGAATCTCCTATTCTATATCGAACTGTTGTAACAATGAAAACGAAAATAAAGCATTTATTTATGTCGGATCTTTCGTTTTTCGGATTTTGTGCTTTCGTTATCGTTTGTCAAAACGAAAACGAAAATAGCTGAAATTCGGACGAAAATGCATTCGGACGAAAACGAATGCACATGTCTATTTTCTACACTGGGATACTGCACTACACTGTGAACTGGACCAAAAGTGAACCTTTTTTTCACCGCAACCAGGATTCATCTTTAAATTAAAAATAGGGAACCTCAGAAACTTTGCCTTGTACATTCAAAATACCTTGTCAGATTACAGTAGCTTCAGTTCAATCTGTGCCTGTATGCCATCAGATCACTTACCCATGTTTGGGGTAGATTTATAGAGCAGGATTGTAACAGAAGATTGATGTTTCAATATCACACCTGAAAACTGCTAAATTAGAACAAAAAAACATTCCTGTTTCTACAAAGTAAAGTGCTTTTCATCTTGCCCTGTGAGTTTATATTCAGGACATCTGAGTGTTACATGAAGTCATTCAGATACATCAGTATTGTCAGCCATTTGTTACTGGTCTGTTAGACATTCAGCACTGCTCACCTGATGCATTAATGGTCTTGATGAAACTCAGACAAGTGACAAATTGTTCAGGACGCTTTTTTTAGTGTGACTCTGAATAATGCTGTACGGTGTGTTACTGAAAACTAGGAGAGAATAAAGTAGATAAATGGGTAGATTTACTAAAGATGGTGCACTCGGAATCTGGAGTAGCTGTGGATGGTAGCCAATCAGCTTCTAACTTCAGCTTGTTCCATTAAGCTTTGACAATAAAACCTGGAAGCTGATTGGTTTCCATGTAGCGTTGCACCAGCTTTTGCACTCTTTGGTTTTAGTAAATAACCCCCACTGTGTTACTGAAACAAAAATAAAGAAATTGATGCAGAGAGGGAATACAGGCATACCCCACTTTTAAGTACACAATGGGGTTTATTTACTAAAGCTGGAAAGTGCAAAATCAGGTCACTTCTGCATAGAAACCAATGAGCTTCCAGTTTTTATTACCAAAGCTTGTTTGAACAAGCCGGGGTTAGAAGCTCATTGGTTTATATGCAGAAGGGAGCCTGATTTTTCACTTTCCAGCTTTAGTAAATAAACCCCATTGTGTACTTAAAAGTGGGGAATGCATGTAATGTGTAAAAATTAAGATCCCCTGATTTAGAGAGGTTCCCATAGTTAAGGTTATTTATATTTGCCAGGTACTCCTAACACAGAGACGTCCCCATGACTCATTCACAGACAACACAGCTTTCCCATGTACGCATTATTTTTAAGACTCAATAGATTTCCTCTAGGGGATAATTTCATAGTGTGCTTGTCCTGTATAACTAGATTTCACCATTAGTTAGTTAGTTAGAATGACAATCCTGATAGTGAGCAATCTTTCATTTTGTTGGTAGTATGACAGGGCTGCACCTTTTCACAGTACCAGAAGGGATAGATGTCACACGGGGTTCTCTCTGATGCAGGTTGAGGGGCTCCAGGATATTTGTTCTGAGTAGGGGAAATGGATATTGCAGTTTTCTCTAGGACTGATACTCTCTGAATTGGGTTATAGAATTTTTGGAGGCTTTGGAGAGCCTTGGGAGGGATGAAGTCTCTAATGCTGTGTCCACATCATACTAGAGACCAGCAGTCTGATTTAGTCAAGGGGCTATCAACTTGGAGACAAGTTACTGCATAAGTGGTGTGTATGTGAACAGACGCTGAAAGAGAGCTCATCTGACAAAGCCGTCATCTGAGCGTTACCCAATGACTTACAAAAAGCCCTGAAAATGTTCTTCCCTGGCTCAAATGTAGTTGATGAAAAGCATTACATTTAAACAAATTTTGTGATTACCTACAGTAAAACATTACAGAGATTCTATCATATCGGGAAAGGCCATCCCCTGGGACATTTTTAGTCACCTAGGCTGGTAGTGGCTGCATCCCTGCCTAAAAGGTTTCCATGATAACAAAAGTCCTAAGATTTACATAGAACCAGACCATATTCACGCCCTCAAAATCCAATAGGTATAGAAGAATGTTGCTTCTTCCTGTTTCCAAACTCCACCCCCTATTATTTAACTGACAAATACTAGAGTCTGTGCTGTTCATTAAGGTTTTGACATTTGACAGGTGAGTAAGGCTTTGGAGCTAGAAAGCAACTTAACTTTCATATTCAGCTTTGACCTGGGATGCAAGGGACTCCACAAAGACTAGTGTTGGCTGAACAGTTCGACCTGAGTATATATTCAGCCCGAATATTGGCTGTTTACCTGTACAGCGAACTGCCAAATTGTCAAGGCATTCAACTGGTTGTTTGGCCTGCCGAATGCCCCACAATGCACTGTGTGCTGCACAGTTCATTGGAAGCCCAGATTGGCTGAAGTATGACATAGCACTGTCAGAGCCATGCTTGGACACAGTCATGATGACTTTCTCCAATCATGGCTAATTGCTCATAAACCCACTCCACACTATAAGGCTCCTTTCACACTGGGGCGGTCTTGAGGTGCTACATCGCTAAAAATAGTGCCTGTGTAGGGCCTGAAAAAACCGGCCCCTTTCACTCCAGTGTGAAAGCTGGAGCGCTTTTACACCGGAGGGCTTTCACACTGGAGCGGTGCACTAGCAGGACTTTGAAAAAAGTCCTGCTAGCCGCATTTTTGGATCGGTGAAAGGAGCGGTGTATTCACCGCTCCTAAACCGCTCCTACCCATTGAAAGCGGTGCTTTGCGAGCGGTTTTAACCCTTTTTCGGCCATTAGCAGGGGTTAAAACCACCCCCCTAGCGGTCGCAGACCGCCACTAAAACTAAGAAATAGCGCCGCTTTACTACTGACGCCCGCACCACCCCAGAGTGAAAGGGGCCTAAAATGCTCCTTCCTTCATTCCCAGATACGTCACTTTACAGGCAGACTAAAGGGACCCCCAGGCACTATATTTAAATTGATTTTTTATTTGTATTATTTCACTTTAAGCATCAGTAAATCACTGCTCATTTTGAAATGATCTTTTTACAAACTTTTTTTCATTGATACATGTCCCCCAGGGCAGTACTCCCTAACCTTTCCATGCCCAATAACTTGCATATAAGCCTTCAAAATGGGCACTTTTGATTTGATTTTGAACTAACACACATTGAGGAATAAATTGCCATAGGTTTTAATCACTTGTCTACTGAGCACTTTTACCCCTTCCTGCCCAGGCCGATTTTCAGCTTTCAGTGCTTTCACACTTTGAATGACAATTGCACAGTCATGCAACACTGTACCCATATGACATATTGTATCTTTTTTTTTTCATATAAATAGAACTTTCTTTTGGTAGTATTTTTTTTCTTTTGGTAGTATTTAATCACCACTGGGTTTTTTGAAAAAAAAAAATCAAAGTTTATTCTAAAATGTTTGCAACTAGATAATTTTTCTCATTCACTGATGTGCGCTGTTGAGGCTGCACAAATGGGCACCGGTAGGCTGCATTGATGGGCACTGATGTGCACCGATGAGGCAGCACTGCTAAGTGGCACTGCTGGGCACGGATAGGTGGCACTGCTGGGCACTGATGAGGCAGCACTGGTGGACACTGATAATGAGGCACTGATGATGGACACTGATAGGCGGCACTGATTGGTGGCACTAATGAGCTCTGATAAGTGACACTGAAGGTCACTGATAGGTGGCACTAATGGGCACTGGTAGGTGGCACTGACAGCACTGATAGGCTGCCCTGATAGGTGACACTGATGAGGAGGCACTGCTGGGCTCTAATTGGCAGCACTGATGGGCACTGATTGACAGCACTGATGAGCACTATTTGGCAGCACTGGTGGGCACTGATGGGACCGCACTAATAATCAGGACATTGATTATCAGTGTAGATGTCCCTTTAACATAAGCCAGTTGTCAGCTCTCCTCTCTTTACGCTGTCAGCTTCAGGAAAGAAAAGCCGATAACCGGCTTATGTTTACATCGTGATCAGCTGTGATTGGATACAGCTGATCAAGTGGTAAAAGGCCACTGTGATTGGCCCGCATGCCACAGGGGGTGCGCAGGCAGTGTGATCACAGGAGGATGTTCCTGTACACCCTTCCTCCGAAATAATCCTGCGTTACAGACGTTTTTCCAGTAATAGCGTGGGCAAGAAGTGGTTCATATATATTTTTTAATAACGTGTTGTTCTTAAAACAGAATTAAACCTACTAGTTTAATTGTTTCCTAAAACAGTTACATTCAAGGAATGCTTTGAATGATAAGCATTACAGTTGCTAGTGTGCCCATGCCAACTCTTAATTGAACTTTTAAGCCATCAAATTACTGTTGTCATAGTAGAGTATATTGCATGTGCAGCATCTTGGCAACTGCAGGCCAAACAGAGGCTATGGTCGCAGTTTTCTTGGGTGTAAAGGATAGGAGGGTTCTGCTCCATTTTAAGTTCTCTGCAATAGTTTTAATGGGCTTCTTTTATAAGGGGTTTCTAAGTACATATTCTCTATTTTGTTCAAAACAACTGATCAGTCTGTTGGAATCTGAAACAAGTTACTTCATACAGACAATTTGTATCAAATAGATGAATACTAGATAACAAAGAATGTTGGTCTCACAGCTGGGCTCCTGTCAGTCCTCCATACCATGTTCTAACACTATCCTGTCCACAGATTGATGAAGCTGCTGTCCAACGGTGTCTTCATCGCTCCTCTATCCAGAGTGGAGCCATCCTAATACAGACAATGTTCTACTAGCCCAAGTGACAATAAAGGAAAAAAAAAAACTAAAAAAGGTTTTTAGGTTGTATATCACTTTAATTTCAACACATGTAAGAACTGAATGTGATCAATGTATAATCCAAGAAGGCCATATCAAGCTGTCAACATCAATTTGACAATTTCCGACAATTAAATGTGGCTAATATTCTCATGTTAAAGTTTATGAAACTGGACCCAAACTCTAGAATAATGTTTAGCTATTTACCCACAATGCTGCTTTGCAACCTCAGGCAAAAATAGGCAATCTGTAACATTAACTTCAGACAGATCCTGCTCCTACTATGGCAGATTCCTGGAAGCAATGACCCGCTGATGACTCAAAGAGTACCAAAGCTCCTAAAAGGTAAGGCAATTCTTAATTCTAGCTTATAGACCTAGTTCACACAGGGCGTACTATACTGTATGCCCATGCAGGGCCATGTTTACCCACAGAGGGATAAACAGGTGTTCTGTGCATCCCCATGCAGACAGTCAAATTAATTTCCATTCTGCATGGACACAGATACTGCTCACAATATGGCATCTGTGTGGGTGCTGATGCATGTCCCCAAATTCACACTATCTGCATTCAGTAACACGCACCCATATAAACCAGCATCTACATGGGTGACATAGTGGGAGCAGTGGCTCCCAGCAGACATGAATGGGACTGTCTGCACTGAGATGCAACCCTGCATGGGACTGTCTCGCATGGGTTTACGGTATAGTACATCCTGTGTGAATGGGACCTTATTAGGTCAATAGAAGGGGGTTTGGGAGTGATAAAATAGATTCAGTTTTGTCTTGGGGGAATACATTACAAATATATACTACCCTAACCCATGCTTCATGTGGAATGTGGTGGACCCTCAACATCATCATGTGCAATGCAGGGCCAGCACAGGGTCAGCCCCATAACTAGAGAAGAAAAGCACAGGAACTGGCTTGAAGAATGCCTGTGGGACAGTAGATTAAATTAAATACTCCTCTCTATAATATCCCCCTAGACAAATGTATTTTAGGTCTTTAAACTTCTTGTATGTCTACCATAGCTCAAAGGTTATAACCTAAATTAGCAGGATAGTAGGTTGTCCTGGAAATGATAATGAAATAAACGAGAGCAGTATCTACCCTTTTGTGTTGCCTAGGTATCTCTGCGATTTGCTACTCTTCTAACACATTTTCTAGAAAAAAATCAAACACATGCAATTAAATCAGCACTAATAACAAACATAGTTGTATGTCAGAGCAAATGGGCCAACTTAAAGAAAATGTATATAATATGTATACGGAATGCATGATATTAATGACTGTCTTAGCCTATATTTTCTTGAAACCTGCAAAGAGTTTATTTCTAAAATAACATCGTTATACTAACAGTATACACGTGTGGCTGAAAGGCAATTCACTATCCCTGCTGTATTTATCACAGCCGCCCCCCTTTCCTATTAGAAGTAGAGAAATGGGAGTCCTGCCCTAAGACCTTTAGGTCCCAACACTTCTAGAAAAGCAGAAATCATTAGGTATAGCTGCCCAAAGATCTAGCATTGAGAAGGGAAATGCTTTCATTACTGCTTTAGTTGTTGTAAGTAGCTAGAATACTGAAGTCGATGATGTACTTAGGCTGGATTACTGCAAATAAAAATCTAATTTAAATTATGATACACAATAATGAATATAATACCTTTTCATCACATATCTTGCTGTTGAATTGTAAGACATTTGAAGACAATGTATTATTATCTCATAACTTCATGCAGATATTATTATTTTGAACTGACAGTGTATTATATAACTACACAAGTGGATAGGTGAAGGTGATCACAGCCCTGATGGATTTAAGGTGAGCCTTTTTAATATCCAATCTTTTGAGATGTTATGTTATTAGATAGTAGATATCACGTGGACCGGTGGTAACAGTGTTTATCCATTTTTATATGAAAATTAATTCAGATGTGCTTTTCTTCTCAATCTATAACCTTACTTAACAAATTAAATGTTATCTGCATAATGTAGTTTTCTCTTACCATTTGAAGGCCCTGAGTTTAGTTAGCACTATCAGCCATATTCAATAATGTATTACAAAGCATGGTCTGCACAGATCTTTAATGCTTTGTGAGCTATGTGCGCTTACAGCAGTTAAGGTGAGATTGATTGCCTTTAGGAGATCCTTGAAATCTCACTTATTCAGGGAAGCCTACCCCACCTCTACCTATGAACTGATGAACTGTACCCGAGTCACCTCCATCAAATCTTCCCCTGCAGAAATTATTTTTTGCACCACCTCCGCCTCCTTTTAGTTTGTAAGCTCCATGAGCAGGGTCCTCCTATGCCTTCTGCATTGAACTGTATTGTAATCGTACTGCCCCCCCCCCCTTTATATTGTAAAGTGTTGTGCGAACTGTTAGCACTATATAAATCCTGTATAAAAATGATAATAATTTATTAGCTGCTCTGCTTTCACTACCAGTCTCTCAAAATGAACCTGTACGATCCACCGATGTGTATAAACAAACTTGGTAAAGTGCACATACGTGCCCGGTGCCTATAAATACTTATGTTTATCTTAAATTAATTAATATGTGCCTAGGCAAGATATTGGATTTCAGGTTCTTCCTTAAGTCACATTATTTGTTTTTTCATCTTGTTTATGTGAGCATCCACTTCAGTTATCTAATCATTTGCAGATGAAATAAATAAACAGCACATTTCTCTTCTCATAATTGGATAATTGAAGTGAATCTTTTAAATTTATTGTGTAGACATTCTCAATTTTTTTTTGTAAATCAGACAAAATGTATATTCTGTAGTATGAGCAACCACGCAATGTTCTTATAGCAGTGGCTAATAGACCAGGATTTCTGCATTTGCTTATTCTTTGGAAATGCAGTCGACTGTATGATCAGCCAGTGAGGCTACTGCTACTTCCAGTTAGATTGCACTCAGAAGATCTATTGTACTATTTTGGGGTTATTTTTACTTTGTGAGGTTTTTTTTATTTTAAGCAGGCTCTCTCAACATGCAATAATTGTCCCTTTCTGTTTGGACTGTGAGACCAGATTCATACATTTGCAGTGTGTTACTGCATGCATGTTAATGTTTGCTATATCCTGTAATAAAATGTGTTGTGGCAGGGCTATTAATGCACCATGATGCACTTGTATCTTTTTTGCAGAGCAGCACAATGCATGGATGATCTACATTTGTACATTGTGGTGTATATGGCTCCATTCACAAGGGACAATTACTTGAGTGCCCTGTGTAGGTCCATATTGTGCCAACATGTGTCCCACGCATTCCTTATGCCAGCAGTCCCATAGATGTTTATTGGGACATGACCTGCACAGGCACTAATGCATTGAACACCTGGGCATTCCTTTGCCAGAGCAACATGGTCCTGCCTGGGGCATGCTAATAATTTTCCTGTGTGAATGGAGCCTTATAACGCAGGTGTTTTGGGTATGTGTGCTGTCAAAATATATGTACCATTTCAGTAATGCAACATAAAAATGTGAATCTGACCTCATGGGTAAGACCTCTTTCACACTGAGGGGCTTTTCAGGCATTTTAGTTCTAAAAATAAAGCCTGTAAAGCACCTGCAAAGCACCTCTTATGCCTCCGCATTGTAAAAGCCTGAGTGCTTTAACACTGGGGCAGTGCACTTGCAGGAAAGGAAAAAAAGTCCTGAAAATAGCATCTTTGGGGTGGTGCGGCAGTTCACCGCTCCCAAAACACCCTGCCTATTGAAATGAAACACAAATTAAAAAATTAAATGAAAATGAAAAACGGGCACTGTTAACTGCATGCCGAATAGCCGCTGCAGTTATACTGCGGCAACATGGCTCGGCTCTGCAAATCATCATCTGAAAATCATCGCCATGGTACGTCAGTACCATATACGGCCTGGCAGCACACGCGCTCCCCCTACTCACCCACATAGCCGATGCGAGTGCCCACCGGCCGCGATCACCACTGGGCTCCCACGATTACTTGGGGCACATGGAGAACCGAGATCTCTGTAAACACACAGTTTTCGATTTTCTGAGGGGAGAACAGACAGATTGTCTGTTCATATAGAGTATGAACAGCGATCTGTCAGCTCCTCTGCACAGTTCTATCCCCCTTCCGTTAGAACACACAATAGGGCACACTTAACCCCTTCACTGCCCCCTAGTGGTTAACCCCTTCGCGGCCAGTGACATTTTTACAGTAATCAATGCAATTTTATAGCACTGATCGCTGCAAAAATGACAATGGTTCCAAAAATATGTCAAAATTGTCCGACGTGTCCGCCATAATGTCACAGTCCCAATAAAAATCGCAGATCTCTGCCATTACTAGTAAAAAAAATAATAATAATAATAATAAAAAAGCCATAAAACCATCTCCTATTTCGTAGATGCTATAACTATTGCGCAGACCAATCAACATACGCTTATTGCAATTTTTTTTACCAAAAATATGTAGAAGAATACATATTGGCCTAAACTGAGGAAACATTTTTTTTTATATATATTTTTGGGGGATATTTATTATAGCAAAAAGTAAAAAATATTGCTTTTTTTTCAAAATGGTCGCTCTTTTTTTGTTTATGGCGCAAAAATTTAAAACTGCAGAGATGATCAAATACCCCAAAAAGAAAGCTCTATCTGTGGGAAAAAAAAGGACATCAATTTTGTTTGGGAGCCAAGTCGCACGACCACGCAATTGTCAGTTAAAGCGACGCAGTACCGAATCGCAAAAAGTCCTCTGGTCTTTGGGCAGGCAAATGGTCCGGGGCTGAAGTGGTTAATCCTTTCTTTGGCCACTAGCAGGGGTTAAAAGTGCCCCGCTAGTGGGCGTAAAGCACTGCCTTAACAGCGGCAGCACTTTACGGCTAACGCCTGCACTTTACGGCTAATGCTAGCAGCACTTTACGGCTAATGCCCGCACCACCCCACTGTGAAAGGGTTCTTACATTTATAATGCAATGAACGTGGCTTTCACCAACCATTTACTGCACATGTATTTTTCTGGAATATGTTTTAAATTATAGTGACTGATTCAGCTGCAGTGAATGGATGGTGATTTTCACATTTACTACTTTATTAATATGTTCATTACTGTCTATTAACCCCCCTGGCGGTATTCCTGAGCATAGCTTGGGGTGAAAATTCTGTACCATTAGCGGTAACCCTGGGATCGCATTCGCTGAATCCAGGATGAGTTTACTTACCTTATCCCCTGGATCCAGCGATGTCAGCCCACTGTGCGAGCGGCTCGTCCTCCGCTCGATCTATCACATTGCCGAGCTCCGTTCCCTGCGAGCGTTTCGACACACTGGGCCAGAGAACGGCACAAAATTTAAAAAGTAAAACACACACATTATATACAATATAATGTAATCGTACAGATTACATTGCTGTATGAAATTATTTCACATCCCCTTTGTCCCTAGTGGTCTGCCCAGTGCCCTGCATGTAGTTTTATATTATAAATACTTTTCTTTCTGCCTGGAAACTGGAGATTGTCCATAGCAACCAAAACTGTCCCTTTACAGCAAAAGTGGTTTTAGACCAACTAGAAAACAGCGATAATAAATTAGAATCACTCACAGAATTGAGTGATAGTGATTTGTGGAGAGATCCATCATCAAATACTGAAAAGTAACGACAGTGACAATTCTGCAACTGAGCAAATTTCAGTGTTTTTGATTTTATTACATTATTGAATATTTTTTTATTATTCTTATATTATTATTTGGTATAATTATTTATAGTTATTTATTATATTATAATTTATGATTTCATTTTTCAAACTTTATCATACCCGGGATGTCTACTAGACTCTGGTTTGGACAGATTTAAGTGAGTTATTCCTAAGAATTACAGGACTACAATATAAAATGCCAAATTTCCATGCAAAATAATTGTACCGCTTTTAGCACCTAAAATCCGAAATAATCATACCGCCAGGGAGGTTAATGATCTGCAGGGCTGTTTTGTCAGCATAACACTTTTTACTTTTGAAATTGTGTGTTAATAAATACTATTCATTTGCTGCAGAAAACTTGCAATGTTGGAATACATGCATAAAAATAGAAGGCGAAAATAAAAGGTAAGCACACAAAGATTATAGTTAGAAACCACTTGTTCTTTGGAAACTGCAGGAGTTGCTAAATTTATCTTGATTCACAGGAATTTCAACAATGTAACACAGGTGGAGAGCAATTAGCTTGTGAGAACTGAAGGGGATCGGCTACACTTGAACTAATTCATAACGGCTATTAGGATAATTCTGTTTGTTTTATTTGTAATAAACTTTGGTGATATATTCTTTCATTTGAACATTGAAAAAATCTATATTTGAAGTAATGGGTAAAAGGATGGGGATGCATCCACAAGCACTGGAATTATTAATTATATGAAGTTATGTATGAAAATGGATACAACTCTGTGATATATATTCTATTTAATATAGGAATAATAAAGTGTACCTGAAATTAAAAAATGCAGTTTTGCTATGTTATAGTGAACATTTGTGCCTATGCAGTATCTTGAAGAATCAAACTAGCTGCATACCTTCTGACTGCTTGTCAAGCAATATTTGATGACTTATTAATGTACTGCCCACTGTTCTCATGAGGGCTTGCTAGAAAGGAGAGAAAGCTGCACCTGAGCAACTGCAGGCAAGTATCCCCCAGCTTTTACTGTGGATCTGTGTTTTGTGAACCTCTCCTGTTGCTACTTGTTTATTTCACAACCAGTCATCAGATCACCAGTCATCAGAGGGACAGCTTTGACTTGAGGATGCAAAGCTGCGCCTCTACCAACATAGTCACTTTCACAAAAAATGCCTGTAGATCAAAGCATATCAAATCAGCAATGTGGAAAATATCAGCAATAGAGAGCCTTTAGGCAGTACTGGTGACTATTTTTTCTTGTTAGTCAAACAATCTTTTTCTTAAAGCATATCTAAAGCCAGACTTTTTTTTCTTTTTTAGTTGAGTTTTCTAGAGAAATAAAGAAAAAATAATTTCCAAAGTGTGTATGTGGAGGGGAACCGCGGGGGGGGGGGGGGGCAAATATATTCAGTACCTCCAATGTTTAAAGTTGAACTCTATAATGCCATAACCGAATACAAATAGAAATATTAATACATTTTAAAAATATTTAAATACATATTTGAATGCAACTTTATTGGTTGATTTACTAAAACTGGAGAGTGTAAAATCTGGCGCAACCATGCATGGTAACTGGATTAGCTTTTTAATTCTTTTCAGTTATTTCTCATTATGGGCACTTAGATTTAATGGGGGCAGTGTGGGTTTAGTTGTAGGTGGAAAGGGGAGATTTTTGTGGACTGATGGAGATAGTGGATTGATAGGAGTGCATTATTTTCTTAGGCTGGAAGAGTATTGTGGTATATTTGATACTATTTTGATACTATTTTGATAGCCTTTTAGTAACCATGGTAATCCTCAGTTACAATCCTTGCCCTTGGGTTGTGATATGTGGCCAGGATACTGACCCTACTCTTTACACATCTCCAAACATTGACTAATGGCAGCAAACCATATACTTGCCACATGGAGGAAGCTGTATATCTGTTCCATCATTTTGTATTTTGCATTAATTCTGCATTGCCCTAGAAGGTCATACACCTGGCTTCCTTAACCACTTGACCACTGGGCACTTAAACACCCTTAATAACCAGACACATTTTTAGCTTTCGGACCTCTCAAATTTTGAATGACAATTACTCAGTCATGCAACACTGGACCTATATGAAATTTTTGTCCTTTTTTTCACACAAATGGAGCTTTCTTTTGGTGGTATTTAATCACTGCTCGTTTTTTTTTTTTTGTGCTATAAAAGAAAAAAGACCAAAAATTCAGTAAAAAAATGAATTTTTCTTTGTTTCTGTTATAAAATTTAGCAGATTAGTAATTTTTTCTTCATAAATTTTGGCCAAAATTTATACTACTACATATCTTTGGTAAAAATAAGTACAAATTGGTGGATATTATTTGGTCTTTGTGAAAGTTATAGAGTCCACAAGCTATGATGCCAATATCTGAAAATTGATCACACCTGAAGTACTGACGGCCTATTTCAATTCTTGAGACCCTAACATGCCAGAAAAGTACAAATACCCCCCAAATGACCCCTTTTTGCAAAGAAGACATTCCAAGGTATTTAGTAAGAGGCATGATGAGTTTTTTGAAGTTGTCATTTTTTCCCACAATTCTTTGCAAAATCAAGATTTTTTTTACTTTATTTTTTTTTTCACAAAATTGTCATATTATCAGTTTATTTCTCACACACAGCATATGCATACCACGAATTACACCCCAAAACACATTCTGCTATTACTCCCGAGTACGGCGATACCACATGTGTGAGACTTTTACACAGTGTGGGCACATACAGAGGCCCAACATGCATCAGGCGTTCTGGAGCACCCAGGACAATTTTGACATTTCTCTCCTACATGTAAAAAACATCATTTATTTACTAGAAAATTACATAGAACCCCAAAACATTATATATGTTTTTTTAGCAAACACCCTGGAGAATACAATGGTGGTCGTTGAAACTTTTTATCTTGCACGGTATTTGCGCAGCAATTTTTCGAATGCTTTCTTTTGGAAAAAAACTCTTTTGTGCTTAAAAAAAACACAGTAAAGTTAGCCCAATTTTTGCATAATGTGAAAGATGAAGTTACGCTGAGTAAATAGATACCTAACATGTCACTCTTCAAAATTGCACACGATCGTGGAATGGCGCCAAACGTCGCTGCTTAAAAATCCACATAGGCGACGCTTTAATTTTTTTTTACTGGTTATATGTTTTGAGTTACAGAGGAGGTCTAGAGCTAGAATTATTGCTCTCGCTCTAACGTTCGCAGTGATACCTCACATGTGTCATTTGAACACTGTTTTCATACAGGGACTTACGTATGCGTTCGCTTCTGCATGTGAGCACATGGGGACAGGGGCGCATTAAAAAAAATTGTTTTTTTATTGTTCATTTTACTTTATTTATTTTAGTTTGACATTTTTTTCCCAAAAATAAATTTATTGATCACTTTTATTCCTATTACAAGGAATGTAAACATCCCTTGTAATAGGAATATGGCATGACAGGTCCTCTTTACAGTGAGATATGGGGTCAATAAGACCCCACATCTCACCTCTAAGCTGGGAAGCCTGAAATAAAAAATAAAAAAAGATTCTGGCTTTGATCGTATTGGCGAGTCGGTAGAAGCACCGGAGGGCGGCGGGAGGGGGGATGTCTACGGCTGGGTATCACCAACTATGGCTGGGTATTGCAGAGTATTGGCTGGTGTTGCAGAGTATTTGCGGGTGTTGCAGAGTATTTGCGGGTGTTGTAGAGTATTGGCGGGTGTTGCAGAGTATTTGCTGGTACTGTAGAGTATTGGGGGGTATTGCAGAGTATTGGCAGGGAATTGAGGGGTTAAATTTCGGTGAACAGCGATGCTGGCACTGCAGATGCAGCCCACATCGCTGCTGACACTAATCTCTTCCCCCTCCGCTGTACCGATCGGTACAGAGAGGGAAGGGAGGAACCGGCGTCATAACATGACGCCGGTCTGTTTACAAGTGATCACTCCGTCATTTGACGGAGCGATCACTTGGTAAATGGCCGCGATGAGCGGGCGTTTACCATGATCCGTGATGTGCCGGGTCCTATGGACCCGGCGGTCACGGATGCTCTTGAGTGCGTGCCCCAGGGGGCGCACGAGAGCGGAGTTCTGGGAGGACGTCATATGATGGCCTCCCAGAGTTAAACAACTGCTCTGTAGCCATCATTCGGCTATGGGCCGGTTGTTAAGTGGTTAAAGGAAGTTCCACCCAAAAGTGGAATTTCCAGCTCCTGTTTGTGAAAAAGAGCTTTTGGAGAGAAGGAGGGCAGCAGGTAACCGATTTTGACAGGTACCTTCTCCCACTCCCGTTCCGGTTGCCTTAGGCGATCAGAAGCGGGGGTTCTTCTTCCCAAAGTCTTCTGGGACACATGACAGGTCCTAGAAGTCTTCGGGACCAGTCACAGAGTGCAGCACCACTTGCAATGCCCTTAGTAGTGATGCTGTCGCTGAGAGGGGACATAGGGAGAACACAGCAGCGGTGAGTGCACCACTGGATCGTGGGACAGGCGATTGGCTGTTTATTAAAAATCAGAAGCTAAACTTTTTGAAGGTGCTGACTTTTAACAAACAAAAATGTGACTGGCTTTAAGATTTCCTTTCATTTTCTACATTTTGAGTTTGAGACAGTTATGAATGAAAGTGAAGTTTTAGGTTATAATGGGTTTGGTGCGTGGGTATAGCGCACCCCCTAAAGTTTCTCTATCCATGTACAGCCAACTTTAGGGACCGTGACCCATACCCTGGACTGGGGACCAGCTGCATATGCCCATAAACAGTTTGTGATTCTGATCATAAAAATTGCAGCGAGTACAGCACAAATCAAGAGAAATTCAGAATGCATTATTTTATACTTGTTTCAAGGCAGTGACTTAGAAATTTCAGGAAATTTTTCAGCAATGGCAGCCTACATATTTCTTTCTAGATATGCTTCTATTTACCAGGGTTAAAAGAATACCTAGACAAAGATTATGCATCATAGACTTTAACAAACCAAAAAGGTTGAGACAAATCTAAACTTATCTGAAAGAAAATTAAATAGCAGTCTGATGATAAAAGACAAAAAAAAGAGTGATAATAAGGGACTTGAAAAAAGAAAAGTATTAGTTAAATAAATAAAGGGAATGGCTGTAACAACCTAAATCAGCTTTTGTCACCACATGAAATCACGTAATAGTAGCGAGATATGGAACAATATCTCCTCCTAACCACATCTTTTTCTTCATCATTACTGATATGAGAGGCAGCAGTTTGAACAGATGTAATTGAAAAAATGTTTGACCAGGGATGATAAACGTACAAGATTTTTATTTTTTTTTCCCCTGTTTAAACCAGTTGCCTTGTCTTAGACTAGAAAAATCAAAAGGTAAAAAATCTGGATATTACACTGCTGCCTACTCTGATTTATCATTTCAAATATATAGCCATTTAATGCATGCAGAAAATTCAACAGATGATGGCCCTTTTCTCTTAATTTGACAATACTAGCACAAAAAGTATTTTCTTGTGGCAAAGTCAGTCATCATGACCCATTTATTACAGCATGCTTTTGACGACTCTTCAGCAATTTTTCTCCAAGATGTGATTTCTTTGTAAAGTGCTGAGAAGTCTTTGTCCAATTTAGTTCACTTTAGCACAGATGTTACAGTCACACTGTCCCAAAATAATTCTTACAATGTGAAAGCTTTAAGTTTCTATGGCTACAGATTCTAAACGATGGATATGTGGTCTGATACTGTATTACCTGTCTTTCCACATATGATAGATGAAGCTGAAATAAAGTATACATTTTATGCAGGGTTGGAATTGTGTATAGCTAACATAGTACATGTCTTATGCCCTGTACATAACTGACTGACTTTTCCGATGGAAAAAGTGCGATCGGATCGTGTTGTCGGAAAATCCGATTGTGTGTGGGCTCCATCAGACTTTTTCCGTCGGAATTTCCCACACACAAAGTTTTAGAGCTGGATCTAAAATTTTCCGACAACAAAACCGACGGACAAAGTGCCACGCATGCTCAGAATAAATTATGAGACGAAAGCTATTGGCTACTGGCCTCTTTATAGTCCTGTTGTACGTAGTGTACGTCACCTCATTCTGAACGATCGGATTTTCCGACAACTTTGTGCGACCGTGTGTATGCAAGACAAGTTTGGGCCAAAGTCTTTGATTTTGGCGTCTCAATGTCCGACCGTGTGTACTGGGTATTAGTGTCCTGGAATACCTTCCTCAATAATTACAGCCCATCCACTCTTGATACACACAGCTAGAATCAAAATGGTAAAAGAGTACAGTGACAGTTTGCCATTTTTTCTCGTTTTAGATTTACAGTACTAACACAGAGCGGTTGATTTACTAAAAGCATGTAGACTTTTTACTTTGCAAGGGATCGTCCCTTAGTTTAGTGAATGTGCTGAAAAGGCTGTATAAAATACCAAATCATGTGCAAAGAAAATGAAAAAAACAAAACAAAAAAAATATTTTTGCTTGCACAATGATAGGAGTCAGCAGAGCTTTAACTCATTCACTAAGCTAAGGGAAAATCCCCTTGCAAGGGGAGCTGACTATTTGCCCTTAGTATAGAGCCTACGTTTACCAAGTGTTGCCCTGGGAAGAGAGAGGGAATATATACTCAGCGGCCACTTTATTAGGTACACCTGTTCAATTACTTGATAACACAAATTGCTAATCAGCCAATCATATGGCAGCAAATGAATGCATTTAGGCATCTCCACATGGTGAAGACCACTTGCTGAAGTTCAAACCGAGCATCAGAATGGGAAAGAAAGGGGATTTAACCACTTCAGCCCCGGATGATTTGGCTGGCCAAAGACCAAAGCACTTTTTGCGATTCGGCACTGCGTCGCTTTAACTGACAATTGTGCAGTCATGCGACATGGTTCCCAAATGAAATTTATCGTATTTATCGGCGTATAACACACACTTTTTTCCCCTTAAAAGCAGGGGGAAATCGCGGGTGCGTTTTATATGCCGATCCCCCGAAATTCTGAGCCTCTGGGCGGCTTTCAGTCGCCTTCGGCTCTTCAAGGCGACTTTCGGCCGTTCTCGGAAGCTTTCGGCCGTTCTCGGAAGCTTTCAGCCGCCTTCGGCTCTTCTCGGAGGCTGAAAGCTTCCGAGAAGAGCCGAAGGTGGCTGGAGGCCCGCCGAGAACTACCGCACGCCGCCGAGATACACATCCGGCTCTGTATCTCGGCGGCTGCATTTTTAAAAAATAAAATAGACACGGCTGCAATGGGGGACAAGACTGCAATGGGGGACAATACTGCATAAGGCTGCAATGGGGGACAAAACTGCATAAGGCTGCAATGGGGGACAAGACTGCACTGGTGGACAAGGCTGCATAAGGCTGCAATGGTGGACAAGGCTGCATAAGGCTGCAATGGTGGACAAGGCTGCAATGGTGGACAAGGCTGCAGATGACACTGATGGGCATATAAATGTAAGTTTTTTTTTCCCTTAAACTTCCCTCCTAAAAGTGTTTTTCTTTAAAATTCCCTCCTAAACTTGGGGTGCGTGTTATACGCCGGCGCGTGTTATACGCCAATAAATACGGTATGTCCTTTTTTTCCCCATAAATAGATCTTTCTTTTGGTGGTATTTTATCACCTCTGCGGTTTTTATTTTTTGCGCTATAAACAAAAAAGCAACAATTTTGAAAAAAACACAATATTTTTTGCTTTTTGCTATAATAAATATCCCCAAAAAATCTATAAAAAATTTTTTTCCCTCAGTTTAGGTCAATACGTATTCTTCTACATATTTTTGGTAAAAAATATCCCAATAAGCGTTTATTGATTGGTTTGCGCAAAAGTTATAGAGTCCAAGAAAAAAGGGGATCGTTTTATGGCATTTTTATTAACAATTTTGTTTTACTAGTAATGGCGGCGATCAGCGATTTTTATCATGACTGCGACATTATGGCGGACACATCGGACACTTTTGACATATTTTTGGGACCATTGGCATTAATACAGCGATCAATGCTATGCAATTGCTTTGATTACTGTAAAAATGTCACTGGCATTGAAGGGGTTAACCAGGAGAGGACGCTGCAGGGGTTAGGTGTGTCCTAGGTGATTCTAACTGTAGGGGGGATGGGCTAGCTGTGACACAACACTGATAACCTCGCCCGATTACAGGGAGCTGTGATCAGTGTACTGTCACTAGGCAGAATGGGGTAATGTTTGTTTAAATTAGCATTTCCCCATTCTTCCTCTCTGTGAGACGATCATAGGTATCCACACACATTGGGACCCGTGGTCGGACTCGCAGAGCTTGCGACGGGCACACGCGCTATGCTATGCAAGTCTCGTGAGATCACGTAATATAACATGATTTTGCACAGTGGAGCCAACCTGCTGCAGTATCTGGGGCCCCCAGATCCTGACCCCGCAGCCTCTTCTGGCAATGTCTTCTCCCTCTGATGGTCCACCATGCCCATATTGATGGGGGCAAGGGCCTCATCCCCACAACCCTTGCCTGGTGGTTGTGGGGGTCTGTAGGCAGGGAGCTTATCAGAATCTGGAAGCACTGAATTTAGGGGGACCCCCACGCAATTTGTTTTTTAATTTTGGCCTTAATATTCATATCAGACCCAAGGGGCCTGGTAATGGACTGGGGGGGACCCATGCCATTTTTTTCAATGAATTATATCTATATTGCCAAGACCCGACAATTCATTCCAGCCACAACCAGTTTTAAATTACCTTTTTCCTTTAGAAATCTAATTTTGCTGCAATACTGTTCTAAACATGGGAAAAATGTGCCACTTTACAGGCATACTATAGACACCCAAAGGCACAATATTTAAAGGAATATTTCATTTTTATTGTTTCACTGTAAGTGTTATTAAAATCACTGCTCCCCAAAAAAACATCCATTTTTAAAACTTTTTTTTGCATTGATACATATCCCTTGAGGCAGGCCCCCCCCAGGGGACATGTATTTTTATGACAATAACTTGCATATAAGCCTTTAAAATGAGCATTTTTGATTTTTTATGTTCATGTCCCATAGACTTTAACAATGTTTATTCACATTTTTTGCCTGTTCGCAAGTGCTGGTGTGAACCAAACGGGGGGGCTGTTCGGCTCATCTTTACTCAGGACACGCTGGTCCTGTTTTTTTTTTTTGGAGCTTCAAAATGTCAATGCCTGTTACAGCTCAAAATGGTGTGTATGAGACCATTGAATAACATGGAGTGGCATTTTTAACCCCCCTAGCGGTATTTCCGAGTCTGGCTCGGGTGGAATTTCAGTACCATTAGCAGTAACCCCGAGCCAGACTCGGGATCGCATCACAGGATACAGGAAAAGTTACTTACCTTGTCCCCTGGATCCTGCAATGTCCTCCCTGCTGTGTGTGCGAGCTGTCTGCTCGCTCAATTCACACCGTGCCGAGTTCCGTCGGGCTCCGTTCCCTGCGAGCGTTGCAATGCACGGGGATGGAGAATGGCGCCAAATTCAAAAAAGTTAAAACACAGTACATATACAGTACACTGTAATCTTACAGAAAAAAATACACATCCCCTTTGTCTCTAGTGGTCTGTCCAGTGCCCTGCATGCACTTTTATATTATAAATACTATTTTTTTCTGCTTGGAATTTGGAGATTGTCCATAGCAACCAAAAAGTGTCCCTTTATGTCAAGAGTGGTTTTAGACCAGCTAGAAAACAGTGGTAATAAATTAGAATCACTTGCAAAATTGAGAGATAGGGATTTGTGGGGAAATTCATCATCAAACACTAAATCTAATGACAGTGACAATTCTGCAACTGAGCAAATTTCTGTGTTTTTGATTTGATGACATTATTGAATAATTTTTATTATTATTATAGTTATTATTATTTTTTTTATTTTTATTTTTAGCATGTTTTCTTTTTGTTTTTTCACCTAGCTCTTCAACATAGGGGTTTTTCCACCCATCATATCGTTAGTACACATCTCGATTCACATGAGGTGCTGTCCAGTTTGGGTTGCCGCCTGCTGCACTACATCCCCTCAGCTCCCGGACGGGGCCCTGTTTGGTTGGTCTGGGGATCTCACTGTCTGTGCCACCACTGCAAGGACCCTCATGTAAGTAACAGGGCTAACTAAGTTCAGGGGTATTTTCCCCTGTCCTGTGGTTGGCCCTTTTCAATAATTTGTTATAGTAAAACATTATTCATTCCCCTCTTAATATTTTTTCTATAGATTCCTACCACGGTTTTGCTCCTGATGATAGGCTATAAGGCCTTGAAACGCGTAGAGCTAACAACAACCGCGTGTATATACGTATGAATTCCTCTGATCTCCGTTCCTTCTTTATTTGTTCTTCGCTATTTGTTTCTTTTTTATTTTCATTTTTTTGTTTTTTTATGGCTCCTCTGTGACATCTGTATAGTCATAAATTTTATTGTATTAAATCATGTCTCAATTACTATTTGTATTTTGTAATAGAAGTACCAACTTCTTGTTGGAAATTGTAATCAATGTGGAATAATAATTTTTAAGAATTGTATATGTGTAAAAAATATAAAAATATTAATATATAGTAAAATGTATGGAACCAATTGATACAAATATTTCATAAACAATTCGAATAATTAAAAACTACTTTTATCCAATCTGTTTCATTGCTCCCGTGTGCTTCATGGAAAAGTCCCGCTAGCTATGTTCTTCTAAAAAATTTTTTATATTATAGTTATTATTATTATTTGTTAGAATTATTTATAGTTATTTATTATATTATAATTTATGATTCATTTTTCAAACTTTATCATACCCGTGATGTCTACTAGACTCTGGTTTAGACAGATTTAAGTAAGTTATTCCTAAGAATTACAGGCCTTCAATATAAAATGACAAATTTCCATGCAAAATAATTGTACCGCTTTCAGCAACAAAAATCTGAAATAATAATACTGCCAGGGAGGTTAAGCTGCAAAAAATTCTGCTGTAAAAATGTCTGTGTGTATGAAGCCTTATACTTACCGGAGCCCGAACCCAATCCAGTGATATGTACGGCACTATCTCCCTTCTCACTGGGCAGGTTTATAGCAGAGGGGGCCACTGGCTCCTGCTGCTGTCAATCAAATAATGTGACGGGGAAGTGGGGGGTGGGGCCAAGCCGCCCTTTCTGCATCAATAGACACAGACGGGGCGGCTCAGAAGCGAGCCTGCATGAGGCTTTCTAAGGGTGCACTCACTGAAATGCAGGAGCCTGGAGCACCGGCTGGGGACCCCAGAAGAGGAGGATTGGGGCTGTTCTGTGCAAAGCCATTGTACCAAGCAGGTATGACAGGATTAAGTATGACAGGTTTATTATGTAAATAATACATATTATATTTGAAAATGACCATGAGATTTTTCAACCCAGTTAAAATTAGTAAAATGCCAGCAGTGCTCTGTACAAAGTCTGCTGTTTTTTTATTATGCAGGGAGATGCATCACCCCTAGCAATTTTATCCTAATCCAATTGAAAGCTTCAGAGCATTGAATTTCCCCATATCAGAATGATGCTCATCTTCTTTTAATATCTTAGCAAGCAATTGGAGGCAAATTTTCATTTACTGCAGTCTAGCTAATCATGTATGGTAAAAATGTCTTTACATGTCTTAAGCATGAGAAAATCTGCAATATTTATTTATTTAAACAGAAATTGTGAATCTAAAAAGCTGAAGAAAAGAAAGCAGATCCCCCCCCCCAAAAAAAAAAAAACGAAAATGCTTAAGTGGGCAGAAAGGCCAAGAAAGCATAATTTAAAGGTAGAATAGAAGAATTTCAAAATACACAGTCCCAACCTTTCAATGTTTTTTTTAAAGTCAGGGAAGATAATGCAAATTTCTTTTTATGGTTTTAGGATCTGAAGCACTTAACACTTAATATGCCATCAGCGTACTGTAAAACAGAAAGTGTGAAATGTTTGTCATGAGTGCTGGCTGTCAAATGCATTCACATAAAGCCACTGTTAGGGTGCTATTACAGTAATCTCTAATATTTTAGGCGCATAATAACTAAAACAGTGTAGAATAGATTATATTGTGGTTCAAGGTTGTGTGATTACATGACATTGACCTGTGTTAAAAGAAAATTACAACGGATTTTTATTTTTTTTGTAATTTTATAAACTGATGATTTAGGTAGTTTTAAAAAAAAAAATGCATGTTTGCATATTTATTCTTCATTTGTAAAGGAGAAATATATACAACATAATAGATACATTTATTCCAGGCTTATTATCATATATTTTTCATATATAAGTCTTAAGATGTAGTAAATTTAAAAATGCTTCTAATATTTCCAATTCAGCAGCTGTCATTAAAATAATACCTGCATTAAAGGAGAAGTACAGCCATAGCTCATTTGACTGTACTTCTCCAATGGATCACAGGAGTGCACTTCTTTCTGCACTCCTGTGACCCGTTTTCAGCAGACAGCTATATGGTCGGGATCCACCCACATACCTGGACCGCAGTGTTAATTTTGGCAGCAAATTTCAATTTAGTTTTAGTCTTAGTTTTTTGACTAAAATGGCATTTTAGTTTTAGTCCCATTTTAGTCTTCTGCAATTATTTTAGTTACAGACGAAAAACAAGCTTTGGACTGCCGCACTCTTCAGAAAACCACTTTCTTTTATTGGAAAATCACATCACAGCTCAACAAACACAGTGAACAAGGAAAAATTGCTGACGTTTCGCACTAGCTGTAAGGAAGCTATGAATAAGCTATGAATAAGCACTACAGCTAGTGAAAAACGTCAGCAATTTTTCCTTGTTCACTGTGTTTGTTGAGCTTTGATGTGATTTTCCAATAAAAGAAAGTGGTTTTCTGAAGAGTGCGGCAGTCCAGAGCTTGTTTTTCCTCTGTTGCTAGTGGTAATAGCCAGCACCTGTGGCTTCCCAACCAAAGAGACAGTTTACAGCCTGCATGTGTGCTCCTGGACCGGTGAGATCCCTTCTCCTCCAATTGTTTTAGTTAGTCGGCTAAATCTCCAGTACATTTTTGTCAATGAAAATATCCTACATTTTAGTAGCCCAAAATCTCCAGCACATTTTAGTCGACTAAAACACATTTTAGTCATCTAAAATCTAATGAATGTAGTTAAATTGTAATGCATTGTTTAAGCATTTCTCTACATTTTTCAAACTCATTATATACTGCGTTGCTAGTTAAAAATCAAATATGTCAGTATTTATGGTATTTAGATTTGAACATGCACTACAAACCAGTGTTAATTTTGACGTCAACTTCTAATTTAGTTTTACTCATAATCTTTCAACTAAAATGCCATTTTAGTTTTAGTAATATTTTAGTCATCTCAATTGTTTTAGTTTTAGTGATATTTTGGTCAACTAAAATAGTATTAATTTAGTAGTCAAAAATGTTTTCGGCAATTAAATGAACACTGCTGGACTGACAATCGGCTCAGATTCTCAGCAAGCCACTGAGAGCCTGAGGAGGCTGCTTGCGCCCCCTCTACAGCCCAGCACTCCAATGAGTATGTGGGGGTGCAGAGCAGAGAGCCTGTGACTGACAGTCACCAGCTCTCTGCTCACAGAGCTGTGAGAACCGAGCAATCGTGGGATTTGATCACTTTGTTCTCAGTGTTTGAGCAATGTAAAATCAGACTAATGCTGCACCCAGCTAGGTAAGTATGATTATTTTTTTTTCCATACTTCTCTTTTAAAATACCGCCTTGTGCAAACAATTTCTGTTATTATGTGACAGTGCACAATGCCTGTTGCCTATTTGTAATCCTTTGTTGTCAACCTTTCACACAGGCTTCTGATGGAGACTATGTGCCAATGGAGATACTAGTGCTGACATTATACATCTGCCCGATTACAATGAGATTATTTCCAATATAAATTGATACAGTATATAAATGTGCAGATAAATACACAACAAATTAAGATTGCCCAACAATAATAAAAAATGTAAGCAAACCAACAGTGTTAGTGCATATAAAGTGCATATAGTCCATATATTATGGCAAAGAATAATGTGAATGTGAATCTGGATGAACTGGTTGTCTGTAGATAATCCACCACCATAAGGAAAGAGTCTTACCAGACAGGTTGAACCCAGCTAGTCGTATGCCTGATGGGTCAACCAAGCTTTTGGTGTAACACACCCAAGGAAAGGTACAGCAACCACAACTTCCAATATAGACCAATCTGGTAGGAATCCGTTAAAGTGGTGACATCAATAAATATCCACCATGGGTATAATGACCGAAATTCATAAGCAGTTCCTCTCAATATGACATATGGCAAAAGGAAAATAATTGGGCCACATAGTGTGATTCTGTTTTAAATGTAAAACATTTATTGAAAAAATGATAAAATGGTCACTCAGATTTGAGAAGACATTAAAAACAGTCATATGTATTGTATTTGTGTGTGTGTGTATAATCTTGAAATACATATATATATATATATATATATATATATATATATATATATATATATATATATATACCGTATTTATCGGCGTATAACGCGCACTTTTTTCCCCTTACAATAAGGGGAAAATCGCGGATGTGTGTTATACGCCGATCCCCCGCCGTTTCTAAGCTTCTCTGCTGTTCTCGTCGGCTTTCGGCCGCACTCGGCCGTTCTCGGCTATTTTAAGCCGCACTCTGCTGTTCTCGGCTATTTTCACCCGCATTCGCCCATTCTCGCCGGCTTTCAGAAAGCCAAAAGCCGCAGAGAATGGACGCCGATCCGCCGCGATTTCCGTGAGATTTTTCGGCTCTGGGTGGCTTTCAGCCACCTTCGGCCCTTCTCGCGGCTTTCGCCCGCCTTCGGCCCTTCTCGGCAGTAAAACCGCAGAGAAGGGCCGAGAGCAGCCAAAAGCCTCTGAGTACGGCCGAGGTTGCCGAAAGCCTCCGAGTACGGCCGAGGCGGGCGAAAACTGCCGAGAAGGGCCGAAAGCGGCCGAAAACCTCTGAGTATGGCCGAGGTGGCCGAAAGGCGCCGAGTACGACTGAGGCATCCGAAAGCCGCCGAGAACTTACGGGCACCACCGAGATACAAAGGACATCTCGGCGGCACCATTTTTAAAAACAAAAGCTGAGGGGACAATGATGCACAATGCTACAATGATGGACAATAGACACACAGAGCAGTGGCTCAAAAGGGGGCCTGCCTGGGTGCCCCCAGAGCAAGCTACTTGCTCTCAGCGGACTTAGTAGGAGGAAGGGGCCAGGAGTGCCTACAGTGGACCCAAGATGAGAAGGATCTGGGCTTCTCTGTGCAAAACCACTGCACAGAGCAGGAAAGCATAACATATTTATCATTTTAATGTAAAAATATCCAAAGCTTAAATTTCACTTTAACCTTTTGAAAGTTCGTTGCTTAAGAAACAGATATTTTGAGCAGACACTTCTTTCTTTCTAACATTTTCTTTGGTACAAAATGTCTAATAGGTCACTTTTAATCTTTCCAAATGACTGCATATTATAGTTATTTCCAGATCTCTATTTCCATCAGGATGGTAACTGTCACAAAAGAGGCTGAGGAATATAGAACATTATAGCGAAGAAGGGATTGTACTTTTCTTTAAGAAGTACTGAAAGCACATTGACAAAAAGCACCAATACACTAAGCTGTATTAATTCATTTATATGCATGCTTTTATCAATTTCCTTTTTCACAATACTAAACATTGTGTTAGTGTGAAATCCTTGTTTTCCACATAAAATTAACATTTTAAAAGTGGAAGTTCATATTTGTAGCTAAATTTGCTGCTAGGAGATGTATTTTGGGGCAAAAATGTGTATGGTGACCAATAAATTGCACTTGTTTGAACAGAAAACAGTCTAATGTGTTTGTGCATGTTTTGACCATTTGTTTTAAAACCATAAGTTTTATATTAGGCTTACTTCATATTTAATAAAAAAAATAATCAAAACAAAAATAATAATTTAAAATAAATTAGACATTGTTGTTTCTGGTTGTTTTTTTTGTTTTTTTTTAGTTTCTTTTGTAAATAAGAAGGGAATGTTGTTATACAATAAACTGTATTGTATAACAATATACATCCTATAAAAGAATACACTTCTACTTATCCTATACAGTCAATGGATTAAAACTGCCATCTCAGCTTTGGGCACTATACTGCATTTACAGCATTCCAAATGTTTCAACAAAAGTGTAAATTTGGAGTTGGGTATGTCAGATGTTTGGCACCCTACTGCAGTTATACAGTTATAAGTGTCACTCATAAGTGACAAGGTTCCAAACATTACCCCAAATTGACTATTTAGAGAAGTAGCACCATATTCCCACCTCCCATAAGTGTTTTAGAAAAATATATAACTTGGACTCTAATGCCACATTTTTCAGAATTCATTAGTAGCGATATTTTTAGAATGAATTGATAGCAGTGTTAAAAAAATAAATGTATGTATGGATCTTGCTTTGTGCACTGGTGTGCAGTCATGTTGGAGGGACGGGCCATTTCCAAACTATTCCCACAAGGTTGGGAGCATAAAATTGTACACAGTGTCATGGTATTCTAACACCTTAGGAGTTACCTTCACTGTAACTAAGGGGCCAAGCCCAAGCCCGGAAAAACAACCTCACACCATAATCCTCACCACCACCAAATTATTTGAACCAGTGAACAAAGCAAAGTCAATAAAGACAGAGTTTGAGGTGGAGAAACTTGACTGGCCTACACAAAGTCCTGACCTCAACCTGACTGGACATCTTTGGCTTGAATTAGGGCAGAGGCTGCAAGCCAGGCCTTCTCATTCACATCAGTGCCTAATCTCACAAATTTGTTTCTGGAAGAATAGTCAAACATTCACATAGACACACTCCTAAATCTTGCAGACAGCCTTTCCAGAAGAGCTGAAGCTTTTATAGCTGCAAAGGGTGGGCCAACTTAATGTTGAACCCAACGGATGAATACTGGGATGCCATTAAAGTTCATGTGCATGTAAAGGCTGGAGTCCCAATACTTTTGGTAATATAGTGTATATAAAGGCATACTAAACAGTTTAAATGTACACAACATTTGCTGCAGAAGTTTTTCTCCTTATAATTTAAAACAGTTAGCTTTTCTGCTGATGCAAATTATTAAGAATTCTTTGATTGGCTCTTTTAGTTCAATATTAAAATTGTGATTCCGTTATGAAGTGTGGTGGAGTTATTTAGTACAGAGCTTTGTTTTATAAAAAAAAGTAAAAAGTTTAACTACTTGTTGCCCGCCCACCATCAAATGATGGCAGAGCTGTACAGCTCTCATTCTGGGATGACGTCATATGGGACACGATGCGACCCCAGCTCAACAATGAGCCATGGCCGTGGCTCTTTGCTCATGTGATCGGCTGTGTCCAATCACAGCTGATCACATGTAAACAAGGTGCCATTTATTGGCTCTCCTTGCCTTACACTGACAGAGTGTGAGGTGAGGAGAGCTGATCAGTGGCATCTCCTCACAGGGAAAAGGTAACCAGGGCACTCATCATCAGTGTCCTGATTAAAATACAACCCCAACAGTGCCCATTTTAGATGCCAGTCTCTACCCATCAGTGACACCAGTCTGTGCCCAGCAGTAACACCAGTATGTGCCCATCAGTTATGCCAATCAGTGCTGCATTTCAGTGCCCATCAGTGCTGCCTATCAGTGCTCATCAGTGCTGCATATTAGTGCCACCTATCAGTGCTGCATATTAGTGCCTCCTCATCAGTGGCAATCAGTGTCCATTAGTGCAGCCTCATCAGCACACATCAGAGAAGGATAAGAATTATTTATTTACAACATTTTCTGACAGAAACTAAGAAAAACTTATTTTTTTCAAAATATTTGGTAGTTGTTCGTTTTTTGTAGCAATTTTTTTTTTTTAAAACCCAGCGGTGATTAACAATTTCAGCCCTGGAAGGATTTGCCCCCTTAATGACCAGGCCATTTTTTGCGATACAGCAATTGCACAGTCATGTGAAGCTGTACCCAAAATTGTGCTTTTTTTTCTCAAAAATAGAGCTTTCTTTTGGTGGTATTTGATCACCTCTGTGGTTTTTATTTTTTGTGCTATAAACAAACAAAGAGCGACAATTTAAAAAAATATAAACTTTTTTAGTTTTTGCTATAAAAAAACTCCAAAAATGTTATAAAAAACACATTTATTCATCAGTTTAGGCTGATATATATATTCTTCTACATATTTTTGTTAAAAAAAAAATCCCAATAGGCTTATATTGAGTGGTTTGCGCAAAAGTTATCACGTCTATAAAATTTACTGATCAATGTAAAAATTACACTGACAGGGAAGGGGTTAACACTAGGGTGCAGTCAAGGGGTTAAGTGTGTTCCCTGGGTGTGTTCTAACTGTAGGGGGATGAGTTGCCAGGGACATGACAGAGATTACTGTTCCAGATTACAGACTGGGAACAGTAGATCTCTGTCATGTCCCCTGTCAGAATGGGGATCTGCTTGTTTACAAAGGCAGATCCCCGTTTTGCCTCTGTACTAGGCGATCGTGGGTCGCCAGCAGACATTTAGTCTGCCCACCGCAACTGCGCCTCTGCACGCTGCCATAAAGAAATAACGATTTACGCAGGAGAGCCGACCTGCCGCCGTATAACCACCAAAAGAAAGTTCTATTTGTGTGAAGAAAATTATTAAAAATTGTCATTCAAAGTGACACAGTGCTGAAAAATGGCCTGGGCAGGAAGGGTATGAAAGTGCCCAGTATTGAAGTAGTTAAGTAAAGCGAGGGAGAAGAAAAGAGATAATTAGGACTAATTCAGTTATGGGTTTAATAGTAATTTTAGAATGTATTGTTACATACTTTCTGTCAATAATCACTGTACCATGCCTAAATTGAAAACAGACTGAAGTAAAATAACTCCAAAATACATACATTGATTATATATATATATATATATATATATATCTATCTATATCTATATATATATCTATATCTATATATATATATATATATATATATATATATATATATATATATATATATCTATATATATATATATATATATATATATATATATATATATATATATATATATATATATATATATATATATATATATATATATATATATATATATATATATATATATATATATATATATATACATGTTTTTGTGTGCACCACATCTGTGAATAGTATACACAAGTAGAGGGGCAAACAAACTAGAGCAAACACATACACATGCTACAATATCTATTAAAAGCTGTTAATTATATTAAGAAATAAACTATTGCAACCATGCAAATTGTACATGAAAAATACGTTATTTGCAAACTAAACAGCACAGCAGTAAGTGTATAGACACTAATTAGGCTCATTATTAACAAAAATATAACATTCGTCATTTATTTTTCTCTTAAAAAAAACAAAACTTGTTCCAACATATCTGAATAAATAACTTTAGAATGCTATAGATAAGTTAATAACCCATGCTCCTCTCTGCTATCAGTTTGCCTGATCCACTCCTACAAATGTGTTTCTTTTTCTTTTTGTAAATTTAATTTAAAAAAGTGTAGGCCTAGCCTTGATAGAGATATAAGCCTAGCCCTAAGTTACACAGGACATGATTTAATAAAGGCAAATATACTGTACACTTTACAAAGAATACCCAATCACTTGCAAGAAAAATATAAAAATAAAATAAACTCCATGCCATGCTGAAAACATGATAAATATAACAAATGATGATAAAAATAGTGATAGAAATTACAAACTATAATACAAATGTATTGAAAAATAATGTGAAAGTCCAAATATCATATGAAGAGTCTAGGCTGTATCATAGTGGAGCTCTGTATGTCCTAACTCTACTCAAAGAAGAAAAACACCCCATGTGCTCTTACACCCAGTGACAATGTCAGCTTACCAGATGATGTGTGACTCTCTGTCACAAAACATGCAGGGTGTTTGTTCTTGAACCTCCTCATATAAATTCTCTGCTGTTGATGGCCGCCGGGGAATGAAAAGAAGGCAGAGTCCCAAGCTTGCATAGGATAAAATCATTTGAGGACAGTTTATTCCAATTAAAAAAAACACTTTGAAAGTGCTAAACTGCATTACTACACTGTGTAGTAATCGGCCTCAGTCAGAACCTCAAACCCCTAAATGCAATGAGGGAACATGCGGGGTGTGGAGATGTCACAGCTTTTGGTTCCGCCCTACACACGTTTTGTCATAAATGACATCATCAGGGGCCCCCTGATGATGTAATTTATGATGAAATGTGTGTAGGGCGGAACCGGAAGCTGCGACATCTCCACACCCCGCATGAAATAGCTCCCAGTTTACTAATACATTCCAGGAATAAGCTTAAAAAAGTTACTGACTGTGCTGGCAAATCATATTCACTCATTGAACACATAAAGCCCAATAGAACAGTGGACTCTCCTGTTGTAATATGTTGGTAGATTTATGTGGGATTTTATATTATTATTATTATATTATATTTTATATTATTATTATATATATATATATATATATATATATATATATATATATATATATATATATATATGAATACATACAGTACAAGATTGACCAAGCCAGATTTCAGTTGACAATGATTGAGTTGTCCGAGCCAACTCAATTACACATATCAAAGGGGACTCGTTGATCAAAGGGGAAGTGGACAGACAAGATTTAATCCTCATATCAAGGGGGGCACATAGTGACTCTGGGCTATGTTAATGTTGATATGCAAGAATGAAAATTATGGAAATGTATGACTGCAGCTGAATATAACCTTTGCGTTCAGTCTATTCAGTTTTGTCTGTGTGTAATTATGGAGGCACAGGTCTAGGAGACATGGGACTCTGAAGGCTATTCATTGTCATATATACTCTGTTGGATTTTGTCTGGATCTCTTGCAAGACTTTGTTCTGTGTTGGAAGTCAATAAAGTGCATCTCTCTGGAAGAATTGGGTTGTTGCGGAAGATTATAATAACTACTTATTAATTATCTACCCAATACACTATATATACTATATCACTACATCTCCCATCAAAGAGCCAGCACTCCTCATCCCTTCAGGAAGTTGAGAGGATCCAGTGAACTGCTGCTTTGAACACTGAATGGGATAATAGGGTGGAAATCCCAACCCCAATGACATCATTGGGTGCTATTCTGCTAAGAAGGTATGGTGTTTTATTATTGAAGCAGTGATATTACAGAGGGAATGTTGTAACTTGAGGAGCATATACTCTTTGGGGACATTCATGGCCATTTTTTCTAGTTCACCATAATTCTGGAGAACCAATAATCACCCAGAGGAATTAATTGTTATGCCTGCTATGAATCACATGCAACAGCTTTTTGAAAGTTGGCTGTAGAGTCAGAGACCCCAATAATAAGATAAAACTAAAATATAGAGAGGCAGAGAATATACTTTTCTGTGAAATACAGGTAATAGCAGGCATTTGCCTGTGTCTGCTTTTTGCATGATTAAAATGGGGTTATTTGTGGGGACACCTTAAGACAAAACAAAATAACAATAGCCTTCTTATTGAACCACCTGGAAGCAGCACAGATGACTTCTGATATGGAATAGTCCATCGAATGCTATATTGCTTAACAAAATTTTTTTGGGGCTGATCGAATTTGCATGAGAGAACACTGGAGGGACCCCAATGGTCCCCGCAGCCAGGTGCTTCCTTTACTGTTGACTAATTCTCTCTAATAGAGTAGCAGCTCAGCTGAAATCCCTTCTCTTATAACCACAAAACAGAAGCTTCATATAGCAATGTGCAGGACAAGGGAGTCCAACCTGAGAAAAACTGCAATAAGCAAGCACAAAACAAAAGCACAATACTATATCACAGTTACATCTTTTTATATAAAAAAATGAAATAACATCTATTGCACTCACACGGAATGGGGAAAACATGCAGCATATAAAAATGGTAGCTGGAGTGGTCTTCTGAATCCGCAGAGATAATATCTTCAAGGGATACTTGATGGACTTGATAGACAGTGTCCAAATTAGTGTGAAATGCAGAGATAGAATGAGAATGCGATACAGAGCCTGTGTAGGTTTGGGGAAGCTGCTGGTCACTGTGGTTGCTGCAGCTGAACCTGCTAGAGACCTCCAACTCAACCCGGGAATGGTTGATTTCAGTTCAGTTTGGGTCAGCCTGTTGACAGGGTAGACATGATGATGCATTTTGGAGGCTGATCATTCCTTTGTCAAGCCACAAGACTTGACTTTGTTTCAGCTGTGAGCATTTGACATTGCTGTGGACACTGTCTGTAACACATCAGATATCCTGCAAGGATTCTATCTCTGTGGATTTGTTTGGATACTGCAGCAGTCCTTCATCGATATAGGGACTGACGTACAGTCTGCTAATCACTCACACACAACCTACTTGGTCCACAAAGGTCCTTATAAGGACTGGTAAGGTATAGGGTACTACAGTACATAGGGTTGAGTGAGGTACAGTCTGCCATTCTATAAGGACTGGTATCGGTCCACAATACATAGGGTTGAGGTGCACTACTGCTGACCACTGCCCTATACTGCAGCAGTCCTTCATCGGTATAGGGACTGACGTACAGTCTGCTAATCACTCACACACAACCTACTTGGTCCACAAAGGTCCTTATAAGGACTGGTAAGGTATAGGGTACTATAGTACATAGGGTTGAGTGAGGTACAGTCGGCCATTCTATAAGGACTGGTATCGGTCCACAATACATAGGGCTGAGGTGCACTACTGCTGACCACTGCCCTATACTGCAGCAGTCCTTCATCGGTATAGGGACTGACATACAGTCTGCTAATCACTCACACACAACCTACTTGGTCCACAAAGGTCCTTATGAGGACTGGTAAGGTATAGGGTACTACAGTACATAGGGTTGAGTGAGGTACAGTCTGCCATTCTATAAGGACTGGCATTGGTCCACAGTACATAGGGTTGAGGTGCACTACTGCTGACCGCTGCTCTATACTGCAGCAGTCCTTCATCGGTATAGGGACTGAGAGTTTTGTCACAGGGTCATTTAAAAAATGACAGGCAGAGGAAGAGGCAGGCCCTTCCGCAGGGGTGGTAGGGGTAGGGCATGAGCAACAGGCTTGAGCCAAAGTGGGAAGTTGCAGAAGGTGCGTTCAATTACTTTAAAGGACGCACCAGACTTGGTTGAGTGGCTCGCTCAGCCTTACTCTTCTGCACCCTCCTCATCCTCTCGATCTGCACCCTCTTCTTTACTCTCTGCTATGTGCACCCCCAAAGACACTACCACCAACAACACCACCACCACCACCACCACCACCACATACCTTCCGCTTGAGTCACAGGAATTATTTTCCGATCCATATCAAGACATTTCTGATGCGCAGCCACTATTGGTATTGGATCAGGAAGAGGAGGCAGCAACAACCGCTACTCAGCAGTCTGACGACAGTACCCAGATCAGCCCAAGGAGGAGGTTGGTCCCCGGTGTTGCTGCTCACTCCGAGATCTCTACTTATAGCGGTGGGGAAGGTGACGTTGATGATGACGTGTCTAGTGATGTCACGTGGGTGCCCACAAGAAAGGAAGAGGAGGGGAGTTCAGAGGGAGATATGGACCAGCAGATAGGGAGGAGAAGCAGGAATAACTTACATTGCACAGGAGGGACAAAGCAGACTGCAAATGTATCAGGAGCGAGTCATCGACCATGTACGGTCATATCTGGCGCTCCCAGGACACCGGCACATGGCTCCGCAGTGTGGGCTTGTTTTAACGTGTCCGCTGCTGACAATAGCGTTGCCATCTGCAATCTTTGCAGTCAACGCATTAGTCGTGGTAAGCCCAACACTCACCTAGGGACGACCGCCTTAAGAAGGCACATGAGCAGCCATCACCGAGCCGAGTGGGAGCAACGGAACACACAAAGCCACACTGCAGGCTCTCACCGTCCAGCCTCGTCTTCTACTTCTCTTTCTCCTCTCTCCTCACAATTGTCCTCCACTTCACCTTCCATCACGCCAAGCTCACGTTTTTCTACAAAAAGGCAGGCTTCCGTGGGCCTAATGTTCGAGCGTAAAAAAATGATGACGCCGGATAACCCTCTTGCCCAACGGTTGACGGCTGGCTTGTCAGAACTGATAGCCCGCCAACTACTGCCATATAAACTGGTGGACTCGGAGGCCTTTCGAAAATTTGTGGCCATTGGAACACCACAATGGAAGGTCCCAGGAAGGAAGTATTTCTCAGAGAAGGGCATCCCAGAGCTATATGGCCATGTTCAGCGGCAAGTGAATGTATCTCTGGCACACAGTGTTGGTGCCAAGATACATCTGACCACAGACACGTGGTCTAGCAAACACGGGCAGGGAAGGTATATCACTTTTACTGCCCACTGGGTGAACCTTCTGACGGCCGTCAAGCATGTAACCCATGGCACCCGTGTAGATTTGGTTTTACCGCCACGGATTGCATGCAGGCCTGACTCTTCTTCTCCTCCTCCTCCTACTCCATCCTCCTCCCTCTCCTCCTCGGCTGACTCCTCCTTTTCCGCTGCTAGCATCTCTTCTGCTGTGCCGCCCAAGCTTCCCAGAACCTATTCGACATGCCAGGTGAGACGGTACCATGCCGTGCTGCGTCTGTTGTGCCTGGAAGCCAAGAGCCACACTGGCCCGGCACTCCTTTCAGCTTTGCATTCACAGCAGATCAGTGGCTAACACCGCTCAATTTGACAGTTGGTAAAGTGGTGTGTGACAACGGTGCCAATCTGCTTAGCGCATTGAAACAGGGCAAAATCACGCACACGTGGCATGCATGGCACACGTCTTAAACTTGGTCGTGCAGCGATTCCTTGTCAAATACCCTGGGGTCCAGGACATCTTGCGGCTGGCAAGGAAAATCTCGGCCCATTTCAGAAGATCTTACACGGCCATGGCTCGCCTTGCTGACATTCAGCGGCGACACAATCTGCCGGTCAGACGTCTTATTTGCGATTGCCCGATGCGATGGAACTCAACCTTCTATATGCTTGATAGGCTGCTCCAGCAGAAACGTGCAGTTAACGTCTACCTGTATGAACTCTGCGGTAGAACCGGTTCTGGGGAGCTGGGGTTTTTTTCACCACGCCAGTGGCTGCTCATGCGCGACGCATGCAGACTTCTGCACCCATTTGAGGAGATCACCAAACTGGTCAGTCGCAGCCATGGCGCCATCAGTGACATGGTACCTTATGCCTTCTTTATGGAGCGTGCATTGCGTCGTGTCATTGATCAAGCTGTGGAGGAGCAGGAGCGGGAAGATGAGGAAGTCGCAATGCTGGATGAATTCCCAGGGGGGGCTACTCTATCTGAGACAAGTGAACAACAGGAGTCTGAAGAGGAGTCAGAGGAGGATGGTGCCGGGGCGGATGAGGAGGAGCAAGAAGAGCATGCTTTAAACCTTTCTGGGATCCCTGTTGTGCGTGGATGGGGAGAGGAGAATGAAGAGGACGACATTATCCTGGATGATGAGCAGGAGCCAGGCCACCACACCGCTTCCACTTTAGTGCAAATGGGGACCTTCATGCTCCAGTGTTTTAATAGGGACCCCCATATAAAAAGCATAAGGGTCAAGGACCAGTACTGGGTGGCAACGTACTTAGACCCCCGGTACAAACACAAAATGGCGGAAATGTTACCGCCGTCACAGAGGGCTGTCAGAATGCAGCACTTCCAGGCCTTGCTTCGAGAAATGCTGCATTCTGCTTTTGCGTGCGCTGGCAGAGGAGCAATTCCCACTCCCAGAGAAGGAGTTGCGGGTACCAATCCAACAGCGCCTGCAAGAAGAGGGCGGTTTGAAGATGTGTTGGTGACTTCGGATATGAGGTCATTCGTTCAGCCGACCCATCGACAGGTGTCATCCGGATCCAGCATCAGGGAACGCCTAGACCGTCAGGTGTCCGACTACATCGGGTTAACGGCCGATGTGGACGCTCTGAGGAGTGATGAACCCCTGGACTACTGGGTGGGCAGGCTTGACCTCTGGCCAGAGCTTGCCCAATTTGCAATCGAACTGTTGGCTTGCCCCTCATCCAGTGTCCTGTCCGAAAGGACGTTCAGCGCAGCAGGGGGGATCATGACCGATAAGCGTACTCGCCTAGCTCACGACAGTGTTAACTACCTCACATTTCTAAAAATGAATGAGGCATGTATCTCGGAGTAATTCAACACATGTGACCAGTAGATCATGTATATGTCTATAAACTATTTTTTTAATCAAGCACAGAGACCTTCTTTCTTCATTTGGCTCACTTCCTTGTCCAAAAAAAGCACACCGTACTATATGCCCGTACCCTCCTCTTTGAAGAGGTTGAGCGGTGTCATATTTCTACTGGGGCTGCTTATTATGAGGGGCTCCCACCATCCCTGTGCTGTGTTGACATCCTCCTGGGGCTGTACCTCTGCTGTGCATATTATGAGGGGCTCCCACCATCCCTGTGCTGTGCTGACTTCCTCCTGGGGCTGTACCTCTGCTGTGCATATTTTGAGGTGCTCCCACCATCCCTGTGCTATGCTCATTATGAGGGGCTCCCACCATCCCTGTGCTGTGCTGACTTACTCCTGGGGCTGCTTATTATGAGGGGCTCCCACCATCCCTGTGCTATGCTGACATCCTCCTGGAGCTGCTTATTATGAGGGGCTCCCACCATCCCTGTGCTATGCTCATTATGAGGGGCTCCCACCATCCCTGTGCTATGCTGACTTACTCCTGGGGCTGCTTATGGTGCAGGTGTCAGTGCTGTATATCACTGTGCTGATGTCAGTGCTCTCTGTCACGGTGCTGCTGTCAGTGCTGTATATCACATTGCTGGTGTGAGTGCTTTATGTCACGCTGCTGATGTCAGTGCTCTCTATCACGGTGCTGCTGTCAGTGCTGTATATCACGGTGCTGGTGTGAGTGCTTTATGTCACGCTGCTGATGTCAGTGTTCTCTATCACGGTGCTGCTGTCAGTGCTGTATATCACGGTGCTGGTGTGAGTGCTTTATGTCACGCTGCTGATGTCAGTGCTCTCTATCATGGTGCTGTTGTCAGATCACTCTATCACGGTGCAGGTGTCATTGCTGTATGTCACGCTGCTGATGTCAGTGCTCTCTATCACGGTGCTGGTGTCAGATGACTCTATCATGGTGCAGGTGTCATTGCTGTATGTCAGGCTGCTGATGTCAGTGCTCTCTATCACGGTGCTGGTGTCAGATCACTCTATCACGGTGCAGGTGTCATTGCTGTATGTCACGCTGCTGGTGATCATCTCCTGCACCCTCTTTTTTGCCTACCCTGGTCCTTGACCTTCCCTCTCCTCCATTGCCTTCATGCGCGCCACAGTCCTGAATTGTCACAACAATTTCCCATATAAAAAAAGAATGCTTGTAGTTGTCGATCCCAGATTCACCTCATACATGTGTTATGTCATTGGCCATGTGGTGGGACTATGTTTGCACAGCTATTAATTATTTTGTGGCTGCAAATTTGACCTGTAGGTTTGCGAAGTTCGCCTCCCATTGAAGTCAATGGGGCCCGCCGCGAACGTTCCGGTTCGCGAACTATCGCCCGCGTTCGCAGTCCGTGTTCGCGAAACGTCCCGTCGGAAGTTCGTCCATCACTATTTGAGACTAGGGATGGGCTGAACACCCCCCTGTTCAGTTTATAGCAGAACTCCTGAACAGGGGAAATGTTCTAACCTGAACCCCATTAAAGCCTATTGGAGCCAAACAGACAAAATCAAAAGTGCCCATTTTAAATGCTTATATACCAGTAATTGGCCATAAAAAGGGTATGGGGGACATGTATCAATATATATATACATATATTTTTTTTAACAATCATTTTTTCATGGCCAGGGATTTTAATGATGCTTAAAGTGCAACAATAAAAATGAAAAATATCCCTAAGGCTGCTTTCACACTGGGGCGGGAGCGGCGTCGGCGGTAAAGCGGCACTATTCTTAGCGGCGCTTTACCGTCATTTTAGCGGCGGTCTGCGGGCGCTAGCGGGGTGGTTTTAACCCCCGCTAGCGGCCGAAAAAGGGTTAAACCCGCCCGCAAAGCGCCGTTGCAGCGGCGCTTTGCCGGCGGTATTGCCGCGGTGTCCCATTGATTTCAATGGGTAGGAGCGGTATAGGAGCGGTGAATACACCGCTCCTTCACCGCTCCAAAGAGGCTAGCAGGACTTTTTTCACCGCCCTGCCAGCGCATCGCTCCAGTGTGAAAGCCCTCCGGCTTTCACACTGGAGCGAAAGGGGCCGGTTTTTTTCAGGCGCTACACAGGCGCTATTTTTAGTGCTGTAACGCCTGAATACCGCCCCAGTGTGAAAGCAGCCTTAAATATGATGCCTGGGGGGTCCTCTTAATGTGCCTGTAATATGGCGCATCTGGAGCACGCATAAAACATGCTACAGCAAAAATGAAATTTCTAAAGTCAAATCCCATTTAAAAGGACTTTACAATTGCCTGCACCCGGCTATTGAAAAAAAATGGCATGGGGGTCCCCCCACAATCAATACCAGACCCTTATCTGGGCATGCAGCCTGACAGGTCAGGAAAGAGCGGGACAAATGGATGGCCCCCCTGAATCATACCAGGCCACATGGCCACATGCTCTCAATATGGCTCTGCCCACCTCCCCCCCACCCCAAAGCACCATGTCCCCATGCACTACAAGGGCACTTGGAAGTGCAGCCACTGTAGATCTTGAGGGGAGATCTAAAATGAGGGGAAGCTCTGCTGACTTTATCATCCAATCATGTGCAAGCTAAAATGCTGTTTTTTATTTTCCTTGCATGACCCCCTCAGATCTACAGCAACTGCACTTCCAGGTGCACTCCCAACTGCGTTTGCAGTGCACTTGTAGTGCAAAGTGGATTTGCCTTCAGTAAATAACCCCCACTGTCATCAGACTGTGGCCCTATTTGATGCACACTTTCCATCACTCTGTCACTGGCCTGAAGAAGGGCCCTGCCTGGCTCCAAAAGATTGCAATATGTTTATTATGTGACCACAAAATAAAACTTCGGACCATTTTGAGGAATACTTGGTGTGCTGGTGATATTTCTTTACTCTTTCCACCACACAAGGTATGTTTAGCCAAACAGTTCCCAGGATGCATTTACTGCAGCTGTTGGGAATTTGCTCTGTAGTACTCAGGCAATTTAAATCCTTGTGTTTTGTAAGATGTTAATAGCAGCCTGGATCAGTCCATCATAATAAGGAGATCTGCATCTGTTTGATTCTGTGTGATTGCTCCTTTACACCCCTGCACAGCTGCTCTATCCTAAGGGAGATCAGTTTATCCACTGCTTCAGTGATTTTAGGGGTGAGCAGTGTCCCCACAGTCTTTGCAATCCTAGCATGTGAGTTGTCCGGTTCTGTATCTAATAATGTTGGAGAGGGGAGCGCTCCCTGTCCTCCCCTGTGTCTGGTACAAAGGGCCAACTTGAGATATGTATCAGCTTCAATGACTCAGAGCTGATATGGAAGAGAATGTGAGTGAATGTGAAACCTAGCTACAAGGGGGTCCATGGAGTACTGGTGTCTTACAGGCAGCTAGTAGTGTGTGTCCTGGATCCCTTATATAGTGGTATGCGGGGTTGAATGGAAGCTGAGGGGAGTTGCAGCTTCTCCATACGGCACCAGAACCAGAAGTCCACAATACTGTTTTTGCACACACAGGGGTTTGGATATAAGAGTGGAACTACAGGCAAGTAGACTGTTCACTTGACAAGCAAAATTTCCCAAGGGCTTAGTGAATGAGGTAAACTGCTGCCAACTTCCATCATCCAATCACGTGAGAGCAATGCTGCTGTGTTTTTTTTTTTTGTTTTTTTTTTAGATTTTCCTTGCAAATAATTGTGTATTCTTTACAAAGTGAAATATCCAAACATTCAGTAAGCTATGGGTCAAATTCCCTTGCAATATGCAACTACCCTGGCAAAGTGAATAGTCTACTTGCCTTTAGTAAATCAACTCCACAGAGTGCTTCATAGTGGTGGCGCTCAGCTCTGATATGAGCTCCAAAGCTGTCCTCAGAATAAATGAGTTTAATTAAATAAGGAGGCTAATTAATTAAATAATGGCTATATTGTTTAGATTATGTTAACACTTTTAAGCAATTTACAAAAAAAGACATAGACATTTCAAGATGAGGATGTATTTTATCAATGTTAAAAAGACTTTATGGGGGTTACTTACTAAAGGCAAATCAACTTTGCACTACCATTGCACTGCAAGTGCTTTTAGAAGTGCACTTGGAAGTTCAGTTGCTTTAGATCTGAGGGGAAGGTCTGAAATTAGGGGAAGCTCTGCTGATTTTATCAACCAATCATGTGCGAGCAAAAATGCTGTTTTTTATTTTCCTTGCATGTTTCTCTCAGATCTACAGCGACTTTACTTCCAAGTGCAGTTGCAGTGAACTTGTAGTGCAAAGTGGATTTTTCTTTAGTAAATAAACCCCTATGGCTTTTCGACTGCTCCTGTAACCTTTATCTCTTTAAAAAATATAGCTTTTCATATACTCCCCCCCCCCCCAATTTTCTTTTTTTATCAAAATGCCTAAAACCTTTACTAAGACCACTTGCGTGTCTCTGATTCTTCAATAGACAGTCTTGTTCCTTCATTTCAAAGTAATACACAAAACATGATTTTGAGGATGTAGATGAGAATTGTATTTTCAGCATAGACAACAGGTACTCAGAAAAAAAGCATACTGGATTTCTGCTGGCAGTATAAAGCCTTTTTTTTCTGTATTCGGCTTACATCCTGTGACCTCCACTATTTGAAACCTAATCTGTTTTTGACTTTCTTCACAAGTTTAAGGAGAAAGTAATGACAGTCATTAAAAGGATTTTAGTCAAAAGAGCCTTGTGATGAGAAATAGCTTAACTAGGAGAAAAATTCCATTAAAGTCCATTGACATAATCACAATTAATTTATATTTTTCAGCTAGCATGTCACTTCATCTTTGAAGAACAGTACAAACACATACTATATTGAATGTCACATTAAAAGTAATTATGGCCATTTACCACACACTGAAGAAAAACCTGAATAATTTTATGTGGAGAGATAATTTGTCATTAACAGGCAAAAAAAACGAAAAAAAAAAAAAAAAACAACAACAAAGAAAACGTTAAAAAAATAGAGGAAAAGCATGCTGCTGCTAAATCTTTGGCAATATGTAAAAATAGTGTACATACTGTACATGGCTATATATAGAAAGAGATCTGTAACCTTCACAATCCTTGTGATCCTTGTACAATTCTGAATACAACTGTGAATTTTGGTAATATAATGGGAGAAGCACATCCTCCTGAATGCAATAAAGGTGGTATCAAACAGTTTTATACTATGGGTAGAATAAACAATGACATATATCATTTAGTCTGTCACCAGCATTAATACAGGAGTTTTTTTTTTTTTTTATTCTCTCATAGTTTTTTTTTTTCACTTGCTAATGCTGATAGCAGATCCATTATTTTTTTTTTACTTTCTGTAATAAAGTGACAATGTTATTTGTTCTTCAGTGAAATTGCATAGCAGCCTTGTCATCTTGTGGACAGGTTAGTCTTTACATGGGCATGTTAAATGAACTTTATGTAACTGACAACTAAATTAGCTCAATACCAGCTAGTACAACTTAAGCAGTTACAGCAAGAGTGTCTTCTTTTGAAAAAAATAAAATAAAAGAAACCACATGAATAAAGAGTGACTGTTGATAGAACCCCTGCAAGGTTAAATTGCTTATCCCAACATCTGTAACTGCCACTTTTGCTGGCCTGTTATAAAAAAAAAATTAAATCTGTAACATATTTTCTGGTAGGCTCAATGGATAGCAAAATTATGTTTACAGGGTGGACTATTTTTTTTTTTTTATCAAAGTTTCACTGTAAAGCAAACCTAATGTTACATCATTAAGGTTGAAAAAGACATATGCATGTTCAACCAAAACATCCTATTCAACCTATTTATGTGTGTGTGTCTGTGTACGAGTCTTTAAGAATTCCCTTAGCCCTGCATATTACACTCTCTAACAAAGACATCCAAAAGTTAGCTAATACTACTACTTGGGTAAGGGAGTTCAATGGTTTCACTGCTATAAGGCTCGTTTCACACTAGCAGTATTATTTACTGCCCCCACCCCCGAAAAGTATTCTGTGGTGGGTTGCTTTGCAGAAGGTGTTGAAAGGAGGATAGCAGGCATTCAGGAACAGATACTGCCATCTCTGGATGACTATTTTTTATTTTTTTACTTTTTTTTTTCAAAAATATTGCCAAAATTCTATTTTTCATGATGGACCACACCGCAACTGTGAACGAAGCCCCACTTACCTACATGGGAGCATATAGCATTCAATTTGTCCTTTTTTTTAATTTCCCATGACTGCCTGTGTAAAAGAACCCATGTTTAGTCAAAGTATTAACCTCCCTTCATCCACCCTCAAATTCTGGCTGCATATAATCTTCTCGGACCTTGAAGTACAGGCATGCCCCACTTTTAAGTACACAACAGGGTTTATTTACTAAAGCTGGAAAGTGCAGAATCAGGCTCACTTCTGCATAGAAACCAATCAGCTTCTAACCCCAGCTTGTTCAATTAAGCTTTGGTAATAAAACCTGGAAGCTCATTGGTTTCTATGCAGAAGCGAGCCTGATTTTTCACTTTCCAGCTTTAGTAAATAAACCCCATTGTGTACTTAAAAGTGGGGTTTGTCTGTAAACAGGTCATTACAGTTACTATAATAATCTTTGATATATGTATATATTAATCACATTCCCTCTTAAACTCCTCTGCTCCAAAGTGAATAACTGTAATCTTTGTAATCACACTGTTTCTAACTCAAGAGCATCCTTTCTGAGGATTGGTGATCAAAGCCTACCTATAGTAAGTTGAAAACCTACTACAGGTCTATAGGTTACCCTTTCTGCAGTAATGGTAAAACCAACGGTTGAATAAACCTGTGTACTTTCAGTTTCCTTGTGCAGGTTCTCTGTGGGTTTTAGTGGCTGCTGCTTTACTTTCACATGATGAATACCCTAACATGCCCACATAGGAGGACTCTAAATAAAGCAGCTCCTCAACAAAGAAGCAGAAGTTCAATCAGACTCTGGGGGAATAATTCCAGGGACGCAGGGAAGACTTTGGGAATAAAGCTGTTTTATTGTGAGCACAGTATGGGGAATAAGTGGACCTAAAGTCGTTTATTTACTCTAAGCCCTTTTACACACGGTCAGACATCCGACAACAAAATCTGTCAGATTTTATCCGACGGATTTTGTCCGAAACTTGTGTTGCATACACACGGTCGGACAAAGTTGTTGGAAAATCCAATCGTTCAGAACGTGATGACGTTATTTCGTTACGACGGGACTACGGTCAGGCTAGTAGCCAATAGGTTTGGTCTAGGAATTTGATCTGAGCATGCGTGGCCCTTTGTCCGATCGGAATTCTCTACATACAATCTGTCCGATCCAATCATGTTGTCGGAAAGTTTTATAGCCCAGCTCTAAAACTTTGTCTGTCGGATATTCCCGACGGAAGCGGTCCGATGGAGCCCACACACAGTCGGAATATCTGACAACACGGTCCGATTGAACATTTTCCGTCGGAATGTCCGACTGTGTGTACAAGGGCTAAGACCACTTTAGGGGATATCGATTAGCCCCTAAGATGTCAAAAGTAAAATGTTCTTGAAAATTAACTATGTAGTTTGATAATAAACCACGTCAGTGAATAAAGAAAGGACAAGCTTCACGTGAAAATGTACAGGACATATATTCATTTGTCAAACATAACCGCAATAATATTATTTAGCTTGCTTTCTATTATTGTATATGCAGCCAATAAAACACTTAAAATGGTGTTGGAAGCAAGCACTGCCTTACATTTGTCCCTGATTAAATATGTTTTGGAGAAAAGGGAAAATACTCTAGCAGGATTATGGAGCTAATAACAAAGGGACAAGCTTATGGCACCTAATGATAACAGTGACTGAGATGAAAAAAGAAAATAAGGTTGTCAAATTCCCTTTTTTTGTTATTTGAACACTAAAAACAAATCTATGTATTGTGGTAAGAGTAACATATATTAATGCGTTTGCCCTGACATACGTCTTCTGTGCCACAGTAGGTGAGCAGTTGTCAGTGTTTCTAGTGTTTGCTATATATAGCTTGTAACTTTAGCTGTTAATCGATTGATAACATCTGAGACAAGATGTAGCTTTAATTATGGTATACAGCAGCAGGTCAGAGATGTGTTTAAAGAGCTGTTCAGTGATAATGATCGTATGTCCATGTGTAGGGCAACTGAAATAAAAATATGTCTTTTAATGACTTAAATTCACATTTATCTTTAAAAAGGTAATGCATTACGTTGTAGCACAGCTGTTAGTGTAAGACACCAGTGATTATTGTTTAAGAAGAATTTATGATGGCTTTAAGTCAATATTATTTACCATTCTGGTTTTAATGCTTGTAAGTTTCTAAATGTATATTCAATTCTTCTTTACTGGTTTATTGTATTCATTTTAAAACTAACATTTAATGTGATACTGTATATGTTTCTAAACTTACAGTATATCACATTCTTTATTTTTGTATTATATTCATTTCGGAACTAAACACTGTCTTCATGACAACCTCGTTATTCCAATAGCAGCTACTCAGTTTTGAACATTCACTATTCACTATTCATACAAAGCCCTGTGCAACAGAAACTTAAAGGGGGTTTATTGCTTCCCTGGGTCATATAAGCGTGTCTACCAAGTAGAAATTAACATCCTAGTGGATACTTTTTGGACTTGATCTCATCATCCTTAGATAAGGAATCCCAGCACAATGGAATTTTAATTCAATGGTCAAATGGTTGGACCTCCAATTGTAGTACTTTACCAACAGTGTATCAAATTATAATTTAATTATAAATATACAAAGAACAGCACTAAGGCTGGATTCACATCTATGCATTTTTAGTGCTTTTTGCATTTTTCAGATTTGCACTGCAGTCCATTTAACATGGTTTCCTATGGAAAACTTTCTGTAGTGCAAATCTGCAAAATGCAAAAATAACTAAAAATGCATAGGTGTGAATCCAGCCTATAGAACCAAAATCTGTATGTTTAAAATCCAGTATGCCATAAAATACATAAATATTTGCAACTATTGTGAAAAAGATATGTGTCGCTGCTTTGCACTGTTAATATGTTGTTTTACACTGTTATTGTGGACGACGGTGTTGACATTAGCGCATTTTTTCCTATTTAGATCTGCTATAGCTTTCACGCACACCAAACAATATACACTTATTGAGATTTGTTTTTATCAATGATGTAGCAGAATACATTTTAGACAAAAAAGTTAATTAAGAAATTCAATAAAAAAAAAAATAATTATTGGCTATGTGTTGTAGCAGTAAAAAGTATTGTTCTTCTCCAAAATTTTCAGTCTTTTTTAGTGTATATCGCAAACCAAAAGAAAGCTCTATTTGTAGAAAAATACATTTTGTTTGAGTACAGTGTTGCACTGAGCAATTACAAGTTAAAGCAGTGCAGTGGTAAATAGCAAAAAACGGTTTGGTCATGAAGGGGGTAAAATCTTTGTTATAGTAATTTTACAGCCTAAACTGCATGTTCATGAACTTTATTACGAAGGCAAGTTGAGGAGTTAATGTATGGTCTAATATGGCTGCGTTATATGAAGAAGCCTAAATTATGTGAGATAAAAAAACTATATGGGAGGGTTTTACTAACACTAGAGTGTGCAAAATCTGGTGCAGCTCTAGACAGAAAATAACTAAATCAGATTTCAGATTTTATTGTCAAAACTTAATTGATTAAACTGAAGTTAGAAGCTGATTGGTTATCATGCACAGCTTCACCAGATTCTTATGGCTCCAGCAGGGCTACTGTTAGAAATCATAGGTTCCCATACTGACTTGTTTTCCTTATAATTCATGGATCCGATTTTCATGGTTCCTTCATGCGTGTTTGTACAGTGAGGGGACTAAATTGCAAGGATCACTAGTGGGCTGGAGCTCCAGAACATTTATAGCAAAATAAACTATCGGTCATGGAAAGTACATAAGTAATTTTCATTGTATGAGTATAATCTTTTAACCCCCCTGACGGTATTCCCGAGTCTGGCTCGGGGTGGAATTTTTATACCAAAAGCGATAACCCCGAGCCAAACTTGGGACTGCATCGCTGGATCCAGGAGGAGGTTTACTTACCTTCTCCCTCGGATCCAGCGTTGTCTCCCCGCTGTACGAGAGAGCCGTGTCTCACTCGATCTATCACATCGCCGATCTCCGTTCCCTGTGAGCGTTGCGACGAACGGGGACGGAGATCGGCGCCAAATTTAAAAAGTGAAACACACAGTATACATACAGTATAATGTAATCTTACAGATTACATTGCTGTATGTAAATATTTCACTTCCCTTTTGTCCCTAGTGGTCTGCCCAGTGTCCTGCATGCAGTATATATTATAAAAACTGTTCTTTTTGACTGGAAACTGGAGATTGTCCATAGCAACCAAAGCTGCCCCTTTACATCAAAAATGATTTTAGACTAGCTAGAAAACAATGATAATAAATTGGAATTACTCGCAGAATTGAGGGATAGCGATTTGCGGGCAGATCCGTCATCAAATACTGAAAAATAATGACAGTGAAGATTCTGCAACTGAGCAAATTTCAGTGTTTTTGATTTGATTACATTATTGAATAATTTGTATTATTGTTATATTATTATTTGGTACAATTTTTTATAATTATTTATTATATTATAATTTATGATTTCATTTTTCAAACTTTATTATACCCGGGATGTTTGCTAGACTCTGGTTTGGACAGATTTAAGAGAGTTATTCCTAAGAATTACAGGACTACAATATAAAACGCCAAATTTTCATGCAAAATAATTGTACCGCTTTTAGCACCTAAAATCCAAAATAATCGTACCGCCAGGGAGGTTAAAGCCCTTCATGTCTATGGGTAATTGCAACCTTCATGAGCAGACCAAATGTTGTAGTATGTCAATTTAATTAAAGGGAACCTTTGCATTTACTAAATGTTTAAACATAGTGGTACCCCTCACAATCTACACCACTTCTTAACCTCAAATATTCAGCAAAAGCAGACCACATAGTGCTTATGCTGATATGGAAATGTGGGCTTTTGTTAAAGGCTAACATCTAAGCGATCATGCACAAGCTCCATGGACACAAATGTATAAAGACGTGACACATAACTGTCTTAGGAAGAACAGAGGTAGGCTTGGAATGTGAGCTATGATTGACAGCCTGGATAAACCGTACATTTGCTGTGACAGAGGTAGAATTGTGAAGCAAAATAGGGTTTAAAAAAACAACCCTCTGGCCACATGCTGAAGGGGTTTTTGTCCACTGAGTATGCAGCGGTGAGTTGCATACAATCTGAATAGATCATATTTGGCAGAAGTTTCAATAAACAACAGCAAAGGAAAAAGGTTCACAAACCCTTTTGCATATCAAAATGATTTCCAGATTTTTTTGTTTTCAGGGTGTTTGAAGCTTTTAAGATTTTGAGAGAAACAAAATGTTACCCCAGCTCCACTGCCAATATGAAAGTCCACAAGCTGTGATCCGGTGCTCTATCCAGGACGTTCAGGCCCTAAATACAATACTTGAATCAAAAAGGGCTGGCAACTTGGATGCTCTTGAATAAAAGTCCTTTATTGGTTACATGGGTACACAGGTACATGCTATACGCTAAGCTTTTGAAGCTTTTATTTGGAATATTATTTCTTTTTTTCCAATGTATTTTTATTGAATTATTTCATATTAAATACAAAATAGTGCCTGTAAAAGAGAAACAGAAGACCGCAGCACAAGAGACCCTAGCAGTATAAGGTCTGCCACTGTAGAGCAATAAGTCGAGTACCAAGGCACTTTTAGGGTATGAGTCCATCTTAATCTACAGAATTCAGGCTTTCCAGGCCTTTTCAAAAGGAAGATAATTGTCATGGCTAATTATTCTTAATTTCATGTAATACATTTTCATCAGCTCAACAATTTCTTTTGAATTTAGGTGCCAATTATTGTTTCCAGTATCTGGGTATTGTTATTCTGGCAGAGTATATGGGTAACAACTGTGCATATAGACAAGATATTTGTAAATTTGGGGATTTAAAACTGCTAAGAATGATGTTAGGGGGACAAGGGGGATATTTTATGGCATTTACACTCCCATAAAATATGCAATGATATACCCATGCAGCCACATCCTTTCCAGGAGAGAGGAGACTGAAAATGGGGAGAGATACAACAGTAGTGTCATTTTTTGGGCCCATTCTCAGTGGTTTATACAATTCATTGCCATTTAAATTGAATTAAAGCCTTGGATCTATTGGAATTTGGTAAAAAAAATGTTAAGCTTCGACTCCCATTTCAAAAAAGATATGGTTTTATTGAAGGACATCTTATTACATAAGATGTTATAGAGTAGAGATGTAGCCTTATAGGTAGGTATAGTGGAGGTATAGAATTGTCAAGCCATTATGTGAATAAGCGTTGTTCTGTCTTGGTTATTTCATAGAATGTGGTGGCTTGTAGAAAAGGTGTACTCTATTAATTATTAATTCTATTTCTGCAACAGTAGGTAGAATCAGAATGTAAGAGGTCATGAACAAATTTTGGTAACTGGGCAGAATAGATACTGTGGACTCAGAGCGCTTATGAGTCCTAAGATTGTTGTGTCAAGACCTACTGTATCCTTCAGGTTTCCCACTTTGAGCTTCAGCACAGGGTGTCCTCTCTTTCAATATGGAGTCTACCAGGTTATTAAAGGAAGAAACAAATTGTCACATTCTTTGCTCCATATATTCAATTCTGTTACCTAGGTCTTGCACTTCCTGTTTAAATTGCCTCCATTTTGTTGTAGTTGCCTTTGCCCAGCAAGGGAGAAGAACTCTGACAGTTTCTATGACTGGGCTCCTCCTTTATGCTAGGTATCCAAAAGGACATGCAGCTGTATGTGGTTGATAATGCTGTCTTGTAGTCCCACTGCCACCAATAAACTCCAGGGTTGGAGAGGAGCTCCTACATCAAGCAGCCATTCTCCAGCGTGGTCACAATGCTCTGTTCGGGGTATATTTTCTTATAAACACCCTGCGTGTATTTTTATTGGAAGGAGACAGACAAAACTGTATAGTATACAAAAACGGAAAACTAAACTTGTTGAATGCATAATATTTTTTATTAACTAAATTGGTAATAAAGTCAAAATAGAAAATTACATTTATGATGCAATCTGTCACTAGCATTAATAAAGCAATCTTTGTTTTCCTAGTCCTCTAGTAACATATTTATTTTACTTGTTCATCCCAAAGTTTTATTTCAACATTTTTAACAGCTATACAGCTAGGGTGGGAGCTAGGATGTTGTGACAAACCATTTAACGCTGACAAGGGTGCTTGCAATGGTCAGATTTGTATTTATTTAGTGAAAAAGATAGAAAAAAACTTTTTTCTTTAACTGCTCAAAAAGTGATAGCTGGAGTTCGGCTTTCATTTGTTAGTCACTTATGTAAAGTCCATATAAATCTATTAGTTCATTTAACATTTCCTTCTCCAGACAATGCTGCTGTCCAAGAGTGTCTCTGTTGCTCCTCCATAGATAGAGGGGATACCTAACAACAGGAAGTATGTTACTGCCCAGTTCATCAGATGAAAATAAAGGATAAAAAAATGAAAAAATAAAATGTAGCCACCATGTCTAAGGACTGGTAAGCTGCAATATATTACAATTTTATTTTGGGGTTTAAATACACTTTAATAACATGCAAATATTATCACTAAAATATTCACTCATGTCTACCTTGATTACTCCAACGTGTGTAAGTTTTGATTCATTTGATATTAGTATGTGGTTAAATATTAAGTGTATACATTTTTAGATTTCATGGCATTAGGCTTTTATTACATGATCTGGGTTTAATGGCTATAACTCACTAAGGATTAAAACAGTCTAATAAAGTCACACCATTTATAAATGTTAAAACCTTAAATTGTGATTTTATTCATAGATTCCCAGTATCTCTTTGAACTGGCAAAATTCTGTTTGAATCTAATCTTGAAAGTTGATTAAAAGGTCAGCCTATAACTACTGCACAGCAAGGTCTGTTAGCATCATGAATAGTTTATATTATATATTATATTTTGTATTATAGTGTCACCAAACTCCTGGAATAACCTCTTTTAAAGTGACTCCAATATCTTTAGTTATAAAAAGGACATTTTACAGAAGCAGAACATGATAGCAAGCTGAGGTAGAAAATGTCTTGATAAAGAGGCACAATGTAGCTTATTATCTCAATTTACAGTTATTCTACTGCTGACGAAAACAATTTTATTTCTGTTCAGTGCAGCTGTTATCATAAGTTTGTATCCTAACAAACTAAAATAAGTCCATGAATCACTGGTAGAATTGGATGAAACTCTGTTGGGATAGGGCCAAGAGTTTCACTTCCTTTGTTATTTGTGCCCAAAAGAAAGTTATCAGCTAATGTTAAACGCATTAATTAAAGCTACACTACATTCACAATGTACGTTTGAAGATTCAGATGTATACAGTGAACAGTCTCAGGGTTTTTTTTTTTTATCCAGGTAATCTTGTAGTTCAGGGATATGCAATTAGCGGACCTCCAGCTGTTGCAAAATTACAAGTCCCATGAGGCATAGCAAGACTCTGACAGCCACAAGCATGACACCCAGAGGCAGGGGCATGATGAGACTTGTAGTTTTGCAACAGCTGGAAGTCCAGTAATTGCATATCCCTGTTGTAGTTGCTTATCTGTTTGTAAATCAGGAAATAAATTCATAAAGGCATCTACTGAAGATTGTTTGCCAAATTTATCAAATGGGTATACTATTTAAAGAAGAAGAGACTCATCACTTTGCAAAAAACAACATTTGCTGCAGTGTTCACTTTAAATCAAATTTAAGGAAAATTTAAAGAAATGAAAAAAATATATATTTTCTTGCATGTGATTGAATAAATGAGTGGAATAGCTTCACTTTCTTTACTTAGCCTCAACTCCATCAGTAAATAAACCCCAAGGTATCATTTTTTTCACATCCATGGAAGTTTGAATCTTTTTGGTGATACAGCAAACAGAAAAAGATGACATTTCACACCTCAGGAAGGAATTCGGCCTTTTGTGAGGAGCAATGCGAAAATCTGAATTAAAGGTCTGAAAGTGTTCTAAACTAACTTTCGGATTACATGTGGAACTATCAATAACTTAAATTGTGTGTTAAAGCAATATTTGTTGTTCCCACCCTACTATGGAACATAGGCCCTTATTAGAGATCTTTTATAGTATTCTCCACCCATAAGAAAAACAATTATAAGAGACAGGTCTCCCAGCTAGTTTCCCAAATTAAAATCCTTCAATCCCAAAGTAAATCAAAGTTTGACTCGCTTCTCATAGTGGAGCTTCATGATCTACAAAACCAACTATCCTTGCAAAAAAATATACATGGAAAGTGGCCAAATCCCTACTCCTCTTTCTGCTTGACATTCATGGTCACGCAATTCTCAACCCTTTTAATGTAGCCAAATAATTCTGCAATCCTGAACAGGTATAAACCCTATCTACTCCCTTCACATCAAAGGACGTTTATAAGGCAAGTGCCCCTTTACCCTAACACAAGTCCCCTGGCCCAGATGGATTTGTAAATTAATACTACAAATCTTTTGCAGACACCCTAGCCCCACACCTTTGCAACTCCTGTAATAATACAATGTTGCAAACCAGGGTTCCTGTCCCAAAGAATCCCTTGACGCCTTAAACATCCCTATCCTAAAACTGAGGAAATCTACTGATAACCCTGCTCACTTTCAGCCCATTTCACTGTTACACTGACACAAAATTATATGCTAAACAAATAGCCACCCACCTTGCCAAATTTACACCCCTATTAGAACATCCTGGCTAAAATGGTTTTGTTCCTTATCATCATACACAGTCTTTGCTTCTTTCCTCAGATGGGGCAAAAACATTTGATAGGCCAGATATATACTCAGCTATACAAGCCCTGTGCACCTACCCCAGCACTAGGGCCTGGACATCTAGATTTTTTTATTCCCCTTCTCCATATCAGCACACATCAAGGCTGTTCCTTGTACCTGATTATCTTCTCCTTAGCCATGGAACCTCTTGCAGAACATATACTCTTGCAGAGACATTCAATATAAAATTGTCATTTATGCCGATGATAGTCTCCTTCCCTGACCAACCCATCACAATTTTTACCCCATCTTTGTAACCTACTGAACCATTTCAGGGAGATTTACAAATAGCACATTTCATATGCTGGCTATCAGATTAGATGCTCCCACTAACTCTCACGTCTCCTGTATAGTTTTCTTCTTATGGGCAAGCTTATCATCCAGTCAATATTTAGGCATCCGCCTTGTTTCACCCAGGACAAAACTTCTTTATCTCAACTTCAAATTAGCTCAACTCTGTTCAACCCTTAATTTAGTTCTGGCCTCATGGTTAGGCCTAATGTTTTTAAAGAAAATGTTCTTTCTCCCACATATTATATACATGTTCATGATATTGTCACTACCTGTTCCGTCAGTCCAACTTTGGAAATTACAACTTCTCCTAAACTCCTTCCTCTGCAGATACTAAAAGTCTTCAACATTCTACCTATCAACAAATGATGCTGGAAATGATATGACCTGAAACCAGCCTTGGGGACTGCTTGTATTTAACAGCTCAACTCAAAACTATACTATCTTGATACCATTACTGTGACTTTTAGAACATGAAACTCCATCTTCAATACCACCAATGATCTTTCTCCACAGACCTTAAAAACGATTGACTATACGTTCTCTGGAACCTCTTATTCAGGACATTTCCCTACAAACTTGGGACCTAGCAGACATTCACTCTGTGACTCACCTATTAAATTAAACCAGGCTGATCTCTTTCCAGGACTTATGATCTTTATGCTTCATTACTTCTGCAACAACAAATACCTCCAAATCCCCAATGCCCTATGACACCTCCTGACTAGCACGTATCCCTTAGCAGAAGACCTTATGAAATGTTATGACACTCATTTAACTTCAGTCAACAGGGTCTTCTTGGTATACCACCTATTTACTAAACCTGCCTCATCTCTCAAGACTACATCAATGGAATCCTGAGGCAAACCTTTAAATTCTCAGTCACTTCATCAAAATGACATTGCACCACCTCATTACCTTTTAAACAATTATCAAGTATCTCCCTGTAGGCATGCTAGCTCTGGTAATTAATCTAGAAATTTAAGACTCTCCATGACTATACAGACAATGAATGACTAGACTTTCTTAAAACTCATGTTTGCTAAAGCACATCTATGCTAGGTAAATGTAATAAAAAAGTGTTTTAATTCACCTAGCTGGGCTGTCTAGTGGGGTTGTATAAATCTCAGAAATTGATAGACAGAAATACACATCCTTTGGCAGGTTAAGCAGCACCCTTACATGTATTTCATCTGTGCAGTAAGTTGTTTGCCTTGAGTTTGGCTTGAAAAACATTGGGTGTTAGTTTGTTCTAAAACAAACTGAACACATTGCACGTTTGCGGGAAATTCAAGTGCCATGGAATGCCCCACAATGACCTGCATGCTTTGGCCAATCACAGCGTGCTCTGCTGAGAGAGCCATAATTGGCCAAAGGCAGGGTGCTTTTAGCCATTCATGGCTCAGGGGACTATGTCCACGCCCCACAATATATAATGCTGCTTACATAGCGGCCATGTATAGTCTGTGGATGGAGATAGAAGTGGTATTATTGAAGTGGTTAAGGGGAACCCTGTGCCCAAATTTTTTTTTAAATGGCGTGGGGTTCCCCCCAAAATCCATACCAGGCCCTTCAGGTCTGGTGTGGATTTTAAGGGGAACTTTGCTCTAAAATGTAAAAAAATTGTGTGGGGTCCCCCCAAAATCCATACTAGGCCCTTATCTGAACCTGCAACCTGGCAGGCCCCTCCTGAACCACACCATGCCCCACACCCCCCAAAGCACTTTGTCCCCTATGTTGATGAGGACAAGGGGTGGGGTCACCCGATTTTGTGGCCCTGCCCTTGCCTATATAACAGCTCTCAAACCAAAAAGACTGCAGTTGGCAGGACGCCTCCCATGGCGGCAGAGTTTTTCTTTGGTTTTTTTCTTGGGACCATCGAACGCCATGATTGATGATGGATTTATATTGTGGACACTTTTCTTCCAGATTCTGATAAGCCCCCACCCGCAGACCCCCACAACCAATGGCTAGGGTTGTGGGTATGAGGCCCTTGTCCCAATCAACATGGGGACAAGGTGCTTTGGGGGCCCCAATGTACCCTCCCCATGTTTAGGGCATGTGGCCTGGTGTGGTTCAGGAGGAGGGGGGGCGCTCTCTCATCCCCCCTTTTCCTGTGGTCTGCCAAGCTGCATGCTCAGATAAGGGTCTGATGTGGATTTTGGGGGAGCCCCACACCTTTTTTTTGTTTTGGCGTGGAGTTCCCCTTAATATCCATACCAGACCAGAAGGGGTTGACCCATGCCATTTTTTTCAATGGTTTTTTATGTATCTTGCCGAAATACGGCAATACATTACAGCCGCAGGCAATTTTAAATGATGTTTTTTTCTTTCGAAATATAATCTTGCTGCAGTACTGTTATAAACATGGGAAAGATGTGCTACTTTACAGGAAAACTAAGGTGAACCCCCAGGCATGATATTAATAGGAATATTTAATTTTTATTGTTTCACTTTAAGCATTACTGCTCTTGAAAAAAATGGCCATTTTAAAAGCTTTTTTTTTTTTTTGCATTGATACTTGTCCCCTGGGGCAGTTATCCGGGTCTCCATACCCTTTTTATGGCAATAACTTGCATATAAGCCTTTAAAATTAACACATGATTTTTCACATTTGTGTCCCATAGACTTTAACAGTGTTTGCATGTTCGCACACATTTTGCAAACAGGTGCAAACTGAACTGGGGGGTGTTCGGCTCATCCCTATTTACATGTAAGGATGTTTTTATATGGTTAAATGTTGTTTTTTTTATCTTAATGCCCCCCACCCACACTTAAAGTGGTTCTAAAGCCTAATTTTTTTTTTAGCTTAATGCATTCCCTGTATTAAGGTAAAACATGTTTAGGTAGTAGAACTCCCCCCACATCCCTGCTTATACTTGCTTGAGTCCTCACTTGATTCAACACTGTGCCTGCCTATAGTTGTGCCCTCCTCTCACTTACTGGCCTCTAGACATGTGCACAGCAAAATATTTCTTTTCAGAATTTCGTTTTCGTCCGAAAAATACATTTATTTAGTTACTCCCAAAATTCGTTTTTATTTATTTAGTTTTTCATTCAAAAATTGCATTCGTCCGTAAAATCCACATGAATTACGGTCAAATCTGTCTTTGAAGGCGTATGGTGTCTGTCGAATGTATAAAGAAGATTTGACAGAGCAGCTAAACTCTATATAACCTATAGGCGGAGCATTTGACTCAGAAAATGTACGATTGCAGCGTCGTACAGTTTCGATGCTCCGTCAAACATTATTATAAACGTGTGTGTTTTTCGTTGCTTTGTCGAATCTCTGTCGTTCATGTTGAATGAATGGTCTAAGTCTCACAGTGTCAGGTGTCAGATAGTGAGTGACTGATAATAAGGAATATGGCGGCAACCCATTGTGAGAGCGACATGGAGGCATTGTAGGACGTTCCTGGGCCTTCTACAAGTGTTTCTGTATATATATTATATACTCGTTCAAACAGAAACTGGTGGACTGCTGATAGCAATCACTGATCAGACAGGTAACAAGATTCTATAATAATAAATCCCCCCACAACACAGGCAGCCTCTGAGGCTATCACAACAACACTAGCAGCAACACTAGTATCACTATAAGGTTCTCACACTAACACAATAGCAGCAGATTATTAGGAAAAAGCTAAGTTGAACTGTAGCTTGCTTCACTATTGTTCTGCTGCTGTGCTTATGCTTAATAATAATTCAGGTTCTCTGAGAAGTGACAATTCAAACAGGCCAGCTAAGATTGACTGTCTTCTGAAACGATTCAGTGTGTGTGTCTCTGCTAGCAATCGTAAGTGAAAGTAAGTTGGCTGTACGTGTGTACTTAGTTCTAGCTATTTTACTGCTCCTCCTCTTTGGTTACAATTAGCTAATAACATTCATCATCATCATTATTTTTATTTTACTTCCCCCACCCAATTCCAGAATCTTTTCTCTCTGTCGAATCTTTTCGCTCTATGTCGAATCTTTTCTCTCTGTCAAATCTTTTCTCTATATAATCTTGGACTGATAGAGGTAAGGTTAGGCATATTCGACCACAGGTTCAATAGACACAGATTGTTATTGTCAGAGTCACGTCGAATCTCCTATTCTATGTCGAACTGTTGTAACAATGGAAATGAAAATTAAGCATTTATTTATGTCGGATCTTTTGTTTTTCAGATTCTGCGCTTTGATTATCATTTGTTAAAACGAAAACGAAAATACCTGAAATTCGGACGAAAATGCATTTGGACAAAAACGAATGCACATGTCTACTGGCCTCACAGGCTTTGCTGAGGTAGTGGGAGCCATTGGCCTCAACTGCTGTTAGTCCTGTGACAAGAGAGCGGGGGTTAGGGCCATGCATGTCTACAGACACAGGCAGCGCGGCTTGGGATTGAGCCCGCATTAGAAGAGATAGTGCCAGCCGGGAACTCCAGAATAAGAGGTAAGGCACCACTCAATGCAATACCATTATAAACCCTTATATAACTGAATAGAGACTGACTGCTCTCAATATCTTTATGGTAAACTTGCATCTATATTACTGCTGCTTCGCATCCACCTTAAACTATATACAGACTGACTGCTTTCAATGTCTTTATAGTAATTTTGCATCAAAATTACTGCTGCTTCACATCCACCTTAAACTGAAAACAGACTGACTGCCCTCAATATCTTTATGGTAAACTTGCCTCTAGATTACTGCTGCTTCACACCCATCTGTAACTCTGTTCACATTATTGTGATGTTTATTTTGTTTTTAAATCTCTTACTTAAATTATGGGCTGATCTTAATCATTACAATGCTCCCCTCTTGGTCCTCTTGCAGTTTTATTGTGGTGTGAAAGGTTTTCTCTGATAGCTGTGGGCCTGATATTAACTCCTGATTGATTAATTTGCAAATTCCATCCACACCCACCATACAGTAGTGGAAAACAAGACCATCTTTATGGAGGACACATGCCAGGGGGACGCATGTTGGGGTTTTTCCAATGAAGTGGAGTTCTTTAAGTGACACTTCCGCTCTTGCAATTCAGCAATTGCACAAAGAAAGCATCTACAGCAAGCTACTTTACAAAACACCAGACTGCAGGTGACCTTGTTTCCCCATTCAGCTGCCCTTCCTATTTATAACATGCGCTCTTTACCTCTACTTTCCACAATTGTATCCTCTCTCTTTAAACTCTCTTTCCTTTACCCCTCTTCGCCATCTCATAATCTGCCCTCTCATTATTACTGCATTCATCACCTCCTCCTAATTCCCTAATTCTAACCCCACATACTAATTAAACTCTCAGGGTGGTGTGATGCTGGGGCATGTCCCCTCATATAAATCACACTCCCTTATTACCTCCCTCACCCTTCTGCTTCTCCTAACATCTGGAGATATATCCCCAAACCCTAGGCCTCCTTTCTTTAACTTTTTGGTGACTTCAACATTCCTGTTAATACTAACACTCCTGCTACTTCTAAACATTTTAGTCTAACCTCCTTATTTGACCTGAAGCAATGGGTACATGCTTCTACTCACTCTCATGGCAACACTCTTGACCTTGTATTCTCCTACCTATGCGCTCCGTGCAACCTCTCCAATAATTAGTTTTCCTGTCTCTGATCACCACCTTATATATTCTTCTCAGTACAAATTTCCTTCCACTTTTACTTAAAGAACCCCATCTAAACCAATAGTAAAATCTTCTTTGTTTCTTCAAGAACCAGAACTGACATTAGGAAACTACAGTATAGCTTACAAACACAATTATCATCAGATGAGTTTTTGCAAAGTCATAAAGATTCTGTCATGGTGAAATGGTGATATACTTGGTAACAAAACGGGACACTGTTGAAGGTAAATATACCAAGATATATACACAATATTGACTGATATACAGTATATAGATTGATAAATCTGCATGCAAACACATAAAGCAATATATAAAAGAAAGAATAGAAATAAAACAAGCTAATTTTGTAGTGAGACAGATAAATGAAATCTAATATATGTTATAAATTGAGTGCGTATGAACAGTATATTATGTGACTATTCACTCAATTCATTCTTGTTTATTCTTTTCTTCAAGAACATGCTCACTAATCATAAAAATGTGCAGTGAACTTCAAGGGCTCAATTTAGGAAGAATTTATGTGGAGAATAACCTTGAGTAATTCATGTACAGGGACAGCAAAGTAATAATATTGTGCAGAACTGTGTCTTTAGGAGACCAATGTATCCACTTTTACTATGGCTAAGCAAATTCAGATACTGTTCATCATGTTAATTTAATGTAAAATGTGTACGGAAAAATATAATTATTTCACATGTGGTAAAATAGCTAAATTTTTCTGTGAATTTAATCAATTTCAGATTTTTGTTTATGAGTAACAACACATATTATATTGTCCCTAAATTGCCTCATAGTTTAAAGCCCAATTAAACCTTTAATTAAAATTAGCTTAATACTTTCCTTGTGCCACATCACAAAAGGTATGCAAAGTCTTATAATTTGTTTTCCTTAATCACTTCAGTGCCCTGGAAGGTTTTACCCCTTAATGACCAAGCCATTTTTTGCAATAGGGTACGGTGTTACTTTAACTGACAATTGCGCGGTCATAAAACACTGTACCCAAATAAAATTGATGTCCTTTTTTACCCATAAATAGAGATTTTTTGGTGGTATTTGATCACCTCTGCGGTTTTTATTTACAAATAAAGAACGGCAATTTTGAAAAAAAATATTTTTTTACTTTCTGCTATAAAACACATCCAATAAACACATTTAAAAAATCGAATTTCTTCATCAATTTAGATCAATATGTATTCTGCTACATATTTTTGGTTAAAAAAATCCCAATACGCATATATTGATTGGTTTACGCAAAAGTTATAGCGTCTACAAAATAGGGGATATACAGTATTTATGTTTTTTTTATTTTATTTACTTTTAATGGTGGTGATCAGCGATTCTTAGTGGGACTGTGACATTACGATGGACATATCAGACACCTAGCTGACACTTTCAACACTTTTTTGGGAATCAGTGACATTATTACAGTGATCAGTGCTAAAAATTGTACTAATGACACTGACAGGGAAGTGGTTAACATCAGGGGTGATTAAAGGGTTCACTGTGTTCCCTCAGCGTGTTTCTAACTGTGTGTGGGGGATGAGCTCACTGCATGGACACCCTGATCCATGTTCCTGATTAGCAGGAGCACTAGATCAGAGTGTCCATGCCTTACAACATTGTGGTCTGCTTGTTTACATTGGCAGACCGCCGTTCTGTCTCTGCGGGGAGCTATAGTGGGTGGCTGGCAGAAAAATCATGTCCATTGAACCTGCTGATTGGCTCCCCCTGTGGCCAATCGGTGTGCAATCGCGGCTCCGGTGTTGGACGCGTGCCCCCCAGTGGCTATTGAAGCAATCATGTACAGGTACATGATTTTGCATAATAAAGCCACCTTGCCGCAGTATATGTATGGCAGGTAGTTGGTAAAAAATTAGCAGAGAAGGACCATTGGTCTCTGTGCAGCTCACCTCTGCAGAGGTCAAGCACACACCCTACTGATTCAGATCAAGGGCTCTCTAAACAGCAGGAAGTACAAGCTTAGCTGATGGAGAAGCCCACAAAATGATTACATTTTGGAAAGCGGACAACTCCAAGGTATTTTCTTTCATTAGGTATTTAATTTCAAGGAGAGAGAAAGAAATGCATAAAATATAGTGTTTTAATTTAGTTTGGTAACACCTAACTGAAGTCCATTTTTGTATCCAAACTCAGTGTTTATTTTATCTGACCTGCATCCAAAATCTCATTCACATGTGAGAAGAGCTGCTCACTAGAGCCTAGTAATTGGCAACTAAACAAGTCTGATAAAGTCTAGTCCTGAGGTGGAGGCACAGACCAATGCAGAGCTTTTAGTATATATAGCTGCATAGGGGGGTTCGAAATCCAAGGAGCACCTTCAGGCTTTATAGGGCATAAATCACATCTCATCTAATTTCTTGACTATCATATTTTTGAAAGCAGTGCCAGGACAATAGAAACATCCACAAAATTACTATATTTTAACTAGACAATAACCCAAGATAATTTAAGAGGCATGGTGAATATTTAGATGCTTTCTTTTTTTCCACATGTTTTTGAAAAATGATAAAATATATATATTTTTTTACACAAGATGTCAATTAAAAGAATATGTTTAACACATATTAAGCATATTTAGAATTACACCCCAAATTGCTCTCTGATGTTCCTTCAGAGTATGGGTATAGCACATTTTTCAGAGCCTAGCTGCAGAGAAGGGCCCATAATCCAAGAAGCACCTTCAGGCTCTCAAGGGGCATTATTTACACATTTAATTTCCTGACTACCTATCACATTTTCTCTAGGCTGCACTACACTGCTAATGTTTGCCTTCTCTTTTACAAAAGACCCCATTATCTTTTGAATCAGAGGTGGCCACTAATAAACCACCACTTTCCTCAGGTCTACTCCCTGCTGCTTTCATCATACTCAGAATTTAAAAGGACTAATCATTAGTATAAGTTATTTTGGAAATGTGCGACTGTAGCTGTACTTGTATCTCATAACCATAGTACTGGTGCTAGTTGGCTAGGCAGGAAACCAGTTCTAGATAACAATGGCACTAGATGACACTATGACTGGTGTGGCAGTGATTAGTAACCCTGTTGCTGGCTTACATTGGTCTGATGACACTGGGATTGGTGTGACAGTGATCAGGAACACTGTGGCTAGCTCAACTGTCCTGGTGACACTGACACTGGTGTGGCTAGCAATCAGGAACACTGTGATTGGCTACACTGCTCTGGTAATGCTGTACTGGTGTGAATTACAATCTATACTAGTGAGATACTGTTTTAAAAGTCGTCAGTAGCTACAGTCAGGAAAAACTCTGCTTCTTCTCAAAGCCGATCATTATGAGCAAGGAAACTGGCTCTGGGGACACTGTAATAGTGCAGCTAATGAGAAGGACAATGTTACCGGATTCACTGGCTCTGGTGACACTGGCACTGGTGGGGCTAGCAATCAGGACAATGTTTACTGGCTTCACTGGCATTGGTGGTATAATTCTTTTGAAAATAAAAAACAGGCACACTATGTAAGCAACTTTCACTAGGACATAGTTTCACAGGGAGAGAGGCAGTTTTAATCAAGCGTTTGAATCCAAACACTATTTTTACTGGGTTGAAGTTCAACAGGGTAACAACAGTCAGATTTAAAATAAATGAGTGAATAAATAAAGCATGAAATCAAAAAATATTAACAAAGTGCAGACAGGGAAATGCATATACTAATGTTAAAATATTAGTCCATCATCCCATCAACAAAAAATGTTTTGCTTGTAATCTCCAACGTGTTTTAAACACACCACACCGCTATAGGAAAAGTGTCATCAGAGTTTGCAGGAAAAAAGAGGACTTCCACCACCAACACTACTGCCGCTTACCAGCTACACTGATCCCATCTCAGAGACCAGATATCGCCAAATCAAAAACGCTTCCTCTGAGTCAGGACTGCATGGAGGGTGTATCCTCTTTAAGCGCTTGGTTCAAATGGTTAGAAGAATCCTACGGCCACACCGCTTATTCCAATGGTTAGAAAAATCCTACGGCCACACTGCTCATTGCCCAGCACATATAATAACGAAAGGAATCGCCATAGTGTGATATAGTCACGAAATTTAATATAATAAAAAAGATTGCACTTACATCAAGTAGAAAAAACTTTGCTTTGTAAAACAAACAAATTCGCCGGCCGGCTTAGTAACGCTGCCCGTCGCTTCCGGGTCCAGCATAGATCGCGGTGACGTCAGTACGTCGCTCCTCCCTACGCCGTTTCGTTATAGGTAACGTCTTCCAGGGGCACAGGCGGCGTACTGACTCACCGCATTAAATAGCACTGTGTACAATTAACTCCGCCCCGCTCTGAGCTTCCATTGACCATGTCAGTTAAGGGCAAGATTCCCTATAATGTGGGCGGAAATGAGATCACTTCCGCCACATGTGATCAGCTGTAATGAGATCACTTCCGCCCCATGTGATCAGCTGTAATGAGATCACTTCCGCCCCATGTGATCAGCTGTAATGAGATCACTTCCGCCACATGTGATCAGCTGTAATGAGATCACTTCCGCCACATGTGATCAGCTATATTGTAAACAACATCGGCCATATTAAATCTAAAAGTAACCATATTAGATCTGGGCAAAAATTACTTTATATCAAACCGAACGCCAGGATATGCATTGACCTTGCGGCCAGCACATTCAAATCAATAGGCATATCGGAGCAAGGGAAAATAATTAATTAATTTGAGACAAAAAAGACAATATATAAATTATCTAAAAAATAAAATGAAAATTATTTTAAAAGACAAAAATATATATCTAAAAAATATAAAAAAAAATTATAAAAAAAGGGAAAAAAAGGTTTAATTCCCTTACATTATTATTTCTACCTATAGGATTACCAGCCACTATTCTACACATTTCTGAGGGGAACCTATAAAAAATATAGAAAATATATAAGGACCCCATTTAATTCAAATGGATCATATATGGTATGTCAGAAACCTTTTTAAGATTGTTTATTGGTGGGCTATTTATGTAAATTGCCACCCCACAAATAATAATAACAAACGTTAATCTGCCATCATAATAGTGGGGCTCTCTAAAGACACCTCAAGAGAAAATTCATTTTATTAGAAAAAATAGTAAAAATAGTAAAAATAAATGGAGAGCAAAATTCACGTTACTTGGTCATAGAGAAACTCACAGTGGGTTCACAGCTTATCTTATCACCTGCCATCTAACTATTATCAATAAAAGCGTTAACATCCACTTCCACATTAAGGCCATAAGGAGTATAACAACGCACCCTATGTATCCAAGTCATTTCTAACTTGGATAATTCTCTTACCAGAGAGCTTCCCCTCCAATGAGCACTGTATTTATCTATTCCCAAGAACAACGTGTTAGCTGGGTTGCGATTATGATGAATAGCATAATGTTTTGACACTGAGTGAAATCTGAACCCGTTTCTTATATTGGTTAGATGTTCACCCAAACGCACCTGCATGGTGCGTTTGGTCCTACCTATATATTGGAACCCACAGGGACATTGTAAGAGATACACCACCCCCGTGGAACTACATGTGATGAACGGTTTGATTATGTGTTCCCTAGATGTACTTGTAGAAATGAAAGATTCAGTTTTCCTCTGTTTATTTTTGTTTAGTGCGCAAATTTGGCATTTGCGACACTGATGATATCCTGACATGTTCTGGAAAAAAGATATCTTTTTAGTGGGCGGATCTACAGCATTCGGAGCAATTCTATCTCGGAGCGAGGGTGCTCCCCTAAACACCACCTGAGGTTTAGCCGGTAAAAAAGTTTTAATGATCCTATCATTCCCCAACAGATGCCAATGTTTGCAAAGCAATTTTTTAATGAGGTAATGTTGAGTTGAAAATGTGGTAATGAAAGGTATAACCGGTCTCTCCCTCTTTTTCTTATTGTTGTTTGGGCCTACAGTTAGCAAGATAGAACGATCGATCTCTCCTATTTGGTGCATTATCTGATTCAACGACTCAACCTCATAGCCCTTCTCTATTAATCTGTTTTTAATTATATCTGCCTGCAGCTTATAATCAACGAGGTCAGTACAGTTTCGCCTCATTCTCAAAAATTGACTCTTTGGGACCGAGTCCAACCATACCTCATGATGGCAACTCCCTTTGGGTATAAACGCATTCCTATCAGTCTTCTTGAAAAAAGAGACTGTCTTAAGTGTATCACCACTCTTCCAAATAGTTAAATCCAAAAAGTTAATTCTCTCTTGATTAGCCTCATATGTGAACTTAATACCTCTCTCATTATTGTTTAAGTTAATAAAAAATTCTTCCAATTCCAAAACTGTCCCATCCCATAGGAGGAGGACGTCATCTATATATCTAGCCCAAAAGGACAGATGAGGACTCTTGTCCTTATAGACGACGTCCTCCTCCCACTTGGCCAAAAACAAATTGGCGAGGCTGGGGGCATATTTTGCCCCCATAGCTACACCGCAAATTTGTCGGTAGTATTCTTGTTCAAACCAAAAATAATTATGATTGGCCGCGTAATCCAAAAGATCCATAATGATATCATCAGTGTCGCAAATGCCAAATTTGCGCACTAAACAAAAATAAACAGAGGAAAACTGAATCTTTCATTTCTACAAGTACATCTAGGGAACACATAATCGAACCGTTCATCACATGTAGTTCCACGGGGGTGGTGTATCTCTTACAATGTCCCTGTGGGTTCCAATATATAGGTAGGACCAAACGCACCATGCAGGTGCGTTTGGGTGAACATCTAACCAATATAAGAAACGGGTTCAGATTTCACTCAGTGTCAAAACATTATGCTATTCATCATAATCGCAACCCAGCTAACACGTTGTTCTTGGGAATAGATAAATACAGTGCTCATTGGAGGGGAAGCTCTCTGGTAAGAGAATTATCCAAGTTAGAAATGACTTGGATACATAGGGTACGTTGTTATACTCCTTATGGCCTTAATGTGGAAGTGGATGTTAACGCTTTTATTGATAATAGTTAGATGGCAGGTGATAAGATAAGCTGTGAACCCACTGTGAGTTTCTCTATGACCAAGTAACGTGAATTTTGCTCTCCATTTATTTTTACTATTTTTACTATTTTTTCTAATAAAATGAATTTTCTCTTGAGGTGTCTTTAGAGAGCCCCACTATTATGATGGCAGATTAACGTTTGTTATTATTATTTGTGGGGTGGCAATTTACATAAATAGCCCACCAATAAACAATCTTAAAAAGGTTTCTGACATACCATATATGATCCATTTGAATTAAATGGGGTCCTTATATATTTTCTATATTTTTTATAAGTTCCCCTCAGAAATGTGTAGAATAGTGGCTGGTAATCCTATAGGTAGAAATAATAATGTAAGGGAATTAAACCTTTTTTTCCCTTTTTTTATAATTTTTTTTTATATTTTTTAGATATATATTTTTGTCTTTTAAAATAATTTTCATTTTATTTTTTAGATAATTTATATATTGTCTTTTTTGTCTCAAATTAATTAATTATTTTCCCTTGCTCCGATATGCCTATTGATTTGAATGTGCTGGCCGCAAGGTCAATGCATATCCTGGCGTTCGGTTTGATATAAAGTAATTTTTGCCCAGATCTAATATGGTTACTTTTAGATTTAATATGGCCGATGTTGTTTACAATATAGCTGATCACATGTGGCGGAAGTGATCTCATTACAGCTGATCACATGTGGCGGAAGTGATCTCATTACAGCTGATCACATGGGGCGGAAGTGATCTCATTACAGCTGATCACATGGGGCGGAAGTGATCTCATTACAGCTGATCACATGTGGCGGAAGTGATCTCATTTCCGCCCACATTATAGGGAATCTTGCCCTTAACTGACATGGTCAATGGAAGCTCAGAGCGGGGCGGAGTTAATTGTACACAGTGCTATTTAATGCGGTGAGTCAGTACGCCGCCTGTGCCCCTGGAAGACGTTACCTATAACGAAACGGCGTAGGGAGGAGCGACGTACTGACGTCACCGCGATCTACGCTGGACCCGGAAGCGACGGGCAGCGTTACTAAGCCGGCCGGCGAATTTGTTTGTTTTACAAAGCAAAGTTTTTTCTACTTGATGTAAGTGCAATCTTTTTTATTATATTAAATTTCGTGACTATATCACACTATGGCGATTCCTTTCGTTATTATATGTGCTGGGCAATGAGCGGTGTGGCGGTAGGATTTTTCTAACCATTGGAATAAGCGGTGTGGCCGTAGGATTCTTCTAACCATTTGAACCAAGCGCTTAAAGAGGATACACCCTCCATGCAGTCCTGACTCAGAGGAAGCGTTTTTGATTTGGCGATATCTGGTCTCTGAGATGGGATCAGTGTAGCTGGTAAGCGGCAGTAGTGTTGGTGGTGGAAGTCCTCTTTTTTCCTGCAAACTCTGATGACACTTTTCCTATATCGGTGTGGTGTGTTTAAAACACGTTGGAGATTACAAGCAAAACATTTTTTGTTGATGGGATGATGGACTAATATTTTAACATTAGTATATGCATTTCCCTGTCTGCACTTTGTTAATATTTTTTGATTTCATGCTTTATTTATTCACTCATTTGCTTCACATAGCATTTATCAGGTCAGTATAGCGCAGCTTATTTGGGAATAATTATTTGAATTGTGGGTATCTCACGGTTAAAGCTGCTGCTGCGTTTATAATTCACAATTTATTTATTTTTTTTGTTTCATTACTTCACATTAAGTTTACATAGGAACAGCGCTGTATTTTTTAGGTTTTTATTCAGATTTAAAATAAAGAAAAATCCCAACTTATGCAGGTTGCTGGACAAGTTTGCAGGGATTTCGGGCTTGGAAGTTAATCAAGCCAAATCTAGAGCCCTCGACGTGTCTCTGCCAGGGGATGAACTTAATCGACTATGTACTAACTTCCCATTCCTATGGTCCACAACCTCCATTCCTTATCTGGGAGTCCATTTGGCAAGTAACCTCTCACTCCTGTTCCAGCTAAATTAACTCCCCTTGCTACGGAAATTAACAAACCTTTTGGCCGCCTGGCAACCGCTCTGTGTTTCGTGGCTGGGCCGGATTGCGGCAGTCAAAATGACGATGCTGCCCAAACTGCTCTACTTATACCAGGTCCTCCCGATCCCAATCCCACCTTATTATCATCGCCTTGTACAGAGCAAAGCATTCAAGTACATTTGGGGGCCCACAAGACCCAGGATTTCTAAGACTACGCTTTATCGCCACAAGACACGGGGCAGCCTAGGTGTACCAAATTTCCGTCACTATTATTATGCGGCTCAGCTAGCTCAAATCGCTCTATATCATGCAAGAACTGAAATACCGCTATGGGTCAGTCTCAAAGCCGTAGACACCCACCCTATTTCCATGTCCAATCTTCTGTGGTTACCCTCCTCGCTGAGAGGCAAAATTGCTAACCCGGTCACGCAGCACTCCCTTACAATCTGGTACACGATACAAAAACCTTTCCCTCTTAAATCCCTGCACACGCCCTTACTTTACGTTCTAGGACACCCACACTTCTACCCAGCCTTCTCCGAGCCGGGTCTGTTCGCTGCTTGGTCTCGAGCAGGCCTGGACCGAGTATGCGATCTAACGAAAAACAGATTACTCAAATCTTTTCCTGATCTACAAGCCCAAGCCCGAATCCCAAATAGAGAATGCTTCCGCTATCTTCAAATTTCCCACTTTGTAAACTCCTTACCTAAACCCAATGCAGACCAAGACTACATGTCGGTATTTGAGAAAATATGCGGCTCCGACCCACATGCTCCTGGCATTATCTCCCAGTTGTACTACCAATTCACCTCCCCTCCCACCCCCCTGCCGCTCTATGCTACCAGATGGTCCGCTGACCTCAGTATAGATCTTGACGCTGACACTTAGATGATGATCTGGACCAATACTAAAAAAGCTACACAAAATGTTGTTGCCTCAGAGGCCAATTTTAAAGTCCTCATACGATGGTACCTAGTCCCAGCCAAGATAGCTAAGTTTGTCCCGGGCTACCCTGCAACTTGTTTCAGAGGCTGTGCCGAACTGGGCACCTATGCCCATATTTGGTGAACATGCCCAATAGCCCAACGCTTCTGGACATTGGTATTTCAGATGGCATCGATAATGATGGAAAACACCTTATTACCTGACCCCTCTTTAGCACTACTTAATCTAACACCCCGCAATTGCACCCAAAATCAGCTGTCCCTCTTTCTCCAACTAACCACGGCGGCAAAACAAACAATAGCAAGAGCCTGGAAAACACCAACACTCCCCATAGCTGAGCTAAAAAATAGGGTCACCCATAATAAGCGATGATCCATTGCAGGATTGAAGTGAAAATTCTAGACCGCATGCCCCGATGTAATAAAATATGGCAACCTTGGATAAAGCACTATCTACCCCCCGACCTAGATCCCAACCTTTTTGAGCCTTGAGCACAGCCCCATGGGGAACCTTCCCCACTGCTTACCGACCTGGGCCCGTGCGGGCCAGCCGACCAACTCCTCCCACTCTTTTCCCAAACCTCATTCTCCTCTTGTTCCCCTCCTCACTCTTCTCTTAGTTTCTAGTCTAACCTCTTTCTCCACTCTACCTCTCCATACCTAAAAACGCTGCCCACGCAGTACCTGTACTCCCATGTATGCTTCAGTTCTCAATCCTGGGAGTAACCTATTTCCCCAACGCCGGAGATTCCGGGACGTCGGTTCCTCATTGTTCTTGTTAGAATTTACTCTCCTCTACAATGAGACTCTCTAGATCTCAATTTAAGCTTGACTTTATTGTTCTGGGACGTAGTCCCAGTACTACCGTTTTCATGTTACTTAACCCAATGACTTGTTTATCTTATGACTACATTGTACTGTGTAATCACTCTGTTAATTGATAATAACAATTTTTGAAAAGAAAATAAAGAAAAATGCCTATGCACAGTATTTGTGCAATTTTTACTAAGTCAAATTCTGTCAGCTTTTAATAACAAAATCAATGTTGTGTAAGTATTTCACAAAAAAAGCCAGCAAAACAATATAATTACTTCATACACAATATTTAAGCACTTTAAATCATATATTTTGAAAGGTAGAGACAGTATGGAATTTTAATCAAAATCCCTTATTAGAGTAGATTATTCCACAGAGAATACCAGCAAAATATTTTAGCAAGACTATATTTTACTAAGCAACATTTTAAACAAGTGAGACACAATATATCTTTAGAGTGTCATTTCACAGAAGTGATTGTATTGACAAATTGATGATTCCAAGTTCCTCTGGTATAACCACATTTTCAGTCAGGAAAAAGAAAATGTTTGAACTAAAAATGATAGTTCTATTTGACACAAAATCTAATGACTTAAATATAGAGCTGGGTTTTCCAATTCGCTATCCAAGTTTCATGACCCTCTTCTGTCTTATCTCACTAACTATCCTAGTTTAGTTATCATTAGTGGGTAGATTTGATTGTTTATTTTGTTTGTTTGTTTTTTTCCTTAGAGATTGTCTAAGGCGGGCCATAGTTGGTGAAAATGTATTTCTTGCAACCATGGGTTGCAGGAAATAAATACACATGATTCCCCCATCAATACAGACAGTGAATATTGCTAGCAGCTATAGTAGCCACCTGCAATAATCCCAAGCGAAACTGGCAGCCTGGTTGTATCCAAGTTGATTGATCAATCAGCCTTGGTACATTCAGTTCCTGCTGAACCAGCCAAAATTCGAACCATTTGTGGCCGGCCGTACTTTAAACATTCTGAGTCCTGGAAAATGATATGCTAGTGCAAATAAAAAAATTATCAGTGACAGTACTCAATTAGAAATATTGCACAAACTCAATGCACAGTAAATAAACATTTCTTAGGCCACAACTTCCCTGGGAAAGACCAAGCAGCTTTTATTATGCAATAAGAATTTTAGCTGATGTCAGTAATCCAGCCTGGACACCCAAAAGTGGATGGGTCCCCTCTTCGAAAAATGAGTCATATAATTATTTCTTTCACAGATAAAGAACCTGCTCACATCCTATAAGCTGTACTTGCAGAAACTTTGCCTCTCCTGCTAAGCCTTCCTATCATTAATACAGGGGATTGCCTAATTTTATTACCATCTATGACAATAGTGAGACTGATAATGTAGTGCTTTGGTACACTTAACAATGTGGTGATTTGGTGCACTAAATTGTACAGCACAAGTATTTGGTAATGTGCTGAAAATGAAGAAAAGTTTAGACATATTCATGTTGCTTATTCCAAAATAAAAAAAAAACTCTCGCTAAATTAGATTGAAACAAAATACAACTCGCTCAATTGAAAAAAATAAAATAAAGCACCTAAATCTCAACCCTAAAGCTAGAGATGGGTGAACTGTTTGGGTTGAGCATTGGTTCTCAGCTGAATTTTCTGAATTTTCGGGGGGGGGGGGGGGGGGCAGGGCATGGCGGGATGTTCTCCTGCTGAGTATCCCACATTGCACTTCCCACAGCACAGTTCATTCTAGGGTCCTAATTGGCTGAAGTGCACACAAAATCTCTTAGGATTCCTTTTCAAGCTCTGTAGTACAATAATATATAGCATTGGGGATTGGAAGTATATACAGTCAGTGCTGTGCAACAGCACTTGTCCAAACACAGGAAATGGGTAGCAGGCTGTGTAACTGTCATCTTCAGATTACAGAAACACCAAAAAAGCATGCTCACTACACCGGGGGTGGTGACAACTAAGCACTGCCACCGCTCAACAATTGAAATGCCCTCAGATCAGGCATGGGGAGGGAAATAGCAAACAAAATAAATAAAGACAACAACACAATAATTAATTCTCTTTATAAAGCACCAGTATATCATCAGAGAGGCAAATGCAGATAATTTCACATTATTATAATGACCAATATCTTTTTTTTTGTGTTGATCATGAGAGCTCATGTTTAATCTGTACACACTCTGTATACAAACACTTATCCACTATGTTGACCTTATTAACACTTTTAACTTTTCATATTGTCAACTTTTCAGTAAAATAGCAGCTCTAGGATGTATTTAGCAGTTATATGCTGCATGAAAACTCAAGCAACCATTAGTCATAGTGAAATGGTTACATATGGATCAAAGCATGCTTGATTGGGGCATGTTTTGTCTATGACCAGGAACAGATGTGAATGATAGAGCAAGGAAAAATATGGGGATACTGTTCATCAACTTCTATCTGCTGGACATGTGGTATAGTAAGGTGAGTAGAAGTAGAAGTTTGAGCAAGCCAGCTGTTCCTGAAATTAGAAAGAACTTATACACCTTTTTCCATCATGCTGGTGGACCTCAAGATGCCATACATACAAACAAAATGGCACATGAGGGAGCATCTTTCTCCACAGAAGCCTTTTCCCCACCTCTGAAGACTGACTATCCTGATTCCAATGTTTTACTAGAGTAATATACCCTGCTTAAAATTGAGTGTGATTCTGATGACCCAGCATTTCACTGCAGGCTTAAACAATAACTTGCCTTGCTTTCCACCAAGAAGGACACCAAGTATGTTTTTTTAGCTTGGAAAAACCTCATAAGAGGTACATGGCTGACCTGTGCTAGGGTCTGGAGAATAGTGAAATCACTACATATACTCAACACATGTAATTACCAGCAACTGTGGCACCATATGGATGGCTTTGGGACATTCCAGAGGGAACTAGAGGGAACTGGACCTGCAGGGGTTTAAACTGACATTGACAGGTATACTTAACACTGTACTAAGTTGGCCAGTGATGGAGGAAATTGAACTTGTTGGGTTCACAATTGTAAGAAAAAGAGGATGATCTCACTAAAGCAAGAAAGAGAGTTACCTTAGACCTTGATGGTGCCCAGATCACACTATATCAGGATGTCTCTTGCCACATCCTGGTTAAATGCCACTCACTGCTGCTCACCTGGCTTCAGGATGCACACTTATCACTGGAAGTGCCTATTTCACATCTAAGTATGGAAGAATAGTAAGGAGCACATTCTCCATACTCCTGCCTATCTCCTCATGCCCCTTGAGGCCCTTTACCTCTCTTCTGCGAAGTTAAAACACTGGCCTGATCTCGTGCTTGGACTCAAATTCAACCTTTTAGAAAATGAAAGAAGATACCTTCTTCCCACCAACATCATCAGTTTCATTTAGCTTCTACCTCAGCTGGCACGTTAGCAGCAGGGTACCTTGGTAGTCCTTGCAGAGTACTGATATTGTACTTGGCATTTTGTCTTGTCCTTTATTACTGTTTGTTATAATTTTTCCAGTATTTTTTGATAAAACGCACTTTCTACAGATTTGCTGATTAGTTGAAAGTTATCTGACTCTTGTCTGACTGACTTGACCATAGTCCTGCACTTCAGCCGTCTTACTCCTCTGTTGATGGGTGTTGTGTGTGGAGCCATATTAATCTATTCCTCCTCTCAAATGAGAATGTCATTAATGCTGTTTTGTTTATGATGATTCTGCACCTTTGCAAACTGCTCTATCTGGACTTTGTTACCTCACTACATGTATACCTAGCTTTAATGTGGAGAAAGCAACTTTCTCAAAATCTTCAACTATTCTTGATTTGGGTTGTTTGCAGATTATAAGTGGATCTTCTGTTCTGACATGCACGTTATATTTATTGCATCATGTATTGTATCATAGTATACCTCTATGTTTTATCTCTTGTGCTTTTTTTAAGACACATTTTTATTACAAGTCAGTTGGATGTAGTAAGATCTTACTTTAGTTTCATAAAAAGCCCCAATCACATCCAATCACTTTGGAAACAGTGACCTTTTTAGTGTATAGTTATATAGTGTATTTTGTAGTTATCATGTCCATTTTCTATTAAACAAATAACAAGGTATAGTCTATTAAAAATATTGCAGTATTTGACTTTACAAAAGGAGCTCTATTGCCATCCAACATTATTGTGAAAGATGTTTTTTCCATGTTTACCCTTGGTTCTTGGAAGCACCACATACACTTTTATATGCAAATGACCATACAATGGTATTTATGCATGTGCACATAATGCCTGGACTATTGAGATATATGTCTTCCAATATACAGCACAAGGGAAATCAATTTATTTCTAGAAAGCACTTTAAAACATCTACATGGAATGTCCTTGAAGTGACCCATTACGCTATACTTGAGCCAGGGCACCTTCTTAATATTCAGTCTTATTAATGAGCTTGAATGAAAAGCTTGTTACCCATCTTTGTAAGAAAATAAAATATTGTAAGAAAGTGCAGGCTGCTTCTGGAAATTCAATTTGGAAGTGTTCTAATCTTTCTTCTTTTGTGCATATTGCTTAATGTAAATTACAATATCTAGTGCTTTCATTGCCTAAGATGTCTGTTTGAAAGATGGCTCATAGAACAAACAGCAGCCAACTTATCATTCTTGAAAGTTCGCACATTACCATAAATGTACATGTTTGTCAGAGCAATATATTGTACTTGTATTTGTCTGCGTCATAAAGTATATTCTGGTTAGGCTAAGAGCACAATTAACAGTGTTTATTTTGGTATATACATTTGTACTAAACTGGCTCGTTAGCCGCAGCACCATGAGCTCAAATTGAAACAATGAAGATAGTAACAAGCAGCCATAAAAACAGTTTAGGTTATTTCTTACCTCAGTAATGAAGGATTTGGCAGTTGTTGGGCTCATAACGAGAATGGCTCTTCTCAGCGTGTCCCTGTAGCGATTTAGCTCCTCTATGCGTAGAGTAGCAAAGAGTCCTGTGATCATCTTATTAATGTTGTTTTCCACCTTCTGCAAAGCTACATCCATTCCCTGCTGAGATACTCTATCCAAAAACTCTTGTATTCCACGAATATCTAGAAACATCAAAAGTCCATCAATATGCTAATCAGTTAACAGAAACACATCAATTAAATGCCTAGGCTGGTTTGGAAAGTCAATTTGCTCAATTTCATGAAATGGAAGGTTAAGCTGCACATATGTTCAATTGTGTTGTACAGCCTCTTCCAAGTGGACTCATACTACAACTCTTTCATCACTGTCTCTGAATGCAATTCGTTCAATAGGAAGAAAATTGGGAAATGTTTACGCTAGATATGTTTTTTTTAATAATGCAAACTATCAGGTGTAAAAGCATCCATAGAGATGGATCAGAAAATATGGCTATCTTACCCAGTTTGAGTATTCATCCATTTTTTTATTTTTTTTTGATCTTGGGCCAATGTTGACAGTAACCTGGAAGCACCCAGCCAATAAAATCCTTTGCACAGAATAGTCAAAAAGGGGGGCATTTGTAGCAGTATCAACCCACTCACAGACATTTTTTTCCATTGCACATCTATGTCATGGGCAAGTAAACGATTTAAGTTTTTAGCAACCTAGTTGATATTGAAAAATATTAGCTGCTTCTTATCCTGTACAATTATTTTATGCTATTTTTACTTAAATCCGAATGCCTAGTAAACAGCTAATTACACAGATGAAATACATACTATATATCAGTGCTGTTTTACCTGCCAAAAGATTTCGATTTCTGTCCATTCACTGCAGAGATTTACACAAACCTGTAAGGCAATATAGCTAGCCTGAAGACGTGACTTTTCTCTACTGCAGGAAAGTAACATCATGGTTTTTACTAGACCCCAGCATGTAACTGGACATTAAAGTAGTGGCAGCGGACTGATAACTCCAGTTCCTGTCCTCATTATGAGTGCATGAGCACTGCAGTACACTTGATTCTTGTGTACAACTTTACCATACAGAGAATCACAAGAGGCTAATCTTAAATCAATTTTGCATGCTTACACTAGTTACTTAACTTTTTTTTTTTTGTATGATTACCTACATAAATCGGTGTTTTTTTTTTTTTTTTATCTGCCAGATAACAGAATACAAAAAACCTTTATATTGAATAGTTGGTTATAACCTAATAAAGATCTACTTTTTAATTATCCTTTTTTTTATATTTCACATCAAGGCAAATACATTACAAGCAATACTGGTATAATTGTTATATGTTCAATTCCTTTAATATATTGTCTCTATTGTCATAAAAGATCTGCTCAAATTATGTATTTTTTAAATGTTGTTAAACATTGCTAGTGTACGTTACATACATGATTTGCTGGGTACCCTGTTAATAATATGCTGGTGTGTTGTAATAAATGGTGAATCGTAGACACTTTTATACTTGTGATACAGTCTAATTATGGTGGTGTTAAGCAAAATGAGCAACGTATAGAAATCCATAGTAATAAATCAGATCTAATGGAAAATGTTTATAAAAGAAATGCTGTGGGAATGTCTCAAGCATGTCTCAATGTCTCAAGCATTCTCACAGTTGTTATGAATAATCCCAATCATTTGTATAATATGTTTACTTCTAATGATTGTATGCTCCATCTAGTGGTCATAATGCAGTCTTTTCAGGAAAACACTGCATTCGGCTACTCGATTGATTGGACCAGGGGTCTCCAAACGTAATGAGCAAAGGGCCAGTTTACTGGCCTACAAATTTTAAGGGGGCCGGACTGTGGCCATGGGGAGTAGAAAATGTTTTGGTGTCAGTGGGTGTACAAAAGGCATCTTTGGTATTAGGGTGAAAAATAGTGCCCCATTATTGCTATCAGTAGTAGAAACAGTCCCCCATTGTTGGTATCAGTAGGAGACATAGTGCCTCATCATTAGTTTCAGTAGGAGGAATAGTGCCCCGTCGTTGGTACCAGTAGGAGAAATAGTGCCCCGTTGTTGGTATCAATAGGAGAAATAGTACCTTATCACTGGTGTCAGTAGAAGAAATAGTGCCCTGTTGTTATTATCAGTAGGAGAAATAGTAACCCATTGTTGGTGTAAGTAGAAGGACTAGAACACCAGTGTGTGTGTGTCAGTGGGAGGAATATTGCCCCATCGTTGGTGTCAGTAGGAGAAAAATTGCTCTGTCACTGGTGTCAGTAGGAGGAGTAGTACCCCATCACTCGTGTCAGTGGGTGGAATAGTGCCCCCTGTTGTTGGTGTCAGTAGGAGAAATAGTGCCCCATTGTTATTGTCAGTGGTAGGAATAGTGCCCCGTTATTGGTGTTAGTGGGAGAAATAATGCCCCCATCGTTGGTGTTAGTGTTAAAAAAAGGTGACCTAACACCCTACAACCTACCCATCCCTTAGTTCCCCCTGCACTTACATGAATGGGTGATACAGTGTCACCATTCCTGCAGCCCAGGAAAAAATAGGGTGAACAGCACCGTGTTTAAACCCCAGGACTGTTGCACCAGGCTGCCTGGATGGTGAAGCAGTATCACCCACAGAAGTAAGTGTAGTGGGGGCCAGGGGATAGGGAGTTAGTCTCAGGTGTTAGTTCACCTGAGAAGACTGTATTCAGAAAGCCATGTTTACTGATTCCTACTCTGATTGTACTGAGGCTATTAGTGGTATAACCCAAGGTTCAGTGTTGGAACCCTTATTTTTTAACTTATTTAAAAATGATATAGTGTTTGGGATTAAAAGTACTATTTCTGTGTTTGTAGATGAGACCAAGCTATGTAGTTAACCACTTCAGGTCCGGGCCATAGCCTAATGACGGCTACAGCGCGGACCTCAATTTTCGGGAGGCCGTCATTAGACGTCCTCCTTTGTGCACACTCCCTGCTTGCGCCTTGCAGGGTGCGCGGGGAGTGTGCTGTGATCACTGAGTGATGGAGACTCAGCTGATCGACGATCCTAGTAAGGGGTCAGCCATGGCCCCTTACCATGTGATCAGCTGTCAGCCAATTACCCCTGAGCACATGATGTAAACAAAAGCTCAGTGAACGTTTTTTTTCTCCTCATGCTGACAGCAGTGCCACCAATCGATATCAATGAGTGGCACCTATCAATGCCCACAAGTGCCACCTATCAATGCCCACCAGTGGTGCCAATCAGTGCCACCTAGCAGTGCTGCCTATCAGTGTAAGCAATCAGTGCCCATCACTGCCACCTATTGGTGCCCATCACTGCCGCCTCATCAGCGTACATCAATAAAGGAGAAAAATTACCTGTTTACAACATTTTATAACAAAATATAAAAAATATTAAAAAATAAATAGAAAAATCTGTATTTTTAAATTTTTTAAACAAAAAATAAAAACTGCAGAGGTGATCAAAAACCACCAAAAGAAAGCTCTATTTGTGGGAAAAAATTATAAAAGTGTAATTTGGGTACAGTGTTGTATGACAGCGCAATTGTCATTCAAAGTGCGACAGCGCTGAAAGCTGAAAATTGGTCTGGACAGGAGGGAGGTTTAAGTGTCCAGTAAGCAAGTGGTTAACTAACAAGCAGACATTAATGCACAATTTGTTAGAACAACTGGGTTGTGGCAAATGTGATTTAATGTTGACAAATGTAAAGTTATGCATTTGGGGTCTAAAAACATGCATTCATCATACATTCTAGGAGAAGAACAGCTGAGGGAGTCAATGGATAAGAAGGATTTAGGTTTGGGTGGATCACAGACTTAAAAACATGTAATGTCCAGCTGCAGTTTCGAAAGCAAAAAACAAACAATAAACATTTTTGTATTAACCACTTACCTATCCGTCCATAGTAATATTACGCCCGGGGATGGGATCTCCCATCCTGGGCGGGCATCATATGACATCCTCCCATTGCCGGCCACCTAGGCAGCACGCGCCTGTGGCATCGCTCGGGACCTGGTGCACGTGCCCGGCGGCTGCGATGTCCGCCGGGCAACTGCGATTTCCCGGGAACACAGCAAGACCGTGGATCTGTGTGTGTAAACACACAGATCCACGTGCTGTCAGAGGAGAGGAGACTGATGGTGTGTACAGAGGAACACTGATCGGTCTTCTCCCCTTGTGAGTCCCCTCACCCCACAGTTAGAATCACTCCCAGGGAACATAATTAACCCCTGCAGCACCCCTAGTGTTAACCCCTTCCCTGCTAGTCACATTTACACAGTAATCAGTGCAATTTTTTAGCACCGATCGCTGTGTAAAAGCCGACGAGAAGAGTCAAAGGCAGCTGAAAGCCACCGAAAAGGGCTGAAGGCAGCCAAAAGCTGACGGGAAGGTCCGAAAGCAAAACCTGAACGGCCAAAGGCGGCTGAGAACTACCGAGCACCGCTGAGATACACAGGACATCTCGGTGGCGCCATTTTTAAAAAGAAAGGCTAAAAATAAAACAGACAAGGCTGAAAATGACACAGACAAGGGGACAAGGCTGCATTGATGGACAAGGCTGCATTGGTGGACAAGGCTGCAATAGTGGATAAGGCTGCAATAGTGGACAAGGCTGCATGACAAAGCTGCATATGACACTGACAAGGGTGCAATGATGGCCAGGCTGCATGAAAAGGCTGCAAATGACACTGACAAGGCTTCAGATGGACACCGATAAGGCTGCATTGATGGGCATTTAAACATAAGGTTTTTTTTTCCTTAAACTTCCCTCCTAAAAGTTTTTTCCTTAAAATTCCTTCCTAAACTTGGGGTGCGTGTTATACGCCAGGGAGTGTTATACGCCAGGGAGTGTTATACGCCGATAAATATGGTATATATATATATATATAGCGTCACCATATAGACTTATTCACAGGTGCAATGCTCTCTGTATGAAGAGCCAACCATGTTTGAATGGCTCTTCAGAAAACATTTGAAAGGCAATGAGAAGGCTTTGAATCACCTCCTCACCACCTGATTTACCCTTTGGACTCAGCCCATCAACCCTAATCTCTTGAATGGGCCATAACCAGCAGGCATAGAGGGTGTATAATTGCTATTACAGCTGTGAAGCAAAGCATAGCCACTGTGGCATGTATACACCCCCAGCTGCTGCCTTTGCAGCTAAAGGGGTAGTGGTTGAGGAGTGGTAAAACCATGGCTCAACTGCACAGTTTTCTCATCCCCCAGCCTCATGTGTGAATGAGCCTAATAGTACAGACAGTTACAGTTCTCAGATCACCAACACAAAAGCCATTGTGTTGACAAACCAGTGTAGCTAGAATCAGTGTTTCTGATTGCCACCATGCCAGACTAATGCAGCAAGAACAGTTTTCTTGACCACCACCACACTAGTCCCAGTGTCACCAGACCAGTGTATACCACCAACAGTGTTCCTTTTCACCGCCACACCAGTCAAAGTGTCATCACACTAGTGTAAGCCATCAAGGGTGTTGCTGATTGTTGTCCCTCCAGTCCCAGTGTCACCAGACCAATTTAAGCCAGGAGATATGTTCCTGATTGCTACCACACTAGTCCTCAGTGTTACCAGACAAGTTTAGGCAGCAACAGTGTTCCTGATCACCACCACATCAATGCAGTGTTTTTTAAGCTTGCCACCTTTACTAATCCTGGCCTGTTTATTGACCATATTTCTGCTTGTTGCCTGGATCGATCCTTTGCCTACTTGTTTACCAATTCTCTGCCTTCACTGAACTGACCCATCTGCACATCTATGTTCCTGTGAGACACCAGTCTCAGCCATCATCTGCTGACAACTGCACCCCTGAAACCAAAAGAACTCTTTTCCTCTTCCCTTCTTTAGCCTCCTGTATTTCCTGGCCAGTGAACATGGCATTCCTGGGGGTGGTCATATACCAGTTCACTAGGCCTGCTTGGCTTATAGGAGCAGGGACTGCTATAAGTAGGTGACGCTACACTAAGCTTTATTGCCTTATTATTACAGCACATCACATTACATTGGTTTGGATACAATTTGTTGTTTTGTGAGAGATATACAAGATACAATGTCTAGTATATAGTCTGTCCAAACCTTGAAAAAGTTTCACACATGTGATATTTCTATACTCAGAAGGCATAGCAGAAAGTCAATTGGGTCCTTTTGTGTGTGTTTCCACTGTCTTGGTGCTCCAGGGCCACCAGAAATGTAATAGGTAGTCAGGATATTAGATGCCCAATTTATGCTCATTGAAAGCCCAAAGGTGCATCTAGGTCATGAAAGAGTCTCACACACATTGTATCCCATATTCAGAAAGCATAGCAGAATGTGTTTGTGTGTGTGATTTTAAGTAATCCTAAGTTGTGTGTGTGATGTAACTTGTTAAAATGACAACTTTGTAAAAAAAAGTTATTTTCTTAATTTTCCAAAAAAAGTCTACAATTTCAAAACACTCACCATGCCTCTTACAAAACACCTTAGACTGTCTACATTCCAAAAAGGGGTAATTTGGGGGTATCCACACTGTTCCAGCAGGGCCTCAAGAAACGATATAGGCAGAACTGATCAATTTCATTCAGTCATTTGTAAACTCTATAACTTTTACACAGGCTAAATACTATAATACTAAAATATGAAGGCATCTGATTTTCATTTAGGTATTGTCAGTGAAGTTTAAAAATTAATAGAGATGGGCCTTTGGCTGTTCAGAGTTCAGCCGAATGGGCGAATGAATTGTGTGTTGAGCTATTTTCTAAGGCCTAAACCTCAGTATATCCCAGTTAGTAATGCAAATACTACTGCTGTCTTCCTAACAACCATGACTCATCCTCCCGCCCATTCTGTCAAACAGCCCATCTGTCACAGGCCCACAACCAGTACCGCCATAGGTACCACCACCAGTACCGCCATCAGTACCGCCATCAGGCCCACCACACAGGCCCCCCACCAGTACCGCCATCAGTACAGTCACCAGTACCGCCATAGGAACCGCCACACAGGCTCACTAGTACCACCATTGGTACTGCCACATGCTCGTAGAATGCCTGAAGGTGCTACTTCAATGTTGGGCCTCTGTATGTGGGCAGGATGTGGGAGGGCTGTGTAAAAGTCTCACACATGTGGTACCCCCATACTCAGGAGGAATAGCAGAATGTATTTTGCAATGTCATTTTTGCTATGTACATGCTATGTGTTAGAAATATCCTTTAAATAGACAACTTTGTGTAAAAAAATGCATTTTCATATTTTTTACACATTTTCCAAAAATTTCTGGAAAAAAATGAACCACTCAAAAGACTCATAATGCCTCATAGATTATACATTGGGTTGTTTGCTTTACAAAATGGGGTCATTTTGTGGGCAATTCCTTTGTCCTGGTGCTCCAGGGCCTTCAAAAGTGTAATAGGGGGTTGAGAAATTAGATGTGCAATTTATGCTAGTAGAACGCCCGAAGGTGCTAATTCAATGTTGGGCCTCTGTATGTGGGCAGGCTGTGTAAAAGTCTCCCACATGTGGTATTGCCATACTCAGATACTCAGGAGGAGTAGCAGAATGTATTGTGGGGTGTACTTGCAATTATGCATATGCTGTGTGTGAGAAATCACCTATTAATATGACAAGTTTGTGTAAAAAAAAAAAAAAAAGTCTTAATTTTCACAAGAATTGTGGGAAAAAAGTCCAACTTAAAAAAACTCACCATTCCTCTTAGTAAATACCTTGGACTGTCTACTTTCCAAAAAGGGGTCATTTGGAGGGTATTTGTACTTTCCTGGCTTCTTAGGGTCTCAAGAAATTAGATAGGATGTAAGTACATGAGGTGTGATCAGGTGTGATCAATTTTCAGTGATTGGCACCACAGCTTGTAGACTCTATAACTTTCACACAGACTAAATAATATCCACTAATTTGGGTTACTTTTACCAAAGATATGTAGCAGTATAAATTCTGGACCATATTTATGAAGAAAAATTACTTATTTGTAAAGGCGGTGTTCATTGTGAGTGATGAGGAATTGCATTTCTGCATGACAAAATGAATGATAGATGCACACAATGTACCCTCCCCATGCTGAGGGCAGGTGGCCTGTATAGTTCAGGAAGGAGGAACAAGGCTTGTCCTCCCTTTTGTGGGGTGCAAGACTGCATGCTCAGTTAAGGTAATGGTATAGAGGTTGGGGGCACACTTTTTTGTGTTTTTGTGTTGTTTAGCTCAAAAAACTATACCAGACCCCCATCAAGGATAAGGGCCTAGAATGGATTGTTATATAGGGATCCCCTATTAACATCTACAAAAAAAGAACAAAGTGTCGGGGCTATCGAAGGCTGTAGAAGGTTGTATATATATGATAAAAATGTACAGGCAATTTAAGGCATCCCTCGACCATGTTATTTGACCAATAAATAGAGTATTGGCCAGACTCCAGTAAAACACCCATCCAAATTTAGCACCACATCCCAAAATCAAACAATATAATATGTGAGAAAGGAAAAATAGAGATTTTCACGGTGCTTAGAATATAATATACAAAAGAAAAAAAATAACAACTTTTAAATATATTATTTATTGAAGTCAGGATTAAAATCGATTCACACATAAAAGGTGCAGGGGGTTTTACATGAAAGGTGGTATTCAAGGTCAGAAATTAATATAACAGGGAAATTAATTGCACATTATCCCGACATGTTTCGCTGATGCGCTTCCTCAGGGGATGGGCAAGCTTTCATGAAAGACACCATACAAAATAAAATAAATAATCAAACACAACAAAATACAAAAATAAATTAGTAAATAATTATGAATAGATATGAAAGCACATCAAATAATCAGCATCACAAAAGCAACGCTTACCCCTGAGCAATACCGACTAAAGAGAACCACTGCCTGATGTAGTACACCTGCCAAACAAGATCTCGGAAATCTGTGCGCCCAGACGGTCATAGAGGGCAGAAAAAGCCAAGCTAAGAATTCATATCTTTATAGTATATATTTATACTATATTATATTTCCCTTGTTTTATCTTGGCTTTTTCTGCCCTCTATGACCGTCTGGGTGCACGCATTTCCGAGGTCTTGTTTGGCAGGTGTACTACATCAGGCAGTGGTTCTCATTAGTTGGTATTGGTCGGGGGTAAGCGTTGCTTTTGTGCTTTTGTGATGCTGGTTATTTGATGTGCTTTCATATCCATTCATAATTATTTACTAATTTATTTTTGTATTTTGTTGTGTTTGATTATTTATTTTATTTTGTATGGTGTCTTTCATGAAAGCTTGCACATCCCCTGAGGAAGCGCATCAGCGAAACATGTCGGGACTACGAATGTGCAATGAATTTCCCTGTTATATTAATTTCATTAGTTGGTATTGGTCGGGGGTAAGTGTTGCTTTTGTGCTTTTGTGATGCTGGTTATTTGATGTGCTTTCATATCCATTCATAATTATTTACTAATTTATTTTTGTATTTTGTTGTGTTTGATTATTTATTTTATTTTGTATGGTGTCTTTCATGAAAGCTTGCACATCCCCTGAGGAAGCGCATCAGCGAAACATGTCGGGACAACGAATGTGCAATGAATTTCCCTGTTATATTAATTTCATTAGTTGGTATTGGTCGGGGGTAAGTGTTGCTTTTGTGCTTTTGTGATGCTGGTTATTTGATGTGCTTTCATATCCATTCATAATTATGGGTAAAGAGCCTCGTCATTGACTCATTACTGAGATCGGTGATATACTGTATCCCAGGGACAGAGCGTACCACCGATTGTCATGTGCCCCTGTGGGTGCGCATGCACAGCGAGAACAAGAGAGCTACTGCCCACCTATAATTTGACAATATGGCAGGCAGGAGGCAGTTAAAGGATTTTTTTGTGGTTCATTGGTACCGTGCATTTCCCAGCCCTCTTATTTTTTGACAGTCCCTTATGCAAGCACAGTAAGAACATGCAAACTCCATGTTGGTTGTGTCCTGGTTAAAATTTAAGCCAAGAGCCCTAGCGCTGCATACCAGGAGTGCTAATCACTAAGGCACTCTGCTTAGAATTTGCATCTGCTGTAATTGTCATTTATATATGCACTTACTGTATATGACTTTATATTGTAAGCTGCTCTGGGCCAGAAACTGATCTGGATACTTTTTTGAATTCTATCTAATTCTGTTTCTCCGTTTAAGATTTTTCCATTCACTCTTTGTTCTAGTAATGCAAAGTCAGGGGGAAACAAAGGTATACAGAATCTGGGAGATGGCAACAAAAAATAATACGGTATTTAGAATAACAGAGAAAATTTTAAACACTGGTCATTTTTTTTTTATCTTCTGTGTCGTCCTGTCTTGGTGACCATTTTTTCCTTAATTTATTGTTCTGATGTCGGAGGGGTGTCATATTTTATTTATTTGTTTGCTAACTTTAAATTGATCTGAGCAGTTGCTATTGTTGCTTAGCGGATCACTGAGACACACACTACAATGTGGAAATCATTCAATGGGAATCCCAAACAGCATTATAAATCTGATAGCGGTTACAACTCTTGTCCATTTTATTCTAATATCTGGTTATAGTTGGGTGCTTTGTTGGCTCATATAAAAATGGAAAATAAAAAACAAACCTTAGCTGATTCTGTAGTTATATGGATGCCATTTAAATAAATGCTTTCTGACTTCTTGTAAGGCTGCTTTTGATAGTTCGATTTAAAACTTGCAATAATTATATATATTTTTTTTTTTGCACACATTAATTAATTAGAGGTCATATGGTTACACAGAACATAATCATCCTTGAGTATATGTTTGGTAGATACCAGATGATAGGAAATGGCTTGCCTAGTCAATACCAGATAATAAAATGGTTGTCTACCATAACACTTTGATCATAGAATGTATCTATTAACATAATAATTGATTACAAAATAATTATTACTTCATTTTAATTCAGCCAGAGGCCTTTTATGTCATCAAGGGTGATCAGAGCTTTAAAGCTATTTGCCTAAACCATTGCGCTAAATGAACCATCAGCACAATTTTCCATTCTGGCTAAAATGCCAACAGATGAGGCAATTTTATGGCGGTAATTCATTAGTTTGTTATAGTATTAGATGAAAAACTATGTCAGTTTAATGAGATTCTTCAACACATTCCTAAGACAGAACAATAGAAAAAAAGCTAAGGATTTATGGTAGACTACATCTTCTGTCCTTATATTATAGGCAAGAACTCTTGTCACTTGATAGCTTACACATTAATGCTGTAATGCAAACAAAATAGTTCAAGTAATAAACCTAAATTAATAATATGCTTATTGTGGCACACTGAAGCTGAGGAAATTTTGAAGCTGGCATGAATCCAAATGAGTTATTAACAGTTTTAGGACTGTCAGGAGACATACTTGAGGATATTGCAGTCATCAGGCAGTTGAAATCAGCCTTGGGGTAATAATGAACATTTGAAATCGATTAAGAAAAATGTGATTATTTACTTTGTATGCCATCTCAGGAATTAAATTATTTTGTTTATCCTACCCAATTACAGGGTAGGAGGCAGAAAGAGATGGTTATACAGTAGAAAATCCAAAGCCAAAAGGTCAGGCTGGTGTTCTCTACTTTGCAATACTGACACCAGCAATGCCCCACCTTGTCACTTAATTTAATTATAAAAATGCCAGGTCAACCCTTTAATTGGGCATGACATTTGTTCGAATGGGTTAGTGAGTCTTACATCCTGACATTACGTTTTCTTAAAGAGAATTGAAATAGAACAAATGTTATACAGCTGCTGAGGTACTGTACTTAAGATGAACTTTTATTTCATTTTTTTTACAGAAAATCATTGGAAAATGTAAAATTTTCATAACGAATGCAGCATAAGACCAATATTTTTTCTTAATATATAAAAAAATACATCTCATATGGTTATATAGTTCTTTGTCCAATAGTTCTGTTTGAATCATAGGTTCATTCAATAAGGCAAATAACAAAATCCAATCTTCAAAAACAGATTCCTTCTAATCAGAAATAATGTTTGTTTTTGTTTTTTTATATATCACAGACTGCTCTATGCTGTAAAAAGTGAAATCAGATACAAATCTCAGTCAATATAAGGAAAAAAAGCGATTTAGGGTCCCAGTAAAAAAAAGTGTCACCTAAAATGTTTTAAAAAATCTTGTTTTTCATTATTATCATTAAAAAGGCTTACATCCACTCAGAGTGTTGGGTAAATAGATGAACCAACCATGATCTCTGAAGAAGCCACAAGGAGAAACATGTAGTGGCATCTTGTGAGGCATTTAGTACTTCTAGTCTTTCTCCAGTGCAATTGAGACCCCACCAACTACTGAGATTATGTTGAAATTTAAGTCTGCCATCTACTATTTGAAATGATAATTCATTTTAAAGCCTAATTCATCAGGACAATTGATAATTTTATAATTTAAGCCGGGTGCTTGCTGGTGCCTGAAATATACCTATTTGCATAAGGACTGTATTCTGATTAACATGTGCTATTGAACTTCACCACTGCATGTTGCTATGAATGGAACATTAAGTTTAAACTAATGCAAGCGTGTAAATGTATTCAAATGCAAGAATACCTATGCCTATGTTCAGATTCATGCCATTTATTGCTGTAACACATTTTTTGTGATATGTCATCGCCTACCATTTGGCATCAGGATCCACTTTGGAGCCCAGAAATTCTGTGTGTTAGTATACGGTAAAATATTTATGATTTAAACATGGTGCCATTTTTATCTATGCTTGGAACTTCTTTATAAAAACCAAAAAATAATCTCATATATGAAGTATCCTAGCCAGGGCCACTTATAGGGGGGACCAACGGTCCTCCTGTAGGGGGCCCGGGCATGCACGGGGGCCCGGACAGCAGGAGGATCAGTGGACCAGAGAACGAAGGATGACAGAACAATGCCTTCTGTCTCTCTCACTCTGCAACTGAAAGCCAATTTCTCCCCCTCTCTCTCCTTCCGGCTTTCAGCTGCTGGGTGAGGGACACACATAGCTGGATTTAGGGGGCGCTGGGGTGGGTTGTGCCCACCCAGATTTCAGTTCTGCCCCATGGCCGACTGCATCTGAGCTCCTTCCCCCACCCCCACTCTTGCCATCACTCACACCTGGGACTAGGATACGGCAGCCTGGAAAATGGAGCGGTGAGAGGAGAAGAGGCAGAGAGGAAAGAACCAGGAGGAGGTGCGCTGTGTTGTGCTCTTCCCTCATGTCAGAAGAATACTGGTCTATACAGTACATGAGATCTTGCATCACTCTTGCTGTAGATCGCATTGCACTGTACACATACACACCGCCCCATATCCACATTTCCTGCTGCTAGGAGTTGAGCAGGCCTTGGAGAACATAGGGGGCCGTGTGTGTACAGTGCGATGCGATGTAGGGAGGGATGCTCTTCTGACAAGAGGGGAGAGCACAACAAAGCAGACCTCCTTCTGGCTATTAGTGGCTTCCCCCTGTAAGTTGGGCTGCTATCTGTGTAAATATGTGTGTAAACGTAATGGGGATTTGGAGAGGGGGTATATGTGCAGGGAGGAAGAATGGGGGGATATGTGCTAGTTGGAGGGTATGTGGAGGGTGGAACCAGGAGAGGGGATGTTTGTGATGGGGGGTAGGGAATTAGTTCTTGCGGGAATTTGGGTAGGGAGGAAGAATTTGTGCTTGGAAGGTTCATTTAGAGGGGGTTTTGCTAGGAGGAGGGCTTTGTGGAAATTTGTCCAGGGGGGGGGGGGATTGAAAAATGAAGATTTGTGTCACGAGGGGGAATTTGGGCTAATAGGAGGGATTGGGGGGATTTGTGTTGGCAGGGGGGATTTGGGGGGAGAAGATTTGTGCTAGGATAAGAAAGTTTGAGAACAAAGAAGATATGTGATTTTTGGGGTGAGATAGATTTGGACTAGGAGGGAGGATTTTCATTTTGAAATTTTTGCATGGGGGTGTCAGGTAGGCTGTATTGGTCCTGTGTTTTCTAACAGTGGTCCTGATCCTAGCATAAACATTATGTGTATACAGGCTCCTGTCCACATTGAGATCAGCATTGCATGATGTACTAACATTTGCCCTGAAATCAGATATTATATTACAATGAATTATTTACTCTGATGAATGCATTATACTAATAATTATAATACATTATCATGTTTATGCATTATTATTATTATGTTTATTTTATAATTTATTATTATATAATATTTATATAATTTTTTTTTTGGAATGTAATTTTTCTATTCTATTGATAATTAATTTACAGAGGTCTCAGTACATTTTTTGCCTACTACACTTTAAAAAATTGATTTTCCTCTTTGTTACTTTTTACTACTGGGTCCCTAGATCTATTTTTATTGTGCTGACTGTAATTCTTTTTGAGTGGGAACAGTCTAATAGCCACAAAATAGCTGACATTTTCTTTATCAGACTGTTCTGACATGTCACAATATACTGTAGCAGCAGCATCATTTATCAATAAAAAGCAGCTCTTGAGCTCTAGTCAAGTGGCCTGAGAGGAGCAGCTTAGGAGAATGATATCATTGGTCAGTATAGCTATTAGTAGTTAGTAATAGGGATGAGCTGAACACCCTCCAGTTCAGTTCACACCAGAACTTGCGAACAGGCGGACACCGTGAAAGTCTCTGGGACACAAACACGAAAAATCAAAACTGCTAATTTTAAAGGCTTATATGAAGTTATTGCCATAAAAAGTGTTTGGGGACCCGGGTCCTGCCTCAGGGGACATGTATCAATATTATTATGTATTTTTTTTTCAGGAGCAGTGATTTTAATAATGCTTAAAGTGAAACAATAAAAATGAAATATTCCTTTAAATGTCATGCCTGGGGATGTCCTTAGTCTGCCTGTAAAGTAGCACATATTTCCCGTGTTTATAACAGTACCACAACAAATTTCTAAAGGAAAAATTTTAATTTAAAACTGCTCGTGGCTGTAATGCATTGTCGGATCCCGCAAAATAAAAATAATTTTTACCAGGCCCTTTGGGTCTGGTATGAATATTAATGGGAATTCTGCAGCAAAATAAAAATAAAAATTATTGGGGTCCCCCAAAATATTAAGGGGAACCCTGCACCAAAATAAATAAAATGGTGTGGGGGAATTTAGACCCTTATCTGAGCACACAACCTGGCAGGCTGCAGGAAAAGGGGGGGGGGGACAGGAGAACACCCCCTCCTGAGCTGTACCAGGCCACATGCCCTCAACATGAGGAGGGTGTTTTACATGCACAACATGCAACATGCAGTCGGCAGGAGCCTCCAATTGAGGCAGAGTTTTTCCGTTTTTGTTTTCTCGGGTTGTCTGCACTGCGAACGAAGATGAATGGACATCACAGGATATATATTTTTTAATAATAATGTCCCAAACTGTCTGCTGTCATTTTAACTTTTTTGACACTTTTTTGGTGAATGTGTAGGGGTACAATGTACCTGATACCCATTCCCATAGGGGGACCGGCAGACCCCCACATCCCCAGGCAAGGGTTGCGGGGAAGAGGCCCTTGTTCCCATCAACATGGGGACAAGGTGTTTTGGGGGGACCCCAAAACACCCTCCCATGTTGAGGGCATGTGGCCTGGTAAAGTACCGGAGGAGGGGCGCTCTCTCATTTGTACCACCTCCCCCTCCCTCTAGACCCCTACTCCTCCTGTATTTAACTGTATTGTAATTGTACTGTCCCCATTTATATTGTAAAGTGCTGTGTAAACTGTTGGTGCTATATAAATCCTGTATAATAATAATGATGTAAAAATGCTTGGCACAAATTTTACTCCTTATGTGGCTACAAGTTACATAATTGTGTGTCTAAAGTTTCATGATATCCAACAGCTGAGTTCTGTCTGTGGTTACCCTAAGGCTCATAGCAATACATACGTTTAGTTTACTTGGAAGTAAGGCAGTTGGGCAAGGGTCAACTGCTATGCCAGTTCTATGGAGGCAATGACTACACTTCTTGCAGCAACAATATAGTATAGCGTTAGGTAGGGATGAGCTTCGTGTTCGAGTCGAACGCATGTTCGACTCGAACATCGGTCGTTCGTGCGTTTGCCGAATTCCGAACGTTTGGGCCGTTCGCGGCAAAATTCGTGTGGCCCACAATGCATTGCGATGGCACAATGCATTGCTGTCTCACGATTGGCCAAGCATGCACTGTGACCCCGCATGCTTGGCCAATCGCAGCGCCAGTAGCGAGGAGAGCAATGGTTGGCCACAGGCATCCTGCCTGTGGCCAATCATAGCTCAGGCTGTGTAGTGCACGCCCCACACTATATAAAGCTGCCTTTCAGGCGGCCTCGTGTAGTGTTTGTTAGCATCTGAAGCAGTGGGTGTTCTGTGTACCTTCAACACAGTTACACACCAATCGTTTTTGGCTGATTTACTATTTTGCTCTTGTGTAGTGGTTACTGTCTGTGCCCTGACCGCAGTATACACCACTATATTCACCTCACCTATATAGCTAGTGATCTAGCTTTAATAATAGAGCTTGCAGTCAGTAGTGTTAGTGCGTGCTGTCTGCGTGCTCTGTACCCAGTACATACCACTATATACACCTACATAGCTGTTCTCTATTTGAGCCCGATTGTCATTTGCTGGAGTTATTGGAAGTTGTGTGTGCCTCCAGCACAGCACAGTATACATCTGTATATACCCCTTTAACTCTGCTGTTTTCTGGTTATTGTCTGCGTGCCCTGACCGCAGTATACACCGTGATATTCACCTCACCTATATAGCTAGTGGTCCATCTTTAACAATAGAGCTTGCAGTCAGTAGTGTCACTCAGGAGATAGTGCGTGCTGTGTGCCTGCTCTGTACCCAGTACATACCGCTATTATCCACCTACATAGCTGTTCTCTATTTGGGCCCGATTGGCATCTGCGGGAGTTATTGGAAGTTGTGTGTGCCTCCAGCACAGCACAGTATACATCTGTATATACCCCTTTAACTCTGCTGTTCTATAAAAAAGGCATCTGCAGGAGTTAGTGGGTGTTGTGTGCCTCCAGCACAATATAAACTACCCAACTACTGTTTTACCCAACTCCCTTCAGGCCATTACCATGTCTGGAAGGCCAGCAAGGAGAGGCAGACAGGCGCGAGCCGATAAAAGAGGGCAAGCAGGCTCTGTGTCTAGAGACAACAGTGCTGGTCGTGGACGCGGTGCATTGTCATCAGCACGTGGCCATGGGACATGCTTGTCCTTCTTTTCTGCAGCTGGACATGTTGAACCGCAACATGCCAACGACTTGGTAGAGTGGATGACCAAGCCCTCTTCATCCTCCTCATCCTCTCTCACCCAGTCTCAGGGTAGTAGAAAAGCAGCTGCCAACACATCGTCGTCCCTCCTCTCAATGTCATCATCAGTGACTCCTTCCCTAGACCCACCACGTCCTCCTGAGGAGTCTCCTGAACTCTTTGAGCACAGTGTTGGGTACATGCTCCAGGAGGATGCCCAGTGTTTGGTGGGCTCTGATGATGACACTCAGCTAGAGGAAGGCAGTAGCGTGAGCACAGAGAGAGGGGATGCTCAAGAAGGACAGCAATCTGGCAGTCATGTTCCACAAGCTGCAGCATACTGCCAGGTTTGCTACAGCGATGAAGAGGGAGGGGATGATGAGGGCACTGACTCCACGTGGGTGCCTGGAAGGAGGGAGGAGGAGGAGGAGGAGGAGGAGGCACATGTCCAACGAGGCAGGATGCCCTCCGGGGGCCAGCTTAGGGGCAGCACACCGACTGAATCACACCGCAGAGCTCCGCCTGCGCAGAGCGCTTCCTCTGCGCAGAGCGCTTCCTCTGCGCGTTATTCTAAAAGTTCTTTGGTGTGGGCCTTTTTTGAGACGAGTGCATCAGATCGCACCGCTGCTATTTGCAACATATGTCTCAAGCGTATCTCACGTGGCCAAAACATCAGCCGCTTGGGCACCACATGCTTGACCAGACATATGTTGACCTGCCATGCAGCTCGTTGGCAAGCATACCTCAAAGACCCACACCAAAGAACAAAGCGGACCTCTCCTTGCTCCTCATCAGCTGGCATCTCCAACCCCACTAGACCTTCAGTCCTCTCTGAAACCTGCTCTGAGAGGAATGAAGGTGTAGAATTAGGTGTGTCACAGCCAAGTGCTTCCGGGAACTCTGCTAGTGGTACATCCACGTCCGATTATAGCAGACAAATGTCCCTGCCCCAGCTGCTGGACCGGCGGAAGAAATTTACTCCCAGCCATCCACATGCCCAGCGGTTGAATGCTAGCTTGGCTAAATTGCTAGCACTTCAACTGCTGCCTTTTCAGTTGGTAGACTCGGCCCCCTTCCGTGAGTTTGTACAATGTGCGGTTCCTCAGTGGCAGGTCCCCAAACGCCACTTTTTCTCACGGAAGGCGATTCCGGCTCTCTACCGGCATGTGGAAGGCAATGTCCTTGCCTCGCTGGACAGGGCGGTCAGCGGTAAGGTGCATATTACCGCTGACTCATGGTCCAGCAGGCATGGACAGGGACGTTACCTGTCTTTCACGGCCCATTGGGTCACTCTCCTGGCTGCTGGGAAGGATGCAGGACAAGGTGCAGTAGTGTTGGAGGTTGTTCCGCCACCACGCCTCCAAAATGCTACTATTGGTTGTGACACACCTCTCTCCTCCACCCCCTCCTCTTCTTCTTCCTCCATGGCCTCTTCCAGTGCTCTGTCCTCAGAACCAGCGGTGCTCCGTAGGCGTTGCAGGGGCTACGCAAGTACGCAGGCAAAACGATGCCATGCCGTGCTTGCGCTGGTTTGTTTGGGGGACAGGAGCCACACTGGGGCGGATGTTTTGTCAGCTCTGCAGGGGCAGGCCGAGAGGTGGTTGACGCCACGCCAGCTTAAGCCAGGAATGGTGGTTTGCGACAATGGCACCAACCTCCTCTCCGCCCTCCGACAGGGACAACTGACCCATGTGCCCTGTGTAGCTCACGTCCTTAACCTGGTGGTGCAGCGGTTCTTGGGCAGGTACCCCGGCTTACAGGATGTCCTGAAACAGGCCAGGAGAGTCTGTGTGCATTTCCGCCGATCATTTAATGCCTGTGCTCGGCTGGCTGAGCTCCAAAAGGAGTTGAACCTGCCCAAGAACCGCCTTATATGTGACATGCCCACCAGATGGAACTCAACATTGGCCATGCTGCAGCGGCTGCACACGCAGCAGAGGGCCATCAATGAGTACCTGTGCGACTACGGAACCAGGACAGGGTCAGGGGAGCTTGGTTTTTTCTCACCACGCCAGTGGGGCATGATCAGGGATGCATGCACTGTCCTGTCACCGTTTGAGGAGGCCACAAGGATGGTGAGCAGTGACAGTGCATGCATCAGTGACACTATACCTCTTGTCCACCTCTTGGAGCATACGCTGCGTGGAATAATGGACAGGGCACTTGAGGCAGAACAGAGGCAGGAAGAGGAGGACTTCCTTGCCTCTCAAGGCCCCCTTTATCCAGACAGTGTTCCTGCTGTGCCACCCATCACACAGGAAGAGGGTGAGGAGGAGGAAGAGGAGGAGGAGGATGATTGTGTCAGCATGGAGGTGGAGGCTGGCACTCAGCATCAGCAGCAGCAGTCTTATAGGGATGATTTACAGTCCCAAGAAACACGTGGACTTGTACGTGGCTGGGAGGAGGTAGCTGCGGATCATGTTGTCCTTAGTGACCCAGAGGACTCCGGACCGAATGCCTCAGCTAACCTACGCTGCATGGCCTCCCTGATCCTGCAAAGCCTGCGGAAGGATCCTCGTATTCTTCGGATCAAGGAGAGGGACCATTACTGGCTGGCCACTCTCCTTGATCCACGGTACAAGGGTAAGGTTGCCGACCTTATCTTGCCATCGCAGAGGGAGCAGAGGATGAGACATCTCCAGGAGGCCTTGCAGAAAGCTCTGTGCAACGCGTTCCCAGAGACTGGGAGGTCACAAACTCCTGGTCCTGGACAACGTGTTGCTAAGGCATCAGTCAGAAGGAGCGGTGGAGAAGGTGGCCGTCTGACTGATGCTTTCAGACAATTTTTTAGTCCGCAGCCCCAAGGTATGATTGGTTCCAGCACCCATCGCCAGCGTCTAATTTACATGGTGCAGGAATACCTAGGGGCAAGGTCAGACTTGGACACCTTTCCCACTGAAAATCCTCTGGCTTACTGGGTCTTGAGGATGGATCACTGGCCAGAGCTTGCACAGTATGCAATTGAGCTACTGGCCTGTCCTGCATCCAGCGTTCTTTCGGAACGCACCTTCAGTGCTGCTGGTGGCTTCGTTACCGATCACAGGGTGCGCCTGTTCACCGAATCAGTTGATCGACTGACCTTCATCAAGATGAATCAGTCTTGGATCACCCACAGCTACCAAGCACCTGAAGCTGATGTAACCGAATAATTTTTTTTGAAATACCACATCCCTTCAAGACTGCCTATGCTGATGCTGAGTGACTGTCCTGTTATGTTGATTGTCTATCCTCTTCCTCCTCCGCTGATATGTTGGAAGAACATTTTTGGTTCTGGGTGATGCCAGCAGCCCAATTTTTCTGCCCCTGTTTAACAGGGGCGTTTAAGTACAATTTTTGATGCAATGCTTTGCAGCAGGGCTAATTCCTGCAATAAAACTAGAGTGTATGGCAGAGGTTGCAGTGTGATGGCACCAGTGCCTAAGGCCCAATTTTTCTGCCCCTGTTTAACAGGGGCGTTTAAGTACAATTTTTGATGCAATGCTTTGCAGCAGGGCTAATTCCTGCAATAAAACTAGAGTATATGGCAGAGGTTGCAGTGTGATGGCACCAGTGCCTAAGGCCCAATTTTTCTGCCCCTGTTTAACAGGGGCGTTTAAGTACAATTTTTGATGCAATGCTTTGCAGCAGGGCTAATTCCTGCAATAAAACTAGAGTGTATGGCAGAGGTTGCAGTGTGATGGCACCAGTGCCTAAGGCCCAATTTTTCTGCCCCTGTTTAACAGGGGCGTGTAAGTACAATTTTTGATGCAATGCTTTGCAGCAGGGCTAATTCCTGCAATAAAACTAGAGTATATGGCAGAGGTTGCAGTGGGATGGCACCAGTGCCTAAGGCCCAATTTTTCTGCCCCTGTTTAACAGGGGCGTTTAAGTACAATTTTTGATGCAATGCTTTGCAGCAGGGCTAATTCCTGCAATAAAACTAGAGTGTATGGCAGAGGTTGCAGTGTGATGGCACCAGTGCCTAAGGCCCAATTTTTCTACCCCTGTTTAACAGGGGCGTTTAAGTACAATTTTTGATGCAATGCTTTGCAGCAGGGCTAATTCCTGCAATAAAACTAGAGTGTATGGCAGAGGTTGCAGTGTGATGGCACCAGTGCCTAAGGCCCAATTTTTCTGCCCCTGTTTAACAGGGGCGTTTAAGTACAATTTTTGATGCAATGCTTTGCAGCAGGGCTAATTCCTGCAATAAAACTAGAGTGTATGGCAGAGGTTGCAGTGTGATGGCACCAGTGCCTAAGGCCCAATTTTTCTGCCCCTGTTTAACAGGGGCGTTTAAGTACAATTTTTGATGCAATGCTTTGCAGCAGGGCTAATTCCTGCAATAAAACTAGAGTGTATGGCAGAGGTTGCAGTGTGATGGCACCAGTGCCTAAGGCCCAATTTTTCTGCCCCTGTTTAACAGGGACATGTAATTACAATTCTTGATATAATATTTCACAGGAGGGCCCCTTCCTGTGCCCACCCAGAGTAACTGTGAGGACTTATAGTGTTGTGGCACCAGCACCACAACCACCAAAGGTCAATTTTTCTACCACTGTTCAACAATGGCATGTAATTACAATTCTTGATATAATCGTTCACAGCAGGGCGCTCCAGCGCCCACCAAGAGTCACTTTGAGGGCTTACAATGTTGTTGCAAAACCAACACCTTGTTCCGCCATTTCTGCAGAGCATATAGGGCAGGCCCCTACTTTCAAACATCCAATTTACAAACATCTCCTACTTGCAAACGGAAGGAGACAACAGCAAGTGAGATGAAAAAAGATGGACGACAAAACAAATTATACAGGGGTGATCCCTTCCCTATGTTTTCCAAAAAGCTTAAAAATATTTTTTTTGACTGGAGCTACACTTTAAAAATGTACCAGTTGAAAATTACAAACAGATTCAACTTAACACAACAAACCTACACAGTCCCTGTCTTGTTTGCACCGCCTGTATACTTCTGTTCTGAGTATATAGGGCCTGGGGGCCACACGCATTTCCTTTTTTTAATATGGGTACAGGGTTCCCCTTAATATGCGTACAAGACCCAAATAGGCTGGTAATGGGCAGGGAGGGCTACCCATGCCATTTTTCTGAATGATTTTCAACCATATTGCAGGAACCAGATATAACATTAAAACCGCAAGCAGTTTTAAATGGTGTTATTTCCGCTTAATGTCATTTTGTGCAGGGACTGTTCTAAACACGGGAAACACGTGGCACTTCACAGGCATACTACAGACACCCACCAGGCACCATATTTAAAGGAATATTTCACTTTTTTTTTTTCACTTTAATCGTCATTAAAATCAGTGCTCCCACCAAAACGGTAGTTTTTAAAACTTTTTTTTGCAGTGACCCATGTCCCCTGAGGCAGGAGGCAGGTCGCCAAACCCTTTTTAGGACACTATCTTGCATATTAGCCGTTAAAATTAGCACTTTCCAATTCGAACGTTCGAGTCCCATAGACTTCAATGGGGTTCTAACGTTCGTACCGAACGCGGGGGTCGTTCGCAAGTTCTGGTGCGAACCGAACCGGGGGGTGTTCGGCTCATCCCTAGAGTTAGGTTAATTTGACAAAAAATTTGTAAACCATATTACATGCCCATTACTTCTATATTAATTAGATGTTTTATATGCTGCATAGGAAGAAGATACATACTATTTATTTAATAGGAATGGCTATTTTAAAGCTGAATAGATTTAAAAAACACAACTAAATGCAGCTATGTACTAGTAAGTAAATCATTAAATGTAGATTCTCAATCCAATTAGTGGAAGTACCTAAATTCAACTTGGTATTTGCCGCTTATATATAACAGCCCTCAGACTGGTAAAGGAAGGGGAAGGGCTGGAAGCAAGTCAGGAATGCTACATGCAAATATGTTGACAAAGAGAATGCTAAATAGAAGAGAGAGCATAGTAGTCCGTGGAACGGCCTTAAGTCTGTTTCTCCTGTCAAAAAGCTAGGGGAGGAGAGATAACACCACTGTATACTTTTACTCAATATGGTGTCATCCACCTGGCTATGTGTAAATGCAAACTAGATGAACAAAAACACAAATACAAATACACACATACAAAAGTCCTTCAACTTAATCCATTTAGATCCAAGGAGAGCACCTCTGGTGTATAACAACAGTTCTTCTATGATTGGTGAAAAGATCCTCCACCAACACCACAGCACACTGAGCCTCTTACCCTCAGAAATGGACCACTAAGCTGTAAGTGGCCTAACAACACTCAATTCCCCATCTGGTATGGTCAGGTTCCTAATAGACAGCACAAGATTGTAGTCCAGTCCTGATGTCCCCTCTAGAATCGTCACTTCAAAGGTCAGATCACCATACATGTATATCAAAAGTAGAACAAAAATGTACGCATGGTGTAGTATGTATGAGCTTTTACATATTTATTAAAACAGTTCTAATATACTTACTATGAACAGTTTGAGCATGATATTAACATCCAATGTAAGTTTCCAAGGAACAAGATGGCCACTGTCCTTGTGTACAGTGATGTCATGCATGCAGGCTCCACCCAATGTAAGTTTCCAAGGAACAAGATGGCCACAGTCCTCATATACTGTGATGTCATGCATGCAGGCTCCACCCAATGTATTTCCTCATAACAAAACATCATCAGGGACATGGCTAGTGGCGATTACCACATTTATTTATAGGGGGAGGACCAGAACAAACTGCCTCTCCCTTATTGTGCTCCAAGGTTTATAACCATTTGACCAGAAGCGAAAATGATGCTGTAACCAAGAGGATGTTTTTTGGCTGGGAATGGAAATTATGTCAAACCTGAAAGCCACACCCACAGAGTTAGAAACGAAAACAAGAAATTACGTCACAACATCATTGATCTAAACCCACAGCAGCGAGCCCATTGCTAGGAGCCCATAAATTCCAAAAAGACCAGGCCAAAAATATCAAATCAATACAAATAACAATTATCTTAAAAACTCTGATACTCTAAATGATAAAAGGGGAGGATTTTTTTCCCAATTTTAAAATAGACAAAGGAACCCTTGTACCATCCTGTGGTTCAAAACCAACTCTCGTATTTGTATTTTAACTGTGTATGTAGATATTTGCTTGAAGTTCAGTTATAAATAGAAATGTAGGTGTTACAATCTAGTCAGAATATCAAAATATAGGAAAAGAATTTGTGAGAGTGTTCATTTGTGCCAAATTCCATCCATGGCTTTAATTGGGAAAATTAACATTGTTAAGGCTGTGTTCACATATGAGCCACATGTGGCACACAGCAGGGGTCCAGTGCATCCTGGTTCACCATTTCAGTCTGAATTTTGGTCTGAAATCAGACTTAAAACAGACCAAAAGACACATTTTTGTGCAAAATGCGCCGGACCTGCTACGGAGATATATGAATCAGTTACATAGAGAGCCTGTCAAACTCTTCTGATATTGCAAATTGGATCCAATTCACAATGATGTGAACCCAGCCAAAGAGTTATCTTGAGATAAAATTGTGATTTTTTTTGTGAGCTGAAAGCTAGAGATAGAATTTTAATACAACTAGCAATATAAAAAAGAACACAGAGATGAGCCATTTCTGTTGCAGACTGCATACTTGTCTAATTACTACTCTAGACCTTTGTTGTTGACCCATCTCATCCCCACCTATCACTGTCATTTGCTTTAGGAATATCTGGCAGCTTTGACATTAATGATTAATTTCTCTGCAAAGTTAAATGATGCAAAATAAAATAATTTTCTTGTTTAAAAACAATGTGTTTATCATGCAAGAATCACAATTTACTTTTGTGGAGGGAGTTAATATTAAAAACAAAGTAAGATAAATGCAACTGGTCATTGTTTTCTTCTTGGACAAGAAAGTTAGAATAAAAACAGTTATATTATTTGGAGGTCAAAAGTAAGATATACCATATGCAGACAGAGAGATGATTCATGATGTTATTCATAGGTAGCGTATGAAACTGTATACGATTTCTGCCATATCAAGCTCTATACAAAATTATTGGTGATGAATGATGACGTGAACATTTTTTAAATGCATGTACAATGCCTATGCCTGAATAATCACATTTTCTGACACTTGCCGCGTGTGGTAATTTATGTAATTACAACTAGAATGATGTATAGCTTTTATGATGTTCTTTGTGCAAGAAATAAAGAAAGGATAGATAATAATTTATAATCAAAGCAGGATCATTCTCATTCAGTGTGTGTGTGTGTGCGTGATTATGTTTTGTAAAATGGTGTCATGCTTACAACGACAAAGATTTTATCATTACAGATGACCAAATCTACTCAGGTTTGATTCATGAAGGGTTCAGAGAATCTTGTTTGAATTTTGGAGAACCCAAACTGGCACATCTCATTTAAATTTATTAAGGGTCAATCTTAGGGTTCATAGAAAAACTACTGTCAAAAAAGTTCCCTGAAGTTGAGCATTGCCGTATGGGACATGTATTAATGTGGAAATAAATAAATAAAAATAGTACAGCGGCAAAAGGGTCTTTTAAAGTGACTTCAAGGGTAACATTCAAAATATACAAATCCTTTAAAAACAAGCTGGTGGTTGCATTAAAGCTATATGTGGTGTTACAGGCAGTACATTTTTAAAGAGGAAGTAAACCCTGATGGGTTTACTTCCTCTTTTTTTCCCTGCAAAGGTAAAGCATAATGGACTACTATGCATCGCATAGTAGCTCATTATGTGTCACTTACCTGACACAGGAGCCAGCGAAGTCGCCGCTGTCCCCTGTAGTGCGCCGCATCCATGTTGCTTGTGGCGTCTCGCAGCTCCGACGAATCACAGCGGCGCAACCGCGATGACGTCACTCCCGCGCATGCGCACGGGAGTCGCGCCTCGCAGCTCCGCCGCTGTCATACGGCGAAGCCGCGATGACGTCACTCCCGCGCATGCGCACGGGAGTCGACAAATTTGGCAAATCCATTCTTGGATTTGCCGCATTTAGTGCGCCTGCGCGCCGCTGTCTACGGCGCATGCGCCGTAGACAGCGGTGCCCATTTTCGGGCAAATATCTCCTAAACCATATAGGTTTAGGAGATATTGCTTGGACCTACAGGTAAGCCTTAATCTAGGCTTACCTATAGGTCCAAGTTGTTTGGAAGGGTTTACTTCCTCTTTAATAAACAGTATCAGTGACAGCATACACTGGCAGTGCTTATTTGGCCGTATAATTATTATTTTTTTGTTTTTTCTCTTTTCTAATTAGCTTATCTTACATACAGAAGATTTACATAAAGAAGCAGCACCCCAATCTGATAAATTTCAGTTTGAAAAATAGCTTTTAGCTCAGTTCACAGTGCTGCAATGACAAAGTCATACTATTTTGCCTGTGACTTTGCCCTGTGACCTCCTATCGACTTAATCCAACTTGTATGCTTTTTAGGAGCCTGTACAGGGGCTGAAACTCGACCCAAGTCAGACCAAAGTATTGCAGAACATTTTCTAAAGAAAGGAATTGTCAAAAACTTGTATACTGTCTTTATTCACTTTTAACATTTTTTTGGGTGAATCGATAGGGGTACCCCCTACTTATTCACATGGGGGAGTGGGATCTTGTTAAAGGGGGCTTCCAGATTCCAATAAGCCCCCCACTCACAGACCCCCACAATCAAAGTCCAGAGTTGTGAGCAAGAGGTCCTTGTCCCCATCAACATGGGAAAAAGGTGCTTTGGGGTGGAATACAGAGTAAAAATAAATTATTAATATCAATATAATGTTTTAAATTGTCATACAAATATATACTGTAGTTGAAATCAAATCTTTATTATTTTGTGCATGTTGTGGGTGGATTTTTAATGCCGGCAATGAAAAATAAATGAAAATGGCTAGGAGTCCCCGCCCAATTTATACTAGGCCCTTGGGGTCTGGTATAGATTTTAAGAGGAACCCCGTGCCAAAAAAAAAGTGGGGTCCCCCATAAATCCATACCAGATCCTTATCCAAGCATACAGCCCAGCAGGTCAGGAAATGGGGAGGACAAGCGAGCATCCCTCCCACCTGATCCATACCAGGCCAACCCCCTCTCCTGAACCATACCAAGCCACATGCCCTCAACATGCCCCCCCACCCCAAAGCACTTTGTCCCCATGTTGATGGGGATAAGGACCTCTTTCTTGCTCAGTTTTCAAGTAAGTTTCTATGATGAGCATTTCTTCCTTATCACATCTGAGCAGCCCATGTGGTAAATGACAGACCACACCCTCCCTCCTCCTCACTGCCCACTAACCTGCTAAACACAATGGGGGTGGTATAATGCATCTTGATTCACCTCCCTCTTATTCTAAGACACATGCTGGAGGGGCATGACATAGCCTGTGAGTGGTAAAAATCTACTCACAACATGCTATTTCCACAAAATAATAAAGATTTGATTTCAAATACAGTATATATTTGTATGACAATGTAAAATCGTGTATTGATATTCATTATTTATTTTTACTCTGTATTCCAAAGACTGTTTTTATTTATTTTTTAACATGTGACCAGCAGCAGAGGACTAGAATCTCCCGCTGCTTATGTTTCTCTGAAGACAAGTTGGTAAAGATCTGGGTCATGTCATAGCTGTATATCAATTAGGAAAAAGTGCCATCGTCCACAGACAGAAAGAGAAGGCATAATGCAAGTATATATATTTTTTTATTCTGAACATGCTATTTAACTGTATCGCTATGCAACAAATGTTTGGGTTTGGAGAGATTGGAAAAAGAGTTAATCCCATATCAAGTTTTTTGCTGCCCCTCTGTTTCTACTAGTGACCAACTGTCTGAGTGGGGAATTTCTCTCACTTTGAGGATTTCCATTACCTTTCTGTTGCTTTACTGGGGTTTAACATGAAGGGAAATTTCACCAATGGTATACCAACAGAAAAAAAATTACCTTGCAGAATTTTTAACTCTACTCTAGCAAAAAGTTTAGGCTATACATTCACTTTTAGAACATAGTTTGCATATTTATACACAATAGTAAGCTCTCATCTAAAGAGAAGTGAGAGAACACCATGACAATCTTTACGCCCATCTTTTATCTTGTATTACAATAGTTCTTGATGATAGGAACAATCAGAATGTGATTACATATGTGTGCAAACTTATCAGTGAGTGATACAGCTATTATTAAGTAGGCAATCCTTGAATATATATTCCTTCAATTTTAAATGATGATCATATCCCTTATGTGATATTTTACCCAGAATGTTTAACACTTTGGGGGTTATTTACTAATGGCAAATCCCTTTGCACTGCAATTGCACTTGAAAGTGCACTTGAAAGTAAAGTCACTGTAGATCTGAGGGGGGCATGCAAGGAAAAACAGCATTTTAGCTTGCATATGATTGGAGTATAAAATCAGCAGAGCTTCCACTCATTTCAGATCTACCCCTAAGATTTAGAGTTACTGCACTTCCAACTGCACTTTCAGTGCAAAGTGGCTTTACCTTTTCATAAATAACCCCCTATGTGTGTACAACATTTTCAATGAATTGCACTATTATTTAAATGCCTTTTAAAAAAAGATTATCATTAAAGCCTAACTCCAAGTTTCATTTTATTCATGTGAATTAATTTTTCATTTTATTATTTCATTCACCTTTAAATAGTTGTTTAAACCAAATTAGTCCAAATTATTTGTTTCCTTCACTAAAACATGGGCCATTGTCAGAGCTGTATAAACTGTATGTCATAGACGTGCGCACGGGATGTGCCGGGTGTGCCTGGGCACACCCTAATCACCCCGTGCTGTCTCAAGAGATTTGTCCAAAAATGCTGCATCCAATAGAGTGTGAGGCCCACACTGCCTGTGAAACACTTTCACAGGCAGTAGATCGTGAGAATTGCCAGAGCTGTTCAGTGTATGATACTGTCAGATAATTACACTGCATACAGGGAGAGACACCAGCTGTCAAATGTCAGTGGTTATGTCGGGGGTGGACAGAACCGAACAGCCATCAAACACCAGCCAATGGGATGGGGTCTGGGCGGGCCGCTACATTTATGTGGCCCCGCCCCCTCTCTGAAACAGCTCAAACATTGGCTGGTGTTTATAGTGCTTGGTCCCACCCACCCCCAACATCGTGGCTGAGTTGTAAGTCATAACAACTCAGCCACGATGTTGGGGGTGGGCAGGACCAAGCGCCAACACCAGCCAATGATTAGGGCTGCTTCAGAGAGGAGGTGGAGCCAGACCCATCCTATTGGCTAGTGTTTAAAAACTGTTCAGTCCCGCCCACCACTGACATCACCGCTGACTTTTAACAGCTGATCTCTCTCCCTACATGCAGTGTCATTATCTGACAGTTTAATACACTGAACAGCTCTGGCAATTCTCAGGATCTCCTGAATGTGAAACTCCCCCTGTCCCCTACCTGTGCCACCCAATGTTGCCTATCAGTGCCAACCAATGCTGCCAATCAGTGCCAACCAGTACTGCCTATCCGTGCCAGTGCTGCTTCTTGGTGCCAACCAATTAAGCCTATCAGTGCCAACCAATGCTGCCTATCAGTGCCAGTGCTGCCTATCAGTGCCAACCAATGCTGTAAATGAGTGCCAACCAATTCTGCCCATCAGTGCTGCCAATCAGTACCCATCAGTGCTACTTATCAGTGCCCATCAGTGCCCATCAGTGCTGCCTATCAGTGCCCATCAGTGTTGACAATTAGCGCCCATCAGTGCTGCCTATCAGTGCCACATATCAATGCCAATCAGTGCTGCCTATCATTGACTATCTGTGCCCATCAGTGCCCATCAGTGTTCATCAGTGCTTGCAAGCATTGCTGCCTAACAGTGCCAATAAGTGCCCATCAGTGCTGCCAATCAGTGCTGCGAATCAGAGCCTATCAGTGCCCATAAGTGCTACCAATCAGAGCCCATCAGTGCTGCCTATCAGTGCCAATCAAAGCTGACAATAAGTGCCCATCAGAGCCATCTATCAGTGCTGCCATCAGTGCCACATATCAGTGCACATCAGTGCTACCAACTAGTGCCCATCAACGGTGCCAATCAGTGCAGCCTATTAGTGCTGCCTATCAGTGCTGCCTTAGCAGGGATGGTGGAAACCCCTCTACAGTTAATTGCAATACAAATTACCTTCAAGTGCCACAACTTTTTAGTTGGGAGGTTCACATCATTATAGCACTTTGGAATTTTTATTTTTTAGAGTGTTACACTTAATTGTATATGTTTTAGTTATGGTTATAATGTGAATTATTGCACTTGAAGTTAATTTCCCACCACCCCTGCTAAGTCCATATCTTTATGGGCCTTGCTTTGTGCACTGGTGTGCAGTCATGTTGGGACAGGAAGGGGATATCCCCAAACTGTTCCCACAAAGATGGGAGCATGAAATTGTCCAAAATGTCTTGGTATGCTGATGCCCTAAGAGTTCACTTCACTGGAACTAAGCCGCCAAGCCCAACCCCAAAAAACAACCCCACACCATTTTCCCCCTCCACCAAATTATTTGGACCAGTGCACAAAGCAAGGTCCATAAAGACCTGGATGAGTGAGTTTTGGGTGGAGGAACTTGACTGACCCGCACAGAGTCCTGACCTTAACCCGATAGAATGCCTTTGGGATAAATTTGAGTGGAGACTGTAAGCCAGGCCTTCTTGTCCAACATCAGCGGTTGACCTCACAAAGCCCTTCTGAAAGAATGGTCAAACATTCCCATAGACACACTCCTAAACCTTGTGGATGGCTTTCCCAGAAGAGTTTAAGCTTTTAGAGCTGCAAAGGGTGGGCCAACTCAATATTGAACCCTATGGACTGAGACTGAGATGGCATTAATGTTCATGTGCTTGTAAAGGCAGGTGTCCCAATACCATTGACTATACTGTACATACATATATGTGTGCTTGAGCTTTCGGGTGCACACCCTAATGCAATAGGCTGTGCATGTCTATGCTGTATGTAGTATCAGTTACATACAGTATACAGTGCTGTGTTATGACAATCATCCCAGTCCGGGAACAAAATTGAGACTGAGTGCTGCTCAGCCACTCACACAGAACTTCACATTCTATGAATGAATGCAAGGTTTTCCTCTGAATGGATGAGGTGGAAAGGCAGGCAGATGATCTCTTGATCTTCACCTTGGAAAAATGTGTACTCATTTATAAAAGACAAAGCTTCAAATAAATAGCTGAGCAACACTCAGATTGACTAAATTTTGTTCCAGGAATTGAACAGGGAGCCCCCTTACTGCTACTAGAATACAGATCTGTGTACTGTATATAGCTGATGCTACAGACAGTTAACAAATCGCTAACAGTTGCCACATGTATTAGTGAAGGGAATAGTTTGTTTGGACTAGCTTGGTTTAAAGTTAAATGAAACATGGAGTTACTCTTAAAGTAAACAATCCCCGAATATGTATTCATTACATTTTAATTGATGACCTCTTTCTTTATGTGATAATATACCCATATTTTACAGTAACCAAACCATCTTGCAATGCTATCTTGAAAAATATTTAAACTATTTATTTTTATGCATGCTTGTCCCTCTACGCCTTAAATGTTTGGGATTTCAATAAAACTTTATTAACAACTAATCTTCAAACATTGATGGACATGGAAAAGCATCAGCCTCTTGTATTGTATGCAGAAATGTGAATAGAAAATTACCATAGTTGTTGTCATAAAAAATGATGAATTTCTGCCAGGCGTATTCAGTGACGACTCTTATGATAACATCATTCAGATAGACTGGGGGGCGAACAGACAATGTATAGTCATCAATCCTCTTATTCCTGTTGAGCCCACAACTACTTCTTGGCGTTCTGGCCGTGGATCGCTGCATGAAGAGATGAGGAATATGCATTGCGTCTGCAAGAGACTGCAAGGACCCGGCTGATGCACATCCGATAGAGCTGACGAGAGCCAATATGCCTTGGTTCATAAGGTCACAAGCTGAAAGAAACAAAATCATATTTGAGATGACAGTGACACATGTGTGCTGTGTACTTTTACTTAAAATGGCTGACACATACATGCTAAATGTAATAATGTCTGTAAGTATTGCTAGATAAGCCTCAGGGCAAACAATTCTGGCTATTTTAGATATTTTATGCTTTTTATTACCAAAATACATTGTTCTACAGCTTATGTTTACATGCTAAAAATGTATTATCTTTGTTTTTTTTGTTGCCTTTTTTCTTTGTTTATACTAGACATGTGCACACTAAATTTAATTTTCGTCTGAAAAAATACATTTATTTAATTACTCCCGAAATTCGTTTTTATTTATTTTGTTTAGTTAAAAAATGCATTCATCCGAAAATCCGAAATAATTAAGGTTGAATCTGTCATGAAAGGCTTATGGTGTCTGTCGAATGTTCTAAGAAGATTCGACGGAACAGCTAAACTGTAAGACGCCGCAATCGTACATTTCCGGTCGAATGTTCTGCCTGCAGGCTATAGTAGAATTCTAATGTTGGATGACACCAGTAATAATTATATTTATTAATTATTATTACTAGTCAACCAACATTAGAATTCTTCTATAGCCTATGGGCAGAGCATTTGACCATAAATGTCCACTCACGATGACTGCTTCGTCGAATCTTCATGTCAAATCTTTTCTCTCTATGTCGAATAATCTTGGACTAATAGAGTTAGGTTGGGCACATTCAATCTTTTTTGCTATTGTCTCTATAATGTCAAATATTTTCTCTCTATGTCGAATATTTTCTCTCTGTGTAGAATAATCTTGGACTAATAGAGCTAAGGTTAGGCACATTCGACCACAGGTTCGATGGAAACAGATTGTTTTTGTCGGTGTCATGTCGAATCTCCTATCTATATCGAACTGTTGTCACAACGAAAATGAAAATAAAGCATTTGTTTATGTCGGATCTTTCGGTTTTCGGATTCTGCACGTTTGTTATCTCTTGTTAAAACGATAACGAAAATACCCAAAATTCGGACGAAAATGCATTCGGACAAAAACGAATGCACGTGTCTAGTTTATACCATATCAATATGTATGTTGCTTTATATATACAGGAACTATTATTTGTACACATATCATAAATGCAGGAATAATTCTGTATTGATGTAGTAAAAAGTAAAAAAATGCAAGTTTAACTATTTACTGAAAATTAAAAATATACTGTATATAGAGACACCTGTGCGCATACTGTATGAAATAAAGCAGGACAAAGAACAATGATTTTGTTCACATTTGATCCACAATGGTCTTTCTTTGATCTGCCACAGTATAGTTTAATCTTCACAAGCTGCTCTATGTTTCTGTACTTTGAACATCATTGCTGCTGTTTGAGATGTTTGCTGATGAAGTAGTCAGTATTTCTTACATTTAGGGTCAATTGGAAGTAGATAGAGTGTCCATTCAGTGACCCATTGGCCAAAGTTTGCATTAACAATGCATTTCATAAAAGATCTAAATTGGCAATGTGTTTTTTTGCAAGAAAAAAAAAAGGTGATAAAATGTGTGGTATACTTTAAGTTAATGCTGCCCAGAGTAACCAATAAGAATTTTGCATTTCAAAAATTATCTAGAAAAATCACAGGTAAGGTTTGATTATAATGGTTATTATAAGTGCCATTATTTTAATGCCCTTCAACAATATATTGCCTTGTACACACAGACGGAAATTCCGATGGAAAAGGTCCGATCGGATTATGTTGTTGTAAAATCCGATTGTATGTGGGCTCTATCAGACTTTTTCCGTCTGAAATTCCAACAGAAAAAGTTTGAGAGCTGGATCTCAACAAAATCCAATCTGACTTTTTCCGAACGTTTGTAAAGAATTTCGAAGGACAAAGTTCCACGCATGCTCAGATTAAATTAGGAGACCAAAGCTATTGGTTACTAGCCTCTACGTAGTCCCGTTGTATGCAACGAACGTCAACTCATTCCGAACTATCGGATTTTGTCACAACTTTGTCCGAGCGTGTGTATGCAACACAAGTTTCGGACAAAATCCATCTGAAAAAATCTGACAGATTTTGTGGTCAGAATGTCCGACTGTGTTTACAAGGCATATCTCCTGCAAAGCAAACTTGTGCCATTGCAGAACCTATGAAACCTTTGTTTGTCTGGCAGTGTAAGCACCTTCATACACAACTCGGTTGCCTTTCCACAGAACTCTGCAAATTTAGATGCTCAGGTACTGTATGTAACCAACTAATTACCCGCTCTGCCCACCTGCTACTCCCTTTTGCTTCTTATTATAGCTTGATCAGTTGACAAAGCTATGAGCCCATGAAAACTGCAGTAATGAAGAAAGATGGATAGAGTTAAAAAACATGTTTTCAGGGATCCCTGGGTGCCCTTTGGAGGATCAAAACAGATGTGTTTTCCCATGGAGATGGCTGATGGACTTTAAAGGTGTTTTTTTTTAATCATTTTATCATTACAGCAGGTTCACTTAGGTGTTCCTCTCAATATCCTAAATCCTTGGGTTATAGATCCCTACAGAAGCAAATGGGTAGATGCAAATTTCATATCTTTGTTTAACCACTTGCCGACCAGCCACCACAGTTGCACTGCCGCAGAATGGCACGGCTCGGCGAAACTACGTTATGTAACGTTGCTTCGCCCTGTGGCCTCTAGCACGCCCCCTGCTCTCCCATGGAGCCAATGTGAGTGACTGGCGGTCATAATCACTGTTGGGACCCCTTCACTGCCAGTGACATTTTTACAGTATTCAATGCATTTTTTTAGCACTGATTGCTGTAAAAATGTCAATAGTGCCAAAAATGTGTCAAAATTGTATGACGTGTCTATCATAATGTTTCAGTCCCAATAAAAATTGCAGATCACCGCCATTACTAGTAAAAAAAAAGAAGAAGAAGAATGCCATAAAACTATCCCCTATTTTGTAAACGCTATAACTTTTGTGCAAACCAATCAATCTACTGTACGTTTATTGTGATTTTTTTTACCAAAAATATGTAGAAGAATAGATATCAGCCTAAACTGAGGAAAAAAATATTTTTTTAAATATTTTTGGGGGATATTTATTATAGCAAAAATTAAAAAATATTGCCTTTTTTTAAAATTGTCACTCCTTTTTTGTTTATAGTGCAAAAAATAAAAACCACAGGGGTGATCACATACCACCAAAGGGAAACTCTATTTGTGGGAAAAAAAGGACGTCAATTTTGTTTGAGTGCAATGTCGCACGACCGCACAATTGTCAGTTAAAGCGATGCAGTGCCAAATCACAGGAAGTGCTCTGGTCAGGAAGGGGGAAAAATCTTTCCCGGGCTGAAGCGGTTAAGGATGTAATACTGGTAAAGTAAAAAGGAAAGTAAAAGTTATTTAGAACATGTGCATATAAATGTAAAATTATCCCCTATTCTTATGAAGCTCTGTATAGAGATACATTTTACATTCTATTATCATTAGAAATATACCTGTTAATGTATTTGGGTGTAGGTAATTCAGCAAAAACCACCATAGCTGGCTTGAAAAAGTATTATATTCCTCTTTTGAATTAAATTGCAATATTGTAAGCTTTATAATGCACAGTGGAAAACAAGAAACAAAATGCCATGATTTGAATATTGTGAGTCTTTGATTTTTTTTTTTACTTGTTCTATGATAAAAAAATAAAAATATTTTAGCCAGGTAGCATTCATTCATGACAAATCTCTTGCCTTTTTGGCCTCTTTGCATTAATGACTTTACAGATTTTGCAGCAATATTTCTTAATGTTTGCCAAGCCTATATTTTATGACTGTTAAAAAGGTACTGCTAACCATTACAATATTCTATATCTAAATCTCAAAGGAAAGTGAGCATTTTTTTTTCATTCTCTGAAAGCAATTTCCCCTCTCCCTTTGTGCTGAAATAATTTGACATGTATGAGAAGATCTAAATAGTGGCAGCAATTTGCAGCATGTAAAATAATAGGTGTCTTATACGTATTTTAATGAGATCTCTAGGAAATAGCTGAAGTTCAAAAAAAAGTGATGCATTTCTTGCATGATTCATTTAAGATTACATCTTGTACAGCAAATATTAATTTAACAATGATCAATATTCTAGGTTTGGGCAGTGATGTATACAGCATTCTGGGTTGTATTTTCCCTTTTTTTGGTGTATGTAAGAAGACAATTAGGATATGAATGAAAGAAAGAAATGTACCTGTTGTACGTATTGGTTTTGAATGTACATACATTATTAAATGTTTGTAATTAGGAATGATTTTATGAAGACATACCAAGGAAATGGGTACATACATTGAGCTAATTTACAAAAGGAGTTGATGAATTATCCATTCACATGAAAATGAAACAGAAAGTTGCTTTTACCATTATTAGATAACTGAAGTGAATATTAAAGATTCTCAACTCCTTTAGTAACCCCTTGTGCCTTTCTCTGAAGAATGTAAATTGAAATAGATAACAGGGAGTTTATTTACTAAAGAAATAATATTATTCTTAACACAATGGTGGTGGATTACAAAAGGAGTATATTTTCTCCTTTTGTCTAGTGGACCTGTGTTCTCGTGGCACCCCATTAAGTTTTCATTTACAAAATAGGAATTACCTTCTAGGCCATATATTCGTTTAAGTGCAGTGAAGCAAGTGACATAAGTTTCCCAAAAATTAGCTTGGAAACTGGACACAAAATAAAAGTTGCTTCTTAACCTCTTGCTGCTATATGCAAAATGACATATGGGTATGTTGTCTCCTTTAAAAGCCACCTGTGGAACGGCAGGAGACCCAATGCACATTGCTGGCAGGCCCGAGCTCTACCGGCCACCCGGGCACTAGAGCCAGAATGGGGATTTCTTGTGTAAACACACAAATCCCTGTTCTGTCAGGGGAGAGGAGACAGATCGTTTGTTCCTAGTAAGTAGGAACATGGATATATTTCCTCCCCTAGTCAGCCACATTCCCATACAGTAAGAAACACTAACTAGGGAACACATGTAACCCCTTGATTGTCTTCTAGTGTTAACCCCTCCCCTACCAGTGACATTTACACAGTAATCAGTGCGTTTTTATAGCACTAATTGCTGTGTAAATGTCAATGATCCCAAAAATGTGTCAAACGTGTCCGATCTGTCCACTGAAATGTCACAGTACTGCTAAAAATCACAGATCACCACCATTACTAGTAAAAAAAATAATAATAATAAAAATGTCATAAATCTTTCCCATAGTTTGTAGACACAATAACTTTTGCGCAAACCAAGAAATACACGCTTATTGAGATTTTTTTTTTTACCAAAAATATGTAGAAGAATATATTTTGGCCTAAACTGATGAAGAAATTTGTTTTTTAAAAGCATTTTTGGGGAATATTTATTATAGCAAAAAGTTAAAAATATTATTTCTTTTTAAAAATTGTCACTCTTTTTTTTGTTTATAGAGCAAAAAATAAAAAAAGCACAGAGGTGATCAAATACCACCAAAAGAAAGCTCTATTTGTAGGGGAAAAAAAGGCCACACATTTGGGTACAGCATTGCATGACCACGCAATTACCAGTTAAAGCAATGCAGTGCCAAATTGTAAACAGTGGCTGAAGTGGTAAAGAAGAGACTTTCCTTCACAACAGATTTATTTTATAAATCTATGAATAAATCTCTGATATAATCTTAAATATTCATGGCCAAGTCAGACTCTTATAAATCAAAGTTCAGCCTAGATGTATGCCTATTCTTTGAATCATTAGTTCTTGATATTTACTTGAAATACCTTACTAGGAGGATTACTTGTTGATTCATCAAAAAATATCTGGATTATCTTTATGAAAAGGGAAGGCAGCTGGTCAAAGCTCTTCTTAGCAATGCTACTTGGCATCTCAGTGAAATATCAATGAGCATGTTCATACTTTCTAAAGAGGGTAGCACAGAGGAATTGGATGGGAAATTAAGGAAAATTATATTCAGGAAATAATTTGAATTTATTTGTGAGGCACTTCACCAGGTTTATATTTTAAAGTTAAAATATAATACATAAATTATAATACATTATAAAATATAATAAGTACATTTTATTCTACAGGATTATATGATACTTTTCACCTTAAATACATTTTTTTGGTGATGTAGTAACAATTTATTATATACAGTTCACCATTTCTGCATTGATTTGGTGAACATGTTTAACATATTGATAACGTAATTTTAATTTTTTTTAACAAGTTTGAGTCATACATGTTACTGTACACTAAACCATGTTGCTATTGTCTTTCTAGTAGAATACCTGATGGTTGGTTTGTTATAATGTGTTTATATCAACTATGAACTACACTGTTAGGCTATTATTTTTCGGATTGCTTTTTAAAGCTTAACCACTTCAGCCCCGAAAGGATCTACCCCTTAATGACCAGGCCATTTTTTGCGATACGGCACTGCGTTATTTTAACTGACAATTGCACGGACGTGCAACACTGTACACAAATAAAATTGATGTCTTTTTTTCCCACAAATATAGCTTTCTTTTAGTGGTATTTCATCACCTCTGTGGTTTTTATTTTTTTTGCGCTATAAACAAGAAAAAGACCAATAATTTTGAAAAATATATATATATATATATATATATATATTTTACTTTCTGCTATAATACATATCGAAAATAAAAAGGAATTTATTCATCAGTTTATGCCAATATGTATTCCACTATATATTTTTGGTAAAAAAAAAATTGCAATACGTTTATATTGTTGGTTTGCGCAAAAGTTATAGCGTCTACAAAATAGAGGATAGATTTTGGACTATTTATTGTTTTTAGTAGTAATGGCGGCAATCTGTGACATTGCAGCAGACAAAAATGACCCTAAGTGACATTTTTGGGGACCAGTGACATCCATACAGTGATCCTGATTATTAGGAACAGATGATCTCAGTGTTGTCCCCTGTCAGAATGGGGATCTGCCTTGTTTACATTCTGCCTCTCTGTGAAGCAATCTGTTGCACAAAACAACATACAGGTATGTTGTTTTGTGCATTTGAGCCACCCCGCCACAGTATATATGTGGTGGGTGGTCTGTTAATGGTGGATTGGGATTGGTCACTTTGGATTAGCATATCTTTATTGTTCCTTATCTCATAACATAATTGAAAGCTGTTCATGCTAGTGTAGGGAGATTTGATTCCCAGTGAGACTATTTTTCAAAAAACAGAGCTAAGCTGGTGCTGACAGCATCAGAAAATATTCTTGTTTCAAATGAAGTTAGGAACTGATGGCTTGCTATTGGCAGCTGCTTAAGCTTCTTTAGTTTTCCTACATCTCCCCCAGGCAGGTGGCACCCCTAGGGATGCATTATATGACAGTCTTTGAAACTGACTCATGGACATAGATCATGCTGTTTATTTCTATTTTGCACAAAGCTAACAACTATGGCATTGGAGCACCTGGCTGATATGCAGCTTCCCTTTTCGATGTGTGCACTGCATGTAGCATCACTGAAAGGATACCAGGCTTTATTATCCATTTCCACAAGTCCTACATTTGCTTGATCCTATTAACCTAGTCTACCCAAGTTGTTTTTTCTTTAGCTATTATGGATAATTTCCAATACATGATTTCCAACTTGTATGTGTCCAAAAATTCAAGAAAACAATGGAACCCAAACTTTAAAATGGCATTTTCCTTCACTGGAAGGACATGCTGGCATTGCTAGACAAAGATATCTTAAAATTATTTAAAGCACATGGCTTACAAGTGCCTTATTTCTAGTTTAAACTTTAAAATAATCCAAAGGGTTACTGTGACACACAGAAAGTGATTATTTATTTATTTTTTAAGATATTATATTATTTTATAGACAGCTGTTCTCCTCCTAGAATGTATTATACATGCATGTTTTTTTCCACCAAATACAGAACTTTACATTTATCAACATTAAATCTCATTTGCCACATAGTTGCCCAATTAAATAATGCATCAAGGTCAGCTTGTAAATTGGAGACATCTTGTAAGGACGTCATTCCACTGTATAGCTTAGTGTCATCTGTAAACACTGAAATGGTACTTTTAATCCCATACTGTATATAATTTATAAATATGTTAAAAGTAAGGGTCCCAACAATGAACATCAGAGTACACCAGTAATAACTTCATACCATTCAGAGTAATGAATCACTACTCTCAGAACACGGTCTTTTAGACAGTTTTTTTTTCTCCATTTATAAGCTTAATTTTGAAAGCCTTTAGACTTTATGTACACATTAGCTGTGTGTGGAGAATTGTGTCAAATGTTTTTGCAAAATCCAAGTACCCTATGTCTACAGCCACTCCCTCGTCTAAGTTTTTGCTTACTTATTGGTAAAGGCTTTGATCCCTTTTTAAATATAGGCACCACATTGGCTTTACAAAAAATCCAGTAGTACCATGCCAGTCATTAAGAATTAAGCTCCCCCATTTTCCTTAGTATACTATACAAAGAGCTGAAGCCTTCCCATTTTCCCAGCCACCAACGCCTTGTTTTCTTGTAAAGGCCCTATGAGCTCCAACCTGATATTTTTACTATTAATATATTTGAAGAATTGTTGGTGGGTTTGTCCTATTCTCTTTTGCAACCTCTCATTCATTTTAAGCTTTGGGGCTGGTAAATGGTTATAGAAAACTTTTCCTGAAAGAATCATGGGGTTAACATGTAAACTTTCTGAAAATGCTAGTTTACTGACTTATGCACTATCCCCTGGCTCTAATATATTTGAGCCTGAGAGGCAGACCAAGTATAGAGATCAGGAAAGACAGATGTTTTTATCTGCACATTTTTCTTGTGTTAGAGATTTGGGGAATTGAAACTAGAAATTAATTATGACAGCCAAGCAAATAGCATTTGCAGAGTGAGAAGTCATCAATGACAATCGTGTTACTCTTAGTAAAGCTTTCCTTTAAAGGACTCATTGGTCCCAAATAGTGTATAATCATTAGGCATAGTCATTAAAATAGTATCCTTTTTTTTCATTTTAATAGTGTTTAGTCTAAAATCAACTTGGTTTAACATGCACCTGACAAGGACATGCTTGTTCTAAATCACATCCTTTGCAGTAGTAAAAGAAGGATCAGTCCTGCAGTTTTCACTCTTAAAGCCCCTCTTTCATCTTTTTGTTTAACTAATTCCTCCCCTACCCTTGCATATACAAGCACACTTGCTTCATGTATGGCATGCAGCAATTGTCCTTTTTGCTCCATTAAATGATCACAAGGTCTGAATAGCTCTTCTCATAGCCCAGGCTGAGAGGCGAGATCCAATAGGGTACCTTATTTCACTTCCTACGGTGACTGCAATGTGTTACCTTATGAGTTTATGTGAAATCTCCATTAAAAGCTGTAAAATATTGTGATTATGAATATATTTAATTTAACTTGTATCTATGTAGGGTGTAAAATATTATCTTCACAGAAATCTCTGGTAGACCAGACAAGTCGGTGCCTAGGCTTGTGTATACAAATAATTGAATCCAACCTCATTGTTTTACGCATACTCACTTCAAAAGATCCCATGCTGGGATATGCAATGAAGGGAGGCCCACCCGTAATAAATACTTAACTTTCTGGGAAAATTCAAGTTAATCTCCTGCCAGAATAGTCACAAGGATTTGCATTAAAGGGGCTGATTTATGCAAAGTATACGGATCGCAGATGTAGCCAATCCTTAACCAAGCATAGGGAAGCTAACTAATCAGAGCCACGCTATGACAACCAATGAGGCATCAGCCTGTAATGATATACACAGACTAGATGGGAGGGAAACACACTTCATGGGAGAGCAGCCATCAGAATGGAACCTTGGTGAAAAGGTTATTTATGGGCAAGGTCTGCATTTTACTTGTAACTAAATATGTTTGTAGATTAATGTTTTAAGGAATATACTCTGCTTTCCTTCATGTAATTCTCTTATTTTAACCTAATATGTATTCCTTGGTGTAGACTATAGATAGATTGTTGTGTATTAGATAGACTTTCAACTTTTTACCAATAAATGTTGTTATTGTGTTAAAGCTTTCACTCATAGTCAAATAACTCTCATTTAACCCAAATCATATCTGAGAGATATTAAATCTCCAATATAGTACATGGGTAACAAAAGTAATGCTGGCTCTCTTCCCACAGGAAACATTGATAACCCTCCTCCTTAACCTACAGGGACATGTAGCTGTTTAGCTCTATCAGCTATAGTGGCTGCCAAGGGTTACAATACTGTGATGATTATATTGTCACCCTATCAAAAAAGTATCCATCACCGACAGGATCACCAGTTATTTAATCTGTCTTTAAAAAGCTTGTTATTGTTTTAAATGTTAACTTACAGTGGTGTGAAAAAGTGTTTGCCCCCTTCCTCATTTCCTGTTCCTTTGCATGTTTGTCACACTTAAGTGTTTCGGAACATCAAACCAATTTAAACAATAGTCAAGGACAACACAAGTAAACACAAAATGCAATTTGTAAATTAAGGTGTTTATTATTAAAGGTGAAAAAAAATCCAAACCATCATGGCCCTGTGTGAAAAAGTAATTTCCCCCCTTGTTAAAACATACTATAACTGTGGTTGTCCACACCTGAGTTCAATTTCTCTAGCCACACCCAGGCCTGATTATTGCCACACCTGTTCACAATCAAGGCATCACTTAAATAGGAGCTGCTTGACACAGTAAGGTCCACCAGAAGATCCCTAAAAGCTACACATCATGCCGAGACCCAAAGAAATTCAGGAACAATTGAGAAAGAAAGTAATTGATTTCTATCAGTCTGGAAAGGGTTATAAAGCCATTTCCAAAGCTTTGGGAATCCAGCGAACCACAGTGAGAGCCATTATCCACAAATGGCGAAGACATGGAACAGTGGTGAACCTTCCCAGGAGTGGCCGGCCGCCCAAAATTACCCCAAGAGCACAGCGACGACTCATCCAAGAGGTCACAAAAGACCCCACAACAACGTCCAAGGAACTGCAGGCCTCACTTGCCTCAGTTAAGGTCAGCGTTCATGCCTCCACCATCAGGAAAAGACTGGGCAAAAATGGCCTGCATGGTAGAGTTCCAAGGAGAAAACCACTGCTGAGCAAAAAGAACATCAAAGCTCGTCTCAATTTCTCCACAACACATCTTGATGATCCACAAGACTTTTGGGACAACATTCTGTGGACCGATGAGACAAAAGTGGAACTCTTTGGAAGGTGTGTGTCCAAGTATATCTGGCGTAGAAGGAACACTGCATTTCATAAAAAGAACATTATACCAACAGTAAAATATGGTGGTGGTAGTGTGATGGTCTGGGGCTGTTTTGCTGCTTCAGGACCTGGAAGACTTGCCGTGATAAAAGGAACTATGAATTCTGCTGTCTACCAAGAGATCCTGAAGGAGAATGTCCGACCATCTGTTCGTGTACTCAAGCTGAAACGAACTTGGGTTCTGCAGCAGGACAATGATCCTAAACACACCAGCAAGTCCACCACCGAATGGCTGAAGAAAAACAAAATGAAGACTTTGGAGTGGCCTAGCCAAAGTCCTGACCTGAATCCTATTGAGATGTTGTGGTATGACCTTAAAAAGGCCGTTCATGCTCGAAAACCCTCTAATGTAACTGAATTAGGACAATTCTGCAAAGATGAGTGGGCCAAAATTCCTCCAGGACGCTGTAAAAGCCTCATTGCACGTTATCACAAACGTTTGGTTGCAGTTGTTGCTGCTAAGGGTGGCCCAACCAGTAATTAGGTTTAGGGGGCAATTACTTTTTCACACAGGGCCATGATGGTTTGGATTTTTTTTCACCTTTAATAATAAACACCTTCATTTACAAATTGCATTTTGTGTTTACTTATGTTGTCCTTGACTATTGTTTAAATTGGTTTGATGTTCCGAAACACTTAAGTGTGACAAACATGCAAAGGAACAGGAAATGAGGAAGGGGCAAACACTTTTTCACACCACTGTATATTGATAGAAAGAAAATTACATAATATTAATTTATTAACCATCTCAGTACTGTGCACTTCCTGCCCAAACCAATTTTCAGCTTTCAACGCTCTCACAGTTTGAATGACAATTGCGCGGTCACGCTACACTGTAACCATGTGACATTTTTTATCATTTTCTTCACACAAATATAGCCTTATTTTGCTGGTATTTATTCACTGCTGTTTTTTTTTATTTTTTACAAAAAAAGTCTGAACATTTTGAAAAAAAATATGTTTTTCATAGTTTCTGTGAGTACAATTTTTCTCCTTCACTGGTGTGCGCTGATGATGCGGCACTGATGGGCACTGCTAGGCTGCTCTGATGGGCACTGATGAGGTGGCACTTATGGGCACTGATGAGGCAGCACGTATGGGCATTGATTAGGAGGCACTGATGATGGGGCACTAATATGCTGCACTTATGGGCACTGAAAGGTGTCACTGATATGTGGTAACTGATAAGCACTGATAGGTGGCACAGATGGGTGGCACTGGTGGGAACTTATAGGTTGGCATTGGTGGGCACTGATATGCAGCACTGAAGGGCACTGATAGGCAGGACTGGTGGGCACTGATAGGTGGCACAGATTGGTGGCACTGATGGACACCGATCGGCGACACTGATGAGCACTAATGGGCATTGGTGGGTGGCACTGATGGGCACTGATAGGCAGAAATGATGAGCATTGATGGGCCACAATGATATGTGGCACTGATAGCCAGCACTGACTGGCATCAATAATGCGCACTGATTGGTGGAACTTGCAGGTACTTGTGGGCATTGGTGGGCACTGATTGCCGTCACTGGTGGGCACTGATTTCTGGCACTAGTGGCACTGTATTGTAATCAGGGCACTGACAATCAGTGCCCTGATTACTTATCTGGATGTCCCCTGCGAGGAGATGCCACTGATCGGCTCTCCTCACCACGCATGTTTACATGTGACTGGCTGTGATTGGACACAGCCGATCACATGGTAAAATAGCCGTGGCTGGAGCTCTTTACAGAGATCAAGGTCGCACCGTGTCCTAGCACCATGGCTCGGCTGGCGGACACACAGGAGCGGCCGGTCTGGGACAACGTCATATGACATTATCCCAGAACGAGAGCCATACCGCCCCCTCTGTCATTTGATGGTGGGCAGGTGGCAAGCTGTTAATTAATTTATTTTGAATAAAAAAGTTAATACAGCACAGTAAAAGTTCCCAAGATTGAATTAATTGAGGCTTCCTCTCTGCTGTAATAGAGTTTACTTTATTCTCAGGACTACTATAGAAGCATGACTCTAGATACCGGGGAATATTTTTATTACAAGAGATTTAGGTTAACACAATGGCAGAGTGGCCTTTCTACAGTATATTGGTCATCTGTTCATTTTAAATTAAAAACCATCACCTAAAATAAATCACAGCTGTTTTAGCAATGCAGGCAGTTCTCATTCAAGTATTAAACATTACAAGCTTTGCCAGAGATAATAGTGAAATATTGAAAATATGTTTTTGACAAAACAAGACAAAAATGTAAAATGTTTGCATTGTAATACAGTCCAGCCCCTGCAGTCAAAGGGTTACAATTTATTACCAGTGTTACATGACCAATGATCATAAGATCAGATCTACCAAGCATAAAATAAATAGAGAATAAGATTGGGGTGGAAGGCCAGTGATAACTATTAGATGAGCAGGGTGGCTTGTTGCATTACTGCAATGGAAGATCGTTTATCATTGCCAGTGTAGGAAGAAGCACTGCAATCAGTTATGTAAGCAATGACTTCTCTTTAACTTATAGAAAGTGTAATCTAATCATTTTGCTAGTAAAGAGGTAAGGAAAATAGCAGAATACTTACAAAAAAGTACTATGTGTCTATAAAATTCTCCCCTTACCTTTCCATTGTAAAACCTTTTTTTTTTTTTTTTTAGTTATGCAACATCTACATGTACACCATGCCATAATCGTTCTATTTTGCCCTTTTACTTCCCCCTGTTACTTTATGAGCCAGTCACTGTGTCAGCAATCCGGTGACTGTGCACGTGAAGCTATTGTGTTTAATTATTGCTTTTAACATTTCTCTTTTTGCCATTTATTGTTGTTATTTTAGTCAAGACTAAAAAGTATTTGTAGGCTGTTTTAAATACTTAGAAAGGTTGAGTTCCAGGCGCTAATCACAGTTAAAAACACATATTGCAGTATATGTTCTGCTGCTGTCTAATGGCAAAGGATCAGATGCTGAAACACTGAAGACAAAAAGGGTTGACAGTGCTCAGGAACTGAGCTGAAATTGATAAGTAATGGCTGCAATGAATCATATGTATACTCAAAAAAGTTGCTGGCAATTTATTCCAAAGATTAAAACAGTACAAATCTGAATGACAATGTTACCACAAGGCTGTAAGTTTGGTTCAGGCACTGATGGATCACTAAGACCGACCAGCCTAACCAGCCAAAGGACACCGACCAGGGAAAGCTGCAAGGACACGCCAGCTGCAGTGTGTAGTATGTAGAGCCGGACCCGCTGGCATTGGAAGATGGGGTCACTGACACTGGAGATGTGGATAGAAACTCCGTGGTGAGCGGCGAAAGAGGTGGGCATCTCTGAAGGCAAGCCAGAACTTGGGTATCAGAGAAGGAACCAGCCATAGCTAACATGGAGCAGGGCGTCTCTGTTGTCATGACTACTGGTTTCACAAACTTACATGCTTTGTCAAGTGCTTGACAAACTTTTTTGAGTATACATGTGATTCATTGCAGCCATTATCCATTCATTTCAGCTCAGTTCCTGAGCACTGTCAAATATTTTTGTTTTAAATATTTGATAATACCCAGTCCATCTTTCCTATCCACCAAAACAGCAGATCATCAGACTGTCAGTTTTGGCCTGATGCTGTATTCATATATTGTGCATCCATCATAATATACAGTATACACCATATCAGCATTGCATCTTGTGCCTGAGCTAAAAAAAAAACATATTTTTGCCCCAGTGACCAGGCAGGGATAGCCAGTTCCCTCAACAGGAAGTGCAGGCAGCAGAATGCTTATCAAGCTGCTGTCTGACAGGGATTTTTTATGAATGGAAGTGATCACAAAGAAGTAAAAATAATTTTCTGAAAAGGTGAGTAATTTGCTTAGTTTATGCATATATTTAAAGGATGAGTTAACCTTTTATAAAATAAATAAATAAGTTAAATAAATGCATATCTTTTTGCAGGTAAAAAGATGTGCATTTATTATTTTTTACACTATAGACTGTAAAGCTTTGCAATCAACAGATTGTGGGTGCAATGCCAGGATCCTGCAGACACTCAGTACACTGTCTGTCCATACCTCTGATACAGCCAAGCAGTTATTGAGTTGCAGGAAGAATCAATGCACTACAAAAGCACTCACCAGCACCATCGCAGTTCATGGAGAACTACAAGCTGTCGGCCATAGTTCATTCATTCAGAACTCTTTGAATGAAATATGGAGCCATGTGGGCAGAGGACCACACAGCCATACTGTTTTTTAATTGTGAGAAGATCCCCCCGCTCACTGTCACAGAGAGGGGGAATCGGGGGGAGAGATGGAAGGAGCTAGAACATGTTATGGGTGGAACGTGTAACATGTTCCAAAGATGGACTTAGCCTTTGTGTATGTGCCTAGAGATCAGCTTTAAAAGCTACATGATCGCATAATGAATATAATTAGATCATGTATTTTTTTTCAATTATATGGTCAATTTCATTACAGGATACCTAAAATTAAAGGCTAACCTGCCCTTCTGAGAATGCTGATTTTGTGGTTGTCATATTTATACAATTAACACAGTAATTTCTAAGGAATAAGTCACAAAATCAAGACTTTGGATGCTACATATTTCAGACTCACAACAATCAGTTAGAAAATACCATAGCTATATAATCTTAGTAACCAAAGATGTGACACTTTCAGAAGGTCAGCAAAATTTTTCAATCAGCTTTTATACTTGTGATCCCCCAACCAGAGGATGCCACCATGATTCAAAGCCTACAGCTTTACAACTTCCTGTGTCTTGTTTGGGGACTATAATTGAGCCATTTTCCTATATTCTAGGTGTGTATATAAGCCCTATTACAAGTGTCTAAGCAGTATTTCCTCACTTAGTCTCAGTTTTAGTGGATTGTGTGATGCTAATATAAGTTTCTTTAAAATAAGGATATAAGCTGAATTTAAACATACATTATTTTTTAATTGATCACTGGACTAAAGAGAGTTTTTTTTCTTTTGAATTTTTGCCTGTAATTTTTTTAACTGTAATATACATAATAGTAATAACAATGAATGCTCATTAATAATGAAAGAATGAAAAAGAAATTCACATTTCTGCAGAAGCCCACTGATGACAGTTTCTCTTTGACGTGCCATATTGTCTTTTTCCCTAAACCTCATGCTAAGGTCAGGGCAAACAACTATAAAGTTAAATGCTTCTAGCCACCTATTTGATTGCTACTGGCTATCTCAACTTACTTTTGTCAAGAAGCCAGCCTTTGTTGTACAATTTATACACTGGCTTAAGGTATAATGAAAGATGTAAGCGTGGGCTTGAAATAAGTCCAGGGCATACCCAAGGGTCCTTATTAAAATCCAACAAAGATTCTATCAGTCAAACCAAGGCATTTTATTACATTTAGGCACTTATCTTTTTCATTTACCTACAGTAAGTTTGATATGCATTGTCAGTAGACTGGCAGTGCCATGTCCAGGTAATAGAATGTATTACAACAAATCTGTCCTTATGCTGTATATGACAGATATCTTGTAAGGCAAAATCTTAAAAAAAAAAAAAGAATACAAGTAATACATATAGTATTATGTAGTGACTGAAATAAAAAAAAATAAAGAATCATGGGAATATTGCTAAGGGTTACTTATAGCTGCCAACATTTTCTCTCAGAAAAACACTTCCAAGCAACAACTATAATCTATAGCAGAGGTGAACAAGCTGTGTGTCAGGACCTCCAGTGGGGTTGCACAGTCATTTTCTACGGGTCACAAAAGATATAACATTAATTCTATAGGGTTCTATTACCAACCAGATGTTTCTGAACAATGAAAAATTGGTAAATGAGGTCCTAGAGCAAGCTAAAGTCACAGATATGTGATTTACTGACTAAAGCAACACAACAGTCATAAATATATATTTTTTAATTTAAGCCCATTTTTAGGATACCCTTTTGCAAATACAACAATAAAAAGAGAATTGAAAATTGATTCATTAAGGTAAGCCCAAAATTGGATCATATTGTGCTATTTAGAACATTTGGTACACTAAATCTGCAGCTAAGCTATTCTTCATCCATTCATATGCATATTACAAAGTTTACAGAAAAGATTTTTGTAAATGTCAAATTTCCTAATATACAATACAAAATATAACATTTAGAACATGATTATTTATTGTCTACAGTTTTATCTAGAAAGCATTCCCTTTGATAATGTAAATTTCTAAAGTTAATGTTATTTTTTAGCAATGCACCTAAGCAACAGTAAAGAGTTCTAGGGAGGAGAAATCATATTACTGAAAAATGAAGCATAGTACATTTAAAAAGAATTCGTCACTTTGCAATTTCAGGGTTCAAGATAAATATGATGATTTAGCGAGCTTGTCCTCTAATCCCTCAAAACAAAAATGCATGCCAAAAATCAAAATACCATTTTAAAAGTGCCAGTGCTTAGAAAATTTGATTACCCCTTGCAGTAACAGGCAAACCTCAAAACTCTTAAAATAGATGAATGCCAAAAAATCACAAAAAGAATAAAAGAGCCATTACCTAAATATTTAAACCAGTGAATCCATAAATACCGTAAATACTCGAGTATAAGCCGAGATTTTCAGCCCCTTTTTTTAGGCTGAAAGTGCCCCCCTCGGCTTATACTCGAGTCACCGCCGTCTGTCTACCCGATCAGCGTGTCGTGCAGACAGACGGTGGCCATTCCACTATTCAAAAGCCGCGCCTCCCTGTCTGTGATAGGCGGAACACTCAATTTCCCAGCAGTCAGTGGTCCGCCTATCACGGACATCTGCTCATCCTCATACTACGGACAAGGATGAGAGGATGTCCGTGATAGGCGGAACACAGACTGCTGGGAAATTGAGTGTTCCGCCTATCACAGACGGAGGCGCGGCTTTTGAACAGTGGAATGGCCGCCGTCTGTCACAGACGAGAAGAGGTGCGGCGATCCTGGCATGGCCGCCGTATGTGCAGAAGGACACAGGCTCAGGACACAGGTAGGCTGGACACACAGGGTGGCTGGGCGGACACACAGGGCGGCCGGGCGGACACACAGGGCGGCTGGACGGACACACAGGGCGGCTGGACGGACACACAGGGCGGCTGGACGGACACACAGGGCAGCTGGATGGACACACAGGGCGGCTGGACGGACACACAGGGCGGCTTGACGGACACACAGGGATGGACGGACACACAGGGATGGACAGGCATGTCTCACCCTCGGCTTATACACGAGTCAATAAGTTTTCCCATTTTTTTGTGGTAAATTGGGGGCCTCGGCTTATATTCGGATCGACCTATACTCGAGTATATACGGTAATGTGCCAGTGCTTAAAACAAGTGAATTCATATATCAACAAATGTTCATAATAAATGCCCAAAAAAAATTTATTAAAAAAAACAGCATGCTGGATAAGATGCGTTGAAATCGTTTTTCTACTGTAGCACTTATCACCACCCAATATCCACTCTGCGTGAGTTGTGCCCCAGTCCCAATGGGTCCAAACTCACCAGATAATATTGACCCCCCTTTGGCTTATGCCAAAAAGGTCTGTAAAGACTTTTCAACAGCTCTTCTGTGCATGGATAATTGTCACCTTTTTATGCTGATCCTCTCACACAGAACCCTGGTAACAATTCTAATGCATGAAAAGAGTCAAAACAAAAAGAATTCCATAGCACAGGCTGTCTTTATTTTTATTTTATTTTTTAAAACACTTCAAAACCACTCACATTTTTGGGGTGTCTCCATGGCACCCAGGGATCATCTGCTGGTAATCTAAATTGAAGCCGCTGCTGCTGCCCAACTATAGAAGCTGGCATACTGACATCTACTTTTTAGAGATCCGAGAGGACTGCTCGCCTCTACTCGTATTGGTTTCGTCTAACAATCAGACATCATCAGTATGCAATATGTGTCCCATTGCAGAGATTTCCCTTCACATCTTGTCCTATAGCCAAACAGGAAGTGAGAGAAAATCCCTGCAAATTAAGAGAATTCATTGACTCCAGGTCACCATTGGAAGATTTCCCCTCTATTGCTTTTCTGGGGACAACCCAAATCTGTAACTTTCTTTTATTTGCCCATTCAATGATAATGATAAAAAAGGACAAATAGATAGCTGAACGGGAGCATAGATAGCAATAAAAACTGACAAGCATTCTAATCCCTATTAAGGATGAGCCGAACACCCCCCTGTTTTGCATCCAGAACATGCGAACAGGCAAAAAATTTGTTCGAACACACAAACACCGTTAAAGTCTATGGGACACGAACATGAATAATCAAAAGTGCTAAATTTAAAGGCTTATAGGGATGAGCTTTATGTTGGAGTCGAACATGAGTTCTACTCGAACATTGACTCTTTCGCCAGTTTGCCGAATAGCGAACAATTTTGGAACACCCTTTAAAAGTCTATGGGAGAAATCAAAAGTGCTAATTGTAAAGGCTTATATGCATGATATTGTCATAAAAAGTGTTTGGGACCTGGGGCCTGCCCCAGGGGACATGTATCAATGCAAAAAAAAGTTTTAAAAATGGCCCGTTTACGTAAACGGGTGACCTGCCTCCTCTGACAACACGGGGAAAGCCATAAGGAAGTCCCCGTGCATCAGAGGGGGTGGGGTCACCGGGTGGCCCCACCCTCCATTATATAAGAAGTGTCAGAAGAATAGAGCGTCACACAGTGGAAGACTCCCACAGAAGCGGATCGTGCGGACGGAGCGGAGAAGAAGCCGGAGCAAGATGCAGGATGAGAAGAGCAGAGGAAGAAGAAGATAAAGAAGAAGATGGAAAAGAAGATGGAGAAGAAGAAGAATATGGAGGAAGAAGAAGAACATGGAAGGAAGACCAGAAGAAAGCAGATGGAAGAAGTGGAAAGAAGAAGAAATTAATAAAGAACTTGTGAAAAACTGTCTCTTGTGTTTTGTAACCCTTTTGATACTTTTTTGTGAAATGGTAGGGGTACATTTGTACCCCAATCCTAATTCACACGGGGAGGGATCTGGGGGTCCCCTTGTCAAAGGGGGCTTCCAGATTTTGATAAGCCTCTCGCCCGCAAGCACCCACAATCACTGGGCAAGGGTTGTGGGGATGAGGCCCTTCTCCCCATCAACATGGGGACAAGGTGCTTTGAGGTGGGCCGCTACCCCAAAGCACCATCCCAATATTGAGGGCATATGGCCTGGTACGGTTCAGGAGGGGGGCCACTCTCTCCTCCCCCCTCTTTTCCTGCCGCCTGCCAGGTTGCATGGTCAGATAAGGGTCTGGTATGGATTTTTGGGGGGACCCCACGCCATTTTTAAAGGAAAAACCCCCACAGTTTTTGACAAGTGCTTTGTTAATTTCTTCTTCTTTCCACTTCTTCCATCTTCTTTCTTCTGGTCTTCCTTCCATGTTCTTCTTCTTCTCCATCCGGCATCTTGCTCTGGCTTCTTTTGCACTCCATCTGCACGATCTGCCTCTGTGGGAGTCTTCCACCATGTGACACTTCTGTTCTTCTGAAACTTTTTATATAATGGAGGGTGGGACCATCCGGTGACCCCGCCCCCTCTGACGCACAGGGACTAACTTTTTTTGCATTGGGCAGGACCCAGGTCCCCAAACACTTTTTATGACAATACCATGTATATAAGCCTTTACAATTAGCACTTTTGATTTCTCCCATAGACTTTTAAAGGGTGTTTTAAATTTGCCGCAAACACCCAAAATTGTTCCTTGTTCGTTGTTCGGCGAACAGGCGAACAGTCAATGTTTGAGTTAGACTCATGTTCGACTCGAATATAAAGCTCATCCCTAATCCCTAGCCACTTTATCTGAGATAATTTAAGAAAAGGTTTATATCAGAAGAAACTTTTACATCAGGATAATGTTTTTTTTTTATTCAAAAGACATTATTGCCTTCTTGAAACAGAATGTACAATATGCCAATTTAGCTGCATCAGATGTAGAAACAATAGAAGCAATCCTAAATAAAGGATGGATTTTAAAAATGCAGCCCACGTAAAAAAAAAAAGCAAAAAGCAGTCTGGTATGGACTTAGAGAGGGACACAATGCAGAAAAAAAGATGTGCCCTCCCCCCAAAAAATCCATAACAGACCCTTATCCAGGCATGTAGCATTAATGACCAAAAAAGGGAGAGAGAAAGGGAATACCAAGCCACATACCCTCAAGGGAGGGTACTATGCAGGGGAGGGGGTGTCACGGTATAAACTCATCATCGATTATATCATCCATTGAAAAAACATTGTCAAACATGATAAGCAACACTCCAGTAGCTCAAATGCAACTCACTGTGCCAACAATCCGGCTCCCAGCAGACTTCCACAGAGAATGATAGCTCCCTGGTTGGCTGCTAAATGTCAACAAACTGGCCAGAGATTCTGGCTGTCATCATTCAAAAATATGTTTGTGACCATATTTAGTGAATTAAATCAGCCAGATACTTGCTGGCTGGTTACCTAATTGAAACAAGCTGTTGGGTGGGCTAGGAGACCATTCATAGTAGTGCTAGCAGTATTGGCTAATCAACTTCAGCTACAGCAGCACCTAGAGATTTGCATGGGCAAATAGGCGAAATTGGGCCTGTTTAGTGAACCTTGAACAGCCAGATTTTAGATTGAACCCTTTGTGGACCCAAACTCAAAGCTGATTCCTATTTGCGATTTATAGATTGCAAACCTGCTGCAGCAGTGATGATGAGCCCTCACTCTTCTTTTTTGGATATTTCATTTTTTTAAGTATAAATCTAAACCTTTTTTTTGCATTAGTTACTCTCTTTTGGTCCTGGTGACCAGCAAAGATGGAATATTTCTAATCTTCTTACTTCCTACTATAGCTCTTGGACATGAAGTGAAAATAATTCTCAGTGGAAGGATGGAAGAAAGGAAGGAGGGAGGGAAGGCAGGATCAAAGTAGTTTATCTAGTCAATTTATATGCTGAGCTCTGTTGCATGCCCAAAAGCAATCATTGATGGGAGTCTAAACCATTGTTACACCATTTATTTCTGTCAGTTGTTGTTCCCATAAATATGCTTCTAGTTACTATGAAAAGGCTGTGGATTCTCACTTCAGTCATGACTCTTCTTAAGAAGCATGTAAGAGATTAATGAGCTTTGCCAGGAACTGTCCAAAATCCAGATGTCATTACAGAACCAACTGTTCCGCATTACTGTGTGAGAATAAAGTAACACCTGCTCTTTTTGCTTTACATTTACAGCTATATTAAAGTACATTATATGTGAACATAAACAGCAATTAGCACTGGGAAGGACTAAGAATGATAGCTAACCACTGACAGATGATTCATATAGTAGCAAAATTCAGGTATAGGTTTAAGACTAAATGCTATCTTTTGACTTTAACTACAGTGTTGATTAAAGGACAATAAATCAAAAGGCCACGTGTTGCTTGTTTTGCCTGCAATGCAAATGTATCCTAAAAGTACCTGCTTGTTCCCCCCAAGGAAAGCAAAGGAAAGCAAAGCTGAACAGGTCAAACACAGTTTTCATCCACATTACACCGTTGCTTGAATTTTGATGGCGAGGGGACTTCAGTGACTTTAGCACATATTAAGCAATAAAGCATTGAAATGTTTCATATTTCTATGGTTTCTGCTACAACTGTGTTTTGAATAGCTTGTAAACAAGATTTAATCTGTTGTTGGCAATTACTTAATTAAAACACGTTGATTTCAGTTGAAGCAACTGTCAAGTTTCATGCTGGCACATCTCATGTATTTGAACCCTGCAACTCTTTGACATGACTCTTTGATGCTAATGTTCTCTGACTCCATTTTTTCTTTTCAAGGAAGAAAAACAGGCAAGACAGCCATGCACAAATTATTTAAATATCAAGATGAACTACCTTTACTTAACCCTTTTCTGATAATTAATTTTTATGATGGTGTGTTTCCATAGAGGGGTGGGTTGGGGTTCCAAAGGTGATTGCTAGCCCGGACCAAGTCATCTGCAAAGTAACCTAGTTAGAAATATGGGGCCCAGTTGATATCCAGAGGCCCAGCTACAACCTTATGCTTCTACAGTAAGCCAGGAGACTAGTGCATTTTTAAAGCTGCTCATCTGCCTATAACTTTACAAGAAAGGATGTAATTTTAGTCAGTTGGTGTCTGGTGGGTAAGGTCTATGCTAGGGCAGTCAGTACAAATGGGGCAAATTCTTTGTGCCTATTGTATTTCTTACCAATGTCAAGTGAAAACATGGGGGAGCCAAAGTCCCTGTTTTGCCTCAGGCATTAAAGTAACACAAGAACTGATGTAAAAAGAAAAAAATCTATTCAGATATGTAACATGATGGGAAAAGGGGAGGGGGAAATTTTGGGACTTTAAATGAGGTCATAGCCTCCATCCCTATCAGATATAAGATATAAAATTAAAAACAAGAGCTAAGCGGGACTTTAAATGAAGTACGGGGTCTTTTATTGAAAAAAAAAAGAAATATTGTTATGCGATTATATGATGCGACAAAATTACATGTATATTAAAGAGGTGCACCGACAGACACATTATTAACATTGACATTTTGTTTTATATAATCTTACTGACCAATACAGAGTAGGTTATAAAAGCGCACCTCCATTATATACATAAGACAACCAAATATGGAAATAAATTAAACAAATAATACAATGTAGGCAACAACTTTGAATCTATGACTTCTTGGTTGTTGCAGTGGATTAGTAAAAAAAAAAAACATAATTGATGCAATGTTTCAAGAATTGATGCTAGTTGAAATTGGGGTACCAAAATACACGGCGATTATTGGCTCTACGCGTTTCGCGGCTTACTACCGCTCGTCAGGAGCAAGCTCGTGATTGGTCTGAAAATACAGAGTAGTGGTAAATTAATGTTTGCAATGATGGAACATGGGGAGATTGAAATACCCCTACCTAGTGGTCACTTACACATAGCCATGCAGTCAAAAGTGCAGCGCCGAAAGCCTAGGCACCCAAAGCGATGATACGGGAGTTGAGGAGGCCCATCCAAGGGCGAGGAGGCCCACAGAATGCACACACAGGCAACCACCGGGACAACAAGGGCGTTTAGTAAGTGAAAACGAATATGGAAATATAAAACTGAGCCTAATGAGTGAAAAAATGCATGGTAAGAACTACAGATAATCTGAGAATTGTGAAAGAAAAATGCGTTGAAAAAAGAAAATGTTAGGGTAGATGTGTGATGAGTGTAGGAGAGGGTTAGCATGGGAAAGGGGGGGAGGGGGAAGAGGGCGGAAGAAAAAGGGGAAGGAGGGGGAAGGTGGCTGTGTGTGACATGACCCAGTCTGAATGCCAGGTGACAGAGTGAGTAGTAACAGAAAAGAGTAAAGAAAGAGGGACATATGGATTGATTGTGCAAAAATACCTTGTGTGTGGAGAAAACACGAAAACAAGAGGTGACAGTGTATGGTAGGTGAATAGCCCCAGTTGTTCCGGTCCCGCCTGCCGCCGCCAACCATGGATACAGCCAAACCGCCGTCTGGGGGCCCCCAGCGTCACACACTCAAGGACACCAAATGGAAGAGTGAGCAACGCCAGACCCGGGATATATACACACTCCGAGTCAGCGTCCACACCCACACTCCAGGTGAAATGAGGATGTAAATCAACCTAGCCTGAAAGGCGGCACCCATAACAGTGATGCCGTACAACCGGCGGTGAAAGTGTGACGCCGATACGCAGTGGGTGAACACGCCCCGCCCCCCAGCCAAGAGAAAAAAATAAATAAATAAATAAAAAAAAAAAAATCTTGGATGAGGAGGGCGGAGGGCGTCCCCCAGTGCGCATCGCAACTCCCGATCATGACAAAAAGGAATGCAGCCGTGCAGACGACACCAACACCACCCGACTGCATAGGTGCGTCAAGGACCGAATAGTGCAAAAAAAAAAATTTTTTTTAAAAAAGATTTTGGAAAAAACAATAGAGGCTGCTAAATCTAAAACAATGATGAATAATAAGATACTTTAAACAATATGGTCCAAAAAAAAAACAATTAAACATTGGCTTAAGTATACAAGACGCCCGTCTTCCATCCCTTATATCAATAGTAACATGATGGGAAAAGGGGAGGGGGAAATTTTGGGACTTTAAATGAGGTCATAGCCTCCATCCCTATCAGATATAAGATATAAAATTAAAAACAAGAGCTAAGCGGGACTTTAAATGAAGTACGGGGTCTTTTATTGAAAAAAAAAGAAATATTGTTATGCGATTATATGATGCGACAAAATTACATGTATATTAAAGAGGTGCACCGACAGACACATTATTAACATTGACATTTTGTTTTATATAATCTTACTGACCAATACAGAGTAGGTTATAAAAGCGCACCTCCATTATATACATAAGACAACCAAATATGGAAATAAATTAAACAAATAATACAATGTAGGCAACAACTTTGAATCTATGACTTCTTGGTTGTTGCAGTGGATTAGTAAAAAAAAACATAATTGATGCAATGTTTCAAGAATTGATGCTAGTTGAAATTGGGGTACCAAAATACACGGCGATTATTGGCTCTACGCGTTTCGCGGCTTACTACCGCTCGTCAGGAGCAAGCTCGTGATTGGTCTGAAAATACAGAGTAGTGGTAAATTAATGTTTGCAATGATGGAACATGGGGAGATTGAAATACCCCTACCTAGTGGTCACTTACACATAGCCATGCAGTCAAAAGTGCAGCGCCGAAAGCCTAGGCACCCAAAGCGATGATACGGGAGTTGAGGAGGCCCATCCAAGGGCGAGGAGGCCCACAGAATGCACACACAGGCAACCACCGGGACAACAAGGGCGTTTAGTAAGTGAAAACGAATATGGAAATATAAAACTGAGCCTAATGAGTGAAAAAATGCATGGTAAGAACTACAGATAATCTGAGAATTGTGAAAGAAAAATGCGTTGAAAAAAGAAAATGTTAGGGTAGATGTGTGATGAGTGTAGGAGAGGGTTAGCATGGGAAAGGGGGGGAGGGGGAAGAGGGCGGAAGAAAAAGGGGAAGGAGGGGGAAGGTGGCTGTGTGTGACATGACCCAGTCTGAATGCCAGGTGACAGAGTGAGTAGTAACAGAAAAGAGTAAAGAAAGAGGGACATATGGATTGATTGTGCAAAAATACCTTGTGTGTGGAGAAAACACGAAAACAAGAGGTGACAGTGTATGGTAGGTGAATAGCCCCAGTTGTTCCGGTCCCGCCTGCCGCCGCCAACCATGGATACAGCCAAACCGCCGTCTGGGGGCCCCCAGCGTCACACACTCAAGGACACCAAATGGAAGAGTGAGCAACGCCATACCCGGGATATATACACACTCCGAGTCAGCGTCCACACCCACACTCCAGGTGAAATGAGGATGTAAATCAACCTAGCCTGAAAGGCGGCACCCATAACAGTGATGCCGTACAACCGGCGGTGAAAGTGTGACGCCGATACGCAGTGGGTGAACACGCCCCGCCCCCCAGCCAAGAGAAAAAAATAAATAAATAAATAATAAAAAAAAAAATCTTGGATGAGGAGGGCGGAGGGCGTCCCCCAGTGCGCATCGCAACTCCCGATCATGACAAAAAGGAATGCAGCCGTGCAGACGACACCAACACCACCCGACTGCATAGGTGCGTCAAGGACCGAATAGTGCAAAAAAAAATTTTTTTTTTAAAAAGATTTTGGAAAAAACAATAGAGGCTGCTAAATCTAAAACAATGATAAATAATAAGATACTTTAAACAATATGGTCCAAAAAAAAAACAATTAAACATTGGCTTAAGTATACAAGACGCCCGTCTTCCATCCCTTATATCAATAGTAACATGATGGGAAAAGGGGAGGGGGAAATTTTGGGACTTTAAATGAGGTCATAGCCTCCATCCCTATCAGATATAAGATATAAAATTAAAAACAAGAGCTAAGCGGGACTTTAAATGAAGTACGGGGTCTTTTATTGAAAAAAAAAGAAATATTGTTATGCGATTATATGATGCGACAAAATTACATGTATATTAAAGAGGTGCACCGACAGACACATTATTAACATTGACATTTTGTTTTATATAATCTTACTGACCAATACAGAGTAGGTTATAAAAGCGCACCTCCATTATATACATAAGACAACCAAATATGGAAATAAATTAAACAAATAATACAATGTAGGCAACAACTTTGAATCTATGACTTCTTGGTTGTTGCAGTGGATTAGTAAAAAAAAACATAATTGATGCAATGTTTCAAGAATTGATGCTAGTTGAAATTGGGGTACCAAAATACACGGCGATTATTGGCTCTACGCGTTTCGCGGCTTACTACCGCTCGTCAGGAGCAAGCTCGTGATTGGTCTGAAAATACAGAGTAGTGGTAAATTAATGTTTGCAATGATGGAACATGGGGAGATTGAAATACCCCTACCTAGTGGTCACTTACACATAGCCATGCAGTCAAAAGTGCAGCGCCGAAAGCCTAGGCACCCAAAGCGATGATACGGGAGTTGAGGAGGCCCATCCAAGGGCGAGGAGGCCCACAGAATGCACACACAGGCAACCACCGGGACAACAAGGGCGTTTAGTAAGTGAAAACGAATATGGAAATATAAAACTGAGCCTAATGAGTGAAAAAATGCATGGTAAGAACTACAGATAATCTGAGAATTGTGAAAGAAAAATGCGTTGAAAAAAGAAAATGTTAGGGTAGATGTGTGATGAGTGTAGGAGAGGGTTAGCATGGGAAAGGGGGGGAGGGGGAAGAGGGCGGAAGAAAAAGGGGAAGGAGGGGGAAGGTGGCTGTGTGTGACATGACCCAGTCTGAATGCCAGGTGACAGAGTGAGTAGTAACAGAAAAGAGTAAAGAAAGAGGGACATATGGATTGATTGTGCAAAAATACCTTGTGTGTGGAGAAAACACAAAAACAAGAGGTGACAGTGTATGGTAGGTGAATAGCCCCAGTTGTTCCGGTCCCGCCTGCCGCCGCCAACCATGGATACAGCCAAACCGCCGTCTGGGGGCCCCCAGCGTCACACACTCAAGGACACCAAATGGAAGAGTGAGCAACGCCAGACCCGGGATATATACACACTCCGAGTCAGCGTCCACACCCACACTCCAGGTGAAATGAGGATGTAAATCAACCTAGCCTGAAAGGCGGCACCCATAACAGTGATGCCGTACAACCGGCGGTGAAAGTGTGACGCCGATACGCAGTGGGTGAACGCGCCCCGCCCCCCAGCCAAGAGAAAAAAAAAAAAAAAAAATCTTGGATGAGGAGGGCGGAGGGCGTCCCCCAGTGCGCATCGCAACTCCCGATCATGACAAAAAGGAATGCAGCGGTGCAGACGACACCAACACCACCCGACTGCATAGGTGCGTCAAGGACCGAATAGTGCAAAAAAAAAATTTTTTTTAAAAAAGATTTTGGAAAAAACAATAGAGGCTGCTAAATCTAAAACAATGATGAATAATAAGATACTTTAAACAATATGGTCCAAAAAAAAACAATTAAACATTGGCTTAAGTATACAAGACGCCCGTCTTCCATCCCTTATATCAATAGTAACATGATGGGAAAAGGGGAGGGGGAAATTTTGGGACTTTAAATGAGGTCATAGCCTCCATCCCTATCAGATATAAGATATAAAATTAAAAACAAGAGCTAAGCGGGACTTTAAATGAAGTACGGGGTCTTTTATTGAAAAAAAAAAAGAAATATTGTTATGCGATTATATGATGCGACAAAATTACATGTATATTAAAGAGGTGCACCGACAGACACATTATTAACATTGACATTTTGTTTTATATAATCTTACTGACCAATACAGAGTAGGTTATAAAAGCGCACCTCCATTATATACATAAGACAACCAAATATGGAAATAAATTAAACAAATAATACAATGTAGGCAACAACTTTGAATCTATGACTTCTTGGTTGTTGCAGTGGATTAGTAAAAAAAAAACATAATTGATGCAATGTTTCAAGAATTGATGCTAGTTGAAATTGGGGTACCAAAATACACGGCGATTATTGGCTCTACGCGTTTCGCGGCTTACTACCGCTCGTCAGGAGCAAGCTCGTGATTGGTCTGAAAATACAGAGTAGTGGTAAATTAATGTTTGCAATGATGGAACATGGGGAGATTGAAATACCCCTACCTAGTGGTCACTTACACATAGCCATGCAGTCAAAAGTGCAGCGCCGAAAGCCTAGGCACCCAAAGCGATGATACGGGAGTTGAGGAGGCCCATCCAAGGGCGAGGAGGCCCACAGAATGCACACACAGGCAACCACCGGGACAACAAGGGCGTTTAGTAAGTGAAAACGAATATGGAAATATAAAACTGAGCCTAATGAGTGAAAAAATGCATGGTAAGAACTACAGATAATCTGAGAATTGGGAAAGAAAAATGCGTTGAAAAAAGAAAATGTTAGGGTAGATGTGTGATGAGTGTAGGAGAGGGTTAGCATGGGAAAGGGGGGGAGGGGGAAGAGAGCGGAAGAAAAAGGGGAAGGAGGGGGAAGGTGGCTGTGTGTGACATGACCCAGTCTGAATGCCAGGTGACAGAGTGAGTAGTAACAGAAAAGAGTAAAGAAAGAGGGACATATGGATTGATTGTGCAAAAATACCTTGTGTGTGGAGAAAACACGAAAACAAGAGGTGACAGTGTATGGTAGGTGAATAGCCCCAGTTGTTCCGGTCCCGCCTGCCGCCGCCAACCATGGATACAGCCAAACCGCCGTCTGGGGGCCCCTAGCGTCACACACTCAAGGACACCAAATGGAAGAGTGTTTTTTTTTTTACTAATCCACTGCAACAACCAAGAAGTCATAGATTCAAAGTTGTTGCCTACATTGTATTATTTGTTTAATTTATTTCCATATTTGGTTGTCTTATGTATATAATGGAGGTGCGCTTTTATAACCTACTCTGTATTGGTCAGTAAGATTATATAAAACAAAATGTCAATGTTAATAATGTGTCTGTCGGTGCACCTCTTTAATATACATGTAATTTTGTCGCATCATATAATCGCATAACAATATTTCTTTTTTTTTTTTCAATAAAAGACCCCGTACTTCATTTAAAGTCCCACTTAGCTCTTGTTTTTAATTTTATATCCTATTCAGATATGTGTTCTTAATATAAATTATATACTTTCTGATACTTACAGTTCCTCCAAATCTCCAAATTCCCTGTTTTTTGCTGCTGTGATCCAACTTTCTGTCAGAAGGTGGCTACATTTGTTCTCCATGGTCTCCCTGTACCTAGGAACATTGTCACTAGTGATGAGCTTTGAGTTCGAGTCAAACTCATGTTCGACTTGAACATTGCCTGTTCGCCTGTTCGATGAACAGTGAACAATTTGGGGTGTTTGCGGCAAATTCGAAAAGCTGCAGAACACCCTGTACAAATCTATGGTAGAAATCTAAAGTGCTAAATTTAAAGGCTAATATGCAAGTTATTGTCCTAAAAAGTGTTTGGGGACCTGGGTCCTGCCCCAGGGGACATGTATCAATGCAAAAAAATTGACATTTTTTCGGGAGCAGTGATTTTAATAATGCTTAAAGTTAAACAATAAAAGTGTAATATTCCTTTAAATTTCGCACCTGTCTATAGAATGCCTGGGGCGCATGTTTCCCATGCTTAGAACTGTCCCTGCACACAGTGTCATTTCTGCAGGAAAAAAAGTCATTTAAATCACTTGCGGCTATAATGAATTGTCGGCTAATACAGAGAACAGTCATTGAAAGTCATTGATAAAAAAAAAAGCATGGGGTTCCCCCAAATTCAATTACCAGGCCCTTCAAGTCTGGTATGGATATTAAGGGGAACCCCACATCAAATTAAAAAAAAAATGATGTGGGGTTCCCCCTAAAAATCCATACCAGACCCTTTATCCGAGCTCGCAACCTGGCAGGCCACAGGAAAAGAGGGGGGACGAGAGAGTAGAAGTATAAGGTATTCTCGCGCCAAACTACGTGCCCTAAAGTGAAATAAAATAAATAAAAACTATGGACGAGAGAGTGCCCCCCTCCTGAACCATACCAGGCCACATGCCCTCAACATTAGGAGGATGCTTTGGGGGTCTGTGACCCATCAAAGCACCTTGTCCCCATGTTGATGAGGACAAGGGCTTCATCCCCACAACCTTGGCTGGTGGTTGTGGGGGTTTACGGGTGGGGGCTTATCAGAATCTGGAAGCCCCCTTTAACAAGGGGACCCCCAGATCCCACCCCCCTGTTGGAAATGGTAAGGGGGTACAAAAGTACCCCTACCATTTCACAAAGAAAGTGTAAAGGAATGTTAAAAAAAACATACACACCGTTGAAAAAGTCCTTTATTAAAAATGTAAAAAATTGAAAAAAAGATTCCAGCTTTAGTAATCCACTCTTGCTATCCAGCGACAGATGATCGTCTCTCCAGGGTCCAGCGATGGCTGATCTGATCCAGTGATGGGTGATCTCTCCCTCCAGCACAGCGCAGTCCATCCATCCTCTGTCTCCACTGGCGGAGACACTGCTGGGATCCCGGCAGCCTGCCGTTTCTTATATGAGGAGGACGGAGCCACCCGTCACCTGACCCCGCCCCCTCTGACGCAAGTGGGGAAGCCTGGCTTCCCCAATGACATGTGGGTGACCCCGCCCCCCTCTGATATAATGCAGGTTTCCGTTACATCAGAGGGGGGCGGGGTCACCCACACATCATTGGGGAAGCCAGGCTTCCCCACTTGCGTCAAAGGGGGACGGGGTCAGGTGACGGGTGGCCCGCCCTCCTCATATCCCACAGACATGAGGGCAGTATGGAGAGAAGTCCACCTGGACTTGTTAGAGGAAAATATAACTAGATAGTATTATCCCAAGTGGGTAGCACTCGGAGGGGGAGAGGGATCTATTTAAGGACAACTTCATCAAATGTGAAGTTGTTCTTGAATCCCTTTCTGTTGCTAGCCCCCCTACTAGGCCTGTTGCCAAGATTTAAAAAGAATGAGCTGTAACAAAATTAGAGTTGGTAGAAAAATATGCCAGAACAAAGAAATTTGTAGTTGTTCCCATATTCTCATATGTTGAACTGCTTGTGCATGGTTGGTTTCCTTCCATACAAGAAGTATTTATTAGATTTAATGCATATACTTTAATGACCAGTAATCACATCCATTTCACATCTTTTCACAAAACATTATTGAAAGTAACCTATTAGATTTAAATAATGCTTTTAGAAATTAGTTTAATATTATGAACTCAAGACACATCAGAGTTAAAATTGGCTGTGGCTTTCTTAACAAAGGATCACAACACCAAATGCTGGCAAACACTTCATGCATAGATCTTTGGCTATAATGTTTTGCAAATAACAAAGCAGCTGAATGCTGATGGACTCTAGCCTCAATCACATGCAGCAGAATATAACAACAAAAATATCTAATTTGAAGTAAAACAGACAATTATCTACAAATCACAAAGCCAAATGAGTTCATTATCTATATCAGCAAAAGAACATTTGTTTTCTTTGAAGTTTTTTTAATCTTCTTAAATTTTTAAGAACATTTCGGTAAATCATGTTTGCTTCTCTTTTATAAAAGCATCATGCATAATTTATTGTGATACCCCAAGTAATAAACCAACAATTCTCTCCCTAGGCACAAGTCTCCACTCCACTGTTTAAAAACAGTCCCCACTGAATATAACCCTGAATATAACCCTGCAATGATATACTTGGCTAAAGCCAATTTATATTGTGAAAAATATGGTGACCACCAAAACAAGCAACACTGCAGTATTATACAAGTGCTATGCCACTTGTCTCTAGTCACAGAAAAAACAAAAAGCCATGAAGTGAACCAGATTCTATGTGATCCATTGTGACTCATATTGGAAGTACAGCCATAGATATAAGGCACACTTGTTATGTTTTCATGGTCGACATGCTCTATAAAAGCTTTGTTTGTCAATAAGACAAATCTTCCTGTACACTTGTCTACTTTTATCTCTTCTCTTACTTTTTGCAACTTTAACCATCCATAAATCCCTCCAAAGTCAAATAAATACCTCCAACCAACTTCTACTTTTGCATAGAAAAATTTTCACATTTCTCCCCTAAAAATTTACCTGCACAGGTATACAGGAAATGCTTTATGAAAGAATGACAGTGTCTAACAAAGCAGTCTTACATGTCAATCAACAGGGAATCAATAGCATTGTGATGGTGCTGTTTTTAGGTAAGAGTGTGGTGGGATATGTGTTGGTTCCTTTTCTTTCTCATCATAGTGTGGTGGAAAGTGGCATTGATATACATTTTGTTTGTTTATATGATATTGTGTTCATGTCATAATATAGTTTTGTAATTTCCTCGATTCTCTATGTAGATGGTTCTGAGTTTATTAACATGATTTATGTGAATGCACATCCTTAATCCTGAAGAAGCAGGATACTCACGGAACACATAGTTTAAATGTGATACTTCGTATTGGAATACGCTGAGCTTTAAACATTTTTGGTGTATCAAAAAATGTATCAGAAAATCTTTTTTCTGTGTTTTTGAAAATTATTGGCATGTACACAATAAAAGTGCATGTTATAGATAACAATTTTGTTTTTATGGTTGATTACTTATTCTTAGGGTGCATGTTTAAAGTATCTTTACATATTTTAGTTTGACCATTCTTCCAGAAGTGCATCTGTGACGTCATCACTGATGTTGGACAAGAGGGCCTGGCTCACAGTCTCCACTCAAATTCATCCCAAAGGTGTTCTATCTGGTTGAGATCAGGACTCTTTTCAGGTCAGTCAAGTTCCTCCACCCCAAACTCACTCATCCATGTCTTTATGGACCTTGTTTGTGCATTGGTGCACAGTCATGTTGAAACAGGAAGGTGCTATCCCCAAATTGTTTCCACAAAATTTGGAGCATGGAATTGTGCAAAATATCTTGGTATGCTGATGCCTTAAAACTTACCTTCACTGGAACTAAGGGGCCAAGCCTAACCCCTGAAAAACAACCCCATATTATGATACCCCTCCACCCAATGATTTGAAGGGGTGGCCCAATACTTTTGGCAATATAGTGTGGATATATGGACAAATGCACTTCTAGAAGAATGGTCAAACATTCCCATAGACACATTCTTAAACATTGTGGACAGCCTTGCAAACCTATAATCTGCATGTGAGCCACTTAGGCTGCAAGGAAGTGTAGTCTAGTGTAGTCCAGTGCCTACTGTTATGAGTTCTGGCTGGGAAGGAGCCTGCCCATGCTCCAGACAATGACAGATACATGGTGTATAAATGTATACACCATGTGGTATAAAAAAAACTGTACTAAATTTGGACATTTTGTTTTTCATATACTGGAGTATTTATTAAGTTACAGTTTTTCCCAAGTTCTGACATCAAAATATATACTTGGAAATTTGATTTACACTAATCACTGACATATCAAATGTACAGTAGGTTGGGAAATATTGGGAATTTCTGCCTTAGTGCAGTCCAACGAAATCCAGGTTTAATTTCCTCACTGGCAATGACTGTATTTTTGCCATATTCTTAACATTTTATGTAATCATCTCAGAACTCTGGTTCTTTGTCCAGAGATCTGGTAGTAAGTTGAATGGCTTGTTTAAATAGGTTAAGCATCATTTGTCTGTGTGCCTGTGTTGGGAAATTAGATTGTACACTCCATCGGGGCAGTGACTGATGTGTTTCAGTTGTATTTTCTCTAATTGTAAAACATTGTGTGATATCTTAGTGGTATATCAATAAAGGATAAACACGATGTAGTGTCCCTTAAGAAAACGTAATTCGAGATCTTGCTGACAAGTGTCTTTTTTAGCATTTTCTTAAAAAGGTCAGTATTGTTTCATCATTCATGAATGTGATCACAAATGTGAATTTAATATACTGTATTTGTTGTTGCTGTATGATGCAGCCATGTAAAAAATACAACTGGCTATTTAGTGTTATTGGCCAACTGGCTTTACGATATCACCTTTTAATCTTATCTTCTTCCATGTTGCTTATTGGTCATTGATTTGATTTTCCATATTCAGTTTGTAAATTGACATATACTGTATATTTAATTATTTATTTTCCTGATGAAGTCCTGTGATTAGTGACGATACATGTGGGGAGGTGGCAGATGACATTTGAGGCCAAACAGATGAGCGGTGGTACAGCTGATTGATTGAGTCTTGAATCAGACCAAGCTATGGATGCATATACAAAGTGATTTTAACTTGTTAAAATGTGAGTGTAATTCCTAATAAAGTAATGAAAGTTTAAAAGTATTACGCTATAGTAGCTCTTTTGTGGCTCTGAGCTTTTCCTGCAGATTAGACATGTGCAATTTGTTTCATAATGAATCAAAATTTGGCCAAATTTTGCATCTTTTGGACATTCAGATGCTTCCAAATCTCTGAAGAAAAAAATAACAAATGTCTACTAATATGAAAGAAATTATAGCGCAAATATCAAATTAATTGGTCATGATTGGTTCATTCGTTAAAGGACTAAAGAAACAAAAGATAAACTCAGAGTAAATCTTACAGTCCAATCAGCTGATTAATTTTGTGCTGGAGCTTGGATTACTGCCAAAGTGGATTCCTGAGAAGTGAGTGAGAAGGTTGTTGTATTGTATTTGAGCAGAGGAGAAGAGACATTGTCATTGCGTGTGTTAATGGATTAAAAAAACAAACAACTTTCCAAACCACAAATCGTTATCATGAACATATAATAACATACATAAATATCTAATCAAATCAATATACATACAAAATGAATCAATTCAGTATAACGAATATCGACACACTACAGAAATAACAGATTATCCAAAAACAAATTATGCAACATAACGTATATAACAGCATGACATTACATATTTTACCAATGAAAACAAAATTAAACTATCCAAAATTTCTGTTGTGCACAAGTCTACTGCAGATCACTAGCAGTTGTGGAGTGGAGTGTTCACCCACTGAAATACCATTGATTGTGCACAGGTTGACAGATCTGTAGGTTTGCTGACCAGATAAACCCCAAAAGAGTGGGGGAATGCTCTTTTGACCTGTTCTCATATGGTCATATGGTCATATAGGTCATATGGTTGAAGTGAGGGCACCTATTCACTTCAAATTAGAAGTGGTACACAGCAGTGTGAAGAGTGTGGTGAGAACTGGTATTTTGGATTCACTTGTATGTGCATGACCGAGACATTTACAGCACCAGGATTCTGGTATCACTTACACAGTAGGGAAGTGATAAATTATGCAGGATGAACACCATTGTATGGAATGTGATTTAAAGAGTGGAGATTATTCGATGCAACAAGAAATGTAAGGGTGCAATAAGGACGGCTAAGATAGAACATGAAAGACACATAGCGGAGGTGAGCAAAAGAAATCCCAAGAAATCCTATTTAATTTGTTCATAAACGACCTGGAGGATGGGGTAAACAGTTCACTATCTGTATTTGCGGACAATACTAAGCTAAGTAGGGCAATAACTTCTCTACAGGATGTGGAAACCTGGCAAAAAGATCTGAACAAATTAATGGGGTGGGCAACTACATGGCAAATGAAGTTCAATGTAGAAAAATGTAAAATAATGCATTTGGTATACAAATACTATACTGGTGACCCCACAATAAGGATAAAACTTTTTTGCAAAAGGGAGTTTAACAAGACTCATGGCCACTCATTAAAATTAGAAGAAAAGAGGTTTAACCTTAAACTACGTAGAGGGTTCTTTACTGTAAGAGCGGCAAGGATGTGGAATTCCCTTCCACAGGCAGTGATCTCAGCAAGGGGCATTGATAGTTTCAAGAAACTATTAGATAAACACCTGAACAACCACAACAAACATGGATATACAATGTAATACTGACATATAATCACACACATAGGTTGGACTTGATGGACGTGTCTATTTTCAACCTCACCTACTATGTAACTATGTAACTATGTATGGCTGGTTCTTTTGACTATATCACTATTTTTATATATATTTGCAGTCACATGTATGATATTTATTGTTGGACTGGTGTTGTAGGTTTTTGCTTGGATGTAACATTTCAAGACAGTAACGGCACTGATCACTGAACATTACCTTCCAGTATGGAATAGTGGACGTATGAGCAATGATTTATATAAGTGCTGTGTGGACACTTTTTTTATGTAATTGGAATATTTCTTACCGTGTGTTATATATATTTGTATTGTTATTTTTAGTTCAAGAACACAGATTTTGGAGTTTAGTACATGCAGCAGTGCAACACACAGCATATTTTTATTTTTATTTTTATACTAAGTTTAGTGTCACTTTCTTTGCCTCACTGTAGCACACCAGTACAGTACCCGCAAGGATCCTAGGGTTATAAGTGGAGCAAAGGGAAATGTTATAGTGGATGTTTATCCAGTAAATGAATGGGAACGTGTATTTTTTAGGATAACAATTTTTACTATTAATGTACTCTCATTGTCTCCAAGAAAATGTAATCTAAACGTTATTTCTTAATGACACTATCCATTGGCACACAACAACGAATCCTACACCTCCACTAATTTTTCTCTCTGTAGAACCAACTTCACATTTTTATGATCCATACAATGCATCTGCCAATGTGGCCACACCTTTTAAAAAACAGAAACAAATAATTATACACACTTCTAAATTTAAAATCTTCTTAGAAGTAGTACACCTTTGTTAGCATTTCCTTCAACTTTCCCTACACATTCACCTGGATTTGACCTATGCTTCTACCATTAACACCAGACTTATCCTATCAAACAACAGGTACATATTTCCTATTATACAATTAATAACATAAGGACATAAATCTGAAACAAGCAAAATCAGCTTCCATCATCCTCAAGCTGGTCCTGACACCTGCATAGCAAATTGAATATACCTAAAAAGCACTTCTAAGGTTTTCATGGTCTTTTATGCCACCCGAAATTCTCCTAAAGGGCCACGCACTTTGTTGTAGAAAAACTGAAAAGATGTATTGCCATTTGTGGACAACAGAACTAACTATATTGGCACAATTTTTTCCCCTCTTTCTATAAATGAAAACCCCTGTGATTCCCCTAGTTGTCCACATTATCCTATAAAATATTGCTCATGATTCACAGATCACTATCAACATTAACATTTTCTAGCACACATTGTTTATTCCTTGCCTATCATATCAAGCTAGGCAGATCATATGATTAGGTGAGGTTGGTTGCCTGAGATCTGTGCTACACTTTCAAACATCACCGTTTGGAATATTAGTATACGTTAGATAGTATAGATTTACCCCAATTGCACTGCAATGAAAGAGAATGGGAACTAAAGTATTCATTTACACTAAATGAGAATTAAACTGCAGTTAAGCTTTACAACTGTTACAGTAATTACCCATACACCACTTGGGCATTAAGTAATTAAAAAAGAAAATTAATGATTTGAACTCAAAAGATGTTTGAAAAATATGCCCTTCAAGCCTACATTAGAGGAAGCATTAATTGGAAAATAGAGATGGTGGCTGTTTTAAACTTTATGCTCCATCTCCATGTGTTGACATTATATTTTGCAGACAATTTGCTTTCAATTAAACCACTGCACAGCACAGATTAGATTTGATATTGTTGATAAATCTTGACAATAATTTCTAGTTTATGCCAGTGTTTGAATTTCTATTCACAACAGCAAAACAGCTTATTCATATACATATTATATTTCCATCTACATAATGTTAAATGTATTCCATGTACATGATGCTGCAACAAGAGAATAACAAGATAACACATTAAATAGAAAAACTTTATATCATTATGTTCAATGCTGAAAAGATAGCAGCAAATGAACATACCTGCAAATATTTATGAATGTAACTTATTGCAAGTATATGCACATGTATCTGTCATTTGCAATATAAAAAAATACAATATACCAATGTAAAAACATGTCCCCATTTTTTTTTATAGATAAACTGTAATGGGGGGGGGGGGGGGTAATTACAGCAGGTATGTAAGAAATGTAAGAAAGTCATTAGGGGAGAAGATAAAATCTGGAGCAGCTATGCATAGTAATCAATTCTTCTTACTTCAGCTTGTGCAGTTAGGCCTTGAAAATAATGGCTGGAAGCTGATTGGTTGTCATTGCCATGTACAGTTGCTCCAGAAACTTTCTGCTCCAGTCTTAGTAAGTTTCCTAGTAAGTTAATTGTATTATTTCCATAAATATATTCATTTTGTTCAGCACTGGGAAATATCAAGATTTTGCAAGATGCCGATGGAATAAGTAGTGATAAGCCCACAACCAACCCAACTACTTTTTCAAGCTGGTTCAGAAGGTTTGAGATACTGTATATCAATGTTTTTCTTGTTACACCCATTTTTAATTAAAAAAAGAGATGTAGCCATCAATGCATAGAGGGTGATAAATCCATAGCAATAGAATATTGAATGGCTCCTGTGATATTAATACTAGCCTGGTGCCCAAACACAGACTCACCAAAAATGTGTTCTTATCTCAAAACCTCTCTAACCTCTCTAAACTCTGCTAACCTCTTAGGTCATTTGAGAGGTAAAGTATAAGCTACCTGTTGCTTACCCTATATACTTTTAACACTCTGGGGTTGATTTATTAAAACTGGAGAATACATAATCTGGTGCAGCTCTGCAAAGGAACCAATCCGCTTCCAGATTTTTTTGTCAAAGCTTAATTGAATAAGCTGAAGTTAGAAGCGGATTGGCTAACATATACAGCTGCATTCGATTTTGCACTCTCCAGTTTAGTAAATCAACCCCTCTGCCCCACTTTCAATTCACAAGTTCTGAGTTCAATAACTTTTATTTATCATAAGCTATGAATATAGGCTAGTACATAAAAAACCTTGCATTTCAATAGTAAATGTATGAAGAGGAAACAATATAGACCTCAATGGGATATGTTCTTTTGACATTTACTACACTCCGCAGATAGACTGGATTTACTCCATTTATTTATTTTAAGTCAGAACAAGACTTTGTTTTTTTCAAGTAAATTTAAAGCAGGTAAAACTCCAAATGAACAAGTCTTCACAAAATACAGTCCTTGATCCATAGTTGGTGATGAGAGGGATGATCCAGGGTTATATTGTGCCCTGGGGGGTTATATTATGTCGCTCTTCTGCAGATAATAGTAAGAATTGTGGTCTTGTGCATGGAACTCTTTTCTGATTTTAATGCCTTTGATTCCTTTTCCAGTACACAGGACACAATGTAAAGCCTATATTCAGCAGATTATGCAGCACAAATCCCATGTACTGAAATACACAGATTTCCATTTGCAAGCTGTCAGTCAGAAGCCAGCATCATGCATCTCATTTTGTATTTTGCTACTTGTTGAAAGAAGTTTCAAGAAATAATGCTGCCCTGCCTCCCTGCCAATTACCATACATTTAAGGAAGTGGGGCAGCTATTCTCTATTCAAAGAGAATAAGAGGAAAGTAGTATTTGCTAGAACAATATACAGTATAATTTTCATTGCAAGGAGTTAAGCCTTAAACCTTCCCTGTATCCTTAACACAAGGGAAGAGGTCAAGTGGGGTCATAACTGAAAAAAAATGGTTGTTGTTTTTTTTTCCTTGTTATTTAAGATTTTTTAGACAGTAAGAAAAAAGTCCAAATGCCCATTTGTAAAATCTAAAGAGCCTTTTTTTGTAGTATTTTATTGTTATTTTGATGTTAACATATTGCAATAATATATAACAAGGTGAAATGATGGGGCAATTGTAATAACATTTTGTTCACTGTGAAATCAGCAATTTCTTAACAAATTTTAAGTTAATTGATATTTGCTGTTCTTCCCTACCTAACATTAACCCTCACAATAGCTTTGTCAGTAAACTTAACCAATCATAATCAAAAGATGTCAGTTCAAAGTTACAACTTCCAACTGTATTAGTTTAATGGTGTTCAACTGCTTGCCGACCAGCCGCCACAGTTATACTGCGGCAGGTTGGCACAGCTGCATGAATCGCTGTTATGGTACATGGGCTCTTCAAAGCGTGATTGTGGGCACGAGAGCCAGAACTGGGATTTGTGTGTGTAAACACACAAATCCCAACACAAATCCTTGTTCTGACAGGGAAGAAGAAACAAATCTTCTGTTCCAACTAAGTAGGATCTACGATCTAGCTCCTCCTCTAGTCAGTCCTATCCCCCCACAGTTAGAAACACACCTAGGGAACACATTTAACCCATTGATCGCCCCCTACTGTTAACCCCTTCCCTGATAGTGATATTTACACAGTAATCAGTGGCTATTTATAGAACTGATAGCTGTATAAATGTATAAATGTCAGTGGTCCCAAAAAATTCTTAGCAAACTTTGAGTTCATTGATATTTGCTGTTCTTCCCTGCCTAACATTAACCCTCACAATAGCCTTGTCAGTAAACTTAACCAATCATAATCAAAAGATGCCAGTTCAAGGCTACACCTTCGAACTGTATTGGTTTAATGGTGTTCAACTACTTGCCGACCAGCCACCACAGTTATACTGCGGCAGGTTGGCACAGCTGCACTAATCAGTGTCATGGTACATGGGCTCTTCAAAGAGTGATTGCCACTGGCCACTAGCGATTGTGGGCATGAGGGCCAGAACTGGGATTTGTGTGTGTAAACACACAAATTCCAACACAAATCCTTGTTCTGACAGGGAAGAAGAAACATATCTTCCGTTCCTACTAAGTAGGATCTATGATCTGGCTCCTTCTCAAGTCAGTCCTATCCCCCCACAGTTAGAAACACACCTAGGGAACACATTTAACCCATTGATCGCCCCATACTGTTAACTCCTTCCCTGCTAGTTATTTACACAGTAATCAGTGGCTATTTATAGAACTGATCACTGTATAAATGTCAGTGGTCCCAAAAAAGTGTCAAAAGTGTCCGATCTGTGAACTACAATGTCGTAGTCCTGCTAAAAATCACAGATCTCCACCATTACAGTAAATAAATAATAAAAATGCCATACATCTATCCCTCATTTTGTAGTCACTATAACGTTTTAACCAATCAATATACACTTATTGCATTTTTTTTGTTCATTTTCTTATTTATTGTATAGGTTTAATAAACAAAGTATTGTAAAACAATGAAAAATGGGGAGCAGGAAACTGGCATGGAGAACATGAGTCAATGCCTTCAATTAAAATAAACAAATAAATAAATATAAATAAAATCACGATCTCCTTCTACACAGAATTGTTGATTCGCTACCTAGAATCTGCAACATGCTATCCAAATATGGCTGCTGTGAGCCCACTCTTCTATAGCAGAGGGGGCTGGGGCTCCATTTCTTCAAATTATCAGTCCTTGCGACCCAGCAGACCAAGGCAAAGGATGTGCTCTGAATTATAAGATATCCCTTATTTCTGGTTGTGAATCAACAAAAAAATGTGTGATTTCTAAACTTCACCAATCTCTGGAATTTGCCATGAACATATGACAGTGATGAGCCTCAACTTCAACCCTATTAACTAGTGATGAAAATCATGAAAATCCAGCTGTGGGTGTTCTCTAAATATATATCCCTGTATTGTGCCAGTAGTTCGAGCATTAACAGTCAGGCAGTGAACCTTGCCAACAAAGCTGCTAAATCCTGGTGCTGAGACAAATAAATGCTGTCCCAGCACCATTTTAAAATGGCACTTCGGAGTCTAGTGTTAAAAAAAACAAAAAAACTTTTGTTATGCTTTAAAGTTTTTACTTGTATAACTATTCAGCTATTTGGAGGCGTACACCCTCTGTGTTTGACCGTTATCCATCATTGATTTCTTGTTAGACAGAATCCAAAACATGCTGTGCTCTCTTGTTTTCATGCTGAGAGATATTTTACACCCATTAGTAAATAGGCCTCATAGAATAACATGCAATGTTCAATAATGATACTTTATGATCTTGTAATGGCAAAATGTAATGTCACTATAATACTTTTAACCTTTTTTCTTCTTTCTTTCAGGCTTAACTGCATTCACTCTACTCTGCTTGCCTGTTTCTAGAAAATTATTTTCGGCTCATACTAAATCATTATTACATTAAGTCAACCAGTAAAGCACGATGATAATATAATTATTTCATAATAATTAATTAGATATAACCAGAAAACAGAAATTATCTATACCTGTTAGAGTCTAAAATGACACATAATGTTGCAATTGGCAGGCGATCCTACTAAAAGTAGCTAATGTACTTAATAAGAAACCTGCAAATTTTAGTGCTGAATGTTTCAGTTAATGCTCCTTCATGATTGATAGGTCTTTTCCACACTTTCTTTTTATAATTCATTATAATTCATTACCATACAATTTCGTACTCCTCCTTAATTGTTAATATAACTATGATTCACAGAGTAATCAGCAGCTACCTAAGCTTAGTTCTAGGTTGGCATGGAAACAATCAACAAGATTCTTAGCATTGAGAATGTAGACTGGTATGTTTTCACTCTTTAAACAATCTATAAATTGCATTAATTTACATCAGAGATTGCAAAATACTGGATTTTCCAGTGCATATCACTATTAAAATAGCAGATACAGCATATAGATGCAGTTGCAATGTACTTCATAATAGTAGCATTACTTCATGATTAGATAAGGGAATGTTTTCCCTTTCGTAACAGATTGCCATCAGCTACATGATTTTAGACCACACTCCTGCTGTTCTAGCTTGTCCACATTAATATAGAAAGCCATGGCAACCTAAAGTTCAGTCCATGACCAGGCATGTACTGGCCATCCAGGAGTTTCCTGGGGGGCGATGGCCCAGTCGGACAGTTTCAGTGACAGCCTGTCAAAGTAATGGCTGCACAGCTCAGCCATTAATTTGAGCACCGCCAATAAGCAGTGGCATCAGCGGGGGGGGGGGACGGATGGTTGTTGTATCCCCGAGTTGGCCCCCAACAAGCCCTGGGTTTCAGAATTCATACTAGTATTATTAGCCCCGAACCATTTACAAAAAGAAAAGGGATTGATCTCCCACTTATTGAGTGCAGCCAATTGACATACACAAAATCCCACCTCCTGGACCTAGTGGGGCCTATGATGGACCTCACACTGGTCTAATGCCAGGACCGTGGGATGTGTGACATCCGTTATAGGGCCCGCCGGGTCCAGAGGGCGGAATTGACACTGTGACCACGCCAGGTGTGTAAACGAGTGTGTAGGGGAGCAGGTGAGTGGCTAGCTGGCTCTCCAATACTATTCTGGCTCTGGGCGTCTGTCTGAGTGGTCACTGCCTGGTCACGCATTGGAATGGGTGCACTAGCACACTGCAGGTAATACTATATGCACAATGAAGGTATTGTTGCCTTTTCATGCAATCACTAATTGATCACATGGATTTTACAACAAATGCTACCTACCAGTGTAAATATAAATCCCAGACTATTCTGATATTCACAAGGAATGTTTGAATTGGTTTCCTTGCTTGCAATATCAAGCCATATCCTAGCCTTAAGCTGCCCACAGACATCACAATCTGCTGATTCATCTCATATCTATTAGGGAAAAGCAGACAATGGTGAACTAGACCTTCTGGGGGGACAAGTAACTGAACATTTTGGAAATACTTGTGTCTTCACTTCTCTATCCCATTCTGAATCTGTATCCATCACTATTTCTGTTCCCATCCATCCCCTACCCCCTGCGTATAGTTTATATACTGTTTTTGCGAGTTTGCAAAATTAAAGTGGGTCAGTCTGGATGAAGTCCAGTGACAAATTTTTGCCCCAGTCCAGCCTTGTCCATGACTTATACTATATTTCTCGTTTTCTACTTTTTCTGATATGATTTTAAACATGCATGACTAAGCCTGATTAGAAGGATGCATTTCTGTGCAATTCCTGTTTGATTTGAGTGCAGTGAATTTACAGCCCATTCATTTGCATGCACTACTTTAAAAAATCAACCAGATTGCATGGTACTTCTTGTGTACATTATTTAGCAACACATATAATGATTAAAGTACAACTAAAGGTTCCTGTATGATGGTCTAAACAAGTACCAAATCCAGTTGCTACTTGAGCACACATTTAAAAAAAAATAATGAAAAACTTCCTTTACCTTCCCTTATTGAGTCAATTATTCCTTCATTTGAGCTTCTCCTACCAAACATTACAACTCACATTGGAAGTATTCCTGCAAAAGAGGCAGTGCTGCTGATAGGCTGAACTGGGTTTGGCCAGGTGCTGTATATCAAGCTGCAGACTTGCAAACTAGAAGTAACAATACTGATAGCTGCTCCCCTTGCAAAATATTCTGATCCTACTTTAGTGAAAGCAGGTACAGACTGCATGAAAGGGACAACTCTGCTCTGAATTCAGGGGCAATGCAGCATAATTTTCTCACCATAACAACAAGCTGCATTGGGGGGCTGAAGCACATATTTTTTTATTGGCAAGCCAAAGCTCTACTTTAGAGTGGAACTAAACCCTCCTATACTTTTCAGTCAAGGAAGCTGCCATCTTAGCTTCTGTTAGACCTACAACTGCCATGGTGATGCACATGTGATCAGTTATGATGATTCCAGCCATTTGATGGTTTGACAGTTTGGTTTGAAAGCACAAGCAGAGGTGACAATAAGCATTCTCATCATTTCAGGAATGTAACTGTTTTTTGAAACCATTACATTAATGGGTTTAGTTCTACTTTAAGGCAAGATAATCCAAGCTATACAAAACATAAGAAAGAGGTGTTAAAAAAATGCAGTAGTCATACGCCACAAGCTAGATAACAGTCCCAAGAATCGTAAGAGACAAGGGACTATAGATGTTAACAAGTACAGTGAAGGTACACACAGAGCTCAGAAAAAGGAAACATGCAGTGTCAACGTGCTTAGTAAGAAGTTCTTAGTTTAAATGTGTGACAAACTACACATTGAGCTTATATTAACTTACTGCCAACTATCCCTGCTTGTCAACATGAAATACATTGCATTCGAGTAGAAATAAGCATCTAGAAACTTTTTTTTTTCCCCGAGCCCGAGACAATGTTTAGAAATTTACAACTGATTGGATTTTTATGCTGTCGTGCTAAATGTGTCCCATGTGTAGGCACTTCAAGTGATGATCAATGGCACTTTTTTCTTTTTTTGTAATAATTGATATCTAACAGCAATACAAATCATTTTGTGATTTACTTCTGTTCTTATCAACATGGAGACAAGGTGCTTTGCCACAGAGATCCCTAGCAACGTACCCTTACATGTTGAGGGTGTGTGGCCTGGTATGGTTCAGGAGGGGGGGCGCACATTCGCCCCCCCTTTTCCTGACCTGTTATATACTGAACTCAAAGGGTCTGGTATGAAAAAGCATAAGAGCCCCACAGAATTTGTATATTAACTTATCCTGACCCTTTTCTTACATGGCAGGGGATTCATTACCATGTAAGTGAATGGAGCCAGAGACATCACTGGTTGTTAAGCGCAACATATTCAGTCTAAACTTTTGTTCAGAACAAACTTTGAGTTCATCCCTCCTTTTGATTACTGGATTATATTGCTTGTGTAATTTAGTCCAGTGACAGAAATAGCTGCCTGGTGATAGCTTGCATCTCCACCAATACGGTGGCTGCCTCAGAGTCACAAAATACTGCGGAATGAGTGAAAAAATGGCTTCTGCAAAAGAGCACTTTAAAATAGGTCTGACGTCAAAAACACAACATTTATGAAAGTTAATTGTATCTATGCAGTACCCTGTATGGAACTAAAAAATAACATTGTACTTCCTGTTGTGTGAGTTACCTAGACATTTATGTCTCTACAGACTTATAGCAGTATTACTGTTAGTCTCATGCATTTTGCAGTGAGATTTGGTGATGTAACTACTCTATTCTTCACTGGTATTTTTGTTGGAGGTTATGACTTGAGAAAGACACACTGGGGTTGATTTACTAAAACTGGAGAGCAAAATTTGGTGCAACTCTGCATAAAAACCAATCAGCTTACAGATTTTTATGTCAAAGCTTAATGTGATACTAAAGTCTTGTTTTCTTTTATTTAAAAATAACAAACATGGTATACTTACTTGCTCTGTGAAGTGGTTTTGCATAGAGCAGCTCAGATCCTCCTCTTCTCGGGTCCCCCATCGGCGCTACTGGTCTCTCCGTCCTACCAAACGCCCCCACGGCAAGCAGCTTGCTATGGGGGCACCCGAGCCAAGCTGAAGCTCTGTGTGTCCATTCAGACAAGGAGCCGCCACTGGGCCCCACCTTCTCTCTCTTTATTGGCTCACTGACTTACTGTCTCAGCCAATCAGGGGGGAGAGTCCCAGACAGCCATGTTTCTTGTGCAATATCATTGGATCAAAATGGGGCTCAGTTAAGTATTAAGGGGCCTGAGGGGGGTTGCTCTACAAAGAAAGTAAAAAAAAAATTCTGCCATCTCCAATTCCCCACAGAGCGAACATGTGTCTCCCATCTTCAGGAGTACATACATTTAAACCCTATCTAATAGACATGTGCACTGTCAATAAATTGATTTCATTTTGTTCCGTTCCATTTCGTATTAGCTGTTAATTTGTATTTCGTAATTCATGTCAGAAATTAGATTTGGATTCGTATGAAAATGTATTTTTCGTTAGGTTCATTAACTTTTCTTAACAATTATGAACATTCGTTATGATGAATTTAAAAAGCAAAAAAAAAAACCTTTCTCAATATGACAGTCATCGACTCATTATGCTCATTATGGGAGGCTCCCACCATCCCTGTGCTGTGCTGACTTCCTCCTGAGGCTGTACCCCTGCTGTGATCATTATGAGGGGCTCCCACCATCCCTGTGCTGTGCAGACGTCCTGGGTTTGTACCCCTGCTTTGCTCATTATGAAGGGCTCCCACCATCCCTGTGCTGTGCTGACTTCCTGGGTTTGTACCCCTGCTGTGCTCATTATGAGGGGCTCCCACCATCCCTGTGCTGTGCTGACTTCCTCCTGGGGCTGTAACCCTGCTGTGCTCATTATGAGGGGCTCCCGCCATCTCTGTGCTGTGCTCATTATGAGGGGCTCCCACCATCCCTGTGCTGTGCTGACTTCCTCCTGGGGCTGTAACCCTGCTGTGCTCATTATGAGGGGCTCCCGCCATCTCTGTGCTGTGCTCATTATGAGGGGCTCCCACCATCCCTGTGCTGTGCTGACTTCCTCCTGGGGCTGTGCATCTAAAATTTTGCATTAGGTAGTTTCTCCATGACTGAAGAATTTGAGACTGTTCTGTATGCTTTGCAGATTCATTAGTGTCAGAAATAACTTCCAAGCAATATTACAGTTGCTGTATGTATCTGCCTATAGAGGGTTTGCTGTAAGCTGCAATTCTACCAAACCAGTTAACCTGGCCATGCAATGGGCCTGCAAAGTCTTATGGGAACCAGTTTTAGCTCCTTTGATCCAAGCAATATATTTTTCAGCTGGTATAATGAATTCAGGAGCAAGCACCCAAAGCTAATGAGTATTTTTTCTGAAGGACAAATTATGCTATTTTTCATAATATTCATGCAACCTATTAACTTGTTATATCTTAGGTCCTTGATATTATGGAAAACTATCTATTTGACCTATGAATTCAGGAAATATAAAGGTCATCAGAAGGTGACCATGTAAAGATGAATACACTGGAGTTGACTGCATGTGAATATTTTAATAATGCACTGATATTTATTTAAATTAACACACACACAGCTTGGCACTTGGAAAGAACATGGGTGCAAATAAAATAAAAAATCAATAATAATGAAGAAAAAGGTCTGAAGTGAAGGCAATTTAATTTTCTCTTGCAAATGCAGAGCCTAATTTCAGCACAGTAAAGGCCTAAACATTGTGAAAAAGAAATATTAATTGAGATACATTTTTATTTTGTTACTGTAATTGAATCAGGGCTTTTTCTGTGGTTGTTGCTTCTGCACAGAAGAAGATAAAATATTGGCAATCCTCAGGGTTACTTCAAGCGTGATTCCCTTTGGTTAAATAAGGACAATTTGAGTAAAAAAAAAAATGCATATTGTTAATATTAAAGCGGAGTTCCACACAGAATTTTTATTTTATTTTTTTATGTAATCCTGTTTTAATCCATGTCATTTAACAAATTGAAGATCAATCCTCATTTTTTAAATGTACTTACTGTTTATTTCTGCTCTGTGGAATGCTTCCATCTCTACTGTGGGCATGTGAAGCCCACTAGCAGTCTCTTCCGGCATATGGTGATGCTGAACCCCAGCATGCACCTCCGAATCTCGCATTCATGCCCTATACACAGGGCGTAGTGCAGAATGGTTCCTTTGGCGCTGCCCACTGACTCCTGGGAAACAATGACACACATCTCCCAGGAGCTCAGGCACCGACAGATATGATGTCAATCACTGCGGCTCCGAAGTGGCAGATTAGAAGGGACCAGATGGCCACAATGCAGCAAGAGTAAGTAATGCTGAAAGCTGCTGATTGATGTAAAGGTTATATTATGGGTGGAACTCTGCTTTAAGATATTTCTTGCAGACCAATTTAGAGGTAGGTATAAGTTACTGCCCAAATAACACATTTTAGCATCTGTTGTTATGGCAAAAAGAAATGCAGTAACTCATAGTAACAGCTGTCATTTGATCTGGCTAATGCCAAAAGAAGTGGTGGAATTCTACCCTTTGCACCGTATTTCTTTTTTATGAAAGTTTACCAAACTCTTTGAAAGCTTTTCAGCAACCATACTAATATATGTTTATACTTTTATATATGCACACTAAACACACATGCTAATATGTAGTGGCATATAAATATAAAATATAGCACTACCTTTATATGCTACCCCAGTACTGTGTCTTAGACATTGTTTACACTAGCGATTGGGTCAGGCAGTAAAAACATGTGGCTAAGCCCCATTTTTTACTTCCTTAAACCGCAAAAGCAGCAGATGGGGGTTTTTACATACTGTGACCTCAATGCTTTGCATCATGGTGGGGTAAAAACTATACCTGCTACAGGACTCATCTTTATGTCTCACCTTGCCATCAAGCTCAATAAAAAACTGTTTCAATATTAAGGAGATATTGGGGGGTACCTCTGCTACTCTCCTACCTTCTCCTTTTCTTCCCTCAAGATGCAGTCTTGCCCTGGAGAAAGGCTGATCATTTTTAGGGTGTTCATGCCACTGACAGTACAATGGCTTGAGCTTATGGTGGGATCTCAGAATATAATCGTTGATTAATGTTTACCATGTCTGTCTCCCCCCTCACACATGTTCTATTGGGGAATTGTGTCTCATATTGTGCTACTCTTGTTATCCACGTCACTATTGACTTTGTCTGTACATTATCTCCTTGAAAAATGTCAATAAAAAGATTGAAAGAGAAAAACTATTCCTGCTGTATTCATCTGCAGGAGGCTGTGCCACTTCCATCCACCAGCTATGTGAAATGCATGCAGTTCTGGTGAGATTGTGCAGATTTTCCCCGTACCCCTGTCCAACAGAAACCTGGCCCCGTTCATTGTAATATGCCATATGTCCTAAATGCTATCATGCACAACGACTGTAGAAATGACCGTATTTATTGGTGGGGAAATCAGGGGGAAATGGGGTGGTGCATGTTATACGCCAATATCCCCTGTTTCTAAGCCTTTCTGCCGTTCGCTGCGGCTTCCGGGTATTTTCGGCCGCACAGCAGCCAAGTATGGCCGAAAATAGCCACGAACGGCCGAAAATAGCCAAGAACAGCCGAGTGCAGCCGAAAATACCCATAAGCCTCCGAGAACTGCCAAGAACTACCGAGCTACACAGGACATCCTCTCTGTATCTCGGCGGCGCCATTTTTAAATGGCAAAGACACAGACAAGACTGCAAATGACTGACAAGGCTAAATAGAAGGCTGCAAATGACTGACATAGCTAAATGGAAGGCTGCAAATGACTGACAAGGCTAAATGGAAGGCTGCAAATGACTCACAAGGCTAAATGAAAGGCTGCAAATTACTGACACGGCTAAATGGAAGGCTGCAAATGACTGACAAGGCTAAATGGAAGGCTGCAAATGACTGACACGGCTAAATAGAAGGCTGCAAATGACTGACAAGGCTAAATGGAAGGCTGCAAATGACTGACAAGGCTAAATGCAAGGCTGCAAATGACACTGACAAGGCTGCATTGATGGGCATTTAAATGTACGTTTTTTTTTTCCTTAAACTTCCCTCCTAAACGTTTTTTTCTTTTATAATTCCCCTCCTAAACTTGGGGTGTGTGTTATACGCCGATAAATATGGTATACAATCTGTAGGGAAAAAAAGGAATAAAAATACCACAAACCAATGTTTATGGTGATATGCTATAACTACAACAAACAATAAATATAAAAGCCCAAAACTGTGAACATTGGACTGGTGACAGTAAACAGATCAAGTTGGACAGAATCATAAAACATATGAGGATGACAAGAGTTGGTCTTTGTGGTTTGTACATTATTTTTTATACCATCAATATGTAGTAAAGGATGCTCAATAAAGACATGCTTCAATCACTACATATTTGAATGTGTGTCCAGGGTGCATATATTTACAATATACACATTGGACACCCAGTGCTGTCTCTTTTTGAAGCGCTACCATAGGTTTGGTGAGTTCTTGTCACATGCTTTGCTATCAGACATTATGTTTCACTTATTTAACAAAGCATCCTAGATAAGAGCATTTTGGTTTGAATCATAGCAATCGATCAGATTATATATGCTCTGTACATCAGCGGATTGTCCTCATATATTGGACAGTATACAGTGGAGTACTGTTGAATAACAATAACTGTATTTAAAGAGGATTGACCCTCTATTTTTTTACAAATGCCAGAAAGTATAAAAAAGATTTTTCAGAGCACAACACTCACTACTCAGACATTTCCATCTATTTTCCTGAGCAACACTAATGAGGTTTGGGTTTGCCACTATCATGGCTTTGAGGCAAATCCTATACTTGACATTCGGAGCCCCAGCTAATTTATTTATACATTCAGCTGGGTTATTTTTTTTTTTAAAACCATAATACCCTGCATGGCCTTTAAACTATGACCAGCAGACATAGAAGGGCAAATAAGGGGGTTTATGTTAAGCCACTCTCCTTCACTATAAAAGGGGGACATAGAGCAGCAATAGGGGTTGATTTACTAACGCTGGAGAGTAAACACTCTGGTGCAGCTGTCCATGGTAACCAATCAGCTTCTAACTTCAGCTTGTTCAATTAACTTTGACAAAACAACCTGGAAGCTGCACCAGATTTGGCATGCTCCAGTTTTAGTAAATCAACCGCATGACATCAGTGAACTGGAAACCTGTTAAGGGAAAGAAAGGGGGGGGGGGGACTGACAAACTGCATAGGGAGAGTTGATGGTCAGCTGTACTTTAATTAATATCTCTAGCTCTTTGTGCAGTCAATCTTTTTTTTTGTAATATTGAGGGATGTTTTGTCATTTATTTTATTGTGTGGTTGATTTGACATCAGTAGTTACTTTTAGCTGCAGTTCTTTCCAAAGTTTTCTTCTAAAAAATGGGCTTTTATTTCAGGGTGGCATTTTGGGCATTTCACCTCTTTTATGTATGTTTTTTTTTTCATTTTTATTTTTAATGGGCCTTTTTATATGTGGGTTATTTAAAGGGAATCTGTTCTTGAAGCTGTCTATTGTTCACAGGCCACTGCTGCATCATTTAAATAAAAAAATAAACTAGTGTGCATCTAAACCACTTCACATTATATTACCCACATTTATCACACCCTGCTGTATCTAAGCCCGACACTGCTGCATGTAAACCAAGCTACTTGTAAAGGAAAGAATTTAATTTCACAACCCAAAGAATGCTGTTAATGAGGCTGTAAAAATTAAACTGTTTCATAACACCACCTACAGCTTGGCATCTCTAAACCATGTGTTTATAACCTCCCTGGCTGTATGATTAGTTCTGGTTTTAGGTGCTGAAAGCGGTACAATTATTTTGCATGGAAATTTGGCGTTTTATATTGTAGTCCTGTAATTCTTAGGAATAACTCTCTTAAATCTGTTCAAACCAGAGTCTAGCAGACATCCCAGGTATGATAAAGTTTATAATATAATAAATAATAATAAAAAATTATTCAATAATGTAATCAAATCCAAAAACACAGAAATTTGCTCATTTGCAGAATTGTCGCTGTCATTAGATTTAGTGTTTGATGACGAATTTCCCCACAAATCGCTATCGCTCAATTCTGCAAGTGATTATAATTTATTATCGCTGTTTTCTCATTGGTCTAAAATCACTTTTGACATAAAGGGACACTTTTTGGTTGCTATGGACAATCTCCAAATTCCAGGCAGAAAAAAACAGTATTTATAAATATAAAAGTGCATGCAGGGCACTGCACATACCACTAGGGACAAAGGGGGTGTGTAATTTTTTTATACAGTACTGTAATCTGTAAAATTACAGTACTGTGTGTGTTTTGTGTGTTTTTACTTTTTTGAATTTGGCGCCAATCTCCGCTCCAGTGAGCCGTAACGTCACAGTGAACGGAGTCTTTCAGGCACTGTGTGAATCGAGCGGAGGGCAGCTCGCTCACACAGCGTGGAGGACATCGCTGGATCCAGGGGACAAGGTAAGTAACTTCTCCCTGTGTCCTCCCTGTATCCAGCGATGCGATCCCGAGTCTGGCTTATGGTACTGAAATCCCGGCCCGAGCCAGACTCGGAATTACCACTAGGGAGGTTAAGGATTTTTGCTGTTGCCATTAAAGCGGCTTTAAAAAACCCTATTTAAGCTGTAAAGATTTTTTTTCTATTTTTGTTTTTTTGTGCATGTCCCCCATGGAAGTGCTCATCTACATATATATTTTTTTTCCTCACTGTAAGTTGCCTATTAGCTTTAAAATGGTAATAATTAATAACAGGATTTTTCTCATAGGCTTCAATGAGATTCACCTCTAAGTTTCATTCACCAAACGTTGAATATGGTGAAATAAAACATGATTCACCCATCACACTTTATTTTGAATACTTATAATGCTGTACATGAGTCCATTGTAGCTAGTGTGCCCCTATATACAGCTAGATACATTCTGAAGTAAAAGTTGGCTTCAAAACAAAAACACATATCAGTTTCTCATTCACTTCTATAGGTCAATTTATGAATATGTGCATTTAAAAGGAATTAGGTCAGCAACAATGACATGCACATAAAACTTATCTATTAATATATATCAGTAAAATTTTGCATGTCGTGCACTTTTTTGAAGGTGTTGTTCAACCTTTCCTGGGACAAATGCCACCAGCCACAGAGCACAGAATGGCGTTTGGATGAATGAGCTGCTACCTAATAAAAATCTATACTTGCATCTTGATTAATTCTGGGCATTAGTCCATGGCCCTTGTTACGAGTGTTGTAATGTCACTTCCTAGCACTGAAGTATGTTTTAAATACTTGAGATATGAATGAAAATGGACTTGTCTCTGATGCACACAACTATCCTCACAAAATATCAATGAGAGGACAGTTGTTAAAATGTCATCAAAATACATATAACCTTGGGACAAAGAATATTTGGGGATAGGAAAGTCATCAAAAGTTTGAAAGCCTGTTTAATATGTACAGTAAGAATACAATGAAGAGAAAAAAAAAAGAACTGCTTTAGAGTACACTAAAAGATATATTTATTGATAAACTAGTTATTGTTATTATTACTAAATAACGTACAGTGTTAAACTTGCTTTAACCTTCAATAATTCAACAATTTACCCTTTGAAAACATTACAATAGCTTTGGAAATGATTTCTAGAAAATTTGACATGGTATTATTAGGTTGCCGGTAATATTTTTTTTTTTCAATTAAACTAAAAAAGGGACTGACCATATGTCCTTAAGTGTATATGCCATTCAAAATTGAGAAATAAACATTGAGATGCATACAAAAAGTCTTGTGCTAAGAAGTTTAGTCTTTCATCCAGATATTACTGTACTGCATTAGTCTACCTCTCTCCCTTTTGTCAGTAATATGGTTATTCTTGAATGCACCTGCTGGTTATGCTGGAACAACTTTCTTGCTGCCTATTGTACTAAGGAAGACAGATATTAAAAAAAAAAAAAAACACTGCTAAGTTTCTCAAAGCTACCAGTTAGATTCAAACCTGTCTTGAAAGTGTAAATGTGATTGGTGATGTGTGAAGTAGAGAGGCAGAAAATTATACAGCATCCACTTCAGAAAGTAGACTTTTATTGGCCTCCTACAGATCCTGTATAGAGAAATATGTGCCTATTCTGCAGCCTTGGTCAGTTGAGTGATTGCAGTTTAACAAACTTGCTGTGATCAAGAAAAACTTGTACAGTGTATAGTTTTCAGCCAACTTTCTCAAATAACAGGTGATTTAATGAATAAACCCATTTTCCTAACTGGAAAGCAGGGACTATTAGTGGCTGCTAAAACTAAAAAAATAATTAGAAAAATGTTTGCACATTTTAACTGAGGCCTGAATTTAAGGGCAGTAGAAATATGGGCTGTTAATTTACTAAACATATAACTGATCTCTTTGTAAGAAAAGTTGAACTTTGCAAGGGAAATTTCACCAGAGCTTAATGAATGAGGCGCAGCTCAGGTCAGTTCCATCATCCAATCATGTGTAAGCAAAAATGCAGCATTTTTTTTCCTTGCATGTGGTTGGGTATCTCTGCAAAGTTAAATTTCCAACATTCACTTAGCTCTGGGGAAAATTCCATTCCAAAGTGCTACTTCTCTTGCAAAGTGAACAGTGTACTTGTCTTTTATAAATATAACTGCTACCCCTTATTAAAGCAAACGTGTCACCAGTTTAAAAAATGAAAAAAAAAAAACAAGTGGCATGCCAGATCACAACAGTGTCTTTAAAGTGGCATGACACAACTTTTTGCTGATACATTGTTGTGGATGGCAAAACGTACACTTCCTATTGATAGAGATCTGTAGCAGAGGGCGGTTATGGCATTTGTAGAAAGACCACAACTCTCATTGAGTAAACAACAGTTAAAAGTTAAAGTGGAGTTCCACCCTAAAGTGGAACTTCCACTCATCGGAACCCTCCCCCCCCCAGTGTCACATTTGACACCTTTCAGGGGGGAGGAGGGTCGAGATACCTGTATAAGACAGGTATTTGCACCCACTTCTGGGCATAGACTCCCATGGGAGTCTATGCCTCTTCCTGTCCCACCACGCTGTCTGCTGGGACACACACGGGTCCCAGAGACAGCGTGGAGCATTCTCATTGTGCTGTGCGACTCGCACATGTGCAGTAGGGAACCGGGAAGTGAAGCCGCAACGCTTCCCTTCCTGATTCCCTCACCGAGAAAGGTGGCGGCAGCAGCCGAGAACCGAGCAATTGATCGGCCTCAGCTGCTGACATCGCTGGACTCCAGGAAAGGTACGTGTCCATTTATTAAAAGTCAACAGCCGTAGTATTTGTAACTGCTGAATTTTAATGATTTTTTTTTGGGGTGGACTCCCTCTTTAAACTGTAGCTGAGCTTTAATACTCATCAGTTCCACCTCCCGTGTTTTGGATCGTCCTACCCTTGCAAAGCAGTGGCCTCCTACGGAATCTTTACACCCAACACTTGTGAAAAATTCCCCCACCCCCTCCCCACTGTATGCTGTCCTTCCTCCTAACAATTTCTACATCAATGTTTTTAAATTGAAATCAGCAGCACTTTTTTTTTTTTGCTTATCCTTGTTCCCTTTAGAGTATCCACTGTTTTATGCTCTGTGAGCACCAATCTAAAAATAAAGTACCTACTGTATATCAAATTTATATCAAGTCAGCAGCTGCAGAATATTTTAGTAGTATTCAATCCACATATATTTTATTCTATCAAAAATAAAAAAGGTAAGCTATTTTTCCTTTTTTAACTTCATTTTCTTTCAACAGGAAAAAGATGCATATGGGCTAAACAACATCATTAAGTTCAGTAGAAAATAATAAAGTAGCTGATAACATAAAACATGCTTACAGAATATGAATATATCTTTTCTCTCCTTCATTTGACTTATAATCTGATGAATGCAGAAAATTAACTAATTAACATCATCTTCCTGTATCAGCTACACATTATTTACGTTACATTTGTTGTTATATTTTTTATGTCGCCTATAAACCATGTTTCATTTGCCCTTATTATTTCTTATTTGCGAACACTGGAAAGTTCTGCCAAACAGCCAACAAAAAAATGAATAAACAAAATAATATCAAAATACAGAACTGTAAAATGCCAACATAATTTATTTGTTGTTGTTATGGAAGTTGTCATTTTGCTGCACTGCATGAAGCTGAACATGTACTACAATGTTATTTTATCATAAATTGACAATGAAATCAGTGTAGTGTGAATTTAAGAGGAGCCGCTCTCCCATTTCTCTGTAGAATGCCATAGAAGCATGTCATTCAGTGCCTTTATCTAACCAAGTGGGATGCCATCCGCTCTTTTGTTGTGAACAAAGCTTGTGTTCCTCTTTGAGTGACAGAATGAGATGCAAGTTCTCATGCCAGCTGTATACTCAATGTCATGGCTTTTTATTAGAAGGATTACTGTAGCATATATTACAGTTTGAACAAAATAAATGCAGACATTTTTAAAGGACCCTTTCAAAGAAACCAATTCAATAAGTATGACATTAATCTTGAAACATTTTGCGGTTAATTTACTAAAACTGAAGAGTGCAAAATCTAGTGCAGCTGTGCATGGTAGCCAATCAGCCTCTAACTTCAGCTTGTTAAATTAAAAGTGATTGTAAAGTCTTGTTTCTTTTTTTAATAAAAAATAACAAACATGTTATACTTACCTGCCCTGTGTAGTAGATTTGCACAGAGTAGCCCAGATTCTCCTCTTCTTGGGTCCCTCTTCTGTGATCCTGGTCCCTCTTCCCTGTCAAGTGCCTCCACAGCAAGAAGCTTGCTATGGGGGCACCGAGCCGAGTCGCAGCTCCTTGTGTCCATTCAGACACAGAGCTTCGGCCTGTCCCCACGCCTCCCTCTCCTGATTGGTTGACTGACTTTGCTTCACAGCAGCTGGAGCCAATGGCACCACTGCTGTTTCTTAGCCAATCAGGAGGGAGAGTCTCGGATGGCCGAGACAATTGTAGACATTGCTGGACAGAGATGGGGCTCAGGTAAGTATTTAGGAGTTTTGGGGCAGCTGCTGCACACAGAAGGCTTTTTATCTTAATGCTTAGAATGCATTAAAAAAAAAAACCTTCTGACTTTACAACTCCTTTAATCTTTGACAATAAAACCTGGAAGTTAGAAGGTTCTATGCAGAGATGCACCAGATTTTGCATTCTCCAGTCTTAGTAAATCAATCTCTATACTTTTATCCTCAGACACAAACAGGATTATATGTTCATGCTGCAGTTTAGTCTTTCTTACAATTAGGGAGGAGATCCAGGCACAGGTCAAACATGGGTTTGAGGTGAGCCCAACCCATTTGCAATTTGAGAAATGGAGGTCTAATGGGGCCCTTTACCTTCTACCAATAATGCACTTCCTGGCCTTTGAAATTAGATCAGGTGGCTTAGAATGGTCAATAATAGTGACTTTGCTACTGTATGTTCCAACTCCAGTACTATACAAGTAAAGGTCCCCATCAGCCAGTTGCCAGTGTGCTAAAGTAGAAAGGGAGAGCTGACATTGTGTTGCAAATAGAGATAGTAGATGCTATACAGTGATCTATGTACAGTGCTATATACAGTTCTGTACAGTGGTACATTAATGTTATCTGAAGTGCGGTGAACTCGGACCTTGCCTTCACAGTGAATAGACCCATAGACCCAAACATTTTTTATAAGACTACCCTTCTGCAACAACTTTGACTGCTGCTTAGCTGGTGAACCCCTAAGCCCCCGCCCCGCCCCCCCCCCCCCCCCACACACACACACTCACATAGCTTTTTTTTTCCTTGAAGCACCACATCCTTATTTCTCATAGTTGACATACAAGTTAAGCAATCCCCTGTAACCAAAATATAAAGCAGGCCTAAAGGAAGAGGCAAATGATCTGTGTGCAGATTTAATGTAGCTGAGAAGGTGGTTGGACCTCACTGAAGAAAGATAGGGCACACCTTAGCCATCTGAATATTGCTATACATTCTTTCACATGACCAGAAAACGTCTGTGCTAACAGAAAAACTAAATTCATATATAGTACAATACCTTTGTAAGCCAATTGTATCAAATTATCCATATCTGGTTAGACCCCTATTTACCAGAAAAGTATTAAATGCCAAACAAATCTATGTAGTTAGTATAAATAAACATAAAGTACCAATACTAGGTAAACCTACAGTAAGGATGGCATTATAAAACCAGCTGCAGTTACTGAAGTTGATTTACTAAAGACAAATAGACTGTGCACTTGCATTCTGCAAGTGCAGTTGCTCCAAGGCTTAGTAAATGAGGTAAAACTTCATTTTACGAAGAATACCCAATCGCATGCAAGGGAAATTTAAATTAAATCATTTTTGCTTGCACTTGATTGGATTGTAGATATCAGCAGAGCTCTCCCTCATTTATTAAGCTCTGGAGCAACTGCACTGCAAGTGCAAAGTCTAGAAAAATGTGTGAGAAAGATCCCTGTGGGGTTTTGTATTGCAGAAAATAATTTGAAATGAATTGTAAAAGGGTATATTTTATTACAAAAAGATTTACTACACAATTAGAAAAAGGCAAAGCATTAAAACAAAATTGGAGGACATACATCTTACACATTAGGTACAGTAAAAAAAGTGTGCATTGTTACATCAGTAATTCAAGTACAAAATACCTTCAAATATCACACAATATCTGTAAAACATTGTGTAAAAGAAGCCCCAATGTGTTTCGACATACAGATTTCTAGAAAATATATAATGTTTAAAGAAATATATTAAAAACAAGCCAAATGAAATATATTGGTTCCAGAAGGAAATTTTGTTTCATAATTATTTTATATTTACCACTGATGTCGGTGTATGGTAATTTCCAGATTTTATGCCCACGCTTGGTGCCCTCTGATCCAAAACATGCTCCAAGGCCAGAGGCATCCACCCCACAGGGGTACAATAACCCACCAGGCCACACTGAAGACCTACAAGAAGCTGTGGTACACGACGATGTCTTCATCGTCTGGGAAGGGACAGAGGCTTTGCTTATGGAATTTTACCATCATATTAATGTAAACGACTTTAATCTCAAATTTACTATCTCCTACGATGTAAATATCATTACAGTCTTGGACATTCGGGTTTATTCCACATCAGAAGGTAAACTCTGTAGCACTCTCTTTAGAAAGGAGATGGCGGGTAACACCATGCTACACACCAAAGGTTTTCACCCGATCTTTCTGAAAAAAACTCAATTCCTCATGGGCAGTAATTACGTCTTTGTAGGAACTTCTCAAATGAGGGCCTTTATAGAGTGGAAGCTGCAAACTACAGGAAAAACTCCTACAAAGGGTCTATAGCCGGTCCTGCCTATGAAAGGCCTTTAATAAAGTAGTCATTCAGTCATGTCATGATTTCCTCTTTAGGAATCAAATACAATGATCCTTTGCTACTCAGAATACCAGACTTATTATGCGTTTTTCTAAACAACATCAAAAAATTTGATAAATCATTCAACGGCATTGGCCAATTCTTACCAATGATCCAAGAATCTGAAGATTTGTTTTAGATGCCCCCTCTGTTACTTTTAGAAGGGCACTGTCCATTAAGGATAGATCAGTGAAAAGCAAATTTAAGGGCAAAACAATTAATAAGTATTGCCCTGCAAGGGGCACATTTCCTTGCGGTCACTGCTCTCAATGTCCTATTATCATAAAGGAGCATACATTTTCCTTCCTAATGGGGAGGAATTTGTACCTCCTCATTTTGCAAATTGTCGCACAGTCTTCACATTTTTATTTTTTTATTTATGTCTATTTTTTTTGTCCTTCTAATTGATTCACCATACCACCTTTATTTTCCCTCATTTTATTTTCACCTTTTATTTAGTTGATAATTTCATCTTCCCCACATGTCAACCAGGTCTGATCTGGAAGCCCTAAGCTAGTTTCTCTGTCATTTGTGCTCCTTTCTTTCCTTGTTTTTACTTCTGTTTTCCTCTCACTCACCTGTCTTTTCCTTCTTTGGATCCCTCACATTGTGGTTGTTCACTTCCCTTTTTCTTTTCACCCTCATAGTTTTCCACGTTTTTCGCAAAGGACTTTCTTTTTCTATTTAGCAATTCCCATTTTATCATTACCTTTTTCTTTTTTCTTTTCCTTTCTTATACATTCTTTTTTTCCCTCAATTCTCCTTAATTTTGCTCATTGGTATCCCTTCATCACTATTTACCTTTCCACACTTTCCCTTCACGTATTTTTGCTGTTCAGAATGTATCAAGTTTTCTTTTCACTCACACTTTCTTGCTCATCTCACAGCTCTTCACTAATTAGGTGTTTTTTTCACTGATCTGACACTATTAGCTTGCTAGATTATAGGTTTTTATGATTGATGTATTACTAATAGAATTAAATTTTTAATATTTAACAATGCTTTGGGATTTCACCTTGGGAATCAAGGGATCCACTGGAGACACTTGCTTGGTGCCCTCTTCCTGTTGGACCCCCCCCCCCCCCTTTTTGTTCTCCTCCCCCTCCCCTCCTATTTCCCTCTTCTGAACCCTGGTCTCTGTAACAAACATGGCCTCTTGAAGGTCTTCAGTGTAGCTGGGTGGGTTATTGTTACCCTGTGGGGTGGATGTCTCTGGCCTTGCAGGGTGTTTTGGATCAGTGGGCACCATAAAATCTGGAAATTACCATACACCGACATCAGTGGTAAATATAAAATAATTCTGAAACGAAATTTCCTTCTGGAACCAATATATTTCATTGGCTTGTTTTTAATATATTTCTTTAAACATGATATATTTTCTATAACACTGTATTTGTTTTTCCCCCTGAAGAAGACCTACACTACATGCGATCAAAACACATTGGGACTTCTTTTACATGATGTTCTACAGATATTGTGTGATATTTGAAGGTATTTTGTACTTGAATTACTGATGTAACTAACATTGCACACATTTTTTACTGTACCTAACGTATAAGATGTATGTATTCCAGTTTTGTTTTAAAGCTCTTGCTTTGACCGACATTTGCTAATTTTGGAGTAAATTTTTTTGTAATAAAATATACCCTTTTACAATTAATTTTGAATTATTTGCTGCAATATAAAACCCCACAGGGAACTTTCTCACACATTTTTCTATATCTATATCGGGGCATGCAGCTAATTCTTGGTTCATTTAGAGTGTCACCTCATTGTTTATTTTTTTGGAAGTGTACAGTCTATTTACCTTTAGAATTTTCTTTTTAGGCAGAACTCTCTGCTCACAGCTCTCTCTTGCAGCACATTTTGGTGACGGAAGATTGCATGAATTTTTCACAATCACTTATGTTATCTTTTGGACTTTATTAATTATTTGATTTGCATTATTTATCTCAATGTATTTTTAATTTAATATCTCATCATCACATACGATTGAATTTTATTTATTTGAACACCTATGGTTGTTGGTATTTCACACTGGATTTTTTGTAATTTTATTATAATTCATTTACTTCTGATTCACTTTCAGGGGGGTGACTGTCAGCGCAGCTACCTTTCTTATATTTTTCTGGCTATTGTGCTAAAGCAGTCCATTCATTTGAATAGGCTACCTAATGCACCAATACAGCTGCATTCAGTATTCCTGGCAGCATAGGACAAGGCACATTTGTGCCACAATACCTCTCACAGTAAGATGCTTTTTGTCACCATTTTTAATTAAAGCCACTGAATTGCACCAATTTATGTAATGTGAATTGCCACATGTTGTGTTAATGCCCACGTTACCACAATGCAAGTGTGCAAATGAACCCTTAATGCTTGCCAAACATGAAAAACCATGTGTGTAGTGCTTTAAATAATGTATTTTATCTTACAGTTTTATAGCATACATCTTTATTTAGAGAAATTCAGTTTAGTAATCAACTACTGTTTCAAGCATTGGAATGTTTACTTTGTAAATTTGCTAGTTGTGAGCTAGTACAGTCACTGCATGCAAAGCACATACCAAAAGTTTTTAAGCCAAGCAAAATGTGTTTATTGCTACGAATGCAGACAGAGGAAGTTCCTTTCTTGCACTGACTTACTAGTATTCACAATGTGTTTGCTGTTTAACCACTTTCAGACCGGACCATTTTGCTGGTCAAAGACCAGACCACTTTTTGCGATTCGGCACTGCGTCGCTTTAACTGACAATTGCGCAGTCGTGCGACGTGGCTCCCAAACAAAATTGACGTCCTTTTTTCCCACAAATAGAGCTTTCTTTTGGTGGTATTTGATCACCCCTGCGGTTTTTATTTTTTGCGCTATAAACAAAAATAGAGCGACAATTTTGAAAAAAACGCATTATTTTTTACTTTTTGTTATAATAAATATCCCCCAAAAATATATAAAAAAACATTTTTTTCCCTCAGTTTAGGCTGATACGTATTCTTCTACATATTTTTGGTAAAAAAAATTGCAATAAGCGATTATTGATTGGTTTGCGCAAAAGTTATAGCGTTTACAAAATAGGGATAGTTTTATAGCATTTTTATTAATAATTTTTTATTATTTTTTTTACTAGTAATGGCGGCGATCAGCGATTTTTATTGTGACTGCGACATTGTGGGGGACCCATCGGACATTTTTGACACATTTTTGGGACCATTGTCATTTATACAGTAATCACTGCTATATAAATGCAGTGATTCCTGTGTAAATGACACTGGCAGTGAAGGGGTTAACCAGTAGGTGGCAGTGTAGGGGTTAAGTGTTCCTAGGGATGTGTTACTAACTGTGGGGGGGTTGGGCTTTCATTTAGTGAACACTGATCTCTGCTCCAATCACATGGAGCAGAGATCAGCGTCACTAGTTGCTAGGCAGAATGGAGAAATGTTGTTTACAATGGCACTTCTCCATTCGGCCGCTCCGTGAGACGATCGCGGGGATGCCCGCGGCGATCGAGTCCGCGGGTCCCGCGACCGGACTCACGGGGGCCCCGACCAGCGCGGGAGCGCGCCGCCGGCAGGGCGGCAAATTTAAAGGGACGTACATGTACGCCCATTTGCCTGCCCGTGCCATTCTGTCGACGTACATTGTCGTGCGCTGGTCAGCAAGTGGTTAAGTATAGTACTTTAATGCTTTGTATGTTTTCAATAAATTTGGAAGAATATGCAAAAATAAATCAATAAGTAAAAATTCTAAATTTGAGATATATATATATATATTTCCAACAAAATGCCATCTTCCTTACAAATTTGAAATAACGGCATAAACAAAGTACTTTTTAGAAATGTTGGAGGGAATGATTTTTGTGTGAGAATTTGAGCTAAAGAGAGTATACCTTCTTTGAAATCACTTTGATACTTCCAGCTGTTCATCACTTTAATAACAGGCAGTTAAATACAAAATCCCTCAAGCTCATAGGTTATGTAGCTGACCCTTTAAATATGTTGCTTTAGGCTTATGGGATGTTTAAGATAGACTAGAATGAAATTTAATAAGCTCCACAGAGTAATTTGTTAATCCAGCAGGACTCTATGTTATATATCCATGTCTTTTCTCCTTTTCCCATGAGCAGTGTGTGATGATGGTCAAACAGTTATACTCAAAAAAGTTTTCTTATATCTGAGTCAGCACTTGGAAAACTAGCAGTATAGTGTATACACAAATAAGTTTAACTATACTGTTGTTCTACTATAAGAAGATGCAATACAGTGCTACTGGACTTATTTCTGTAAAGTTTTTTTGTAATGTATTCCAATGGCTACAAGATCAAGCTGTGGTTATATTATTATTCATTCTGTAAATCTGATCATTTGCTGTGTAAACTGTCTAGATTCCCTAGTTTAACAGTGCTGCTTTTCTAGTTGCCACCATCTATACTAACAGTTGCACTCTTATTCTAGGTGTCTTCTAGCATTTGAATTACATTGTACACGTTAAAAACATTTTTTTTTGCTAGAAAATTACTTAGAACCTCCAAACAATATATATATTTTTTCTAACACCCTAGATAATACAATGGCGGTTGTTGCAATACTTTCTTACAAGCGCACTTTTTTGGAAAAAGTACACTTTTTTTTAATTAAAAAATAAGACAAAGTAAAGTTAGCCCAATTTTTTTATATTGTGAAAGAACATGTTACGCTGAGTAAATTGATACCCAACATGTCATGCTTCAAAATTGCGCCCACTCGTGGAATGGAGATAAACCTTTTTTTTTCTTATTTATTTTACCTTTTATTTTTTATTTTTTTACACTGTTCTTTAAAAAAATGGTGTCACTTTTATTCCTATTATAAGAAGAAATAATAGAAAAAAAGCATTACAGGAACTCTTAAATATGAGATCTGAGGTCAAAAAGACCTCAGATCTCATATTTACACTAAAATGCAATAAAAAAAATAAAAATGTGTTGTCATTTGAAAAAAAAATGTCCCTTTAAGAGCTATGGGTGAAAGTGATATTTTGAAGTCGCATCCGCCCTGCAGTGGTATGGAGCTGGGTGGGGGGGGGGGCATCTTTCCTTCACTTGTGTCCATTCCACACAAGAAAACAGACATGATTTCTCACAAATAGAGATGTTTTTGGTGGTATTTGATCATCATTGTGTTTTTCATTTTTGCGCTAGAAACAAAAAAAACTGACAATGTTTAAAAAAAAAAAAAAATACTATTTACTTTCTGCTATAAAACATATCCAATAAAAAAAGAAAAATATCAAATTTCTTTATACATTTAGGCCAATATGTATTCTGCTACATATTTCTGGTAAAAAAAATCCCAATAAGCACATATTGATTGGTTTTTGCAAACATTATAGCATCTACAAACTTTGCCACATACACACGACTATGTCCGACGGAATCAGTCCGTTGTACAATCCGATCGTGTGTGGGCTAATCCAATCGTTTTTCGTTAACAAAAAATAGAACATGTTTCAAATCAGTCTGATGGACTCAATTCCTATCGGGAAAACCATTTGTCTGTATGCTGGTCCGATGGACCAAATACGATGCAATGGAAGCTATTGGCTACTGGTTATTGAACTTCCTTTTCTAGTCCCGTCTTACGTCATCACGTTAAAAACTAATGGACTTTCAAACAAATTTAGTTTGTTCATGTGTGGCCAAGTCCATCCATTTGGAAAGTCTGTCGGAACTCTTCTGAAAGTCCATCTGGGCGACCGTCGGACCAGTCATGTGTAAGATATATTTATGGATTTTTTTTTTTTAATTAGCAATTGCAGTGATCAGTGACTGACAATCTGACACTAACTGACCCATTTGACACTTTGCGTGAACCAGTGACACTAATACAGTGATCAGTGCTAAAAAATATGCACTGTCACTGTACTAATGACACTGACTGGTAAGGTGTTAAACATCTAGGGAAGTGATGGCGAACCTTGACATCCCAGATGTTTTGGAACTACATTTCCCATGAAGCTCATCCACTCTGCAGTGTACGTGAGCATCATGGGAAATGTAGTTCCAAAGCACCTGGGGTGCCAAGGTTTGCCATCACTGATCTAGGGCAATCAAAGGGTTAACTGTGTCTCTAGCCAGTATTTTGTGTACTGTATGTGCTGCTTCTACTAGGGGAAGAGATACATTTTATTTACTGCTTTGCAGGAACACAAACTCTACCCCTTCCCTTTGGCATCCGCAGATTGGCTTCTGCTGTGAATAGTCACAGCAGAAGTAGCTTGCCGGCAGCACACTAGTGCACAAGGCAGGCAGAATTGCAGGATCATATATATATATATATATATATATATATATATATATATATTCGATCCTGCTCAGAGCTGCTGCCTTGTAGCAGTAAAGTTGCTATAGGGCAGTCAATAAGTGGTTAAAAATACAGAAAGCTATCACAATGGCAATACATTTGGTTACATGTGTAATACAAATGCAGTAAATGTATTTAAAAATGCATTTAGTATACTTAGCTGAATTTGACTTGGTTTTAGCTCTTTGTAAATCACTTGTATAACAGCACTCACACGGGTGAGTGATGGGCACCACTAGGGGCATGTCCAGCTTTTTGACATGCATATGTGATGATAAGAATGGGCAGACAGGAGAAGAGAGCGGAAGGATGATCTCATCAGCCTGTTACTGCTCCATCACCAGCTAATCACAAACTGAGGGAAGGGAGATGACCTCCTTGTATTGCTGAACTGCAGTAGAGAATCACCAGGCCATCAGGCTGGTTGTGCTGTCTACGAGGGCTGTGTAAATCTCAGGACTGAAGGCAGCTCAAAGCAAATCCTTTGTCAGGTAAAATCACTACTTTATACATATCTCTAGAGTAACATTAGCTATTTGCCTGGAGTGTGGCTTTAAAACCTAATTTGCTGCATGTCTGACTAGGTAAAATCTTATCTGACCATTACATATTTTAGGAACTTAGAAACATATTTTAGAACTGAAAAAATGTAAAATGGATCTGTTTCCATCCGACAGTGGTACATCTTATTCTGACACTTAGTTCACTCCAGCACTCTGCAGCAGCAGAAATGAGTGTATTGCTACTGACAGCTGCAGAATGGACAACAAAAGAGACTGGGAATAAATTTACAACAAATTACTGAAGCTCAGACAAGCCCTCTACACATTGCAAAACATGCCCACCTTTCTGGTAAAAAACAAAGATGCTAAATTGTCAGTTTGGGTCCTGCTTCAGTGGTAATTCAAAACCGCCAAATTGAACTTTTCTGGTGGTAAGAACTACCTGTGCCCGATCCAGGCAAGCATTTGCACCAGTTTTGGTAACATTACAAATGTGGAAAATTCAGGTAGATCTTATTGCTGCCATTTTAAGGATCTGTTGCCATGGCAGTAGCATATTCTTGAAGAATTGCCACCAGTTCTCAGATTAGAAAGCCAGTGGTAATTAAGACCCTCTCTGAGCTGGCATACAGAGGTATGCCATTACTTAGAATGGGCTCTCCTTGTGTTGGGAAGCTGTTCTTATGTGACAGCTTCCTACGCAGAACTGTATCCCTGGCCCCATTCAGCTGTTGACTGGGAGATTCCTTGGCAGAAAGGTAAATATAAATGAGGATACACGTGATGTCATTTCCCAAATATAGGCATGTACATTTTGGGGAAAAGACTTGTCACCGGGTGGTTGGAGCATAATGAGAAACTGAGAGCCTAATTCTTATCAGGTATGCTTTACAATTTATATTGAAAGTTTCTCAGTTCCCCTTTAGGCTCCTCCAACCCGAGTACAACATTTCATGTGCCTGGCAGTGTGATGGGTGCAGTGGCCAGGGAGGGAGGATGAGAGTAAGTGCACTATGGACATTGTGGACACTCCACTACAGACTTGGACCTGTTATGAGCCTGTTTGTGACAAACTGACACAGAATTCAAAGGATCTCTATGACACCCTTTATGAATTTCCTGGTTAATGTTTTATTACATAATTTTGGTTTTGTCTGCTATCTTCTTTTAACTGTTCATACTGTTCAATCGCATACTTTCTTAACTACTTCAGTGATCACACCTGTATACTGCCTATTGACCAGAACAATTTTTACACTTGTGGTATAATAACTATGTAATTTTCTAGGATAACAAAGTAATACACCTATATTGTTAGGGCAAACAATGCTTTCTTATGGTGATGTGTCTTGAAAAATGTCTTACATTTTTATTCAGTCCATAGACAAAAATATAACAAAACAATAAACCTTACCTTTTTCTATTTTGATGAATGTTAGATAAACTAAAAAATACATTATAGAGATCTGGTAAAAAGGACTATTTGACAGACAATTTTCTTTACTGTAAACCTGTATATATGGTAAATGTTTCACTGTTAAGACGCATCTATTTATCTTACTCTTCCAGGGTCTCGAATGTACTAATTCCAGTTTCTCAGTTACTCAGAAGAATGTCAGGCAACCTCTCACACAGTAAATGCATTTAATCACATTTCTCTCACAACATTCTGGGTTATGGATTTTTTTTTAAAGATAATTTTTTTTTCTTCTAAATCATACCATGCCATATCTGTGGCTCTAAGACCGAGAACCAAGCAATCAAATACCACTGATCATTCAGTTCTTAGAGCTCTGTGAGTAGAGAGCTGATGACTTTCCTGTGCTATCTCTAATGCCACGTACACACAACCAGACTTTTCGACAGCAAAGGTCTGACGGAACGAATCTACCGGACAATTTGATTGTGTGTGGGCTTCATCAGACCTTTGCTGTCTAAAAATCAGATGGACTTTAGATTTAAAACATGTTTCAAATCTTTCTGATGGACTCGAGTCCAGTCGAAAAATCTTTTTGTCTGTATGCTAGTCCGACAGATGAAAACCAACGCTAGGGCAGCTATTGGCTACTGGCTATGAACGTCTTTATTCTAGTCCGGTCGTACGTCATAATGTTCGAATTCGGCGGACTTTGGTGTTCTTTTGTGTGGCCAAGTCCGTTCGTTCGGAAAGACCATCAGATCTCAGTCGAAAGTCAGTCGGGAAGACCGTCGGACCTAGTCTGCCTGAAAGTCCGGTCATGTGTACGCGGCATAAGACTGAGGACCAAGTGACCAAAGACCACCGATTACTCAGTTCTTAAAAGCTCAGTGAGCAGAGAGCTGTTGACTTTCAGTCACTGGCTCTCTGCTCTGCCCCCCACACTCACAAGAGTATTGGGCTGTGGAGGGGATGGGACCGGCTGGCTCAGGCTCTCAGCAGCTCACTGAGAAGGTGAGCCAGGTGCAGGGCCAGGGATGTGGGCAGACTCCGACCTTATTGTCACAATCTTGCCCCAGCCTGTACTGGCTCTGTGACGTCATCCAGGCTTCACCCCCATTTCTGCTAAAAATGGGTCACAGGAGTGCAGAACAAACAGTGGCTGTACTTCTCCTTTAATTTTATAACATTAGTACTTCAATATACAGTATTGAACTATCTGTCTTTATTAAATACCTCCTTTGATTTGTATTGTTTTTAAAACTTAAAATAAACAATTTGTATTAAGAAAATACAGTGTTACTGTAGATAAATAGAGTACACTGTTACAAAGCATGGTTCTTTTTTTTATTAATGCAACACTAAACATAAATAAACATGACGTTTAAATATTAATTGTTAGAAAATTAGCAATAAAAAACAGCATGCAAGTAGACGTTAAGGGTGGAAAAAAGAAGCAGTTAATTGGGGCTGATTAGGCCCAGGGGGTAATAAGGGAATAAAAAGGAACAAAAAATATATGTTGTTGTTTTCTTGTTAGGTTACTTTGGCAATGGAGCAAGATGACCGCTAAACCCATAAACTCCTCTCAGCCCTGGGACAATAAGCAACCCTCCTCCTGCCACAACAGCATTTCTCCCCTCTCTCCTACACTGGAGGGGAGCTGGGATAGTGAGGATTACAGTGGTATGTCAAAGAAGAAATTAAAGAAAAAGTCATGTTTGCAGCCCGCACTAGCGCTTCTCTGCCAAGTCCTTTCTTCTCAATCTCGCTTTACACAGATATCTCAGCTGCCACTGCGCAAAAACAAACAGAATTTGTCTCAGTCACTACAGTCCTCCTGGATCGCAACATCACATACAAGTGGGGTTTCCCCACCAAATTGATGGTGACTTTCCAAAATCAATCAACCACCATCTTCACTCCTAAAGAAGGCATTAAAAGATTGCTAAATTCGGGCCTCATCTCCTCACCCCCACCAGAGATGGATGCACGCCGACAACAATCATTCGACCATGGCCGCTACAAAACCAACCGCGCCTCACCCCACAACCAATGCCTCCATTGACATTCCAGTCTTGTTCAAGGCCACCTATGTTCCTAAACAAGCAATTTGGACATGACTTCTCTCCTTAACAACTTAACGTGCCAGATAAGTATTCTATGTTCACTCTGCTTTTTTTGTTTCCTTTTTTGGCTTTGTTTCAGTGCTTTTTTTCTCTGACACTTCCCTCTGGATAGCACGGAGTGCTAAGCACTCTACCACAAGTTCTAAGCTGTACTAAAAGTTCAATAAGCTATCCTTATTTTCTTTTTACATTTTCTTGTTTTTACTATTGTACCGGTGATCAGTAAGTGCTATTGTTATATGTAATAAACAGCACTCAGAAGTTTGTTGTGCGAATCAACAGGTGTTCTCCCCCTCCCCCCTTCCACATCTCAAAGCCTCATTTAACACAAACTCACTATGGCTCTTAACATTACCTCCCTAAATGTCAAAGGCTTCAACTCCCCCTTTAAGTGTAATTTACTATCGAAAGAATCACTGAAACTTAATACAGATCTCATGTGAGTGCAATAAACCCACCTTTCATCTCTCAAACCTCCATCTTGTGCTCATAAACAGTTTCCACATTGCTTTTTTGCCAACTAAGAAAAAAGCTGGGGTCCTCATAGCTATATGCTCTACAATAGCATTTCAGCTGATTCACATAGAAATAGATATATTTGACAAATATATCATACTACATGCCTCTATCAACAACCATACCATGATGATTGTCAATTTATATGCCCCCAATACCAGGCAAGGCCAGTTCTATAAAACCATTATGGGAAACGAACACCCTTCCGACAGCACCCCTTAATCATATGTGGAGATTTTAATCAAATTGTAGACCCAATCCTTGACTCCTCCAACCCAATATGGAGACAATCCACCACTCTCTCATCTCTACTTCAATCTAAAGGCCTATTTGACCCATGGAGATGCCTACATGAGACTGAGAACCTTTTATTTGCACACGCAAATTTCCTATTCCAGGGTAGACATGTTTCTGGTGGACAAACACATACTCTTCACATACCCTCGCAAAAATTGACACCATCACGTGGTCTGACCATGCCCCAATTCTGCTTAAAGAGGAATTTCACTGTGAAAAAAAATAAATGGACACTCACTTGTCCCAGGGTCTAGCGATGCCGGCAGCCGAGACCAATCGGTCGCTCGGCCCTCGGCTGCTGCTGCTGCCATTCTAGGTGAGGGAATCTGGAATTGTCTTTGACAGGTATTTGCACCCCCCTCCCCCTGAAAGGTGGCAATTGTGACACCGGAGGGGGGGGGGGGTTCCGATGAGTGGAAGTTCCACTTTAGGGCGGAACCTCGCTTTAAGCTCTTTCCTCCTCACTCTAAACAATTGAAGAAAACTTGGAGGCTTAACACCTTCCTTATCTCTCGCCCCCATCTCCAGAAACATGTCACATCCGAAATTGAAAACTATTCTTTGCTAAATGCCGATGCTGTGTCGAACCCAACTGTCTTCTGGAATGTGCATAAGGCATGTCTCAGGGGTCTCCTCCTTAAATTAGGGGTGCATGAAAAAAGGGAACGCAATGCTACCACCACAAAATTACTAGATCAAAAAAATTCTCTTGAAATTGCACACAAAGCCCAGCCCTCCCCACTCCTAAAAACTGAACAACACAACATCAGAAGAGCTCTAATCGAACAATTAAACTCAAACTTTGACCTATCCTTAAAAAAGGCTATAATTACATTTCTATGCACACCATAACAAATCAGGAGCATGCCTTGCAAAGCAGCTCCAATGTCACCAATTGCACACCAAAATCTCATACCTCACATCCACTATCCACACTTGCCTCACTAATCCCAACATAGCCAACTGATTCAGTCAGTTCTATGCCAACTTATACAACTTTGCCATCACTGGTGAAGCTCCCTATCCCACACCATCTGATATAGCACAATTCCTAGATCACTTACACCTGCCATCTCTATCTCCCAAACAAATACACACCATTTCTAGACCCTTCTTGATTTCTGAACTTGAAAGCGCTATCGCTTCGCTCCCACTACATAAAGTCCCTAGACCTCATGGCTTTAGCAATGAATATTATAAACAATTCTCTACATTGCTAACCTCTTATCTATGTAACTCATTCAATCATATGCTCTCCACAGGCTTAATCCCCAAACCAGGCAAACCAGCTGTTGACCCAGCCAGCTATAGACCCATCTCATTACTAAATACAGGTACAAAACTAAGCTCCTGGCTTCACGTATTTCCACTATCATACCTCACTTAGTCCATTCAGACCAAGTGGGATTTGTCAATAATAGGCAGGCATCTGATGGCCGCCGCTGGTATATTGACCTGATGCAATGGGTTGAACACAACGGAACACCTTCTCTGTTCATCTCTCTAGATGCAGGGAAGGCATTTGATAGAGTATATTGGAATTACTTAAACATGGTCTTAGTCAAATCTGGCTTCTCTGGTCCTATACTAAAAGCAATACTGGCTTTATATTCTTCCCCAGTGCCAGAGCCATAAATTTGGGTATTCTCTCAGATCTCTTCCGTATAACTAATGGAACTTGTTAAGGCTGCCCCCTATCCCTATAATTTTTTACTCTTATCATGGAACCACTGGCACATTTCATTTGTACAAACCCTGCCATTTCCGGCATTGAGATTAAGGAGCTTAACCATAAAATCAGACTCTATCCAGACGATGTGATCGTCTCTATTGCCAACTCCACACAATCTCACCCCCATCTTCATCATAAACTGGATCATTTTAGCAAAGCATCTTTATACAAAATTAATTACTCCAAATCCTGTATGATTGGAGTCAATATCTATCCTAACATCAAGCATAGCATTGATCAACACACCTCGTTTTCATGGGCCCCAGACTCTACTCTCGCCTATTTAGGTATCTACCTGACTACTCCTACTTCCCACCTACTTTTCCTTAATTTCTCACGTCTAGTATCTAAACTGCAAAAAACTGTACAAGATTTAAAAAGTGTTCAAGCATCATAGGCCGAACACATTGCCCTCACTAAGATGTACCTCCTGCCTCATGTACTGTACATATTCCAAACTTACCTATCCCCTTCTTACATTTGCATCTTAACAAACTGCAAGCTATTCTGACCTCTTTCATATGGAAAGGGAAATCCCAGAATTAAAAGATCTACCCTCTGTTCACCAATGTCTACTGGTGGGATGGGAGCTCCTAATATTTCAGCCTACTTTAAAGCAACCATTTTAGATCAAAACAAATAATAGTGGAAAGCAGATATGCAAAACCCCTGGATACAAATAGAAGCAACAGTCAAGGCAACTCACCCTAAACTGACCTTTAGTGCACTACTCCTGTACCACCACAAAAGTCAGAGTTATCTTACCACAGTCAATGCAACTCTCAAAATATTGTGAGCAATCTTTCAACAATCAGGCGGCATACTCCACCGACTACTACAAGACATACCTCTCAAGGCACTACAAACAATTTTACCTGATATCAAACAATCTCAAACTGGCTACATAAGGGCATTAATACCATTGGAGATCTCTAACATGACTCCTTGCTCCTACCCTTCCCACACCTACAAAAGACCTACCACATTCCACCCAGAGACTTTTTCATGTACCTCAGAACTATAACAATACAGACCATCCCCATCTGAAAGGCATCTCCTATATCGACAAGCTCCTCATTAACCCAGTACCAGACACCAAAACTACTGCTATGCTGCTTTTGGAGAACCTCATTGAGTGTACCTAAACTTATCAGTAATGGCACAGCGCCCTTAGAAGACCACTGAAATTCTCCCTATGTATTACACACTAGGAAATGGTACAACAAATTCTCCATAACTGGTACCTTACACCTTCTAAACTGGTAACGATTTACCCTACCACAGCCGACACCTACTGGAGAACCTGTGGCCACTCTGGCACAATTGTACATATCTGGTGGTCATGCCCCAAACTGAAACCCTTCTGATCTGCCTTCACAAAACTTCTTTCCTCTATCCTATCAACTCCTATCTCACTATCCTCGCAAATGATCCCTTTGGGTCTAGGCTTTGACTCCTGGCCATCAGCCACTCACCCATATTTAACTCACATCCTTATTGCTACCAGGCTTACAATTGCCAAAAAATGGAAATCTCCTGATCCCCCCTCACTCACAGAAGTGATTATATCACTAAACAACCAATATCTCATGGAATTCATGTATGCCAGGGCCCAGTTGCTAGTCCTTGCATTCTTAAACAGATCGAACCCCTGGTTAGAACACCCTAAATGTTTACCCCTACTTTAATGTCTTACACTCAAAACACAACCCTAAAATATTGACACTCAAAAGGATCATCTGCTCTATCACTACTTTCACTGGTGTGCGGACCAAAACTATGTAGGCACCACACTATTGTTAATTTGTTGTTAACCCTTCAGTTGTGAAACATAAACTGTCAAACCATAGCTGACTGTACCTATATATACCATGTATCTGTTATCAAAACTGTATCCACATCTCTGAAAGATGTTCTGTTGTACTGATGAAATACCTTAATAAAAACTCACAAAAAAAATACAGGATAAGGAGCTCCATGTACTGTGTTATACCCATAAATCAGTTGGGCTATTTTGTGAGGATGGTAGCAAACTAAAATAACTAAAGCTAGTCATATTTCTGTGCAAATGTCTAACTTTACATGAAATATGGTTGTGGTTATGGGAAACAAACTGGAGTACCAGTACAGCTGTTGTATTCTGCCATGTCATCTTACCTAGCTGTTTTTAGTAAAGTTTCTGTTTACCTTCATTGTGCATACAGATAGTTTCCTGTTGAGAGGTCAGATATCAGATGAAGGGGTCCTGTGTGGCCCCAAAACATTGCACTCTTCTGCTGGGATGTGATTACTTTGAATACAAACTTTTAGATGTAAAAAAAAACAAAAAAACAGAGTATCTTTCTATCTTGCATCTAAAGTGAATTTATAAATGCAAAAAGACTTTACACTTTTTCAAAGTGCAGTTGCACTATGCAAGTGTAGTTGCTTCAGAGCTTACTAAATTAGTAGACACTCTGCTGACTTCCATCATCTAATCATCTGCAAGCAAAAATGCTGTTTTTATTTTCCTTGCATGTGATTGGGTATTCTTTGCTAAGAGAACCTTTACTTAATTTGCTAAACTTTGGAGCAACTGCACTTTGCAAAGTGTACAATCAATTTTCCTTTAGTAAATCAAGCCCACTGTGTTAGTATTTTGACATCAGCAACTATTACAGTTGCTGTACTTACACAACATCTAATGTAATTTTGACAGTTGGGAATTGCCAGCATGTGTGAGGTGGGACCGGTAGAAGGGCAAAAGAAGACAGAATGTAGTTCACATATACAGTGTACTTTAATTAGTTTTTTTTGGGATGTGTGTAGTATGTCCAGTGTCCACAACTGGTCAAATATGAGTTATGAGTAGACAAGAAAATACAGCATGTCTGGATTCAGCATGCCTGGACTTGCATATTTCTTAGCTGTTCTGCTCCAAGTAAAGTTCTGTTACTCTAGTCCAGTGTTTCTCAACTTCAGTCCTCAAGGCATCCCAACAGGTCATGTTTTCTGTTTTCCCTCAGATGAAACGGCTGTGGTAAATACTAAGGCACTAAGGCACTGGAACCGATCAAATCACCTGTGCAAAATAATGGAAATCCTTAAAACATGACCTGTTGGGGGCGCCATGAGGACTGGATTTGAGAAACATCCCTCTAGTCCAGTGAAGGTGAACCTTGGCACTCCAGATGTTTTAGAAATACATTTCCCATGATGCTCATACACTCTGCAGTGTAGTTGAGCATCATGGGAAATGTAGTTCCAAAACATCTGGGGTGCCAAGGTTCGCCATCACTGCTCTAGTCCCTATATTTCTACATTTAACTTCTATATGAATGCCAGAGTAAATACACTGACTCTTTAAACCACATAAGAGTCATTTTCATCAAAGTATGTCATGCCATGCCTCTGACACAAATAATAACATTACAAGCATCAAGCAAGCTTTTCCATATATTTCAATACAGAGTATAAAAGTGGTAAAGAGGAAATTAAACCATGCACATACTGAAATAATATTATGCTTTAGCTGTAGAAAGATTTTTCAGCTTGCAAATCCTTTACCAAAATACGTCTGCCAATCCTTGATTAAAGTAGATGTTTGCACTAAGGATATGATAAACAAAACAGCAGTTGAGTAGCAACTGTTAGTTGAAAACATGAGACTTAGCAGAATTTTGCTGGTCGAATGCTAACATCTCTTGAAAAGCTGTGGACCTGCATAACATAAAAATATGACATTGGAAATAGGAAATATTATGTTGCAGTTCTAGCAGTTCAGGAAATCATTTTCATATATATTTTTTTATTCCCTGAAGCAATGACACAACTCAACTGTATTTGCAGAATTTGAATAATATTTTCGTACATGTGCCCCCTTATTTGCATATATTGCAATTGTGTATTTGTCCCAGTCAGGAAAAAAAAAATATTATTGTTCTTTTTACAGGATATGCTTGTTGGTTTCTCAGCGTAAAATTATATTTTACACAATGATCCTCTGCACAATTAAAACAAAATGCTGGTACCAATTTACAGGTTTTTGGCACCAATGTAAAACCTATTGGTGCAGGACCAGGTGAAAAGGTTAAGGGCTTAGATTTGGTGTGTTATTAAAAATTGATCAATCCTTGTTACTAATGTGGTTGAAGAGCTCTTATGCACAACAGTCTGCTGTAGCCTCGCTTAGTTCTCTAGGACAGTCTAAATTTAGCCTTAGACACAAAATGGTGGTTAGCTACAAAAGCAGAATACCATCTCTGAACAATCCCATCTTCTTTAAACATGTACACTTGAATCATTAAAGCATGGTTGCTAAAGGGTCAGTTTTTCCAAAAATATATACTGTATATTTTTATTTTTGGTAGGTGTCACAGAGTTTAAAAACTCTTGACAGCTTCTCATACCCTGTATGTGTCAGAAGCTCTATTGGAATAGGAAGATATCTGAGCTTAGGTTCCTGAGTCTGCACACACATCAAGCAAGGCTCCCACTTTCCATGTTGGGGTTTTAATTTATTTGAAATGACTAATATTTTGCAGCTGATACTAGATCAAACAAATGTGGGAAAATAATTCCCAGATGGTCGAGAATTAAAAGAGGAAGATCCAGCTGTTGGAACATGTCAGACATATAAGAATCCTGAGGCTGGGTTCACACTATTGTGAATTGGATGCGAGTTTCCCCCAAATCCAATCGCATGTCAGGAGATTGTGGCTGGCTCTCTACGGAGTCAGTTCACACATCTTGGAAGTGGCTCCGGAGTAAATTGCACAGGAGTGCCCTTGCATCTCCTGGTCCGAATTCAGCCAAAACTTGGGACTGAAATCAGACTTAAAACTGTGGACAGGGATGCACCAGACCCCTGCTGTGAGCTTCTCCAGCCTGAGTCTAACTTATTTTATTTATTTAAAATGTATTACAGGTACCAATTAACCTACTAGCATGTCTTCTGAGTGTGGGAGGAAACTGAAGTACCCAGAGGAAACCTATACAGGGAGAACATGCGAAATCCAGGCAGGGAGTGGTATGGTAGGGATTTGAACCAGTGACCCTTTTGGCTGCTAGATGGAAGTGCTAACCATTACACCACTGATCTGCCCATCCTATATTGAACAATAGTGAGCAGAATTTTTACTTAGCCACTTCGATACAGGGCATTTTTACCCCCTTCCTGCCCAGGACAATTTTCAGTTTTCAGCACTGTCGTATTTTGAATGACAATTGCGCGGACATGCAACACTACACCCAAATTAAATGTTTATTTTTTTTTTCAACCCATAAATAGAGCTTACTTTGGGTGGTATTTGATCACCTCTGCTTTTTACATTTTTTACGCTATACACAAAAGAAGAGGGACAAGTTTGAAAAAAACACAATATTTTTTACTTTTTGCTATAATAAATATCCCAATGAAAAAAATAAATCCTCAGTTTAGGCTGATATGTATTCTTCTACATATTTTTGTAAAAAAAATGCAATAGGTGTATATAGACTGGTTTACGCAAAAGTTATAGCGTCTACAAAATAGGGGACAGTTTTATGGCATTTTTTTTACTAGTAATGGTGGTGATCTGCGATTTTTATCATGATGGCGACATTGCGGCAGACACATCGAACACTTTTGACAGTATTTTGGGACCATTCACATTTATACAGCGATCAGTGCTATAAAAATGCACTGATTACTGTATAAATGTCACTAGCACAGAAGGGGTTAACATGGGGTTAAATATGTTACCTGGGAGTAATCCTAACTGTAGGGGGGGACTCACAAGGGGAGGAGACCGATAAGTGTTCCTCTGTACTGGGAACACACAATTGGTCTCCTCTCCCCTGACAGGACACGGATCTGCTCTGTTATAGCGAAATTGCGGGTGCGTGGCAGACATCGTGGCCACCAGGCATGCGCACCAGCTCCTGATTAATGCGGTGCTCATGCGCACACCACCTAGACCTCCCATCCAGGATGTCATATGATCCTCGACTCTCCCAGTAGACAGTGCTTTCCTACAATATGCTCTAATGGTGGACTGCCCCTCTGTGTCATCAAGTCCAATTCAGGGCTATTGTCCCTGATATGGTCTTGATGACATCAGGACCTTAGACTGCTGGAGCATGTAGGGTGAGGGGCGATGCTGAGGGCACTAGTCCAGCAGCATGTTTCCTGGAGTTAGGCTTTAGTTTAGAATGTGGCAACTGGGCAGAGAAAATTTGGAAAAGTGGCTATGCAGCATTGCCCTCCCTATGGACAGGTTAGTATAAGCTGGGTGGGGGAAGAGGGTTCATTGGAGAATATGAGGGGTTAATCTAATATGATGCAACTACACTTAAGAAACGGTTACCCCTTAAATGCCAGATCATTGACAATAGAGTCGTGCAATTGTGGATGTTACAGAACACCATACACATCTTTGCTGTGAGCAATAGTGATTTTTACAGGCAATTCTGTGGTTAAAAAGGCAACACAATATGATTTGATAGCTTCTATCAACACAATGGCAATTAAAATACAAGCAGAACAGATTTCTGATGGAGACAAAATCACAGCACATTATACTCCAATGATGTCTGCATGACTTAACTTATTCTTGTAATCATAGATAATAAGTGACTCATTCAGTCAAAAGATTCATTTAAACACTAAATCAGCTGAACATAATTCAATAAGATAAACAATAGAATATTGTACATATTGTAATATAAATTTGTCATACATCTTGAACTATGCTGCCGTGCAAGTGTTAAAAAAAACCAAATTTTTTTGATTCACTTGAAATACATATACAATACATATTACCCCCTGAGGAAGATGCACCACACCCTGAGTATCGACACGCATAGGGCAGGGGCCAGGACGGAGCGAGGGACAGTACACCTGCCTAGAGGAGATACAAACCATGCCTATGCTGTTTATAGTATTCTATTGAGCCTTATGAAGTACTGTGCACTGACGCACCTTATATATATGAGTACCCCGGCAGGGGAATGTTTTTTAACTGGTCTATTACATTTTGAAAACGGTATTGCACTATTAGTCTTTTTCCTTTTTTCATGCACTTCTGAGATCATTGCATTGAGGATACTACTGATCCAGTATAACAGCTGAGAACCCTATAGTGGTTCATATGCGTGTTTTGACTCAGTGTAAAAGCTGGTCACACGCTCTGAGGTGAGCTTACGAAATAACGTCATCACGTTACGACCGATCGGATTTTCCGACAACGTTGTCCGACCGTGTGTATGCAACACCAGTTTTGGACAAAATCTGATGGATTTTGTTGTCGGAATGCCCGACCGTGTGTACAAGGGCTTAGGGCTCCATATAACCTAGAGTTTTATTGGCACTTGTGCACTTTATATATAGTTGTGTGTTTATGTTGTGTGTTTACAGATTTTGTGCACATTATTTGTTTTGCTATATTTTGCACTTGCACTTTACACCAGTTGTATGTTTACTATTTTATGCACATTATTATATTCTTGTGGATCTATAACTATAGATTAAGATACAGATTATTCAGTGCATAGCCATTCCAGCGCAGCGTATATTCAATTTTGGCTTTAATGTGCACGAACGTATGAGACGTGTTTAACGTTTGCAGCTTGTTAGTGGCAGATAGGGGGTTCTTTAAGGTTCGGAGGATTTAGTTGTTTTGTTTTCTTTATTAGAACACAGAAAGTGAACTAGATGTTTAAAATTAACCAAGCCTTCTCATTCAAAATGAGTATGCCATCAGTCTGGTGAAACAATCAGTCATCTCAACAACAAAAGGTAGGAATCTGCTACAAACATTGTTAAAATCCCTGCAATGCACATTGACCACCCAGAGGGGTTTGCTTTTTTCTCAACAAAATTGGAGTTAAGCTGGCCATACTTGGCAGTTTTTTTTCCATTCGGTCAGTGAGAATCCTCCCCACTGTGCTATAGTATTCAGACAGAAAGGGGACGTCTGGCAGAATACATAGATCAGCACTGCAGCCATTGGCTGCAGCTGCTGTTTGATTGACAACTTAAATGGCAGTGGCCACACATGGATCAAAATTCAGCTGGTCCCTTCTGAACTGACCAAGTTTCAATCCATCTATGACCACCATTCCTTATTAAGTGCATTCCCCTTCGCCTAAAATTGTAAGATTACTTAGATGAGTTTACCTTTCTGATTCAGGAAAGGCAAATAGCATTTGTATACCAGCAGTTTACAGAACAGCTGCAGGCTGTCATAGTGAAAATATCTACCATTTTCATTTTTTGACAAACTCTTTATCACAGTATTGCAGTACCTATATGGAACTAGTATTAACAAAAACATAGGGGTTGATTTACAAAAGCCGTGAGCCATCAGTAGAGGCGCACAGCGTGGCACAATGCACATTTCTATATTTACGAAATGGTACGCCGGTAACAGAGCTCGAATCCCCCATTTACTATATTGATAACGGCGAACGGGAGAATACAATCTGTACGATACTATGAACATGGCGCACGACATCTTCAATTCAGAATTGACAGAAGACGGATGTGCCAATATTACGGGGTGATGTGAGGCAGTTTAGTAACAACTGCCCAAGTAACAAAAATGCCCAAAATAGAGTCAGAAAGTAACTTTTTCAGAGAAAGCCTACTGTGCCTGCAAGTACGTTTAGAACTGCGTGAGATCAATGTAAACAGTGCGCATGCGCAGGTGGCTCTTGCGCTCATTCACATAAGTTTGTTCACTGCACAACCAACAGTAAATATTAAGCAATGTACATGCAATTGCATGGGTTGAATAGATGCATCTCTAAACTTGAATTTTTTGTTTTTATGCTGGTTTACCTTTATATATTTTTTTAAGGAGATTTGCACACAGGTCATGTTAGCATGTTACGTTGCCAACATGTGACATGCACCTTGTTAAAATTATGTAAAATGACTCTCACCCCTCTAGCTCCTCCTAAAAGGGCATTTAACCTCCCCCCTCTAATGCATATGATTTCCTTGAGCTAGCTTTTGCTTTTAAAGGGGAACTCCACACACCATTCTCCAATTCTCTTGTCTCCCCCTCTAATCCCTTGGATTTCCATGTGCTAACATTTGCTTTTAAAGGGGAACTCCACACTCCATTCTCCATTGCTCTTGTCTCCCCCTCTAATCCATTGGATTTCCATAGGCTAACTTTTGCTTTTAAAGGGTAACTCCACACTCCACTTCATTCTCAAAAGGCTGTGAGCTGCCTTCACAAATCCAAACCACATCCTTTTTCAGAGCATACAACAGGGCTAGCTAGGAAAGGGGTGACAAGAGCGATCGCCCAACCTCCTGAACCATACAAGGCCAAATGTACTCAACATAGCTGTGTATCCACTAGTTTAAAGGGTCTTTCCACATTCCGTATAGCCCCCTGTCTGCAGCCCCCCACAACCCCAGCCTAGGGTTGTGTGGTAGAGGCCCTTGTCTCCCTGAATATGGCAACAAGGTGGTTGACTTTTGGGGTGCCAGAGCCCCTCCTGCCCCCAAGCATCCAACCCCATTCCATTGGCTGGCTTGCTGTGTCTAGGGGTTTGTTAGTGTGGGAGGGGCACAATATTTTTTTAGTTTGGGGTGGTATTTTTGATGTGGGGGCTCTCATTTTAAGCCTTAACAGACACAAATGGCCTTGTATGTATTGGGGGCAGGCTATTTTTTGTTTTGGGTTAAAATCTTGCAGCTGATATGTAGATTTGTAAGTTCTCTAAAGCAGTACATCTTTGAAGCAGCATTTTGGATACATGCTATAAATGTACTACTTTACAGGCAGAGTAAGCCCCTCCTCCCAAGTTACTACCTTTTAAGCAATTTTGCATTTATAAAGACACTTCTCCTTATTTTGTTTTTGGGGTTGTTCAAATTGGAGACATTCATATATGTCCCTCAGGGCGGGACCTATGCCCTCATACCCATTTTAAGGCCAATAACTATAATATAAACTAACCAAGTGGGGACTAGCAAAACTAACAAGTCAGTTCCCATAGAATGCAATGGTTTTTGTTGTATAACTTTTACCCTTGCTAGTCTCTTTTTTTGCCCCCCTGGGTGTTTTTCCCATTTGTAATTTTGTAGCATGCTGAATGATGTGCTTAATTTTGGACGGGGGGTGGCTTATTTTGTACTAGCTGCATTTGGGTTGGTCTGGGCATGCTCAGGGACTTTGTTTTTTTTTTGCTGTAGCTTTTGGCATGTGAAATACATTTGGGTTGGTCTGGTCGTGGACTTTTTGTGGTTTTTGTTCTTTTTGTGTCTGAACAGCACTTGGATTTTTCTGGGCATGCTCAGAGAGTGTGTTTTTTGGGTTAGTAATTTAAGGACATCCTTAACAGGTGTACCCACTTCGAAGTAGTGTCTCTACACTGGGTGAACTTGCATTTTGTGTGTTTCATGGAGGGTGCATGTGTTTCCAATTGCCTCATTAGTACACAAACCTATGTTATATAAAGCTTGCGGATAGCATTCTTTATCTCGACCTGAAAAGAGGTCAGATTGCTTGATGGTGTATGTGTGGCAAGAGAGTACATTTGGGTGTCCTTATAGAGTTTGTAACACATGTATTTTCTCTTTGTATTTGTTTGTTATGTCTTTGCAAAACAGATGTGTTTTAGAGCAAGTATTTTTTACTTTTTATTTATTTATTTATTTATTTTTTGTTAGTTTCACTTTGATTTAATTGTCTGTACTGCATTATTTTGAAAAATCTTCCTCAAGATGTTGTGACTAATACATTTTTAAATCCTTAAGAGACTGTTTGTGGGAACAGTCCTTTTAAATCCTGTTAATTTCCTCTGCAAAATGGTCAGACCTCTAAACCATATTCTGTTAGTGTCTCTAATTAACATTCATGTGTTTTTTGCTTTCCTTGCTCTTTTCCAAGTCCTGTTTTGTTAACCAATAAAATTTGTAGCAAATTGTTATGTTTTATGTGTTTTGTAAATTTTTTTGCAGATTCATGCTCAATCCAAGTAATGCATTTTACACTCCCCCCCCCCCCCCCCCCCAAACAATTTTCATGCAACAGATTTCCCAGCTGCAGCTTAACTAGGCTGATTGGCATGGCAATACAAAAAAGGTGTGATTTGTCTAAAAGCTACTTTCCTGGTGCCTTCGTGGTACCATATGCATGGATTGAGCATATGCTGCCATGGATAGGCACCAGGTAAGGAAAATTACAGAGAGGTAAGTATTCAATTTTTCATTTTAGAGCAGTGGTTCTCAGCCTCAGTCCTCAAGTACCCCCGACAGGACATGTTTTGGGAATTTATCTTAGCTGAAACCGCTGTCCAAATTACCAAGCCATTGACTGTGCTTTAAAGCACCTGTGCAAGATGAAGGAAAACCTGAAAACATGGCCTATTGGGGATACTTGAGGACAGGGTTGAGAACCATTGATTTAGAGCACTGAGCTAAAATCTTTCTCAAGACATTCCTATTCTAATTGTGGCCATTTGAGGTAAACCAAGTGAATGTTAGAACCCCTGCTTGCCTTTTTTAGGTTGGGCTTTGCTATCTTTTTCTGTGATTGTAGCCGTATTAGTGCAATTGTGACAGAGAAAATTGAGTACTGTCCGTGATACTTTTTTTATTTGCACTAACATACAATTTTTCAGGACAAGCTTTCGGGGTATGTCCCCTTCTTCAAGGTCCAAGCAGTAGTACTGCTTGGACCTTGAAGAAGGGGACATACCCCGAAAGCTTGCACTGAAAAATTGTATGTTAGTGCAAATAAAAAAAGTATCACGGACCGTACATTTTCTGACAACTGGCTTCAATTCCTGTCACATAGTGAGGGTAAAACCCTACCAATGTCTTTCCTTGGGGACACACAGGGCAATCTAACTAGTGTCCCCATTAGGCAATTTGCACTCTAGTTCTTTGTTGTGTACACCCCAAATTATTAGTTATTTTGGGGTTTATTAAAGGCAAATCCACTCTGCAATACAAGTGTACTCGCTGTAAATCTGAGGGGAAGCACTGATGATTTTATCATCCAATAATGTAGAAACAAAGATGCTGTTTTTTTATTTTACTTGCATGTCTCCCTCAGATCTCCAGCAACTCCACTTCTAACTGCACTTGTAGTGCAAATTGGAATTGCCTTTAGTAAATAAACCCCCAAAGTCCGAGATATCTAATAATTTGGAGTGTACACAGCAAAATGCTAGAGTGCAATTTACCTAAAGGGGAAATTATTTAGATTGACCTGTGTGTCCCCAAGGAAAAACATTGGTAGGGTTTTACCCTCACTTCCTGTTTGGCTATGTGACAGGAAGTGAAAAAATTTGAAGGAGAAACTGGGGAAATTTGGGAGGTGTCTTCACCCTATTAGGGGTGCAGACATCCCGAAAAACTCACAAGACTTCTAATCCCTCTGCGCTCTATCCCCAAGGAAAAATAAGAAAGAATTTCATTTAGTTTAACTTTGCAAAGTCACATTCCTAAGTTCAACTGTGATGCATGTCAATGGCCCATTTAGACCTTGTTTAATAGAAAACACCAGTTGCCTTTCACTATAAACATTTGTTAGTCCAGTCCTGGAAATCTGCATCTGCTTTACTATTAATTTACATAAAAATTGGGTTCCTGCAGCTAGATATGCCAAATGCATCTAGATGCGTGACTGCTGTGTATGTGAACTGCACAACTGCTGTGTGTGCGGAGGTGTGTACCCATGGCGCAGATTTGGTTCCCAGAAGCAGTGGCCAGCACACAGGAATGGCTCCAGGAAGTTGCTTGCACTGCTGCTAATTTCTTCCCACCACCATGCCCCGCTCACTGTTTTCTCTGAGGAAGAGATGATCCTTATTTGCAAATTAAGATCATTTTTTATTTATTTTTACATGGGGTGGTGCTTGTGTGGATCATGTGTGTATGTCTAAATGATTTGGTCTCAAAACGCACACCTACTTCCTGTGTGCAGATTCACTTCTGGGCCAATATATATTGCCTTCAGTGTGTGTGTGTACATAGATATATCTACATATACAGTGGTGTGAAAAAGTGTTTGCCCCCTTCCTCATTTCCTGTTCCTTTGCATGTTTGTCACACTTAAGTGTTTCGGAACATCAAACCAATTTAAACAATAGTCAAGGACAACACAAGTAAACACAAAATGCAATTTGTAAATGAAGGTGTTTATTATTAAAGGTGAAAAAAAATCCAAACCATCATGGCCCTGTGTGAAAAAGTGATTGCCCCCTAAACCTAATAACTGGTTGGGCCACCCTTAGCAGCAACAACTGCAACCAAGCGTTTGCGATAACGTGCAATGAGGCTTTTACAGCGTCCTGGAGGAATTTTGGCCCACTCATATTTGCAGAATTGTCCTAATTAAGTTACATTAGAGGGTTTTCGAGCATGAACGGCCTTTTTAAGGTCATACCACAACATCTCAATAGGATTCAGGTCAGGACTTTGGCTAGGCCACTCCAAAGTCTTCATTTTGTTTTTCTTCAGCCATTCGGTGGTGGACTTGCTAGTGTGTTTAGGATCATTGTCCTGCTGCAGAACCCAAGTTCGTTTCAGCTTGAGTACACGAACAGATGGTCGGACATTCTCCTTCAGGATCTCTTGGTAGACAGCAGAATTCATAGTTCCTTTTATCACGGCAAGTCTTCCAGGTCCTGAAGCAGCAAAACAGCCCCAGACCATCACACTACCACCACCATATTTTACTGTTGGTATAATGTTCTTTTTATGAAATGCAGTGTTCCTTCTACGCCAGATATACTTGGACACACACCTTCCAAAGAGTTCCACTTTTGTCTCATCGGTCCACAGAATGTTGTCCCAAAAGTCTTGGGGATCATCAAGATGTGTTGTGGAGAAATTGAGACGAGCTTTGATGTTCTTTTTGCTCAGCAGTGGTTTTGTCCTTGGAACTCTGCCATGCAGGCCATTTTTGCCCAGTTTTTTCCTGATGGTGGAGGCATGAACGCTGACCTTAACTGAGGCAAGTGAGGCCTGCAGTTCCTTGGACGTTGTTGTGGGGTCTTTTGTGACCTCTTGGATGAGTCGTCGCTGTGCTCTTGGGGTAATTTTGGGCGGCCGGCCACTCCTGGGAAGGTTCACCACTGTTCCATGTCTTCGCCATTTGTGGATAATGGCTCTCACTGTGGTTCGCTGGATTCCCAAAGCTTTGGAAATGGCTTTATAACCCTTTCCAGACTGATAGATCTCAATTACTTTCTTTCTCAATTGTTCCTGAAATTTCTTTGGGTCTCGGCATGATGTGTAGCTTTTAAGGATCTTCTGGTGGACCTTACTGTGTCAAGCAGCTCCTATTTAAGTGATGCCTTGATTGTGAACAGGTGTGGCAATAATCAGGCCTGGGTGTGGCTAGAGAAATTGAACTCAGGTGTGGACAACCACAGTTATAGTATGTTTTACCAAGGGGGGCAATCACTTTTTCACACAGGGCCATGATGGTTTGGATTTTTTTTCACCTTTAATAATAAACACCTTCATTTATAAATTGCATTTTGTGTTTACTTGTGTTGTCCTTGACTATTGTTTAAATTGGTTTGATGTTCCGAAACACTTAAGTGTGACAAACATGCAAAGGAACAGGAAATGAGGAAGGGGGCAAACACTTTTTTACACCACTGTAGATATATCTAAAGATGTAGGTTCTTGTGTCCACCGACAGATAGAAGTTGGGTAGATGCCACACTCCCAATTCTGGAGGCATAATAATGGTCTAGCACAGGGGTATTCAACCTATGGCCCTCCAGTTGTTCAGGAACTACAATTCCTATCATGGCTAGTAATGTTTGTGAATGTCAGAGTTTTACAATGCCTCATGGGATGTGTAGTTCCACAACAGCTGGGGGGTCATCATTTGAAGATTCCTGATCACTCTAGCAAAAATTTGTTTTTTCATGTGCCTTGTATAATGCCCAATAAATATCATTTTGAAAATACACGTTGGTCATGGCACATCTACATTCCAAATTTGGCACTTAAGATGGTCATGCACTATGCAATCAGATTGGCCAATCTCTGTACAACTGGATATTTAGGCAAAATAGGTAATAGGAAGACACACTTGAACAATTAATTAGAATTATAGGAAATCAAACAGGCTCTTGCACTAAATCTAATTTATTTAAGATCTAACTGATTGCAGTGTATGGTCACCTTTAAAGGTCAAGATCTGAAAATATAAATTTATTGGGTTTAGAAAAACTTCTCTGTTCTTTGTAATGTATTGAAAGATTTGGATAAAAAATGTAAAATCACATTTCAAAGGTATATTAAAAGTGATAGGAATGAGATTAGCATCAAAAGGGTTAATTAACTGAGAACACCTACTAATTGCCTAACAATGACACATCCAATGAGATGAAATTAGCCAATTTGGCCGTGCGCTATTATGAGAAAACAGCAGTTACACTAGCACCAGTTGCAGTTTACAGTATTTCTTATCGCTATTTGTGCTTCAATGTGCGCCGGTTCGCACATTTGGTTCATGATTTTTACGGCACACCAATCAATGTAAAAACTGGTGCAGTGCCTTCTTCTTAATAAATCACCCCCATAGTGTTGCTCAGCCTTCATTTCATGGTCTGGTCTAGATTTTACATTTTCCAGGACCCCTATTCAGCATTTTCCCGTTGTACTGTGTCATACAAAATGTGTTTCTCAATAGAATTAAACTGAACTAATAACATTTCAAAAAAGCAATTGACCCATAAATCTGTCATGAATCTGTCCTTTTTGAGAGCCTTGTGACAAGTTGCACACCTAGGTCCTATATTACATATTTTGATGTACACAACACAGACATTTTCTACAAAAAAGGCAGTTGAGAAAGTTAGTATTAAATACATGATAACAAACTGCAGCTAGCAACAAGCAGATTATCTTGGGAAGGCAAGAATAGATCGTAAACTCTCTCCCTGAGTGATGTTAAAGTCAAAGCACCATGCTGTTAATAATCTGTGTAGGCTTTCATTACGAATGGTGCCCAATTGTATTATAGTAATGGATGTTCAATCTCAATAGTTATTTGGAGATAAGCACCACATAATTATGTGGTTTGATTTTCGTGTTTAGTAATGCAGATTAATACTTTATATTGAACTGAAGGTACAGCTTTGTATAACAACTTTAGATCTACACCATTATAATAGATATACATACATATATATATATATATATATATATATATATATATATATATATATATATATATATATATATATATATATATATATCTATATATATATATCTATATATATATATCTATATATATATATATATATATATATATATATATATATATATATATATATATATATATATATATATATATATATATATATATATATATATATATATACGCTAGACTCCATCTATACCTAAAACATTACATTTTCATGGAGTGATCATTAAGCTGTTAGAAAGGATCACAGCAGATTAAAATTCAATGCATTGCCTAATCTCAGATTGTAATTCACATGCCAACCAGTGCATGTACGCCAAGACATACAGTAAAAGATCTGCCAGCTTTAGTGTCTGTGCACTGACACAATCCAATTGATTAGCCAAATTAAAAAACACACACACATACACACAAACAAAAATCAGTACAAGGGACATTACTTACTATTTATCTGGCATGTCCTTTATTTTCACTTATAGAAGCTTGGGGGGGTTTAAGCAAAACAGGAGCCAGCAGCCCAAGGGACATATTAAACCAATAGTAAGTACTGTGCCTTGCGCTGTTATTTATTTATTTATTTTATTTAACTAAATTTAGAGGAATGCACCTTTTTCACTGTGGTCCAACCTTACTAAAATGAAATAATAAAACATATTCAGGAGTTATAAACCATACAAGCTGAAAGTTCCCTGCAGGAGGTACCCGATACAGTGCATGCATAGTAACAGAAAGAACCTAAATGAGAAAGATGCTTTAAGAGACCTTTATTAATCCCTTCATAAATCCCTAGAAGACTACAAATGATTGCCAGCTGAAGGACTGAACAACAGGAAGCACTTCACGATGCTTCAAGATTTTTTGATTAAGGGATCATTTTATAGTATGAATTCATATAAAGCTTTGCACTTCATTATGTTGCCGTGCACATTGCAGACTTTTCTTTTCCATCATTTAAGCTTTTTTCATTTTTGTGTTTTCTAAACTCTATCAAAATGATCAGCTCTGAAAAGTATCTCCATCTATGCAGTATATTATCATTCCACTATGTATACATTTCCAACATTTCATCATAGCACTTCCAAAATAATTTCTTACAAATGAGAAAGTAATATATACAGTGTGTAGCTTTGTAAAACAAAAAAACATTATACTCATATTATGCTCTAGAGAGGATAATTCAATAAGTCAATGTATAATACTTGTTCTCAAACAGAACATTAATTAATAAGTAATAAATTGCTATTAAAGGCAGGGAAATATGGAGTCTGTTATTGTTAACTTGTTGGATCACTGGCCCAGAAAAATCATGCCACGAGTGAGTAAAGCCTGAGTTATAGTTCAACATTGAAAGCAAATAAAATTAAACTCCATTCGGTTCTTAAAATAAAACTAGCTCTGGCTTCAATACTAACCATGAATCTGGAGATGTTCCTCACATTACCACTTTGCCACAACATGCCTTCTGTCTTGCAGGGTGAATGATTCCCAGGTCATAGAAGTCTCTACTCTGAGTGCAGAGGATCAGGAGCCAAACTCCTTGATGGGGTGTAACCATGGCTCCCTTTATTTAGTCTGCAATGATGAAGAAAGTAGTGCTGATATTATAACATCATCACTACTTTCTGCATCATCAAGGATTGCTTACTGCTAGATGAAGACTAAAACACAATGATGGGGACCCTACCATGGGCAACTTGGGGGAGGAAGCTGAGCTCATAGGTCAGCTTTAAGTCGAATGTGCACACACGCACTGCATTCCAAGTCAGTGGCTCAGCAAGCCATTAAGAAATAAAGGAATAGAAAAATATTTACTCAATACATCTACATTTAGTTTACAGCAATTTAAAAAAAAAACTCACCATGCCACTTAGGCCTCAAGTACACTGCTGCTGGTAAATAGATGTTTAGGAGCAGTTGAGAATTTTTTTCAACTGCTCTTGGAACTCTCCTTTATGTTATATATGTACACAGGTTCGTTTATAGTCATTTCTAGGCAGTTGCATTTAGAGTATTTTTTTAGAACCCCAAAAAAGTGTTCAGAAGCTATGTTTAGAGGCATTTCAAATGCCAAACGCACGTGGTGACTCACGTTTAGCCATGTTTCATTTACAGGCGTTTTTCATTGTTGGCTATTTTGAAAAAAAAAATGTTTTTTCAAACGCTTCTAGATGCAAATGTGGATAAATATGGCTGAACGTGACATGTAAACGTGGCTACCTGCAGGTTTTTAGACACCGGTTTCTAGCTGTCAAGATAAATAGTTCAGGAGAGGTTGAACAATGTCTCGTGTACACAAAGCCTCACTAAATACCTTGTATTGTCTACTTTCCAAAACGGGGTCGTTTGAGAAATATTTCTACTGTCCTGGCTTTTGGGCCTCAAGGAATTAATTTGATTGATCAATTTTTATATAAAGTTTGTGGACTCTATAACTTCCCTTCCCCATAAACACTTATTTGGGTAATTTTTAACAAAGAAATGTAGCGAAATACATTTTGGCCTACATTTATAAAGAAAGATTATTTATTTGCAAAATTTTATAACGGAAGTGGATAAAAACTACTTTTTTTTTAATTTTTACAAAAAAAACAGTGGTTATTGAATACCACCAAAGAAAGCTCTACTTGTGTGAAAAATGTCATATGGGTACAATTTTGCATGACTGCCCGATTGCCCGATTGTCATTTAAAGTGCAACAGCACTGAAAGCTGAAAATTGGCCTGGGCAGGAAATGGACCAAAGTGCCCTTTTTTGAAGTGGTTAAACTCTGTTGTCATAGTCTTATTCTACAGTATATGCATGCTTTTTGCTAGGCTGAATCTGTACTTTGCACCTGTTTAGGAAACAGCAAGTTACAATTGTTCCCTGTCTGGTCATTCGGCCAATTACCTATATTCTATATAATTAAAACTTCTTTTAGTAAACATCTGCTAAGTGTAAAGACCAATTCACATCTTTAGATGTTCTTTGCAGAACTATCCAGGTTACAGAGCTTCACTCTTGTAGAGCATGAACCACTAACCACAGCAGGCAAGTAACTCAAGGCACAGTACCTGACCAGTATACTATCAGCCTGCAAAGTCTTAGTGTTCTGTTAAGACTGGTATAACACTTTACAATAAATTGAATTCTCCTGTAAGATTGTATTGATCCAAGTGCTAATGCTGACAGGCTGACAGCTTTGAAATGAGAACATGTGTCTTGGCAACACATTCTTGTATTGTCCATGTATATTTTATAGAGTGTATACAATATATATATATATATATATATATATATATATATATATATATATATATATATATATATATATATATTATTATTCAGGATTTATATAGCGCCAACAGTTTGCGCAGCGCTTTACAATATGAGGGCAGACAGTACACTTACAATACAAATCAATACAGGAGGGATCAGAGGGCCCTGCTCGTTAGAGCTTACAATCTAGAAATATATATATATATATATATATATATATATATATATATATATATATATATATATATATATAAAACTAGCAGGCTCTTGGGTCAAATTAAAAGATCAGGAAGAGCAGGAGGCTGTCCTGACTTCAGCTGAAGCCTGCTTACATTTTAACATTGCAATATATAGTATGTGACACAGTTGCGAATGTGACATCTATGTCTCTCATAATTAAGGTTCGGATCACACGTTACAAAGTAGCTTTGACACACAGGTATCCATAAATGTATGCAACAGAAAATCAGTTTTTAGCTGGGCTGGGAAAAAATGTTTACAGTCTTTTTTAATATATACTACTTTTACTATGCTGCATATATACTACATGCTGTCATTCCCTCCACACTTCTAACCTGCATGTACCCATCACTGTCACACCCTTGGCCCTCCCATCCTACACAAATTTTTCACTATCCACACTTTTTTTCTACAAGTCATCTCTGTCATCTCCTCTACACAACTCTCCTGCACATAGTGAATATTAAGACACATATATTAATGTTTGTTATATCCTTAACATTGCCAGTTGTAGAAAAGGCCCAATTCTGCTAGTATACACACACACACACACACACACACACCATTTATTATGAAATACAAGGTAACACGCTGTCGTTTTACTATTCCCGCAATAAATCATAAATCACAGGAAGACACAAAAATTGTAACCTGTAAGTGGCCAAGCATTACCTGTAAAAAACATATATACAAATACAGATCTACTGAAGGATTTAAGCAATTTACAGCTTTGCATTAAATTCTCAGCATGATATAGATAATTATATATATTTCAAATATATCATATTACAAAACATAATTAATAGGTGTAGTATGTGTTTTGAGTGCATATTTAAGGTCTTTAGCTTACATGATACATATTTTACAATGTAGGACGCTTCTAATCATATTCATAAATTCTTTGGTTTACCAGCTGAAGAAATTTAAACCCCCTTATTTAAAATACATCATTTTAAATGTGTGAACACATCATATTAATTGCCAACTTTCCGTTTTCAAGTATGCCATAATTACACTCCTAAACATCTGAATTAGCATAATAGTAGGAGTAAGACTTTGAATTTTTTTATTTTTTTATGACTATGTGAATTTGACTTTCAGGATTAACACATACCTAATCTTATTGTTGAAAATTTTTTAATATATTTGCTTAATCCAAAAACTGATAAACCTTAATATTTTTATTTAATTTGTGAAATATAAAATACTGTAGAATAGCTTCTCATTAACTTTTCCTGCACCAAACGCATGCATAATTCATTTAGGAGCTATATGGATGTCATTTGCAATATGCAGATGAAAATTAAATCATTCTATTTCAATCTTCAACAATTAGCCGGTTATCATTTGCTTGCAGTTGTCTGACACTTCTACAAGAAAAGGATGTTGTGAGTAGGGATTGACATAAATTAAAAAAACGAAATCTCTTTTCCATGACTATTGTCCTAATTTATATTTTTTAAATGGAAGTTATTTTTGCAGCCTAACTCTTCCAGATAGACAAGGATTTTTTGTCACCCATTAATGGCAGTGCAATGTAATGCAGATTAATGCAATGCTGCAATTTGTGCTGCACAGCAACACGGTTCCATTGGCAAGATGCATTAGGTTGCAATTCCAAATTAATTCCATGATCTTGCACCTCCTTTAGTACATAAACTCCCACCAACCATAAGTGGTAAAAAAAAACCCTACTAGTACACCCTGCAATGTGACTATTTCAACACTTTTAGGCTTTCCTGAACTGTTAAAAGCTAAACTATCTTCCAGACTTTGATTTGCAGAACAAATATTTTGGCACATTTCTCCAGCTGTGCTGTGTTTTCAGTTTGCAACAGGCAGCAATCTGTTTGATGGCAGCTGTTACCTAGCACATATTGTTATTTTATAGCGGTGTGAAATAGCACCCTGTCACATGAATAAAACATATTCTCTCTGTGCCCTACTGTTAAAATTAATGGGGCTTATTTAGCCTTGCCAGTTTTTAGAGACTTTTCTTGTAATACATTATTGTGCTTGGTAATATTTATCAAAATGCTTTCATGACGCTAAACGGCTTACTCCCTGTAGGGTACCATTGCTCTTTCTTTCTGTTACTCTTTTACTTGTGCGCTGTTTCTAAAATACCATTAATGTTTTAACTTAATTAAATTACCATTGCTACAAGTTACCAATGACATTTTGGACAAGTGGCTACAATATTTTCTATACATTAATAACATCTTAACTTAATGGGTTTGTCAGAATAGTGCAGCTACAAACATTAGTCATTTAGCGGAAGGTTTAAACAACTTAAACCCCTCTTATAGAACCTAGGCTCCTAAAGTAAGACATGCAAAAGGAGTGGGTAATAGGAGAGGATGCAATTATGCCTGCCTATACAGTATGTGTTTAAAAAGACCATTACTCATATATACAGAATTGCTTGAGATATCCAAACTTTTACAGTAAAGGTATACTTTTATCTAAACATTCACTCCCCTACCCCAACAAGCTAAACTACACTTACTCCCCTACCAGCTCCATACCCGATCATTTAATGTAGTTTCAGAACTGTGGTCTCCTCCACAGTTTATAGCCTGTCATCATAACTCTTCAGCACCGTCTCCATGGCTTTGAATGAATTTGTATACAAAGTCTGGATATCTGTCCCTTTTAAACCTATGGGGACTCACTGCTAAAGAGAATTTTGTTGAACAGACTTAAAACCAATGAAGTAAGCAATGGTCATGAAGCTAAGATAAGTTACAGCTGCAAAGGGTTTGAGGGTTTAGCTTAGGGGTGGTGCTGGGTTGGCTTGGAGCTGTTTCAAGAAAAGTACAGCTGTCCTTTAACAATTTTATCCCTGCTTTGGGATCTGCAAGAGAGCAAAAGATTATTTTGCAGAAACAAAAATCCTAAAAGGAGCTCCATGCTGACCAAAAAATTCCATATAAAAACAAGCATGGACCTAAAATGTATTCAGAGTATTTAATGTGGCAAGCATGGCTGGAGGTTCCGGGGTTGGTCCCCTACCAACTTATCAAAGATAGACTGATTCTGGGATAGACACCCGGAGCACGATTGCCCAAGGGCTGCTGATAGGGATAGTGAGCCGTACGAAAACAAGGCATTTCTGCTATTGGAAGAGGGAACGTTGGAATACCACTTTATTAGGCTGTTCTTATCTAGAATGTGCACACAGGAAACTAAAAGTACTGCAAAGGGTTACTTTGAATGTAATGTTGTTTTTGACATATTAGTTGCTATGGTTCTTTTCTATCTAAGATACATGATATTGGAATTGTTGCACAGTGGATAGCCTGGTGTATAAGGAATGACGGGGAGAGTCAGTGGACAGAATAATGGTATGTTGTAATAAGAACCTGGGAATAACGAGGGTATGTACCGAAAGGGATTAAATGCACAAATGCAAGGGAATGGGTTGTGAAATCATTCTTTTTGGGACTTGATTCTTCTCTCACTGCATCTTACGTTGTTGTAATCAATGTTTTGCTTTTGTTTCCTTATGTCTCTTTCTGCACTGTCTGGTGTATATTTTGTACTGTGCAACAAGCGAAATAAAAGTTATTTTCTGATTAAAAAAAAAAATGCATTCAGAGTAAATAAGGGTCCATGGCAGATTATTCTTCAGATACAGTAAGTAAACTGTTGAAGGGGATGATAAGGGACTATATTCAAGAATTGGCTGATGAAAACAGTTTTATCAGTAGTAGTTTTTTCATAACCTTTTATGAAAGGTTGTTCCTGCCAGATCAATCTTTTGACATTCTACAAGGAAGTGAGCTGTCATTTAGATAGGTGAAGGCCTGTGGATTTTTTGTATCTGGATTTTTCAAAAGCATTCAGTACAGTTACCCATAAATGCTCAATCTACAAACTGAGGTCTGTAGGCATAGACTATAAAGTTCATGGGTAGAAATCTGGTTACAGGGGCATGTCCAAAGGGTGGTGATAAATAACACATGCTCAGACTAGTCTGAAGTGGTAAGTGGGGTATCCCAAGGCTCTGTCCTGGAACCAATTCTGTCTAATTTATTCATAAATTATATAAAGGTCTGTATAGATAGCTCAATCTCAGTTTATGCAGACAACACAAAGATAAGCAGGGTAATAACTTCACATCAGGATACAGAAAGTTTACAGAAAGACCTGCATAAAAGAATGGGATGGACAACTACATGGCAAATGAGGTTTAATGTGGAGAAATGTAAAGTGATGTATTTGGGGGCTAAAAACTTAAACACAAACTACTCACTAGGGGGAGAACCTCTGGGAGAATCAGGGATTGAGAAAGATTTGGGGGTCCTGGTAGAAGACAGACTTAGCAATAGCAGGCAATGCCAAGCTGCAGCAAGCAAAGCCAGGAGACTATTAGCTTGTATAAAAAAGGGAATTTACTCCAGAAATAAAACAATTATCCTGCCATTTTATAAATCTCTGGTTCGGACACATCTAAAGTATTCCATCCAGTTATGATCACCAGTCCTCAGGGAGGATGTGCTGGACCTGGAGAGAGTCAAGAGAAGGGCAACAAAATTGGTAGGTGGATTGGAGGACCTCAATTATGAGGAATGACTGCAAGCACTGAATTTGTTCTCCCTGGAGAAGGGATTCTTGAGCGGAGCTATAATAGCAGTATACAAATACCTAAATTGTGATCCCAGTGAAGAAAGTAAACTTTTTAGTCTCAGGGAGTGTAAGAAAATATGAAGCCACACAATGAGATACAGGGATATGGGAAATTATTATCAACATTGACACACATACACCTACACAGGTTGAACTGGATGGACTAGTGTCTCTATTCAACCTTACCTACTATGTAACTATGTACAGTGTTATAAAAACAGAGTGTGAAATAAAAATCCAACCCACAGGGATACTTTTACTGGGTCTTGTTATATCTTGTGTCCTATTAAACAGAATATATGAAAAGTTTGTTAGGCCTATGTCCTGCTCTAAAACACTAATTTTCTAACAAGGAATATGTAAAAGACATACAAACTTGTAAATAAAAACCACTGCATCATATTTCATGTTACTGCTAAAAAGAGTGTATGTCTAGGATCAGTCTGGAGAAGGGACATAATTTTTACTAAGAGAATGGATTTCTCTTAGGAAGGGGAATTTGGGGGGGTGGGGAGGATTTGTGCTAGTAGGGATCATCAGAGGTATTTGTGCTAGGAGGGGGATTTGGGGGGAGGATAAGTGCTAGAAGAGGGGATTGGGGGGTTGTGGCTGGGAGAGGGGATTTTTTGAAGAGGGGAAGAGGATTTATGTTCAAAGGGGCATTTGAGGAGTAGAGGAATTTTGCTAAGAGGGAGGTTGGGGAGGGAGAGGATTAGAGCAGGGGGTGGGAGGATTTGTACATTCAGAGGGGATTTATTTGGGGGGGGGGGTTATTTTTTGGCATAATGCTCATACATTTGTTTGGGGGGGTGGCATCTTCACCCTGGATGCTAGATGACTATTTCCCAATGCTCTAGGATATGCTAATAGGTTGGGTGCATGTTCTATTTTACCATATAGATATTTTTTTCTGAAATTCTTCAGGTCAATCCTAATACTGTATGCTTTTCTGTTTAAAGAAAATGCATTACTGAGAAAATGTTGGTGGATAATGCAATTTCATAGAAACATTATATAATGATATTCTGTAATAATCAAATGTTTCATTACATTTTATATTTTCCTTTGAATGGGTTTCGACTTAGTTGTTAAGTCATAATAGTTTGGCTTGATAAAACGAAGACATTGGCCAATTGTATCTATTTCCGAGCCTAGTAGTATATTTACTGTATATTTGGCAACTTGCTTTTTATGCAACTGAGCTCTTGCTATGAATGGAAAGAAGAAATAGGAATAAAGAGCTATACAAATGTAAAATCCACAGGGGTCTTGTGTCAAAATAGAACTGTAATGCCTAATATTTATCTTAGAGCAACCTTCAATAGTCATGCTCATTCCTTGGCTCCAAGCAAGCTAAAGTCACCCACATATGTTTATTTTTCAATTGTGTATAAACAATTAGACTTTTAATGACTCTTTTTTTGAAGGACTCCCTTTAAACTTTTAACTAGTTCTAAAATCATAATCATACTAAACATTAACAATAATAAGCTGCATGGAATGTATTATGAGCATACAGATGGTAAATTAAGAGGTGAGTCATTGTTCTTGTGTCTATCAGACCTAATCAAAATATTAGGGGAATAAAAAAGCGTATATCCTTCAAAATGCAATACTCCAGAAGCTCAGCACCCATGCACGTAGATTAATTTTACAATAGAGAATATGTCATGCTTAATATTGATACAAAATTATCTTTAATTAAAGGAGGCATTTCTTTGAGTATACTTCATGTTGACTCACTTGTAAATTGTGCATTCAGCTAGTGTTCTTAGAAGCCTTCAGTTGGTGTGGGATTAATATTTGACTAGAGGCTACTGACTACTCATAGCATACAGAGTCTACAGCCTGGGCCTGATATGATGTCTCTGAGGTTCAGAGATAACTATGTGAAATTTCACGCCAACTTAAGTTATTTTTCTCCAGATAATTTTATCAGATTATGTGGTTTCCAAGTAGCAGAACTGTGTGCTGTACATATGTGGAAGAGAGAGAGGGAGAGAGAAAGGGTAGTGAGAAAAATCCATTTAAAAATGAAAACAAAAATTAAAAAATGAATCATTTATTTACTATTTTGTATGTATGAATGGGGGAACAGACAAAATCTGATACAAATGTTCAGTGTGTGTTATATTAAATGAATATTGTAGATGCCTCTAAGGAGTTTATTTATTAAAGAAGTAGAGAATAGTGATTTAGTGAGCAAGGTGAAACTGTGTTACCCAATGTACTAGAAAAAAAAAGGTTTCCATTTAACACTTGATTAAATGATTTATGTGAACACTGCCTTATTCGTTTCAGTATGTTCTTTCAAACGTGAACATTTTGTAATCCATAAGCAAATACTCCCCAGAGCATATGTATCTGCTAATCTTAACACAAGTACATCTTTTTTTTCAATCAATGCATCAATTGATCAATCAGTCAGTCTTTATTTTCTATTCTAAGCAGCACACATACAGCTCTTTTATGATGTATCCTAACTATAACTTACTTCCATACAGCATAATGGAGAGGTGACCACAACATAGCATCTCAGAAATCCAGCATTAAAACCATACAAAGTACAGAAATGTTACAAACACAGTAATGGCAGGACTCAGAATCCTCATATGCTGAGAACAAAGTCTGGCAGGATCTGGTTTTGTGGATGTGGGTGCTGTACTCTGTAAGGTGCCTGGTGCTCTAGTAATCTGTCAAGCTTAGGTGATTGTAGGTCATAGACAGAATACAATTGTAGTGTATTAGCTAGAATAATACCCACAGTTTTTTCATTTGTTACATTACCAGCAGTCAGAATATGTAGCTTAACCCCCCTGGTGGCATTCCTTAGTGTGGCTCAAGGTTAAATTTCAGTACTATTAGCAGTAACCCCAAGCCACACTTGGGATTGCATTGCAGAATCCTGGTACAGCATACATGCTGTGTCTTCTGCTGAATCATCCACTGTGTGTTTCGGGCTCCATTGCCTGTGAGCGACGCATGGTTCTACAATATAAAACGCCAAATTTCTATGCAAAACAATGTACCGCTTTGAGATGAAAAAATCTGACATAATCATACAACCAGGGAGGCTACAGAGAATGTATAATGGTTCTGTGCATATTTTTGTCCTTTTTAACTATGGTCATATAGAATATTAATAGGGTATAGTCTTCTATCCAATCAGCAGGTGGAGCTCTAGTCTTATTTTCACATCATTAGCCTAATTACTTTTGAAGTGCGCTGAAAAAAGAGCAATTGTTTACAGAACCCAAATTAATTCATCATAGTAGTCACTCATTCCTGGCTGAGGTTTTAATCAGACAAACTGATCTGCAAAGAAGATGCTAAAGGCGAAAGTGTTGCTAGTGGGACCCAGCGAGTGTGGAAAGAGCATTTTCACAAACTTTTTAGCTGATGCCACAGAAAACATTGGTGGAGAATATAGTCCAACACAAGGTGTAAGGCATTACTGAGCTCCTCATTTGGGATCACGGAGTATCATTATTATCTGGAGGGCACTATTATGAGATGAAGAGTTGACCCACTAAAGAGGAGGATATCTTCTGATGGGACCCATTGAGTATATATAAACGCCCTAACTTGCCTAATTTCTGGTAAGCGCATCCAATATACGGTGACGGGCACTTTTATGCGCTTTTGGATCGTGTTGAATCACTGTGGTGTCACAAACGTTTATCCAGATTCACATATGAACTTTTTATGATTGGACTTTTGTTTTTGTATATGACACTATTTCTTGATGCATTTCTGTGTTTTATTTTGCACTTAAGGTGTTCTTATTGTTATAATCATTTGTGATAATCACCTACACATTTTGATAATATATTTCATATTTTTTATTTTTATTTTTATTTTCATTTTTATTTACAATTTTTTTATATATATCTTTTTTATTATTATTATTTTCATTAGTATAGGGTTGGCGCAGTTTTCTATTTTTTCATATTTGTTGGGTGTTATATCACATCTATTTCTGCAGCCTGTTTCACATATAGTTTATTTGTATTTATGCTTTTTTCTTAGCGCGGTATAATTTTTCCTATTTGATCTGCAAAGCAAGCTGCTCTATTATGCGCTCTCTTTAGGTTACCAAAGAACTCTTTGAACCCTTTTCCATGTATTAAATGTTTATTTGTAAAGCAAAAAAAAGACCCAAAATCAATATTTTGATTTCCTTTAAAGTAGCAACAGACCACTTAGCCTTTGTGGGATTTTGGTTAAATAGCTTAGCCAGTTTGCTTCATCATGTAATGTATGCTAATTATGCTTCATAGTCTATATCTATTATAATTAAAAACAAGTTGGGAGTAGAAGGCAAACCAGCAAATTACATGTATTTGATTAATATGCATGTCTGAAATATGATATTTGGGAGTAGAAGAAAAAACAGTGCATTATGTTTCTTTGATGGATGTGTATCTCTATAGTATCATATTTGGAATATTTCCTTTATGCTCATGCTTATATTCTCATCCTTCACAAGCCTAAAGGTAACTGGTACCTGCTATTGGATATTGTTAGAAATCCATAGTTTTATGATTGGACTTAGACTGGAATTCCTACTACTAAGTATGTGAACTGGAGGTTGGACCTAAAAAGACATACATTTAAAGTGGTTGTAAAGGCTGAAGGTTTTTTTTTACCTTAAAGTGAATGTAAATCCTCATATATACCCAGTTAAGTAAACAGCCTCAGATGATACACAGAGATGAAACACATCTCCCTACATAAGTTTTACATGCATATCTGCTGTCAACATTCTACATTCTTTAGAAAGTGCACATCATGTTATAGAGTTTCTCTTTCTGTTCAGCATTGGGAGTGGATTCTTGGCATACAGCCAAGACAGCTGATTGGGGGAAAGGCACAAACCCCCACTCCACATAGGCAGAGGAAGGAAGGAATGTGGTGTGACTAGACAAGCTCTCTGCTAATCTATTTTTAGCAACCTCCCACGACACAAATTTCAGGCTGTTTTTTATTGGGTGATGGAGAACTTTTTTCATGCTGATAACAGAAGCATGGAGGAGCATAAGCACACAGGACTTAGTGATTTGGAGAGAGATAAGAAAACACTACAGATAAATGTCCTTAGGTCAAATTTCATGAATCAGATTTACATCCACTTTAATGTATTCTTCGCATTAAGGCAAAAAAAAACTCCTGTGCTGCAGAATCCTTCTGTGCCTGCCTATAATTCATACTGGGATCCTTGGATAAAAAGTATTGTAGGGCTGTAAGTCCCACTTGATGCTAGCCACATTAGATGATAATAATAATAATTAAATTAACCAATTTTTCATGTGTATTTATTTATTCAGTATTCTTATTTTATTTTTATTTTTTCCATTCTTATTTCTTTATTATTTTTATTTTATTATCCAAAGACAATAATTGTTTACTTAAAGTTATTTATTAAGGAGTGTATTTGTTAGGTTTTAAAAGTGGTTTTTATATATTGTTTTTCTGTGTTTAATGGTGTGAGTCAGTGCTGAGGTTTAAAATTTGTGATTTGTCTTTAAAGATCCAATTGCCTTCGGACTAGCCAGCTGTTTACTTTCCCCAGGCTGTCTTAATAAGTGACAAAGGGACATGTCCAAAACACACTGTCATGACAATAGCCTAATCTACATCAGGTGCCAGCTCTGCTTGCGCTCCAGCCCAGCGTTGTTTGTGGACGGAGGCTCGTCTTCCGGGTTTATGACATCACATCCAGAGAGCCACTTTCAGCAGCCAGCCAAATACTGGCAATAGTTTTGACTTAATTTTTACTGCTTTGGTTTGCCACTTGGACCTCTGCACAATCATCATTGACCCAGAATTACCAGTTGCTGCCTTCCTTTCTACCTCAAGACCGGCACACTATTATTTCCACCTGTCACTTCCCTGCCTGGGCCAAGTAAGCTAATTTCCCTGGATATCAGTGTATACACAGGTTTTCTGATTTGTGCCCTGATATACTATGCATTTACGTGGATCCTGTTTTTTAATGTGGTTTGCTATATGGAGAATGATTGACCAGCCTCACAATACACTGTTATAGTTTTATAAGACCATTGTACAGTGATATATGACTGGAACTTTTAAACTAAGTACAGTGACATTTCGCCTCACAAGAGTATTCCTAAGCTCTAATTTATTTGGATGTTTAGATCAAGATTTTTCTTTACAACACTCCTGGTGTTGTTCCTGTTTAGCTGCTGGGTGGATATTAGCATCAAAGACTTTCTAAAATTTGCTGTGATAGTTGAACACCTGAATTTTTATGTTTTAAAATATGTTTTAAAATCTTACAATAGAATTCCTTTGAATTGAGTTTCTATTTGCCAAAACTATGGTATATAAGGACCCATTTAATTTAACCAATCAATCTACTGCGAACATGCTTTAACTGCAGAGAAATATGATGAAGAGAATTGTCCCTTAAAATCAATAATTTGAAATCTTCACCTTGACGGAACTCCTCTGGTAAAATGTATTAATGACGGATGGTAGTGGGGAATTGTAATTCAGATTTTCCTCACATAAGCATCAGATACTCCACCCTCTACAGACAACGGATACATCAGATACTTCACCCTGAACAGACATTGTATACTCTGCCCAGAACAGATATTGGTTCCTCTTCACAGTAAGGACATTGGGTTCTCTGCACAGAACAGACATTGGATACTCTGCCTTAAATCCTACTCCCTGCCTACAGTGCCTTGAAAAAGTATTCATACCCCTTGAAAATGTTCCACATTTTGTCATGTTACAACCAAAAATGTAAATGTTATATTGGGGTTTTATGTGACAAACCAACACAAGGTGAGACATAATTGTGAGGTTGAAGGAAAATGATAAATGGTTTTCAATTTTTTTTTACAAATAAATATCTGAAAAGTGTGGCATGCATTTGCGTTCAGCCCCCTTTACTCTGATACCCCTAATGCCGCGTACACACGATCAAACAGTCGGGTGGAAAAGTCCAGCAAACTCAAGTCTGCCGGATAATCCCCCTGTGTATAGCCTCTGGCGGACTTTTTTTACCCGAAAGTACGGCGGACTTAGAAAGTAGTTTTGCACTCCAATCTTCCCGTCGGACTTGCAATTCGGCGGACAATCTGGCCGTGCGTATGCCAGTCCGCTGTACTTTTGAAATGAACAGACTTTTAACGCCCGGAGAAAAGTCCACTCATTTTGAGCATGTCTCCAGGTAGGCAGGGCCCGCCTGGTATGGACTTAAAGGGGAACCCCAAGGCCAAAAAAATCGGCGTGGGTGTCCCCCCCAGGTCCACATCAGACCCTTGTCCGAGCACTCTACCTGGCCGGCCAGGAAAGGGGGGACCAGCGGTTCTTCTGCCGGGCCACCGCGCCTTCTTCTAGCTCTTTTACAGGCGGTGGCCCGGTCTCCTGTCGCCGCTGTCTACGCCTTTCTGTTCTTCTGTTCTTCTCTTCTTCTCTTCGGATGTTGCCTCGTCGCATCCTCCGCTCACAATGGCACCTACGCGACGTGCGGTGACTTATTTAGGGACATCACCGGATGATGTCCCCGCCCATTATGGTGTCACAGTCCCAGAGGATGCTGGGGCTGTGACATCATAATAGGCGGGGACATCATCCGGCGATGTCCCTATGTAAGTCGCCGTGCGCCTTGTCCCCGTCATTGTGAGCAGAGAGAGCGACGATGCAACATCTGAAGAGAAGAAGAGAAGAACAGAAGCTGGCGACAGCAGCGACAGAAGACCGGGCCACCGCCTGTAAAAGAGCTAGAAGAAGGCGCGGTGGCCCGGCAGAAGAACCGAAGAGGGGGACAAGACCCCCGAAGTCGGAAGAAAAGGGCGGCGAGGAAGAAAGCTGGGCTCCTCCGCTAGTAAAAGAGCTAGAAGAAGATAGAGGAGGAGTCCGGCGAGAAGACCACCGTAGACAGAAGACCCCCGGAGCTGTGCAATAAACTATTTTAACCCTTGTGAGTTGTGTTTTTTTTACTTTATTTTACAGGTGAATTGGTAGGGGGTACATTGTACCCCATACTCATTCACATGGGGTAGGGGGCCGGTATCAGGGGGCCCCCTTATTAAAGGGGGCTCCCAGATTCTGATAAGATTCTGATAAGCCCCCCGCCCGCAGACCCCGACAACCAACGGCCAGGGTTGTCGGGAAGAGGCCCTTGTCCTCATCAACATGGGGACAAGGTGCTTTGGGGTGGGGGGGGGCGCGCGGCCCCCTCTTCCCCAAGGTGCCCCCCATGTTGAGGGCACGCGCCCTGGTACGGCTCAGGAGGGGGGGCCGCTTGCTCGTCCCCCCCTTTCCTGGCCGGCCAGGTAGCGTGCTCGGACAAGGGTCTGATGTGGACCTGGGGGGGACCCCCACGCCAATTTTTTCGGCGTTGGGGTTCCCTTTTAAGTCCATACCAGGTGGCGGGGCCAGCGACGCATCCTTTGCGGGCCCCGCCTACCTGGAGACACGCTCAGAATGAGTGGACTTTCCTCCGCGTGTGTGGGTGAGTCCGTTCATTTGTAAAAAGTACAGCGGATAGTCCGGCGGACTTAGTACGCCGTATTAGTCCGCTAAAAAAGTGCCGTGTGTGGGCAAGTAGCCCATTTGGAAAGTCCGGTGGACAGTCCGGCGGGAAGTCCGCCGGACTAAGTCCGCCGGATAGTCCGCTACGTGTGTACGCGGCATAACTAAAATCCAGTGAAACCAACTGTCTTCAGAAGTCACCTAGTTAGTAGTCAACCTGTGTGTAATTTAATTTAAGTATACAAACAGCTATTCTGAGAAGTCCTTGGAAGTTTGTTAGAGAGCCTTTGCAAGCAAACAGCATCATGAAGGCCAAGGAACACACCAGACAGGTCAGGAATAAAGTTGTGGAGAAGTTTAAAGCAGTGTTAGGTTATGAAAAAAAAAAAACTTTGAACATCTCACGGAGCACTGTTCAATCCATCATCCAAAAATGGAAAGAGTATGGCACAACTGCAAACCTATCAAGACATGGCTGTCTATCTGACAGGCGGGGCAAGGAGAACATTAATCAGAGAAGCAGCCAAGAGGCACATGGTAACTCTGGAGGAGCTGCAGAGATCCACAGCTCAGGTGGGAGAATTTGTCCACAGGACAATTATTAGTCTGGTCTTTATGGAAGATTGACAAGAAGAAAGCCATTGTTGAAAGAAAGCTATAAGAAATACTGTTTGCAGACTCTTTCTCTTCTTTCTCCCCTATCTCTCGCTCTCTCCCTGTCTCTTTTCTCTATCTTTCCTATCTCTCTATCTGTCTTTCTCCTCTCTCACTTTTTTCTCTGTCTGTCTTTCTGTCTCCTCTTTACCTATCTGACTCACTGTGTCCTCTCTTTTTCTCCTCTTTCTTTGTCTCCTCTCTCACTCTACCTGTCTTCTCCTTCTGTTTGTCTCACTCTCCCCCTCTCTCTCTCTCTTTCTCTCTCTTTCTCTCTTTGTCCGACTCTCTACTCTACTCTCTCCTCTCTCTTTGTCTTTCTCTCAGTCTGTCTCTTTCTCCTCTTTGTTTGTTTTTGTTTCTATCCCTGTCCTCTCTCTCACCTCTCTCTCTCTCTCTCTCTCTCCTCATATTTTATTTTTACAAAGTTGTCAACAGTTAAAATGTAATTATTACAAGACCTCAAGTAAGAGGTGGTAAAGAAGGAGATGATAGCATGGGCACTGTGGTAAAAACGAATTGGTGAGAATGGCGAGCAAAGAAATGGTAGGGGGGCATTGTATATTTGCATCACATTGGAAAAAATGTGGTTGTTTTGACTAAGTGATTATCCTGTATGTCAAGTTTGTGGGTATCTTCACAACTCCAATGTTGACCAGTCTCCTATTCTTGCTAGGTGCAGATACATGCTGTTGGCAACATGACGCCAGCCATCTGGCTAATTCACATGTGCATAGGCATGCACATTTCTCATAAGCGTGCATATTTCTACAAGTATAGAAAATGGAATGCATGTACATCATTGCCTACATGTATGCACATGCAAGTCCTTGAGTGGACGTCCACTGCCCCCAAGCAGCCATCTAAATCTGAACTCTGCACTAATTCTTAGCTGAATGATCTTAGTCTTGTTCCTGTGATCCAGTTTCTGATACACATCTTGATCATGTTACAGACCCGGCTACCTCTCTGATCTTGCTCTCAGATAACCCTTGTCTGCTCATGTTTGCTGTCTGCCTCTGCTACTGATCCCAGCTTGGACTACTGACTACACTTTTGTCTAGTGAATCTGTACCTTGCTGCCTAATTGTTGCCAACTTCTGCCTGTTCCCTATTCTGATTTAGCTGAAGACTTGAGGGTTATTTACTATTACTAAAGGAAAATCCACTTTGCACTGAAAGTGCACTTGGAAGTAAAGTCGCTGGAGATCTGAGGGGGACATGCACGGACAATAAAAAACAGCATTTTAACTTGCACATGATCGGATGATAAAATCAGCAGAACTTCCACTCATTTCAGATCAATCCCCTTAGATTTAGAGCGCCTGCACTTCCAAGTGCACTTGCAGTGCAAAGTGGATTTGACTTTCGTAAATAACCCCCAGGTCCTTCCACTTGGCTATTACTAAACCTCATTTGAGACCTGACTCCACCCTCAACTGGACTTGGCATCAACATGGTTCAGCACCAGCTGTACCTCTGCTTATCATATACCAGCTCTCCCAAGTTCCAACTTACATGTCTATACCTTTGCAATTGTGCCTTTCCTTCACCCCTGCAGACTCTGTCACAATGCCCATGGGTTCTCAGACAAGAACTGTGCAAGTAGCCAGCCTCATCATCTCAGGCTCTGCATGTAAGCACATGATGCATGTTGGCGATATCTATTCCCTATTCCATACTCTCATGCTGCAAGAATACTAATGTAATGTAATTTGCTACCCTGCTGTTGCGCACTGATTACAGTCTTCTTTGTTTACATTATCAGGGGGTCAGCTTTTCTAGGTTCATGCAGCTGCCCCCCTGAAGACATACAGTGGGGCATGCACAATATTGTGTAGTTTTCAACAAAGTCTCCTTGTATGCATGACGTGAGCAACTCGGAAGGCTAAAAGCAGCTGGATTGCATTATTCTGGCCTAGTTGAAAAATCTGGAGGGGGGGGGGACTTACATAAAATATGGAATTTACATAACAAAAAAGTGATATTTGTGATTGTAAGAAAGAAGAGGGTAAGGAGTAATGTGATGTAAGATGTAAGACGAGGATAAGGGTCCACTTTAACAAAATCTCATATGTCAAATATAAAATATTCAGATTGGCTGCAGTATGAAATAAATGTATATATGCATGTCTGAGCAATTAACTGGACAGCTTAAAAGCAAAAGCAATACATGCTACAATAGGTGCAAGGGCTTGGAAACCTCCCAGTGCTCTAATCACAACCCAAAAGCATTATTTTGGTTTGTAAATATTGGTGTAATTGGCTTCCATCCAGGTTGTCCCCAGTGTGTATGCCTTTGTCAGACTATGGCGGGGTCATTTTGTTGTCAATGAGCTCCTTCAGGGACAGAGACTATTATGAATGATGAATCAATCTGAAGATACACCATGCTATATGAATAGCTACAATAAAAAATAAAAAAAACACCAACTTCCATTACTCTAACCACACTACATTGTTAAAGTGAATAAATATATATATATATATATATATATATATATAATATATATATATATATATATATATATATATATATATATATATATATATATATATATATAGTGTTTTACAGGATGTGTTACCATGCATCCAAGCTCTTTGCACTTTTCTGTAAAGTATGCCTTGACATTTTCTTTGTGAACATTACATATAAAGTTACACTTTAATTCTTTACAAACCTTATTATTTAAATTGTATAACAGTTTTAATGTGGCATTATTATGATGCCAGGACACTGTTTCTTGGTCCTCTACAACATAGTTATTCTTGATGTATGTATTTTCATAATGTAGTCATATATTTTATGTGCAACCGTAAAGGTTATTAAGAAGCATACACAAGGAACTAAAATGATAATTTTATTGTGACTTCAAACATCGCTGACTCCTGGAATTGAGAATGTAATTTTAAAGAGCTGTGAATAGAGGAGAAGATGATACATTGATAGTGTCTTGGAAGTTGTCAGGGGGTGGTATACAGACATTTGCTTCACTGCATTTTCCAGGAAAGCATCATTTAGTCCATAGTCTGTATATATTGTGTGCAGTAATCATGGACTGTTCAAAATAATACTCTGTGTAATTTCCTAACTTCCATGCAAGCAATAGGAAAACTTTCTGCTCTTTGTTATTCTGTTTTGAAGCCAAAGTTTATATCTATTTTATACATTGGATAGTTTATATCCTGTTATAAGGTATATAGATATTAGGATTCACTGTGGAGTTAAAAATCATATAAACAGCCATCGGTGAATTATATTATATTTCATAATTATACACTGTGACAAACAGCCATAGACAGAATGCAAATGAAGCAAAGCGTATGTAAGATGTAACCAGACTGACATATAAACATATTCGATAAATAGGAAGATTCAGTGTACAGATGAACTAAATAGGTTTTTGTCTGAGCTCAAACTCTAGCTGCGGCAAGAAGTGGAACTTATATCAGTAGTGTTGATTGAACCCCCCTGCAGACTTCTATCTCAGCCTACAGACCCCCACAACCATCAGGTAGGGGTAGTGGGACAGAAGCCCTTGTCATTATCAACATAGGGACAAGGTGCTTTGTTGGGGGTTATCGCTGACAAAACACCCTCCCTACGAAGAGGGTATGTGGCATTGGTATGATCCAAAAGATGGGGGGCAGGTTCATCTGCCCAGACAGCACGGACCTGAATTTCTGGGAGGCCACGCGCCCCATGAACCCCTTGCAGGGTGCATGCGGCACGTGCTTTGATCACAGAGTCACTGATCATGATCCAGGCCCCTTACCATGTGATCAGTTGTCAGCCAATGACAGCTGATCACATGATGTAAACAAAAGCTCGGTAATTGTTTTTTTTCATCCTCACTCTGACAGCATGAGGAGAGAAAAAAGCCGATCACTGGCTTATGTGACATCAGTCCCTAAGAGGAAGAGGCAATTCTTCCTCATTTGTGCCACCAGTACCCCCTGCCAGTGCCACCTGACATTACCACCTGCCAGTGCCCACCAGTGTCACCTATCAATGCCTATGAGTGCCACCTTTCAATGCCCACAATTGCCACCTATCAATGCCCACCAGTGGTGCCAATCAGTGCCACCTATCAGCGCTACCTATCAGTGTAACCAACCAGTGCTGAGCAGTGCCCATTATTGCCACCTATCAGTGACCATCACTGCCACCCATCAGTGACCATCAGTGCTGCCTCATCAGCATACATCAATGAAGGAGAAAAAAATACCTATTTGCAAAATTGTATAACAAAATATAAAAAAATATATATTTTTTTTTAATTATGTCTTTTTCAATTTTTGTTAATACAGAATAAAAACCACAGAGGTGATTGAATACTACCAAAAGCTCTATTTGTGGGAAAAAAAAAGATACAAATTTCATTTGGGTATAGTGTTGTATAACCGTGCAATTGTCATTCAAAGTGCATCCGCACTGAAAGTTGAAAAATGGTCTGGACAGGAGGGGGGTTTACATGTCCAGTAAGCAAGTGGTTAAACATTTTTAGAATTTTTTTTTTGTTTTGTTTTTTGTGAACATACTGTCACCAGTCAGTATCTCCGATACTCACCACACCATTCATATTATGTTGCTGTATTGTGCTGCTGATAGTATCAAATATAAAAAAAAATAAAAAATTAAATTTCTCAATTTTCCAAAAAAAGTGAGGAATGAGGCCGTAAGTACATCAGGATTGATCCATTTTCAAATATATATATATATATATATATATATATATATATTTCACACAAACCAAATAATATACACTTTGAGTAATGGGATTTTTATTTTTTTTACCAAAGACATGCAGAAGAATACATTTTGGCCCATGTTTATGAAGGAATATGATATTTTAAAATTTTTATTTGATATGTTTATAACAGAAAGATGTTCGGTCGTTTTTAATTTATATAATAAAAACGAAAAAACCCAGTGGTGATTAAATACCACCAAAAGTAAACTCTATTTATGGGTAAAAAAAAATATATTGATTTAATTTTTGTACAGTGTTGCATGACACAATCGTCAGTTAAAATAGCAATAGAGTGCCAAATAGCGAAAAATTGCCTGGCCAAGAAGGGTGTAAACCATTTCGGAGCTTAAGCGGTTAAAGCTGGCCATAGATGGTTTGAATCTTGGCTGGTTCAGCAGGAACTGACTGAGAGCCAAACCATGTATGGGCAGGCTGACTGTATCCAAGTCGATCCATCGATCGACTTGAGTCCAACCAACATGTCAGAATGTTCATTGGCTATAATCATTGTGTTCTCCTGGGAGGGACAGCTTCTGGCCAAGGGGGAACACAATAGCTCAGCAGGAGGGATTACATCATCAACACTATCTGTTTTGATGAGGGAATTGAGCTATTTTCTTTCTTGCAACCTGCAGTTTCAGGAAAGAAAATCCTATAATTTATGCCCGGCTTAAGACTAGCCAGAAGCTATATGTGGTATACCTGTGTTTTACCCAAGATCCACATGTTCTGTATGCAGTAAAATATACATTTATTGTGTTGTCTACAAATCTCCAGGGATATTTTAAGGGTACTTTTTTTAAGTCGGGGGAGCCAAATTATAGTCAAACGTAATTCCAGAATCCAGGCTCATTGAGGCAAAGTGAGGGATCTTGATGGAGTTTCCCGACACACTAGATCACTATATGAACTTTGCAGGAACATTGATTCATAGGTGATTTATAATGTATTGGTCATGACTGAATGCTGGCATCTATCCAATTTCCATCTAAGTGGTGATTCCACATCATGATATGTTCTATTGGTTCTTTTGACATGGTGCCCACAAGGCTGAAAGTAGCCATTTTGGGGTCCTCCAACATGTGGCAGTAAGTCACCCCATCTCTGATGCCTCGGGTTGTTACCTTTTCACACCTGAGTGCCTCTGTGCCTGCCTTTTATAAGGGATTATCTATGCATAACAAAAAACCCATGTTGTTTTATTGGTATTTTATGCAAATGTAGATATTTTTATGGATATTGAAATAAAATAAGCATTTTATTGAAATCTGAATACAGGGTAGATATATTGCCTCAAAATGCTATGTTTCTCTTGTTTACCTTATTATTTTCAATGGATGAGGCACTGTCTACCATTATTAGAATTATATTGTAATATTTTCTTGGATTTATGTAAACCACATTTAACAGACAGCCTCTATACCAGCAGATAAAGTAAAAATGAAAGAATGTGCATGTCCCCTGACAGCTTCTGGTCAACAAGTGTCTAATATCATTATCTATAGTCACAATGATGAAATACTGCATATTACAGCACATACTTAGCTGTTATCAGGGCACATGAATATATAAATGCAAATATTGCAGGTGGGTAATAAAGGCTTGTTATAGTTGTAAAATACTCTAACATGTGTAGGTTTTAAATGTGCTTTTTCAGAGCAATGAACAGTGCACACGTGCAAATTTGCTGTGAGAGTAAATGCTGACATGCGTCATGTTCAGTAGCATGCTATTTACATCAATGGTCATAGTGAAGGGAGTGGAAACTAAACACAATCCCATATGGTGATCGCTATTTGACAATGATCCTTGGACAAAAACACTGTTTTTTCATAAAAACCCATCTCCCTCTGCTCCTTAACATCAAGGGCAGACAGACACAAAAAGTCCTACTGTGCAGAAGTTTTTTTTTTTATCAATCCAAGTAAAAAAAGTGAATACAAATTACTCAGATTTTTAACTACAGCCACTTGAGTCATGAATGTACCAAATGTCCCTGTTCACATTGAAGACAATTAACAAAGGCCTGCACATTTCAACAACACCTTGAAAGGAAATAGCAGCTGTTTACTCTCCAATATGTTGTTCATTGAATAAATACTGCTTGTAAACTAATGTTTATATTTAAAACTGTAAAAAAATTAAAATATCATTGTTTAAAGAGGAGCTCCAGGCTCCCTCCGAATAAATTAAAAGACAAATACTGTAGCTGCTGACTTTTAATATTAGGACACATACCTGTCCAGGAATCCAGCAGTGTCCTCACCTGAGCCAATTATTCAGCCAGCTATCTAGTGCTGCCGCCGCCATCTTTACTAAGGGAAATCGACAGTGAAGACTTGTGGCTTCACAACCAGTTCCCTACTGCGCATGGGCGAAGAGTGCTGTGCTCTGTGAATGGGGTGACTGTTGGGCAAGGAGGAAGGGGCCGAACTTACGGCTGAGTTGGCTGAAGCGAACTCAGCGGGAAGTGGGAGAGAGTATAATATTAAGTTTCATTTGCATTTCAGGCAATAATTGAAGTCAATGCGTGAGCAAAAAATGAAATCAATGAGTGAGCTACAAATGTTATCCAGCATAAACTGAAAATGTGCTAAAGTCAATTTACCTTAATCTGAGTTCTCAGAAATCCCCTGCAAGCAGACTTCATGTTCCTCACTGACGCTGTACTTTCCTGAAGCCTGTGCTTCCTGCATAGCTATATTTAAAGTTCCATGAAAATTCTCACCAAGTAGGAGTTTTCAGAACACCCGATTACTGATAAAAAGCTACAGCAGTGGTTGCCAAAATGGAGGTCACCATCTCTCTGGCAGTAATAAAAACTACCTTCGCATGCAGCTCACTGCAGGGGTTGGGTGTGTCCCCGTTCAGGTTGGATTTCAGCTTACATTTTTGGCTGAATTTGCACCTGAAATGGACCAAAAGACCCACAGGGCTACTTTGAAAATTTGCACCAGAGCTGCACACACCAATACTCTTCCACTGGGAAAATGACCTCCTTCACCCTGATGTATTTAGTTACTATATTAACAGTGTTTCGACAGAGGTTCTCTGCTCCACTATTAGAGCGTTGAATTGTTCGGTTGTTGTTCTTATGTTACTACCGTAATATGGTTTGAAAACAAGTTGTTTCTCGAAATGGTTGGGATCCCAAGCCACTTCTTGGGGGGGACTGCTCTCCCCCCCGGACACAGAATTGATCCCGTAAGGGGTGTCTGGGTGGAGAGGAGAACCCTGCCAAATTCAGGTTGCGCCCTCCGGCTCTACTCCTATGAGGAGATCACATAAGGTGACGATATATGGTTGCCTCCACAGTTCTATGTATACTGTTCATTCAGCTGCAAATCTTCAAGTTATTCTGTCTGTCATGATAGTTGTTAAAATGTAACACAATGTACGTCATGCGATTTTTGTACTATTTGAAAACCTAATAAAAACGTATCTTTTAAAAAAAAAAAATTTGCACCAGAGCTACAGTGGAAATATGTGAACCGGCTCCATAGAGAGGCGGTCAAACTCTCCTGCTATTGCAAATTAGATGCGGTGAACAAGCATCCAATTCTCAATAGTGTAAACCTAGCCTTGCATTAAAATACATTAAAATATATTCATACAATTTTTCACCTTTTTAATCTCTTTTGTGGTATATACTTTTATTTGGTACCCTTTTTTCATTTTTTTCAGACACGCTATACATTTGCTCCTGATGAGTGACAACTGGTCACAAAACGTGTCAAACCTATCAATGTCATCATGTTCCCAACACATAGCTTGACCTCAACTGTGATTTATTTGCATCCTATAACCCATTTGTATCCATTACTAAATAAGCATAGCAATTAAGCATTTTACAATTTCTCCTACCACGTGTCTTGTGCCTCACTCAAAGTCCCAAAAACCCCTTTCTTATTTCTGATTTAGGGATGTAGGTGCATGTTATCATGCACCTCATTTAAAGTCCCACAACCTCCTTGCTTTCTATACATTCAAATATAATGTTTAGTATTTTCAAGTTGGTCATGTGATGCCACAGTGTCCTCTTCTCAAGCACTGGGTAGTCCTCAAAGATGCAGAAAAAAAGTGATTATGTGAGTGCCATTCTCTGCATTACTGTGAGCGTAGGAAGCCACGTCACCCTGCAGTTACAGGAAATGGGTTAAATGATAATGGGCATTATACAACCCAGAGGACTGAGAATACCTAGATTAACAGTGGTGGACCACACCTAAGAGGAGCTGTGTATTACAATTTGTTTTTTTTGTTTTTTTTACCGTAGATGGAATGTTTTATATTTTAGTATGAAGCTGGGGTTTTATGGAATGCAAAAAATAAAATTAAGACAGAGTTATACATAAAATTACTTTGAGGCACTGACCTGAGGCCAACTTTTCAAAGATCATATGATACAAAACAGATAAAAAAAATAAAATAAACAAATCTGAACACGTCACTTCACTGCATTGTGGAACAAAGTCCAGACATTTAATGCGTTCTTAACATCCTATTTAGTACAGTTAGGCTTCAGTGCAATCACAAGGCTTCTTTCCAAACAAAAAAACAAATTGAAAATTAGCAAATGCCTGAATGTTGAAAAGCCGATGTCCCTGCACTCTGAACATCCATCCCATTAACAGTTGAAAAAAACAAAGCAGTGGATGAGCTAAAAATATTCTCTTTTATATTGATAAATAAAGCAGTTCACTAGGTTACATCTTAGCTGTGAAATACACAGTCTTGTTTTTTTTGTCAGATTAGTAGTGGCTGTGTTGCATTAGCACTAGGCACAGCAGAAAGGTTTAGGAACCGATATGCCTCACCAATGTCTGGTTGAAAAACTGAAGTTCTCATCTGGTAGGTTATGCTTCTTTAAAATGGATGTAAACCCACTCTCATGAAATGACTTCCTTAGTGACAATCTATAAGGATATACATGCCTCCTGCATTTATCCTTATCTGTTAAATATCTCCCCTTTAGCTGTTTGGAGCCCTGTATTACTCCCGATTCTGTGAGCAGGTCTATTGTCCAGGGCTCACTGGGTAGAGTCGTGATGTCAGTAGACTCCCCGCCCACCTCTACACTTGGCCAGGCATCGATATTTCTTACACCGAACGTCTGCTGGTCTCGTGGATTATGCTCCATGATCACTAACATCCAGTCAAAACCCAGGAAAGTCACCACTGCCCAATCATGCTGAGGTGTGGAGCAGCCAATGCTGGGAGAGCTGGAGAAGAAAGGAGGGGGGATGTGAAGTACACAGAATGCCTCTATCACACTGTCTATGAGATAAAGAAATCACCTGTCACTCACAGCAAAGTGGAAGAAACAGACACCTATTTCTCTGTGTGTGTGTTTTTTATATTACTAATGAAAATAAGAGGATTGCTCAGAGCTGGATTAACTATTCATGGCAAGACTGGGCACAGATGAAATTACATCTTCTGCTGTAACAGATATGAGTCTTAATTAAGGGGTTTCATCCATTTTAAGCTTAATTTTCAGTTATGTCTAGGGTGTACATGTAACATTTCACTGAAATAGTTGTAAATGCCCTGGTGTCTAATAAAATAGTTGATTTATATAACACTCTTTTTTATGTTTCCATGCACTTAAATAACTCTGGCTGGATTACAGTTTTTCAGCCACAGAGCTAATTGCATTTTTAAGCAATTTGACATGGGTTACACTATATTTTTTTGGAAATTATCATATTTTAGACTATAGCCAAAGTACAGAATAATTTACCTTTCAGCTTTAAATTACTAAATTTTGACAACCTTCCAGTAATAAATAGGCTTATGGAGTATTTTCCTGAACAGAACTGATCTATGAGAATGTTTCTCCTTGCACTGATGATCTCTACACATCTTAATTTAAAATTATAATAGAACTCCCATTTAAACTTATTTCAGGAAATTAAATGTCATGAAAAGACACATATTGCGAATATGAAATTTTATTACTACCTTGCCAACTCTGTTTTGTAGCTGTTTTTGTGTCTTATTCTACACAAAAAAGGACACAAGTGGACTCCCCCCATTCACATATGTTAATGTGTTAATTCTACATTTAGTCAAGATGAGTATTTAGCATCAATAAGGGAAGTCACATGTTACAAGTGAATTTAGCAGCCTAGAGCTCAACCTACTAGTTGGATAAAAGACAGATGCAGAGAAAGCATAGAGTCAAGGAAACCTCTCCTCCCATATGACAGATGTGATGGGAAGTTTGGAAAGAATCTGCCTTTTCTGACAGCTGCTGCTATGTATGTCTAAGGTATGATAAGTACTATAAGGGGGTTTTCTTGGAAAAGGGCTTTCCAGGGATGGGCTTTTGTTGGTGTTATTTTTATTTTTTTACTGGGTGGGGGGAGGGTTGAGTTTTGCTTAGGAAGCTGAGCTTTTCTGGAGGGGAGGGTTGAGGTTTGGTGGGGGAGAGATAATTTTGCTCAGGGATATTTTTTTTTTTTTTGCAGACGTGGTGTTTTGGGGGATATTTCAGCTACATAGGTTTTTGCCCAGTTGTCTACATATTGTCAAGGTTGCTTGTATATTGTCACAATTGCCCATTTATTGCTCTCATACTGTCACGCTTGCTTGTATATTGCCATGATTGTCTGTTTGTAATTGTATATTGTCACAATTGGAATTTTGTTCCCTCCATAAATGCACAATTGCTTACAGTAGGTGACCGCGATATTGTGTCAATCTCACCGCTTTTATCGGTGAGATTGACACCCTGCGACCCCTGTCGCAGGAGCCAGCGACGAGCCGGCTCTCATCGGGAAAGGAACATTTTTTTATTTTCCTTTTCTGATAAGCGACAAGCATCGCTGGCCCGGTTCACACTAGTGCGGGGATCCGAATTGGATTCCCGCCAATACCAGGCACTGTATTTGGTATGAATCCTAAGGGATACTTTTTTTTCACAGGTGAATGGGTAGGGGTACCCCATACTCATTCACATAGGGTGGGGGGCCGGGATCCAGGGGCCCCCTTATTAAAGGGGCTCCCGGATTCCGATAAGCCCCCACCCGCAGACCCCGACAACCAACGGCCAGGGTTGTTGGGAAGAGGCCCTTGTCCTCATCAACATGGGACAAGGTGCTTTGGAGTGGGGGGCCACAGGGCGCCCCCCTTCCCCCAAAGCACCTACTCCCCATGTTGAGGGCAAGGCTCAGGGGGGGGGGGGCGCTCGCTCGTCCCCATCCCCTTTCCTGACCGGCCGGGTTGCGTGCTCGGATATGGGTCTGGTATGGATTTTGGGGGGACCCCACGCCGTTTTTTCGGCATAGGGGATTCCCCTTAAAATCCCCACTGGACCTAAGGGCCTGGTATGCCCCCGAAGGCATGCAGGCTTCATTAGTGAGGCGACATTATCGCCGCTCTCTAGCTCGCTCACTACTATAGGGAAATTACATTTTCCTATTGCAGCCAGCACAAGAACCAGCGCGACGGGATCACGCTGGTTAGAGAAGCCTGTCGCCGGGAACCAGCACGACAGGATCGCCTTGGAAACACAATATCGGCGGCACCTACTGTATGTGTTGCCTGCATATTCTCCATTTTCTGTATTTGTTATCTGCAACAGTTTTTTGTAACAGTTGATTGAAACTGTGTTGTATTAAATTGCTCAATGGGGCCCAAGTATTGTTAGAATAGAAAATTTTTACCTATGTATTTGAAGTCACAGCTGTTTAGAGGATCACATTATTATAATTTAGTCCTGGGTAGGCCTGTCACTTTCATCCTTATTTTTTACAATAGTACACCACATACGCTGCAATTAAAGCCTTCAATTCATTTTTTAGCACACCATTATTATCCCCAAGTTTTACAGTGCTGCATTACATGCGCTGATATTAAAACCTTGAATTTTATTTTATTCAGCACTCAGATAATGTCCCCTTCTTTTACCACAGCAGGTAACAGCAGCAGGTAAGGTGTACAGCTGTTAAACTTTTAGTTTTATTTCTTTTTTTTTACCAATAATTATATATTAAAATATTTGGATAAGGAAAATCTACACTGTCTCAAATTTTACCCATTAAATTTTATGATTACTACTGAAAACAACAGTGACATATAGAATAGCATGGGGATACTCCATCTTGAGTATGCCAATGGCTCCTGGACTTTGTATCTTACTACATTGCTGTAGCAAATCATTGTGTTTATACTGGGAGTGTACTGAAGTCTATATATCATTATTAGAAATGGTTTCCTGCTACATAGCTGTATAGCATGTCCGAACCAGGCCTCTGCTGACTAGATCCAGATCCCTCTTGAAAAAATTGGAAAGAAAATATTTGTATAAATATTATATTGCATATACACAGCATGTTCATCATTGGTGAGTTACACTTGTTAGCAAACTTCAATAAACTGACATCCACATTTCACTCCAGCTGGGTCAATACTCAGTACTCAATATACAATATTGTATATTATACATATCCAGAGTCTGTGTGCCTTGGAGGGGGGTGTGGACCTGAATCCAAGTAGCACCACCTCAGGGGTCCCCAGGCATACAGCTCACAAAGAGCACCATTCCCCCAAATGCCAGGGCCCATAATCAGTGGGCAAGAATCTTGCATTCAGTCACCTCAAAAAATCTCTGTCCCAGCTAGGTCTGTTACACAAAATATTTTTTACTTTTTGCTATAATAAATATCCCAAATTTAGGCCAATATGTATATGTCTACATATTTTTGGTAAAAAAAATCACAATAAGCATATATTGATTTGTTTGCATAAAAGTTATAGTCTCTACAAAATACGGAATATAATTATGCCATTTTTATTATTATTATTTTTTTACTAGTAATGGCGGTAACGTGCGATATTGTGGCGGACAAATTGGACACTTTTGACAAATTTTTTAGACTATTGACAATTATACAGTGATCAGTGCTATAAAAATGCACTGATTACTGTATATACTGTATGTCACTGGCAGGAAAGGGGTTGACACTAGGGGGCGAGCAAGGGATTAACTGTGTTCCCTAGTGTGTGTTCTAACTGTGGGGGGATGGGACTGACTAGGGGAGGAGAGAGATAAGTGTTCATACAGTCTCGATCTCCTCTCCTCTGAGAGAACCGGGATCTGTGGGTTCTCGCTCTGTCACAAGTGATCATGGGTCCCTGGTGGTCACCGCGCTGACCGGGCACTCACATCGGCTCTGGCGTGGTGCCGAGGGTGTGCGCTCCCCCTATTGGTCAAAAGACAAACCAACGTACAGTTACGTTGTTTCGCTCAGGGCAGCCAACCTGCTGCAGTGCAACTGTGGCCACTGGTCAGGAAGGGGTTAAAAGGTAAATGATGTATAACTTTTCCAAAACAAAAAAAAACTTTGGAACTTCATGAGATTAGGGACTAAAAAGGCTCTGGAACTCCAAAAAATACCAGAGTCAAGTTTTGTTGAAAGCAGTGGTTATCTAGCATACAGAAAGCTATCCGCCATGAATTTATTTATGTCATAAAGATCAGGCTTTTCAGCTTTGGTTGTTATAAACTTAGTACAGTGCTGACTGATGTTCAAAATGTCCACAGTCATATCAGGATGAGTCTATAAAAATTTATTTTATTTATACTTGAATTTTTTCCAAGGAGAACACAGGTTACAGGAATGTATTTGATTTTGTAAATCCTTTCATATGTAACTTTTTACTATGTTATAATTAAATCTCTTTATCTAAATTAAAAATAAGTCAGTCTGAAAAAATATCTAGGTCAGTGAACACATGACTTTATATTATATTAATGATAATTAATTAGCTTTTTTTTTAGACATGCTATTTATAACATTAGCTGTCTAAATGCAAAAGAAAAAAGAATTAAAGATCCATGTTGCGCAAGTACTAACCAATAAATCAATTTATGTTGGTTGAACTGGAAAAAAAAAAAAACCTTTGTTTTCATGAAGGCCTGAAGTGAACCTTCTTAAAGCTGATCAAGCTGATCTCCAACCCTGTCTTCCATGTTGCACACTTGTACAGGCTCCATTCCTGTAATTAACCAGTTGATGACCAGCCGCCGCAGTTCATCAACCGCAGTTCACCAACCGCTGCAGTAAACTGAGGGAATAAAATGTGTTTTTATATATATTTGGGGGATATTTATTATAGCAAAAAGTAAGATATATTGTTTTTTTTCAAAACTGTCACTCTTTTTTGTTTATAGCGCAAAAAAAAACAAACGCAGAGGTGATAAAATACCACCAAAAGAGAGCTCTATTTGTGGAGAAAAAAGGACATCAATTTTGTTGGGGAGCCACGTCGCACGACCATGCAATTGTCAGTTAAAGCAATGCAGTGCCGAATCGCAAAAAAGTGCTCTGGTCTTTGGCCAGCCAAATCCTCCGGGGCTGAAGTGGTTAATTAGTTGATTCTGATTTTACTGTACATTGTAAGCTGTTTATTGTGTGCCTTAAATGCTGCAGCAGGTCAGATAGAGCCCATCTCATTTCCTTCCTGGAGAATATCTAGAATCATCTAGCCCTTCTTTTCCCAGCCTTTTCATTCATTGGATTTCAGTTTTCTCAACTGTGGAGGCCCAGCTTTACATGTTTCCATTTTCACAGCTTCCCATTTTCAGGAAGCTTTGTACAGCACTCTGCTGGCCCTTCTCAACAGCAAATGAAAAGGTTTTGTTTCAGAGCTTTATTAGCATGATATAAAGAAGAAAGGATGAACCAGAAAAGGCAAACTATAAACTGATTAAACTGTATCTTTCTGTCATGTTTACTGTTATAGGCTTGCTAAAGTTAAAGTGGTTGTAAACCCCATTCATGGAATTTGAACTAAGCCCATATATCTGTAGTGTTTACTTATCTCCAAAGCTCTAAGTGCCGTTTTTCTCTGGTGCTTCATTCCCCTATTATCAGCATGAGTCACTTCTGAGAAGTTCTCCAACAGATGAGATAACATGAGCTTAAAATTGATGTCTAGGAGGGAGCTTAGAGTGAGATAAGCAGGGAGCTTGTCTATTCAGAATACAGCTCTGCATATGTAGAGGGGGGTGTGTCCATTTTTTCTAATCAGCTCTCACACAGTGTAAGTCTAGTCTCTCCACCCACCTCTATGTACTGCTGAATAATGAAGAAATGCTTTTAACATGAACTGTACTTTTAAAAGGGTGTATAAAGACGAAGACAGCAGATATACAAGCAAAACTCATTAGGCCAAAATGTATACCGCAACATTTCTTTAGTGAAAATTACCCAAATTAGTGTAGATGATTTAGTTTGTAGGAAAGTTATAGAGCCTCAAATGGAAAATGTGGTATTTATTGCAATAAGATTAAAAAAATAAAAATATGTATGTTCACATGAAATTAATGTATCACAGCTCTAATCACCAGTGATTTGAACAAAATTGCAAACAACTGCTCCCATCAATCCACTTTGCCTTAATACAATACCTCACAATGGACTCTCACTAGATACTCAGACCTTTGGATCTCAGTGGATCATATCAGACATGGAATAGTGGGACATGGCTCCCAGGGATCTCCCTCGTTCTTTCAAATCCACTCTCCAAACCCCTCTCAGCACTTTCAATTGCTCCAGGAAATATCACAGGAAATACCAAAAGCAAAGCTCATAGTGTAGTGAACTAATCAAACCAATTTATGTATTCAGAAGATGTTTACACATGTTAGAAATTGCAGCAGTCTTATCAGTATATCAAATCGGTAACATCAAATATGGTGGATAATCAACTTCCAGTGTCTGACATTTCTTCCTCAAGAGGAAGTGCCCATGACCAGCTGTTTCTTTTGACATCATAGAATTATATAAAGTTTAAGGTAGATCACCCTAATCCTTCTGAATGTTTTTACATTTGGATATAGGTTGAATGTAATTGCATTAGAATTGAAGTGCATGTAGCTGGCATACGGCTCTATTTTCCAAGTTATGCAAAGAAAAATGATTTTCTAGTATTTTTTAAAATCTTTTTCATTGTTACCATAAAATACTAACTGACCTAAAGGATTTAAATACATTGTATTATTAGTGGTATTAATATTAATAGCAGCAATGCAACAAGGGTTAAGCATTTGAGTTTAACACATGGAGTATGGAGTAGTCCTGGCATTAACATATGTATTTTACTTTTTTTTGTATTGTAGTGCATTTTGTAGAGATGGTAGATAAACCTAGAATGAACATGCTGCATTTAATCTGATACCAGACTATACACATGCAGGTCATATCCATATATTCTTTAGAAGAAAGACACCATATCACTGTTAGCAGCAAACACTAGAGATTAAACGTATATAGAATTATATAATTGGCAACTATAAGTGTGATTCCCATTTATTTTGAAAGAATGAACAATAAAACAGTAATGCATTATTGGCTGATTTACACAAATTCTAGCAGCTTTGCAACCACGCCATAACTTGATCCACACATCGGTTTTGGTACACACCATTACAATTAAATCACTGTGAAATCACAAAGCAAAACATGCATGCTAAATAAAACAAAATGGTGCTTATTCCCCTGTATATGTCTTCTCATTCGTATGAGTAACATTAAAAACTTGGCTAAGGCTTGGGACGTAGTAACATAAATATTCATATAATGGTGAGTCTGTGAAGCGGTGAAGCATGCAGAGAATGGGAATACTATTTATTTTAAAGTCCCCTGGCATAATTTTAGGACTGTTTTTATTCCAATAGAGGAATAAAGTCTTATGAGGATTTATTGTGGTTTTAAAGAAAACATCCTCCTTATTAACTGCACATTGCCTTTCACGTGAAATTCACCATGAGCATGCTTTAGTCCTTGGTACAAGGGCTCCTGTTATTGCTTGATCTCAGCAATGCTCTGCGACTCTCATTATAAATGTGCATTTAGTAAGTGTTCCATGGCAACACCACATGAACACTGCTAAGAGACAATATGCAATCCCAATTGGCTTATCTTTTGATTATTAAGGTGAAAAGATACAGATCTCTTATCGATGTCATAAAAAAAAAATTGAATGCATTTTAGTTGCTATTTTTAATTTAAATGAAAATTAATAAGTACTTTAGATGCTATTCAAGTAATATACAGTGTACCTAAATTGCACAGGGACATCGTTTCCACCTTCCATTCTTTCAATTTATTTCCATTAATTCATTTCACATACATTTTTGTTTTTATACCCTATACTTGCTATGGATATACCTGTTTTACAATGATTATCCTTGCTGAAAAACCACTGTGGAGAAGGCTGATTATAAATAAGCCTCCTAGTACATCTTATTTTTCTGTACTAAGACAGTTGAGTGGGAATGATATAGCCCAGTGAAACGCTCATTCCCCATTGCAGTAAAACTCAATTTTCAGAGCCACAATAACATTAATATCACACTTACATTATAAACAGGTTGATCATGCTAAACAGATTTGTGCACCCAGATGCTTCTTTATCTTTACCACATTCTTTACCACATGGGTCTTCAAACTATGGCCCTCCAGTTGTTCAGGAACTACAATTCCCATCATGCCTAGTCCTGTCTGTGAATGTCAGAGTTTTACAATGCCTCATGGGATGCGTAGTTCCGCAACAGCTGGAGGGCCATAGTTTGAGGATCCCTGCTTTACCACATTGACCCATGGATGTTTTTCTATGTATTCCCTGCACCTGATTATGTAATTTGTGATGCCGCATGACCAAGCACAAATAGCAAAAATGCTGTAGCAGTCCAGTAACCACCCTATTGCTTTTCATGGTATTCTGGGTAAAAACTACTGCTCATTAATATTAGTGTGATACTAGTATCTGACTAATGCTACTGTGAGGTGGTAGAGAGGGTTCTGGATGGCCCCTTGAGCAAGATCTCAGTGGAGTTGATCTACTAATGGAAACTGAGCTATTCACTTTCCAAGGGAATTTTCCTCACTGATTAGTGAAAGTGATGCTGTTTCCTCTGCAAAGAACACCCAATCACATGCTTGCACATGATTGAATAATGGAAGTTAGCAGAGGTTCACATCTTCAATAAGCTCTAGAAATAATTCCTTTGCAAAGTGCAACTTTCCTTCGAAGTGAACAGCCTATTGCTTTTAGTAAATCAACCCCACTGTGGCTTTTGTTGTGATAAAATAGGTTGTGGACTGGGAATGGGAGAATGGTCAATAAAGTGTTTTGGGGCTTACAAAGATTGCTCTAGGGCTGCTAGGTCTAAAGTTTTCCCATTGTAGATTTGTCTGTATGACTTGCATTTTGGAATAATATAACAGGATAATAGCAATATGTAAGGATGTATTGTATAATATAAGTTGTTTGCTTAAAGTGGATGTTAACACAGTCACTAAAATCACATACAGTATAAGCTAATGCAGTTTCAAAAATAATTTATAATATTTAAAATCAGCAGCGATCATTAAAGTAATGCCTGGTGATCCTGCCATGTAGGTCCTTGTTCTGGTATTTCCCATTGCATGCATCACTAGTTAAGACCCCAAACAGTCCTGCTAACACACATTGCACAGGCGTGATCCATTGCTGTCACTACCTGGCAGTCATCTTACAGAAATGATATGCAACTGCCAATGGAGTGCCAGAAAGTGGCTGGAGGAGATTGGTAGCACTGACATACAAAAAAGGAGTGAACAAAGGTTAAACCGTAATTTTTTGAAAATTAAAACAAAAGAAAAAGAAAAGTCTATTGTTTACAATGCTGTACAAACTAAAAGTATTGTTACACCTAATTACAAGCACCCGTTACAAAAATTGTGTAGTTTTATTGTAATTGATGTGCAAAATGGATGCGCCTAGTGCAAGAGGTTTGCACAAAAAAAATTGTGTAAGAATAGCGTTAAAAAAGAATAATGACAAAATTGTGTAAGAAATGTGTAAGGATAATTACAAAAATCCTCATAACTCTGTGAGCTTCACCATTGTGTTATGCTACAAAACATGAGATGTAGTATGCCTATATTATGAGAAATAAAGCACCTGTACATAAATAAATAAAATGATAAGTGCTTATGCTTGCTGCACTGACATGGATGCTGATAATATTATTTGCAGTAAGGTGATCACATGTAAATCTTGATTCCATAAAGTTTTAGTAGATTGTCGTTAACCAAGCATAATATTAGCAAAATAATGTGCTGCTAGATTGACCAATTGATTACATGGGTTTTACAGGGGCAAATCTTGAGAATGTGAGAATGCAGACACAGAGGCAAAAGCTTTAAAAAGTGCTTTAGGGATAATCGTATTCCTGTCGGTTTCCAGAGGAATTTAACCTCCACAATCTCTTCAATTCATGTGCTAGAAAAGCCTATTAATCCAGTCTAGCACTAATTCCTTTATTCATCTATATTTTAAATACCGAAGAAGAAAGCAGTTCTACCTTATAAAAGGAATACAGGCCTGCAGAAATGATGTCAGTGGAATATATTAGACAACATGCTCTTGTTTACAGAACATCTGTCTGTAAACCAACCTGAGCTTTTCATAGGATTACCTCTATGCATATGGGTTGCTTGTGGTTTTATTTTTCAACAACTGAGCAACTTTCATCAAGTGAAAAAAAAATGCAAAATGTATTGCTATAGAAAAATACAGCTTAAATATGTCATAGATATGAGCTCATTCTGTAAAGCAAAACATATATTGATGGAATGGAATGTTGCAATGTGTTAGCAACTAATCAGATTTTTAGATTAGTGTAATCAGACCTTAATTGTATTGTAATAATTTTAGCTAAACTCTTATACTACTGATGCCATAACAAAGGTGGGTGAAAGGTGCCATACTGGGATAAAGAATATTCTTTACACTGATAATACCCTTCCCCAGTAGGTGACCTCCTATACTTGTGCTGGGCCATCCAACAATTGAAGAGTAACTCCACTTTTCTTGAAAAAAAATCAATCCCATTTTGTTGATGAATCTACATTGTAAAAGATTCCTACATGTTTCTTCTCTGAAGAAATAGCTGTTTGTGTGACCATGTCTTGGACAAACTGATTCTGAATGAGAGGGACTGGTTCATCATAACCACCTTGCACACCCTCAGTGTTCCTATGAAAAAAGTTGCAGCGTTTGCCCCCTTTAGAAGTAGTTAACCCTTAGAGAATATCTCATCAAAAAGGACATTTCTATTGCAGAAGATGCCTTAAAGCTGACCTGTATCTTTGCACAGATTTCTGTGAAGATCAGCAAGCTAATCTCACAAACAAGAAAGGAAATAACATGAAATGACATCCAGGTTGGCATATTGCATTTAATTTTACACAAAATTAAAGAGCTGCAGATTGAAATAGAGAGATCATTCTTAATAACATCAAATTACAATATATATATAACATAATATATATGTTAGCTTTTTCTTTGCAGAAGTGGAGTAACCCTTTATGGCATACAATCTAATGTGTTAAAGATTAAAAAAAAAATGAAGTATGAATGGTGAAACGGTATAACCGGTATGAAAACAGAACCATATCCATAGACATAAGAGTCTCAGTGTAATCTTTGTTCTCAGCCCTGCTCCTCTTATTGGGCATGTTCCTTTTCTGCCTTTGTTTTTTGTCAACACAAGCAGGGTGCCAAACTCACATTTCAGCATGTACTACATATCACTATCAATTATTATGACTTTCATTAAAAAAAATCGGAAATTGTGGAGATGTCGGGCAGTCTAGCATTGCTTAATCATGTGTCCCAGTGCTTAGTCATTTTAGCACTTTTGTGGTGGCAATGGACAAGGATTCCCAGGCCCTCCTCATGCATAATCTCTGCTTATCCTCCACTGAATAGAATTAGATAGATTTTCTGTCATGAACGTTATAGGCCTACAATATATTAATAAAAAAGTACCATTTTGAATTGCATTGCATATGTTGTAAATATTAAGCAGAGAGGTACTTTATTTGACATTTAAATATTTTGCCTGATTTATGCTAGATAATTCATTTCAGCTCACAAGAGTTTCTGCTTTTCTATTAACAATTCATGGATTAGGCACATTAAGGCTAAAAAGCAAAATTAATTAAAATACTGTATATTAAAATGAAAAATGCAAGGGTTTTAGGTTTATCTGCCCTTTAATACATTAGAGTTGCAATAATTCAGGTGGTACTGTTTTTCTACAAACAGTATTTTTTACTGAAAAAACGTAATTGAAACGGAGAGCAAATATATTAATGGTAAATTACAAGAGAAAGAAAATCTTTGTCTGGCAAAACGTGGATTTAAGCAGGCTTCCCAGTTTTCACTTTTCCTATTTTGCTTTAGTTTTTAAGAGAAAAAGAAATACATTTTTGCTAGATTTTTCAGTTTTCAGAAATCAATGTTTGTAAACCCTAGGAATGTAGAAGTTCTACAGTCCTGAACTGATCTTAATCCTTGTCATAATAAAGATGGTTTTATTTTACCAACAACACATTCATTTCACATCCATATTTTTACCAAACAAATGTTTTCATATACAGTATAACTGTACTTTCAGTAAATTTCTTCTGTTTCCTGCACCCTATGAAAAAAGACAGTTTCATAAGTTTATTTTGAAAGATGAATCCTGCTTTTAGCAGCATAGCTTATCCATGTGTTTGTATCCACCTTTGTTGTAATTGAAGGATAGGTTCACCTTTTGGAACATGTTTGCAACATATTTAGGGTGTGATATGCAACATATTCCAGCACCCTCCTCCTCACCTTCTGATTCCCCCCTCCTATAACAGTGGGCGGGGGTTCCTCTCCCCCACCCCCCACAGCCACTATCACATTTAACATTGATGTGGCTGTACAAGGCTCCACCTGCAGTCATGGCATTCATTTTAAGCGTATAAAATAAAACCCATGCACTGCCAAAAGGTGTGAGAAGAATAAGACCCCTTTCACACTGCGCCACCACTGGCTGCATCGGTAAAGCGGAGCTATTTTTATCACCACTTTACCGTTGTTTTAGCTGTGTTATTTGGCCACTAGCGGGGCAGTTTTAACCCCTTGCTAGTGGCCGAAAAGGGGTTAAATCCCCCGGCAAAACACCGCCGGAGTGGCATTTTTCTGGCGGTATCGCAGCACTGCCCCATTAATTTCAATGGGGAGCAGCGGAGGAGGAGCGATGAGTTCGCCACTCCTTCGCCACTCCAAAGAAGCTGCTGGCAGGACTTTTTCTGATGCCTTGCCAGTACCCTGCTCCAGTGTGAAAAGCCCCACTTCAATGAGGAGCAGCGGTGAAGGAGTGGTGGAGGAACGGTGAGGTCACCACTCCTTCATCGCTCCAAAGAAGCTGCTGGCAGGACTTTTTCTGACATCCTGCCAGCGCACCGCTACAGTGTGAAAGCCCTCTGGTTTTCACACTGGAGTGAATGGAGCCTGAAAAATGCCAGCAGTATGAAAGAGGTCTAAAAGGAATCCTGTTAATTGAACAGCTGCCGCAATCACATGAAATGACAGTACTAGACAGAAAGTGCTGCACTGCTGTAATAATGTAAATATATCAATATGTAAAATGAATACTATAAAACACCACCAATTGATCATACTAACATTTTTCTTCTGGAGCTACTGTGGCAAATGCAAGCTGAATTTATTGTGAAAATGCAGTCAGTTTTAAGTGCTGCAAACAGAAAAAGAATAAACCATCTTGATTACTAACTAGGGGAGACCCCTTTGTTGATGATAACCTCAACTAAATTCCTTCTGTAACTACTAATTGGCCTATTAGGTATTTTTTCCCAATTTGGTATTCAAAGTTTTTTCTTAACCACTTGACCACTGGGCACTTAAAACTCCTTAATAACCAGACCAATTTTCAGCTTTCAGTGCTCTCACATTTTGAATGACAATTGTCATACAACACTGTACCCATATGCAATTTTTGTTGTTTTAAACAAATAGAGCTTTCTTTTGTTGGTATTTAATCACCATTGTTTTTTTTTTTTTTTTGCACTATAAAAGAAAAAAGACTGAAAATTCTGTAAAAAATTAATTTTTCTTTGTTTCTGTTATAAAATTTAGCAAATAATAATTTTTTATATATATATATATATATATATATATATATATATATATATATATATATAGCAAAGACCCTAAAGAATATAAAGTTGTTGCAACATTTATCTCACACGGTACTTGCGCAGCAATTTTTTGAACACTTTTTACAAAAAAACAGAACAGTAAAGGTAGACCAATGTTTGTGTATAATGCGAAAGATGAAGTTATGCCGAGTAAATAGATACCTAACATGCCACCGTTCAAAATTGCACACGCTCGTGAAATGGCGCCAAACTTCGCTACTTAAAAATCCCCATAGGCGACGCTGTAAATTTTTTTACTGGTTACATATTTTAAGTTACAGAGGAGGTCTAGGGCCAAAATTATTGCTCTCACTCTTACATTCACAGCAATATCTCACATATGCAGTTTGAACACCGTTTTCATATAAGGGCGGGATTTACGTATGCGTTCACTTCTGCATGCGAACACACGGGGACAGGGGTGCTTTAAACATTTTTTTTTATTGCTCATTTTACTTTATTTATTTTAGTTTGACACTTTTTTCAGAAAATCTTTTTTTTGATCACTTTTATTCCTATTACAGGCATACCCCACTTTTAAGTACACAATGGGGTTTATTTACTAAAGCTAGAAAGTGCAAAATCAAGCTCACTTCTGCATAGAAACCAATGAGCTTCTAACCCCAGCTTGTTCAATTAAGTGTTGGTAATAAAAACTGGAAGCTCATTGGTCTCTATGCAGAAGTGAGCCCGATTTTGCACTTTCCAGCTTTAGTAAATAAACTTCATTGTGTACTTAAAAGTGGGGTATGCCTGTAGAAGGAATGTAAACATCCCTTGTAATAGGAATATGGCATGACAGGTCCTCTTTGCAGTGAGATATGGGGTCAATAAGACCCCACATCTCACCTCTAGGCTGGAAAGCCTGAAATAAAAAAATAAAATAAAAATGATCCTGGCTTCGATCTTAGCGGTGAGACGATAGAAGCACCGAAGGGCAGCAGGGGGACATCCCTTCTCGCCTCCCGTAAGAACAATCGAGCAGAGGAACAGCCATTATGATCATTCTTATGATGTAGGGAATTTCCGGCTGAAAAAGCTGATATCTGAATGAGGCCTGTAGCTGCAGACATCATTCCAATATTCCTGCACAAATCAAGGATGTCATATGATGGCCGGCAGGTGGGAAGTGGTTAAAACACTTTTTTAACACAGTATTTATACAATATTTCTAACACGTAGCATGTACATACCAAAAATGACAGCCCAAAATAGATTCTCCTACTCCTCCTGAGTACGGTGATACCACATGTGAGACTTCCACAGCCTGGCCACATACATAGGCTGAGTACAGCCGAGTATGGCTGAGCATGGCTGTGCATGGCAGAGTATGGCTGGGTATGGATGGGTATGGCTGGGTATTGCCAAGTATGGCAGGGTACAGCTGGGTAATGCTGAGAATGGCTGGGTATTGCAGAGTATGGCTGGGTATTGCAGAGTATGGATGGGTATGGCTGGGTATTGTAGAGTATGGCTGGGTATTGCAGAGTATGGTTGGGTATGGCTGGGTATTGCAGAGTATGGCAGGGTATTGCAAAGTGTTGCAGAGTATGGCAGGGTGTTACGGAGTATTTCAGGGTATTGCAGCGTATGGCAGGGTATTGCAGGGTATGGCAGGGTATTGCAGGATATGTCAGGGTATTGCAGAGTATTTCAGGGTATTGCAGGGTATGGCAGAATAGTGCAGGGTATTGCAGAGTATTGCAGAGTATGGCAGGGTATTGCAGAGTATTGCAGAGTGTGGCTGAGCATAGAGGGATAGCTGAGCATGGATGGATGGATGGCTGGATGTGACTGCAATTGTCCCAGAGCAGCACTCTGGGCACTACAGATCCAACCCCCGGCGCTGCTGCCATCTGATCTTTCCCCCACTCCTCTCACAATGTACCGATTATTACACAGAGAGGAGAGAGGAACCAGCATCATGACATGATGCCAGTTTGTTTACAAGTGAAATGCTCCATCATTTGACGGAGCGATCACAAGGTAAACCGCGATCAGCGGCCATTTACCGTGATCCGCTGGGTCCTCTGGACCTGGCGGTCACGGATGTTCTTGGGTGCGCACCCCAGGGGGCTCACGAGAGCGGAATCCTGGGAAGACGTCATAGTACGCCCTCCCAGAGGTAAGCAACCACCCTGTAGCTGTCATTCGGCTATGGGCCAGTTGCTAAGTGGTTAAAAAAGCTGCTGGTAGGTAAAAAGCATAGGCACATGAGAGTACCTGCACACATCTGTGCCAGCTATAATTGATTCTTACATGCCTGAATGTAGGCTATGCTGAACAAACAAAACTCCAACACTTCTGGGTACTGTTGGAGCTTGCCTGTTTTCTCCCGCTATTCCAGATTATTATTAGCCCTTCACTGTAATAGGCTGTCTCACTGGCCGATAGGAATTTGTGAAATATGGGAGGAGAGGGCAAGCTTCCTCACAACAAGGAAGGGTTTTCTGGTTCAAAACTATCTGTCATTCAGGAATGCAGAAAGTAATTAAAGCTGCCACAGGTATGTGCAGGCAGTCATCTGTACTTTATATCTGCTATCAGAATGTTGTTGTTGTTTTTTTTGCTTTTTTTTTTAACAGAGTACTTTAAGTTTATGATTGTTTTCACAATGTTTGAGCAACCTGCTTCATGTAACCCTAGTGTATGTTAATGAGATTAAAAGTTAACCCCACCTTTTACACTATGTTAAATGTTACACCTGTATTTAGAGTGTAACATGGCAACATGGTGCCAAGCAAAGATCCTTTCACCCCAAGAATGCCACCCCCCTCCCCCTGACCACACAGCACATCATTCATTCATAGAGATCTGTTAAAGAATGAACTGCAAGTCCCATCTGCCACCATGGCAAACAGACCTGTAGTTATGAATGGAACACATGTTTGGTAATAACAGCACTCATAGTTGATTGACACTTTCTTCAGCTCTCCAATTGAAAGTCCACACCTTGGTACAGTTAGAGAGGTAGAGGGAGAATATACAGGAGCTTGGCATTACACCAATGTTAAAATTGGTCTTAAGTGCAATGCTTTGCAGGCTCCAATTAAAAAAGTCTAAATACACTTTTTTTTTTCTGCACAAATATGTGCATGCATTATTTTTTAATGTAAACTTAGCCTTTAGGGTCAAGATTTTGATTTGACCATTATAATCCATTATAAACTTCAGCTTGAGCAATTTTGTTGTTGATTTCACTTGGGGCTGTGATGGTGATTATTGAGATGATGATGATTGTTAAGAATGTAATTATTATAATATAGATGAGCTATCTTTTACATTAAAAAGCTAAAACATTTGTAAAGCTTTTTTTGAGTTTGAACTTGGACTAATGTTATTTTTCAAACTACCGGTAATCAACCATAATGTACTCAAGTAAAGGGGGGCAAAAGAGCTGTGATTATAAATGTAGTTATTTTTATGCATATGCAACAATTTCTAATGATCTCTTTTAACCACTTAAGCCCCGGACCATTTGGCTGGCCAAAGACCAGAGCACTTCTTGCGATAATGCGTCAATTAAACTGACAATTGCGCGGTCATGCAACGTGGCTCCCAAACAAAATCAACGTCCTTTTTTCCCCACAAATAGAGATTTCTTTTGGTGGTATTTGATCACCTGTTCCATTTTTATTTTTTGCGCTATAAACAAAAAAAGAGCAACAATTTTGAAAAAAAAAACATTATTTTTTACTTTTTGCTATAATAAATATCCACAAAAAATATATTTTTTTTCCCTCAGTTTAGACCAATATGTATTCTTCTACATATTTTTGGTAAAAAAACTTGCAATAAGCATTTATTGATTGGTTTGTGCAAAAGTTATAGCGTCTACAAAATAGGAGATAGTTTTATGGCATTTTTATTAATATTTTTTTTTTTACTAGTAATGGCAGCGATCTGCGATTTTTATTGGGACTGCCACATTATGGCGGACATGTCAGACAATTTTGACACATTTTTGGGACTATTAGCATTAATACAGCGATCAGTGCGATTAAAAATGCACTGATTACTGTAAAAATTTCACTGGTAGTGAAGGGGTTAACACTAGGGAGCATTGAAGGGGTTAATGTGTGTCCTTGTTTGTGTTTTAACTGAAGGGGGATAGGGACTGCGCAGGGAAGATAACAAATCTGTCAGTTCTCCCCTCAGAGAACCGGAAACTGTGTTTACACACACAGTTCCGGGTTCTCCGTGTACCTCGAGCGATCGCGGGAGCCCAACGGTGATCGAGACCGTTGGGTGAGCAGGGGGCGCGCATGCCCCCTAGTGGCTACAGGGAAAAGCGACGTTACAGTGGAGCCCAACTGCTCAACTGTACAACTGTGGTGGCCGGTCGGCATGTGGTTAATCATAAATGTAACTCTGTTTCCTCTACATTTCGTCTAGTACTGATGATTGTATAGCATTTAAAATGTAATATATGTGGTCTCCTTTATATAATATTGTACTGAGCTTTACAACATATTTTAGCGGATAAGGAGTGTTTTTATTTGTCCATACACATTTTCCATAATTACATGGCAAGTAAAAATACTATTCTTTAAGTTGATCTCTCTACATTGATTTAATGTCTGAGTTAGCAGGCATTAATGTTATGCTTCATAGGATGTGTAAGGATGAACCAAAGGTTAGTGTATATTAAACTGTTAGCTGCATGTGTCATGTAAAATCTGGGAAAGTGTTCCTTTCATGTTGGATCATTACTGCAATCAGTGGAGCTTTCATGGTGTGTCTTTCATTATTATATCACTGTCCATGAGATAGTTTTTGTACAGGTTTAGTGGCTGTAAAATCTGTATTTCCATCAATCTATTTAACAGCCTACACTACAAGAATCCTAATTTATGTGTCTTGCCATCAATATATCTATTCAAAACTAGATATTACCCCATGCAATTTATTTCAGTACTATTGATTGTAGAGAAGGTCATAACAATAGCCATAGTAGCCAGTGCAGGTGTTATCAATACAGCAACAAAGTGAAGCAATCAAAACTGGCTAAGGCTGGATTCACACCTACTGTATGCTTTTTTTGTGCTTTTTGCATTTTGCAGATTTGCACTACAGAACATGTTCCATAGGAAACCATGTTAAATGGACTGTAATGCAAATCTGCAAAATACAAAAAGCACTAAAACTACATAGGTGTAAATCCAGTCTAAGAATGAAAGAATAGACATTTAGGTAAAGTTGAATTCCATATTTTAGGTTCCCACCTGTTTAATAGTTTGTTTGTTTTAAAAATCCTACCTTTATCGATATGCAGGTCACAATCCTATGTGTAAATACCAATCAAGCAGACAAATGTTTTCGGGAAAATAGGAAACCTTTTCTAAGCTTGGGGGTTAAACAGATGATGTTTTTCTGTTCAATAGTGTTTTATTTGTAAGACAGAAAAAAAGCACAAGAACACGTGATGATCACTAATCAAGCAACTGCTAGAACATGAAGGTGGATTTGAAGTCATATCCACTATAGAAAGCCAGTCAATATATATCTGACAAAATCTAATAACATTGGTATGTGCTGTTTGCAGTAATGGTATATGTTTTTCAAATATACCCTCTACAGTCATGAAAAGTATGATTGATTTATCCTGGTTAAAATAATTATTGTATTTCTTAAATAAAAGGGGTTGTAAACCCTTGTTTTTTTTTAATAAGAATAACAAACATGCCTATACGTACCTGCTCTGTGCAATTATTTTGCAAAGAACATCCCCGATACTCTTCTTCTGGGCTGCCCTGCTGGCACTCCAGGCCCCTCCTCTTTCCTTGGGGGTACACGTACGGTTTTGCTCCAGAGTCCTGCTGTTGCATCCATTGACACAGACAGCGGAACTCAGCCCCGCCCCCCCACTCCCGTGTCACTGGATTTGATTGTCAGCAGTGGGAGCCAATGGCTCCTGTTACTTTTAATCTATCCAATGAGGAGGAGAGAGATAGTGGCCGGAGCCACTCTGCTCGTTCACATCACTGGACTCAGGTAAGAAAAAGCGGGGTGTCTGGGGGGAGCTGCCGCACAGAAGGTTTTTCACCTTAATGCATAGAAAGCATTAAGGTGAAAAACCTTGAGGCTTTAATTTCCAAAAATTTAGATGTCAACAAAATGACATTGACATTGCAATTGACAATGTAAAATAAGAGCTACAATAGTGTCAATGATAAAAACTGAATTATTACTGTAGTAATGCACAAAGAGAAAAGTACCAATACAAATTTGTGAACATGATCACATAGTTTGTTAATAGTCACTTATACCATTTAATCACCTGAGCAAGTTTCAAGTGCTGCATTTGTATAGGTTACAATAAATATTGCTGTTCAATAAAAAGGATTTAAATAAAATAAAATATATACAAGATGGTTCCACCTCACAACTCCCCTAAAGTGATTTGCAGCTGCTCCTTTAAGTGTTGTAAACAATAAGAATATATACAATTATAAAGACAGGTGCTGCTTTGGAGCTCCTTGTCAATAAACACAAGTTATATTATATGTGAAAAAATATGTGAAAAAATACTGTACATTACATTCAAAAATAACAATGAATCATACAATTTTAATTATTGCCATAACACCTCCAAATAGTGTCCATAAATGTTGGTTTCACTCATATGTCTGGTGAGTGGTTTATCTTACCACTTTTTTATTGAAACGTTTGTCACTGACACTTAAAGACATGGTGTTTGGGAATAATTTCACATATGTATGACCATTATTGGAAATGTTTATCCGCTTGCCGACTGCCTCGTGCAGATATACATTGGCAGAAGGGCTCATACAGGCAAACTAACTTATCTGTACATTGCCCTTTAAGAGGTGGCATGTGAGCATGTGCATGCTCACGGCAAGCTAGGTGAGTCAACGGGGATACCCGCGATCATCTCATGGAGAGGAAGAACAGGAGATGCTAAAATAAACAAGCATCTCCCCATTCTGCCTAGTGACAGTTTCACTGATCTCTGCTCCCTGTGATCGGGAGCAGAGATCAGTGACGTGTCACAAGTAGCCCTGCCCCCCACAGTCAATCACTCCCCAGGACATACTTAACCCCTACACTGCCTCCTATTGGTTAACCCCTTCACTGCCAATGTCAATTACACAGGAATCAGTGCATTTGTATAGCACTGATAGCTGTATAAATGACAATGGTCCCAAAAATGTGTCAAAAATGTCCAATGTGTCCGCCATAATGACGCAGTCATGAAAAAAAAAAACGCTGATCATCGCCACTACGAGTAAAAAAAATATTAATAAAAATGCCATAAAACTATCCCCTATTTTGTAAACGCTATAACTTTTGCGTAAACCAATCAATAAATGCTTATTGCGATTTTTTTTTTACTAAAATATGTAGAAGAATACTTAAATTGAGGAAAAAAATGTTTTTGGGGGATATTTATTATAGCAAAAGTAAAAAAGTAATGCGTTTTTTTTTTCAAAATTGTTGCTCTTTTTTTGTTTAGAGCTCAAAAAAACAAAAAACACAGGGTGATCAAATACCACCAAAAGAAAACTCTATTTGTGGGAAAAAAAGGATGTCAATTTTGTTTGGAGCCATGTTGCACGACCATGCAATTGTCAGTTAAAGTGACGCAGTGCCGAATCACAAAAAGTACTCTGGTCTTTGACCAGCAAAATGGTCTGGGCATAAGTGGTTATGTAGCATGATACAATAAGTGGAAATTATTCCACAGATTTATGGACACTATTTGGAGATGTTTTGGCAATATTTAAAATTGTATGGTTTATTGTTATATTTGATTGCAATATATTTTTCACATATTTTTTTCCACATACTGTATAATATAGCTTGTATTTATTGACACAGAGCTGCAAAGCAGAGTTTATCTTTATAATTATATACATTACATAGGGCTAAAGTCCGAGAAATACATGGGTGCTCATAAGCTCAAATGCAAGGTCTGTTTTCTTTTAAAGTTGAACTTATACTGTTAATGAGCATACCTTTCTACTTTTTATTTGAGCCTCCCCTCATGAAAAGATCCTTGCTTGCCCATGTATCCCCAAGAACTTGTGTGCATTTTTCCATAGACAACTACCTACCACACTCATTAGATCTGGGTGATCAGCTAATACACTTTCATTGGTTGCTTCTATGGCATACTTAACTTGTTTAAATATTGTAATAACAGGGGCACTTTGTAGTCAGATTGTTAGGACCTGAGCTTGAACCTGGGACCTCTGGTGTGTCTGGCAGTGACTCTGCTTGCTGAGCCACCTGGAAAGCTGGACAGCTCCTTGGACAATTCCTTGAATGATCTTGTCTTGAATCTTGTTTGCCTTGAACCCTTTGCTCCTCCCATGAACTTCCTGATTTAAGCCATGTCTCTGCACTTCCTAGTTGCCAGAATATTGTGCCTTCACCAGCCAATATCTTGCTCCTGTCTCTCCTGCTGCCGACCGTATCCTCGCTACCATTCGTTACCGACATTTGGCTTTTTCCTGGACTACGCTTCTGCTGAATCCCAACCTGCAACTATTTGTTACCGACTTTTGGCTTGTTTCTCAACTATGCTTCTGCTTGATCCCTACCTGCTATATCTGCTACCAGACCCCGGCTTGCTCACCTCCTGGTGGAGCTATCCTGAGGACCGCGACCTGGCACTAACACGCAGCAAAGCCCATCTCCACCTTCAGGAGCTCTGGTGAATACCAGTTAGTGCTTAGACCCCGCACCTCAGGTGAACCCGTGTCATCAGCCAGGGTGACCTGCTGCTATAGCTACTGGCCTCTGAGCCTGACTCCAAACCGTGACACAGATATATGATGGACACCTGTCAAAGTCAAATGCCATTATTGACCGAAAAAGTAGAAAGAGCACAGAAATGAACTGGCCATGTACTCTTCAACCAATGCCACACCACTGTCATGTGATTGATAATCATCTGCTGCTTAAACCCAATTATTTCCTTTCAGAATCATAAGAGCACCTTAAAAATACACCTGGAAACTCAAAACACAACTCAATCCTTTTTCTTTGTTTTGTTTTGACTAAACTCCAAATGTGTAAACAGTTTTTGAAGTTAACATGCAGTTCACTCATGTTTAATCCACCAGTGGAATGTAATCATTTCTAATAGCTCATTTGAATAATTAATGTCCTCAAGAGTGACTTCCTAGCTAAAAAAAGTTGTAATATTTAACTCCGGGAGAACTCATCCTTAACTATCTTCATTACCCATAGCAATACTTTATCACCAAGTAACTAGGTTTTATAAGCAGCAAAAAAATAAAAATAATCAGAATTTGTTCAGCAGGATCTGGAGAACATAGATAACAAGGAAAAGTTATAATGGCTTAACATTTCCATAAAACTTTACAAAAGCTAATGCAGACCTGCTGGAACAATCTACAAGACATGACATTTATTGAAGATGATAAGAATTGATATTTAGAAGCTATTTGAAGTGGTTTTTTTTTATATACAAATAATTTTAAAGATACTATCAGCACTGGCGTCACCCTTAGGATAAAAAAAAAAAAAAAAACTCCCTTAAAAAAATCAAACATTAATCATTTCAAAACAATTGGGAAACAAAGTAGAAATGTTTTAAAATACCAATAGAGAAGTGAGTGATTAGCCTCAGAGTAGAGGTCTACTGATTAATAATTAACAGTATAGCCACAAGTATTTTATAATTACCTTACTTATTCACACATTCTCTCTTTGAAACTGTTCCTAACTTTAAACATATTTTATATCTAGTCCTCGTGTGCTAGTTTAAAGTGGTTGTAATCCCTAAGATGTTTTTTTTTTCTTACCCTGCACAGTAAAGGCATAATGTACTAGTATGCATCACATACTATCACATTTTGTAAAACTTACCGTAAAACTATACTTTTCCAGCTCTGAGATGTCAGAGCTGTAGGTGCTCCCATCTTCAGCCTCCCTGCTTCTAGGTTTGCGAACTCCGGCTCTGTGACTGGCCGGAGCTGCGATGATATTACTACCGTGCATGCACGCGGGAGCCACTGTTTATGGCACAAGGCTCTGAAGGAATGGCAGCCGTTCCTTCAGAGCGCATGCACAAGTGATGTCACTGTCTGCATGTACACTAAAGATCTCCTAAACGGTGCCCATTTAGGGGATATTTACACTACCTATAGATAAGCCTTATTACAGGCTTACCTATAGGTAAAAGTTAGTGATGGAAGTTTACTTCTACTTTAACCACTCCAATACTGGGCATTTTTACCCCGTTCATGCTCAAGTCAATTTTCAGCTTTCAGCACTGTCAGATTTTGAATGACAATTGCGTGGTCATGCAACACTACCCATATGACATTTTTAGAATTTTTTTCACACAAATAGTTTTCTTTTGGTGGTATTTATCACCACTGGGTTTTATTTTATTTTTGCTACATAAACAAAAAAAACAGAACATTTGGAAAAAAAAGTGTTTTTCTTTGTTTCTGATATACAATTTTGCAAATAAATAATCTTTCTCATAAATTTAGGCCAAACGGTATTTTGCTATATTTCTTCAGAGAAAATAACCCAAATCAATGTTTATTATTTAGTCTGTAGGAAAGTCAAAGAGTCCACAACTATGATATATGCATCTGAAAATTGATCAATCCTAACATACTGACAGCCCAAAAATGTCAGGACAGTACAAATATCTCCCAAATTACCCCGCTTTGAAAATTAGACAGTCCAAGGTATTTAGTAAGAGGCATGGCGATTTATTTAAAATTGTAATTTTTTGTCACAATTTTTTGGAAATTAAGAAATTAAAACTGTCACCAGTGCAGTACAGCATTGCTTTATAACTGGCGTACCAGTGATCAGGTAAATATATAAAAAGTATTACAAAAATGATAATAATAATATTTTTTTTTTTTAATTTGTTTCAATTGTTTTTCTTTGTTTATTACTTTTTCCTCTTTTTTTTTTTTTTTACATTTTATTTTTTTAACACACTGTGACCAGAGCAAATGGTGTTACTATAGTAGCAGAAGTGATCAGGATTTTTTTGCACATTATGATTGCTTATACCACTGAATTTCATTGTTATAAGCAACCATTTTTATTGAATTAAATTGATTCATTCAGTGTGTATTATTGTGTTTGGCCATAGTTAATCACATGGTACGGATGGGCTATGATTGGCCCTGCCTGTACCATGTGACCACTTTGACCAAATACAGCTAGCAGCACAATTGTACACAATAGATGGAATGAAAGGAAGCCGTCCATTGTTTGCAATTGCCATGTGATCTGCTGTGATTGGTCATATTGCTCACTGGCAGTGGCCCCTACAGTAATGTGTCATTGGCTTTGTACGATGAATACAGCCAGTGACAGATCATGCCGCAGCGTGGCCTGTGGGGTGCACACAAGGCACGTTCTGGGATGACCACTCGTAATGTTGAAGGTCCAGTCCAGCCATCATTTGGCAATAGACTAGGTGGGAACTGGGTAATACTAAAAAAATAAAAATTATTAGGAGAACTTAAACAAATATTAAAGTGGACCTCTATGCAGATTAAAAAAAAAAAACTCAAATAAATGCAGCTGTGCATCCATTAAAACATCATAAAATATGTTTATTTAATATAAGTTGTAAAAGTACCTGAATTTGACCTGATATCATCCTCTTGCAAACCCCTGTACAGAATAGTTCAGACTGGGGTGCCAGGAAGCAGCACAAGTGGACAGCCAGTTGTGCTGCAGTCCTCATATTCTAACTAGAAGCATGCTGATATGAGGAGAGACCAAAGTGACAAAGAGATGATCTTATCAGTATCTCCTTCCCTTTCCAGTCACAGGAAGGACAAGACCTAAGGCCCCTTTCACACTGGGGCGGTGCGGGCGTCGGCGGTAAAGCGCCGCTATTTTTAGTGGCGCTTTCCCGTCGTTTTAGTGGCGGTCTGCGGGCACTAGCGGCCGAAAAAGGGTTAAAACCGCCCGCAAAGCGCCGCTGCAGCGGCGCTTTGCCGGCGGTATTGCCGCACTGTCCCATTGATTTCAATGGGTAGGAGCGGTTTAGGAGCGGTGAATACACCGCTCCTTCACCGCTCCAAAGATGCGGCTAGCAGGACTTTTTTCACAGTCCTGCCAGCGCACTGCTCCAGTGTGAAAGCCCTCCGGCTTTCACACTGGAGTGAAAGGGGCCGGTTTTTTTCAGGCGCTACACAGGCGCTATTTTTAGCGCTGTAACGCCTGAATACCGCCCCAGTGTGAAAGCAGCTTTAAGGCTGGGATCACACTGAAGGATGGAACGGCTCACAGCAGGGTCCGGTGCATCCCTGTTCATCATTTCAGGTCTGATTTCAGTCCAAATTTATGAATTCAGACCTGAAATGAACCAGAACATGCACAGGACTCCTGTGCAATTGGCAGTGGAGCCGTTCCGGAGATGTGTGAACCGGCTCCATAGAGATCCGGTCACAATCTCCTGACATGCGAATTGGATGTGGGGAAAATCTCATCCAATTCGCAATAGTGTTAACCCAGCCTAAAGAGATATTTAAATGCAGCAGAAAACAATCTGGTCTCTTGGCCTTGCAATAGCAGTTTTGCAAGGCAAAATTGTGTAAGTCTCAGAAATGAATAGACAGAAATAAAAAATGTTTGCAAGGTAAAATACTCCCTCAAATGTATTTAATCTATGCATTTATGGTAACTGTTTTGCCTGGAGATCCTCTGCAAATCACAAACAATTTCAGAAACTCTGGACACAGGGACCAGTTGACTTATGTTCACAGGAGTATATTAATTCATGAACAATATTCAGGTTTTTTAAAACACCTATCATGCTTTTCATCTGTAAAAATATCAATACTTCCTAGGTCTCATTCACACAGGCATTTAGGCCTATATACCAATGAACAGGCCATTTTTTCCATCATCCCTAAACTTCAGGTGCTGCATTGAGGCAGTCCATGTTCCCCCTAATGTGACATGCACAAGAGTGAATGTGAGGTGCAAGTAGTGGGTATTCAGGGCTGCTCACCCTCATGCCTGTCACATGGACATGTGGCTGTGTCTGTCCAGCGGCTGCATCCTAATAGATTTCAATAGGCTGTCTGCATACAGCACCTGGATGTTAGTAACACCGGAAAAAAAATTCACGGTGAAAGGTAATTTTTTATTAAAATCCAATTACAATATGACTTGTGCAGCAATTGTATATAATATATTATTTTATTTTTTATTTGCTATTTTTTCCCATGAAAGTGGAATTACCCTTTAACCACTTTACAACCAGCCACCGCACATATACTTACTGTATACAAATTCAGCACCAACTGTCGGCCACTGATTGGTTTTCCGCACCCAACAATCGGCTCTGGACATTACTGAATAGAGCCCTGTGTTTTTTACTGACTGAACATATACTTATACATATGCAGCACCAACCAATCAGCAGCTGTTGGCCACTGATTGGTCCCTGGCACCCGTTGATAGGCTCCGGACATCACCGAAGAGAGCCCTGTGTAGGTAAACAAACACAGGGCTCTCTTCTGACAGCACATTGCTTAGCAAAAACAGCACATTTTAGACACACATTTAACTCCTTGATCACACTAGATGTTAGCCGTTTCCCTGCCAGTGTCATTAGTACAGTGACAGTGCCTATTTTTAGCACTGACCACTTGTTCCTAAAAAAGTGTCAGTTAGGTGTCCGTTTTGTCCACTGCACTATCGCAGTCCCTCTATTGCTGATCGCTGCCATAACTAGTAAAAAATAAATAAAAATGCTATAAATATATGTGAAGACTGTGACCAATAACATACCCCATCACCATAGTACTCTCTGAAAGGAATGTAACAAAGCCTTTTGTTGTGTACACTTTTTATGTGATCTGATATGATTGGCCGCAGAGTTTAATAGTAATATTATTAGAAGCAACTTACAAACAAAGGTGTTATACAAGTTTTCATTTTCTGCACGCTGAAAGTATAAATTATAATTGTATAATAAAATAAAACAAATCAAAAAAAAAAAAATACTACTAAAATGTAATGTCAAGGGATAAATGATAAAGAGAACCTATCTAACCAATTTTGTCACACAACACAGTGTTATAAAGTCAAATTTATGATCTACTGAAGATTCGCTAATGCATAGGCAGATGTTTTATACTGTATCTGCAACCAACAAATTTCCATTCATCTAAGAAGACGGTCTCACAATACAGTGTTAAAAATCTGATCTGTCAAAGATGCTTTAATGCATAGTATTTTTTTATTTGCAGTATCTGCAAAAAAAAGTGTTTAGTTCATGTAAGAACACTAGAATATGAACAGCAAAACTAAGAAATGTTTCAACTTCAAAATACAATCGATTATGTTTATATTTAACAAACAATATATCAAGCTTATATGTAACATACAATGTAATAATCTGACTTATGTTGCAACACGCAGAAAAAAATACACACCCACACATACAAACATACACATAGTGGGTCTTAGCTATGAAAAGTGTTAGTCTAAGTCTTAACTATGTCAGACAACACACAGCTGCGTTTGCATTCAAATGACATTCGGAGAATGAAAGTATGGTTTTTACTGTCTCCTATACAAAGCTAGCTATAGATGGGCAGCTATCCAAAATTCAAAGATTGTTTTGAAGAACTATGCCCTAGCTCTATAATGATTTCATGGGCTCCTATAGTGACCATGGTAGGCTATTTATTTATATATATATATATATATATATATATATATATATATGTGTGTGTGTGTGTGTGTGTATGTATGTATATATATATATATATATATATAATGGCCTGCAAATAGTCCTGACCTCAACCCTATAGAAAACCTGTGGGATGAATTTGAGTGGAGACTGCGAGCCAGGCCTTCTCTTCCAACATAAATGCCCATCCTCACAAATGCGCTTCTGGAAGAATGGTCAAACATTCCCATAGTCACAGTCCTAAAACCTTGTGGACAGCCTTCCCAGGAGTGTTGAAGCTGTTATAGCTGCAAAGGGTGAGCCAACTCAACATTGAACACTACAGAGTAAGACTAGGATGTCATTAAAGTTCACGTGCGTGTAAATGCAGGTGTCACAATTCTTTTGACAATATAGTATATATACATAGATAGATATTATACAGATTGTATATATAATAGTATATATATATATATTCTGTGCAACTCTAAAATGGAAACCTGTAAAGTGGATTAAAACATTAATCATGTAAAATGGAAAACGCATTAGCATTTACAAAGAAAGCCACTGGCAGAGTCAGGCAGACAAACTGTGCACTCAACAAAGCAAACAAAAATTCTGCCATGCTAATAATAAAATAAATAACATTAATAAAGTAAATACATATATTTTTCAACATACGTTTTTCACTTAATTAATATACTTTATATTATTATTAGTGCGGCATAATTTTTACTTGGATTTAAACATTGCCTTTAAATAATTTTAATTACTGTAGTTAGTCACCAAAAAAGTGTATTTTTTTCTAAAGATTGCCTTTGAAAATGCGCTGTGCAAAAATCGTGTTATATAAAAAATTCTGAAAACCATAATTTTTTCCCCCCAGGCTTTTGCTATCAGAAAATATATAATGTTTTGGGGTTCTAAGTAATTATCTAGCAAAAAAAAAAATGCTGCATGTCAGAATAGGTTCGGCAGGCAAGTGGTTTTTAAGCTAAAGCTGTTCTCATTCCCTGTCATACACAACTTTTGGTGCCCATACGTGGCTTTACCACTGCTTCTCCACTGTTCAGAATGCAATCATTGCAAACTGAGTGGCATGTTTTCCATCCCACTGTTTTTTTTTTTTTTGTAATACTAATTTTACTATGAAATATGTTTTGCTTTAAAATATTCATTTTATTTTATATTTTCTCATTGTCAAAAATGTTCAAGTAGATGGCAGGTCCAGCTTTTACAATTCACTTATCAGCAATAATAAAAAATGACATACTGACATATGGTAACAGAGTAAATAGTATTCTTAAACCAATGTACAGTAAGATGAAAAAATGTTAGAATACAAAAACAACTGTTATGGTTCATTTTTAACTAACTGGAGCATTTGGCCAGAACATCTTTACTGTACTCTAATGAATTAATAAGTGATGCCTTAGTAAAGACTGGTTAATAATTATGTTTTAGGGTGGACTGGTTGTCCCCGTCTTTGCTTTGGGTACTTACTTCTACTTAATACTTCAATGTACTACTGCACATATCAGTACCATGGTACTAATAGAACCACCAATCTACACTTTTTTTGTATTTGCAATGCTTATAAACATATAAAACCTCCAAAGGATCTACTGGAAAACCATGATGTTTCGGTGCTCCATATCCACCGCTTTCATGACCTCAAGTTGTAATTCTAAAGCAGGCCAGAGATGGATCTAAGGGCAGGCTGGTTGTACTGAAGTCAATCGGACAACCAGCCTGTTGGATTTTTTTCATGCATTACTGTGTATATCAACCAGCATTGATCATTGTGTTCTGCCAGCATGGAAGACTCCCTGTACCCCCCACTGGCAGAACACAATAGCACTGTGGGAAATGAAGCAACTTTGATGGAAGAAAAGAAAACTGCATAATCTATGGACTTGGTAGTATGGCAATCATAAACATCCCTTTGTACTGAAATAGTGTGAGTTTTAAATATACAATATATATATATATATATATATATATATATATATATATATATATATATATATATATATATATATATATATATATATATATATATATATATATATATATATATATATATATATTATAATTATGCTTATGCAATGGATCCAAATTTAAAGATACTTCAACAAATGTAAATAGAAAATTAATACATACATACCATAGTGATAGATAGATAGATAGACAGAGATAGACAGAGATAGATAGATAGATAGATAGATAGATAGATAGATAGATAGATAGATAGATAGATAGTCTTTTCTTCTTATTTTATGGTATGCCTGTGATTATTTCCATCACTCTGAATTTAAAACTCTGATCTCACCAGCAATTGAGATTATTATAAAATAATTTTCACATATGGATCATCTATATTTTCTGGTATACAAATTATGCTTGAGATATTGGAATGTACATTTTCACAAAACTAAGAACAAATGAAATCTGGACTTTTGAGACCATTTAAACGGCTGTGCAATTGGATGTATGTAGAACTAATAGTGTCAGGAGAGAATTTGCTGGAGCCTTTAACACCTCTACATGTCAAGTGTGAAAGGTATTAATGTGATGATATTCTTAAGGGAATATTGAAGAAATAAGTGAAGTACATCAGTAAATGAAAATAAAATGTATTACCCAGAATTGTCACCCCCCTTAACCCCCCTGACGGTATTCCCGAGTCTGACTCGGGGTGGATTTTTCATACCAAAAGCGGTATCCCCGAGTCAGACTCGGGACTGCATCGCTGGATCCAGGAGGAGGTTTACTTACCTTCTCCCTCGGATCCAGCGTTGTCTCCCCGCTGTACGAGCGAGCCGTGTCTCGCTCGATGCATTACATCGCCGATCTTCGTGCCCTGCGAGCGTTGCGACGCACGGGCACGGAGATCGGCGCCAAATTCAAAAAGTGAAACAAACAGTAAACATACAGTATAATGTAATCTTACAGATTACATTGCTGTATGTAAATATTTCACATCCCCGTTGTCCCTAGTGGTCTGCCCAGTGTCCTGCATGCAGTTTTATATAATAAAAACTGTTCTTTATGCCTGGAAACTGGAGATTGCCCATAGCAACCAAAACTGTCACTGTACATCAAAAGTGATTTTAGACCAGCTAGAAAACAGCGATAATAAATTAGAATCACTCGCAGAATTGAGCGATAGCGATTTGTGGGGAGATCCGTCATCAAATACTGAAAAGTAATGACAGTGACAATTCTGCAACTGAGCAAATTTCAGTGTTTTTGATTTGATAAAATTATTGAATAATTTTTATTATTGTTATATTACTATTTGGTACAATTATTTATAATTATTTATTATATTATAATTTATGATTACATTTTTCAAACTTTATCATACCCGGGATGTCTGCTAGACTCTGGTTTGGACAGATTTAAGAGAGTTATTCCTAAGAATTACAGGACTACAATATAAAACGCCAAATTTTCATGCAAAATAATGGTACCGCTTTTAGCACCTAAAATCCGAAATAATCGTACCGCCAGGGAGGTTAATTAGTGTTTGACAAGATGCCTTGTGAGAACTGACTGCATATGAGAATTATGTGTAAAAAGGGTAATATTGGCAACACCCCATGCTATTTAAAAAAACTCAATGCGTGTCTCCAGTGCCCCTTTATTGAGGTGGATGTGAGTGGCTGTTAGTGTAATTGGGTCTTGTGCTAGAGTGGATGGCACTTTACTATCAGAAATATGGTTTATTAATACTAAAAAAAATATTTTAGCACATTTGAAATCCACTGATTTTCCTCAAAGCCTAAGCTCCTAAAAATATGCAACTGGCATCCAAGTTTTACTTTTTTCTGCAAAGCAGCTTAAATGAACACATCATGTGTAATGCGATTTAAGGTATTACAGCTGTAATGAGATACATTTATTTTTTTTTTTTTACTTTTCCATTTGAAACGTAAACATAAAAAAAAAAAAAGAAAAAAAAGATCAGCTTGATGCAAATAACTTTATCAATATACTGCATGTTACTATTTTATAGAACGTGTTTGTGTGTATTGTTTAAGGGAATGTTTTGGGTATATGCTCATTACAAGCACACTCTTCTTCTGAGCTGCAGTGATACGTAGTTGTTTTACCTTACTACTTACTACACATACTCAAAATGCAAGACAGTTGGCTATTTCACCAAAAACAATGCACTCCCTGTGTGGCTAATGTCTTGTCTCAAAACGTGTTAAAGTGGGCATAGATATATACTGTATTTTTTTAAGTGTGTATATGCTAAGTAACACATGTATTTTTTTTTTACCTTTGTCTCCCTGCAAAGGTAAATCATAATGGACTACTACGCATCGCATAGTAGCCCATTATGTTTCACTTACCTGACACAGGAGCCAGCGATGTCACCACTGTCCCCTGTAGCACGAAGCGTCCATCTTCTTCCTGCTGCACCCCACCCCAAAACACCTTGTCCCCATGTTTATGAGGACAAGGGCCTCTTCCTGAAAACCCTGGCAGTTGGTGGCTGGGGTCTGTGGGTGGATGGCTTATTGAAATCTGGGAGCCCCCTTTAATAAGGGGCCCCCCACCCTATGTGAATAAGTATGGGATACCTCGTACCCCTACCCATTCACCTGGGAGAAAAAGTGTTAATAAAAAAACACACAACACAGGTTTTTAACGTCGTTTATTAGGTAGCTCCGGGGGTCTTCTTCTGACTTCGGGGGTCTTCTTGCCAGCCTCCTCCGCTATCTTCTGCTATTTTGCCGCTCTTTTGCTAGTGGAGGAGCCCGGCTTTCTCCTTCGTCGTCGTCTGGGGGTCTTCTTCCGACTTTGGTGGTCTTCTTCTGACTTTGGGGGTCTTCTTCTGACTTCTCCGTGCTTTCTGGCCTCTTCTCCCACTCTTTGGTTCTTCTGCCAGGCTCCTCCACTATCTTCTTCCAGCTCTTTTACTAGCGTTGGCCCGGTCTTCTCGTTCGTCACCACTGCTGCCGTATTCTTCTTCCTTCTTCCAATGTTGACACAATGCTCTCTCCCACTGTAATGCCGGGGACACGTTGCACTGTGACTTACATAGGCATAATGGGCGGGGCCACTGGGTGATGTCACATGGTGATCCCACCCCTTATGATGTCACAGTTCTAGGGGATGAGATTGACATCCTTCTTTAGTCCCGTCGTACTTCAAGTCATGTTCAAAATGAACGGACTTTAATCTGGGTGTGGGCAAGTCCATTCATTTGGAAAGTCCGGCAGACTAGCACACAGACGAGCGGATTGTCCGCCAGAAAGCTGAGTCTGACTTTTGGGAAGAAAAAGTCTGCTGAAGTCCACACACGGTCGAATTGACTAAATACGCCGGATAGTCCAATCGTGTGTATGCAGCATTAGAGTCTGCAAAAGACTTGAGACTGGGGCGGAGGTTCATCTTCCAGCAGGGCAACAACCCTAAACATACAGCCAGAGCTACAATGGAATTGTTTATATCAGAACATATTCATGTGTTAGAATGGCCCAGTCAAAGTCCAGACCTAAATCCAAATAAAAATCTGTGGCAAGACTTGAAAACTGCTGTTCACAGACGCTCTCTATCTATTCTGACAGAGCTCGAGCTATTTTGCAAGGAAGAATGGGCAAAAATGTCATTCTCTAGATGTGCAAAGCTGGTAGAGACATACTCAAAAAGACTTGCAGCTGTAATTGCAGCAAAAGGTGGTTCTACAAAGTATTGATTCAGGGGGGCTGAATAAAAATGCACGCCACACTTTTCACATACTTATTTGTAATCAATTTTGAAAAACATTTATTGTTTTCTTTCCACTTCACAATTATGTGCCACTTTGTGCTGATCTAACATGAAAGAATGTGGAACATTTCAAGAGGTATGAATACTTTTTCAAGGCACTGTAAGATAGATAGATAGATAGATAGATAGATAGATAGATAGATAGATAGATAGCTAGATAGATAGATAGATAGATAGATAGATAGATAGATAGATAGATAGATAGATAGATAGATAGATAGATAGATAGACTGGCATAGAGAAAGCAAACAGGAATAAAATAAACTTACAGTATAATTATTTCCCAAGGCTTCTTTGACAATATGCAATGTACTTTTCGTCATGTTGGGTCATCGGCATAAACATTTTCTATTATACATCACAAAGGGTGTGCAGTATTTCTGTACTCATAATATGGAACCGCATATGGTATTTTGTTCTGGCCAAACACCTGTTAATTTCTATTGATAGCATGTGAAATTAACAGGAAAACAATACCAGCTGCATTCATGTCATTCTTGAAAAATAGGTTACATTTATGGATATGGAATTATTCATGCGGTTTATTTTTACATAGATTAAAGGATAACTAAACCCAAGAACAAAAATGTTATATATTGCAGCTTACAGTCCTTAGATGTGGTGGTTGCATTATTTTACTTTTTTTTATTTCAAGCTAAGAATGTTTTCAGCAGGCCCAGAAAATACCTGTTGAGAATGCCAGAAATGCATTGACCGTTTTACTTTCTGTGAACAGCATGAAAGAATATTTTTTCCAAGTGGTGTTCTGTTAATTACCAATTGTCCTGGCCCCCTTTATAATGAACATGGCGAGAAACGGACATGTTTGTAGTCCATAACAGAAGGGCAGCCTAGGGTGGCAACCATGGCTACCTCTAGAGATACAGTGGAAGAGAGATGCAGCCACTCGGGGACAGGATTCAAAAGCACAACGTTTGACATTTTTGTTGCAGGGGATGAAAGAAATCTGTTTTGTATCTTAGTGCTGAGAAAATCAGTAAGCCAATCACACAAGCAGGAAATTATGTTCCTGGGGGGTATTCTGTACACATTCTGTGTACAGATTACCTCCAGGTAGTTGTATTGCATTGTATTGCATTGTATTTTACTGAAAATTACAGAGCTGCAGATGGAAAAGGAAAGAAAATTTTTAATAGCATTCAATTACAATAAGACTTGACTCTCAATTGCATATACTATATTATTTTTTATTTGTTTGCAATTTTTTTCCCATGAAAGTGGAGTTACCCTTTAACAGTTAAAAAATGATATCTTTATTCTTCAAAATTCATCCATACACATCCATTAATTAGCGGTCCTGTAACCTTTTTTTTCATTAACCACTTGCCAACTTGGCCATAGCCGAAAGGCGGCAACAGTGCAGTTGGCTTATTCTGGGAGGGCGTCCGAAGACATCCTCCCAGAACCTTACTCCCTGAAATATCCATGACCGCCAGGTCCGGAAGACCCGGTGCATCACGGATCATGGTAAATGGCCGCTGGTAGCGGCCGTTTACCATGTGATCGCTCCATCAAATGACGGAGTGATCACTTGTAAACAAACTGGTGTCTCTGTACCGATCTGTACAGTGCGAGGGGAGAGGGGGAGAGGGGAGAGATCATTTGCAGCAGCGCTGTGGGCTGGATCTGTAGTGCCCACAGCGCTGCTCAGTGTCCATACTCTGCAGTGATCTGTCCATACTCTGCAATACTCTGCAATACTATGCCAGTACTCTGCAATACTCTGCCAATACTCACCAATACTCTGCCAATACTCTGCAATAAATTTAGCAGAAACAAATATTATTTTTTTCCCAAATTGTCAGTCTTTTTTATTTATAGTGCAAAAAATTAAAAAAAACAGCGGTGATTAAGTACCACCAAAAGGAAGCTCTATTTGTGTGAAAAAAGGACAAAAATGTCATATGGGTACAGTGTTGCATGAATTGTCATTCAAAGTGTGAGAGCACAGAAAGCTGAAAATTGGTCTGGTTAGGAAGGGGGTTTAAGTGCTAAGTGTTTAAATTGCTTCCTACTGTGTTTTTATTTAAAGTAGCAAAACCTGATCAAGCCAACGTGTTTATGGGATACCCCCCTTTTTTAGGACTGCTGCTGTATGTTAATGGTGAATGGATCTATATACCAAATTGGTCTGTCTGTGATACCAAAATTTGGATAGTTGCCGGTTCATTGAGCAGTGGCAGCATAGCATTTGTTTGGAAAGCAGCAGTGTACCTTAGTAGTCAGTGGTCATGTGCATGGCTCTATGCACACTACACATCCCATAGTCCTGAAAACCTTGTCCTTCTCGGGAGCAAGCAAGAGAGGATCATTATGTTCCTGCATAAAGTGGGACCATGGAGAACAGATGTGGCCATCCTCTAAATTGTATTTTGGAGATTTTGGAATTTTGTAGATTAGGAGAGTAATAGAAGGTCCATTTTTGAGTTAAGATAACATACTTGAATAAAATAAAATAAAAATTGAATCAGAATTTAGCGTTACTTTAAGGGTTTGTAGAAGATATAACAAAAACAGAAAAAATGGTCAGATCCAAAAATCCAGTTTGATTGTCCAAACACATCTACATCTGGAGTATGCAGTTAGTGTAAGCAAAACCATATTTAGATCATCGTTCAAAAATCTGTGATTCCCTGTGATTCCCTAGTTTCATAAAAGGTGCCATGAACAGAATGATAAAGCCCCCATGTTGTGTATAAGTAGCATTTTAGCAGGCTTCATGTTATCTTTGGAATAGAGAGATGGCAAAGAACAATACATTTCAATTATAGCTGACTTCCTTTGCTTTGCTGACAGTCAGCAATTTTGTGCTAGTTACTGTGTTTTACAGTCTACCTTCTTTATATGATACATATCCGTTATTTTAACAAGAATGCAAAAAAAAAAAAAAAAAAAAAAGAAAAAAGCCTTTGTGACATTCAGTAGCTCTGTCCTAATTTACACCTTTACTAGACCTACTGAGAAAATATCCATTCAACTGCTGTATGGCAGGATGTGGCACAAAGCACATTACCATTTGACCAAGCTACGGGTAGCACATGTATTTTAACAGGAAAGGTCATACAGTTTATCAGATACAGTTCCATTAAAGCTGAGTTGTATTACTTTCAAAGTAATTAGCTTTCTCTTTCCCTTCTTATCTCTGCCTATGTGAATTATCAACCCGACTACTATCCTGTCACACAGACACTTGTAATATGGCATCTTGAAGCTTCTGTGTTAATAACACACAGTTTGTTTTATCTCTCTTGCTAGGGTCATGAAAGTCATGGGACCCCGCTGGTTTTTCTGTAAATCTAGATGCAGTGGAAAGCAGAGAGCACCACAACAGAGAAGAGAATGCCTTATATATACAGTATATATGATTGAAAAAGGTATAAAAAAGTGCTTGATCTTCCAAGGTTAGATGTTGCAATTATTGTACCACAAAAGCAGATACACTGAACCCACACAATGTGAAATCATTGCGTTATGTACCAAAATTCTCTAAACATGTCTCTAATATTGCATGAACTTTAAAGGACATATTTATAATGCAGTGAGTATAATTTTTACTAAACATTCACAGCAGGTGAATCTTCCTAATGCATGTGCTATAAATGATAGTGATTGACTCACCTACAGTGAATGTTTGGTATGTGTTACGTTCACCGTTTATGAATATGCCCCTAAGTGTTGCTTATTATCCAATTACATTCAATTACATTCATACTTATAGTAAAAATTATCATAAGTCCTTATTTGACGCAGTGCCAAATCGCAAAAAGTACTCTGGTCTTTGACCAGCCAAATGGTCTGGACATAAGTGATTAAAGTATAACTAAAGTCAAAATGTTTTGGATAAAGTGGAGAGGGATTAGGACACTTGTCAGTTTTTACCACTGTCTTTGGCCCCGTTAAGTAGATTTGCCATGTTTATCATTATCATTATCACCAATTGTGACACTAATTCTGGTGACCTGGAGCTCCCCAAGGAATCCCCTTAATTTGCAAGGATTTCCTCTCACTTCCTGCTTGGCTATAGGGGAGGAAGTGAAGGGAAATCTCTGCAATGGGGCACAGTTGGTGAAAAAAAACATCTGACAGGGGTTATAACTCTCCTTTACTCTATTCAAAATGAAAAAAAAAAGTTTTGCCTATAGTTCTAGTTTAAGTTTAACCACTTGCCGCCCGCCCTATAGGGAATTGACGGCGGCAAAGTGGTTTCATAATCCTAACCGGACGTCATATGACGTGATTAGGATTATGAGCCGCTGCGCGCCCCCGGGGGCACGCATCGCGGCGATCGTTGTTGCGGGGTGTCAGTCTGACACCCGGCAACTACGATCTCGGTAAAGAGTCTCCGACGGAGACTCTTTACCATGTGATCAGCCGTGTCCAATCACGGCTGATCACAGTGTAAATGGGAAGAGCCGGTGATCGGCTTTCCCTCACTCGCGTCTGTCAGACGCGAGTAGAGGAGAGCCGATCGGCTGCTCCTCTGACAGGGGGGGTCTGTGCTGATCGATTATCAGCACAGCCCCCCCCCCCGAGGATGCCCACACTGGACCACCAGGGACACCACTAGACCACCAGGGAAAAGGTAATAAAATCCATAATCCTCCCTAGACCACCAGGGATGCCAGTCAGCACAATGGGTGCCAATCAGTGCCCATAATGGATGCCAATCAGTGCCCACAATGGGCATCACTGATTGGCATGCATTATTGTTTGGCACTGATTGGCATCCATTACTATAACACCGATGCCGCCTATGAGTGCCCACCTGTGCCGCCTATGAGTGCCCACCTGTGCCGCCTATGAGTGCCCACCTGTGCCGCCTATCCATGCCCACCTGTGCCGCCTATCCATGCCCACCTGTGCCGCCTATCCATGCCCATCCGTGCCGCCCATCCGTGCCGCCCATCCGTGCCAGCTATCAGTGCCAATTTGTGCCACCTATCAGTGTCCGTCCGTGTTGCCCATCCGTGTCGCCCATCAGTGCCGCCTATCAGTGCCACTTCATTGGTGCCACATTGGTGCCCATCAGTGCCACCTTATCAGTGCCCATCAGTGTAGCCCCATCAGTGCCCATCAGTGAAGGAGAAAACGTACTTATTTACAAAGTTTTGAAACTGAAACAAAAAAAAACATTTTTTTTTTCAAAATTTTCGGTATTTTTTTATTTGTAGCGCAAAAAATAAAAACCGTAGAGGTGATCAAATACCACCAAAAGAAAGCTCTATTTGTGGGAAAAAAATGATAAAAATTTCATTTGGGTACAGTGTAGCATGACCGCGCAATTGTCATTCAAAGTGCGACAGCGCTGAAAGCTCAAAATTGGTCTGGGCAGGAAGGTGTTTAAGTGCCCTGTATTGAAGTGGTTAATAAAAAACAAAAAACAAAAAAATCTGCTCAAGTGACATTACTTACATTTACTATGATATGCCGAGAGATCTATCAAATGCACTTATCAAGAGTGCTGACTATGCCAACCATTTCCACCCACCTCCAATTATAGAAGCTGTTCTATAGCTTTCATGAATGAAACAAGATCTAAGAATGGAGAATAGGTGGAGGAATGAAAGGTTCACCTCCTTCATTCATAGATAAATTTTCATTCATAGAAATGAAAGTACAACTTCTGTGAATAGTAGAGGGGGCAAAAAGCACGAGCATAATTCACACTCTAGATAAGTGCATATAGCAGGTCCCCCAGCTCTATTAATTCCCACAGCAATTATGGTATTAATGGTAGGGATGGGGATCAGAGGATGGAAGATGTCAACTAAATCTGCAACCAGCAGTACAAGTGACACATCCCATGTAAACTGATGTCATAGTGTGAAATCTACACTATTTTCCCATCAGTTTTCCTCCATGTATGGTGTGAAAAAGCCCTTACTGAAAGTATTGTACCTTATGCTCATTTTTTAAAAAAATGTTTTTCTTATTAAACTTAGGCTTTAAAATGTATAGTAAAGCTTTGGATATGCAAAGGCCCCTTAAAAAAAAACAGTGAACTTATGACATAGGCAGAGCCAGTCGTGTAAAAATGTAATATGTTGGCTATGTCTAAACTGTCCAGGGCAGCCATTCTCAAATAGGGTTCCTCCAGAACTCAGGGTTCCTTGAGTGGTGAACCATGTAGGGCCATCACAACCACTACTCTGCATAGCCAACTGTGTGGATCCAATTGAACTCCTCCTTTTCTTTGACACCACCATTGACAGCAGTGTAATTTATAGATGTTGACATCAACAGCATGAATGAGGTCCCTTAATAGCCAAAATAGATGCTTAGACCCACAAACTCAAGAACCTAAATCTCACAAATCGAGTTTACCTTTCGAGCATTTAATAAAAAGTGACATATCAGTTTTGTATGGACTGAATTTCCCAAACATAATATCCAGTATTAGTAAAATTAGGCTTAAAGCAGATTTTAATTTAAAGCTGAATTCCAGGCAAAAAAAATAAATACTGACTAATTACAAGAGGCATTTTTCTTAAATATATATATATATATATTTTTTTTTGTATATTCTTTGTTCCTCCTGATCTGTGTAGCAATATTGCTCTAGAGAACACCTACATGTGCCTCTGTGCGGGAGTCTCCAATAATAAAGACACATCTAAAATCTGCCCCTTGTTGTTTTCTGCAGCAGCCTGTAGTGGGTAGACCTGTTCTGTCCCTCCAAGTGCTCTACTCTCTGCACAGGTCATGTGCGATAAATTGATGATATCAATGCTACTTTTACATGCTTTCAGCTGAATGAGGCTGGGCATAAAGTGTTCTACATTGAGCTTATATATCATGACAGCTCCAAGCACTGGCACTGCCGGCTCTGAGTAATGGTGTACCTCTTCATTTATTTTAGTTACCTTATCTGAGAACTGGTGGTAATTCATTACAAATCTGCCAAATCACTGCCATAGCAGCAGGTTCTTAAAGTCATAATAATGATAACTACCTGGATTTGCAGCTCTCATTGGTATTATAACTGACACTGGCACAAACGTTTGCCTGAATTGGGTGCAGGTACTGCAAGAAATTGCCATTAAAGGGTAATTCCACTTTCTTGGGGAAAAAATTAGCAAATAAAAAATAAAACTACGGCTCAGCCACCTGTTTATTTCACCCCCAGACAAATGTGTAAAAGAGCCCTAAGGAGTCTATTCATCAACATTTTCATCTAAGTTTTAAACCACTTTTATCTAACATTTTTGCATTTTTCAAATTAAACCTTGCGTTAAAAAATGTGTATATCTCCGTTAATGTTTATGTAAACCTTGGGAGAAAACATTGACAACCAGAGCACTAAATTTCACTCAGTTAGGGTTTGCATCTACTTTAAGTTATACTGAAATTACCTACAATATTAGGAAGCCTTAAAGTGTTACTAAACCCATGACCCTGCATTTACTATATCTGCTCTTCCAGAGTACACAGAACATTGAAATTCAATTATTTTAGTAAATATAAACTGCTAAATACCTTTACTCATCAGCAGTTAGTGACCTCTAAAAGTGTCTGGTTAAAGCTCGTAAGAGGAGTTTTCATTCTGCACTGACTGTCCTATGAGGATGCAGGACCCCTGGCCCTTTATCTGGATAATGCTGATTGGTCCTGTGCTAATCACATGCAGAAAAAAAAAAACTTTCTAGCAATACACACCAAACTGAGCATGTGCAGCTTGTCCTCTAGTTCTGTACTATCAGGAAATGTATTGGGGGATGTGGAAGAAGGGGAGTACCAAAGGAGACGGGATAAAACATCCTTTTTTTTAAATGCAGAGGATTAACCCCATAGATTCCACAGTGAGTATAACAAGCATGCTTTACTGCATATACACACTGATTTTACTGTTTACTGGGTATAGTAATGCTTTAAGTATACTTTCAGATTTATTCATTGCACATGCAGCTTTATGAATAAGGGTTAAAGATTACCATGGACTTTATCAGGTGAATTTTAGGTTTGCAAAGTACAAATAACTTTTCCAGACACATACATCACTAGGTAAATGCTATATATATTACCAGAGACATACATTAGTAGTGACATACATTACTTATATGACATACATGTGCAAGTGTATTAGATCAACTTAATTACAATGTCATTGTAAAAAAACTGAACTATTGTGAATGAAGTCAGAGTCTCAGAATATCAATGAATTTCAATGAAATAGATACAACTATGAATGAACACCACTTTGAAAGATGTTGCCTAAGGTAATCAAGGCCATAAACATTTGAAATGAAAATGTACAGCTTTGACATTTCTTGTTATCTTTCTTTTCTGGATTTTGCATGAGAAAAACAATAATGTTTTATGATTGAAAAGTCCCGTAATGCAGAAATACTGCAGCACCACAGTGGTAAACAAATTAGCAGTCATTACCACATAGCTTGATCTAACCAAGGCATGGACAGAATAACAATCAGAAGATAGGGAATTAGCTCTAGTGCACATGCATTATCATACCCAGCTGTCCAGTATACATATTCAGCAATAGCATGTTACACTTTACACCAAATCAATATGAATCACATCACAATGAGACTTTCATAGTCTCTGTCATACTGCTTTTCTGTTTTCTGCATGCTAGCAGCTTGTGAAGCATAGGTGGGTGTCTGAGTTGTGCAAATACTTATACTTATGAATGATGTATGAAACTGCTAAGATTACTGCATAATTTACAAAACGTGTTTATGAAAACATACTTTTTTTGACAGAATACATAACATTTTCTATACAATCACAGGAGGTGTACTTATACAAAGCACATTGAAATGGGAGGGGGGATCAGAGCCATATTGGTTTGTGTGGGTGTATATGTAAAATTACACTGATTTGAAATAGAGATGAAAAATGACACATTCAATAATGAGTGTATGCTTACAGGTGGGGAAAATAAACTTAGATTAATGGTATAACGATTTTCCATCACACAGTTTGATAATCACCATGCCGGATCTCCCTGTACTTTATAATGATAATATTGTGTGGATGGGGTTAGGTGTTATGCTAGATAGAATCAGAAGGTACCTATACAACAGAGCATCTGATCATTTATGTAGGGGCAAACAAAAACCTAAGACTTTCTTTAAAACTTTCAGATGGAGAATCAAGCTTATTCTGCCTGCTCATCTCCCCTAATCCCCACACGGACACAGCCAGCTGTTCTCTATGGGGAGGTTGGATGGAAACAGACTTTTTGGCCGTTTCCATCTGCTTGTCATCCGATCCACCAGACGGATGGCGAACATATCCCCATTCGTCAGTTTTTAACAGACCAGATCAGATGTCAACGGGTGTCAGTAAACACGTGTCCACTGAAATCCGCTGCTCCATAGCAAATAATGGGTGATGCGATTCGGTCTGGAAATGGAAAAGCAGACCTAATCGGACCTTAAAGACAATTGGGAGAATTAAATAAAGTCCTAAAGACATTTTTTTGCTGCTATGGTCCTTTAACTACTTCCGGCCTGGCCATAGTACATAAAAAGCTGGACAGGAGCAGTGCAGATGCGGGTGGACGTATCCATACACTTTCCCACATAATCTGCTCATGTGCACTCTCTAGAGTATGCAGAGGGGGGATCTGTGACCTATTGTGTCCACTGGACATAAACAAGCACTCAGGATATGAACAATAGTAAACAATGCTGTCATTGTTTACTACTGTGTGAGCTCTGTGATTGGCCACACTGATCACATAGTACCAGGGCCAATCCCATTAGCCCTGTACCATGTCATAGCTGTGACCAATCACACAAGCACAGTAGTATACACGGCTTCATAAATTAAACAATTACACTGTCTTTTACCAAATGCTTATTACAGTTATCATCATTGTAATAGCAATCACAGTGTGCCATAAAAAAACCTCATCCTTCCCAGTGTAATATAGTGTCACTATGGTAACACTGTACCATGCTGGTGACAGTATTGACTTTTTTTAATTGTAATAAAAAATGTAAAAACTATTTCCACATACACTAACCATGCAGTGTCCCTAATCATTGTTGCACCAGTCTTCATGCCCCTGATCACCAGTCATATTGTCACTAATCACGCCACACCAGTTAGAGTGTTCCTGATCACCACCACACCAGTTAATGTCCCTGGTCACCGCCACAATATTCTCACTGCTCCTGATCACTGCCACACAAGCCTCTGTGTCCCTGATCACTGCCACACCAGTCTCAGTGTCCCTGATCACCACCAAACCAGTCATATTGTTCCTGATCCCAACACACTAGTCCCGGTGTCCCTGATCACCACCACACCAGCCCTAGTGTCCCTGATTACCACCACACCAGTCATATTGTCTCATAATCACCACCACACCCATTATAGTGTCCCTGATAATTATTAGATGCATAATTGATTCCCCTTGGCAGCCTGAAGATGCTCTTTGGATTTTGGGCTTCTCCATGTGGCAAGGCTGTGAAAAAGTCTCACACATGTTGTATTGCTCTACTTAGGGGGAGTAGCAGAAAGTAATTAGGGGTGAAATTCTAAGTATGCCTATGCTGTGTGTAAATATCTTAATAATTTACAACTTTGTATAAAATAAATTCATTTTTATTTTCTTTCCTGCATATACCAAAAACTTGCAGGGAAAAAATGACATTTAAAAAAAGACTCAGTATGCCTTTCAGAAAAAAAAACTTTGAAGTGTTTGCTTTCTAAAATAGGGTAATTTTGTGGTCGTAGGTCTACTGTCCTGGTGCCCCATTTCCTACAAAAATGTGATAGGTAGTCTGGCAATTAGATGTGTAACTTATGCACCTAGAACTCCTGAAGGTGCTCCTTGGATTATGGTCCCGTAAAAACAAAGAAGAGAGCAGTGCCATCTAAGTGCAGCGTGATAAAAACATTTTAATATAGGACAGACGATTTTAAACTCACAAGATTGTAGATTACAGCACATGTGAAATGATATAGGAAGTTCATCCACTCCAGGGGGAAGGCGGTCGGCTCACAGGTGGAGAGGCATCTGATATTGTCAGCTGCGATGGTGGCTCCTAACGCTTCCTGGTTCTCAGATTCAGCTCAGGGGCAGGTGAACACGTCACTTCCGGATGGTGAGAGAATGAGGAGGAGCGTGCATTCAGAACATGCATGCTCCTTCATCAGGCAATAGTTGTGGCCATGGCAACCGCTTAAGGGAGGGACTTCTGATTACAGAATGGGCACTGGTGTGTCAGGCTGTATTGGACTGATCAAGCTCATGTGACCAAAGATGAGCTTTTTTTACATGGCAATGGAGTGCAGGGGTGGAAAAAAGGGGGGTTGATAAAATACTTTATTATATATAACAAGAAAGGATTTAAAATGATATGATCTGGCAGCATCTGAAATGGGAGATAGGTGAACTGAGGTAAAGTATATAACTAAATGACTTAAGGTTAAAATTAAAAAAATAAAATGGACATGAAGATAAAGGATAAAAATAAAATTGAAAATGAAATGAGTTGAGGAATAGATAATGATGCAGACAAAGAAGTGGAACAGAGATGGGAAGAATATATATGTATATGAAGAGATTATTTTCTACTGAAATAATAAGTAAGGAGAAAGTGAGAAGGTAAAGAGGGAGAGAGAAAGAGAAAAGAAAAATAAATGGGGTAAAATAAAGGGAAAGGGTTACGCGAGAAAGAGAGGGTAGTATAAGGCAGCACGGTGGTGTAGTGGGTAGCACTCTCACCTAGCACCAAAAGGGGTCACTGGTTTGTATCCCAACCATGACACTACCTGCCTGGAGTTTGTGTGTTCTACATGTGCCTGCATGGGTTTCCTCCAGGTACTCTGGTTTTCTCCTACACTCCAAAGACACACTGGTCGAATAATTGGCTTCTGCCCAAATTGATAGGAAGCATGCTTACTATTGAAGAATGTCTAAGAGGGGAAAGACCTGTCAGGTCATGGACCTAAAATGATTTCTGAAAAATCATAACATATGAACAAAACAGGATTTCAAAAAAGAGAGAGAACAAAAAAAATTATATATCTAAATGTTACTTGTCTTTTTTGAGAGGGGAGGAAGAATGCTTGCTGAACAAGAATTTAGAGTAAAGGGTTAATATCCAGCTCCTTGTTCAAACCACCCAGTGTAAGGATATCTAAATCCAGTAGGATTATGGGCCCCTCTATACAGCTAGGCTGTGAAAACATCTCATATATGTGAAATGCCCATATTCAGGAGGAGTGTCAGAATGTGTTTTTGGGTATAATTACAAGTATACCTATCCTGTGTGTGAGAAATAACTGACATCTTTCTGAAAAAAAATCTTTTTCAAAAATGTTGGTGCAAATTCAATAAACTCACCATGCCTCTTACTAAATATGTTGGAGTGTGTACTTTTCAAAAGGGGTATTTTATCTATCTTGGCATTTTTGGGCCTCATGAGTACATTAGAATTTCCAAATATATATACCATAGATTGTAGACTGTATAACTTTCACACAGACTAAATAATACCCTGATTTGGGTTATTTTTTACCAAAGAAATTAAGAAGAATCCTTATTGGTCTAAATTTATGAAAAAAAAATATTATTTATGTGCAAAATTCTATAACAGAAACTAAGGGGATTTATTTTTCAATTTTTTTTTCGATTTTTCATTTATATAGCAAAAAATTTAAATAAAACGTAAATAACACCAGAAAAAATCTCTATCTGTCTAAAAAAAAAAAAGAAATGGTAAGAATTTCAGTTGGGTATGTGTTGCATGCCTGATTAATTGACATTCAAAGTTTCACAGTTCTGAAAGTAGAAAATTGGCCTAGACTGGAATGGAGTAAAAGTGTAGTGATTAAAATGGCCTGCGCTGGATTAAAAAATACTTACAGCCCATTTCAGTAGCTTTACTGGTATGTGCAGCAGATGTACTCTTGTAAAGTGGCACTGTTAATACACCATACTTAAAAATAATTACCTCTAGCTCATAGAAAATTAAATGAGGTAATTAAGACCATCTATAAGCTGGTGTACAGAGACAGGAGAAGTACCTGTCTCTATATGCTGTGTAGCGAAGTAGAATGTTTGCTGCTACTCTCCCCCCTCCCCACCTGTCACGGGTTGTTAAGCTTTTTGTTAAGCAAAGTCATTGATTCATTTCTACAGCCATTTGTTTTGAGTATGCCCTCATATGTGAAGGATACAACGCATCTATTACAAACCATTGAGAACCATACCTTAACTGCTAACTCCATCTTAGTGGCAATTGATGTGGAGGCACTGTATAGCTCGATCCCACATGAGAAGGGGATCAAGGCTATACAAAATCTACTCCAACTAAGTGGGAGATATAAATTTGAAGTCAACGAATTTATAGTGGACGGACTTGATTACATCCTACATCACAACTTCTTCCTATTTAATGACTCCCACTACCTCCAGGTGCAGGGCGTGGCCATGGGCACTTGTTGTGCCCCGGCCTACGCCAACCTGTACCTGGGGGAGTGGGAGAAGTCCCTCCTGGATGACGAGGGCCTCCTCGAATACACGTGCCACATTGCTATGTGGCGGCGGTATATCGATGACGTCCTCGTCATCTGGGAGGGATCGGAGGCTGCCCTGTTGGAATTTATGTCCTGCATGAATATAAACACATATAACCTCAAGTTTACTGTGACATATGACACTCAGAGCATTACGTTCTTAGATGTCACTATAGGACGCACCCCAGATAATTCCATTTTCACCTCTCTATACCGAAAAAGCACTGCCGGCAACACGGTATTGCACGCAGATAGCTTTCACCCTGTGGCCCTAAAACGGTCTATACCCTACGGCCAATATCTCCGCCTCCGCAGAAACTGTTCTAATGACAGTCTCTTTAAAGAAGAGGCACAGAAACTTCAGACTAGATTCCTTGCGCGAGGATACAGTCGCTCCTGCCTTCGCAGGGCTTACAACAAAGTTGCAGTGTTACCACGCAGGGACCTCTTGTTCTCTAAAAAGGAACGCAGTGACCCCACAGCGGACCCACTGAGGATCATTATGCGCTTCAGTAAACAACATAATATTATTTTGGGTATTATCCAAAAACACTGGTCGATCTTAAAAGACGATCCTAAGATCGGCTGTCTGGTTCCAGCACGCCCCTCTATCTCTTTCAAAAGGGCCTCTTCACTATACGATAAACTGGTGCAGAGCGAATATAGGAATGAGAACAAAAGGTCCAAACACTGCTCAGTTCTTGGCTCCTTCCCTTGCAATCACTGCTCATGTTGTAAATACATTAGACGTGATAAAACCTTCTGTCTACCAAACGGTGCCAACTTTCGACCCACACACTTCGTGAATTGTCAGACACGGGGTGTGGTTTACTTCTTAGAATGCGAGTGTGGGGCGTACTACGTAGGCAAAACAAAACAGGAATTCCATCGCCGAATGTCCAAACATGTGTACAGCATGGAAATAGGCAACTATTACCTGCCGATTGGACGTCACGTTGTGCAAATACACAACTATAGAATGCCTAAGTTTACATTTACTGCCCTGGACCGTATACACATACCTGCTCGGGGGGGCGACTGGAATAAGACCTTATTACAACGGGAACAGAGGTGGATACATAAATTGGATGCCACCTCTTTCCCAGGCCTGAATGAATCGGTCTCTTTTGCTCCCTTTCTAAAGGGGTTCTCCTCAGGGAGGACACAGTAGAGACCGGGTGTACCTGCCCCCTTCCTTTGTGAGCCCGTTCTCCTTTATGTTCCCTCTTTTTCTCCTCTCTAACTCTTTAGTAAGTGTCTAGGAACATCTCCTGACCATGCCCCTCTCATAAATTGTTGATAATCTCTAATTATTATGATTATAACTAAACAGGGTACCATGGTATAGTGTTCGCAATTGAACACCATATTCTTCTGTGATTCATTGTATAATTATGTTATCACTTCATTTTTGCTGTTTGTATATATTCACTTAGCTATATATTTACTCTGTCTGTCCTCGAATAAAGACGTGCGTTTGCACGTCGGGACATGCATGCTATATGTGTATATGTAATAATCTGAAAAAGATGTTATTTTATTCTTGTCTTTGGTTAAGCAAATGGCTTCTTTTAGCTAATGGTGTGTTGGGATCGGTCGCCTGTCCCTTCCCCCCCCCCCCCCCTTTTTTTTTTTTTTTTTTTTTTTTTTTTTCTCCCCTCCCCGCCTTCTACCCACACACCTTCACCCCATCCCTGTTCTGGGGACTAGGGGAGGTATTGGACAGTAGCGGCATATCCCCCCATTGACCTGACCCGGGTTTATGCTTGTCCCCCACTTTTATGGTCCCTCTGCACATTGCTTCCAATGCCCTTCCGCTTTTATGTGGAGGAGGTGGTGTGTGGGGGGCTGTTTGCCTCTTTTGCGCGACTCCCCGACAAGGGTAGGAGGGACCCCTGTCTGTGCACATGCAGGGCTCTCTCCACAGATGTCTCCCTATATGACTGGTGCGGGCTGGTCCCGCCCAGCCATTGGAGACACGTATTTCCTTGTCGGTGGCGTCCCTGAACACTTCCGGACGTGCCTCACGTTCGTCTGACCCTTCGTACGGACGGACGTGACGCAATCACGTCGTGCATTTGCGTCGGAAGTGACGTCGTTTCGGGGTCGCTTTACGACCTTCCGGGACGCCGGGGCGTTCACACGAGGTCGACCTGTTTAGGCGGCCAAGCAATAATAGGCAGTACCAGCCAATGGGTGGGCGGCCATGCCTGTGATGCAATCCCGGGGCACTATATAACACAGTACACTTGGCAGCAAACATCAGCTCCTGTACACAAACAAGGACTCTCGTATCTTTGAATCCCTGGTTGGTAAGTTTGATTATTTGCTAACCTGGCTGATATGCCCCCATTTTATTTAAATAAACTTCTGAAAAACTAGCTTTTCTAACAGCTAGCTCGCTTTATCATTCTATTCATTTTTAGATGGGGGTGCCCCTATGGACTAGGAGTTATTGACCGTATCTGGCACTCTTCCCGGGATAGTTTCCCAGCTACTGTCTCCCCTTTTCCATTTTGGGAATCTTTTGTTCAGCCCAGCTATCCAGGTAACTGGTATCACTCTCAGTATAAACATGGTTTATCACATCTGAATGGTTTTTTCCCCTTTTTTTTTTTTTTTTTTTTTTTTTTTGTCACCTCTCACTAGTTCAACATTAGCATTTCCATGCAATTTCATTTCTATCTTTATCCGTCACTAGCACCCCTATGCACTCTTCCCATTGTCACTTTGATTTCCTAATATGTTATCCCTCTAATTTTTTTCATCACACCAACACCCACACTTCTCACCTCACTACTCACTTCACCTGCACATCATTCACTCACTCACTCACTCCAGTCACCCAATATCGGGTTGTTATCACACACACTATTCCTACCATATGTCATCTCACGTTTGTTTTCTTTTGATTTTAACTACGTTTGTTGTTTCTGTTCTTTCTTTTTAATACGTGTTTGGCTTTTGCGTTTTGTTTTTCTTTCCCCCCCCCCTTTTTTTTTTTTTTTTTTTTTTTTTTTTGGATGTGAATACAGATATCTGGGGATATTCCCTTTATATGCACACAAATCATATATAAGATATCTCCATACCCCATATGTGGGTCTATATATATAATATAGAATCTGAAAAACAAATATAAAAATATATATGTCTAATTGCGATTATGTTGGGATTTCCATCACAGGCGTGGCTTACCATACAGGCAGGCTGCCTACGTTTGCACCTATTCCCTACAACCTTTGTGGGGCATAGGGTTTTTGTCGTGTGACCGCTCGTGAGCCGCGCCTCTGGGCTTCCGACCCTCACCCCACTGCTGGATCCTGTGGCGAGATGTATGGACCATATATCTTTCTCAACCTGTGAAGGACGTCTAAGCATGAACCTGGGTAAACTCCACCATTAAGCACTATAATTTGTATGAACCTCTCGGCAATACCATATTGGGTAACTACACTAACAAATCTAGAATATGTTTAATACTAATCCTATTCGATAGATTTATTAAGTTGTATCTTGTCTCTCTATCAACAGACTATCTCTGAAGAAGACCCTAGTGGTTGAAACGCGTTAGAACTATAAATTTATTTTTGCTGTTACTAATCTTATACAGTATATTTATAGTTAGGTCTGCTTGGTGTATGCCCAATTGTCATTGTAATTTTTGTATGTACAAGCTTGGTTCTATTTATATTCTTTTATTTTAAATACCTGGGTGAAGCTCATGTTTTTACCACACAATAAAGTAATCTTTTTTATATAGTATGCTACGCTTATTGTTTATTGCTGCCTAAAAATCCCGTTGGTGGGGGAATTCGTTTTATTTTTCTGATTTATAGGGGTGAGCAGCACCCTTCTTGCTCTTGTCAGCAGTGTGTTCTTTCCAATATTAGTTAAGCTTTTTGTTTACCTCACATGCCTTAAATCCTTCAAACCTGTATTAAAAATAAAGCAACACTGCTACAAGTTTCAAGTGCAGGCATTGACAGTATACAGTAAGTGCCTGCAAATATCTGCAGCAACCTCCCAAACCTTCCTGTCATGACCAAATCCACAATAGTACCAAGCTTCTCTGCTTTATTCTGCCTACTGTGCATTTGTATTTGTCTCTGAGATGACTGTCATAGTGATAAGCCTGCATGAATGTCAGAAGTAGGGCTTAGCAGAAAGCTCCACCACTATCCAGAAGTGTAGGAGTTTTTCCTGTAAAAAACAGCCAGGATTCCCTGGAGACAAGAGGATTTGAAAAGTTGCTGTAGATATGCACAGGCACTGGTCTTCATACCTTCTAGAGGTTTATTTTAATAATGAGTCTCTTTAAAAATGAATTTTTGTACGATCTCTATCAATTTCATAGTCCATCAAAGGCAATAAGAGATTACATAACAAAATTCAGTATGTGCGCTGATTTCAATTTATCTTATGTGTTTTGTTCACACCTTACACTATCAGACTATCATGTGATAACACAAAATAATGCATGGTCATTTTCCCAATTCAAATTACAACCTTAAGATAAAAATCTATTTGGTTGCAGTGGACAGCTGCTGCACATTTTCCTTCTGCCTTTATCAGGCCCAGTGTTGCCTAACGTCAATGGAAATCTTATCGGCCTAAACCATATCTATTGCTGCTTTTGCATTTACAACAAAACCTGTGTTTCTTTCTCATCACCATAACCTCTGGTACAATATTATTGTATATGCTAATGATTAAAGTAATACAGGACAGATGGAGCACTCTTAATTAGAAGGCTTGGCACAAGCCAGTGGTTGGCATATCAGTTAGCTTCAAGTATATTCAATACTAAATGTTTATAAGTAGAAAGTGCCAAATCAATGCAATATGATTGTAAGCCAGACAAGGTTACTTGATTTAGCTGCTGTAGAAAATTGGTAGCTTATCATTAGCTAAATGGCTTGAGTACCTATTGCAATACTCTCAAATTGTCACTTTTATTATTAAAGAAGGACTCCAGAGTATTCAGAAACACATGGCAGATATGTAAATAATGCATTTTGGTATGCAGCTCTTTTACTGTTGTTTGCAATCCTTTGTTAATCTCTTCATGCTGACTGTATGCAAATACGTGACCCCACTTGACTGGGCTTTTTTCCATGGGGCTGCATATTTGTGTATCTCCCTTTGTGCTGAGAGCACACTACATGGCACACTCCCAGCACAGAGACTGGGGTCTCACCAGGAGCCTCGGGCCCCGTTCTGATGATCGGGACCCAGAATGTCCAATTCTGGGTCACCTGATCGCTGTGATAGCCTCTGATTGGCTATCACAATGATCAGTCATTGTGAAGCCCACCACTGTGTTTTCTGTCTGTGAATGTGTGAAAGATATACATTGTATCACTCTCTGTCCTTGCAGAGATAGAAACAAAAAGGGTGAAGAAAAAAAATATATATAAAAAACCTACATCAAAGCTTGATCTAGGTCAGTGCCAGGGGTAGTGTTTGGGGCAAGGTTAGGGTCAAAGGTCAAGGTCAGTATTTTTTCTGACAGGATTTTTTTTTTTAAATTAGTATCAGTGTCAGTTAGTGTCATGCTGCGTACACACGACTGGACTTTCCAGCAGAATAGGTCCAACGGAATCATTCCAGCAGATATTCCGATCATGTGCGGGATAATCCGATCATTTTTCTTTAAAAACATCAGACCAGACAGACCTAGAAATAGAACATGTTTCAAATCTGTCCGACGGACTCGATTCCTATTGGGAAAACCATTTGTCTGTATGCTGGTCCAACAGACCAAATACGACGCAAGGGCAACTATTGGCTACTGGTTATTGAACTTCCTTTTCTAGTTCTGTCGTACGTCATCACGTTCAAAATGAATGGACTTTCTAAGGACTTTAGTCCGTTCGTGTGTGGGCAAGTCCATTCATTCAGAAGTCCATCGTAACTCTGTTGAAAGTCCGTCGGGAATACCGTCGGACCTTCTTCTGCCAGAAAGTCTGGTCGTGTGTAAGCAGCATCAGTGTCAGTGTGTTTTAAGTAAGATAAAAAAAAGCAAAATGTGCACGATTGTTTCTGGGGTGTACCATGGGTACAAAAAACTAACATACACATATGTGGTATCACTGCGATTGTTCAGAGCTGTTCTTTGGTGGTAGGTTATGGTAGTAGCAAAAAATATACAGTTACATTTTAAAGAAATTATTTATTTTACTATTTAGCCAGTTTTTCTTTGATAATAAGAAAAAATCAGGAGATATTCATTACTATTTACCACCAAATGAAAGCACAGTTTATCCTGAAAAAAATTAGGTATAATGCACCTGGATACACAAAGTAGTTGTGATGATTTGTACAGTTTTACTAACACATGTAAAAATTTGCAAAATTGGACTAAGGCCCCTTTCACACTAACGTCCCGTTCAGGCCCGCCTGTCAGTTTTTCAGGCGGACCTGAACGGGTGCTCCATAGAGCTCTATGGAGCGTCGGATGTCAGCGGTGACATGTCCGCTGACATCCGACCCGCTCCGATCCGAAAAAGTGTGACGGAGGAAAAAGCTATTTTTCCATCCGTCTGCGGATCGGATCGGATGACGACGGGCACTGCGGTCCGTCGTCATCCGATCTCCCATAGGGGAGAGCGGCGCTGTGACAGGTCCGTCCCTGCACAGTGTGCGGAGACAGACCTGTCATCTCCCTGCTCAGCGGGGATCGGCGGAGTGATCCCCGCTGAGCAAACGGACATCCACGGGGCGGATCAGAACTGATCCGCCCCGTGTGAAAGGACCCTTACGCATTTAGATTTGCTTTACCCTTAGACACGAAGGGGTTCGTTTACAGTATTAATGATTAGAGATCCAGGCAATAATGTGTTTGTTTAGAGACTTTCTGTTATAGGGTAACAACACTTCCTGTTTCCTACTTGTACTTCCAGTTATGCAGGCATAGTTCACTATTGCCACTGTCAGGAAACCCACACCGCAAAATGCCATCAAACTGCTAGTGGTGGAGTATATGCCTGTAGACAGGACCATGTTTCATTTGTGCTGGAAATACTTGTACAGTGTCTGTCTATCTATCTATCTATCTATCTATCTATCTATCTATCTATCTATCTATCTATCTATCTATCTATCTAATTACCTATCTATCTGCAAATGGTACACCTATTAAATGTAACCAATTATGAAATTTGATTGCGTGCTTTGCAAAGATCACATAATATGTATATTAGCACATGATTCTTTCATAAGCACTCAGGCTTATTCAGTAATCTTGATTTGCTAAAGGTGCAGGGACTGTATATTTAGCAAAACGAATGTTCAGTGAGATTAGTAAAAAAAGTTAAAATTGTTTTCACATCTGTGAATCAATCATGGGCTAGCAAAAATCCCATTTATTAAAGCTGAAATCTAGGTATAAATAAAAGACATTAAAAAAATGCATCTTACCAATCAATAATACATCTTTGAATATATTTTTAAAATGCATGTATTTTAGGTAACTAAATTTGAAGAGGTATCAGCCTCTTGCAGTCCATGTACATCAGGGCTGGAGTGTAAAAGGATGAAACATTACAAAAAGTGATTCAGTTCTTCTGCTAATAAGAAGTATGTTCATAGGAGGAAAAAACTGAGTGACAAAGGGATAAAATCATTACCATGTGGCTTCTCCTTTCACTATCCAAAAATAGGCTGGGTACAAGTCTTAGCCCTTGTACACATGGTCGGACATTCCGACAACCAAATCCATTGGATTTTGTCCGACGGATTTTGTCTGACAGATTTTGTTCGAAACTGTTGCATACACACAGTCGGACAAAGTTGTCAGAAAATCCGATCGTACTTAACGTGATGACGTTATTTCATTAGGATGGGACTACGTTCAGGCTAGTAGCCAATAGCTTTGGTCTAGGAATTTGATCTGAGCATGCGTGGCACTTTGTCCGATCGGAATTCTCTACACATGATCGGACAGTTCAGATCAGATCATGTTGTCGGAAAATTTTATAGCCCAGCTGGAAAACTTGGTCCGTCGGATACTCCGACGAAAACAGTCCGATGGAACCCACACACTGTCAGATTATCACGATAACACGATCCTATTGGACATTGTCCATCGGAATGTCCGACCGTGTGTACAAGGGCTAAGAAACCCTGCACTTAAAGGAAATGGGTTGAATTATTTGTTTTCATTAGGTTTACAGTTTCTATCTTCAGAAAAAAATACTGAAGGGGACATTTCTAGATTAAAGTGATTGTACACTATCACCATGTAAAAAAAATAAAATCAGTTTAAAATAGAACTAAAATACAAAATATGTTTGTATAGATATAAAAAAATATATAAATACCTTTTTCCCCTTTTTTTATAAGTGATCACATCCCTTTTGTTCTCAGCTGCATAAGAGCTAGGGGAAGGAGAAGCTGCAGTACACCGAGTTTCCCAGTGAAGGGCTGTGCAGAGAGGGTGTGCCAGAACAGGTCTGATTATTGGAGGATAGCAGGCTGAGTTCCAAGCATAGCTATAGAACTGACCACTGTGCGTTCTCCTCCTTTTTGTGGTCAGTTTTTAATAGGAAAGCAGAGGAACTGACAGGAATACCAGGGATTTCACATGAAGGAAGCAATGCAAAGAGAACAGGATACTTTCTCATACAAGTACATGGCACAACAGGCTCATATCAGGAATATGACATGTTGGGGTAACAGCCACCTTAAAGCTGAATATTGCAGCAAATGCTGGCTTTGTATTTCATCTGTTAATAGGTTATTCATTTTTATCTTGTTATGCCTCTTGACTTGAGTTATGTTTTAAATTGCCATGTAGTTGTTGAGTTCCCTGTAATTACTAAACTTCTCTTTGCTAAGTGAGCAGTGTCTACCCCTTCAGAAAATTAAAATACAAAAATAAAAAATGAGAACAAAGTGCAGTGACCAACAGGTACTTGGTTGATATAGGCTACAGCAGTTTGAATTTCAGCTTTGTACTGCCTTTAAGAAAAAAAAAAAACGCAGTTGTATACACTTGCCCTATACAACATTTACAGCTAAAAGTACTTGTTAATTTTAAATAAAACTATTTAAAAACAATTTGAAATTGAAAAAAAAAAATGAAAATAGTTGAAAAAGTAGGGAATATGAAGGTTATATATTTCATGTCACTGTATTATGATGTTGTTCTGAACAGTTTTCGCTTTAGGGCTGCACTAATGCAAAAAAATGTGTTTTAATAAAGGATGCATAGCATCTTCGCACTGATGGCTGGAATCTGCTGTGGGGACAAGGAACATGAAGCACAACTTATAATTCTTCAGGGGTTTTTCAACTGATTTGTAGTGATGCCACTATGCAGGAAGCAGCCAGGCTCAGTCACGCTGCGCTTCCTTCCTCTAGGCTACAGTGAATGAGTGTAGCCAGGGAGTCATCATATTCTGATGCAAAGAACATTGCATGATCTTATCTATCTCTCAGAGCTGCAGGGCTATTTATCAATCTCAATAAAGTTTCCACAAGTGTCCCAAACACATTTGTGTCCTGCTATATATTTATTTTGTTGCAACATGGAACTTTGCTGCACTAAATCATCCTAACTAGTAATATATGGTTCAAAAAAAAAGTATTGCGATTGTAATTCTTTACATACAGTATTTACACCGATTCACATTACATACTTATTCCATCTAAAGTCCTTTATTCTTTTAAATTTCAGTTTTTTACAGTGTTATAGTTTTTGTTGTGTACCTCTACAGCAGCAAGTCGTTTTCCTGTAAAATGTTATCAGTTTTGGTGAACTAATAAAACTTGCCAAAAAAAAGCTAACCTGATCAAAAATATCCTGAATTTGGCCAATTCCCTCATATAGAGGCATTATAATCTACATATTAGTGTGCTACTTCCTTAGTAGCAAGTACTGAATATTCCAATCTAGCTCATTGACTTGCTGCAGTAGTGTCATGATTAAGCTACTAATTGCTGCTGTTTTGGATACTTTGTAGACAGTACACTGCCAAACAGCACTCAACTTATTTGTATACACTTTATAAAAAGATACTCCAATCATTATAATCAATAGTGCTGATCTAAACTACTTAAGGACCAGCCTTGTTTTGAGATTTTGGTGTTTACATGTTTAAAACAGTTTTTTTTGCTAGAAAATTACTTAGAACCCCCAAACATTATATATTGTTTTTTTTATAACACCCTAGAGAATAAAATGGCGGTCATTGCAATACTTTTTTTCACACCGCATTTGTGCAGCAGCCTTACAAGCACACTTTTTTTGGAAAAAATAAATTCTTTGAATAAAAAAATATGACAACAGTAAAATTAGCCCAATTATTTTTATATTGTGAAAGATAATGTTACACTGAGTAAATCAATACCCAACATGTCACGCTTCAAAATTTCACCCGCTCGTGGAATGGCAACAAACATTTACCCTTAAAAATCTCCATAGGTGACTATTAAAAAAATTCTACAGGTTGCATGTTTTAAGTTGCAGCGGAGGTCTAGGGCTAGAATTATTGCTTTTGCTCTACCGATCATGGCAATACCTCACATGTGTGGTTTGAACACCGTTTTCATATGCGGGTGCTACTCATGTATGCGTTTGTTTCTGCGCGCGAGCTCGGCAGGACAGAGCGCATTTAAAAAAAAATATATATTATTATTATTATTTATTTTACCTTTTATTTTTATTTTTCGACTGTAAATGTGTAAATGTCAATTTTATTCCTATTATAGGGAATGTAAACATCCATTGTAATAGAAAAAAGCATAACAGGACCTCTTAAATATGAGATCTGGGGTCAAAAAGTCCTCAGATCTCATATTTAGACTAAAATGCAATTAAAAAAATGTGGGCAGAAGTTGTGATGTCACTTCCGCCCAGCAATTGTATGAAGATGGGTGGGGGTCATCTTTCACTCACTCATCTCCATACCCAACAAATGAGAGGACGCGATCGCCTCTGCCATTGCCAATGGCTCCAGTAAGCGACGGAGGGCCCCTTTACCACCACCGATAAAAGGGATCTTGTGGCGAATCTGCCGCAGAGACCACTTTTATCTTGTAGCGGACCGCCTGCTGAAGAAGGGGATATTGGGGTTATGGCAGCTAGCTGCTGCCATAACAACAATATCCTCCGTCAAACAGCCACCATAAAACTGCGGCGGGCGGTCCGTAAGTGGTTAAAAGCAGAAGTAAACACCATATTTAAATTTTGTCCTATTCAAATTGCATCCTATATGCTATGAAACCATTGTTTCAATGCTCTCCAAAAAATAATGTTTTTTTTTATTTCTGACCTTTTTGTTTTACAAAAGTTTTATTGGGTTTTTCAATATAATATATTTTTATATACCTTTAGCATGCATTGACACAATAAGTAAGTGCAAAAATGATTAAAAAGAGAAATAATAACCATAGAAATACCCACTTATTACAATGAGGCCTAAGAGCAGAGGTAAGATACACAGAACTTCAATGTATCAAAAGCTTTACATTGCAGGGAGCTCTTGTACTGAGTAAGCCAGCTAACAGTGCTCTTCATCGGCAATGATGAATGCTTCTGTGAGAACAAGAAAGGAAAAAAACCTTTTGTCTCACTATGGAAGCTCTAGGTTAGGGGAAAGAGGATGGGGGTTCTAGGGAGTGTGGCCATAGAGGCTGGAGGGAAGAAAAAAACTGTGGGGGGGGGGGGTACTTGCCTGGGGGGAGAAGGGGGTGGAAGATGATAGCTAGATGATAGCTATTACCCTGTATCCCAACCAGCCAAGTGTATCAATGATAAACTGTGTGGATTATTGTACTTAGAGTAGGATATGGGCTATATTCATGTGATTGTTAAAAGTTAACCAAGGGTCCCAGACCTTCAAGAACTTGGCATAAGTGTCCTCAAATATGGAAGTAAGATCCATATTTGTTTCCCATAAACCTTTGTTAGACCAGAGCTAAGCTAAGAAATGGCTGTCACCAGGCTCAGGCTAATGCCTGTTGGGCTGCTGGGAACACAAATCCTACAAGCTTCCTCTGATTATTTGTGAGGGTCAGGATTGGCTTATTAAATAAGGTTTCCCAAGGGTATTGGTAAAAGGAGGTATTTAGAACTGACCTAATCAGTATATAGCCGAGTCCAAAATCGGGTTGCTTTGGGACAGGACTACATTTCTGGGGAGACCTAGGAACTGGTTCACAGTAAGAGAAAAAAAAAACCTGATAGAGTAGCAGTATACACAGGTAAGGATGTCCCCAAGAAACAGTAAGGAAAGCCTAAAATAGAGTTGGGAAACTAACAGTAAAAGCACATACCGTAATCATCAGGGTGATGGCATGCAACAAGGTCTTCCTAAAAAAACAGGTTTACTTTTTAATGTTTTACATTTTTTTTTGTCTGTAGATTTTTACTTTGCATATTATAATGCCAGTACTGTTACATTTTCATGAGGCCCTCATATAATATAATTCTGTACCACTGATGTTGGACTTAGTATATTTTTGATTGTAAGTGCTACAAGACCAGTGCTATCAAAAGTCCCCTAGTTTTCTGCAGGGTCTTGTCATGAACTCTTTGAAAGTCTTGATATAAATAAGTATAAGAGCAACAGACATGAATTCATTGCATCATGTGACATTATATTATATTGTTTCGCTATCCTTGATGAGTTTATATTTACTAAAGACCTTCTCACACCTCCACCCTCCAAAACTAGTGAACTTTCTATACAAACACAGATATAGGTGCAGGCAATTAATTATGATTTTATTTATTAAACAAAAAAGCCAAAAGGTAATAGTAGCATTTCATGGACCTTGGAAACATCACATTTGTTTTTGAGAGTAATAACTTATATCATATTAACCATTTGCCATCCGCCCCATAGAAAATTAACTTTTACAGGGCAGCTCCCCTGTGAAGAATCACACACATATTCACACATATATATATATATATATATATATATATATATACGTGATTCTGCACTTCCACATAGGGGGCGTGTGAGCCTGCTTCTTCTAGTCCCTAGTAAGAGCAGCACACACATGTCACAAAAACACTGGCTCAGTTAACCCTTTCATTATCCTTGATGTTTATCCCCTTTCCAACCAGTGTCATTAGTAAAATGACAGGGCACATTTTTTTAGCACAGATCACTGTATTAGTGTCACTGGTTCCCACAAAGTGTCAAAAGTCGCTGATCGCCGGGCATTCATAGTATATAATAAATGCATAAATTAAAAATCAATTAATATATACCATAGTTTTTAGACATTATAACATTTGTGTAAACCAATCAATATAAGCTTATTGGGATTTCTTTTACCCAAAATATGGAGCAGAATACACATTGGCCTAAATTTCTGAATACATTTGATTTTTAAAATTCTTTATTGGATATGTTTTTTATCAGAAAGTAAAAAATATTTTTTTTTTCAAAATCAACGGTCTTTTTTTGTTTATAACGCAAAAAATAAAAAATACCAAGAAACGAAAGCTCTATTTGTGTGGAAAACTTTTATTTGGGCACAGTGTCGCATGACTGCACAATTGTCAGTTAAAGTAATGCAGTGCCATATCATAAAAAATGGCGTGGTCATGAAGAGGGGTAAATCTTCCAGAGGTCAGGTGGTAAAGTTAATCTTGGGTCTAAAGAAACAAAGGTAATACTAACATACAGTATTGTTAGTTGAAAACATCCAGTGTGTCAATGTACTCAGATAAAGTTGACTTATTTAATGTGGAAGGAATAATCTGCAAAGTTCTTTAACCACTTGCCGCCCGCTGGCCCTCATATGATGGCCAGGGCGGCAAGGCTCTCGTTTTGAGAGGGCGTCATATGATGGCCTCCCATTGAAACAGGGAACGCGGGGGATTGTACGCGCGCATCCCTGTTTCTTCAGTGGTGGCGTGTCACTGATACACCACTCGCCACCGAGGGGGGTGAACAGCCATTGGGCATGGCTGTTTACCACATGATTGGCCGTGATGAAGTCATGGCCAATCACAGGTGGTATCGCCTCAATTTGCATGGCGCATGCGCATGATCGGGAGCGCGCTGCCCGTGCATGTCGGTGGTGGCATGTTCCCGGGATCACTGCTCATTACTGCACAAATCACACTGATTGCCCCCCCAATAAAGAGGACCTGCCACCTCCCATCAAAGTACTTCTCACAGTTCATCTGAGTACCTGTCACAGTCCATCAGAGTACCCAAGTGCCTGTCACAGTCCATCAGAGTACCCGAGTACCTTTCACAGTCCATCAGAATACCCGAGTACCTGTCACAGTCCATATGAGTACCCAAGTACCTGTCACAGTCCATCTGAGTACCTGTCCCAGTCCATCAGAGTACCTGAGTACCTGTCACAGTCCATCAGAGTACCCGAGTACCTGTCACAGTCCATCAGAGTACTCGAGTACCTGTGACAGTCCATCAGAGTACCCGAGTACCTGTCACAGTCCATCAGAATACCCGAGTACCTGTCACAGTCCATATGAGTACCCGAGTACCTGTCACAGTCCATCTGAGTACCTGTCCCAGTCCATCAGAGTACCCAAGTACCTGTCAAAGTCCATATGAGTATCTGTCACAGGTCATCTGAGTACCCGAGTACCTGAGTACCTGTCACAGTCCATATGATTATGGAGTACCTGAGTACCTATCACCGCCCTTCATAGTACCTGAATACCAGTCACCAGCCCATCAGAGTACCCGAGTACCTGTCACTGGGCCATCAGAGTACCCGAGTACCTGTCACCAGGCCATCAGAGTACACGAGTATCTGTCACCAACCCATGAGAGTACCCGAGTACTTGTCACCAGCCCATCAGAGTAACCAAGTACCTGTCACCAATCCATGAGAGTACCCGAGTACCTGTCACCAGCCCATCAGAGTACCCGAGTACCTGTCTGCAGCTCATCAAGTTACCTGAGTACCTTTCTCCAGCCCATCAGAGTACCCAAGTACCCTTGTGCAGCCCAAGGTAGGAATGACATGAGATGTGTAATTTATGCTCCTAGAACGCCTGAAGGTACTACTTCAATGTTGGTCCTCTGTATGTGGCCAGGCTGTGTAAAAGTATCACACATTTGGTATTGCCATAGTCGGGAGGAGTAGCAAAATGTGTTTTGGGGTGTCATTTTTGCTATATACATGTGTTGGAGATATATTATAAATTGAAAACTTTGTGTAAAAACAAATGCGTTTTAATATTTTTTCTACATTTTCCAAAAACTTTTGGAAAAAAATGAACCGTTCAAAAGACTCATTATGCCTCATAGATTATATGCTGGTGGGAACGGTCATTTTTAGGGATAATAACTCTGATCAGTGGGCTGTAATTCGCTGATCATAGTTATAGAATTGTTCAGCAGAATCTGCTGAACAACTCTACTATAAGTTTATGGTCATTGAAGTGACCGTGAGCTTATAGGAGAAGGAGAAAAGAGGTCCATATAGCATATGGATTGGTCACCTGGGGGCCGTATGGACCTGGCAGCAAAAGGGTTAGTCTTGCTTTTTACTGCAATGTCTACTTTAAGCATTGTTAGGCGAAGGTCTCCCCCGCACTCACCCCTCCACGGTGATGGTCTCCCAAACAGCTGTGCATTAGAGCCATTTGAATAGGCCACAGGCATGTCATCTTAGGACCTCTAGCTTTAATAGTTAGAAAAAAAGCAGTAGAATTTGCCAAACCTACTTTTAGTACTGGATTTCAGCTTATTCTATTGCAAACCAAAATTCCGTTAGACTTAAAAAGGGATATTATTGTGGTCCCTTCTATCATTGCTTGGTTCATTTTTTTTCCTTTCAAGAGACAACAAAACAGAATTACTAGAAGCAAACATTAACATAGTTAGGCTAGTGCTCCATCACATGAATATTTAATATATCCATTTCTTAATATTTACATTACAAAGATACAAACAGAAAGTAATAAAATTTGTCTACAATGCCTTCGAGTTATCCAAAAAGTACAGTCTTGCAAGCAAAACCCAGGGTTAATTGATAATTTAATGTCTAAACTACAAAATAAGGAAAATAAAAAGTAAGCCAAATGTTAAATGAGGACAATTATAAAAATGTTATGCATAAGTGCTTTTTCATAGTGTTTTGCTTTGCCTGTTTTATAACAATTGCTATACAGCTAAATAAGCATATGTTAAGATGACTGTTTCGCATTACATACAAAGAATACATTTGATTACTTCAACTTGCTTGACTAAATAAACTCTTGATTGCAATTTACATAAAAAAAATCTAAGTTTTCTTCTTTTTTTTTTTCTAACTTCATAACATGGATTATCATATATAATATATTTACATCAATGTAGTAATCCATTTTTTTTGTTAGCCTTATGGCTAGTATACCAAAGAGTATTATAGGAGTCCATAATCTATCTGGGCTGCATTCTGTTCAGTTCAGAGTGGATTCAATTTTCTCAGTATGCTGAATGCTATTAGAAACATACAAAGAAGTAGGCACCAAGACAGGCCTATCTTGTGTCAGGTATATTTTTATGCATGTTATCTGCAAATCTTACAAATGCTTAATGCCACTCACACAAATCACACTACTGACAATGCTGGCACTATTGCTGGCACCTCCTGGGCGGTTTTCCCGAGTGTGGTTTGGGGTTAAATTTCAGTACCATTAGCGGTAATCCCGAGGCACACTGGGGATTGGATTGCAGGATCTTGGTGCGGTATACTTACCTTGTCCCCAGGATCCTGTGATGTCCCCCCGCTGTGTCTGCGGGCTCCATCCTCAGCCTGATGCCTCTCTGTGCCGGGCTCCATTCCCTGCGAGCATCACGATGCATGGGGGTGGAGCCTGGAAGCAAATTAAAAAAATTGAAAAATCATAATACATACAGTACACTGTAATCTTACAGAATACATTACTGTATGAAATTATTTCACATCCCTTTTGTCCCCAGTGCTTTGTCCAGTGCCCTGCATGCAGTTTTATATTATATACACTGTTCTTTCTGCCTGAAAACTGGAGATTGTCCATAGCAACCATAAAGTGTCCCTTTACATCAAAAGTGGTTTTAGACCAGCTAGAAAATAGTGATAGTAAATTAGAACACTGATTTGAGCGATAGTAAATCGCAGGGAAATCTATTTTATTACTATTATATTATTACTTTTTATAATTATTTATATTTATTTATTATATTATAATTTATGATTTTGTGTTTCAAACTTTATCATACCGGGATATCTACTAGACTGTTGTATGGACAGATTTAAGTGTGTTATTGCTAAGAATTACAGGCCTACAATATAGAATGCCAAATTTCTATGCAAAATAATTGTAACGCTTTGAAACAACAAAAATCAGACATAATAATACCGCCAGGGAGGTTAAGCATTGCCCAAGATCACTATCGACTGCCTGTACTAAACGTTTTCCTAAATAACAGAATCATATAAATCCTGAAACCTGAGCAGTAGTCTTGATGTTCTGGGATGTGTGTACATACAGATTCATTCCATACTGCTTCCTTTCTTCTTGTTACTTGATACAGCTTTTGTGAAAAATAACATATTTATTGAAGTTGTTAGATTTTAATAATTTGTTTGTCAAGACTTGTCGAGTCACTGTATTTTTTCTGGCCAGCAATAGCTCTGGCTATTAGCTGCTATTGTTCTCCCCTGCATGCATAAACCTATCAAATGTGCTGTTTTTCGCTGTCCAAACTGTCAATGTTAAGTTTTACTATCAAAGATACATTTGTGACCCTACATACAAAAAAAATAGTTTTAGTTACTAATGACATTCTATGCCCTTGTACACACGGTCAGACATTCCGACAACCAAATCCTTTGGATTTTGTCCAAAACTGTTGCATACACACAGTCGGACAAAGTTGTCAGAAAATCTGATTGTACTTAACGTGATGACGTTATTTCGTTAGGACGGGACTACGTTCAGGCTGGTAGCCAATAGCTTTGGTCTAGGAATTTGATCTGAGCATGCGTGGCACTTTGTCCGATCGGTATTCTCTACACATGATCGGACAAAGTCCGATCGGATCATGTTGTCGGAAAATTTTATAGCCCAGCTGGAAAACTTGGTCCGTCGGATACTCCGACGGAAACAGCCCGATGGAGCCCACACACTGTCGGATTTTCCGACAACACGGTCCTATCGGACATTGTCCATCGGAATGTCCGACCGTGTGTACAAGGGCTATGAAGCAATAGTGCATTTTTGAAGAGAGTACACAAAAATGCAGCAATGTATAGCAATGTCAAGTCATACATCAAGTACGTTGCATCCAGAGGATGCTGGGACTGTGACATCATAATGGGCGGGGACATCATCCAGCGATGTCCCTATATAAGTTTCCACACGTCGCGTGTCCTGTCATAGTGACCGGAGACAGCAACGAGGCAACATCTCCAGAAGAGAAGAGCAGAAGAACAGAAGATGGCGACAGTGGCAGCAGTGACAGAAGACCGAGCCACCGCTTGCAAAAGAGCTAGAAGAAGGCGCGGTGGCCCGGCAAGAAGAACCGAAGAGGGGGACAAGACCCCCGAAGTCGGAAGAAGAGGGCGGCGACGAAGAAGAAAGCCGGGCTCCTCCGCTAGTGAAAGAGCTAGCAAAAGAGCAGACGATAGTGGAGGAGTCCGGCAAGAAGACCCCCGAAGATGGAAGAAGACCCCCGGAGCTGTGCAATAAACTATTTTAACCCTTGTGTGTTGTATTTTTTTTTAACTTTTTTTCACAGGTGAATGGGTAGGGGTACATTGTACCCCATACTCATTCACATAGGGTGGGGGCCGGGATCCGGGGGCCCCCTTATTAAAGTGGGCTCACAGATTCTGATAAGCCCCCCGCCTGCAGACCCCGACAACCAACGGCCAGGGTTGTTGGGAAGAGGCCCTTGTCCTCATCAACATGGGGACAAGGTGCTTTGGGGTGGGCGCGGCCCCCCCTTCCCCAAGGTACCCCCCATGTTGAGGGCACGCGGCCTGGTACGGCTCAGGAGGGGGGCACTCGCTTGTCCCCACCCCCTTTCCTGGCTGGGTGGGTAGCGTGCTCAGATAAAGGTCTGATATGGACCTAGGGGGGACCCCCACGCTGATTTTTTGGCATAGGAATTCCCCTTTAAGTCCATACCAGGTGACGGGGCCAGTGACACCTCCTTCACTAGCCCCGGCTACCTGGAGCCGTGCTCAAAATGAGCGGACTTTTCTCCGGGCGGGAAAAGTCTATTCATTTCAAAAGTATGGCGGACTGGCACACACACGCCCGTACTGTCCGCCGAAATGTGAGTCCGACGGACAGATTGGTGTGCAAAACTACTTTCTTAGTCTGCCGAACTTTTGGGTAAAAAAAGTCCGCCGGAGCCTACACACGGGCAGATTGTCTGGCGGACTTTAGTCCGCCGGACTTTTCCACTGGATTGTTTGATCGTGTGTATGCGGCATAAGACCAATACTTCTAGAAAAATACCTTCTCTGTAACTCAAAACTGGTAACCTGTAGAAGTTTTTAAACGTCGCCTATGAAGATTTTTGAGATCTAAGTTTGCCGCCATTCCACAAGCGGGCGCAATTTTGAAGCATGACATGTTGGGTATCAATTTACTTGGTATAACATTATCTTTCACAATATTAAAAAAAATTGGGCTGACTTTACTGTTGTTCTATTTTTTAATTCCATAAATTGTATTTTTGTCAGAAACCATGAACCAGACCGAGACAAAAGTACAGTAAAATCACACCTGTTTATTAATAAAAATAAAAATGTACCGTATATACTCGAGTATAGGCCGACCCGAATATAAGCCGAGGTCCCCAATTTACCCCCAAAAAACTGGAAAAAATTATTGACTCGTGTATAAGCCGAGGGTGAGACATGCCTGTCCATCCCTGTGTGTCCGTCCATCCCTGTGTGTCCATCCATCCCTGTGTGTGTCCATGCATCCGTGTGTGTGTGTGTGTGTCCATGCATCCGTGTGTGTGTGTGTGTGTCCATGCATCCGTGTGTGTGTGTGTGTGTCCATGCATCCGTGTGTGTGTGTGTCCATGCATCCGTGTGTGTGTGTGTGTGTGTGTGTCCATGCATCCGTGTGTGTGTGTGTGTGTGTGTGTGTCCATGCATCCGTGTGTGTGTGTGTGTGTGTGTGTCCATGCATCCGTGTGTGTGTGTGTGTCCATCCATCCCTGTGTGTGTGTGTGTGTGTGTGTGTGTGCATGCATCCGTGTGTGTGTGTGTGTGTGCTTTTTCCCACCTTAGTTTGATTGGTTCATTAATATATCAAAATTGCCCTAAGGAATTAGAAACAACTGTCAAATAGGCTACTAAGGAATAAACCAGTAACACCAGTAATAGAAAGGTTTTACATTGCTGTTGTTACAAAAGCACTATAATAAGCATATGTGTATGTATATTATTTGCTAAACATTGTTTGATCATCATAAACACCAGTCAGAGGAAGTAGCCATTGAAGTAATGGGTTCCATATGGTACAAACTGAAAGAAAAATGGAATAGGGCACATGCATTGATTTCTTCATTTCCAGGAGAGGCACAGTAAAGACACAGTAGAGCCTACCTGTGTCCGTCCAGCCTGTGTCCGTCCCGGCCTGCGTCCCGTCCCGGCCTGCGTCCCGTCCCGGCCTGCGTCCCGGCCCGTCCCGGCCCGTCCCGAGCCGAGCCTCCGTCCTTCAGCTCTTCGTCGGTGGCCATTCTAGGATTCAAAAGCCGCGCCTCCGTCGGTGATAGGCGGAACACTCAATTTCCCACTGACTGCTGGGAAATTGAGTGTTCCGCCTATCGGATGTCCGTGATAGGCGGAACACTCAATTTCCCAGCAGTCAGTGGTCCGCCTATCATGGACGTCCGCTCATCTTCATACTACGGACGAGGATGAGAGGATGTCCGTGATAGGCGGAACACAGACTGCTGGGAAATTCAGTGTTCCGCCTATCACAGGCGAAGGCGGAGAGGGAGGCGCGGCCTTTGAATCCTAGAATGGCCGCTGTCTGTCTGCTCGACACGCTGATCGGGCAGACAGACAGCGATGACTCGAGTATAAGCCGAGGGGGGCACTTTCAGCCTCAAAAAAGAGGCTGAAAATCTCGGCTTATACTCGAGTATATACGGTAAATAGAGTAAGTGTAGTCAAAGCATAGCCAGAGTCCAATACCCAGATTAGGTAGTCAGCCAAGCCAGAGTTCAGAAACCAGATCGGGTAATCAGCCAGGCCAGAAGTCAGGGATCCAAGTAGAGGAACAACAAGCAGAATAAGCCAGAAGGAATGTCAGCAAAGCCAGTCTTTAAACAGGAATGCATGAGATGGTTTCTTGTGATGTGACCAAGGCGAAGGCAGAGATCAAGTGAGTTGGACGGCTTTAAGTAGGCATGGTTGACAAGCAGAATCAACAACAGCTGGGTAACTGTGGAGAGAGATGGGAGTTGGCAATTAGCCAACAGCTGAGTGGCCAGCTCAGAGAAGGAAGGGCTGAGCTCAGCCCTGACAATTTTTTTCCCAAAAAATTGCGCTTGGAAAACCACTGCTCAAATACGGTGTGACATAAAGTATTGCAACGACCACCATTTTATTCTTTAGGGTGTTTGAAATATATATAATGTTTGGGGTTTCTAAGCCATTTTCTAGCAAAAAAAATAAATAAATGATTTTAACTTGTAAATACCAAGTTTGAAAAAATAGGCTTGGTCCTTAAGTAGTTAAAAATAATATTACATCTTAAGTAAAGCATGCTATGTTTATTTGGACATTATTAATGCTTGGTGGTTGAATTTTAAAATAACTGTAAAATCTGATGGAAAAAAAAGAAAATACATTTAAAATGTACTATTTTTTTTAACATATAAGCAAGCTAAACATGTAATCCTGATTTTCAAAATATTATCTGAAGTATTGGCCATTAGTTGATCTTCTTGAATAGGCAGGTCACAGTTTGTATTCAGTTAAGTCATTGCTCACATCTGGATTTCTTGGCTGAACCTTATGCAATGAATGACTTTCTATATCTATTCAAAAGAAGAAAGATACTGTATGCTGTAAATAAGGACAGACTTTATTATAGCTTTACTTTTTTATTTACTTAATCTGAATTTCAAATAAATCTATTACCACTAGACCATGGCTGTTGTTTAAGCATTGAAGCACTATTTGAAAACACATAACCAATTTGCTTTTAAAGCACAGCTCTACCAAAATGTTTTTCTTTATATTTTTGAATTGGGTGGAGGAGGGTTAAAATACACGTCTGTTCTTTTTATAGCTGCCTGTGTCTTCTTTGGCAGACACCTTTGGGAGACACAGGCATTTACCCCCTTGGGAGACACATGCCTCTGATGATATCCACATAGGATGAAACATGTCAGGCTGGCTGATGTAAGCAAGTTATATACCACGGATTTTTATATGTTCTGATGTTGCTGTTGCTCTGTAAGTAGGCTACAGTAAAAGTTTAAAGAGTTTTACCCTTATGGGCTTCACTATTGTTGCTCCTTTTCTTCTGTTTTGGCGATGATTGGTTGAATCCATACCCTGACGTGAGTTCGGATGTTCCCATACTGATGTACCTGGTTAACTCTATGATCCATCTATCAAGTTTGGCATGTGCCATCCAAGTTTATTATCTACCATCTGCATTGCATGATTATATGCCTGTTTTATTTTCATTCTGGTAAGCAGATTGAGAGCACGTGGGTGTGGTGTGCTTCATATATGCACATTGAATCTTGGTGGAAGATTTACGTCACTTGTTTATGGACAATCACGTTCACGTTTTTTTTGTTTGTTCACATTTGTTTTTATGGACAATCACATTTAATACTTTTTTTGCAGTGCTGCACTATTGGACTTTGTTTATCACATTGTTTGAAAGTTTTTTTCTCTTTCTATGTATGCCGTTCATCACAGTAGGTTGGGAAAAGGTACATAGTGAATGTTAGTCTGAATCAGAACTGAAAATGACCCAATGCACATATTCTTTATTATTGTTTCAGTGTCATTTAATTAATGTGGATAACTTCCTTGTATTGCATGGTAATGTTGGTATTGTACAAACAATGTATAATGATTGTAAAATTACAATTCCTTTATTGTTTTTCTGTACATATGGCATACGATCTATGGGAAATGTTCACTCTTTCATATGTTTTGAACTATGAAACAGCAAAAAAATAATAATACTTACATTGCATTCCCATTCATGTGCAATTAATTTTTTAATTGGCAGCAGCAAAAAACAATGAATCTGGGAACAGACATAATTATGTAAATAAAAGGTAGTCAGGCAAGGGAAGACTTCAGGGTTTGATGTGAGAAAGCATTGGTTGTTGCCAGCAGGATTTCTTTCTTCCTGTAAATGGCATGCTGTGAATTGGTAATTAATTTACAATACAAACTCTTGGCAATTAGATCACAAGCACATTTATCTTTGTACTATATATTATATTGTGTCATTAAAAACTCAAGCCTGACATTAGATGACAACATCTAGCTGGTTAAAGTCTGAAATGCCTGTTTGTATGCCTTCTCATTTTTATGTCTTATCATTAAATTTGAAATCATAGAAACATATGGTAGATGCTACATGTTGATGTCTAGGATTGGGGAAAATAATGGTTGTTTACAGATGTTGTGATTTCACAGACTGATGCAGGAGAATAACTAGTGCATTAGGCCAGCTGTGTTTACACAAGTCAGTTCAACATCTAGATTGCAAGTGAATGTTGTGCTATGGCATCCATTTTTTATTTTTTTGCATGGTTCTGACAAAACTATTCTGAAAGCAGTTCTGAAAGATCTGCATTATAGGTTTTCTATTTGTTTACTGTCATTCTCAAACAGGGTTCCTCCATAGGTTATTAGGACGTCCATAAGAAGTGTGCAGTGTCTCACTGACGTTCTGCCCTACAGTAGCTGTATAGTTTTGGTGACAATGTTTCTCTACTGGGCACTAATATGAGGGGACCCTAAATTTGAGCATTTTCCTATTTTTCCATTTTTGTTTTTTTGCACAGCAAAAAAACCCTATACTTTTCTTCAGAGAAGTCCATTTCCATTTTAATTTTTATTGTCTTAATATAATTACAGCTATAGTTTTTGCAGGAATTCCATGGGACCTAAAAACAATTTTTAGGCTTTCTTCAAGATAAACATATCATGTATATAATTTCAATAAAGAAGAACAAATTGGTCTTGATAGAATGATTTCTAAGTTGGACCTTCCTACTGTTTCCTGATTAAACATCTATTCCTACAGATTCATTCATTCATTAAATTTTGTGATTTGTCCCAAACTGCAATGACTTAAAAATGTGAAAATGTCCAGATGGGAGAATTTTCTAAAGTTTTCTCTTAAATATAGTTGAGATAAATGATTCAGTTATGAAATATCTATCAATACTAGCCTATCTGCAGGACCTAACTTGCTAAAATTATGCACAACCAAGTGAACAAAGCATATAGGCTAATATCTTTGTAATAAGTGGGACAGAGACATGTAAGCCTATTTTAGTGGCAACCTATAGGCCTATAAGCACCAGTATGATTTTCAAGAGGAAGGCACAAAAAGCATTGTGGGAATACAAAAAAATTTGGAGCCCAAAGTTGAGCTTTAATGCTAATTATTACAGTTTTTTTTAAGGAATTTAACAGGATACTTTCATGACTTTCAGTGAGAAACACTGTTTGTATTTATATTACTGAACTGCATAGAATGAAATAATTGAATACTATATATTTCCATCAAGAACAGATACACACACTATGTAGCCAAAACACCAAAGAATAGTTTAGCAGTCAATCACCAGTGAAGGGAACTCTTAAGGCATCAGCAAACCAAGACATTTTGGACAATTTTATGCTCCCAACTTTGTGAGAACAATTTGGGGATGGCCCCTTCCTGTTCCAACATGACTGCGTACCAGTGCACAAAGCAAGGTCCATAAAGACATGGATGAGAGAGTTTGGGGTGTAGGAACTTGACTGAATGGCACAGAGTACTGACCTCAACCTGATAGAACACCTTTGGGATGAATTAGTGAGAAGACTGTGAGCTAAGCATTCTCGTTCACATCGGTGCCTGACCTCACAAGTGTGCTTCTGGAAGAATGGTCAAACATTTCCTTGGACACACTTCAAAGCCTTCCCAGGAGAATTTAAGCTGTTATAGCTGCAAAGGGTGTGTAATATAAAGTTTATGTCATGTAAAGGCACATAAAGTTTTGACAATATAGTATATATATACTTGTTTTAACTCATGCATTTTGCACCCATAGCACCCTTAATACCCTTCTCCACACCTATTGCTGAAATTGTAAAATTTTTGCATAGAAATTGAAGTATGCTAGTATTAAATGTGAGAGCATAAAATCAGATTACTCTTATTTTATTCATTGTCAAAAAAGAAAAAGAAAATAATATATTGATCTGTGGTGTTATTGACTACTGAGTCTGGCTTGCATTCTAAATTAAATAGAAGACCAAGATTCAAATCTTATTCTTTTTTTTTTGTCAGGTAAAGAAATCACAGGCTGTTCAACTAGCTTGTTAAATGAACATGAGATTAATGGTACCATACATGAAATGCATTTTAAAACCAGTACTGACAAGTTTGTCAATAAAAATACATTTTTGAACCTTTAGTTCAAGGGTAATACCCTATGTGTGAAACTAGTAATATCAAAGGGCATTTTTTTAGTTGACATAGAAATTTATAACATTAAATAATATATTTTTTTAAATGTTCACTGGCATTATGTTACAAAAATGAAGGTAATTAATCATTCTATATTAACTTGAAGCGCACCTAGGGTGCAATACTAATTGATACCGGAAGATACAATTTGCAGCCCTTTTCTGTCATTGAGGCATGTCATACGTTTATTAAATTCATGGAAAATATAATTCATGTTATAATACTTTTCTTCTTTTGCTTCTCAATCTCTCATCCAGCAGAAATATGCAGCAGTAAATTAGAAATGAATATCTTTTCAGCAATGGATTTTCTTGTATAAAAACAACAGCAAATTGTCTTGACATTTATTCTGACTTAGTAACAGTATCTGCAAATAATTTCTTTTATCACATTTTAGCAGCACTGAAATGTGTAGCAACCAGCTTTTGTTATATAGTAATGTATGTGGGCTTGTGTAAAATCAGAGTCAAGGCTTAGCTCTGAATGTAGGAAGGTTCTTTGTTCAGTATGCTTTCAATAAAGCCATACGGAAATTATAATGTCATCATGAAAAAAAATATTCACCTTCAGTTGCCTGTCATGCTGATCATCTAGCCTTTGGCTGAACACTTATAATAGGAAGAACATCTATTATCACATATGTGCTTGAAATTTAAGATATTTTGCCCAATACACAGAAAAAAGAATACAAATGCATTGCACATTTGTAATATATAATGCATTTGAACTTGGGTTTTAAAATATGAATTTTACAGCAGGAATGGCTATTTCCTGTGCGTGGTCCTTTTAAGGACAAAGCAACCAACACATTGTACAAGCAAACAGAATTGTTATGATTTTTTTTATCATTGTAATTGTTATTTTCAGGGACAGAGGAAGAATGAAAAAAATAGGAACCCATTTGTGGATTTAGACATTCACACTGGGAATGTTACACTTGAAAAAAACGCAGTATTCTCCACTGTGACCCCATTAGATATAAAAACCCAGGACAAAGATCTTACCAATATACTCTGAGAGATACAGTATAGGTAACTGGCAGTTCAAATGTGTTACATACACTTTGTTACATACAAATTTGTATACATACACTAAAGCCCAACTCTGCATCTGCAATTTTTTCCCCAGTTGCCACTTTCCCTCCAATGAACTTCCCATGGGATGTATGCTATGGTATTATATATTTTCCAATGTCTCAGATCAGTCATGTAATTCCATAGGGTCCATTTAGCCTCTTTACTGTGCTGAGTGGTCCTCAATGATGCAGAGAGCGGTGCTGATGTGATAATTTCAGTGTTGTTCTCTGTGTATTTATACAGTAAATGCAGGGTGCCATGGGGCAGGCCCACAGAGCCCCGTGCTCATACTTTGTTCACTGATTTCCTTTTTGGAAATTGAGTGACCTTGGTTGAGTTTAACCCAGCAGACTGAGGACTTCTCATAGAGAAAAGCTATTACTGCTGAGAACAGCTTCAGGTTAAAATAAATATGTTACTGCGCCTATGCCCTCAATAATGTGTGTTGTTCATTTGTGACATAACATTCATTAACATATATATTTAACTTGACTGAAATATTTCTAAATATCCTTAAAATATATTTTATATAGTGATATTCTCTATCCAGGGATATAATAGTGCAAATTAGGGTAGATCATATATACAGTAAACAACATAAAAATTGTAACTCCTAAATTATCCTTTCAATTAAAAGTGGTGCAGTTCATTAGTGAATCCACAGCAATCTGTAATAAAGTGCTGGTACTTCAGTGACACCCACCACCTTTTAATCTATGCACTCACCTCTCCTTTTGACCTCTCTTGCTATTTCAAAATTTCCCTCTGTGGGGGCATGCAAGGTTAGACTCTTCTGTAATCATCCTCCTCCTTCTTTATTCCACTTGGTATCCTGACATTCTATCCCTAATTGGGTGTATGGCCCTTTTAAATCGCTGTTTCATCCGTGTGATGGCTCATGCAAGAAAGGGTATCCCCATAGTGCAGTGGTTTTTAAAATTACATTTATTAATAAAGTAGTAACTTACATTTGAGTAACAAACTTTCAGCTCATAAAATTGACAGCGGGAACTCAGAGGCTCACGCGTCACTTCCAGTATTGGCAGCGTCACCTGACTCTATCCTACGCATGTTGTCATGGTCACGTGACTTCCTCAGGGGTATGGACCGGGTGACATACGAAAGTCAAATAGACTGCACTTTGCAAAGTGTAGTTGCACTCTCCAAGAGCAGTTGCTCCAGAGCTTAGTAAATTAGCAGAGGCTCTACTGACTTTCATCATTCAATCATGTGCAAACAATAATGCTCTTGTTTTATTTTCCTTGCAAGTGATTGCCTATTCTTTCTAAAGTGAAGGTTTACCTTATTTACCATTGCCCTGGTGCAACTGCACTTTACAAAGTGCACAGTCTATTTGCCTTTAGTGGAACATAGAAAAAAAAATTCCGCTAAAGTGCTAATGTGCATGTATCATCTTATGAAAACCCACAATAATGTTAAAACTTATAAATAAAATTAATCAAATACATCAATATGATTGCTCATAAACATATAAAAAGGAATCATAAATATAGCTTATAGGTGTAGATTATAAGATGGTTAATGGTCTAGTAAAAGAGCTCTAAGAAGATAGTGGAGGCCTGGCAACAAGAACCAAAGAGCGGGAAAAGACCCCTGAAGTCGGAAGAAAACCCCCGAAGTCGGAAGAAGACCCCCAGATGGCGGTCGCGATGAAGGAGAAAGCTGGCTCCTCCACTAGTAAAAGAGCTAGTAAAAGAGCAGAAGATAGTGGAGGAGTCTGGCGAGAAGACCCCCAAAGACGGAAGAAGACCCCCGGAGCTGTCTAATAAAGTATTTTAAAAACCTGTGTTGTGTTTTTTTATTAACACGTTTTTCCCCCAGGTGAATGGGTAGGGGTACATCGTACCCATACTCATTCACATAGGGTGGGGGGCCGGAATCTGGAGGCCCCTTATTAAAGGGGGCTCCTGAATTCTGATAAGCCCCCCGCCCGCAGACACCGGCAACCAATGGCCAGGGTTTTCGGGAAGAGGCCCTTGTCCTCATCAACATGGGGACAAGGTGCTCTGGGGTGGGGGGCCCCCAGGGCCCCCCCTTCCCCAAAGTACCCCCCATGTTGAGGGCACGTGGCCTGGTATGGCTCAGGAGGGCTGGCGCTCTCTGGTCCCCACCCCCTTTTCTGACCGGCCGGGTTGCGTGCTCGGTTAAGGGTCTGGTATGAACTTTGGGGAGACCCCCACACTGTTTTTTTGGCGTATGGGTTCCCCTTTAAATCCATACCAGGTAACAAGGCTCGTGAGGTGTCAATCTCGCCGATGGAGGTAGCGACATTGACTTCCTGCGCTAGTCCCATCTACCTGGAGCCACGTTCAAAATGAACAGACTTTACTCCGTGTGTGGGCAAGTCCGTTCATTTCAAAAGTCCGGACTAGCACACAGATCGGCAGATTGTCCGCCAGACTGCTGAGCCCAGGGGACAATTTTGAGTCAAGACTTCTTTCTAAGTCCTCCGGACTTTTGGGAAGAAAAACACACACACGTGCAGATTGTCCGGTGGTCTCTGGTGCGCCGGATCAAGTCCGCCGGATAATCCGATCAAGTGTACGTGGCATTAGGATACTCAGAATCTAAACTCACAAATGCAGAGTTGCCAACTTTCAAGAAATATTTTGGAGATAGGGCATTTTTTGATGCTTAGTGGGAATGAATAAATAATGGATACAGGATTTTGTGACATGTCTTTCTGCCTATACTTGATATACATTTTAAAAACTTTTTAGGTAGTTAACAAGATTGGCAAAATATTTAGAGCCCTTTAAAAACTATATTGTCTCTCTTCAATAAATAACTATGGCCCCATCCCAAAGAATTCTTATCCAATCATTACTTTAAAACAAAAAAATAATAATACTATCTTAATATTGACGTATGTGCAATAGAAAAACCTGCTAGTCTGTGTGATGTTCTACAGAATAAAAATAGGAAGGAAATGCATACAAAGTAAAGAGAAATTTTTGTGGTCATAGTCATAGCTCCCACAGTACAGACAATGACATCATCCCCAGAACCAGCAGTGTTTTGTCTTTTAATTGCCAGGGATTTAGAGGTCTGTGTGAGTGATACTGTCAATTGCATTACAGTCCATTAATTAATCAAGACATAAAAGCACTTGAAAAGCGGGTAAGAGGGCACACCAAATTGCATTTGGGGAGGTATTACCTGTCAATGTCTCCCTGCGACATCACCAAAAAGTGTATCATAATTACACAAAACAATGTTTCAAAATACATGTAGCTGTTTTTAATGAATCATTGATTTTGTTTCCTGCTGTGTCCTCTTGCCAAGTGCAGACCTCTTTGAAGAACTATATCATTTTATTCTGTTCAATCTATACTGTATGCATGTTAATGTTTGAAATGCCCTGTTTCTATGTCTTTTGTAATTATATTCACATCATCATCGTGGTACATAGTTGTTAGTACTTAAAACTAAAACCCAAAAAATAGGCTCATTTGTATACATATTTTCATTAACCCTTTCACTGTTAGACCATTTTTTAACCACTTGCTGACTTCCCTATATTAGTTTTGCTACTACAGGACAGCAGTTGTGCTTTGGATAACATATATACACTTGATCCCTCACTTCTGTCTTTAGGGGAGCACCGCTTCTGCGAGTATTCATAGCCGAAGCTGATCTACGGGTGCCGGAACTCAATGTCCGCTGGCATCTGTCGATCCTCACCAGAGACTCAGAACAGAGCTCTGCCTATGTAAACAAGGCAGAGTTCCAGTCAGATGGGCAAAAGGGATGGATTATGTGTTCCTGCAAAGCAGGGACTCAAATGCATCTCTTCCCCTAGTAAAAGCAGCATACATAGTAAACACAAACACTGGCTAGGCACACAGTTATCCCTTTGATCACCCTCGATGTTTAACCCCTTCTCAGCCAGTGTCATTAGTACAGTGACAGTGCATATTTTTAGCACTGATTGCTGTATTAGTGTCATTGGTTCCTGCATCCTGTGTCACAAAGTGTTAAAAGTGTCAGTTAGTGTGCCACAATATCGCAGTCCCACTATAAGTCACTGATTACCATCATTACTAGTATAAAAAAAACTCCTATAAATATCCCATAGTTTGTAGATGCTATAACGTTTGCGCAAACCAAACAATATATGTGTATTGGGATTTTACCAAAAACATGTAGTAGAATTGGCCTAAATTGGCCTAAATGTATGAAAAATGTGATCTTTTACATGTTTTTATTGGCCTAAATTGGCTTAAATTTATGAAAAAATTTGATCTTTTACATTTTTTTGATTGAATATGTTATATAGCAGAACGCATAAAATATATACATATATATTCTTCTAAAAATTGTTGTTTTTTTTTTGTTTATAGTTTAAAAAAATTAAAAAAACAGAGGTGATCAATTACCACCAAAAGTTCTATTTGTGGGGGAAAAAATTACATAAATTTCATTTGGGTACAGCATTGCATGACCGCCCAATTGTCAGTTAAAATAATGCAGTGCCGTATAAAAATAAGTGGCCTGGACACGAAGGGGGGTAAATCATCCAGATGTCAATAGGCATTTTTGGCTTGAAGAATACCTATAACAGCCTAAACATTATATATAGTTTAAAAGCAGAGAACATGTGGAAAAAAACAGTGTGGAAAAAAAGTAGTTGCAAAACTTACAGTATTTGTGCAATTGTTTATCAAACCAATTTTTTGGGGGAAAAAATCACTGGATTGTATTTTGCAAAATATAAAACATGACATGGTGCTGAGTAAATAGATACCAAATATGTCAGGACCCACAAAATGTTACACTCTGTGTTTATATATATTCATATTTATTAGGTGAGCTTTTTAAATATGTGTCTGTAGAAGCACTGATCACGTGTACAATAAAGCCATGAGCTGGGGAACAACATTTTTAAACAAGCTCATGGTTGCTATTGCAACCATGAGCTTGTTTGACCCTTTCAATGTCATGATGTGTGGTACATGTAGTAGATGTAAACCTCAATTGAATGATATTTATTTGCTAAAGCATTGTGTCATAACAATTGGCTCTTTTTGGGAATAGAATACTCCTTTCCATCTTTTTCATCCTTTGGTGCTTTCAGGGCTGCATATCTCCTCCAATTTTTTGCAACCACTTCCTGTCCACATACATGTACTTCAGCAATCAAAGCAAAATGGGCACTTTTAATTTCCAATCAAAGTCAGTGTGACAAATATCTAAGAGCGCAATTGAGAGCATTGTCACCCTATACCAGGGAGTGCCAGAACCAGGGCAGAATCACTAGGTATTATTCTAACTAGACATGTGCATTAGTTTTCGTCCGAATGCATTTTCGTCCGAATTTCAGGTATTTTCGTTATTGTTTTAACAAACAATAACAAAAGTGCAGAATCCGAAAAACGAAAGATCCAACATAAATAAATGCTTTATTTTCATTTTCGATGTGACAACAGTTTGATATAGATAGGAGATTCCACATGACACTGACAATAACAATCTGTGTCTATCGAACCTGTGGTCGAATGTGTCTAACCTTAACTCTATTAGTCCAGGATTATTCTACATAGAGAGAAAAGATTCTACAGAGAGAAAAGATTCGACATAGAGAGAAAAGATTCAACAGAGAGAAAAGATTCGACATAGAGAGAAAAGATTCGACAGAGAGAAAAGATTTGACATAGAGAGAAAAGATTTGACAGAGAGAAAAGATTTGACAGAGAGAGAAAAGATTCTGGAATTGGGTGAGGGAAGTAAAATAAAAATAATGATGATGATGAATGTTATTGGCTGATTGTAACCAAAAAGGAGGAGCAGTAAAATAGCTAGAACTAAGTACACACATAAGGCCAATTTACTTTCACTTACGATTGCTACCAAAGAGAGACACACACACTGAATCATTTCAGAAGACAGTCAATCTTAGCTGGTCTGTTTGTCAGAGAACCTGAATTATTTAGCAATTAAGCATAAGCACAGCAGCAGAACAATGGTGAAGCAAGCTACAGTTCAACTTAACTTTTTCATAATGCTCTGCTGCTATTGTGTTAGTGTTGTGAACTTGATAGTGATACTAGTGTTGCAAGTGTTGTGATAGCCTCAGAGACTGCCCGTGTTGTAGGGGGGGGGGGATTTATTATTATAGATTCTATATTATAGATTGAGATTCTGTCAATTGAGATTTGACAAAGCAACGAAAAACATACAAACGTCAAATCTTTGGCTTATGGTGTCTGTTGAAAGATTCAACGGAGCAGCTAAACTATACCGAGTCATACAGTTTAGCTGCTCTGTCAAATCTTCTTTGAACATTCGACAGACACCATAAGCCTTCAAAGACAGATTCAACCTTAATTAATTTGGATTTTCGGACAAATTTTAAACGAAAAACAAAATAACTAAAAACGAATTTCGGGAGTAACTAAATAAATGTATTTTTTGGACAAAAACTAAATTCCGAAACAAAATATTTCAGTGTGCACATGTCTAATTCTAACCACTTCAGCCCCCATACGTGTATACCCTATGGATCAGATCACCTTTTTATATTTCCCTTATTCCCTGTTTATTCAGTAATAGCATTGTCATTACTTAGCCCTTTAATGTTCTGCTCCACCGTTTGGTAGGGCACATTTTGAGTCACGCTAAGGCATTGAAAAATGTGGACTTTAAAGGGTTAAGATAATAAAGTAATACAAGTATTTATCTGTAAAGTCCAGGCTCTATACTAATCTTAAGACAAAAAGGGTCTAAAAAAATGGAAACCTGCTAGTTAACAATGCCAGCTTACAAAAATAGGTTTACTGTAAATAAAAAAGCATACATTATATTCTATAAATCTATTAAATAAAGTCCTTAAACAAGTCTCATAAGCTTCCAAAGTCTTTAATATTGTGCCACCTTCAAAATATATTGCATATGCAAGGACCTTTACTCAAAACTATTGGAAATTGGAAATGTGTTCATCCTTTTGAATGGATCTCTATATGATAGGAAGTATATATATATATATATATATATATATATATATATATATATATATATATATATATATATATATATATATATATATATATATATATATATATATATATATATACAGTATATATATATATATATATATATATATATATATATATATATATACTTTTCCTTTTATCTTCACTGTTCAACAAGAATCCAGAATACCTCAGCAATTAAGCAAAACAAGACCACATGGTGCTCACAATTTTCAGAACAGTATATATACCGAAAAAGTCAAAATGCTCACAAAATTATTTTAAAAGAACACCCATAAAATTGTGCTAAAAAACCTATACACTTGTCCACACATGCCTGTGCTGGTGAATATGGTATGCTCACCCTATAACTTGGACCTCTGAATAATTCTGAGGACTATTGCCACTTTAAATAATATTACAATATATTACCGCACCTATTTAACCTATATGTTAAGTTTAATTATAACTATCTATACATTTTTGTGTGATTTTCATGTTCTCATGTATTATAGACTAGTAAGTAAGGATAAAAACAATTGAGGAATGTGAAAATGTAGGAGTGAATCAGCTTGGTCAGTGAATCTGGATGGTTCTATTGCCTAGTGAACTGGTATAGTGGTTCAACTGACCACTAACTATTTTCTGTTCAAGCAGTAGCTGTCCAAGAGTAGCTTGGATTTCTAATGGTGATCTTTTAATATATTGCTTGTGACAGAAAACCTGTTGACGGTGAGGAAATAAAGTCCAATGTTCCAGTAAGTAAGGAGAGTGTTTGCTGTCACAAGTGGTCCTTCTGGTGGATGGCTTCCATTCAATGTGGCATGAATAAGCTCTTTGTGTTTATATTTCAGTGAGTTTGCATTTGCCTTTTTAATCATAGTAAACTCAATGATGCTCAAATTAGCTGGTGCCCTGTTGTGTTCCTTTTTGTAATTTCAAAGATTTGTTCCTCTCTCAGGTGGAGCTGCCTACTAAAGTGCAACACCCTTCCTAAGGGATTTTTATGAACTCCTCATGAACATTTTATGGACTACCTATGCTAACAAGTGTAGCATCACACTTACAGTGGTGTGAAAAAGTGTTTGCCCCCTTCCTCATTTCCTGTTCCTTTGCATGTTTGTCACACTTAAGTGTTTCGGAACATCAAACCAATTTAAACAATAGTCAAGGACAACACAAGTAAACACAAAATGCAATTTGTAAATGAAGGTGTTTATTATTAAAGGTGAAAAAAAATCCAAACCATCATGGCCCTGTGTGAAAAAGTGATTGCCCCCCTTGTTAAAACATACTATAACTGTGGTTGTCCACACCTGAGTTCAATTTCTCTAGCCACACCCAGGCCTGATTATTGCCACACCTGTTCACAATCAAGGCATCACTTAAATAGGAGCTGCTTGACACAGTAAGGTCCACTAGAAGATCCTTAAAAGCTACACATCATGCCGAGACCCAAAGAAATTCAGGAACAATTGAGAAAGAAAGTAATTGAGATCTATCAGTCTGGAAAGGGTTATAAAGCCATTTCCAAAGCTTTGGGAATCCAGCGAACCACAGTGAGAGCCATTATCCACAAATGGCAAAGACATGGAACAGTGGTGAACCTTCCCAGGAGTGGCCGGCCGCCCAAAATTACCCCAAGAGCGCAGCGACGACTCATCCAAGAGGTCACAAAAGACCCCACAACAACGTCCAAGGAACTGCAGGCCTCACTTGCCTCAGTTAAGGTCAGCGTTCATGCCTCCACCATCAGGAAAAAGACTGGGCAAAAATGGCCTGCATGGCAGAGTTCCAAGGAGAAAACCACTGCTGAGCAAAAAGAACATCAAAGCTGAACTCAATTTCTCCACAACACATCTTGATGATCCCCAAGACTTTTGGGACAACATTCTGTGGACCGATGAGACAAAAGTGGAACTTTTTGGAAGGTGTGTGTCCAAGTATATCTGGCGGAAAAGGAACACTGCATTTCATAAAAAGAACATTATACCAACAGTATAAAAATGGTGGTGGTAGTGTGATGGTCTGGGGCTGTTTTGCTGCTTCAGGACCTGGAAGACTTGCCGTGATAAAAGGAACTATGAATTCTGCTGTCTACCAAGAGATCCTGAAGGAGAATGTCCGACCATCTGTTCGTGTACTCAAGCTGAAACGAACTTGGGTTCTGCAGCAGGACAATGATCCTAAACACACCAGCAAGTCCACCACCGAATGGCTGAAGAAAAACAAAATGAAGACTTTGGAGTGGCCTAGCCAAAGTCCTGACCTGAATCCTATTGAGATGTTGTGGTATGACCTTAAAAAGGCCGTTCATGCTCGAAAACCCTCTAATGTAACTGAATTAGGACAATTCTGCAAAGATGAGTGGGCCAAAATTCCTCCAGGACGCTGTAAAAGCCTAATTGCACGTTATCGCAAACGCTTGGTTGCAGTTGTTGCTGCTAAGGGTGGCTCAACCAGTTATTAGGTTTAGGGGGCAATCACTTTTTCACACAGGGCCATGATGGTTTGGATTTTTTTTCACCTTTAATAATAAACACCTTCATTTACAAATTGCATTTTGTGTTTACTTGTGTTGTCCTTGACTATTGTTTAAATTGGTTTGATGTTCCGAAACACTTAAGTGTGACAAACATGCAAAGGAACAGGAAATGAGGAAGGGGGCAAACACTTTTTCACACCACTGTATCTGTATTTTCTGGTCTGTGTCTTAGCAGCACAGGCAATAACTTTCGTGTAAGAAAAGTCTGCCTATAGTGTTTACAGGCCTCACTCATAAATATATTGTAATATTTTTGTACATTTGTAACAATAAGTACATGCAGATCAAAAGAATATCCGCACGTAATGTCAGTTCCAGCAATCTAACAAATGGAAAAAAAACCTCCTTGTTAATGTTATGCCACGTACACACGTGCAGAATGTCCGAAAAAGTCAGAAGAAAGCTTTTCATCATATATTCCGATCATGTGTATGCCTCATCAGACTTTTTTTTTTTGAAAATTCTGGCGGACCTAGAAATAGAACATGTTCTAAATATTTCCGACGGAACAATTCCTATAGGGAAAACCGCTCATCTGTATGCTGTTCCGACGGACCAAAAACGGCACATGCTCTGAAGCAAGTACGAGACGGAAGCTATTGGCTACTGGCTATAGAACTTCCTTTTTCTAGTCCCGTTGTACGTGCTGTACATCACCGCATTCTTGATGATCAGACTTTGGTGTGATCGTGTGCATGCAAGACAGTTTTAGTGGAATTCCATTGGAAAAAACCTTCAGAGTTTATATCCTGTCGGGAAAACCAGTCGTGTGTACAGGACATTATATAATCTCAATCACTTAATTAACTTTTTATTTCCCCTTTCCCTTTAGCTATTTTTTTTTTTTGCTGTTTTTTTTTACTATTTAAGTGTAAATGATATTTTTTTGTATTTTTTTATAAAGTGTTGTGTTAAAAAGATATGACAACAAAAAAGCCTTCACTTAATTTGTAGTTAACTTTAAGATTGTTTTTTTTACTAGGCATAGATGCAAACATTTTATTTGTCTATGATTTTGTTTTACATTTATTAGTCTTTGTTTTATTTTTTCAAATAGAAATGCATTTTCTTGTCTTTTGTCTTATTTTGGAGCAAACAGTCAAGGTGACCCCTTGTTATTAATAGTCACAGGTTATTGATGAATTTATAGATTATAATTTTATCCATGATTAGCATGCTAACTCATTTGCCAAAGTATTGCTCATTTGTTTTCAGCAGTCAATTAATGTTATGTGTAATTATTCACTGGAAGTTAACATTAATTATGCTCTGCTGTTCATACTGAGACCCTCATAGAAATGTCCACCATCATGACCTTTAAGTCTGTATAACAAAGTAGCTAGCTGAAGCAGCAAAAACTATAACACTGAAAATGCATTGATAAAAATGATCTCTCTATGCGTGTCTAGAGCCTACTGCATATGAAAAATGAAATCAAACAACACAGCTTTGTGACTGTTTTACAAAATTAAGACAAAACTATAATGATTTTTTAATCCTTTCATTAATTCCACTTGTAATTATGAAAGATGACAGGTGTTTATTGAACTGACTTAAATCTATAACTGGCAAAGTGACTAATCAAAAATGTTACTTTATTGCTGAAGCTATACTTTGCAACTGCATTGACTTGTTCTAATTTGTGTTATGTGCAATCTCACTGCTGTAACCATTTGTAAAATATAAGCAAAATGATGAATCTTTTGGATATTTCAGTTGAAGCCAAATTCCAAACAAATTCCAAACTTTTGTAAGAACTCTTCAGCTGAGCTCAAGGAAAAACCCAGAGGACTTTTATGAAAGCAAACTATATATAAATAAATATTTTGTTCTATATTTTTTTTTTGCATATTTATTTTAAGATACTTATTAGGCTGGATATAGAAATTAGTGGTGGCTGTATTAGTTGTTTTTCTTTTTTTATATGTTTTCTTTTCCTTACTTTACCTGCTAATCCTGGGAGTAACACATTGTATCTTTGGAGGGAGCCATAGTTATCACCCAAGCCTGACTTCAAACTTTTCTACTTTTGTTCATCTACATTACATGAGGGATGGGGAGATGTATTATTAATAATATTATTTTTATTAATAATACTAATACTATAATTAATAATACATATTTTTTTCTATAGTGCTTTTTCTCTTGGGACTAAATTAGTTGTTTACAGAAGACACTTTTTACCCTTTATTTCAGCTTAAAGGAAATGACAAGCAAAAATTGCATTTCTGGCAAGACCAACTGGTATTTTCTGTACTTGATAAAAACATTTTTAGAATGAAAAAAGCAAATGCAGCCAGCATATCTAAGGACTGATAAGTTGCAATATATTGCATTGTTGTTCTTTGATTTAGTTATTTTTTAAGTTTCCAAACTAACCACAAGCCTTATCTTTGCATTTACCATGCAGACCATCTAATTATCTTATGATTCCACTTGACTATACAAATATTATATATAGTATCACCAGAAATGTTTTCCAAGATCACCAAAAGGAATGAGGTAGATTGGCACACTACAGCAAAACCCAAATGGAAACTGAACTCCTTTGATTATGCTTTTTGTATAAATTGTAATGTTTAATTTGGAAATTTCGAATTGCCAGACTTATTTGCAATCCTTGAATGGTTTATTTTTGGGGAAGAATGTATTACATGGGTCAAGTTGTTATATTGCCACCCAATGGCTTGTATACAAGGCAACAATCAGATTAGTGAATCATTTCAAATATATTGTTGGCAATCAGCAGGGGTGCCCCTTGTCTTCTTTGCTGTATCCCTTTGCTATAGAACCTGTGGTGGCCCTACTTATAGACAGGACACATCCATTCATGGCTGCTGGATTAACCTCCCTGGCAGTATGAGTATTTCAGATTTTTGGTGCTGAAAGTGGTACCATTATTTTGCATAGAAATTTAGTGTTTTATACTGTAGGCCTGTAATGCTTAAACCTGTCCAAACCAGAGCCTAGTAGACATTATGTGTATGATAATGTTTGATACACAAAATCATAAATTATAATATAATAAATAACAACAAATAATAATATAATAATAATAATAATAATAATAATAATAATACATTTTATTCAATAACTTTTAGTAAATAATATAATAAAAAACAATGAATTTTTTTTGGACCAAACAAGGGTGCAATATTAGTAGTCATATTGCTTCAGTAAATGTCCGAGGTATGGAAAATTTTAAAACATGGTACAGCACAAAGTCCGATGTCACAATCAGGACAATAGAACCTGGTTTCTTTTCTGAGTATTGTCACGCTTAGAGCAGCAAACCACACACATCCTTGTGGGTGCTGACTTCTTTTCCATTGGTGGAATGCGGTCCATAAAGTCGCAACCAGTCAGGCGTTCTGGGTTCACAATGCCAGCAGCCAGATGTCCAGATCTATTTACAGTTGTTGGTGTTTGGTGCTTGAGAAATATAGGTTCGGCAACTTTCCAAACAAAGTCTGCATGAACCACAGGCTTGCCACTCCTTTTTTTTATCAGAATGAAGGCATTCCACAGGCACTGTTCAAGAAGATACCTGAAGTTTTTTTGTAATTTTTTTGTTGTTTTCTCATCGCTGGATAAAATGTCATGACCTGGTCAGCTCTGTGAACACTTCCCATGGTATTGTTGTAGTCCATCATGACTTGTGGTTTCAATATGTCTTTTCCACCTTTTGTGTGTACCATGACAGTAGAGGTGTTGTGAATAGGGTTGAGCGAACCCGAACTGTAAAGTTAGCGAACCCGAACTGTAAAGTTCGGGTTCATACCGGACTTTTGGGTTTTTGGGTCCCGGACCCAAACCTGAACAATTTACTGTATGTTCGGGTTCAGTGTTCGGTAATGTAATGACACTTTTTTAACAGCTGTAGGGCAGCCAATTAACATTCATTTAACTTGTGTGCCCTTAGAAGCCATCACAGCCATGCCTACTAATGGCATGGCTGTGATTGGCCAGTGCAGTATGTGACCCAGCCTCTATATAAGCTAGAGGCACATAGCACAGCACATCACTCTGCTTTAGATAGTGTATTGAAAGGTTGCTGCTTCTGCTTTGAGGAAGAGAATTAGATAGGAGTCCTACTTCAGAAATCTAATTACTCAGCATTCTACCTTTATTTTCTTGTGTGGGGGCAGTGCACAATCTTTTTACACTGCCCTGAGCCCAGTGCCAGAGAAAAGATAGATATTGTAGGGAAAGGTTGTTGCTGCTATTTTGAGGGAAAGAATTAGGAGTCCTGCTTCAGAAATTGAATTACTCAGCGATCTACCTTGATTCTGTTGTGTGGGTGCAGTGCACAATCTTTTTACACTGCCCTGAGCCCAGTGCCAGAGAAAACATAGATAGTGTAGGGAAAGGTTGCTGCTGCTGTTTTAAGGAAGAGAATTAGATAGGAGTCCTGCTTCAGAAATTGAATTACTCAGCGATCTACCTTGATTCTGTTGTGTGGGTGCAGTGCACAATCTTTTTACACTGCCCTGAGCCCAGTGCCAGAGAAAATATAACTTATCCGTCTGTTAGGTTGGGGTTGGCGGGCATTTTATGCAAGCTCGGTGCACCAGCACTGCATATGTTACTGTGAGATACACCCTTTAGATACTGTTGCTCTATTCTGCTATTCTAAAAAAAAAACATTTAGGGCAAAAAAAATATTTTACAGTGTTTTCTGCATATTTGTACGTGTGAGATACACACTTTAGATACTGTTCTTCTATTCTGCTATTCCAAAAAAGAAAAAATTTAGGGCAAAATATTTTTTTTTGGTGCATTTTCTGCATATCTGTACGTGTAAGATACACCGTTTAGATACTGTTGCTCTATTCTTCTATTCTAAAAACACCCATTTAGGGCAAAAACTGATATTTTGCAGTGTTTCCTGCATCCTGTTATTTCCCTGTCCACATTTGTTTGCAGAGCACTTGCCATGCTCTTAACAACATTTTGCTGCCATTTGCAGCCCTCTAGCCCATTTCCATTACTTTTTTAGTCCTCAAAAGTTCGGGTCCCCATTGACTTCAATGGGGTTCGGGGTCAAGTTTGGGTCAAGTTCATGTCCCAAATCCGAACTTTTTTGCGAAGTTCGGCCGAGCCTGTCGAACCCAAACATCCAGGTGTCCGTTCAACCCTAGTTGTGAATAGTACTCATTAGGCACACATCTTTTTTGTCACGCCATCTTAGTGCCATCATTTTGCCTTTCTGCCAGGCAACTATTTCTCCTGCCTTGAGATTTTTATTGCCAAAGGTTGGCAGCATGTCACGCCGGTTAGCCCTAACGGTCCCGTATGCATCCATCTTGTTCTATAGAAGGAACTCATAGAGTTTTGGAGAATTTTAAAAATTATCTGTGGTTACACAGTAGCCCTGATTCAGCAATGGCTCAATCAAAGTAACTGAAGCGGTTGCCATTCCATAGTTACTGAATCTTTCATTGAATTTGGTTTCTTTGCCAGTGTAAAGTACTGAATTCCATATGTAACCAGTGCTGGATTCACATGAATGATTTTATGCCAAATTGTGCTCTCTTAGATGTAATATACTGTAACCAGCTGAGTCTTCCTTTGTAGGCCTTTAGACTTTTATCAATACTGATATCTCTATTTGGTACATAGGCCTTCTGGAAATTTTTCTGAATAATTTGATCTACTTCACAAATCCTTTTGGGTTTTGGTGCTGGATGAGAAGTCTCATCAAATTCTTCATTATTGCCAAAGTGCAAATAGTTCATTATCAGAGAAGATTTGTACTCTGACATAACAGTGCCAAAAAAAGGAGTGGCTAGTAATTTGTTGGTTGTCCAATACCACTTCTGCAGGGGTTTCCCCACCACTCCCTGAAGAATTATTAGGCCCAGAAACTTCCAGATGTCCTGTTTGGTCACTGGTTCCCACTTTCTGCAAACCTCTGATGTGTAGCAGCTTGTTGCTCTTGGTACCGATTTGTCTCCGTAACAATTTTTTCTATAACCTCATCAGTCAAAAAGAGTTGGAGGTATGCCAAGGGGTTGTCATCTTCAATCTCCACTTTGATACCGGGTGCTCCAGTAAACATGAATCTTGGGGGCGCTATATGCTCCATACAGCAGTCAATAGAGCACCAAGTCCGCACATCACTGGGCACAGGATCATCGCTGAAATCGCTTTCTGTGGCTGATGACGAACTTCCCCACAAATTGCTATTACTCAATTCTGCAAGTGATTCTGTATCACTGTCACTGTTTTCCAGCAGGTCATATACCGCTTTTGAGGTAGAGGTGCGCGTTTTTGATGCCATGGTCGTTCTGCAGTTTCCAGACAGAAAGTACAGTAAAACTGCAGGCAATGGTACTGTAGAAAGCACTGGAGGCAAACTAAGGTAAATTTTATTCTATTTAGTAATGTAAACCAATAGGATGACAATGTATCAGTGTGTTTGTGCATTATACTATTTGAATTTGCCACCGGTTCCACCCTCCAGAAGCCAGAGCACACATTGCATTGGGCGGAAGATCCAGCCACCATACACAGTGGGAGGGCATCACGGGATCTTGTCGACAAGGTAAGTAACCTCTTCCAGGATCCAGCGATGCAATCCCGAGCTCAGAGTTATCGCTAATGGCACTGAAATCTTACCCAGAGCCACATTTGGGAATACCGCTAGGGGGGTTAATGGTTTTTTAAAATCCTATTTCTATTACTTCCACTTTTGCTAACATCAAAAGAAAAACTAATATCAAATGCACTATCAATTCACTCACTAAGGGGTTTTGGAGCATTGTTATACTGTTGCAGTGGTTACAGCTGTTGCAAAATAGTCACCAAAAGTCTGATGAAGACAATAATGGACTGAGTCTCCTTAAGCAGCTTAACTTCCCTTACATTAACGTCTCAAGGTGAACATTATGAACTTATATAACATCACTATACTCCCGGAGAGTTAAAACAGAACAGAGACAATCTTTTGTCCACTATTTATCATACTGCCAATTATTTGTTTAGTATCTTCTGTCAAATACTTTATACCTTGTTAAGGTTTGGATTAAGGTTAAGGAATAACATTCACATCGTATACTGAACCTTTATGCTGATAATACTTGTAATCCTCTACCAGTCCTTGCCTAGATTCACTTCATGACTAAAGTCTTTAATGTACTTTAACTTTGTAGGCTTAAAAAGATCTACGTTTCTATTTTTGTACATTAAAGATGACAAAATCTCATCTTCCCTTACTTTGTAACATGACCACCTATGCCCTGACCTTTCTCAATGCTATTAATGTTTACACCTCATTATTTCTCCTTTTCTTTTTTTTTTCTCTATGACTATGACCCCTTCCTGGGGTACTTATAATGTTATCTTTGTTTTTGTATTACAATTTGTAGCGTCAATTATATCAATAAAACTCTTAATTGGAAAAAAAATAAAAACATAACTATGCTATGTTGAATACAGCACTCGGTACTAGGTATACTGTAAGTAGCAACTGTTTAACTTATTTTTTTACCTTCAATTTGTCCTTTTAGCATCTCCTTAAACTGCTGATTACCATTTTGTGGATTTTATCATTTTATCAGCTTCTCAGCCCCCTGTTAGTTAGAAAGGATTGGAAGTGGAAGCAATTGACACCACTAAAGGGGGATGGAGGATGGACTGGGAGCAGCACTGTCAATCTATGCATGCATTGACACTTTTCATAGTGCAAAGTGTCCTGATGTATCAAGAAGGAGGCAAAGAAAAACCATTGGTCTCTGAGTTAGGAATCTTGAACATGCAAGGCAGAGGTCATATAGCTTCCAGGTTCCTGCTGCAGACCCACACACCAGCCCAGACATATATAAATGCAGCAGTTAGGAAGACATTTTGCAGTATGCATCAATGCACAATTTATTCCTACAAATTCTGCAAACAATGCATGTGTAAATGGAGAAGCTATAGCCCTGTTTTAAAATGTACCTGGACATAAGATTATTTGTATTAAAGTTCCATTCATTTACTTTTTTGTGTTGATGAGAAAAATATGAAAGTAAATCAAATTCCATTTAGAAAAAGATTAGTATGCCCATTTTCTAGCCTTACACAAATGCTATAAAGGGATCTGTGATGACATTATCAAATTAGAGTTTCACAAAATTTATTTTATAAGATTGTCGCTTCTTTTCTGAATAGTATATTTTTGCCATCCATTTGAAAGGATGGATTAATGGAATGAAAAGTAAATGAGGCATTTAGTATCAGTAAGACAGACAGGCACAATTATTTTAGATGCTAAGAAGCACCTTGACATTTGGAATCAGTCAAGCATACATTAAAGACTGGTAGAGGTTTGTAAGTGAGAGATGCCCTGAGAGAGCAAATCACTACTTAGGGCACATGTCATTAGTAAGTAACCTTTTTCACCAAATGTGGCAAATGACAGCCACATTTTTGTTATCTGTTATTATTAACATTAAAGGGCTAACTATACATGCACAAGAGAGTAGTTTGTATAATGCAGGACTGAAGAAGTCTAAGCCCTTGTACACACGGTCGGACATTCTGCCAACCAAATCCGTTGGATTTTTTCCGACGGATTGTGTCCGAAACTGTTGCATACACATGGTCGGACCAAGTTGTCGGAAAATCCGATCGTTCAGAACGTGTTGACGTTATTTCGTTACGACAGGACTACGTTCACGCTAGTAGCCAATAGCTTTGGTGTAGGAATTTGATCTGAGCATGCGTGGCACTTTGTCCGATCAAAATTCTCTACACATGATCGGAGTATGTCCGATCGGACCAGTTTGTCGGAAAATATTTCCAACAAGTTGGAAAATTGGGTCCGATGGATATTCCGACGGAAACAGTCCGATGCATACCACACACAGTCGGATTATCCAACAACACGGTCCGATAGGACACATTCCGACTGATTCTCCGACCGTGTGTACAAGGGCTTATACTGTAAGTATTTCTCTACATAAATGTAAATGTCAGCTCACTGTTCATGATGCTATTGCTGAGTTTGAAAATAATAAAAGTATTTGAGCTGATAATTTCAAAAAATAATTTAAGAATTTGTTATCTCAAAATATCACTGTTTATGCTTTAGAGTCAAAAATAAGGAGGAGAGCAAGAGAGTGGGACTTTACATGAATATATAAATATTTGTGAACATATAGGAAATGTGTATATATATATATATATATATATATATATATATATATATATATATATATATATATAAACATGAACAGGGGTAGGGCAAAGAAGACCCCACACCCGGTGCATGCTTACTTACTGTAGTTTGTGAGTTTGTGTATTGATGGTGTGGTGTAGTGCCAGGCACTGCGAGCCATCAGAGGGCACCTCCAACCGGGAGCTGTGGCAGACAAATCGGCGGGGACGACCCACAGGCATCAAATAGGGCAAGCATGGAACTACAAGGCACTCCTGTGTAGGAAGTGAAAATATGAAGTGAATCTGGAAAGTCTCTAAGAGGTATGAGCGAGTGTGAGAAAGTGGGCAGGGGACCCGTGCCACAAAAAAGGTAATAGTCAGTCCTCACATCTGCACCCTATTTCCTTTTTAGTAGCACGGGTCCCCTGCTCACTTTCTCACCCTCACTCATATCTCTTAGACTACAATAAGTAAGAATGCACTGGGTCTTCTTTACCCTACTCCTGTTCATGTTTATATATATATATATCAGACTATTCATATAAAATAATTATATTTTAGATACATCACACGCTTGCTCCTGACGAGTGGCTCAAAAGCCACGAAACGCATAGAGCTACCAGACACCGTGTTTCTACTAATACTTACCCAGACCTTTAAGTCATTATGTAATACCCACCTTACAGGACTAGTGAGGCCATAGGTCCTGCAGGAACTAGTTCGCAATTTATGGTTTTATACAATCTTGTTATTGGTGAACTATGGAATATTATTGTGGTTATATCATGAGATACCAATGTTATTACCATGTTTACTGTTATTACCATGCTCATTGTCTATAATTGATACCAGTATTATATGTAGCTATATAGTATATAATCTATAAATGTCCTTGTTCTTCTTCTTATTTTTGACTTCAACAGTGATGGAAATACATGACCTTACCTGGCCATGGCTTTATTTAAAGTCCCCAGGGACGGAAATATATGACCTTATCAGGCCATGGCTTCATTTAAAGTTCCAAAACACCCCCTCCACATTATCGTTCATGCTTTTGAGTTGGAAAACAAAACATTCAAGAACCCATAAGAGTTGTATAAATATGTATTGAAAACGTCCACTCCATTTATAGTCACCTTAGACATGGGCTGCTTACATAGATCAAGGCATGCTGTACAGTCCCCGAACAAGTGACAACTCAGTCTTGGGTGACAGTTATGTATATGCTGGAATCTCTTGCACTAGAAAACACCTATGTCTACAATTATATCATAAGAGCAACAGTGAACAAAGACAAGGTTCAAAGGAGAGTAGCATAGAGTGGTAATTTAACCACTTTCAGACCGGACCATTTTGCTGGTCAAAGACCAGACCACTTTTTGCGATTCGGCACTGCGTCGCTTTAACTGACAATTGCGGGGTCGTGCGACGTGGCTCCCAAACAAAATTGACGTCCTTTTTTTCCCACAAATAGAGCTTTCTTTTGGTGGTATTTGATCACCCTTGCGGTTTTTATTTTTTGCGCTATAAACAAAAATAGAGCGACAATTTTGAAAAAACACATTATTTTTTACTTTTTGTTATAATAAATATCCCCCAAAAATATCTAAAAAAAAAATTTTTCCCTCAGTTTTGGCCGATACGTATTCTTCTACATATTTTTGGTTAAAAAAATCGCAATAAGCAATTATTGATTGGTTTGCGGAAAAGTTATAGCGTTTACAAAATAGGGATAGTTTTATAGCATTTTTATTAATAGTTTTTTATTATTTATTTTTTTACTAGTAATGGCGGTGATCAGCAATTTTTATTGTGACTGCGACATTGTGGGGGAACCATCGGACATTTTTTACACATTTTTGGGACCATTGTCATTTATACAGTAATCAGTGCTATTTAAATGCAGTGATTCCTGTGTAAATGACACTGGCAGTGAAGGGGTTAACCAGTGGGTGGCAGTGTAGGGGTTAAGTGTTCTTAGGGGTGTGTTACTAACTGTGGGGGGGTTGGGCTTTCATTTAGTGAACACTGATCTCTGCTCCAATCACATGGAGCAGAGATCAGCGTCACTAGTTGCTAGGCAGAATGGAGAAATGTTGTTTACGACATTTCTTCATTCGGCCGCTCCATGAGACGATGGCGGGGAAGCCCGCGGCGATCGAGTCCGCGGGTCCCGCGACCGGACTCACGGAGGCAGGGCGGCAAATTTAAAGGGACGTACATGTACGCCCATTTGCCTGCCCGTGCCATTCTGTCGACGTACATCGTTGTGCGCTGGTCGGCAAGTGGTTAAAGTGGCACTAAAACCTTCTATCCTTTTCAACCAAGAAAGCTGCCACCTTAGCCTTAATTTGATCTGCAACTGCTATGGTGCTGCACATGTGAACGTATGACTGCCGCCATTTGATGGTTTGACAGTTTGGCTGAGAGCACAAGCAAATGTGACACTTAGTTATCCCAGCATGCCGGGAATGTAATTGTTTTTTGAAATCAGTAAATGGATGGGTTTAGTTCTGCTTTAAATTCTTTAGGATAAGTGTCTTAAAAGGGCAATTTTTAAGCAACTGTGCCAGTGCAGATGTACAATGGTCTCTTTCACACCACTGGTGCACTTTAAGAGGTACAGTGAAATAGGGTATCTAACACGTAGTTTACATAATCTGCCAATTATGCATTTGTTTAATGATAAGAAACAAAAGCAGTCATAAAATATTTTGTTTGCCCTAGGTCACATTTCAGGGTCTTCTTCAAATAACCTTAAGGGATGTGAAGAAGCAACACTAGGTTTACAGGAAGGCAACAAGTGAGAATTATTCTAGCAATATTTGATCATGAATATTTTAGATCACATCCTACATTCCCAGCAGACTAATTATCTCTTTCTTTCAGTTTACCTGTTGTGGGCTTTACATGAATATTGGGATGATTTACTTAAGGCAATCCAATTTTCACTTAGCTTAGTGAATGAAGTGAAGCTCTGCTGAGTTACATCTTCCAATCACAAATGCCGTTTTTTTTCTTCTTTCTTTGCATGTGATTGGGTATCCTTTGCAATGCAATTTTTCACCACATTCACTAAGCTAGAGAATAGTTCCCTTTCAAAACGAATAGCCTATTTGCCTTTAGTAAATCAACCCCACTGTCACTTTGTACTGAATGGGCAAGGTGGAGGTGACTTCTTAAAGGCTTCAGTAAATATTTGATTTTCTAGTTGCTTATATTACAAGGAGCTGGTCTCACATTTTCTATCCATCATTGTTTTCTAATAACAGACCAGTGCTTTACATTGCTGTTACAAGGATGGGTCATTATCTGATAGCTAATAGAAACTAAACAAAATAAGCATTTTTAATGAGGGATAACATGAATCTATGCCTGAAATGGTGCATTCAATTGTATTATATTGTATTAAAGTGAACCTTGTAGTTTAAAAACAGGGCTCACTTAATTCAACAGGGTGCAAGTATGAAAAAACAGCAGGAAAAAGGTAGTTAAATATGCTTACCTTACCCCCAGCTTTGGTCTGTGACACATTAACATAAGTGAGCATCATCTGGCAAGATTTGGGATACTCAGCATTCTCTATGATCTCAGGGTCTTTCCCAAAGAAATACACATCAAACTCTTCAGTACAGAAATAAAAAAAAGTATGTTGTATGTACTACATTTTTTCTTACTTTTTTTTTTTTTTTTTTATAAATGTAGTTATTTAGAAATGGGGAGGGCCCCTATATATTAGGTGGGCATTGCTTTTTTCAGAGTAAGGTTCATTTTAAATTAAATATCATATATGACAAATGAGATATTATAATAATATGATTGATAAATAATTACCATATGAATATTACTTTCTTATATTTTTAAGATGGTGTAATCATTACTATTATTAATACTTCCCTTTGGGTACACATCTCCCTTACTAGTAACCACAAATTATTCCAAATGACTATTTTGCCATCTCAAATGAGATATAACTATTAGTTTCTGTTAAATGGCTTAAAATGAAGAAAAAAAATCCACATCCACACAATACCCCTTTTTTAAATGTGTTCTTAAAGCTTTTTACCGTGTATGACAAATTTTACTTTTCTGTATTGTCTACCAATACACATTTTTGATGTCCTGATAACACTTTCTTTGACACATAATAACTTTCCCTAACTCAAAACCATCCTTTGTATTATAGAACTTATTTTAGAAATTGTGTTATGGATCTCATCTTTTTCAGTGCAATTATTCTTAAATCTATAACCAAGGGTATTTTATAGATCATGTTGCAAGTGCAAAAGATTTTCCACCCTTTGTTCCTTTTAGAGCTTAAGTGTACTACTGGGGTAGAGTGACAGTGCCTTCACAACAAGTGTGACAGATATAAATTGAAAAAAGTATTTTCAGTGAAGCAGGCAGCAGTCTGCTCTTCAAACGGAATTACAACAGAGCAGGAGAAAATAAACACAAGTCATGAATGTCACATTGATGAAAATGGAACTGACTTTGCTGAACCTCCTTTCCTGAACATACAGTATGACAAATCAAGCAGCAATGCCTTCTCCTACAAAGGATATTATATACAAATTACATAATTTGTTTATCTTCCAAAATGAAACACATTTGGACTATTGCCATAGGTTAGGTTAAGTACTATGTGTCACTATCAAAAAGTATGGGCCCAGCCCAGTTTAGGGAGAGACTGATTTTTACCTGCCTGCCTGCCTTTCATCAAATGAGCAAACCAAATGCGAATAGACTGTGTGACTGTCCATCATCCAATCATGTGCCAGCAAAAATGCTGTTTTTTTTAATTTTCTTTGCAGGTGATTGGGTACTCTTTGCAAACTGAAGCTTTACCTCATTTACTAAGCATCTTCACAGCGCTGCCTTTAGTAAATAAACCCCAAAATGTCTTTGGAAAAGCAAAGTTCTAGGGTAAGAGTGTAGTCTATAATACAAATCTCGTCAAAGCAGGTATCATTTATGCAGGCATCTTGAGCAGACAAGGGATAGGACAGGCAGCAAAAAGCCAAATCCAAAAGATGGGATTGGGGCTTCAATAAGAGGAGTAACAGGAATTGCTGATGTGGAGACCAAAGCATAACCAAAAAGGTGCCTTTCTGCTAAGGTTCAGGCCCTGGGCGCAGAGTAGAATTTGATGATGTCACAGAGTTGTACCATTAAAGTGACACTAAATGAGAGCCTTATTTTCCAAAATTAATCTATACACATTCCCTTCTTAACAATTATGTTTATATTTTGTTTTATTAAAATGTGTCTTAGCCCTTGTAAACACGGTCAGAGATTCTGACGGAATGTGTCCTTTCGGACCATTTTGTTGGATAATCCGACTGTGTGTGGTCTCCATTGGACTGTTTCCGTCGGAGTATCCGACGGACCAAGTTTTCCAACTTGTCCGTAAAATTTTACGACAAAATGCTCTGATCGGACATACTCCAATCATGTGTAGCCTACTCCAACGGACAAAGTGCCACGCATGCTCAGATCAAATGCCTTGACCAAAGCTATTGGCTACTAGCCTGAACGTAGTCCCGTTGTAACAAAATAACGTCATCACGTTATGTACAATCGGATTTTCCGACAACTTTGTCCGACCATGTGTATGCAACAGTTTCAGACAAAATCCATCGGCCAAAATCCAACGGATTTGGTTGTCAGAATGTCCGACCGTGTGTACAAGGGCTTACTGTGTTTTTCTGCCTCCCCAAACTCTAATTTTCCCATTTCACTTCTCTTTGTTTGGAATGAGCAGTCCATAATTGTTGCAGTCATGTGCACTGCTCTATGCACACTAAAAACACCTCATTCTCCATAGTCCCTGGTCCATCTCAGGACGGAGTTATAGAGAGCCACTAAGGTCAAACATACAGTGGGACCATGGAGAATGAACATAGTTACCCTCTAACAGTAAGTTGGATCACAGCACAAAAAAAAGTAATTTGCAGGAGGCTGAGAGTAGGGATGAGCTTGATGTTCAGGTCAAACATAAGTTTGGCTGGAACATCGGGTATTTGCCCGCTTGCCAAAGAGCGAAAATTATGGAGCATTTGTGGAATATTCGAACACTGCGGAATGCCCCACAATGCACTGCAAAATTACAGTGCATTGCTGTATGATGATTGCCAAAAGCATGCACCTGACCTGCATGCTTTGGCCAATCACAGCATGCTCTGCTAAGAGAGACATAATTGGTCAAATAAAACTCTCATCTTCCATTGGGCAGACATAATAAAAAAAAATCCTAATTTTGGATAGAATACACCCCAGTGCATGAGGAGGCGACTGGAATAAACTTTTGTTGCAACATGAAACCTGTTGGATAATTAATCTACATGCCACTCTACCCCCAGGCCTGAATGATATGGTCAGCTACCGTTCATTTTTGGAAGGCTTTTCTTCTGGTGGATGGGAGGAATAGGAATGCATTTCCTTTGACATTTGTTGGGTTTTTGGCATTCTCTTTCTCTTTCTCCTCTATTTATAATCAATTTTTTATCCCCTTCTCTTCTTTTTAATATCCAAAGAAAGTATCTTTGTGGTTTTGTCTGTTTCCAAATATACGAATGCATATTTATGTATTCATGTCCTACTAATATGTATTGGTTTATTCCCCTGTTGTGTTTATTTCTACCCCTTGCCTTCCCTGTTTTAGGTGAAGTATCAGTCTGCATGTGAGTTTTTTCTCCCCCCTTTTTGTTTTTTTCATTTGATTTCCCACCCGGCGCACTTGGGGGATATTTGACGTGCATTAGCACTGAGATACCCTCATTCTATTCCATACACTCAGGCACGACCAAGCTCTGTATTGAGCTCTGGCTGTTGTCCTTGTTTTTTGCTATGTGCCGGTGTCCCCCAAGCACATGGCCCCATCACATGTTCTTGGGGAGGCATCCTGCACTTAAGGGACAGTTGCTTTGGCCTCTATGTGCTGCCGAATGTGTGTGTCATGACATCATCATATTGCAGCACATGCGCACATGCCAAAGGAGTGTTTATCAGAGCCATTAGCAGCATGCAAACACAGCTGTGATGGCTCTGATAACCAGCACATCACACAGTGCCACATCCAGTCAAGGTAAACCATTTTGATATTTATGGGCCTACACTGTTTGGCCCTCTGGTTGGCTTAACAAATGTTTTTATCTTATATTTATATGCACCGCTACAGGTGTACTGCCTGGGCTGGAAACATACTATACACTCTTTCAGTTGGTTCATAAACACTGGATGTGCCTTCTTTGTGCGGTGATACCCCTGACACACTGTCTCCATGGGTATGTATTATACTATGGAGTCTGCTTAGATGTCTAATTTTTTTCATGAATTATGGCCACAGTGTATCAGTGCATATTTTTTTTTTACTATTATGTATTCTGTTCCATCTATTTCAGATCATTTGATCTGATTTATAGCTGTGGTTTGTCTGGACCTTCGCTGGGGAATCTGTGTGAAGTATCTTGGGGTCATGCACCTGATGCTGATGTAACTGATTTAATTTTCTATGGATGTGGGATCCCTTGGAGACTGCCTATGCTGACTATCCTATTCCTCTTCAATCTTGATGATGTTAGCTTCCAACAATATTTTTGGTTTAGGGCACCACCACCACCCAAGGTCCAATGTTTCTGCCTCTGTTCAACAGGGACATGTAATTACAATATTTGATCCAATGTTTTACAGCAGTGCCTGTTCCTGGGACCAACAAAAGTATCTGTGAGGGGTTACAGTGTTGTGGAACCACCAACAACACCCAAGGCCCAGTTTTTTCTGCCCCTGTTTAACAGGGGCATGTAATTACAATTTCTGATATAATATTTCAATGCAGGGCCCATTCCTGTGCTCAACAAGAGTATCTGTGAGGGGTTACAGTGTTGTGGCACCACCACCCGAGGCCCATTTTTTCTGCCCCTGTTTAACAAAATTTTTGCTATAATCATTTTTGCTATAATAATTCACAGCAGGGCCCATTCCTTCACCCACCAAGAGTAACTGTGAGGGCTTACAGTGGCTCACATAAACATGTATGTAAACATACCTTGTAATAGAAAAGACCATGACAAAAGACCTCAGATCTCAAATGTACACTTAAATGCAATTCAATAAAATAAATACAATAAATACATTAATAAATAAATAAATTGAAAACAAAAATTCCTTTAAGACCATTGGGTGGAAGTGATGTTTAATGTCGCTTCCATCATTCAATGTGATGTAGCTGAGTGGGGGCCATCTTTCCCTCACTTGGCCCCAGATCTGTCAAGAGGGAGGACGCGATTGTCTCCGCCACTACCAGCGGCTTCGTTAAGCGGTGGAGATGACCGGAGTGCGGCCTCGATAAAATCCACCGTAGAGACCACTTTTATCAGAAAGAGGACCACCCGCCATTTAGGAATATACTGGGGTTATGGCAGCTATCAAAGTACCGACGTACAATGACAGTGGCTAATCTATCTATCTATCTATCTGTCTATCTATCTATCTATCTGTGTATTCCATATTTCTGCTCTCTTTTATATGGTGTCATTAGTGTAGTGAAGATTAACTGCATCTAAAATGTTTGATTATTTCATATAATTGCTTTGTGCTTGTCTTTCCATGAAGCTTATTCAGTAGAATGTCTCATGGGCTGATGAATAATGCCACAGAAAAACATAGCAAGATGTGCTAATTATCTCATGTAAGATCAACAAATTCTTTTATTAACTGACCTCTAATTTTTGCATTAAACTAAATTAGCCAACGAATATCTAATAGGTAGCACAGAAAGTTTTTTTATTCATTTTTGGCAATGTTTTATTAAAAATAAAGATCATGTATGAAACAAGCCTCCTAGCAAAGCATTTGAAGTTGTACAATACATATACTACAGAGACTAGACAAATAACTTAAAAGTACTGGTCTGAACTTTGTCTCTGTTAGTAAATCATTCAATGAATCCAACTAGTACATTTAACCTTCCTGATATTTGTTTTCTGATAAATCAGATTTTTTTTCATCAAAGAAAATGCATACACTGTCAGATTACTGCATTGTTGCACCAAATTTGTTATTACTGTGAGACAAATTCGGTAATGTAAAGAGTAGGATGGAAAACACAAAAGCGACTGGTACTTAAAATCCTTTTTACTGATCTGAATACATAATTAAATCCCCTTGATTGTTATGGGTTTTGACTTTTACACTGCTTTACTGTAGAGTACATCTTATGTTCAGAGCATTCTACTCAGGTTTTGGGATGGCATGTCCTCAACGGGATCACTGCATTAACTTGATGATGCTGAACCATGTATGGTAAGAGTATCACCATCTTTTATTTAGGGAAAAGGGGTAATGATTCTGAAATTTTCACACAGATTCTCCTGTGTATTTTACATTTTTTTTAAACATAAGGAGAACTAGGGATGGGCGAATGGTTCGGCCCGAGCATAAGTTCTAGCAGAACTTTGGTTGTTTGGAATATCTTCCCCATGGCTTCCCCATGGCGTCAGAGGGGGGCCCTCAGCTTTAAAAAAACTGTCACAGAAAAGAAGCCTCAATCGGCAGGAGCTTCCCGTGGAGGCGGAACAGTTGTGGCTTTTTTTTCCCCTTTTCGGTCAGTTGGGTGGCATGGATTTACATTTTATTTTTTATTTTTTATTAAAGAAATTTTGCCAAGCTGTCTCTTGTCTTTTTTACAATTTTTACAATTTTTGGGGGAAATGGTAGGGGTACAATGTACCCCATTACCAATTCACATAGGGGGGCTGGGATCTGGGAGTCCCCTTGTTAAAGGGGCTTCCAGATTCCAATAAATCCCCTTCCTGCATACCCCCACAATCACCAGGCAAGGGTTGTGTGAATGAGGCCCTTGTCCCCATCAACATGGGGAGAAGGTGCTTTGGGGTGAGACCCCAAAGCGCCTTGTCCCCATGTTGAGGGCATGTGTCCTGGTACAGTTCAGGAGAGGGGCTGCTCTCTCACCCCCCCTCTTTTGGTATGGAATTTTGGTGCAGGGTTCACCTTAAAATCCATACCAGACCTGAAGGATCTGGTATGGATTTCAGGAGGACCCCTACACATTTTTTTTTCATTTTGGTTCGGGGTTCCCCTTAATATTCATACCAGACCCAAAGGGCCTTGTAATGGACTGGGTGGGGGATCCCATGTTCTTTTTTTCAATGAGTTTTACCTATATTGCTGAGACTCGACAATTCATTACAGCCGCAATCAGTTTTAAATGACAATTTTTCCTTTAGAAATGTGATTTTGCTGTGGTACTGTTCTAAACACGGGGAAATGTGGCACTTTACAGGTATACTATAGACACCCCCAAGGCATAATATTTAAAGGAATATTTTATTTTTATTGTTTCACTTTAAACATTAAAAAAATGACTGCTTCCGAAAAAAAAAATTGCATTGATCCATGTCCCCTGGGGCAGGACCTGGGCTCCTAAACATTTTTTTTAATGACAATAACTTGCATATAAACCTTTATTAGCACTTTTGATTTGTCATGTCCGTGTCCCACAGACTTTAATGGTGTTCGTATGTTCTTCCAAATTTTTTGCCTGTTCGGTATGTTCTGGTGTTAACCGAACCAGGGGGTGTTCGGCTCATCCTGAATGATGACTTCTAATATTGCTTGGTGGAAGGATCAAGGTCAGAAATATCAAGATAGCAGGTCAACTGACACATGTATCCCTGATTACCAATCATGATTACCAAGCAGACTTAAGACTCTAATCCAAGCAAAGTGTATGAAGGACCATAAATTACTATTTTTGCTATTGCATAAATTGGGTAACTCTGTATTACAGATTATTTGCATACTATAGGATTATTAATTATATTTTAATTTTATAAAATGCAAAAGATGAGTGTTTTTCTTTTATATGCGCTACTTTTACATATTCAATATATCAAAGACACAAATCAGCAGATATATCAGGCACTTCCAGAAAGGATGCAACATTTCTGCATGGTCTGACACTTGGACAGAGTCTGTTGATGACAGATGCACATTGAGGATGTTGTTCTTGTTCAGATAAGGACAACAGCAAAACAAGGTCTAAAAAAATCTAGGGAGGAATGGAGTGCAGTTTGAAAAATGACAGAAATATCTGAGAGCTGTTATTTTAACAAAAGTCATAGAAAAAAGGAAGAAATATTTCCCTGAGCGCTTATAAAATATCTTCTTCAACTGTAAGGAACAAAAATGAATACATAGCCTAAAATATGTTTTTACTCACTTATCTTGGCCTGTCTGCCAATGCTTTTGTCTCCTTCAGTTTACATCACCTAAATACATTCCAGGTGCATCAAAACAAAAACTGTTTTATTAAATTAATAGTTAATTTCTTTAGAAAGCTGCCATGGCCTGAGCATAAAAATCTATCCCTGGCTAGCAAGCAGGAAAAAAAGCATCCTTTTCTACAGCATGCTGGTAGGAGACAGGCTTTTCTAGCTGTGACTACTTGCTAAAGAAAACAAACTGTAAGACTTTGAACACCTTTTGTTTTGATGATCATTAAGTATCCCTTAACCCCACTCCTTAGATAAAGGAGTGGGGTTAAGGGATACGTTTAAGTCATGGCCATTCTAGGTTTAGAATTTAAGCATCTTAGATTAATCACTTCAGGTCCTCAATTTGTAGACTAGTGTTCTCAGACAGGGTTCCCTGTGCTTACAGAATATCAATCTAAAAATGAGTGTTTTCTAACTGTGTACAAACACATCTGATAACTCTCCCTCTCTGTGTGTTCACTGTGCACAGAGAGAAAGAGAAAGAAAGAGCAGGAGAAAGCATCTGTCAATGTGCATTAAAGTTCAGCTCCGAAAGGTTTTTCACACTTCCTGACCAGGCCGTTTTTTGTGATACGGCACTGTGTTTCTTTACCTGACAATTGCGCAGTCATGTACCGAAATAAAATGTATGTCCTTTTTTCCGCACAAATAGAGCTTTCTTTGGTATTTGATCACCTCTGTGGTTTTTAGTTTTTGCTCTATAAACAAAAAAGACTGACAATTTTGAAAAACAAACAATATTTTTTTACTTTCTGCTATAAAACATTTTCAATAAAAAATGTAAAAAATCTAATTTCTCTTTCAAATTTCAATTTAGGCCAATATGTATTCTGCTATATCTGCTATATTTTGGTAAAAAATACAGTTAAGCAAATATTGATTGGTTACAAATGAGTCCAAAAACGATGGGATATATTTAGGAACTTTATTTTTTATTGTTTTTACTAGTAATGGCAGTGATCAGCGATTTTTAGCAGGACGACATTGTGGAGGATAAATGTGACAGTTTTTGGGGACCAGTGACATCAATACTGTGATCATTGCTAAAAAAATGCACTGATCTCTGTATAAATGTCACTGGCAGAGAAGGGGTTAACACAGGGTCAATAAAGGGGTTAAATGTGTGCCAGGGAGGTGCTTTGTAACTGTTTGGGGGACTGATACACTGGAGGAAAAGAGAGATCATGTTTCAGCTTGGCTGAAACACAAGATCTCTCCTTTGCTCAATGACAGATCAGTAGTTTGCCTTGTTTACATAGGCACACCGCTGCTCCATCCCTCCACAGAATGAACGGCGGGATTGCTGTGGCCATGGCGGCCGCCAGACATGCTGATTGGCTCCCACTGTGCCCAATCACACGGGGAGTTGGGCTGCGGGGGCGCGCATGCACCCCCTACACCACGTTCACAAAATAACATACAGATACGTAATCTTGCACAGCCGGGCCACCCTGAAGTAGTATATATCAGTTAAAAGTGAATTAGTGCTAGTGATAGAATAAGCTAAATGCATTTAAAAAAAATTGCAGTTTGTGAGATTGGAATGAAAAAAAAAACAAGTAAAAAATGTATTAAAACTGTGGAAAAAACTGTGGAAAAAAATGTACTGTATGTAAGCTAATAGGTCATAGAGTTATCATTAAGTTGCATATTAAAGCTGCTACATTTGGTCTATACATCTAGGCTTTAATGATCTCTGGTGATGAAGTGGGATAAATGTTAGGTTTAGGGTATTAGGCAAATGGCTTATTGTTGAGTTCAATTAGTTTAAAGGTAAGTGTTTACAGCAGAAGGTAAGCTTTTAAGTATAATGGTAAGTTTGTTTTCCATTTTCATGAATTCATAATTCATGAGTTAAATCAATATTTTTTTAGATAACCCTGTTTAAGTTTTTATTATTTATACATTTCATTGGTAGAAACAATTCTTACACTAAAAATGGCTGTGCCTTTTTAGTTATTTCAGAATGCAATGTAGGCTTTGTCTATGCTTTCTATTATTCTTTTACCTTGTTATCTTGTAACACTAAATTTAAGAGAAATGCTTTGGTTAAATTAAATCTGGAACTGATAATGTGCTTTACTATACAAAAAAAATAAATAAAAATTTCTGCAAATTATTTTATCTGTTCTCAAAATTATTAGTATTTCTGTGTGTAAGTCCTTGACAAAGAAATACAAAGTAAACCCAAACAAAGAAGAATGGATTCCACGTGCCTTACTATAATCTTTTTCTGACTTTCTCATTTATGAAAGAAAGAAGATGAAAGCAGATACTAATAATTCTTGGTATTTGAAATAAAAATCAAGTTTCTCTCTATTCTCTATCTCTGTCTCCCGCTGTCTGCCTGTCTCTCTCTCTCTCTCTCTCTCTCTCTCTCTCTCTCTATATATATATACACATATATGTAATTTTTAAAGCTTATTATTTATAATGTTTGTCTTATTTAGCCTCTCAATTAGACTTTTTTATGTATATTTGTCTGGTTTTAGAAAAGAAATACAACACAAAAAGGACATCTGACTTTGACAGAGTTGAGAAATCAAAAGTAGAAGAAATAACAAAGCCTTAGACATAAAGCTTGATGTGATCTGTAGAGTTTAAGACCACATATTTTACAGTGAAAGGAACACTAGAGACATAGACCCAGGTCAACAGCCTGCAATCCAGTCAGTCCAAGATTTGCATATGTTTTCAAAATTAGAGACATTGTCACTTCTCAAAGCCAACACCTGTTAATGTAAAAAGTAGGACTTGATTATGGTAACAGTTTCAAATGGATAGGTGCTAAACTTTGCTTTGAGTGTCTGGTAATATTGAACCTAGCAGCCAATAGGATGAGGCACACCTGTCACTTCTGAAATAATCTGGAAGATCTTCAGCCAGAAACTGGTCACATTTTTACAATTCAAAGAAATATGGAATATAGTGCCTGTTTGATCGCACCTCCTCCAGAATAGAGGAGATAGGAAAAAGAAGAATTAAGCCAAACTAATTGGTCAAATACTAGCATGATTTTTTGCACTGGTTCCCAATGATCTAGACAGTGGTATGCAAAATACATTGACATAAGGGTAGTAAGCCATTGGGAGTCAGAGTATGTAGTAACTAAATCAGTCTCCCATTTAAAAAGGGCTGTGATTTACCGAAGGTCAATGGCCCAGTCTTCTGTCACTGCCTTCTCTTCTTCTGACTTCGGGGGTCCTGGAAGGCATTATACAAAAGGAAGATGCCTTTGCTCTTGGGTACTGGGGACATATAGAAGGTCTACACTTTGTTATGGATATGGACTGAGGGAGGAGGGTGTGCTTTCTTCCAACTTCTGGGGTCTTGTCCCCCTCTTCGGTTCTTCTTGTCGGGCCATCGCTATCTACTTATAGCTCTTTTAATAGTGGTGGCCCGGTCTTCTGTCACTGCCTTCTCTTCTTCTGACTTTGGGGGTCTTGTCCCCCTCTTCGGTTCTTCTTGCTGGGCCTCCGCTCTCTTCTTCCAGCTCTTTTACTAGCGGTGTCCCGGTCTTCTGTCGCCGCCACCCTCTCTTCTTCTCTTCTTCTTCCTTTAGATGTTGACTCAACACTCTCTCTGCAATGACAGGGACGCATTGTGCAGTGCCTTATATAGGGACAAGGGGCGGGCTCACCAGGTGATGTCACATGGTGACCTGCCCCTTATGATGTCACAGTCCCTGAGGATGATGGGACTGTGACATCATAAGGGACGGGGTCACCATGTGTCATCACCCAGTGACCCCACCCCTTGTCCCTATATAAGTCACCGCACAACGCGTCCCTGTCATTGCGACCAGAGAGAGTGTCAAGTCCACATCTCAAGGAAGAAGAAGAAAAGACAGAAGACCGGGCCACCGCTAGTAAAAGAGCTGGAAGAAGAAAGCGGAGGCACGGCAACAAGAACCGAAGAGGGGGACAAGACCCCCGAAGTCGGAAGAAGACCCCCGGGCGGCGGCGGTGATGAAGAAGAATAAATCCGGGCTCCTCCGCTAGTAAAAGAGCTAGCAGAAGATAGCGGAGGAGTCCGGCGAGAAGACCCCCCAAGATGGAAGACCACCGGAGCTGTCCAATAAATTATTTTAAAAACATGTGTTGTGTTTTTTTTATTTACACTTTTTTTCACCAGGTGAATGGGTAGGGGTACCCCAATACTCATTCACATAAGGTGGGGGGGCCGGTATCTGGGGGCCCCTTATTAAATTGGGCTCCTGGATTCCGATAAGCCCCCCACCCACCGACTCCGACAACCAACGGCCAGGGTTGTCGAGAAGAGGCCCTTGTCCTCATCAACATGCGGACAAGGTGCTTTGGGGTTGGGGGGCACCTTGTCCCAATGTTGAGGGCACGTGGCCTGATACGGCTCAGGAGGGGGCTCGCTCATCCCCACCCCCTTTCCTGACCAGCCAGGCTACGTGCTTGGATAAGGGTCTGATATGGACTTTGGGGGGTACCCCACATTTTGGCGTAGGGCTTCCCCTTTAAGTCCATACCAGGTGACGGGGCCAGCGAGGTGTCAATCTCACCGATGGAGGCGGCGAAATTTACCTCCTTTGCTAGTTCCGTCTACCTGGAGCCACGTTCAAAATGAACGGACTTTTCTCTGTGTGGGCAAGTCCGTTCATTTCAAAAGTCTGGCGGACTCCCGCCATAGTTAGGCGGTTTGTCCGTCAGACCTAGCCCGCTGGAAAAGTCCGGTCGTGTGTGGACAGGTCCGCTCGTTCGGAAAGTCCAGCAGACCTCAGTTGCAAAGTCCGGTGGTTTGTCCAACAGACTAAGTCCGCCGGATAGTCCGATCGTGTGTACACGGCATTAGAGAACCCCTTGGTAAATATCCACCCTATGAGAGCAGCTCTGTGGCCCTGTAAGAGTAGACATAGTCGTTCCTAAGTTGTATCTCTGTCTAATAAATTTGACTCCTGACACTTTTAGATCAGCCAAAGACACGTTGCTGCTATCCAGATAGTAGCGTCTACCCAACTCAAACTTCCCCTAGATAGCCACTTAATTAGCTTAAATATTTTGCCTTCTGACACCTGCTCCATTCTAAAACAAGGCCTAAGTGAAGAGACACTCTAAACATCCTTCATAGGCAAAACCTCCAGGGGTAGAGAACCTTCTGGAATGGTGTCCCGAATATTTATCAGCTCTTAAACCATACCTCTAAATTAGAAACTCAGGGACTGGATAGGTCATATACATATTTGTAACTCAGTAATTATCTTCCCCACACTAATTACAGGACCTCCTTCACAGAAACAGGCAGAAGCAATCAACCCACTAAGCTTAGGGAAGACACACAGAGCCTAGAAAATGTTAAACAGATGCTCAGGCTGATTACAGCCTAGCTGTAAACCATGCAACATCTAATTAGGGACACAAGAGCATAAAGCAGGCTCCTTAAATACTATATATTTAAGGGTTTATTTTCATAGTTGCATTTATACACACCTTTAAACAGTTCAGCTTGGTTTTGAAGTTTTATTCCGACAAATAAGCTAGAGATCTCAGAAAGGCAAAACCTGGACTGAGACATTCAACGATCAATCAACCAAACAGACAGAAAAGGCTACAGAAATACAGTGAAATAAGTCAGGTCTCAGGGGACAATTGCCATAATGTTCTGAGGCAGGTGTTAATGATGCGAGCACAGATCCATAAAAGTGATATGAAGTTAATACTCATAAAGGTAGTTCTAACAATGGTCAAGGTTCAAACTATTTCACAGCTGAACTAGCTTAAAGATTGATAGTTGCACACCATTGTTTATCAGGATAGAATTTTGAGTTTCTTTACTATTAACACAAAGAAGCTTGTACAGTGGATGTTCAACTTTTCACTTGCAGCACATGGGAATTTGGTGAACTTGCCCTTTTAGTATTTATTTTCTGAAAAGTTATTTGTTTTTCTTAAGATCTCTTACAAACTATAGGACATGTATTTCTTTTAAAATCAGAAAAACAACAGCTTAACTAAGTAAGAAGTATTTTCAAAATGAAAGCATATCTATGTCATGTTTGTAAAATCATATATTCATTTTCACATTGAATATTAATTTCTAACTTACACATATTAACTACTTCAGCCCTAGAAGGATTTACCCCCTAATGACCAGGCCATTTTTTGTGATACGGCACTGCGTTATTTTAACTGACAATTGTGCGGGTGTGCGACACTTTACCCAAAGCAAATGTATGCCCTTTTTTTCCCCACAAATAGAGCTTTCTTTTGGTGGTATTTGATCACCTCTGTGGTTTTTATTTTTTGCACTATAAACAAAAGAAGACCAACAATTTTGAAAAAAAAAAACAATATTTTTTACTTTCTGATACAATACATATCCAAAAAACAAAAAAAAACAATACATTTAGCCCAATACAGTAGGTGACTGCGATATTGCGTCAATCTCGTCGCTTTTATCGGCAAGATTGACACCCTGTGAGCCACGTTGCGGGAACTAGCGCCGAGCTGGCTCGCATCAGGAAAGAAAAAATTTGTTTTTTTTCCTTTCCCAATGAGCGACAAGCATTGCTGACATTGAGGCTGGGTTCACACTGGTGCGGGGATCCGACTTGGACTGTGTTTGGTATGAATCTTGAGGGAGAACTCCACGCCAAATTTTTTATAAAAAAACGGCAGGGGTTCCCCTCCAAGACCATACCAGGCCCTTAGGTCTGGTATGGCTTTTAAGGGGAACCCCTACACCAAAAAAAGGCATGGGTGCCCCCCAGAATCAATACCAGACCCTTATCCGAGCACACAGCCCGGCCGGTCAGGAAAGGGGGTGGGGACGAGTGTGCGCCCCCCTCCTGAACCGTACCAGGCCAAATGACCTCAACATGGGGGGTTGGTGCTTTGGGGAAGGGGAGTGCCCTGCAGCCCCCTACCTCAAAGCATCTTGTCCCCACATTGATAAGGACAAGGGCCTCTTCCTGACAACCCTGGCCATTGGTTGTCAGAGTCTGCAGGGGGGGGCTTATCAGAATCCAGGAGCCCCTTTAATAAGGGGGGCCCCCAGATCCCGGCCCCTCACCCTATGTGAATGAGTATGGGGGTACATTGTACCCCTACTCATTCACCTGGGGAAAAAAGTGTCAATAAAAAAACACACTAGCCAGGTTTTCAAAGTAATTTATTAGGCAGCTCCGGGGGTCTTCTTCCGACTTGGGGGGTTTTCTTCTGACTCCTTCCCATGCTCTCCGGCCTCTTCTCCTGCTCTCCGGTTCTTCTGCCGGCTCCTCCCTTATCTTCTTCAAGCTCTTTTGCTAGCGATGGCCCAGTCTTCTGCTTCCTTCTTCCCACTCTTTCCCGCTGTAATGCCGTGTGCGAGGGGCACGACCACTTATATAGGCACGGGGCATGGTCACCAGGTGATGTCACACGTGACCCCACCCCTTAGGACATCACAGTCCCGGAGCATGCTGGGACTGGGACTTTCTCGCGCTGCCACTGGGATTGCACTGGAAACACATTCTCATGGTCAGGTACTGTATGTATTCTGCTACATATTTTTGGTAAAAAAATCCCAATATGCGTATATTGATAGGTTTGCACAAAAGTTATAGCATCTACAAACTATGGGGTATATGTATGGACTTTTTATTTTTGTAATTTTTTTTTCGGGAAATGGCAGAAATCTGTGAATTTTAGCGAGACTGCGACAAATCTAACCCTAAGTGCCTAAGTGACACTTTTTGGGGACCAGTGACACCAATACAGGGATCAGTACTAAAAAATGTACTGATCACTGTATAACACACTGGCAGGTAAGGGGTTAACAACAGGGGTGATCAAAGGGTTAAATGTGTTCCCTCAGTGTGTTTATAACTTTATGGGGGAAGTACTGAAAGGATGAACACAGAGATCACTGTTCCTAATTACTAGGAACAGACAATCAGCATGTTTTCCCCTGTCAGAATGGGGATCTGCCTTGTTTACATAGGCAGATCCCGTTCTAACTCTCTATGAATCAATCACGGGTGGCCGGCGCGCATGCGCCCACACTATCTATTGCATGTAACAACATACAGCTACATTGTTTTGTGCAATAGAGCCACCCTTCTGCAGTATATATGCGGTGGGAGGTCCTTAAGTAGTTAATCTGAATGAGCTTGATATTTGTAAACTTGTTTTGTGAAGAATTCCGCACTTTCTGTGACATGTTTCTATGACATGTATTCATTATGCCCTGCGAGTAAACACTGTTGGGTCACAGATATCACAGAGTCTGCCTTCTGAACTACAGAGATTATGAGAGTAGGAGCTTCAGGAGGTGAAGTCAGTACAGGAATCACAGGCAGGAAGATATCCCTGTTTTTTTTAATGTTATCTCTATATTGGAGATCACTTACTTTCAAGTTGACAATTGTTTCACCAGAAACGAAAGAAATGGGAGAAAAATTTTAATAGCAACAAAGATAAAATATACATATATATATATATATATATTTTTTTAGTAGAGTAGGGGAAGGCTAGAACCCCTGTATGCATTTTTTTTTCACTTTGTGTGTCACTCTTGGAGATGTGCCTTCATTTCTTGTCTGGTGAAAAACACCTTCACAAAAAGTATGGGAAATCCCTATAACAGACAGAGTTCAAATTCTAGCCCACTCCATCCAAAACTTAGAATAACAGTTTGGCTGAACATACACATTAAATATATATTAAATAGAGACAAATGATATAAACCCACTTTGTGTCCACCAAATGCCATTGCAATCCCTGCTATTGCTTGATAAGGTAACTTTGACATCACCACTGTGATGCACATAGGTGAACACTGTATGTTCCTAGAAATATCTAGAAACTGGGTTTTGCATTATATGCTAATGAGGGGTAACTCAGTCTCTTTTTGCAAGAGGGGACAGATTCAGTTTTCTCTCATTTTTAATTATTCAGAGTTGTGTGCAGTCTACCTGAGGCCTGGTACAAACACCTAAAAAGGCAAGAATTTTTTATAATAATTATTAGGTATGCTGCATGAATGGAAGCACTTAACAAACAAATAGTGGGGTTTCTCAAACTTGACTGCAAATGTGGAAATACAATTTAAAGACGACACTGGTCTCTGCTAAGCAGATATTATATTTTCTTACCAATATTATTGTAAGTAGGAATTTTGTAGTTATTAATTACAGCCACATGGCTAAGACACCTTTTACACTGGAGGCATTTTTCAGGCACTTTAGGGTTAAAAATAGCACCTGTAAAGTGCCTGAAAAAAGCCTCAGCTGCATACCCAGTGTGAAAACCTGAGTGCTTTCACACAGGGGTGCTGTGCTGGTAGTCCTGTAAGCAGCTTTTTTGCAGTGCTATAGGAGCTGTGAATACACTGCTCCTATAGCGACCCTGCCCATTGAAATCAATAGGCAGTGCCGCCATACTGCCGGCAAACCGTCACTGCAATTGCATTTTGCGGGCGGTTTTAACACTTTTTCAGCCACTAGCGGTGGTTAAAAATACCCTGCCAGGGGCTGAATAGCGCCACTAAAATGACGGTAAAGAGGTGCTAAAAATAGCGCCACTTTACCACCATCGCCTGGGCGATTTCAGTGTGAAAGGGCTCTAAAATCTAAGATCTTTATCCTCATATAACACTTTTCAATGGTTTTCAAAAGAATGTTATTTATCTCATATACCACTTTTGTCTATATTGTATCCCAAAATATTATTGTTCATTCTAAGTAATGATTAATAGAGGATGCAGTTGTCTACATAGTGCAGGGTTTTTGTTAGGTAAGCAGAAAAGCAGATAAAGCCAAATGTTGTTTGTTTAATAAATGTTTTATCTTTAGATATGAATCAAGTTAGGAAAACTAACTGACACCAGATAATGTGATTTATGAGATATACTCATGTCACTTTCCACATGAAATGCATTGGGACCATCTACACGTTCCCATAAAATAACATCTTGGCGTAAGTGAAAATAAATGATTTAGTGAAAATTGATAGTGGAGATAGTGACATTGTGGGGAATGGAGAAAACAGAAGGCTGGATTCCTAGAAGCCATAGGGATCAAAAGAGCAAATGTACTTAGTGCTGTGAGCATGAACATTCATGCTCTGTATAACAAATGGAAAAGGCAGCAGTACTAACAAATAATTTAAAGTAAAGCTGGCCATATATGAATTAAATCTTGTCCGGTTCACCAGGGACCAGTCAAGATTCAATATATCTATGGGCAGGTTGGTTGTACTTATGTCAATCTATCAATTCACTTCAGTACAACCAGCCTGTCAATTTTTTTGCATGTGATTACTGTCCACCGCTATTGCTGCTACCAGTAATGATTTTATTATATACAGTTTTTGAAACAGATAGAGCTTTCTTGTGGTAGTATTTAATTTTCAAGTGTTTTTTATTTTTCTACATAAAGTAGAAAAAAATAAAAACGATTTCCTTTTTATTAGTATAAAAATGCCAAAATGGTACTATCACTCCCAAAATGACAATTATTGGAAGGGGCACCCATGATCTGATTTTTTTGTCGCAATTTTGTGGAAATAAATAAACATGCTGATAATTGAGGTGGTTAAAAAACTAATTAGGGTGCATTTTATTGCCAACAGAAGCCAAGTGCCAGTTTCCTGTTATTAGTGGAAGAAAGTTCCCTGATAGATAACATTCCATTGCTACGTTAAGTCATGCATAAACCCAAGACACTTTAAGTCCCCTCCCAAAGCAATCCCACAATCATTGTTCTGTGAAATGATAATTTGCCACTCCCAATCATTGGTGGTCGTCCGCACTTTAACCCGCCCCCTCCCCCTCTCGAAACAAACCTACACATTGCTGGTCAGTGGCACTTAAACTCCACAAACAATCCCACAATCATTGGTGATCAGTAGCCCTTTAAAACACAGCTCACCTTTCTTGGTGCAGCCTGGAAGATTTAATGAATGTCTTCAATAATAAAATTTTCTGTTCTCTCCTTTCTCCTTTGTGAGTGGAAGGAGAGTCACCAATGTAAATAGTACTACACTGTCTACATTGGTGATCACTTGCACTCAGATCTGCAGCAAATTTTATTTTACCAAAAATAATATTAATGAGTAAAAACTTATTACCATTCAGTATCTGATAAAAAAAAGAGTACCATTACCCTGGACATGACAGCTGGCAAAACTTTAGCTGTTCAAATAGATTTCTACTGCAGTACCAGAGAGCAAGGTTTCCTATTTAATTCATAACTATACTTTGGCTGCCTTTCCTCTGATACAATAATAGGCTCTGGCTCTGATGTAACCAGAAATGACTTACTAATTGGCAGTGTACTCTTCGTCTACTTGCGAAAGGTTAATTTCTATTTAAGCGCTTCCCTTTAGGATAACAATGATTCAAATTATCTTAATTAACAATAGCAGATATTAAGCATCTCAACTACATAGACCAAAGATTAACTAAATGTATAAATGCCAAAGAGGATAACTTTCTAGCACTAGCATACTAGCCCATTATGGCTTTTGAATTGAACAGTTATGTACATTGCACTTCAGAACATTATTCTTAATTGTAATCATTGATGATTTCCATGTTAGTATTCTTTGCTATTACAGTCTGAATTAAACTTGCACATAGTAATTTAGAAACTAAAATTGTGTGCAGAGTAAACACTGCTTATTTTCTTGATCTATCAATTTGCAATAAAGTATCATAAAAAATCTAAAGCACACTATTTCTTCTACAGGTATCTTTAAAGTGTCCCGTGTTATTTCTATTACTATCCCATCACATCCCATCCCAGTTAATAGTTGTTAAGCCTCCAGCAAGGTGCAAATGATCAATGCTACAAATCCAGGAAAAGCCAACTGCTAATGACTAATGCTAATGTAAATACCAGAGCAAAGTGTTCTGTGATATGAGTAATACAGGTAAAGTCTATCTAATTCTAAAATGTTTTTAACTTTATACAGAGTTTTTTTTTATTAAAAATGTATAATTGAGATTTATCTGGGTCTCCCGTCCAATAGACTCAAAAGGAAGTATGAGGATTTTTTTTCCATTCTGAAATCCCTTCTTATACACTTGTCATGGAAACAAATGTCCCCATTGGAAGATTTCGTCTATATTCCTGTTTTGGTGGCAACTCGAAGTTTCACTGACAATGGTGATCGGAACAATTAGAGATAGTAAATCTTTCTAATGGGGACATAGGCAGAAATAAAAATAGAACAGGGTTTCTAACCCCTCCCCACATCTAAATAAAAAAAAAGTTTTGCTTAAGTGTAATTAAAACAAGATTGTATTCGATGTGCAGCTACAATTGCTATGTACTTAAACACTGGAAAGTTCTGATGGAAACCATGTCACACTGGCTCCCGTAACTACAAAACCTAACCATGATGTTTATTTTATCACTACCTTTACAAATAAATATATTTGAGAGCAATATACAAAAAAAAATGATGTTTAGTTAATAAACCTGGAGAGTGCAAAATCAGGCCCACTTCTGCATAGAAACCAATCAGCTTCCAGGTGTTATTGCCAAAGCTTAGTTGAACAAGCTGAGGTTAGAAGCTGATTGGTTTCTATACAGTAGTGTGCCTAATTTTGCAATATCCAGCTTTAGCAGATAAACCCCAGTGTTTTCCAAGCAAAGCTTGGCTATCTAATAGGAAATGCCTTCAATAATTCATACATTCTAGCATAATGGGTTAATGCACTAAATAACATGTTGCCCTCTTAGCTAAAATAAAGGTGGGATTTCAATCATGGACTCAGATCTCTATTCAGCACAGCAGCTGCTGTTTGGGATTTCCTATTGCTTGGAGCTCAAGCTGGCTGCAAGCAGTGGTTATGAAATATTAAAACTGATTTCCAGGTAAACCTCAAAATATACATTTGAAATACATACAATTGAGACATGTTTACCTGAAAAAAATTATATTTTTCCATTTAAACCTGCGATGTATACAGTCTATTCAGTCAGGAGGATGACATTGCATTTTTGCTACAGTTATGGAAGACAGTAAGGACACTTTCCTGACCCCAGTCTTTTGATTGGACAATGAAAAAGTAGCAGCACATTGATGAGGTCATTCCTCTACTTCTGTCAGCTTGTTTCTAGTCAGCGTATTTGCATGCAGCTCACTTTATGGGCCTCCAGTGCTGCCCCTTCCTCTACCAGTGTAAGCGCTGCTGTATAGGGGATTGTATGATATTATTATCAAGTCACATTTTGGTACTTGCACCATTTTAAAAATAGATTCAATTATGAATTTATAGCTGCATTTATTTGTGCTTTTAAATGTGCCTGCTCAGCTTATATGTAATATTTTATAACATAAAAAAAGTTTACTAAAAGTGATCTATTATCTGTACTTTTAAGCACTTAAAAGAACAAGTAAAAAAAAAATACTGTAGCAGCTAAATGTAGACTTTATTTTTTTTGGTTGATACATGTGGAAAATATGAGTCAGAAAAATATAGGTTTCTTTTTTTTAATCTTAAATATTTATTTATTTTCTGAAAAGTTGGGAGAGGAATAGAACAGATACATTCTCAAATCAAATCTAGGTGTACAGAGCAAAAAACTCAATCTGTGAACAAACATATATTTAAAATTATACATGCGTGTACATGGTAGTTATTTAAGAAAAACAAACAAACTGAAGAACAGCAATGTGTTTCTTATACTTAAGTTTAGACTATACTCAACTTTTGGTTAAAACCAGTGGGTCAGTTGCTCTCAAAAATGTGTTCTTATGTTTAGTATCACGAGAGGTATAACAGGTAAGGATTGCCAAACTAAATAGAAGGTCCGATGAGGTTGACATAGATGCCATAGGAATGAGTGAATGATGGAGATGAAGAACTTGGGTCCAAAAGTTTTTAATAACTGGGCATTCCCACCATATGTGGAATAGGGAGAAGCCACAATTTCTCCAGCATAGATGATACACATTGGGGTAAATCCTGGCAAGTATAGAGGGGGTATAGTACCATTGCTGAAAAAGTTGCTGTAATGATTCCCAATGTGGGGTGTAGGTTTCATTTTCTAAAGGATAAGTTTACTTTTTAATAAAAAATAATAAATGCACTTTTTTATAGGTAAAAAAAGGTGCATTTATTTTTTATTTTTGGGGCCTGTAAAGCATTGAACCAGCGATCAGCAGATCACTGGTGTCATTCAGGTCTCCAGCAGGTCTGCCAGTGTATCTGTGTGCCCATACATCCAGGGCCATGGGCAAGCACACACAATCTGAGAGGAAGGGAGAATGGACTATGTTCAACCTCATTGAAAACTACAAGCTGACAGCTGCAAAGGCTGCTGGACTTTGCAGTTTTCCATTCACAGGACACTGTGAATGAGTAAGACAGCCATCTTTTAAAAAACATTGTGACAGCTGAGGGGGGAGATCCCCACTAGCTGTCAGATCGGGAAATTGGGGAGGTGCGGGGGTTGGTCCATTAGTAACATGTTACATGTTACGAAAGGTGAACTTATCTTTTAAACTGAATGTGTTACCAGCACAGAAGCAAAACAGTATCAAAGGCAGGAACCATAAACGTGGAGGTTTGTTTGCTAAATCTTTTTTCTTTTAGATATTGATCACTAAATCAGCTCTTCTTCTCCTTCTTCTTCTTCAGATAGCTAGAATATTACCATGACTTTTTGTAATTAAAAGATGAGGGATATAACATCAGTTATGGTGAAACTTTTCATATGGACATGTTCAGTTTGCCTTTCAAAGGAACTTAAGTAGGAAACATAAACTGTGGCATGAATAAGGTAAAATCTCTCATCTTTATATTAGAGATCACACTGGCCTTTATGAAGCAAGCAACTCACATAAAAAAATATCTCTGCTTTTTTAACTTGAAAATGATGTTCAATTTCCACTCCACAAAGTTTCACATTGTCTTTTGTAGGAGGATGCTCAGTCCCTATGCTATTCTCACTATAATAGAAATAATTTTTAAAGAACAAAAGAACAATGCATAATACAAGTATACATAACAGATATACTGAATGTTAAGAAATAAAATGTAAATGAAAACAGTGACAACATTCTATATGTGCATATATTTTGAATACCAACAACTACTGCCATTAATTAAACAATCACCTTTATATTTGTGTCCAACATTCTGAAAAATCCCAAAAAAGGCTTTACTCAAAGATACCAGATAGCAACTTCATATACTGTAGTACCTCCTGAACGGTTGAGTCAAGCACAAATATTAGGTAATGTAAAATTTAGGTAAGTTTAATCAAGAAAAAGTTTTTTTTAAATAGCATTTTTTTGTTCTATCAATTTGTTTTAAGTGAGTCTTATTTGATTGTATATCAAAAACCCTATATAGTATTCAAAAATATATATTTAATAAAAATAAAATGTATTCATTCATTTTTTTTACACAATTATAAAAAAACATGCATAATGAATTCAATCAATAAAAACCTTATTAATAATAATAATAATAATAATAATAATAATAATAATAATAATTGTTATTAGTAGTAGTAGTAGTAGTGATTCAACATATATGTTTGTGGACAATATCAAATATGTTATTCTATTTTAGCTGGATTCATCTTCAGAAAGAGAATTCTTTCAGCTGGACCCTTATTATTTGATTTAGACTCAATATGACAGCATGATTTCAGAAGCTCTGAAGATTTGCAAATTTCAGGAACAGATTTTGTTTACGAGGAGCTGCATCTTTGCCACCTTTGTAAACATGCTGTTGTGTTCACCAGTTGATTTGTTTTCCATCCAACAGTTATATTAGCAATCGTCTACTGCACATGTTCACCTATTCTCGATGAATGCCACATCACATCACGTCGTGTCACCCAGAAGTCCCACAGGAAAACATGAGACTTCCGGTTAACGCGATGCAACGTGAAGCAGTAAATATGTCTGGCGTCTGTCAATGCGGCTATGTAGATTCTCCAACAGCAACCTGTGGCCTAAATATGGCAAAAATATGTACAAATAATAGCTTTAATCATTTGCTTTTAGTGAAAAAAAACTAAAACAAAAAAATAATAGTAATAACTTCTATTGCTTCACATCAAAAGTGTAGGTATGATAGCTCTGTATATCAAATTACAGATATCTGTTTTTGTAAATAGATAATTTCATGAAAGCAAATGCATTGAATATAGACGTGCATGAGCATAAGTACAAGTCTGTATGACTACTGACAAGATTGCTGACTTTGTGAACTCACTAAAACAATGTTTAACCTTCTCCCGTCTGCGTTATAGCCGAATGACAGCTACAAACCTTAATTTGCCGGGAGTCCATCATATGATGTCCTCCTATGCATGAGATGCCTGCACACCCTCTGTGGGGTGCACATGGTGTGCTCTGTGATCACTGAGCTGTCACTGTGAGGGGAAAAAAAAAGCTGGTCACCGACTTCTGTCAGAGGGACATAGGTCCCTCACACAGAGAGCCGTGGCTGCCTCATCTGTGCCCACCAGTGCCACCTGACACAGCCACTTATCAGTCCCCAACAGTGCCACCTACCAGTGCCCACAGTGTGACCTACCAGTGCTCACAGTGCCACAGTGCCACCTACCTTTGCCCAACAGTGCCATCTATAAATGCCCAACAGTGCTGTCAATCAGTGCCCATCAGTGCCTCATCATTAATGCCGCCAATCAGTGCTGCCTATCAGTGTCACCTGTCTTTCCAAAGTTAAAGTGTACTGATAACTTGAAAATCAAACTGCAAGTTTCAAAACAGTTATTGTAGTGACCACTGCCAAACATTTTTGCAAGAAAGTAAACATGGATTTTCCCCCTCCCCTTCATCCTTCATTAGCAAATAATAATAGCTAGTAAGGGAGCACAAAAAGGAAATGCCACCTTAACCAATTGCCCTCTGGATGATTTTACCCCTTCATGACCAGGCCATTTTTTGCTATTCAGTACTGCGTTATTTTAACTGACAATTGCACATTGTCATGAAACACTGTACGCAAACAAAAATGATATCATTTTTTTTCACACAAATAGAGCTTTGTTTTGGTGGTATATGATCACCACTGGGTTTTTTAGTTTTTGCAATATAAACTAAAAAATCCAAAAATTTTGGAAAAAATAAAAAACAACATTTTTACTTTCTGCTAAAAAACATATCCAATAAAAAAATCCTAAAAAATCAACTGTATTCTGCTACAAGTGTTTGGTAAAAAAAATCCCAATAAGTGTATATTGATTGGTTTGTTTGACAGTTATAGCATTTACAAACTATGGGATATATACTGTAATTCTTAAATTTTTTTCCCTACTGCTAATGGTGGCAATCAGTGACTTATAAAAGGACCGCAATAGTGTGGCGTGAAATCTAACACTAACTGCCACTGGAGGGAACTGACTGACTGCCACTGACATCACCAGTGACGGTAATACAGTGATCAGTGCTAATAATATTCACTGCCACTGTACTCTGACACTGGGCAGGAAGGGGTTAACATCTAAGGAGAACAAGGGGTTAAATGTGTGCCTGACTATGTGTAATGTGTGTGATATGTGCTGCTTTTACTAAGGGAAGAAAAAAAAGCAAGATACCCTGTCAGTGAACAGAACTCCGCATTGTTTACAATCGCAGAGCTCTGTTCTGTGAGTCACTGAACCAATTAGCGGGTGTCAGCGGACAATCATTGACACACTGATCAGCTGGTGCTGTGATGAATCACAGCACTGATGGGTTGGCAGGCACGTGGATCACGTACCAGATACACGATCCAGTGCAGAGAGGCCCCTTTGCCACTGCTCATGTAGGTGATCAGCAAGCAGTTAAGGGATTTTCATTTAAATAATAAACATGTCATATTTACCTGCTCTGAGCAGCCCCAATGCTGTTCCTCTGGAGTCCCCTGCTGTTGCTTCTGCCCCCCCTCCCCTCTGAATGCCCCTATAGCAAGCTGCATTTACACGTAGAGCGTGGCTCTGTCCCGCCCCTAGCTCTCTCCTCACAGGCTGTGATTGACAACAGCAGAAGCCAATGACTAGTTAGTAGTTTAGTATACCTTTAAACCAGTTACACCAGATGAAGCAGAGATTAATATCTTGTCGCTAAAGTATGCTTACAGGTTAGTCTATGACAAACATGTAAAGCAGAAGTCTCAAACTGGAGGCCCTCCAGCTGTTGCAAAACTACAAGTCCCATAAGGCATTGCAAGGCTGACAGTTACAAGCCTGACTCCCACAGGCAGAGGCATGATGGGGCTTGTAGTTTTGCAACAGCTGGAGGGCCGCCAGTTTGAGACCCCAGATGTAAAAGAATGGCCAACACCCGTATACTTAATGCATTGCCAAATCAAAACACCTACATAGAGACAATATTGTTTTAGCTTAGCAAGTGCCAATATATAGGACTGGTAGTTTTTGTCATCATGTGAATGGGAAAAGAAGTGACTTTAATAGAGTATATACCGTAGTACTAAACAAAAATGTATTAAATATTACAGCTTACCAGTCCTTAGATGGTTTTATATCCTATTTATCTTGCCAAAATGTCAATGTTATCAAGTTTTTCCAATTTCTTCTGACAACAATGCTATCCCATGTAGCAGTGGTGAGAAGAGTAGTATGGGTTTGCAGTGAAAACTAGGAGAACTTCCCAGCATGACAACACTGCTTCCCCAAAGATACAGTATGCTAAGTCAGGGTTGACACCCCAGGGCAGGAAGTGTGTTAGTGGCAGGATCACCAGAAAAAAAAATGAAAAAAAAAATGAAAAAAAGATGCTAATTCAGCCACCACATCTAACGGCTGATAAGTTGCAACACATTCCATTTTTGTTTTACACTTAGATATACTTTTCATCAATATTGCTTACACAGTATATCCAAAGAAGCATTGCATTAAAGCCTCCACATGGACACTATGTACTAAAATAACGAAGGTGGGAAATCTTCCAGTTGCTTGATAATAATAAAATGTAATAGAGAAGTAATAGAACAGGGAACGGTATCAATGTTGCATATTTATCACTTTCTGTTTGATGAAACTGTTTTCAGCAGGACAAAAAGTGAGACTAAATCTCTCTAACACGATCCCTGATAGCATTTAAAACTAGACAAGAGCATGCTTTTAAGAAGATATTTTATTATAGAAATTGTTCAGTTATTGGGTCATGTACACCAATCATCCATAACATTAAGATCACTGACAGGTAAAGTGAATAACATTGATTATCTTGTTTCAATGGCGTTTGAAAGTGGGTGGGATATATTAGGCAGCAAGTGAACATGTTGTCCTTGAAGTTGATGTGTTGAAATCAGATAAATAGGCAAGCGTAAGGATTTAAGCAACTTTGACAATGGCCAAAGTGTAATGGCCCTTGTGGAACGCCCCCAGACTGCAGTGGTCAGGACCCAAGGAAGGCAGCCCAAGGAAGGAAAACCAGTAAACTGGCGACAGATTCATGGGACAGCCAAAGCTCATAGATGCACATAGATACCCATATATTATGATACTATAGAAAAGCTATTGTAACTGAAATTGCTGCAAAATGTCATACTGGTTCCAATAGAAGGGTGTCCAAACACACAATGCATTGCAGTTTGTTGCACATGAGACTGTGCAGCTGCAAACCGTTCAGGATGCCCATGCTGTTCATGATTATGATTCCACAGCTTAAAGTGCCTACAATAAGTACATGAACATCAGAACTTGATCACAGAGCAATGGAAGACGATGGTCTGGTCTGATGAAATCAAGAATGGTTTAAAGAGTTGACTTGTCCCCATAATTCTCTAGATCTCCAATCGAGCATCTTCGTCATGTGCTTTAAAAATTAGTCAGATCCATGAATGTCCTACCATCACAACTTACAGCACTTAAATGATCTGCTACTAATGACTTAATGCCAGATACCTCAGCATACCTTCAGAGATCTAGTAGTGATCATAATTTTATGGCTGATCGGTGTATAGCTCGGCTTTCACCATCCAAAGATTAGATGGTAAAAAGCCATATGTGGAGATTGCACAGCACTCTTAAATCATAGGCTAACTTTTTGTTCAGCACAGCAAATGTGATTGTAAACCCTTACAGATCACTTTTTGCTAAGTAAGCCTATAATAAGTGTAGTGGTGGGCTCCTGAAGAGCACGTGCTATGTGTTTTTCAAAATTTAACTTTACCCAAACTACAGTTTGGTTTGGGTCTATTTGCCTAAATTTGACTTCTGTGCCACTCTGACTGGGCTGTGAGATGGCCACAGGGGGGCACTGTCTCTGGTGGCAGGCGTGGAACTATGGTCTGGTTGGGCGTTTAAGTTACTCTCTTCCGGAGCCAGGTCAGTGGGAGTGGCCCTCTCACTGGTGCCCTCTGGCTACCCAGCATATCTCCTAAACCTACTTGGTTTAGGAGATATCCTCTGTATTTGCATGTGCCAACGTCATCTGCACATGCACACTGACACAAACAGAAGCAATGGCACATATATGCCATTGCTTCACTGAGTGTGCCGTTATTGCGTGCATGTGAGGGAGTGACATTATCATGGCTCTGGCCAATCACAGCGTAGGAGTCGCAATACCCGGAAGTAACCCCCGGGAGTGATGTCGACGGCCGGTGCTGTGTACGGGCACCACAGCAAGGGCTTCGGTCTCAGGTGAGTATTACATAATGAGCTAGTATGCTATGCGGTAAAATGATGGACTATAAACACTATTTGTATATTTTTCATGCAATATGTTTTATACCATGCTGAGGACATATTGTACAGTATGGCTTTTTCTAAGTTCAGCACAATTGTGTACTATTACTGTATATACTCATTTATGTAGCACTTTCTCATGCTTAGCTAAACAAATTTTTAAATAAATATAAAATACATTGTAAATCGACTGACCTGTCATTTTAAGAACTATCTTGGGGCATTAGAATTACATAGGTCATGCTCTTACATGGTTTAGGAGTGCCATTATGGCTGAAGCAGATGGTAAATCAACAAACATAAAATATTATAACATCATCTAATTAAAAGTCAACATCATTATAATACCGTTGTCATGGTAACAAGGGAACTTGTAAGCTTGCCAACATTTCATAGAACTCGTCAAATTCTTGCTATTTAGTACTCAACTTGAAAAATGAATAACACAAAATTATAAAATAATGATACCTTTAAATTATGTCACTTTAAGAGTGAAGTGATTATTACAAACATGCTTTGCCTGAATCCCTAGGGCATGTGGCACCATTAGCAAAAATAACTGTTCTGAACTTTCCTTGTCATCTTCATTTTAGGTAAAGATAACTTAATCAGGGTTGGAACAAAAACTATAACAAGGTGTCCCCTGTGCACCTCAGTGTCCCTAAACCTAAATACACTCATCTCAAATTAAAATTCTAAATTTAAATTATGGTATGACCGCCAACATCACAAATCACAATGTGATTTGAACTTCCCAGTTGCACACACTTTACTCTAAAGAGAATGGGATGAAGTACTAGCAGGAACCACTTTAAAATTAAATAAGTAAAAGGTGGATGGATAAACAAAATTAGTGGTAATAGCCTTCTACTTTTATAGTAAGGAGGGTTTTGGATCCATTTTTCCTTTTTAAAATCCATGTAGTTAAAAAGTTCTGGCAGAGGTAAAAAAGTGTTAGCCAGCTCGGTAGAGCAGAAACAACTCAGAGGCAATGAGAAAAAAAGAAAGAGAAGCAGTGCCCCTCTGAGCATATTAACTTAGTAAACAACAGCTTTTAATTTGCTTTTCAATGCACTCACATTATGTCAATGAAAGTCAGGCGTAGGGTTGTAGTATGGTGAGGGGGTTTCTTTAGCTCTGCTGTGTAGTCCTTCTCTCCTTTCAAGCTGGGCAGCGGTGTTGCTTCAGTCCCTGGTTACTCCATTGATGTCTGTAGCTCCAAGGCTGGAGGGTGTTTTGGCAGGCTTATCAACAGGCAGCTTGCACAAAGCACGTCAGATGCTGAGAGTGGGTGGGTGTGGCTATAGCACTCGCATTTGGAGTATGCGTACTCCTTCATCAGGCCTGAATGACTGGGGACTGAAGCAACACCGCTGCTGAGCTTGTGAGGACAGAAGGACTACACAGCACAGCTGAAGAAACCTCTCACCATACTACAACCCTACGCCTTACTTTCATTGACATAATGTGCGTGCATTGAAAAGCAAATTAAAAGCAATTGTTTACTAAGTTAATACACTTAGAGTGGCGTTGCTCTATCCCTTTTTTTACACACTTTACACTAAGAGACATAAGGGGAGCTAGAACTCAACATAGGAGCTTGAGTCAAAATTAACAGGCATTTTCTTTTAGGGTGTACAAGGAAAGTTATGCACCTGCTATTATGGCTTTCTCTTAGGTTCATAATTTGTCATTTGACATCCAACCAGAAGCCTGAGATGATTATTATCTAAAAATAAAAATAAATTTAACAAGATGATTTACATAGTCTAAAAATTACTGTATTTATCGGCGTATAACACGCACTTTTTCCCCCTTAAAATCATGGGAAAATCGTGGGTGCGTGTTATACGCCGATCCCCCCGCCGATCTGCGCTCTGTGGAGCGCCGACGACATTTACCGAGCTTAGCCGAGTGTACTGTGTACTCGGCTCCGCTCTCAGTCACGCCCAGTCCCGCCTCCTAGCCTTTACGTCCCGCCATTGGCCCGGTGTTGTGTCCTTTACAGGAGCCAGGACAAGGGGCAGGACGGGGGTGTTACTGCGAGCAGAGCCGAGTAGCCGAGTACCCTCGGCTCTGATCGGCGGCGGGAGGAGCCGAAGATCTTGGCGGCGGCGGCGGGAGGAGCCAACGATCTCAACGGCCACGGCGGGAGGAGCCAAAGATCGCGGCGGGAGGACCCGAAGATGGCGGCGGTAAATTGAAAACTAACCATACTGCAATTTTGTGGAAGGCTGCAGGGGGACAGTGTAGGGCTGCAGGGGGACAGTGTAGGGCTGCAGGAGAACAGTGTAGGGCTTCAGGAGAACAGTGTAGGGCTGCAGGGGGACAGAGGAAGGCTACATTGATGGGCATTTAAAATGTAAGCTTTTTTCCTTAAACTTGCTTCCTAAAAGTTTTTTTCCTTAAACTTCCCTCCTAAACTTGGGGTGCGTGTTATACGCCGGCGCGTGTTATACGCCGATAAATACGGTATATACAATGTATTTTAAATCAACCCATAGGTTGTGAGATTTAATGTCAGATTTTTTTGGACCTTTGTACCGACAATGGTAAATTAGCCATAAATTTAGATATCAGATTTTTTTCACACAATCTCTTTCCTAAGGTAATTTTGTACTGTATGCACAGAGATGTGTATCTGAAACTTTGAACTGTTTCATCCTCCATTGTAAAATAGTTATATATATTTGTTCTCTGACATTAAAGTGCCATTTTGCTTGTGGCCTGAGAGAAATATCAAGATGCGAAGCAAAGAAAGAGCAAATTAAAGTTGACATGAAATGGTGTTTCCACCATGGGAGATCACCTGTCAAATATGGTCAAACAATTCATAAAGCAGATCTATATCCCTTTCCACTTTGTTTACCCAAGGATCAGGCGAAATAAAAGATGAGGCAAAAAAGGACTACTTTTGAAAATGATGTGCCTAAAGGCTAAGTTTATTTCTCACTCAATTGGTCAACATGACCTTTCAAATAGCCCTGTGAGAATTAAGCCAGCAAATTAAACTGTGTTAGTCACACTGAGCCAGAACTCATATGAGTGACAGCTTGACTAGGACCTTGAATTACAGACTCATTAATTGTGAATGTAGTGTGGCAATCAGAAACAAAGGATACTTTAAGGCCTCAGGAACTTAATGCAATAGCTTGTCAGAGACTTATTTTCATGTGTCACTGTCAATATAGTTTTAGCTCTACTTTAAAAAAGAAAAATGCAGAGGAAAAGTATTCAGCTTAAAAGGGATTTCAAACAGCTGTACTCCTTTCCTAAGTAGAGGCTGGTGGTTAGGGATGAGCTTCAGGTTCAGGTCAAGGTTATGTTCAAGGTGAAGCCAACCCATTCATAAATCATGAACATGACAAACGAATGCATCTGTTATCTGTCATAGCAACCAGGTAACAATAATGCACTTTCTGGCCTTTGACCTTAGGTCAGGCGGCCTAAAATGACCAAAATGAGTGCTTTGTTACATGCCATCACCTCATTATAAAAAGCCAGCGTGCCCAGAAGCCATATTGACAATGTACTAGGCTGTGATAGGGAAGGGATATCAAGTGCTGTAAATATAGTGCCAAGGGAAATAATACTGTATGGCAGGGATATGCAATTCACCGACCTCCAGCTGTTGCAGAACTTCAAATGCCATGAGACATAGAAGACTCTGACAGCCACAAGCATGACACCCAGAGGCAGAGGCATGATGGGACTTGTAGTTTTTTTGTAACAGCTAGAGGTCCGCTAATTGTAGATCCCTGCTATATGGCTTGCAAGCACTAGTCTTTTAAATCAGATGTAGACCCTTTACTGAATGTCCTGTAGGCAGCAAAATGCTGTGTATGTTTATTGGGGATTTTTTTTTGGGTGGATGGGGATGATTTTTACATGTTAATGATTTGCATCCTGCAGCCTATATATAGCCTCTCCATATACATTGTCTACAGTCATACAATAACAGGCTGAATGTGTGTTTTAAAAAACAAATATACCCTGTTTTTTGCTGAATGCAATTCATTTTTTAAAGCCAGTCTCTAAGTTCACATATACATTACTGCATATGTATTTTTCATAGGGGATGTTGCTGGCTGCAATTTTTTGTAAAGGCCTTTTTTCTTTTGGAAAACAATTTAATGTTCCTGAGCAATGTGCACAAGCAAAAAAGGTTGCAGTCCCTCTGGGATGGTGGCAGTGGATCCCCCAGAATTCCCCTTGTATCAGGTAGAAGTGAAAAATCCCCCTTGAAGTTTACCATGAATTGTCATCTTTTACTCAGTTTCAGCTCTCATTCCTCATTGCCAGTACCCCAATACTTCTCTCCTCCTAACCTCCAGAAAATAACCTTTCTCTTATTCCTCTTATTACTCCTTTTTCTCTTGCTGCATTCCATTTTCTAGTGGAGTGCAGGAATGACCTTCTATGAATGGTAATAGAAGATAATGTATGGGCTGCTGGATACCACCAGCACCCAAACACTCCTCCCCCCAACCGCCAAAACCTCAAACCTTCTCCACTTCCCTGCCTTCTAACTGCCAGCACATAACCTTCCCCCGTCTCCTTTTATTTCTCCTCTGTTTCCTGCTGCCTCAGGGAATTCCACATGCTAAAGAAGGACAGGGGTAACCTTCTGTGCATGGTAATGGCAGCTGGCATATGAACTTCTAATTAACATAATTGTGGATGCGTACCTGACATCATGGTGTAGCACAGGTAACAAACTTGAAAGTGGGGTGGCTGGCATGAATAAACTTGGTATGGGAGTAATATGTTTTTCTCTTCTGCTCTCACAATGGTACAGCAGAGGTCTCTGGACTAGTCCAAGGAAAACCAAAAAAAAAATCCACTGATTACTCAAAAGAAGTTCACAAGGACATGATGTTACTTTAGTGGAGAGAGGGTGGAAAAAAGGTACATAAGCAGAACAATAAAGGTAAATGGCTGCTCTGGACCCCATGAAAAGAATGCAAAGGCAGCACTGTAAAAAATGGCTGCTCTTCACCCCTAAGGAGTTGGAAGAGGAGAGGCAAAAGAATAAAAAAAATTTAATGCCTGTAACCAAAGTAGAGGTGTGACAACAATGGAGGAGTCAGATGAGGCAGGAATATGGCTATTAGATTTTCTTGAGGAGCGAGAGGAAAATTTCATATCAGCAAGCCCCCCAAAAAATTGTTGCTGTGCCACCTTTAATAGGAAAAAAAGAGTGCATTAGCAGTCTGCACAATAAACCCACCCTCTTGCTTCTATTTAACACAAAAATCCTAGAATGCCTGGTCTAAGCTGCTACCCCACTGATAACAAACTTCTCAAACCCTTAGGCCGCGTACACACGCGGGGACTGTTCGCCCAACTTTGTCCGTCAAACAGTTTCGGCAAACAGTCCGCTCAAAATTAGCATGGACGGACATGGCCACACACGACGTACGAACAGTTTGCTGAAACCGTGCGCGATGACGTGAACGGCACGTACGACGGGACGAAAAATACGACGTCCTATACACTGCATTATAACTTTCGGCGTGTAAAGCCTTTCTGAGCATGCGCGGAACTTAGTTTGTCGAACAAGCCTACACACGAGGGAACTGTTCGCTGAAACAAGGTTTCAGCGGACAGTTTTTCGGGAAATTCCGAAAAACCTTGTTCAGCGGACTGTTCGCTGAAACTGTCCGCTGAAAGCCCACACACGAGCGGACTGTTTGCCGAAACACTGTTCAGCGGACAAAGTTGGGCGAACAGTCCCCGCGTGTGTACGCGGCCTTACAGTCCGACTTTTACCCAAACACTTCACAGAACTGTCATTCTAAAACTCACTATTGACTTACTATTTACTGCATCCAATGGCCACTGCTTACTATTATTACTATTATACTCCATAGGCCCTGTCCTCTGACCCTTTCTATTCTCTTTTTGCACTTTTTTCAGCATCTCTATGATGATTGCATGCACATATTCAGTTTCTCTCTACTGCTTAGCATTTCACTTCAGTCGGACCAAAACTAATTGTAGATGTCTATTTGCACATGATTTGCTTGACAACCCTACCTACTGTTATGTGCATTCTATGTCAGTTTGGGGAGGTTTCTGGCCATTGGGTAAATGTACCTAAATTGTTGGCTTTAAATGTTAATCTCCTATATGACCCCATTAATAGGTTAAAAGAACATTATCCCTTCCAATGGCAGGATCATTTCCTTCCCTAGTTAGGTCCTTCTCTATCTCAGTTACAGTATGTCACCTTAATTATCCACCTTTGTTTAAATGACAGAGCTCGCCAAATGGTCCCTATATGATCTCTCATGGTCAGAGTGTCTACATGCCATGAACATGATGACTTTACTGAAGGTATTATACTTTCTTCATGCAAAAAAAAGGATCTGGTATGGCTAGAATGACAAGCTATTCAACTGTTTACTATTGACGTTGTGATGTTGCAGGCCCCTAGGGTTCTTTCACCAATCATGGCACCTACTTTGTCACATTCACTGGCGCTCTGCAATAAAATATGAACACAAGATCGTTTGATCTCCCGGTTTAATCTCTTGGACCATATCTTTAATAACCCCCAGTTCCCTACAGGTATGGATACTAGGGCTTTCAGATGGTGGCTAGATAAAGGTTTTATAGGATTTTACACTATTTCACCTGTGACGGACCATTTGCTCACTGTGTTTCTAAGTTCAAATTGCTGCAATCTGAGTTTTGTCAAATGTCCAATTTTTTTTAAATCACTGTTCCCAGTAGGACAATACGGCACTTACTCCTTATGAAAAATGGTGTAATTTGGACAAAGAGGAGGAATCTTGCTGATTTACAGTCTGCTGCTGGCCACCCCGGACAAGTTATCTTATATGGTAAACTGGAACTGGGACAGGGACCTGTCTTCTGATGTCTCTCTGGAAACATAGCACAACTGGTTCCATGCAGCTTTTTGAGGCTCTTTGAATGTGTCTCTTGTTGAGACAAATCTTAGAGTTCTTACTCAATGGTACCTTGTCCCAGCCTGCCTGGCTAAGAAGTATGGTGGCTCTTCCCTGTGATGTTTTCATGGCTGTTCCATAAAGAGAACAATGCATCATATATGGTGGGCGTGTCCCCTCATTAGGGGATATTGGAACAGGATTTCCGCATTGCTTTGTTGAATTTTTGGTAATAATATCTTGCAGCAGCCCCAATATGCTTTACTGAATGAGACCATTCCTAATACCCCAAGCAGTGAACAAAGGTTAGCCTCTTTTATATTTCTAGCAGCTAAATGTACAATTGCGGGTGCTTGAAAAAGGTCATCTGTGTCTATCACCCGCACTAAACATAAGGTCTCGTGGATTATGATACATGAGAAATTGGTGAGTGTGCTGAATGACAATGTCAAACAATTTGAAAAAACATGGTTCCCTTGGGCTTCATATATGTACAGTATATATCTCATGAGAGGACTGATAGGAGTAGTGTCTTTAGCTGGAAACTCCCTGGATCTCTTTTTTTCTCTACATTCTTCTTTTCATTTACCCACTGTAGTTCTCTTTCTCTCTTCTTTCTTTTGTTCCACTCCAAACTCTCAGGTATTCAGGTATTCTCTCTCTTGGCCAGCACTATGTGACAAGGAACGTTTCATACTCATCGTCTATGTACAGTTTGGTTGCAATTTATTATGATTTATTAACTGTACTTATCATTGTTGGTATGTTATTCTATGTCCTACTGACTAGTGCATTGTACAGCCAAGAGTCTTATGCCCTGTACACACGGTCGGACTTTCCGACAACAAAATTCATCAGATTTTGGCCCAAACCTGTCTAGCATACACACGGTTGCAAAAAGTTGTTGAAAAATCTGATTGCTCTGAATGCGGTGACGTAGAACACATATGACGGGACTATAAATGGACCAGTAGCCAATAGCTTTCATCTTGTAATTTATTCTGAGCATGTGTGGCTCTTTGTCTGTGGGAATTGTCTACACATGATCGGAATTTAAACGATAGGATTTTGTTGTCGGAAATTTTTTGATCTAGCTCTCAAACTTTATGTGTCGGAAATTCCGACAGGAAAAAGTTAGATGGAGCCCACACAAGATCGGATTTTCTGACAACACAATACGATCGCACATTTTCCATCGGAGAGTCCGACCGTGTGTACAGGGCATTAGACTTCATTGTGTACTATGTTTGGATAGAGCTGATTTTCCTGTTTTTAATCTGTACTTGTTTTTCCTCTGAAAACATTCAATAAACATATTCAACAGGAAAGATACAAAGGAAATACAATACTATAAGCCTTTCCATCGTCCACAAATCCAGAGTTGGGCTTTTTTTATTAAGTAGCTTGTGATTGTTCAAGCCATATTACTATTTTCTTCTATGTGGCTGAACAATATTTGTATGTGATTCGGGCATGCTAGAGCCTTTTAATGGAATGATTGGATATTCCTGTTGTGTTTAAATTCAGCTACTATATGTCTTTGTTTTATCTTCCTATAATGCTCTACATAACAGGATTCCAAAAAACAAAGGGTGGGGGTAGCTCTGATCAGGGTCCAATGCATTCCGCAATTCTGTCAACCTAATACTAAACAGGATCCAAGAGTAAACAGGGAGATTTCTTTATTAGTGCTGCTAATTCATTATCCAGTCAGCAGTGTGACCCATTTTTAGAATAAGTTTGCATCACTGACCTAGCTGAAACACCTTGATCATTTAAAAATGTATTTAAAGTTACTTTTGAACAAATACATCACAAATACCTTTTTCTTTTCCAATAATTTTATGTTGAAGGTCAAACAGCTTACGCTTACAATAAAAGCGAAGGATGCTGAACAAAAAAGGCTGTGATGCAGGACCCCTATATAGTAACAAATAAAATACTACAATACTACAATGCAAGCCCCATATATGTCAAATCTTTAAAAAGGCAATGTCAAGTATTAAAAAGACATTCTTTAATATTTCCAACATCTAAGTAATATTTTAGACCCAGTATTATAGTAAGACGACATAAAGCTAAGTAAAAGCGTCCATGAGAATAAGATGAAAACAGAGAGAAATATAAAAAAACACAGAGAAAACAATATAACATAACATTTTGCCAGAAATTACTCAATAATACTCAAAAAAATTGTACAATTGGAATTGACATGGTAGGTAATATCGCTTACACCAAGGATTTGCCGTACAATTGTAGCCATGGATCACAAGTATTATATGATACAGTAGGCCTAATGTGAGTGAAAGCAAAGGCTCTTTCATAGGAACAATAGGTGTTGACTCTGCGGATCACTTCAGATATATTAGAGGCATCCATATTTTTCAATTAATTAGTGATTGTTAAATGTGCTGCAAACAAGATATGATAGAATAAAGCTCTAAATTGCTGAGGGAAGTTGTGGGTGGAAAGACCCAATAAATCTAATAGGTTTAATAGCTCAACAGCAATGTCTGTGACTTGAGAAATAAGAGAGAACACCATCTTTCATAAACTAGTTACATTTTTGTATTCCCATAGGACATACATTACATTTCCAATCTGACTGCAGTTATAACAGCAAAACAGTGATTCTGTTTCATACACTTTTGAAAGTTTATAAAGTGTCAAGTACCCTCTATGAATGATTTTTAACGAAACATACCAATTGGTAACACATTGTGAGGCTTTATAGAAGTATTTAAAGACTTCCCTCTAATCTCTAAATGCAAATTGTTGGTGGAGGTCTGCCTTCCATTTACCTATGGTATGGGGCTTAGTAGTGTGAGGTATCTTGTAAGAAATCATAAAACAATATGATGCCATTTTTATCAATAGGAGAAGTGGTAAATACTGTCCAAATAGGGGAGATAATAATGACATGGGTCTGGGGGTGAAATGTATGAAATTGTTGAAGTTGCAACATTTTATAGGAGAATCTAGCATGTACAGGCCTAAGGATATCCTGTATATTACAACTATAAGACAGAATTAGGAATTTTTAGGCTTGAAGGGGTAGAGTAATGTTAACTTAAGGAGCAGATGTGGGTGGGTCTTTTAATTCTGTAGTCCAGACTTCAAGGGTGCTTGTATGGTTAGACGAGAAGGGGATATTTAATTTTTTGCAGCCGCTAATAATAGAGATGGAGGATCTCTGCCCTGTAATATACAGCTTTCTAATATCACCCATGGCTTGGAAGATTCTCACTGGAACCATGGAACAATCCAAATAAGCGCATACTGAATGGTTTACGCAAATGTTATAGTTCAGTAGTTGATTTAAAATTAATGCTTTGCAATAATTTAATATGGTAGGCATGACCATCCACCTACAGATTTGTGCCTGTATAATACATTGTGTGCTAGTCTTTCTTTGTGACCATTCCACTTGTACTCCTTCATAAGTGTAGAGATTTGCTTAAAGAAGACAACTGGAAAAGAAATAGGAAGTGTTCTAAAGTTATAAAGAACTTTAGGCAACACCATCATTTTAAATGGGATTGGTGGCTTTTCCTTCAGAGAACATGCACCAGTGATGTCACTAGCTGCATGTAATGTAAATTTCTGCTAAACGGTACACATTTAGCAGATATTTACACTACCTTTAGGTAAGCCTTATTATAGGCTTACCTATAGTTAAATGTTATCAGAGGAAGTTTACTTCCTCTTTAAGAGCCAACAGAAACTTTCCTTCATGTTCATTGTGGTAGCATTGATAATATAATAGTCCAAGTAGAAAAAAAACATAGCAGGACTCCCATGGATGTCTGGTGCTTTTAACCAGGTTGGGTAAAGACAAAAAATTATTCTAATTGTCTGGTTTAGGAAACCAGCAAGTTTTTCTATTATGGCTCTACCAGATTTAGACACTGAGAAGATTTTGTTAATGGGTTATGCTTGCAGATTTGCAGGTTATAATTGCAGATTTAAAATTATATCAATGTTTGCATTTAGACTTGAGTGCAATAACATGACATATTGACAATGACTTACTGTATATCAGAAACACCAGTATTGAATAGGCACCCAGTAGTGTTGATGTTTATATTTAATTAAGACTATTTCATGTCAATCAACAGTCATAGTTAGATATGTCAAATAACCTGTAAGTAGAATGTGAGATAAACACCATGTCAAAAGATTTCTATATTCAATAAATTACACAAGATCTGTACATTAATAGAAGTACAGAAAATTGCGGATGGTGCTTTAAATCTAATGTCGCCACTGCTGCTGCTGCAAAATGAAAATGTGAGCAAATGTAGCAAACAAGGTTTTATTTTTTATCTACTGGATTATCAGGCATCCATCATAGTGTCATGTTTCTCTGCTGCTTCTGCATGTTCTGATTTGTTATCTTTCTTTTTTGATAACATACAGTATACTAGAAAGCTCTAAATTCAAATAAGACAGAACTTGATATATTAGGTGCAGCATCTGCAACAGTGAAACAATTTAATTATTTAGCTTACAGCTTATTTAATCGAGAAAATAATTATTTTGTTCCCATCAGTGTTATATCTGTGTAAGTAGAGTTTGCAATTAAGAGCCTGAGAACACTGTGTGATGCAAGTCATACACTATGGAGTTGATTTACTAACATTGGAGAGTGAAAAATCCGGTGCAGCTCTGCATGGAAACCAATCAGCTTCCATGTTTTTGTTTAAAGCTTAATTAAACAAGGTGAAGTTAGAAGCTGATTGGCTGCGATGCACAGCTGCACCAAATGTAGTTCTCTCCAGTTTTAGTAAATCAACTTCTATGCATTATCACTTGAATCATTTGCTACAGTTGCAGAAATGATCACACAGCGGTTTACATAGAATACTCTAAAGCGGGGCACAATTTATTTCTTCTCTTTTCCCCTTTAAATTGAAAGTAACAATTTATCAGGTAATTTTGGGGCTGCAGGCCTTTTAAGAGTTTACCCAACTTGTACAGGTAAAATAGTAGTGGTAGTAGTAGTTGTACAGGTAAAAAAAATGTTATCACATGTTCTTCTAGAATTTTCCACAGCAGCATAAAAGGCATTCATTCCTCAGGATTAGCCGCAGTTGGTCAGCCACAGGACAGTGAGTTCCTCAGCCACCTTGTTGATGGCGCTTTATGTGGTTTGTCACCCTTGATCAAGAGGGGACTTTTGATAATAAAAGTTTAGTATTTTGCTTGAGTCCTGATAACGAAGTGGTTGTTATATGTTTATTTATTCAGTATTTGTTTGAACAATATATGAAAGCTTTGTATATTTCTAATATAAACCAATAAAATTGCCGTGGCCATTGTTACATCACATAAGCGTGTTTGTTCTCTTTTCAACTAGATGCACCTTGTTTTTTCTTGATTAATGTGGAGATATAGCACAGAACCACCAAAGTGATTATTCCCTTCTAAAAAAAAAGTACTTCTGACACTCTATGGTGGTAATTCCTACAACAAACATTTACGCTGGCTACATTGGATGAAAACACAATTCTAGTTTGAATAAAAATCATGTAAATTGGACCCCCCATGGTCATTTAAAATAAAAAAAAGCAGCTGTAGATGCTATGGTCACCCAATTTGTGGCACTAACCACCGCATACTCATCACTCAGGCTCCTGGGCACTGCTTCTCTTCCAGTTTCCATGACACTGGTGTCATTCAACCCACTTGCTGTGAGCCCAGTTTGCCTAGCTCCACCCCCCTTCACTCTGAAACCACAGGAGTATACTGCTAAAAAGGGCAACGAAGACCATTACATCATCAGATCTGGCTGAAGAAACCTAAAAATAATATCCTTCAACTGTGGAAGGAGTAAATGATGTGGTGAGCCCATAGTTAAAGTTTTACTAAACCCAGAACCCTGCATTCACTATATCTAGTCTTTCACAGTACACAGAACATTGAAATGCAATAGTTTTAGTAAATATAAACTGCTAAATACGTTTTCTCATCAGCAGTATATAGCCGACTTGTATCAGTGTTTGCTACAATACACATCAAACTGAGCATGTGCAGCCTGACTCCTAATGCTCTGTTATATCGGGAGATGGGCTGGAGTCAGTTGAAGCAGAGGAGGAACAGAAAAGACAAGATCACACAGACTTTTTATACAATGCGCAGGATAAACCCCTTAGGTTCCACAGTGAGTATAACAAGCATGCTTTACTGCATATATGCACTGATTTTACTGTTGTGGGTTTAGTAACACTTTAAAGCCCTAGGTTTTAAGTATATGACATATTCATATACTATGGTATATAGGTTACCCACTGACAAATGTGGCTTTGCTAAGCAGCAGATGCTCCATCATTCTTTAGCTAAGTGATGATATACTTAAAATAAAAATGTAATTTTCTGTGCACGTAATATTTTTGGGTAGCCATCATGGATCAATTAGCTAGTTTATGTTTGTTTTTCAACCTCAAAAGGGCACTAATATGAAGTAAGGTAACTGCAGAAAAAAATCTGAATGTAAATAAGCCACAGTACATATGTTATGGGGTATCACAGTGTGGATACATATAGTGCATATGTCACATCAAGCAAGTGCAAATTATTTCATAAGATAATGCTTGCAAAAATGTTGTAATGATAATTACCCATACTTACACTGCCTTATTTCTTGGCGGTACTACATATCATTTTTTGTAGCTGCTTCTGTTTGGTGCATGTGCCTTATACAGTATGTCTTCCTGGGTAGTTCTGATTACTTTTTCAGGCAAAGCATTATCATATAAATATATGACACAAAAAGTTGCACACACTCTAGAAATACTATATACAAATATGGAGAAAATTGTCCAATCTCAGCTAGAGGCTTGGAGCAATTTGTTCAGTTTCACCACAAGCCATGCACTGCTCCAGCACCAATATCCAACTACAGCAGAACTTCCCTTAAACTAAAAATGTTCTTATATTTCATATAAATACAATTAATTCATTTTAATTTAATCCTCGACTCATTTAGTAACAGGCTGCAGCTTACTCACACAGATATAAATAAATCATTGGATTTACTGATCCAATGCATTTTGATTTAACTACCCCGACTTCTGTGCTTCTATATAACAACTCACACCCTCATCCTAGAATGATGTACAATGTGTCTTTAGAAGGAAATGGTAGAGTTGATGCAATCCACTTAATTGAAAGCAGAAAAGACATGTATATACAAATGCATATTGTATACATTTTTGATGACATTACATTCTTACATTCTCCATACAGAGTGTATTTATTTTATACATGAGATGTGCATTGAATGGACCAAAAGACACCTGGGAAATCATAACAGCAGTGTTGTAATTCAGAAAATAGTCACATACATTAATCTCTGTTAAAGGTAAGATTTTATGTTTCTTTCAATTCTACCAAATAAAAGATGTAAGGGCCACACAAGGTAACAATCGTGTAGTACAAACTCAGCAGAAGTGCACTGTTTTTTTAGAACCTTACTTTTTGACAAAACCTTTGTCTAATAGAAATAATACATGTTGACAGATGGACCAAACGATTTATTATCAGAATTATGTAGGTAAGTACATACTATGCCATAACTTGTATAAAAGAATATAATTAGAGAGTTGTACTTATCCACTGCATAAAGAATGAGATTGGCAGATTGTAAACAAGGCAGATCCCTGTTCTGACAGGGGACACCATGGAGATCTGCTGTTTATAGTGATCAGGAATAGCGATCTCTGTGTTATTCCTGTCACCACTTCCCCACACAATTATAAACACACTGAGCAGTTAGCCCTTTGATCACCCCTGTAGTTAACCCCTACCCTACCGGTGTCCTTTATACAGTAATTTTTTTTGGCATTGCTCACTGTATTAGTGTCACTGGTCCCCAAAAAGCATCACTAAGGGTCATATTTGTCTGTCACAATGTTGCAGTCCTGCTAAAAATTGCAGATCACCGCCATTATCAGTAAAAATTATCAGTAAAAAAATTAAAAAATTAAAAGTCCATAAATCTATCCCCTATTTTATAGATGCTATAACTTTTGCGCAATCCAATCATTATACTCTTATTGCAATCTTTTTACCAAAAATATGTAGAAGAATACATATTGACCTAAACTGATGAATACATTTATTTTTATTTTTATTTTTTTTGGATATGTATTATAGCAGAAAGTAAAAATATAGTTTTTTTTCAACCTTTTTTCTTATAATGCAAAAAAAAAGAAAGCTCTATTTGTGGGAAAAAAGGACATCAATTTTATTTGGGTACAGCGTCGCACGGGCATGCAATTGTCAGTTAAAATTATGCAGTGTGGCAAAAAATGGCCTGGGTCATTAAGGAGGTAAATCCTCCCGGGGCTGTAGTGGTTAAAAAATTAAAAGAACTGAAATTAGAGCAAGTATACTTTAACCATCATTCAACCCTATTGAACTTTAAAAAAAGTCCAAATTCATTAATATATGGCACGTTATCTGAAAATATTGGTTAAATAGAAAGCTACCCACTTAAAGTGAAACTAAAGTCAAATTTTTTTAGTTATACTTACCTGCTCCGTGCAGTGGTTTTGCACAGAGCAGCCCAGATTCTCCTCTTTTTGAGTCCCTCTTTGGCTCTCCTGGCCCCTCCCTCCTGTTGAGTACCCCCACTGCCAACAGCTTTCTGTGGGAGCACCAGAGCCAAGCCTCAGCTCACTGTGTCTATTCAGACAGGGAGCCTCGGCCCAGCTATGCCCCCTTTCTCTCCTCATTGGCAGACAGACTTTAATTGACAGCAGCGGGAGCCAATAGTGCTGCACTGCTGTCTCAGCCAATGAGGAGGGGAGTCCCGGGTAGTAAAGGCACCCCTGCAACATCGCTGGATCTAGATGGGCTCAGATAAGTATTAAGGGGGCTGAGAGGCTTTTTTATCTTAATGCATAGAATGCACTAAAATAAAATAAAAAAACTTCTGCCTTTATAACCACTTTAAATGAGGAACTAAATATATTTTTTTATTTCAGTTAGAGATACTGTAGGTGATGCTATTTAATGGCTTATTATCTTGTTTTGGATAGCCAAAGAAGTGTACCAATTTATTATATTTTGCTGTTTCTGTTAATGGCTAATGTATTACAGTGTTAGAGATTAACCAGTTGATTTACCCAAACCAGAATTCACAACCCACCTACTGGGTGGAGTTGTTGATGCAAAATAAATAACACTATGGAATCCACCTCGGGCCAATTCACGCATCACTGCATTAATCAAGGGTCCTTTGAAATTCTTTTAATGACTTTATTTTTTAAAGGGTTTTAACCAACTGGTGCCCTGCATTTATTAAGATGACATGGTAAACAACCTTATAATATCTCTGGTATTGTAAGCTACCTCATTGACCATGCTTTTCTTCTCCTATTGGTCTTTGGTAATGGTCCACAAAATTGCAATTTATGCAGTTAATAACACAGAGGCACATCAGTAAAATCATTTGTCATTTGATATGGTGAATTATTATCTTAATAAATACAGGGCAACCCTTTAATTGACCCTACCCGTGTCTTTGGTCAGAACACAGACTCTATAGTTGTCTAAATAAATTTAAAAATAATTTATTTAACGTAAAACTGCTTTATCAGTTTTTTTTTTAGTTTTTTTTTACTTTGCCACTAAAAGTATCCAACCCTGTGAAGTGATTAATTGAAGGAGATTATGGTGTCCAAGCACAGTTTTTTATTTCTACTTCTGATAAAAAAAATGTATACTTTTTACCTTTTTTAGTTCAAAGACTAAATATTTTAAACTTTATTTAGTAATACATTAGATACCAATTTTATTTATTTATTTATTTTAAAAAACAATGCTGACTTGTCCTTTCTGTTAAATATTACTTCTGTAAAAAAAATGCATGATGATTTATATATATCATGTATTACATCTCAACTTGTTCAAAATTGTATTTCTGTATTGGTTTGTAAAAAAAATGTGTTGGTCCGTCCTCTTTTTAAATGATACCCCCATAAAAAAACAAAAAAACAAAAAAACATATATTATAAATTAAAGAGCTTGTGCTTAAAATCACAGTAGTTTTTTTTTTTTTTTTTTACAATTGTTATTCATTTTGCGCGAAGATCATACAATATAGTTTTAGAATATGATCAAACCACTGCTATACTACTGCCCTTTGATATGACCCCATCTTCTGCAGAAAATTGGCTAAATCCTTTTGGCATATGATAGGATTGAGTAAAATCACATTTCAGTTCTCCTTTGATTTAATGTACACTTTAATCCCTGGCATTGCCATTCTCCTAGGCAAACACATATATTCCATAGGGCAATATTCATGGGATAGAACTCAAATATACTTTACTCTCAAAATAATGCCCATATCTTTTATGTAGCTATGACCCTGGATTGCTGCTTTAGTTACCATGGGTCTGTTCTCATAGAATTCAAAGAAATTTTAAAAAGCAAGGCTCAGTACCAGCAAGTTTTAAATGTCAGCGTATCCTAAGGCTCAGGACATTGACCTTTGAAGTGTGTGATTTTAAAGCTTTAATCATCAATATGCATTGTACATTGGCTTACCAATAATTATTGCTGTTGCATTGGAAAAAAAAGCCTTTAGTGAAATGTCTATCTAAAAGGCAATTATAAATACGTTATTTCATTTTTGGTGTATACCGGTTTATTTAATAAAGAAGTGCAAAGATCTGTAATGATGTGTAAAGGGCACTTACTTATCTTAAACAGTTAGGTTTCTTCATTCATCATCTCTGAGCAATTAGAATAAGAGTTAATTAATGATTAGTTGCTATGGGTTACAAGGTAGAACATTGCTTCTTATGTTAAAATTTGATGTTTTTTTTTTTTTTTTTAACAAGCAATCGTAAATGTCAACAGATAACATTTAAAGATTTGCATTTGAGAAAAAAAAATATTTTTATTCTGTCATGTAGATCACATGCCTACCTTTTTAATGAATAGATGTACATCACTGTTAATGAGACAAGTTGAATTTATCAGAGACTATAAGTACATTGCAAAAAAATAATTAGCCATTCAAAATGACATGGACGACTTAAGGCAGCATCTTCAATGTTAGCCATTAAACTTTAATTAGGAAGCTATGACTAAGTGTACACTCTACAACCATTTGCTGGTTACTTAATTTGCATAAAAATATACAACATTAAGATAAGTAATTAACATCTATTTAGAATGAGTGATTTAACACCATTAATAATTTATCATCATATCAAGATCTCTCGTGAGTGTAAGCTCACCTGTTAAAGCATATAAGCATATGAACTGGGGCACAACAGCATGCTGAAAGCATAACTGTTAGATGCTAATAAAGTACTGTATAATAAATGGTTTGTGTATGACAAACGAAGAGTTGAAATTGCACACCATTGTGGCCCATGGTGCAGGTGTTCATTTTGTATGTTTTTTTTTTCCTAGGAAAATAACCTTCTGTGAAGTAAAGGGAGAGGGATCTTTTTTTTTTTTACTGTAATATCACACGGAGAGACAAAGCAGTGTTTATTGTGAAATAACAAAACGCAGTGTATTATATCACAAGAGCCAGAAATACTGCACAGACATATTGCTCATCGTGTAGGTGTTTTTTTTCCCAGGCTTCAATCTTAGAAAAAGAAACAGTAGTTTTTATTAGAAAATAAAAGTTTATCAAGGCAGATACAAGAGCCTTAATTATTGTAAGTCATACTGCATATCATGTGAGCACATTTACAATGATGCAATGGAAGAGTGAGACTTTAGGAAGTTTTTATAAAGAACTACAATTACAGTGTATTTTGTGAAGCACAAGAGCTAAAACTATTGCACAAACATGCTTTACATCATATAAGCAGTTTTACTAGGCTTCAATGGAGGAAGTAGAGACACGGCAGCTTTAATCAAGAAAAAGACATGAGCCTGAATTATTCTACAAGTAGCCATTAAACCATTGACTAAGCTATGTTCCCAATTAGCTGTGGATATTGCCCAAATGGAAAGTTTTTGTTTTAGACATTAAAATGCAAGGACGATAGTAAACACTGCAAAGGTGTAATTTTAGGAAATTTCTGGTAAGCCTCATTTGATAAAGCACTTTTTTTATGCCATTTCTGAGGATGAAAAACAACAGCTATAGAGAATATTTCAACAATCTTTTGTAGGTAGCATTTTAAAAATGACAGATCGAATGCTGTTTTTCATCACAAAAATATTTCAGTAACATATACAGTATTTAAGCGCTTTTGGTAATCTGTATTTTTAACAGGAGGGACTAATATTTTATTTAGAAAACTACTTTAGAGTATATTTGTTTCACAGAAAAAGAAGCTTAAAGAGGGATTCCACCTAACAAAAAATATTAAAAGCCAGCAGCTATAAATACTACAGCTGCTGACTTTTAATAAATGGACAGTCACCTGTCCCGGGTTCCAGCGATGTCGGCAGCCGAGGCGATCGATCGCTCGGCTCTCGGCTGCTGCCGCCACCATTCTAGGTGAGGGAATCAGGAAGTGAAGCGAAACGGCTTCACTTCCCGGTTACCTACTGCGCATGCGCGAGTCACGCAGCGCAATAGGAATTGTCCACGCTGTCACTGGGACCCGTGTGTGTCCCAGCAGACAGCGCGGCAGGACAGGAAATTACATAGACTCCCATGGGAGTCTATGCCCGGAAGTGGGTGTAAATACCTGTCTTTGACAGGTATCTCCACCCCCCTCCCCCCTGTAAGGTGCCAATTGTGACACCGGAGGGGGGGTTCCGATCAGCGGAAGTTCCACTTTAGGGTGGAACCCCGCTTTAATATTGCATTGACTATATACACAGTACGGTAATTAAACAATTTTACATGTTAGTATTTTGAATAGGAAAGACATCAGAAAACTTTTGATAAAAAAATTAATGATAGAGTGTGTTACTTCTTCAAAAAAGTAAGTAAAATATTTGACTACATGTATGTAAGCACTTTTACTAGGTTGCAATTGAATGGGGAGAGACCATACAGGTTTTAATGAAGAAATCACAGTTAAAGCACACTATTTCAGGGAGACAATAGCTGTAAATATTATTGATTGATGGAGAACTGCAATAGGCTAAAACATGGAACACAAAGAATAGTAGAGGCAGCGTGAGTTGGTATTGCTGGCAGGTCTCCAGTGGTGGCAGTAGGTTGGTATGGTATCAAGCCAGCAGTGGAGAAGAAGCTGCTAATGATGGCAGGATAGTAATGTGCACCGGCCAGCAGTGGTGGCAAGAGATAGCTATGGTCTTACAATCTTGTTAGCGTCATATTAACAAAAAAAAATAAATGTGAGCATCAGCTAAAGGGGTTTTATACTCATTGCTGATCTAGGACTGTTTCATTTTAATAAAGGTGTGCTGGTAAACTGTGTCTATGGATAGGCAGATTTCTGTCACAAAATCACCTACAGCAGTGTATTCTCATTCTGAAAGTATACTGTCCACAGCAAAGCTCAACATCTCAATTACATACAGGGAAATATGAGGCAGTGGTTAATCCTTAATATTCAAAATCCAAGAGAGTCACCAATGCTAAGGTTGTCCACATATGCCCTTGACACCAAATAATCAGAGTTGATATATTTTAGGTGCTGCCTGTGATTGCTGCCAGAGGCCAGGTCGGAGCATTGTGTAATAAAGAAGGACTTTAAAGCCTTGCTTTAAACCTTAAAGTAAAATTATTTCTGCTATTCGTACAGTGGAGGGAGATATTACTTATGACCAGAAGGAAATAATGCGATCCTTTGTTAATTTTTATAGTAATTTATATCAAAATAAAGTTAATTGTTCCGAGACAAGACTTAGAGAATTTTTAGAACCTTTAAAACTCCCCTCTCTTTCTGAAAACGATAAACAAGAACTGGGAGCTCCTCTGACAATGGAGGAATTGATTAAGGCAGTGGAAGAAAGTCCAAATGATAAAGCCCTGGGTATTGATGGGTTACCCTCAGAAGTATATAAACAATATGGTGAGGTCTTGCTTACAGAATTATTGAAGGTACTTAACCAGGCTTTGGAATCATTCAGGCTTCCTAAATCTATGAGGGATGCTTGTATTATTGTATTAGCAAAGCCGGGAAAGGACCCTTTGGCTCCGGAATCCTACCGCCCGATATCATTGTTGAACTCGGACGCTAAGATTTTAGCCAGGGTCCTGGCTAAAAGACTAAGTAGACATATGCAGGGATTGATTCATCGTGACCAATGTGGCTTTATCCCAACAAGGTCTACAGCTATTAATATAAGGAGCCTTTATTTGAATATGCAAATACCAACTGATAATATTTGGACAAGAGCGATTTTGTCACTCAACGCTACGAAAGCTTTCGACAGTGTCGAGTGGACATATCTGTGGGAGGTGTTGGGTTTGTTTGGCCTGGGGGACAAGTTTATAAGGTGGATCAGGATGCTCTATGCCACTCCGAGGGCATGTATGCAAATAAATGGCACGGTTTCAGAATTTTTCCCATTATACAGAGGAACAAGACAGGGGTGTCCCCTGTCTCCTTTACTATTCGCACTGGCCCTTGAACCACTGGCCGAGGCCGTCCGACAGGCAGAATCTATTTGCGGATTTATTAGAGGAACGAGGATTGAAAAAATCTCCTTGTATGCTGATGATGCATTACTGTTTCTTGGGGATACAGAAGGTTCTTTAAGCTCCTTAATGTCACTAATAAAAAAATTTGGATCGTTTTCTGGTTACATTATTAATTGGGATAAATCCGTACTACTTCCCTTAGACAATCCTAGTCTGTCCAGGTTAAAATAGGCCCCTCAAGTTAAAATAGTGTCATCATTTAAATACTTGGGAATAATTATAAACTCTAGAATAGAAAACTATTTAATGGATAACTTGTCACCTATTCTTAACAAATTTCAACTTAAGAGCATGGCGTGGACCAAATTGCCATTATCTGTGGTAGGCCGTGCAAATATCATAAAAATGATCTGGACCCCTCAATTGTTATATATACTCCATAATTCACCGATATGGATAACTTTAAAATGGTTCAAAAAAACAGAATCAATATTTCGTAGGCTATTGTGGAAAGGAAAAACCCCGAGAATTAAGTTATCAATTCTCCAGAGGGCAAGGGATTGGGGTGAATTAGCGGTACCACAGCCAAGACTCTACTTCATAGCCTCCCAGCTTCAGCATTTTGCAGGCTGGGGGGAAAGTAATTGGGAAGACCCCATACAGGTTTTACTGTTAAATAACAGTTTTCGATATAATCTTGTGGCTCAGTTGGAATCCGGAGCCTTGGGTAACACCTGTAGGGGTCTAACAACGACACTTATGAATAGAGTCTGGAAGGAAATGAGGAGTATAATGAAATTTGAAGGAGTCTCAAAATACTCCCCGCTTTGGGGGAATAAGCAATATAAAGAATTATATAAATTGGAGGGATTCGAAAGCTGGCACTCTAAGGGGCTTTAATATATAGAACAGATGTTTACACATAATGTTCTGCGCTCCTTTCAGGACCTGCAAGAATCCTTTCAACTGCCTTCTAGTCACTTCTATAAATATTTACAATTACGGCATGCGATTCAAACTCAGTTTAGAAGGGAAAAGATAGTGATAAAACCTACCCCACTTATAACATCATTAGCAAGGGGGGAGGAAAAAAAGGGCTTGATCTCGTCTTTATATGGTCAATTGATGAGACTATATCAGGATAAAGTTGTCAGCCCGGGTAGAACAGGCTGGGAGAGAGACATAGGGGACATCTCAGATGAAAACTGGCAAATTATTTTGAGAAGGGTACCCCTAGTATCATTATCACCGGCTCATTGCCTGACGCAACTATTTATAATATATAGGGTATATAGAACACCAGTTAAATTATTTAAGTGGGGCAGACGCGATTCTCCAGAGTGTCCTAGATGTCAAAAGTCTCCAGCTGATTTAATACACATGATGTGGAATTGTCCAAAAGTGGCTAGATATTGGCGAGAGGTGGTTAATACAATCAATGCTACATGTAATACACATATTGACAGTACCCCTATGACATGTCTACTGGGATATTTGGACGAGGAAGGTTTCTTTCCCAGGGAGGTGATGATATTAGTTACCAGACTATTGTTTATTGCACGTAAGTTAATTGCTCTAAGGTGGATATCTTCGAATGCACCTTTACTTGAGGACTGGCGTCTTCAGGTAAATGAAAACATCTTGAAAGAACAACAAATTGGTTGCAATAGGGGAGAATCCAATAACTGGATTAAAATATGGAAACGATGGATATCGGATCCACGGGTAGCTCCACCCTCATTGGTAATGGGGGAGTCTGTATTGAGTGGTTAGTATCGTTTTTCTTTTTCTGATTGAGTGGGACAGTAAAAGCAGTATTCAAAGGAAGATGTGGGTAGAAACATGCTCCTCCTTTGTCAGCTTGTGATATATAACTCACTATGGAAACTACGCTATGGATTTATCGCCCGGAGAGTGCGTGTGTTTTTTATATATTTTTTTTTTGTGTTTATGTCTGTGTGTATGTTTGTAAATACTTGTGTCTAAAGGATGGTTAGGTAGTATATATGATAGTGGCAAGTAAGAATAAGAGAAAAATATAAAAAGTTGTTTTGCACGGATCAATTGAAATAAATAGGAAAACGAGAATGTGATGTATTAGCGGTATAAGGAAACAAAACTGTAAAATATATACTGATACTGTAACTTGGTCTGTTATAACTTGTAATATGTCAAATAAAGAAATAAACAATAAAACTGTGTCTATGGATAGGCAGATTTCTGTCACAAAATCACCTACAGCAGTGTATTCTCATTCTGAAAGTACACTGTCCACAGCAAAGCTCAACATCTCAATTACATACAGGGAAATATGAGGCAGTGGTTAATCCTAAATATTCAAAATCCAAGAGAGTCACCAATGCTAAGGTTATCCACATATGCCCTTGACACCAAATAATCAGTTGATATATTTTAGGTGCTGCCTGTGATTGCTGCCAGAGGCCAGGTCGGAGCATTGTGTAATAAAGAAGGACTTTAAAGCCTTGCTTTAAACCTTTACCTCTGCTAGTCCTTTTACCTACTGGAAGATCCAAACCATGAAAGAGAATCCTGCTATTCTCAGTAAAGGATGCAAAGAGGCTGCTCAGCAGGACCTTTCCAGATGTTGCATATGTTGTTTGCTCTGTGATGGCAAAATGAGTGCTGGTATATTGCCCTTTTAATATAAAGGGTGCCTGAGACCTTGTGGACCATCAAGGGATTGTGCCACTTATCTCCACTTTGTTGTGGCTCATAATTTTGGTTGTTGCTTTAACATGTGATGACAGCACACATATCCTGAATGAGAAGTTAGTGAAGTAGTGAAAAAAACAGATCAACTGAGCCTCTCATTGTCCCATATTCCAACAAATACTAATTGATGGCAACCTGATTCAAGTACATCTGCTTTAGTATTTGTTGTCTCTGAATTTAATTTAAGTGAAACACTGACTGAAGTGGCAGGACATTCCACTGACCTATTGTAGAAGATTATGGAATCCAGGATACCTAACTAGAAACCACTGCACAAACAGGCTGAGGACATGTAACAGGCTATGCATATGTGTAAACTTTCCCTAGCCAAAGGGTTAACAGCAGGTTGGGGCTGTTGTTACACTTGGCCTTTCCAGTCACAAGAGGGTGTGATTTAAGCCATCTCTAGGTCTACCTCTGATGTGTTGATAGAATCTCAAAATCTCAGCCCCAGTGTGGCTCCTGTTCCCAAGTATACCATGGACAGTTAAGTCTCATGGTCACTGGGGGGGAGATTGGTAGCTCTGCGGATTCATTGGATGAGGCCATTAAGAAGAAGGTAGAGGTAACTGAGCTGTCACTATCACTTAGTTGTAGGACACTGGCTACAGCAGTGTGCCCCATCCTGTATCCTTCCAGGCAATCATAAAATCTACACAGCGTTCCTTAAAAGGAATTTAACATTCGTGCCTATGTTTGCTGGACGACATGTTTTTAATTATAGATTGTTTTGAGCAGAATGTCCCAGGTTCAGATTCAGTTTATGTTTGCAAACTTAAGAAAGTTTTGAATCTGAACTCCATTAACTACATGCCGACCAGCTACCATCGTTATAAGGCGGCAGGTTGGCTTCCTTGCATGAATCGCATAGCTGTATGGCGGCTGCTTTAAGGACTATTGGGGTGTAACGCCAGATCTAGCGGCCGTGATGTCCATTGGTGACCTGCAATTGCTCCTCAGAGAGCCAGAACAGGAATCTGTCAATGTAAACAGACAGATCCTCGATCTGTCAGGGATGTAGAGAGAGATCTGATGTTCCTGGTAATCAGGAACAGTGATTTCTCTCTATTCCCTGTCAGTACACTCCCCCCAAAGTTAGAAACAACTCCCTAGGGAACACTTAACCCATTGATTGCCCCCTAGTGTTAACCCCTTCCCTGACAGTGACATTTAAACAGTAATCAGTGGCTATTTTTAGCTCTGATCACTGTATAAATGTCAATGATCCCAAAAAGTGTCCGATCTGCCTATTGCAATGTCACAGTTGACCTCTCAAACAAGCAGAAATGAGTACAAACTTGGTACAGACCAAACTGTAAATCCATGTGGTTCAGAAACATGGATATAGCTTCTACTCTAATGGTGAGCAGAAATTGCCTTCTATGTGAAAAATTCTGGCTGGACACCTACCACTGTGGTGCATCACAGAACACAAAAGTGTCAATTTGCTAAGACTGGAGCATAAAAAATCTGATGCAGCTCTGCATATAGAGCGATCAGCTTCTAGCTTTTATTGTCAAAGCTTAATTGAACAAGCAGAAGTTAGAAGCTGATTAACTACCATGCACAGCTACACCAGATTCTGAGTGCTCCAATTTTAGAATATCTCCCCTAAAGTCACAAAAGAAGGCACTGCCAGGTAAAACAGGAGCAACTTTAAAGCCAGCACTTTTTCCAGGTTGCCATTAAGACACATGCTGGCATGGGGTTGAATGGGAGAACATTTTTCTTAAGTTCTAGTGGCTGAGGAAAAGATACCTGTCTGGTCAGAGATGCAGCTGGAGATGATGGGGTGGGGTTAGGAGACTTAAAGCAAGGTGTACGTCCCTGTAGATAAGCCTTTCAATCCACTTATAAGACTTCCATAATTTCCTCTTAAAGAGGAACTGCAGTCTGCTCACATAATTTGTAATAAAAACATCTTTGCAATTCTGAAGTTTCCTTTCAACCTTTTTGCATATTATTTTATATATACTGTGATTCTGAACTTGCCAAATATCCTGCAGAAATATCCCTACACTAAGTCTGGCTGCAGCCATTTTAACTGTGGGCAGCAGAAGCTGCTGCCTGTTCCCTTCCTGGATTTACACAGACACACAGAGGCACACCTCCAGCTCTGCAGCCCTGCAGCCCTCATTGGCCCTGTTATGAATCACCCCCTTCCATTTCTGGCAAACTATCACATGATGTCTTAAGCCGAGGCTTTTCACCAGAAAAAAAAACAGGATGTGGGCTGTATAAGGTATTTACTGGCAGGAAAAAAAAATGTTTTACTATCCAAAGTTAAAACAACAAGGGCAGAAGATTTAATAGATGGAAAGATGAAAAAATGACTGAAGGTCTGCTTTAAGGCCATAGATGTTGCAATAGATGCAGATGAAGATTCTTTTGTAGTAGGGAGGGGGTGGCAAGAAGGAATACGAAGGAAGAGTAGTGTTGGCCCTTTGCTGCCAATCAGCATCATTAATGAGCTGCTCCTATTCAGCTTTCTGGTGAACAGTTTCCTCACGCACATAGTACCCAAATGACTGGTAGATTTATCATCCTTAATATGCATGGTGGTAGAGGCTGCAGGAAACGTTTCCCTGTGTTTAGATGACATTACAAAAAGTAGTAATATGAACTCTGTGTATTTGAAATAGCAATTTATAATGTAGTAAATAACAAAAAAGATACACTTATCTACAGAAGCACATCTGACAATAAACATACCATTTAAATTCTTAACTGTGTAAAAAGAATGCTACAGGGACACTATTGCATTTTTGCGCCAAGAAAATTTAGTCATAATTAAAACAACACAACATCTCCGAGTATGAAGCATAAATGTTGGACGTTTTTCAGGCTTTAGAGTAAATGACTTGGAAAAGAAGTTTGAACAAAAGAGATTATACATATCTTTAACGATTAAAAAATAACAATGAAAACAGTTGGAGCATTATGATTGAAATAAAACTAGCAAAGATTTAAAAACAAAGTTTACACTACATTAAGTCCCTACAATAGCATTCGAAATTGACAATGTATCACAAATTGGCCTTAAAGCTAAATGAAGCTAAATGTTAGAAAAAATGTTTTCTCTAGAACAATGATACCACTAACATTTTTAATTTGTGTCCAGGGTTCTAGGAAAATATATTAGAAATGTGATTTTGTGTTCACATTAAAGCTGAACTAGAATCTAAGAAAAAATACTACATGGAACAGGATCACTTTAATTTTGTTGGTGAATTTTTTACTTTGTGTTTTTCTTAGACCCCTTTCACACTGAGGCGCTTTACAGGTGCTATAGCGCTAAAAATAGCCCCTGTAAAGTGCCTTTCCTTTCACTCCAATACAAAAGAATGAGTGCTCTCACAATGGAGTGGTGCACTGGCAGGACATCAAAAAAAGTCCTGCAAGCTGCATCTTTGAGGTACTTTAGTAGCAATGTATACACCGCTCCTAAAGCATCCGTGCCCATTGAAATCAAGGGGGAGTGCCGGCAAAGCACCGACGCAGTGGCGCTTTGCAGGTGCTTTTAACACTTTTTCAGCCAATAGTGGTGGTTAAAAGTGCCCCGCTAGTGGCCAAAAAGCACCGCTAAAATGATGGTAAATCGCTGCTAATTGTTATTAAACTTTACTCTCGACTCCCCCAATGCCCTAGTGTGAAAGAGCTCTTACTGTGCTGTGTACCCCATAAAAACACTAAGCTGTTAACTAGGTTGAATTTTTAGTGGTTTAAAAAAAAAACATTGAATGCTATTATAATCATTGCAATGTTACGCAGTACATAAACACAACTAGATCTGAGGATTCTTGAATGAAAGAAGTAGTTCAATACCCAATATACATGTATTAGTAGGGTTATAGGATATGCACAAATGCCTAGAAAACAATATTTACAAGATAATGTACAATACGTGTATGGTGGGTTAAATCATGTTTACAAATAAGACACAAAACAATATTTACAAGATAATATTTAGTACATGTATGATGTTATTTTACCTCTCATCTTCCTCCATGGTCATAATGATTTGTTTTATGTCTCAGGGAAAATAGAGCATGGTTTGGTAACAATAAAGTATGTAATCTCTCCTTTCTGGCTGATGTAAGGCACACCAATTTGGTCACAACCCCAACAAATGTTTATGGGGCACAGCCCGACTTGAGGATGTAAACAAGATTTCTGTTTATGTGAGATATGATCAGAAAGTGATAAGCAAACAAAGAAATAGGCAGGATATTGAAGAAGGAGAGTAACAGTAACACAACTGGGAAGCTGGAAGTTGTATGATAGGTTGAGAAACACAATCAATAGTTTATATACATTACCATATATCAGAATACTTAATAAATATATGACACAAGCAAAATGTTATATGGTAAATTCCCATAGATGTGTGTGTTTTCCAACAACAGCGTTCAACCACTTCAGCCCCGGAAGGATTCCCCCCCAATGACCAGGCCTATTTTTGAGATACGGCACTGTGTTGCTTTAACTGATGATTGCACGGTCATGTAACACTGTACCCAAACAAAATGTATGTCCTATTTTTCCCACAAATAAAGCTTTCTTTTGGTGGTATTTGATCACCTCTGTGTTTTTTTTTTCTGCTATAAACAAAAAAAGACCAACAATTAAAAAAATTTTTTTTTTCTTTTTGCTATAATAAATATCCCCCCCCCCCCCCGAAAAAAAAGTCTTCATCAGTTTAAGCCAATATGTATTCTTCTAAATATGTATGGTAAAAAAAAAGCGCAATAAGCGTATATTGATTGGTTTGTGCAAAAGTTATAGCATCTACAAAATAGGGAATAGAGATATGACAATTTTTATTATATATTTTTTTACTAGTAATGGCAGTGATCTGCGATTTTTAGTGGGACTGCAACATTGAGGCAGAGAGATCGGAGACTTTTTTGGGATCAGTGACATTTTATACAGTGATCAGAGCTAAAAATAGCCACTGATTACTGTATAAATGTCACTGGCAGGAAAGGGGTTAACACTAGGGAGTGATAAAATGGTTAACTGTGTTCCCTGGGTGTGTTCTAACTTTAGGGGGTGTGGGTTACCTAGGACATAAAAGAGATCACTGTGCCTGATGACTGGGGACAGAAAATCTCTGACATGACACTAGGCAGAACTGGGAATTGCCTTGTATACATAGGCAGTTCCCTGTTCTGCCTCTGTACATAAGACATAGAGTCCGCAGGACCCACAGACACACTCCTGTGGTGCATGCCAGGCTTGCCAGGTCCCACTAGCCTCCCTTTATAGACCGACGCACACCGAGGACGGTTTGCACAGGATAGTGCTAATGACAGCAGCGGCTAGTCAGCAAGAGGTTAAAGGGCAACTCCACTTTAGTGAAAAAATATAGCAAATAAAAAATAATAATATAGCATATACAACTGGGACACAAGTGAAATTATAATTATTAAAAAATAACCTTTCCTTTTCAATCTGCAGTACTGTAATTTTCTGTGAAATGCAATGCAATATGGCCACCTGGATGTGTTCTGTATGCAAAAAGTGTACAGAATGCCCCGCAGATATGTAGTTTCCTGCTTGTGTGATTGGCTCACTGATTTTCCCAGAAGTATGTACTAAGATAAAAGTCAGGTTTCAGAAATCCCCTGCAACAAACATTTTTGGTGAGATACTCCCAATAGAAAATCACATCTAAAGGGATGAAGACCCTGCATTTTTTCTCCTTAGAACTTTGCAATTCCAGCAGCTGGTTGATAATTAAGAAACCACTCCCATTCAATTCACTTTTACACATGCGCACAGACAAAAACACAGGATTTTCTTCAGAATAACAAAAGGTAGGAATCTGCAACAGAGTTTGCCAAAATCCTTGTAATGTACATAGATCACCCAAAGGGGAATGTATTTTCTCAACAAAAGGGGAGTTATTCTTTAAGTAACATCTGAGGTTTAAGTGTTTTGCCTTGTACACATGGTCGGACATTCCGACCACAAAATCCGTCTGATTTTTTCCTACGGATTTTGTCCTAAACTGGTGTTGCATAGACACGGTCAGACAAAATTGTCGGAAAATCCAATTGTTTGGAACGTAATGACATTCGTTCGTTATGACGAGACTATGTTGAGGCTAGTAGCCAATAGCTTTGGTCTCGTAATTATACACTTTGTGGACACTTTGTCTGATCTGAATTATCTACAAACGATCGGAAAAAGTCCAATTGGATTTCTCTGGCTCCTCCTCTCCAGTGATCCCACACATGATCGGATTTTCCAACAATATAATCCGATCGGATCTTTTCCATCGGAATTTCCGACTGTGTATACAAGGCATTACTGTCATAATTATGGCAGAATGTGCAACAGCACTGTGCATTAGAATGTTGGATTTTGGTCCAACTAGGGAGTGCAGAGGGAAATAATGTAACAGCTAAATTAACCAGGGCTGTCACCCTAAAAAAATGTACCTTTGGATTCACCTTGCTGGTAATTCCACCAGGAATTACTTAATTGAAAGCAGGTAACATGAAAGTGTTTTGGTTTAGAAACCCCTCCACGTACATTTGCCAGAGCCTCTGGCTCCTCCTCTCCAGTTACAACCTTTAGATCAATGTTTTTTTTAATCTGAATTATGTGTGATGGATCAGAACACAATAGTCTCAGTTGGTGAAGTAAAATTAGAAAAATATATACATAAAATTATTTTTCAGAAGTAAAAAACTGATAATTGGCATGTGCTTATGTATTCACCCCCTTTGTTATGAAACCCATAAAAACTTCTGGTGCAACCAATTACCTTCAGAAGTCACATAATTAGTGAAATGATGTTCACCTGTGTGCAATCTAATTGTCACATGATCTGTCATTACATATACACACCTTTTTGAAAAGCCCCAGAGGCTGCGACACCTAAGCAAGAGGCACCACTAGCCAAACACTGCCATGAAGACCTAGGAACTCTCCAAACAAGTAAGGGACAATGTTGTTGAGAAGTACAAGTTAGAGTTAGGTTATAAAAAAAATATGCAAATCTTTGATAATCCCTAGGAGCACCATCAAATCCATCATAACCAAATGGAAAGAACATGGCACAACAGCAAACCTTCCAAGAGACGCCCGCACACCCACTGACCTGGCAAGGAGGGAATTAATCAGAAAGGAAGCACAGAGACCTAAGGTAACACTGGAAGAGCTGCAGAGTTCCAAAACAGAGACTGGAGTATCTGTACATATGACAACAATAAGCCTTACCCTCTATAGAGTTGGGCTTTATGGCAGAGTGGCCAGAAGAAAGCCATTTCAGCAAAAAACAAAATGCCATGTTCTGAGTTTGCGAAAAGGCATGTGGGAGACTCACAAAATGTATGGAGGAAGGTGCTCTGGTCTGATGAGACTAAAATGTAACTTTTTGGCCATCAAAGAAAACACTATGTCTGGCGCAAACCCAACACATCACATCACCCAAAGAAAATCATCCTCACAGTGAAACATGGTGGTGGCAGCATCATGCTGTGGGGATATTTTTCAGCAGTCGGGACTGGGAAACTGGTCAGAGCTGAGGGAAAGATGGATGGTGCTCAATACAGGGAAATTCTTGAGCAAAACCTGTACCACTCTTTGTGTGATTTGAGGCTAGGACAGAGGTTCACCTTCCAGCAGGGCAATAACCCCAAACACACTGCTAAAGCAACACTTGAGTCCTTTAAGGGGACACATGTAAATGTGTTGGAATGGCCTAGTAAAAGCCCAGACCTCAATCCAATAGCAAATCTGTGGTCAGACTTAAAGATTGCTGTTCACAAGAACGAACCATCCAACTTGATGGAACTGGAGCAGTTTTGCAAGGAGGGATGGACAAAAATCCCAGTGGTAAGATGTGGCAAGCTCATAGAGACTTATCCAAAGTGACTTGGAGCTGTGATAGCTGCAAAAGGTGCCTCTGCAAAGTATTGACTTTAGGGGGGTGAATAGTTATGCACATTGACTTTTTCTATTATTTTATCCTATTTGTTGTTTGCTTCACAATAATTAAAAAAAATCTTCAAAGTTGTGGGCATTTTCTGTAAATTAAATGATGCAAATCCCCAAACAATCCATGTTAAATCCAGGTTGTGAGGCAACAAAACACGAACAATGCCAAGGGGGTGAATACTTTTGCAAGGCATTATATAGAATCAGACAGCAGGACTTAGCCTTTCCCCTGTGAACCAATAGCTCCTGCTGCCTCAGCAAAGCCTGTAAGACCAGGAAGTGAGGGGAGGGAAGAGATGCAGATGAGCACAGTGCTGGATGAGGACTCAGGTAGGTATAAGGGTAGGAGTGGATGCTGATGCCTAAACATTTTTTACCCTAATTCAAGGAATACATCGAGGTAAAAAAAGGGCTTTATAACAACTTTAAAACAATTATAGACAAAAAAGGATTCAGTGGGCAAACTGTTAAAATATACCCATTTTATTATACTACAGTGTTATACTTGCAATGGTGAAAATTCTAACAATTTCAATTTCTTTCAACCAGCATCCAATTGTAAAAATTATCAAGCTGATTAATATATTTTCTGTCTTGATAAACACATTTGGCAGTAGGTTGTCTTGATACATTTGGTACTTTTTGCAAAGTGCTGCTTCTGAAAAGAAGTTGACATTGGTAAACATTTTTGAAGGGCCTAAGGTGAGCTTTGTACCAATTACACATATCCTGTATGAATTATGAAGACTGTGCATGCTACTTCCTATATTCTTCAGTACCATAAAGACCACGAAATTATAAAGATAAGGCATTCTGACACTTATCTGATACTAATTTACAGTAGGTTTACTCTGGTTGTGAGATTTGAAATCTTAAAACAAGACCCAGCTTGACAACTAGTGTTTTAAGCAATGACAGTTCTACTACCTCATTGATAACATAAGCACTTCAAAGCACAACTCAAGTCATTTTGTTCATACATATAGTGAGTAAGACCTAACATTTTCAGCAATTTTTCTTGTCTGAGGGTCCCATGTGGGACATCTTCCCTTCTTTTCCTTGTGGCAAATGTACATGCTGCATAGGTATATGTACATATATGTATATGTATAAGAAATAAAGGGTGCCACGAAAACAAAAGACATTGACAATAATAAAACACTATTTCCAGTGTTTCTACTTTGTATTAAAACATTTTTTTTTCTTTTTATCTATGTTGCCACGCCCTATTCCTAGTAGTGAGTGAGGGAACTTTCCCCACGAAGGACAAGAATAGCAATGAAAATTGACAGGGACTTTAACCCTTCTATCAAAATAAAATTTTACTGCAGTTGGGCCGTAGGTTTTTTTCATAGTTTTAAAGTGGTGTATACAGGAAGATGGGAGGTCGATCTGGGCTGGACACAGTGCTGTATACAGGATGCACTTTGCAGGTGTTATATTCCATAAGAAGAGCCATACACAGCATGTTATATTGAACAAATCTAGTACAATATGTAATGTACTACCTAAGAACATATACATTTTCTGGAATGGAAAGGGAGCTGGGTGATGGATTTGTCTAATTTACAGAGTGGAATAAGGGGTGGAATAGTATTTGGCATCCAATTGTGATTAATAATTATCCTAAAGTGCCTGTGTGTAACCCTGATGAGTACTATCACTGAATGTGTTATTCAAAAAAAGGTGGTCAGGAACCTTTATATCTACAAAGTGTCTTTTAGCAGATCTTGCTTTTAAAGGGCTAGTCAATTTATTTTTGAAAAAATAAAACACTTTAAACAGCCACTGGTTAAAACAAAATTAAAATGGGCATCTGCTAACTTCCATCGTCCAACTATGAGCAAGCAAAAATGCTGTTTGTCTAAATTTTACCACATTCACTAAACTCTTGCAAAAACATCCTTAGAAAGTGCAACTTTCCTTGCAAAGTGAACACCTATTTGCCTTTAGTATATTAGCCCATAAGTGTCAACTTAATTAACCTCCCTGGCGGTATGATTATTTCAGATTTTAGGTGCTGAATGCGGTACCATTATTTTGCATGAACATTTGATGTTTTATATTGCAGTCCTGTAATTCTTAGGAATAACTCACTTAAATCTGTCCAAACCAGAGTCTAGCAGACATCCCAGGTATGATAAAGTTTGAAAAATCAAATCATAAATTATAATATAATAAATAACTATAAATAATTATACAAAATAATAATATAATAATAATAAAAATTATTCAATAATGTAATCAAATCAAAAACACAGAAATTTGCTCAGTTGCAGAATTGTCACTGTCATTACTTTTCAGTATTTGATGACGTATCTCCCCACAAATCGCTATCGCTCAATTCTGCAAGTGATTCTAATTTATTATCTATTATTTTCACCCCGAGCCAGACTCGGGAATACCGCCAGGGGAGCTAAAAAGACTTGTTATCAGCAGTTGCATTTCCATTTTTGTGACAAAGAAAGTGAAAAAGTTGCTAAACATCATTCATATCTACTGGCAATGTTGATAATGAAAATTGTTTAAGTTCTGCCTATGAGCAGTCATTAGAAGAGTCCCAGTATTCGCTTTGATTGCAAGAAAACGCTCCTCTATGTGCCTTTTTGAAATTCTTGATTTTACTTTGTTATTAATATACAGAATTAAAATCAGGGAAAAAAACTCTTCCTTTTTACCTCGTACCTTGCCCAATGAAAGTATTCTATTGAAACACTATGGTGCTCTCATTGCATTGGTTACTAACAAATTGAAACTAACTCCAGATGGATGCACAGAGTTTCCTGGCTAAAATAGAAAATAGACCTTGTGATGTTTTTTCTTATCTGGAACTTGGGCCTTGTGCCTAAACATTTTAAATTACTGGTATGGGGGCCAGTAACATATAGTACTTGTGTAGTATATAACCATCAATTAGACACTAGGTGCTATTTTTGCCATTCAAAGAACAAGAACTAAGGTCAGCAGAGGTCAGATCCAACATTAGTAGCAGTTTCCATAAGATTTTTGTCTTGATTAGTTAGATCTTTTATTCCCCCTAAACATTTCCAAGCTTATGTCTATTCATATTCTAAGTTGAATTTCAGAATAAAGCAGAGCACTAGAATAGCCTTAACATGTCTCTATAATTGCAAGTCTCGGGATCCAAGCAAAAGATGGGCTCCCCTGCCATTTCTGCCAATTGCAGTTAGAAAGTTTTGTTTTGTACAGACTTACCTCTGTGGTCTATGACAGATGAATCTGTCAGTTAGTGAAACTGCCTACTTATGGCTGGCATATGCACTAAGGTAGTTTAGGATTCAAATGTGTGGGAACCTAAATTGTAGGAAATGATTCATATAAGACTTTTACTGTCACTGAAAATTTCACACATGTGAGACATTTTATTTCAGTTATACTGACACAAAGTTTTCTATCTCTCATGAATGATTAGAAGAGTATATCTCTATATCACCATATGCTGACATATGACTAAGAAGTACACTCAGTCACTACTCTATAACTGCAGCACCTTAATGGGATTCAGCCTGTTGATTAGCACAAACACATCTAAAAATATTTACTATATATATTTTTTTCTATTATTTTACACTTCACAGTGCAACCTATGACATGTAATAAAATTACTAAAGCATAGCATACACTTATTTACTAAGTGCATTTGCTAAGCATATCATGTTCCCATATATGAACTTAACTATGATAGTGTACTTATAGCTACTTCACTTACAAATGCGGTTTTCTAAACAGTACCCATATGTACTCCAGCTGTGTATTGAATAAAAGTTTGATTCAGTCTAATAATTTTACATCAGTAAGTGAATCTGATTTATCAATATCATGAACTGAGATGAGATCAATGTCCAGGCTGAAATGTGCCTGTTCGAGCATTTGTCCAAATGCTGCACTTGTTTATTATTCAGTGGAAACCAAACATCATGTACAGTGGTGGTTCATTACTATATACGGCAGCTTCTTGTCCTGCACCCCCCAACCAACCAGCGATCTCACCTGGCCCCATTCCTTTACTGGCTGGTAATCCCTATCCATGTAAACAGAGTGGGGGTAGTGCTAACATCATTGGCTAACTGTGACCATGTCCATATTTGGTCAATGTCATCACCAGGGAACCCTACCCCTTTGTTTAGCTTTAGCGGTGGGGACTGGAAGTTCTCACCACCACCTTTGTACTCTTTTTTTTGTTCAGCCTGCCAGTCAGTCAGTGAATCAAATCGAAAAAAAAAAAAGTGTAGCTGTCTATAGCAACTAACCACACATTAGCTGTTGTTGATTTGACTAGACTCAACTGAATTCTGAGATCTAAATGGTTGTTATAGGACACGGCACATCATTTATTTTTAGCGCCTCATAGAGTTTTATTTTCTACTGCTGGCAAGCATCAAACAATACAGCAAGTAAATGAAAAAGGCTATTAAGTTAAAAATAGTACATACAAATGCAAGAGGTGACTCAAAGTCACACTGCTGCCTTTTAATCAACAGCAAACACATGTTTAAATTAATAAAATGTTCCCCTCTGACAGACAACAAGAAACACATATACAAAGGTCCCAAGGCCTCCTAGATTTGTGATTCCCTTTGAAACCCTGGATCTGTTGTATTTTCTTTAGTTTAAATATGCTTTGTGTAAATAACTCATGTTTAGATCCTTCATCGAATGGAAAAGTAATAGCAACTCTCTGTACCTGTACAGAATCGTGAAGATTGATTTCCAATGAGCAGACTGTGACTCCCTGAGCATAGAAATGCTTTTGTGCTTAACATATTTAGCAATCAATGGTTTTTCTACATTTTTTATTTTTTTTTTCTTCCTGTGAGGGGTGAACACTCAAAGGGAAATAAATTCAGTCTAAATATAAAATTGGCAATGTTTCTTGACCTTGATATTTAGGTTGTTAGAGACTTCAGAAATGCCTAAGGTATCTCGGTTCCCTTACTTCATTAAACATAATTTCAAACAATACAGATCTGGTCCTGTTATTTGTTGTAGTATGTAGCAGATTCATAGACAAAATAAAATTAAGGGCATTTATTATACAGGTATATATTTTTAAAATCATCTGAAATAGTTTCTCAGCAATCATAAGCTATGTGTCTGAAATAACTTGATGATTTCGTTTCATTTGGTACTGCAAACTGATTTTTTCTCACTTTATGACTCCACTTAAAATAATAAAATTGATCTTACTGACTGCAAAGGTAGTTTCATGGGAAAGTGGCATGGCCCAGGCTTAACCACTTAACCTCCATAAGATTTACCCACTTCCTGACCAGGCCTCTTTTTTTGCGATATGGCACTGCATTACTTTGACTGAAAATTGCGCGGCCATACAATACTGTACCCAAATAAAATTGATGTAATTTTTTTCCACACAAATAGAGATTTCTTTTGGTGGTATTTGATCACCACTGTGTTTTTTTATTTTTTGTGCTATAAACAAATATTGTTTTTTGAAAAAAAAAGTACTTTCTGCTATAAAACACATCCAATAAAAAAATGTTAAAAATCTAATTTCTTCATAAATTTAGGCCAATATGTATTCTGCTACAAGTTTTTGGTAAAAAAAAATCTGAATAAAGTGAATATTGAATAAATTGAATAAAGTGAATATACACAATACTCTCCTCCTTTTGCTCAGTTACCACAGATAAAGTTGACAAACTCCTCTCCATGGCCCACTTCACCACTTGTCCCCTGGACCCTGTCCCCTCTCAATTACTGCGACCACCTTCCCACTCTATCCTAAACTCCCTAACCCACATCTTCAACCTCTCCCTCTCCTCCAGCACCTTTCTTTCTCTGCTCAAACATGCACTGGTTATCCCCATGCTCAAAAAACCCTCACTAGATCCCACTTGTTTGAATAACTTAAGACCCATCTCCCTGCTCCCGTTTGCCTCCAAGCTCATCGAACGCCTTGTCCATGACCAAATGAGTCACTACCTCACGGACAGCAACCTTCTCAACCCCCTACAGTCTGGCTTCCGCCCACAACATTCTACTGAAACTTCCCTACTAAAACTCACCAATGACCTACTAACTGCTAAAATCAATGGGCACTACTCCATACTCTTAGTACTACTCTATACATACTTTTAGACCTCTCTGCTGCCTTTGACACAGTTGACCACCTGCTCCTCCTCAGCAAATTACACTCCCTTGGCCTCTGTGATTCTGCTTTATCCTGGTTCTCCTCCTACCTATCTCAGCGTCACTTACAACTCCATCTCCTCCACCCCACTTCCTATTTCTGTTGGGGTACCCCAAGGCTCCGCCCTTGGGCCTCTCCTATTCTCACTCTATACCTCTTCCCTGGGCCAGCTGATAACCTCCCATGGCTTCCAATACCACCTCTATGCCAACGACACCCAGATCTATCTCTCCACTCCTCAACTCACCCCCTCGATCTCCTCACGAATCTCAAACTTACTGAATGACATATCGATATGGATGTCACACCACTTCCTCAAACTCAATCTTTCTAAAACTGAGCTTGTTATATTTCCTCCTTCATGGTCCCCTCCCCGTGACTTCACCATTAATATTAACAACACAACCATTGGTCCCTCCACAAATGCCAGGGTCCTGGGTGTAATCCTTGACTCTGAACTCACCTTCAGCTCCCATATCCAATCACTGGCTAAATCCTGCCGCCTTAATTTCTGCAACATCTCCAGAATTCAAACCTTCCTGACTAATGACACCACAAAACAACTTATTCACTCCTTGATTATTTTTGCCTTGACTACTGAAACTCTCTTCTTAATGCCCTACCCTTAAACAGGCTACCCCCTTCAGTCTATTATGAATTCTGCTGCTAGACTAATACATCTCACTAACCGATCCGTGACTGTTGCTCCTCTCTGCCAATCCCTTCACTGGCTTCCACTACCCCACCATGTAAAATTCAAAATGCTAACCATAATATACAAGGCCATTTATAACATTACCCCCATCTATATCACCAACCTCATCTGCAGATATTGCCCAAATAGTCCCCTCCGCTCCTCCCAGGACCTCCTGCTCTCTAGCTCCCTTGTTACCTCCTCCCATGCTCCCCTTCAAGACTTCTCCGGAGCCTCTCCCATCCTCTGGAACTCCCTGCCCCGGTATATCCGATCAGCCCCTATCCTGTCCACCTTTAGGAGATCCCTGAAAACTCATTTATTCAGGAAAGCCTATCCCACACCCAGCTAACTGTCCCCGAGCCACTCCATCAAATCATTCTCTGCAGCTATTAGCTTTTTTATCACCCCTTTTTAGAATGTAAGGTCTACGAGCAGAGCCCTCCCGTAACTTTTGTATTGAACTGTACTGTAATGTGTTGTCCCCCCTATACATTGTAAAGCTCTGCGTAAACTGTTGCCACTATATAAATTGTGTATTATAATAATAATAATAATAATAATAATATTGATTGCTTTATGCAAACATTATAGCTTCTAAAACCTATGGGATATATACTGATTTTTTTTATACTAGTAGAGGTGGCATTCAGTGACTTATAGCGAGACTGCAATATTGTGGCAGACAATCGGACACTGACACTTTTGACATTTTGAGGGAACCAGTAACATTAATACATCAGTGATGTATATGATCAGTGCTAAAAATATGCACTGTTACTATACTAATGACACTGATTGGGAAGGGTTAAACATCTAGGGCGATCAAGGGGTTAACTGTGTGCCTAGCCAGTGTTTGTGTTTATTATGTGTGCTGATTTTACTAGTGGAAGAAATTGATTTTAGTTCCTGCTTCGCAGAAACACACAATTCAACCCTTCCCCTGTGTCAGAACAGAATTCGACCAGTGGCACGTCCACGCCCCCTGCAGGCCAAAGTGCTGGATCGTGTATCTATAAGAGAACCGGCGCAGAGCTGCTACCTTCTAGCAGTAAAACTTCTATAGGGCAGTCAGGAAATGGTTAAAGTCAGTGAAAGTTAGGCCCAGTAAGAAAGTGAAACAAATCAGGAAATGGTGGAAATTTGACTTTTTGTCTATATTAGGTAATAGCAGTGATGTTAGGGTGTCTGTTAGTAGGCAGGCCTTTTTAATCATGAAACTTTTAAATGGCGTACAAGTTAAATTTAACATTGACTTGTTCACTTATAGATGTTTATAATTGTAGTCAAATATCTATTGTTATCTGTAACTCAACTCTGGGGGAATTTATCTCACTTACAGTCTTATAGATCCAACAGGAAGTCAGAAAATATCTCTCTAAAGACAGAGCAGACAGTTGTCAAACAAACAGATGGAGACTTCATCAATAATCCTTTGACAGTGCTAACAGTAATATGTTAGATTACATTTCACATTTTATCATGTCAACAATCACCAGGATAGAATATGGATCTGCATCTCTCCCACAGGCACACATTCTTTTTCTACCCAAAACAAGAAAAACAACATGTCCTGGCCAGTGTTCTGCTTTGAACAGATGTCCTTGTTTGTGCCACAATATTAACCACTTGCCGCCCGCCATATAGCAAAATGACGGTGGCAAAGTGGTTGTAATATCCTGACCGGACATCATATGACGTGATCAGGATATTAAGCCGCTGCGCACCCCCGGGGGCACGCATCACGGGGATCATTGTTGAAGGGTGTCAGTCTGACACCCCGCAACTACGATCTTGGTAAAGAGTCTCTGACGGAGACTCTTTACCATGTGATCAGCCGTGTCCAATCACGGCTGATCACAGTGTAAATAGGAAGAGCCAGTGATCGGCTTTTCCTCACTCGCGTCTGTCAGACATGAGTAGAGGAGAGCCGATCGGCTGCTCCTCTGACAGGGGGGGTCTGTGCTGATCGATTATCAGCACAGCCCCCCCCCCCCCCAGGATGCCCACACTGGACCACCAGGGACGCCACCAGACTACCAGGGATGCCCAGCAACAGGTATGCCCCCCTAGACCACCAGGGATGCCAGTCAGTGCCCACAATGGATGCCAATCAATGCCCATAATGGATGCCAATCAGTTCCCACAATCGGCATCACTGATTGGCATGCATTATTGTTTGGCACTGATTGGCATCCATCCCTATACAATACTGTACACTACAATGCCCATCCGTGCCGCCTATCAGTGCCCATCCATGGCACCTATCAGTGCCCATCCATGCCGCCTATCAGTGCCCATCCATGCCCATCTGTGCCGCCTATCCATGCCCATCTATGCCACCTATCCATGCCACCCATTCATGCCAATCCGTGCCACCTATCCGTGCCAATCTGTGCCACCTATTAGTGCCTATTTGTGCCACCTATCAGTGTCTATCTGTGTCGCATATCAGTGCCATCTATCAGTGCATCCTATCAGTGCCAGTTCATTGATGCCACATCATTGGTGCCCATCAGTGCCGCCTTATCAGTGCCAGTCACTGCAGCCCCGTCAGTGCCCACCAGTGAAGGAGAAAACATACTTATTTACAAAGTTTTGTAACTGAAACAAAAAAAATGTTTTTTTTCAAAATTTTCTGCCTTTTTTTATTTGTTTAGCAGAAAATAAAAATCCCAGAGGTGATCAAATACCACCAAAAGAAAGCTCTATTTGTGGGAACAAAATAATAAAAATTTAGCTTGAGTACAGTGTAGCATGCCCGTGCAATTGTCATTCAAAGTGTGACAGCGCTGAAAGCTCAAAATTCGTCTGGGCAGGAAGGTGTATAAGTGCCCTGAATTTAAGTGGTTAACCTGATTTTGTTAACTTTTGATTTTCTCTTTTGTTTGATGTAAGATTAAATTTAAACAACAAACAATACACAAAATAATGCATTTAAGTGAGCTATTAGATTTGCCAAAGGGTTTACATTTTGTCCATCAATTCATGGGATAGACACAGTCCTGTCACATAGCATAACCTAGTGGAAGATACCACTTGCAAACTGGACATATCTACAACAAACAGTTTTTTTTGTGAGATGCTGAAAAAAAGTATTAATTTCTCTACCAAGCACTGCACCCCAAAATGAAAATCAAACATGATTAAGAGTTATTTGCACAGCTTTCATGTCCTATTTTAAAGAAAACATCTCAAAACCTCATAAAAGAGAGTGCATGACAAATGAAGATAAAATCTATGTTCCTCTCCTTTGCTTCCTAAGACTAGTTTTGCTGAATGTGATTATGCAGTGTGTATTTGCTTTTTGCAACAGTGCACAATGAATCATTCATATTATTGTTTGATTCCCAACAAATAAAACATGTTTTCTGAAAAGGAAATCGCTGTGCACTTTTGATCATTTTATTTTCTGCCTTAGGTACGCACTTTGTTTTCTCTCTGCATAATATTTAGCCAATGATTTATACTGTTGACATATGTTTACTTGTGCAAGAGAACAGTTCTTAGATTTTGGTAGAAAATATGTTCCTTTAAGCAAATGTGACCTTGTATGCCTTGGTTATATATATATATATATATATATATATATATATATATATATATATATATATATATATATATATATATATATATATATATATATATATATATATATATATATATATGTATGTATATGTATATGGCATGGTATGGTATGTATATATATATATATATATATATATATATGCCTTGATTATACACCAGTTATAAACCAGTTTTAGTAATCTGACAGAGTTAACAGAGTTAACAGAATATGTTCTTGATGCTATTTTGGCTCATTCCAAGAAGAAATACCTACCAAGCACTAAATGTCAACTTTAAGTGAACCCATGGTCAGGTTGTAGCCTTATACGTGTTAACAATTGTTTAACAGCAGTACCCTTATTGACCTATACAATTGCAAGCACTATGGTGTAATTAATTCTACTAAATTATAACTTAATTATACTAAAGAATCACTGAAGTAAACCCTGCTTTATACCACCCAGAGAACTGCTTTTGTGTGTGCATTTGAGATTAGAAGGCTGGAAGGCTGCTAATCAGGTCTAGGAGGTGGGAGCAGGGTGAGCTTACCTGCTCAGACTATGACTTAAATTACTTCAATGCTTCTGCTGAAATTAAGAATGAATTAAACTACACTGACTGCAGCTACAGAGGTTAATGAGGTCTTGTTAAGAATATGTGATAAATGACTGTTTGTTATTTTAAGATGCCACTAGTGGAATTTCATTAGGTGGTGAGTTATTGTACTGAGCAGTATGACTGGCAACAGCTGGCATAGATGGGAAAGAGGGACATTGGCCCAGCTATTCTTAAACTGACCAAGTACCTTGCATTTTGTCTTTTTTATCACATACCATGCGATTGTTTTGGTTATTGTACCATAACATGAAATGGGATATATCCGGAGGCTAAATCTTAGTGCTGCACGTCCTTCCCCCCAACAGATTATGGAAGCAGCTCAAGGCAAAGGGGTGCCTTGAGAACTTAATTAACAATTTCTTTTGGCCCTGTCTAGTTAGTTAATTTGATTGAGCAAACTGCCATTTGTCAAATCTTTGTTTCAAACATGCTTTAAGGGCTCATTCACACTAACTTTGGTCTCTGAAGAGCATTCAACTCTCTGATCACTCATCAAAGAACATTTGACAGGTGGTGAGGAGGCATTGTAAGGCCTCCTCACTGCATGACTTAACCCCCTCATCCCCACAATAACATGCTGTAACAGGTCATAATTGGTGAGCCATATGGGGTATAATTCCTGCCAAAGCAGCAAAGCATTGCAGACATGGAATGTGTACACCCCCGTCCATTGCCTTTGGTGCTAAAGGGTGTAGCAGTTAGGGGGCTGTAAAAGAGAAGCTCAACCTCAGTGTTTTACCACTGCTAGTGTGATTGAGCCCTAAAAAATATTTGTACTATATAAATCAACTTTTTCAAAAGGAGAAAGTACTGTCACTAAGTGCAATAAGATTCTCAAAGAAAATGTGTTTCCTAAATTAGCTTTAAGGAAAGCCATTGCATTAACTTTGAGTGTAACCAGAAGTCCATTACATGTTTATAGAGATTGTATGTATTGAGTACAAAACAGTGCATGTTGGAACATTCCTTTCTGATAGCCTCTGATTTCATATAGAAATGAAAACAAATTCTTAAGGTCAATCAAAGCAATTTGTTTAGTTCTGGATACTTGTAAGTTTTTAGGAGTTTTTTTGCTTTTTTCTTTGTTATTGAAGCAACCTATACTTGTAGCATTATTTAGACTCAATGTCTAATGCTCTACTCATTTAATTATTTCTTTTGACCTTGATATTCTGCAATTATTTGCTGCTCAGCAACACTTTTATAACAATGTTTTTGTGCTCTGCTATATAATGTTTAATATAACCCCTACTATATCTTATGACAGGATCACATCATTATCTGTTAAAATAGGGGAAAGTGTACTGCTATAATAGTAATAGGTGTGCCTACATTTTTTTTTTATAAAGGCCAAACAGTTAAGAAAAAAATCACTTGATGGGATAATTCTACTCAATATTAAAAGGTAACATGGAATGACAGAATATGACTATGAGCATGTGAGATGGGGTGATTTAACAAACTTACATTAACTTCAGTAAAAAGAAGAGGAATTTTTAATGTTATTTAAATTCCCTTGAACATAATTGGATGTTTATAGTAAACCCAAGCTTTATATCCACATGAAAACTACTCTTTTACCGAATTATAGAGGGGTTGATATTTGCAAATTGGGCTACAAGACATTCATCTTGTTACCCATTGTAATCAACCAGGTTAATTTCTGAAAATGAAAAAGGCTTCTTGTTTTTGCTATGGGCATGTGGGTATGTGGGCATGAGCACATGTTTCATATATATATATGTATATATATATCAGTATTTATCAGTGTATAACATGCACAGGTGTATAACATGTACCTTCCTTTTAAGAGGGAAGTTTCAGGATTTTTTTTTTTTTAAATAAACATATTTGACACAAAATAAGGGTCAGCGCCCATCAGTACAGCCTAATTAGTGCCCATCTGCAGCCTCCCCATCTCCCATCAATGCAGCCTGATCAATGCCCATCTTCAGCCCATCTCCCATCAATGCAGCCTGTTCAATGTCCACCTGCAGCCTCAATGCATCCTGATCAATGCCCATCTGCAGCCCTTAGAAGCAATGCCAGTGGCAGTACCCAAGAACCAATGGAAAAATGGCTGGGCTGCTGACATTGCGGGATCCCTGGACAGGTAAGTGTCCTTATATTAAAAGTTAGTATACACCTCCTTAAATAAATTAAATAGGCCTGCCCTTACTGGTATAAATATTATATAATGTGGTCAGGCTCAGGAAGGTTTAAATCGCCATTGTTAATTTTTTTTTCTAAAGACTACAGAAGATATTTGTACATAAAAAATGTGTGTGGACACCCTGGAATGAATCAGATAAGAATTCCCCCCCCCCAAAAAATTAACTCTCACGACATTTCAATGGTGTTTATACCTCCATAAAGTGTAGTTCCAGCCTATAGGAAAAAAAATTAAAAATCAGCCGCTACAATTACTGCAGCTGCTGACTTTTAAAATACGTACTCTTACCTGTCCAGGGATCCAGCAATGTCAGCACCCCAAGCCGATTCATCCATCGGCTTCAGGTGCAGGCGTTGGCATTGCAAGTAAGGGACACTGGCAGCGAAGCCTTCAGGCTTCACAGACCTACACATGCGAGCTGTACTTAGCTTTCTGCATGGTCCATCATCTTCTGGTACACACACAGGTCCCAGAAGGCAGCAGGAGGAAGGAGGAGGGGCTGGAAATGATGGAGATCGATGTGCGGTGATATTACCAGGAAGTGGCAGCAGGTACCGGTCAAAACCAGGTACCTGCTTCCCCCCAAAAAGTGCCAAATGTGGTAGTGAGGGGGGAGGGAGGGTGCAAACAAGAGAAGCTTACCCTTTTGGGTGGCGCTATGCTTTAAGGACTGATATTAGACAAATATTTTTGGCAACGTTCATGAAGAAGAATTTCCTTTGCAGGATCCATCAGTGAAGACTTTACAGAATGCATATTACAAACAGAATTTTACCCTCCAAAAAAACTATTAAATAGAATTAAGAGGCATAAAGCCCAAAACCTGCCTCAAGTGGAGAGGTTGATAATATTTATCTGAAATTCAAAATCATTAACAAAAAGCAGTATGTAGTTCATAGAAAGACATTTGCCACAAAATTAAAAGGAAACCGTTTTGCCTATCTGTCTGTAATGCAGGATACGTAAAAAAAAAAAACAATCACTGTTGGCTCCTTGCTGTCTCTCATATGCAAAAACCCTTTTGTTTCAAAGTTGTGTTCATAAAGATTTTCTCAGAGCATTAAACTCAAATTACTTTTAAAGTATGAATCAGGTTATCAGAGGTAGGGTACGTTACAAACCATGGACTTTAGAAAACAGGCCAATGCATCTAGCTTGTAAAGAGCTCTCTGCTACTTGGCTGGATTAGATCACATGAAAGTCAATTAAATGTAAAATTTTATGAGCAAACTTTCTGAATTTAGGACAGTTGAACTGATTTTCTGGATAGCATTAGAAGTTCACTCCATGGCTTCCTTTGTTTTTTAAAAACTTTGAGGAAATTGGTGCAATGGTAAAAAGGTGGAAGACTTTGGTTTGACTTTGGTTTATTTGTAATGGGATTCTGTAACAAATAGTGTTTTGCTACTTAATCTTGACTACTTTATGGGGCATATTTTAAAAGCAGTGAGGGTTACAATCACCAGTCACTGTAGGTGACTCAATCATTGTAATTTGTAATGCATGCACCAGGAAGATATAACTGCAGTTTGAGAAGTGCCGCATTTGCAGATTTAAAAATTGACCTGGTATAGTGTTTAAGCTGTTGGCAGCAGAGATGCAGTGGTGAGCTAGTCTCTTTAGTATATAGCTAGACTCAGATAGGTGCAGCGCCTGTACAGTGTGGGAAAACTGGCTGGAGTTTGCGCATATTCCAAAGTATTCACATTTTGTGATTTACTACTAAACTCAAGTAATGTTTAACCAGTGCTCAATTAGTTAATATGGTTATGTTAATATATTAGGATTTTCATAAGCCTGCTCAAGTTTTTTTTTTTTTTATTCGATGCTGAAGTGTGGATGCTGATTTTTTTTTGTATGCTGAAGTTTTTCCACCAAGATCATCTTTTTAAAAGAACACAGCTTGGCAGCCTAGTGAGCAACATGGGTAGGTATTGACTGCTTGCTTTGCCTTGTTGCTTTAAGCTGAACTTCATGCAAACAGCTAAATTGAGATGAAATACATATATGAGAGCCATGAGTGTTATATATATATATATATATATATATATACATATATATATATATATATATATATATATATATATATATATATATATATATATATATATATAGGGGCTATCAAGACCTGATTGTGTTCTGTTGCAGTTAAGTAGCACTTAAAACTCTTGTCCCTCTCCCATCCTATGACTGAACAGAGAGAGAAGAATCAACAGACTGAAATCATCTCTCTGTCAGTCTGACTTCTCCTCCTATCAGTTTGCCCTGTGTAAACACAGAAGCACCTCAACACAACTGGTTGGCTCCTTATGCGACTTGTCTCTTTTGTCATGAGTTCCGGAAATGCATTCTTATACTGTAGCCTTGGCTTTTCTGGATGGAAAACCATTTTCCATTGAGGCAATGCTGCAGGACTACTGTTTTTTTTTTTTTTTTTTTTTTTTTTATGATGCAACTAAATAAAGATCCTTGTGTTTAGTCTGCATTTCTGTTAGATAAAATTGTTTTTTTTTTTTTTTTAGGGTTAACACTACTTTTTATTACATTCTATCTTCACTGGTCTTTCCCTGGAGAAACAGTTTTCATTCTGAAGTTTAAAAAATTGTCTCCTGGATATTGACCTTTACAAGTCCTAAAACAAAATCAATAAACCAATGTTTAATGGTGCTTACAGTTGCCTAATGTGAAATAATTCACTAGTCTAGTAATACAAATTGCTTTAAATGGCTATCTGCTAGAAATATTGCTTAAATTATTCTTTTTAGGTTTAAGAATTGAACAGGTACTTTGGAAAGTATATCTCTATATATAAATTTTATGTTACTTAACCAAAAATAGCTATTTTCTTTTCATGATTTTGTATCCCATTTATGTAACTAAATGCATATAATGAATGACTATTGAATATAAACCTTATTAATAATCTCCATCCTCTCATGTCATGTCTACCTACATAATATCTCAATATCACCATTGTTGGGGTCGCTTTTATTGTCCATAAAAACATAGAAAACAATTTACAAAATGTATGTCAATGAACTCATGATAAACAATCTCAGAAAATGTAACATAAGGTATAGTGTTTTTGCTATAAGTGTTTTGGTTTAAGGCCGCATACACACGGGCGGACTGTCTGCCCAACTTAGTCCGCTGAACAGTGTTTCAGCGGACAATCTGCTCGTGTGTGGGCTTCAGCGGACTTTTTCAGCGGACAGTCTGACGAACAAAGTCTTACGGAATTTCCGTAAGACAGTCCGTTCAAACTTGGTTTTGTCCGTCCAAACTTGGTTTCAGCGGACAGTCCGCTCGTGTGTAGGCAAGTTGGACGGACTAAGTATGACGCATGCTCAGAAAGGGTTTACACGGCTGAAGGTTGCATTGCAGTGTATAGGACGTCGTTTTTCTAGTCCCGTCGTACGTGCTGTACACGTCATCACACACGCTTTCAGCGGACTGTCTGCTCATCGTGTGTGGTCAAGTCCGTTCATGCTCATTTTGAACGGACTGTTTGTCGGATTGTCTGCCGAACTTAGTTGGGCAGACAGTCCGCCCGTGTGTACGCGGCCTTAGGCTCTACCAATCACAATAGTGGAGGCTTGGTGGACAAAATCACACAGTGGCTGTGTGTAGTGTTGTTGGTGTGGACAGAGATAGCTTGATTTAGATTAAGCAGGCAGGTTATATTTATACAGTCAGTTTAGTATATATATATATATATATAAATATATATATATATACTCTGCATTTAGCATAGACTATATATATTCAGTGTTTACTCTGCATCCAGTGTAGCCTATATCTACAGTGCATTCCGTGGTGAACAGTTTCTAATACAGTGCAAGCAGTGTACACAGTATCTATCTAGTACAGTGTGTACAGTTTCTACTACACTTCTGGTGGGGTACACAGTATCTAATACAGTGTGTACAGTGTCTACTACACTTCAGGTGGTGTACACAGTACAAAATACAGTGCAGCCATTGTACAGTTTTGTAATGAAGTTCTGGTGGTGTACACATTATCTAATATAGTGTGTACAGTGCGTACTACACTTCTGGTGATGTACACAGTACACAATACAGTGCAGGCATAGTACAGTTGCTAATACAGTGCAGGTGGTATACACTGTATCTAATACAGTGTGAACAGTTTCTACAACACTTTAAGTGATGTACACAGTACACAATATAATGCAGCTGTAGTACAGTTGCTAATACAGTGCAGACGCTGTACACAGTATATAATACAGTGTAGTGTGGTTTTGAAAAACACAATATACATCATGTTCGTAAGGCCACCAAGAAGAGGCAGACACTCACAGGCAATAAAAGAGGGAAAGCAGTCTCTGTGTCTACAGTCAATAGTGCTGGTCGTGGCCATAGTGCATCCTCTTCAGGTGGTCGTGGGGTATGCTTGTCCTTTTTTTCTGCTACGTGCCGGGTTATTGATTCAGAACATGCAGAAGAGTTGGTGGAGTGGATAACAAAGCTGTCCTCATCCTCCTCATTCTCTATCACCCAGGCTCAGAGTATTTTGCCGTCCAAAGCAGCTGCCAAACTAGCCTATTCCACTGGCTCCTTTTCCACAGTCACTTCTTCCATAGCCTCACCATCATACACAGAGGAGTCCTCAGAATTATTCGACCACAGTGTTGGGTACATACTGCTGGAGAATGCGCTGAAATTTGAAGGCTCCGATGTTGGTTCCTAGGTTAAGGAAGGGAGCAAAATGAGCCTATAGAGAGGGGGTGCCCAAGAAGGACAAGAAACTGGCAGTCATGTTCCCCCAGCTGCAGCATTCTGCCAAGTTTGTTCCAGTGATGAGGAGGGAGGGATGATGAGAACACTGACTGTTCTTGGGTGTCTGTGAGAGTAGAGGAGGAGGAGGAGGAGGCACAACTCCAATGAGGCAGGATGTCCTGTAGGGGGCAGCTTAAGGGCAGCCACCCTATTGCATCACACCACAGAACTCCACAGGCGCAAGGCTCTGCTGACTCCCTGCTGACTTTTAAAAGTTCCTTAGTGTGGGTATTTTTCAACACGTGACCAGAACAGCAGCCGCTTGGGCACCACATGCTTGATGACCTGCCATGCAGTCCATTGGCAACAGCCCTTGAAAGACCCACATCAAAGAAAAAGGCAGACTTCTCCTTGCTCCTCACCTGGGATCTCCAACTCTACTAAACCTCCAGTCCTCTCAAAAACATGCACTGAGAGGAATGAAGGTATAGCAATAGGTGTCCCAAGTACATGCAGTCAATCTACTAGCAGTATACCACCATCTGATTTTAGCAGGCAAATTTCCCTACCCCAGTTGTTGAACTGTAAAAATAAATTTGGTCCCAGGCATCCACATGCTCAGCGCCTAAATGCTAGCTTGGCCAAATTGCTAGCACTGCAACTTCTCCCTTTTTCAGCTGGTAGATGCTGTCCCCTTTTGTGGGGTTTTACCTCAGTGGCAGGTTCTAAAATGCCATTTATTTTCACAGAAGGCCATTCCAGCTCTCTACTGGCATGTGGAAGGTAATGTTTTGGCTTCATTGGACAGGGCGGTCAGCAGTAAGGTGCATATTACTGCTGGTCCAGCAGGCATGGGCAGGGACATTACCTTTCCTTCCTGGCACACTGGGTAACTCTGCTGGCAGTTGGAAAGAATGCAGGACAGGGTTCAGTCTTGTTGGAACTTGCTCCACTACTATGCCTCCAAAATGCTAGTGGTGATTCTGCCACAGTTCTCTCCTTCACCCCCTCCTCTTCTTCTAACTCTATGGCCTCAGATTTGCAGATTTGTCATCTGAACCAGCGGTGCTCTGTAACCATTCTACGCAAGCAATCAGGCTAAAAGATGGCATGCGATGCTTGGGTTGGTCTGCCAAAAGGAGCCACACTGGGGCAGAGATTCTGTCAGCTCTGCAGGGGCAGGCTCAGAGGTGGTTGACGCCATGCCAGCTTCAGCCAGTAATGGTTGTATGCGACAATGGCACCAACCTTCTCTCCACCATCCAACAGGGACACTTGACCCATGTTCCATGTTTGGCATACTTCATGAATTTGGTGGTGCAGTGGTTCTTGAGCAGTTACCCAGGCATACAGGATCCCCTGAGGCAGGCCAGAAAAGTCTGTGGTCATTTCCGCCGGTCATACAATGCCAGTGCTCAGCTGGCTGACATTCAAAGGGAATGCAACCTGCCCACCAACCTCCTCCTTTGTGGCATGCCCACCAGGTGGAACTCAACGTTGGCAATGCTGCAGCAGCTGCACACAAAAAAAGCTGCTAAATGTGCCTAAATGCTAGGCGTGTTTAGTGTTTAACCACTTGCTTACTGGGCACTTAAACCCCCCTCAGTCCCAGACCAATTTTCAGCTTTCAGCGCTGATGCACTTTGAATGACAATTGCGCGGGCATACAACACTGTACCCAAATGAAATTTTTATAATTTTTTTCCCACAAATAGAGCTTTCTTTTGGTGGTATTTAATCACAGCTGGGAGTTTTATTTTTTGCTAAACAAACAAAAAAAGATGCAAAAAAAATCATGTTTAATTGTTTGTTATAAAATTTTGCAAACAGGTCATTTTTCTCCTTCATTGAAGTGCGCTGATGAGGCGGCACTGATAGACTGCACTGGTGGGCACTGATAGGCTGCACTGGTGGGCACTGATAGGCTGCATTGGTGGGCACTGATAGGCTGTACTGGTGGGCACTGATAGGCATAGTTAAGGCGGCACTAATAGGCACAGATAAGGCGGCACCGATGGGCACAGATAAGGCGGCACTGATGGGCAAAGACGGGCACAGATAAGATTGTATGGATGGGTGGCACGGATGGGTGGCACTAAGGGGCACTGATAGGTACCACTGATAGATGGGACTGATGGGCACTGATAGGTGGCACTGATAGGTGGCTCTGATAGGTGGCACTGCTGGGCACTGATGGGCGGCACTGCTGGGCACTGATGGGCGGCACTGCTGGGCACTGATGGGCGGCACTGCTGGGCACAGATATGTGGCACTGGGGTGCAGCACCTTTGTTGAGGCAGACTGTGGGCACTGCTGGGTGGCACTGTGGGCACTGCTGGGTGGCACTGCTGGGTGGTACTGTGGGCACTGCTGGGTGGCACTATGGGCACTGCTGGGTGGCACTATGAGCACTGCTGGGTGGCACTGACAGGGGGGGCACATTTTTTATTTAGGCAGGCAAAGCAGGGGGCAGGTGGGCACTGGCAGGGCTGGCCGTGATCGGGACTGATGTCCCGATCACGGCCGCTGGTGATCGGCTTTTTTTTTCTCCTTGCGCTGTCAGCGCGAGGAGGAATAATAGCCGATTACCGGCTCCGTTCTATCACATGATCAGCTGTCATTGGCTGACAGCTGATCACGTGATAAGGGGTCGGGATCGACCCCTTGCACGGATCGGTGATCAGGCGAGTCTCGTAGACTCGCCGATCACAGAGCGGGCCGCGCGCTCCCCTCAGGGGGCGCGCAGGACGCTCGTGCACGAGAATACGTCAATAGACGTAGTCCCGGAAATGGAGATCCGCGCTGTAGCCGTCATTCGGCTATAGCGCGGAACTCAAGTGGTTAAGCATGGATCAATTTCAATGACCAGAATAAATGATTTATTCTGGCCAATGAAATTAATTAAAGTCCAAGAGCTTGACACTGTTAAAAGCTCCTAAAAGCATGTAAAAGCTTTAGACACTTTTACACACATCCAGCATTTTTCTGCAAAAACATTGCTGGCTTCTAGGAGAGTTAAACAAATGTCCTGTGTGCATGATGTGTTAAAAGCTAATAGGCTTTTCACTTTGCAAGAACATTTTTTCTTAGTCTAATAAATAAGCTGACTTCCATCATCCAATCGTGTGCAACGAAAAATACTGTTTCCAATTTTTCTTGCACATGATTGGGTATTCTTTGAAAAGGGAATTTTCACCACAAATTCACTAAGCTAAGGGAAAATTCCATGTGAAGTGAACAGCCCATTTGTTTTTAGTAAATCAAACCCTATTCCCAGTGCTGGGGTAAGGTCATCCATGCGCCCAGATAAAGATGCAAAAATGAGCCCCCTTACCATGTGCAAAGTTACGGCATCCTACACTCTGCAGTCACTCACTTGTTAAAATTATTTCCACTGTCACTACTCTTGTCAGTCTTGCAACAGAAAAAGGTGCTCCCAATAAACCATTGTGCCCAGGGCAGCCGATCCTCCTGCCCACCCCTTGTCCCTGCACTGCCTATACCTGCAATACCTAATTCAGGAGGTACTTTAACCACTTTCAGACCGGACCATTTTGCTGGCTTAAGACCAGACCAGTTTTTGCGATTCGGCACTGCATCGCTTTAACTGACAATTGAGCGGTCGTGCGATGTGGCTCCCAAACAAAATTGATGTCCTTTTTTTTTCCACAAATAGAGCTTTCTTTTGGTGGTATTTGATCACCCCTGTGTTTTTTATTTTTTGCGCTATAAACAAAAATAGAGCGACAATTTTGAAAAAAACGCATTATTTTTTACTTTTTGTTTAAATATCCCCCAAAAATATATATATAAAAAAAAATTTTTCCCTCAGTTTAGGCCGATACGTATTCTTCTACATATTTTTGGTAAAAAAATTGCAATAAGCGATTATTGATTGGTTTGCGCAAAATTTATAGCGTTTACAACATAGGGGATAGTTTTATGGCATTTTTATTATTATTTTTTTACTAGTAATGGCGGCGAACAGCGATTTTTATTTGACTGCGACATTATGGCGGACACATCGGACATTTTTGACACATTTTTGGGATCATTGTCATTTATACAGCAGATACTGCTATACAAATGCACTGATTCCTGTGTAAATGGCACTGGCAGTGAAGGGGTTATCCAGTGGGTGGCAGTGTAGGGGTTAAGTGTTCCTAGGGGTGTGTTACTAACTATGGGGGGCTGGGCTTTGTTTTAGTGAACACTGATCTCTGCTCCAATCACATGTCACTTGTTGCTAGGCAGAACGGGGAGATGCTGTTTACAACGGCATCTCCTCGTTCAGCTGCCCCTTGAGACGATCGCGGGTATGGCCACGGAGTTTGAGTCCGCACCGAATGACCTGCAACCCGACTCACAGGGGTCCCGACCGGCACGCGAGCACGCTGCCGGTGGCGCACTCGCGATGGCAGGGTGGAATTTAAAATTGGATGTACCTGTATGCCAATATACCTGCCCGTGCCATTCTGCCGAAGTACATCGGTGTGCGCCAGTCGGGAAGTGGTTAATACTGTATATTTATTTTAGTTTGTCTATAATTGTTTATCACTACCTGTCAAATGTTCAAGAGTCAACCATTTAAGTTTTAATGCACACAGGGAATTTAGTCTCTGTGCATGAGATTCTGGCATTTTAATGTGAGAGGAAGCCACAGGTGCATTGTCCAGGACCCCTGCAAATCTGTGCTTGGGGCATTTCTCCCTGTACGCATACAGTCTTAAATGTTAATACCACTCAGTACATTATCTAGCCTCATCCAGTCACAGCAGTTTTCAGCCTCCCATAGGCTTTTACAGGCTACTGGCAGAATGGCCGCATAATGCACCTGTGATATCCAAGCACACAAAAACCCTGGATTCTCATGCAGTGGGGCTAAACAACCAATGTGCACTAGACTTAATAGGGTTATCCGTATAATACCTATCTGTGCATTGGTTGGTAATGGTAGTCATGTTGCATGTGGCACACATTGTATTATACTACAATTATTTTCCTAGTGAGTCACTACTTTTGTTTAAATCATTGCAATAAAGAGAACAGTAGGTTAAAATACCTACATCCAAGGGTCCTACTGTTTAATTTAATTTGAGGTTAGCATTTGCTTTGCAAAACAAGTTTACATGTTTCAATCAGAGATCCCAATTATCATTTTGTTACTAGCCCAGTTTTTTAAGCCTCATACAGCTCACAAAATAACAAAACAAGAAAAAACTTAACTAAAAACTAAAGCTAAACTAAACTGTGATAAGCCATCCAATGTGTATATGTAATTAAATCATTTTGTGAGTTTCATCAAATTAAGTATTTTGCAAGGGTTGCTTTGTAAAGATGTAAAAGGCCAGATGAAGTTTATTACTCATGTAATGTCAGGCTTTAAAATAGATCCATGGTTGGCTACTTTTGTAACTTTATCATATAACCTTTACTGACTTGTCATAAAATGGCAGATACTTAAAAAGTGAAAGTTACATTTTCAAAATCTTTATGTTGTATTTGCAATAGAAATATAAACATAATGCACAATTTAAATGTAGTGGTGAAATATGGGCTACTTACATGTATTTATTTCAAAATGCTCCTCATGCTTTAATATAAGTAGTTCCCTGTACTTAGATAAGTGGTACTCTTGCGCTGTCAGCTGAGACTAGATAAATAAATAGGTGACCAACTGCAGCAGACACCATTCAGCTAATCTGTGGCAGAAAAAACTGAAACTTTAAAAGTGGTGGTGCTGTGCTGTCAGATGATTGCTAGGGATAAATGAATGGTGCAGGTTAAAACACCAATCAATATAAGCTAATGTGTAACTGCAGAAATTAAGGTCCATAAAGACATGGATGAGTGAGTTTGGGGTGGAGCAACTTGACCGGCCCTGACCTCAACCCGATAGAGCACCTTGAATTAGAGTGGAGACTGCGAACCAGGCCATTCTTGTCCAACATCAGTGCCTGACCTTACATGCGAATCTGGAAGAATGGTCAAACATTCCTATAGATACACTCCTAAACCTTGTGGACAACCTTCCCTGAAGAGTTGAAGCTGTTATAACTGCAAAGGGTGGACCAACTCAATTTTGAACCCTACGGACTAAGACTGGAATGCCAATGCCAATAATATATTCATGTGCGTATAAAGGCAGGTGTCACAATACTTTTGGTAATATTTTGTATGTATTCACAAGTGTGCCTTGGAAATGTGGCTGATTTACTAACCGAATAAAGCATGTTAAACTTTGCAAAGTGAATTTTCTCTTTGAAACTGAATTTTCACTTAGGTTAGTGAATTAAATGTTGTCTGACTTCTACCATCCTATCATATGCTGGCAAAACTAGAATTTTATTCTTTTTTTGCCTTGCACATGATTCGGTATTTTTTCTAAAGTGTATTTTTACCACATTCACTAAGGCAAGTGAAAATTCCCTTTCAAAGTGAAGTTTAATTTTGTAAAATGAACATACATTACTATTTTAGTGAATCAGCCACAATATCACTGGTTTATTATGAATGCAAAGGCTAATCTAAAAAAAAAAAAAAAAACCTTTCATCATACCACTATGTGAAGCCCCAATAATTTGGGTATAATCTCATTAGCATGCTGTTAAGGAACCTAGGTTTTGTAATTCACATACTTAAACATTCTGCCCAGTTCCACAGTTAATCTGCAAAGCAAACACAACCTTATTTTTTTAGAGGGACATGTAATGTGATCCATACAGATAGCTAGAAATGCATATGCAGAACAGGTTATTGTTTGCAGTTTAAATTTAATTTGGGGCTACTTAAAATATATTTGTCAAACAGGAGTACGGGGGGAAATGTAATATGTTCTTTACTAGCAAAGGTACATAAATCAGCTCATAGTGTCAGTAGTAATAATACAATTTAATTAATCAAATTAAATACAGCATATTGATTACATTTTATGTTGAGATAGGTGCCTGACCATGTAACTGGTCTGCTTTTCATTTTTCTATTGTTTAATGAATAAACTTTGGACATTGAGGGATTACATGATAATCTCTTGCAATGTGTTGTGTACACACATCAGTATTATTGATATTATTCACAGTCTGCAAAGGGTTGCAATTGCCTGTGTTGCTAGTCATTTGAGAGGCTGCCAATGCTCTACAAAGTGACAGATACTACTTGGCAGATAGTATTGGACACATACACAAGACTTGTAAATAGAAAATAAATTTTACTGTAGAAAAAACTTTTGTAACTACTTATTATTATTATACAGGATTTATATAGCACCGACAGTTTACGCAGCACTTTACAACATTGGGGTAGACATTACAATACAATTCAAGACAAGGGGAATCAGAGGGCCCTGCTCGTTAGAGCTTACAATCTAGGAGGGAGGGTCAAGTTATACAAAAGGGTAATAGCTGTGGGGGATGAGCTAATGGAGACAATAGTGCAGTTGATAGATGTTAGACTACTTAAATCAGCTGCACATGTCCATTTCTTCAAGTGCTGAGACACAAGAACCCTACTCTGGCCAGATGCAACAATCATTGTACAGACAAATTATGCATAGTGTCTGAACTGCACAGTGTCTAGTAGCAGAAGCAGCCCTCTATAGGAGTCACACAATTTGTGGACCCCCTGTATCTGGTATAGGAAATTCCAAAGAAGAGCACAGAACATGGAACACAACCCAAGGTTGGTCCACGGTTCAGTTGAATAGGCAGTGTACACCACCTGCTTGGCTTAACTATATATGGTTACTTGTCAAGTCTTTTCATCCATGCATAGCACCAGTGGCGGCTGGTGGTAATTTTTTGGGGGGGCTGCAAACAGTGCACCCACAGAAACCACCCCCCCAACGTGGTCCAGTCGGACTGTTGGGTCATCCACACCCCCCCCCCCCCGTCGGTTGCACTCCCCTACGGGCGATGGGTGGTAGCTTCGGCCAAGCTTCTCCTGCCTCCTCCTCCTAGACCAATTGGAATGCTTCTCCTTTTGGTCAATCTCTTCCTGATTAGCCGGGAGGAGAATCAGTGGGACAATAATGAATATTCATTCGCTACTGTCATACAACTGGGTCTCGGGGCGCAGTGCTTTTTTTGATCCCACCCCTTTTTTTAAGCCTATTAGAGCCTCTGGCTGCATGTAGATTAGGGGGCCAGGCGCATGGATAGGGGGCGGTTCCCCTGTGCCTTGCATTATGGGCTGCCACTGCATAGCACACCAAGGAACCTCTGCTAGGGATCATGGTATAACTCAACTCCACACACAGGTTACACCTCTTATTTTCACTCCTTTTCTGCCTTCCTTTCTTCTTTTCTCATTTGCTTCTTTTCTCATTTATATTTTAATTAAACCCAGTGGCGGTGCATTCATTAAAGGTGCACTGGCACCGACCCCTCTCTCCAGCCACCCCCTCTTTGACTAATAGATAGATTCATGCATTGCATGAATCTATCCATGGCCGCCACCACCCCCTATTCTGGCATCCAGCCCCTTTTTGGACACCAGGCTCCTGAATTACAGTGGATGGGGTATGTTTTTTGCAGCACCTGATTAGAACCGTAGGCTCTAATAAGTTTCAAAAAAGGTGAACAAAAGTGTTAAAAAATATTCACTTTTCTAACACTGAAATGGGACTGTTACCCATCATCTGATTGGCTGAAAGGACAGGCGCTGTGATTGGATGCCTATCAGGAGGAGGGGAGGAGATGCCTGGAGGACACAGCTCACTGCTGTCTGACCGGCTGCAAGGTCCCACAGCTCGCTGCTGTCACCCGTTGCCTGACATGCCACCAAGATAGGGTAAGTGCCGGGCAGACAGCGAGTGGGCGGGGAGTCACTGTGGCTATGTTCGATAGACACAGTGGTTGCGTTTGATGGCACAGTGACTGCATTTGATGGGCACAGTGGCTGCATTTGATGGCACAGTGGCTGCATTTGATGGGCACAGTGGCTGCATTTGATGGGCACAGTGAGGCTGCAATTGATGTTTTTCTTCAGAATTTTTCAGTTTTTTGCGCCCTCCCAAAAATTTTGAGCACCAGCCGTCACTGATTAAACCTCCTTATCCCCACTAAGAAAAGCCAAAACATTCTGAGCTCACTAGGCCACCACAAGCTTGTTTAAGCAGGATGTTTAAAAAACACATACTCTGTGGATTACAGGAAAGAAATGCTAGTTTATTGAACTGCAACTATCACATATTAAAAAATAATTATGCACTCTTGTTTGTAATGCATTCTAATTTTTACTTCTACTACCAAATATTTATTTTTGTAGTATGTTTGTAGTGATAAAAATAATAAAGTGTCTACATTTTAATAAATCTTTGTCAGACTAGTGAACCTACATTCCATTCAAATACCAAATACCTAAAGCTACAATAAATACCTTTTTTTCAAACCCATTGAACCTGATTGTGCACTTGAAGCAAATATAGTTAACTCATATGATCAACCTTAAACAATTTATTTTTTTGCCATCTGGTATACATTATACACTGCATTATTACAACTGTGTCATTAAAAAATAAGAGCAACTTTAACATTTTACAAAATATATATTTACTTCTGTTATACTCCTTCACATTACAAAGCTAATCCTGTAAATCAGCTCTGCATGTAAACTAATCAAGCACATCTATTATAATTCTAAAATCAATCATTTTTATTTTAATATGAGTTTGTTTCCTTAATAAAAGAGAACGTACTATTCTGACGTTTTTTATGTTATTAATTTTTTATTACTTAAAATTATATTTGTAAGATAAAAAAAAAAAAAAAAAATAGGCGCAGAGAATAATTGCTTTATCCATAAAGTGCTTCCATGTGATAAGATGGTTTTTATTGTACTACTGGTGCCTGCAGTGAGTAGCTAAAGCACACTTCCTCTGAACCTCATAATAGTAAAAGCTTGAAATGAAATGATTAACATTAGGAACGGCAAAGTTTTTTATTCAGTTTGAGAGAAATGATGTATCAGCTGCAAAGGAGAAGAAAAGGGCATCTACACCCATATCACCTCCAACTAGTCATCTAGTCAAGACATACAAATTTCATAGCCTGAATTGACTAGATAGAACTTAAGGACCAGCCACCGTTATACGTCACTAGTTTGACGTTAAATACTATTGTTATGGCAGCAGATAGTTGCCATAACCCCGGTATTTTTAAAAACGATGGACTGTCCTCTTTAAGGTAAAAGTGGTCTCAGCAGCAGATTCACCGCAAGATCACTTTTATTGGGGCAGGTGAGGACACCCAATCCCGCGCCTATCTGGTTGTCTCCGCCACTTACCGGAGCTCACTGCCTGGATACTGAGCAAGGGAAAGATGGCCCCCGCTCAGGTCCATAGCATTCTAGGGCAGAAGCGATGTCAAATCTCACTTCCACCCAGTGCTCTTAAAGGGGACTTTACAAAAATTAAATATTTTTTTTTATTATTATTGCATTTCAGTGTAAATATGAGATCGGATGTCCTGTAATGCTTTTTTTCTATTAAAAGGGATGTTAACATTCCTTGTAATAGGAATAAAAGTGACCCATTTTTTTTTTTAAAAGACAGTGTAAAAAAAAAAGTAAAATAAATAATAAAAAAAAAAAATTAAAGTGCCCCATCACGCTGAGCTTGTGCACAGAAGCGAATACATATGTAAGTCGCATCTAAATATGAAAACTGTGTTTCAAACTACACATGTGAGTTATCGCCACAATTGTTAGAGCAAGAGCAATAATTCTAGCACTGGACCTCCTCTGTAACTCAAAACATGTAACCTGTAGAAATGTTTAAAGTTGCCTATGGAGATTTTTAAGGTTAAACATTTGTCACCATTCCAAGAGCGGGTGCAATTTTGAAGCATGATATGTTGGGTATCAATTTCCTCGGTGTAACATTATCTTTCACTATATAAAAAAATTGGGCTAAGTTGAAAAAGTGTATTTTTTCCAAACAAATTGCACTTGTAAGACATCTAAGCAAATACGGTCTGACTTAAAATATTGCAACGAGCAACGGTTCTAAGTAATTTTCTATCAAAAAAATTTTTAACTTGTAAATACTGTTTACTATACAAGAGCTGGAAACTGCATCTGTGCATCAGTAATAGGATTTTTTGTCCATTTAAGGATAGGTGAAATAAAATAAAGTATATACAAACAACATGGATTGTGTAATGTAAAGTATTGGATTAACTACCTCAAAATGAATCTATGGTTGATAAAAAAAGGTACCAGTCCACCCAAAACTAACTAACTGCTAACTGCCTTTGTGTTTCTTTCAGGAATGCCAAATGGTAACACTTCTCTTGAATTCTTGGCACTGATACCTTCACTGTTAAGTTTCACTCCTCCTGCTGCATTGTCTAAAATACTTTTCAGTGAAAATACAGCAGAAAGAGTATAATCCGATTAGCAGAAATCTCACTATAAAAATGTATAAAAAAAAATGAAACATCAGTTTTGGATTAACATACACCTTAATAACAAAAACATGTATCTTATTGATTAAACCTAAATTTGTTTAAATAAAACAGCTACTAGACCTATTGCTCCAGGATCTGGCCTTATTTTTCACCCACTTTCTGATAATCCATGGCATTAGGAACATGTCCCCAGGGGCAATCTCATCAAGTCACCCAGGACTCATAGGAGAATGCTGCAGAGAATAGTTCTATGTCATTACATGGCATCATTCTTCCCAGTATTCAGGATGGCCCACCATTGGAGGTAAATCATATGACCAGACTGAAGGGTCATATAAAAAAATAAAAATAAAGATGTCAAAAGCTGACAAAATCTACAAGATTATATACTCTACATTATTGCTACTTGTTGAGTAAATACTAGCATACCAGCAATACTATCCTTAGTTATACCATCAATTAGAAACATAATGCTGTAAAATTTCCCCTAATTCCTACTTCTCTATTTAAAAAAATATTTTATGCAGCCTTTGCCTTTCTGGCTTTTCACAAGATTTTAAAGAACATCTAAGGGAATTTGTGTCTATTTAGCCAAAAGCCAATTGTGCTGATCCACAATTGGTGTTCAAATTCATGCCAAAATTGTTCAATAGTGTTGAGGTCAGGATCTGTACTAGCCACTCAAGTTCTGCCCCACTGAACGTATCTTTGTCTATGTCTATGGGACCTGACTTTGGGCACAGGGGCACGCTCATGCTGGTAAAGAAAACGCCTTCACCAAACTGTTGGTCCATTTTTAAATTAACTAAAATGTCTTTGTGCTGTATGCTATAGTATTAACAGCATCCTTCATTGGAAAAATCGAAATAATTTGGAGGGGTGTCCACATACTGCCACCTATTTTCAGTAGGTTGAATTTTGAGAGACTTGCCCCTTGAAATGCATACATACAAGATTGATAAGAATCCGAACAAGAAACAAATGATAGGAAACCACAAAGTCTCCGGTTTTTCAGATTCCAAACAAAAATAATAACTCTGAGACTCACAATTACTTCATATCCTTATTTACAGGCACTAAAGTGATCTCTTTCATTTTAATCTCTGTGAAGAGAAATTTATTGCAGTCAGTGGTGCAAAACCCAGAAGTGCCGGGATTTCCTGTCACTAGCAATCAATCTCAAAAAGTTCAGACAGTTGTTATCAGCCAATCTGTTATGTCATACTGGCTATAGAGATTTTGGATAACACCAACCACATTATGATTCATTCTCTCTGAGTGCTGCAGACATACCTCTGTTTAGAATTTACACAAACACCTGCTATTTCTGCTATTTCCAAAACATCTGGCGTAAGACAGCATAAAGTTAAGAGGCATTAATATGAAGAAAACATTCTAGACAGCTACATTACATTCATCTAATTTTGACCTTTACAGAAATGTCTTATCATTCTTAAGATTACCAGTATGCCACATCTGACAATTCAGGATGCACAGAACATTCATAAACTGTAATAATTTGATTGAGAACATACTAATGGTAGTGGAGTGAGTGTAGCATGATTGTTTAGAAAGAAAGGAAGAAGAACCCAAGCAAAAAACAAAACATAAAACAATGCTGAGAGTTTATTTTCAAGCATTAGAATATGTATTAATATATTTTATATATATATATATATATATATACATACACTAGACTGTCATCTGGGCTGGAAGTGTTTAAAGCCCCGATATTGGCATGTATATATATTACTGTGTTGCTCATTATGATTTTCTCAGTTGCATATAAACACTGTGAAAAATTTAAATCTAGGGTTACACTATTACCAGCTAAAGCACAATTAACCCATAGGACATCTACCTGGTGCATAGAACTCAATTGAATGTTTATATTTTTTAAATAAAAATGTATTCAATTTCATCAGTTTAAAGATGTGCAATTGTAAGGTTAAAAACTGTTCTCAATTGAACATATTAAATCATATTCCTACATATCTTAGGGCACTCAAAGATAATGAAATAAGGTGAGTACAGCCACATGAACAATACAACTGCTACTTATTTTATTTTTTTATGTTGATAGGGGGAGTCTAAAGGATAGAATAACTGTATGTACTGACACAAAAACAAGCTTAATGCTTCCAATTATCATCTGAAGTGTGGTTAACAAAAAACTACAAAGAAGGCCATTGCATGTCTAATTTTCTAATATACAGTAATATAATGACAAGGTTTCCAGAAACATGGGAAGTCTCCATATATACCAGCTTTCCATCATACTGAGCATATACAGTGTCTTTTGCCAAATTAATTGTTTGAAGATCAAGGCTTTGCTTCCTATTTTTAGCGCTATTCCCAGGGTGATTCAGTGACTGGTGAGAGAATATTCAAGAAGCAACAGGAGAGGTTCAGTAAATACAGATCTACAGGATAAATGAAACAGAGGCAAGGAGATCCTTGCACTGCAGCTTTCTCTCCAGCAAGAACAGTGGGCAGCACAGTAGTGGCAGACTAGCAGTCACAGAGAGTAGAGACTTATGCCGCGTACACACGATCGTTTTTTTTTTCTGTCAGAGTTCAGACGGAGTTCCTCTGAAACAGACTTACGTACACATGATCACACCAAAGTCCAATCGTTTAGAATGCCTGAAGTACAACATGTACAATGGGACTAGAAAAAGGAAGTTAAATATCCAGAAGCCAATAGCTGCTCTTGCGTCGTTTTTGGTACCTCGGAATAGCATACAGGCAAACAGATTTCCCGATAGGAATTGGTTCCATCGGAAAGATTTAAAACATGTTCAATTTATAGGTTCGTCAGAATTTTTGAAAAAAAAGTCAGATGAAGCCCACATACAATCAGAATATCCGATTAAATTATTCCATCTGACCTTTTCTGCTGGAAAGTCCGGTCATGTGTATGCATTAGATGATCTCACACAGCAGATTATTAGCTTATTAATTGAGGCTTTTGGCTTACAAAGTGCTCTGTTATCTTTTAGGTGGAATTTAGGACTAAAGATACATTTTCAGAACATTGCTAAGGTTAAATTAACAGTTCTAGATTCCCTTTAACAAGTAGTAAACTGACTTTAAACCATGTCCTCGTTGACTTCTGTGGTTGCATATATTGTTAAGTAATCCATCCTCAAATATCAGAAGTTGAGTTTCAGTCAGTTTCTAACAGCCTACAGCACCTGCTATTGATTTACACTAGAAGGCTGTCAGACTGCCAAAAAAAAAAGAAGGCTAGAGGAGCTGTGAGTTCAGTGCCTCTTTGAAAAAAAAATATCCCTAGTACCTGCAGATATAGAGTATTGGTTTAAATATCTTGTTCAACCAGCAAAACTGGTTAAAATGATAACAGGCATGTATGCCACACAATGAGTGCATCAGCACCGAAATCTTCCATTACTTGTAAAAATGCAGTTTCATGATTGCCAATATACATTTGTACTGCATTATGCTATATAGACCTATATGTTACACTTATGGAAGTAATATAATTTACCTTGTTAATGGGAGAACTGGTCAAGGATTAGACTACCTGAAATTCAGATGAATGTCCAAGTATGGTGGATGCTTGAGTACAGTATATTACAGTGAATTGGTAAGTGAATAGAAAGGTACTCAGAGACATACTCTTAAAAGACTGCACTTGAACAAATTTTGAGATTTCACTCTGGTGACCTGTGGGGAAACCAGTGATAGGCTTAACTGATTGCATTCTTAATATATTTACACTTTCTTTTTTGTGTAGATGTTTTATCATTACACCTTGAATTACCAATTCAATAGAAATATACTATAATATACTATAGTCTTCTAGTCTATACAAGCCAACACCTGTACTTTCACTAAAATGGTTTGCAAACTTCATACTGAAATTAATTGTATTATTTTGTGTGAGCAATGTGGTACCTGCTTGCTGGTTACTAGGGAGGAGCTTGATGTTCAAGTTGAACATTGGGTGTTTGTCCAGCGAACAATATGCGGTGTTCCCGGCAAATACAAAAGCCTCAAGTCTATGGGACACTGACATGAAAAACCAAAAGTGCTAATTTTAAAGGCTTATATAAGTTATTGCCATAAAAAAAAATGTTTGGGGACCCAGGTCCTGCCCCAGGGGACATGTATCAATGCAAAAAAAAGTTTTAAAAGCATCTATTTTTTTGGGAGCAGTGATTTTAAGTGAAACAATAAAAAAAAAATATTCCTTTAAATAATGTGCCTAGGGGCTGTCCTTAGTATGCCATTAACTGATTGCTGACCCCTGCACACAGATGTGCATCAGCACAATGACACAGGCAGGCAAATGGGTGTACAGGTATGTCCCTTTAAATTTGCCACCTTTCAGGTGCACACGCACATGTCACATGCTGCTGGAGCGGGCCTGCAGGTCCCGGGAACTCTATGTTCTCTGGTGGCACACGATTGCATTGTGGAGAGGTAGAACTGGGAAGTGCCAATGTAAACAAGGCATTTCCCCGTTCTGCCTTGTGTCATGACAGAGATCCACTGCTCCCTGTGATTGGGAGCAGTGATCGCTGCCATGTCCTATGTAGCCCCTCCCCCAAAGTTATAATCACTCCCTAGGACACACTTAACCCCTTCATTGCCCCTAGGGGTTAACCCCTTCACTGCCAGTGTAATTTACACAGTAATCAGTGCATTTTTATAGCACTGATCGCTGTATAAATGACAATGGTCCCAAAATAGTGTCAAAAGTGTCCAATTGTGTCTGCCATAATGTCGCAGTCATGATAAAAATCCCTGATTGCCGCCATTACTAATACAAAAAATATAATAATAAAAATGCCATAAAACTATCCCTTTTTGTAGACGCTATAACTTTTGTGCAAACCAATCAATAAGCTTATTGCAATTTTTTTTAACAAAAATATGTAGAAGAATACATATCAGCCTAAACTGAGGAAAACATTTGTTTTTTTTTCTATATTTTTGGGGGATATTTTGGGGGATATTTATTACAGCAAAAAGTAAAAAATATTGCGCTTTTTTCAAAATTGTTGCTCTTTTTTTGTTTATAGTGCTAAAAATAAAAACTGCAGAGGTGATCAAATACCACCAAAAGAAAGCTCTATTTGTGAGGAAAAAATGCGTCAATTTTGTTTGGGTACAACATCGAACAGCCGAGCAATTGTCAGTTAAAGCGACGCAGTGCCGAATCACAAAAAGTGCTCTGGTCAGGAAGAAGGTAAAATCTTCTGAAGTGGTTAAAGTAGCGCATTTTTCCCATGTGTATAACAATACCACAGTAAAATTACATTTTTAATGGAAAATAAGTAATTTAAAACTATTCCTGGCTGTAATGTATTGTCGGGTACTGGCAATATAGATAAAATCATTGAAAAAAATGGCATGGGTCTTCTCCAGTCCATTACCAGGCGCTTTGGGTCTGGTATGGATATTAAGGGGAACCCTGCACCCAAATAAAAAAAGCGTGGGGGCCCCCCAAAATCCATACAAAGTCCTTCAGGTCTGGTATGGATATGAAGGGGAGCCCTGCACCAAAATGTATTCAAAATAAAATGGTATAGGGTCCTTCCCCTTGCTCAGTGCTTGTGGGGGGTCTGTCGGTGGGGGGCTTATCAGAATCTGGAAGCCCTCTTTAACAAGGAGACCCCAGATCCCCACCCCCCCCCCCCATATGTGGATGGGTATCAGTACATTGTATCCCTACACATTCACCAAAAAAAATGTCAAAATGTTAAAAATGACAGTAGACAATTTAGGACAAGTCCTTTATTAAAAAAAAACTGTCCTGCGATGTCCATTTATCTTCGATCACAGTGTCCGACAACCCGATAAAAAAATAAAATGAAAAAAACTGAAAAAACTCTTTGCGATGACAGCTGTTATATAGCTGAGGGCAGGGCCACCCGGTGACATGAAAACAATAAAATTATACATCAGTAGGGTGCGGGTCATCTGTTAGATGGATATTGGGGGATCCCTGTACCTTTTTTTTTTACATTTTGGCTCGGGGTTTCCCTTAAAATCCATACCAGACATGAAGGGACTGGTATGGCTTTTGGGAGACCACCACACAATATTTTTTTTAATTTAGGTGCGGGGTTCCGGGATTCCCCTTAATATCCATACCAGACCCAAAGGGCCTGGTAATGGACTGGGGGGAACCCATGCCATTTTCAATGCGTTTCATCTATAGTGCCGGGACCCAACAATGCATTAGAGCCGCAATTAGTTTTAAATTACTTTTTTTCTTTTAGAAATTACATTTTGCTGTGGTACTGTTATAAACAGAGGAACAAAATTGCTACTTTACAGGTATACTAAGGACACCCCCAGGCATGATATTTAAAGGAATATTTTATTTTTATAGATTCACTTTAACCACTTCAGCTCCGGACCAATAAACACCTTAAGGACCAGAGGTCTTTTTGCAATTTCGCACTGCGCTGCTTTAACTGGTAATTGCGCGGTCATGCAATATTGCACCCAAACTAAATTTGCGTCCTTTTCTTCCCACAAATAGAGCTTTCTTTTGATGGTATTTGATTGCCTCTGCGATTTTTTTTTTTTTGCGATATAAATGGAAAAAGAGCGAAAATTTTGAAAAAAAAAGATATTTTCTTCTTTTTGTTATAAGAAAAATCGAATAAACTAAATTTTAGTCATACATTGAGGGCAAAATTTATTCAGCCACATGTCTTTAGTAAAAAAAATGTCAATAAGCGTATATTTTTTGGTTTGCGCAAAAGTTATAGCGTCTACAAACTAGAGTACATTTTCTGGAATTTACACAGCTTTTAATTTATGACTGCCGATCTCATTCTAAATGGCAGGGCAGTACAAATCCCCCCCAAATGACCCCATTTTGGAAAGTAGACACCCCAAGGAAATTGCTGATGGGTATGTTGAGCCCATTGAATATTTATTTTTTTTGTCCTAAGGGATTGAATAATGGGAGTCTAGTCGCGCACGGCACCCCGAAAACCAATCACCACCTTCAGGATTTCTAAGGGTGCAAATTTTTGATTTAACTCCTCACTACCTATCACAGTTTCGAAGGCCATACAATGCCAAAATAGCACAAAACCCCCCCAAATGACCCCATTTTGGAAAGTAGACACCCCAAGCTATTTACTGAGAGGCATGTTGAGTCCATGGAATATTTTATATTTTGCCAAAAGTTGCGGGAATATTACAAACTTTTTTTTTTTTTGCACAAAGTTGTCACTAAATGATATATTGCTCACACATGCTATGGGCAGAAGTCAAATTACACCCCAAAATAAATTCTGCTGCTTCTCTCGAGTACGGGGATACCACATGTGGGGGACTTTTTGGGAGCCTAGCCACGTACGGGACCCCGAAAACCAAGCACTGCCTTCCGGATTTGAATATAAAATGCTACCAAAAAACCTGTTAGCGATGGCAGGGATCAGGCCTGACTCTGCGATCGCTGCAGTTATGTGTTTAGTGTTTTGTAAGTGACAGTGATCGATCGATACTGCACTTGGGTGGGCTGGGCAGAGGGGCAAAACGCAGGTGCTAGCAGGTATTTGGGCTGATCCCGCTAACAATGCGTTTTTTTGGAACCCTAAACTGCTGGGGACGCTAGTATAGATCTGATCAGATCAGATATTGATCTGTTCAGATTCTATACCACTACGGGAGGTGTATGCTTTGCGTGTGGGTGTTAGCGGTACTGGCACTAACCTAGCGCTGCCTGGGGCGACGCAGACCCTGACCCTAAAACCTAATTGATATCACCCGCCGGGTGATCAGGGGGTTAAACCTTTATTGGGTAATAAATGGTGGGTGCCCTGATGCTATAAAAAACAAACTAACCAGAGTCACCCGTAACACTTATACGGTGATCAGTGGTGAAAGGGTTAACTAGGGGCAATCAGGGGGTTCAAATTTTTATTAGGTAGTATATGGGGGTCCCTGGCGCTATATAAAAACCTGACGGGGAACCTAAATAACTAACTGGCTAACCAGCGTCACCAGTGACACTTATACTGTGATCGCTGGTGAAAGGGGGTGAAAGGGTTAACTAGCGGAAATCAGGGGGTTAAAACCATTATTGGGTAGTATATCGGGGTACCTAGCGCTATAAAAACCTGGCGGTGAACCTAAAAAAATAACTAGCTACCTAGCGACTGTAGCGACACTAATGCAGCGATCAGAAAAACGATCGCTTAGTGACACTGGCAAAAGGGGGTGAAAGGGTTAACTAGCGGCAATCAGGGGGTTAAAACCATTATTGGGTAGTATATCGGGGTACCTAGCGATATAAAAACCTGGCGGTGAACCTAAAAAAATAACTAGCTACCTAGCGACACATGCAGCGATCAGAAAAATGATCGCTTAGTGACACTGGCAAAAGGGGGTGAAAGGGTTAACTAGCGGCAATCAGGGGGTTAAAACCATTATTGGATAGTATATCGGGGTACCTAGCGCTATAAAAACCTGGCGGTGAACCTAAAAAAATAACTAGCTACCTAGCGACTGTAGCGACACTAATGCAGCGATCAGAAAAACGATCGCTTAGTGACACTGGCAAAAGGGGGTGAAAGGGTTAACTAACGGCAATCAGGGGGTTAAAACCATTATTGGGTAGTATATCGGGGTACCTAGCGATATAAAAACCTGGCGGTGAACCTAAAAAAATAACTAGCTACCTAGCGACACATGCAGCGATCAGAAAAATGATCGCTTAGTGACACTGGCAAAAGGGGGTGAAAGGGTTAACTGTAGGGGCAATCAGGGGGTTAAATCTTTATTGGGGGTGATAGGGGGCTACCCTGGACCTAACACTAACTGTCCTGACAGTTTTTACTGTCACAACTGACACTGAATGCATTGATCAGTAAAGAAATGATCAATGCAATCAGTGACACTGTGACTGGGGGGGAGGGGGGGCGGGGGGGGATCGGGGGGCGATCAGGGGGGGGGGGTCGGGGGGGTTTGTGTGCCTGTGTGTACCTACATGTCAGTGTAGTGTTGGTGCACACTTACTATTAGTCTTCTCCTCGTAGTCCGGTCAAAAAGACCGCCCCGAGGAGAATGACATCACTTCCTCCTTCCTGTGTAAACAATACACAGTGGGAGGAAGCTTCTCATTGGCCAGGAGCGATCCAGAGGGGGTGGCCGAAAACGAACGGCCATCCCCTCATCACGGAGCGCTACTGGAGCGAACCGGACCGCCATAACCAGCGGGAGGGGGTCCGATCGGACCCCCCACCTGCTGGAAGGCAATCACGTACATCTACGTGATTGTGCCTGCCTGTGCCATTGTGTTGACGTACATTGGCAATACGGCGGTCCTGAAGTGGTTAAGCATTATTAAAATCACTGCTCCCGAAAAAAATGATGTTTTTTTTTTAAATGCATTGATACATGTCCCCTGGGGCAGGACCCTGGTTTCCAAACACTTTTTTATGGCAATACCTTGCATATAAGCCTTTACAATTATCACTTTTGATTTTATAAGTTTGCCTGTTCGCAAATTCTGGTGCCAACCGAACCGAGGGGTGTTCAGCTCATCACTCCTGGTTACCCTTAAGATAAGTAAGAACTCTGGGGGTGGATTGTGCAGGTCACATGCATACATTGCGTGTGTTTACGCTATCAGAATTATTTTTATAACCTTTACTGAAAAATGATGATAACACTATAAGTGTGTACCATATTGCACTGCTGCATATGTATTTTTTTGCATTAGAGAGTAATAAATGTTATTCTTTCTAATTGACCTACTGGGATCTATAAGCTTAATTTGCACTGCTAGTCAATAATATGTTATAAAATAAGTTTTAATTACATATATCTATTTTGTAGTGCTATCCCAATTAAGTTCTACTTATTCAAAATATACAACTTGGTTTTCTTGAGGGTTTAGATTCATATTTCCTTGACCGTCCCACATATCAAGGCAATGTGAATCTTCATAGGCAAATCCCTATTCACTGATTTTCTTCAGTAATCATGTACAAATTAGAATGCTCTGCTATAATTTGTTTGACCCAGCATATACATTTTTAAAAGAATCATGAGCCCAATATACATGGGGAGCATTCATGTAATTTGCTCCAATGCTCCAAATCAAAAATGAATTTACTCATCTCTAGTGAGACATTATTCTTCAAAACTGAGACTCATTCAGCATATGCCATTTTGTAGATATGTCATAACACTAGAGTTTTAACTAAATTGTTCACATAGAGTATGTAAAAATGAACTTAGACTCGTGTGAGAAACAATCCAGTCTAACGTACAGGTTTAAAGATAGGAGATGAAATGCAAGTGCAAACTTACTAAGCAGGCTTATTCCAGCCTGATGTTCCACACCATACAAATAAAATAATGGAAGCAACATACTGGTTTCCATCCTGATGCAAACCTTTGTTAGCTATGGAATTATGCACAACCCTACCAAGCTTCTCCCTTAAGCTGGCCATACATGAATTGCAATTCGAACAGTTTAGTAGGTACTTGTGAAATTTCAATACATTTATGGGCACTGTGGTTCAACAGAATTTGATCTACTGATCAACTTCTGTTCAACCAGCCTGTTTGAAAATGTCCTCTTGATCAGTATATTCTGCAGTTTGCCCACTGTTAGAGTACAATATCACAGCCCCCAACATTACCCCATCCACCTCCAATTGGGCCAGTTTTTTAATTCAACCCACTGTTTGAATGAAAAAAAAGACTTATCTATGGCCTGTTTTAGACAGGTTTTTACAATTAAACTCTTTTTCAGAATAAAACATATTAGTGGGAATAGCTTAGGTTGGTGGTGGATGGGCTTACAGAAAATATAGTATTACACATTGTACATAAGGATTGAAAGCGGTTAACAGCCTGCATCATCTTATTTGCATGATTAAAAGGTAGGCTTCCAAGACAGGCATGGCCATGATAAATCATTACCTAGGGTGACAAGGCTGCCAGGGCTAAAAAACAGTTGTAACATGTATCTGTCAGTAATGCATCTCTATGTATAATAAAAAATGTATACCCTTCTCACCAGTGCAAGACAGCTACATATGTATTATTGCTATCCTTTCAACGTTTATGAAGATTTATTGATAGAATAGTTTCCTTTGTACTTATATATACACTCTAGGCCCATACACCTAGAAACTGTTGGACAACTAAGATGGTTGCTCACCCTTCTTTTTCAGATTTCTGATTCTGATTTAGGTGTACTGGTGCAAAGTGAATAACCTGTTTTCCTGTCCACAGGCTTAGTTGTGTTGTGTGTGGCCAAGATATTTTTTTCTTGTGAGCATGATACTAAAGGGATTAGGCCCCTTTCACACTTGTGAACCGTTTGTCCATTTTTCATCCATCTGTTGATCCGCTTACATCAACATAATTTTTTGGAATGGATAAAATCAGAAAATGGATGTACTGTAAACAGACAAAAGGTTTTTGTTTTGCATGAAAAAATAGCTCCTGGACATAAGTGATTAAAGTGGTTGTAAACCCTTACAGACCACTTTGACCTACAGGTAAGCCTAGATTAAGGCTTACCTGTAGGTCCATGAAATATCTCCTAAACTTACATGGTTTATGAGATATTTACAAAAAGACAGGCACTGCTGCGTATGGCGCATGCACCATAGACAGGGGCACACAGGCACACTGAGAATGCCGCTGCTAACAGTGATATGCCGTTAGTGGCGGCTCCCATGCTCATGCACAGGAGTGATGTCATCGTTGCTCCTGCCACTCACAGTGCCGGAGCAGCGATACCCAGAAGAAGATGGACACTCCGTGCTACGGGGGACAGTGGTGACATCGCTGGCCCCTGTGTCAGATAAGTGACACATAATGGGCTACTATGCGATGCATAGTAGTCCATTATGCTTTACCTTTGCAGGGAGACAAAGAGGAAGTAAACCCATCAGGGTTTACTTCCTCTTTAAGGACAGATGATAAACTGATGTAAACTTAATTTGTTTTTTCTTTAAAAATTTAACTGAATTGATGAAACAAACAGGTCCCCTTGTGTGAAAGGGGCCTTATTTAGAAAGCAGTGAATGGGCATTCACCAAGTATTAACTGCAGGTGAATCTTTCAGATGCATGTGTTTTAGATTACAAGGAATTATTACTCACCTGTGCATGTTTGGAGAATGTCCCATATCACAGCTTCATAAATATAGCCCTATAGCTAGCCAGTCAACTGTGGAAGTGAACAGGGGGATAGCACAGGACAGTTGTCAAGTGGGTCATTAAAAATAAATCTGGCTTACCTATCAATCTCCCATAAACAGATATTCCCCAATAATAAAAAAAAAACAATACAAATATCATATTTGCTCTTTATACCCACTGATATCCATCATACACATCATAGACTAGCCCTTTTAATTTTATGTTTTAGGTAGTACTAATTTCCATTTGCAATCCAACTTTCCAATTATTGTAACTCTTCAAATAGTTTAGCTTTTTGTTGCAGTAAAAGATCATACACAATCTTTCAGTAGATAACAGCAACTTTAGAGATCAAAGAAGTAAGTAATCCAGTGACCAGTGTACTGTAAATCCAATTAAAATTTAATCCACTAACACATAAGAGCTATTCTAGACATCTTTGAATATATTAGGGAGGAATTATCATATCAGCAGTGAAACATCTTCTATCCATGCATTCACCCAGACACTAAATTCAGTATGTATTATATAATACATACAAAGGTCAGGCTTGCCTTTAGTGAGCCAGTAGTGCAGGTGAACAAGTCTGGTATATTCCTTCAAGTATAATTGAAATTCTTCTTTACAGGAAGTCTGTTAGTAAAACTACTGCAATATGCTGTAACACGTATAAACCAAAAAAGTGCAGTTGTTCTTCAAACTGTAATAGAAATATAGTAAGAATTTGATGCCCTTTTTCCTATGACCCATAATTCAATAAAGTAATACTTTTCATACAATGTTGCATGCTTCACGTCCAAGTCCTGCTATGGAAGTTAGTAAGACGTAAGCAACTTTTCAAGTCATCACTTATCAATTTGCCATTTTCCTTTGTGTGAAATTATTATGATATAACCCACTTTTTAAAAATTAGATATCTGCATCTTGGGTAAGAAACAATTTAGGCTGGGTTCACAAATTTGCAGGTCCGGGTTTGGCACATTTTTCATTCAGCGGCTCAGGTGGGATTTAGGTGCAAATTTGACACTAAAATCGCACCTGAACTGGGCTGAAAAATGCACAGGACAATTTTTTAATATGCACTGCAACCGGCCCGCATATATGTGAAACAGCTCTATTGAAAGCAGCTCTGGTCCACATGTTATGCAAAATGGATGTGGTTTAACCACTTCAGCCCCCAAAGCCAAGCCCTTTTTTGCGATATGGCACTGCCACTGAGTCACTTTAACTGACAAGAGACACTGTGCAGTCATGCAATGTTGTACAAAATATACGTCCTTTTTTTTCCACCAATAACGCTTTCTTTTGGTGGTATTTTATCACCTCAACATTTTTATTTTTTGCGCTATAAACAAAAAAAGAGTGTCAATTTTGAAAAAAAAAAACAATATTTTTAAATTTTACTATAATAAATATCCCCCAAAAATATGTAAAAAAACAAATTTCTTCCTCAGTTTAGGCCACTATGTCTTCTACTTTAAAAAGAAATAGTAAAAAAAAATTGCAATAAGCGTATATTGATTTTTTTGCACAAAAGTTATCACGTCTACAAAATAGGGGATATATTTATGGCATTTTTATTATTATTATTTTTTATATTAATAATGGCAGCAATCTGCGACTGCGACATTGTGTCAGACAGATCGGACCCTTTTGACAATATTTTTGGACCATTGACATTTATACAGGGATCAGTGCTATAAAAATGCACTGATTACTATTTAAATGTCACTGGCAGGGAAGGAGTTAAACACTAAGGGGCAATCAAGGGGTTAAGTGTGTTCTAATTGTAGGGAGGATGGGCTCACTAGAACCTGCTAGAGATCACTGCTCCCGTTCACTAGGAGCAGTAGATCCCTCTCATGGTTGCTAGGCAGAACAGGGAAATGCCTTGTTTACTGTACATAGGCATCTCCCTGTTCTGCCTCTCCGTGCCACGATTGTGGGCCACTGGTGGACATCGAGTCAGCGGGACACGCGGGCATGCTCCCACGGTGATCAGTGTGTGCCCACTACCCATTGATGACAAAGTGACAGACGGGTAGGTGGTTTTGCGCATTCGTGCCATTCTGCTGACATATATCAGCGTGAACCAGACGGCAAGGGGTTAAGACGTATACTTGCCTTAGAAGCCCATAAAAAATTTGATTGAATAAAAAAATGTACTTAAAAGTAAATAATAGTATTATGGAAAATTGAAAACTTGAAATAAATACTATTGAAAACAAAAGTAAATAATAATAGTTTAGAGTCAAAAAATAAGTTTATTTATTTATTTATTTATTTTTATAATATTATTATGTTTTAATCTTCTTTCTATTTTTCCTTTTTTGTAAAATATTTATTTTGCAAGTTAAATTGGTTGTAAACCCTTACAACACACTTTGACCTACAGATAAGCCTAGATTAAGGCTTACCTGTAGGTCCAAGAAATATCTCCTAAACCTACACGGTTTAGGAGATATTTGCCGAAAGACAGGCACCACTGTCTATGGCGCATGTGCCGTAGAGAGCGGTGTGCAGGCGCACTGAGCGCAGCACCGTCAACGACGAATATGCCGCATGTGGCGGCTCCCATGCGCATGCGCGGGAGTGACATCATCGCGGCTTCGCTGAATGACAGCGGCGGAGCATCGAGACCCACCGAGAAGATGGATGTGCCGGACTACAGGGGACAGGGGTGACATCGCTGGCTCCTGTGTCAGAAAAGTGACACATAATGGACTACTATGCAATGCATAGTAGTCTATTATGCTTTACCTTTGCAGGGAATGAAAGAGGAAGTAAACTCATCAGGGTTTACTTCCTCTTTAACATTCCATACAGGGTTTACCCTCTTCACAGGATTCAGAAAACAATGCAGGTTTTCCAAAAAGAGAGCACAGCAGACATTTTTTGCTTGTTTGCATCTGTCACTGGAACATAGGATAAAGGTCTCTAAATCCAGAATGATGTGATGGAAGATGGAAGGCAAATCAATTCTCTGACATGTTAAATTTTGTGAGAAATATATGTACAAGCTATTGAATGTTGTAAACAACTTTTGTTTGCAAAACAATTAAAAATAGGCTCTGAAAAGGACATTAGGGCTTCACTTGCTGGCTTGAAATGAAAATACAGAATATTACATTGAAATATTTCTTATTTACCTGATTAATTGTTAAATAATATTTTAAAATATTTTTTTTAGTCCCAAAAAAAAATACATTAAAACTAACAGCTATGTCAAACCACTAAACATTCACTTTAAATAATTTTTTTTTGGCTTAATGCTGTTTATACAGTTCTTATCAAACTAGCTTTCAAATTATTGAAAATAAACTGGGTTTTCTACTACCGGATAACATCACCACTTTAGTCTTATACCAGCAACTGAATCTGAGATGGTATGTCACCAGATGGACTTGATACTTAGTCCCTAGCTTTAAAAACTAAAGGCAAAACATTTTTTTTTCATTTTGGTTAGAATTAGCCCTTGTACACACAGTCGGACATTCCGACAACCAAATCCATCAGATTTTGTCCGACGGATTTTGTCCGAAACTGGTGTTGCATACACACGGTCGGACAAAGTTGTCAAAAAATCAGATCATTCAGAACATGATTATTACGACGGGACTACGTTCAGGCTAGTAGCCAATAGCTTTGGTCTAGGAATTTGATCTGAGCATGCGTGGCACTATGCCCGATCGGATCATGTTGTCGGAAAGTTTTATAGCCCAGCTCTAAAACTTTGTCCGTTGGATATTCCGACGGAAACAGTCCGATGGAGCCTACACACAGTCAGATTATCCGACAGCACGGTCCAATGGGACATTTTCCATCGGAATGTCTGACTGTGTGTTAAGGGCTAAGGGAGGGTTATAATTCATTTCAGTTTTTTTCTTTTTTTGCCATCTGCGCTGAATTGCTGATATTTCCCTCCACTTCCTGTCCCATAGCCAAACCAGGAAGTGGGAGGAAATCCCTTCAAAGTGAGGGAATCCAGGAATGTCACCAGGATCACCAGAACTAGTTTCTAGTTCTGTTGTCAACCCAGAATTTGGGATTTTCTTTTACTTTCACTTTCGATGATAGCAGTAAACATGAGGGGCACAGACAGAAATACAACCTCACAAGAGTTTTAATCGCTCTCCACTTTATCCAGAATTAAAAAAAAAACAAGACTAGCCCTGCTCTTCCTGATAGAAGGTATGTTTTGGAATAGAAACTGATGAAATAAACATGTTAGCTAAGGCAAAGCCTGCCATATAGCAATTTTCAAATAGGTAATTCTGCACTATTTTGGCAGGTTTTGTATCTGAATTTATAATACTTATAAATAAGGTTGGGATGATTGCCTGTGTACATAACTAATGTTTCAATCTCTCAAGCTGCACATTGTAGCAGGTTCTGTAAGACATTGTGTAAGGTTGTTCCACAATAAGATGGATGAATCTGTTGGATCGGATCACTATCTGGGATGTCTACTGTGCAATTATTTGCAAAGCTAAATTGTTTACACTAAAAGGGACTCACATTTATGTGTTTGGTATTATACCAACAGATTACAGCCTGTACTTTGATCTGCACATTTGGCAGGCTCCACATTAAGCCAGGGTAACTGCCATATATCAGTAATTGTATATATAAATATTAAATGTAATGTAGGACACTCCAGGCAGTCATTGATTGTTGATGAAAAATAGAAAAAAAAGGGAAATCTGCGCATAGAGATCGATAAGCTGCCAACACACCACTAGACAATATAGTCCAAAGAAACATGTAAACAAATTAGTGTAGCGCTCAAAATGGTGAACATAAAAGTAAATTAATAAACATAAAAGGGGAATGTCAACAGTGAACCTGAGTGAATAAACAACCCATATATATATAAGTGAAAAAAAACATTCAAAAGTGCAAATTCATGTGGACACACCAAGAAGCGGTTAATCCAAAAAATAAACAACCATAGAAAGTCACTCTAGACGTGTACATGGAAATTGATAAAATATGGATTCCAAAAAGTGCAGTAGAAAGTGATAAGGCTGACACGCTTACCAAAGATGAGACAGAGACTATATAGCACAGTGGTCATTAACCCTGTCCTCAGGGCCCACTAACAGGCCAGGTTTGCAAGATAACTGAAATACATCACAGGTGATATCATTTGCTGCTCAGTGTTTGCAGTATTCTAGTCTGCATCTCCCCAAGGTAATACATAAAACCTGGCCTGTTAGTGGGCCCTGAGGACAGGGTTGATGACCACTGATATAGCAGGTGTGTCAAACAGGAATAGGTGAGGATGAATCTCAACAAAATCCACCACAGGAGGACACTGTAAGCAGGATAAATCCCATCCGATATACCCCAAAGGTTCCCGGTAGTAAGATACAGGCTCCAAAAATGGAACTACATCAAATGGTGCAATGATCCATGATGTGCATAAAAAAGAGAACTGCACATATAGTAATACCGTTTGGCATATTTTTTGTGAAAAAAAAGAGGTTTACACTTGATAAACAAGCTTGTAACATGTAGGTAAGTATGCAATGATTCCACAACCATCACCACAAACCATGCTCTTAAAGGGGTAATTAAAGGAGTCTTTTTTTTTTTCAAATTACATTTTATATTTTTTTTAAATTGCATTTTAGTGTAAATATGAGATCTGAGGTCTTTTTGACCTCAGATCTCATATTTAAGAGGTCATGCCATGCTTTTTTTTCATTACAAGGGATGTTTACATGCCTTGTGATAGGAATAAAAGTGACCTTTTTTTTTCTTTTAAAAGGACAGTGTCAAAAAATAAAATAAAGAAAATAATAATAAAAAAAATAAAAATAAAAGCACACCATCAGCCGAGTTTGCACGCAAGAAGCGAACACACGTAAGTCACACCCGCAAATGAAAAAGGTGTTCAAACCACACATGTGAGGTATTTCAGTTATTGTTAGAGTGAGATCAATAATTTTAGTCCTAGACCTCCTCTGTAACTCAAAACTGATAACCTGTAGAAATGTTTAAATGTTGCCTACGGTGATTTTTAAAGGGTAAGAGCAGGCGCAATTTTTAAGCATGACATGTTGGGTACAAATTTACTCGGCGTAACATTCTCTTTCACGATATAAAAAAATATAACTTTACTCTCAAAACTTTTTTTCCACAAAAAGTGCACTTGTAAGACCGCTGTGCAAATACAGTGAGACATAAAGTATTGCAATGACCGCCAATTTATTCTCCACGGTGTCAGAAAAAATATATAATGTTTGGAGGTTCTAAGTAATTTTTTCTATAAAAAAAAACATATTTTAACTTGCATGCAGAGTCTGAAAAATAGGCCCGATCCTTAATTAGTTAAACTGAGATCCTGCTTCTCAGGTAGCAGTAAACCAGCTTAGACTGATATGCACACTTGCTCATGCTGGCTGAAAACAGGTAAAAATGAAATACTTGTAGGTAGCATTGAATAAGTACATTGAAAGAAACAATTATACATTATCTTTAATTGTGGAGGACCAATGTTGGTACTGGCAGCCATCTCATGTGAATGATTTGATTCCATGACTGTTCTGCATGGTTTTATAACAACCAAAGAATATTATGCCATTTTACTGAACCAGGTACACCCTGCTGAGCAAACATAGGGGTGGATTTACTAAAGACAAAACGATTGTGAACTTTGCAAGTGCAGTTGCACTCTGCAGGTGCACACATTTTCTTTAGTAAATGTAAATGTGGTAAAGCTTCACTTCCAATTAGGTGCAAGGAAAACATTGCACATGATTGGAGGATGGAAATCTGCAGAGCTTTACCACATTTACTATTTTCTGAGGAAAATGAGTGCAACTGCACTTGTAGTGTGCAACTCTTTCAATTTGCCTATTCTAAATCCACCCCACTGTTTCCTCATGATCTTCCTATCTTGCTATCTTCAGGATGATAATTCCCCACTCTCAATTCTAAGCAAATTTAAGTGGCTTTCTAGAAGTCAATTGCATTCTGTGCTTCCCCAGACACCAGATCTCAACACTGTTATGACATGTGTGTAAAGATCAAAGGCACAAAACCAATTTCCACATCCACCATCCCTTGAATGTTTTTCCTTTCTTCTTTTAGTATAATACAAAATTACACTTTACAGAGATTAAGATCTGATGGCATTCCAAAAGGACCAAAGCTATTCTAAAGGCTTACAGGCTTAGATTGTCTTTGATATTACCATATTTATTATTTTGTCGTTAAGGATTTTGTGTTGCCCTTTTGTCAGTAAGGTAATAAGCATTGTACTGCTTATTATCATAATAATTGTTTGAAGGCAACCTGGTTTAATATCATATTTCTGGAGTTTTACTTCCTGGACAGGAGGCTAGATGGGTGTGGTGTATGAAGGGGAGGGGGGGGGGGTCCGAATGCAGTTTAAAAGTGCTCATTGAATGGAAAGCCTCTCTCTTACCTTATGGCTCTCTGGCCACTTTGAGCCCAGCTGACAAGACAATATCTCGAGGACAACCTTGATGTTCTTTTGTTTTATATGCTCTGTAAATAGTGTTTTTTTTTTGTTTTTTTTAGCATTTTTATGTTAGCCTTCCTATTTTCTTGGGAAATAAATAAGACCCTGGTTTATATAAGCAGTGTTATTATTGTCACCAGCTAACATTTTTATTGTATTGTACTATTAACATTATCAGAGCTGTGCTAGACTAGCTAATTATAGGAATTGGCACATTAATACATATATATGGAATAAATAGAGGGAATCCATAACCACCTGGGAATTATTTATATAAATAGTAGTTATTTTATAACTACAGGCATACCCCACTTTTAGGTACACAATGGGGGTTATTTATTAAAGCTGGAAAGTGCAAAATCAGGCTTACTTCTACATAGAAACCAATGAGCTTCTAACCCCAGCTTGTTCAATTAAGCTTTGGTAATAAAACCTGGAAGATCATTGGTTTCTATGCAGAAGTGAGCCTGATTTTTCCCTTTCCAGCTTTAGTAAATAAACCCCATTGTGTACTTAAAAGTGGGGTATGCCTGTGTAAAATTAGGTATTATTTCTTTTATTACTGGTATATAGGTTTTACCAAGAAATATTGAGTTTTGTTTGTAGTGTACAGAAGCATAAACAGTTTTTGAAGGCAATCCTGATTTTAAGACTGGTCTATTAGAAGAGATGTTAACCAATACAAATGATTTCATGTAAATATATATAGTGCATCCCAATGAACTTGTTATCTGGCAACAAAAAACACTTTTGATCCAAGGAAAAAAATATCTTCAATGAACTGGTAAACAGATCAAATTATAATAAATACACAACAGATGGAGGCTGGAAGCCAGAATTGATTATTTAAAAAAAGTAAATCTGGTGTTGTTTTTATGTGTAAATAATACATCAAATGTATTAATGGTGCCCACACTACTACAGTAAGCAATGTTAGTCAGATGAACTTTGAATCACATATAAGTGAATGCATCTACAACAGATTGCAGAAAGTACATGTTTATCAGTAGTGGGCAGTCTCTGGCCCTTATGTCTAACAGTCTAAACTATGCCTTGCCGTTTAAAGTAAAATATTTATTTTACCTATTTAAAGCTCAGCTACAAGCATTGTATTATCATTGTATCATGTATTATCATTAAATGTTCACCCTGTTCTGAGATTTACACAAGTACAGCCCTGACTAGCAGGGAGGAGAGAAAGTTTGTCTCTACTGCAGTTCAGTCAAACTTCCAGGTTTCTTCCCCAACCCCAGCCTGTGACTAGACAGTGAAAGCCAGATCAGCAGAGTGAAAAGTTCATCTTTATTTCACTATATTCCCTCCTCCCCTCCTATCAACATGTCCCTTGCACTGCAGCACAACTGATGGATTCTTTGTGCTGCTTCTTTCTCCACCAGTCTGGGCTCTGCTGTACATGAACTGCAAGAGGCTGTTAATAGGTCAAATTCAGGTAATGTTCACATTAAATTACCGATAATACATCCTCAGATGTATTAATCAATACAGGGTTCTGTTAATCTGCTTATTTCGTATCTGCTTGGAGTTCGTCCTTACACAAACAGTTTGACTTTACAAAACTTATTAACCACTTCAGTTCCGGACCAATAAACACCTTAAGGACCAGAGGTCTTTTTGCAATTTCGCACTGCGCTGCTTTAACTGGTAATTGCGCGGTCATGCAATATTGCACCCAAACGAAATTTGCGTCCTTTTCTTCCCACAAATAGAGCTTTCTTTTGATGGTATTTGATTGCCTCTGCGATTTTTTTTTTTTGCGATATAAATGAAAAAAGAGCGAAAATTTTGAAAAAAAAAGATATTTTCTTCTTTTTGTTATAAGAAAAATCGAATAAACTAAATTTTAGTCATACATTGAGGGCAAAATTTATTCAGCCACATGTCTTTAGTAAAAAAAATGTCAATAAGCGTATATTTTTTGGTTTGCGCAAAAGTTATAGCGTCTACAAACTAGAGTACATTTTCTGGAATTTACACAGCTTTTAATTTATGACTGCCGATCTCATTTCTTGAGGTGCTAAAATGGCAGGGCAGTACAAATCCCCCCCAAATGACCCCATTTTGGAAAGTAGACACCCCAAGGAAATTGCTGATGGGTATGTTGAGCCCATTGAATATTTATTTTTTTTGTCCTAAGGGATTGAATAATGACAAAAAAAAAAAAAAAAATTTTTTTTTACAAAAAGTTGTCACTAAATGATATATTGCTCACACATGCCATGGTTATATGTGAAATGACACCCCAAAATACATTCTGCTGCTTCTCCTGAGTACGGGGATACCACATGTGTGGGACTTTTTGGGAGTCTACTCGCGCACGGCACCCCGAAAACCAATCACCACCTTCAGGATTTCTAAGGGTGCAAATTTTTGATTTAACTCCTCACTACCTATCACAGTTTCGAAGGCCATAAAATGCCAAAATAGCACAAAACCCCCCCAAATGACCCCATTTTGGAAAGTAGACACCCCAAGCTATTTACTGAGAGGCATGTTGAGTCCATGGAATATTTTATATTTTGCCAAAAGTTGCGGGAATATTACAAACTTTTTTTTTTTTGCACAAAGTTGTCACTAAATGATATATTGCTCACACATGCTATGGGCAGAAGTCAAATTACACCCCAAAATAAATTCTGCTGCTTCTCCCGAGTACGGGGATACCACATGTGGGGGACTTTTTGGGAGCCTAGTTAACTAGCTACCTAGCGACACTAGCGACACTGATGCAGCGTTCAGAAAAATTATCGCTTAGTGACACTGGCAAAAGGGGGTGAAAGGGTTAACTAGCGGAAATCAGGGGGTTAAAACCATTATTGGGTAGTATATCGGGGTACCTAGCGCTATAAAAACCTGGCGGTGAACCTAAAAAAATAACTAGCTACCTAGCGACTGTAGCGACACTAATGCAGCGATCAGAAAAACGATCGCTTAGTGACACTGGCAAAAGGGGGTGAAAGGGTTAACTAGCGGCAATCAGGGGGTTAAAAACATTATTGGGTAGTATATCGGGGTACCTAGCGATATAAAAACCTGGCGGTGAACCTAAAAAAATAACTAGCTACCTAGCGACACATGCAGCGATCAGAAAAATGATCGCTTAGTGACACTGGCAAAAGGGGGTGAAAGGGTTAACTAGCGGCAATCAGGGGGTTAAAAACATTATTGGGTAGTATATCGGGGTACCTAGCGCTATAAAAACCTGGCGGTGAACCTAAAAAAATAACTAGCTACCTAGCGACTGTAGCGACACTAATGCAGCGATCAGAAAAACGATCGCTTAGTGACACTGGCAAAAGGGGGTGAAAGGGTTAACTAGCGGCAATCAGGGGGTTAAAAACATTATTGGGTAGTATATCGGGGTACCTAGCGATATAAAAACCTGGCGGTGAACCTAAAAAAATAACTAGCTACCTAGCGACACTAGCGACACATGCAGCGATCAGAAAAATGATCGCTTAGTGACACTGGCAAAAGGGGGTGAAAGGGTTAACTCTAGGGGCAATCAGGGGGTTAAATCTTTATTGGGGGGTGATAGGGGGCTACCCTGGACCTAACACTAACTGTCCTGACAGTTTTTACTGTCACAACTGACACTGAATGCATTGATCAGTAAAGAAATGATCAATGCAATCAGTGACACTGTGACTGGGGGGGGAGGGGGGGCGGGGGGGGGATCGGGGGGGGATCGGGGGGGGTTTGTGTGCCTGTGTGTACCTACATGTCAGTGTAGTGTTCGTGCAGACTTACTTTTACTCTTCTCCTCGTAGTCCGGTCAAAAAGACCGCCCCGAGGAGAATGACATCACTTCCTCCTTCCTGTGTAAACAATACACAGGGGAGGAAGCTTCTCATTGGCCAGGAGCGATCCAGAGGGGGTGGCCGAAAACGAACGGCCATCCCCTCATCACGGATCGCTGCTGGACCGAATCGGACCGCCGTATCCAGCGGGAGGGGGTCCGATGGGACCCCCCACCCGCTGGAAGGCAATCACGTAGATGTACGTGATTCTGCCTGCCTGTGCCATTGTGCTGACGTACAATGGCAATACGGCGGTCCTGAAGTGGTTAAACTATGGTAACACTGGTTTTACTGGCATGTAATTGCTTTTATGTTTTCATAGGCTAATATGGGAATTCTAGCTTATAAAATGTTGTTAATAAACAGTAAAAAAGTGGCTAAACTACCAAACTGTAATTAGATATAGGGGAAATAGGAGGGGGAAATGGGAAACAAGTCTAACATCCATTCAAATTATTTTGGTATCCTCCTCCCAAAAACATTCACAGTTATTTCTATTGCATCAATATAGTATAGTACACACATTCATCTGCATACATGGGGAAGGAGAGATTATCTCCTGTTCTCCAAATGCAACAGAGATGTGTGAGACTCAGTACATTTGTTTTGGAGATGTCTGAAATTGATCAGATATTGGAAGGACATTACAGATGCTTTATCATCATTATTTACTGTTAATATACCTCAAGACAGTGGCGGAACTACCAGGGTCGCAAAATTTGCACTTGTGACTGGGCCCTGGCATTACTCCTTCATGGGAGGACCCCAAGACGGCAGGTAATTTGAAAGGGTTCCAATGGAACCCGAGGTGGAATAGTGGCCGGTACACTGAGAGGGTCCACTATGCCAGCATCGGGATCTCCAGTTGCTTCTGCTTCATAAAGCCCTGCCTGCCAGTGTACACATCTTTGTCCTTTCCATCCATGCTGATATACAGCTGATTGAATAAGTGTGCTATACTTTTTGTATCAATAACTATTGAAATGAAGATCATATCAGATATAAAACACATTAAACACCAGAGACCAGTTGTACATTTCAACAGTCTCTGGGTTGAAATTAGGGTTGCCTTACCGCACTCTCTCATTCATGGCATAATTATAAGGTCTAAAACCATTGAAGCCTCTCCTGAGAGGTTTATTATTATCATTTATTATTGCCTATGAGAGATCACAGTACTGTAAGTAGCAAAATCTATGAAATAACGGCTAATAACTAGCTGGCCTCTAACCACCATGGAAGGCAAACAATCAAACTGTTTTAGCAGTTTTTGTTCTCCATCTAGATTTTGCTATGATGTGCCACAACATTTTATTTCTTTTTATAGCTAAGATGGTTATAATGGAACACTTTGTGAACACACCCATACTGTTTCTCACACACACAAAAAGTCCTATGCTAGACTGCACTTCTACTGGCCCTATTGGGTGGTCTGTGTGTACTATGGATGCAGTACATTACAGAGAATGCAGCTTAAAGTGGTTGTAAACCCTTACAGACCACTTTTTGCTACAGGTAAGACTATAACAAGGCTTACCTGTAGCAATTCAGGATATCTGCACAGTTTAGGAGATATACCCTGTGTTTGCATGTGCCAACGTCACCGTTGCTGCACGCATGCGTGGAAGTGAACTCATTGCGGCTTCGGTCAATCACAGTGCCAGAGTTGCGATACCCAGAAGTAACCCCTGGGAGTGATGTTGCTGGCCGGTGCTGTGTATGGGCACTGCAGCAAGGGCTTCGATCTCAGGTGAGTATTACATAATGAGCTAGCATGCTATGCATACTAGTTCATTATGACTTTGTCTTGCAGGTGTTAGTTTTTTTTTTTTTTAAGTGGGTTTACACCCACTTTAAGGTAACCCTGGTGATTGTCTGGAGACTTAGGCACCTATTGCTTGAAATTGCACTGTTTAGCATGTAGAAACACTGCATTGCAGTTGTTTTCTTTCAATATTTTATAATTGTTAAATGTAATTCCTACCCAGGAGTCATATGAAAGGTTAACTGCAGAATAATAAGGATATTACATAAAATGTCTAAGCTAACTTGCGTAATCTTAAAATCCCCTAATGACTTTAAGGTTCTGCACAGTAAGGCAGAGGACAAAGAAAGAAAAATAACGTAAGGCTGACAGGTAGTCTAAACATAAAAAATATGACATGGCTTGACTTTGTAATGCAAAGATCAAAATCAAAAATAACCTTCACCTTTTGTTGAGAGGGTAACCATAATGTCACACAATATTAAAATCCTCAGGGCTTGAATATAAGCAAGCCAACAGATTCATGTTGAACACTTGGTAGTACTACAACTCCATTTTATATATATTAGTCCCAGGAATTTACTAATAGGGAATGCTTTCAATTTATAGAAAAGATATTTGCATTCATTAAAACAAGTGGGCTGGGAAATCTGCCCAATGATATATACAGTATATATACATATTTTCCCAATTTTCAGCCAATTATTTTACTTCTGTGATATAGAAAGAAAAAATGGAAAGACGCTCAGTAAACTGCTATTTTATATTGGTGAAAAATAATAATACTTACATTATTTAAAAGAAGTTTAAATTCTTAGAGCCCTCTATGTCTGTCAACCACAAGGTTCATAACTTCCCCTCGATACTGATAACGTTACATTGTGACAGATTCACTATTATAGAGGGGAAGCTTTTTGAGAGACATTGGAGACACTATATACTCTTTAATCCCTTCTGGCAATATACTGACAGCAGAGATTCCAAATCATATTTATATTACTCGTATATGCAGGTTTTCTGGTTAATTAGTTTTAGTCAGTCAGCACCTTATTTGCATTTATTTAACCACAGAGCCTATGTAATTCATATATGTCAGTAATAATAATTACTTCTTGGTCATATTAAATCTACCTCAGTGCAGCCCTAAATCTTCTATCATAACTTATATGTAAAACATATACTGTATATATTTAAAGAAAATTTACCACTAAACAATACTGAAAGAAAACACAAAGTACTCTTTTAACATTCAGTGTATCCTTTGTGTTTATCTACACTTTAACTCCACATATAATTGCATTTTCTATGCAGAGAAAGTATGTGACTGGGTGAGTTTGTGGTTAATTTTTGCTGTCTTGTGCCATGTGGGCTTAGGCAATACCATGATTAACTGCATCTCTAGTGTTTATTCCACCCGACTGCATCAAGAAAGGCCAATATTGCTCTTTCTGAACCTTTTCCCATCACAAATGGAACCCAACAGGGGTGTCCCCATTTTTCTTTGCTTTTCATCCTCACTTGTGCCATGTGAGATTAAATTGAATTCTGACATCATTGGTTTATATATAGGGAGCTCCCAACACAAAGTTTTGGCATACACTGAGAATATGCTCTTTTTTCAGACCAAATCTTCTATCTCCCTTCGCTAATCTGCTCTGTGAATTTGAACATTGTGGAGCCCTATCTAACCTGTAAAATAACTTCATGCCATTTGAGGCAATGGTAGTTGCTATGTCGCAATTGAATTATATTTGAATGGACCTATACAGCCCTGAAGTATTTGGGTAAGTACATAACCCTGCATTTGAAGCAGACCTTTGCTTTGAAATTTCCACTAAACCTTAATGATATTGGACCCAACGTGCTTATCAAACAAACTGATGATCAATAATTTAAATGTAGCCTCACTTACTATTATCTGTGTCTATCAAACCCCAAAAATATACAATAATACGTGTCAGAAAAATGTATATGTGTGTATAAGCCAGGTGCATATATATAATACAAATATGTATTTTAGTGAGTCTAAAGTACAAACCACCCTTCAAATCAGATAAAAAGTAAAAAAGTATGGTTGCTACAAAAGAAAAAGAAAAATCATAATGGTGATTGGAGGTGATATGAGTAAATAGACTGTGCTATTAATCCAGTGAAAAATCCTATAATTAGACAATTCCAATGAAAATTGAGTCCCAAGTGAATAGCCTCAGTGAGTGATCACCAGTTCCTATTGCATCATATATTAATCGCGCAGTTGAGTTCCAACTTTATGTGATTCCACCACCACCTTATAAATTGGCCACTCACCAGAAACAGGTGAATAATCGCCTTTGGTTCATTGGTTCGATAACCACTCCATACAATGGATCAGTCTGCACCCTCTTCAGGCAATATGCTATTGGATTTGGTATCTCCTGCTTAACTAGTCCTCATGGAAAATAAATGACCATCATAGTGTAGTATATCTAAATTGATTTTATTTACAAACAAGCTTAAAAGACTATTGCACTCGCATGTTCAGGTGCCAAGATGCTCCAACTGTGTATGTGGGACCTGGTGTACCGGTGTGCGTTCCCCTGTTACTTCCTATTCAGCATGCATGTCAAGCCTCGCTCAATGTGGAAGGAGTCACCGTCAAAATGTCCTAGCAGTATCTATGCGTTTTGCAAACATTGATTGCGTCATCAGAAAGCTATTTAATAGTTGGCGCAGTCAGTATACATATATTTATTTTTCTTTATCTCCCACTTATAAAGTGTTTTTTTCTGACTGCAGAAGACACAAACAATGAAGTAAAAACCTAACTTTAATCTTTGTGCCAGTATCATTTTGCATACAGGTTATGTTACTGCTTGTTATCCTCACCCAAACAGCATGGTGGCATCACTGTTCCGGATGTTCAAAAATACTATCAAGCTGCACATTTGAGCAGGGTGATTGATTGGTGTCACCACACAGAGGTTAAACTTTGGGCACATCTGGAACAAGTTTGGTGCAAAATATTCCTTTGCAGAGCCCCATGGTATTACGTGGACTTTCCTTCCTCTCGTACAAGACACTCGCTTATAGGCCCCATGCTTAGAGTATGTGCCTACCTCTTGTTTATGAATTCCTTATCTTCTAGCTACTTTCCTCTCTTTCTGATCCTGGGCAATCTGTGCTTCCATCCGGGACTTCAAGATAGACACTTTGCTTGATTCCCAGGGCTTCTTCCAGGCTTCTCATTTCCTTGCTACAGATTTTTGGCCTACTCTTCAGATGTTGATGGATCTGGGTGGGTCATTTGGGTTTGACCTCTGTAGGGCATTACAACTTCATTACTTCTTGCTCTTTTGCTCCTTCTAGGCCTTATTTTAATCCATTGACTACTTTTTAGGAGCTCTGTATGGCACAAGGTACATCGCTTCCCACTTTATCTACCATGTATTCCCTGTTAGTTGAACCTCTAGATGATTTTTACCTTGCCTCATCTCCATAAATGAGAGATTGAAAGAGCTTGCAGAAGACCAAAAGACCAAAAAAAGCATTATGCTCTTCTCCTTGAAATCATCCATCTGTACGTGAATACAGGAAAATAATTTCAAGATTTTAACCAGATGTACCATACCCCCTTTGTTCTTCACAAATAATTTCCTTCTACTAAAGATCACTGTTGCCGATGCCGGGTGCAGCAGGGGGTGTTGTTGCACATATTTTAGTCCTGTTCCAGACTTGGTAGCTTCTGGAAAAGTGCTCAGAATATCTCAGAAGTGCATCGACTATCTGATTCCAGAAGATTCTTATTCCTTCTCTATGCCAAGTCATGCATTTCTCTCAGGTGAAAGGAGCCACAACCTCCCTCCATAAGGCTCTGGCTCAATAAAGTAGAGGAGCTAGAGGATTTTGTTCTTTCAACAAGTGGATCCAGGTATTCCAAAAACCTGGGTCCACTGGAACATGTTCATCTATTCTGAGGAGGGAAAGACTCTCTTTAATACAAGTTCTGATAGATGCAGAGTCCTTCCCTTGGTCTCCATTCTTTCACGCACATCCCCCACTTGTTAACTCTTTCATTTTTCAACTCTTCCTTCCCCTGCTGCTCTACTGCCCCTTTTTCTAAAGAAATATATTAGTACCTGCCTTTACCATGGGCATGCTTTCTTGAATTTTAGTTTGATCTCTGGAACATGTGATGATGGGAGACACTGACCACATAATGGCCATACCTTGGATATCCTAGTTTCAGCCTGTGTTATTTTGCTATGCTTGGTCATACTCGCCATATGAGTTAGCATCTCTGGGGAGATGCGTGTTATTATTTTTTGTTGTGTTGTCAAGCTACATGGTCTTCTGTGAATTTCAAATTGTGTATTTCAAATTGTATGGTCTCTATTGCAGTTGTTTATATTGGATTCTGCATTTCATAAAAAAATATAAAAAAAAAATAGAATTTCCATCCACATTCATATATTTAGACATATTCAAAAACAAGTGTTATTGATAACAATGTTGCATAAAAGAAAGTCCAACACCCAATATGTAATTTATATTTTTATTGATAAATTATACTATCACTACATCTTCAAATATGCTGCAAAAACAAAGCTACAACCCACAGGTATACCGTTACCCTCGGATGGAGTCATACTTAAAATCTTAAGACCTTAAAAGCTAAATAATGCTAAATGTGCTTTTTCCATCAAGGAGCTCCTTCGCATAATATCTCCACATCATCCATGGTATGGCAACAGATACAGTTTCCAGGTTCAGGAAAAACAGGTACCACTGAAAAACTGTACAGGCATTCACCCAATTGATTATACCTACTGGCAAGCACTCTGTTGCTACTAGACCCTATTTGCATTTATTTAACTACAGTGGTATTTATTATAATTGCTCCTTGCTTATATAAACTGTAATATTCCACATACCTTTTAATTTGAAAAAAAAAAATCACAAAATAAACATACAAAGCTGGATGTAGTGTCACAAAAATAATGAAAAGGTATATGGCCTTGCACATAAGAATTTACAATCTAAACAATTATAACTCGTCATGGCTCCTTTAATTTCATATATCACTGAGTACACTACAGTAATGAATGGGGTGGTGACCTGAATGTATGAACCAGAAAACTGCAACACCTTTAGCACAGGCAGATCACTGCTGTGCCAACACAATATGGAAAGCAATACTCAATAAATAAATTATTATTGTTGAGCAGAACGACTATATAAAGTGTATGTATCAGTAGCACTCATCCTTTTTACATTTTCCCCATCTGAACAATATAAGGAATGTAGTAAGGAATGGTAACTGTCTGAGAACACAGAGTTCCATTTCAAGTATCTTGAAAAAAACACAAATTCTTAACACAAATAAGGGCTAACAATTATGCAAGTATGTTTTTTTCTTAAAGAAAATTTAACATGCTGTAAAAAAAGAAACCTTTCATTAAGTAAATGGGACCTGCCACTTTTTACCTCTTCTGAAAAGACTAGTTGCCTGGCTGTCATGCTGACTTTTTGGTTTCAATTATTTTATCACAGAAAAAAATATGCAGAAAAGTATTTCCAAGTTTTTACTAGCCTTTCTGATCTGCCTACTTGAAATGACTCAGAATATTCTAAAGTCAGGAGGTTGTCATAGCAGTCCTCACCATGTAGTGTACATGCATACCAAAACATAAACAATAAATAACCTTTGATGTTCCCCAAACAAACAAAAAAGAGATATACAGTATAATTGAAAGGCACTGACTATATTTTAATGACAAAAAGCAGAGCTTTTTTAAAGGTATACTTTTGCTGCCTACTGTGACAGATTTGGCATTTATCCATTCAGGTTTGTAACTTTACTGAAAGGATTCTATTAAATCAGCAGGAATCAACCAGTACACCAGATAATTTTTAAATGCTAATGAGATACGAAGAATAATGTTTTTCAAAGAGATTGTACCCTTTTGTGCTACAGTTAAACTCTTACTAGCAGCCCCTTGTTAGACTCAATGTAGGTGGCTTAGATCACCATGACAGTACCTCCACCTTGGCCCTAGAGATAGTAAATAGCCCAGTGCCTGATGCTAGTTCATTTTGGGAAACCTTTTGAATGTACATCCTTCAAAGTTAAATTTTCAAATTAATATAAAAATGCCTACAGTTTTGAATGTTTAAAACTAAAGGATAAGCACTAGGAATGAGTGAATGTGTTTGAGTTTTTTTTCCAGCGTGAGGCAGAAGCAGCAGAGAAAAAGAATGATTGCAGCTCTGGTGGTAAATACGGTGGCTAGGGTGTTGGCATTAAGGAGAAGGAGTATTGCGGTGATGGTGGTGAGGAGGGGGGGTTAAGGTGCTGGGGGTGGAGAAGAAAAGGAATATTGGGACAGTTTCAAGGGGGAAATATCACCCCTCCAAGAATCAATGGGAAATTTGTACAGGGATTTATACCACCAAAGGTAGCACAAAGCATGGCAAAGAACCTTTTTGTTGCATCTTCCAACTGACTAGATCCACTGGCCTGTAGGCATATATACAATTTACAAGTCTTGAAAAAGGAAAAGCATCTCTTTGTTTCTGGCACATGACCACACACTTCTGCTCAAAAGAGGTGTGACCAACATACTCCATCTTTCATTTGCATGTTTTGCATAGCTTCCATTAAATGTATTAAATCTGGTATCTGACTCCACTGCACAGGAGGCTTAGCTGCAGGGGGGGAAATCAAAAGGAATGGATATTAGCCCACACACAAGCTGGCTTCAGTTTTCTTACACTTTACAGCCTCAAAACTGCCTTTAAAAAAGATAGTCCTAAACCTAACACAACCTTGACCATATCCAAAATTTTTAATAAAGGGGTTCCTTGCAAGATAAGGCTGTAAGCTCAGACACTCACCTTGCAATAATAATGACTTTGAAGTGTTTGTTACACAAACATTTCATATTCCTGATATGTGCCTGCTTGTACAGTGTAATTGAATAAAAATATATTCTGTTCTCCTTGTAATGCTTCCTTTGTGTGAAATCCCTGGTGTTCCTGCCAATCTCTCTGCTTTCTTATCAACAACTGGACACACTAAGCAAGAGAGCACAGTGTGGTCAATTCTCTAGATATGCTGGGAATGTTGCCTGCTCTCCTCCAATGATTATGGATGAGCTTCGAGTTTGAGTCGAACTCATGTTTGACTCGAACACTGCCTGTTTGCCCATTCACTGAACAGTGAAAAATTTGGGGTGTTCGCGGCAAATTCGAAAATCCATGGAACACCCTGTAAAAGTCTATGGGAGAAATCTAAAGTGCTAATTTTAAAGGTGTATATGCAAGTTATTTTCATAAAAAGTGTTTGGGGACCTGGTTCCTGTCCCAGGGGACATGTATCAATGCAAATTTTATTTTTAAAAACTGACATTTTTTCTGGAGCAGTCATTTTAAGAATGCTTAAAGTGAAACAATAAAAGTGAAATATTCATTTAAATTTTGTACCTAGTGGGTGTGTATAGTATGCCTGTAAAGTAGAGCTTGTTTCCCATGCTTAGAACTGTACCTGCACAAAGTGTCATTTCTGAAGGAAAAAAAGTCATTTAAAAGCACTCGAGGCTATAATAAATTGTCGGCTCCCGGTAATACAGTCATTGAAAGTCATTGATAAAAAAAAATGTGTGGGGGTCCCCCCAAATTCAATTACCAGATCCTTCAGGTCTGGTATGGCTTTTAAGGGGAACTCCATGCCAAATAAGAAAAAAAAAGAAGGAAAAAAGAGACGGAGTGGAAAAAACAGGATAGAAAGAGGAAGGGGGCAGGGAAAACCAAGATAGGAAGGAGGAAGAGGGAAGGTGGGAGGGGGGAAGGAGGGAGGGGAGGGGGGGAAATGGGGGAAAGGGGAAGGGGAATGGGAGAGAAGTAGGGAGAAGGGGGGAAGGGGGAGGGGGAAGGAATATGGGGAAATGGGGGAAGAAAAGGGAGGAGAAGGGGGGGAAGGGGGAGGGAAAAGGGGGAGGGGAAATGACACCCATATAGCTACATATTAATACAGCCTCTGTGTGTATTACTATTTCAAGCTGCAACCCCTTTTTACCAAATGCTTCTGTGCCTTGGCTTTTGGGCTATCAGCCCTGTGTATGACCCAGGCTATTGGGTTTAGATTGTATCCAATACCTCTTGGGATACTCTCATTAACTCTTTTCCGTTGGGTCCAAGTTTTACATATACCATCCTTGCCCAATAGGTATGTTTTATTTATATTGACTCACATAGGTTTGGCCATATCTTTCTTACTTATCACCATTGCACCATTAACATGTCTTTTATTTCACACCCTTTCTGCACGTTTGGAGGTTTGTTTTCATTGTTCACTATTTTCACATTAACAATGTATTTGGTTTAATTCTATTGTGGATCTATAATACTCCTCTGTCACCATCTACCTACCCACACTTTGATATCATTTTTTTCTCCCCTTTTTTTGATGCGATCTTATCTTATCTTATCTTATCTTAAATCTCTACCATTTTCACATTCTTTTTCTTCCTTCCCCTCCCCCTTTTCCTTTCCCCCCTCCTCCTCCCTTTTCTTCCCCCTTTTTCCCCTCTTTCCCCTTCCCCCCTTTCCTATCAGGGTAGACACCGTGGGAATCCCAGCAGCTTGACAGGTCTCTTAGCTGAGGATGGGACCACCTGTCACGCGACCCCATCCCGCTCAGAAGCAAGGGGAAACCCGGGCTTCCCCAGTGACGTGCGGGTGGCCCCGCCCCCTCTGATGTAATGGAAACCTGTTGACCTGAACGCAAAGCTCATCCCTAATCAGTGCCACAGATAGCATATAACCATCTAAATATTTATGATAACAGTTAGTTAATATAAGTTAAATGTAAATTGTGTCTTTTCCTGCATTTAGGTAATAAAAATGCTTGCAAAATTTCAAAAATTAGGAATAAGCCCCATATAAAAAAAATATTTAAAATTTAGCTGAATCCAGTTTTATGTGTATGTTACAATAAAGAAAATCTGAAGTAAGAATATTTCAATTAAACTGAGGCTGTCAGTAGATAGCAGGATCCTCAATTCATCTCCAGGCCGGTTTTCCCTTTCAGTACTTAGATAACCTGAATGCTAAACCATTCTAGTACACAAATATCAGCCAAGCTTCTGGACCCACCTTCTTCAACCTTCTAAGCCTATTAATGAATAGTGATGGCCGAACGGTTCGCCCGGCGGTCGTTTCGCGGCGAATTTCCGACTTTCGCCGTCCGCGGGTTCGAACGCCTTTTTCCGTCGTTCGCCCCGGCGGACTTACGTGTTTAATGTATACAAGAACTTTAACCTTTCGTGACACGTTTATCATGTGTTACAGGACAACCAATTGAGACATGACAGCTCATGGACACTTGGACATTCCCCCTAACCTATAAATACACCCGATCCGGTGGCCATTTTACATTCTTTCTTCTGTCACTGTAGGGAAAGGATCCTGTGTGGAGTAGGGACAGAGAAAACGCTAGCTATTTGGTACACAAAAGTTCTTTTCAGGACTGGTATAGGTGTTAGGTCAGCAGCCTGAGTTTCTTTTGTCAGTTTAGATAAAGGGACAGAGCGCTGTATGCTGCTATTTTAGGGACAGCTCAGCCAGATTAGTCTTTCTTCATCATCATCATCATCATCATCATTAGCTGTTACTATCAGGTCCACAAAAGAGCTGTTCCAGCTAATCGTTCCAGCCTACTCTTTTTTGCCAATTTGTATAGGGACAGGCAGGAAGCAGTGTGTCAGGCAGTGAGGATAATTTTAAAGACTTGCTGTTACTATTAGTTCCACAAAGGTTCTTTTCAGGACTGGTATCAGTGGTACGGTAATAGGCTTGTACACGTATAATATTCTTTCTTCCAAATATAGAAAGAATATTATACTTGACTGCTGCCCTTCTGCTGCAGTCTGCTAATCATTCACAACTCACTTGTTCCACAAAGCTCTTTATCAGGACTGGTAACTTGGTCTGTCTAGGGTGCTACGGTACATAGGCTTGGGTGCGGTACAGTCTGCTGTTCTGTAAGGACCGCTATCGGTCCACAATACATAGGGTTGCCGTGCACTACTGCTGACCGCTGCCCTATACTGCAGCAGTCCTTCATTGGTATAGGGACTGACGTACAGTCTGCTAATCACTAACACACAACCTGCTTGGTCCACAAAAGTTCTTATAAGGACTGGTAACTTGGTATAGGGTGCTACGGTACATAGGCCTGAGTGCGTTACAGTCTGCTGTTCTGTAAGGACCGCTATCGGTCCACAATACATAGGGTTGCCGTGCACTACTGCTGACCGCTGCCCTATACTGCAGCAGTCCTTCAGCGGTATAGGGACTGACGCACAGTCTGCTAAACACTAACACACAACCTGCTTGGTCCACAAAAGTTTTTATAAGGACTGGTAACTTGGTATAGGGTGCTACGGTACATAGGCCTGAGTGCAGTACAGTCTGCTGTTCTGTAAGGACCGCTATCGGTCCACAATACATAGGGTTGCCGTGCACTACTGCTGACCGCTGCCCTATACTGCAGCAGTCCTTCATTGGTATAGGGACTGACGTACAGTCTGCTAATCACTAACACACAACCTGCTTGGTCCACAAAAGTTCTTATAAGGACTGGTAACTTGGTATAGGGTGCTACGGTACATAGGCCTGAGTGCGTTACAGTCTGCTGTTCTGTAAGGACCGCTATCGGTCCACAATACATAGGGTTGCCGTGCACTACTGCTGACCGCTGCCCTATACTGCAGCAGTCCTTCATTGGTATAGGGACTGACGTACAGTCTGCTAATCACTAACACACAACCTGCTTGTTCCACAAAAGTTCTTATAAGGACTGGTAACTTGGTATAGGGTGCTACGGTACATAGGCCTGAGTGCGTTACAGTCTGCTGTTCTGTAAGGACCGCTATCGGTCCACAATACATAGGGTTGCCGTGCACTACTGCTGACCGCTGCCCTATACTGCAGCAGTCCTTCATTGGTATAGGGACTGACGTACAGTCTGCTAATCACTAACACACAACCTGCTTGGTCCACAAAAGTTCTTATAAGGACTGGTAACTTGGTATAGGGTGCTACGGTACATAGGCCTGAGTGCGTTACAGTCTGCTGTTCTGTAAGGACCGCTATCGGTCCACAATACATAGGGTTGCCGTGCACTACTGCTGACCGCTGCCCTATACTGCAGCAGTCCTTCAGCGGTATAGGGACTGACGCACAGTCTGCTAAACACTAACACACAACCTGCTTGGTCCACAAAAGTTTTTATAAGGACTGGTAACTTGGTATAGGGTGCTACGGTACATAGGCCTGAGTGCGTTACAGTCTGCTGTTCTGTAAGGACCGCTATCGGTCCACAATACATAGGGTTGCCGTGCACTACTGCTGACCGCTGCCCTATACTGCAGCAGTCCTTCATTGGTATAGGGACTGACGTACAGTCTGCTAATCACTAACACACAACCTGCTTGGTCCACAAAAGTTCTTATAAGGACTGGTAACTTGGTATAGGGTGCTACGGTACATAGGCCTGAGTGCGTTACAGTCTGCTGTTCTGTAAGGACCGCTATCGGTCCACAATACATAGGGTTGCCGTGCACTACTGCTGACCGCTGCCCTATACTGCAGCAGTCCTTCAGCGGTATAGGGACTGACGCACAGTCTGCTAAACACTAACACACAACCTGCTTGGTCCACAAAAGTTCTTATAAGGACTGGTAACTTGGTATAGGGTGCTACGGTACATAGGCCTGAGTGCAGTACAGTCTGCTGTTCTGTAAGGACCGCTATCGGTCCACAATACATAGGGTTGCCGTGCACTACTGCTGACCGCTGCCCTATACTGCAGCAGTCCTTCATTGGTATAGGGACTGACGTACAGTCTGCTAATCACTAACACACAACCTGCTTGGTCCACAAAAGTTCTTATAAGGACTGGTAACTTGGTATAGGGTGCTACGGTACATAGGCCTGAGTGCGTTACAGTCTGCTGTTCTGTAAGGACCGCTATCGGTCCACAATACATAGGGTTGCCGTGCACTACTGCTGACCGCTGCCCTATACTGCAGCAGTCCTTCATTGGTATAGGGACTGACGTACAGTCTGCTAATCACTAACACACAACCTGCTTGTTCCACAAAAGTTCTTATAAGGACTGGTAACTTGGTATAGGGTGCTACGGTACATAGGCCTGAGTGCGTTACAGTCTGCTGTTCTGTAAGGACCGCTATCGGTCCACAATACATAGGGTTGCCGTGCACTACTGCTGACCGCTGCCCTATACTGCAGCAGTCCTTCATTGGTATAGGGACTGACGTACAGTCTGCTAATCACTAACACACAACCTGCTTGTTCCACAAAAGTTCTTATAAGGACTGGTAACTTGGTATAGGGTGCTACGGTACATAGGCTTGAGTGCGGTACAGTCTGCTGTTCTGTAAGGACCGCTATCGGTCCACAATAGATAGGGTTGACGTGCACCACTGCTGACCGCTGCCCTATACTGCAGCAGTCCTTCAGCGGTATAGGGACTGACGTACAGTCTGCTAAACACTAATACACAACCTGCTTGGTCCACAAAAGTTCTTATAAGGACTGGTAACTTGGTATAGGGTGCTACGGTACATAGGCTTGAGTGCGGTACAGTCTGCTGTTCTGTAAGGACCGCTATCGGTCCACAATAGATAGGGTTGACGTGCACCACTGCTGACCGCTGCCCTATACTGCAGCAGTCCTTCAGCGGTATAGGGACTGACGCACAGTCTGCTAAACACTAACACACAACCTGCTTGGTCCACAAAAGTTTTTATAAGGACTGGTAACTTGGTATAGGGTGCTACGGTACATAGGCCTGAGTGCGTTACAGTCTGCTGTTCTGTAAGGACCGCTATCGGTCCACAATACATAGGGTTGCCGTGCACTACTGCTGACCGCTGCCCTATACTGCAGCAGTCCTTCATTGGTATAGGGACTGACGTACAGTCTGCTAATCACTAACACACAACCTGCTTGGTCCACAAAAGTTCTTATAAGGACTGGTAACTTGGTATAGGGTGCTACGGTACATAGGCCTGAGTGCGTTACAGTCTGCTGTTCTGTAAGGACCGCTATCGGTCCACAATACATAGGGTTGCCGTGCACTACTGCTGACCGCTGCCCTATACTGCAGCAGTCCTTCAGCGGTATAGGGACTGACGCACAGTCTGCTAAACACTAACACACAACCTGCTTGGTCCACAAAAGTTTTTATAAGGACTGGTAACTTGGTATAGGGTGCTACGGTACATAGGCCTGAGTGCAGTACAGTCTGCTGTTCTGTAAGGACCGCTATCGGTCCACAATACATAGGGTTGCCGTGCACTACTGCTGACCGCTGCCCTATACTGCAGCAGTCCTTCATTGGTATAGGGACTGACGTACAGTCTGCTAATCACTAACACACAACCTGCTTGTTCCACAAAAGTTCTTATAAGGACTGGTAACTTGGTATAGGGTGCTACGGTACATAGGCTTGAGTGCGGTACAGTCTGCTGTTCTGTAAGGACCGCTATCGGTCCACAATAGATAGGGTTGACGTGCACCACTGCTGACCGCTGCCCTATACTGCAGCAGTCCTTCAGCGGTATAGGGACTGACGTACAGTCTGCTAAACACTAATACACAACCTGCTTGGTCCACAAAAGTTCTTATAAGGACTGGTAACTTGGTATAGGGTGCTACGGTACATAGGCTTGAGTGCGGTACAGTCTGCTGTTCTGTAAGGACCGCTATCGGTCCACAATAGATAGGGTTGACGTGCACCACTGCTGACCGCTGCCCTATACTGCAGCAGTCCTTCAGCGGTATAGGGACTGACGCACAGTCTGCTAAACACTAACACACAACCTGCTTGGTCCACAAAAGTTTTTATAAGGACTGGTAACTTGGTATAGGGTGCTACGGTACATAGGCCTGAGTGCGTTACAGTCTGCTGTTCTGTAAGGACCGCTATCGGTCCACAATACATAGGGTTGCCGTGCACTACTGCTGACCGCTGCCCTATACTGCAGCAGTCCTTCATTGGTATAGGGACTGACGTACAGTCTGCTAATCACTAACACACAACCTGCTTGGTCCACAAAAGTTCTTATAAGGACTGGTAACTTGGTATAGGGTGCTACGGTACATAGGCCTGAGTGCGTTACAGTCTGCTGTTCTGTAAGGACCGCTATCGGTCCACAATACATAGGGTTGCCGTGCACTACTGCTGACCGCTGCCCTATACTGCAGCAGTCCTTCAGCGGTATAGGGACTGACGCACAGTCTGCTAAACACTAACACACAACCTGCTTGGTCCACAAAAGTTCTTATAAGGACTGGTAACTTGGTATAGGGTGCTACGGTACATAGGCTTGAGTGCGGTACAGTCTGCTGTTCTGTAAGGACCGCTATCGGTCCACAATAGATAGGGTTGACGTGCACCACTGCTGACCGCTGCCCTATACTGCAGCAGTCCTTCAGCGGTATAGGGACTGACGTACAGTCTGCTAAACACTAATACACAACCTGCTTGGTCCACAAAAGTTCTTATAAGGACTGGTAACTTGGTATAGGGTGCTACGGTACATAGGCTTGAGTGCGGTACAGTCTGCTGTTCTGTAAGGACCGCTATAGGTCCACAATAGATAGGGTTGACGTGCACCACTGCTGACCGCTCACCTATACTGCAGCAGTCCTTCAGCGGTATAGGGACTAAGAGTTTTGTCACAGGGTCATTTAAAAAATGACATGCAGAGGAAGAGGCAGGCCCTTCCGCAGGGGTGGTAGGGGTAGGGCAGGAGCAACAGGCTTGAGCCAAAGTGGGAAGTTGCAGAAGGTGCGTTCAATTACTTTAAAGGATGCACCAGACTTGGTTGAGTGGCTCGCTCAGCCTTACTCTTCTGCACCCTCCTCATCCTCTCGATCTGCACCCTCTTCTTCACTCTCTGCTATGTGCACCCCCAAAGACACTACCACCAACAACACGACCACCACCACCACCACCACATACCTTCCGCTTGAGTCACTGGAATTATTTTCCGATCCATATCAAGAGGACATTTCTGATGCGCAGCCACTCTTGGTATTGGATCAGGAAGAGGAGGTAGCAACAAGCGCTACTCAGCAGTCTGACGCCAGTACCCAGATCAGCCCAAGGAGGAGGTTGGTCCCCGGTGTTGCTGCCTACTCTACTTATAGCGGTGGGGAAGGTGACGTTGATGATGACGTGTCTAGTGATGTCACGTGGGTGCCCACAAGAGAGGAAGAGGAGGGGAGTTCAGAGGGAGATATGGACCAGCAGATAGGGAGGAGAAGCAGCAATGACTTACATTGCACAGCAGGGACAAAGCAGACTGCAAATGTATCAGGAGCGAGTCATCGACCATGTACGGTCACATCTGGCGCTCCCAGGACACCGGCACATGGCTCCGCAGTGTGGGCTTTTTTTAACGTGTCCGCTGCTGACAATAGCGTTGCCATCTGCAATCTTTGCAGTCAACGCGTTAGTCGCGGTAAGCCCAATACTCACCTAGGGACGACCGCCTTAAGAAGGCACATGAGCAGCCATCACCGAGCCCAGTGGGAGCAACGGAACACACAAAGCCACACTGCAGGCTCTCACCGTCCAGCCTCGTCTTCTACTTCTCCTTCTCCTCTCTCCTCACAATTGTCCTCCACTCCACCTTCCATCACGCCAAGCTCACATTTTTCTGCAAAAAGGCAGGCTTCCGTGGGCCTAATGTTTGAGCGTAAAAAAATGATGACGCCGGATAACCCTCTTGCCCAACGGTTGGCGGCTGGCTTGTCAGAACTCATAGCCCGCCAACTACTGCCATATAAACTGGTGGACTCGGAGGCCTTTCGCAAATTTGTGGCCATTGGAACACCACAATGGAAGGTCCCAGGAAGGAAGTATTTCTCAGAGAAGGGCATCCCAGAGCTATATGGCCATGTTCAGCGGCAAGTGAATGTATCTCTGGCACACAGTGTCGGTGCCAAGATACATCTGACCACAGACACGTGGTCTAGCAAACACGGGCAGGGAAGGTATATCAGTTTTACTGCCCACTGGGTGAACCTTCTGACGGCCGTCAAGCATGTAACCCGTGGCACCCGTGTAGATTTGGTTTTACCGCCACGGATTGCATGCAGGCCTGACTCTTCTTCTCCTCCTCCTACTCCATCCTCCTCCCTCTCCTCCTCAGCTGCCTCCTCCTTTTCCGCTGCTAGCGTCTCTTCCACTGCACCGCCCAAGCTCCCCAGAACCTATTCCACATGCCAGGTGAGACGTTGCCATGCCGTGCTGCGTCTGTTGTGCCTGGAAGCAAAGAGCCACACTGGCCCGGCACTCCTTTCAGCTTTGCGTTCACAGGCAGATGAGTGGCTAACACCGCTCAATTTGACAGTTGGTAAAGTGGTGTGTGACAACGGTGCCAATCTGCTTAGCGCATTGAAACAGGGCAAAATCACGCACGTGCCGTGCATGGCACACGTCTTAAACTTGGTCGTGCAGCGATTCCTTGTCAAATACCCTGGGGTCCAGGACATCTTGCGGCAGGCAAGGAAAATCTCGGCCCATTTCAGAAGATCTTACACGGCCATGGCTCGCCTTGCTGACATTCAGCGGCGACACCATCTGCCGGTCAGACGTCTTATTTGCGATTGCCCGACGCGATGGAACTCAACCTTCTATATGCTTGATAGGCTGCTCCAGCAGAAACGTGCAGTTAACGTCTACCTGTATGAACTCTGCGAAAGAAACGGTTCTGGGGAGCTGGGTTTTTTTTCACCGCGCCAGTGGCTGCTCATGCGCGACACATGCAGACTTCTGCGGCCATTTGAGGAGATCACCAAACTGGTCAGTCGCAGCCATGGCGCCATCAGTGACATGGTACCTTATGCCTTCTTTCTGGAGCGTGCATTGCGTCGTGTCATTGATCAGGCTGTGGAGGAGCAGGAGCGGGAAGATGAGGAAGTCGCAATGCTGGATGAATTCCCAGGGGGGGCTACTCTATCTGAGACAAGTCAACAACAGGAGTCTGATGAGGAGTCAGAGGAGGATGGTGCCGGGGCGGATGAGCAGGAGCAAGAAGAGCATGCTTTAAACCTTTCTGGGATCCCTGTTGTGCGAGGATGGGGAGAGGAGAATGAAGAGGACGACATTATCCTGGATGATGAGCAGGAGCCAGGCCACCACACCGCTTCCACTTTAGTGCAAATGGGGGCCTTCATGCTCCAGTGTTTTAATAGGGACCCCCGTATAAAAAGCATGAGGGTCAAGGACCAGTACTGGGTGGCAACGTACTTAGACCCCCGGTACAAACACAAAATGGCGGAAATGTTACCGCCGTCGCAGAGGGCTGTCAGAATGCAGCACTTCCAGGCCTTGCTTCGAGAAATGCTGCATTCTGCTTTTGCGTGCGCTGGCAGAGGAGCAATTCCCACTCCCAGAGAAGGATTTGCGGGTACCAATCCAACAGCGCCTGCAAGAAGAGGCCGGTTTGAAGATGTGTTGGTGACTTCGGATATGAGGTCATTCTTTCAGCCGACCCATCGACAGGTGTCATCCGGATCCAGCATCAGGGAACGCCTAGACCGTCAGGTGTCCGACTACATTGGGTTAACGGCCGATGTGGACGCTCTGAGGAGTGATGAACCCCTAGACTACTGGGTGGGCAGGCTTGACCTCTGGCCAGAGCTTGCCCAATTTGCAATCGAACTGTTGGCTTGCCCCTCATCCAGTGTCCTGTCCGAAAGGACGTTCAGCGCAGCAGGGGGGATTGTGACCGATAAGCGTACTCGCCTAGCTCACCACAGTGTTAACTACCTCACATTTCTAAAAATGAATGAGGCATGGATCTCGGAGGAATTCAACACATGTGATCAGTAGACCATGTATATGTCTATAAACAATTTTTGGAATCAAGCACACAGACCTTCTTAATTCATTTGGCTCACTTCCCTGACCCAAAAAAGCACACCGTACTATATGCCCCTACCCTCCTCTTTGAAGAGGTTGAGCGGTGTCATATTTCTACTGGGGCTGCTTATTATGAGGGGTTCCCACCATCCCTGTGCTGTGCTGACTTCCTCCTGGGTGTTCTTATTATGAGGGGCTCCCACCATCCCTGTGCTGTGCTGACTTCCTCCTGGGGGTTCTTATTATGAGGGGATCACACCATCCCTGTGCTGTGCTGACTTCCTCCTGGGGCTGCTTACGGTGCTGCTGTCAGCGCTGTATGTCACGGAGCTGCTGTCAGCGCTGTATGTCACGGAGCTGCTGTCAGCGCTGTATGTCACGGAGCTGCTGTCAGCGCTGTATGTCACGGAGCTGCTGTCAGCGCTGTATGTCACGGAGCTGCTGTCAGCGCTGTATGTCACGGAGCTGCTGTCAGCGCTGTATGTCACGGAGCTGCTGTCAGCGCTGTATGTCACGGAGCTGCTGTCAGCGCTGTATGTCACGGAGCTGCTGTCAGCGCTGTATGTCACGGAGCTGCTGTCAGCGCTGTATGTCACGGTGCTGCTGTCAGCGCTGTATGTCACGGAGCTGCTGTCAGCGCTGTATGTCACGGAGCTGCTGTCAGTGCTGTATGTCACGGAGCTGCTGTCAGCGCTGTATGTCACGGAGCTGCTGTCAGCGCTGTATGTCACGGAGCTGCTGTCAGCGCTGTATGTCACGGTGCTGCTGTCAGCGCTGTATGTCACGGAGCTGCTGTCAGCGCTGTATGTCACGGAGCTGCTGTCAGCGCTGTATGTCACGGAGCTGCTGTCAGCGCTGTATGTCACGGAGCTGCTGTCAGCGCTGTATGTCACGGAGCTGCTGTCAGCGCTGTATGTCACGGTGCTGATGTCAGTGCTCTGTATTACGGTGCTGCTGTCAGTGCTCTGTATCTCCTGCACCCTCTTGTTTGCCTACCCTGGTCCCTGACCTTCCCTCTCCTCCATTGCCTTCATTAGCTCCATAGTCCTGAATTGTCAGAACAATTTCCCAAATAAAAAAAAAATGCTTGTAGTTATCGATCCCAAATTCACCTCATACATGTATTATGCTATTGTCCAGGTGGTGGGACTACGTGCTACCCCCTAATAATTACCCCGTGGCCGCAAATTCGACCTAAAGGTTTGCGAAATTCGCCTCCCATTGAAGTCAATGGAGCCCGCGGCGAACGGTCGTTTTCGCGAACGTTTGTGTCCGTTCGCGTTTCGCGTTCGCGAAACGTCCCGTCGGAAGTTCGTCCATCACTATTAATGAATGAGGCTGTTTGTCAAAGTAATGTATGATTTAGTACAGAATGTTTCAGTAAGCAGTGGCAGGCTCCTGAGCTAGAAAGCTGGGATGATATCTGAGTTCAGGAGTTGCTAAGGATTCAGTACATTAGAAGAGGAAAACTGATCTGATGTGTAGTCATTCGTTTCAATTTGCTTTATACATTATTATTTATATTCTTCTTTTTATTATTACTATGAACTTGCTTACTTGCAGGAATTTATGTAAGGCCGAAAAACACAGCCAAACATTATTTTCTTTTAATTAGAACAGAAGATGTATGCCCACTCACATACTACAAGGCAGAAAAAGCTGTAATGCTCCAAAACAATGCTCATTTGTAGTGTGTAGGAAGCTTGTGCTACAAAGATTGTGACTTCTTTCCTCCTGGAAGATCTCTCTTTGACAGCACTGCTACATTGGCATTGCATAATTCTTACAAAAGATCACACCTGTTTACCAATGCATGCCAAAATTTAGTATTCAATCTGGGCACCAAGACAGGAAAGGAAGCAATGAGATGCTGGCTCACAGAAGTACTTTTCAGGTTGAATTCATGTAATGATATTTATGCATTAACAGAAAATACTATAATTTATTCATAGTTACAAAACACAAGAGCCAGAGAAACTAATCATTGCTGTTTAAACCATTATAAGATTGTTCTTTACAGTGAATTATCTGTGTACAGAAAATGCTTTAATCATAATAGGAAGCTTCCGTTATAAAAATAATCAAAGGATGTGATTTTATGTATGCTTTTTATCAGTCAAGTGAATAGATAAATGTGTGCTTATATCCACACAGATTTTCAGCTAGTAAGCATCCCAACATGACAGATGGATTTCCTTTCTTGAATAGGTTTAAATGAATATGCGCCACGGTTATGAAAAGCATTGCATATTTCATATACTGTGTATATATATATATATATATATATATATATATATATATATATATATATATATATATATATATATATATATATATATATATATATATATATAAAATATAATGCAAAGTGTGTTTTCGTGTTTTCATATTTTTAGTATGTATATAGAAGTTAGCTTATAAAAGTGTATTTGCCTGGGATCACTTTGTGCATCATAAACAATCATTTTTACAGGAATTTTCCCTGCTTAACTGGATGAAGATCTTGCAGTGTTGAACTACATTGTGTAACATTTCCCTTTTCTTTGTTTTTTATTGGGTAGCTCAAATTTAGTAGCTCCCCAATGCCCCAGAGACTGGCTTAAGAGGTTTTTTTTAAATTTGCTTATAGATATATCTTTGCATTTTAAAATATAAAGCTGCCCCTATGCATACGGATAAAAGGCAAATTCATCAGAGGATTAGTCATACAACCTCCATCATATATAAGTTTATCAAAAAGTGTAGAAAATGCTTTGTATAAAGTGCAAGTGTACTGTGCAAAACCATATGGACATATTACTATTCATGAGCAATTCATATAACATATTACCAAAGAGTTACCAAATATACAAAAAAAGCAAAATGTTGAAGTATATTATAGCAATATTCTTTAGTAGGGAATGATTGAGACCTCTGTTATTTTTTTTCCCCCAAAAAATTGCCCAATTGATGCAATTTACTTTCACGTCCTCTCCCTGAGATGCAGAAGGGAGTGAGAGAAAATGTTTGCGCATTGAGGGGAATTTTCCACCTAGATGGTTGTCAGCAGCACATGTGTTTCCATTGCAAGATTTCTCCTTACTCTACAATTTTGGATTTCCTTCAGGTCAGGTCAGGATTCCTATCAGATTTGAAGGCACATATATGTTCTACAGAATTTTGACAGTAATGAGTAATATGTTAGAGTTTTGTTGAAACACATTCAGCCTTCTGTAGTTCATTTAGGTCAGTGATGGCGAACCTTGGCACCCCAGATGTTTTGGAACTACATTTCCCATGATTCTCATGCACTCTGCAGTGTAGTTGAGCATCATGGGAAATGTAGTTCCAAAACATCTGGGGTGCCAAGGTTCACCATCACTGATTTAGGTTGTATGTGATGCTACTGCACCATATTGCTGAATGCAGTGTAATTATGCATTGCTATTGTTCTAAAAAGTAAATTTCAATAAAAATGTTTTAAAAAAAATGACAACTATTATTTCCTTCATATGTAAAGTTTAAGGCATTGTGTCTTTGGTTAACCAACTGCTTTGCTGCTTTTTGACTAAAGGTTTTATTTTGTCACAGTGCTTCTTTAAAGTGGAAGTAAACCCTCCTATCTTTTTCAGCCTCTGGTTGATCTACAAATACCATGATGCTGAACATGTGATCAGCTATGACACCAGCCATTGGATGGTTTGACAGTTTGGTTGAGCGCACAACCAATGGGAGTGTTACATTCATGGTATGTGCCAGAAATGTAACTGTTTTTTGAAACTGTTAAATGGATGGGTTTACGTCCGCTTTAAAGCAGTTGATGGAGAAATGTATGAATCAAGCTTTAGGCCCTGGTCACACAGGGGCAACACGACTTTCAACACGACTTTTGGAGGCAACTTGGACATGACTTGGACGTGACTTGGACGTGACTTGGACATGACTTGGACGTGACTTGGACAGACTTGGACACGACTTACAACACTACTTTAAGTCGCCCCAGGCCAGGCGACTTGCCGTGGCCAATCAGAGAATGAGCTCTCAGGCTCTCAGGGGGGAACTCCTTTTGAGAGATGATAATTCTCTGAGAGTCGCCTCCGTATAGACGGAGATCTGACTTGGAGGCGACCTCCACTGAAATCAATGGGTACCAGTCGCCTACAAGTCGGATTGAAGTAGTACAGGAACCTTTTCTGAAGTCGGAGCGACTTCAGTAGTGTGCATTAAGGATCGGTTCACACAGGGGCGACACGACTTCAGGACGACTTTGTGAGGCAACTTGGAGACGACTTGAACGCGACTTTTAGACACGACCTGGGGCGACTTAGAAGTGCCGTGGCCAATCAGAGAATGAGCTCTGAAGGGGGAACTCCACGCCAAATTTCTGAAAAAAAATTGGCGTGGGTTCCCCCTCCGAGAGCATACCAGGCCCTTAGGTCTGGTATGGATTCCAAGGGGCACCCCCTACGCCGAAAAAACGGCGTGGGGGTCCCCCCAGATCCATACCAGACCCTTATCCGAGCACGCTACCCGGCCGGCCAGGAAAGGGGTGGGGACGAGCGGGCGCCCCCCCCTCCTGAGCCGTACCAGGCCACGTGCCCTCAACATGGGGGGTGCCTTGGGGGAGGGGGGGCGTGCGGCCCCCCCACCCCAAAGCACCTTGTCCCCATGTTGATGAGGACAAGGGCCTCTTCCCGACAACCCTGGCCGTTGGTTGTCAGGGTCTGTGGGTGGGGGGGCTTATCGGAATCCGGGAGCCCCCTTTAATAAGGGGCCCCCGGATACCGGCCACCCACCCTATGTGAATGAGTATGGGGTACAATGTACCCCTACCCATTCACCTGTAAAATAAAGTACAAAAAAAACACAACACACAAGATAAAATAGTTTATTGCACAGCTCCAGGGGTCTTCCATCTTCGGGAGTCTTCTCGCCGGACTCCTCCGCTATCTTCTTCTAGCTCTTTTACTAGCGGAGGAGCCCGGCTTTCTTCCTCGCCTCTTCTTCCGACTTCGGGGGTCTTGTCCCCCTCTTCGGTTCTTCTGCCGGGCCACCGCGCCTTCTTATAGCTCTTTTACAGGCGGTGGCCCGGTCTTCTGTCGCCCCCCATAGGGTGGGGGCCGGTATCCGGGGGCCCCCTTATTAAAGGGGGCTTCCGGATTCCGTATATACAGAGATCCGACTTGGAGGCGACCTCCATTGAAATCAATGGGTACAAGTCGCCTACAAGTCGGATTCAAGTAGTACAGGAACTTCTTTTGAAGTCGGAGCGACTTCAGTAGCGTGCATTAAGACGGCTCTCATTCACTTACATTGATTTTTAAATGTTGTCCGACCTGAGGCGACTAGGGGCGACCTGAAGTCAGATCGGAGTCGCCCCTGTGTGAACCGAGCCTTAGACAGCTCTCATTCACTTACATTGATTTCTATATGTTGTGCGACCTGAGGTGACTTGGGGCGACTTGAAGTCAGATCTGAGTCGCAGCTCCTGTTTAACATTGTTTCGCTGTACAACAAATTTTTTTAATTTCCCTTGCTACAATTTAACTTATGTATGCACCTAATGCACTGTACATTTTAGTTGTATGCCTCTCATGCACTCTGTCTTCTCTGAATAGAAACAGAGCTGTCAAGTTTTTGAGTTTAACTTCTGCAAGAGTTGACCTCATGGTGGTTAAGTGGGGGTGGGCTGAAAGGACATCATGTACCTGCAGCATAGAAACTCAATACTCATGTGGCTTGATCTAAAAAAATAAATACAATGAAAAATGTTGAAGTGTTTGTGACTATCTAACAGCACAGCCCAGAGAATCAAATGAGCACTGAGAAGCAGTGAGACACGAAACTCTGTTAACTGACCAACAGCTCTGACAAGGACACAGTCCTTTAATAGTCAGGATCCTGGTTTGACACATTGGGGTCATGGTAACATTTTTTCTGATTCAGGAATGGATGAGCAGCTTCGCATTTGCACACATAAGTGGCTATATTACAATTATTTTATTTAGTAATGATAATGTTAAATATATTCAATATATTAAATATTCTGTTCAACCATAGTTTATGTTGCTTTAGGCACTTGTGGTTGAAGACACAACATTGTCTTTCTCTGGCCCAACTGTGAGTATAGGGTTCTGTATATGAGGTTTTCAATGTACTATTTTGTTTGTCTCATGATTGAACTAGATGGACTTGTGTCTTCTTTCAACCTGACTACATACAGTATGTATCTATAGGTGATAAGGGTTAGGTGTTAGGCGTTAGAGGTTAGGATTCAGAGGCTAGGCAATGTGGCATATAGGTTAAATGCTAAGTTCACCTTTTTGGCAGAATTTAACTTTCCATAATAAATAGAAGCCTTTTGTAACTTTATTTCTATCCCAGCCACCCCAATGTGCTTATCTCTCACTTACCTCATTCATGGTAATATGTTTATTGAGTGTTTGAACTTTTTTTCTCCCATATCTTCCTGTAGATCATGGGACATCCAGGAAGCTTTGAATCCCAGAATGCTTTGCCTTGCTACATCACAGACGAGGGCATGGTATCGTGTTTTCACCACCTTGGATCACACCTCCCGCATTACTATATCACTTTCCACCCTCCCCTTTAGAGATTGTACCATCAGCTATGTAGTGCAAAGGCCTGTCTGATTTAATACAAATTAAATAGATTGTTCAGGTGTTTCCTCCTATTCCATAGTTTTGGTAACGCTAAAGGAAATTTAACAGATATCATACAATCATATTGCATAGTGTATGGTCAGATTTACACAAGTACATAGGATGGAGTGGATTGAAACACTCAGCTGTCAGGCCCTGTTCACATCTCCGTGTATCGACATCTCACACTTTTGGGGGGGGGGGCATTTTGAAGTATTTTTGCTTGTCACTCATAGGGCAGCCCATTCAGGTGAATAGGCTGCTTTATGAGCAGCAATCACCCCAAATAAGCTATATTTTTTTATGTGGAGCATGGTACTTTTTTTGCTGCGTTTGCAACTTGTTTCTAAACACAAGGCAAAGCGTGCATTTTTGTGCAGTTTGCCTTGCATTTAGAAATGCACAGATGTGAATGGAGCATCATTGTTCTTGTATAAACAAACCAAAAACAGTTTTAGGCCCAGTTAACACCCAGAGTAGTGGGAGCGACCATTTTCTGGCTTGTTTTTCCGTGACATGCATAGGACAATGCGTTAATTTCAATGGGCTTCTTTCCCGTGGTAAAGTATGGAACATTTTTGCATGTTGCACATTTTTTACTGTGCTCTTTCCTGAATTTGTCACTCATTTTTTCACATATCAAAATGTGTATTTGCTTATGCGTTTGTTGTTCTGCCATTGGCACCAAGAGCACAACTAGTTAATTTAAGCTGTATAAAGGTGACCATATACTATATTGCACAATCTCTGTATGATCTTCTTTAGATTTATCAAAACTTTATAATAGGAGGACATGCCATCTATCTAATCACTCTGTATCCAAATCAGCAGGCCCTTGCACTACACAGTCAATGGTAGCTCTAAAGGAGATTGTAAAATCTGATTGTACGGCATATGGTTAGTTTTACAGAACCCAGGACATACTTCTCCTTTTTTCAATACTACAGCTCTGATCCAAATAGGCTGTTATCTGATCGCTTAGCTCCTACACACTCTGACAAATTAACAATCTATGCAAGATGTAGATACAATAATAAAAAAAAAAAGATCACTGGCTGGTTATTTATTGAGAACAGTGATCACTGATTGCATTGGTAAAACATGCATCTGCAGAGGTGGATGGAAGTGATCTCCTGGAGGAGGAGGGGGAGGGCAAATGTAGGGTGTGTGCTAATGAGGTCAGCTGGTGAAGTCCTTCCTGTGTCTTAATTTTCACTCCTAAAGTCTGTCCAGGAAGTAATGGACACTGGAGTAAAGGCTGTATAGGATAAATAGAACGTTTTTTTTTTATTAAAAAAAAAGAAAAAAAATGTACATTATTGCTATATTGATACATAGGGGAGCTAGAATAAAAAAAAATAGGTGACTAACTAGATCCTAAAGGTTAGGGGTTAGAGGTAAATTATTAGGTGTTAAAGTATACAAATATTTTTTGAGTGGGGCATGTGATGTCACTTCTTTTGTCTCCGGTACCTGGAAGTCAGTGAGGAGGCGATCTGTCAATGTTTTCCTTTTATGCCTTGTTCAAGTGTTTTTAATGTGAGTACGATGGCAAACTTTTATTAAAGAAAGCTATAGAATGCATATAGTGCTACGAGCCTATTCTTTTCATATGTTTAACCACTTGAGGACCGCCGTATTGCCATTGTACGTCAGCACAATGGCACAGGCAGGCATAATCACGTACATCAACGTGATTGCCTTCCAGCGGGTGGGGGGTCCGATCGGACCCCCTCCCGCTGGTTACGGCGGTCCGATTCGGTCCAGGAGCGCTCCGTGATGAGGGGATGGCCGTTGGTTTTCGGCCACCCCCTCTGGATCGCTCCTGGCCAATGAGAAGCTTCCTCCCCTGTGTATTGTTTACACAGGAAGGAGGAAGTGATGTCATTCTCCTCGGGGCGGTCTTTTTGACCGGACTACGAGGAGAACAGTAAAAGTAAGTGTGCACCAACACTACACTGACATGTAGGTACACACAGGCACACAAACCCCCCCCGATCGCCCCCCGATCCCCCCCCCCGCCCCCCCTCCCCCCCCAGTCACAGTGTCACTGATTGCATTGATCATTTCTTTACTGATCAATGCATTCAGTGTCAGTTGTGACAGTAAAAACTGTCAGGACAGTTAGTGTTAGGTCCAGGGTAGCCCCCTATCACCCCCCAATAAAGATTTAACCCCCTGATTGCCCCTAGAGTTAACCATTTCACCCCCTTTTGCCAGTGTCACTAAGCGATCATTTTTCTGATCGCTGCATGTGTCGCTAGTGTCGCTAGGTAGCTAGTTATTTTTTTAGGTTCACCGCCAGGTTTTTATAGCGCTAGGTACCCCGATATACTACCCAATAATGTTTTTAACCCCCTGATTGCCGCTAGTTAACCCTTTCACCCCCTTTTGCCAGTGTCACTAAGCGATTGTTTTTCTGATCGCTGCATTAGTGTCGCTACAGTCGCTAGGTAGCTAGTTATTTTTTTAGGTTCACCGCCAGGTTTTTATAGCGCTAGGTACCCCGATATACTACCCAATAATGTTTTTAACCCCCTGATTGCCGCTAGTTAACCCTTTCACCCCCTTTTGCCAGTGTCACTAAGCGATCATTTTTCTGATCGCTGCATGTGTCGCTAGGTAGCTAGTTATTTTTTTAGGTTCACCGCCAGGTTTTTATATCGCTAGGTACCCCGATATACTACCCAATAATGGTTTTAACCCCCTGATTGCCGCTAGTTAACCCTTTCACCCCCTTTTGCCAATGTCACTAAGCGATCGTTTTTCTGATCGCTGCATTAGTGTCGCTACAGTCGCTAGGTAGCTAGTTATTTTTTTAGGTTCACCGCCAGGTTTTTATAGCGCTAGGTACCCCGATATACTACCCAATAATGGTTTTAACCCCCTGATTTCCGCTAGTTAACCCTTTCACCCCCTTTTGCCAGTGTCACTAAGCGATAATTTTTCTGAACGCTGCATCAGTGTCGCTAGTGTCGCTAGGTAGCTAGTTATTTTTTTAGGTTCACCGCCAGGTTTTTATAGCGCTAGGTACCCCGATATACTACCCAATAATGGTTTTAACCCCCTGATTGCTGCTAGTTAACCCTTTCACCCCCTTTCACCAGCGATCACAGTATAAGTGTCACTGGTGACGCTGGTTAGCCAGTTAGTTATTTAGGTTCCCCGTCAGGTTTTTATATAGCGCCAGGGACCCCCATATACTACCTAATAAAAATTTGAACCCCCTGATTGCCCCTAGTTAACCCTTTCACCACTGATCACCGTATAAGTGTTACGGGTGACTCTGGTTAGTTTGTTTTTTATAGCATTTTATATTCAAATCCGGAAGGCAGTGCTTGATTTTCGGGGTCCCGTACGTGGCTAGGCTCCCAAAAAGTCCCCCACATGTGGTATCCCCGTACTCGGGAGAAGCAGCAGAATTTATTTTGGGGTGTAATTTGACTTCTGCACATAGCATGTGTGAGCAATATATCATTTAGTGACAACTTTGTGCAAAAAAAAAAAAAGTTTGTAATATTCCCGCAACTTTTGGCAAAATATAAAATATTCCATGGACTCAACATGCCTCTCAGTAAATAGCTTGGGGTGTCTACTTTCCAAAATGGGGTCATTTTGGGGGGTTTTGTGCTATTTTGGCATTTTATGGCCTTCGAAACTGTGATAGGTAGTGAGGAGTTAAATCAAAAATTTGCACCCTTAGAAATCCTGAAGGTGGTGATTGGTTTTCGGGGTGCCGTGCGCGACTAGACTCCCAAAAAGTCCCACACACGTGGTATCGCCATACTCGGGAGAAGTAGCGGAATATATTTTGGGGTGCAATTCCACATATAACCATGGCATGTGTGAGCAATATATCATTTAGTGACAACTTTTTTTTTGTCATTATTCAATCCCTTAGGACAAAAAAAATAAATATTCAATGGGCTCAACATACCCATCAGCAATTTCCTTGGGGTGTCTACTTTCCAAAATGGGGTCATTTGGGGGGGATTTGTACTGCCCTGCCATTTCAGCACCTCAAGAAATGAGATCGGCAGTCATAAATTAAAAGCTGTGTAAATTCCAGAAAATGTACTCTAGTTTGTAGACGCTATAACTTTTGCGCAAACCAAAAAATATACGCTTATTGACATTTTTTTTACTAAAGACATGTGGCTAAATACATTTTGCCCTCAATGTATGACTAAAATTTAGTTTATTCGATTTTTCTTATAACAAAAAGAAGAAAATATCTTTTTTTTTCAAAATTTTCGCTCTTTTTCCATTTATATCGCAAAAAAAAAATCGCAGAGGCAATCAAATACCATCAAAAGAAAGCTCTATTTGTGGGAAGAAAAGGACGCAAATTTCGTTTGGGTGCAATATTGCATGACCGCGCAATTACCAGTTAAAGCAGCGCAGTGCGAAATTGCAAAAAGACCTCTGGTCCTTAAGGTGTTTATTGGTCCGGAGCTGAAGTGGTTAAGTAGCCCGGCAAACCCCTTAAAGTGGACAACATCAGTGGAGGTTACACAATCAGATGGATGGCAGGCATTCAAGGCTAACACCATAAAGGCGCTTTTTGACCTATAATAGGTCATCTAAGATGGTGAGCCAGCACTACACCTATAGGTGATTGGTGGTGGATGGCATAATCATTTGAGTGGATGGTACACCACAGCACATTTTATATAGAATTTGACTCTTGCTTCAATAGTATTTGTAAATGTTCATGGCAGTATTTAATTTTTCATGTGGATTTTTTGTGGTATATTAGATTCTCTCTATTAAAGCAGAGTTCTGGGTTAAAATGCAACTATGTCTTGAAGAATAGACCACCCCACCCCCTCCTTTTTGGATATGATTTTTTTTTTTGTTGTCTTGTACCTTTTATGATCTTTTGGATTTCCATCCTACCTCACAGCAGAAAGGTTCATAATTTCCATGTTCACATCAGCCACCCCCTGCTGCCTTCTAGGATCTGTGTGTGTCCAAGAAGATGGTGGGACCATTCAGAAAGCGCAGTGTGACTCGCACATGCACAGTAGGAAACCAGCTGTGAAGCTTGAAGGCTTCACTGCCGGTTTCCCTTAGTTGCAATGCTGGTGCCTGCACCTGAGCCAGTGGACAAATCAGCTTCAGGGGGCTGACATCATGGGATCCCTGGATGGGTAAGTGTTCTTATATTAAAAGTCAGCAGCTACATTATTTGTATACACATGCTGACTTTTACATGTTTTTTTTTTAGAGGCTGGAACTCCACTTTAACCACTGCATGTGATTTGAGCATGATTCATTCTAAAAAAAGGACTTAAAGCGGTAGTAAACCCGCACATTTTTTTTTTTTTTTAAACCTGCAAAGCAAAAGGCATAATGAGCTAGTATGCACCGCATACTAGCTCATTATGAAATACTTACCTTAGAACGAGGCCCCGACATCTGGCCCGATCCACGCCGAGGGAGCTGACATGCTCTCTCAGCGTTTCTTCCGGGTATCGCGGCTCCGGCGCTGTGAGTGTCCGGAGCCGCGATATCGTCACTCCCGCGCATGCGCGCGGGAGATCTCAGTCCGGCCGCTCGGCTGCTGCCGGATTTTGACGGCGAGAAACCCCTTGTGCGCATGCGCCGCTGCAGTCAGCGGCGCATACCGAGGGGAATATCTCCTAAACCGTACAGGTTTAGGAGATTTTTTTTTACCTACAGGTAAGCCTTATTATAGGCTTTCCTGTAGGTAAAAGTTAAAAATGTGGGTATACAACCACTTTAATGTGATAATTTATGTATCACTTTAGTTGCATTGTGTATGAAGTAAGCAAAATAGTTACACAGTGTATGAACAATGCACCATTTATTTAGAATTAACTAAAGTATAGAAATAATTATAGACCATCTGCTGTAAAAATCTAAAGAAAAGACAACAATAGTATGTATAAAATACTAGCAATAAAAAACAAGTGGCAAAAACAGGAAGTGACCTCAAGATGTGAAATACATTTATAAACATTTAAATAGCTGCCTGTAAACCCCTGGCTGGGAAGAGTGTCTGACACTAGTAGTCCCTTAGCCACAGATTATATAAACTTAATTGTAGGTGTCTCACCACAGTGGGAATAAACTACATGAGCTGCCTCTTGCTCTGCCCATATCCCATCTCCAAGTTCTGCTTAATCTTCAGTTGTACTACTGTGGCCTAATTTTTGGCTAAACACCAAAAGTATTTGGCAGGTAGGTGATAAGAGTACAAAAAAGCATCCATGAGAAAAAATACCTCCCTGCACCTTCCAGCCAAGACACATGTGTGCTTGTATTAAATACTAATTATATAGTATATCTGAAAAATGAATTTTGTCTCAAAAATACAGAACTGGATTTGCTGGGTTAAAATGGCCCATAGATCCATAACTCCATGGTTGCAATCTGTCAGCTGAGGTTCCTACTACATATTGTAGCTATTATTATCACACTCACAATTTCTCAGTTTATTCTTATGAATCACTAAACAGAACAAGACTGCCAAATATTCAAAGGTTAAGCTGCGACTCTGGCTGAGATCACAATGCACTAGACTGAAATTTTATTGAAGGTTGTCATAAGTATTACCTCTCTGGATTATGTGTTGGGCAGAGTAAAGATAAAAAATGTATAAGCATTTTGTCTTAAAAAGGACAGCAAAACATAGCCTGGAGAAAAAAGCTTTCTCTCTAGTTTAAATGATGTTTTATTTTAGGTATTTATAGCTTTAGTGTATTTATAGCACTTTATGTTCTGTACGCATAATAGAATTGTGGAATCTAAATTGCAAATAAAGTACAAATCTGTAATCTGTTGCCAAGACAGCACTGGAATAATACTGTTTTGGATTGTCTTGTCTTGAAAATGTGGCATCTCAAGCCAGATAATATTACTAACATGACTCTAAAATAATTGTGCAGTGAAAATTAAAATGATGAAAATAAAACATAATAGGGGAGGCAAGAGCATGTTGTTACCTAGGTCTGGGCGATTTGTAGATCTAACAAACACGTTTACAAGATGTAATATGCCACACTTGTATGTCCTGGAATGTCTTCTAAATATATAAATTGGTACGGTCCCAGTCCTCTGTCTCACAATAAACCAATAATAAATTAATTTACTTAAAAGCCTATTACTTATCTCATATGTCATGGCTTTTCATTATTTATTATATCAAAAGTGGTAATTAGGGATGAACACGATGTTTGGGTTGAGCATAAGTTCGATTCAAACTTCGGGTGTTCGCCTGTTCGCAGAACAGCGAACATTATGGGGCGCTTGCAGGAAATTAGAGCGCAGCAAAATGTCCCATAATGCACTGCAATATCGCAATGCATTGTAGTATGATGATTGGCCAAAGCATGCACCTGACCTTCATGCTTTGGCCAATCACAATGCGCTCTGCTCAAAGAGCCATAATTGGCATAAGGCAGGGTGGTTTTGGCCAATCATGGCTCAGGTGGACTATGCTATACACTTGTAGCACTAACCCCTGAAGGAGCTGCTGGTTAGATTTAGGCTTACCGTTACCTTCTGTTCTCCTCGTTGCATGTCTAGGGGTGTCCCGTGGTAAATGGAACAGTAACTTGAGAGACCGACAACAGATCCACTTGAATGGATTTTATTTACAGAACTTAGACAATGAACAGTCTCTTAAACTGGGATCAGAGGGTTGGAAAGGAAATTCAGGTACTCTTAGTATCAAAGTCAAAATGTTAAAGAACTTGCTTACTTTGACTGCATGCAGAGAATAGCCATTCACAACTGGATGATCACTCAGGTTGGACAGTCCCTCTCTCACAAGGCCTCGCAGCCAACAAGGGGCTTACTCAGGAACAAGTCTCTGCCACAGACGTTGTAGAACGTACAAAATAATGTCTCTGCCACAGACGTTGTTGTAGAACACATAGGGAAACTAAGCTTGAAAACACTCATAGGATACCTGGATCTTTCAGCCAGTTTGGCGATATCCACAAGACCAGATTCTCTTGGCTACTTGAGCCCATCCAGACTCTTACTAAGAAACCAACCCGTACGTGGTCTTCTTCTGAAGAGTCCTCCCCTGGAATGCTTGAAGTCACTGGGTCACTCCCAATCCGGAGATGGTACGCAACCACCTCAGAATCCCTCTTTAGTTTCCTCGCCTCGGGCCAGCCAGCCCTGAGACATCAAAATCAGGGGGATCCGCACCCCAGGCCATAGCCATAACTGGGCGGGTTCTGAGAGAGAGTAACTTAAGCACTAACCAGACCATTGTTCCATGCCTGCCAGAAGAGACAGTGCCCCCTGTGGCCAGGCTGAACATCTCACAGTCCAGTCAGACTGATGCCAAAGTCTAAATTTAGACAATTGTACCCAAACCAAACTGCAGTTTAGGCAATTTTAACTTTGAAAAAAATGCATAGCTCATGCTCTTTAGGAGCCGCTGCTACACACTATATAAGGCTGCATACACGGCGGCTGTGTGTAGTGTTCTCGGAGTGGACAGAGAGATAGCTTGAGTTAGACTAAGCAGGCAGGTTATTATAGTAATTATAGTTAGTGGACATTGTTTATTTTAGCATAGTGTAGTAAACACTATTAGCTGTAAGTGCATTATCCACCATGTAGTTTATGTTAAAAAAACAATGTTGTTTAATCCTTAGACAAAGAGGGATCAGGGAAGCAACTATGGCCTCTAAAAGACGCAATTGAGAGTGCCTGACCATGCATTTTGAAAACTGCTGTTTCTGGCTCTAGCTAGTGTATAGCCAGGGTGAGGGGTTGGCACAAGCGTCCCATATGGAAATTGTACAATAAAAACATGGTCACGGGCACCTAGGCCTTGCTGATTGGTGAGTATGGGCTCTTTTCATTCTCTGTAAGGCCACTTTTAGCATTTGTTCATTATTTACTTATTTGTTACATTTCCTTTTTGGCCATTAATTTTCAGATATATCCCAAATGCATCCACCCCTGAAGAGCGAGTCACATTTCATGAAATGCATCAGGTGTATTAGATGTTATGTATACTCGTGTATAACCATGTGCAAAAATGTATTGGCTTTGCCTTTTTTATGCTACTCTTTCATGCGTGATCATCTCTGCATTAACTGTTTTTACTGTATTTATGTTTGTCAATTTCATTGGCAAATTGTGTAAAAGATGATACCTATGTTTTTATTGTGCTATTAGGGATGGAGATGTGTCACTGGTGATAAATATTCTCTAAGGGCATGTTGCTATGTATAATCATTCAAGTACCTCTTTAGTGTATGATTAAAAAGGCTAATGCCTGCTTTTTTTCCAAACCAGGCTTAACCCTGCATGACATGCACGTGGTTGATACTAACATACTAAATATTGCTAGATTTCTTGGAAAAAGTAAACTTATATCAATGACCTGACAGTTTTATCTTGTTGTCAATGTTCACTTCTTTGTCCTTGCTTGGATTATAGTTATTTTTCTTTCAATTGTTTAAATATATGTAACGATTCAGGCCAGTTGTCAAGAGTGCATTATACTGTGCAAGGAATACAACTCTGTAGTCTCAAATATATGGCCGCATATAATACTGGTTAATATATAGGTAATACATCTCTCTAAAAAGTCTTGTCATGATTGTATGCTTTTATGAAGCCTACCAGAAAAAATGGGCTGTAGTATGGGCAGATAAGCCCTACACATAATTCAGAATGCCCAATGTCCACCTTGACACCAAGGATGCTAACCAGGAGGCAGATGCCACATCAAACTCCACAATGTACAAACATTGGTTCCACTATTCTATGTTTTAAATGTATTTGGACACATCAGTACATGTGTATAATGTAGCAAAAGAACTGTAAGTGAAATATTATTTGAGAGGAAACACTCATAATATCACAGATTCATTTTGAACACTACTTTGGATTTTTATAAACAGGAAAGCAAATGTTTCCTCTGAAAGGGCTGTGGACATGAAGTTTCTTAACATAATGACATGATACACAATGTATGCTTGAAAAACGACAAAATAGATAATTGCATCAATAAAATGACCATGGATCTCCTGGGAAATATACAATTTTAGTAACATTTAAAAAGCTTTATGTACAAAACAGATATACAGTAGTTATACATTTGTATTAGAGTTTTTAAATTATATCATGTTTTTTACACCGTTGAACTAATACGGTTTGGCAAGCTACAAATCAACATCCTTGTGCTAGAAGCCAGGACAGCAGGAGATAATCTCCATTAAGGGAAACTTTATGAGAAGATTTTGACCTCTGCTGTAAGTAAATTTTACATTTCCAAGGAATACTGGGAAGGAGGGTTGCACTGCTCGCATGGCAGAAGAGAGTGTAAATTTCACATAATGGCAAGACACTTTAGGTTTGTGTTTAAAAATATTTAAATCTGATAGCATTTTTAGCTGCTTTTTAAAATATGCTGAGGAGATGGTTTTTAGACAATGGGTCACAACTTCTATAAATGTTCCTTTGTCTTTATCTCACACCAAGCGCTATGTGGTTTTAGAAAACTCTAAAACATGTTGACCCAGAGCTACTGGGAAAACAGAGAAAAATAACAGCATTTCTAAGATGGGTGGAAGATGTTTTTACAAGTATCCAGATTCTCACAGGCAAGATCTAAGATAGTTTAGCAGAATGTGTATGAGAAGTTTCTTGCTAATATACACAAAGCCCTCACCTGGGCTATAGTCCACCAGAGCCTCACCACAAGAGAGATCCAGCATCGTAGACGCTGGGGGTAACAACCAAATGTCCTTGAGATATGTGCACCAATGATGAGACTGTTTTACATGTTTTTGGAATTGTTCTTTTGCACAGGAGGTTCAGAGGAGGTCAAGCCTGCTACTGAAGTGGGTCTATGGCTTTAAAATGTTTGTTAACCCAAACAAAAAAGCATAAATAACAGCACAGTGCTTGTGCTGTATATTTTGCCCCCCCTGTATCACCTGGAATACCTGGCTGATCCTGCCAGTTTCTACTCCCCCCCTGTATGCTGACCACGATATATTAGGGCTTCTGAGCACTGACACCATTGCCAGTGTATGTGCCTCCGCCATGTGCTGCTATTTGCAGCTCTCCCTGTGTCTCCTCTTTCCTCCTCCCCCTCCTCTACCTGGCTATCAGCTTGCACTAGCGCTGATCTACTCCTCTCCCCACGGCTACAACACTATCTGACCTTGTTATTATCCCCTCTGTTAGATAAAAAGCTGTGTCCTAGTGCCTGTGCTTTATTTAAAAAAAAACTATTTCTAGCTGTTTTAACAGGGTCTTCCAGTGATCAATTGACTCCAGACTTTCCGCTCCTCTCCTCCCCGCTACCTTGGCTGAGGTCAGCAGGGGAATCTCGGCCCTGCCTGCTGGAGATATCAGATGGGGAGAGATCAAAGCCTGGAGTCATGTGATTGCTGGGAGATGCTGTTAAAACAGGTAGAAATTGAGCTTCCTTCGACAGTAGTAGTAAAAAAAAAAAAAAAACAGGTAGAAATTGGCTTTTATTTTATAATGCACAGGCACTAGGATACAGCTTTTTATGTGAGAGAGAGGATGGTATAATGATCAGTTAGTGGCTTAAGAACCACTTTAAGAGTTCTAATCATAAATTTAAAAAAACAATGTATTGTATGGTCTTTTTAATTGTCCCACCTCAGGGCAGCAAGTTGTTTGCTGGCTGAATAACTGTATCAAAAATGTCATTTTGAGAGAAATATTTTATTATTTAAGTTGGATTTTATTATTATTTTATTATGAGTGTGATGTACATATATTTTTTAAGGGATACAAAGTTTTGTTTTTCAGAAGCAAATAGTGTATGGTGTCTTAATGTGTGGAAAACAATGTTGATGAAGGATTTTATCTGTTATGCAAAATACAAGATCTTATCTGTTGTTTTTATTGTTGTATCCTTTTATGAATTCATGTTCATTGTATATATATTTATTATCACATTTGTATGTAAATAATCTTTGATTCAAAGAAGCTTTGTTGAAACCTCATTACACATAAAATTAGGTGTTTCAGTACACATTAGAGGCTTGGGGACTATGTAAGGCTTGTTTGCACTAATGCCTATTTTTTTGTAATAAAAATATGGATTTTATTCCACCGCTTACCGTGGATCAGACCTAACTGATCCCTAGGGAAAGCACTGCTCACCCCCTAATTGGCCCTACTTTACAGAATTTCCAGGAGGTGTGTAAAAGGTTGAACTTCCCACCAGGGTTTATGGTGCTCTCCAGAAATAGCCTATACGCAGATCACTCGATTAGGGCAGAAACCTTCTTTGACAAGGGTAGACTTGTACAATTTCAAACCCTCTCCTCCCGATACCCTGACCAAAATATCCCTTCAAATTCCTGCAGATTAGGCACTTCTTAAATAGCTGAAAACCACTCTCCAACTGGTACAGAGACCACACTCCCTTTATCAGATATGTATTCTCTACTATTCGCAGATAGCAATCCCAAAGACAATGCGACTAGTCAACTAGCAATATATATCTCAAAGGAGGATTGGGAGCCAATACATACTCACAAGGGGTCCTCAAATGTTTCCAGGAAACTGGTTTCAAAATCTACTCAAGGTGGTTCAAGACCCCAGATAGAATCCATAAATACTATTCTGGTGTCCCCCCATTATGTTGGAGATGCAACACAGCCCGCAGTTCTCTGCTCTACATATGGTGTGAAAGCCCACAGATACAACCTTACTGGAAAGAAGTGCACCACATGATTTCCCATATAACAACCTACACCCCAGATTTCACATCGGCTGAATATCTACTTAACCATACATCCTTACCCCAATTGGCATACAAATGAACCCTCACCCTGCACTTCATTAATGCAGCCAAATTATGTATACCTGTACATTGGAAGGCTAGCTTCCCACCTTGTGTCTCAGAATGACTTCAACGGGTAGGGAGGATCACCAAAATGGAAGATCTAATCCAACAGGCGAGAGAGAACCTGATGAAATTCCACAAAACATAGGCCTGCTGGATTCATTTTACAGAATCTGCAGAATTCCACAGTCTATCAAACACAACACCATAGCTTGACCTGGGGACACCTACAGAGGATAACTACTCCGAACACCTCACTGCACACGTATACCCCCCCCCGTACCACATTCTTCCCAGACCCTTCCTTCCCCATAACAGAAATGGAGGTTCCCTGACTGATTCTTGGGCTTTACTAACCAGAATACACATAACACATAACATCCAATTGAAACTAAGATTAGGAGCCTCTCCCTTGAAACCCATCCCTGACAATGAATTTGATGTACATGGACTACCCGAGATGTTGAGTGACTCAAATACTCCACTTGGAAGAACCGGCAAGATAACATGCTAAGGTCTGTTTGTAAGTGCCCCCACCCACTCACAGTTTGTTCCCAATTAGGGGTATTTGGGTACTTTGGTGGCGAGCCAGGCCTCGCTACAAACTCCTCAGAGTCCCTTATCTGTCTCACCATTATTACCTTTTGGGCTGTTTAACTGGTTATTGCTACAGTTCTCATTATTTTGGTTATGCCTCATATGTATTATGAATATATGACTGCAAATTAATATTTGTTCTTTTTCATGTATAATGGAAAACCTTGATAGAAACAAAAATATGGATTTTATAAACATGTTCTGAAATGTCATGGACTAGCAACAATAAAGAAACTGTTTTATTCTATTTTTTCTCTAGTTTAAGAAAATAAAGGTTAAGGAGTTGTTAATCAGCATTTCAATCTGTTATGAGTATTTCTTTTATGCATGCAAACATTGGAAAACATGGCTCAGACACGTGACCTGCATGAACATTAATAGACCCATGACTATGGAATGGTGAAACCATGTGCCAGTCACTGGGAAGTTGTGTCATGGATAATGAAAGTTCTGTTTGCATCCTACACAAATTATGTGACTGTGTTTAAACACTGTAGGTATAAAAATAACTCTCTCCACGCTACATCAGCAGTTATATGTTTGTATATGCCCTACTAGAATCCCCCAAATCATTATACTGTATGCCTACTTATTTCAGCAAGGAGAGATAGACAGTAGAAACAAGAGATTTCTTTGTGCGCCCAAAGAATTTCTTGTCTAACCAATGTGTATACTTCATTTGGTTTGCCGGGGTACTCCTGCCACTTTTTTTTTTTTTTATGCCACATCAGTGTTTCTATACCAGAGACTAGGTTCAGCTTGTCGCTCACTCGTGTCTCATTCTCAATTCCACATCATCGTGGCATATTTGGTTGTACAAATATTTAACTTAGTGTAATCACATAAAAATTTTGTGTCGTTTAATTTAAATACAGAGGTAATAGAAGATCCCCTAGTGTTTGTGGACTACACACCGTGACGATATCTATTGTCCTGGTACCTCATATCTAATACAAATTTCCCTCTCCCTACTCCCCTCCTCCACCCCCCCCCCCATCCCCAGCTCATAAGAAGACACACTAAGCAATAAAATACATAATAAGAATAGGTAGTAGAAATGTACAAGCTAAGAAGCGCTTGTTCTATCCCAGTTACTTATAGGGGAATCCCTAGTCTTCCCAATCCAGAGCCCCATATCTTTTTGAACTCCTTACCATTACCCTGTTTAAAAAAGAAAACCCTTTCATTACCAATAGTTTTTCTTATATTGGCCAACCATATTTCTGGTAGTGGGCTAGAGTATGCTTGCCAGTTCTGGGCAATTAACCTCCTTGCCTGAAAAAGGCATCTAGTAACTGGTGCAAATATATTTTTAGAGATATTGTATCCCTCCGGTATAGCCAACAAGCAAGTCCTCACTGTTGCCTCTAATGTCAACCCGAAAATTTCATTCACATGATCTATAACTCGTGTCCAGTATCTAAAAAGTTTCGGGCACCTCCAGAACATATGAATGAAATCTCCAACCTGTCCGCATCTGGGGCACTGATCATTATCCCTCCATCCCATTTTAAACATTTTCCTGGGTGTATAATATACCCGGTGAAAAAAGAAGAGTTGAGAAGCTTTCTGTGCCGGAGAAATAGAAACCTTGGTTCCCTGTTCCATTATCCAATCCCAATCGGGTATGGACACTGGACCCACATCGCTCTCCCATTTCATTTTACTTTTAATCATACCTCTTCGATCTAACAATTTGTCCCCCAGCCTAGCGTATATAAACGTAATCAAGCCTTTGAGCGTATCTCGAGACATGATTTGAGATATCACCGGGACCTGGATCAACTGTATCTCCTGCGATCTAAATTGGGCCTGAATTGCGTGTCTGATCTGGAGATATTTGTAGAATGAGCGGTTTGATAGAGAGAATTCAGATCTTAGGTCAGAAAATGATCTAATAGCTGAACCCTGGACAATTTGCGCTAGCCTATGTATCCCTTGAGTTTCCCATTCCCTACATCTTTCAACTTTAAATAGCTCATCTAGGTTTCTATTGTCCCATAAGGGAGCCAACACGGATATCTTCTGATATCCTAATAAGGCCTTAACTGTTTTCCAGAGTTTAACGGCCTGAGTAGTTGTTGGGCAGTGCATATTAAATGAATTTGCCTCTAACGCCTCCACAAGCATATTGTGCGGACAGCCTAGCATTAATAGCCTGTGGCAGGGATTAACTTCACTTATTGCCCTTGCTCCAGCTAAGTGCTGTAGCTGGGCCGCTAAGTAATAAAGTCTAGGATATGGGATCGCCAACCCCCCTTCTTCCAACGGCAGCTGCAAGGTCCGTAAGCTAATCCTCGAGGGGCCCTTTTTCCATATAAGAAGTCTGAATAAGGATTCTATTTTCTTAAACCATCCTTCCCCAATCCATACTGGTGAGTTATGAAGGAAGTACAAAATTTGAGGGAGCCATACCATCTTGACCAGATTGCAGCGGCCCGCCATCGAGAGGGGGAGGCGACTCCAGATATCGGCCTTTTGTTTTAATTTTACTAGGAGAGGAGATAAATTATCTTCCAGGTAAGAATTTACGTCCCTAGTAATCCACACCCCTAAGTATTTAAACTTCTCAACCTGTTTCAAATTCAGAATATCCTGGGGAGCGCAAATGAACCCCGGTTCCAGCGGCAACAAAGTGGATTTATCCCAATTAATGGTCAGTCCTGATATGAGACCAAATTCTCTAATCATCTTCATTGCCGCTTTCACCGAGGCCTGAGCATCCCCCAGGAAAAGCAGAATGTCATCAGCAAATAATGCAATTTTTTCCTCTACCTGTCCTCTCCTAAATCCCTGTATATCAGGGCTAGCCCTAATAGCGATGTCTAATGGCTCCACTGCCAAAACAAACAATAAGGGGGAGAGAGGGCACCCCTGCCTCGTACCTCGTTCCAATAGAAAAGTCTCAGAAAGCTCATTATTAATTTTAATTTTCGCTCTTGGGTCTGTATAAAGCAGTTTTATCCATTTAAGGAAATTTGGTCCGAACCCAAATCTGATAAGCACTTTGAATAGATATTCCCATTCAAGGCTGTCGAATGCTTTGGCTGCATCCAGAGTCAAAACTGCTCTGGGGCCTCCATTATCTACTGGAATCTGGGCATTCAAAAACAGTCTACGGATATTGATACTAGTAGATCTATTCGGGATAAAACCCGATTGATCAGGGTGAATGAGCTTGTGGACAATTCTTTTTAGGCGTGTTGCGAGCACCTTTGCTAATATTTTAACATCCGACCCCAAAAGCGAGATCGGATGATATGAGGCAGGGTCCATTGGGTCTTTATCCTCTTTAGGAATCACCACTATCGTGGCTTCCAACATCGAGGAAGGCAAGGCTCCACACTGCAAGGACTGCTTCAATGTCTCCAATAATTGTGGGAGCAGGACCTCCCCGTATCTCTTATAGACCTCGGTTGGTAAACCATCGGGTCCTGGTGCTTTTGAGTTAGGCATCTCTGCCACCGCTCTTTGGAGTTCCTCCATAGTAATTGGGGCCTCCAAAACTGCTAAGTCTTCTGCTATTATTGTTGGCATATTCAGATTCCCCAAAAAGGCCGCCATAGCTCCCCCTTCACTTCCCCCTTGGGATTTATATAGTGAGCTATAGTAATGATAAAATATGTTATTGATAATGGATGGTTCAGAAGTAATCTCTCCCTCTCCCTCCCTCCTGCCACTTTGATATACCTACAGAAGTCTCATTAAAGCTTTCCGAAAAAGTGCTTTTCAAGGATGTCACAACTGAGTCTTCTGAATATGAATCAAAACAAATCCTTTAAATATTTACTATATGGGAGTCATTTTGTTGTCTAAGTGTATATTTAATCTGAAAAACATTATGCATTGAAACGAGATGTGATATATTACATAAGTTCTAATGGAATTATAAAATGCATTTTAATGATACATAATTCCATTTCTTTCATTTCTTTAATTCCTGGAATGCAACCATGATAGCTTTAGAGTATAGCCACATCTTGCCTATTAAAGTCAATTAAGCAATCTTAAAAGCTGTAATGCCAGTGAAGCTTTTAATCCATTGTATTTCCTATAACCTCAAATTCAGACTTTGCTGAAATCTGTGTCAGATTCATTGAAATTATTTTGTCATTCTGCCCTTTCAGCTACTACATCTAAGGATTGGTTAGCTTCAAAATATTATATTTTTATTTTTGGGTTTAGATATGTTTTAAACATACCTTCTGCACAATACCTGGCACCCTAAATGGGCAAAATGGCAAAGACTCCTTAAGTGTGAATTAAATGCTCCACTGATGTCCTCTTTTTAACATGAAATGCATCAAGGGAAGGATATGTATTGAATATTTCCTTCACTGCTGGCAGAATACATGTTTTATTGCAATGGATTGGTGGCCTGCAGCTTCACTACTATTTGTATATAAGCAGTGCAGTGATGGGATCAGCAGGCTGCTGGCACCTGCGGCAGAATAAAATTAGGAACTGGATTTCTTAGAAATTTCAAGGATAAAAAAATATACATTTAAAGGCAAGGACAATATGGTAAAGTGGGAGTTGATATATAATTAGCTTGGCATGGTAAGATAAACATTGAATACAGAAAAGCAGAAAAGTTAATAAAGTTAAATAACTTTAAATAAGTTAAATAAGCTAAACCAACCATATAAGCATCAGTGAAGGGCGATTCAAGAAATGTCAAAGTGTTTCTACTAAAATTATGATTTGACTGTGCATTAGTAAAAAGCTGAGGTTATCCAAGGGTCCCTTGCGGTATGGAACTTAGCCAAGTTACCTGGCATTACAAGTACAATATGTCCTTTCACCATTATCCAATTCAGTGTAGAACTTGAGTGATCAGAAAGTCAAAAGTCAACAGTTAAATGTATCACTACATGAGATGAGTGACATGAGATTGCAGGCTGATAAAAGATGGCTCTGTGGGAAGTGTAAAATGAGTAATAACAGGAAAATCAAGGTTTATTGTAAATTTAAACACTTTATTATATTTTATGACAGCTTCAAAAATTCTTTCTGAGAGACAAACCCAACAAATGTGTCTAAAGGAGCTAACCTTGTTATTAGGCTACTTTGTTATTAGGCTAACATCATGGAGAGTGGAGATTATCACATAACAACCCTCTTTAATTACAGAACCAGTATCCCAGATGATTAGATTGATTGGTTGGATATCACCTAGGGGAGGGAATATAAATACTCTTCAGACTTTTCTCTGTAGAAGGGAGGAAGGCTGCTGCTGCACATACTGAACTGGCAAAAGTACTTTCCAAAACTTGCTTATCTCCGTCAAGAATATCTTTTGTCAAAGAACTGGGAACTTTCAAAGATAAAAATGTGTTTCTTGTATCAAGAGTAAATTGGCACAAAATCTTCTATATTCCCAGTATCTACTGTTTGCATAATAGAAATAAGTTGTAGAAGCTCTGCAACATAAAGCGGATGTGGACTAGCAAAGCACTCTGGCATTCTGTCTTTTCAAGGGTAAATTTGCTTGCCAATTGTGTTCTGCTGCTTAGGCACAGATAATGATTCTTTAACAGGGCACAAAAGTATAAAAAAAAGCATAAAGATATGCTGGAAATTGATGAGTACCTACATTGATAAACATCTATTTTAATGCACACCACACATGGAGCCAATTTGCATTGTTTTAATGCTCAGTGAGATGACACTGCATAAAAATATCTTGTAGCCAAAATATAATAATTAAGAAACCGCATTTAAATGGTTTAAGAATACAAGTACCATAGTACAGTTTTACTGAAATAAATGTTTCTACAACTCTACAACAACAAAAACAAAATAAATCATTTTGTAATACGTATTTGTAATAGTAAAGATTATGAAACACTATTGTAAACCATAGAACCATTGGAGGCATTCATTGTTTATTGTTGGCACTTGCCTGATTTCTGGAGAAACTAGTACCACTGGTTTCCCTCATGATTGAAACATTTATTCAAATGTGTCTACTTTTGTGTCTCATTCCAATATGCCTTCCCATCACTGACCATTTTAACCCTTTCGCTGCCAGGCCCTGTGCTCCATTTTGTACACTCAGGCAGCCAGACCATTTTTGCAATTTTGCCTTTGCTTTTTTATTTTTCACTTATATCTTTCAGAATTTGTGAAAGATCCCCCCCCCCCCAAAAAACATTTATTTTCTGAAAGCACATGATCAGTAAAAGAAATAGAAAGTGCTACTGATTTTTTAGACCGGTATTTGTGCAAATGTTTATCAAATCTTTGCAAAAAATACACTAAAACCAATATTAGCTTATGAAAAAATAATAAAATACAAAATATAAAAGCTTAGCCTGTATTGAGTTAATAAATAACAAATATTTGTAACTTTTAAATTGAGCCTTTTTACGAAAAAGTTTAAATATCCAAATTTCTCAAAAAATCTGATGGTTTTAATTTTTCCCTTATGGCTTTCAGAATTTGTGAAAGATCACCAAATCCATAGAGCCCGTGGTATTTGTGTAAATGTTTATCAAACCAATTATTGGCAAAAAATACACTAACATCATTCTTAGCAGATAAAAATACTGACAGTTTAAAAAAATTCCTGCTAAATCTGTACTGAATATAAAAGCTTAATCTGTATGGAGTTAATAAATAAGAAAAAGTTTTAATTGTTGCATTTCACCTTTTTGCAAAATGGTGAAAATCGAATGTATGCAAAAATGTAAATATCCAAATTTCTCAAAAAATCCGAAGGTTTTCATTTTTCCTTACAGCTTTCAGAATTTGTGAAATACCCCCAAAACCATATATTTTCTGAAAGAATATGACCTTTAGAATAAGAAGAAGGTGCTACTGATTTTTAGACCCCGTGGTATTTGTGCAAATGTTTATCAAACCAATATATTCACCAAAAAAAACACTAAAACCATTATTAGCAGATAAAAACGCAGCTAATTTTACAAAATTACTGCTAAATCTCTACTAAATATTAAAGCTTAACCTGTATGAAGTTAATAAATAACAAATATCTGTAAATTTTAAATTGTGCCTTTTTGCAAAATGGTGAAAATCTAAAGCCCCATACACACATCAGATTTTCTGCTTATTTTTTTTCTTCAGATTTACCAAAACCATATACTATGAGGTCAAACCTTAGGGGTTTCAATGTGTATGCAATCAGGCAGGCCCTTGCACTAAATGGTTTTGGTAAATCTGAAGGGAAAAAATCATCAGAAAATCTGATAGTGTGTATGGTGCTTAACGTACCAAAAAATTTCTCTAAAAATCTATCTGTTTTTATTCTTCATTTACAGCTTTCAGAATTTGAAAGACCCCTCAAACTAGACATTTTTTAAAAGCACATGACCTTTAGAATAAAAGTGCTACTGATTTTTTTGGGCCCTGCAATAATTTCGCAAATGTTCAACATATCGCTATTTTCACTAAAAATACATTAAAATCATTAACCCCCCCTAGCGGTAATCCCGAGTCTGGCTCGGGTTAGGAATTTACTGATAGGAGCGGTAACCCCCGAGCCAGACTCAGGAACGCTTCGCTGGAGCGGAGAACAGCGGCAAATTCAAAAAAGTAAAAGTACACAAAACACACACAGCACTGTAATCTTACAGATTACAGTGCTGTATTACAAAAATACACACCCCCTTTGTCCCTAGTGGTCTGTGCAATGCCCTGCATGCACTTTTATATTATAAATAATGTTTTTTTCTGCCTGGAATTTGGAGATTGTCCATAGCAACCAAAAACTGTCCCTTTTTCAGTGTTTTATGATTTGATTACATTATTGAATATTTTTTATTATTCTTTATTATATTATAAACTTTATCATACCCGGGATGTCTGCTAGACTCTTGTTTGAACATATTTAAGAGAGTTATTCCTAAGAATTACAGGACTACAATATAAGACGCCAAATTTCTATGCAAAATAATTGTACCGCTTTCAGCACCTAAATCCAGACTGAATCATACCGCCAGGGAGGTTAATATTGCAAATAAACACAACCTAACTTACAAAATTCCTGCTAAATTAATACTAAAGCATCGTTCACATATGACATACTAAAGTGTATGCCCATGGAGGGCCATGTTTACCCACACAGGGATGCCCAGTTGTTCTGTGCATCCCCATAAAGCAGTCCCAATAATGTCAATTGGGATGCAACAGCTGCATAGGCATAGTTGCTGTTCCAAATCTGACATCCGTGTGGGTACATGACCCCAAATGCAGGCTTTTTGAGTTTAGGGACATGCATGCGGACCTACATGGATGTAAAATTGGGAGCAATGGCTCTGCTCGTGCAGGTGCTACATCCCAAATTACATCAATCGGACTGCCTGCAAAGAGATGCATGGAACACCTGTGAATCCCTGTAAAGCTACACTGTATATGTCCTATGTGAACAAGGCCTTAGGCCCCTTTCACACAAGCACACCGATCGGGTATGCCTGTCCATTTTCCAGGCACGCCCAATCGGACCACCCATTGTTCTCTATGGAGAGACTCATGTAAATGGACATGTGTCCATTTACACCCGCCTGCATCCGATCCAGTCCGCTAAAAACAGACAGATGGGGATTCCATTTCCCATCCATTTAGAAAATCGGATCGGATGGTATCCGATGGAACTAGACAAGCGGGCCCCATCTGACCGTCCCATAGAGAATAGCTAACTGTGTCTGTGTCCACTCTGCATCAGCGGAGCAGACACGGACCAGTCATACACCTGCTCAGCGGGGATCAGCAGACAGATCCCTCACTGAGCAGGTGGATCTGTTTGACAGAGACATAAATATCAATTGTATTTCCTCTCAGATTCTCTGAGTATTTGAAGAGAGTCCTGGCCAGTGATAAATTCAACAAAAGAAAAACACACAAAGCTGCAGCTTTATTCTTTAAACAGAATTATCTTCATAAAGCAACTGATGTGTCATATACGATGCAGTATTTAAACCAGAAGTTAATACATGCATTGTCATAACACTCCACTGCACATTTTAGAACTGAAGTGGAAATTAGAAAATAAAAACTTTTTTTTCAAAAATGTTACCCTTTGATGTGACTTGTATACCTTGATAGAGCTAACATCTTTGGAGTAACAAGCATAATCCCTACAGAATCATCCTTTATGTGGCACAATGTTAAATGGATCATGTTTGAAACCTCATTCATCTCCCTTGCCTCTGTATAAAGTGACCTAGTTAGGTTCTGTTCATTTACTACACTCTAGAATATATTAGCTTGTTCAAATATTGAAATAACCCAGCTAAAAAGGAACACAATGTCTGCCATGCAGGAATAGAATTCAGAACCTCACAGAATAGGACTCTGCTCTGAAGCTTGATCTAAAATTAACTCCCTCAGGCAGTCATTTCTCCTGGGATCCCAAACTGCATTTTTCAGATTATTACTGCAAGAAATGCTTTGCACCTCTAAAAACGCAATAGACAACTGTGCTCAATTAGTTTTAATGATTTAGTGGTAAAATGTTAACACCTAACAAAGCAGTTTACAGGCACATTGCCCATCTCTCGTTGTGTCTATGAATGACATTTGAATACGATCCAGCAATTACTTACAAAATAACAACTAAATATAGGTCAGGTTATTTACACACATTCAATTTTCACAGCTTGGGCATACAGAGAGGAAAAAAAAGATGTTTTTGCCTAAGTTCTGCTCAGACTTAAAACACTTTAGAGGAGCACATAACATAGTCTGCCTCAAGAGGCCTTAATACAAAGAACTCTTGCTAACACCATTGCCCAACAAATTGTTGGCTAATGCATGCTGCCAGGACTCCTAACCATGCTATAGTAGGTAAAGGACACTATTATTTCAGTAATGGCTTCATTATATCTATGTAAAAGTATCTATAGTTATACGCATCAGTTCTTGCATTATTGTTGTTATTGATAGCTACACTATCAAGTTGTTATTGATCACTACTCTTTCAAGCAGTCTTTTGCAATGTTTTATTATTTGGTATAATTATTTATAGTTATTTATTATATAATAATTTATGATTTCATTTTTCAAACTTTATCATACCCGGGATGTCTGCTAGACTCTGGTTTGGACAGATTTAAGTGAGTTATTCCTAAGAATTGCAGGCCTACAATATAAAACGCCAAATTTTCATGCAAAATAATGATACTGCTTTCAGCACCTAAAATCTGAAATAATCGTACCGCCAGGGAGGTTAACAAGCATTTTGAGCGCTTTGTGGTAAATACTACAAAACGGTATGGTGAATTGACAATTTCAGGATCGCATGCAATATTTGGGGAAAATGTGTCTGGACACCTAAATACTGCACGCAATCTGCTTTAGTAAACTACCATGTTATAGTCTATTGAAAGAGAAAATATGTCCTGTCACTGCAGATACACTGTCAGGGAACCTCCTTGTTTTCCCCTGCCTTGCATGATGACACTTTCAATCACACATCTCTAAAAGCATGTAAGGTGCATAGAACACTAAGCCACCCCTCTGATTCAACAATCACAAATGGGAACCACTCTCTAAATGTTTAATAATTATTGGTATAACATACCCTAAATTAATTCTGCTAAAAAAAAACAACATGTCATATACAGTAACCACCCATGAACTCTGTCATTCTGCTGGCTATATGTAGGGAGTTATGCTAAAAAAGTCAACACACTAGTATACTCCTTCTGATGAGCAGCATGGTCAGGTTTCCACACCTATTTGAAGGTGAAAAACTGTGTAAGGAAACCTCTACAGATGCACAATAATTGTCAGTGACTTATTATTTTAGCTCTCTGTGTGTTCTTCACAAATAAAAACACACACTAATCGTAGAAATACTGGTATTTTGTACCCTGGTCATCAGATATCAGCAGGGACCTGTGAAAGAAGAACTAAATACAGAAGATACAAGAAAATATACAAATGTATAAAATGGGGGAAACCATAGGTCTGTATTTTATTAACAAATGGCTTATGACTTTTTCTTACCCAAGGAAAAAGTTTACAGGCTACAAAGCCTACTACTGCTGTCTAGAGGACCCCTTGTTATCAAACACTAGCAACACTATAAGCAGAAAATGCAAAAAATAAAAACATAAATATAACGTAATTTAAATGGAAAAAAAGAAGAACCATTGGTTTGTACATTATTTGTCAACAGTTCACGAACCATATAATCTATACAAGAAGTAAACTGCTTGAAAGATCTATGAATAATACTGACTAGGTCAGCCTTGCATCAAAAACTACCAGGCACTTAATAAATGTAAACAATATAATCAGAATACCAAGTACACGGGTACAATTAAAAATAATTATATATATGTACTCATATATAGCTGAAAATGGCTGGCGAGTTTATCCATCGATCGCCAGTGGATGCCGGTTCGGTCGGATGTACTGTCGTTTTGATCATCACACTCTACGCCTGATCGTTCCAACCCCCCCCTAAAAACACTCCTCCTCCCTGGTGCTCTATTTTGTCTCTTTTTTTTTTGTCTCCAGCCTTGAGGTACTCGGTCTCTCTCTCCATCCCTCTCCCCCACACACCGTCGAACCCGGTGTGTCTTCTAAATCACATATGATTAATCCGCTCCCCACTGGGCCATCTGCTTTGCCACCAGACGCCCAAAGTCACAACAATTCCCCCAGGAAATTCAGTTGTCCAGCTCCCTCATTTTGGGGTGAGCCTTGATCTAGCGTCCCCCTTCCCCTGGCAAGAGACCGACTGCCTCTGAACTGCAGATTGATCAGGCTATGTTGAATGCTCTCTTCCCCTTCTCTACATACACGCGCTTCCTTCATTTTACGAAGCCCTGTTTGTAAGTTTACGCCCTCAGCATTGCAAATATGAGAAGCAGGTGTGGTGAGCAGTTTTCAGTTTCTTATTACTGGTTAATTTTGTTATTGTACTTTGCCTTTACTGTTTACTAATGCTTTCCTTTGAAGCAGCTTTATCTGTACGCCCTCGACTACCTTACTATGCTCAAATTGTTTATTACACGACACCCTCCCTTGATCCTATTGTACAGCACTGCTTTCTGTTCAGCTGCACACCAAACGGGGACATCCTCCCCCCCCCCGCACACATTCTCATCCAACCCGCCTGCCTACCCAGAACACACGCTGGCTCTCTGGACCTGTTGGAATATTCCCGGGTGTGTCTCCCCCTGCCGCCATTCCTCCATCAGTCACACTTGTACATTAGAGGCCGTCCCTCCTGGTATCCCCTGATGTCTGCAATCTATCAAGGACATACTGAACTTCAATACTCTAGACTCCTGAATACTTTCTCCACTATGGTACAATGCTTTTATCACTACCTCTGCTCTCTATAATTGGTCGACAAGGTTACCACCACATCCCCCCCCATGTTGCTCACTTGGTTTACATCAGATAGTCGCACATATTACCACCTTGACCTCATGGGAACTCGGTCACTGAACTGATTCGACTTCGACACCAAACACCCCCACCCACAGGGCTCTTTCGTTAAGAAATCCTTGACCCAACCTGGTTAAATATTTTTGTCGGGTGTAGCTAGTCAAGTTACCCCGACCCCAGTTTTTGTTTATATTCCTCCAGCTGTGTATTTCCCCGAATACACAGTTGGGCCCACTCTTGCTCCCGCGGAGCTCCCTTTTATAACCCTTCCTCTTCCTCCTTCCTCACCTCTCCCTCTACCTCTCCCCTCCCCCCCCTCAAGCCGCTCGCCGCTGTTCTCCGATATCATTATTATACCCTCCGATACTGGTGCCCTTCAGTAGAGGTCGTCTCTGGTTTTAAACGATGGCCTCTCCCCACACCACCTCAAACCATCCTAAGCTCAAAATAGTCTCTCTAAACGTAAAGGGCCTTAATATCCCGGAAAAAAGAAAGCAGACACTAATCCACATGAAAAGCCTGAAGGCAGATATAGTATTTCTACAAGAGACACACTTCAGCACCCGAAACACACTGAAACTCTCCAATGATTTCTATCCACATGGCTATCATGCAACAACACCAAACTCTAAATCTAAAGGCGTGTCAATACTACTTTCAAAACATGCCCCCATACAAATCTCAGATACTCTAGTTGATGATCAGGGCAGATACCTCTTCCTCAAAGGCACGTGGCACAAAAAGCCGATAACTCTAGCTAATATTTATAGCCCCAACAAAGCACAGGTGCCTTTCTTCCGAAAGGTCCTCACTACTCTTCTCGACTTTCAACACGGATTACTACTATTAGGAGGAGACTTTAACGCCCCGCTAAACCCACTCTTAGACACGTCCACAGGCACGTCCCACCTCCCATACAGCGCCCTCCGACAAATCAAACTGATTCTCCAAAAACTCTCCTTACATGACACCTGGCGCACTTTACATCCTAAAGAGAAAGACTACACCTTTTTTTCTACCCCCCACAACCGATACTCGCGACTTGACTACATCTTTCTGACTCAATCTGACCTCTCTTACCTGACGACTTCCAGTATAGAACCAATGACACTATCAGACCACCACCCTATCTCAGTCACGCTAGCACTCCCAGACTTGCAGACATTCACACGAACCTGGCGTCTAGACCCTTCTCTTCTCGCAGACACGATACACATGACAGAACTCAGGCAGTGTCTAGTAGACTATTTTAAAGATAATGTCACCCCAGACACATCGAGCATGACCCAATGGGCCGCTCACAAATGTGTAATAAGAGGAAAAATGATCTCGTTGACCGCTAAAATTAGAAAGGGAAAAAAAATTCACCTTCAAAAACTTTTTGACAGATTAGCACTCCTGGAAGCGACCCACAAACGAACTTTAGCTTCACAGACTCTCCAGGAGCTTCTAGATACCAGAACTTCCATTAAGGAAGAACTGGGAAAATCCATCCGGAAGAACTATATGCTTTCCCAAAAGCAGTTTTACGAATTTGGTAACAAAAGCAGTCGCCTCATGGCTAGGGCCCTTCACGCTAGACACGCGAAATATACCGTGCATAGCCTGCACTCCTCCTCTGGTGATGTCTACACACAGAACACAGAGATTGCTAAAGAATTCGAAAAATTCTACACCAAACTGTACAACCTTGATGGTCCACACGCACCCCACCACCCTCCCCAAACCAGGTCTCAGGACATTACGACTTTCCTACACAAGCACTGTCCTCAACTTACATCAACAGAAACACTTCAGGAACTTGATAGCCCTATCTCACAACTGGAATGGGATACCGCACTCAAGCAAACTAAATCTGGTAAAAGCCCTGGCCCGGATGGTCTTTCATCGATCTATTACAAAACATTCTCTGACATTCTACAACTCCCTTTTAGGAAAGCCTTCAACTCCCTCTCCAACTCCAGTGACCTCAAGGCTGATATGCTTGAAGCTCACATCGTGGTGATCCCCAAAGAGGATAAAGACCCCACACAAGCGGCCAATTATAGACCGATTTCTCTATTGAATGCAAACATCAAAATTTTCGCGAAAATATTAGCCAATAGAATCCTTCCCCTGTTACCTGTCCTCATTAAAAACGACCAGGTAGGGTTTGTCCCTGGCCGTGAAGCCAGGGACAATACCATCAAAGCCATTAACCTACATCACCACATCTCAAGTTCTAAACAAAAGGGTTTCTTTCTGTCCTTAGATGCGGAGAAGGCATTCGACAGGGTGGCATGGGATTACATGCAAGCTGTCCTTCGAACCATAGGCCTCGGACCTAGATTGACTGCTTTCATTCAATCACTCTACCTCAATCCCACGGCCAAAGTTAGGGTTAATAACACCCTGTCGGATGCCTTCCCTATTCGCAATGGAACTAGACAGGGATGCCCACTATCCCCTATCCTTTTCATACTGACCTTAGAACCACTTTTGAATAGTATAAGACAAAACCCTGACATAAAAGGTATCCAAAATAAAGTTAAAGAATACAAATTGGCCGCATTTGCTGACGACATTCTCCTTTTCCTCACACAACCCCATACCACAATTCCAATCCTCCTGCAAGAATTCCGAAATTTTAACCACCTATCCAACCTTAAAATAAATTTTACCAAGTCATATGCCCTCAATATTTCCCTTCCCTCAGATGACGTCACCCTCTGTAAAGCCAACTTCCCGTTTCACTGGCAGGAAGACCACATCACATACTTAGGTATAAAGATCACAACGGATCTGTCAGATCTTTACGCACGGAACTATTTACCCCTGATTAGGCAACTCTCGCTAGACTTGAAACGTTGGGACAAGCCAACATTTTCCTGGTTTGGTAGAGCCGCAATATTAAAAATGAATGTACTTCCAAGAATCCTCTACACCTTGCAGGCTTTGCCGATACATCTCCCCCAAACTCTTTTCAAATCTTACAGAAGCATGTGTACCAGATTTCTCTGGAGTTCCCACAGACCCCGAATCAAGTATGACCAACTAGCCCTACCCAAACACCTCGACGGCATAGGACTCCCGGATCTATCTAACTACCACAAAGCAGTACATTTGACTAGGATAATAGATTGGAATGTCCACACAAATAATAAAGACTGGGTATCCCTAGAATCCTCATTCACATCCCTCCCACTTAGTTCTTTACCATGGATTCGGTCCTCTTTTTGCTTCAAAGAAATCAAACTGCACCCTTTACTAGCCCCAACACTACACTGCTTCAGGAAACAGTGTGCACACTCCTCCCTCTCTACCATCCCGGGACCGTTAACGCCACTGACCCTGAATCCAGACTTCCTACCGGGATCACACCGAACTTTCCTACAAGCCCACTGGTCACAACCACAAATCCTAATACAACACTTCTATCAGAACGGACACCCGCTGACACGAGACCAAATTGCTAATATTATGCAAAAACCACGTATTCCAACCTGGACATTCCTACAAATTACCCACTACCTACAGTCGATAAGGAAAAAAACGGACTGCTCCCGTGCACTCACGCCATACGAGTCCCTATGCTCTTCGACTGCACCCTTATCACATCTTATTTCCCAGACGCATTCCCTGCTATTCCAAGATCATGACATCACAACCTCCAAGTTTTGCTCCTCTTGGGAGAAAGACCTGGATGTCCACCTCACGCCGGCAGATTGGGAAACAGCTTTCATTAATATCCACAAAGGATCTGTAAACGTCTCCACTCAGGAAAACGGTTACAAAATACTAGCAAGATGGTATAGAACGCCAGACAGACTACACAAATGGGACCCTTCCGTCCCGGACGGTTGTTGGCGGTGTCACCAACATAGAGGCACATTTCTTCACGTCTGGTGGTCCTGCCCCCTGCTCCAACCCTTCTGGAGGTCTATCCATAAACTGATTCAGGACATTACAACCTACGAATTGCCTTATACTCCGGCCCAATTCCTGCTACATCACACTACTCTGCCACAAACGTCCTATCGTAAATCAATAATTATCCACCTGATTAATGCTGCTAAACAATGCATCCCAACCCACTGGAAATCACAGACTGTCCCCTCTCTTAAAGACTGGTTCCATAGAATAAACAGAATTTCAGAAATGGAGGAACTGATCCACATAGCAAAAGACACCCCTGCCAAATATAACACAAGATGGGCGTGTTGGAAACACTTCAAAACTACACCCGGTTATAACCGCACTCAAAGTATCTTAGTTTAATTTGTCGATCCTTGTTCCACCCCCCATTGCTTATTCGGGCGCTGCCTATACAGTCCATGCGCATCTACTCCAACCTGTCTCTCTTGCCCAGATTGACCGCTTTTCGTACCTCTCCTCTATATCTTAGTCGCCAATTTGGCCTGGCCCTGGGCCACAACAGGCACTACATTCTGCATATCACTGTGAGTTTCTACACGCCCAGTTTTGGCCATGGAGAACATCGGTGAACGGACTCCATTCCCCCCCCCCCTCCCTCCCACCCCTACTACCCCTCTGTCTTACCACTCCCCACCCTCCCCATCCCTATCTTTCTTATGGGTACTACTTTATGTTTCAAGCATTGTACACGGGGGTTTCACCCCCCCCCCCCTTACCTCAAACTCGGCCCTAACGCCTGAGTTCTCCCTGTTGAGAACTCCCACAAGTTGTCTCTTTTTGGTCGCTATTTCTTATCCTGACGAGCCTTCTTTACACGTCCTTGATTGTTATCTCTCATCTATGTGTTGTTGCTAATGCATTATTATACTTCCTCTTGCATTGTTTTGTGCCCCAAGTGATCTTTGTTATACATGGGCCATACGAATTTTCTTTGTTTTTCCTTGTTTATTCCATGCCTTTATGTATGCTGTTGTTTCTGTACCCTCATCTTTATTCAATAAAATATTTTGGAACATGGCTGGCATTCAGTTTGCATTTTCAAATGGTTGCATTTGTGGAGGGGCTCTTCACAGTAGATGGGTCTTCTGAAGAAGCTCTGTGCTATCAGGTTCTGGCCTGGCTGCCCACAAACTGGTTATGACAATGGAGAGCCTCTCACCAGGCTACAGTTCACCTTCCCAGCTAGGATAATAGGAAATGGCAGCACTGACGAGCATACAAATAGTCATTTTATTTCAAATCCATTGAGGACACCTCATCTCATGTGGCTTCAGCAGCCCAGCTGTCCCTACCACATTAGGTTTGGGTTCTCTGAGTTTCTGAGGGAGGGAAGCTGAAGAATCTATACTTCTTGGACCTGTCCAGGTACCCAGGGAGTTGTGGAAAATTTAGTTAAAGGAGCCTGTATCAGCTTCTGAGCATAGTGAATAAATTCAAAAACTGACATTAAAAGGCTGCAGTGCCTCAAAAGAGTCCACACCACTTGTACATGTTGGTGGGCCTATAGTAAATTAGCCACTCCCCAAGCTTTAATCTCCCAATGATTTGTCCTGTTTGTTTTTTCCACTTTTGGTGTGTTTTTTAGATTGCTAATTTTCATCCCCCCTCTTTTTCTTTTCCTTGACCTCATCCTTTTTCCCTTCCTTACCCTTTCTTCTTGATAGAAAGGTACAATTGTTGTAAAAATGCTACAGTATTGTCATTGGCTCACTATTGATTGTTGTATACATGGAAAAGTTGGCAATTACTGCTGTCTTATTTGTTTTTCTACGTGTGTAAATTTGCCCCTCTTAACTTCCGGGAGGGCATAAAGCATGGCATGTCTCTGTTTATTGTTTACAAGTGTTACTTCATGCCTTTGTATTGAATACTCAAAATTTTTTATAAAAAGATATTTAACCCAAAAGTCTGCATTGTCAAAGAAGGGAATGGTGGAGTGTGGAGTTAGCAGATCAAGAAAAGAAAGTGACCCGAATGCAATACCCTCTTTTTAAAGGTATCCAGCTCCCACTTCCTCCTGGGACTCTGCAGCACCAGAAGGAAGATCACCTCTCCCTCCTCCCTCCCTGCAATCTTCTAGGACACATAACAGGTCCCAGAAGATTGCCCCGCCATTCACAGTGTGCAGCGTGGCTCGCGCATGCGTAGTGCGTGCCAGACTGTGAAGCCACAACCGGACACCCACAGTAAGAATGCCGGCACCGTGGAGAGGAGGGGGAGAGAAGCAGGGCTTCATACGCCTACATCGCTGGACTGTGGGAGAGGTGAGTGTCTGATTATTAAAAGTCAGCAACTACACTTTTTGTAGCTGCTGACTTTTATTTTAATTATTTTTTTTGCTGGAACTCTGCTTTAATCTAGTTTGTTGAAACTGTTGTTTTTGAATCAGATCTAAAGGAATCAACCTCTTGCACTTATTGATACACATATTAATAAATGTTATCTCTGTGCTGAAATGAAGGCCTTAAGTAATATTAGTTTATACGGAAAACTTGATTTTGTTATTATCATTGCATTCAAATACTAGCTAACCTATATATCTCCAGTGTTGCTGTAAATGAAAATCTGAGCGTTTTAACAAGCTGATTATTTTGTTAGTAGAACAAAGCTCTGTTGCAGAACTAGTTTTCACCCTTAATGAACTGATCATTTCCATAAAACATGAACCACTGTACCTTATTTAGCTAACCATTAGGTAAACTTTAATAGCATAAGCACAACTTATGAATTAATCTTACCATAGTGTTATGTATTTAGAAAATGTAATCTGCTTTAAACAGAATGTTATTTGCAAAAGCAATATTAACCCAATTAAAATGCATTGTTACATTGTTTACATCATTATACCATAAAGGCAATTTCTATCTGCATATAACTGCACTGCATGTGAATATATGAGTTAAAACATATTTTTTTTGTATGTGAATGCATTTCCATACACTTTAATAATACACAGATAATACGATAAATTGGTGTTTTTGATTATGTTCCTGGTTTAAATGCTATTTTAACTAGGAATTCATCATTTCTTTCCTTTTAAAGCCAAAGTCAAAGATGACCAGTCATTTGGCAAGTTAATGTATTTGTTTATTCAGGGCAATTGACCCACCATCCTTGATCTATGCTAATCTTCTGTTTATTACCCATTGTTCCATTCACCAACAGACCAATGTAAAAGTTTAAGCAACAATCATCTCACGGCCATCCAGATGGGGCTTACTCAGGGCTAAGGACTCTCCCCCTTCTCTCAAGGTTTCACTTAAACCTGGCAGGGGAACTAAGTGTCACGGGAACAAAAGAAAGGTAAGAATATGCCGTGGAAAGATAGAGTGAACTTGTTTTTGACTTGCATTGCCAAATCACAGGTTCAGTAGAGGCCTTAAAATAAAAATCCAAATAACCCCCACTTTTAGGGATGAACTTCAGGTTTAAACCAACCATGAGTTTTACTAAAACCCAAATTGTTGGCTGTTTGGAAAAAATGGTGTGCTAATGAGACTGTTTATGACCATAGTAAGCAACTACCAACAATGCCCTTCCCAGCCTCTGAACTGTGGTTAGGTGGCTTAGATTGGCCAATCATAGAGGTTTTCCTATGTGCCAGCCCTCTCCCTATAAACTTCAAGGTTACCAACAGCCTTTGTTCAGTGTGTGTGTTGGAGCAGACATGGGGTAGTTAGGCAAATATATGTTTAATCCTAGGTCCCTGTCAAAGGCACATGGTCACGATTTGAGGATGGAGGAAAGGAGCATTACATTCAATTTATGAGAGGGTATATTTGTAGTTAGAGCAGCAGAAATATGGAACTCTCTTCCACATGTACTGATATCTGCTGGGAATATTGAAAAACTCCAAAAGCTTCCAGATTTATTCCTCAATGAACACAACTTTCAAGGATATGTACACTTTTATAAATCAGATGTTTGTAATGTTGTCAGAGGCTTGTGTCTCTGGACATGATATTCTGCTTTCATGATTACCATTGTTATACCCAGTAGCCTACTTTTTACTTTCTTATTCCGCTATTTTTCCTCTCCACTGTCCTTTTTTTTTAGTATATTATGCAAAATTCTATAAAAAATATAAAAAAATAAAAAATCAACACGCACTGTAAATGCAGTGACAGACACACAAACACTCACACGAGTGTTGAACTGGATAGATGTGTGTCTTTTTCCAACCTTATTTACTATGTAACTACTCTTTAATCACTAAGCCACTTTGCTCTCATGTGGTTATATAATCAAACACAATGGGGGTTATTTACAAAAAGGCAAATCCACTTTGCACTGCAAGTGCACTTGGAAGTGCAGTCGTTCTAAAGCTAAGAGCTAGATCTGAAATGAGTGGAAGCTCTGCTGATTTTATCATCCAATCATGTGTAAGCTAAAATGCTGTTTTTTATTTTCCTTGCATGTCCCCCTCAGATCTACAGCCACTTTACTTTAAAGTGCACTTGCAGTGCAAAGTGGATTTTCCTTTAGTAAATGACCCCCAATATAGTGCTTGATTACAAAATAAACAAGAAGCTTAAGTATGAAAAAAAACCACACAAATTGGACCATTGAAACAGCATAATCAAGATGAAATATCTATTACACCAATGATATAATTGCAATATAGCTTCTAAATTGTTAAAAAGTTAATTATACATAACCTTGTTGACAAGTTACTGTAATTTAACATGGAAAGCACAAGCTTTTATGTGCATTTATCTGGATAGTAGAGCAAGTTAAATGACCTCTGCCCTAGAAAACATATAAATCATAACCAAAAAGCACCAAAATGCAATATTGGAGTTACAACAAAACATAGCTTGTGACCTACTGCTAATTAGGGGCACATTTACATTCATCGGCCTCTATGCTCATTAGTATGTCCTTGCCATGCACCAGATAAAGGAACTGTCTGTTATGTACTTTGTAAATGGCCACAGAGTGGGCACAGCTGTTATGTAAGTGAAGAGAGGCAGCTGAAAATAGTCCCATTAGTAAATGAAGCTCACAGAGGTAGCCAGTACCAAGGCCACATTAACGCTTAACTATTTAATTTAATAAGTGTTAAATATATCATGATATTCTATCAAATTTGATATGGTTTACAATTTAACAGTTTGTTATGTTTTTCTTGGTATAAATAGTTATATAAAATCTAAGAGAAGAAAAAGAAAATGCTAATAATAGGAGAAATAAAAGAAACAATATTTACTGTATTTTTCTATTTTTTGATTACACACATGTAAAATTGACAGATGTAGGAATGGCATAAAAAAAACCTCTTCAAAATTATTTGAGAAGTAAGTAATGTAAGAATGAAGCAATAGGCCTTTTATTTGTAGTGAACATCTTCTTTAACCGCTTCAGCCCCGGAAGATTTTACCCCCTTCCTGACCAGAGCACTTTTTTGCGATTCGGCACTGCGTCACTTTAACTGACAATTGCGCGGTCGTGCGATGTTGCACCCAAACAAAATTGACGTCCACAAATAGAGCTTTCTTTTGGTGCCATTTGATCATGTCTGTGGTTTTTATTTTCTGTACTATAAACAAAAAAAGTGTGACAATTTTGAAAGAAAATGCATTATTTTTTACATTTTGCTGTAATAAATACCCCCCCCCCCAAAAAAAAAAAAATGTTCCTCAGTTTAGGCCGATATATATTCTTCTACATATTTGTGGCAAAAAAAATCGCAGTAAGGCCGCGTACACACGGGCGGATTGTCTGGCCAACTAAGTTCGTCAGACAATCCGACAGACAGTCCGTTCAAAATTTGCATGAACGGACTTGACCACACACGATGAGCAGACAGTCCGCTGAAAGCGTGCGCGTTGACGTGTACAGCACGTACGACGGGACTAGAAAAACAACGTCCTATACACTGCAATGCAACCTTCGGCCATGTAAATCCTTTCTGAGCATGCGCCATACTTAGTTCGTCCAACTTGCCTACACACGAGCGGACTGTCCGCTGAAACCAAGTTTGGATGGACAAAACCAAGTTTGAACGGACAAAATTTCGGAAATTCCGTAAGACTTTGTTCGTCAGACAGTCCGCTGAAAAAGTCCGCTGAAGCCCACACACGAGCGGATTGTCCGCTGAAACACGGTTCAGCGGATTAAGTTGGACAGACAATCCGCCCGTGTGTACGCGGCCTAAGCGTATATTGATTGGTCTGTGCAAAAGTTATAGCATCTACAAAATAGGGGATCGTTTTATGGCATTTTTTTTATTAGTAATGGCGGCAATCTGCAATTTTTATTGGGACTGCGACATTATTGTGGAAACATCAGACAATTTTTACACTATTTTGGGACTATTGTCATTTATACAGTGATCAATGCTATAAAAATGCATTGATTATTGTGTAAATTACACGGGCAGTGAAGGGGTTAACCACTAGGGACGATGAAGCAGTTAAGTGTGTCCTAGGGAATAATTATAACTGTGGGGGGATGGGCTTCAAGTCACATGACAGCGATCACTGCTCTCAATGACAGGGAGCGGTGATCTCTCTCATGACACAAGCCAGAACGGGGAAGTGCCTTGTTTACATAGGCACTTCCCCATTCTGAGGCTCCACGACAGGATTGTAGGGAGACCAGTGGACATTGACTGGTCCCGCGGGCATGGTCACGCTGTACGCGACGGGTGCACCTGCTATCCCCGGCTCTAAAGGGGATGTACAGGTACGTCTATTTGCCCACTGCTGACATTGTGCCGACGTATATTGGCGTGCAGCGGTCGGCGAGAAGCTATTATCCTTTTTCAGATATAAAAGTGAATCTCTTGAATCTCAAATGCTACAAAATTATACTACTTTGCTGTTACTGCTTTTAAATATTGCTATATATTCACACACACCTATTTTTGCTGTTATAAGGAGGATTTAGATGGCTCCAAATGTAGAAATCTAGGTGTTGTGACTATTAAGGCAAGAGATGAGCAACTTCTGAAAAGGTGGGTTAGCTATGACTTGGCCAGACTTTCCCACAAGTAAATAAAGTAAATAGAAAACTGACCCAGGCTCCCAAAAGTGTGTATTACAAAATTGTGCAAAAATGGCTTTTGAAATTTCTGGCTGCCCTGTCTAATGAGATGATGAAGCCAAAAAACGGCTAAGTCATTTCCTTTATACATTTTACCAAGGATGTTAAAGGTGGGACCTGGAGGTGCCAGCTGTCACATTAAAGTGTTTATTAACCCAAAGAAAATGCTGGTCCCTTAAAGCAGATTAAACAGCACCATGCTTGTGCTGTGTAATCTGCCCCCCTCTAAACTGTAAAAAACCTCTCTGATCCATCAACTTCTTGTGTCCCCCTCTTTGTGCTGACAATGACAATCAGGGCTGCTGATCCCTGACCATCATTGGCTTGTAAATACCTGTTTAGAGCAATCTTCAGGCCTGTCAAACATCTCAGATGGTTTTCAGGGCTACTGCAGGAGGGGCTGAGCGGCCATATGACCTCCCCAGTGAACATCAGAGGGAGATCTCGGCCCCTCCTGCAGAAGCCATCCATCGGAGCTGTACAGTAGCCACAAGTCATGTGACTGGTCTGAAGACAGCTCTAAACAGGTATTTACAAGTTTATAGAAGACTTACATAGTATGCTATGCCAGGCTCTAATAGAGGGTATGGCATAAAGTTACTTACATGGGTTAACAACCACTTTAAGTCCCAAAAACCTTTTATAAGTGTAAACCACTATAACTAACACTGAAGTTTGGATTTGGCAATCCAAATCTGTGAAATTCAGTCCAAACTAAAGTAACTCTAAAATTCTGCATTAAATCTAATCAGATTGTAAAGTAACATTATTGTTTGACGTTTATTGCCTTTGAACTCCTGGTCTGTTTTTACTGTTGTTTTACCATGTTTCCCTGTTCAATGCAGTTTCTTACTGATGCAAATTAGCGTTCAGGTGCAATGGAAGCAGCATTGACCATAAACTAGTATTTCAAATGTTTATCAATATATAAGAAGAAGTGGTTTTGAAACTAATTGGTTTGAATATATTTCGGGCTAATTAACTAACAGTTTGATCGAACAACTAAGCTGTTATTGATTCCTCCTATAACTGGTATAGATTCCTTCCACTTTTGTTATAGTACCTTTCCTGTTTACAGCAGTGTAAAGCTGTAACAAGTGTGCTATATAAGTACACCAGTGCATAAGCCTGTACACAAAATATGCTTATTAAAACTATTTTCCTATTAAAATAAATGAGCACATACATATAGTATATTACATTATTATGGTTGTATGGGTACCATGAGAAATTTCAGTAAAAGTAATCTTGATTGATATAATGGAGGTCATAGAGAGCAGATGAGTGACTGAAGGTCTCTACAGCCACCATAGGATAGTATTATACAGCAATGGGTGCAAGAAGTGGGTGCACTTGAGTACTTAGCAAGGTTTCCACAGCAACAGGAATGCTAACCATTCTGCCTGATGTTGCACTCGATGTAGTATGTTTGTAGCATTTTGAGGGTAAATAAGGTTGGTGCCTTTTGATGGAACACAAGCTGGAAGACTTCTTACATTTAGGCCTAATTAACATTGGCACACCAGTCTGTACATCCGTTTCACTCAGGATGCATACAGTAGGTGTTCCACGTAAGGGGCATGTAGACAGCCTGTTGAATTCAATGACAGGCAGCTGGCTGTATGGACCTGGTCCAACCTTCACGCACATACCAGAGTTCACATTTATTCAGGTCCAATGCACGTATCAGGATGCAGACAGACTGTGTTCTGATCTGTCCATCGGACCTGCATCTTGCTGATATGACAGTTAATGAGAGGCAGAAGATATATGTGCTCATCTCTCAGTTCTCTGCATTATCCAAACTGTGAACTATTTTCATAGGAACAAGTATTTGCACGAGGACAGGTATTTTTTCTATAAGTGCTAATGAAGCAGAATATTAGCAGCATAGCTTATATGGTAAAACAATTAACTGTTTTAACAATATGTGGTTTTAACAGCTTTATTATAGAGCATCAGCCTATGCTATTTCCACTGCTAATTAATAGAATGAAGAAAACTATCTATTACTTGCTTCTCCCCAGTTCCCAAATTTGCAAATCCTGACAAAAAAATATGCTGATATTTAAATATCCTGACAAATGAGAATGGGAAATTGATATCATTTTAACAAACTTTTAAAAACTTGTATCATTGTAGTTCATTGGATCTATCGGGGTCCTTTACAAGTTCACTGGGCAGGGGTCAATTTTCCCTGCTCACTCTTGAGCACAAGAGAACAATGCCAAGCAAACCCACTCCAGTGTGTTAAAAATAAGACCCTTCCTCCTGGGTCATGCTGATGCACCCACCCAATGCTGGACTGTATGTAATGAGGCCTGCATACTCATTGCCTAATTTTTACACGGATAACATCCCATATTTGGCATATTTGATGATTGATTTTGCAATTATGCATATAGCTATTTATTGCTCTAGAATTGGCAATCATGCACACTATTCCAATATTCCTATAATATACAAAATGCAAGCACATTATATACATATATATATATATATATATATATATATATATATATATATATATATATATATATATATATATATTAGAAAAGCATATATTGAGAAAGCTTTATAACTCATTTCTATTTCAAGAATGTGTATGCCTCCTACAATTTAGTTCTTTTGTGAGCAAAATGTCCTTGGGCACTGTAAATTACATTAGTTGTATTTCATAGTATCTTGTAACTGTTTGAAATGCAATAGGCCTTTTCACTTCTGGCATAACCAAAAGCATAATCAAGCTGTACCCCATGGGCAGCCGTAATGAAAAGGAACCATTGGAGGATCTCATTAATTATAGACTTACTATAAATCACTTTCCTTGTATCTTGTTATAATCCCTAGAGTATATGGCATATCATAGGTTACAACTTGTGGAAAGAACCCAGGAAATGGCTAAATATAACAAAAAGCATAGGATTGTTGCTAAATCTGTTCATTATACTTAAAGTATGAATGATGTGAAAATGTGGTCTCTGGTTTAATAATATGTGGTTCTGTACTGAAATGCTAAACATTTAAAATTGAAATGTGCCTAAATATAAATAGATGTCAAAATATTGGTAGAAGGGTTTCGAAAAACATACTTCAAAGGAAATGCAATATATATATATATATATATATATATATATATATATATATATATATATATATATATATATATATATATATATATATATATATATATATATAGATAGATATATATATATATATATATATATATAGATATATAGATATATATATATATATATATATATATATATATATATATATATATATATATATATATATATATTTTTTTTTTTTTATATATATATTTATTACGGGTATGTATATAGTGCCAACAGCTTACACAATGCTTTAAATATATATTACACATTCACATAAGTCACTTCCCTCAGTGAGTTTACAGTTTAAGGTTCCTAATTCACATACATAGATATTATGGCCAATTTAGACATGAGCCAATTAACCTATCAACATGTATTTGGAGTGTGGAAGGAAACTCATGCAGGCACATGGAGAATGTGCAAACTCCAGGCAGGTAGTGTCAAGGTTGGGTTTCAAAATGATGATACTAGGGCTGCCAGGAGGAAGTAATAATCACTTAGATGCTGTGCTGCCCATATATGTAACGGCAAACCATGTGTGAGACTGAGACATCCAGGTACAGTCCAAGCAGATTGTTACTGAATAAGGTGAACATGTGTTTAATTAGTCAATACTTAGTCATGTGTGAAAAAAACTGGATTTTTTCTAGCACATAAATGGGTGTTCAAAGTGAATACCATTTTTCCCTAATTCACTAACAATCCTTTCACAAAATGTACATTAACTTTGAAGATGGCCATAGATGAATCAAAAATTGTCTGGTTAATTTATATGGGGAGGCAAAAGAGCAAGATGCTCCCGAACAAACCTAATCCCACACAAATAGGTAGGAGGGGCTGGATTGGTGGACATCTATCACTACATATGAGCAGTCAGACTAGACCAACTTAAGCATTGGTTCAAAGTTAATAATACTCCGCTATGGGAGGAGATTGAGAGAGCCTTAGCCTCAATGTCTGATCTTATCACTTTCCTCATCAGCGAAATTTGGAAGCCCTGGGACACTCGGGATCTCTCTCCCTTTACATCCTTACAAGCATGGCGATTCCTCCTCAATCAATGCCACAGGGATAGTCTCAAAGTGGAATACCAGTTCCCTCTAAGTTCACTTAAGGCAAAAATACCAATGCTCTCATTAAAAAATCTCCCAGCTCATGGGATCCAAACCATACAAGACCAAGGACTAAAACCAAACCCAAAACAGTAGAGCACTTACCAAAAGAGTACAATTTGCCAAACCACATGCTTTTCACATGCATCCACATTGCACACTTTCTAAGCTTACACCTCATCCCAGCAATAGGGGTACAATCCAAAGCATGGCAATACTATATACTCCAAAAGCCCAACCTTAAAGGCATATCATTATTTTAGAACCTTATCTAAGATAAATGATCATTCAGTAAAAGTGCAGCACTACAAAAATGAGAATCAGATCTAGGTGCCATGTTTACAGATGACAGATGGCAATTTTGAACAGTTCAAAAAATATCCCACTGTGTAGGCCACTGGGAAATGATGTTCAGGATAGCTAATAGATGGCAGTATACTCCTTACAGACTTGCAAAGTATTTCCCAAACACTTCACCCTTATGCTGGCGGAACTGCGGTCATACTGGCCATCTCCTACAAACATTCTGGGAATGCTCGAGTTTAACCAGCTTCTGGAATCAAGTATTCCAAATTATATCTTCAATCACAGGAATCATAATCCCCCAACCCTACATTAGCAATTATCCACATAGGAATAGAAAAATTCCTCCATGCATTTAGATCTGTTATCTCCCACATCCTACTAACTGCTCAAATTCTAATACCCTGTAACTGGTAAGATTCCCCCACCATCAACACCCCTGATGTAACAAAAATAGTCCAACAAAAACTGTCTGGTTCAGCAGGGACTGACTGATATTCGATATATGTGTGCCTACTGCTGCTCAACAGACGTCATTCTATCAATCAAACTCTGTTGAAAGAAGCTGTTGGAAAAAGCCACTTGATCAGTGGCTGCAGCCAGTGAGGATCCCCCCACTGTCAGAATGCAAAAATGAAGCAGGGAGTATTCAGTTCAGGGTTTTTTTTTTTCATTCCAACTGAGCCATGTATGGCCAGCTAATGGAAACAGCCTCTGCACCATTACTAAATCAATCATATTCCCTGACTAGCTTGTTCTACCTGTGATTTTCACTCCTATGTAGTGGCAATGCTATAAACACAGACTACAGTAATGGGTATGAAAAAAACCCAAAAACTATTGTTATGATAATAAACTTCACACTACAGAAACCTTTTGTTTTGGGTTCCTAAGAGAAGCACATTTACCCGTAAAAGTATTAATACATTTATGCAATGACATCATCCCCCTTATCAGGAAATAAATAACTATTCAATATGCAGTCAAACGTTGACAGAAAAATCATGTACATACCTTTTGTTTAATACGTTTGCTGAGAGCCAAGGAAATGGTAGTATACAGCACACATAATTCTGTGAGTGGGATGCCGCTAATAACTTCAGCAGTCTTTAAAGTGGAATAAACACTTGAATGCTAGGAAAGCGTTGTTGTATGTATTGCTAATTTAAATGAGACTATCAAACATAAAATTCTGTTTTAAGTTCTGCCAATGTAACAACGGAGCTTCCACTTAACGGCCTCTATTGTTCCGCTTCTGGAAGAATTAAATAGGATGTCTACCATTCAGGTTTATAATACAGCCCACAGTGAACAATTCCATATTTCCTTTTAAAAAGAAAAGGAGAGGAAATGAATGTAAAAATAAAAGAACTAATGTATAAGCCTACATTGCTTGAACTGCTGTGTTTGTGTTCCAAAATAGGCATATTTGTTGTAGTGGTGGGTGCTGAATGTATTATGCCCTCAATGCACAGATTTTAAATGCATTATATGCCATGACACAATGCAACCAACGCTGTAGCATTTATTGTTTGGAATGATATTAACATCATGGTATGCTAGCATAGTCAGTGTATGTCACTGTGACCTTCAGTGTACTAGCAGAATTAATGGGCAAAATGATTACCTTTAGGCTGAATGTAAGGAAACTAACTACATATGCACAGGAAATGCTAGGACATTGTTTTATCTGTCAAATATTTGTTTTTCTGTCCATCCAGTTCAGATATTTACACAGCCCTGCCACACAGCACAGTCAGGCAGATGGCATCACTTTTTTAGTTATAGACTGTAGTTATATAGTTATAGACTGTAGAAGAAACACAGTGTTGTCCTCTGTCCACCCCAAACTTGACAACTGTACAGCAAGAGAGGTCATCACTCTGATCACTCTATCTCCTCCTATCATCATGTTCCTTGTCAACACATTTACATGCAGCACTTGAAATCGGCTCACATTGCAGCCCCTCCTTTACTTAGCCTGAGCAGAGCTGTATAGGGGATTGTAGGAGAGACCTACACCATGTAAAATGCAGATACACAATTACACACGTTGCATAAGAAAGTCAATCTAATGTCTTTTTAATGGGTACCTAACTGCTTTCATTTGTGTCCTTTACATCTGTTTGAAGCTTAGCTATTGAAGGAAATGTGTAATTTTTTTTATGTATTTCTTTTTGTAGTCAAGATTAAAAATTCAATTTTAGAAAATATTTTATGATGATAAATATAAAATACTAATTATTCTATTGTCTCAACCTACAATCAAAGGTTTATGAATGTTTTGCAGTCTATTCTTATTTGTCGTGCTAAAAAATATGCCTTTTTACAGGGTTCTGTAGCTCAAACTTCAAGGTACATAGACCCATCCCACCCCCCTCCTTCCTGTGTTCAGATGCCTCTATCCAAAGTTTCAACTGATGGGATGAAGCCTGACAATGATCAGCTTCTTCCATGCTGTCTCTTTAGAAAAAAACATAGTGCACTGTAAATTATGTGTCTCTGGTGCATCCTGTGCTCAAACTTTATGAAAACATACATTTTAAAACATACATATACATAATTCATTACAATAAAATGAACCAAATTAACATGTAGTATTTTCTATCCTACAGAATAGTGCATTGGGCAAAGTTATGGACAGATATGCCATTCTCAATCAGACCTCATCTTTTTTTGGGTTTGGGATACTCCTTTCAGCAAAGGACAATCAGGCAGGTGCTGTAATGGATCAGTTTATATTGCTTTCATTATTATTTATTCTATTAGACAAGACTTGTCTTACTTATTTGTTTTGCTATCAGGATGATAGTTTTTACATAGTAGACCTGCATGCCTTCACTAGTAAATATATAATTATTACTATATCCGGTCATCAAATATCATGTTTAAAGTATGAGTCAACTCAATTGCTAAAATCTCTAAACTTTAACGTTAATGTAGATTTTTTGTTTACAGTATTTTTTATATTTTTAAATCTGCATCTTTCATTAAAGAGTATGTAAACCCAAAATGTCATATTCCTTATATGTGCCTGCTGTACCATGTACTTGTATGAATATGTATCCTATTCTCTTTGTATTGCTTCCTTTGTGTGAAATCCCTGGTGTTCCTGTCAGTCCCTCTGCTTTTCTATTTAAAACTGACTACACTAAGCTTGAGAGCACACCATGGTCAGTTCTGTAGTTATGCTGGGAACTCAGGCTGCTCACCACCAATGATCAGATGACAAACACCCCCTGCACAGCCTTTCAATGGGAAGATCAGCAGGCTGCTGCTTCTCTTCCCCTAGCTCTTATGCGGAGGGAATCCAATAATTTATAAAAGGGGAAAATGTTCATTTATGTGTATTTAAAATATTTTTTTATATCCATACACAAATGTTTTGCCTTTCATTTCTATTTAAAATGAATGGGTTGTTTTACAAGTTGAGTGTTTACAATCACTTTAAAATCATTCCATTTGTTCAGGTGCTTCCCGTTTTAGAGTGGCAATGTTCTATCCTTAGAGACTACAAGTGATTCTTTATGTTTAAATATTTTTTATTTTATTTTATTTCATTTCATTTTAAAAAAGAGCTTTACAAAAAAAAAAAAAAAAAAAAGAAGAAGCAATATTTCACATGTACACCAATGCATGTAATAGCAAAAAGATATATGCCAGACCTCATAACGCATGTAAAAAAATAGGAAGCAACAGATAAGTGCACATGAAATTTGACAAATTTACATACAACCACACACCATCAGTAAAGAAATAATAACTCATCTAAGAGAGCTTCAATGTACTCAAGTATATTCCAATAAAATGTTTCCCTAATTGTAGTTGTGTATGGAAAATATGTAAACAGGAATAACGTAGAAAGAAAGTAAAAATGGGGGGGGGGGGGATGGAAACAACTAATGAGAGAAAAGGGAAAAGGAGGAGAGTAGAGCTTCTCAGGCAAATAGAAAAAAAATTGGGGGGACGGAAAAAGACAAAGAAATACAGAAAAAGAACCAGAAAACAGCTTTAGGGCATACTACTACAACTACTACTACTACTACTACTACTACTCCTACTACTACAACTACTACCAGTGCTACTAGTGCCATGTGATTTAGATGCTATTTTTAGTATGATTATGTTGTGCATATTACACTGAAATTGCACCAGTGTAGTACGGAAAGCTTTCCCAAAATTGCATTGATGGGAACAGGCACGATTAAAAATAATGCGGTTTTCCATGTCATGTGATTCAAATTACATCAGAAATTACATCATTGTGAACCAGCACTGAACAAATCTGAGAAATTGCCCACAGTTTAGTGGTTTTGCCCAACAAAGTGCTCCAATGGTTCTAGGCCCAAAAGCCAAAAGGTTCAATAGTTAAAATGCTGAAGGTGTTGAGAAGAATATCAGAATCAAAATCAGGGAGGGAGGAATGTGTGAATGACAAACTGATAAATCTAGAGTAAACACATACCGGTAGTTATTGAATATAGTTGTTAGTCTTTAATCAAATAGTAATGCCCCATTATATTTATTTTTTGTCCATTGGACATCTGAAATTCTGTCCATGTTTGCCACATTCTGGGTAAATTGGGTCTGTTCCACTTTATAATGCATAATAAATTGCATGTCATTGATATAGTCCATGTGTAGCACCCACTCTTTCACAGTTGTAAACATGGGTTATCTCCAATATCTTGGTATACAAGTGAGCGCAGCATTATTAAGATGTCTTAGTGTTTAGGTGAGAGATTGGTAGACTAATTTACAACATATAAAATTAAGTTCTCTGGGTAGTAAGAAAGAGGTAATTTATTGGATTAGAGTATGGATCTGTTTTCGGTTTCCAAAAATATTGTAATGTTTAGCAATACCAGAAAGTAAGGTTTAAAGAGCCTGCTTCTTTCTGACATCTCCAACAAATCATAGCTATACGATGATCTATTGTATGTAATCTCATAGGGGTTTTATACCAGAAGGAAAAAAAATTGGAGCGGGTCTCCTGGGTACGAGCACTAAGTCAACTTGCGTGAGCTAGTTGACATGCTGTGGACCATTAATCATCAATCCAAGAGATTTGTGGTACCCTTTACCTTTTTTGATTGAAAGAAAGTGTTGGAGTATCTAAAACGTTTCCCAAAGCAAAATGGAACCAGGAGATCAGATGGGTATGAGGACCTCTGCTCATACAAGTTCTTTCAAACATTGTCGGGGAATGAGCATATTTATGTTTGTGCTGAAAACAAATCAGAAAGTGACGGATTTGGAAATATATTCACCAAAATAGATGATTCATCTTTGTCAGGGTCTGTATATCAGTTTTAGATAAGAAGGAACCCTGGTAAAAAAAAATGCACCAGCAAGAGTAGGACGTTGATTATTCTAGAATTGGGAGAATTCTGGAATGCTGCCTTGTGGGAAGTCTGTGTTTCCAATTAAAGAGGTAAGGGGATTCCTCTGAGTGGAGAACATAGAGGATTTGTTACAAGTGTAGAAAATTTGTAAAGAAGCACCTATCAAAGGATGTCTAACTAGAGTCTCACCTAACCTTGTTTACATTGACTAGGCCTTGATGTTTTCATGTAGAAATCATTATTAATCAATAACGCGAATGAGGTGTAATGCATAGTAGCAACGTTTTAAATTTGATAAATCGAATCCCCTTTGTATTTAGGAAGGCATAAAAATCTTTTTGGATGCAAGGTCTCGGCCCATACATATTCCTTGTCAAGCTCTTTGAAAAAAATCTAGAAGTATTCTTATGGGAATAGCTTGGAACATGTATAATAATCTTGGCAGCATATTAACTTTAATAATTGCAGTGTGGCTTAACCACATGCAAGTCATGTTTTGCCACTTTTTGATATCCTGATTTTAGACAGCAAAAGCAAAAAATTCAGGGGATAGAGTTGCAACACTGTTTGTGGTACAAGCGGCTGCTTTAACACAAATTATACAGGCATCAACCACTATCAATATTAGAAAATACACTCTAAGAAATGCCATGGAACCATTGTTGAAATTACAGCATATAGACAAGTGGTAGCAAAAAGCCTGCAGGAGATTAGTAGCACTGAGCTGCAACAGAGAATGAAAACAAGTACCGTATTTTTCGCTCCATAAGATGCACTTTTTTTGGAGTGAATATACACCAGGCACCGCCCCCCTGCCGCTGTTGGCACTGCCCATCACGGCTGCCATGTTAGTACCAGAAAAGAGGCAGGAGAGCTGAGGACAGACATCCCTAGCCCCCCTGATGCACCATCGCTGAGACAGAAGACAGAGCAGACCGAGCGGCCGAATGGACTATGGCCGCTGTGGCCACTCGGACTGCTCTGTCTTCTGTCAGGTGGATGTGAAGATGTAAAGTAAGGCTGCATTTATGGCACTAGTAAGGCTGCTCTTATGGTACTTGTAATGCCCCGTACACACGAGCGGACTTTTCGACATCCAAACTCCGACGGACTGAGTCCGGCGGACTATCCGCTCGTGTGTGGGCTGCAACGGACTTTAGCTTCGCAAAAGTCTGACGGACTTTAGAAATGAAGCATGCTTCAAATTTTCCCGACGGAACTCCGCCGGACCCGGTCCCCTTCGAAAAATTCGCTCGTGTGTGTGCTACTCCGACGGACTAAAACCGACGCTAGGGCAGCTATTGGCTACTGTCTATGAACTTCCTACGTCGAATCCAGTCGTACGTCATCACGTTCGACTCCGTCGGAGTTTGGTGTGATGGTGTGTGGTCAAGTCCGTTCGGTCGAAAAGTCCGCCAGAACTCCGGCGGAACTCCGCTAGAACTCCGTCGGAAGTCTGTCAGACTTAATCCCTCTCGTGTGTACGGGGCATTAGGCTGCATTTATGGCAATGGTAAGGCTGAATTTATGGCACTTGTAAGGCTGCATTTATGGCAATGGTAATGCTGAATTTATGGCACTTGTAAGGCTGCATTTATGGCAATGTTGAGGCTGCATTTATGGCATTGGTAAGGCTGCATTTCTTTGGCACAGGTCTGGCTGCATTTATGGCACTGGCCTGGCTGCATTTCATGGGCACTGGTAAATATTTTAGTACACCATTTGGTTCAGAATATTTTTTTTCTTGTTTTCCTCCTCTAAAACGTAGGTGCATCTTATGGTCAGGTGCGACTTATGGAGCTAAAAATACGGTATTTTATTTTAAAAAAAATGCCAATTTTTAATGATACACACTGCGGTAGCAAAGTAAATGTCATTCTATTAGGCATTACATCTACTTTAAGTAAGAATTTTAAAATGCATTATTCCTTTTAAAAAAGTGGATTAAACTGAGAATTACAGAACTGAACTATCTGACTGAACATAATGAATATACATGATTGATTTATACATCTCATGGCAGAAAAGGTTAACCTTAGATTTACTTACTAAGTTCACTTTCTTGAGCAGCTGGCTGTAGGTCCCACACCATCCTCCCTGTTGCAGTATATTATGAGACATTCTCATTATTTAAAAAAAGGCTGTGGTAGTAGCTTCCTTGATTACTACATTGTTTTTCTTGATGTGAATGAAGATGGAGAGGTTATTATCACTTACCCTACTGATAATGTCATAGAAAATGTTAGAGCAAAGGGGGTTATGACCATCAGACAAAAGGGTTAATTACAAGTAGAGAATATTCGCTTTTCAAAGTGAATGTTCACTTAGCCTACTGAATGAAATGAAGCTACGTTCACTTTAATCAATAATTCACATGCCAGGCAAAATCCTGTTTTATTAAGTGTCTCTGCAAATCAGAGAGTATTCAAAATGAACACATCTTCACGTAATCACGTATCTACTTATTCACTAATGCCCAGTTGAAGTCTAACACCTTTTTATATCTTTATAGTACAATACCCACTGTTGTTATGATTTGTGACATTTTCATTTGGAAATGTCTAAAAGGTTTTATCCTTGAGAGTGACAGTCTCTTTAAAGCCCATCTCAACCCATTTATACTCACTTTTCCCCTTCTCTTTTTCCTGCCCACTCTGTTTCTCTGCAATTTTAAACCTCTGTAAGATCCATGTTGGATGAGTTGAAGCTTATGCAGGGGTGATGATGACATGTCTCCCACAAATGACAGTGTTCAAGCTTTGTGATTGGCCACTTAGGTTCAAACACTGCAACATATGAGCAGATAACATTAGCCCTATACCTACAAGTCTACATAATTTTAAAGTAATGAAGAGGCGAAATAGAACACACCAAAGTGAATATATGTGGGCCAGGGGTGGCCTAATTCAGAGCAGAGGGTCTTTTCAAATTACTGTTTATGTTTCCTGAAATCACACTGATGTTCTATATGCTGGCCCAACTCCTCTTAGCACATATGATCTCATACATTTTTTTTCTGCAGAGAAATAGAGGGGGTGTGTCTGACCAAGTCTGTTCCCGGGTGCTGAATAGCAAATGCCCTCTGGTGCCTACTCAAATGCACAGATGTATTTAGACACTCTGCACAACTATTGCCTTATTGAGAAATGTTCATGTTTGTTCTAAAGGTTTGTTCGCCATCTGTATTGCATTGTGAATACTTATCATAGTGTCCTGCCTTCCTATCCTATAGACACAACAGACAGTGTGAGAAAATCTCCAAGAAGTAAAGAAAACACCCTCTTGGACAGTTGTCACTGGGCCAACATTTCTCTTGAAATAGTTTCCCTTTATTCCTGTCCTGGTGAAAATTTAAATATTTGATTTTCCTGTAGGATTGGTCCCAGTGAAAATGGTCAGCAGAAAAAAAAGAATGATTAAATCTCCATGCTGGGGACACAATAATAACAGCAATAAAAATCCGACATGGGTTCTAACCCATCAATAAGGGACTTGGTATGATACATCTCTAACGAGATATATATATCTCTGCAGAATGATAATACAAAGCACCCTCAAAATAACTCTATGCACAGCCATTAATGTTGAAACTGCTGGTAAAAAAAAAGTGAGAACACCCCTAAGTGAAAATGTCCAAATTGAGCCCTATTAGCCATTTTCCCTCCCAGGTGTCAAGTGACTGGTTATGCCGTGTACACACGATCGGACTATCTGCCCATGTGTGGGCTCCGGCAGACTTTTTCTTCCCATAAAAAAGAAGTCTTGACTCAAAATTGTCTGCCAGACTCGGCAGTCCGGCGGACAATCCACCCGTCTGTGTGCTAGTCCGCCGGACTTTTGAAATGAACGGACTTGCCCACACATGGAGTAAAGTCCGTTCATTTTGAACGTGGCTCCAGGTAGAGAGAACTAGTGAAGGAAGTCAATGTCGCCGCCTCCATCGGCGAGATTGACACCTCGCTAGCCCCGTCACCTGGTATGGGTTTAAAGGGGAACCCCTACGCCAAAAAAAACGGCATGGGGGTCCCCCCAAAGTCCATACCAGACCCTTATCCGAGCACTCAGGTCAGGAAAGGGGGTGGGGACGAACAAGCGCCCCCTCAACATGGGGGGGTGCTTTGGGAAAGGGGGGGCCCCGTAGCATTGGTCCATGAAAAGCACCACAACATGCAACATATATGCTTTTGCACATTGTGGTGAAATGCAAATTCCTGTAGGTCAAAGGTATAAATGGAGCCTTAGGGTTTAAGAGACAAAAGAAAAAGCATGTTAAAATTATGGAGAAACATAGAAAAGATCATAATCCACAATATGCTGTATATTTTAAGAGAACAGGGTTGTTTAAAATGTATTTATAGTACTTATGAGGTACTCTGCAAGCTTGAGAAGCTGGGAAAAAATGAAGAGTACCATGTAGTAATTCTATTTACATAAACACCATTTTCCTGTTTTAAATTGTGTTTTTTTTTTTTCATGCACCATTGTGTCATTTAGTTGCTACAGAAAAATGAATAATAGAACCATACCGTTCCCCCCATAGCTGGACTATTAACATAAAAATGTATGACATCTATAAAAGTTAATATGCATACAACCTAAAGCTGCTAGGCATAAAAGACTGGCATGCAAATGAAATCTTCAGGTATTCAAAATTCCAAAAGCAGCAAAATCCCTATCATTGTCTGGTAGAATGGCTCATTTTTCCTAAATAATGGAGGAAAAATATTTATGACTTTGTATCTCATTACTTTACAGGAATACTACAAATGATTGCCCATTAGTGCAAAAAGAAAACTTTTGATTTGCTGCCAAGCTTTTTCTTATCCCAAATATGTTTTAAAAAGTGTTCAGAGAAGCCTGTTAAGAGGATTTTATTATTGTTTTCAATATCCCAGAAACCATTATGTATATTTGTAATATATAAAAACAAACAGAACGCATGACATAAAAGTTACAAGAAGAAGAATAATGTGAGGCTTGCCAAGCCCAATAATTTTGTGCATGAGTATAAAGATTCAGACAGAATGTTAACTACTTAAACTGTGAAACTCAAAGACATAAGAGTCAGTAACTTTCCCTAATTTATTCTACTTGAGAAATGATAATGGAATGCAGCATGTGGAGGACATAAAATCATATACGCAAGAATATATAGCACTACATCAATGAGGGTATAAAATTAAATTACACATATCTATATATTCTGCCGATATAAAAAAAGCAGTTAAAAAGGATATATAAGCAAAGAGGCCTATCTGAGATCCTTCTTGGTAGACAGAACACTGACCAGGTAAATACAGTGCTTGCCATAGACAACATTGTATTTTATAGCCTTCTTGAAATACTGGATTTCACCAGTGGTGGTGGTATCTGGAACACTTGAAACTGTAGCTTTTTGGATCCTATAAAACTTCAAAAGCACTAGAAGAGAAACTGTCTATGGTACAATGATACCAAATAGGGGGTCCTGAACATAATTCAAATGTCCAGTACTCAAAATTCCATATACAAACTGTTAGAACTTGTTTTATAAGCCGGTTGTATATTCATTTTAACAACTAGGAACACTAATTTATTATTGTAAAATGCAAACGGATTGATTTAGTAAAGCATTACAGAATACTAAATTAGCAAAATCAATGTACACTTTTCTCAGTGAAAACATGCTGTACTCACTTTAAATATCCAGTCATACTCAAGAAAATTAGATGTTGTCTTTCACATGAATGGATGGTTGAAGTGAACAGCTGCATTTTATTCTTTATTAAATTAACCCTCTTGAAACCCTCTTGAAATCAGTTAAAATAGTTCTCCAGTAGTAGGAACTTTGCTTGCTATCAGACGATAATTGTTCTCTATTCCATGAGAAATTAGCTGAGTGATGTCATAGTGGTATGAGAACCTCAGCAATCACTATAAAAATGGCCAGATGTGTCTCGTTGTCACCCTCTTACATATTTTTGGCACCAAGCAGAATGAAAACAAGATAAGGTTATATTGAAACACTTTTGTGCACATAGCTGAATTTCTGCAAAGATATCCTCTAGAAGACAACTTGACCTATGTCTCTTTTACCCAAAACCACAGAAATCACTGCAAACTACCAATTTTAGATGGAAAGTGAACAACATAAATTATCCAGTCACTGCCTTTGCCACTTATGTACCCTAACATCTTAAAGTGGAACTAAACTCTCTCAATCAACAATTATGTTTAATCTTTATGCTGTCAGCTTAGTAAATAGATATGGAAGAATAATATTTTACTTTTCATTTTAAACTTTTTTTGTTACATTTCTTCAGTTGGTTTCTGGTTTCTGGCCTAGATCAAACTGATGTCATACACTCCAGGAGTCTTTATGAACATTTTTTTGCTTTTATCCAGAGGAGGGGAGGAAAGGCTTTCTTAAGCAAGCATTCCCTCCTGCTAGTGTGCCTGAACTAAGGGCAGATGGACTTCAGTAAATGCTACATTAATAATCTGCCCTTACTCAAGATGGCTGTGGCTACAAATGCACAAAGTAAAGCACTGAGACATGGATGGATGGATGAGTTTGCTTTTAATATTAAAAATGTATTAAATATCAATTTCAGTTTGTGGTGCTTAGATATAAGTTCCACTTTGACATCCGAGCTAATTTAGTAATGTGAGTTGCTCAGACCCCTGCATTGGTCTTATATCAGGGGGACTGAGGACTAAAGTGAAAATGATTAGAACATCTGCCAGGTTTTTATTGCTGTCTGTGCTCCAATTAGGCAGATTCACCTTTTATATTTGTATTGTTACCATTATCATCAAGGGTGAAAGTGAAGGAAAATCCCACATTTTGGGTTGTCACCATAACAGGTGGGAATAGATGGGAAATCTTCCAATGGAGACACTAGTTCTGGGGCCCCTGGTGAAAACCAGAAAAAACTCATACTTTGGAGGGATTACCTCTTACTTTTTTTTTGGCTATGGGACAGGAAGTGAAGAGAAATTTCCCCAATGGAACTCAGATGACAGGGATTCTAACTCACCCCTAATCTAGCCAAAATGTAAAAATAGGCCTTTAGTTCCACTTTACATAAAATATTTTAATCTAGCTGATACTCTTTTCCATCTTGGTGTTGTGTGTACTTGTACGTTTTCTAAGACACATACCACTCATTGGCTGTTGTTAAAGTCTCTGATGTTTGAAAACATCATGTGATGACTATGGCCACTTTTCCTTTTACTCCACAGTCACTAATTTGAGTAAATAGTGTTTCAGAGACTTGACATAAATAATATAAATTGCAGTGTAGCGTTTTTTCACATAATCTGGTAATCTGATGTATACTGCATGTAAACCCAATTGTTATAACCTCACATAAAGTTTAACATGTCAATGTAATTTCAAAAGTAATCATAAATATTTTTATATTTAAAGGTTAAAAATAATTCTATCCTGCTTACACTTCTTCTTCCTTATTCCGAGCATGGGTGCAATCAGATTTAACTCGTATATGTGACCTGGTGGCTAATGGCTCAATCAAATCGTTCTCCTCCCTGCAAGCCCAAAAACAATTACCAAATAGTGAATATTTCCGCTATCTCCAAATTTCACACTTTGTGCGACAGACTATAGGCTTGAACAGGGGAGGAAGTTCGTACACAATATTCGAACAAATATGCAACTCTGATCCACACGCCCCAGGTACCATATCACAATTATATGCACACCTTACTTCCCAACCTTCAACACTACCGACATATGCGCAGTGTTGGTCCAGGGATCTGAACTTGAACTTGGAAGGACACGACTGGTCTGATATTTGGCTTCATACTAAACTTTCCTCACAGAATATTGTGGCCCTGGAAGTGAGTTATAAAGTCCTCATGCGTTGGTACTTAGTGCCAGATAGAATAGCAAAATTTTTACCCTCTTATTCCCCGAATTGTTTTCGTGGCTGTGGCGAGAGGGGCACACACCTGCACATTTGGTGGACCTGCCCAGTGGTTCAACGCTTCTGGACTGAGGTTTTTCTGATTTTATCCACTTTAATTGACCACACAGTAGACCCTGATCCGGCTTTAGCCCTCCTCAATTTCTATCCAAATCTGTATACAAGAGCGCAGATGCGTCTTGCCCTACAGGTCACCACAGCACCCAAACAAACGATAGCTAAAGCCTGGAAAACTCCCACCCTGCGCTTGGCTGAAACTAAGAACAGGGTTATGCAGGCAATGATACATAGCAAAATCGAAGCAACTGTTCAAGACACTGTCCCCAGACACTCTAAAATCTGGCACCCATGGGTTGAACGCTACCTACCCCTGCACTTCGATCACCATTTATTAGACCCATAGTAACATTTTTTTCCCTGGTTAGCGATTGACAGTTGGCTTATAACTGTTTAGTGGGAGCCGGCCGGCCGTAAACCTTGCCTTTCTTCTTTTCTCCTCCCCTATCCCCCCTCTATTCTCTTTCCTTTTTTTCCCTCTCCTTCTCACCACCCCCTCTCTAGTCTTTCCATCTTTTCCTCCTTTTCTCCTTCTATCCCTTTTTTTTTGACTTGTACTTTACTGTCCACCCTCTGAATGTACTCCATTGTAATATTCGTTCACCCTGGAGGTGATTTTGAGTAACGCTAGTTAAGATGAGAATGTTCTGTAGCTTTTTGTATGCGCAGAGCTAGTTCTCCCGCTCCTCTCTGCATAATAATGTCCTAGCCTCCATGTATGTTGCATATGTATGTTTATATGCCCTGGTGTCTAGGCTTGCATATATTAGGTTTTCGACAGTTGTAAAACACATTGTTAACCTGTCAACTTTATTGTAACCTGACATGGTTTAGAGTACATATTATTACTATTTTTCATTATTGTGTACAAGACAAAAAACTGCTTCCTATGTACTCTATGTCTTCTATGTTAATAAACATTTTTTGAACCGTAAAGGTTAAAAATAAAAAAAACATTAAAAATAATGCCCAGTTATCATGCGTTCCTTGTTCAGATACTTTCCTTCCCTGTATTCAAGTTGTGTACCTGTATTGTCAACCTGTTACACAAGTTTCTAATACAGAGTACAAGGGGCCCTTTCCAAACAAAATGACTGTATTTAGACATGGTCCATGGTTGTAACCATCAGCAAACCCATCCTGAGAAATACTATGCAACCAGTGGAATGGGAAAACAATATATATATATATATATATATATATTTTTAATACTACACATTGTTTTACCAAAATTAAAGCCATTTAGTTAGAGTCTACACTTACCTAAGAGCTAATGCCATATATATTCGTGAACGTTCTTTAGCCTGTCTTTATAGTTGCCTCCTGAATTACAATGCTGGGGGAAAGGAGGGCTCTATTACATTGCATTGTCTTGTCATTCTAAACTTGTGACTATGCCTAAATGTGATGACTTCATCAGTGTGTTGCTACATCTTCACTTTTCATTCAGAGGCTAGAAAGGACTCTGGATCACAAAAAGACAGTTCATATATATTTTTTTCTAGCATGAATTTAGCTGCTTGCCTGGAGTTAAGTTTTAAGCCATCGTTAAAATGCTCATGACTAAATTGAATTCTTGAAACATTTTCTTAGCTTGATTGATCTACACACCTTTTTAAAGTTAGCACATCCTTATGGCTGTTGATTGAAGCAGAGTAATTATTCTTATAAGAAGCCAGTCTAATCATAATCCTTGGTTCTATGCTAAATTTATTATACTACTGAACAGTACATTCAGAAAATGCCAACGTTAAATAAAAATAGCTACGTGTGATGATGAATAGAGCAATAAACTGTTCTTTGCAAAAATATTACAAAAGAACAATGTTAAAATGTTTACCTGTAAGATAGTAAAATGTATCAAATAGAAACTCATATGCTAACAATCTCTCTTTGTTAAAAACCAAAAACATGTTAATGATGATTATACTGTAATGCTGTAAGCTTGTTTTGTGGTGGTAAATGAGTATAAGCTCATTTATTGCTTTGTGTATACTGTACATCCACCAAGCTGTGCACGGGCACAATATTTTGCCCCTTTTAAAATGCACTCTCTTTGAGATTTACCAAGTCTACTCCCATAATGATCTGATTTGTAATCCACTGCCTGATTTTCCATTAGAAAATCCAACAGGTCCATAAATGTTATTCTTATACAAGCCTGAATGCCTTTACGCATTATGTGCAGTAGGTGATAGACATGTGCGATTAGTTTCGTACAAATCTCAAATTTGTACGAATTTCCCTAAATTCGTACGTTCGGGAGGATCAGAAATACGAATTGCCAAGCGTCCGAATTTTGTGCGAAATACAAACTTTTGTTTACGAATTTCAGATCAGTCGTCGACGACTCATTATGCTTATTATGAGGGGCTCCCACCATCCCTGTGCTATGCTGACTTCCTCCTGGGGCTGCACCCCTGCTGTGCTCATTATGAGGGGCTTCCACCATCCCTGTGTTGTGCTGAAATACTGAGCACAGCAGGGGTACAGCCCCAGGAGGAAGTCAGCACAGCACAGGGATGGTGGGAGCCCCTCATAATGAGCAATGGTTGCCATGCACAGCTGCTCCAGTTTTTGCCTGCTCCAGTTTTGATCCCCCACACTGTACGGGATCACTGTAAATTGTTTGGTGTTACCATGCATGTGCTCTCTGCACATCTCTGAGGACCTAAAACAGTGTGGGGGATCTATCGAAACTGAAGCAGGCAAAAACTGGACCAGAGGTGCACGGCAAACAATCCGCTTCTCTCTTTCATTTTCAAATCTTAATGGAACGAACCGAAGAGAAGCTGATTGGTTGCCATGGGCAACTGCTCCAGATTCTGTTCGCTCCAATTTTGATCAATTTCCCTAAATGTCTTTTTATCTGTTCTAGCAGTCATATGTGTATATGTGTGTGCTGTTCCATCAGCATCGACTGTCATATTGAGGTATATATTTTTGCCTTTAAATTCATCGTAAAGAACGTTCGTACAAGTTAACAAACCTAACGACAATTCGTATTTCTTACGAATCGAAATTGAATTTTAGACATGAATTACAAAGTACGAATTAATATGAACAGTAACAGAACGAAACAAAACAAATTTATTGACGGTGCCCATGTCTAGTAGGTGTTCAAGAGCCATAGAGACTCTTGGGTTGATTTACTAAAGATAAATAGGTTGTTAATTTTTCAAAGGAAGTTGCACATTGCAATTGTGAACATTTCACAGAGTTTTGGGTAGTTGCAAAAGGCCACTTACTTAGTTGCATTCAGTGGGTGATCCCGCCACTGAATGTGATGGGGGTTATTTTTTCTACAGAAAAAGGACAGCCAACTACACTCAGGATTCCAGCTCACTGTTACCAAAATTGAACCAGGTAGTGTAAGATGGCTTCAGCTCTTCTTACCACCCACAGGAGAGGTCCTTCAGATGTGTTTTTCCCCCTAGGGGACTAAATCGTTGATGCTTCGATGATTTAGCCCACTAGGAGGCAAAACACATCTCGGGGACCTCTTCTGTGGGCAGAGAGCTAAACTGAAGCTATGGCCTGAGCGTCATCAGTTGCCATTTTTCTGTAGAACATTGCAGCTTGACAAGCTGCTTTATACAATCTGCTTCTGTTCATTACATGTCACATTGGCTGATATCAGCGATAGGAGCATTAGAGCGGTACTTTTTAATGTTTGTCTACATAGGGATCATTTTTGGCACACTGCAATGTAAAGCATTGTGCGTGAGACTTGTTTACACCCCCATATGCTGCTTTAGCAGCTTAAGGGGGAGCAGTTGGGGATCAATTAAAACGTGACATCTTTTAGCGGCCCCCCAACTGCAAGCATAATCATAATCTTAAAGCTGCCTATGTACACCTACAACAATTTTAAGTGCACCCTCTAGATCCAAATTCTGGGCAAATTCCTCATGTGCTTTCCTATTAGGCAATGAGGCTGCCCATCATAATGATGAGTTATTAGTAAGTTGGTAGGAGGTAGTGACACTTCCCAGGCATGTACATATACATATATATATATATATATATATATATATATATATATATATATATATATATATATGAACTTAAATCTAAACACTTTCAATTTGTATGCAATCAGGCAGGCCCTTGTGCAACATAGTTGAAAGTAAATCTAAAGGAAATTGAATAAGAAAATTGTATAATGTATGGACAGCACTGGTTAGTAATAGGCAAAAGATCAGTTGCAGGCAGCCAGCAGACAATACAGATGATCAGTCATTTACCCCGTTGGCCTTTTTGGGCATAGCTTTTACAGTTCAGGTCCTCTTTAACCACTTAACGACTGCCCTGTGCACATATACTGTGACAGGGCGGCCGCTCTGCACAAAATCACATACTTAGTATGTGATCTGACATCTCCAGGTCTGAGACGCACGCGCACCACAGGCAGCCTACTCCCACTGTGAATATACATAGGGGGAGCCCATTGGCATGTATCACAGACTCTATTTCCACCGGCACCCACCAATTACATAGGACACAGGCAGAATGACAATCTGCCTATGTAAACAAGGCAGATTGTCATTCTGTCAGAAGGGAACACAGGTTGTTGCCGTCCCCTAGTTAAAGCACATCCCACACAGTGAGTAAGCACAATCTAGGCACACAGTTAACCCTTTGACCACCCCTGAAGTTAACCCTTTCCCAGCCAGTGTCATTAGTACAGTGCCACTGCATATTTTTTAGCACGGATCACTGTATTAGTGTCACTGGTTCCCAAAAAGTATAAAAAGTGTCAGGTGTCCGATTTGCTGCAATATAGCAGTGCCGATGTAAGTTGCTGATCGCTGCCAGTACTAGTTTAAAAAAAAATCCCATAGTTTGTAGATGCTTTAGTTTGTCCCACTATAAATCACTGATCGCTGCCCTTACTAGTAAAATAAATAAATAAATAAATATTCCATTAAAATATCCCCTAGTTTTAAGACACCATAACTTTTGTGAAAACCAATCAATAAATGCTTATAGGGATTTTTTTTTACCAAAAATATATAGCAGAATACATATTGACCGGAATGTATTTATTTTTATTTTTTATTTGATATGTGTTATAGCAAAAAGTAAAAAAATATTGTTTTTCTTTCAAAATTGTCTGTTGTTGCTATAAACCAAATTTTTTGTTTATAGCGCAAAAAAAAAAAAAAACTGCAGAGGTGATCATATACTACCAAAAAAAGCTCTATTTGAGGGAAACAAAGGATAACATTTTTATTTGGTAACAATGTCGCACAACCCTGCAATTGCCAGTTAAAGTAAGGCAGTGCCGTATCCCAAAAAAATTGCCTGGTCATGAAGGGGGTAAACCTTCCGGAGGTCAAGTGGTTGAATAAAAAAGAAAAAAACTGATGATGGCATGTTTTGCTTTTTGTACATTATTATATTTCACTTTTGTTTAAGGATGGGAAACATGTAAAAAAAAAAAAGTAGTCAAAACGAATAGTAGCAATAAACAAAACCGATGAAGACACATTTGTAGCCACAGCAGCCGTAATAAAATGCATATTTTGTTTAGATAGGAATGATTATAAACACTACTTTTTAAAATGATGCTGTTTAGAGAGGAAATAAAGCTGCATGTTTAAGCTGCTCATAGGATAAATCCTAGGTAAATGTGTTCACAAATACTAGCAATATATAATGTTAACATCACAGGGACATGGCATTTGTTTATGCGCTGTTGTGATATTTGCCAAGAGCTGACAGCACTTGCTGAATTTAAACTGAGATAATTACCCAAGTCAGACGGAGAGATATGTTTTGATAGAAAATGAAAAGAAAAGCTTGTGAAATAATTCATGTTATAATGAACAGAACTAGAGCATCAATAGTATGGGTCAAAATGGCAATATTGGTACCTATGGGATTGATTTACTAAAGGAGTAAAGGCTATAATGTAAATGTTCACTTTGAATACCTAATCATGTGTAAAAAAAAAAAAAAAAAAAAAGTTTTTTTTTTTGCACTTGCTTGGATAATACAGCCTCACTTTATTCACTAACCTTTATTTTTCTAAGTTAAAGGCATCTACTCCTTTAGTAAGCCAGCTCCATTATGATATTTATCTGGAACTAAACATATTTATTTATACATCATTTAATGTAGATAAAATAAACATGCAAACTGCACATTAAAAAATGCATTGAATTATAACACAATTAATCCTTTAACATATTTCTTTTCTAAATCTAGCTTTTCCAGAGAGGACACAAATGAGAATAGGCTGGCATATTATCTGGAACTAAACATATGTATTTATACATCATTTAATGTAGATAAAATAAACATACAAACCGCACATTAAAAAATGCACTGAATTACAACACAATTAATCCTTTAACATATGACTGTTATAAATCTAGCTTTTCCAGAGAGGACACAAATGAGAATAGGCTGGCATATTAAAGTGACTGTAAATGAAAGAATCAAAATATTTAGTATTTTAACACAAGCACAAATATATGTATATATATTATATTTATATATATTAATATCATATATATATATTAGCCATAAATGTGAAAACACTTTTTTATTTTTTTATTTTTAAGGATAATTTTCCTTGTGACTCTAGGGTGGGGCTATTGTCTCTTCTATCAAAACATGGGGGAAAGTGTTTTTTAGTCAGCAGAGATACCTGTGTACAATGTACCTGATAAAAAATGCAGCTTAGTCAGAAAAAGATATCGGCTTGTCTACGGAGCCGCATGCTGATCGGAACTTTGGCTTCCCCCTCCCCCTTACTATGCTTTCCCTCTCTCTTCAACCTCCATCTATTTCTAGTCCTCACCTTTATACACTCCTATAGCTTTAGTATGGTTACTAAATGACATGACACCACAGGGAGTCTATGTTACTTCTTATGCTCGTTCACAACCTTAATATGTTTACCATTTGTCCTATCTGAATCCCAGATCTATGTTCACCACACATATAGATATTTGATGCCCTAGGTTTTTATTTAGTTCCTGATCTATATTGGTTATATTCGATTATTCTGACTCTGAAGGTACATTTATATTTTGTAACTGTTGCTATGGTTGTTATTAGTCAATTTACTCTGTATACGATTTGCGCTCACAACCTTGCACATTTCATGGTGTAGACTTATGTCATGCCTGTTATATTTCTACTCTGGAGTGTTCGGTTCTATTTTGTGTTTCTTAATAAACACTTTGAACAAGAAAATCAACAGGATCAACAGATATTTTTTGCACTTATGAATGCTTTTAATGGTATACTGTATATATTAGATTAAAAGAGAGCAAATAAGTTCATTGTTAATGTTTATGAATGAAGGACTCATGCACATGACCACTAAAATTGTTATCAGTGCAGTTGTGTTTTTTTTTTTTTTTCTACAGATCTGAACATAATTCTATTGTTTTTTATGAGCTCATGCAAGCAACGTCTAAAGATCATAAACATTTTCTGCATTCAGATCTCATGTGAGGTCAGTAATTTACACTTATATGCATATAAACACATGTACTCGCATCTGTGCACATACTAAATATAATGCTGGAAGTAGAATTCTATATGTCTAAAGACTGTTTGCAAATGTTTATGCATCTATATACATATAGACGCAAGCATTTTCTGGACCATTTTTTTTTTAATTGTTACATAGTTCCATAGTAGGTAAGGCAGAAAAAAAAACAATACAGGCATACCCCATTTTTAAGTACACAATGGGGTTTATTTACTAAAGCTAGAAAGTGCAAAATAAGGCTCACTTCTGCATAGAAACCAATGGGCTTCTAACCCCAGCTTGTTCAATTAAGCTTTGGTAATAAAACCCGGAAGCTTATGGTTTCTATGCAGAAGTGAGCCTGATTTTGCACTTTCCAACTTTAGAAAATAAACCCCATTGTGTAATTAAAAGTGGGGTATGCCTGTAGTGCATCCAGCAACCTGTGTAGGCGTTCGTTTGTCAGTATCTATAGAAATTTCCCATATCCTTGTATGTTGTGTTTTTTAAGATGTACATCCAAGAGCCTTTTAAAAATATCCATACTTCCCATAGCTACCACCAATTGTGGGAGAGAGTTCCACATCCTTATTGCTCTGACAGTGTCGTATCCCAAAAAGATCTTTTTGCCAGCCTCTGACAGCAAGATCCTGCCTAGATGATCAGTAATTGAATTATAGCATGTAACCTAATGATATTTCCATTAAATTTACAGACATGCATTTACATGCATTTATATGCATATGTGCAAAGTTTACATTTTGTTTTTTTATGCAGTGTACTTCCCATAGATACCACCAATTGTGGGAGAGAGTTCCACATCCTTATTGCTCTGACAGTGTCGTATCCCAAAAAGATCTTTTTGCCAGCCTCTGACAGCAAGATCCTGCCTAGATGATCAGTAATTGAATTATAGCACGTAACCTAATGATATTTCCATTAAATTTACAGACATGCATTTACATGCATTTATATGCATATGTGCAAAGTTTACATTTTGATTCTTTATGCAGTGTATGCATAAAGAATCCAATTTTTTTTTTGTGGCTTTGTACATGTACCCTAGTGCAACTTCCATTCCATGAAATTTACAGACATGTGCTTACTTGCATTTATATGCATAAGTGCAACATTTCAATTTTGATTTTACAGTACTGAATGTAGTGCAAGTTTACCTATCTTTATGCAATGTGCGCATGTGACCATAGAAAACAATAAAACTGAATTCAGATCTGTAAAAATAAAAAATTTAAAGAATGAATATAGTACTGATGAACACACTGGGCACTCCTTCGAAAGAAAAAGCCACTTGAAGTCTCTTCCCAGGCCACCACCTCCAGAAGTGTCAGATTCATGGGCATTCATTGCATTCAGTGGTAGAATCTGCAGAACTTTATGTCACCATTGTTGTGGGCCAGCAAAAGAAACCCCTTAGCACAGGTCTCAGGCAGGTGGCTCTATTCAATCCTGCACAGGCGGCAGGAGAGTCAAGTATTTACTATTTTCTGCATTTTAATTGACAAATGAACTTGAATGTATTTATAGTTAGGAGTCTTGCAATCAACAAAAATTTATTATATCTTATTTAAGTTACTTTTTAATATATAAATATTACGACATGAACTCAGTTCAAAGTTAAAACGGTATAATGGTTTTCCAATAAACGTTTACTGAAACATTGTTCCACAATATTAAAAGCATTACCAAGAATAGAATCATTTTCTATATTGACCTGTATATGTACAGAGAAGAAACAATATTTCACAAATCCACCAAAATCAAACAACACACATGAAAAGAAATGTGAACATTAACGTTTCTATACTACGTAGGTTGGTTTGGGGGCATGAAAGAATGAACCTGTTCTTGTAGAGCATAAAAGAATCATTCTGCAAATCTGTTTTGCTCTGTACAATAAGTGATTTGATGTTTGGCAATCAATCATAATCAACAGATATTGCGGAGCAAAGAAATAGACATGTCTGCAGTGCTGCAGTGTGGAATGTTCTACGGCAAATGCTATGTTAGCCAGCTTCCTAACAAATCATTGCAGAAAAGCTTCGATATTTTTGTTTGTGTAGCATATCTGTGAGCAGCGATAAAAAATAAATGCATTGTTCTGTCATGATCTGTTGTTTGATTTTTTTTTATCCTGCCCTTGTTCTGAAAAAAGAAAAAAAAAACATATATTAGAACTAGCAATGCATAATCCTGTCTGGGGGGGAACTGAGTTTACATTTGGGTCTCTATGATTCTCAAGAGGTGATAAAGCAGCAATAATTGTAATAGGAACTAACTAAGCTATAGTGATATTTGTACTATGTTCTCAAATACATGTACAATAAAAAATTTTGCAACTACGCTTGCTATATGGCACATTCCCATGTGGAGACATCACTAGGGCTATGCTTTAAGTATATCTAGTTGGATCACAGGAGAGATTCCTTAATTAAAATACAACTTTTTTCAAAAGCATCCATGATGACTTGTGTATGTGCACAATCTACAAAATAATTAAGAGTTATTTTTTCTTAGATACCTCTCTATACTTAACCACTTCCCACCCGGCCAATGCATATATACGGCCGGGTGGGAGCCGTCTACTCCTGATAGGACGTTCAGGAATGTCATTCAGGAGTAGCGGGATCGCGCGCGCGTGTGCCCGCGCAGCGGCGCGATCCCGATGTGCTCGTGTCACCCGGACACGGCACATCTCAGATCGGCAGGAGGGCTCTGTGATTGGCCCTCCTGATCACATGACGGCCGTGTCCAATCACGGCCGTCATGTGATGTAAACAAACAGCCGGTTGCTAGGCAATCGGCTCTCCTCTCCTCACACGGAAGTCACCGCTGAGGAGAGGAGAGCAGAACGCTGCAGCCGGCTGATGATCAGTGAGTATGGGCTGCTTTTTACAGCTTTTTACTCACTGATCATCAGTGTAGTGTAAACACACAACACACCACACAGTACAAACACAGTCCCCACATATGTCCCCAAAACACACATGTCCCCAAAACATACATGTCCCCAAATAATAAAAACACATGTCCCTAATAATAAAAACATGCCCCCCACATATGTCCCACTAAAATCACATGTCCCAATGATTATCTGCACACATATGTACGTGATCACCTGCACACATATGTACATGATCATTTGCGTACATATGTCCGTGATCACACAAACCAATTATTATACACTTAACGGAATTTTTTTTACCAAAAACATGTAGCAGAATACATTTTGGCTTAAATTTATGACAAAATTTGATTTTATTGGATTTCTTTTCAAATAGAAAAAAGAAAATATTGTTTTTTTTCCAAATCTCCGCTTTTTTTGCGCTTATATCGCAAAAAAAAAAAACGGAGTCGTGAATAAATAACACCAAAATAAAGCTCTATTTGTGCGAACAAAATGATAACAATTTCATTTGGGTACAGTGTAGCATGACCGCGCAATTGTCACTGAAAGCGCTAGAGCGCTGAAAGCTGAAAATTGGGCTGGGAAGGAAGGGGGTGAAAGTGCCCTGTATTGTAGTGGTTAATACAGAAGGGTCACCTCGAATGTATACCCACATTTCTCTGGGACATGAACCATGGGCTTTACTGCAATGTCTCAGTGCAGCCTTTTTCAGCTAGGGTGCGCAGGCACTCTGGCCTGGAGTGCCTTCAGATGTCTTCAGGAGTACCTTGGCAAAATATCTAAAACTTCTTTAAACCTGCATATGAGCCAGCGGGTGGATTAAAGTGGGGTTGCACACAAAAAAAATCATTAATATTCCTAAAAAAAGAAGAAAAAAAATGGGGATTTTTTTTAACTCACCTCTAAATGCCTGTTGCTAAGAGGTCTCTCGTAGTCTGCTTCCTTCAGTGCCTGGGCTGGTGACATCACTTCCCCTCAGCGCAGGAAGGGCTCAGCTCTTCCCCCTCCCTTCTGTCAATCATCTAGGATACGTGACAGGTCCCAGATGATTGCGTGGCCACTCGCGCATGCGGGCCACACTTACAATACAATGCCGCCAAATGGAAGGGAGGACAAGCGGGGCTTCGATCCCCTGCATCGCTGGACCCTGGAACAGGGGAATGTCAGATTATTAAAAGTCAGCAGCTGCAGCATTTGTAGCTACTGACTTTTTTTTTTTAAATGGGCACCCCGCTTTAAGCTTGCCTATCAGTTACACAAAGCCACAGATTTTCCTTGTGCACCATTACAACCTTCTAGCAGCCAGTGTTCCAACAGCCAATGATGTCATTGGTTAATAAGGAGGGTGTAGGGCCCCTGCCCCTCTCCTTCAGCGCCAAGGTCACATTAGCTGAGTGAGGAGAAAAACCAAGGGAGAAGAGAAACATTGAACATTGGAATACTAATCAGTACCTGTGTGAAAAGCTGTATTTTCTTTGAAAGAATAAATTATCTCTGATGTTGGGTGTCCTACGCATGTGGATGTTGCTACATTATGAAAAATTATAAGTTTATTTTTTAAAAATTTTTGAATGGGGTATCTTAATATTGTGTGTAATTTTAAAGAGTGCCTTGACTGAAACAAAGTTTGAGAAACACTGTCAGCGTGTACATTCAACCAAATTTGTTTGTCCCTTATATTTAAATGAACAGACTTTGAACTGGTGTTTACTGAATTAAAGGCTAAGTTCACCTTTTTAGACAGAATGTCACTTACATAGTCACTTACATAATACGTAGAAGCCTTTTCTAATGTATTTTCTGCCCCAGACATCCCAGTATGTTTATCTCTCACTTACCTAGCCCATGGCAGCTTTAAATCTGCACCTCTGGGTTCAAAATATTAAAAAATCAGCCCTGACTTTCTGTAGCATCATGTGACTTTCCAGGAAATGTCCATACTTCTCTCATTAATATACCAATTCTTTTTTTTCTAGCCACTTCTCTACGTCCATACATTGTACAATTTGATTGCACAACCTACTTTAGATCTAGCGTCAGCCATGTAGTGCAAGATCCTGCCTGATTTCATACAAATTAAATAGATTTTCAGGTGGGAACTCCTATTACACAGTTTTGGTAAATCTAAAAGAACATGGTACAGAGATTGTACAATCAGATTGCATAGTGTATGGCCAGCTTTATACAAGTACATGGGAGAGAGTGGATGGAGACACTCAGCTATCATTGTTCTTCTGTTAATACACCAATTTCACTTTCAGGTCCTGTTCCTAGTGTAGTGGGAGTGCATGTTTTTGGCATGCTGTTCCTAAATCACACTGAAATCAATGGTCTGCCCTACATGCTGCAAAGTAGTGGGACATGTTGTGGCTTGCATGTTTTTACTGCACATTTTTCTGTGTTTGTTTTGTGTGTTTTCATGGGGTAAAATCTGTGTTTGCTTCTGCCATTAAAAATGTATTATACTAAAAGTGTGACTAGTTTATTGTAGGTGTATAAATGAGGCCATACACTCAACAATTTATATTTCAATTACAATTTCTGTACAATCTCCTTTAGATTTACCAGAACCTGTATATCCAATCAGTCTGTATCCAAATTGGCAGGACCTTGCACTACATAGTTGATGGTAACTATAAAGGACATTGTATAACCAATTGTATAGTATATGGTTAGCTTTACAGACATCCAGGAACATGCTTCTCTTTCTATTTTCAGTACTACGGCTCTGCTCCACATAGACTGTTATGTAATCACTCAGCTCCTGCACACTCTGCAAAATGAACAATCTATGCAAGAAGAAAGTAAGGTACAAAACAATCAATCAGTAAATGAAGACACTGGCTGTGTATTCAGCGATATTGGTGCTAACTGATAATGACTGCATTGGAAAAGCATCTAAGTACAGAGGTGGGCAGGAGCAATCTCCTGGAAATGGAGGGTAGGTGCAAAAAGTGTGTTAATGAGGCCAGCTGCTGAAGTAATTCCTTCTAATGGTTTTCATGTGCCAAAGAACTGACACCAGGAAGCCATGGAGGAGTTTTGTATAGGAGAAAATGGGGGCTGAGGTAAAGCCCAAGAATATAATGAAAGCTTTTTCTTATTTGCAACAATTGATGGTATATTGGTTCATAGGGAAGCTGGAATTTTGAAATAAAAAGGTTAAATTGGCTCAGACCAAACACTGAGCATCCATGACGCAATGTGGTATAGCCTAAAAGCATGAATTGTCTCTAGCTTTTGAATAAATTAGTCAACTAAAACAGTTAAAAAAAATGTGTGGTAAAGCCTGATCACGGTTTTGTGTAGGATTGTGTTGCATTGCTTTTAGTTGACTTATTTGACTTGCACATACACTTTCTCTATTAAAAAAAAACAAAGCAATACATAAATAAATAATAAATATATGTTCTATTCATCAATCATATTGTCTAGCAATGCAGATCCACAGCATGATAAATTATAACAGTAAAAACCCAGCAAAGGTTCTAATCCTTTCATAAAAAGAAAAAAAAACACAAAAAAAAACACAATTGGTGTGATATACAATTTGAGAGTTCATTTATGCAAGCCCTTGGGCTGATATGAACAAAAATTTAGATTAAAAAAAAAAAATGACTTAAGCAGCCCATAGCTTATGCAATTTTCTTTCCTTCCACCACAGGTGGAAGAAAACAAAATTGCTAGATTCCTCCATGCACATGGATTGGCGAGAAGGTGAAGATGCGACCTGGGTCCTGGAACCAAGCTGAAAAGCATGTGGCTGATGTGACATCAGGTGAAATTGGTGGGCGGTAAGGCGTTTCAGAGCATGCACAGCTCCTTTGTCAGACCTACCTGCTGCAGGACAACTCTCTCTCTCCCCCAGACAGACGAGGATTACAGCAATCCGCATGGGGACAAATTATATGCCTATGACCTCTTACTATCTTGTAAGTGTTTTTAATCCTATTGTGCCTGTAATAAATCGTTTAACCACAGCACTTTGGGGTACCATTCTCTTTCCTTTATGAATCTTGGCCAGTCCCTGCTGAACCGGCTGAGATTCAATCCATCTATGACCAGCTTTACTTTAAATTATTTGTTAGCACTGCTGCCTTTTCTACTGTTATACAGTGCATGAATGATCATGCTCACAGTTTTAAGTACATTTCTGCTTTTGATCCCTATGGCTTCTAGGAATCTAGCCTTCTGCTTTCTGCATTTTCAGCAATGTCACTATCTCTACCTAATATCTATTTTCACTAAATCATTTCTTTTCACTTCCTCTAAGATGTTATTCTACAGGAAAGTGTAGATGGTCCCAATGCATTTTATGTGGAAAGTGTCATAAGTATATCTCATAAATCATGTTGTCTGGTGTCAGTTAGCTTCAACTGACATTTCAACAGCTTTGTATAAAATCTATAAAGGTTTTTCAAAAATATCATAACACATTAGAAAGGGATTGATAAAAGTAAAAGGAAGTAAAAAAATGAACTTGCTATGTATGCGCAGTAGATAAAAACACATATGTGTAACAAATACATTACAGTTACAGGGCGATAAAGATTGGTGACTTTCATTGGGTTCATTTAAATACTATATATATATATATATATATATATATATATATATATATATATAAAAACACTTGGTGTCTGAGCAGCTGACTGCCAGCATCAGATACTGCAAAAGAGAGGGAGAAGGTATTTATCCCTATGTAGGACTAGCCTGAACCTTAAGCTGACCGCAGATTCATTTAACCTCAAACTGAAATTGTGAACCATGTGTGGCCACTCTCGCTCTACAGAGGTCAATCTAATGATTTTGTTCTCGGTCAGTGGCTGCAGCCAATGATCAGTGTATTCTGACAGCTGAGACTCCCCACAACTCAGAATATAAGAATTGATTTACTAAAATTGGAGAGTGCAAAATCTGGTGAAACCGAGCAGTTCCCAGGTTTTTATGCCAAAGCTTAATTGAACAAACTGAAGTTAGAAGCTGGTTGGCTATCATGTACAACTGCACCATATTTTGTACTCTCCAGTTCTAGTTAATTTAACCCCACAATGTCTGAGCCAGAAGGATTCCTCCATCCACCTTGACTGTGCAGATGGAGGAATACATGTCTTTTATTTTGTTCAGTCTATCTATCTATCTATCTATCTATCTATCTATCTATCTATCTATCTATATATCTATCTATCTATCTATCCATCTATTACCCTGTGTAAGGCCAGCCTTACACAGGGCTTTTTTGGGACTTATCAGCAGTGGATGGGGTACCAGAGAATGGACATATTAAAAGTACTTTTTGTTTCAAGTGTCTGTACATGTAGGTGTCGTATATTTACAGAGCTTAGCTACTTATTATCAGCAGCTATCTAGTGAATTATTGGCCATCGTGAACCTTTTTGCTGGAAACCTTGAGATATTTATATCTTCTTCCATGCAAAACAATGCATTTGGTTGATGGCACAGTTTCTAATAATTTCTCTGCATGTGACAGGTTAAGATAAATGCCTAGTATACCCAGATAGCAGTTGATCTGAATAGTAATCTGGGACATCTCTCTTTGACACTGGGCATTCTAATACTGTCTGGGGAATAATCCAGTTTCAGTGTTCGACTATGCAACTCTTCTGTCATCCCTCAGGTTGAAAATCATTAAAAATGCAAATTACAGATTCATTATACCAATGAATTAAGCATGAGCCACACTTGCTTTTCTTATAGTGTAGACCAGGAAGCAGTAATGGTTCAGAATACACTTTAGACTCTTTTGAGATTTTTCAGACAGTATTTAGTAAGCTTGTGCATACCCAAAATGTAGGAAACTCTTCATACATTCCGCAAGAGATTTTTATATATGTATTTTTCTAGAAAGTCACCTAAATATTCAAGATTACTCAGTGTATATGAATTAAGCATTCAACCGATTCATTATGCAGGAGGTGTTGGTAGTTTCTTATTTTGTGCATATGTAGAAATTAAACCTAAGCACCTTGGAAAAATGTATTGTAAAAAGCCTCACTGAACAGCACAATCCCAATAAATTCTCTGTAGGTATATTATTCCAATGTAGTTCCAGAATGCACACTTTTTAAGAATCGTTACCTGCCTGAATAATTTGATTTATTACCTCAAGTAGTGAATGTCTTACTGTGTTATTTTAAATTGGCTAATCAAATATGTTTGCATGAACTCCAAAATAAGGACACACAAAGGAGACAAAGAAGTAAGATGCTAAAGTCCAAAATGAAGGCAAAATGAATTATTGTCGTAAACAGAATCATTATGGCACTAATGCACAGTGGAAGGGAAACTAAAGGGTTGAAGAAGATTAACTAACCTCTCAAAAATAACTTGAAGCTGTGCTCAGTTCTATTATCCAATCATGTGAATGATGTGTCAAAATGATTTTTTTCTTCAAATACTTTCTGCGATTGGTATTTGAAGTGACTATCCAATTAACTTTCTTTAACCAGGTCAATACCGGGCACTTAAAAACCTTCCTGCCCAGACCAATTTTAAGCTTTCAGCGCTGTCGCACTTTGAATGACAATTGCGCGGTCATGCTATACTGTACCCAAATGAAATTTTTAGCATTTTTTTCCCACAAATAGAGCTTTCTTTTGGTGGTATTTGATCACCTCTGCGGTTTTTATTTTTTGCTAAACAAATAAAAAAATACCGAAAACTTTGAAAAAAAAATGTTTTTTTTTGTTTCAGTTTCAAAACGTTGTAAATAAGTAAATTTTCTCCTTCACTGATGGGCACTGATGGGGATACACTGATGGGCAATGATAAGGCAGCACTGATGGGCACCGATGAGGTGGCACCAATGAAGTGGCACTGATGAGGTGGCATTGATGGACACTGATATGTGGCACTGATAGGCGGCACTGATGGGCACTGATAGGCGGCACTGGATAGGCGGCACTGATGGGTGGCACTTATGGGCGACATGGATGGGCACTGATAGGTGGCACAAATTGGCACTGATAGCTAGCATGGATGGGCATGGATGGGCGACATGGATGGGCATGGATAGGCGGCACAGGTGGGCATGGGTAGGTGGCACAGGTGGGCATGGATGGGCACGGATAGGTGGCATGGATGGGCACTGATAGGCGGCACGGGTGGGAACTGATAGGCGGCATTGTATTATAATATACTGTACTAATGGATGCCAATCAATACCAAACAATAATGCATGCCAATCAGTGATGCCCATTGTGGGCACTGATTGGCATCCATTATGGGCACTGATTGGCATCCATTGTGGCACTGACTGGAATCCCTGGTGGTCTAGGGTGGCATACCTTATCCTGGGCATCCCTGGTGGTCTGGTGGCATCCCTGGTGGTCCAGTGTGGGCATCCTCGGGGGGGCTGTGCTGATAATCGATCAGCACAGGCCCCCCCTGTGAGAGGAGCAGCCGATCGGCTCTCCTCTACTCGCGTCTGACAGACGCGAGTGAGGAAAAGCCGATCACCGGCTCTTCCTATTTACACTGTGATCAGCCGTGATTGGACACGGCTGATCACGTGGTAAAGAGTCTCCGTCGGAGACTCTTTACCGAGATCGTAGTTGCAGGGTGTCAGACTGACACCCCTCAACAACGATCGCCGAGATGCGCGCCCCCGGGGGCGCGCAGCGGCTCATAATCCTGAGGACGTCATATGAGGTCCGATCAGGATTATGAAACCACTTTGCCACCATCAATTTGTAATAAGGCGGGCGGCAAGTGGTTAAACATTTTTTTTTTCTCTACCACCTTAGTAACGTAACCAAAATACTTGTTTATAATTTACTGGCATTTGAATGATAAGAAGTTTAACACAAATATAATAAACATATGAAATTTTGTGGTAGCACTTTTTGAATATGCTTATGGTAAAATTTTCCAATTTGCTGGCAATATTCTAGTTTCATTTATTGCACCCATGAGGTGCTTTTTCAAGTGGCTAAGTTAAGTACAGCTCTTCAAATAGGGAGTGTATTGTTAAGTTAATAAATAAAATGACTAGGTAATATGGTGTACTGAGAAATGCCTTGCTTGTCAAAGGGAAATAAAGATGAGTCCTGTTTTATAAAATTCCTCTTGAAAAAAAGGAAAAATCAAGGGATGTAACTTATTTCTATTTGTACTTGAACTTTGAGTTTTAGGGATGAGAAACCTTGGGTAAATAATTCATATAGACATTTCCTCATAAACCAACCCAGACTATTTTTTCTCCCACAGGTTAGAAAATGTAGGTTTAAATATGTTTGATTTACACTGGCAAACACGTAACTCCTAGTTTTCTGTAATAATATGAAAGGCTTTTAAAAGTAATAAAAACAACGTTCTGAGCAATCATTTTTGATGACCCCTGATCTGTTTATGCAATATTAAATAAGTAAATTAAAGCAAACCTGTACTTTTCCTCTATTAGATTTAAGTAAGAAGTTTGCTGAACTATAAGGTCACTAAACCATTTTTGTTTTAAACTCTCTTACATACCAATCCACTGGTCATGCTCTGAAAAAAGTGCATCTAGACACTGAAACATTTAACTCTTCTCCTGCCTTCCTATAATGTGACATGCAGTGTCTGAGAGGCCAATCGCCAGGCCTCAATCTTGCCACATGAAGGTGGAAAGGAGCTTTCTGAAACTTTTAGAAGCACAGGAATGTATGTTTGGATTCAGTGCAAGACAATTGGCATGACAGGCAAGCAACTAGTATTTAGAGGATGAAAAGTTAACAATGGCAGCATCATTGTTTCTCTCAAGAAAGGTTTCCTTAAGAACAGCTTTTTACATCCTTTCAATGGCAATACAATGTCATAAACTTGCCCCAGTACAGAGTTACATTTTACATCAAAGGAGTTATACTGTGGCCAGTATAATACAGTAAGACCAGAAATACACAAAAGAATTATCATTCTAGTCAACATACATACCTTGTTTCTATGAACAAATTATTTAGTGATTTAAACAAGCCACAATTAATTATTCATCTTGCTAATGATCTCTTAGATATGCTTTATGAACACAAAATAAACTAATTGAAAAAAATACATGTATTTTGTATTTAAAGGGTTCATGCATTTTATTTTAAAAACTATTACAATTTAATTGAAGCAAACATTTCCAAGAATTTAATTACTGATGACCAGTAAAGACAAATTCAATAGATAAATTAGCATAACATTGTTTGTAAATTATGTGGGGAAGTTAAAAAAAAAAAAAATAAGGTAAATGATCATTATTTAATCATTAGCAAGTCATTTAAGATAAGAAAAAAAATGCTTATAGATTTTAGCTAAAACATTCTAATTAGGTGTAATATTCAGTGCAAAGAAAATTGATTAGTGCTATTTTTTTCACTGTTCCCTAAAAGAAAAAAACATTTTTGAGTTAATTTTCTAAAGAATAAGTAATGTGGAATGTAAACTCCCCACAGATGTCTGTCCTTCATTGAATGAAGTGCATGTTTTCTTTATGAAAGGACACTAAAAGCTCCACCCAAGACTAATGATAACTTCCCAAGTAGCTTCACTAAGTATTGGCACAGAGCCATATACACTGTGTTTCCTTCTAGATGTCCCAGGTCACAGACCTCAAACTTAAACACCAGTATACATTCTTGTTATTGTTTTGTGCTGGTACATCAGAAAAGTCACCAATTAAGTTCCTTGGTATGTGTTATACCAATTATGGTAAAGGACACATTGATACACAAACTTTGGGAAATAGAGTGGAAATATAATTAACCACTTTCAGACCGGACCATTTTGCTGGTTTAAGACCAGACCACTTTTTGCGATTCGGCACTGTGTCGACTTAACTGACAATTGCGCGGTGGTGCACCATGGCTCCCAAACAAAATTGACGTTCTTTTTTCCCACAAATAGAGCTTTATTTTGGTGGTATTTGATCACCCCTGCGTTTTTATTTTTTGCGCTATAAACAAAGAAAGAGTGACAATTTTGAAAAAAACGTATATTTTTTACTATTTGCTATAATAAATATCCCCCAAAAATATATTTTAAAAAAATGTCCTCAATTTAGGCCGATACATATTCTTCTACATATCTTTGGAAAAAGAAATCGCAATAAGCGATTATTGATTGGTTTGCACAAAATTTATAGAGTTTACAAAATAAGGGATAGTTTTATGGCATTTTTATTAATATATTTTTTTTTTTACTAGTAAAGGCGGCGATCAGCAAATTTTATTGTGACTTTGACATTATGGGGGACACATTGGACATTTTTGACACATTTTTGGAACCATTGTCATTTATACAGCAATCAGTGTTATACAAATGCACTGATTCCTGTGTAAATGACACTGGCATTGAAGGGGTTAACCAAGGGGTGGCAGTGTAGGGGTTAAGTGTGTCCTAGGGGCGTGTTACTAACTGTAGGGGGCGTGGCTGTGGGTTAGTGAACACTGATCTATGCTCCAATCACAGGGAGAAGAGATCAGTGTCACGTGTTGCTAGGCAGAACAGGGAGATGCTGTTTACTTACACATCTCCCTGTTTAGCCTCCTTGTGAGATGATCTCGGATATCACTGCGCTGATCGAGTCTGCGGGACCCGCGTCTGAACTCACAGGGGCCCCAACCGGCATTTGCACGCGCGCCAATTTGCCTGCCCATGCCATTCGTTGGGAAGTGGTTAAATAAGTAGAGATTTATAGGATTGGGGATTCAAATGTATTGCTGGGAGGAGCTTAATCATGTATTAATAAATGAGAGGGCTATCAATTTGCGGGTCTGGGGGGACATAAGCATGAATTACTATTTTTCATGTAGGATTATTGCTGGTTGGTATTTACACTCACCAGCCTCTTTATTAGGTACTCCTGTTCATTTGTTTGGTAACACAAATTGCTAATCAGCCAATCACATGGCAGAACCTCAATGCAGTTAGGTATCTAGACGTGGTAAAGTTGACTTGCTGAAGTTCAAACCAAGCATCAGAATGGGAAAAAAAGGGATTTAAATGACTTTAAATGTGGCATGGTTGTTAGTGCCAGACAGAGCCAGAATGGTCTGCGTTTTTCAAAAACTGCTGATCTACTGGGATTTTCATGCACAACCATCTCTAGGATTTACACAGAATGGTCGGAAAAAGAGAAAATATCCAGTGAGCGGTTGTTGTGTGGAGGAAAATATCTTGTTGTTGTCAGAGGCAAGAGGAGAATGGTTTGAGATGATAGAAAGGCAACAGTAGCTCAAATAACGATTCATTACAACCAAGGTATGCCAAAAACCATCTCTGAATGCACAACACATCAAACCTTGAAGCAGAAGAGCACACCAGATGCCATTCCTGTCAGCTAAGAACAGGAAACCAAGGCTAAAATTTGCACAGGCTCACCAAAATTGGACAATAGAAGATTGGAAAAATGTTGCCTGGTTTGATGACTCTGGATTTCATATGCAACATTCAGATGGTAGGCTCAGAATTTGGCATAAACAACATGAAAGCATGAATCCACCCTGCCTTGTATCTATGGCTCGGGCTGGTGGTGTAATGGTGTGGGTAATATTTTCCTGGCCAACTTTGGGCCCCTTAGTACCAAATGGGCATTGTTTAATCCTCCTGGCAGTAATCCTGACTGTAGCTTGGGGTTAAATTTCAGTACCTTTAGTGGTAACCCCGAGCCACACTCGGGATTGCATAGGAGAATCCTGGTACAGCTTACTTACCTTGTCACCAGGATCCTGCGATGTCCCCCCATCATGTCCTCTACCAGATCATCTGCCCAATGTCCTGTGTTCCTGATTCCGTTCCCTGTGAGAGTTGAAACGCATGGGTTGGAGCCCAGCGGCAAATTCAAAAAGTACAAAAAACATAACACATAAAGTACACTGTAATCTTGTCTACTAGACTCTTGTTTGGACATATTTAAGTGTGTTACTACTTAGAATACCTACAATATAAAACGTCAAATTTCTATTCAAAACAATAGACCGCTTTGACATTCAAACATCTGATATAATCATACTGCCAGGGAGGCTACATGCCACAACCTGAGTATTGTTGCTGACCCTGTCCATCTCTTTATGACTACAGTGTACGCATCTTCTTATGGCTACTTTCAGCAGAATAATGCTCCATGTTACAAAGATCAACTCATCTCAAACTAGTTTTTTGAACATGACAATGAGTTCACTGTACTCCAATGGCCTCCACAGTCACCAGATCTCAATCCAGTATCCAAATATGCAGCAACTGCATAATGCTATCATTTCGAATTGTGACCAAAATCTCTAAGGAATGTTTCCAACATCTTGTTTAATCTATGCCACAAAGAATTAAAGCAGTTCTGAAGGCAAAAGGGGGTCCAACCCAGTACTAGCAAGGTGTACTTAATAAAGTGGCCTGTGAGTGTATATTAATGTACTGCAAATATTGCTGGGCATCATTTTAGTTAGCTGGTAAGGATCCCGTGATCAAGGGATATCATGTCATATGTGCTTGGATATGTGGATTTTATATTAAGATCGAGGTTGAAGAATTTTATACTATAATGGTAAATTGAGAACATACAAAAAAATAAAAAATACACACACACACACATATATATATATATATGTATTAATAATTGTTAGATAATTTGGTTCTTACTTAAATGTAGTGTAGCGGATGACATTTTGGACAAAGTGTCATTCATGTGTAAATTTATTTTTTTGCCTCAGAACAGTAGTGGGGTTCTGAGGGTTAATTATGTAGGTTAACTTTGACATCAGTTTGGCTGGGCTGTGTTAGAGTTCTGCCTGGTCATATGTACGGTGAGGTGCACGACAAGCCAGAACCAGGCCTGGTTAGATGTTTTGGGTATCAGCTTCCTCAGAACCAATCAGTGGGTGTGCCGGGCCCCGCTGAGGAGTCTGGGGAAGGGTACTTAAGATGTTGAAGTCACGTGTTGAAGTTAGTTTATGAGGCCCGAGCAGTCTGTTCTTGTTTTCCTGGATCGGGGTAGACCCGCGAGGGGTCCCGGTGTGTTTGACACCCCGCAACATGCTTCTGTTGGTTAGCCACAATAGACCCGTCTGGTCTGGGGTCGGGATCCGTCTGTTTCCAAGTCTCGGAACCAGCTGGTCCGAGGCGCAGTAACTGAGGGAGGATTCAAGGTGTCCGGATGTGCTCTCGGCTTGGAGGGGCACCACAGCTTGTGAAAGTGACCGGGGAGGACTCTTCGGATGAGGGCCAACAAGCTGGCATCCTGAGAAGTTCCTGGTTACTGAGTTGGGAAGGACATTGATGAATTCATGCTTTTTACAGTACTATCAAGGAAACAGAGAACATTCCAGGTACTGAGGAAAAAGGTTCCTGTTCACTTTCAGTTACAATTTGTTCAAGGTCAGAGATTTTACAAGTTCTGAATCAAAGTGCTGACTGCCATAATCTCTGGCTAGGAATTTGTTCAGCCTTGAAGCGCCCAACTGCTAGTGGCTACTCTCTGGGTGGTGCTAGAGACTTTGTTATGTCTGCTGTTCAAGGTGCCTGAGTTCTTCACGCTTTTCCTCTGTTCCCATATGAGACTGTGTTGTTGGATGTTAAAATAAAAAATAAAACCTTTCAAAAGGACTTTGTTGGTGTCATCGTCCAAAGTTGTTGGGTATCAACCCTGAGAACCCCTATACATGGAAGAACAAGCCAAGCGGAGGTAACCGGTAAGCCCATAAAGTTAAGGCCGCCCTACAAAGGGTTATGGCCACTACAGTAGTTTAGCATAAGCAGTTATTATGTAGGTGTACTGTCTCTGGGGTCTTTGTCATGTCATAGGGATAACATAACATAGGGATAACAATTCTGTCGTGTGTATAGAATTACTTTAATTCACAGAAGACCTGTTGCTTCCAAAAACTATATCAAGAGAACTTTAAGTCCTGAAAATTATCCTGGTAACAGCTAGATGACTACTCAAATCCAAATAATCAAAATGATAAATTGAATGTAAAGATACAACTTTGCTGTATTTTAAGCTCCACAAACAGATTCTATTTAAGCTTTTAGCTGTCAATCAATGACAAAGTGCTGGGGCTTTTGTGAACAGTCACCGAAAAATTATCATATTTTAGATTGCCTCATTCAGGGTCTTTAACCTTAGCTAGTTACTAGTTCAAGCCACTGCATACATTTGCTATGCTGGCATTTGTTTGTAGAGCCTTACATGGTAGAACTGTTAGTCTGACATTAAACCGACCTACCACAGCTCATTTTAGATTTAGGTCAGTCTGCGACCCTTGGGAAAACCAAGTTATCAAGGTTGGGTAAATAAATAGAAATGTTGATAAACTGTCTATCTGTTTTCTACATGCTTTTTTAATGCATGAATTGTATATAAAGTGTTTTCCAGGTAAAGCAATAAAAGGCACAATCCTTACATTCGCCCTGTGGTAACTGCAGGTGGGTAGATAGATTAGATTAGATAGATTAGATAGATTAGATAGATTAGATAGATTAGATATATTAGATAGATAGATAGATAGATAGATAGATAGATAGATAGATAGATAGATAGATAGATAGATAGATAAGATAGATAGATAGATAGATAGATAGATAGATAGATAGATAGATGGATAGATAGATAGATGGATAGATAGATAGATGGATAGATGGATAGATGGATGGATGGATGGATGGATGGATGGATGGATGGATGGATGGATGGATGGATGGATGGATGGATGGATGGATGGATGGATGGATAGATAGATAGATAGATACTGTATTACTGTATTATGTAAGCTCATTGTGAATGGCCATAATGAGAAAACATTAGTGAAATACATGTTTAAAAACTCTCAGTAATTCAGATAATTTAGCTCAAAGGAGAAATCATCTTACCCCAGTAGTTCTATGTGCTATGATACATTTATGTGTTATTGCAACCCCAGAGAAATTGTAAAAATTGAGTTTGTAAATCCTCAGATATGTGTCTAGTCACAGCTTGGAAAAAGTCAGATTTTGCAGGGAAAACATGGTAGAAGAAACTCTGATCATGAAAAAACCTTTAAATAGTTTACTAATATTTACTAATATTTCAGAATTCATATGCATGCCCATAACTGAAAATCACTCATTCATTTCTTGTCATTAGTAAGCATTTGAAAATAAGCTTTTCTGAAAAATGCTATTCATGTTCTTGATATCTAACAGCTAAGAAAATTCAACTCAAACCGGTAAACTACTAGTTGAAAGTGATAATGTGCTAAATATTGTGCCTTTAGACTGTATGTTGAACCATTAATGGATATGTGAAATGACAGCTTATCATGTTATCATTTCACACCATTTCCATGAGAGTGCATTGAAGTGAAATGGCTAAATGAAGTGCACACAAAAGAAAATTCAGAGAGATACTACGTGCCAGACTCCTTACATTGACCTTCAAGGAAGTGACTCAACTTTATGTTTCTTTTTCCCTTGGTAGCCATGTAGAAAGCCAAGTAATACTTGCCCAGTTGGCAGCACTCAGTATATGTACAGATGGAAAGAAGGTATGGTTTGCATAGTTAGACTTGTTTGATTTTGAAAACAAAAAGGAAAAAGCTAAAAAAAAGCAACCATATTGTAACCAATACATTTGATTATATAGCATTTTACATCTCTACTGTTTGAACAACATTTTCTAAAAAAAAAAAAATCAAACCATCTGCATTATTAATTTGTCATTTTACTACAACAACATAAGTGGTAATATCACAGCACAATGTGATGGACCACTTATTTTATGCATCTTTCAAATGTAGGGAAAGTCATGAAAAATACATCTTACATTAAAGTGTATATAAATCAAAAAAAACAAAAGATCAATATGCTGCAGCTTAATTGCTTTAATTGTATTTTTTTCCTATGTTATTTAAAGTAGAACTAAAAGAAAAACAATTTCATATTTGACATAGTTTGGGTGGCTATAGCCCTTATGAGTTTTTTCTTACCATCTGTATCACATTGTGGAGATTCCCTTTCACTTCCTGTTCCAGGAAGGGAGAGAAAACCCCTACAAAATTATGAAATTCTTTGTTGTCACAAGGGTTACCAAGGCTAGTGTCCCTCAATGGAATGGGTTCCCCCTCTATTCCTTTTTGATGACAACCCAATATTTTGGATTTTCTTCTGTTTTCACTCTCAATGATAAAGGTAATCTGGACAAATTGAGAAAGTACGACTCCTTAAAGGGGATACAGATACCAATAAAATCTGAAGGTGTTCTACTTCCTACTTTATCCCAAACGGATCCTGTCAGGGAAGGCTTGCTCATAGAACAAATTAAGTTTTCAGGTGTATTAATATGCATATGATCAGGCCAGGAGCAGGTTAAGCAGATGTGCACAGATGTGGGCATGTGTATGCGCTCAACCAGGCACGCCCCTGTCACCAATACTGGTGTCAAACAGCTATTTAAACAATACTACAGCATTGCCACATTGCTGTTTGGTCTCACAGCTTCTGTGTGCTTTGTTCCTGATACTTTTGTTTGACCTCTGATCTTGATCTGGCTTTCTCCCAACCACATTATTCTGCTACCTTCCCTGACCTCGGCTTGTCCCTGGATTTTGCTTCTGCCTCCTATGCTTTCCCAATCTCCTTTATCCTTGCTGATGCTGGCTTGTGACCCGACTATCCCACTGCCTGCCTTTTATGCCTGATCTGCCCAACTATTCTTTAATGGATTAGCATGTTGGGGTGGGGTAAAGAAAACACAAAATAAGCAGATTTAACCTCAGCTTTAAAGAAAATAATAAATACTGTATGTTTCTACAGTTATGGTATAAATAAGAGAAATAAATAAGTGTATAACCAGCTAAAATATTTTATTGGTTTTGGGGAAGGAATATAATTCTGACAGGTTTTTACTGCTGTCTGCATGGCTATTAGATATTATCCCTCATTGTCTAAGTGGTAAAACCATTTCACTGGGAGGGTAAATGCTCTTACTCTCAAGAGGAGTTCTAATCCTTCCCAAGGCTATACAAAACTAAGAGAAAAACATATTAGCTGAAAATAAGCATTCCATTCAACAGCAGTTATTAGAGGTAGGCAAAGCCATCCCATTTTTATATTTTTTTGTACAATTTTCTTTAATGAAGAATGCAAATATAAGAAAACCACATACAGTAATTTACTCTACCCATGCATATTGAGCAATTTGTTAAAAGTGTTGAGACTCTTCACATAATAAACTGTGTGAATATTCACTTCAATTTACAATCATGTGAAAAGCAAAATACTGTTCACTTATTTCATCTGAACATTGGTGTGTATTCAAAGTGGAAAATAATTTGCTTTCTACATGACTGAACAATCTGTTTAAACATTTGCACACTTTAGTGAGTGAGGATTCTAAACTCCTTTAGTAAATCAGCATACATATTGCAACAAAGCAAAGAAAGGATGTACATACCCAACATTGCATAGAAAAGAAGATGCCCTCCAGGTTGAATTTGTTCAAATCTTTCTAGTCTCTCTACCTGTAATAATTGACAGGCCAATAAAAGTCTATTGACAAACTCTGATTCTTTCAATGAGAAAGAGGAGAGGGAATTGCACTGAGCTGGGCTGTATTTAGAGCCTGTGCCTGATATCAGAACTGCTTTTGTTTCTATAAGAGTCTATGGAAACTTAACAACAGCCTGAAGCATGACAAATGCAGGTCATATGGAAGTCAGCTACAGGTCAAATGCACATGTTATTTATTACTGACTCCGCTGTGTGGTGGGCAGCAGTCAGCCATGCTGCTGGATATTTTCCCTGTCATCTCCACTGTGCAGTTTGTTTTTCACAGAGTGGCCCCAATCCTTGTCTTCTGGGGTCCCTTGGCGGCTGTCTCAGCTCCTCCCTGCAAGAGCTAACCCCCCTCTGGGAAGCGCTCTCCCAAGGGGGTTAGCTTGCGGCAGCGCTCCCGTGTGATACACTTGCCAGCCATAGCCTCCGAGTGTACCACTTGGCCCTACACCACGTCATTGATTTGGTTGACAGTAGCAGGAGTCAATCATCCAATGAAGAGCCCACAAGAGCTGGGGGTAAGCAATGCAGGATCGCGCACATGGAGATTCGGGTCTCAGCAAAGTAAAACGGAGGCTCAAGGGGGCCAGAGAGTGCAAGGTGTTTTTTTCACCTTAACACATAGGATGCATTAAGGTGAAAAACATGAAGCTTTACAACCCCTTTAATTGCCTCTGGGATCTCTGCAATGCTTCATGACCTCCCTCTTCTCTTCTTGGCCTACCCTGGGTTGGGTTTGCATGGAGTCAGATGTTTTTAATTTATGGCAGCTTGTTTTCTCATATATCCTTTGTACTACAGTATTCATCTATTACACCATTTTGTCCATTAGGAAATATGTTGGGCATGTGCACATGATATACAGTATTTCCTCAAGGAGCATGTAATGATTGAGAGCAGCATGATGTTTTGTGCATTATGTGTGGATATATGAGACCGTTTGCACATATAATGTGAGGTGCAATAATATATGGCCTATGCTGAGGTTTTGTTTTTAACTTTGGAACAATAAAGCTTTGTTAAAATTTGTTATGCACCATTTGATATATGCTGCCTAAAGAAGTCCCTGCCACCCAATACCATATCTTTTCTACTTTTGTATGTGAAACAAATGCATCTGTTAATGACTTCTGAAAGAACTGAAACTGATGTCAAAACCTGCATTTGCACATCAACACAAGCCAAAAGCCTGTAGACACAGGACATTAGATGTAATGCAATCCAAGGCACATTTAAATAATTATGACCTTTTGTAAAGCTCTACCCCCTTGTTTTATGCGATCATTATAAAAAATGTACTGCTAGAATGCGTAATTGGAGGTATGCTCTCTACTTCATATGTGGAGCTACATCGCAACTGTACAGACCATCAAACAAAAGAGAAATGAAAACATTGTGTCTTGCTTCCTGATCTGCACTGAGCAAAATTATGAATGCAATACTTTTGTGTTTGCCAATATGAGCTGAACTCAAAGATCACAGACTTTTTCTATGTACAAAAAAGGCCTATTTCTCTCTAAAAGTGTTTACAAATCTGTCTAAATCTGTGTTAGTGAGCACTTCTCCTTTGCTGATATTATTCATCCACCTCACAGGTGTGTCATATTAAGATGCAGATTAGACAGCATAATAATTGCACAGGTGTGCCTTAGGCTGGTCACAATAAAAGGCCACTCTAAAATGTGCAGTTTTACTATATTGAGGGGGGGGGGTGGGGGTACAGTCATCTGGGACCACCATTTGCCTCATGCAGTGCATCACATCTCCTTTGCATAGAGTTGATTGGGTTGTTGATTGTGGTCTGTGGAATTTTGGTCCATTCCTCTTCAATGGCTGTGTGAAGTTGCTGGATATTGGCTAGGAATTGGAACACGCTGTCATATACACTGATCCAGAGCATCCCAAACATGTTCAATGGGTGACATGTTCAGTGAGTATGCTGGCCATGCAAGAACTGGAATGTTTTCAGCTTCCAGGAATTGTGTGCAGATCATTGCAACATGGGGCTGGGCATTATCATGCTACACATTTTTTTTTTTTAATGGAAAGAAGAGGTAACAAATGGGGAAAAATTATACTGATTCATACATTATGAGGCTTGCCTTTGTCCCCTTAAAATTATATCAAAATTCACAGCAAGCTTTATAAGCCTAGACAATGAAATTTGCATTGATATTTTATTTATTTATATGTATTTCTTGGCTAATTTATTTCCTTTTCAATTAGGCTGTGCTGCTGTCTCTGTGTCTAAAACTATTTTTATGATTAACAACAGTTTTCTACTGCTTGGGTAGTTCAATCTATTTTTGGTAAATAAGAGTTTCTGATAGATTGTTGTAACTGTAATTAAAATATGTATCATAGTTATTTGAATGTAGGCAAGTGAAAGCAGCTCTAAAAGAGCAGGAGAGATGTAAAATATGTTTTACTAAACTAATCGGCTCATTAGGCTTGTTGTGTAAAATCCAATGGTTATGAATGTGCAGTGCAATTTACTAATCTATAAAAAGACATCAATGAAAAATTATTCGGTAAAAATTGATGTCAGGCAAAAATTGAAAAATAAATATCTAATGTACAATAGATGTTTTAAAAATAGGCAGATCAATGCATTATTCCATTACATTAAACATATATGTGTTATTGATGAACAGAAAACTGAAAAATCATGTTGGAAGAATGAACTGAGGGTTAAAGTAATGCAATGAACATTTGGTAATGTGTAAGGTACTGTGACCCTGTGGAACTATTTCCAGTAAATGCAGTGAGGTCAGTTGAGGTTGGTTGCCATGGGTTACAGCTCATTACATTATCATTTAAACTATTTTACTGAACATTTCTTTAAATATCACAGGAAGAAATAAATTAGGAGGCAGTGCAATATTTTGGATAATATACCAACATGTTGAAGTACAAGTTGCACTAGACAAGCAACAGAAATCACTCCTGATATTAACATTCATGAAAAAATGGCATGTTTCATACAGCCACGGTGAGTGGAATAATTATATATAATTATACCCATGTGACTACAAATGCTAGGGTTTTCTCCCGACACTCATTAGAACCAAGGAAGTCATGGGTATTAATGGTGAAACAGATTTAAAATGACAAAACATGTTCAATTTATTGTAACTAACTACTACTAGTTATACCAAGTCCTGGATAAGTGGAAACCTTCACAGACATGCAAAACTCTAAAAAGATAAATGCTAAATTTTAGTTGATTGCTATGGTCATTGTGTAAACCTTTTCACTTAACTACAGGTTAGTAAATTTAAAAAATTGATTTACATGTTAAGTGAATTAGTAACCAACTTATAGTGGTAAGTGAAAAGCCCTGGGTCCTGGTTCGAGGCAACATTGCCAAAGTTCAGGTGCTGAATCCAAACTCCATTGAAGTCAACAGGAGCCGAATGTTAAAAAACAGTAATGGATATGTTATAGGCTAATAAGCAAGTGATTGTCAAATGGCATGGAGGCTGAACACTGCCCTGGGGAATATGAACTAAAGCAAAACAATTTTTAAAACATCCCATTTTGCAGTGAACAGTGCTTTTAGCAAAGCTTAATGTGAAAAAATACAAATGCAAAACTCCAATAAATAACATCCCTGGGGGATGCTCTGACCTTGCCTAGGAAGTGGTTCATCTGTGTGATGTATACAATCTAATGCAGCAAAACTGATATTTACAAAGAAAAAAGTGTGTTTAAATTGCAAAACTACAGCTCCCGACTGCTTCATTTGTAAACAAAAACATTCTGTTCATTTATCCCAGATGTTATTCTAGACAAGGGGCTGATATAGATGTTAATGGGGACCCCGCACAAAAAAATGTCATGGGGCACCCTTCTTAATTCCACTAGGTGTTTTTGGTATAGTATGAATATTAAAGTGGACCCCAAACAAAATGAAATGGCATGGGGTCCCCCCAAATTCCATTCCATTTTAAAAGGGAAACCCCATGCAAAAAAAAAAAAACACGTGACCCACTCCTGAACCTTACCAAGCCACATGAAGAGGGTTCATTGCTATGTTTATGGATAAGGGCCTCCCCCAACCCTTGCCCAATGTTTGTGAGGGTGCAGGTGGGAGGCTTATCAGAATCTGTAAGCTCCATTTAACAATAAGGGGGCACCCAGATACTCACTTCTCCATCCCATGTTAATGAGTAAGGGGGTTTATGCATACTTGTCAAATCTGTGGAGAATTACACAACTTACTACTTAAAATCTATAACAATCGCAGTTATTTGGTTCCCGAAGTGTGTTAATCTTTACACATCAGACAGACCTGCACAAAATTAGTCAAGCAAACAAAACATTTGCAGTCTGAAGATATGATTTGGTGATCTGCAAAAATTGCATATTGATAGCTTAAAGCAATAGCTTATAAACTATTTTATCATTTTGGTGAGCAGATAAAGGATAAACATAACCCTCAGCATACAGGTACATACAGTATATAATATAATAATCATTAAGCTTCCCACTAAAATGCAAATATGTATAATGCCCAAATATTTATAATGTCCAATCAACAGATTTCTAAATAATATATGGCAGGTAAAAAGTTTCTAATATGGGCACAGGATCACAAAATAAAATAAATACACATTAAGAAGTTCATTCTTCTGCTTGGTCTTGAAGCATACTCTAAAAAAATGCACCTTATCAGACTTTACATGAGGGTGACTGCATTTGTTTTCTATTTTTCTGGTTATTTATTCCTTTATGTTAATAGCAATTGTGACGGAACTGATCCCACACTCTGATTGAGTGCTTCCATCAGTATACCACTTCCTAAGTCTGAATATAGAGATCAGATATTCCAACCGCTCACAAGCACAAAGCAAGACGACACTCGCTTAGCTACTCAACATGGACTCCTTTATTAGAACCAAAATGCCAAGTATTTATAATACAGTAGAAGACTAAAACCTAACCTAATTAGCATGAGCTAATTATCTAAATCAACACTCAGACTAGTTTACTGAGGGATACGACTTTTCGGCTCCTAGCTCACTAACAATTCAATTGCAGGTTAATTAGCACAAACAACAAAGCAATAATAGGTGAAATACTCTTTAGAATCTGTGTCAAGCCAGACTAGACTCATTTACATTATACAAGATACAGACAGGTGGCTGGAGGTGATGATATTGGCATCTAAGAGTTTGTGTCCCAATAGTGTGATTCAGTCAATGCTAACATGGCATTTACATATCCAGAGTCTGTGTGTCTTGGGGGGGCATGGACCTGAATCCAAGTAACACCACCTCAGGGGTCCACAAACATACATCTCACAAAGAGCACCATTCCCCCAAATGCGAGGGCCCATAATCACAAGGCAAGAGGCTTGCATTCAGTCAACTCCAAGAGCCTCGGTCCCAGCTAGGTCTGTTACAGTAATCCTGCAAATAACACACTTCCTACCCTTCTGTAGGCTCTGTTCACTCACTTAACTGTATCTATGGAGAAGGCTATGGTTATCTAATGGTTATTAATTAAACCAGAAATGCTTCAAACAAACCAAAGAGAAAAGAAAAAAAATGAAAGGGGGAAAAGCCCCCCCAGGGAGGATGAAGGCAGCGAGCAGGTACTCTCAAATTATTATGCAAAGAGAAAAGCGAAAGATATCCTTAGGTCTCCACACCAATTCGCCATGTGGGCCCATAAAGTCAATTTAATTTAATCTGCCGTATCACCTTCAAACAGGATCCGTCCCTCATCAGAGAAAATAAACACATCCCTAGGTATCCAAGTCTCATTATATCTTCCTCTTTGGTGGTGTGCTGTAACGACAAGGTCCTCCATTTTCTTAATTTCCTCCAGTTTTTTTCTTTTCAAATATTTTATTAAGGAATCAGGCAGGGTACAGTAAAATAAACTGAACAGTTTACAACAAAAACAGCAACGAAGGATGGTCAGATACGCTGTTACTTAAGCATTGTAAATGTAAATAACTCGATATAGGCACAAGATCAGCCCCTACTTCCCATATGAATAGGGTAAATAAAAGTCAAAACAATGGAAGGGGGGGCCAAATGAAACTAGGCCAACTAGTGTCGGTAGGGAAAAAGAAATCCGTAGACATTTTTATCCAGAGCTCCAGTCCCTACTCAGGGTAGTAGTGAAGGAGAACAGCGTTGCTTAAGGTATTTTACCCAACATAGAAAAAAGAGAGAATGGGAAAAAGAAAATACAGGGATAGAAAAAGAGAGGAAAAAGAAGGAGGAAATAAGGTCATAGAGAGAGAGGGAAAAGTTGTGACAAAGTAAGGGAAAGGAAGGAGAGAAAGAAAAGCATGGTCGGCGGACCCAGGGGAACCACAAGCCCCATAACACTGATCAATTTAAACTAAGGAGCCATAAGGCGTGTGTCAAAGTCCTTAGGCAAGAAATTGTCTACCCATGGCTGCCAAATTCTAGTAAACAGTGGGATTTTGTCCAACGTTACCGCTTCTTCCCTCCAGTTTTTTAAACCACAGACCTATGGATGGTGCTTCTGTGGATTTCCAACACAAGGGAATACACGCCTTAAAGATGGTGGAGAACTTGTTTTTTTATATGTTTTCCTCAGGATGTTAGATGCATGGAGCAAAAGGAAGGCCGGATCATTCAGGATTGGGCAATCCGTAAAATTTGGGACTACTTGTTTGATCGTCTTCCAGAACTGCTCTAATTTGGGACAAGACCAGAAGACATGGAAAGGTTTCCCCTATCCTCTTGACATCTCCAACCTTTATCTGACAAGGAAGGATAAAACTTTTGCAATTTTACAGGAGTATTGTACCATCTGGTAACAATCTTGAAATTTGTCTCCTGTATCTTAGTACTTATAGATGATCCCCATGTAAAGAAAAGGATGCTTTGCCGTTGCCGCGTCATGAAATTATGCCCAATATCTGTTTCCCCTGCCTTCAAGCATGGTAAATGATGTTCTCCAGATGTCGTAATTAGTAGTTGATATACGACTGACAAAGCATGGGGAAAAGCACCCTCTTCTGAACAATAGGTCTCATATATAGTCCGATGTTGATTGAAATTTCCAGGAGAGGGCAAAGACTGTAGGAAATGAGTTCATTGAAGAGCTCTCCAATAGTCTAACTTAAATGGCCCATTGTATCCATAAACTCTAACAGAGATGGCCAGTTACTATGATTCAGAAAATGAGATGCTTGAAAATAGCCATTCTGCCTCAGGGAATGAAAGACTGGGTCCAGCATTCCTGGAGGCAATGCAGGATTCCCCAAAATCAGGTAAAGTGTAGAATTAGTTGACGTAAGAGGAAACTTAGAAAAAAGTAACGAGCAGACTTGTATAGTCAACCCCACTAACGAGTGGTTCTTTAATCAAATCGAATATTTTATATAGATCATCTATTACGTAACTGTGGCAATGATAACCATCTCAGAAGTGAATGATCAGTATTTACAACATCTCTATTTCATACAGACTGCAACATTCTAAACTGGTAATGAGGAGCAAGATATTCATAAAACTACTATGCATACAGACACTGACTGATTGGGATGGGGTGGACAAAAGTAGTTTAGTGATTTAACAAATTTCAGGGAAATTTGTGGACTCCCTTTATTGCCTTTGTGGGATGTAATCTTGTATAGTCAGTCTTATGCTAATTCCTATTTATTTCTTTTGGAAGGAAATTGTCCTAGATAGATTATAATACAAAAATGTTGATAATGGTCAAGGAAGCCATAGCAAGTTTTCACTTATAGAGTCTTACAGACTATAGTTGATAGCCTGATCCCTAGGCATGGGCCATGTATACTAAAATTCTCTTAATTTAGACTGAAATCCCAATGAGTGGAAACATTTTACCATGGGTTTGTCTCCTTTTCTCTTTGGAGCATATGAGCAAAAACTAAAAAAAATATTTTACAATATGTTGATGGAATTCTAGTTTATAGTACATTTCTGTGACATTGAAATATTTAATTTCAATAAGCTGAAAATAAATATCCTGGCTCCCCATTTATAGGTACATTAGCACACCTTATGCAGCTCACCACTCAGTCTCTCTCTGTCAGCAATGTCCTCTCAACTCTCAGAGACGGGTAGCATCATCATTGCTATGTAGCAGCTTGGCACTGAGTATTTATTTCACTCAGCCCTAATTAGCCGTGGGGATTGTGGCTCCTTTATTGCCAGGCAGTGGCATGACACTGTCTATTCCTCCCATCCCTCCCTAATTTCTGCCTGATCAGACACTTGCTTGGATAACCATATTTGTCATAGCCAGCTCTGACCACTACATGTTTGGCACCTAGCCAGTCACAAATCCTAGTTGCTCCCATATACTGTACATGCCTTGAACTCTTTCAGCATATTAAAAAAAATATCTGCCATGGTACATAGACTAACTACCTCTGAGGTTGCTGGAGAGTTCTAGTGTTATGAATACCTTAAGGCATCCAAGTACTAGTAGGCACCCTAGCCTTACGGGAACCAGTAATCCTTACATCCATAAAAAAAAAAAAAAAAAAAAATATATATATATATATATATATATATATATATATGCCAGAAGTACGTTTCAGGGCTTTTTGCTCATATTTATTTATGTGGCTGGCGTATTAGTTAACTGTTGAAGTATATGTCCAGCCAAACAATATTTCTGGATAGAGTTTGAAGGATTTAATCTCTTGTCAGGATTTTACCACTATATAGGACTCAGTCAGGAAGCTTTTACCTCTATGGATCTAAAGGCTCAGTTGAAACACAAGCTTGGACTGTGCCCTGGCTTTTTGGATGTTTAATGCCCTAACATTTATCCATTTTGTGGGAGCTGAACAGCATGTAAAATGTCTTTATTACTACTGGTAAGAGACCACATGTCCATATTTGGTCAGTGGTGTTCCCACATCCCACTAGTGGGATGTGTGGTATGAATAGATGGGTCAGTGTATCAGCAGGATTTTCTTTCAGTGATTTTTTTTATTAAAAAACCTGTTTGCATTTATTTACAACTGACTTCTTTATTTATTTACGTGGGGGGATATATGGGCCCCCCTGAATTTAAAGATGCTTCCAGATTCCAATACATTCTCCTCCCCACAAGCACAGGGCCAGGGTTCTGAGGAAGGGCCCTTTTCTTCATCAAAATTAGCATCACCAATGGGTCTGGTATTGATTTGTTGGGACTCCATATGATATGTTTATGCATGGGCCCCCTTAAAAGACATATTACTTTTAAGGGCCTTGATTGTAAGGGGCCCCATGTATGGGGCTCCATGCATTTTTCAATTTTTTTTTTTTTTTTAAATGTCACTTTTGCTATACTAATTGGTTTGCAAGGTAGAGGTGCACCACTTCACAGGTAGGTTTGGGGGGCCCTCTAAGCAGGGTTTTTAAACCAATTGTGCATTTTTATTGTTACACTTTCAGCATTTTAGAATTTACTGTTCCCTGCAAAATTATTGCATTGGTATATGTCCCCTGGGGCACTGCCCAGCACTGCATGCATTTGTTTGCCAATCTCTTAGCTAGCAGCCTTATTAAATTAGACAACCGATTTAACAGATTCAGCTCCCATTGACTTCAATGGAGTTTGAAAACGTTTGATATGTTTGGTAGAACCTCCACAAACCTATGTGTGTCCGGTTCGTACCTAATCCCTTCATTTACTATCCCAGTGATAATGGTTTCACCAGAAAGAAAGGGAGGGATATTCTCCAAAAATCAATAGAATATGTAGTAATAATAATAATAACCCTGGTAGCTTTTTATTGCTGTATGTCTCTCTGTTGCAGATATTCTGTCATATTCTTTCTGATAAAACTGTTGTTAGCATGATAGTATATAAGGGGAAATCTTTCTAACAAAGCCCAGGAGAGCAGTAACTCCATGGTCATCGATTTTAGTCCTCTCTTACTCTTTCCAAAATAAAAAAGGTTCTGGATGGACATACACTTTCAATACCCTTTAAAAAATGTCATCCCAAATATTGGCCACTGAACAAAACCAACCATGGTCAACCTGAAACAGCAGGGTTTAATTAAACCTTAGGTCCATTAATTCTGATATGTACAATAAAAAATAAATAAATAAACAGGTGGACATCAAAGCCACTATAGTACTATTCAAATAATTATCTATATACAATATCTAAACACAAAAATGTGCTCATCAGCGTTCTCTCAAAAAATCTTTTTCAACCAAATGTTTTAGTCTTTTTGAAGACATTGGGGTATTTACTAAAGGAACAGATATTATTTACTTAACAAAGGTAATGTTCACCTTAGTAAAGTTGTGTTTACTTCAAATACACAATCATGTCATCACGGACAGCTTTTTTGCTTCCTTTTAAATGAGTGATGAGAACACATCTTCACCTTTTTGCAAAGTAAAAGCTTCCTATTCCTTTAGTAAATGCACCCCAATAATTACTAGCCGGAATTGTTTTATGTATACTACACATAAATACTTGAGACAACAAATATATAAGGAAAAAAAAGAGTATATAGTTTCTGCTCTGTGTACCTAAAAATTACAATTGCATTTCGCAAACAAATAAATAGAAAAATGTCCATATTGAAATGCACCTAAAACAATATTCTCTTACTTTGCACATTCAAATAAACAACAATCAAATTTAGTTAATCTCAAGTTATATAATACTACTTTCAAATGCATGTATAAGCATAGAAGCATTAATGTTGACAAAAAAATAAAAATAAACAAAAAAGGAAAACATTTTGGACTTGACTTCCAACCTAAAATGTTTATAATCCAAGTCATTGCCTATCATAAATCTATTTGAAAAAAAAAAAAATCTACTGCATCAACATGGATAACAAATTATTTTTGATTTCCTACCTTCCTGGACAGCCACAAAAGGATTGCTACCATCCACAAATTTCTCTGTAAATGTAATTTTTTCAGTTTGCAAGATATCTTCATTTAGATTGAGGTCATCGACTGCCATTCGGAATACTTCATAATCTCTTCTGGCAGCATCATCAAAAATTGCCCCTGTTTAATAAACAAAAGAAAAAAAATTGTCAGTGGCACACGTGGGATAAATGGAACATTCAGACAGTCCATAGCAGAGACTCACTGTCAAAATAAGAATTTGTTGTTATAAGGAAAGAAACACCTGACATTCGTCAGACTTTTTTTTCCACAGATGTAAATAAGTCATGGAGTTTGTTCTCATATGTATGCTATAGTTGTGTCTTTCATCTTTTATGACAACTGATGCTATAATATGTGTCAGGTATAATTGGTCTTTTTGTACTTTATTTGGTAAGAAAAGCTTTTTAGTCGATGTACCATAAAAAATGTCTCTGACTATGCATAATCCGGCTATAATCAAGCAGATCTAATGTGACACTACAGCTGAGCATAGCAGGCCAGAAGAGTACCAGCTAGAATATAGTTGTAAAAAAACAGGATTCTGTAATTCTTTCATTTTCAAACCATGTATACATATTGCCACACCCAAACACAGAACAACCAGTTTTATTCATCTGAAAATGCTGAAAAATGCTTTTTTTTTCTCTTGTTTTTCGATATCATTCACAAAACCTTTGCAATGTGAAATACAGGCTGCATTTTCGGCGAACTAACCTTTAGTCTCCTATTTAACTAATTTGAGCTGGCACCTCCTGGCCCATTAAGAGGTATTTCAAATGCCGGGGGGTCGGGCGAGGTTTATGATCATGTCACTGCTGAGATTTGCTGTTATGGCAATCACATGATCGAAAAGCTCCCGATCGTAAGAAGCAATCAGGAGCTTTCTGTTAGCCATCCGCAATTATGCCGCAGGGTGTTCTCGGCAAAGCTGTGCCTGCTAATCTGTATGTAAATATGCAGCCCCTCAGCGCTAAGGCCCAGCCACCGAGAGGTCGTATAGTTGAGTACTGCTGGAGCCTAGGGGTTAAGCCATCTGAATGGAGTCTTACTTAAAACAATGATAATGGCAACACTAATTTACACATATCTGAAACAAATCTTGTCTGAATCTAGTATCACTCCCTTCTCTACTCTGCCATTCTTATTGCAAGAAGGCACAAGTGTGTGTCCCATTGCTATTTTGAAAGCAAGGTTTAAAAATGATCAGACCTGTGCTTTAAGACTGTATTTGAATTGGAATCACCCAGAAACCCTCATTTGAAGTACATAAATTAATCTCTGTTGAATTACTCAGCAGTGAGATTATTTAATTTGAATGAGATCTGGATACTGTATGCAAATGAAAGTATTTATAATATCTGTTCATACTGAGCAACAAAACACCAGCTGATCGTTTGAGACATTTAGCTTGTAAATTTCTGTGTACTCTGCCATGCACAGTTCCCCTCTATGGACTACAGGACACCTCCTTCTTAAGTTATAGAGATATTGGGAGGGTTGAATGTTCTATAGTCCAAATCAGGAGCCTGCAACCTAGGGTGACAATGGCTAAGCTTGTGCATAAATCACCTAAACTGTGGCATACTTAAAGTGGTTGTAAACCCTTACAACACACTTTGACCTACAGGTAAGCCTAGATTAAGGCTTATCTGTAGGTTCAAGAAATATCTCCTAAACCTACACGGTTTAGGATATATTTACCGAAAGACAGGCACCGCTGTCTATGGCGCATGCACCATAGACAGCGGTGTGCAGGCGCACTGAGCGTGCCGCTATCAACGGCGATATGCCACGCGTGGCGGCTCCTGTGCGCATGCGCGGGAGTGACGTCATCGCGGCTTCGCCGAATGACAGCAGCGGAGAGGCGAGACCCTTCGAGAAGATGGATGTGCCGGACTACAGGGGACAGCGGTGACATCGCTGGCTCCTGTGTCAGGTAAGTGACACATAATGGACTACTATGCGATGCATAGTAGTCCATTATGCTTTACCTTTGCAGGGAATGAAAGAGAAAGTAAACTCATCAGGGTTTACTTCCTCTTTAAATAAAAAATTAACTTTTTCTGATGGGTTTTAGTCTAGTATATAATCACTGTCAGCAATTTTACTATGAAATAATAAAACCCCGCATAATTATTAATAATGGAACCTGTAAAAAAATCGAATTAAAAAAAAGCATCAGTGAACCATTGGTGAAATGACATTCTACCACTCATGCACAAATCTTTGAGGTCATGTATACAAGTTCAAACACTAGCCTGGCAGTCCAGTCCATTATAAACAAATACATAAGATAAAAACATTCCATTTACATAGAATCAACCACATTTCAACTAAGCAGCTCAATGATCATAAGTGAGATTTTCCACTTTAATAAAATTTTGCAATTCCAGTAAAAATTACCAGTAGTGCTGATTGCAAAATGTTATTAAAGTGGAAACCTCACTTATGATCATTGAGCTGCTTAGTTGAAATGTGGTTGGTTCTATGTAAAGGGCATGTTTTTTTCTTATTTACTTGTTTATTCATTTATTTGGGGGTGGGGTGTATTTAGGTCCCACTAAACTTTTAGCACTGTGTGTACTAAAAGCTCAGAGTTTTCTGTGAGCTGCAGGGATTTGTCTCCTCCTGATTCCATTCAGTGGCATCACTATGGTTGGCGTGGTCCCCCTTCAGTACAGACCATCCTCCCTTATTACAGACCCCCCTCCATTAAGTACAGACCACCTTTAAGTACAGACCCCCACTAAGTACAGACCCCCTTTTCTCAGTATAAATGTATAAGTACAGACCCCCTTTCCTCAGTATAACCCCCAATAAGTACAGACCCCCCTCCATCAGTATAGACCTTCCCTTCCATGCAGATCAGCATAGACCATCCCATCAGCATAGACCCCCTCAATGCAAACCCCCCTCCATCAACATAGACACCCCCAGTGCAGACTCCCCCTTCATAAGCATAGATTCCCCTCAGTGCAGACCCCCCTCCATAAGCATAGACCCCTCTCAGTGTAGACCCCCTCCTCCATAAGCATAGATCCTCCTCAGTGCAGACTACCCCCACGTGCATAGATCCCCCTCGGTGCAGACCCCCATCTGATTGTGCTAGTAGTCATCCTCCTTTTCCTTCCCATGACACCTAAGGCTATATATATATATATATATATAAACACAGCTGCGGTGCCAACATCGATGCATTCCAGGACATGAATTGTCCAATTGTTAAAAGCCAGCAGCTGCAGTATGTGTAGCTTTTGGCTTTTTTTTGGGTGGAACACCGCTTTAAACAAAACTCAAATGAATAGGGAATGGAAATACTCTGGACAGCTGCACTCCGGATTGAATAAAAAGTAAATTGTGCCTTTATTTTCTCAAGTAAAAAACTTCACATCACACAAGTCACAGCAGCAAAGGAGAAAAATATAACAAAATCATTGACGCGTTTCACGCTAAAGCTAGCGCTTACTCATAGCACAAGTAAGCACTAGCTTTAGCATGAAACGAGTCAGTTTTGTTATATTTTTCTCCTTTGCTGCTGTGACTTGTGTGATGTGAGGAGGATCTTACTTTTTATTCAATCCGGAGTGCGGCTATCCGGAGTATTTCCATTCCCTATTTATTTGGCTTGTGCAATCAGCCTGCACCTGGGACCCCTATTTGCCTGGAGAAAAAGCAGTTTTTCGGTGGACTGGCCTAGAGCGGTGGATTCTCTTTTTCCTTAAACAAAACTCAAGTCGGGATACACTGGTGTTCCATGCAGACCCTTGCAGATAGCCTGTTCAAATCAATGACAGGTGGCCTGCTTCTATGCGAATCCTGGAGTGTACATCTGTGCCGATTTGATGGACAGATTAGGATGCAGACAGACATTACAGTAATAACAAGCAGGGCATCCTGTTAGGATGTGCCCAGTGGTAAAAATGATGCAGCATGCTTAGCATACTTTGGCAAATGGTGTGCCAGCCCACCTCTGGCACATATCTGTACCCCCGAATACCCCCCCAGCACTCCCCCGTAAACAATAATCATTAATTAAAACATATACACACAAAAAATAAATACTTATAAGTCCATAAATATATGTATAAATCAATCAAATTCCTTAAGAATGAATAACTTGTGCTCACCTCCACCGATATCACAGGCTGCCCACCTCACATATGAGTCAAACACAGCAGTGTTCCCCTCAGGGGATAATGGGAATAACTGACGTGGTTATACACTTTTACTCCTCCACTGTCTCAGACACCTGCTTCCATAGGTTCCAAAGAACCCTGGTATTCTCACCAATAAGGATATATGTGAGGTATAACCACGCCAGCTATTCCCATTATCCCCTGAGATTAACACTGCTCATTTTGACTTGTATGTGAGGTGAGCAGCATGTGATATTGGTGAAGGCGAGCACTTTTGGATAATATTTTGCACTATTGGTGCATTAATAAATTTGGATCCACATCAATCAGTCATCTGTTATTAATTATTAAGGACTTTGACATACACATTTATACACATTTTTATGGACTTATACATATTTATTTTTTGTGTGTATATGTTTTATATGATGATTATTGTTTAATTATTGGTTTACATACACATATATTTATTTAGTAACACAGAACAGTTTTTTGTTTATTTTGCATCATTCTTAAGTGGAGTGAAAGCACTTGTTAGTGGCAGCGGCTATAATTTGGTTTTATGTTATGAATATGTTTACACATATTCACCAATTGTTTTATTGTGCAGATTAACATTTGGTTCACTCCCCTGTACACCTCCAGGATATGTTAGTTCCCTCTCAGCGCACCTCTGCCACTAATGTGCCCCCAGCACACCTCTGCTCCCTCTCAGCACACCACTGCCTCCAATGTCCCCACTAGCATACCGATTCCTTCAATGTCCCAATGACCCTCCCAGCACATCAATGCCTCCAATACCCCCCTCAGCACACCACTGCCTCCAAAGTCCCATCCCAGCCCACCAATGCCCCCTCCCAGCATGCCAATGCTCCCAATGCTCCTGTAGCACACCATTACTTCCAATGTCTCCCTTAGCACACCACTACCTCCAATGCCCCACTCAGTACACCAATGCCCGATCAGTCCAGTACATCCAATGCAACCCTATCTGCTCTCAGTGGTAGTAGACTGTTGCACACTCCAGCACTCCTCTGTCACCAATGACCCCCAGTGCACCTCCGCCTTTAATGCACATTCTGGCTTTCTTCTGTGTCCAAAGCTTCCAGGACAGCACTTCATCCAATGTCTCCCTGGCTCACCTCTGACTTTAATCAATGTACCCCCAGCACACCTCTGCCTCCTATGTCCCCTCAAAACACACCTCTTCCTTCAATGCCTCCCTCCAGCACAGCACACTGATGCCTGCAATGGCCCCAGAACACAAATGCCTTCAATATCCTCCTCAGCACACCAAGTTCACCCTCAGCAGAGCAATTCCTCTAATTACCCCCAAGCACCCCACTGCCTCCAATGTCCCTCCCAAGCACATCACTGCCTCCAATGCCCCCGGCACACCACTACCTCCAATGCCCCCACCTCCCTCAGCCCACCAATGTCCCCCAGCACACCAATGTGCTAGGACTCTAAACTAAAAAAAATGGACTACCCCAGCAAATCCAGGACTGTTGGCAAGTATAGTGTAGTAAAAGGCACAGCTAGGTTTTAATTGAAGATAGCTTTTTTTATTTTAGGGCACTGTAGATCACCTGTATATAACTTGAATTATATCAAAACATAATATCATTGAACATTTACATGTACTAAAATAAAATATGAATAAAAATGTGCATAAATCAGTATTGACCCCCACAAATTATAGGGGAATCACCTAAGTGTCCTCACACACCATGCAATAACCAAAAGTAAATGGTCAATAAGTCCAAAACAAACAAATGAGTCCAAAACAAAAAAAAAATATCTTCTGTGGTTTAATGTGCCAGAATCTTCTGTGATAATATAGGTGATGACCCTCCCTTATTTTTTATTTTGGACCTATTTGTCATTTACGTTTGGTTATTGCATGGTGTTTGAGGACACACAACCATTTTTTTTTCGTCAGAATAAACTCTGATTTTTTTTTTTTAAATGGACTTTCCTACACACGATCACACCAAAGTCTGATAGTTTAGAACGTGGTGATGTACAACACATACGACGGGACTAGAAAAAGGAAGTTCAATAGCCAGTAGCCAATAGCTGGCCTTACGTTGTTTTTGGTCCACCGGAACAGCATACAGACGAATGGTTTACCCGATAGAAATGTATCCGTCGGAAAGATTTAAAACATGTTCTATTTCTAGGTCTGTCAGATTTTTCGAAAAAAAAAAGTCCACTGAAGCCCACACACAATTTGAATATCAGATGAAATGATTCCGTCTGACCTTTTCTGCCGGAAAGTCAGACCGTGTATACACAACATTAGGTGTTTCCCCTATAATTTGTGGGGTACATACTGATTTATGCATGTTTTATGTCACAGGTTAATATTCATGTATATTATAGCACTGCACTATTTTATGATTTCATATTGTACAAGGGTGGTGATTAATGTATGCTTGCTACTCACTTTAGGGAGTTTGCTGACTGTGCTGATTGCTTTTTGTTTAGTTTTTTTTTTAAAACCTTTTTTTTAATCATTATAGCAGGAATAAATGAACCGCTGTTCAAAAAGTCTGCATTAGCAAAAAAGCATGACAAGCATCAATTTTCAACAGGTATGTCTATTCATTTACTATCTAACTTTCTGTCTTTTTGTCCAGACATATTGCAGATATTTTATGCCTCCCTAAAGCTTCTATAACATGTTAATTTGAATGCCAAAATGCAGGAAAGCTGAAGAAGGAACTTCTTTCAAGGTGGCATCTTTTAATTGTACATCAAGTTTTTGCCTTTTGTTTTTAACGAATATACCTCTTACTGTACTTTACACTTCATTTTGACATTTAATTAGTCACAGAGGATGTTAATAAATTAAATAATTAACAAAAAAAAAACAAGCAGGGATGATTTTACAGTGCAATAAAAAAAAAACATCAAAAACAATATGTTTTCATTTCTTTATGAATAGATATCTTCATGTTTATATAGTATGTAGCTCACAATTTTTATAGCTGCATTTTACCCAGCAAATGACATTTAGGTAAATTGTAAAGGGGATGTTGCACAAATAGTATTCATCATGGTACCACTACTGTAAACATAGCCTTCAACATGTTCCCAGGGCTAAGCCAGATTATAGACATACTAGATCAAGACCTTTAAAGAGTATGAAAGATTAATAGGATAGAAAAATGACAAGTGAGTAAGCTGCCAAGATTTTGGGCAACACTTTGCTTAAGAAAGAAGGTAATTGTAACCTACAGGGAACATCTGTCAAGGCGATGAATAGCATGGATTAAAACAAAAATTGCAAAAAAACCTAGGAAAGTCAGTTTTTCTATATCAAACAAATTTATTATACTAATCTGTTTTATCTACCAGCTCATTTGAAACAGAATTCAAAATATCCCAGAGTTATAAACATTACAAAGAAAACAATCTTTAATATATGTGATGTTTTTGGTTTGTAACATTCTGAAACACAACTTAATTCGAAAGTTAAGCAATAATTAATAATTTAAGATATTAAATCATATTGATTGACATAGTCAAGGAAAATAGACTATAAACTGCTATACTACTGTGACTATAATGTTTTTTTTTCCATAACAAACCTTTAATGCAAGCTTTTCATGAGGGCAAGAACCTCTTCCCCATAACCCTCACCCTGTGGTCTGTGGGTGGGACTTATAGGAATCTGGAAGCACCCATTAACAATAAGAGGAAAACAGATACCACTCTCCCATGTGAATGAGTATTGTAACCTAGAAATAAACATACTTAAACATTTGACAAGTCCTCTATTTAAAGAAAAAAAAACTCCCTAGTTATAAATCTATTGTCAATCACATCATCCAGTGATACAGATGAAGACTGGTCATAATGCTTGATGACCACCAACCCACCCAAAAAGAAATTTGTCACTGAGACATGTGCTTGTCACCAACCAATGACAATCTGGTGGATGAAAGATGTTATATACAAGGGGTCTCCAAGATGGAGTCTTTGACCATATATGGACATGACTATGTATAGGTAATAATGTCACTGCCCCATGGTGGGGAGGTGATATTGCGTAGTATCTGGGTGGGCCGCCATACTAGGGTTGTGAGGAAGAGGTCCTTTTCCTCATCAACATGGGAACAAGGTGCTTTTCCAGGCCCCCCCCCCCCCCTGGCAAGCTACCTCCAATATTTAAGTCACGTTGCCTGATATAGTTCAGAAGGCAGGCATATGCTTGCCTCCCCCTTTCCTGGTCAGCCAGGCTACATTAAGGGTCTGTTATATATTTTTAGTTTTGAGCCCCATGCATTTCTTTTGTTTATTTTGTGTGAGGTCTCCCTTAAAATCCATATCAGATTTGAAAGGTCTGTTATGGATTTCCTGGAGGACTTCATGCCTTTTTATTGTTTTTTTGCATTGGGTGCACCCTTAACCGCTTCAGCCCCAGAAGATTTTACCCCCTTCCTGACCAGATCACTTTTTACAATTTGGCACTGTGTCGCTTTAACTGACAATTGCTCGGTCGTTTGATACTGTACCCAAACAACATTTTCATCCTTTTTTTCCCACAAATAGAGCTTTCTTTTGGTTGTATTCGATCACCACTGCAGTTTTTATTTTTTGCGCTATAAACAAAAAAAAGCGACAATTTTGAAAATGAACTATATTTTTTTACTTTTTGCTATAATAAATATCCCCCAATTTAAAAAAAAAAATAAAAAATCTTCATCAGTTTAGGCCAATATATAGTCTTCTACATATTATTGGTAAAAAAAAAAATTGCAATAAGTGTATATTGATTAGTTTGCCAAAAGTTATAGCGTCTGTAAACAATGGGAAAGATTTTATTGGCATTTTTATTATTTTCTTTTTTTTACTAGTAATGGCAGTGATCTGTGATTTTTAGCAGTACTGAGACATTGCGACGGACAGATCGGAGACTTTTTGGGGACCATTGGCATACAGGGATCAGTGCTATAAAAATGCTCTGATTACTGTGTAAGATTTCGCCTAGGAGAGCCATTGTGCTGCAGTATTTATGCGTGACACAGTCGACAAGTTGTTAAAACCATATCAGACAGAAAGGGTCTGATATTCATTCTGGAGGTAGAAATTTGCTTTTTTTTTTTTTTTTTTTTTACTGTAGCATTGACAGTATGATGGCACCCCCGGAAAGGTTAAAGGAATTGGACATTTTTAATGTTCCATTAAGCATTTAGGAACTGCTCCTGGCTGAATGGATTAATTTATTTATGTGTACTTATTTATTAATTATTTGCATTGTCACATGTTCCCTAGGGCAGTGTTCACAACTTATGCTATTTTTTGAGACCCCTTGCCTTATAGACCAGAACATTGGAATTTTTGATTTGACATATTTGGCTCTTTTTGGTTAGAATGGAGTTCAGGTTTGGAATTTGAAGTTATTTTAAGTTTGCTGAACCCTGCTCAAAACAAACCCATGGCAGTTTGCTTCATTGTTAATAAAAAAAAGCTAAAACTAGTTTACAGACTCCATAGGCAGCTTTGCAGCAGTTGGAGTAGGCTGCATTTTAAAAATGACACACAGCAGGCAGTTTCTCATCTCAAAACTTAATGTTATCTGAGATCATATGGTTTAGCCACTGCTTGTGCTTACGGTCAGCAACCAAGCCTGGTTGATGTTTTCTAAAAAAAAAAAGACTTTAAAGCATCACTGAGGCAGCCCCTGCCATGGCTGCTTCTCCTTTCCTGACCTAAGGATCAAAAAACACCTTAGCCATAAACAGTCTTCTACAGCACTTCTTTCCTTGATTCATTATTTGCCATTTTCCCTTGTAGCAAGGATCTAAAGGGTAGCTACTTATAATATATTATTATAATGGTTTCTGTCCTATATGGCTTAACCTGGGTTTTTTGTGCAGGCACTTCAGCATGAATGGCCTGCAGCAGAGAACCCCAAGTCCTCAATGACACTAAGGACAACAGAGCCAACAGAAAGGATGGCATTTTTGAGCAGTCATGGGAGAGAGGATCCCGCAGTTATGGTACATATGAGAAAAAAATACAAAATTGGAGGAAGATGGAGAGCCTTAATGATAATTTCAAGGAATAAAGTACCAAACCTAAAAAGAGGACCTCCAATTATTTTGTGAAATGTTGCCTGTGTAAGCAGCCACAATGGAGAGGCAATGGAAGCTAACAGAATTGAGTGGCTGGGAAACTGGTCCATGAAGGAGTGGTTAGGGTTAATGGAGTACAGGGGTAACTTTTTATGATATAAGAGAGAAAAAAAACTGGTGCCTAAAAAAATTAAAGGCATGTGAACAAATGCTAGATATTTGGCAAATAAAATGACTTGAGGGAATAGCAGAAACTTGGAAGGATTCCTCGCAGAATGTGGCTGCAAATTTCCAAAGATACACTTACTTTAGGATGATAGGCTGATAGAAGTGGTAGAGGTGCATATGAGTGCCTCAAATACTAATTACAAAAGTTTGTTACAGGCTACCTAAAATGAATGAGGAGGAAAAAAGATATCTCCTTTTAAAGAGGCTGAAACAGGATAAAGTTTTTCTGGGGGTCTTCAATTATCTACAAGTATCCAGACATTGACTGGACAAATGTTACTCCACGCTCAACTAGGGCTTGTCAGTTCCTGAACACTCTGTGGAATAAAATGGTAAAGCCCTCAGCTATAAAAAAAAAATGCTCTGCTAGATCTTATGATTTCTGATAATACAACGTTCATTTCAGATGTTGGGGAAAATATTTACAGGATGTGTTGAGAGGTGATTTTTTTCAAGTATACAGGAAAGAGAGACATGAGGATATCACTAGAACCCTACATTTAAAAAAAAAAGCCAACTTTAACAATTTGGTCTCCTTGTTATGTGATACTAATTGGAACCAAATGTTCTTAACAAAAACACAGAGGAAATGTGTGAAATCAGAGTTCAATCAGAGCAGCTAAAATAAGATTGTGAGAAATGCGTTGGTACGGAAAGCAAGAAAAACCCCAAAACGTTCTATAAATATATCATCAGTGAAAATGTAAGGACAGAACAAGTAGGCCCTGTAAAGAATGAATCAGAAACTTTGATCACAAATGTTATAGTTACATAGTTGCATAGCTAGTCAGGTTTAATGGACACTGGTCCATCTAGTTAAACCAATAAAAAAAAACACACACATATACGGTAAATAGAAAATCTCCATATACAGTGTCTTGAAAAAGTATTCATAGACCTTGAAATGTTCAACATTTTGTCATGTTACAATTAAAAATGTAAATGTATTTTATTGGGATTTTATGTGATAGACCAACACAATGTGGCACATAATTGTGAAGTGGAAGGAAAAAGATAAATGTTTTTCAATTTTATTTACAAATAAATATCGGAAAAGTGTGGAATGCATTTGTATTTAGACCCCTTTTCTCTGATACCCCTAATTAAATCTAGTGGAACCAACTGCCTTCAGTCACCTGATTAGTAAATAGAGTCCACTTATGTGTAATTTCATCTCAGTATAGATACAGCTGTTCTGCAAAGTCCTCAGAGGTTTTTTTAGAGAACCTTATTGAACAAATAGCATCATGAATGCTAAGGAACAGCTATAAAGTTGTGGAGAAGTTTAAAGCAAGTTTAGGTTGTAAAAAAAATCTCAAGATTTGAACATCACTCGGAGCACTGTTCAATTCATCATTTGAAAATGGAAGGAGTGTGGCACAACTGCAAACCAACCAAGACATGACCATCCACCTAAACTGACAGTCTGGACAAGGAGAGCATTAATCAGAGAAGCACCCAAGAGGCACATGGTAACTCTGGAGGAGCTACATAGATCCACAGAAGAACGCTATGTGTGGTGGAAAACACTGCACATCACCCTGAACACACAATACCCACTGTGAAACATGGTGGTGGCAGCATCATGTTGTGGGGATGAATGAATGAATGACTTGTATAGCGCTACCTATATGAACTGAATCGCCTCAGGGCGCTTTTCTTGCCACCGGTGTCCATCTGCAGCTATTTCTGCTTTTCTTCAGTAGGGACAAGGAAGCTGGTCAGAGTTGATGGGAAGATGGATGGAGCCAAATACAGGATAATCATAGAAGTAAACCTGGTAGAGTCTGCAAACGACTTGAGACTAGGGCAGAGCTTCACCTTCCAGCAGGACAACGACCCTAAACATACAGTCAGAGCTATAGTGCCTTGTAAAAGTAATCACCCCCTTGACGTTTTTTGTGTTTTGTTGCCTCACAACCTGGAATTAACATAGATTGTTTGAGGATTTGCATCATTTAATTTACAGAACATGGCCACAACTTTGAAGATTTTTTTAATTGTGAAGCAAACAACAAATAGGACAAAATAACATAAAAAGTCAATGTGCATAACTATTCACCCCCCTAAAGTCAATACTCAATATCACAGCTCTAAGTCACTTTGGATAAGTCTCTATGAGCTTACCACATCTTACCACTGGGATTTTTGCCCATTCCTCCTTAGAAAACAGCTCCGGCTCCTTCAAGTTGGATGGTTAGCGCTTGTGAACAGCAGTCTTTAAGTCTGACCACAGATTTTCTATTGGATTGAGGTCTGGGCTTTTACTAGGCCATTCCTACACATTTACATGTTTCCCCTTAAACCACTCAAGTGTTGTTTTAGCAGTGTATTTTGGGTCATTGTCCTGCTGGAACGTGAATCTCTGTTCTAGCCTCACATCACACATAGAGTGGTACATGTTTGGCTGAAGAATATCCCTGTATTTAGCACCATCCATCTTTCCCTCAACTCTGACCAGTTTCCCAGTCCTGACTACTGAAAAACACCCCCACAGCATGATGCTGCCACCACCATGTTTCAGTGTGGGGATGGTGTTCTTTGGGTTATATCATGTGTTGGGATTGTGCCAGACAGCGTTTTGTTTGATGGCCAAAAATTTAAATTTTAGTCTATCATTTTGGGAGTCTCCCACATGCCTTTTTGCAAACTCAAAATGTGCCATTTGTTTTTTTTGGTGAAAGTAATGGCTTTCTTCTGTCCACTCTGCCATAAGGCCCAACTCTATGGAGCGTACGGCTTATTGTCATCCTATGTACAGGTACTCCAGTCTCTGCTGTGAAACTCTGCAGCTCATCCAGGGTTACCTTAGGTCTCTGTGCTGTCTCTCTGATTAATTCCCTCCTTGCCTGGTCCGTGAGTTTTGGTGTGCGGCAGTCTCTTGGAAGGTTTGCTGTTGTGCCATGTTCTTTCCATTTGGTTATGAAAGATGTGATGGGTATCATCAAACATTTGGATATTTTTTTAGACCCTAACCCTGACTTGTACTTCTCAACAACATTGTCCCTTACTTGTTTGGAGAGTTCCTTGGTCTTCATGGCAGTGTTTGGTTAGTGATGCATCTTGCTTAGGTTTTGCAGCCTCTGGGGCCTTTCAAAAAGGTGTGTATATGTAATAACAGATCATGTGACACATCATTTCACTAGTTATGTGACTTCTGAAGGTAATTGGCTGCACCAGAGCATTTTATGGGCTTCATAATAAAGTGGGTGAATACATATGCATGTGGCAATTATCAGTTTTTTATTTCTGAAAAATAGTTGTATATATATATATATATTTCTAATATATATATTTTTTTCTAATGTTACTTCACCAACTTAGACTATTGTGTTCTGATCCATCACATATAATTCATAATTCAGATTAAAAAAAAATTGAACTAAAGGCTGTAACAAAATAGGTAAAACGCAGGGGGGGGGGGGGGGGGTGAATACTTTTGCAAGGCACTGTACAATGTAATGGTTTAGATGAAAGCATATTCATATGTTAGAATGGCCCAGCCAAAGTCCAGACCTAGATTCAATTCAGAATTTGTGGCAAGACCTGAAAATTGCTGTTCACAGATGCTCTCCATCCAACCTGACAGAGCTTGAGCTAGTTTGCAAAGAAGAATGTGTAAAAATTTCACTCTCTAGTTGTGCAAAGACATCCCTAAAAATACTTGCACCTGCAATTGCTGGAAAAGGTGGTTCTACAAAGTATTGACTGGGGTGGGGTGAATACAAATGCACGCCACACTTTTCATATATTTGTAAAAAAATAAATGTTTTGTTAAAAAAATTGAAACCCATTTATTATTTCCTTCCACTTCACAATTATGTGCCACTTTGTGTTGGTCTATCACATTTTTAGTTATAACATGACAAAATGTGGAAAATTTTAAGGGGTTTGAATACTTTTTTAAGGCACTGTACACTATATACACTATAACCACAGTTGATCCGGGGGAAGGCAAAAATAAAAACTCAATAAAGCATGAGCCAATTTGCTCCAATGGCGGGGGGGGGGGGGAATAATTAATTTCCAGATCCCACAGGAGGCAATCGGATATTCTGACTATCAACTACTGAGCTAACCAGAACTAGTTCCGTAGGGAGTCTATACCACATTTTCACAGCCCTTACTGTGAAGAAGCTTTTCTGTATGTGAAAGTTATATCTGTTTTCTTGCAGCTATAAAAAGTGCAACCTTGTTCCATGTAATGACCTGAAAGTGAATAATTCTACATCAAGTACACTATATGGACCACTTATGTATTATACTTGTTGATCATATCCCAATCTTTCCTCATAGGTGAGCTCCTCCATGCCTTCCTATCAGTTTGGTTACCCTTCTCTGCACCTTCTCCAGATCTCCAAAATCCTTTTTGTGAAGTGCATATCCCAGATGAGGTCCTAGAATGATTTGTACAGGGGCAAAAACTCTCTCTCTCCCTCTCTCTCTAGAGTCTATACCTCTTTTAATGCATCAAAGTATTTTGCTAGCTTTATAAACTGCAGTTGGGAATTGAATGATATTTTTAAGTCTATGATCTTTCAGAACACCCCGATCCTTCTCCTCTATTGACTCCCCTAGTTGTTTTCCTCCTAGAATGTATAATGCCTGCATGTTTTTGACCCCCAGGTGCAACATCAATCCTCCTCTGCCATATAGTTGCCCAATTAAATAGTGCCTTGAGGTAAACCTGTAAGATGAAGATATCCTTCTTGAAGGATGTAATTCCACTTCACAGCTTGGTGTCATCTGCAAATACTAAAATAGTACCTTTAATCCCAGACCTTACATCATATGCTAGAAAGTAAGGGTCCCAACACTGAACCTGGCGGTACACCACTAAAAATCTTAGACCATTCAGAGTATGAACCATTAATCACTACCCTCTGAATACAGTTTTTAGCAAGTTTTCTATCCATTTACAAATTGAAATTTTCAAGTCTGTAGACATGTGTGTCAAACAATTTGTCAAAATCCAATCCTGGATTAGGCTACACAGAAAAAAGCATTTATTAGAAAGAATAGTAATGCTAGCACCAATGTAAAGGAAGTGCTGCTGTGATTGTCAGAAAACAAAGTCTATATCAAACTTGAAAAGCTAAGTATAAATAAATCACCACAGATAGACAGCTTTTACTCCCGTTTGCTTATGGAGCTTAGCATAGTGATAACCAGACTGCTCTTTCTGATTTTAAAAAACTCTTTAATTACACAAATGCTACCTACTGACTTGTGTTGCACAGATGTGGTTCCAGTATTCAAAAAAAGCCTAACCTAACATCAATAGTTTGGGGGAACCCCACTGAAGAATTTGTTATGTTATGGGAAATGGTATTATGGGTAACAGTCAACATGGATTGCTCTTGTCAGACCAACATTTTAATATTCTACAAGGAATTACGAAATAGTTTAGATAAAAGAAGGATTCTAGGCAGAATTTATCAAAATTTTGTAAAAATATTTGATGCTGTACCCCACAAATGCTCATTTAAAATGATCTATTGAAGTGCAGGAAATGGTATGTAAATGGATAGAGGGCTGACTTCATGACATGGTACAGAAAGTAATGTTAAATGATTCAGGCCCTTGAGTGGGCTAAAGGTGTAAGTGGTGCGCCCCAGGGAGCCAATGCTGTTTAGTTTATTTGTAAATAAAATTGAGGTTGAAAGTAAAGCCTCAAAGTCTGTATTTTCAGAAGGAACAAAATTATGCAAATAATAATAATAGTAATAATAACAGGATAACACTATAGAAAGATCTGGACACAATAGAAGATGAGCTTAGATCTAACATATGAGATTTAATGATTAAAAAAGCTACATTATGCATTGTGTGTTAAAAATGTTCAAGCATGATACTCATTTGGAGGAGTTACACTGGGAGACTCGGTACTAGAAAAAAGATTCTGGGTCCTAGTGGACTAAAAAATTTGTAATAGCAAGAAATGTCAGGCAGCTGCTAGGAAATCAAGCAGGATGTTTCATACTTTGAAATTGGTATTTACTTGAGGGATCGATCTATATTCTTATCCCTTTATAAAGCACTGATTTGGTCTCATCATAAGTAAGTGTTTAATTTTTTGTCATCAATCACCAAAAAGGATGTCCTAGAGCTAAAATTAGTCTACAGAAAGGAAACTAAATAATAAGAGGTCTGGAGGACCTTAACTATGAGGAAAGATTAAGTAAATTACATTTATTTATATTTGACAGGACGTGCCTTAGAGGATACATGATTGCTATCTACAAATAAATCAATGTTAACTGTAAAGACAGCATTAACTTTTTCCTAATCCTAGGTCCCTAAGGCAGCACATAGATTAGTCTGTTTTTTTCATTTAACCGGCAGGTTGAATGGAAAAAATCTGCCTCTGCCTCTATTCCCCCATCCACACAACTGATAAGGATGCATTCTACTGTATTCTGATAGCAGGGAAACTCCTCACCATCAAAATACAATAATCAACGCTGAAGGTGCCCGCAGCACTGAATGAGTAGGAAAAAATGACATGGCTGTTGTACAGTGGACTGACTTCTACACAATCTCCCTGCCCATGCATGGAACAAATTTAGGTGGTCCTTGCTGAAATTCAGCTTGTCATCCAGCTTATAGTGCTCCTCTGTCTGCTACTACCTCACAGGAATGAAGTCAATTGTGGAAGCATCTGAGATCTCTGATGTGCCTCATCATGGTTCACCATTATAGTGGCCTCTTCAAAATGATGAAAAAATTATGCATGCATCCTAAATAAAGAGTCATTGACATGATGAAAAAAAACAGCTCCCCAAAGTCTTTTCTCGTCCCATTCTCACACGGAAGCATGCTGAGTTCCAGTGAGCCCACTGTATATATACGGCATTACTTTAATGGTAAATACCGTTGTTATGGCAGCAGATAGTTGTCATAACCCCCCATTATCCTTTTTAAACAGCGGGCGGTCCACTTTCACATACAAGTGGTTTGAGTGGCGGATTCACTGCAAGATCACTTTTATGGGCATCTGAAGAGGTGCCCCCCTTCCCACTTATCGGAACCGTCTACAGCAACATACACTATACAGTCATTGTGATGGCTGGGCAGGAAGTCGAGTGAGGGCAAGATGGCCCCCACTCATCTCTATGCCCTTGGAGGACCAGCGCTACATCAAACGTCACTTCCGCCCTCCGGCCTTAAATGGCCCATTTTTTTTTTGAGTAAAAAAAATACTTTGTTTTAGTGAAATAAAATAAAAAAAAATTAAATGCCCCATCCCTCCATGCTTGCACGCAGAAGTGAACGCATACGTTAGTCGCCCCCACATACAGTATGTAAAAGGTGCTCAAACCACACATGTGAGGTTCTAGCACTAGACCTCCTCTGTAACTCTAAACTGGTAAACAGTAGAAATTTTTAAACGTCGCATTTGGAGATTTTTAAGTGCCAAAGTTTGTGGTCATTCCACGAGCGGGCGCAATTTTAAAACATGACATGTTGGGTATCAGTTAACTCACCGTAACATTGTCTTTCACAATAAAGAAAAAAATTCGGCTAACTTTACTGTTTTCTTATTTCTAATTCGAAAAAATAAAAAAATATATATATATATGTAATGTTTGGGGGTTCTAAGTAATTTTCTAGCAAAAACAAATGATTTTAACTTTAACTGCAACTGTCAAAAATAGGCTTGGTCCAGAAGTGGTTAAGACAGTTGTCATTATGAAGTCAAAAGCAAATATATTTTTCCACATTTGTATTACTCTCTGCAATACTTCAAGGGCTATCTGTTTTATTCTAAACAGTATAGACATGTTTAGTCCTAATTAAAAATTATAATAATTAAAAATACTATGTACTGTTTCCATTGCAGCATCAAAACAGAGAACAATAAAATATGAAAACATGTTCAGAATATGTAAAATAAGCTCTAACACTTACGAAATAACCTTACAAAGTAAATAAATATTCCCACTTCACACTGTGTCCAAGTATGCCATTATCTTTCAACACTCTTATCAAATGTCATGAACTAAAGAGCTGCATAAAATAGAATTACTGAACTTTATCTTCCCCAAAATGAAATTTTAATGATTTAATGCAAAGGTAACATTTTACCTTGTGCTCATAATAACTGACCTTGAACTATGTATTTTCTTGAATATCTGCATTTCAGAAAGAATACTATATTCAAACATGCATGTCTAACTGATATTAAATAAAGGTTTTATTAAAAAGAAGTTCACATTTAGAGTATTATCTAAATATTTTAAAAAAAATAGCCCTTAAAGTGATACTAAAGTCTTGTTTTTTTTCTTTAAAAACAATAAACACGCGATACTTACCTGCCCTGTAAAATGACTTTGCACAGAGCACCCTAGAACCTACTCTTCTCAGGTCCCTCTTTGGTGTACCTGGTCCCTCCCTCCTGACGAGTGCCCCCCCCAGAGCAAGCAGCTTGCTATGGGGGCACTCAAGCCAAACTTCAGCTCCATGTGTCCATTCAGACACGGAGCCATGGCTTGGCCCTGCCCCCTCTCTCTCCTGATTGGCTGACTGACTTTGATTGACCGCATCAGGAGCCAATTGTACCTCTGTTGTGTCTCACCCTATCAGGAGGGAGAGTCCTGGACAGCTGAGGCACTGGTTCACATCGCTAGACAGATATGGAGCTCAGGTAAGTATTGGGGGGATGAGGGGGGCTTCTACACGCAGAAGGACCCCAGTTCGGTTCGCACCAGAACCTTCGAACATTGCAAAAGTTTGGAACCAAATAACAATCCCCACTGAAATCTATGGGACCTGCACATGAAAAACCAAAAGTGCTCATTTTGAAGGCTTATATGCAAGTAATTGGGCATACAATGGTTTGTAAAAAAAACTTCATTTTTTAATGAGCAGTGATTTTCTGATGCTTAAAGTGAAAGCATAAAAATTTAAAATTCCTTTCAATATAGTGCCTGTGGGGTCTCCTTAGTCTACCTGTAAAGTGGCACATCTGTATTGTGTATAGAAGCTTCTGCAGAAATAATTGCATTTATAAAGCCAAAAAAATCCTTTTTTCCTGCAAGCTTTTGTTTATTTTGTAAGCAACGGCTGGTGGAGCTACAATGTAATGCACAAGAGTAGAGATAGATTTTTAGGATAAATTCTAGTGTCTCTTAGACAGACTTTGGATAGAAGTAACAGGTACAGAAAAATTATTTGGGTGTCAGTGGGGTCTTCACACCTTAACCTTATAGAGGTACTCTTAATGAAAGCAATAATTGGCCTTACTGTCAAAAATTGCAATGATATGCAATTGTCAAACAGGTGGGGAAAAATTGGTCTACGTGTGTCGGTGGTGCCTGCACACCATAACCATATTGGGGTACTTTTGATGAAAGCAAGAATTGGCCTTGCTGTTAAAAAATTGCAATAATATTCACCTGTCAAACAGGTGTGGAAAAATTGGTCTTTGGGCATCGGTGCCTTCACACCATAACCCTTTGTTGGATCCCTTTATAAAAGTAAGAATTGGCCTTGTTGTCAAAAATTTTAATGATATGCACCTGCCAAATAGGTGCAGAACAATTTGTCTTTGGGTGTTGTAGGCACCTTCACACCATAACGCTATAGAGGTGCTCCTGATGAAAGCAAGAATTTGCCTTGCTGTCAAAAACTGCAATGATATCAGCTTGTAAAACAGATGCAAAAACATTGGTCTTTGGGTGCCATTGTCGCCTTCACACCATAACCCTATAGAGGTGTTTTTAATGAAAGCAAGAATTGGCCTTGTTTTCAAAAACCGCAATGATATGCAGTTGTCAAACAGGTGCAAAAAAATTGGTCTTTGAGTGTCATTGGAGTCTTCACATTGTAAACCTATATACAGGCTCTTGATGAAAGCAAGAATTGTCCTTGCTGTCAAAAATTAAAAGGATATGCACCTGTCATACAGGTGTGGAAAAATTGGTCTTTCTTTGGGTGTTAATTGTGCCCATGAGACCTACACCCAAAAAAATTATTTCAAATGAAATCAACTCCCAAAACACTAAGCAGCCTAGAAGTCCAGCAGAGATTCCACATCCCAAAAACACTTAATCAGTGACATTGGCATCAGGGGCTTCATAGCTGCTGGTAATCCAGGACTGATTAATTTTGATAAATGTCAGACGGTCTACGGAGTCAGTAGACAGACACATTCTATTATTAGTAACAAAACCTCCATCATTCACCATGTTATGCAAATGCTGCCGATAGGATGCTGACAGCCCTGGGTGGCAAGGACAAAAAGTAGTGAAATGCATCACATAAGCGACCGCCTTCTCCACTGCTCTTCTCTTGACCAGCAGAGGCCTCAAAACTTCATTTTCCACAACACTATAACCTACCACAGTTGGGAACAGCATTAGATAAACTCCTCTTTAAGGTGTCCTCAAGAGATTCCATCTTCTGCACTCTCTGTGGGGACAGAAGGAATTCTGAGACTTTTCCCTTGTAATGGTGGTCAAGGAGGATTGCCAACCAATAGTGATCTTTCTCCCTTACAGCACAATGGAGTCCACACGATGCTAATTTGTAGAGGCATTAGAAGCAGACTCTTCTGGGTCACTGAGGATTATAGTATCCATAACTGCCTCCACCCAGCCACTTACTACTCCCAAAGTTTCTGCGGATGGAAAATCATCTCTTAAGCCCCATACACACTATCAGTTTTTCCTTCAGATTTACCAAAACCATATAATATGAGGTCAAGCCTTAGAAGTTTCAATTTGTATTCAATCAGCCAGGCCCTTGCACTACATGGTTTTGGTAAACCTGAAGGAAAAACTCAGCAGAAAAACTGAGTGTGTATGGGGCTTTACTGTTTCATGTATGTCTTCCTCTCCTACAATGCCTCTAAAACTGCCAGAATCCTCCTCCTCCTCCTCCTTCTTTTATTGTGTGTTTTGTAGCATAGGAACTCTTCTTCCTCCCACTGCTCTGTCTCAAGTGCCCTGTCCATAATGCCATGCAGAATCTGCTCCAGCAGGAACACATTAGGTATTGTATCACTGATACATGCATTGTCACAGCTCACCATCCTTGTGGTCTCCTTAAATGTTGACAGTACAGTAAACGCTTCCTTTATGAGCAGCCATTGTGTGGGGAAAAAAGTCGGGCCGGTCTGAGCCTGTTGTTGTGCCATATTCACGTAGGTAGTCTTTGACAGGTCTCTGCTCTGTGTGCAGCTGCTGCAGCATTGCCAAAGTCAAGTTCCACCTGGTGGTCATGTCACAAAGCAGGTGGTTTACAGGCAGGTGGAAATTCCCACTGAATTTCAGCCAACCAAACACTGGCTATGTATGAGCACCTGAAATGGCCACAGACTCATCTGGCCTGCTTTAGCAGATCTTCCAACCCTGGTTACCTATTTAGGAAATGCTGCACTACCAAATTGAGGATAGGTGCCAGGCATGGCACATGTGTCAACTTTCTCTATCTAAGGGCGAACAGGAGGTTTGTGCCATTATCACACACCACCATTCCTGGCTCAAGCTGGTGTGATGTGAACCACCTTTGGGCCTGTCCTTGCAGAGCTGCAAGAATCTCTGCTCTGGTATCGTTCCTGTCCCCTAGACACACAAGTTGAAGCACTGCATGGCACCTTTTAGGCTGACTCATTGAATAGCCCCTTGACCACTTAGGGGGCACTTGTGGTACATAGGACAATTCAGCAGAGGAGGGCATGGGGGGTGGAGGAGGAGGTTCACACATTGACCCTGCCCCCTCCGTCTACTGATTGGCTCACTGGCTTTGGTTGACAGCAGCGGGAGCCAATGGCTCTCACTGCTGCCAAAAGCCAATCAGAAGTATAAGTCCCCGCAAAGTCAGGGCTCTCTTGGACATCACTTCATAAAGAAGGGGCTCAGGTAAGTATTAGGGGGGCTGCTGCACACAGAAGGTTTTTTTTACCATTACAACCACTTTAAATAACTAAGATATGTAGATAAAATCTATTTTTAAAAAATTTAGAGTAGAAAATTTAACTCTTTATCTAGAAATACTAAGTACAAGTATAAGGTCCATTAATGTTCCCCATACATCATGCACTTTATAGTGTATGCATTCTTCAGGCAAGTGTGCAGGAGTGAACAAGACCCCAAACTGTTTTCCTAATAAACTAGGAAACATTAAATATTAGTCTTTTCAGTCCTCATATTGTAATTACAAACTACAGCGTATTGTATCTGCATATTGCATGCATTTAACTTGCATTTTTTAACTTCTATAAATAAATAAAAAATCATACTATATGTATGTATATGGTAAAGTAAGGTTTCACAAAGCTTCACCCAGCTTCCTTCCAGAGAAATACCTACTAATATTGTAGCACAAGCATAATGTAGTGGTGAGCTATATCCAAGGAAATATTCTTGTAACATAAAACTGTTTAAATTGATACGGACTGTTATTATATTGATCCCTGGACATTTTAGATACTACTTTCTAATGACAATCATGAACTCTCACATACTCCCAATGCCCCAAACCACTTGCTTCCCATATCAACTGGAAATTTCATTCGGCTCTAATGTTACACAGGGAAATTATTTTCATTAAAATTAATTAGCTTTGTGATTGTGGTATTTCACCATTTTAAACATTCAGGTTAGCCTGACATGATGGATTGCTTGGCAATGTTACAGATGGGACTAACAGTATGTTCACAATAAATAATAGGTCTGAACGAGGAAAACACAAATGAAGCAAAATTCATGGAATCAAATTTTCTCGGTGTAAAACCATTACTAGTCCAAGTCTGGCAACTTAATTAAATAGAAGTAATTAAAATGCTAAGGAGTTCTTGGCTGCAAAGCAGTCAAGGAGTATGGTGTCAAAAAGCGGTGGCAGTTTAGTTGTATTAATAGTTTGCAAAGTCTCTTACAACCCTAAGCTGATGGAATATGATTGAGTTGTGCATAATGGATACATTTTTGCCATTCCCAAAATATGCTAAAATTGTTTTGTTTTTTTAAAAGTAATTGTAGGTGTATTTAAATGACAGTATATTAATTTAATGAAGTATATTCCAAAATGCCTAATTATTGCGTAATTGGGATTCATGTCATTTTCATGGCAATAATATTTCCTGTCAGGAAATATGCTCTAAATATTATTTGTTCATAAACAAGATGGCTCCATCTACTGTAGAAATTGGAAAATGTAGAAATTGGAAATATTTCCTGATGCATTTTTTTACACTCAACTCATGACTAGATTTAGTATGCTCTATTACAGTAGTTCATATGCTCCAATTGCCAACTGTTGATCTTCAGCAGCTTCAAGATGTACAAATAAATGATGGAATTGGTATCTCATCAACTGATATAACGCTACCTGAGATAATTAATTCAAATCTCTCTAGATGAAAATAAAATCGATCTCTAAAATCCCCCCCCCAAAAAAAATAGTGACACATTTGGGTCCCCAGTGTATGATATCTGTGAACACCTCATGTGTCATATAAATATGTGGATTGATTTACTAAAGGAATACACATTGTTCACACAGAAAAAATAATATTCTCTTTGATTTTTGAATACCCAAATCATCTGTAAGGGAAATAAAACAAAACTGGATTATTGCTTGGAAGTGATTAGATATTAGAAGTGAACACAACTCTCCTTGTACTAAGTGCACATTCATTTGCAATATAATCAGTGACAATCCCTTTAGTAAACTAACCTCGTTGCCTCCAGAGAGGTGAAGAATATAACCAGTTGAAATCTTCTACTGTTTGAGGTACACCAAAAAAGCATAACCTAAAGACCTTTGGCTTGCCTTTTTTCCCCAAGTGATCCCCTTCATCTTATGCCCATGACAGTAGATGTAATTGTTTGGACTGTACTGTTCCACACTCTGTGTTACAAAATCACTGAGAGAAGCCTATGTTTAAATAAAGAACTGGTATTGAATTTTGTACTGGTAGCATCACAAAAAGGGTACAAAAGATTGGAAGATGAATTCCAGGCAAATGTCTAAGCTAGCAAATAATTTTACCTGCCAAAGGATCTGTATTTATTTTTATTTTTTTTCTCTGGAACTCTGATAACATGAACTAAAGGATTTGATAGATATATATATATATATATATATATATATATATATATATATATATATATATATATATATATATATACACATACACACACTGTATATTTTACTGTATATATATATGTATATATATATATATATATATATATATATATATATATATATTTTTTTTTAATAAGATTTCATTATTTAATATATAAATATATTTTAAAAGTATATTTTTAGTCGGTCCTTTTTTGCCTTTGGAATATATAAAAAACTAAATAAGTTAACTACTTACAGACCAGAAGATTTGGCTACTTAATGACCAGGCCCCTTTTTGCGATATGGCACTGCAATGCTTTAATTGACAATTGGGTGGTCGTGTGACGCTGTACGCAAACAAAATTGATGTCCATTTTCCCCAAAAATAGAGCTTTCTTCTTTTTTATGTGGTTTTTGATCACCTCTGCGTTTTTTATTTTTTGCGTTATAAACAAAAATAGAGCAACAATTTTGAAAAAAAAACAATATTTTTTACTTTTTGATCCCCAAAAATGTTTTTAATCAGTTTAAGCCAATATATATTCTTCTACATATTTTTGGTAAAAAAATCGCAATAAGCGCATATTGATTGGTTTGCGCAAAATAAATAGCGTCTACAAACTATGGGAAAGATTTATGGCATTTTTATGGCATTTTTATTATTATCATTTTTTTACTAGTAATGGCAGTGATTCTTAGTGATTTTTAGAGATTTTTAGTGGTACTGTGACATGACGGTGGACAGATCGGACACTTTTGACAAATTTTTGGGACCATTGGCATTTATGCAGCGATCACTGCTATAAAAATGCACTGATTACTGTGTAAATATCACTGGCACGGAAGGGGTTAAAACTAGGGGGCCATCAAGAGGTTAAATTGGTGTTCCCTGTGTGGGTTCTAACTGTGAGGGGATATGACTGACTAGAGGAAGAGACATATAGCTGTTCTTACTTAGTCTCTTCTCTCCTGACAGAGCAAGATATCCCTGTTCCTGCTCTCGTGCATGCAATCATGCATGGCTGACGGGGATCACACCTGCCGGCCATGCACATTGGGATCCCCACCATGGGCACCCATGCCTGCTATAGTCCTTAAAGGTACAGACATACCCATACAGCTAACCACTTTGCTGCCATATATCGGAGTGAGACGGTTGGCAAGTGGTTAAAAAAGAGCCTCCCAAAAAAGGACAACTTCCCCATAAAAAACTATTTATGTATCAAGTTGGTATTCTAAATAGTTAGAAAAGGTTCCTGAATCAATAGGCTCATAGCTAAAATGTAATAGTCCTGGTCTATATAGAGTACATGAGTGCCAAATTCTTAGACAAGGAGTATCCAATTTTCATCCCTGTTACCACAAATAGTTGGAACTGACTTTGTGTTAGCTCATGGATCCAATTCTCAGGTTTCCCCAACTGGTAACAACTGACAATTACACAAAAAAAAACAACTTCCTAAAGAGGGGTATTAGAAGTTCAAAGACATGCTGGGGGTTACTAGGAAAATATTGACATCATCAGGATTTTGAGGTTGAAAGGCACTGATTCACACTATGCTTGAACAGATTTCAAACAGATGGTATGCCTGTATGCAGCAAGCATTCTGCCAGAAAGAGGCCCAAGGACCAAGACACAGAACCCCATCTCAAGAAACACAGAAGATTGACTGCCTCTCTCAAATCAGTGGGGGAGCCATCAGCTTTATACAAACAGCAACCCTTGCACTCAAATAGCAACTTTTTTCTTTTTCATTTATTATTGCATTTTTTAGACTTGTGCACAATGGAAATTTTCATTTAGTTTTGTTTTGGTTTCATTCGTAAAATACATAATTATTGTATGTTTAATATTCTAATTCATTAATAATGCATCTGAATGTCCGAAAGATGCAAAGTTTGGCCAAATTTCTATTTGTTAAGCTACAAATTGTACATGTCTAGCATTTTCAAAGGATGTTTAAATCTGAAAGCTGTGCTATAGTAATATACAAATTGTAGGTTTATAATTATTGTGAGGAGTACATTAAAAGAGAAAAAAAGAAGAGAAAAGGAGAAAAATAAAATAATTAAATTAACAACAAAAATCAAAAAGAAGATGTGAAGTGACTGCAGTTTTCTTGAAGGATGATTGCCAAAAAGAAAAGCGGATAAAAAGCTTTTATGTCACATCACATGCAACTAACAAAAAAGAAGCGTATATAGATATTGCCAAAAGTCATTTTATAATGTGCATTGACCTGTCCTTGTGCCAGGTAAAAGCATGAAACTTGGTACTTTTAAAATACTTTTGTGTAATTCCTTTATTCCATATGGGTGAAAATTACACACATTTCAAGGTAAAGGGAAATTAAAATAATTTGCTAAGAAGATATAAATGAGAAAGTCTATATACCCTTAAGTGGGCTCAAAATAATACATGGACTGTCTGTAACAAAATTGATGGTGAAATAGGTAGCAATTAGTACTAATGCTGTGGATGATTAACACTCATTGCAGGCAGCCAATCTTCTGTCTCTCTAGAAGATGATGCAATAAATGAATATAGCAACATTTCTAAGTTGTGTAGCTATTTAGGGAATATGAGTATGCATCATAATCTAGAAAATGCATTTAGCTACTTGTAATCCTCGTTGACATTTAGTATGATAAGAAGTCTGTTTAAATAAAAATGCATATTGATATGAATGATATCCCTCTTGGGTTAAGAACTTAATTAATACTGGACAGGGTATCATGTGTAATAAATCTGAATCATGCTGTGCTATAAAATATGTTGTCATGGCTAAGTGTTTAGTCTGAAAATGCTACATTTCTTGCTCATTCAAAAGGGTTGGTTTACTAACAATAAATAGTCTGTTCACTTTGCAAGGGAAGTTGTACCTTGAATTATCATTTTCCTCAGTGCTTAGTAAATTATGTAAAACTCTGCCGACTTTCATCAGCAAGCTTAGGCATTCTTTGCAATGTAAGATTGCACTGCATTCACTAAGCTCTGGGGAAAGTTCCCTTGTAAAGTACACATTTTCTTGAACAGGCTATTTACCTTTAGTAAATCAACCCCAATGACTTTAATGGCTTCCTCATTTACTGACCTGCAAGAAGTGTAGATTAGGATTTCTGACTTAAACCTGACTTCACTGGTTGCATGCTTCTTCTAGGTCATTAACTCAAAAAGTCTTAGCCATCAGCATGATACTCAGATAACAGTTTTTTTTTTTTTAAGGCCTCATGCACACTGGACATTATAATAACCACCAGCCCCTCCTTATTAGATTGTAAGCTCGCTGGAGCCGGGTTTCTCTAACCCTCTTGTTTTGAATTGTATTGTTGATGTAATTTCTCCCTACATTGTAAAGCCTTGCACAAACTGTTGGCGCTATATAAATCCTGTATAATAATAATAATAATAATAATAATAATAACGTTATAAAATGCCAGTAGCAGTGAGTTTTTTAATGTTTTTTAGCATTTCTGCAATAGCGTTTTTAGCATTCTTAGCATTTTCTATCAATTTTTTTAGCGTTAGCATTTTCAAGCATTTTTTTTTAATCAGTGGGATCAAAAATTAAAAAAAATGCTGGTGAGCTGTGTTTTGGAGCATTAATCGGCGGTTATTGACATTTGAGCATTATTATAGCTGGAAAAACGCCTCTCAGGACCCACTAGTTTTGAAGTCAAAAAACGCCCCAGCCAAAAACAGATGATAATAGCCTATGTGTGCATGGACACATAGGATAACATGCTGGAGAGTTTATTGACTGTAGCAAAAACCATCTGAAGCCAAAAACAATAGCTGTAAAAACGTCCAAAAACATCCAGTGGGCATGAGGCCTAGCACAGAGGTCAGTAATTGAAGCCTATGTATTTATCTCACAACATGTTCCCTTTGATAAAATAACAATGATTTCAAAGGATATATAAGAAACTAGTAGTATATATTTTTTTTAGATTTGCTGACTTTTGAAGTTTTTCTATGATGTTACCCTTGTAGACAGGACACACATTTACTTGTTTATTGGACTAATTATGCTGTCTTTCATAGAAAAATGGAGTCTAATGAGTCATGACTTTCTGCCACCCATCCTGATTTTATATAATAGATACACTGTCATCATTATTCAACATAATTCACAGATTATAAGAAGGAGGCAATGCCACCACCTCTACTTTCCCCACCAGTAATGTCACGTACACATGATAGGAATTTTGGTCAGAAAAAGCACTGATGGTTTTTCACGATAGAATTCTGATGGGATTCCACTCGAGCTGTCTTGCATACACATGGTCACACAAAAGTTCTCAGAACTTTTGACCGCCAGGAACGCAGTGACGTTCAACACCACGATGAGCTAAGAAAATGAAGTTCAATGCTTCCGAGCATGCATCAAATTGTTTTGGAGCATGCATAAGAATTTTGCGTGTCAGAATTTGTACAGACGGCCAGAATTTCTGATCGGAACTTTTCCGACCGCAAAATTGAGATCATGCTCTTAATCTTTTGCTGGCCGAAATTCCGCCAGCAGAAGTCCGATGGAGCTCTCATCTGACTTTTGCTGGTGGAATTTCTGATGTGTGTATGGGGCATGAGACCCATTTCACACTGAGGCTGTTTTCAGGTGTTTTAGCGCTAGAAATAGCACCTATAAAGCAACTGAAAACTGCCTCCCATTCATTAAAATGGCTGCTTTTACACCCAGGCAGTCCTCTTCCGGGACGCTTGGAAAATTCCTGCAAGCAGCATCTTTGTGGCAGTTTGGGAGCGAAGTATACAGTCCCTGCTTATTGCAATGAATGGGCAACACTTCAGAAGCACCCCAACACAGGAATTTTTAACCCTTTTTTGTATTAAAGGCACCCCACTAGCAGCCAAATTGTGGTGCAAAAGCACAGCTTAAACAGCGGTAAATCACAGTTAAAAGAAGCAGTGCTTTACCACTAATGGCCGGCGCTTTCAGTGTGAAAGCAGCCTTAGCCCCGGACACACGGTCGGAAATTCCGACCACAAAATCCAACTGATTTTTTCCAATGGATTTTGTCCGAAACTAGTGTTTCATACACATGGTCGGACAAAGTTGTCGGAAAATCCAATCGTTTGGAATGTGATGACGTTAGTTCGTTACGACTGAACTACGTTCAGGCTAGTAGCCAATAGCTTTGGTCTCCTAATTTGATCTGAGCATTCGTGGCACTTTGTTCAATTGGAATTCTCTACAAATGATCGGACAAAGTCCGATCGGATCATGTTGTCGGAAAATTTTATATCCAGCTCTCAAACTTTGTTGATCGGTCATTCCGACGGAAAAAGTCAGATGGAGCCCACGCGCGGTCGGATTATCCGTCGGAATGTCCAACCATGTGTACGAGGGCTAATAGATATTCTGAACCTAGTCACCATGTCAAAAATAAACCAAAATGCCAACTGACTCTAAGATCACCAAGGTAAATTCACAATTCTGTGTTCTTAAAATGTATATGCAGTTTAAAGATAAACATTTGATTAAAATTACTCTTGACATAAAAACATTGTACGTTTAAAATTTTACATTGAGGAATTTTTGAAAATGTCCTTTGCACAGTTATTGAAACTGTCCCTGTGGAGGCATTGAAGACTGTTACAATGTACGGACACAAAGCATCAGATGCAGCCCTTTTTGAAACAGAACAAAACATCATCTGTTAATTAGTACACACATTTTGTACACTAATTACATTTACATAACCACGGCATGCCCTGTCCAAAATTATGATAATACATTAAAGCGGAACTTCAGTCATTTTTCATCTTTCCATCTATTAAATCTTCTGCCATTGTTGTTCTAACTTTGGATAGTAAAACATTTTTTTCTGCCAGTATACCTTATACAGCCCACTTCCTGTTTCTTGTTCGGTAAAGGCTAGGCTTATGGTATCATACACAGCTCTCTCTCTCTCACTCTTGTTAAGAGTTTGCCAGGAAGAGAGGGGGGGGTGAGTTATAAGAGGGCCAATGAGAGCTGTAGGTGTGCCTCCGTGTGTCTGTATAAATCCAGAAAGTGAACAGGCAGCAGCTTCAGCTGGCCGCAGTTAAAATGGTTGCAGCCAGACTCAGTGGAGGGAAATTTCTGCAGCATATTTGGCAAGTAAAGAATCACATTATAAGTAATATGCAAAGTGGTTGGATGGAAGCTTCAGAATGGCAAAGATGTTTTTATTACAAATTATGGGAGTAGACTGCAGTTCCGCTTTAAACCTAATCTCCTTACAGATTACTTGAACTTGAACTTGATTACAGTTTCAAGTTAAAGTTTGAGTTTGTATGATCTGTATCATAACACTTGTAATACATTTGTTTGGCTTTCATATTCTGGGTATTACTGATTACTAAAAGGTCTGCAAATATAAATGACATCTTTCCTTAAGTAAAACAGTTTGTAAAATGGGTAGATATATAAAAGCATTAGGCACTTATGAAGGCTACCTATTTTATAACAATGGTATTGTACGATGCAAAGTCCTATGTAATAATCATGATTTGCCAAAACTTATTTTTTTTTTAGTTATGGATAGAGTAGGAAGGGGTTAAAACTGTATCAATTTATTTTTAGCTATCAGTGTCTTGGGAGGTTCCTTTTTACCTCCTATGCCAGGGCTTCAGTCGGAAGTAAAAGTAAATCTGTACACAATGAGATAAATCTCATTGAAGGAATCTTCCCCATTGGGATATTGTAGTCTGACAATGGCAACCCCAGCTATTAGAATACACTGGTCAATGAGTGCAGCATGTCCCTTTGACAGAGGTCAAGTGGGGATGGTGAGACACTGATTGAATTTTCAGGTTCAGTATGGATTTCAATCAGTGCCTGGTCAGCTTTAGACAGTTGTTACTGAAAGACTTATGCCACATACACATGACCAGACTTTCTGGCAGTCTAGGTCAGACGGAATCATTCAGTCAGATAGTCTGATCGTGTATGGGATAGTCTGATCGTCCTTCTTTAAAAAAATATGACAGACCTAGAAATAGAACGTGTTTCAAATCTGTCCGACGGACTCAATTCCTATCGGGAAAACCGTTCGTCTGTATGCTGGTCCGACAGACCATATACAATGCAAGGACAGCTATTGGCTACTGGCTATTGAACTTCCTTTTCTAGTCCAGTCGTAAGTCATCACACTCAAAACGAATGAACTTTCGAATGGGCAAGTCTGTTTGTTTGGAAGTCCATCGTATCTCTGTCGAAAGTTTGTCGGGAAGACCGTCTAAACTTTTCTGCTGGAGATTTTGGTTGTGTGTACACAGAATTACCCTCACCTCCTGTACTGGTGAAAAAACTAATAAATATTGAATTTAACCTTACTTTATGTCTCAGGGACAGTGATCACCAGGATAAGTAGAGAAGGTGAATCTACCTAGCAGGACACACATACACCAATAAAAGTTACATGAATTATATTTTTTCCATCCCTATTCAAAGCAAACACATTGAGCTGGAAATGTAACCCTAAACATCAACTGGAATTGACCAGGGCTCTAAATAAATTGTACCCTTAAGCCTTTTCCCATTACACAGTAAAAACTATTTACAAAAAGTACAAAATAGCAGTAGGACTAGCCTATTTGTTGATTCATTCATTTAAATTGAGGTTGTCAAATAACAGCTGACTGGAAAAAACTGTGTCAGAATAACTGAAGAGAGCAATTGTGATGCACAAATCTACATAGAATAACACTTATGGCAAATAATAGGAAAGGTATAGTGAAATTATGTAGGACAGTTGGTAAGAAGCAGATAATCTGTGTTCAGTAGCTATAGCTTTGTATGCATCAGTGTAATGGTATTTAAACCCAAGGAGCTAAAGTTTCCTGAATTGCTGAAATATGAGTGAAATTTCTCATCCAGTAGTTACCCTGACTTCTCTAGGAGTATTAATAAGTCATACTTAGAAAAAAATAAAAAATAAAAGAAGTGGTGGTAACAAAGAAAGGGGGGGGGGGGGTGTATGAAGCAGAATATGGGAACACTCACAGGGAATAGATGATCCTTGACACCGAGCACTAAGCAATCTTATATGTTGGTTTTAGAGGATTGTTTTTGGTAGAGAAATTATGTCATGCAGACCATGTAGTTGTAAGGTAATGCACCCTTAGCAATTGCTCTCAATTTCTCCATCTTGGCTAAATATTTTACCCTGCTTATACATTGTATATCCCTTCAATGTTGGGGTGGGATTAAAAGGAGATATTTCTTAAATGGTGCTTTATAAAGTAGTATTAAAGTGGTAGAGTGGTGGGCATATTACTTTAATTCACATATTGCATGCATTCTACAGAAGAACAATGATAATGGTTACACATATTTAAAGGAAGCTTTTTTTTAATGGGGCGTGACATGAACAGACACACTGACTGTGCTGCTCTGTGATCCTTGGACTCCAGGAAGATAGGCAGCAGTGTTCAGCGGGCTCCTAACCAGTCTTGGCTTGTCCACACACCGCCAAACAGCTGCACTCCTGCTCGGCGGCAGGGGAAATATCCAGGTCAACAGACTCAGGGCCTACCTTGTGGCGCAGAGTGTCGATCCAGGGAGTGCAAGTGGGAGAATCGTGGCCCAGGATGGAAGGAGGTTCGGCTCCCCTGAAGGGAGGACCAGGGAAGACCAGATGTGATCCCCTGCACAGGGCAGAGGAGTGACAGGCTTGGGAAAGGGGAGTTGTGGTACCTGGCAGTGTCAGTGTATCCCTAAGCCCAGGGCAGGGTTTCATGGACCTGGAGACCATGTGGCTCACGTGGGTGAAGTTGTGGACCAGGAGGGAGAATGTGCTGGAGGGGACCTGAACCCTCAGGAGGTGGAGGGAATGCCAAAAGAGATGGCTTAAGCCTTGGAAGGTGAAGGCTTTGGTACTACAAAGCCCAGCAGTAAATCTGCAAAAAATAGCAAAGGACTTATGAATCTAGAGACAGCCTCCACAGGGCAGGGCATGTTAATCCTTTATATTGTGACCTTACAAATGTACCAAGTGCAGCTTGGTGTACTGGGATTTAAGAGCACCTCCCACAAACAAAGATGTCCAAGTATTTATAACTGCTGTTGAATTATCCTGCAAGCAGGCTGTGAAGGAGTTAAGAGAGGGGGACATAGAGTGTAGTTAATGGAGATGGGCCAGGATGATATTAGACAAGCAGTGGCTGATAGCCAAGATACGACAAAATATCATGAGTAAGTGTTAAATTCTCTGTTGGATCAGATGGACAATCAAGAAAATAGAGATTGTAAGCAAAATATACATATAAGAGGCTTGCCTGAAATGAAACAGAACTTTGAACTTATTCTAAAGGTGATCCGCTTGTTCCAGTGAATTCTGGGGCCATTTACACTGGGTAAGATTGAAATAGATATAGTCCATCATGCCCTTACCCCTACCCCCCACAATGCAGAAAGACCAAGAGATGCCATTTGTAAATTACATAGATATCCAGTTAAAGAAGCCATCATGAAAGCAGTCCGCAATAAACCTGCGGTTAATTTTGAAGGTGCTCTATTTCCAGATTTATCATATAGAACTCTTAAGCAAAGACAAATGATTAAACCCTTGTTGGAAGTTTTGCGAGCTCTAAACTAAAGATGATTTGCAACACTTCACAGAGGTGCTGGAGATCCCTTTGGTGGACTTTCTGGATTGGAGACTGAATAATTATAAAACACCACTACAATGACCAGAACAATGGCAACAAGTGCCCGTTAAAGGTCAACGGAAGATCGATGTGGAGAGGTAGGACCATAATTTGGTCTTAGAAGGACATGCCTGAGTAGGGGGATACAGTTAAAAAGGTTAAAAGGGAAGGATCAGATTGCCTAGAATTGATTGAGGGGAGGGGATATTCTTTGGGTGGAGGGGGCGGGGGATGCAGTTTTGCTCTCTTTCCCTCTGCCCCCCCCCCTTTATTCCTCCTTCTTACCCCGAAAAATATTTTGTTAATGTTTTGAAATGTATAAGCTGATATTTTATATCAGTTTTTTTCTCCACATGTATAAACTACCTTAAAATAGACAATTAATATCACATTCATATCCATAACATTTAACATGCTGAGCACACTGGACTTTCTAAACATGTGTTTCTCCTGTTATTTATTGGTTAGATATCCATACCTTTCACCTCCAATGTATACCATTCTGTGTGAGTTGTAAATGCATATGAACAGCAGGAAATCAAATTACTAATAGCAGTCAATCAATTCTGCTAGAGTGGAAGCCTCTAGCTTGCTTTTAGCTTAAGTGGAAAATATATAATTTCCATATGCAGTATATGTTAGCTAAAAAAAAAAAGTGCTTCCTAAACTACTGTTTAGTCTTAAATGTAATAAATTAAGTAAATATATAGATAAACAAACATATTCTTTATTCCAAAATAACACTTAATGGAATAAAAATGCAACAACAGAAGAGAAATGTAATCCTCTACCCACACAAATGTAAAGATATATTTTATAAAAATATTAATAGTCTTTCATTTGAACTTACCATAATGCTTACTGGGGATGAAAGACCCCATTTTCTAAGTATGGAACACATAGACTTGATGCTGAAATGACTCATCACAGAGGTCAGGCACTATATCATGAGGACATTGGATGGGGTCAGGGATGTCCAATGCAAATATCAACGTTAAGAAAGATTGACAGCCAGGAGAACACTGATTAGGGAGGCATGTAGGTTTTATGAATGTAGAATGTGGCATTTTAGAATATTTAGTGTTGTTTAGGTTTCTCTGCCAATCTTACAGGTTTATTTTAAGTTTAATCTTTATTTAACTCTGACCATTGTCCAGAACCATTGGGAAGTGTTCAATCCATGGCAATTGAAAATTGTCCTATCAAGAGCAGGGGAGTAGAGAAGACTGACATTTAAATGCTTGTCTCAGCAGAATGGCACCAATGAGATTTTACAAAGCAGCTGCAATAGGAATCAAAATGAGAAAAGCATTTAGTCTCCAAGAACTAACAAAAAGCAAATATTGAGCTGAATGAAATAAGAGCTGTTCAGATGAATGCACCTGAAAGATAAAAACCCAAATCTTTCCAGCTCTCTGAGCTTTAATTAGTGAGCCGCTTTTGAGAATTCAGCACTTTCTTATTCTGCATATTATAAATGATACACCTTTTGAGTAGATGAAACATGGCTTCATTGTTGCAGAACCCAAACAACTTTCCATTGCATTATTTATCACTGTCAAGAAAGCAAAAAAATTGCAAACTTAGTCAGCTCATCCCTCATAGATTCAAATGTCTTCTGATATCAATTTCTTTGAATTCTACCTCATCCTTCTCCTGGTACAATTGTAGACTTTTCAGCAAACTGACAAAATATACAAAAATTAAATATGCATATTAATTACTCACTAGCAGTTGAAACATTTTTACACCCAAAACTGGTAAAAAAACTTTTTTGGAGAATAGAATTTCAGCTGTAAAATGATAAATTACCTTAAACATTTAAAGCATTTTTTTTTTTTTTTTTTTTTTTTAGAAGAACCTGCCATTAGTGAGAAAAATGGTCTATATTTAAAAATGAATAGAGAGGAAACTTGAATAATAATACAGAAATACTAATCTAATATATAAAATACCACAGCTGCAGATGGTACATTTAAGAGTGCTGAAAACCTAATGAAGCACAGGCCTCCTTTATAGGAATTAACATGTTCTTAAACTCTTCTCAAAGTTGGAATGCTTATAAGCCTGTCAAAGCAGAGGAATTACATTAAAAAGAGTATGTGAGACTTGGGCACTGATACCACCATGAGTATACACACTGCGCTCCAGCTGCCTGGAAATTACGTATCTCAAACACCACCCATATGAGATACGTCATTTCTGGTCCACTGGAATGCAGATGGAGCGCAAACCAGCAATGTCTATACAATACATGCTGATCCCTGTCTTCTTTGATGTAAGTACAATACAGCCTTCTTTTTTAACCACCTGACGGCCACAGCGTGGATGTGAATTCCTGGGAGGCCGTCATATGACAGCCTCCCCTGTGCACGCTCCCTGCGCACGCTGTGATCACTGAGTCACTGGGACTCGGGTGATCACTGATCTGAGTAAGGGGCCAGTCCCGGCCCCTTACCATGTGATCAGCTGTCAGCCAATGACATCTGATCACATGATCAAAACAAAAGCTCGGTGATCTATTTTTTTCTCCTCACGCTGACAGCGGAGGAGAAATAAAAAGCCGATCACCGGCTCACCTTAAAGGGACATCCATCCCAAAACGGAAGAGGGAATTATGCCTCATAATTGCCACCTATCAATGCCCACAAGTGCCACTTATCAATGCCCACAAGTTCCACCTATCAATGCCCACAAGTGCCACCTATCTATGCCCACAAGTGCCATCTATCAATGCCCACCAGTGGTGCCAATCAGTGCCACATAGAAGTGCTGCCTATCAGTGTAACTGATCAGTGCCCATCACTGCCACCCAGCAGTGCCCATCACTGCAACCCATCAGCGGCCATCACTGACACCTATCATTGCCCATCACTGCGCAATTGTCATTCAAAGTACATCAGCGCTGAAAGCTGAAAAATGGTCCGGATAGGAGGGGGGTTTAAGTGCCCAGTAAGCAAGTGGTTAACCAGTTCCTGACAGGCACACTACGATGTACATCAGCAGAATGGCAAGGGCAGGCAAACTGGCGTACAGGTACGTCCAGTTGAAATTGTTGCCCTGCCATCCGTCGGGACCCCCGTGGGTCCGGTCGCGGGTCCCACGGACTCGATCGCCACGGGGATACCTGCGATCTTCTCACGGGGAGGCTGAAGGGGAGATGCCGATGTAGACAGAATTTCCCCATTTTGCCTAGCAACAAGTGACACTGATCTCTGTTCCCTGTGATTGGAGCAGAGATCAGTGTTCACTAGCACACAGCCCAGCCCCCCACAGTTAGTAACATGCCCCTATGACACACTTAATCCCTACATTGCCACCCCCTGGTTAACCCCTTCGCTGCCAGTGTCATTTACACAGGAATCAGTGCATTTGTATAGCACTAACTGCTGTATAAATGACAATGGTCCCAAAAATGTATCACAAATGTCCGATGTGTCTGCCATAATGTCACAGTCATAATAAAATTTTGAACTTCCGGTTCTGGCGCCGCATGAGTTAGCTGCTTCTCGCTCTAGCTCCCACCGCAGTGACCAGCATCGGCCTACAAACTCGGCCACGGCGGCCCCCCACATTGGTACCCGGCCTTGGGTGTCCTCTGATGGTCCCCTCATTGCCATGGACTGGTTAGTTGAAAAAATGGGCGTCTGGTCATACGCGGCCGCGGCGGCACCTCGGAACTGGCCGCAAATCGAGCCCCCCGGCTTGAGAGGGTCTCCTCTCCCCTACCCCACACCACAGCAGCACTCCTCCCATCCACTGGGCCTGTGTCAATGTCCCCCCGCCAGTATTACCAGGGGACAGCCTAGCACCCCCACCAGGGTAAGATGGCCACACTAGCCGCATTGCACACGCGGTCGCAGCTCTTCTATCCCCCATGATAGCAGCATCCGTGGAAAAAGAGAAAAAGAGATTCATGCTGGGAGAACACAAATCAAGGCTCAATTGACTGAACACACCACCAGATTAAATTAATTAGAACACCGCGTATGTGAGGTGGAAGATGAGTTATATCAAGCCCAAGCTACAGAGCAATCACAGGACAAGACTAACCAATATATCATACAGAAATTGGATGATTTGGAGAACAGATCTAGACGATCCAATCTGCAGTTTATGGGTGTTCCTGAATGGCTGCCATCAGCAAAACTTGCCGACTTCTGCGCTAAACGAATCCCAGGCCCCTTCACAGTTGAGCGGGCCCATGCAGGTATGTCAGAGGGGGCGGGGTCACCCACAAATCATTTAGGAAGCAGGGCTACCCCATTCGCGTCAGAGGGGGCGGGGTCAGATGGCAGGTGACCCCGCCCTCCGCATATAAGAAATGTCAGGCCACCGAGATCACACAGTGTCTCCTCCGTGGAGACAGAAGATGGATGGATTCGCTGTGCTGGATCAGATCAGCCATCACTGGACCCTATTCCCAAAGGAAATTCTAGGGAATACCGCTACCGGAAGTGACACTGGTCGAGCTCGCTGCTCGTTTTTACACTACTTGCCTTTTATCCTATGTTTGTGAGTACCTGGTTTTATGTTTTATTTCCAAAATAAATGTTGCACTAAAAATTACTTCCTTTATGTTTTGATTTACCATATATTATACCCGGCACGAGACCACATATGGCGAATACCCCAAAGTGACTCTTAAAGAGGCCACGTACCATATAGAGAGCAAGAGAGGGACGCCAAGCAGGAGTTACTGTAACAGGATCCATAAAGGAAAAAGGTCTCCAGGGACATCCAAAGACACATCCAGTATATGCTGTAACCTTACAGCAGTAAGGTAAGGGGACACCCATAAAAAGAACATCTAGGATCACACGGGAAAGCAATGCCACCCCACTGAACTTCGTTGGATCACCCAAATTATCACCTGTTTTTTGATAATGCCAGCACTTTATCTAAATCTAAATCTAGATCTAGAATCCTAATCGCATCTAGAGTCTACTCAGATTTTAATGTGATTCTGAGATATAATCGCTCCACGGTTTCTCAGCACCTTATGCGATTTTGCATAATCACCACCTTATTGCACTTATTGCACCTTTATATGGACATTTGAAATTGATATTTATCCGTCTGCTTAGACGTACTGCTTGTATAGATTGTTACTTTTACTTGGACTCGACCCATAGCACTATTGCACTTTTTTCTACTTTTTAAATAATTTTATATTCCTTCACTTGATATTACTGTTTCATTTTGCACGTATATTTATCACCATAATTCATCACATATCTTTTATTGTTACTTTTATTACTCATTTGTTTTGTTGTTTATGTTGGTTTTTACTTTATTGACATAAGAGACCATATGATAATTATCACAATACATTTTACTTTGTTATATATAGATGTGTTAGTAGCTAATATATATTTACCTTCACACATACTTTGACTATACATTCCTTTTTTTTTGGCCACTATTCCTTTGTTAAAGGGGTTCTGCACTCATAATAAAACATTTGCCCATTCTGTTGCCTCTAGTTCATATATTTCATAATGCCACCTGTTTTTTTTTTTTGGATTCACCTACCTTTTGTAATCTGTAGTAGTTTATTTTAAACCCCTGCGGCGATGGGCGGTCTCTTGCGGGGATCAGCGTCATTTCCTGCTGAAGCCCGCACTGTCTCCTGGGATCTCGTTGAAGTAATCCCAGGAGACATTGCGGCTAATGCACCCGACATCTCGCGAGATTTCGGGTGCTACAGCCGACATCTCGCGTGATTTGGGTTATTACAGCCGAGATCTCGCGAGATCTCGGCTGTAATAACCCAAATCACGCTTGATTGTGGAGAGGAACCTTTCCTATACTCACTGAGGACGTTATTTACGTGTGGGATTTATACATGGACTTCACAGTTTTTATGTATCTGTTATAAATTATATGAAGATGTATTTATTTATTTGTTTATTCACTATAGTGATATGTCATTTCATATTTCTTTTCATACTCCTAGCTGTTGTTTGTGAACAAACCAGCAGGGAATCCTGGATGATGTTATGGACCAAAAATGGTTGTGACCATATCTGCTCAATGATGTCACTTGCGAGATTCAGCACAAAACATCAGCAAGAGATTCACAAAGGTGAACTGACCAAATTTGGCCAGTTTTTTCAATAGTTTTCCATTATGAACATGTTGCTTACTCAAAACACAATATAGAATTCTTCAAGCATAATGCTGCTGTTTCCCTAGTGATATCTTGCAATGTGATATTATTGCTGTACAAAGCCTTCTGAAATGAAGATAAAATAAAGATAAACTCCTGCTCAAAGCATTTTAAAAAGTAGGAGGTTTTTACAAAACAAATTGCAAATACTGAAATATTTATTTTGCTTATATTCTAAATATGTCATCCTAATGAATCGTGAAGTGAAAACTTTATTCTGCTAAAATATACCATATGGCAGTATTTTCTTTCTTTCTCACATAATTAAATACTATTTAAGTCTTATAAAACCCAAGCAGGTATCATAATTTTATTTCTGTGTATCAAGCCCATATATTCATACAGTATGACTTGCCCCACAAAAATAAATCATTTTAAATTGAATAACTGGAAATTATAGTTCATTTATTGTACTTTTCATAGCAACCTCTCCTATGTATTAAAAAAATACAGTTTAAAGTGAAAAAAATGTGTTTACCATTGGCCATGGCAACTATTCATGTTTGTAAAAGATAGATGGACCTAGATCTCTGAATGGCATTAACCCTTGAAAATTAGTTACCTGTTCATCCTTGAGACATATGAGATTAGTTTTGTACGAATCGAAAATTCATACGAATTTCCGTAAATTCATACATTCAGGAGGATCCGAAATACGAATTGCTATGCTTCTGAGTTTTGGATGAAAAACAAATTTTTTGCTGCTGCTGAGTGAGTTTTTTAATATGGGAGTGGGAGACTGGTACTGGTAATCGATGGGAGATTCAGAATTCGGACAAAATAAGAATTGGAATTGGAAGGATGGTGGGGCCCCTCATAATGAGAACAGCACAGGGAGGGTGGGAGCCCCTCATAATGATAAATGTTTGTAATTGTTAAGGAAAGTTAATGAACCTAACGAATATTTGTATTTCGTATGAATCCAAATTGAATTTTGGACACGAATTACGAATTACCGGCTAATACAAAATGGAACGGAACAAAACTAAACAAATTTATTGATGGCGCACATGTCTATCATCCTCATGCAGGTGATATACAAACACTTTAAAACCTAAACTTTGGAGGTCTTGACACCTTTATCATTAAGTTACTACATGGATGGTCATATAATGAAATTCCCAGGCATTTACTCCCATGATCTGAAATCGAATTCCTGATCCTCTCCAGCGCTCAAATATTTAATGATTTCTGTTAATATTTAATTTAAATATTTAATGATTTCTTGTTCTTCTGACTTTCAAGAAGCAAGGTAGGCATAACAGTAGGGATGTCTCTTTATATGGCAAAAGATGTCTTGAGATGCATTCCCTTGATCACAGAGCAGTAAGTTGTTCTCTGCTATAATAAGCAATCATTATAGTGCTATGATATAGCATCATATGACTGACCTATTTATCTGTATATCAAATACAATAACTCAAACCTATCCATGTCATAGTTAAATGACCATATATGCTCCTAAAAAGGTTACCAGAAGTGTGTGCTACCAGTGTGATCTTAAACTGTATCTTTACAAAATAAAACTTTTTTTTTTTAGATTTAGAGAAAGTGGGAAAGTTTTGGACCTATTGTCAGCTTTTGTTGTTATTTATTGCTGCCTGTGTCCCCGTTGGCGTGATTCACTTTTCTATTTGTAATGATAACCTTTGTCACTGAGAAAGGAAGCAAGGGAAAATTCAAAATTTTAGAGCTATCTCCAGAACAAAACAAGAGGGGAAATCTTCGAATGGAGACAGCTGTTCCAGGGACAATAGTGACATCAAAGATGAGAATTTTGCTGATTTGTTCCTGGTCACTGAATCAGGATTCAGCATTTTCACATAACAAAAGTCTGGCACAAGTGCTGACTTCTAGTTCTGCTAAGGACGCAGGGTATAATGCTGAGAGATGTTCATACAAAGACTGTGGGTGAGATTTAAAGCTTTTGCCAGTTTTAGAAGCTTGCAATTTTTATCTGGGAAGGCACAAGGACATTTTACCACTGAAAGGTGCAGTGACTGGTTCTATAATATATACCAGTACATTGTAGACCTTCATACAATTTGTTGTTCTGATTTGATGTTTTGTGAAATAGCTCATATTATGCTGATCAACTGTTTCCTCTAGATGTATAAGCTCAGGCTAATATGTTGGGTATTCTAGAAATGATTACTTTTTTTTATATTGCAGACAAAATTATCTATCATAGTATTATGTAGATATATAGAAGTGTCATGTCCAGAATACTGTATAAATTACTAGGAAGATTCCTAATAGTAATATTCTTACAATCTCCTCTCATATCTAAAGCCTAAATTTGCAATTCTGTATACACCAGATAGAAGCATGTACTGATAACTTTTATCGTCAGACTCATTTAAAGGGCACAATTATTTTGTCTTCCCTTCATGTCAAAGGATCAGGTTATATTAAGTTTCTAAATTTGCAATAATAAGCTGCAATCATTATTGGCGGTCTAACTCCCTGTTTGACGTAAGGTAAGTTTTATATCTGGTCTGTTTAGTAAATTGTAATAGAATATGAACTTTATGTTTATATAAGAACTGTGATGCTTTGATTTTTACACATGTATTTAAAAATATAATTATATATGCAAATACATATATGATTACACAGTATATTTCCATTGTGCCTTTCCGTTTGTCCCGGTAACCTTCTCAGGCAAAATTAAATTTTAGAATTGTCACTCAAGGGGCAAATATTCAAATAGGCACACCAGTTCGAGTGACACCTGTCTATGAAGGGAATTCTCTACATATATACTTTCTAACTAAAAATGGAGCTCAGTTATATCATCCAAAGCATGGGCCATTGGTTTCAAAGATCCTTGGTCTATTTACAAACAGTACATCAACACTTCTGTAATTAACTACCCAGGTCCACTTACCTGAACATTACAAAGTGAGTTTCCCTCTCACAGTTATATATTAAATTTAATTGAATAAGACCTTATACAGGTAAATAACTCATATGGGATCCCAGTAACTGAAATATCTGTAGTGGATGAACATTTAAAAAGATCTACCAAGTTGAAGAAAAATGTTTGAAAAAATATTTTGTTTTTTTACATCATGTTCATTCAAGCTTTGTAGCATTTTTAAATTACTTTGACCTTTCCCTTTGTGTTATATATAATACTGAAGTTATAAATTAACACTGTTAAAACATGCACATATTTATAGCAGTGATATTTATTTTGTCTATGCAAACAGGAAAAAGTAACAATGCTATATCATAATAATGTCACCGAAAAGGTTGAATTAAAAAAAGAACATTAAAAATTACCTCACAGCTTTCTGTTTGCAAATGTTATATTTCTTTTATCTAATAAACTAAAATGTAAAAATATCAATAACTAAAAGATGAACTTCAGTGAACAGTGAAAGATTAGACGTTTTTGACTCCCCATCCCCTTATTTGCAAGTCATGTCATTGCAGCCTCTCTGTCATAATGTGCAGCACAGGACCAAGGACTGGACTAAAAAAACTATACCACTAATATTTTACTGCTGAGTTGAGGTCAGCTTTAACAAATAGGTTTGCAACAAGCTAATATAACGTTGACAAAGTATGAACCCAGAGCATGCAGGGGACCTCTTCTTCCCTGATTATCTACTTAAAGGGTGAACAGGGAAATGTCTTTACAGGTACCCACCTCATCATCCAGTGCAATAAAGCATTCTTAAAGAGGAAGTAAACCCTGATGGGTTTACTTCCTCTTTGATTCCCTGCTAAGGTAAAGCATAATGGACTACTATGCATCGCATAGTAGTCCATTATGTGTCACTTACCTGACACAGGAGCAGCAAAGTCACCGCTGTCCCCTTGTGCACGGAGTCTCCATCTTCTCGGTGCGTCTCGCTGCTCCAGCGCTGTCATTCGGCAAAGCCGTGATGATGTCACTCCTGTGCATGTGCACGGGAGCCCCCACTCTCGGCATATCACCGTTGACATCGGCGTGCTCATGCGCCGTAGACAGAGGTGCCTGTGTTTTGGCAAATATCTCCTAAACTGTGTAGGTTTAGGAGATATTTCTTGGACCTACAGGTAAGCCTTAATCTAGACTTACCTGTAGGTCAAAGTGGTTTGTAAAGGTTTACAACCACTTTAAACATCCTAACCAGATCATATCATGTTTCATAGGACAAGAGTTTAAAAAAGTGGGAAAATTGCTTGAAAAAGTGGCCATTGTATGACTACAGTTTTCATTCAAACTGTTTAATATTGTATTGAAATTGATATTTAGATAACACAGGTGGGGTTATATTCACACTTGACTTCCATATTATCTTTATAGCTCTAAAATTGCTACATTTGACAGTCTGTCCCACAACAATAGCCAACCATACACCCAACCAACCAATTTAGCAGGAACAAAATGCAGTTTAAGTTCTTGGTGTCCAATGTGAAAATCAAAAACTACTAGGGAAGCATTACTGATATCGGACAGTAGTAGTAATAATCTTATCATATTGTGCTTCTTCATATACAGTCTATACACAGCATAATACTATAATATACTATGAACAGTATTTATTTATAATATTGTATATACTGTATAGTATAGTCACGTCTAAGACATTCTAGCATTTTATATTATTTTTTATTAGCCTTGTAATCAAAACCTATGCACTTTTAAAACATTTTGTTGTTTTGCCTTTGGTATTTTATCTGTATTATTTATATCTCATTGCCGAACTAAGTTAGATAATTGCTTTTAACTTTTATTTTCATATCCTATGAGGATATCAGCTTGGTGCACATCTGGTTTTAGGCTTTATAGTCTACCATATGCAGAGGTTTGGCACTCCCAGTGGTGCAATGGTAAATGAAATGCCAACTCAGAAAAAGCATAAAATTCTCCGTAAGGGGACACTGTAAGGTTAACATGCTGGAATATGCTCACAGATACAAAAATATGTATATTTATTTTACAATGCTGAAACGATACTTTACTTTTTACCTAAACTCTCAGAAACAGGGAACAAGAAGTTCAAGAGGATGGGCATGTATTTGATCAGGTATATTGAAACAGAATTTTTGATACAGCCTAATATAGGGGACCTGAACTCTAAAAGTGAAGATTGGCCGTGTTATTGGGAATATTTAGATAGATCAGTTGTGCCTAAAAAATTACCTTTTTTTAATTCCTCCTAAAAAAAAATTAAAAAATATGATGGTGCCTAGGCAGTCTCCGAACTGTTTATCTGCACTGTGATATTTAAGGCACTTCTTGTCATGAAAATGGAAATGACACTTCTGTGTTGCTCACTGTCCTCCTTTTTGGAAGCTTTGACACAGATAAAGCTATACCTCTACCAAGATGGATGTTGTCTCCACAAAGAGACACAGTGGGGTTGACTTGCTAACACTGGTGCAGCTGTGCATGGTAGCCAATCAGATTCTAATTTCAGCTTGTTCAGTTAAGCTTTGCAAAAAAAAAAAAAAGAGTAAAGCCCATTTCTTGGGATTTTTTTTACTCTCTTCCGCTAACTGCCTTTCGTGGTCTATTTTAGCCAATTAATTGCGCTCTTACATTTCCTATTGGTTTCCTTGTATTGTTGGGATGCTGATCACTCAGCCATATATTTTTTGAAGGCCTTTTTTCACTTTAATTTGCATTTTTACATTATAGTTTAGCCACCCAGTTTAATCTTAACTCCTTTATATGTATTTCCCATTGAAATACACTGGCCAATACCTTTAGTTAGCGTGCTCTTAAAGCACTCCCATGTTTCCTCAGTGTTCCTTGTTCCTAGGATTTTATCCTATTTAATATCATGTAGCATAGAGCGTTGTTTAGGGAAATCAGCAGGTCTAGTAATGCATTTTTACTTGTCAGTGCATTCACCAACTGACCCATGAAACTGTCCTGGATTGTATGAAATGTGTCTATGGAATTACTTTCTTTTTTACGTTACAAATAGTTTCACTTGCATACAGTAGCAGCACCCCAATCTGTATAACATGATTTTTAAGGTATTAGCCCCTCTTTCCCCATTGGATAGAAATTGACCAGTAGTTTCCTGTGGCTGTCCTTGTTCCAACTCATGCAAAATTCATGCAAATCTGCAAAACTGCCCTTCTACTGGCCAATTATAAATTAAGAGACTGCAGATGTTCTAGCAGTCTACAATTGGCCAGCATCAGGACATTTTAATGAGGGAGAATTGGCTGAAATGCACTAAAGAAAAAGAGTACAGTTTAACTCAAGAATAAGAAGACTACAGATGTCACAGAATTGTAAAATTGGACAGTAGCATGATAATCTTAAACAACAAACCTAGACCTAAATTTACTAGAGTCAAAGAGCAAAATAATTAAGAGACCACAGATGAAGAAGATACAACAATGTAAATCGGGCCAGTAGCAGGACAGTTTTAACCAGGGATGATAGGCCAGAATATTTTAGAAACAAAGAGTACAGACAAGTGTTTTAGTACAAAAATTAAGAGATTTCAGATTATATAATAGTGTAATATTGGCCAGCAGAAGAAGAATATTATTGAGCAAGGCTAGATCCAACTTTACTAGAGACAAAGAGCACAGGCTGAGGATTTACTACACTAATTAGGATACTGTAGAAGACAAAGCGACGTTAAATTGGCTAGCATTAAAACAGTTTTATTTAGGGATAGCAGGCCTAACTACTATATGTCTAGCTTTTTTTACCTATGGGAATAGAGGAGGGTTAAGCAAATGTTAATATTATTATGTGAACTGGTTTAAGTGCACACTGTTATTGTACTTTGTTTTTTACTTTAAACAAAGGCATACTGGTATACTGCAAACAAAGCAGTGGTGTGCTGCAAACAAAAGGCAGTTCCTAGAACAGTCAATAGCAGGGGAATGTTCCACTTTAAGTATACTTATCATGAAAAAAAGTTGGTGAAGTAAAATTAGAAAAATATATACATAGAACTTTTTTCAGAAATAAAAAACTGATAATTGGCATGTGTGTATGTATTCACCCCCTTTGTTATGAAGCCCATAAAAAGTTCTGGTGTAACCAATTGCCTTCAAAAGTCACATAATTAGTGAAATTATGTCCACCTGTGTGAAATCTAAGTGTCACGTGATCTGTCATTACATATACACACCTTTTTGAAAGGTCCCAGAGGCTGCAACACCTAAGCAAGAGGCACCACTAACCAAACACTGCCATGAAAACCAAGGAACTCTCCAAACATGTAAAGGCCAATGTTGTTGAGAAGTACACATCAGGATTAGGTTATAAAAATATCCAAATATTTGATGATCCCTAGAAGCACCTTCAAATCTATCATAACCAAAGGGAAAGAACATAGCACAACAGCAAACTTGCCAAGAGACGGCCGCACACCAAAACTCACAGACTGGGCAAGGAGGGAATTAATCAGAGAGACAGCACAGAGACCTAACATAACCCTGGATGAGCTGCAGAGTTCCACAGCAGATACTGGAGTATCTGTACATAGGACGACAATAAGCCGTATACTCCAAAGTGTTGGGCTTTATAGCAGAGTGACCAGAATAAAGCCATTACTTTCAGCAAAAAACAAAATGGCACATTTTGAGTTTGCCAAAGGGCATGTGGGAGACTCCCAAAATGTATGGAGGAAGGTGCTCTGTTCTGATGAGACTAAAATTGAACTTTTTGCCCATCAAAGAAAACTCTATCTCTGGTGCAAACCCAACACATCACATCACCTAAAGAACACCACAGTGAAACATGATAGTGGCAGCATCATGCTGTGGGGATGTTTTTAAGCAGCCGGGACTGGGAAACTGGTCAGGGTTGAGGGAAATATGGATGGTGCTAAATACAGGGATATTCTTGAGCAAAACCTGTACCACTGTGTGTGATTTGAGGCTAGGATGGAGGTTCACCTTCCAGCAGGACAATGATCCCAAACACACTGCTAAAGCAACACTTGAGTGGTTTAAGGGGACACATGTAAATGTGTTGGAATGGCCTAGCCAAAGCCCAAACCTCAATCCAATAGAAAATCGGTACCGTTTACAAGCGCAAACCATCCAACGTGAAGGATCTGGAGCAGTTTTGCAAGGTAGAATGGGTACAAACCCCAATGGTAAGATGTGGCAAGCTCATAGAGACTTATTCAAAGTGAATTGGAGCTGTGACTATTGAGTATTTACTTTAGGGGGGTGAATAGTTATACACATTGACTTTTTCTGTTATTTTGTCCTATTTGTTGTTTGCTTCACAATAAAAAAAAATCTTCAAAGTAGTGGGCATGTTCTGTAAATTAAATGATGTAAATCCTTAAACAAACTATGTTAATTCCAGGTTGTGAGGCAACAAAACACGAAAAATGCCAAGGGGGTGAATACTTTTGCAAGGCACTGTATATAAGAAATGAAAACTCCAAAATATCATTCCTGAAGCAAAAGTAAACTAAAGTAAGCCTTGCTGCGAAAAAGATCAGTTGAACTTAAAGTGAGGGCCATATGAACATAAACCAATATAGCCCAAACTAAACAAATAACTCCCCAAATACCAGCCCCTGAAACAATAGGTCATATTTTTAAGGAAAAAAAAGATGAAAAATCAGCTGGAAGTGACTGCTGACCTCAATTTAACCACCAAATAACATAAAGGACAAAAAAAGCCTGCATTAATAAGAGAAAAAGCAACAAAGAGGATGATTGCCCAAATAGCTATTAGAATTTGACCAATCGATCCATTTGCACCAGAAGACAAATTCTTAGACACTTTCCATTTTCACAGAGCAACATGTAGCTTCTATCCTTAAGGAACCCACATTCTACTGAGCTTTACAAGCAAGTAGGCTTCCCAGAGCTTCTAAATACACAATTCCTTTTGGAGCATGAAACAAGAAGTATTTATTATAGAAAAGACCATGTCATGATCTTCACTGAACACTTTATTTCAATGTCATTTCAGTTGAGCTATTTTCTACAGATATAATGTCAGGCAATTAGATCACCTCAGGCAGTAACTGGTTTACTCTGCTGCCTTACCTATTTTATGCCTTGACTAACAATTCCTGGATCAGACAAAATACCAGAGTCATACAGAAAACAATACAATGTTATACAAGTGTTATTGCTCAATTTTGGTGACTTTGTACAATTAATTTAGACTTTGCTAAGAAATTACATTTTACTTTGAATATTATTTGCAGCAGATGAGTTACAATTAATTTAGCAAAATTCAGTAAGCATATTTGAATGCCTGTTGTTTTGTATTTGGCATTTGTTTTATTACACTTTAACACTTCATCCTGGCCTTTAGCAGTACTATGCAATTATACCCTTCTTAATAAAATAGTCTAACAGATGCTTAGCATACAAGTGTAAAGGTAATATGCTCATATTGCCACTACACTGTGATGCTAAGAGCTAAAAATTAATAATAATGAAGAGCTGACTTAAAATATGACAGCAAATTTAGAATACATTAATGGGTTGTAAAGCAACCCATGTTAAAGCTGTAAAAGAGAAGTAACCAACCTATAAATCTGATACTGTGGAAAAATATTCTACATGTTATAGTGGTCTAGGTTTGGCAATTGTGCAATAGATAAGTAAATAAGCAATTTAAGAGACATACATGGGCAGTCAAACTAAGCATATAATGTAAAAAAAAAAAAAAAAACATAAGCAAAGGTGACCTTTAGTAAAAATTACACATAGATACAGAGCTAAAGGCTCTAAGTGATATGGAAATGTTGACTTTTACAGAAAAAGATAAACCTTGCTCAGTCCCCTCCTATTTTCTTAACTTCCTTATTTATTTTTATATTCCATGTAATGTGTGGCATCATTGACCAGTATCAAAGCTCAGGAGGTGGGGAGAAATAAGTCCAAGGTCGGGGGGCGTGACCGGAAGCGGAAGGAGGCGGACGCATATCCGAGGAGCTCCGCCGAGGCCTTCTGACGATCGTGGGCCATCCGAGCCCGGCGAGCTTCTCAGCGGTTCCCCACCGTCCATCGGGGTTGCCGCTAGTGTGGGGCACAGTCCGATGCCCGTATCGTCCTCGGCACCCACCGCAAACGCCGTCCTCCGGGCCGTTGCTGGCCGCCACCCGGGGACGCGGCGCCGCCATCTTGGGGCCTACTAAAATCCGGAAGCCTAACGCCGGCCCGCGGCGTTCCACGGGCCCCCCTGCTACTCCCGAAGGTCAGTCGAGGACCCCCCTCACAGCGGTCCCCCGAGAGCCACGTATCCAGGAGCGGAGGATCCAACGAACAGGCCCAGAGAACACAGGACAGGTGAGGAACACGGCGGCCATATTGGTACACCTCAGGCCCACTCTACTCTAGGCCTGTGTGGACTCTCCCTCTCCCCTATCATTTGGATACAGCCAAGCTGCCCCTGTTATCCTCACCCTGACTAACTAACTTTTCTGCTAAGTAAACCTCAGCTGCTCTGAAGCTCCCAGGCCCGAGCTCTGTTTGATATCTATCTGGGGGCCATCTTGCTTCACCCTCCCCCAGTACTGTTACACCTTACTGCTCTTTAAACGACCAGTTTGTGCTGCCCCCACCTGAAGTGTGTTTTAAGTTCCGCACCTACTATACCCCTGCATCTGGGCTATTAAAGGAGTCGCAGTTTGGTGCAGCTACACCCTCTCCTCCCCTTCACAGTTTTGAAGAAGCTTGACACCCCCCTCAGATCTACACGCCTCCCCCCAATAGCAAGATATTACAGTCCCGGCCAGTCACACAAGGCTTACAGATGTGATGGACTATTAGAGACGGGACCTGGACCCCCTGTCCTCTCTCCGTGACTCCCATCTTACGCTTATGTGATCTTTACTGACAGGGTGTCTCCTTATTGACTCATTTCAATCGGCCACGCACCCCATGGGCAAAATTGGGGATCAATGTCGCACCTATTCCTCTGCTATTAAATCGCAGCCCCCTGTAGCGATGGACCGCTATCTGAACAAACCCCCACAAGCTACTCCAAGGGTTTCTGACAGCTCCCAGATCCCACCGGAACAGCCTGACATTTGCACCAACATGCTCTTCAATGATACCTCCACACTCTCATCCTCCCCATCTCCCCCCCTAACGGCGGAGCTACTGGACACTAAATTACACTCCCTACTACAAGCAATCACTCATACCATTGCACAAGAGGTAGGGAAAGTGGCCAAGGAATTGAGAGGGGAGATTGATCAGCTAGGTGAACGCACAGACTCTTTGGAATATAAATTTGATGAAATGGTGCAATATGTCCAGGTTCTCGAGGACGACAACGCCACTATGAAAAACACCGTGACCCAATTACAGGCCCAGCAGGAGGATTTGGAAAACAGGGAACGTAGACAAAACCTTCGATTCAGGGGTATTCCTGAAACGGTGGAAGACAAAGACCTGCGCACCTACCTCCTAAGCCTTTTCAACTTTGTAGCCCCGAATATCCCAGACATAGATTGGCGCCTGGACAGAGCACATCGGTCACTGGCTCCAAAACCCCCTCTAGGGGCCAATCCGAGAGATGTGATTGTGCGTTTTCACTATTATGACAGCAAGGAAGCCCTGACTCTTGCATCTCGTAATCAGTCCAGAGTTGAATTTAAAGGCTCTAAGCTACAAATCTTCAGTGACCTGTCACCTATTACCCTGACAAGGAGGAGAACCCTCCGTCCACTAACTTTGCACTTACAGTCTCACAAGGTGGCCTACCGGTGGGGTTTCCCTTTCCGCCTATCCGTTTCCAAGGACGGCACCCAATATTCCCTACGCGATCTGCAAGAAAGTGACACCTTCCTGCGCAACTTGGGTCTCCCACCTCTTCCAGAAGAAGATTCACAGCCTCTTCCAGCAACGCCCAAGCCTCCGCTGGCTCCAAGCCGCATCTGGACCCCGGTGCGACAGAAGACGTCCAGATCCCACTTTACACCCCAGAAAAGTCGTGCCTCCAGACTTCCGACCTGAACTGCTTTCTCCGGATTTCCTCTGGATGCCTTATTTACCTTGACACCCCGCTGATGTTATGGGTAGTCAACACCCCATAGTGGGTTTACTTACCCCCTGGCCCGGGGGGTGGGTGGCCGAACGTATCTGACGTTGCCTCCAGTTTAACCCCAAAAATTGTTATTCTTCTCCCCTTAACAGGTTGTGAACTATTCATTTTTTTTAATTTTTTTTTTTTTTTTTTTTTTTTTTTTTTCACGACCGGGGTCTACTGTTTACCCTGGGGGCAACCTGCTCACTTTGGAGAGAGGCTGGGGATCCTCCCACTCCCCTCCGACTTTTATTTTTTCAAGTTTTTCAAATTTTTCTATTTTTGCATGTTTTGGAGATGTACAATTCTCCACTTCAGACCCATGGCTTAGACCTGGGTTCCCTGGTGGCGCTTAGCTATCCAGGTTTTTGTTGGGTGGTCGTTAAACCCCGACCCCTTATTCCACCCCCATCCCTCCCCTCTTTCCTTTTTCTTTTTTGGTACATTTTTACCATTGTGGATGAGTCACTGGGATTAATCCCGATTTTTCACCGAACCCGCTTGCTTTTGGTACAGATTTTGTTATACGATTATATTGTTATTTGTGTCATGCACATTGCTTTATTATGTAAGGTATATTTGTTTTGGGTCCACTGTTATATTCTGCTTGTCACATATGTGAGGTTTTCTGTCATGTTCTGGCCCCTGTCTGACCTATCATGGCATTGAAACTCCTGACCTATAACGTTAAGGGGTTGAATTCCATTCAGAAGAGATGGCTTGCTCTGAAGGAGTTTAGGGCCTCCGGGGCGGACGTGATAATGGTCCAAGAGACCCACTTCCGTGCTGGAGGCTCTTTTAATTTTGCTAGCAAACAGTTCCCGACCTCCTTTCTAGCGTCTGACCCGTCGGGTAAGGCAGGGGTAGCTATATTGATTGGTCGGCATTGCCCGTTACGGGTCACTTCGTCCCATTTAGACCCTCATGGAAGATTTATTATTCTGAAATGTTCCCTATTTGCTAAATCTCTCACCTTAGTTAATATCTATGCTCCCAACTCGGGTCAGCTTACCTTTTTGTCCTCAGTCTTTGACGTTCTAGACCGCTTTGCTCAACCGTTTATGATTTTAGGAGGTGATTTTAATATGACAATGTCGTCAGACAAAGATAGACACACTCTCTTCCCCTCTGTTTCCCCACCCCGAGCCACTCAATTGTCTAAATCATTTCGCAAGCTGATCAGGTCTAGAGGCTTGCTAGACATCTGGAGGATAAAACACCCTACTCACAAACAGTACACTTTTTTTTCTCATCCTCACAAGCTTTATTCAAGGCTAGATCACTTCTTTATCTCCTCGCCCTTGTTAACATCAGCAGTCTCCTCTGAAATCAACCCTATGACGTGGTCCGACCACTCTTCAGTCCACTTAGACGTCCACCTTTCATCTTCGTTTCCTAAGACCTGTCACTGGAGACTGAATGAGACATTTCTTCACTCTCCAGAAACGAAAAGTCTTTTGACAGATGGACTCACAGAATACTTCCAACTTAACACGGGCTCGGTCACGGGTCCCTCCACCCTGTGGGAGGCCCACAAGGCTGTTTTTCGCGGTCGGTGCATAGCGCTGGGATCCCGTCTTAAAAAGGACGCGGCATCCCAGCGCTTTGCCATTATGACCGATTTGCGCTTAGCAGAGAGACTGCTGTTGGCCTCCCCCACGGTGGACAGACTCCGAAAAGTCATTTCCCTGCGTAATCGGCTCAAATCCCTAGCAATGAGCAAAATAGACAAATCTCTTTTGTGGTCCAAACAGAAGTTTTATGAATTCTCAAACAAACCTCATAAGCTGCTGGTAAATAGGTTGAAACCACGTCCTTTTCAACCCTCTCCCGACTTTTTACGACAACCTGATGGTACACCTACTTATTGCCCCCTGACTATGTCACGGATCTTCGGAGACTTCTACCATAATTTATATAACTGTCTACAGAAAGACCCAAATTATGACTTTTCACAAGGGAGATTTGATCTCTTTTTTGAACACTTGAAATTGCCTAAACTCCTCCCCGACCATCTTGCAACCCTGAATTCGGCCATTTCACCCGACGAACTTGAAGCAGTAATTACACAACTCCCCAGCCAAAAAGCCCCGGGCCCCGACGGGTTACCCTATTCCTATTACAAAACTTTCCTACCTGTCCTGAGTCCCCACATGATCTCGCTCTATACTTCCCTACTTAAAGGTTCCACTCCACACGCCCAATTCCTACACGCTCATGTTTCGGTCATACCAAAACCTGGTAAAGATCCCTCCCTACCTGACAATTATAGGCCTATAGCGCTATTAAACTCAGACTATAAAATTTTTACAAAGATCCTGGCTAATAGGCTGACCCATATAATCCCTACACTCATCCATAGAGATCAAGTTGGCTTTGTACGCACTCGTCACGCAGGTGATAATACCAGACGCACAATAGACCTGATTGATTTATTGAACAAAACCTCCCGTCCAGCCCTTATTCTTAGTCTAAATGCTCAGAAGGCCTTCGACAGGCTTAGCTGGCCGTATATGTTTGCCACTCTTGCAAGATATGGTTTCACAGGCCCTTTTGTTTCAGCTCTTGAAGCCCTCTACTCCTGCCCCTCTTCCCAGGTCAAATTGGCATCCTACCTATCGTCTTCATTCCCTTTGAGCAATGGCACGAGACAGGGTTGCCCCCTGTCGCCTCTTCTTTTTATCCTCTGCCTCGAACCCCTGGCGGAGGCCATCCGCGTTCACCCAGACATTAGAGGGATATGCCTACGCCACAGGGAATATAAAATGTCCCTATTTGCAGACGACATCCTCCTGACATTGACCAATCCCCATATCTCACTTCCGAACTTGTTGTCCTTGCTGAAAGATTTTAGCTCCATATCAGGGTACAAGATTAACACCAGTAAAACTGAAGCTTTACCTTTACACATTCACTCTTCTGCTCTCACAATACTGCAAGACAACTATTCCTTTCACTGGTGCACAGACTCCATTAAGTACCTGGGGATTAACATTACTCCCTCCTATTCGACCTTATACTCGGCTAACTACCCCCCACTTTTTCGTGACATTGCTAGGCTTTTGAAGCAATGGGATTCGCTTCCCCTCTCACTTTTGGGTCGTATCAATGTCCTAAAAATGTCAGTGATGCCTAGACTCCTCTACCTTTTTGATACTCTTCCAATCCCAATCCCTATGTCCCAACTTAAGGCTGTCCAAAGAGCTTTTCTTAACTTCATTTGGCATTATCGAGCGCATAGGGTTGCAGGTTCGGTGATGTTGGCTCCTAAATGGCGTGGAGGTCTGGGAGCCCCAGATCTGATCAAATATTACTATGCTACACACCTTAAACCAGTTATTACCTGGTCATCCCGGAAAGCCCCCACAGTATGGGCTGAAATTGAGATGAGCATCACCAGGCCTGCACACATCTGTGCCATGCTTTGGGCAGACCTTAAAACCTCCATGGGTCCACTTCGTAGCATCTGTCTAGCCCCGATGCTGTTCTCCTTGGAAATCTGGAGGAAATGCCTAAAGTTGTTTCCTCTGGCTTCCCAATGCCCTCCTTTGCTAAACATACTGTTTAATCCAGATATCCCAGACAGCCTAGCATATGATAGAGTGATTCCTTGGTCTGAAGCTGGTTTGTTTCAACTCCGCAATATAGTGCATCCGCTCACCAGGAGGCTTCTATCATTCGCGGACTTGCAGAAACAGCACCAAATTCCCAAACAACTCTTCCACTCCTATCTGCAAATCAGACACTACTTTGCTTCTAAATCCCCCACTCTCTGTCTTGATAAGCCAACTCCATTTGAATTTTTATGTGCTCAGGGCCCATACCAGGCCCATTTAATCACTGACATTTATAGAATACTCCATGAATCGGTGCCCCTTACGGAATCTTCTCATTCATATATGCGTAAGTGGTCGCAAGTGTTAGAACATCCCATCCTACTCCCACAATGGCAGAGAATCTGGGAGGCCGTCTCTAAGACATCCCGCTGTGTGGAACAGAAGGAAACGGCTTACAAGATTCTGCTCTTTTGGTATAGAACGCCTGAAATTTTAAATAAATATGATCCCAAGACTCCTGCGATGTGCTGGAGATGTCGGGGAGATATAGGTTCCCATTTCCATATCTTCTGGGCATGCCCATTGATCCGTCCATTTTGGATTACAATACAATCCTTCGTCCAAGACTTGTTGGAGATTTCCCTCCCATTAGACCCTCTGTATTTCTTACTAGGGTTGCCGATTCCTGGACTCTCTAGACATGCTCAGAAGCTTGCCACCTTTATTTTGTTAGCAGCTAAGAGAGCTATCCCTACACGGTGGCTATCACGTTCCCCGCCCACTCTCCCCCAGGTCTTGCAGAACCTAGAACATATCGGCCGTATGGAAAAGCTTACAGCCATAGTCCATGACACTATGCCTAAGTTCTCAATGATTTGGGATCTGTGGTATCGCTCTAAACTATATACTGCTACTTAATATAGTTTTCTGAGTTTGGACCTCCTACGCTAAGTTTAAGGCTCAAATTGCACGTTCACACTGTTCTATGCCCTTCTAAAGGAATGAAGTTTCCACATTTCCTGCTCACTGTCCTATGCCTATTTGATTGTGACGATTGCTGTTTTGTACCACAAATAATTGTTAATTAATGTGAGGATATACAGAATGTGCTGAAATATCCTACCCCCCCCCCCTCCTCTTTCTTCCCTCCCCTCTCCTCCCTCCCCTCTCCTCCCCCCCCCCCCCCCTCGCTGTTTCTGATTTGTTTTATTTGATGGACTTACTGTTTACCTGTGCATTTATGCCAACACTTTGTTATTGTTATCTTTATATTTTCAATAAAAATACAATTTAAAAAAAAAAAAAAGAAATAAGTCCAAGGTCAAATTGTACAGGAGAATTTGAAATGTATGCAAATAAGTGTTTATTCAAGAAAAGAGGTAATGATCAAGTACAAATACAAGTCATGTCATTAGGCATTAACATATACCAAACAGTGATAAAGTCAAATGAGCAGAGGAAGTTGACTTAGCTTAAGAATATGCTGTCAACATCATGTAAACAGAACACTTTTTGTATATTGTTATACAGTACCTCTATACGTTTTTCAGCAATAGCAGACATAAGAATAAGGAGAAAAGGAAGAAAAGAAAAAAACTGAAATGTATTTCTAATTTCTTTATCTCCAGATCTAATATTAGCAAGAGTGGACTGCATGGTTTCAGGGTAGTGATGTTAATGATAGCTTCACTTTCTAAAGATCAGAGTGAGGTCAACCCTTAAGGGAAATTGCTCTAACTGCATAGACTATTTAAAAACCGAATTTGAAAGATTAAAAGACTGCCCAAATACACAACACTTCAGAACCTAGGCACGATTGCACTTTCAAAAGTAATGACTGGTCATATTAATCACTTAACCACTTCAGCCCCCGAAGATTTTACCCCCTTCCTGACCAGAGCACTTTTTGTGATTCGGCACTGCATTGCTTTAACTGACATTTACGTGAGATGTTGTACCCAAACAAAATTGATGTCCCTCTTTTGCCACAAATAGTGCTTTCTTTTGGTGGTATTTGATCACCTCTGCATTTTTATTTTTTGCGCTATAAACAAAAAAAGCGTCAATTTTGAAAAAAAATATTTTTTTTACTTTTTGCTATAATAAATATCGCCCAAAAATATATAAATAAATGTTTTTCCTCAGTTTAGGCCGATATTTATTCTTCTACATATTGTTGGTAAAAATTTGCAATAAGCGTATAATAAATTTATATATAAATAAAAAAAATGCAATAAGCGTGATTGGTTTGCACAAAATTTATAGCATCTACAAAGCAGGGGATAGTTTTATAGCATTTTTATAATTTTTTTTATTAGTAATGGCTGTGATCTGCAATTTTTTATCATGAATGCGACATTATGGCCGACACATCAGACACTTTTGACACTATTTTGGGACCATTGTCATTTATACATCGATCAGTGCTATAAAAATGCACTGATTGCTGTGTAACTGACACTGGCAGGGAAGGGGTTAACCACTAGGGGCAATGAAGGGGTTAAGTGTGTTCTAGGGAGTCATTATAACTGTGGGGGGAAGGGCTACCTAGGACATGACAGTGATCACTTCTCCTGATCACAGGGAGCAGTGGATCTCTGTCATGACACAAGGCAGAACAGGGAAATGTCTTGTTTATCTAGACCTGCGGGCATGCTCCCACGGCATGTGGCGCTTGTGCGCCCAAAATGTGGCGAATTAAAAGAGACATACCTGTATGCCCATTTGCCTGCCTGTGCCATTGAGCAGATGTACATTTGTGTGCGGCGTTTGGCAATCGGTTAAAGACCGGAAGGATTTACCCCCTTAATGACCAGGCCATTTTTTATTATATGGCACTACGCCACTTTAACTCACAATTGTGCGGTCGTGCGATGCTGTACCCAAGCAAAATTAATGTCCTTTTCTCCCACAAATAGAGCTTTCTTTTATTGGCATTTGATTACATCTGCATTTTTTTTTTGTGATATAAACAATTTTGAAAAAAAAGCAATATTGTTAACGTTTTGCTATAATAAATACCCCCCCCCCCCCCCCCAAAAAAAAGGTAAAAAACAAATATCTTCATCAGTTTAGACCGATATGTATTCTTCTACATATTTTTCATTAAATAAATCACAATAAGTGTATATTGATTGGCTTGCACAAAAATTATTGTGTCTACAAAATAGAGGATAGATTTATGGCATTTTTTATAAATTTTTCTTTTTTTTACCAGTAATGGTGGTGATTTTTAGCGGGAGACAGATTGGACACTTTTAACACTTTTTGGGGACCAGTGACATTTATTCAGTGATAAGTGCTAAAAATAGTCACTGATTACTGTATAAATGTCACTGGCAGGAAAAGGGGTTAACACTACGGAATCAAGGGGTTAAGTGTTCCCTAGGGAGGTGCTTCTAACTGTGGGAGCAGTGTAGTCACCGGAGCAGAAGACAGATTGCTGTTCCTAATCACTAGGCACAGCAGATCTGTCTATCCTCCCCTTACAGAACGGGGATCTGGCTGTTTACATTGACAGATCCCTGTTCTTTCTCTCACAGGAGCGATCACAGGTGGTCGGCGGACATCGCAGCCTTCAGCCACGAGCATCAGCTTTTCAATACCTTTGAATCATGTTTTGCAATTTGCATTTTATTTCTGTTGAAAACTTTCTTAGCTGGTTGATATGGATAGTAACAATATTTACACTTAGCATCTGCATTGTGAGCCTGATGGTCTTGTTGGAAAGCTGCTGCAGATATGACACTCAACAATCAAGATAGTACTGGACACATGAATGAGTCCTTCATGTTTTATTGGATCAATATAAGTGAAAAAAAATAAAACTCTGCTCAATCTTTATACAATATCCCTATATCACCACTAATGCTATTTGTTCCCACACATCATAAACTATCTATGTAATACTAAAATTGCAGACCTGCAAATACACAAGTTAGAGTATACCATCACATGCCACATACCTCAAATGTCCAACAGTAATCAAAGTCCTTATGTGTGAATCTTTAGTGTTCCAAAATCACGTTGGCATTTAACTTGTGCTTTCCTTTGTGCAGCCACCAAACGCTCACCATATCCTTTGAACTATGGGGCAGATGGACGCCAGATGGTCCTTCACACTCCTCTATTGGAATTTACTTGTTCAGTTTGTTTTATATATACATGGTGGCATTATATGTATATGAATAGTATAATTGTTTTCAGTTGATTTCAACTGTTTCAACTGTATATTGAAGATTTAATTATTTGGGGTATGTGGCAGGTGCTGGTATAATATTTGTGAATTTGCAGCTCTGCAATTTTGTTTAATTGGAAAGCAACAGCAACACATAGACAGGAAATTACATCATAAATATACAGTTCCACTAGGAAGAACATTATGGTAAATCAAAATAAGTATAATAATTACACAATACCCTACCACCTACCACCTAACTACCACCTAACCCTGCCAAATTAGTTGCTCTAATATATGGCTGCTGCACCATATGTATGCATGTCTGTATAAACCTTATTCCTCACAGATCTAAATAAAAAGGAAGAAACTGCATGGATCTAAGCACACTTTCTAAAGAAATAAAAACACAGTAATAATGCACTTACATGTCATAACAAGAAGGAGCTCTTGTAAATGGCCAGTATACAGGTAGAGATGATCAATCACTGGGACCAGAAGATAATGCAAGAGGTCACAGTCCTCAACTTGACTCCCAGGTTACTATCAGACCAGGAAAGGAAGGATGATACACACCTCATCAAGGCTCAACACAACCAGTGGCAAAAGCCTGGCTTACTATCATCTTTGCTCTCTTCCTGTGTAATGTGGTAACCCAAATACAGATGCAAAACACCATAGTACAAGTAATAAATCTAAAACTCCTGTTACACGATAGGAGCTGTGTGTATACAGTATATACAAGTATAGTTTGTCAATATTATATCAAAGCTAAAAATTCAATAATTATAACAAGTAACTTACTATATTTGTCTCCTGTTTTGACAACATAAACCATGAACCAAGACAATTAATACATTATAAACAACTTGCGTTTCGTAATACACCTAATTTGCAAATTTGTAAAACAGAAATATAAGGCGTAAATATATACAGTAGGCCAATGCCCTTTTTTTTTTAATCGTGATATTTATTGGAAGATTATTTTAATACAGATAGAGTACTAAGTAGAGTACTTAATGCCAACAGTCACCAATTGGAGATTGGATCAGGCAAAATGAGGCATTAATTCATATTCTAGAGGTGTACAGATGTTTAGAACAAAATATAACATTTGTGATATAACTCAACATAAGTTCAGTACCTGAACTCATTAAAGTGGCTGTAAACACTTACAGACCACTTTGATCTACATGGAAGGCTAGATTAAGGCTTACCTGTAGGTCCATGAAATATCTCCTAAACCTACACGGTTTAGGAGATATTTGCAAAAAGACAGTCACCGCTGTCTATGGCGCATGCGGCGTAGACAGCGGCATGCAGGCGCACTGAGCATGCCGCTGCTAACTGCGATATGCCGTTAGTGGCGGTTCCCGTGCACATGCGTGGGAGTGACATCATCGCTGCTCCAGCCACTCACAGTGCCGGAGCAGCGATACCGGGAAGAATATGGATGCTTTGTGCTACAGGGGACAGCGGTGACATTGATGGCTCCTGTGTCAAGTAGGTGACACATAATGGGCTACTATGCGATGCATAGTAGTCCATTATGCTTTACCTTTGCAGGGAGACAAAGAGGAAGTAAACCCACCAGGGTTTACTTCCTTTTTAAGGCAGATAACAAAGAAAGGGCAGAATTGTATCTTACAAAAAAGAGAGATAGTGATGTTGGTCAGGGGAGGATTGGTGTTTCCTTCCAGACAGCAGTGAAGGTTTTCGAGTATGAATTTTGGATTTTGGAGAAGGTAAAGGTCATGATGTGACCGTGTTCCTTTTGTTCTTAGTCCAGCACACCCATTTTGTTGGCATTGTGCATTTTTGCCTTGATGTTTTGCAAGCATTTGTTCGTGGGTAGCATGCGTGTTTAGAAAGTTAATGGCTTTAATGGAGGAAGGCAGGATATCTGATCTCCGGGTGCTGCCCAGGGCTCTTCTAGCTGCTATTAGGATGTGGGTGATGAAGACATGGAATGTGTTTGGCCATTTGTCTAGGCCAGTGCTGAAAAGGGCAGTTTCTGGAAGCAACAGGTCATTTGTCTTTGTGATGGAGGAGATAAGATCAGGTATTTCTTTAAAGAAAGCTGTAATCCTCGGGCATTACCACCATATGTGGCTAATGGATCCCAAAAACCCAAACTTCCTCCAGCATAATGGGGAGTGGGTGCCTGGGTGACAATTCGCCACTACTTGCAGTATGAGGTACCATCTGTGCAGGATTTTTAGAACTTTTTCCCAGTGGGATATGCATTGGGATGCTTTCTTAGCTTGTTGAAGTGCTTGACACAATTTCTGCTTTGTGTAGGCAACTCCTAGGTCTCGTTCCCAGGAGGTTATGTCCAGTATCCCTCTGGTGCATAGAGCATTGTACATTATGGAGATCCTTTTTTTTTTTCAGATTTTCAAATGAGTAGGAGTAAATTATATTTGTAGAAGTCCTTATGCAAAATGCATAGGTGCCAACAAGATCCTGAAAAGAGAACATTTGTCTTCGTTCATATAGTTGATTGACTAGGTTGAGACTGCTGATTTTCCACTTTGATATAGCCAGGTCTGGAATTAGGAAAGTGAGGTGTTTGAAACAATCCATTTTGGTTTTCTTCCTGTCGTTTTCAGAACAGAGATCCACATCTTTAGGGTAGCCTGCGCTGTTCCCAGGAAATTGTGTGGGTAAGCGCAGAGGCTCCTAGCAGTGCCCTGAGATCAGAGGAGAGAGCATGCTGTTCGATTTGTATCCATTGTTTGTCTGGGGTTGAAGACCACCAGTGCTAAGTTTGGTCGAGAATGGTGGCTGTATAGTATATGGCCAATTCAGGCACGCCCAGACCTGCATGGGTGACCAGTGTATACATGGACTCTCTTCATACCCTTGCCTTTTTATCAGAAAGAGTTTATTATGTTTTGTAAGGTCTTAAGGTGGGTTGCTGACATTGGCAGGTGGATCGTTCTAAAGAAATATAGCACATGTGGGAGAATGAATACTTTAGTAAATGCAATTTTCCCTGCCTAGGACACTGTGGTTTTCAAGAGAGTTGTAGAAAGTTTTGAGATTTTGCTAAGCAGAAGAGTATTACATAGTATTACATAGTAGGTCAGGTTGAAAAAAGATACAAGTCCATCAAGTCCAACCTATGTGTGTGATTATATGTCAGTATTACATTGTATATCCCTGTATGGTGCGGCCATTCAGGTGGTTATCTAATAGTTTTTTGAAACTATCGATGCTCCCCGCTGAGACCACTGCCTGTGGAAGGGAGTTCCACATCATTGCCGCTCTTACAGTAAAGAACCCTCTACATAGTTTAAAGTTAAACCTCTTTTCTACTAATTTTAGAGAGTAGCCAAGTGTCTTGTTAAACTCCCTTCCGCAAAATAGTTTTATCCCTATTGTGGGGTCACCAGTACAGTATTTTTAAATGGAAATCATATCCCCTATCAAGAGTCTCTTCTCCAGGGAGAATAAGTTCAGTGCTTGCAACTTTTCCTCATAACTAATATCCTCCAGACCCTTTATTAGCTTAATTGCCCTTCTTTGTACTCGCTCAATTTCCAGTACATCCTTCCTGTGGACTGGTGCCCAGAACTGGACAGCATACTCTAGGTCAGTGATGGCGAACCTTGGCACCCCAGATGTTTTGGAACTACATTTCCCATGATGCTCCTGCACTCTACAGCGTAGTGGAGCATCATGGGAAATGTAGTTCCAAAACATCTGGGGTGCCAAGGTTTGCCATCACTGCTCTAGGTGCAGCCGAATCAGATTCTTGCAGAGTGGGAGAATTATCATTTGTTTCTTTTTTGGAGGGGGGGTGTCAGATTTAATATAAGAACAACACAATCAAACTTGAATTATCAAAACATTTTTCAAGATGAAACGTGTCCATTTAAATTATATAATGCAAAAATAGCAAAACAGCAAAACAGCAAAAATAGGTAACTGTAGCTCAGTGTAGAAAAATTGACAAGTTATATCCAGACAACAGCAACTAAAAATTAATTTTGTTCTGAATGCTTTCTTTGGTAATTAAAAAGCTGTGTGTGCTAGTTTCTAATTAATCCATCTTGTACTATGATTTTAAAACTATCAATATGAACACATAATATTAATATTTTAGATTGTTTTTTTCTATGAAACAAAGACACCAAATCTTTTTTTTCCTGCTAATTAAACTTATAGAACAACAAACCAGCTGCTATTTTTCTAGCAGCCATTTGTTCTCTTGCTTGGTGGTTAGTGAATTTGAAATGCAGTTATCTAGATTGAAAAGGCCGGAGATATATTTAATTCAGTTTGTTCTTTTTTTTTTTACCTAAATGGTGAGATACACTGATACATTATCGGTCTCTTTCAACCATTCAATGCAACAGATGCTAAGCTTTAAAGTAATTATAAAGGCTTGGTTAAAAAATAAATAACAAAAGTGTTCTACTTACCTCCTCTGTGCAGATGGTTTTGCACAGAGCAGCCTGGATCCTCCTCTTCTTGGGTCCCTCTTTGCTGTTCCTGGTCCCTCCCTCCCACCGAGTTCCCCCCCAGCCAGCAGCTCTCTATGGGGGTACCCGAGCCAAATCAGAGCTCAGTATATCTATTCAGACATGGAGCCTGTCCTGACCCCACCCCCTCTCTCCCCCGATTGGCTGACTGATCTTTATTGACAGCAGTGGGAGCAAATAGGACGGCTTCTGTGTCTCAGTCTACGAGTATCTAAGCCATCTCGATTAGGAGGAGTGTCCTGGATGGCTTAGATACACATAGACATTGCTGGAGAGAGATGGGGCTCAGGTAAGTAATTTGGGGGGGGGGGGGTGCTGGGGAGGCTGCTACACACAGAAGGTTTTTTTATCTTAATGCATAGAATGCATTAAGATAAAAAAAAAAACCTTCTGACTTTAATATCCCTTCAAAGTCCTCCATCAATAAGGTAACTTGATAGATTCATTTAGACACATTATACAAGAGTGTATTGCCAAGAATGCAATGCAGTCAGTTTAAGCCTAGGTTCACACTGTAGTGATGCAGGAACCAGCACGATTCCAGTGGCGTTTCCTACATCGCATCTCTCACATAGGCAGTTCACACTGCCCTCTGCAAACCACTGTGGGTGTCAATACAATGTTAATGACACTCCCAGATTGGTTCACAGATCGCAGTGCAAACTATGGATTCGGACAGGAATTGGATTGCATGGGTGAGAACACCCATGCAATCTGATTACAGTGCGGGGAAAAAAAGTCCCTGCACCTTTTCTATGCGAATCCAATGCAAGTTCAGCCATACAACTGTATGGCTGAACTTGCACTGCACAGACATCGCATGTGACCGGCACCGCAGTGCGGGTGCGAATCACATGCGATGTCTGACATCACACAAGTGTGAACCCGGGCTTAAGATGAATTCTATGTAGCTATACACACATGAATGTAGCTCTTTAATTATTAATATATCATTAAATATGTTTTTTTAAAGCTGAACTCCAGATTTTTTTTGGGAACAACACAAGTCAAATATAGTAAGTAACAACTAATGAAGATTATTCTAGATCCCACTGACTTCTTTTTTTTGTATACAAACTGAGCTTCTTTGAGGTCAGGTACTACAAGTAGCAATCTTTTGGGCACTGATAGGCTGCATTTATGGGCACTGCTGAGGTGGCACTTCTGAGCACTCATGAGGAGGCACTGATGACGCTGCACTGATAGGTGGAACTGATGGGCACTGATAGGCAGCACTGATCGGCACTGATTAGTAGCACTGGGGAGCACTGATTGGTAACTGGTGGTCACAGATTGGCAGAACTGGTGGGCACTGTTGGGACTGCACTGATAATCAAGACAGTGATAATTAGTGCCCTGATTATTAGAGTACGTGTCCCTTTTAGAGAAGCCACTTATCTGCTCTCTTCTTTTCTCCCCATTCTGTCAGCATGAGGAAAGGAGTGGCGATAACCGGCTTCTGTTTATATCCATGATCAGCTTTGATTGGACATGATCACGCGCTAAAAGCCTCATGTATGTATTATTTGTTGTTTGTACCCATAGTAAGGCTCACAAACAATAGAAAAGAAAATGTCTTATCAGTATAAATGATTTCATTATGATGCTGTATCAAGTTGCAATTAGAAATATATGGAGACATTTGGTTAACTGCATGCAAAACCACAATACTTACACCTGACCCCTTCTATGTATTTTATTCCACAAAAATTGAGAGAAGCATGTAGCAATCAGCAACAATTGGTATAAAGCATAGTAGTTAACATTTAAAGAGCTGAGGTGGTATGCATGCCCAAGCATGGATGAATTAATTTATCCCATTGTTTTATTTTAGGGGAATATGGTGTGAGCTTGTTCAGATCTATTCTTTTTCTCACACAAAAAAGTGTGCATGGCTCTCATAGTGTGTTTAGTGATACCAAAGAAATATTACAAAATATCATATTATTATTCATGTAAAACAAGATCTATATATTTTTCCCATTTGCACTTTTCTATTGATTCAGTTTATCAAGTGCAAGTCAATAAAAAGTAAAGTGTCAAGATAATATCCCTGGTGGATAAAGCCTACTGCACGATTTTTGTGATGTCATCACACATCCAGATACCTAGAAGTGTCCAGCCTGAGCCTTGGGATAGATTACATGTATACAAGCACTTTTACTTTTAATCGTGTGGGTATATTGGCTAATTTTATTAAAAAAAAAAAAAAATACTGGTTTTACACTACGTGCCTTCTTTGGCTTCTCTTTGTACTGTGGTGGAGCCTTGCAATTTGGATGATGGTGATTAGTGGTGGAATAATCAGAAAAGAGGAGGGTCATGCCATCCTGTGTGATATTCCATATATACCATAGCAATTTTGACTCCACTGGAGTCAATGTATTCTGATAAGCCTATTTGATAGAGCACCTGGTAGTGAATCACTGATGTGATTAATTGAAGGAAGAAGAATCACATTTCCCTGGATGAAGAATTTTTCAAGTTTCATGCTTTGGGACTTTCTTTATTGTACTTTATTTTTTTATTCTTTTATGGACTCTCGTACAGTAAATGATTTTGAAGTTTTGTTATTTTGGATTTAATAGTGCTGCATATATATATATATATATATACCGGACTCACGGGGGTCCCGACCAGCGCGGGAGCGCGCCGCCGGCAGCGCGCTCCCGATGGCAGGGCGGCAAATTTAAAGGGACGTACATGTACGCCCATTTGCCTGCCCGTGCCATTCTGTCGACGTACATCATCGTGCGCTGGTCGGCAAGTGGTTAACCTTTTGTTACTTCTATTGTGAAAAAAAGAGTTGCTATTATAATTCATTTTATTCCTTAATGCAACTTACGCCAACTTATAAAAAAATCAGTTTTACAACCCAAGCAGTGATGCTCAACTGGTGATTCTTATACAATAGCAAAATGTCATCACTGTATCTTACATTAAGTTTTAAGAATGCCTAGTGGTACTGTGATTACCAGAATATAGGTATATGAGAATTTGCATGGAAGTCAAGGCATGCAGAGCATCATATTTTTCTGTTTAGTCCCATAAAAGTAGTAGTAGAAGTTTTCGGTGAGGAAGAGATCCAGGTAGAGGGCCACCAACATTCCAACCCTGGCAACCATTTTTTAGTAAATCAGCCCCTAAATCTCTGAAGAAGCATTTACCCAATAGGAAGGAAATTCATATTCATCTTTATTGTAAAGACAGATATTAGGAATGTTGACATATTTAGATTCCAGGCAGCATCGTTGGTCCTCATAATAAAGTAGGTGAACATCAATCCCATCTATGTATCAATACTAGGTCCACCATAAAATACTGTAAAATGCATTCCAATCAGAGGAGAACTAACAAACTGTAAAATCATAATGGATGATACCCTCATTGCGTCAAAAAAAAAGTTGGACCTAGCATTTACTATATGTTTTCATAAGACAGTGGATCTTAATTCAAAACCGAAGATTTGCAATGCTATAGGAACCATTTTTTTACATGTTGCCTAAGTAGTATCCTAAAAATAAACCTTTAATCTTGACTTCATTTGACTTCATCCTGAAAAATAAAGTGCATGTCCTATTGTGTGGGTGTGCCTAAGCATAAGTATGTCTACAGCTGTATATCTACAATCTGCAATTTAAGGCCCTACTGCCTCTGACCACCAGCAGCAGGACATTTTTTGTGAGATTTGGTGATATCACTACTGTTCTGCTTATTCTTTGCTGAGGGCTCTAACATTAAGAAGCAAAACCTTGCCTTTATCAAGATGGCATCCTCTGCACAAAGACACAGTGCACAATAAGTATGTTAAGTCAGTAATGCGGGAAATATTGAATACAGGGAGAACATAAGCAAAATTAGTAACTAACCATTTGCCTATTGACCAGCTTTTTTTGCATAGCTTCCAAAGTTCAGTTCCGCACAAGGTAATACATTCATGCATGATAAGGTATCTGTAAAATGTAAGGTTATTATGAGAGCTATACTCATAGGTATTTAATATCTTTTAGAGGATACAGTACTATCCTGACAATGTCTTCATCTGTTTTTTTGTCCAGAAAGATGACACAATCTTTGTTCAAATGTCTGACAAAATCATTTCCCTGCTCTAGTCTTATCTTGTAACTTACTATAAATACAGAGCTGTAGTGTGATCCCCAGGTAAGCGAAGACTGAGGAACTGCTTCAACATACCTTGTATCTACACTTGAATAAAATAGTAAATATAATAAAAAATACATTATTTAATTGTATTCTCGCAAAAAAAAATCTATTTAATTTAATACAGAAGCAGCTATATTTTGTCAGACACTCCTGCTTTGTAATACAAAGCAATTACCAGCTGTCATTTTGACAGCTGATAATTGTCAGTAATAGTGCTGGGGGAAGCAGCATTAGGGGTAAAGGTTTCAGAGCTGCATCCAATAAACATTGTTAAAGTTTTTTAGTGCGTATCTCCTACGTTCAAAATCCTCATGTACAAAATACTAAAACTGCAGGTGCTACTGCTCCTTCACTGGCAAACAAGCAGGCTGGGGCTAGGTCAATTTGATCATGACCAAGTTTCCCCAACTGATCCCATTTTGGGTCTTAATCTATAGAATGAAAAAAACAAAACAGTGTACAGGCATGCCCCACTTTTAAGTACACAATGGGGTTTATTTACTAAAGCTGGAAAGTGCAAAATCAGGCTCACTTCTGCATAGAAACCAATCAGCTTCCAGGTTTTATTACCAAAGCTTAATTGAACAAGCTGATGTTAGAAGCTGATTGGTTTCTATGCAAAAGTGAGCCTGATTTTGCACTTTCCAGCTATAATAAATAAACCCTATTGTGTACTTAAAAGCGGGGTATGCATGTATCACATAAAGTCATACAAGTACACTCCTTGAAAATTGTTGACTTTTTTAATATATCTGAACAGGCAAACAGAAATGTAATCAAACACTGCATACTGCTAACTGTTGGGAATATACTTAAATGAAAACAAGAAACATTAAAAACAAAATTATACCTTTTTGTTCAACAAAAATATTGATAGATGTCATGGTGTACTGTGGAAAAGTAAGTGTACCCTTGGCATCAGAAGCTCCCTTTTTAACAGAATCAGGCATTTTGTATAACTTACCACCAATCTCTAACACTGAAGTTTTGACCACTTCTCCAAGCAAAATTCCCTCATTTGCAAGATATTTGTAGGTTTCCTTGCACAAGCTGGCAGTTTCAATATCCCCCACAAAATTTCAACAGGATTCAAATCAGGGATTTAGCTAAGACAGTCAATAATCCTATATTTCTGTTTTTCTGAGCCAATCATTGGTTGATTTGTTAATGTGTTTTGGATCATTATTAAGTTAAAAAGTCAATTTGTGGTTCAACGTTTTGTTTTGGACAGATGGTCTCACATTCTCATCAAGCACACTTTAATATGGTGCAGAATGTATAGCTGACTCGATGACTGCGTGCTGCCCAAGTATTGAAGTTTTGTAAAATGGATCTAAATCTAAAGTGGTTCATTTGAGGTGCTACTGCTCCTTCATTATCAAATAAGCAAGCTGTAGGCTGTAGTTACATAGTTACACAGTTAGTCAGGGGGAAAAAAGACATGCACCCATCTAGTTCAACCAATCAAAAAAAAAAAAACATAAATTCCCATATACACAATCCTATACCCACAGTTGATCAAGTGAAAAGCTAAAAACCTCGGCAAAGCATGATCCAATTTGCTACATCAGGGGAAAAATTCCTTCCTGATCACCTGAGAGGCAATTTGATACTCCCTGGATCAACTTTACCTATAAATGTTAGTATTTTAACCACTTGGGATCCGCGCTATTGCAAAATGACGGCAATAGCGCGGACCCACATTTTCGGGACTACATCTATTGACGTAGTCCCGGTTACGAGCGGCCTGCGCGCCCCCTGAGGGGCGCGCGCGGCGCGCTCTGTGATCGGCGAGTCCGTGAGACTCGCCTGATCACCGATCCGTGTAAGGGGTCGATCCCGACCCCTTATCACGTGATCAGCTGTCAGCCAATGACAGCTGATCATGTGATAAAACGGAGCCGGTAATCGGCTGTCAGCGCGAGGAGAAAAAAAAAAAGCCGATCGCCGGCGGCCGTGTTCGGGACATCAGTCCCGATCACGGCCAGCAATTTAAACGGACACCTGCCCCCTGCCAGTGCCCACCTGCCACCCGCAGTGCCATCCTGAAATAAAGTAAGTGCCCCCCTGTCAGTGCCACCCAGCAGTGCCCATAGTGCCCACAGTGCCACCCAGCAGTGCCCACAGTGCCACCCACAGTGCCACCCACAGTGCCACCCAGCAGTGCCACCCACAGTGCCACCCACAGTGCCACCCAAAATCTGCCTCAGGTGCTGCACCCCAGTGCCGCCCATCAGTGCCCATCAGTGCCGCCCATCAGTGCCCAGCAGTGCCGCCCATCAGTGCCCAGCAGTGCCACCTATCAGAGCCACCTATCAGTGCCCATCAGTCCCATCTATCTGTGGTACCTATCAGTGCCCATCCGTGCCACCCATCCGTGCCACTTATCCGTGCCACCCATCCGTGCCATCTTATCTGTGCCCATCTTTGCCCATCAGTGCCGCCTTATCTGTGCCCATCGGTGCCGCCTTATCTGTGCCTATTAGTGCCGCCTTAACTATGCCTATCAGTGCCCACCAGTGCAGCCTATCAGTGCCCACCAATGCAGCCCATCAGTGCCCACCAATGCAGCCCATCAGTGCCCACCAATGCAGCCTATCAGTGCCGCCTAATCAGCGCACTTCAATGAAGGAGAAAAATGACCCGTTTGCAAAATTTTATAACAAACTATTAAAACATGATTTTTTTTTTTTTTTTTTTTGCATCTTTTTTTGTTTGTTTAGCAAAAAATAAAACTCCGAGCTGTAACTAAATACCACCAAAAGAAAGCTCTATTTGTGGGAAAAAAATGATAAAAAATTAATTTGGGTACAGTGTTGTATGACTGCGTAATTGTCACTCAAAGTGCATCAGCGCTGAAAGCTGAAAATTGGTCTGGGACTGAGGGGGGTTTAAGTGCCCAGTAAGCAAGTGGTTAAAGCAATCTACTGAGCTGGTCAGAACCGCCTCTGGAGGGAGCCTATTCCACATTTTCACAGCTCTTACTGTTACAAAACGTTTCCATATTTGGAGATGAAATCTCTTTTTCTTTACATAACTTTACATTTATTAACATTAAACCTCATTTGCCACATAGTAAACAGACAGATCCCCATTCTGACCGAGGAGCAGAGAGAGAGAGATCTGTTGTCCCTAGTGATTATATAACAGGGTTATATTTATTATAGCAAAAAGTAAAAAATATTTTTTTTCTTACAAAATTGTAGCTCTTTTTTTGTTTATAGCGCAAAAAATAAAAACCGCAGGGGTGATCAAATACCACCAAAAGAAAGCTCTATTTGTGGGGGAAAAAAAAGAAAATATGTTTTGTTTGGGTACAGCGTCACATGACGCAATTTTCAGTTCAAGCGGGGTAGTGCCGTATGACAAAAAATGGCTTGGTCATTAAAGGGGCAAATACTTCCAGTGCTTAAGTTAATCGATAGTTTATGTTTGCCTACTCAATTTTTGTGAAAAAGTCAACAGTTTCCATGGGTGGTACTTACTCTTTCTTTGATTCTTAAAAAAACCCTTTTGTATATTTCAAATTGAATATGGAATAACATCATTTAGTATTCCTTAGCTTGTATTTTCTCTTGCTTAAAAAAAGTCTGTCCACATTAATTTATCTGCCATAATGATTGGTGAGTTATGTTTATGTGGTATTCTCTTTTGCTATATTAAAGCAGCTTGTGTTGTAGAAGATAAAGGTGCCCTTTGGGCTTTCTCTTTATGTGTTCTCTAAAGCACAAATGCTCACAGTGAGCACTTAGAGCAATAACTCAGTGATTTCTTCTAAATAGTAATGCAACTGAAATGAAACAGGTTCCGCAATTATAAAAAAATATAAGACTATATTAAAACAAAAAGTTTTCATACTAGTGGGAATGTTTGTTGAAAAGGACATAAATAATAAAATGCAACCTACTGCACAAAAGATTCATACAAATGAATAATTTAGAAAATGTAGAAAAAAAAAAAAAAACAATTTACCAGAATTTTAAAATATATATCTACAGCTAGACTTTACTTTGTTCTCATTTCTACATTAAATGTATATACTTGAAATTAGAAAAAAATAAAAATAAAGATGAGGTGTTTTGTATCTTATTAATATATTATGATAATACACAGCTTGAAAAGTATGCATATCTTTTGAAATTTAAATTTAAAAAAAATCCATGTTTAAATTAATGATTTTGGCATCAACTTCCATCTAGCATAAACAACAGCCTTAATTATTGTACAACAAGGTTATATTTACCATCGAAGCATCTTCTGGAACAGATGAATGACTGTGGGTAAGAGTGTCAAAGCTTAGACTGAAAGGTAATCAGAGGTTGAGGAAAAGTCTATATAAAGAATGAACCCATCTGTAAAAATTAAGACAGCATCACTTCCCTGGCCATCACTTATGAAATGTAAATGTCGTTTATTTTTATAGCAGCATAATTGTCAAGGATTTAAATTGCAGTTTAAGGTAGTCATAATTAGGATTATTTGCATTTAACCAGTTGCTTACTGGGCACCTAAACTCCCCTCCTGCCCAGACCGATTTTCAGATTTTAGCGCTGTCACTCTTTGAACGACAATTGCACAGCCATAAAACACTGTACACAAATTATATCATTTTTTCCCCACAAATAGAGATTTCTTTTGATGGCATTTGATCACCTCTGAGTTTTTTATTTTTTGTTAAAATTTTTTAAAAAGACTGATTGAAAAAAAATATTTTGTTAATACATTTTGCAAACAGGTAATTTTTCTCCTTCATTGATGTACGCTGATGAAGCTACACTGATGGTCACTGATAAGGTGGCACTAATGGTCACTGATAAGACAGCACTGATGGGCTCTAATAGGCAGCACTGGTGGGCACTGATAGGTGGCATTGGTGGGCAATGATGGGTGGCACTGATGGGTGGCATTGATGGGCGGCACTGAAGGGCATTGATAGCTGGCACTGATGGGCCTTGATTGGTGGAAGTGATGGGCACTGATCGGAATTGGTAGCTGACACTCAAAAGGCAGCACTGTTAGATGGCACTGATGAGGCACTGATTGGTATCACTGGTGGGCATTGATAGGTGGCACTTGTGGGCACTGATAGGTGGCACTGATTGCTGGCACTTACTATTGTGGGCACTGATTGGTTGCACTGTGGCCACTGATTTGTGGCATTGGCAAGTGAAACTTGCAGGCGGTAATTGTGAGCATATATGAGGCAGCTTTGCCCCTTCCTCTTCGGGACCAATGTTCCTTCAAAGAGGAGTCGGCGAAAAGTAGCTGTCAGCATTAGAAGAAAAAAAAAAACGATTAGCAATCTTCTGTTTACATCATGTGATCAGCTGTCATTGGCTGACAGCTGATGATGTTGTAAGGGACCCGGATCAGCCCCTTACTCAGATATGTGATCACCAGAGTCTCATTGCCTCGGGTGATCACAGCACATGCTGAGTGCCCCCTTCAGGAGGGCATGGCCAGCTTGCTAAGGGGAGGACGTCTATTGATGGCCTCCCAGCAAAGCACACCCACGATGTAGCCGTAATTGAGCTATAGCGTGGATCTGAATAAGTTAAACAGAAATTCAAAATTTTCAACTGTTTTAATCCATCAGTAGGGATCCCCATCCAAAAACATTTGACAATTTTTTATCTTGCATCGATGCCGAAAGTTTGGAATTTAAGTGATACCACTTTATGGGCTACCTTATTAAAGATGTAAGCTTTTGGAATAACCCAGATCCTTTCATCAGGCTTTACACATTTCTGTAAAATGTTTCTGAACCTCACATATTTATGCACAAATTTACAAGGGAGGGACATGAAATATAAAAAAATAAAATGTTTTACATAAAAAAAAAAGTTTTAAAGGTAAAGGCTACTGCAAGGGATAGTAGATCCAAATGTAGATGTATTACTGGGGTAATCTTCTTTACAATACTGACCCTGTGGTCGTGGGGGTCTGTAGGTGAGGAGATAATCAGATTTCTTTACAAGGAGATCAACCTTAAAATCCATATCCTCTGGTATTAATATTGTCTTTTTTCCCCTACCCTTTTGTTTACATGCTACTTTCAGTTGAAATCCCCTGACTAAAAGCTGAAACGCAGGGATGAGTCATGGATGTTTCCTTTAGAAATGTCATTTTGTGCAGAGACTGTTCTAAACACTTCAAAAATGCACCACTTTACAGACATACTATAGACACCCCCCAGGCATTAATAAAATCACTGCTCCCGAAAAAAAAAAAAAATGGATACGTTTTTCCTGGGGCAGGACATGGGTCCCCAAACACTTTTTTTTTTACAATAACATGCATATAAGCCTTTAAAATGAACACTTTTGACTTTTCATGTTAATGTCCCATAGACTTTAACGGTGTTCCGAATGTTCCCAGAACACCGTATATTGATCGGTATTAGCAGAACATTCGAACAACCAAAGTTCGACCCAAACTTATGCTTGGGCCGAACCATTTGCCCATCCCTAATGTCAAGGTAGAACAGCACTGAAAGTTGCACAAGACAACTGTAGTCCAGAGTCAAGAGAATTTCAAACAGAAAGCGGAAAACAAAGGTATAAATTAAGTACAACCAGTAAGTAACAGATGCTAATGAGCCAAGTTCAAATCCTAGAGCAGACCAGAAATTAGACAAGCAGAGAACTTAAACTTAAGCTTTGCAGATAAATGCTTCTAGGTTCAGGTACACATGTTTTACAATGATCTGAGTTGTTGTAAGGAAATCTGAGTTGTCTTAAGGAAAAAAGTTTAAAAACGTGTAAACTTGCTATTGTTAAAAAGGTTTTTTTAGATGTATAACAACAAAACACACAGCCCTAGAATACAAACAAAAATGTCTTGCTCATGCGTATTTATGTCAACATAACAAGCATTATGACATCAGTGGGTCCCTGACAAAAAGGCGAGACATCATGATATCATTCCTAAGCAAGGCCCAGAAAGCTACATATACAACTTTGTTTGGAAATCATGTGCATGAAGAGCAAATAATCTAAAAGCTATTTTGCATTATTTATTACACATATATGCTTTGTTTCAGATTTAAAAAGTAAGCCAAACTTGTTTCAAAATGAGACTCCAGAGTTGGTAGTGCATACAGCAATATAATTGAATCTTTTTCCGCAGGGTTTGCTTTTTATTTTTAAATTACCTCTAAGCATGATTTGTGCATTTTAGTCCTGTGAATTTAACATTAGATTTTATAAAGAAATTGACTTACTGTGCATTTGTTTTGCAGGAATAAATGCTAAAAAATAAATTGCAAACCACAGGTGCAGATCTTAAACATCCCCAAGGGCAATACTGACCCCATTAACACTGCAGTCAAGTGAGGATGATATGATTTATTTAAAGGAAACATTTTTTCAAGTATTAGTAGTTTTAAGAAAAAAAAATAGTCTTTGCTCTGAATATAGAAGTTTGATTTGTCTCCTCAGGTGACAATGGCAGATGTAGTAGTCAGGCAGAGCTAATAAAACCTACTGCTTTCATTTCTAATCAAAATCATAAAAGGAAAACAGATTTTGTATTATTTCTGAGCTTATATGTACAAAACTATGAGGGGTGAATCTAAATGTGAAAAAACTTTTTAACAAGATGAGCTAGGTTGAATAGGCCTACATTGTCAGGTAAAGGTTGCTTTGAGCAATTTGGGTACATTTGGAGGCCAAGTCAACACTTCAAACTGGTAATTGTGTTTCCTAAACCTTTCTTGAATTTTGCTGTAAACACGGATCAGCATGGACACCCTGACCGATCTGAGGCTACACAGCCCCATATGCAAAAAACTGTGATGCACTTTGTGTTCTGATACCTGTATATTAGAACCAGCATTATCTTTTTCAGCTATTTAAGCTACAGTAGATATTTTATTGGATCAGACTACTCAGGCCAGCCTTCGCTCCCCGTATGCAGCAATGAGCCTTGGCTGCACATGGCCTTGTCACTAGTACATTGGCTTTCTTCCTTGGACCACTTTTGTCAGGTCCTGACCACTGCACCACTATATATATATATATATATATATCACAGCAACAGTCATCCTTCCTGGCTCTTAACACTGAACAGCAATGAAAGTACACTCTCCACTTTAGTGATACTCCTTAAAACAGTCTCCTTTAGTAATGGCCCAGACAATGGATGGCTTGGACACTGTCATAGATATCCCAGGCCATGCAAGCACTAGTGCTGAGACACAAGGAATAGCAGCAGTAACAATTACCAGGATCCTGCAGTCAGGTTGGCACTCACAATGTCTTTGGATACTTGGATGCCTCCTTCCAATCCCTTAAAATCCTTTGATTAGCTTCAGAGATTCTTAGAAAAACAGGCTTTAGCATAGCTGGGACCTCAATGAGCACACACAGAATATCAGCTCTGCTGCCTGTAAGGACAGTGGCCTTTTAGGCTCAGAACTTCTCCTCCTGGACAAAAACCTGGCTGCCCCAGGCCACAGACTATTTATGTATGCCCCAGCCAGGCACCTATTGGGCATTCTCCCCCAGGGACTGGCTGAAACAACATAAATATTCAGGCTGCTGATCTGCTTCCTACCAACTCAATATTTTCTGGAACCCTCTATAAAACAGAGGGAAGCAATCAAACCTGCAGGCAGAGCCCAGAACAGCTCAGAGAACACACACATTTTGTATACTCTATATACACACACACTTACAGTATATAATTCAGCATGCAAGAACAAACTCCCATTACATTTTGTGTCTATAACTACAGTAGAGTTAGTCATTCCACACCGTGGGTAGAGCAAAATAAACCTGTACTTTACAACTGTATCGCTGCAATTTGAGGATCACATATTACATCTATTTGCAAGAACAATGTACATATTTTTAGGTCAGTTATTAGGCCCACACCTTTTTAGCTCTTCTATTGTATATTGCGTTTTGCATGCATTCTCTTCACCAGGTATTTCTTCCCAGGTACTTAGTTACATCAAAAATTGCTCCCTCCTTGGCAATCAGCTATTAAGCAAACCTATCAATCCTAATTGTGTGTTGATCACAGGGACTTATATTTAAAAGTGCACTATAGATGGTACTTAACTCCACAGAAGCTCTCAAAAATCTGCCCTACTACTACAGTGGACTGTTGGTGCAATGGTGGATCTATCGGCTCTCTGATCCATATCTTCTGGTATTGCCTCCTCTATTAGATCAGTGGTTCTCAACCTCAGTCCTGAAGTACCCCCAAACGGGCCATGTTTTTAGGTTCTCCTTTACTTTGCAGGGCTACTTTAAATCAATATCAATGATATGGTATTGATAAAAGCTATTTTATCTAAGGGAGATTTCCTTAAACATGGCCCATTGGGGGTGTTTGAGGACTGTTGTTGCATTAGATCATACTGAAACCAAGTATGCTGGAACCAGTCTCCAAATGTACTACTTCTCCTGTCCCCCCGAGTGGAGCTGGTCTTTCTCCCTCTCAATGTTCCCTCTATTTCCAAACTGACTAGAGTCATAGTGATTCACATTCTCCTTTCTGCAAAACAAAATATTACTTAACATTGGAAATCCCTTGACGTCCCTAATGTATCAGATGTAATGAATGACTTGAAACTAACTTGTAAACTTGAACACCTGTATGCTACCAAGAACGAGTCAATAGCCAAATTCACAGCCACCTGGTCCCCTTGGCTCACTCATAGACTCAGTAATAGTTGACAATTTCCTTTTAAATACTACGTTCAGTATTTACAGCATTTAGCAGCATCTAGTAGTCTAAAACGTCTTTATTCTTTTATCCCTGTATGGTTTGCATAACCTGACAATGCTGACCATTCCTTTGATTCATATATGTCTTTTATCTTTGTCTGTCAGTCAATATACCCTGTTGTTGCCTTATGAGTTTACGTGAAATCTTCATTAATATCTGTAAAATATTGTAATTAGAAATAGATCTCATTTGGCTGGCATCTATGAAAGCCAGGTAAAATGCCTCCCCCCAGGTGCTTGTTAAGAGCAGACAATGCGGGGCCGAGACTTGTATATACCATATGGAGAGCCACTTCCATTGTTCTACACCTACTCACTTCAAAGGACCCCATGCTGGGGTAGACAATGAGGAGAGTCCAACCATAATCATTGCTTAAGTTCCTGGGGAAATCCAATTAAATCTTCTGTTTAAGAATAGTCACAAGGATTTGCATGAAAGGGGGCCGACTTATGTAGTAAGCCCTCCAATCATGATCCAAGCTAAGGCAGCCTATGGGGAATCAGCATGAAGGCATATACTCAGAGCCAAGGGGAGGTAACAGGTCTCTTTTTGGGAACCCAGTCATCAGAGTGGGACATTTGTAGGGATGGGTAATTATGGTTAAGGTGTTGCTTGTAACTAAATATGCTTGTAGATCACTGTCTTAGAGAATATACTTTGTATTCCTGCATGTAAATATGATATTTCAACCTAGTATTTTCTTCCTTGATGTAAGACCATAGATAGAGATTTGTGTGTTAGCTAGACTTTCAACTACTTTTAATAAATGTTATTATATTTAAAGCTTTTCCTCCTCGTCTATAGAATTCTCTTTTAACCCATATCATATCTTCTGATTAATAAATCAGAAATATAGATTTTAAAGGTTAACACTGTGTACCTTATTATCCTGTACTGTGCTCGGCCTCTGTTTTACACATGTTTACAGTTGTTAAAGGGGTTGTAAAGGCAGAAGGTTTTTTATCTTAATGCATTCTAGACATGTGCATTCATTTTAGTCCGAATGCATTTTCGTCCAAATTTCAGGTATTTTCGTTATCGTTTTAACAAACGATAACGAAAGTGCAGAATCCAAAAAACGAAAGATCCGACATAAACAAATGCTTTATTTTCGTTTTCGTTGTGACAACAGTTCGATATAGATAGGAGATTCGACATGATGCTGACAATAACAATCTGTGTCTATCGAACATGTGGTGGAATGTGCCTAACCTTAACTCTATTAGTCCAGGATTATTCTACATAGAGAGAAAAGATTTCACAAAGAGAGAAAAGATTCAACATAGAGAGAAAAGATTTGACATAGAGAGAAAAGATTGCTGCTGGAATTGGATGGGGGAAGTAAAATAAAAATAGTGATGATGATGAATGCTATTGGCTGATTATAACCAAAGAGGAGGAGCAGTAAAATAGCTAGAACTAAGTACATACATACAGACAACTTACTTTCACTTACGATTGCTAGCAGAGAGAGACACACACAATGAATCATTTCAGAAGACAGTCAATCTTAGCTGGTCCATTGTCAGAGAACCTAAATTATTTAGCAATTAAGCATAAGCACAGCAGCAGAACAATAGTGAAGCAAGCTACAGCTCTACTTAACTTTTTCATAATAATCTGCTGCTATTGTGTTCGTGTTGTAAACTTGATAGTGATACTAGTGTTGCTAGTATTGTGTGTGTGTATATTATAGATTGAGATTCTATATAGATTCTATATACCCTATCTTGTTACCTATCTGATCAGTGATCACTATCACCAGTCCATTTTCTGTTTGAACTATATACATTCAACATGAACCACAAAGATTCGACAAAGCAGCGTAAAACATACAAATGTCGAATCTTTGGCTTATGATGTCTGTTGAAAGTTCTAAGAAGAGTCGATGGAGCAGCTAAACTATACAGAGTCATACAGTTTAGCTGCTCCATCGAATCTTCTTTGAACATTCGACAGACACCATAAGCCTTCAATGACAGATTCGACCTTAATTCATTTGGATTTTTGGACGAATGCAATTTTTAACGAAATAAATAAAAATGAATTTTGGGAGTAACTAAATAAATGTATTTTTTGGGTGAAAACAAAATTCCAAAACAAAATATGTCAGTGTGCACATGTCTAATGCATTCTATGCATTAAGATAAAAAGCCTTCTGTGTGCAGCAGCCCCCCTAACACTTATCTGATGTTCATCGATGTCCACGAGTGTCTCAGCCATGTGATATTCTCCTTCTTGATTGGCTGAGACACAGCGGTGGTTCCATTGGCTCCCACTGCTGTCACTCTAAGTCAGCTGGCCAACCAAGGGAGAGAGGGGGCGAGAAGAGGAGGATCCGGGCTGCTCTGTGCAAAGCCATTTGAACAGAGCAGGTAAGTATAACATGTTTATTATTTTTATAGGATAATTTGATAATCTTCAATAAAAGATTGATCCCCCTACCACAATCAAGGATTGCACAAAACCATATGCCTATCTGAGAATTTTGAATATTGTTTGTATTCCTAATTGTAATGACAAAATGTCATATGGTTTGCAGTGCAAAGAAAAGCAGATCAAAATTAGTGTTTGAAACAATTATAAGCAGTGGGATTAATTTACTAATGCCCCTTTCACACTGGGGCGGTGGGTGCGCCAACATTAAAACGTCACTATTTTTAGCGCCGCTTTACTGCCAATTTCACTACGTTATTTGGCAGCTAGCTGGGTGCTTTTACCCCCCCCCCCCGTTAGCAGCCAAGAAAGAGTTAAAACCCCCACAAAGCACTGTTACAGCAGAACTATGCCAGCTGTATAGCCATGCTTCCCCATTGATTTCAATGGGCAGGAGCAGTGAAGTAGCGGTGTCATTCACCGCTCCAAAGATGCTGCTATCAGGACTTTTTTTAGCGTCCTGCCAGCGAACCGCTCCAGTGTGAAAGCCCTCAGTATTTATTATCTATTATCTATTTTAGTATCTATTTTTAGCACTGTAGTGCCTGCAAAGCACCCCAGTGTGAAAGGGGTCTAAAGGAATCAATTTTTCACTTAGCTCAGTGTAGTAGGCGAAGCTGATTTCAATCGTCCGATCAGGTGTGAGCAAATTTTCCTTGCACATGATTGAGTATTCTTTTTCACTAAGCTTCATCCCATTTATAAACTATATGAAAATTTACTTTGTAAAGTGAACATACTCAGTCTAGCCCTTTAGTAACTCAGACCTAATGGGACTTATTTGATCTAAAAGCAAATACACAGTTTTTTTTTTTTTTTTTCTCAATAGAAGCTGCACTCTGCAAAGGGATTTTCCCCAGAGCTTAGTGAGTGTTGTGAAGTATCACTTTGCAAAGGGTACCCAATTGCACGTGATGAAAAAAATAAAGACACCATTTTTGTTAGCACATGGTTGGATGTTTATCAATGCAGTGTTAAAAATGCATTTTTGGAACAGTGCAATAAATAATGTTAACAACTGGTGTAATGTAATAATTGTGTAAAGATTCATCTTATTTGTATATAATGTCATTTTAGGACAGTATTATTAAACGTTAACAATGCAAATTATCATACCCAATATATAGTTTGATACGCCCAAGTAACTTAACCAGCAACACAACATGATTGGATGATTATTTTATTTTAAAGATGTTAAAGATAAGTTTACCTTGACAGAAAAAAAAAGAATAGATGCACATATTTTTGCAGAAATTTTACTTTATTGTTTTTTCCTGCAAGAGCCTGGAAAGCATTGCACCCATGATTATAACCATGTGTACATCACAGAAGTAATGTGGGCTCCTTCAGACAAGTGCAGCTTTCAGCCTATACCTCTCTACAGCATCCTATTTAAAAGCTGAAGGACAGGTCCATAAACTACCAGAGTGCTCATTAGCTCCTCTGCAACCCATTAAAACTACAAGCCCATCTCCATGGTGGAAGAAGGTTTGGCTTGTAGTTTATTCATTCACAGGTACCTGTGAATGAATGAAGTGGCTATATGGGTGGAGCCCTGCATAGCTATACAGTTTTAAAAATACAACAGTGGGTGCGGGAGAGGAAACCTTGCTTGCTGTCACTGGGGGGGGGGTTTGGCAGGAGAGAGGCAGGAACTGGAACATGTCACATGTTCCAAAGGTGAACTTATCCTTTAAAAATTTGAGTGTAGCCTCTGTTTTTACCTGCTATTCGTGGTATGGATAAAATTTCATGGCAGGACAACATCCATAATAATGGATAATGGAATTGCCTGGTTTGCAAAGTCCAATACTTTAAAACAGTACTAAAGTAAACCACCAAATTGTCTATCAGAGTCATGGTCAAGACAAAACATACCAGGCAACATTCTATCAACATGTGAGGGGGGTGTCATGCTGAGCAGAACCTTCCAAAAAAGCGCCTGGTTCAAATATTGACGAGGAAAGGAACCTAATCCCCACAATTCTGGCTGGTGGGTTTGGAGGTCTTGGGTGGGGGGCTAATTGGAATCTGTAAGCGGGCCTCCAGATACTGCTCCCTCCATATGAATGAGTATGGGGTACATAGTACCCCTACTAATTCACAAAAAAACACTGTAACTTAGAAATAAAGACACCCAAATGCTTGAAAAATCCTTCATTACAAAAATAAAAATTCACAAAAATGTCCCTTCACCAGGCTCACTACCTACAGACTTGCCAAACCCCAATGACCCAATACACAAGACCACTCCTGATGGTACCACTAGCTGAATGACAGCTCAAACTGTTATCAGCTATATAATAGAAGGGACAGGGATAATGGTCACATCACTGACCAAATATGACCATTGTCATATTTTGTCAATGGTCATATCTGGGCAATGATGTCACTCTCATCCCTGCTCCTTTGCCTAAATTGGACAGGGATTTCCTGTGAAATCAGTGGTTACTAAAGATACAATGGGTGCAAGAATTAGCAGGTTGGGGGAGCTTGGCGCCCCAGTGAAAGCACAAATCTGTCATGTTTGGAAGTAGAAGAAATAGTGTTTCTGTATGATTTTCAGTTCCAGTGGAACAGGAGGCTGAATGAGCTAAATTTCAGGAATACCCAAACAGCCAAAGTTCAGTCCAAACCTAGATTTGAATCGAGCCATCTGCTTATCCCTAATCCTGTCCATGCAATACTCCACTCTGCTCATCTGACAACTTTGGCTACCATAGGTTTCTCTTTCACGTGTCTTGCTCCTTCTCCACTACTGCTTGGTCAGGGTCTATAGCACTCTGTATTAAGACCTGGGGTCAGTCGAGTACCCCAAGGCCTACCTGCCTTAAGGGAATGAGAAACTGCTATATGTGAAGCTACACTCACCAGCAATATTCCAATCATTACACCTACTGTTTGTGATTTTATGTTACAGTTTTATACTATAAAACAGTGAAAAGGGAAAAAAATTCTTCCATCTTCCTTACACAGCGGACCGTACATGTCCCACCTCTTACTTAATTCTTACTTTAATTGCTGTCCCTTTCCCTTGGTTTAACTAAAGTTAAAAAAAAAACATTTTTAAATTGTGATTTTTTTTGTATTATTCTAAATGCAATAGTAATGGCAGTATAAAACAAAGCTTATAGCTAATGGTTAGGAAGAGCTTTAGCCAAAGGATTTAAACCAGACCCTCTTCCAGTCAAACAGCCACCCTTCTGAAATATGCCAGGCCACATGCTTTTATTGGGAGGGCACCTTGCAAGAGCAGATGTCAAAGCACCCCGCCCTTGCAAGGCACCTTCTTACCATGTTGAGAGGAAAGGGGCCTCATCTCCACATCCACTCCCCCAGAATGGATGAGGGAGTTTATTAGGGCTTTTCAGAATCTAAAGGTTCCCTTTATTTAAGCCACCTCCCCCCCCCCCCCCCAGATATACAGCCCTGCAAGGGGAATGAGTATAGCATCCATTACTACCCCTTCTTACTCATTCAGAAAAAAGGGAAAAAATAAAAAAGCACACACACTGTGACAAAGTCTATTAAATGGAAACAATTATTATTATTTATTAGCTTTTTTAAAAAAATTTTTAGGAATGAGTAACAAGGGGTACTAATGCACTCTGTACTAAATCCTCTGGGTGAGTAGATATCTGGGGACCTCCTTATTCTAAAGGAATTTCCAAATTTTGCTGTCCCTCTTTGACAAGTGACCTGGTATGGTTCAAGAGGGGGGAGCACACACTCAGTGCCCCACCCCTCTATTTTCTGAACAACCAGCTTGCCCGGAAAAGTCATTTATAATTTGTTTTCACTGTCTTTTATATAGACTATAATATATTTAAAAGTGTTTCAATAATTTCAGCCAATCTAAATTTTTTTTTTTAACTTGCAGTGAAAAGACAGCTGAAGTTTTATGGATGATGTGGATACATTTTGGATGTTTAGGTTCTTACCCCAGATAAGAAAATAATAAGTTGAGTGATTCCTAATGTCAATATCTCCTTTCTTTACAATGATATTCAGAATTCTATGAAGCTCAACTGTTTATTGTTTGTATATCACCTGATGATTTATTACGTATACATTTATTCAGGCTTATTTTAGCAGTATGGCACAGGGGACAATTTTACCACTAGCAAGGTCACAAAACTGACCCGAGAATTTAAAACCCAGGTCTCTGGTAAGTCACATGCTGACATTGTTATTCTATGCCATCAGCAACTAAGCTCTGTTTTTGTCTTTAAATCAATGAGATTAAAACGTATATACTATTATCATGTATTCCCTTCTCACTGGTCTGCTTTTTTTCATACTTTCCCCACTGCATCACTTAACTCATCACTCTCAGTTCCAACGTTTTAAAAAGGGTTTATTATTAATGGTATAGAAAAAGCAATGACCCGTAGGAGCTGGATTTCACTGGATCTGGCCTTTTTCCTAGCCACACAATACAGACACAGGGTTTTTAGTTCTGCATAATACAGGAAGGGCAAATCTCTATGTACATGTATATAAATCCAAGGATAAATCTAAAAACACATCAAATGGAACAGAAATATTTAAAATTAAGCAAAATCTAAGAGCAAGCAATTATAATATTGCAGCTTACCAGTCCTAAGATGTAATAGTTACAATAGTGTTCATGTTTCAGTCTTTATTCCTTTTAGTTTTATTTGATGATTCTGCCACTAACACTTCCTGTGCTAGGGTGAAACCATTCTGTTGCAACACAGAGTGTCACTATGGAGGTGTAGATTCATCACCCAGAAACAGAAAGTGTCATAGGACTACAAAACATAGGGGGGCATGTAGCTCAAGGAGGTAACCAATGCATGACTGATTACACTGCTTGAGATAATACTAGGAAGCCAACATGAAGTTACAAGTCACCAATTTTTTTACTTTGCTTTGTGCACTGGTCCAAATCATTTGGTGGAAGGAGGATTCTGGTGTGGGGTTGCTTTTCAGGGGTTGGGCTTGACCTCTTAGTTCCAGTGAATGGAACTCTTAAGGTGTTAGCATACCAAGACATTTTGGACAATTTTCATACTCCCAACTTTGTGGGAACAGTTTGGGCATGACCCCTTCCTGTTCCAACATGACTGTGCACCAGTGCCCAAAGCAAGGCCCATAAAGACATGGATGGGGAGTTTGGGCTGCACAGAGTCCTGAACTCAACCCCACAGAACACCTTTGGGATGAATGAGAGCGGAGATTGCAAGCCAGGCCTTCTCTCCAACATAAGTGCCTGACCTCACAAATGCATTTCTGGAAGAATGGTCAAACATTCCCATAGACACACTCCTAAATCTTGTAGACAGCCTTAACAGAAGAGTTGAAGTGTTATAGCTGCAAATGGTGGGCCAACTCAATAAGACTGAGATGCCATTAAAGTTCATGTGTGTGTAAATTCGAGCATCCCAATACTTTTGGTAATATAGTGTATTTCAGTATGGTTTCCAGAGACAACAACCATTCATTCATACTTTCTGATCACAGCTCAGACACTGCATATTCATAACAGGAGTCTTTAAGCAAATATAGCAATGGCAGTGACAATGTCTTATGCTGATTCAAAGCCTGGCTGCAATGTAGATGCTCTGAGCTCTGCTTCCTTTCTAAACAGAGCTAAATGAAGCATAGCAACTAGTATTTACAGTAACTCAATGAAAGGCAACACAACAAAATCATTTCATTTTTTTTTGCTCTGCTAGTCATTTTTCTATAGAAATTTGATAGACAAATCACATACACGAATTTCACTAATAATTACAATGTGACAAGACCAAATAGCCTTCTAGCAAACTCTTCTACTGAAAATATTGCTTACTTTATTTATTGAGCATGGTTTTATATTCAATATTTACAAGAGTATCCATATAATGTATCTACTTGGCCCTGCCCTAGGCAAGCCCCGAGATACGTTTTAGGCAATCATGAATAAACTGGACTATAGTACATTTTTATATGTACATGTCTGAATAAGTCAAAAAAACAAACGTTATAGAAGGACTTACAGTGAAAATGATCCCTTTTTTGCAGCCAAATCAGACATTATTTCCTTCTTAACAATAACATCTATTGTCAAGTTATTTTCTTTAGTGGTGTTCAGGTGATTTAATGATTCAATCCACACTGATTGTCCATCTGCATTTTTATTCATGATTAGTTTCTAGGCAAGTGAGTTCCAAACGGGGAAAACAATTATGCAAATAAGCTCTGCCAATAAACAGCATGCATTCGCAGAGTTGCCTCTTGCTCCTTGTCTAGAAAATGTTTCAATCATACTAACTGCCACTTCAGCATCATTTTCAACCTTGTAATCAACTGCCCTACTGCCCAGTGATGTTGCATCTCATTTTTTAACCTTTTACAAGGAAGGTCTGCAAATCCTATCTGTGATTACACTGTCTACACCGAGTAGATTTGTGAGCAAATCATTTAACTATTGTGCTAGCAACATTTCTTGCTATTCCTCCTCAAATGTTATTAGAATTTTTTGTGTGATCTGTATTCCTTGATCAGTTACATTACTTACTGACCAACGCATTGCAAAATATTATGTGAATTTCCATTTGGCTTTTTATTAAAGTCATATCTAATACTGCAAAAAAAAAAAAGTTACATTACATTACATAAAGCGAGTGCTTAATTTATTTTCAGGCTGCCTTTTTCTACTACATTATTTAAAGTGAATATGGAGGCAAAAACATTCATCCAGCAAATAATAATAAATGTGGAATTCAGGTCTATGAGAAAAAAAAAAAACAATCATTAATACATGGTTAAAACCTTCCTATATTCCATACTATTGGAGATAATCCAATATGCAGCACAGGGTCTATCATTTTAAAATACTCATAAACAATGTACTGTGACAGCACAATAAGCACAGAGAAAAACAGTGGAAACTCCTGTTCCATAAGATTTTTTCTTCGCCTAGATCTGAGATGGCATTACGCCTAAAGAAGAATGGGTACATGCCTAATTGCATTAAAATGATTGTAACCTTGTAAAACAACCAATTCAGTTTAAAATAGAAATGCAAAGCAATACAATTTGCATATAGATTTAAAAAAAACAAAAAAAAAAACATTATAAATGCCTTTTTCCCCTTTTCTAGTGAGCACAGTGATCACATCCCCTTTGTTCTCCTCTGCATACGAGCTAGGGAGGAGAAACAGCAGTGCGCTGAGCTTTCCAGTGAATTGTTGTGCAGAGAGGGTGTGTCAGGACAAGTCTGATCATTGGAGGAGAACAGCTAGAGAACTGACCATGGTGTGGTTCTCCTGCTTAATGTGGTCAGTTTTTAATAGGAAAACAGAGGAACTAGCAGGAACACCAGGGATTTCATACAAAGAAGCAATACAAAGAGAACAGGATACTTTTTCATGCAAGTACATGGTACATCAGGCACTTATTAGGAATATAAACTGTTGGGTTTACATAGATTAAAAAAGGAAAGAAGATTATTTGGGACTTTAAATGAGGTTATAGGGGCCATTCAAGTCCCCTCCTCCATCCGAGTTCAATGTTTAGGGAAAAAGAGAGCAAAGCAACAACTTGGAGTTGTTTAACGAGGCGCCGTCCCCCTATCAGAACATAACAGCTCAGCGGGGGGAGATTGCTGTACTAACTTCAGATGGTTAGTACAGTGGCTCCGACCGGAGCTGTCAGTTTTTTTTTCCTTCGAACCAGAGGGTTGAAGGAAAGAAAAATATAGTGGGTACCAGGCATAAGGCAATTTCCAAACAATTTCAACAGCCTTCAACCTTCTTGGTCACACACAATCACACCAAAGGAAGGTCATAGCCAGTAGCCAATAGCTGCCCTAGCATCATTTTTTGTCCGTCAGACTAGCATACATACAAGTGGATTTCTCGATAGGAACTGGGTCTGGCGGAGTTATGGCAAAAAAAATTTGGACAGCAAAGGTCCGATGGAGCCCACATTTGATCGAATTGTCTGACGGATTCCTTCCATCGAACCTTTGCTGTCAAAAAGTCCACTCATAAGGTTCCAAACCCCTGGTGCCTATAGCATATTCATCTCTTACCATCTTCTGTAACATATCTTCAGTCTTTCCCTATCTAAAGACCATCTCTTCTACCATGCCTGCAGTTTCTAACCATCTACTGTTGTATGTCTGCAATCTCTAATTATTATTTGGTGAGGTCTGGGAACACATTTTAGACCCCCTATAAAAGGTAAGTTGATCACCTCTTCAATAAATACTACACAGAGGCCACATGATTCCATTACAGAACTTGGCTGCATGCTGCATAGAATAACTGTCTGGTTGTGACTTTTGTATATTTTTCACCAGCAAAAGAAGGGTATTAATAAAAAAAGGCTTTATGGTAGGGCTGACCACATCACACTACTGACTCACCACAGATGCAACCAGTCTTTATGGGACTGAAGATTTATAAACACTGGTTCATTGTTTTCCTGCACTTATGTAAAGGTAAGTGCTATGCAGCACATAAACTTTCATTTTTGTAAGGCACATATGTGCACTCATATTTACATATCAGGTAGAAAATTCTACTTATATAATGTGTTTCTAATATAATATAATGCAGGGCTCAAAATTTCAAGTCCTGAACTACTAGCCAGGCCTCAAGGGTTACTTGCCACTAGTTGCCCCACCCAACCTCTACCCTGCCCAGCCCTTAATTCCGCCCCTAAATGCTCCCTCATAAATTATCTCATGAAATGACACTTAAATGTTTTATGCAGAATTAAGTTACAAAAATAAATATTAACAACAACTTTATCAGTGCCCATCAATGCAGCCTATCAGTACCCATCAATGCATCCTCACCAGTGCTCATCAATGCAGGCTCACCTGTGCCCACCATTGCAGCCTTACCTGTGCCCACCATTTTAGCGTCACTGTGCCCACCATTGCAGCCTCACTGTGCCCACCATTGCAGCCACACTGTGCTCATCATTGCAGACTCAGTGTGCCCACCATTGCAGCCACACTGTTCCCACCATTGCAGCCAAACTGTGCCAATCATTGCAGTCTTATGTTGTCCACTATTGCAGCCACACTGTGCCCACCATTGCAGGCACACTGTGCCCACCATTGCATCAACACTGTGCCCACCATTGCATCCTCACTGTGCGCATCATTGCAGACACACTGTACCCACCATTGCAGTCACACTGTGCTCATCGTTGCAGCCACACTGTGCCCATCATTGCATTCTTACGTTGTCCACTATTGCAGCCACACTGTGCCTACCATTGCAGCCACACTGTGCCCATCATTGCAGCCTCACTGTGTCCATCATTGCAGCCACACTGTGCTCATCATTGCACCCTCACTGTGCCCACCATTGCAGCCTCACTGTGCCCACCATTGCAGCCTCACTGTGCCTACCATTGAAGCCACACTGTGCCCATCATTGCATCCTCACGGTGCCCACCATTGCAGCCTCACTGTGCCCACCATTGCAGCCACACTGTGCCCTCTATTGCATCCTCACTGTGCCCACCATTGCAGCCACACTGTGCCCACTATTGCAACCTCACTGTGCCTATTTCAGCCACACTGCACCCACTGCCGACTATTGCAGCCTCACTGTGCCCATTGCAGCCACACTGTGCCCACCGCCCACTATTTCAGCCACACTGTGCCCATCATTGCAGCCTCGCCTGGGCAGAGGAAGAGAGAGAGCAGCTGGATCATGACTGGAGGAAGAGGAGAGCTGGGGATCACAGAGCCTGGATAGCCCGCTGTTACAGCTTACATTGCAATTGCCTCCGCACACCATCATACACAGCCCCACCTCCTCCTAACCCCTCACCTGTGATAGACAGAATGCATCCCAGCATTGGACCCTCATTCTGTCTATCAAAGACATGTGGTTAGGAGGAGGCAGGCTGTGTGTGACAGCAAGCAAAGTTGAGGCAACTGTAATCTAAGCTGTAACAGCATGCTATTCAAGCTCTGTGATCCCGCGCCTCTTCTCTACCGCCATGCTCTCTTACCCCGGGGCTCCCTATCAACCCCACTTGCCGTCACTGCTTGCCCCCCCCCCCCACTCCCAGGCAGCCTAGCTCCTTGCTAGCCTTCATTTTTCACTCACAAAATGCGAGTAGGCGAGTGGAAAATTTGAAGGCTGATATAATGAGTATATAATATCTGATCTTGATAAAAAGTTTTAAAATAGTAATTGTATTGACCCAGTACTATCAGTAACACAGATACATTAATGTCAAGTTCTTGTAAAGCTACATAGCTAAATTGATTTTTCTTGATTAGAACACAACTTCCCTTTCATCTTGCAAGCCAATACAAACTTGAAACATTATGTTCAAACCAACATGGTATTACATGACGTTCTTGGAAAATCCAGGAAGAACACTTGTAACAGAACAGCTGAAGATTTGCTACAACCTAAAAATAGACCATTTCAGCTCTGATACACCCTGCTGTTCAGATTATGTAGAAATGACAACATTCTGGCCAATATTGCTTTTTAGAGAGAAAAATAAAATGTCTATAAAAATGTAATTTATTCAGAATTAACTAGATTTTAAGTTAACTGCACAGGGCATTTTTTAAAGTCTGCAATTGCCTGGGCAATTCTGCATAGTACAATTCTAACAACGTGATCTTAATATATGGAAACTCCGCACAAACTATCAATCTTAAATGGCATGAAATATCACAGTGAAAAGGTCTTTAGCTAAATGGCAATGGAGGCTATGGAGGGGACATATTAAATTATGAATGGTATAAAAAGAGTAACACCACAGATATAGTCTATAGCGATATGCATACAGATCACAGTTCTAAATGTTACCATAATATAGTCAAGTGCCCTCTAATGGATACTTTCCCAAATTTCTGGACAAGTATAAATGATTTTCCAAATAACCTCTGCAAATAGCATTTATTTCAATAACATCTCTGGATTCTCTGGAATAAAAAGGTATATTTGCTTCATAAAAATGTGGGGAATTAAATAATAGTAACCTTTTGAGCTCATAGAGGCTTGCTGTGTGTATCATTGGTTATGTCACCTTTGGAAAGATGTCAGATTTAATTGATTCATATGACAGTTGTATTCATTTTTTTCATTTTTTTTTCACCAAACATCAAATAGTCATAGCTAAGCTATATCCAAAATATGCCTTTTACCTATCCTTCCATCACTCATCTGAAACTAATAAATGAAAGGGGACAGATCTTCAGGGGCAGTACAGGTGACAGCTCATCTTTGAGCAAATATTCTTAAACATCACAGCTAATGCATATTAAAGACATGATAAAGGTGACATATCTTCTAAATTGAACATAGAATATTACAGACATGCATCTGAGTGCAGTAATGTGGAAGAATCCAGCTAGAAGAAGTTATAGATATACAGTAAGTGTATTGCAGAGCTTGAAGTTGACCTATAACTCTCATTTCATGGGAAATAGAGATGAAAAAATATAGCAGGATTATGAAAAATAGATGACTCTTCTGTCAAGTTTAGTAGCAATGGTTTCTGGTTCCAAGCACTTTGAAGGATCTTCACAACTGAGTTATTATAATAATAGTCATTACCGTATTTATTGGCGTATAACACGCGCTGGCGTATAACACGCACCCCAGGTTTAGGAGGGCATTTAAAAGAAAACATTTTTTAGGAGTGAAGTTTAAGGAAAAAAAATTACATTTAAATGCCCATCAATGCAGCCTTGTCAGTATCATTTGCAGCCTTGCATTGCAGCCTTGTGAGTCATTTGCAGCCTTCCATTTAGCCTTGTCAATCATTTGAAGCCTTCCATTTAGCCTTGTCAATCATTTGCAGCCTTGTCAGTCATTTGCAGTCTTATCAGTGTGTTTGCTATTTAAAAATGGCACCGCCAAGATACAGAGCGGATTTCCTGTGTATCTCAGTGGCGCTCGGTAGTTCTCGGCCGTTCTCTGCGGCTTTCGGCTATTTTCAGGCACACTCAGCCGTTCTCGGCCAAAAATAGCTGAGAATGTCTGAAAATAGCCAAGAACGGCCGAGTGCGGCCGAAAATACCCAGGAGCCGCAGAGAACGGCAGAAAGGGTTAGAAACAGTGGGGATCGGCGTATAACACGCACCCCGATTTCCTCCTGATTTCAGGGGGAAAAAAGTATGTGTTATACGCCGATAAATACGGTATCTTCCAATAGGGCATTTTTTAGTTTTTTTCTCTTGTAAGTAGCCCTAACTGAATTATTTTTTCTGTAAGGAAACACCCAGCTGAAGATAATCTCTTTATATTGCCCACTTAGGAGAAGGATGTATTTAAGATCACCAAGTAGTATATTTTTCCTTACATTCTCACAGTTATCTTAAAGCAGAGTTCCACCCAAAAGTGTAACGTCCACTTATTTGCTTCCTCCCCTCCTCCGGTACCACATTTGGCACCTTGCAGAGGGATAGGGCATCTGTTTTTGACAGGTCCCCCTTCCCCACTTCCGGGGATGGCGCCGCAGTGCTGTCCCTCGTAAGTTCGGTCCCCCTCCTCCTTCCTCCATCGTCAAGCCAATTAGAAAGCGCAGCTTGCTTTGCACATGCGCAGTAGGTAACTGTCTGTGAAGCTGGAAGGCTTCACTGATGGTTTTCCTTAATGAAGATTGCAGCAGCAGCACCTGACAGCTGACCCAAAGATCAGCCGGGGAGCGAACATCGCGGGCACCCTGGAAAGATAAGTATCCTTATATTAAAAGTCAGCAGCTATAGTATTTGTAGCTGCTGACTTTAAATGTCCCCCCCCCCCCGGCTTGAACATCACTTTAAGATGTTTGCAGCTACAAAGAAATAGCACCATTTTCTGGCAAAGTTAAACAAATGGCTGCTTTCTAACAGCTGCTAGAATGCTGGTAGAAGCAATATTTCTTCAGAAGAACTCCAGCTTTGGAACTCCTTAAGAGCAATGCATTTTTTTGCATTTTAACAGAGTGAAACAAAGGTGAGCTTCTGTCACCCTTCCAGGGGCCCTACATCTAGTAAAAATCCCTACTTACCCCCAATGCTCATAAATGGAAAGGATTATCTATGTGTTAGCCAAAAGTGAAATAAATATTTTAAGTGAACATATCACCATGGTAAGTAGCGTACTGTATTTCAGCACAGGAAAAGGATTGCCTGCATGCTTGAAAACAAAACAAAAAAGTAACTGATGATTCTACTAAAAATATGGACAGCTGATGACTTTTTGTTTCTCTGCTATCAGTATATTACTCCAAGCAATCCTTGTGGACTACAAAATACCCCCTCCTAAAGTATAGAGAAAATGAAAAGTGGTTGTTCTGCAGTCTTGCCTAAACAACACTGTACATCCATCCGTACACCGTACATCCATGGATAAATTATAGTGCGTAAGTATTTACACCCTATCACATGAAGCCTGTTAATGGCAGGATGTTCATAGGAGAATAAAGAAAAAAAGAAAAACATCTCGGGAGCGAGCACCCATGGGTGCCAGCGTGGAAAGCCGTTTTTAGTGGGGGCACTAGATGAAGAGTAGGGGCCTGGAGCACCATCACGGGGCCCCAGAAGAAGAGGATCGGAGCTGCCCTGTGCAAAAGCATTGCACAGAGCAGGTAAGTATAGACATGTTTGTTATTTGAATTACATTTTTTTTTTAACCACTTCCCGACCAGCGCACGACGACGTACGTCGACAGAATGGCACGGGCAGGCATATTGGCGTACAGGTACGTCCAATATTCGATGCCGCCCTGCCATCGGGAGCGCTGGTCGGGACCCCCGTGAGTCCGGTCGCGGGACCCGCGGACTCGATCGCCGTGGGCATCCCCGCGATCGTCTCACAGAGCGGCCGAATAGAGAAAATGCTGTGTAAACAACATTTGTCTATTCTGCCTAGCAACTAGTGACGCTGATCTCTGCTCCATGTGATTGGAGCAGAGATCAGTGTACACTAAATGAAAGCCCAACCCCCCCACAGTTAGTAACACTCCCCTAGGAACACTTAACCCCTACACTGCCACCCACTGGTTAACCCTTTCACTGCCAGTGTCATTTACACAGGAATCACTGCATTTATATAGCAGTGATTACTGTATAAATGACAATGGTCCCAAAAATGTGTCAAAAATGTCCGATGGGTCCCCCACAATGTCGCAGTCACAATAAAAATCGATGATCGCCGCCATTACTAGTAAAAAAAAAAAGAATAAAAAATTATTAATAAAAATGCTATAAAACTATCCCTATTTTGTAAACGCTATAACTTTTGCGCAAACCAATCAATAATCGCTTATTGCGATTTTTTTTACCAAAAATATATAGAAGAATACGTATCGGCCTAAACTGAGGGAAAAAAATGTTTTTTTATATATTTTTGGGGGATATTTATTATAACAAAAAGTAAAAAATAATGCGTTTTTTTCAAAATTGTCGCTCTATTTTTGTTTATAGCGCAAAAAATAAAAACCGCAGGGGTGATCAAATACCACCAAAAGAAAGCTCTATTTGTGGGAAAAAAAGGACGTCAATTTTGTTTGGGAGCCACGTCGCACGTCCGCGCAATTGTCAGTTAAAGTGACGCAGTGCCGAATCGCAAAAAGTGGTCTGGTCTTTGACCAGCAAATTGGTCCGGTCTGAAAGTGGTTAACCACTTGGGTACCGCGCTATTGCCGAATGACGGCATTAGCGCGGACCTAGATTTCCAGGACTACGTCTATTGACGTCGTCCTGGTTACGAGCGGCCTGCGCGCCCCCTGAGGGGCGCGCGCGGCGCGCTCTGTGATCGGCGAGTCCGTGAGACTCGCCTGATCACCGATCCGTGTAAGGGGTCGATCCCGACCCCTTATCACGTGATCAGCTGTCAGCCAATGACAGCTGATCATGTGATAGAACGGAGCCGGTAATCGGCTATTATTCCTCCTCGCGCTGACAGCGCGAGGAGAAAAAAAAAAAGCCGATCACCGGCGGCCGTGATCGGGACATCAGTCCCGATCACGGCCAGCAATGAAAGGCACCACATGCCACCTGCCAGTGCCCACCTGCCTCCCGCAGTGCCATCCTGAAAAATAACAAAGTAAAAGTAAGTGCCCCCCGTCTGTGCCCATAATGCCCACAGTGCCACCCCACAGTGCCACCCAAAGTGCCACCCCACAGTGCCACCCCACAGTGCCACCCACAGTGCCACCCACAGTGCCACCCAATCTGCCTCAAAGGTGCTGCACCCCAGTGCCGCCCATCAGTGCCCAGCAGTGCCGCCCATCAGTGCCCAGCAGTGCCGCCCATCAGTGCCCAGCAGTGCCACCTATCAGAGCCACCTATCAGTGCCACCTATCAGTGCCCATCAGTCCCATCTATCTGTGGTACCTATCAGTGCCCATCCGTGCCACCCATCCGTGCCACTTATCCGTGCCACCCATCCGTGCCATCTTATCTGTGCCCATCTTTGCCCATCAGTGCCGCCTTATCTGTGCCCATCGGTGCCGCCTTATCTGTGCCTATTAGTGCCGCCTTAACTATGCCTATCAGTGCCCACAAGTGCAGCCTATCAGTGCCCACCAATGCAGCCTATCAGTGCCCACCAATGCAGCCCATCAGTGCCCACCAATGCAGCCTATCAGTGCCGCCTTATCAGCGCACTTCAATGAAGGAGAAAAATGACCCGTTTGCAAAATTTTATAACAAACTATTAAAACATGATTTTATTTTTATTTTTTTTGCATCTTTTTTTGTTTGTTTAGCAAAAAATAAAACTCCGAGCTGTAACTAAATACCACCAAAAGAAAGCTCTATTTGTGGGAAAAAAATGATAGAAATTTCATTTGGGTACAGTGTTGTATGCCCGCGCAATTGTCATTCAAAGTGCATCAGCGCTGAAAGCTGAAAATTGGTCTGGGACTGAGGGGGGTTTAAGTGCCCAGTAAGCAAGTGGTTAAAGAAGTTTTAATATCACTTTAACATCTTTTTTTTATTTTAAATTTAAAAAATATATTCCTTTGCAATCATATAACTTGAATTCACAGGTGCAGTGCTACTGCCAAAATTGTCTGCTTTACTTTAATGTAAAAAATAAATAAATAAATAAGTCTATAGCTCACTGCAATAAAATGCATGAAAATAGTTATTCCTTTCCTTAAAATGATTGTAAAGGATAGTTTTTTTAGTTTTTTTTTTAATTACCAAACATGTCATATTTACCTCCACTGTGCAGCTCGTTTTGCACAGAGTGGCCCCGGACAACCTCTTCTGGGGTCCCTCAGAAGCTCTTGCGGCTCCTCCTCACATCAGATAACCTCCTAAGAGAAGCACTCTCCCGACGGGGTAACCTTGAGAGCGTGCGCCCGAGTCCAGCATTTGCGTCCAAAGAGACGAATGCTGGACTCGGCCCCACCCCCTGGCCCCCATTTCATTGGGTTTGATTGAGAGACAATGGCTGCACTGCTATCAATCTATACAATTAAGAACAGTCACCCCGTGGAGAGAGGGACAGTGCATCCCCGCCAAGGAGATGAAAGAGCTCAGGTAAGTAAAACAGGGGGCTGCCAGGTGTTTATTCACCTTACTGCATATGATGCAGTAAGGTGAAAAAACATGAGGGTCTACAACCCCTTTAAGATCACCAAACACATATTGCATTCTGTTTATATATTTTCATTCAGGTCTTCTAACAACTTTGTAATACAAGTCCATGCCTGATTGGATACATGTTGATTAAATAGAATATGATATACTACATAGTTTTGGTAAAGCTAAAGCTGATTTTACAGAGATTGGACGCGTATGGTGACCCTTACAGTAACAGTTGGTTATGTAACTTAAGTATCTGTGTTAAATTAAATATTTTTACTGCTTTTAGTAATGTGTTCTAACATATTTTAACACTAGCAATTCCTCTTGATTTTCATGTGTTTGCACACAATTATTTTTATTTTTTTACTTACAATTTATCTGTTTGAACTTAATTAGAACTAAATCATGGTTCATCACTATGATTAGGCTCCAGGCCGATCTTGCTTAGTAGCTTGTTCAATTAGATTAATGCGGTAGCAAAGCAGCAAATGCTCATGCAAACTTGAAATTTTCACACCCAACAACATAAAGTATTATTATCATAAACTATACAATAAATATATCAAGTTCATGCTTCTTTTACACAAGTAAAAAAAATAATAAGAATGATGAATGAGCATTCATGGCTTTGTTCCATTTTTGAGGACATTTGGTTTTTATGATATTGTTTACAAGCCTGGAAATCGTAAAAGCCAGAAGATTAAATATAAGTCTCCTGATGTTGATTCTTCAGTAATAACACAAATCTGTCCATTCCACAATATGAAACATCAGGTGTAAGTAACAGGGGAATTCCGTGAAGAGCCTACTTGTCAAGAAGAACCAAAACCACAGGGATTATAAAGGAATCATTTGACTTTACCACTATAATAGTTCACATTATACACCAATCATAGCTGCCATCAAAATTTCAATGGAGGAATGAAACAGGATCAGACAGAGCCTGTACAGTAAGAGCACCTAAGTCCCAATAATTCTTAACTCGCAATCCTATTTGCATTGCATATTATTCTAATGAATATTATATAAAATTTTTGTATAATTTTATCACATAATGCTTTCAATCTATTGTCATGTTTTAAGCAGATTCTTTTACATTTTGTGGAGCACACTAAGCACAATCCTCTCAGGGTTTGACTATAGCATAAAACAGGACAATAATAATTTGTGATAAAAAATGAATAGGAAGAGTAAAGCCTAGTACACACAAGCCGAATGTTGGGTGGCATCAACTGGTTCAATAGAAACCATCTGACATTCGGCCCGTGTGTAGGGCAGCCGGTCCGACAGAAGTCAGCCATTCAGATGACTTCTGTAGAAGGGTCATGGGCGAAAAGGGTCTGCTGACTGGCTCCAAATCAGCTAGGAGCGCTTACTGGAGAGTTCTGTCGGTGGGGCAGGACAGATTGATGTACTAACATTGGATTGCTAGTACAGTGGCTCTGACCTATTCTGTCATTAGTAGTGTACGAGGCTTAGGTATGCTGTAGTTATATGCAGTTGTGTGTGTTGGAGACACTGATGATAAGACTTAATACAAAGTAATACTAAACACACACTATTTCATTTACATTGCCCCTTCTATTTCTGTATGTGGATGATGGCACTGTAATTATTTTAATAAAAAAATAAATAAAATTGAAGTACTTTTTTCCTAATAGATATACATCTGTCACATGACCCAGATCTTTCCCAGCCCAAACATAAGCAGAAGGAGCCTCTAGTCCCCTGATGCCAGTCACATGTTCATACAAATATATATTTGAAATCAAATCTTTGTTAGTTTTTGGCAATAACATGGTGTGGGTGGATTTCTACCAGTCACAGGTTGTGTCACACCCCTCCAGCCTGTGTCTGTATCTAGTCACATATAAAACAAAATATTATAACCGCGCGGTTATAATATTTTGTTTTATTTTGTTTTATACGTTCTATGGGTCTGTATCACACCAGACTAATCACTGCTTTTAGATATTTAGTTTAGTTATTATTTTTTATATTAGCGCAGTATTTTTCTCTTTCGTTTTTGTACAATCTAGTCACATAGGCTGCTCAGATGTGTTAGGAAGGAAATGCTCAGCATTGAAACTCACTGAAAACTGAGCATGTGTAGATTTGTCACCACAGCTGAAAAATCCCTAGCTGAATTGGGGGTCATGAACAGAAGGTGGAAAAAGAGAGCAGTAGGCTCAACCAGGTTTTCTGCAGAATACAGAAAATACATCTCATAGTGACTGAGTGAGTATGAACAGCATACAATACAGCATTTATTGATAGTTTTTATGATGGGGGTTTAGTGACACTTTGGGGTTGATTTACGAAAGGCAAATCCACTTTGCACTACAAGTGCAAAGTGCAATTGAAATTGCACTGAAAGTGCACTTGGAAGTGCAGTCACTCTAAATCTAATGCCGCGTACACACGGGCGGACTGTATGGCGTACTTAGTCCGTCGAAACACATTTCAGCGGACAGTCCGCTCGTGTGTGGGCTTCAGCGGACTTTTTCAGCGTGCAGTCCGGCGTACTAAGAATTTCCGATTTTTCGAAATTCTGTCCGTCGTACTCGCATTTCGACGGACAATCCGGCCGTGTGTATGCCAGTCCGCCGTACTTTTGAAATGAGCGGACTTTTCCCGCTCGGAGAAAAGTCCGCTCATTTCGAGCGGGTCTCCAGGTAGGCGGGGCCCACGAAGGAGACGTCGCTGGCCCTGCCGCCTGGTATGGACTTAAAGGGGAACCCCAACGCCGAAAAAAATCGGCGTGGGGGTTCCCCCCAAGTCCACAACAGACCCTTGTCCGAGCACGCTACCCGGCCGGCCAGGAAAGGGGGGCGAGCGAGCGCCCCCCCTCCTGAGCCGTACCAGGCCGCGTGCCCTCAACATGGGGGGATGCCTTGGGGAAGGGGGGGGCCGCGCCGGCCCCCCCACCCCAAGGCACCTTGTCCCCATGTTGATGAGGACAAGGGCCTCTTCCCGACAACCCTGGCCGTTGGTTGTCGGGGTCTGCGGGCGGGGGGCTTATCGGAATCCGAGAGCCCCCTTTAATAAGGGGCCCCCGGATACCGACCCCCCACCCTATGTGAATGAGTATGGGGTACAATGTACCCCTACCCATTCACCTGTAAAAAAAAAAGTACAAAAAAAACACAACACACGAGATAAAATACTTTATTGCACAGCTCCGGGGGTCTTCTGTCTTCGTGGGTCTTCTCGCCAGACTCCTCCGCTATCTTCTTGTAGCTCTTTTGCTAGCGGAGGAGTCCGGCTTTCTTCCTCGCCGCCGGCCTCTTCTCCTGACTTCGGGGGTCTTCTCGCCGGACTCCTCCGCTATCTTCTTGTAGCTCTTTTGCTAGCGGAGGAGTCCGGCTTTCTTCCTCGCTGCAGGCCTCTTCTCCCAACACATTTCAGCGGACAGTCCGCTCGTGTGTGGGCTTCAGCGGACTTTTTCAGCGTGCAGTCCGGCGTACTAAGAATTTCCGATTTTTCGAAATTCTGTCCGTCGTACTCGCATTTCGACGGACAATCCGGCCGTGTGTATGCCAGTCCGCCGTACTTTTGAAATGAGCGGACTTTTCCCGCTCGGAGAAAAGTCCGCTCATTTCGAGCGGGTCTCCAGGTAGGCGGGGCCCACGAAGGAGACGTCGCTGGCCCTGCCGCCTGGTATGGACTTAAAGGGGAACCCCAACGCCGAAAAAAATCGGCGTGGGGGTTCCCCCCAAGTCCACAACAGACCCTTGTCCGAGCACGCTACCCGGCCGGCCAGGAAAGGGGGGCGAGCGAGCGCCCCCCCCTCCTGAGCCGTACCAGGCCGCGTGCCCTCAACATGGGGGGATGCCTTGGGGAAGGGGGGGGCCGCCCACCCCAAGGCACCTTGTCCCCATGTTGATGAGGACAAGGGCCTCTTCCCGACAACCCTGGCCGTTGGTTGTCGGGGTCTGCGGGCGGGGGGCTTATCGGAATCCGAGAGCCCCCTTTAATAAGGGGGCCCCCGGATACCGGCCCCCCACCCTATGTGAATGAGTATGGGGTACAATGTACCCCTACCCATTCACCTGTAAAAAAAAAGTACAAAAAAAACACAACACACGAGATAAAATACTTTATTGCACAGCTCCGGGGGTCTTCTGTCTTCGGGGGTCTTCTCGCCAGACTCCTCCGCTATCTTCTTGTAGCTCTTTTGCTAGCGGAGGAGTCCGGCTTTCTTCCTCGCCGCCGGCCTCTTCTCCTGACTTCGGGGGTCTTCTCGCCGGACTCCTCCGCTATCTTCTTGTAGCTCTTTTGCTAGCGGAGGAGTCCGGCTTTCTTCCTCGCTGCAGGCCTCTTCTCCCAACACATTTCAGCGGACAGTCCGCTCGTGTGTGGGCTTCAGCGGACTTTTTCAGCGTGCAGTCCGGCGTACTAAGAATTTCCGATTTTTCGAAATTCTGTCCGTCGTACTCGCATTTCGACGGACAATCCGGCCGTGTGTATGCCAGTCCGCCGTACTTTTGAAATGAGCGGACTTTTCCCGCTCGGAGAAAAGTCCGCTCATTTCGAGCGGGTCTCCAGGTAGGCGGGGCCCACGAAGGAGACGTCGCTGGCCCTGCCGCCTGGTATGGACTTAAAGGGGAACCCCAACGCCGAAAAAAATCGGCGTGGGGGTTCCCCCCAAGTCCACAACAGACCCTTGTCCGAGCACGCTACCCGGCCGGCCAGGAAAGGGGGGCGAGCGAGCGCCCCCCCCTCCTGAGCCGTACCAGGCCGCGTGCCCTCAACATGGGGGGATGCCTTGGGGAAGGGGGGGCCGCCCACCCCAAGGCACCTTGTCCCCATGTTGATGAGGACAAGGGCCTCTTCCCGACAACCCTGGCCGTTGGTTGTCGGGGTCTGCGGGCGGGGGGCTTATCGGAATCCGAGAGCCCCCTTTAATAAGGGGGCCCCCGGATACCGGCCCCCCACCCTATGTGAATGAGTATGGGGTACAATGTACCCCTACCCATTCACCTGTAAAAAAAAAGTACAAAAAAAACACAACACACGAGATAAAATACTTTATTGCACAGCTCCGGGGGTCTTCTGTCTTCGGGGGTCTTCTCGCCAGACTCCTCCGCTATCTTCTTGTAGCTCTTTTGCTAGCAGAGGAGTCCGGCTTTCTTCCTCGCCGCCGGCCTCTTCTCCTGACTTCGGGGGTCTTCTCGCCGGACTCCTCCGCTATCTTCTTGTAGCTCTTTTGCTAGCGGAGGAGTCCGGCTTTCTTCCTCGCTGCAGGCCTCTTCTCCCAACACATTTCAGCGTACTTTTGAAATGAGCGGACTTTTCCCGCTCGGAGAAAAGTCCGCTCATTTCGAGCGGGTCTCCAGGTAGGCGGGGCCCACGAAGGAGACGTCGCTGGCCCTGCCGCCTGGTATGAACTTAAAGGGGAACCCCAACGCCGAAAAAAATTGGCGTGGGGGTTCCCCCCAAGTCCACAACAGACCCTTGTCCGAGCACGCTACCCGGCCGGCCAGGAAAGGGGGGCGAGCGAGCGCCCCCCTCCTGAGCCGTACCAGGCCGCGTGCCCTCAACATGGGGGGATGCCTTGGGGAAGGGGGGGGCCGCGCGGCCCCCCCACCCCAAGGCACCTTGTCCCCATGTTGATGAGGACAAGGGCCTCTTCCCGACAACCCTGGCCGTTGGTTGTCGGGGTCTGCGGGCGGGGGGCTTATCGGAATCCGAGAGCCCCCTTTAATAAGGGGGCCCCCGGATACCGGCCCCCCACCCTATGTGAATGAGTATGGGGTACAATGTACCCCTACCCATTCACCTGTAAAAAAAAAGTACAAAAAAAACACAACACACGAGATAAAATACTTTATTGCACAGCTCCGGGGGTCTTCTGTCTTCGGGGGTCTTCTCGCCAGACTCCTCCGCTATCTTCTTGTAGCTCTTTTGCTAGCGGAGGAGTCCGGCTTTCTTCCTCGCCGCCGGCCTCTTCTCCTGACTTCGGGGGTCTTCTCGCCGGACTCCTCCGCTATCTTCTTGTAGCTCTTTTGCTAGCGGAGGAGTCCGGCTTTCTTCCTCGCTGCAGGCCTCTTCTCCCGACTTCGGGGGTCTTGTCCCCCTCTTCGGTTCTTCTGCCGGGCCACCGCGCCTTCTTATAGCTCTTTTACAGGCGGTGGCCCGGTCTTCTGTCGCCGCAGCCGCCGCCTTCCGTTCTTCTTCTTCTTCTTCTCCAGGAGATGTTGACTCAACGCTCTCTCCGGCCACAATGCCAGGGACGCACTGCGCGGCCACTTATATAGGGACAAGGGGCGGTGTCACATGGCTTTATGTCACATGGGTTGGTGTCACATGGTGACCCCGCCCCCTTACGATGTCACAGTCCCCATGTGACATCAACCCATGTGACCAACCCATGTGACATAAAGCCATGTGACACCGCCCCTTGTTCCTATATAAGTGGCCGCGCAGCGCGTCCCTGGCATTGTGGCCGGAGAGAACGTCGAGTCAACATCTCGTGGAGAAGAAGGAGAAGAAGAAGAAGAAGAAGAATGGAAGGCGGCGGCGGCGGCGGCAACAGAAGACCGGGAGACGCACTCGAAATGAGCGGACTTTCCTCCGCGTGTGTGGGCGAGTCCGTTCATTTCAAAAGTAGGGCGGATAGTACGGCGGACTTAGTACGCCCTATTAGTCCACTCAAAAAGTGCCGTGTGTGGACAAGTAGCCCGTTCGGAAAGTCCGACGGACAGTCTGGCGGAAAGTACGCCAGACTAAGTACGCCATACAGTCCGCTCGTGTGTACGCGGCATAAGGGGTAGATCTGAAATGAGAGGAAGCTCTGCTGATTTTATCATCCAATGATGTGCAAGCTAAAATGCAGTTTTTTATTCTCCTTGCATGTCCCCCTCAGATCTACAGTGACTTTACTTCCAAGTGCACTTTGCATTTGTAGTTTGCATTTGTAGTTTGCACTTGTAGTACAAAGTGGATTTGCCTTTCGTAAATAACCCTGTTTAAGTCTTAGTCCTAAAAAGTACTTAAAGTGGTATTAAACCCAAAAGCAAACATGTATTATATTGCAGCTTACCAATCCTTAGATGTAGTGGATGCATTCATTTTCTTTTTTAGGCTTTCTTTTTTATTTTCCTCTGGTGATCCAAACAGTAAGTCTGTTGTTTTTTCAACAGAACAAGCTCTACTGCAAATGTATCAGTTAGGGAAACCATTGACCACTTTCAGGGATGCTTACAATAATCAGATTTTATTTATTTATGTAAAACCTTTATCCTAAAAGGAAAAAAAAGAAAAAATGTTGCTGCTGTAACAGCTTGTGTAACTAAGTGTGAGTTTGGCTTAAAGGGGTTGTAAACCCTTGTTTTTTTTTAAAATAACAAACATATCATACTTACCTCCACTGTGCAGTATGTTTTGCACAGTGTGACCCTGATTGCCATATTCTGGGGTCCCCCAATGGCACTCGCGGCTCCTCCCCACATTGGGAAATCCCCTAGGAGAAGCACTCTCCCTGGGGGTTACCTTACGGGCATGATCCCGAGTCCAGAATTTTTGTCCATAGACACAGAATGCTGGACTCGGCCCCGCCCCTGTTGCCTGTGTCATTGGATTTGATTGACAACAGTGGGAGCTAATGGCTGCGCTGCTATCAATCTATCCAATTAAGAGCCAAGACAACAGGCATAGAGGTAGAGCGCATCTCCACTGTGGGAATTAATGGGCTCAGGTGGGGGGGGGGGGGGGGGCTGGTCAGTGTCAGAAGTTTAGGATGCATTAAGGTGCAAAAACACAAGGGTTTACAACCCCTTTACATTTGTTAGTTTATTTAAAGTGGGAGTCCAGCGTTTTTTTTTTTTTTAAAAGCCAGCAGCTACAAATACTGCAGCTGCTGACTTTTAAAATAATGACACTTACCTGCCCAGCGTGCCCGCGATGTCGGCACCCGAAGCCGATCTCTCGGTCGTCTCTCGGGTGCTGCCGCCGCAATCTTGGGTATGGGAATCAGGAAGTGGAGCCTTGCGGCTTCATTTCCCGGTTCCCTACTGCACATGCGCGAGTCGGGCTGCGCAATAAGGATGGTCCCCGCTGTCTCTGGGATCCGTGTGTTTCCCAGCAGACAGCAGAGGACCTTCAGAAAGGGGCGTAGATTCTGCGGAAAGGGGCGTACCTTCTGCAGATATCTATGCTGGAAGTGGGTGCAGATACCTGTACTGTACAGGTATCTGCACCCCTCTCCCCCCTGAAAGATGCCAATTGTGGCGCCGGAGGGGGGGAGGGTTCCAATGAGCGGAAGCTCCACTTTAGGGTGGACCTCCGCTTTAAATCTGATATTACATCTAAATTTCCCCTCACCATCAGACTGACAATGCTGCTGTCCAAAGTATCCCCTGTGCTCCTCATCCAGAGAGGGGCACTCTAATACAGTAGGTGTGTCACTGGCTAAATCACCGGGTGAAAACAGAGGGGAAAAAGGATAAAACAAGAAAACCACTTCAGCAACCACATTTGTAAGCTGCAATATGTTACATTTTTGGCTTGGGGTTTATATCATTTGTTTTAACACAAAACAATGGCATAAAAAATGCTATCCAAGTATGTACTGTATGTTGTTCTAAGTCTCCTCCAAACCTTCAAAATTATTATTTTGTTGTTGCTGTGATCCGACTTCCTGTTAGCATGCACATTCATTCTCCTACTGTAAATAGAAATGTAGCTATCCTCTCTTGATCATTCCCGAGATAGACTAAGGACTATGAATTGTGAACTATAGGATTTGTAGTGTGCATAGAGCAGTGCATATGACTTAACTAATGTGCACTGCTTGTTTAAAACAAACAGAAGTAGAACTTCCGCTTTATGCCGCATACACACGGTCGGAGAATCCGTCGGAATGCGTCTTATCGGACCGTGTCGTCAGATAATGAGACTGAGTGTGGTATGCATTGGACTGATTCTGTCCGAATCTCCGTCGGACCCAATTTTCCAACATGTTGGAAATAATTCCCGACCAACTGGGCCGGTCGGACGATCATGTGTAGAGAATTTTGATCGGATCAAGTGCCACGCATGCTCAGATCAAATTCCTACATCAAAGCTATTGGCTACTAGCCTGAATCTAGTCCCATCGTAACGAAATTACATCATCACGTTCTGAAAGATCGGATTTTTCGACAACTTAGTCCAACTGTGTGTATGCAACACTTTCGGACACAATCCGTCAGACTAAATCTGAAGGACAAAATCCGATGGATTCGGTTGTGGAAATCTCCGACCACGTGTACAGGGGCTTAAACATTCCTCATCCCCTTATATGCCACATTTGGCATGTCATTTTTTTTCGGGGAGGGAGTGGGTACCTACTTTTGACAGGTACTTCCTGTCCCACTTCCTTCTTCGGTTGTCTGGCCGCCTAGGTGACTCCTCCTCTCCCCCTCCTTTTTTGCCATCTGCTGGGATACGTCACAGGTTCCAGAAGATCGCCTGGCCACTAATAGAGCACAACGCGACTCACACATGCACAGTGCGCGCCCAGCTGTGAAGCTGCAAACTGTAACAGCTGTGTGCCCACAGGTGCAATGAGGGTGCCGTGTATAGGAGGGGGAGAGGAGCCAGGCTTCGGATGCCTGCATCGCTGGGCCGTGGGACAGGTGAGTGTCTGTTTATTAAAAGTCAGCAGCTGCGATTTTTGTAGCTGTTGACTTTTAAGGAACTGAAAAACGTGTGAAACTCTGCTTTGTGAAACTCATGCAGGACATTACAAAAAGGGAGAAAAACAAAGTAATACTGAAACATTGTTTACAGAGCTATTAAGTAGTGGATGTATGTGGATTTTTTGGAGAGTAAGGATTAGAATCACTTGAAGTCTTAGGCCTAGCACTATTTGCATTTAAATTGGAAAATGACTGCATTCTTTAATAAAAAAAAAAAAAAAAAGCTTAATGCTACTATTTTCATAATGCAAAGCAGGTGTCAAAAGAGACAGGGCAAATAGACTGTTCACTTTGCAAGTGCAGTTCCACTCTGCAAGGGAATTATCCTCAGAGCTTAGTAAATTAGGTGAAGCTTTGCGGATTTCCATCATCCAATCATGTACAACAAAAATGCAGTTTTCCTATTTTCTTTGCATGGGATTGGGTATTCTTTGCAAAGTGAAATTTCAGGATCTGGGGAAAATTTTCTTGCAAAGTACAGCTTTATTTACATGAACAGTGTATTTCCATTTAATAAATGAACCCTATATGTTATGAGTTGCCAAAGTAAAACTAATGATGCAAGTGGGCATCAATATTTTTTTTTATTATTACCTGTACTTACTGTATATAGCCTGGCAATTTACACACTGTTTTACGTATATATTGTACATTTACATTAGTCCCTGTCTTGCAATCTAAGGTCCCCAACTGACACACATACATACACATACCAGAGCCAATTTAGCTAATTAGGCTTAAGACAATTAACCTACCAGGATGTCTTTGGAGTATGGCAGGAAGCCAGAGTACCTGGAGGAAACCCACAGAGGCACAGGAAGAACATGCAAGCTCCAGGCAGGTAGTGCCACTGTTGCAATTCAAAGTGACAACCCTAGTGCTGCTCGGCAGAAGTGCTAACTACCTAGCCACTGTGCTGCGGATATTGTAGTTGGAAGATCCAGTTGACCTCTTTTCAATGTCTAAAGCCCCAAAGTCATAATGTTCTTTCTAATGATTTATTTTTAATATTATTTACTGTAAAGGCGTGGAACTATTTTAGAAGAGGGAACATGGGTAAACTTTCTCTTGTCAATCCCATTGAGGTCTTTGGCATTCTACTGCACATATGTGTACAACAAGAATACACTTCAGGTTGTTAGGGTGTAATATTATGGATGCGAGAACCTGGCTAGTATACAGTTGGGGAGGACATATTAGTTGAGGTCAAAGGGGGGCAAAAGGGTAAGTGTACATTGGAATTGATTTACTAAAAGCAAATAGACTGTGCACATTGCAAATGTAGTTGCACTAATTGTCCTCACTTCTTAATGAATCTGTTGAAGCTTCTCTAGTTAAAGAATATCCAATCAAATGCAAGAAAAAAAAAACATGATTGGATGATGGAAATCTTCACATTCACTAAGTTCTGGGGAAAATGTGTGCAACTGCAATTGCAAAGCACAGTCTATTTGCCTTTAGTAAATCAACCCCATGTGTAAATGTATGCTTCTGTATTTGTAAGTTTAGTGTGTGGTTTTAGAACTGTATACATTATTGTAGATTAATGTAGTCTTGCTATTTAAACTTTTGTTTTTATATAAACTTGACAAAGGTATTACAGGTACATACAGGTTGTTTATGCAGTTTCTTTAAAACTGTACAAGAGTATGACATTCCTCAAAAGGTTCATAGCAAATTAAGTTGAGCAAAAAATATCTAATATTAATGTGCCAATTAATCACCCTACTTTATAGTACTTTGGTAGCAGCTCTCATTTTAATAATCAGTAAAAGCTTCTGCCTAATTAACAAGGTTGTCTAAACTGCCAGACAAGCAAAAATAAATGTGGGCAAAGTTCATCTCTGTGGGCATACCCAGACTTGACATATTCCATTGTAATGCATGAAAGTAACACATAATATTTTCAACAACAGTATTATTTATTAATTAGCTTCCCTCTAAGGACCTTATTTACAAAATTGTGAAGTCAGGTGAAGTGCAGTGAAATAAACCTGTGGTCAATTCAAACTTTCAGCATTTGCAAGGCAAGTTAAAGAAACAGAAATTTGTTTGTGAATTATTACATGTCTAAAGTAGCCATAGGTCCATTACACTTTATTTCATTAAAGTGACTATTGATACTATAAAATACTGGTGCAGGTATAAATTTGGGCAAGTAGAGGTTCCCGCGTAGAGCAGCTTTCATTGTACTTCCATTACAGATGCACGCAGAGCTGTTCTGAAAGGCAAAAATCCAACTTCTGAGAGCTTGCTGCTAGTTCCTGCCTCCTGCCGATGGGCCTACTGGACCATTACTATGATGGATTAAATCACTGTCCAATGAGTATGTGCAGGAGGCAGGAAGGGACAGGCAAGTTTCGGCAATATCAAGAAGAGCCAAAGATTGGTCTGTCAGATCAGCCTGGGATTTTGTTTTAACAGTAAGGTTTTGGAGAAAATACGAACACCGTTAAAGTAGTGGAGACACGGACATGAATAATCAAAAGTGCTAATTTTAAAGGCTTATATGCAAGTTATTGTCATAAAAAGTTTTCTAGGGACCCACGTCCTGCCCCAGGGGACATGTATCAATGCAAAAAAAAGTTTTAAAAATGTCTGTTTTTTGGGAGCAGTTATTTCAATAATGCTTAAAACAATAAAAGTGAAATATTCATTTAAATGTCATACCTGGGGGTGTCTATACTATACTTATAAAGTGGCACATTTTTCTTGTGTTTACAACAGTCCTTGCACAAAATGACATTTCTAAAGGAAAAAAATATTTAAAATTACTCTCGCCTATAATGAATTATCTATAGGAGAAATCAAAAGTGCTAATTTTAAAGGCTTATATGCATGGTATTGTCATAAAAAGTGTTTGGGGACCTGGGTCCTGCCCATGTATCAATGCAAAAAGAATTTTCTAAAAATTACAATTTTTTCGAGAGCAGTGATTTTAATAATGCTTAAAGTGAAACAATAAAAGTGAAATATTCCTTTAAATTTCGTACCTGGGGGTTGTCTATAATATGCCTGTAAAGTGGTGCATTTCCCCATGTTTAGAACAGTCCCTGCACAAAATGACGTTTCTAAAGGAAAAAAAGGAATTTAAAAGTACTAGTGTCTATAATGAATTGTCGGTCCCAGTAATACAGATAAAGTTCATGGATCCCCCACAGTCCATTACCAGGCCATTTGGGTCTGATATGAATATTAGGGGAACCTCAATTTTTTTTAAAAAAAATGTGCGTAGGGGTCCCCCAAATCACATACCAGGCCCTCCAGGTCTGGTATGGATATTAAGGGGAACCTGCACCATTTCTTTGGAGAAGGGGTGCCCCTCAAAATTCATACCAGACCTGAGGTATGGGTTTTAAGGGGAACCCCGCGCCAAAATAAAAAAAAATGGCATGAGGTCCCCCCAAAAATCCACACCAGACCCTTATCTGAGCACACAACCTGGCAGGCCGCAGGAAAAGAGGTGGGAACGAGAGAGTGCCCCCTCCTGAACCATACCAGGCCACATGCCCTCAACATGGGGAGGGTGCTTTTTTTTTTTTACATAAACGGATGTCCCGCCCCTTCTGAAGCCATGGGGAAGCCATTGGGAAGTCCTCGTGCGTCAGAGGGGGCATGGTCACTCGGGTGGCCCCACCCTCAGTTATAAAAGAACTGTCACCTGTGAGGACACATCATATGGCAGGTTCCTCCCATGGAGGCAGATCAGTGGCATCTTGTAGGTTTTCTTTAATTTTTCGGTCCATCGGCGGAGTGAGAGAAGAAGATGAATGGACCATGTGGGACATTTTTATTTTTGTATTTTTTAATAAAGGACTTGTCCCAAAGCGTGTCTTGTTTTTTGACACTTTTTTGTGAAATAGTACAATGTACCCGTTACCATTTCAAATGGGGGGGGATCTGTAGGTACCCTTGTTAAAGGTGGCTTTGAGATTCTGATAGGCCCCCATCCGAAAACCCCCACAACCACCGGGCAAGGGTTGTGGGGATGAGGCCCTTTTTTTACATTTTGGCACGGGGTTCCCCTTAATATCCATGCCATACCTGAAGGTCATGGTATAGAATTTGGGGGAACCCCCATGCATTTTTTTTTTTAAAATTCTAGTTTGGGGCTCCCCTTAATATAATGGACTGGGGGGATCCCATACTGTTTTTGTCAATGACTTATCTGTATTGCTGGGGCCGACAATATATCATAGCCATTAGCAAACCCTTCCCTATGTTTTCCAAAAAGCTTAAAAATAGATTTTGTGACTGGAGCTACACTTTAAAAATGTACCAGTTCAAAATTACAAACAGATTCTACTTAACACAGCAAACCTACACAGTCTCTGTCTTGTTTGCACCGCCTGTATACTGCTGTTCTGAGTATATAGGGCCTGGGGGCCCCACACCTTTACTTTTTTTAATTTGGGTATGGGTTCCCCTTAATATGCATGTCCTCTGGGGCAGGATCCAGGTCCCCAAACACTTTTTATGACAATAACTTGCATATAAGCCTTGAAATGAACACTTTTGATTTTTCATGTTAATGTCCCATAGATTTGAATGGTGCTCCGAATTCTCCCCGAACACTACATATTGTTCCGTGTTTGCAGAACATCCGAACAACCAAATTTCTCAATAGCCCCTGGGAAAAAAAGCATCCCAACTGCAGGCTGGATTTGGAATTAGGCAACCACAACTGACGGTTACTAGTTAGTTTATGGTTGGAGTAGCAATAAGGGGTCATTGATGCCCTTTCAGACTGTGAGATAGATGATTGTAGAGCTAGGGTAGTTGTGACTGAATAGACAATTTCTGGAGAACAATACAGCCATCCAGACCAAATATCAAGAAATTGTTGTTCTTTGTGTTTGTTTATATAAACCCATCGCCCTGCTTCCATTATCCTCTCCACCTCCTTCTGCCAGTCATTCAGGTTGGGACAGGTATTCTGCCACCAGTATCTAGGGATAAAACAATAAAGAGACCTGTTTTGCAAAAAGTTCTTTCCATTTATGGCCAGTGGGATGTAGTACATTAGGGCCCATTCACATAATATAATTATAATACATTTTGCTATATGACCATGCATTTCAAGCAGAAATATTTAACTATGTGCCTTCCCCAAGCTGGTGCAGAAGCAATTTGCCACTTTTGGATTACTGATCCCACAAAGTCTCTCGTGTTGCCAGTCATGGCACATCCCTCTCCCTGTTGTTATTATTTACAATGCAGGACCCAGTAGACACGGCAACTTATGTGTCTACTAAGAGACTGGATGATGTGAGGAGGCTTTATTAGGTGGGTTTCTGAGACAATTTAAACATAGAATATCTGTGTGCATGTGAAGATAACACATATCCTTCACTGTATTATTAAGGATTGAAAAGGTTGATGTTGAAATTGACCCTACAACCCCGTGAAATTTCCATTCAAGATGAGTTGGCATTAAACATGCAGACAGAGACTTCAGAGTCCTTGTCACCAGTCACAGTTCCCCCTTTGAAAACTGCACAGTAAAGAGAATTTGTTTAGCTGTCCTAGTAGTGTAGATTGTTGCTTCAGAGCACTTGGTTATTCCAACCAACACTAAAATTAACCCTTTATGCCTAAGTATTCCTCAGGCTGCACACATCCCAAACAGCTGTTTGTGGTTTTGCAAAATAAAATAAAATGTGTACACAGTGTGTTTATATTAGAAATAAAGAGTAATTGTGTACAAGAGTACAAAAAATTATGTTATAGTAGAATATATTGTGATGTTTTATTGCTTGTACAACTGTTTTATTTGTACTGACTACTACACCACCTCTTTCAGCAATAGCTTTCTGTGGTGGTGGAAAGGCTGGGGGTTGATAGTGTTTACAATGAGGCCTTGAGACTTGTCATGGTGAAAAAGTCTGGTGATCTATGGTTAACTGGAATATTAAGGTTAAAAATTAATTCACTGCACTCTAGCACCCCTTTTTCCTAACTTCTACCAGCAGTACAGGTCCCTAGTAGTGTACTGACTATGCTCACAGCTCTCCTGTTACCTGTCCTTAATTTAGACATACTTTATGTTCAGATTGTGACAGAAGGGAGGTTGCCTGAGTGGGAAGGTTAAAATGTTACAATAGAAACCCACAATCTGTAGTTACACTCCTAGCAGGACCAGCAGTTGTCTGGCTGCATCATTCAGAGTAATTTATTTTAAATGCATCTACACTACACAAAATCTCTAATGTGAATGGTCTTTCCTAACTAGTGATGAGCAAAATTAAACAATTGCATTTTACTGTTTTTGTAAAATGCATTGGAGTGAATGGAGGAGGCTTTGAGAGTCTTGGATGTCCTGAGAGCAATGGAAGCTGATTTCAACTATGTTATACCAGTTCTAGTGCCATAGATGGCCCTTCAGGATTTTATTTATTCTTTATTTATTTTTTTGCAGAAAGAAAACAAGTACAGTGAAATAACGCTAAATAATTAGTGTAAAGTGGCACAAGTCACAATCAAATACAATCAAATTGCTGTAGAAACCTTGACCCAATGACCCTTAAAATGCCATGGGAGCCTAAAAGGTGTGTGGGAATACATGAGGACTGACCAAATCACATGTGTTGAAATTGGTCAGAAGTGATCTGTAGACGCTAAGCCTGTGCTATGATACAAAAATTCCATCTGTGTAAATATATCTATTTTATGATTACTTGCTTTTCAATAAATGTTTTACACAGATTATATGTTCCTCCACTTCATCTGTTTAGACACAAGCCTGGACTGAGCTGTTGCACAGATGACTGATTCCATCTGATGATCTATGGGTTTCAACACATGTGGTTTGGCCAGTCACAGTGTATTCCTACACACCTTCTGGGCTCTTAAGGGACTCTAGGGGCCATTAGATCAAGGTTTCTACTGCACTGTGTATGTGTTTATTTGCATTAACAACCAATCTAGTCTCCTTGGACATTCCTGATGCAGGTTACCTTTCCTTGGGCCCTCAGCCTGGTAGGTCTAAACTTGTAGTGCTAATTTCCCCTTCTTTTTGTTTTGGAGTCAAATACACAAAAAAACCTACAAATTTAAAAAACACTAAACAAAATTAACGCAAACACCCTAAATATGGCCTCTCCCCCCCAAAAAAATGATACCCCTTACTGTGCATAATGAATGGACCAGAGATGCACATATTAAAAGCACAAGAATGTGCATAAGCTTGTGTATAAAATACCAAGACATGTGCCTAACTGCAAATGTGTAAAAATACTCAAAATAGTTTTCAGTTCACCAATATGCAGCAGTGAGGCAACAAATCCATAGAAAAAGGTAATTGGAATCTAAGTGATCCTAGTAAGTTTTTGCAGCAGCAGTAGGATTATGAGAGTGCTAAGTTTAACTTGTAATTAATTTGCCATCATGACTGATACCAATAGTCTAAGTAGACGTGCTTGTACAACCAATAGTTGCTCATACAACTTTATGTGAATACCAATAAACTTGTGCACTAAAATAATTCTATTCAAGCATTCACATAACATAAAAAATACATTTTTAGTACAAATTCAAAAAGATCTTCTAATGCACCAATATTTTCCTTTCACCGCGTACCAATTTCGTCACACTTATTCAGTGCACGTACATAGTATAGGGGGCACTTACCAGATTTCTTTTGCCCACCAGGACCCACTCATTCTTATCACTTATAGTCCAATGCTTGGTACACACTCTGCATTTCACTTTCTCTCCTTTCTCTTATCCAATATAGCAATTTTGCCCACACAATAGAAAACACAATTGCAATAAACGTTTTATATAATCCGATGCCCTTACATTTTAATGTGCCATAAGCGACACTTGCTGGTACAGCCTGTAAGACTATGTTCCTCGCTGCTCGCCCCTGAGAGCCAGTGTGCATTCCACCTAAGCTGGATGTGATGTCAGCAACACCTGGAAGTTCCGCTGCAACCAAGACCTCAGTGCATTTCACTGAAAAGGCATCATCAGGAAGTCCGGATAAGAGAGAGGGGAAGAAGTGAGATGCGTGTGTGTACTATCCATAGGGATTTAAGTGATAAGGCTGAGAGGGTCCTAGTGGCCCAAATAAAGCTGGTGAGTGTTATTCTATATATGTGGTGGAGCACTTGATAAGTGTGAAGAGCACATTTGATGAAATTGTCACGTGGTGAAAAGAAAATATTGGTGCACTAGAAGATCTTTTTCGATTTGCACTAAAAATGTACTTTTTATGTTATGAGAATGCTTGAATAGGATCTTTGTGGTGCACAAAATCAAGGTAACTACCACTCCAGGTGGTATTGCTTGTGTTCACACCATCCTAGTAGTAGGAGATGAAGGGTGCCTGATCAGCAAAGTCAAATGGCAGAAAAATGGAAAAAAGACAGTCACACTCCGAAATAATGCCTTTATTGAATAAAGCTTGATCTCTACATAAATCAGAGACACGGGTCCAGATGATACTGATGCATTTTGCATCATTAATGGCGCTTAATCATAATTATGATTAAGCGCCATTAACAATGCGAAACACGTCAGATATCATCTGGACCTGTGTCTCTGATCCATGTATGGATCAAGCTTTATTCAATAAAGACATTATTTTCGAGTGCAGACATCCTTTTTCCATTTTTCTGCCATTTGTGGTGCACAAGTTTATTGGAATTCAAATAAAGTTGTATACACAACTATTGGTTATAGAAGCACATGTATTTAGACCAATTGGTATCAGTCATGGTGGAACATTAATCTCTGGTTAAAGTTAGCGCCTCATTTATATTGTGTTTATGTTTTTTAGCTGTTATTCACACTAAAAAAGATGACAGCTGCTCAACTATTTAAAACATTAAAGCGGTAGTAAACCCGCACATTTTTTTTTTTTTTTAAACCTGCAAAGCAAAAGGCATAATGAGCTAGTATGCACCGCATACTAGCTCATTATGAAATACTTACCTTAGAACGAGGCCCCGACATCTGGCCCGATCCACGCCGAGGGAGCTGACATGCTCCCTCGGCGTTTCTTCCGGGTATTGCGGCTCCGGCGCTGTGAGTGGCCGGAGCCGCGATATCGTCACTCCCGCGCATGCGCGCGGGAGATTTCAGTCCGGCCGAGATTTTGACGGCGAGAAACCCCTTGTGCGCATGCGCCGCTGCAGTCAGCGGCGCATACCGAGGGGAATATCTCCTAAACCGTACAGGTTTAGGAGATATTTTTTTTACCTACAGGTAAGCCTTATTATAGGCTTTCCTGTAGGTAAAAGTTAAAAATGTGGGTATAAAACCACTTTAAGGTAGCGCCATTTACATATAATCAATTAGGATTATGAGAGTGACATGGCCATAGCAGTACGAGGCTTTCTGAAAATATTTTTTGCCTGAAAGTGGACAACCAACCAAAGGTCAGATCAGCTCCAAAATGTAATTCTGAAAAAACAGAAAGCAGAAAGCAGGAACAGCCTAAGTATTTAGAGGTATCACTAGATATGTAAAGTTAGTATATTACCCACTTGCTATAATTATGCCTACTTGTTGTGCTGGACACCAATTGCAATACATATTCTGCCAAATGGCACAAGATAAAAAAAAAAAAACTGATCTTTTTTTTATAATCTAGTTTCAGCAACGAAAAATGTGGCTTGTTAACCAGATCTGCTGTTGATTTGACAGTACTGCAGTATAGGTCTTGCCTATAAATAAAGCCATTTAACTCACAGAGACATATGACAGTCAATCATTTTCCTCTCTCATTGTCTTTTTTTTCCAGATATGTTGAGGACCATTCAATGAACAATAAACAGTGCACTCTTTTTTTTTTTTTTTTTTATGAAACAGAACACAAAAAAATAGCTATTCCAATGACACAGCGGAGAGACATAACAATTCTTAAAAGCCTTCCAAACAGACTCTTACACATCTTGCTAAAATCCTTTTCTTTGTTCCCCCCGCTTGAGACAATTTATGTTCACAAAACAACTGACTAAAAGCATCTAGACATTATATATTAGAGACGCTTGGGTGCTTTTTAAATACACAAATTGACATACACATAGCAAGCAGTGTCACATAAAAACTTTAATCTGTCTGTTTGTCTTGTCTGTAGATAACTGAAGCAATTAAAATAAATACCAGTAAACAAATGTATTATAGTAAAACACCTTAAATTAGGAATGGTATGCCTATTGGTCTTATTAATACAGCTTTGCTAGATAAGCATATTTTAAATCAAATATATTTCCGCTCCTAGAGAGTTACAACCGTTGTCATGCAATTGCAATGGATACTTGGAGTAGAGGTCTACAATGGGTTAACTGTACCCATTAACACTATCTTACAGTTCATTTAGTTTAAATGGCCTTTGGGAGAACCAACACTTGTTTACAAGGGTGATAAAATGAAAAAAAAGTTACAATCGCTGTGGACTTGGCATCAATTCCACTTTTATTTTATATCTAGATTGATAAAATAGCCTAGCATCTGACTTGTTTACCTGGCTATTCAGTCCACTGCAGAGAAAAAGGCAATGGTTTCATATAATTTAAGCTATGAAGAGTATTGTGACTCCCCTTAGCAACCCTTGTAGCATCTCCCCTTTTATGCATGCTGCTATACTTCCCCAGATTCTCTGATATAGTTAGAGAAATTGTACAAACAATTACAAAGATAGTAAAACCTAAAGCTTGAGGCCCAGACTATCATGTGTTGGTAGCACAAATGCCTCAAATTAGGGCCTAGGTAAAAAAAAAAAAAAAGAGTAATCAATACTGCTTTTCTTAGAAGGCTAAAGCCATAACAAATATACTGTAGGTATTAATAACTGATAGTATTTGCTTCTCATAAACCATTGGTAGATCGTTTATTCAGATTTAGTGGCACTTAAAGATGCAAAAACTATAGGCTTGCAACTAAACTTCACAAAGCCTAAAAATTCTCCCTTGCAGTGTAAGGTTGATTAAAGCCCAACTCCAAGAAATCTAAAAAATATCCACATTGCAAGAATTAACTGCTCTTTCTGTCTAGGTCAGTTGGAAAAACAAAGTCCAGCACTGAATGTAAGGATTCCAAGGGACAGTCTACCGCTGGAACATAGGGGAGTGCTGTATGCCAGGGGAGCTGAAGGTCAGACAAGTAAAAGTGATTTACTTTTCCCCTTTCGACTAAATGATAACTGTTAACCCTCACGGTCTGGAGGATTTTTAGGTTTCCTGGATTTGGGCTTTAATCTAAAAACTCCTAGTATATGCATTATAAACCTTCAACTACAGAAAATAACATTTTCTTCTGAGATTAGGTCACATGCAGTGTTGCTGTTTGTTTAGGGATAAGCTAAAATCTCCCAAAATATCATGTATTCCATTTTTTTTATCTACATTTAGGTTTTCAGTGCAATACAATATCAAGAAAAATCTCAGTGATCAATCCAAAAGGCAGATATGAACAGTATTTTATAGCCAAATGTAGTATCATAAATCGTCACCCACATAACTGAAATCAGAAATAAAACATAGGAAAATATTACCAATAGTGATAGACTCAGCAAACCCTGAGGGACTCGTTCAGATTGTACAAGTAAAAGGAATTAAAGCAATTTCCTGACATGTATGGTAGCTATAATTTCACTGCAAACGAAGGGAAGAAAATACTGAGATGATTGGTAAAACTAGATAATAGGTCCTTGAATCGTAAGCAAGTAAACCGCATAGAGAAAAGACACATCAACCTTCCTTAATAGCAGCATAGGTTTCTCATCAGGATTGACCATGTTTTTGATTTTAAAATGCTTGAACTGAACAACTACAATATTCGGCCGAAAATTTGTCAGGCTATTCTGAAATGCCTTGAAGCCAATCAACATCCAGGGACAAGTAAGGACGCGGAATCCTATCTGAACAAAAATAAGTCTTCTAATATGGACTCTAGACACCACATTTTCGATGACAGGCATTCTAATGGAAACCTGTGATGACTCATGGTCCCACCAAGGGGCCATAAATACAAGCCATTTTATAGCCTACAAGCATTCATAGCCTGCTGGTCTAGTTGTTTTCTAAGGATATAGTTAGATAGGACCTTAATGGAGGGGCTGCCTAGTGCCGTATGGGGTATATTTCACAACAATTGTAGGATTTTTTTTTTATTATTATTTTTATTATTTATTATTATATAGGACCAACAGTTTGAGCAGAGCTTTACAAAATAAAGGTGAACATTACAGTTACAATACAATTTGTTACAAGAGAAATAAGAGGTCCCTGCTCATTAGAGCTTACTATATAAGGGAGGGTCAAATGATACAAAAGGTAATGAGCTAATGGCGAAAGTAAAATACAGTGCATTAGTTAGGAGCAGGATAGGCTTCTTTAAAAGAGCTCCATAGGATGGGAGAAGCTCAGGAGAAGTTCTGGGGGTGAGGATGGGAGGAGGTGACAAGGGTGCTAGAGAGCAGGAGGTCTTGGGAGGACTAAAGAGAGTAAGTTGGTTGATATTTTGAGACCAGGTTAGTGATGTAGCTGGGGGCAGAGTTGTGGATGACCTTGTAAGTTGTTGTTAGTACTTTGAATTTTATTCATTGAGTGGGCAGAAGTCAGTGGAGGGACTGGCAGACATGGCTGCTAGACATTGAATCGTTGGTAAGGTGGATGAGTCTGATAGCAGCATTTATGATGGACTGAAGGAGGGGTAGGCTATGTAAAGGTAATCTAATGAGGAGGCAGTTGCAGTAGTCAAGGGGAGAGATAACCAGCGAGTGAATTAGTAGCTTTGTGGTGTCATTGGTTAAAAAGGGGTCTATCCTGGACATGTTGCATAGAATGAGGTGGCGTGACTTGGACAGGGATTGAATGTGGGCCTGAAAGGACAGTTCAGAGTCCAGGGTTACCCCTAGCACCCTGCTATGTGGGGATGGGCTGAAAGTTGCACTATTGATCTTGACACTGAAGTCAGTAGAACTGGCACATGGGGGATGAAATATTAGCTCAGTTTTGGATAGATTAGGTTTGAGGAGGTGGTGTGACATCCAGTCTGATATGTCTGTTAGTAAGTCAGTGATACGTGAGGAAACTGATGGCGTGAGCTGAGGGATAGAGAGATAGATTTGGGTGTCACCAGCATGGAAAGGGTATTGCAAACCATGGAAAGCTATCCGCTGACCCAGGGAAGAGGTGTAGAGTGAGAATTGGAAAGCTTCAAGGACAGAACCTTGGGGGATCCCAGACAGTAAGAGGAATAGGAGAGGAGGAAGTAGAGTTGTAAGTGACACTGAAGGTGTGGTGAGATAGGTAAGATGTAAACCAATGAAGAGTATAGTCAAGGAGATTAAGGAAATAGAGTATTTTTTTTGAGGAGGGGGTGGTCAACTGTATCAAAGGCAACGGAGAAGTCCAAGAGTAAGAGCGCAGAATAATGATATTAAGATATTAGAATTTAGTACAGGCAATGTCTGCTAGGCAGAGACTATTTCTTTCTACCAGTGTTGCAAAACACTCTTACTGCTTATTGATTTTTGCTGTAGGGCTTATTCTATTATATTTTCAATTGCAGCTTATTAGACCAGGCTTTTCATGTGTATTGATGCTGTTGTCCAAATCTGGTGCCATAGGTCAATTGAAAAGTTATACCCATATATAGGGATGAGCCGAACACCCCCCGGTTCGGTTCGCACCAGAACTTGCGAACGACCCCCGCGTTCGAAACGAACGTTAGAACCCCATTGAAGTCTATGGGACTCGAACGTTCGAAATGGAAAGTGCTAATTTTAACGGCTAATATGCAAGATAGTGTCCTAAAAAGGGTTTGGGGACCTGCCTCCTGCCTCAGGGGACATGGGTCACTGCAAAAAAAAGTTTTAAAAACTGCCGTTTTGGTGGGAGCACTGATTTTAATGACGATTAAAGTGAAAAAAAAAAGGTGAAATATTCCTTTAAATATGGTGCCTGGGGGGTGTCTGTAGTATGCCTGTGAAGTGCCACGTGTTTCCCGTGTTTGGAACAGTCCCTGCACAAAATGACATTAAACGGAAATAACACCATTTAAAACTGCTTGCGGTTTTAATGTTATATCTGGTTCCTGCAATATGGTTGAAAATCATTCAGAAAAATGGCATGGGTAGCCCTCCCTGCCCATTACCAGCCTATTTGGGTCTTGTACGCATATTAAGGGGAACCCCGTACCCATATTAAAAAAAGGAAATGTGTGTGGCCTCCAGGCCCTATATACTCAGAACAGCAGTATACAGGCGGTGCAAACAAGACAGGGACTGTGTAGGTTTGTTGTGTTAAGTTGAATCTGTTTGTAATTTTCAACCGGTACATTTTTAAAGTGTAGCTCCAGTCAAACAAACTATTTTTAAGCTTTTTGGAAAACATAGGGAAGGGTTATCACCCCTGTATAATTAGTTTTGTCGTCCATCTCTTTTCATCTCACTTGCTGCTGTCTCCTTGCGTTTGCAAGTAGGAGATGTTTGTAAGTTGGATGTTTGAAAGTAGGGGCCTGCCCTATATTATAGCGGTATGTACTGGGTACAGAGCACGCAGACAGCACGCACTATCTCCTAACACTACCGACTGCAAGCTCTATTATTAACCACTTGACCACTGGGCACTTAAACACCCTTAATAACCAGACCAATTTTCAGCTTTCGGTGCCCTCACATTTTGAATGACAATTACTCAGTCATGCAACACTGGACCTATAGGAAATGTTTGTCCTTTTTTTCACACAAATAGAGCTTTCTTTTGGTGGTATTTAATCACCTCTCAGTTTTTTATTTTTTGTGCTATAAAAGAAAAAAGACCGAAAATTCTGCGAGAAAAAGAATTTTTCTTCGTTTCTGTTATAAAATTTAGCAGATTAGTAATTTTTTCTTCATAAATTTTGGCCAAAATTCATACTACTACATATCTTTGGTAAAAATAAGTACAAATTGGTGGATATTATTTGGTCTTTGTGAAAGTTATAGAGTCCACAAGCTATGGTGCCAATATCTGAAAATTGATCACACCTGAAGTACTGACGGCCTATTTCCTTTTTTTTTTTTTTTCCACAAAATTGTCATATTATCAGGTTATTTCACACACACAGCATATGCATACCAAAAGACCCTGGAGAATACAATGGTGGTCGTTGCAAATTTTTATCTCACACGGTATTTGCACAGCAATTTTTCAAACGCGTTTTTTGGGGGGAAAAAACTGTTTTGTGCTTAAAAAACAAACAAAAAAAACAGTAAAGTTAGCCCAATGTTTGCATAAAGTGAAAGATGAAGTTATGCTGAGTAAATAGATATCAAACATGTCACTCTTCAAAATTGCACATGCCCGTGGAATGGCGCCAAACGTCGCTACTTAAAAAATCCCCATAGGCGACGCTTAAAATTTTTTTTACTGGTTACATGTTTTGAGTTGCAGAGGAGGTCTAGGACTAGAAGTATTGCTCTCGCTCTAACGTTCTCGGCGATACCTCACATGTGTGGTTTGAACACCGTTTTCATATGTGGGCGGGGCTTACGCATGCGTTCGCTTCTGCATGCGAGCACATGGGGACATGGGCGCTTTAAAAAAAAAAAATTTTTTTATTGTTCATTTTACTTTATTTATTTTAGTTTGACATTTTTTTCCCCAAAAATATATTTTTGATCACTTTTATTCCTATTACAAGGAATGTAAACATCCCTTGTAATAGGAATATGGGGTGACAGGTCCTCTTTACAGTGAAATCTGGGGGTCAATATGACCCCACATCTCACCTCTAGGCTGGGAAGCCTGAAATAAAAAATAAAAAAAAGATTCTGGCTTTGATCGTACTGGCGAGTTGGTAGAAGCACCGGAGGGCGGTGAGGGGTGGGGGGCGTCTATGGCTGGGTATTTCAGGGTATCATCGAGTATGGCTGGGTATCTCCGAGTATGGCTGGGTATGGCAATTTATGGCAGGGTATTGCAGAGTATTGGCGGGGTATTGGCGGGGTACTACAGAGTAATAGCAGGGTACTGCAGAGTATTGGGGGGTACTCCAGAGTAATGGTAGGGTACTGCAGAGTAATGGGGGTTACTGCAGAGTAATGGGGGTACTGCAGAGTAATGGCAGGGTACTCCAGAGTAATGGCAGGGTACTGCACTGCAGAGTAAAGGCGGGGTACTGCAGAGTATTGGGGGGTACTGCAGAGTAATGGCAGGGTACTGCAGAGTAATGGCAGGGTACTGCACTGCAGAGTAATGGCGGGGTACTGCAGAGTAATGGCGGGGTACTGCAGAGTAATGGCAGGGTACTGCAGAGTATGCACTGGTATTGCAGAGTATTGGCAGGGAATTGAGGGGTTAAATTCGGTGAGCAGCGATGTGGGCACTGCAGATGCAGCCCACATCGCTGCTGACACCGATCTCTTTCCCCTCCGCTGTACCGATCGGTACAGAGAGGGGAGGGAGGAACCGGCGTCATAACATGACGCCGGTTTGTTTACAAGTGATCACTCCGTCATTTGACGGAGCGATCACGTGGTAAACGGCCGCGACTAGCGGCCGTTTACCGTGATCCGTGATGCGCCGGGTCCTGTGGACCCGGCGGTCACGGATGCTCTCGAGTGCGCGCCCCAGGGGGCGCGCGAGAGCAGAATTCTGGGAGGCCGTTAATTAACGGCCTCTGAGGCCGCGTACACACGGGCGGACTGTTCGCCCAACTTTGTCCGCTGAACAGTGTTTGGGCGGACAGTCCGCTCGTGTGTGGGCTTTCAGCGGACAGTTTCAGCGGACAGTTGGACGGACAAACTGTTCGTTCGTCGTGTGTGGCCATGTCCATCCATGCTAATTTTGAGCGGACTGTTTGCCGAAACTGTTGGACGGACAAAGTTGGGCGAACAGTCCGCCCGTGTGTGTACGCGACCTCAGAGTTAAACAACCGCCCTGAAGCCGTTAATCGGCAATGGGCAGTTGTTAAGTGGTTAAAGCTAGATCACTAGCTATATAGGTGAGGTGAATATAGTGGTGTATACTGCGGTCAGGGCACAGACAACAACCACTACACAGCAGCAAGATAGGAAATCAGCCAAAAACGATTGGTGTGTACTGTGTTGAAGGTACACAGAACACCCACTGCTTCAGATGCTAACACACTACACGAGGCCGCCTCAAAGGCGGCCTTATATAGTGTGGGGCGTGCATTACACAGCCTGAGCTATGATTGGCCACAGGCAGGATGCCTGTGGCCAATCATGGCTCTCCTCGCTGCTGGCGCTACGATTGGCCAAGCATGCGGGGTCACAGTGCATGCTTGGCCAATCATGAGCCAGCAATGCACTGCGCCACCGCAAACGTTCCGTACTCGCCGAACGGCCGAACAGCCAATGTTCGAGTCGAACGTACGTTCGACTCGAACACGAAGCTCATCCCTACCCATATATACCCAGAGCGCCGGCACTCTAATTTAACCCTGAAACATAGATGGCTAAAGCTCTAAATGTTTGGTTACTGTGACAGATGCCTACTATGAAGTCTATTTCTGTTTTGTTTGCTATATACCTTACAGCAGTAGTGCCCAACCAGTGGCCCACGGAGCCCTCTGATGCTCTGGGATGGCAGGTTGGCAAGCCCAGATCGCAGGTTATCTACCTGCCAAGCCAGAGCATCTGTGTTGTGAATGAAGCCAGCGGTAGAGGAAGCAAGCAGTTGCAGAGCAGAGCCGCATAAGCCAATGCTTACTATACAGCACCGGCTCCTGTCATAGGTGGAGTCATACCAAATGCACTCTGCCTGGGACAGCAAGTTTATTACTAAAATCACAGTGTATACATGGACATATCTGTTCTGCAGTGGTTACTGGGCTGCTTTTAAACTGATCTGCAGGTGTAGCGCAGTGTACCTGTGGCTTACCTGCACTGAGCCATAGACTTCTGCTTTTAACTGTGAGTTTGGTGCACTTTCAGAAAGTACACCACACCTGCAAGATATGATAGAATTCTATGGCAAAGTACAGTTAACTTGCAGGAAAGCCACAGGTGCGGGTGGATCGCAGACCATCAGTGTAAAAGTAGCCCATTTAACATGATCTGTCTGACCCAATCGGACCCTCCATTCACCTCTATGGAGCGGCAGATGAAAACAGACTTGTGTCCATTTACACCTGCCTCCTTCCAATCCGATCGGCTAGAAAAACATAAAATGGCTCTGTCGCTTTCCATTTGATCAGATGAGGGCCCATAGAGTAGAGTGGGCTGTGTCCACTTTTCATACGCAGAGAGGACGCAGAACTGTCATCTACTCATCTTGGCCCATGTCTGGTTACTAAGTCGCTTAAGTGGCCCTTGCTCTTCAAAAGGTTGGCCACCCCTGCCTTACAGCTACTAGAAAAAAAATAGGGCTGTGGAAATTAAAGATTAATTCCTTGATTAATCGATTCATTTTTTTGATCGATCAAAATTCTTTTGATTGATCAAAAGAGTTCCGTCGGAGATCTGGTGACATCACGGACATCGACGTCATTAGACTCCTCCGGTGACATTGAAGTTCTGATTAAACGTAATGCGTACAGGGGAGGAGCTACGCATGACGTCACCCGCTGCTGCCCTACGGAACTAACATGATTGTCAGCTTTACATGCTGTGTTTTTATCATCTTTATGTGAGTAGTTTGTGTTTGAACACAAAATTAAATCTTACACTTAAGCAGTGAGCACTTAGATCTTTTCTTTCTACCCATGACCTGGCGTCCTTGCTGAGATCTGAGGAGAAGTGAGAGAAGTTTATGGTCTGTGTTAACCCTTTTGATACCTGCTTGCATGATCACCTGTTTGCACAGGGATCCATGCCATAAGGTGAGAGTATTTAGTAAGACCGGAGGTAGAGGGATTGTCACGCTACTGTGGGAAAAAAAAATTACTTACATCAGTGCTACAGTTTTAATTTAAATCGTATTTGTGTGAACTGTAAATGGACTGTGGAAACTAACTAGTGTCGGGTGATTGTATATAGTGTATACCACATTTACCACTGACTAATGCCGAGTTGCAATGCAAGGAGATCAGCTAAAAGTAGTTGGATCTTTATGTACGTTATAATTAATCAAAATTAGTTGATTAATCGATTAAAAAAAAAAACGATTAATCAAACACAAAAAGTTTAATCAGTAACAGCCCTAGAAAAAAATAATTATTTTGTCAAATGTCAAATGTTAAATAGTTTTTATTTTTTTTCAGAGCAGAGCAATACACAGCTAACTGTTACTAAACTGACACTAGTTGAGGTTTATGCTACCATAACTATTTTTTTAGGGTGCTGCTAAAAGGGCAAATTAAAAAATATTGAAGGTTAGGGCCAAGCATGGGCTGGTAACATACAGTCCCACCGATGGGAGTCCCAGAAATGACCCTTATTGATGCACTGCATTGAGGAAGCCTAAAAAGCTGTAAATCAAAGGACTTGCTTCTTTACTTCTTGAAGCCACTTAAAATAGCCCTTCACCACCAATGTACACATTTGTTTCCTTTTTTTTAAGAGTAATTTAAGAGTAACATTTTGTTGCATTTGTCTGTTGTGGTGGCCCTCCAAAGTCCTGAACAAGCCATCATTGACTTTGATGAAGTCTGGATTCGAAGCCTTCTGAGTTTGGAACATTTTAACTTGTTCAGCCACACCGCCAGGGAATTGAACAGAGGCATATTCGAGCAGCACTAGTCACATGCTCATGTTGTCTTGTTCCCTATTCCAAAATTTCTGCAGTGCCTCAAATGTAGTAACGTGATTTTATCACATAAAGGAGGGAGAGATGAGGTTGCTTTGGTGAGGCTGGGTATCCAGACCTTAGTAGCAGTGGAGAGATGGCACTGAAGGTAGCACTTTGTAGAGAAAAAACAGCTTTGGAGGGTCATAAAGGAAAGGGAAATGCACATTTGAGTGCAGTAGTTAAAATATTTATTACAGGCACAATGGGATTAAACACTTACAAGACACTAAGAGGCCATAGGCCTATAATGATTAGTCCTCATGAAGATCGATGTAATTCGGTTTGACGAAGGAGCCGTTCATGCTCTGAAACGCGTTACTGCCAACCACCTTCACCTGATGTTACATTGCCCGCATGCTTTCCAGCTTGGTTCCAGAACCTGAGCCGCCTCATCACATATTCATTTCCTCACTAATCCATGTCACCAGTGTCTCTGACAGCTGCAGGATGGCTTTCTCTCCCCCAGACAGATGAGGATTACAGTGATCTGCATGAGGACTAATCATTATATGCCTATGACCTCTTACTCTCTTGTAAGTGTTTTTAATCCCATTGTGCCTGTAATAAATATTTTAGCTACTGCACTTAGAGGCGCCTTTCTCTTATGATTTTATCACATAGCAATGGAAGGATTTTTGTTCTGCAAAACACACAGCAAGCATTAGACAAAAAGGTATTAGAGGCATTTGAAAGTGTAGGCAAGAGAGAGCTGCTGATGTCTTGGGAGCCTTTCACATTTAGGGCATAGCTGTGGTGGTAGAAAAAGTGCCCACGTCATTGCTATTTCATTACACTATACTATACTATACTATACTATACTATACTATACTATACACATTACACATCACTATACAGGCATATCCCACTTTTAAGTAAGCAATGGGGTTTATTTACTAAAGCTGGAAAGTGCAAAATCAGGCTCACTTCTGCATAGAAACCAATGAGCTTCTATTCTCGGCTTGTTCAATTAAGCTTTGGTAATAAAACCTGGAAGCTCATTGGTTTCTATGCAGAAGTGAGCCTGATTTTGCACTTTCCAGCTTTAGTAAATAAACCCCATTGTGTACTTAAAAGTGGGGTAAGCCTGTATCACAGTTATTGTTATCCAAATCAATGTCAACATATAAGGGCAGATTTACTAAAACTGAATTCTGAATTCTGAAACACTCAGAATCTGGTGCAGCTGTGCATGGTAGCCAGTCAGCTACTAATTACAGCTTGTTCAATTCAATTTTGACAATAAAACCTAAATGCTGATTGGCTTTTATGCAGAGATTTTGCACTGCCCAGTGTTAATAAATAATGACCTTAGCGTCTTATTTAGTAAAAATGATGGCTGCGATTAGGAGTAAGGATCACTACTGTTGGAAATAAATTTGTCTTGACTTCTATTTGAACTCCAATCTTTTCTTTATTAGCAATACTAAGTTAAAGTTTTGGTTTCACACCATGAATAACAAGTTATACATACTTTTAGTCATATTAATCTACTGTTTGTAAGCTTCCGGAACATAAGCTTTTCTTGTTGTATAAAATATTCAACACATTTCTGAGAAAGAAAGAAAATAGTTGATCCTGTTTAAAAATGTATGGCATGCAGTTCAGTAACAGACATGCTGAAGATGACAGCAAGCTTGTCTTTTTAAAAGCAAAAGCTTATTGATATCTTCTGCATGTCAAAACCAAATAATTTAAGTCAACAAATACATGAAGCTCCATCTGATTACTTTTATGTCCTGCATGATCAGTGATAATTTAGGTTTGGTGGTAAAAAGATCTTTATTTATCTTTTTATTTATTTATTGTTTCCTCTTTGAAGGTACAATGTTCACTGGTTAAAGCAGAGGTCGGCCCACTGCTTCAAAAATTAAAAGTCAGCAGCTGCACATACTGCAGCTGCCGACTTTTAATAATAGGACACTTACCTGTCCTGATCTATGTCGGCACCCGCAGCTGATGTTACCATCAGCTGTCGGGTACTGCTGCCACCATTGCGGGTAAGGGAACCCGGCAGTGTAGCCTTACAGGTTTATACCAGGAACCCTACTGCACATGGGCGAGGCTTAACTTCTTTCTCCTATTGGCCCTGTGGCAGGGGAAGGAAGAGGGAGCCGAGCAGTGACATCAAGGGATGCGGCACAGGCTCCTGAAAGTGGGGACAGGATACCTGTGAAAGACAGGTGTCCTCTCCCCCTTCCCCCCGAAAGGTGCCAAATGTGGCACCGGGGGGGGGGGGGTATCAGATGAGTGGAAGTTCCACTTTTGGGTGGAACACCACTTTAAGTGCAGAGGCATATCTCACCCTGTAGAACTGTGTCCAGCAAACAAAAAAAGTGAAATCAGGAAAACCAATATAAGTATAGAAAATACATACTATATCTCTGCAATAAAGGCTTCTTAAATTCTTCCCTGCAATATCCTTCACACCTTACACTGAGCTATGCATACCTCCACTAGGTTCCAAGAAGAGACCCCCAAACCCAGAAGTAGCTAGCAAAAAGATGTTAGTGGTAGAGAGAGTGCTTGCAAGTGTCACATCGCTGGGTGAGAAGTAACTATAGTTGAAGTTTAGTTCCCCTTTAAGAAGCTAAGTATGCCATATTAGACAGAATTGGTACACAATGGTCACTTTGTTACAAAAAAATGTAGTCATACAAAGTATTACAGATTGTAAATGGTAAAGTCAAAAGATGCATTCAAAGCTGTATTTCCAATCAAAAGCGAAGTGAGAAAAACGATATAAGAAGGTCAGGAAAATTAGGAGGGGTCCCAGTGTGACCATTTTTTATCAAAAATATGCATATTATCCTGAAGGGTATGATGAATTCTTTCAGTGAGTTTGATGGATTCCATTCTGGAGAGTACTTGAGACCAAATAAGGTCTTTAGATTTCCAATTAAAAGCAATCATCCAATGAATGGCACTGAATAGAGAGTGAATAAGTCTGATACGGTATTTTGGAGTATTTGGAATGGAAGCAAAAAGGAGACATATAGATATAGAAAGTGTTATCTCAATTGTTTGACCTGAAATTTTATTAATAATATTATTTGCAGTTTGCCAAGTTGGCTTGAGGAGTTTACACCCCCAAAAAATGTGCAACACTGTTCCAGGTTCGGAAAAGCCCCTAAAGCAGTTGGGGGAGACTGTGGGGTAGAAATTATTTAGTTTTTGGGGGGTGAGACATAGCACGATTACTCTTGCGGAGATTGTCAGACATAACATCCCAACTTTGGGTTGAAAAGGTGCAGTCAAGGTCAGATTCCCATTGAAGCATAGGTCCCGATTTCTCTGGAGTAGAGATACCATTTAAGTGACTATACAACAATGAGATGATGCCATTATTACGTGGGGAATTAATACAAATTTGTTCAAAAATTGTATAAGGGGGTTGTAGCGAGAGGGAATAATGATCTTCATAGAATCTCTTAATTTGATTATAGCCAAGTAGTTCGGAAGGCGGGAAACCATATTGTTCTTGAAAGTAATTGAACAAAGGGAATGTCAGATTTTTGGTAAGAGATCTGAGGGAAGTCAATTTGTTATTGGTCCATAATAAGAAACCGTTGTAATCACTATAAGCCTGTGGGAGTCTGGGATCGCCCAAGAATGCGACCAGGGGTGGGGGATTTGAAGCTAATTTGAAATTAACTTTATGTTTAGACCAGAGTTGTATAGAATGTGCAACTATAATATTGCGTTTAATTAATTTACGATATAAATTTAAGTCAGTCCAAAGGAGGCCCGGGAGGAAAAATGGGAAGTTCGAAGAGTGTTCGAAGGATAACCATGGAATATTGTCAATTTGCACAGACCATTAAGCAAGCTGAGAAAATCTGGCCACTAAAAAATACTGCCATATGTTGCCCCAAATCACCTCTTGACTGTGGTCTATGCATTAGTGCGTAACTAAATCTGGGTTTTTTTCCTGACCATATGAATGTATTGATCTCTCTTTGAAGAGAATCCAATCTTGATTTAGAGACATTGACCGGGAGAGCTCTGAACATGAAAAGAAGTTTCGGTAATAGAGTCATCTTAACGGCACACCATTTGCCCATAAAGGAGATGTGAAATGAAGACCATAATTTTAATAAAGAGCTAATGTGTGAGAAAAGAGGGGGGTAGTTTTGTTTGTAGAATGTGTTATATGAGGCAGAGATATGTACCCCAAGATATCTAAAGGATATGGGACACCAAATGAAGGGGCATTTTTCTTGTAGAATAGCCTTTGTGATGGAAGGAATATTGATAGAAAGGGCTGAACATTTATTTAGATTCATTTTTCAAACCAGAGAGTGAGTGAAATTTTTGGAGGACATCCAACACATTAGGTAGTGATAGGAGGGGGTCTGTTAAAAATAAGAGAGTATCATCAGCATACATACTTAGTTTAAATTCTCTGTGTTTTTTTTCGTAACCTTTAATATTTATATTGTTCCTAATAAAATGGGCTAGGGGTTCAATTGCCAAGGCAAATAGGAGTGGAGAAAGAGGGCAACCCTGTCTGGTGCCCCTACTAAGGGGGAAAAATTAGAGTTGTTACCTGGGATTTTTATTCTTGTTTGGGGAGAATGATATAAGGCATTAAAGCCATGTATAAATTTATCTGAAAGGCCAAATTTAGGAAGGATGTAGTTTACATATGTCCAATTTACGCTGTCAAATGCCTTGTGTATATCAAGGCTCAATAGGAAAACTTGTCTAGAGTGAAGATTGGCATCTTGAACAATGTTAGATACCAGTCTTATATTATCAATAATTTGCCTACCTGGCATAAATCCTGTTTGGTCGGAGTGGATTAAGGGGGATACCACTGCCGCCAATCTGTCAGCCAAGATTCTACCAAATATTTTAAGATCATTATTGAGGACAGAAATAGGCCGATAGTTTTGCGGTAGAGTATGGTCCTTGTGGGGTTTGGGGATAAGGGACAGATTAGCCAATAACATGTCATCCGGAAAATGGTTGCCCTGAAGTATATGATTGAATAATTTAGTTAGATTTGGGGCTAGAATTGACCCAAAATTTTTATAGTAGGAGGTGGTGAAGCCGTCTGGGCCTGGGGCAGTGGAAGGTTTTAGAGTTTTGATTATGTTTGTGATCTCCAGGTAATTGTTTCATTAAGTGTGGCTATTTGTTGATTAGATAGAGAGGGGAGTTGTAGAGTATCAAGCCAATTAAGTGGGGAATTAGATGGGTGAGGTTGAGGGCCAGATAGGAGGTTTTTGTAGAAGTCTGAAAAAATGTCAAGAATCTCTTGTGGGTGGGTAACTATATTACCTCTATGATTTCTAAGCTTATAGACATGGGTTGGATTATGGTTTTGATTAAGTTTTCTAGCAAACATGGTTGAAGGGGAATTACTATGAAGAATAAATTTGGATTTTGAAAACCTAAGTGACTTTTCTACATCAGATGAAAGGATTGAATTTAGTTCTTGGCGTTTGGTGTGGATTAGGTTATTGAGATTTTGTGTTGGGGATTGGTTAAGTTTGTTATAAAGATAGTCTAAATCTTTGGTAAGACGTTTGATATCTGCCAATCTGGATTTGTTTTTGCTAGAGGCAATGCTGATTAAATGACCTCTCATAACTGCCTTGTGTGCAGACCAGAGTGTGGCAGGGGAGGTTTCAGGTAGAGAGTTATGTGTAAAGTATTCATTTATGTGGGAGGAGATTTGAAGTGACATACTAGGGTCAGTAAGTAGTAGTCATGTGCAGAGTAAAATATTTCGTTTCGGAATTTCGTTTTCGTCTGAAAAATTTATTTAGTTACTCCCGAAATTCGTTTTTATTTATTTCGTTTTTCGTTCAAAAATTGCATTCGTCCGAAAATCCACATGAATCACGGTCGAATCTGTCTTTGAAGGCTTATGGTGTCTGTCGAATGTATAAAGAAGATTCGACGGAGCTAGTATATAGCATACTTTAGAACCCTATTAAAGTCTATGGGACTCCAACGTTCAAAATCTAAAGTGCTCATTTTAAAGGCTAATTTGCAAGTTACTGTCCTAAAAAGTGTTTGGGGACCTGGGTCCTGCCCCAGGGGACATGGATCAATGCAAAAAAAAGTTTTAAAAACGGCCGTTTTTTCGGGAGCAGTGATTTTAATAATGATTAAAGTGAAACAATAAAAGTGTAATATTCCTTTAAATTTCGTAGGGGGGGTTGTCTATAGTATGCCTGTGAAGGGGCGCATGTTTCCCGTGCTTAGAATTGTCCCTGCACAAAGTGTCATTTATGCAGGAAAAAAAGTCCTTTAAAATCACTCGCAGCTATTATGAATTGTCGGCTCCCGTAATACAGAGAACACTCATTGAAAGTCATTGATAAAAAAAAAAAAAAATAAATAAAAAAAAGCGTGGGGGTCCCCCAAATTCAATTACCAGGCCCTTCAGGTCTGGTATGGATATTAAGGGGAACCCTGCCTCAAATTTAAGAAAAAATTTGACGTGGGGTTCCCCCTAAATATCCATAACCAGACCCTTCAGGTCTGGTATGGATATTAAGGGGAACCCCGCGTCAAATTTAAAAAAAAAATTGACGTGGGGTTCCCCCTAAAAATCCATACCAGACCCTTTATCCGAGCACGCAACCTGGCAGGCTGCAGGAAAAGAGGGGGGGACGAGAGAGCGCCCCCCCTCCCTCCTGAACCGTACCAGGCCACATGCCCTCAACATTGGGAGGATGCTTTGGGGGTCTGTGACCCCTCAAAGCACCTTGTCCCCATGTTGATGAGGACAAGGGCCTCATCCCCACAACCCTGGCCGGTGGTTGTGGAGGTCTGCGGGCGGGGGGCTTATCAGAATCTGGAAGCCCCCTTTAACAAGGGGACCCCCAGATCCCGCCCCCCCCCCCCCTGTTTGAAATGGTAAGGGGGTACAAAAGTACCCCTACCATTTCACAAAGAAAGTGTAAAAAATGGTTAAATAAAACAAACACACTTTTGAAAAATTCCTTTATTAAAAATAAAAAAATAAAAAAAAGATTCCAGCGGCGGTAATCCACTCTTGCTATCCAGCGACGGACGGTCATCTCTCCAGCGATGTCTCATCTCATCCAGCGCAGCGATCCATCCTTCTGTCTCCGTGGAGGAGACACTGCAAGGATTCCGGCGGCTGATGTTTCTTATATACGGAGGGCGGGGCCACCCGTCACCTGACCCCGCCCCCCTCTGACGCAAGGGGAAACCCGGGGTTCCCCGTGACGTATAGGTGACCCCGCCCCCCTCTGATGTAACGGAAACCTGCCTGTGTTACATCAGAGGGGTGCGGGTCACCCCTACGTCACAGGGAACCCTGGGTTTCCCCTTGCGTCAGAGGGGGGCGGGGTCAGGTGACGGGTGGCCCCGCCCTCCGTATATAAGAAACGTCAGCCGCCGGAATCCTTGCAGTGTCTCCTCCACGGAGACAGAAGAAGGACGGAGGATTCGCTGCGCTGGATGAGATGAGACATCGCTGGAGAGATGACCGTCCGTCGCTGGATAGCAAGAGTGGATTACCGCCGCTGGAATCTTTTTTTTATTTTTTTATTTTTAATAAAGGAATTTTTCAAAAGTGTGTTTGTTTTATTTAACCATTTTTTACACTTTCTTTGTGAAATGGTAGGGGTACTTTTGTACCCCCTTACCATTTCAAACAGGGGGGGGCGGGATCTGGGGGTCCCCTTGTTAAAGGGGGCTTCCAGATTCTGATAAGCCCCCCGCCCGCAGACCTCCACAACCACCGGCCAGGGTTGTGGGGATGAGGCCCTTGTCTTCATCAACATGGGGACAAGGTGCTTTGAGGGGTCACAGACCCCCAAAGCATCCTCCCAATGTTGAGGGCATGTGGCCTGGTACGGTTCAGGAGGGAGGGGGGCCGCTCTCTCGTCCCCCCCTCTTTTCCTGCAGCCTGCCAGGTTGCGTGCTCGGATAAAGGGTCTGGTATGGATTTTTAGGGGGAACCCCACGTCAATTTTTTTTTAAATTTGACGCGGGGTTCCCCTTAATATCCATACCAGACCTGAAGGGCCTGGTAATTGAATTTGGGGGACCCCCACGCTTTTTTTTTTATTTATTTTTTTTTTTTTTATCAATGACTTTCAATGAGTGTTCTCTGTATTATGGGAGCCGACAATTCATTATAGCTGCGAGTGATTTTAAAGGACTTTTTTTCCTGCATAAATGACACTTTGTGCAGGGACAATTCTAAGCACGGGAAACATGCGCCCCCTTCACAGGCATACTATAGACAACCCCCCCCCTATGAAATTTAAAGGAATATTACACTTTTATTGTTTCACTTTAATCATTATTAAAATCACTGCTCCCGAAAAAACGGCCGTTTTTAAAACTTTTTTTTGCATTGATCCATGTCCCCTGGGGCAGGACCCGGGTCCCCAAACACTTTTTAGGACAGTATCTTGCAGAATCTTTTCTCTCTGTCAAATCTTTTTTCTCTGTCAAATATTTTCTCTATATAATCTTGGACTAATAGAGGTAAGGTTAGGCACATTCGAACACAGGTTCTATAGACACAGATTGTTGTCAGAGTCATGTCGAATCTCCTATTCTATATCGAACTGTTGTAACAATGAAAACGAAAATAAAGCATTTATTTATGTCGGATCTTTCGTTTTTCGGATTTTGTGCTTTCGTTATCGTTTATCAAAACGAAAACGAAAATAGCTGAAATTCGGACGAAAATGCATTCGGACGAAAACGAATGCACATGTCTAGTAAGTAGAGATAGAAAAAAGAAAGAACTGCGCTAACCACAAATACCCAAAGTGAGTAGGGTATGTATATGTGCCAGACCCACAATCTGGGTCTTAGTATCTTAATGTCTCTGAGACCCCCTCCAAAATATAGTGCAAACCATATACAAATAAATGCAATTAGATACAAAAACAAACCATAAATGCGTGTCAATGATGTGAATTCCCCAAACACAATATGAGTATATCAAACTCTGTGCATATACCCCTAAAAAGTAAAAAAATAGAATGTGGAAAAAAATATGTTTGCAATTTTTTACATAAATGAACTATCGAAAAAAATTATATTTAGAGACACTCTATATAATGTCCATATAGTCATATACCAAAAAATAATAATAGAATGTCCATATGGTAAACGAACACCAGTGAAGTAAAACTTCAAGTGAAGTACAGCAGTGAAGAAAAACTTCAAACAGCTGAGTTACAAGTACACAAATTAAAAATCTTCTCCAGAGATGTAATGTGCTTTTCCCATCACCGAATGAGTGAATTGGCTCCTTACCAGATCCAAGCGACCCCCCGTTACAGAGGGTCACCACAGGCGACAATAGTCAAAGGATATCCGGATAGCGCTTCCTCCTCAGGCGATCCCGAATCTTTCACGCGATAGGGTTGTGGCTGTTATTCCACATATCACTCCCAACTCAACGTGGTATCACATAGGGAAAAACATAGGCTCCAGATAGTGTAAAACCAAATGACTTTAATTTGCAAAAACGAACGTATACACTTACATAAAAGACTTTAAAAGCAGGTTCAAAACAGAAGCGTGCACCGGCCGGATACACGCCAACGCAGAGACCAACCCGTCCTTCCTGGTCCAAAAAGAACGAACACGACTGGGGTGACGTCGACACGTTCGCACCGCCCTACGCGTTTCGTAATAATTTACGTCGTCCAGGGGCACGGGCGGCGTGCGACGTCACCCCTTTTATAACCAACAACTTAACCAAGCCTCGCTTTGGGTCAGCGGCCATCTTAGATATCACATAAGCGTTAGGAATCAATGACCATAGGCCAAGCCTCACTATCAATCACGAACGTCAGATGTGCGTATCTGCCCCCAGTGTACAAGACCCGCCTAGGGCTAATAGATGTTTCTTTCAAAATTTAATTGGTTACTATAAATGTAAGAACTGTCAGGTTTGTACCCTGAATTCACATAGGGGCTCTAAGATTTCTAGCATTGTATCCTCAAGCACTACTAGAACATACGAAATAGAGTCTTTTATTACTTGCTCCTCGGAGGCTGTGGTTTACCTCTTACAGTGCCCTTGTGGCCTCCAGTATATAGGGCGGACCAAGAGGGCACTTCGCGTCAGGTTGAACGAACATATAGGCAACATCAGACGTGGGTTTGACAAACACCCTGTGTCCAGACATTATGACCAGACACATAAGAGAGACCCATCAGGCACCCTATTTGTCAGTTTAGACAAATACAGGCCCCATTGGAGGGGAGGGTCCTTGGTTAGGGAAATATCCAAGCTCGAAATGGCCTGGATCCATAAATTAAAAACATATGTTCCGTTTGGCCTTAATGTGGACACCGATGTAAATGCCTTTATTAATAACTCTTGAGGTGACCTGTTTGATGTAATGCTTCTCTACCACGGTTCTTGTATCAGTTGACCTGTTTGATGTAATGCTTCTCTACCACGGTTCTTGTATCAGTTACTGTGAAATACCATTCTACTGTACTTTTTCTTGCTGTTTATTTTGGTACATATTACTGTAGAACATATCCTTGTTTTTCTCCTTTTTTGGCCCCTTTTGGATGGCAGGCCTGGTTTTGGGTTTGGCGGCCCTCTAGATTTGGGGATTCTTGTTCAATTGCATTCCTTGATATCTGTTTGGGATGCCCTAGGCTAATCCCTGGGGAATGCGCGAGTCAGTAAGGCATTTGAAATACATGTCTACAGTAGCCCCAGTTCTTAATTGAATTTGATGGACATATGAATACATCAAGAAACGCATAATTTTTGGTGTATCTCTATACCAATTTGTGATATTTTACTTCATTTTACTTTTGTTTTATTTTATTACAATTTATTATTATTCTTCATTTTATTGATTTTTTATTTTAGTTCACCCTCCTTTGTGACCTACACTATGCCCTGTCTCTGGACATAGGAAGGGTATTTTAAAATGAGGGCATTTACCACGTCTCTCTTCCAATAGGGTTATCACCTGGAAGTGAGGCTTGGTTTATGACCATATGACGTTCGTATGGAAACGAGGTATGGTCCACAATCAGAGGACGTTCGTTGCGGATACGCACATCTGACATTCGTGATTGATAGTGAGGCTTGGCCTATGGTCATTGATTCCTAACGCTTATGTGATATCTAAGATGGCCGCTGACCCAAAGCGAGGCTTGGTTAAGTTGTTGGTTATAAAAGGGGTGACGTCGCACGCCGCCCGTGCCCCTGGACGACGTAAATTATTACGAAACGCGTAGGGCGGTGCGAACGCGTCGACGTCACCCCAGTCGTGTTCGTTCTTTTTGGACCAGGAAGGACGGGTTGGTCTCTGCGTTGGCGTGTATCCGGCCGGTGCACGCTTCTGTTTTGAACCTGCTTTTAAAGTCTTTTATGTAAGTGTATACGTTCGTTTTTGCAAATTAAAGTCATTTGGTTTTACACTATCTGGAGCCTATGTTTTTCCCTATGTGATACCACGTTGAGTTGGGAGTGATATGTGGAATAACAGCCACAACCCTATCGCGTGAAAGATTCGGGATCGCCTGAGGAGGAAGCGCTATCCGGATATCCTTTGACTATTGTCGCCTGTGGTGACCCTCTGTAACGGGGGGTCGCTTGGATCTGGTAAGGAGCCAATTCACTCATTCGGTGATGGGAAAAGCACATTACATCTCTGGAGAAGATTTTTAATTTGTGTACTTGTAACTCAGCTGTTTGAAGTTTTTCTTCACTGCTGTACTTCACTTGAAGTTTTACTTCACTGGTGTTCGTTTACCATATGGACATTCTATTATTATTTTTTGGTATATGACTATATGGACATTATATAGAGTGTCTCTAAATATAATTTTTTTCGATAGTTCATTTATGTAAAAAATTGCAAACATATTTTTTTCCACATTCTATTTTTTTACTTTTTAGGGGTATATGCACAGAGTTTGATATACTCATATTGTGTTTGGGGAATTCACATCATTGACACGCATTTATGGTTTGTTTTTGTATCTAATTGCATTTATTTGTATATGGTTTGCACTATATTTTGGAGGGGGTCTCAGAGACATTAAGATACTAAGACCCAGATTGTGGGTCTGGCACATATACATACCCTACTCACTTTGGGTATTTGTGGTTAGCGCAGTTCTTTCTTTTTTCTATTTCTGTTTGGTGTATTCTTGGTGTACATTTGAATTGCAGCTTCCGTCCAATACCATTTGTATTCCGTAGCGCAGTTTTTCCCTTTTTTTCGTTCCTAGTAAGTAGAGAGTCATTCAAACGCCAACTAAAGGGAGTGGGGGTAAGACCTATGTGGGATGTTTCAAACGTAGTGATTTGGTGATCTGACAATGGGCATGTGAAAATTGAGGCTTTGGATGAGTTAGCTAGTAATATAGGAGTACTGAAAATGTAGTCCAAGCGAGCATGGCAATTGTGTGGAAAAGAGTAGTGTGTATAAGCTTTAATTCCCACATTATGAGCTCTCCACGAGTCAACTAGTTGACATTTATTAAGGGAATACAGAATGGTTTTAGTGAAAGCTTTTGAGGAGGGAGTGACTCTACTCCTATCTAATGCTGGATGGGCTGCTAAGTTAAAATCTCCACCTAAAATAATGTGAGTGGAGTTATAACGGTCTAAGATTTTAAAAAAAATTGTAAAAAAAAGTAGATTGTGATTCGTTTGGCGCATATATAGAGGCGATAGTTAAGGGTTTACTATTGACCAGACCTTTGATATTTATAAAGCGGCTGTCCAAATCTTTATATATTTCCTGTATATCAAAAATGATCGAGTTGCGTATAAATATAGCCACACCCCTTGCCTTACTGGGGAATGTAGTATAGTAATATTGGTTATAAGTTTTGTCAAAGAATTGGGGATGGTTGGAGTTTGAGAAGTGGGTCTCTTGAAGTAATAGGATATCAGCACCTAATCTTTTATCGTGTCTAAAGGCTTTTTTCATTTTATTAGGGGAGTTGAATCCTTGAACATTATGTGAGAACATTTTTATACCCATCACTTAATTTGGATTAGAACATCACCTGAATTAAAGACAGGTGATAAAGGGAGGGGTGAGGCTATATAAGGTCTGGATCTAATAAGAGACAGCGTGTATCTAATAAGATTATCATTGAGAACAAAAGCAGTACAATGTAAAGAAAAAACACTGTGTACCAATAAATTGTAGAATATTGAGAACAAAATCCTCAAAGCATTTTCAACGATATTTGTCAATAACATATACCTTATTAAAAAGGTTTTGCAGAATTTTAATGCAAAGTAAGCAAAAAAATTTACCAAAATAATAAAAAAAAATAACATAGAAAACCTGGGGGGTCATGAAACAACGAGTAACATGACCACAAAATACAAAAATGAGGACACATCGATCCTCAGCCCACCTAGTGGAGCGAGTGTTTCAATCCCCAAACCTAAAAAAAAAAAAGGGGGGATGAGTCTGGCTCAGAGGGTGGGTAGGGGACAATCTAGCAGCGGCAGATGACCCAAGCTATACGGATGACCCAAGCTATATTTTAACATATAGTAAAACAGAAAAATTGTAGGTGCAAGATAATGCAACAGAGAGTGCAAAATTATAAAAAAAAAAGGGGGGGGGACAAATAAATGTGAGGACAAGAGCTATAAGGCCTATTGTCTGACCAGGGATGGAAAGAGCAAGAGAAAAAAAAATGTATTTAAATATAAGTTATTTTTCTTCTGTTCATGTCTTTATATTTTCTATTCTTCATCTCAATGTAAATATTCTGCTGTATTGTTGTCCCAACAAGACATATTACAAATCAGCAATAATTGCAGCAAAAGTAGAGCATAAGCGGAGGGTGTCAGGGTGCTTGATCTTGAAATGATTGACGCCATCTCCTCTATTCACGTTGATTTCTCCTGGAAGCTGGTGTGGACCAAATTGGGGATGATCTGGGGGTGGAGGGCAGTCTGGGTGGTGGATCTGGATTCAGCAGGCCCAGTTTGACCAGCAGGTCTTTACCTTCAATAATATTAAATACTGTGTAGGTCGAGCCATTATGCAGCATGGCGAGTTTAACCCTTTCATGACTAAGCCTATGTTTGGAATTTGGTGTTTACAAGTTAAAATCCATATTTTTGCTAGAAAATTACTTGGAACCCCCAAACATTATATATATATATATTTTTAGCAGAGACTCTAGAGAATAAAACGGCGATTGTTGCAATATTTTATGTCACACGGTATTTGCGCAGCGGTGTTTTAAACGCAACTTTTTGGGAAAAGGGAAACTTTCATGAATTCAAAAAAAATGAAACAGTAAAATTAGACCAATTGTTTTGCATAATGTGAAAGATAATATTACGCCGAGTAAATAGATACCAAACATGTCACACTTTATAATTGCACGCACTCGTGGATTGACTACAAAGTACGGTACCTAAAAATCTCAATAGGCGACGCTTTCAATTTTTTTTTACGGTTACCAGGTTAGCGTTACAGTTACAGGTCTAGTTCTAGAATTATTGCTCTCGCTCTGACGATCGTGGCGATACCTCACATGTGTGATTTGAACACCGTTTACACATGCAGGCGCGACTTCCGTATGCATTTTCTTTGCTTCGCAAGCTCGCTGGGACAGCGGGCGCTTTAAACTTTTTATTTTTTTATATGAATAAATTGTTTAAAAAAAAAAAATTGATCACTTTTATTGCTGTCACAAGGAATGTAAACATCCGTTGTGACAGTAATAGGTGGTGACAGGTACTCTTTATGGAGGGATCGGGAATCTAAAAGACCCCCCATCCCTCCTTTACACTTCAATGTATTCAGATCGCTGAAAACTGTGATTCTGAATACTGTATATTTTTTTTAAAACAGGCGCCATTGGCAGCCGAGTAAACGGGAAGTGACGTCATGGCGTTGCTTCCGTGTTTACTATTAGGATACTGGAACGAAGCTTCGGCTTCATTCCAGTTCCTCCCCAGCAGCCGGAGGCATCGGAGATGGAATCAGTGCTCCCGATCGAGCGGGAGCACCGGTAACAGCGGCGGGAGGCGGCGGGAGGGGGGATGTCCCCACCCGCTCTTCCGGCATAACAGCCGATCGGCTTTTAGCCGCTTCGGGTTGTTATGGCTGGATAGCCAATTGCCCGCTGTAAAAATGGTACTGGGATGATGCCTGCAGGTGCGGGCATCATCCCGGTATAACCCCGGAAGCCGAGTACGCAGATCTGCATACGCTTGGCAGGAAGGGGTTAAATGGAAATCCCCATCTGTATTTTATTCTTGCTGTTTGTAGGGCGGTGGTTACTTCTTTCAATCTGCGTCTCCTTTCAAGCGCGGCAGGGGAGATATCAGGGTATATCTGGATCCTGTGACCATCAAACTCATTGTTAGGAGTGTTTCTTGAAGCACACATGATATCCTCCTTGGTGAGGAAATTTTTCATAAATAATATTACATCACGGGGAGGTTTATCTGGAGTGGGTTTAGGTCGCAGGGCTCTATGTATTCTGTCACAGGTAAAAGCAGAGGGGTTTTCTCTGGAACAAGCTTATGAAAGAATTTGGTAACTGCAGGGACAAGATCTGTAATAGATTCAGGAATCCCTCGCAATCTGATATTGTGTCTGTGATTGTGATTGTTCAAATCCTCAATTTGGGCTTGCATGTATGAAAAGTTATCAGCCAGAGCTTCATAGTCTTTCCTTAAATCATTATGAGCCAAAGAAAGCTTGTCATGTTTGGTCTCCAGATTATCAGTTCTGCTTTCTATAGTGGCTATTTCTTGCAATAGCAGATTTGTGGATTTATTCAGTTCTAGCTGTATTTTGTCTCCCAGTTTGTTATATATGGAGGATAGGCTAGCGTCAAGGTTAGCTTTAGAGAGAGGAGAGTTGTACTCACATTCGCCTTGTGTAGAGGAGTTCTCCGGCGAAGGGCTGAGTGAGGCCTCCGGGCGGTCAGCGCCATTTTGAGGCATGCTTGCAATGCCTTTCTTTGCTTGGAGAAGAAAGTTGGTTAAAGAGTGTTGGGAGCAGCGTCCGTGCGCCTTTCTGCCAGACGGCATGCACCGATCTATCCCGCAGGGGTGCTTGTGGTTTTCGGGTGATAATGAGCTTGAATAGCCCTGGGAATGGAGCTTGGGATTCCGAGGCCGACGGAGCTCTGATTAAGCACGTTCGCTCCGCATCGTGCCACGCTTGCGCCCCCCAAGTATGCCATATTTTTACGATCAAGCGTACATTTCTGTACCTTCCAAAAAATAAGTGTGTAAAATGACTGTAATTATCATCTGGGTATGGATGTGTTTGGCTCTCAGCGATGTCTCAATGACATGACAGCCACACAATAGTCATCACCTTCTTTTTTTTACTTTCCTACTACTAGCTATGGTTAACAGGGGGCAACATTAACCACATGGCTGTTAGTACTAGCCTAGTCACAGCTTATTCACAGTGCACACAAATGTATTCCAGAGTGTAATCCATGTAAGCTGGGATCGATATTGAAATTTAGTGTGGATTTAGTGTGGCTGGGTGATAGACAACCCTTGCCGATTTCTAGTTACCGTACTTATTTGCTTTTTCCCAAAGCTAATTGTTGCTGTTTTTTCTCTTATGTGCCAGTAGGCATCACTGGTACTGCTGGCATTAAAATGAGATACCACAGTGCTGCTGAGTTATGAATAATTATATTCCCTCTGACCAATCAGTAGAAAGTTGATTGCCGGTGGTGCATGTTGGGAAAGGAAATAAATATTTGGAGTGAACCTTGTGAGCTCTCTCAATCTCCTGGGCTTCAGCCTGGTGAGGTGCTGCTGAGTTTTCTGACTTGTTAGGCCTAAAGCCTGTGTAGGGTCTTTCACATGCTTTGTGCTGAGAGCTGGAAGGAGGCTAGAAGTGATCATCAGAAGCTGCCCTGTCTGGTTAAGGAGGAAGCAAAACCAGATTTAAGAACCAGGAGGAGGACCCTGGTGGAGAAAATAACTTGTGAGGCTGATTTGTACAGGTACCTAGTGAGCGACTCTCATGGGAGGATACAGAGGTCTGGGAGGATGCACAAAGGCATAAGGGAATATACAGCGTGGATCTAAAATCTGTAAGTGTTGCTCTTGGGAGCTCCATTCCTTAATTCTATCTCCTTATGTGTTGAGCAATGGAATCTCTAAAAAGACACTTACATAAGATTAGAGCCCAATGTTTCTCAATACCCTATTTCTAGCCATGGACCTGGGGGAAATGTCAGCCCATCTGGTACTGGGAGTCCTTCACACACCTCTTATACGGTATATGTGTACCAAATGCATATGCAGTATATGACAGCTGGAATATTTACATTATTTCTGGTTGGCTATAATTTTCAGTCCACAGAAGTTTTATAATGCTTGCCGAATTCAAGAATATCTACAAGGCTTAAGAAATGTAAAATGAAACCAAAGATACACTTGCTGTGGTCAATTTAACCACTTGCTTAATGGGCACATGTGTCCCCTTCCTGTCCAGGCCAATTTTCAGCTTTCAGTGCTGTCACACTTTTAATGACAACTGCGCGGTCATGCAACACTGTACCAATATTACATTTTTATAAAAAAAAAATTCACACAAATAGAGCTTTCCTTTAGTGGTATTTAATCACCATTAGTTTTTGTTTTTTGTTTTTTGCTAAACAAAAAACCCTGAAAATTGTGAAAAATAAAGTTTTCATAGTTTGTTATAAAATTTTGCAAATAGGTAATTATTCTCCTTCATTGATGTATGGTGATGAGACTGCACTGATGGTCACCTATAGGCTGCAATGATGGGTACTGCTGCACTGATCGGCACTAATAAGGCTACACTGAAAGGTGGCACTGATGGGCACCGATCAGAAGGCACTGATGAGGCTGCACTGATAGGTAGCACTGATGGGCACTCATAGGTGGCACTGATAGGTGGCACTGATGAATACTGGTAGTTGACTCTGAAGGGCACGGATAGGTGGCACTGAAGGTCACTAAGAGGTGGCACTAATAGGCAGCATTGATAGGTGACACCGATTGGTACTGAACTGTTAGGCACTGGTAGGTGGCACTGATATGTGACACCAATGCTGATGCACTGATGGGCACAGATAGGTGGCACTGGTGGCCACTGATAAGCAGTACTGATGGGCACTGGTAGGTGATACTGAGGGGCACTGGTTAGGAGCACTGGTGGGCACTGGTTAGCAGCGCTGATGGTCACTGATGATGAGGCACTGATGGACACTTATTGGCAGCACTGGTGGGTACTGATAGGTGACACATTGGCTGACAGCTGATCATGTGGTAAAGGGCCATGATTGGACTCCTAAAGACTCGGCGATCACAGAGCATGCTGCCCAAGCACCACAGGGGGCACTGCATGCGGGCAGAGTGAGCACAGGAGGATGTCCATGTTCGCCCTCCCGGCATTTTAAGCTTGTGCTATAGCTGTTTTTCAGCTATAGCATGGGCACCAAGTAGTTAAATTCAGGAAGCATGTGTTCATATACAAAGGGGTTTGATGGCATAAAAATACTGCATCATATTCTACATCCCCCATGTCCTAAATTATAACTGTTTCCTATCAATGATCAATGCTAACACGGTACTTCACTTTTCAAATATGCAATTTCAATTGTGCACTTTGCTTAGCATTAAAATCCCACAAAAAATGAAACAATACCAGAATAGAAATCAAAGAAAACAACAATAATCCTATTAAAGTTTTTTAGTAATTGGATATAGACTATTGTTCACAAAGTTCACTAGCCATCAATTCCATTTTTAATGAAAATGAATAAATAAAACCTTTCTATGTAGCACTTGCAATTTATCCCTCAGGATATCCTAGCAAAGTATTTAAGCCTTTAAAATAATTGAATATTCTCAACAAATGAAATTATATTCAATGCTTATAAAGCTTTTCAAATATAGAAAACACTCCTGCTAATATGAGGAGTTTTCCCTTTTCTTGCTTAGAAGAACATGCAATAATGTTTCAGATCCATTTTTTTTCATTATTTACCTTATACTGTAACCACTTCTGGACCACCACACGCAAATTCTGCAGCAAGGAGGCCCTCCTCTGCAAAATCACATAACTGTACCTGATTTCATGTCCTGGGTGTGGGGCACATGCACACACGGCCAGTGACCCACTCCAATTGTGACTGGACACAGCAGCGGGGGACAATCAGCATGTCGGGCGGACCTGATGTTTACCAGCACCTCGCGATCATTCTGAGGAGAGGCCGAATGGTGGTCTGCCTATGTAAACAAGGCAGACAGCCCTTTTGTGAGAGGGGAAGATGGAGATGTTGTGTTCCTGCTAAGCAGGAACACCGATCTCTGTCTTCCCTCAGTCAAGGCACTCCCACACAGTTAGAAACACTCCCTAGGAGAACATTTAACCCTTTGATAGCCCTGATGGTAACCCCTTCCTTTCCAGTCTCATTAATAAAGTGACAGTGCATTTTTTTAAAACTGATCACTTTATTGGTGTCGCTGGTCCCCAAAAAGTGTCACTTAGTGTCAGATTTGTCCGCCGCAATGTCCCCCACTAAAAATCGCTGATCACTGCCATTACTGCTAAAAACAATTAAACAAAATCCATAAATATATCCCATAGTTTGTAAATGCTATAACTTTTGGGCAAACATTTGCTTATTGGGATTTTATTTTACCAAAAACATGTAGCAGAATAAATATTGGCCTAAGTTGATGAAGAAATTAGATTTTTACATTTTGTTTTATATTGGATGTGTTTTATAGCAGAAAAAAAAAAATATATATATATATATATATATATATATATATATATTTATATTATTTTATTTTTTTTAATTTGCCTGTCTTTTTTTGTTTATAACGCAAAAAATAAAAACCATAGAGGTGATCAAATACCAGGAAAAAAAAGCTCTATTTGGGGGTCAAAAGAAACAAAAACAAGAACAGAACTTCCTAAACAATAGATGGGTACCAAAAGACTTTAATCCCATCAACAGGGAATTATGTACTTTATGTTTATAGCTGTAAAAGCCTATCCATCACCAGTTGTGGGGGAGCCAGACCAGGGGTATCCAACCAACTTTGATATATAAGACAGAATATAAGACTCTGATATATAAGACAGAATTTACACATTGCATTTCTGTGGCAAGCAAGCTTCTCTCTCTTTAGGAGGGAATTGTTTCCTTTTTTTGAAGTGATTACATAACCTTTGTTCTCAGCTGCATAAGTAGCTCAGAGAGCTAGGGGAACAGATGCAGCAGCACACTGATCTCCACGGTGAATGGCTATGCAGGGGGGAGGAGGATCTATCAACACAAATCTAATCATTGGAGGAGAGCAGGCTGAGTTTCCAGCACAGCCAAAAAACTAACCACGATGTGCTCTTGCACCTGGAGTTTTCAGTTTTTAATAGTAAAGCAGAGGGACTGGCAGGATCACCACGTATTTCATACAAAGCAATCAAGGCAACGAGAACATGGTACTTTTTCATATAAGTACACGGTACAGCTGGCACTTCAGGAATATTAAATGTTAGGGTAACATGTTATTTAAACATAAATGAAAGTAAAGTATCATACTCATTCAAAAACAAACTAAAACCTGTACTAAACTAAAACTACATCCAATACAGTAGCAAATAATTTTTTAGATACCTACTTTGCATAATAAAGAGTTCTATTAAATTACAGATACAGTTTCAGATACAGAAGTGGTATGTTATATACATGACATAGTTTCCTTTAACCTCCCATTAGTTTCTCCATTATCTTTTGAAAATCTTTATCGCATTGCTTGTCATAATTCAGATTCATTCTATTCATTCTATTGCTGAAGTTATAGCTGGAACCTACTCATCATAGTAGACAAACTCTGGAAACTCTCAGATACTCAAGTATTGTGTGGGTACCCTTTTGTTCAGTGTAGATCATTTGTTAAAAAGTTGCATACAGGATGACTATGCTCCTACAGTGGAGAGAGGCATTCATTATCAACTTTTTATAATATTGTCTGAAAGGTCATAAGCTCAGGATAGCATGTCTGAATACCCTCAGTGGGTTTCAAGTCCAGGTCAGATTTGTGTTTTATAACCTGAGACATATACATTTCCACATCAGATTCCATTAGGCTGGCCAATTTTCTTGTACAATTTTCTGTTATATTTACCAAAACCATATAATATGAGGTCAAACCCAAAGATTTTCAATGTGTGTGTAATCAGGCATGTCCCTTCACTACATAGTTGAAGGAAAATTGTATAATATATGGCCTGCTTAACCTCCCTGGTGTTACGATCATTTCGGATTTTAGGTGCTGAAAGCGGTACAATTATTTGCATGAAAATTTGGCGTTTTTTATTGTAGTCCTGTAATTTTTAGAATTAACTCACTTAAATCGGTCCAAACCAGAGTCTAGCAGACATCCCGGGTATGATAAAGTTTGAAAAATGAAATTATAAATTATAATATAATAAATAACTATAAATACTTATACCAAATAATAATATAACAAAAATAAAAATTATTCAATAATGTAATCAAATCAAAAACACTGAAATTTGCTCAGTTGCAGAATTGTCACTGTCATTACTTTTCAATATTTGATGACAGATCTCCCCACAAATCGCTATCGCTCAATTCTGTGAGTGATTCCAATTTATTATCGCTGTTTTCTAGCTAGTCTAAAATAATTTTTGATGTAAAGGGACAGTTCTGGTTGCTATGGACAATCTCCAGTTTCCAGGCATAAAGAACAGTTTTTATATTATAAAACTGCATGCAGGACACTGGGCAGACCACTAGGGACAAAGGGGATGTGAAATTATTACATACAGCAATGTATTCTGTAAGATTACATTATACTGTATGTATACTGTGTGTTTCACTTTTTGAATTTGGCGCCAATCTCTGTCCCTGTGCGTCGCAACACTCGCAGGGAACGGAGATCGGCTCCGTGATGAATTGAGCGGAGGACGAGCCACTCGTACAGCGGGGGGGGGACATCGCTGGATCAAAGGGAGAAGGTAAGTAAACCTCCTCCTGCATTCAGCGTTTCGGTCCCGAGTCTGGCTCGGGGTTACCGCTTTTGGTATAAAACTTCCACCCCAAGACTCGGGAATACCGCCAGGGGGGTTAAAGTGTAAGTAAACCCCCCTTCGTTTTCAGCCAAGGAAGCTGCCTTCTTCGCTTGTTTAATCTACAACTGCCATGATGCTGCACATGTGATCAGTTTGGACACCAGCCATTGGATCGCTTGACAGTTTGGTTGAGAGAAGGGCTTGATGAGCTTGATGTTCGGGTCGAACATAAGTTCAACTCGAACATCGGATGTTCGCCGTTAACTAAAGAGCGAACATTATGGGGTGTTTGCGGCAAATTTGAGCACCATGTAATACCCCATAATGCACTGCAAGAACCCAGTGCATTGCTGTAGGATGATTGACCAAAGCATGCACCTGACCTGCATGCTTTGGCCAATCACAGCACCTCTGCTAATAGAGCCATAATTGGCCAAAGGCTGGGTGCCTTTGGCCAGTCATGGCTCAGGGGGACTAAGTCCATGCCCCACACTTTATAAGGTTACTTATGCAGTGACCATGTGTAGTGTTGTTGGTGTGGACAGAGAGATAGCTTGTTTTAGATTAAACAGGCAAGTTATTCAGTGAGTGGTTGTGTATCTGATATATCTATATCTATCTATATATATATCTATATGTATATATCAATTCCTGTTACACCACACCTCCATTCCCAAGCGATCCTACACAAAATCCCTCGCCATGCATCTCATCAATGTGGCCAATCAATGTATTCCAGTCCATTGGAGAAGTTCATCATCTCCCACAAAGACAGAATGGGTAAGACGGGTTGATAAAATAGCGGATATGGAAAACCTCATACACCAGGCCAGAGACAATCCAACTAAATACGGGAAAACATGGACATGTTGAAAACATTTCAGAGAATCCACAACAACTGAAAACCCAGATAATGCTCCACTCCCTTTCACTTAAAACATTCCATAATGGACACTCACAAATCTATATCGCACCTCCGCCTTTCCCCTGTCATCTCCCACATACCCCCCTACCCCTATTAATTCCATCCTAAACAGTTGGCTAAACATCTATTGTTACACACCCCACACTTATCTGTACCCACTGCTTCATTAGCAGTTAGTGCCCTCGAAGGGCATCTTCTTCTTATCTCCTGCCCTTGCAGACTAGCCTTTGAAGACCTAGAACCGAGGGTCTAGAAAATGGGCCCACTCGTATACTTTGCTGTACCGACCCCTCTCAAACCTGTGGAGCTTCAACATATCCCTCCTCCGGTCACATTCAGATCCCTGTAGCCTCAAGACTGCCAATAGTCCTACCAAACACGCCCAGCTCTTGCTCATTATAGTTGTGAAAATAAAGTGGTCACTGAGTATGTGAATTCTCTATCCACACTCATACTATTATACGCCTGATGAATCCCCTATACACCAAATTTATCAAAAATTCACAACCCACTATTGCTGAGTTCACCCTTGCTAGTCACCCATAGAGGAGATAACCACTGTGAACAAAAAAAGAGACCTACTTCAGCCAGATTACAGCAGAGACATGTCTAATATATACCATTTGTCCAACAGAGTTATATGTTCTTATTTGCTCAAATGTTCTAATGGGAATTGAACAAATGTAGGACTTCATGGCTCACAGAAATGCTCCAACATGGCATATACCCCACACACAAATTTCCAGGACAGCCCTTAGGAAGTTGTCCCTCATATTACTATCTGCCGACTAGCATCCCTGAGGATTTTGTTCTTAAATTTTCTCTGAGCAATGGCCGTTGGAGCATATACCTCACATATCCTAAGGTTTGGGTAAATTTATATGTCTCACATTGGAACGTTGCCTATATTGCTACCTGGTACTGAACCGATTATCGGGTTACATACTTCTTATCTTTATTGCCTGAGAATCCCGGGGCACATTGCCCACCTGCTTACCGTATTCAAGCAGATAACCCAGGTAGTAACCTCTCTGACTGGCAAAATTATAATCTTCCCAAGTTTGGGTGCAAATATACTTGTATTTTGACATTCAGCAAGAATCACATACCTGGCACTTAACAAGAAGTTGGGACACTTACTATGATGTAAGACCCCCTCATTCCAAGGGGCATATCCCCCACAGGCAAACCAGCTACCAAACACCACGGCTTCTCAAAGGAAAGCCGCAGACCATATCTCCTCTTATTCTCTCATTCTCCTCTCATTCCACATGACATATGTAAGTGCAAAGCTGAAAAAACTGTACACCTACAACCAAAAGGTATAATGCTAGGTTTTCAGTACCAATACTTCATATTTTGCATTTTGTATTAATATAATCAACGTACAAGGTAAGGGGTATGTTTTCTTTATACCCTTTGTTCACTTCTGTTGTTTATGACACATTCTGTCTGAAGGTTTTTAGGATGTACGATTACTGTTGGGGTTAAATTAAACTTTTATATTTGAAAATCACTTATAGCTTACACGAGCTCCAAGTTTAGCACAAACTCTCATCCCACTCACATTAGATAGGCCCGCTGTACACTTTATCACCTACTACATAAGGGATTCCATACCCGTTCTACTTGACTAAGAACACACAAGGGAGATCACCCCTATATTGACAATGACTACAATATAACCCCCTCATATGACATCTACAACCCCGTTAATTGAGTTAACTTCTTTTCACCACCCCCAGCTTCCCTCCCACACAGTGGTTTCCAATAGTACCTCAGCAAATCTACACTTGTATCATTACACATTACCCCTGAACCATTCCTGCTACACCTTAGCATAGGTGAATAGTCCTTTTGGACAGGCGAGCAGGCTCTCATCAGTCGAAAGATTAATTTTTGTGTCATCAAGAACCCATCACTTAATCTATGCTTACAGAAACCTGTACATCCCATTCTCTTCTTTTCACCAACTACCATGTACCCCCTTCCCCAAATAACCTATAACATTTCTACTCCACTGAACACCATCTATCCCTATCTATTTCCCTACTAAATGTGAATCTAAAAATGTATGCCAAAATTCTGGCTAACCGTCTCTTACCTTTATTGCCTAAATGAATCTCGCTAGATTAAGTGGGCTTTATACCGGGAAGAGAGGCAAGAGACAACACTATAAAGGCCATTAATATCCACCACTGGCTGGCATCTAAAAACCAATGAGGATTTTTTCTACTCCTGGAAGCAGAGAAGGCATTAAATAGAGTGGCCTGGGGCTATATGTCGGAAGTCCTCACAGCAATAGGCATAGGCAACCGTATGCTTCAATTTATTTTGGCCCTCTATTATTCTCCAACCGCAAGTCCTGAGTTAATTGCCACCTATCGAATGCCTTCTCGATATCAAATGGTATGCGACAGGGCTGCCCTCTCTCCCCATTAATATTCAACCTCACCCTAGAACCACTGCTTCAAGATCTTAGGTCCAACCCAGATATTAAAGGTGTCTCAATCTCAGAGACTACCTGTAAATTAGCCGCTTTCTCAGATGACATTCTTTTATTCCTAACAGAGCCACATTACGCTCCCCAACTTACTCAAAGACTTTGACACATTTAGCACCTTCACTGACCTACAAATAAACTTCTCAAAGTCAGAAGCTCTGAATATATGCCTACAGAAAGAGATAATTGTACATTGCCAAGCGAACTTCCCATTCCGATGGGGCCATAACTCGATCACCTATCTCGGGATCCAGTTACCTTCTAAACTTTCTGACCTGTATTCTAAAAACAACCTCCCAAACATCCATAACATTAAAATAACTACCACTGACCTTCTTTTCTTCCTATAGGAGAGCCTGCATAGAATTTGTATGGGGTAAATCTCATCCTAGATTAAGCCACGAGAGGTTAACTCCACCCAAATCAAAAGAAGGTATAGGCCTCTCAGATATTACCAAATACCACTGGGCCTGTCAATAATAATAATAATTATTGACAATACTGCTATATTAATAGATTGGAACATGCACTCCCAAACTAAAGCCATCCATACCACTATGAAAATTGCCATGGATCGCCTCAATACACATACCACCTGATTGCAAACAACAACCTCTAATCAGCAATATGCTACAGATTTTTTTAAATAGTTTGCTGTAAATTCAAATTTCCTCATCACCAGGTCCCTTAATGCACATCTGTAATAATTCAGAATTTTCCCCAGGTCTAACAGACTCCTTTCTTCCAGAACTCCCGCCCCGCACAACCACGCGAGTGAAACGCTTTTTCTCATGGAACAGCTTCCTAACTCTACCCGCACTATAAGCACAGATGCCGGGACACATACTCCCCTTCTGGACACAGTCCAACTTCCTAAATAATCCCCAAACACGCTCTGAATATTCAAGACAACTCAAACCTTTTGAAGAAATTTGCACTAAAAAAAAACACAGAGAAACCTGATCTTCAATATGTACTCCATCCTGTTCACTGACCACAACCCAAAATTCAACATAGCTTGCCTTAGATGGGAGAAGGAACTCTCAATAAACCTCTCAGAAGAGGATTGGGAAAACATATATTCCCACATACATCAACATCTCTGCACAAGAAAACGGCGTTAAGGTTTTTTCTAGGTGGTATAGGACCCCTCTCAGGCTTTACAAAATTTCTCCCACCATACCCTCTAATTTCTGGAGATGTGCTGACCCAGAAGGATCTCTGCTACACATCTGGTCTTCCTGCTCTTTAATCAAAACCTCTCACCTCTCAAATTACCACATACCCAATTGATTTTTTCCCAGCTCAAATGCTTCTACACCACTCTTCCATTCCCAAAAGAGAATATCATTGATCCCTAGCTTTACACCTCTTGAATGCCACAAAAATATGCATTCCAGCCCAATGGAAAGCAACCAACCCCCCCAAACCATGGCAGACTGGTTCAGACGTATAATTATAATTGCAGAAATGAAAGAACTGGTTCACCAGGCCAACGATACACCTGCCAAAAAAAAAAAAAAAAAGTCTTGCTGGAATCACTTCCAAACAACAGATGAATACACCCGATTACTGTCTCATTAAAGACTAAAGATACACCCTACCAGGTCAGAGAAGGAGGATGACCGTACTCCCCTCACACCTCTACCTACATTACCCCCCCCCCCCATTTTTTCCTCTTTTTTTTCTGTCTTCATCTCCCCTTGTCTATTCTGCATATCACCAACACACTTAGCTTCTCTCCTAAGCATTGGATATCTTGCACAACCCACCCCCTCTACATATAACACCCCTTCCAATAGCCCCCCATAATCCTACTCCATCCCTATGGGGAAATTTCCCAGGCTTCCCCTCTTCCAATCATATAAGTCAAGCCCTACCTTTTTTTTTCATTCAAATAGGTGACCACAAATTAAGCCTACTATTCAACACCCCTTCCCGTGGCGGTTGCTAGTGGTCCGGTGACCGAAACACTTTAGAAACCAACAGGCTACTAACAGGAAGATGGCATTAAGTAAACAGTACATGACGACAGATGATATACCTCTTATAGCTACTTGTCTAATATGCTTACTTACAAACAAATCGTATGTCATCTCCATACATAAGATACACTCCCGACCTATTATGTTATCTCAGATAGGCTACACTAAACTTGACTATCCAAAGCCTCTCTAAATAATGGGATCTCTGATAGACACCCCCAGAGTAAACACAACGCAAAGCTTACACTCAATGTCTGCAATGCTCTGGGATCAAGCACAATACATATGGACCTAGTCACCCAAACACTCTTATAGTCATCGTTACACCTGATTCATGTACTATGTATACCTCTTAATGTTGTCTCTATGAGTTTGTATTACCACAATACATTGGACTTTTTGTACCATGCAACGTACTCCTTCTTTTGTACACAATAAAATCTTCATTGGAAAACTAATGTAGAACCACTTAACAGAATCATTGATCTTCATTTTTAACTTGGAAGGTAATTATAAAGCATCCTCTCCTTGTATAATATACTGCATTTCAATTTTAATTAATTCAAATTTTAGTTTTGTAATGGGCAGATAGAATCAGTAAATAAAAACCAAGGCAGACAGCAGTTTTCTTTAGTGTGGTCAACCCTAGAAAATATAGATAGTTACATTTTAACTTCCAAAAATACTCTTGTTTGCGTAGACATACGAGTATCAATCATTTGGCTGTGAAGGACATGTCTTTTTGCTAGTTATTCTCTATATCTGTTGCTGTCAAAACAATGTGCTCCACTGCATTTTGATACTGACATCCTGGAAAATGTGATCTCAAAGTACAAAATTTTCTTCCTTGTCATGTGTTTGGGATTTCAGATAAATATGCCCTGCAGAAGAGCCGTGGGAAGCCTGTCTTTGATGGTCATAGCCCTAAACCTAAACTTTTTTTTCCCATCCTATGATCTTGTTCAAAAAGACAATACAATGTTCATAATGCTAATCGTGATTTTTAAAAGGTAAAAAAAAAAAAATCTATAATATTAGCTACTGACTTTTTGAACATGTGTCATGTGCAATAAAATGATGTTTAAAGGGCCTCTAAGCTTCAGATGTAGAAGTTTTCTATGAGACATTAAAGCAAAGCACTTTCTTTATTGAGTAGTCGGTGCTCATTTTTAACACTTACAAAGTACAGTACTTATTTTAATCCTCTTTTCATATCTGTGTAAAAACAGATCAAAAGCAAGCCCAAAATCTATAACATTACACTGAGGAGCGATAGAAGGCAAGGAGGGAAGAAATGATGGAAGAAAGAGAGGTAGAAATTAAGTAAATTTAAAGTTATTTGGCAAAAAACAAGAAAAAAGGCAAAAAAACACATTTGGCTCTATTATTACCCAATTAAAAGTTCATAGAATAGTCCATGAAACATAAGAAATAAATAAAGTCCATACACTGAATGATGCCACCACATGGGAATAGAAGCCAGATTGCAGTGGAGCTGAGAATAAACAAGGAAGAGAGGTGCCTCTTAACGTAGGAGTTAAAAGCACTTTAATAGGAACATACAAATGGCAACTCACATGTGTGAAGAATTAAAAGTGTAGGTGAACGAGTCAAGGTTCCTCTGTTCCCCCGCACTGCAACCCTCGCTGGTCACCGTTGAGTTGGAAAGACGGTTGTGCGACGAGAAGAAGCCAAAACGAGGCTTGGTGCACAGGTTGCTGGGCAGTGAGGAAGAATGATGTCACCAGAGTGTGATGCATTTACGAGCATACGCACTGAATATGTTATGGCAGCCGTGCTCCTTTATCATGCATAATGCTTGACAAAGGAGCGCAGCTGCTGTAACACACACAGTGTGCATACTCGGAAACGCATTGCACTCTGATTTTGCTTCTCCTCACCGCATGGCCGTCTTTCCAACTCAATGGTGACTAGCGAGGATTGCAGTACCTTGCAAAGACTAGAGCGGAGGAATGGAGGAACCTTGACTCATTCGACTACTCTTGCCCCTGGGATGCTTTTACCTACAGATATGCCTTTTTAATTCTTTGCACATGTGAGTTGACGTTTGTATGTTCCTATTAAAGTGCTTTTAACTCCTACACTTAGAGGCACCTCTCTTTCTTGTTTAAAGTGTTCTGGTGCAGTGGATTTGTGCAGGGCAGCCTGGATCCTCCTCTTCTTGGGTCCCTCTTCAGCCTCCCTCCTGCTGAGTGCCCCCACAGTAAGTAACTTGCTATGGGGACACCCAAGCAGAGTCACAGCTCTCTGTGTCCATTCAGACATGGAGCCCTTGTTTTGCTCCTCCCCCTCATTTGATTGGCTAACTGACTTTGATTGACAGCAGTGGGAGCCAATGGCACCACTGCTGTGTCCCAGCCAATCAGGGGGAGAGTCTCGGGTGGCTGAGGCACTCATGGACATCACTGTAGAGAGATGGGCTCAGGTATTAGGAGGTGCTGGGGTGGCTGCTGCACACAGAAGGTTTTTTTTTTATCTTAATGCATAGAATGCATTAAGATAAAAAAAAAAAAAAACCTAATCATGTATGAAGTAATACGTAAATTTGTTTGGCTGTCAGGTGATTTCAATACTCTAAAATACTTAAAAATGTACTCAAGTTAGGCTTCTTTGAAATTGCTTTTTAAGAGAACAAAATATCTTCTTTAGAAATCTCCCTCTAAAATGATCATTCTTCAGCTGCTGGATGCATAAAAATGAAAAGGAAATAAAGCTGAAGTGATAAAAAGTCATCATCAGTGGACTAATAAATTGCCTATGAACTACAATATGTAGTCTGAGGGTTGAAGGTTTATCTCTATCAATTGTTTTTGTTGTGACAGGATTTAATTAATAATCAAATCGCAAATTTCCATTTTAGAAATACGGTAGGTAATAGTGATTTCATGACAACTTATACTGTATAGTGTATTAAAGAGGAAGTAAACCCTGATGGGTTTACTTCCTCTTTCATTCCCTGCAAAGGCAAAGCATAATGGACTACTATGCATCGCATAGTAGCCCATTATGTGTCACTTACCTGACACAGGAGCCAGCGATGTCACCGCTGTCCCCTGTAGTCCGGCGCATCCATCTTTTCAGTGGGGGCTCACAGCTCCGCCGCTGTCATTCGGCAGAGCCACGATGACGTCACTCCCGTGCATGCGCACGGAAGCCGACACGCGCGGCAGCTCCGTTGTTGGAAATGCCGTGCTCAGTGGGCTTGCGTGCCACTGTCTACGGCGCATGCGCCGTAGACAGCGGTGCCTGTCTTCGGGCAAATATCTCCTAAACCGTATAGGTTTAGGAGATATTTCTTGGACCTACAGGTAAGCCTTAATCTAGGTTTGTAAGGGTTTACAACCACTTTAATGTGTATCTGTAACTATTTTATCTGTAGAGCGGGATAGACATTTACCGTACGCATAGAATATGCAATGAATAGTACATAGTGAATGCATATAAATAGTATTAGATCACCTACAGCAAGAACAAATGGACAATGTCAGAGCACTAAATTTGTTAAAAAGGCAGTCCATCAGTAAATAAATTAAGCTAATGTTGCCTTTGGCAAAAAAAAAATACCTGAACAGACTGTATCACTGTAGTTACATACAATTTTAATACTAATGTTTTTATATTATGAAATTTGTATCGTCAAAGCATAAATATGTATATGCTTAAAATCATTACATTCCTGAAGTCCAAGAAGTAAAACTTTATAAATTATGAATAAAACTTCAATTAATTGCCCCCAAGTGCCTCTTCATATGCAGCATTTAAGGTTTTCTATGAAACATTTACAAACATCTATGCATAATAAATTTTGGTTATAGAGGAATTAGCTGTGTAATAATAGCATATTCAAAATCAGACATTGGGCCTGAGGGAACTACACTACCAAGTTAATTGACACGTTTGATCAAAGCTCAAATCATGTGAAAGATATATAGATTTGATTGCTCCAGGCGGACCTCTCAGAAAATAAAGTAATTATGACTCAAGGGGGTTGTTTTAAAAGTATAGCAGATTGGTTTATAACTCACTTGTGTTCCCTTTGTGGTCCCAGTTTTTTTGGAAAAAAAGAGGTTTGGTTCTTGTGTGGTATCCCTTGTGTAATACGTCACAGTATGATTTATTGTGTGATGTCACTCTCCCAAATAGAAGCAATCTACCGGACAGGTCAGGCTATTTCACACTATTATGAAAAAAACCCAGAAATTCTATCCAGATATACTATTTTATACAAATTCCAAGAAGTTTATGTGCCAGATATAAGTGTATATAGTCAAATATGCTAGATATGTGAATAAATGAATGAATGAAATACTTGTAAAGTGCACAATGCGAACTGAATTGCCTCTAGACGCTGTGGCGAGCTTTGATCATCTGCTAAAAGAGGAAGGTCTTGAGTTTTTTCCTAAAAGCCAGGTGATTTTCTTTCAGGCGGATGTTGATTGGTAGAGCATTTCATAGCCGAGGCCCTTGGACAGAGAATCTCCGATCCCCCTTGGATTTATACCGGGCTTTGGGCAGGAGGAGGAGGTTTTTGTTGGCTTATCGAAGACTGCGGTTTGGTGTGTAATGATTTATTTTCTCCATTAGGTATTGTGGAGCTTCTCTATGCACGCATTTGTGGGTGAGGCAAAGGGTCTTGAACGTGATCCGATTTTTTACGGTTAGCCAATGTAAGCTCCTCAGCGAAGGAGAGATAGATTCCCAGGGTTTTTTTCCTGTTATCAGCCTTGCCGACGTGTTTTGGATCAGTTGTAATCGTGCAAGTTGATATTGTGGTAATCCTATGTAAAGCGAGTTTGCGTAGTCCAGTCGTGAATTAATGATTGTTCCAACTACCACTGCTTTGTCATTCTTTGGGATAAAAGGGATGAGTCTGAGAAGCATGCGCAGCAGATGATGAGATCCTCTGACTACTGCTCCTATTTGCGCATCCATTGACATTTGTGCGTCTAAAATAACCCCGAGACTCTTGGCTTTGGTCTTTGGGCAGATAGTCTGCCCAAAGATGGTTGGTGGAGACCAGGAGGTTTTGGTTGCAGGCTTATGATTTGGGTGTAAGATAAGAAGCTCTGTCTTTGATTCGTTCAGCCAGAGGGAGTTAGTGGTCATCCAGTCCTCTATTGATTTGAGGCAGTTTTCAAGTTGTTGTTGGTGATCTTTTTTTCCATTGATCCGGAAATAAAGTTGCATGTCATCAGCGTAAGAGTGGAAGCAGAGATCTGAGCATCTGATGATTTGAAGGAGTGGGTGAATGTAAATGTTGAAGAGAACGGGTGACAAAGGAGAGCCTTGAGGGACTCCGCAGGTGACTGCCAGAGTTTCGGAGAGGAATTTTCCTAATTTCACTGTCTGTGACCGTTTTCCTAGGAAGGACGTGAACCATTGTAGATCTATGTCTTGGACTCCGGCTACTTCTGTGAGGCGGACGAGTAGAGTATTGTGATCTACTGTATCAAAAGCTGCACTTAGGTCTAGCAGTACGAGGAGACACGGCTCTCCATCATCTGCTGCTTCGAGGGCGTCGTCCCAAATCTTGAGGAGAGCTGTTTCTGTTCCATGACCCAGGCGTAAGCCTGATTGCAGCGGGTTCAGGAGTTTGTGAGTATCCAGGTGGAGTTGTAGCTGATGTACTACAGCTTTCTCCATGATCTTAGAAATGGTGTTGAGGCTTGTAATTGGCCTACGGTTGTTTGGATCATGAGGGTCCAGGTTTGGTTTCTTGAGTAGAGGTTTGATGATGTCTTGTTTGAGGATGCTGGGAACATTAGTGCGTCTATGTCCAGTAAAACAGTACTATCAGTTATTGGAATAGACTATTCATCTAGCAAAGTATATACTCACTGTGGAAACTGAATATTAGAGATCTCTCTGGTATACTGATGTGACTAGCCATCCCTGGCCAACACTTTAAGCCTGAAACAAACCCTAGACTGAAAAGCTGGGGGTCCATTCTATCTGGTGAGTGGGGACATTGGAGGTAGTGTGACCCACCTTGAGTTTGAAGCACAATCGCACTTTATGAATTGGAGCACATCATTCACCAATATATGGACATTCACTTACTTATGAATTATCTTCACTTTATTTTTTGATACATCGTTTGCACTATTGCAAGCGCTGTCATTTATTTATTTAATTTCATTAACGGTCCAAATCTCGGCCAGTTCAACAGGATTCAAAACATGTATGGCTGGCCTTAAAATCACAGCAATTTTGAAAAGGTGCCTGCTCTACTGGTGTAACTTTTGATGTGACTTAGGTCCAGAGAGCGTAAATTCGGATCAAAGTAGCACTCAAAGACAAATCAAAGTTGCACTCCAAAGTCACACTGGAACAGGATGAGATATTTATTTCATATATTTCTCTGTGATTCCAATGATAAAATCTTCCAGATCGTATTAACAGTTCTGGTGCATCACTTTCTTATGTGCTGTCTTACTAATATAAACTAAAAATCTATAATGGTCTATTGGGCAACACGACTAACTATAGGTGGTGAATGTAGCTGGAATGTAGGTGCAGCTATCTCACTGTTGGGACTACTGTGTATTATTTTATTTAAACATTCTTTATTTAAAATATTGCAAAGAACTGTGTACAGTAAAGCGTAACAAATATATAATACTTCTGGGGAAATATGAAAATATAGCTCAGTAATTTTGAATAAGACAGATTGTGATAGTGAACAATTGTAGTAACAGTAATAAATCTCATATAGGAGTTGTTAAACCATACTGGGAATTATTTAGCATTTTTAAGAGATCTATTAGATACAAGAGAGAAAGCTTCAAAGTACTCAGTTGTGCCAGCTATGTTGCGGGTATCCAGCAAAATGTACAAATGTTGTCTAATTAAGTATCAGTGAACCAAAAAGAAAGGGGGGGGGGACAAACAAAAAACTGTACTGTACATTGTGAGCTGCAACATTATTGTGGGACTGTCAGTACATCTCTTGCTTGTTCCATATCGAGAGTAAATATTAAAAAGGAGAAAAAAGAAGGAATAAGAGGGGGGCTTCCACAGATAGCACAAAGAATGACCCCATATTAGGAGATCACAAATTAATTATCCTTTGATTTAAAGGACCAAGAGGTCAGGATCCCAAAGGGTCAGAGAGGGGCGTTCAGGTAGGAAAAGAAAGGGAGATATTGGAGCAGGAAAGAGTAAAAGGTATCTAGTCAATAGAAAAGGAAAGAGGAGAATGAGGAATAAGATATCCTGTATGGAGGCAACTCGTAGCAATTCCAAACTCCTTCATAAATACTGTATACTTTTTTATAATTGATACAATTCTTAGTGGAAATATAAGTGTCATATGAAAGTACATATTCTTTACAAACTTTTGATAATCTCTTTTTTAAATGATTTTACTGTAGCTTTTAATAACTCTTTCTTACAAATATTTTCATAATCAAGCAAAAGTAATTTAAGGAAAATAAACACATTTAAATAAAGAACAGCCTACCAAAATTAAGAACCCAGGAGCTGGCACAACTAAGTCTGAAATTGATATGACCAATAAAACAGTAAAGATATCACCAGATGCTTATCAAATACTAAGAAAAGATAACTGATTATTTATAAAATTAATCAACATAGAGTATTTAATTAGGGAACATTAATAGGAACAGACTATAACACAGTATGGGATAAATACCATGTCTATACTGATTAATTACATATTTACTCACTTATAATTGAAAGAAAAAAAACATTAAAGACATTATTTAAAACCTCCTCCTCAGTTTAGGCCGATATGTATTCTTCTACATCACAATAAGCGTATATTGATTGGTTTGCGCAAAAAGTTATAGCGTCTAAAAAATAGGGGATATATTTATGTCATTTTTATTATTATTATTTTTATTTTTTTACTAGTAATGGTGGCGATCTGTGATTTTTATCAAGACTGCGACATTTCTGGGGACAGATCAGACACTTTTGACACTATTTTGGGACCATTGACATTTATACAATGATCAGTGCTAAAAATAGCCATTGATTACTGTATAAATGAAACTGACAGGGAAGGGGTTAACACTAGAGAGTGATCAAGGAGTTAACTGTGTTCCCTAGGTGTGTTCTAACTGTAGAGGGGATAGGAATGACTAGGGTAGGAGAGAGATTGGTGTTCATACTTAGTATGAACACAAAATCTCTCTCCCCTGGCAGAACCGGGATTTGTTTGTGCCCACCGGGCACACACATCGTGTCCGGGGATGGGCGGCAGGCATGTGCGCATGGCTCCGGCAGGGCTTGCGCCTTCTATGTCATTGTAAAGGAGCAATTTACAGATACAAAGATTTGCCCATCCGAGTATAACTAGTGGTTAAAATCAATAGTTCTAATAATAAGATTCCCTTACATAAAAGTCATCAGCAGTGTACTACAGCTATTGTCATTGTCATTGTAACACACTAGCTAGAGGCACACTGCATTTATTGAAATATTGAGTTAATTAAGTGGAATTTTCAATTTTTACAGAAAATATTTTGTGCTATTCCTGTTAGTACTTAAATAAAAATTTGATTTTAGTCCAAAATGATGTTCTTAATAAAGCATGCCAGAAACCTGGCTAATTTGAAGTAAAAATATAATGAGAAAATGCATAGGAGAAGATATCTTTAGAAAAAAAAATGCATACCAAAACCATCAGGTGATTCAGAAAAAGGAGCTTCATTTATGGTATGGCTGAAGGTACATCAATGTATTTGCAAAAAAAAAAAATGCAGTTTTAACTCCTGAAACAAGGAACAACCTAGATCGCAGTGCACAGTATTTTCCCCCATCAGGTTAGACATAAAAGTCAATAATATGAAAAAAAATAATAATATGAATGAATGGGTAATCCAGCCCATTTTTTATATAAAGTGTGCTTACAGCAGCCATTATGCCAGCATGTCCCCTATGGCACTGCTCAGCTTCCCATGCCATTTAATTTGACAATAGCTTGCTGATTCGCCCCACAAATTATAACTCACATAACTGAACAAAAGGGCTCCCTATAGATTTTGTTGAGTTTCTCTGCAAGTGTGAACTTCAAACTGAATTTGTGAAACTGTTTGCAAATCAAATATGAACAGCTTCACGTAAACCTAATATTTACCTTACTTTCAGCACACACATATATGTTCCTATACCACAGTTTATCTGGTGTACAAATTGTCATACTTTAAATAAAAGAAAATTTTTTATGAAGTTGTTTTACTAAATGATATAAACAAGAACAGCCCCAGCAGGTCCAACCATAAAGTGGGCCCATACAATAACAGTGAGGAGAGAGCAACAATGACTGTTTTTTATTACAGGGAGTTTCTTATAACAAACATATCATACTTACCTCCACTGTGGAGTTTGTTTTGCACAGAGTGACCCCGATCCTTAACTTCTGGGGTTCCCCTGGAGGCACTGGTAGCTGCTCCATGGTATAACCCCCTAGGATAAGCGATCTCCCAGGGGGTTACCTTGCAGGTGCGCTCCTGAGTACAGCATTTGCATCCATAGATGCAGAATGCCGGATTGGGCCCCACCCCCACGCTCACGTGATTGGATTTGATTTACAGCAGCGGGAGCCAATGGCTGCGCTGCTATCAATCTATCTAATCAAGAGCCGACACAATGGGCAGAGGGGAAGAGCTTGTCTCCCATGTGGGAATTACAGGACTCAGTTGAGTAAAACAGTGGGGCTGGGGGGCCGGTCAGTGACAGAAGTTTTCTCACCTTAATGCATAGGATGCATTAAGATGAAAAAACATGATGGTTTACAACCCCTTTAATATCTAGAATTTAAGATAGTTAAACCTCCCACAGGCTCAGGCAAATCAGTAGTTACAGCTAAATTCTAATAAATACAGCTCCCTTCTTAGAACCCTTACATTGAAAACATAAGATCAAGAAGCATAGAACACAGGGTCGTCTTTAGCGCAGGGCAAACAGGGCACCTGCCCTGGGCCCAATGTTTGTAGGGGGGCCCGCACTGCTACCCGCGAATTGGGGCCCCAATGAAGGTTTTGCAGAGTGCGCAGAGGACACGGAGACGGGAGGCTGTATTCCCGTGCTAGCCAGCTGAGAGGGGGCGGGGGCGGGAGCTCCACTGACGCTCTGACCCCGCTCCCGTACAGCCTGTATGCTCAGAACAGAGCGGCTGTAGTGAGAGCCAGTGATCTGAGAGGGAGCGTCAGTGGAGATCCCGGCCCCGCCCCCGGACCTCTGTATTCCCCAGCCAGTATAGAGGGGGCGGGGCCGGGAGCTCCACTGACGCTCCCACTCCGATCACTGGCTCTCATTACAGCCGCTCTGTTCCAAGCATACAGGCTGCACGGGGGCGGGGTCAGAGCATCAGTGGAACTCCCAGCCCAGCCCCCTCTCAGCTGGCTAGCGCGGGAATACAGCCTCCCGTGTCCTCTGTGCACTCTTCAAAACCTTCATTTCGGGCCCCAATTCACGGGTAACAGGGCCCCCTACAAAGCATCAGTGGAGCTCCCGGCTGTTGTAGTGAGATCAGAGAATGGAAGCCCCGCCCACATACCTCTAAATGTATGTAGTGTGTTTGGCTGCTCAGGTATGTCCTTGCACCCATAAAATGCCTGACTGCTTAAACCCAGAGCTGTGTTATTCAACTGTCAAGCTGTGCGTTGCTAAAAGTTCTCTGACCATCACCTGTAGCATGTACGCAGTCTCTGATTGTATCCTGCAGTATGTCCGCAGTCTCTGATTGTCTCCTGCAGTATGTCCGCATTCTTTGATTGTCTCCTGCAGTATGTCCGCAGTCTCTGATTGTCTCCTGCAGTATGTCTGCAGTCTTTGATTGTCTCCTGCAGTATGTCCGCAGTCTTTGATTGTCTCCTGCAGTATGTCTGCAGTCTCTGATTGTCTCCTGCGGTATGTCCGCAGTCTCTGATTGTCTCCTGCAGTATGTCCGCAGTCTCTGATTGTCTCCTGCGGTATGTCCGCAGTCTGATTGTCTCCTGCAGTATGTCCACAGTCTCTTACTTTCTCCTGCAGTATGTCCGCAGTCTCTGATTGTCTCCTGCAGTATGTCCGCAGTCTCTGATTGTCTCCTGCAGTATGTTCGCAGTCTCTGATTGTCTCCTGCAGTATGTCCGCAGTCTCTGATTGTCTCCTGTAGTATGTCCCCAGTCTCTGTCTCCTGCAGTATGTCGCCAGTCTCTGATTGTCTCCTGCAGTATGTCGCCAGTCTCTGATTGTCTCCTGCAGTATGTCCGCAGTCTCTGATTGTCTCCTGCAGTATGTTCGCAGTCTCTGATTGTCTCCTACAGTATGTTTGCAGTCTCTGATTGTCTCCTGTAGTATGTCCCCAGTATCTGTCTCCTGCAGTATGTCGCCAGTCTCTGATTGTCTCCTGCTGTATGTCCACAGTCTCCGATTGTCTCCTGCCATATGTCCGCAGTCTCTGATTGTCTCCTGTAGTATGTCCGCAGTCTCCGATTGTCTCCTGCAGTATGTCCGCAGTCTCTGATTGTCTCCTGCAGTATGTCCGCAGTCTCTGATTGTCTCCTGTAGTATGTCTGCAGTCTCTGAACCTCTCCTGTAGTATGTCTGCACTCTCTGACACTCTCCTGTAGTATGTGTATTAATGTGCCCCTTTACTTGCTCAATTATTTAGGATTGCTCCACTGCTCAGTGAGAGGTAATGATGTGTATTAGCCTGTAGCAACCAATCAGCGAACAGTAGTGATCTGCTTTAATCTCTAGCAGCCAATCAGTAAGTGGTAATGATGTGCATTAACCTTTAGCAACCAATCGGCAAGCAGAAATTATGTGTTGTAACCTCTAGCAACCACCCAGCGAGCAGTAAGGATAGGCTGTAACTTCTGGCAAACAATCTGCGTGATCTGCTGCAGTAAACTGATTTTGAGTCTACCTGCTATTTTTTGTATGTCTCAGAATGGAGGGGGGGCCCCAAGAAAATGTTTGCCCAGGGCCCAATCAAAATTAAAGACGGCCCTGATAGAACAGTCATATTGTCCAAACAAAAAAACAGGTTTTCTGGCCCTAACTCTTAGCCCTTGTATACACGGTCGGACATTCCAACGGAAAATGTCCAATCGGACCGTGTTGTCGGATAATCCGACTGTGTGTGGGCTCCATCTGACTTTTTCAGTCGGAATGTCCGCCCATCAAAGTTTGAGAGCTAGATATAAAATTTTCTGACAACATAATCCGATCGGACAAAGTCCGATCGTTTATAGAGAATTTCCGATCGGACAAAGTGCCACGCATGCTCAGATCAAATTACGTGACCAAAGCTATTGGCTACTAGCCGCAACATAGTCCTGTCACAACGACCGAATGTCATCACGTTCCGAACAATCGGATTTTCCGACAGCTTTGTCTGACCGTGTGTATGCAACACCAGTTTCGGACAAAATCCATTGGAAAAAATCTGACGGATTTTGTTGTCGGAATGTCGGACCATGTGTACAAGGGCTAAAAGAACTTGATCAAGACTTTATCATACTACTAGGTGACTTTAACCCATACCTAAACTCTCTTATAGTTACATTCACCAACCACTTCTCAATTTAAATTCACCACATCCTACACTAGTTTCAGTTCATTTCATCGGATGTTATCAGATGGCAGACCGATGGAAACTGACAGGCAGTCCATTTCCATCAGACATCCCATAGAGGACCTGTCATCTGCCTGTTAAGTGGGGGATCAGTGGAGAGATCATAAGCATTGTGATCACACCCAGTATGCATGCACACTACAAACACATCCTCTTAGAATATTGGGTGTCGACTGGTCAATTAACTACAGTGACTTGTAAAGAGGTGGTCAAAGCTAAACCCTGCCATCACTCAGCACTGAATGTTGTTCAGCTATAGTCCTGAAACCTGATCCTTGCAACTTTTTTCACGGCAGTTTTCACGGCTCCTACACTTTTTCTTTGCCTGCCTACATTTGATCACCCATTTGTGTTACCGACAACGCACAGAATTCCTGACCAAGTTTATGATTATTGATTCTGTACTACCCTGCATGTTACTGACCTCTTCCTGTTCAGGATATCAGTACTGCTTCTGATTGGGTACCTAACCACATGTTCTCAACTCTGACCTGTCTCCTAAATCTGCCTATACCAGAGACCAATGCATGCCAGATGCCCTGCTGGCTGTATATGTGTGTATGCTATTGCAGTTCTCTCAAGCTCTAGTCACCAGAATATAACCTAGGCACTAAGGCCCTCTAATGACCTCGTATTCCCATACAGGTTTGCTTGGACTGGAGTTATGAGAGACGCTTCCCTCATTGTCTTGGTCTATCTTAGTTTTACTATAAGAAAGGGAGAACCACCTGCATTGCTTCAATCATGAAGTCGTAGAAGATTTTTTGCAAAAAGGAAATGTCTATTGCAGAGGATACTTGTATTTTACCTTCCAACTCTGGGCAGGCTTCTGGCACATATATATATACCCGTATTTATCGGTGTATAACACACGCCGGCGTATAACACACGCCGGTGTATAACACGCACCCTGAGTTTAGGAGGGAATTTAAAAGAATTTAAAAGAAATTTAACTTAATTTAAATGCCCATCAATGCAGCCTTGTCAGTTATTTGCAGCCTTCCATTACAGCCTTATCAGTCATTTGCAGCCTTGCATTTAGCTTTGTCAGTCATTTGTAGCCTTGCATTTAGCCCTGTCAGTCATTTGTAGCCTGGTCTGTGGCTTTGCCATTTAAAAATGGCGCTGCCGAGATACAGAGCAGATGTCCTGAATATCTCGGTAGTTCTCGGCCGCTCTCGGTGGCTTTCGGGTATTTTCGGCTGCACTTGGCCATTCTCAGCTATTTTTGTCTGTTCTCAGCTATTTTCGGCCACACTCGGCTGTTCTCGGTGGGTTTCGGCTTTCTGAAAGCTGCCGAGAAGGGCCGAGTGAGGCCGAAAATAGCTGAGAACAGCCGAAAATAGCCGAGAAGGGCCGAGCGCAGACGAAAATACCCAGAAGCCACAGAGAGCGGCAGAAATGTTAGAAATAGCGGGGGAAAAGGTGCGTGTTATAGGCCGATAAATACGGTATATATATTTGTTATATTTTTAAGTGATTCTTTACAGCCATAGGCTTTCTGTTAAACCCTGTAACACTGGAAGATTACCACTGTGGGGATACCTGCAGGGGCATAGGACTGAAGATTGAATGTAACGTGTATTTATTACAGAAAATATAGGCCTGCAACAACTGTGTAACATAAAAAATTACAACTGCCAACATTTTATTCTACAGGGTCTCTTTCATTCACAAAATATTTCATATTTTGAGGGGTTTAAGTTATTTTCAGGCCAAAAATGTGCATTATAAATTGTGTCCAAAAATAAAGTGTCCAGCAGCAAAAAGCTTAATCTGCATACTAGGTACTGAGACAACTTAAAATATGAATGAAGTGTAACAAATATTGTAATATATGGGGCATTTGTATAAATGCCTTGACAAAAAAGTCAGTACTTGCATTTTTCATATTAGATGACAGTTTATCTTCCAACAACTAAGGTTAGATCCAGTTAAAGTGAAGTGAACCATGAAAAAATAGCTCCAAATGCAGATTTAAAAAAAACTAAATGTGCTAAACTTCATTTCTTTAACCAAGGTCACCAATAAATTTATAACAGTTTTAACTACCTACTTTTTAAAGACTTTTCAAAATATATTGAGATCCTTTTGCCTAACTAAGATACATTTTTCACATGAATAAAGCATAAGTGTTTCATGCATTGTTAATACATAGCCTATTCTTATACATTAGGCATTAATCTTTTCTACTTCATTATGAAAAGCCTACTACCGTATGCTGTGAACGAATGAAAGTGATAAAACTGACTTGCAATATGGTCTATGTATATTTGCCTTGTTGGGTTTTATTAAATGAGTCAGGAATGTTAGATTTGATAATATTTTTTATGTTTATAGGTTTAGTATTGCGTTTTTTTTTTAAATACCCAGAAATAAATGTTTATTTGTACTGTATACTGCCAGATGTATATTTATTATAATGTACTTTTATATAAGATGCAAAATACATAAACCAGGTTCCCCTTGTGCTCTTTCAGAACTTTTTCTCACTGTAATTATTTTTGATGGTGGTGTTACATAATTCACAACAATGAGCTAAATTAACCACTTGCTTACTGGGCACCTAAACCCCCCTCCTGCCCATACCATTTTTCCGCTTTTAGCGCTGTCATTCTTTGAACGACAATTGCGTAGTCATACAACACTGTACACATATTACATTTTTATATATTTTTTTCCACAAATAGAGCTTTCTTTTAGTGGTATTTGATCACCTCTAAGTTTTTTATTTTTTGTTAAAAAAATTAAAAAAGACCAAAACAAAACCATTTTATATTTTGTTAATACATTTTGAAAACAGGTAATTTTTTTCCTTCATTGATATACGCTGATGAGGCTGCACTGATGGGCACCGATAGGCAGCATTGATGGGCACTGATGGGCACTAATAGGTGGCACTGGTGGGCACTGATGGGGAGGCACTGGTGGGCAGTGGTAGGTGGCATTGGTGGGTAATGATGAGGTGACACTGATGGGTAGCACTGATGGGCGGCACTGAAGGGCATTGATAGGTGGCACTAAATGGCACTAATAAGTGGCACTCATGGTTGGCAATGATAGCTGGAAGTTATGGGCACTGATAGGTGGCAGTGATGGTCACTGATTGGTGGCAGTGATGGGCACTGATGGGTGGTAGTGATGGGCACTGATCGGCACTGGTAGGTGACACTGATAGGCAGCACTGCTTGGTGGCACTGATGAGGCACTGATTAGCATCGCTGGTGGGCATTGATAGGTGGCACTTGTGGTCATTGATAGGTGGCACTGATTGCTGGCACGTATGCACTGGTGGGCACTGATTCATGGCACTGTGGGCACTGGCACTGGCAGGCGGTACTGGTGGGCACAAATGAGGCTGTTTCACCTCTTCCTTTTTGGGACCAATGTTCCTTGCACAGAGGCTGGTGATTAGCTTTTTTCTCCTCCCGCTGTCCATCGGACCAGCATACAGATGAACGGGCTTCCCAATAGGAACTGGGTCCAGTGGAGTTCTGGCGGGAAGATTTAAAACATGTTCTATTTCTAAAGTCCATCAGATTTTTGGACAGCAAAGGTCCGATGAAACGGCACACACGATTGAATTGTCCGATGGATTCGTTCCGTCAGAACTTTGCTGTCAAAAAGTCTGGTTGTGTGTACATGATATTAGACCCGCATTTTCGGGTTGCCATCAGAACAACAATACAGAAGACATCTGCCTATGGGGACACTTGTTCCCATGACAGATGGAATTTCCCTCACATTGGAAAGCTATCCTTTCAATTCGTTTTGAGTCGGAAAACTGAAATCTGCCACCCCCTCCCCATTATTCTATTCTAGATGAAAAAAAAAATTTGCTTAAGATATACTTTAATGGTAGGTGAATTTGCTGCACAGTCAGGGCCTGCAATGAACTGGTTTGCTCAGGATTAAAGTCAACACCCTGGAACTACTCAATATTTGCAATTTACAAGATTTGCAACATCCTGTTCCAAGTTCATGAAAGCCGTAGTTTTCTTTCTATTTACGACGTGCAATAAATTCAGTTTGTTTTTATGTGCAACACTTTTATATTCTGTTGCTATGGCTGGACACATTCAATAAGAAAGACCACTATAGGACTACCACAGTGATAAAAAAAAGGGAAGACCTCTTCCATGTTGGAGTAAATATTGTTGCATGTGTAGGTTTTATGTCACAAACACAATTCTGTCTATTCTGTGATATAGTCACATACACAATGTCAACAGTTACCTGGATATGTCACACAACTCTTTACATCTGGAGGAAAAAGATTTAATTGCCACATACAAAAATTCTTCTTCACAATAAGAGATGTAAAAAAGTGGAATAGACTCCCTCGAGGACTAATTCTGGCCAGCTCAGTAGATTGCTTTTAAAAAGGGCTGGATGCATTCCTAAATGTACAAAATATAACTGTATATTAAGATTTATAAACACATATTAACATTTATAAGTAATAACAGCTGAGATTATTCATCCAGGGAATAAATGAATGCTTTCTGGGAAATCATAAAGGAATGTATTTTTCCCCCTGAATCTAATTGGCCCATGCTTCATATAAGTTTTCTTCTTTACCAACAAACAAAAAATAAAAAGCATAAAGACTTCTACACACCCTCAAGAGTTAAACTACAATAAGAATTTATTGCTAAATGAAGAGATGAGATTTATTAGCACAATGACCCAAGACCTCCCCCCCCCCATATAATCCAACACTCCCCAAAAATATTCCTCTTAAAACCAAACACACTACGTTGGGCAAAAATACCCCTCGTATGACCGAGGGTCAAAAAAATGCAAAAAATAATCCCACCCTCCCCAATACAAAACAATCTCCTTGATTCCTAAATAATTGCTCAAAGCCAGCTAAAAAATGTGATCCCTGCAGCTTTTTCCTAAAACGGAGCAGCGTGTGTAAAACACATATAACATATATCACACTATCTTGTAAAGAAAAGATACATAGAATAAGAACCACGCTCTATAATATCTACCAAGCAACCCTGGTCATAAGTCTGTCAGTCGGTGGGGCTGCAAGGACAATGGGATTGAACATGGGCAGTCGAATATTTATAATCCGTATTCCGTGTGAGCGTAATGAAGATTATAATCAGTCCCAAATGCTTAATCCAGGTAACCAGTCATTTTGTTTTCTTCTTTCCCTTCCTCTGGATTAACCATGGGCATAGCATTCTTTATATACTGATTTTCAATATGTTTATTCTATTTTCTTTCTATTCATTTAACTGGATGGACTTGCCTTTTTTTTTCAACCTGAATATCTATGCGACAATGTGACAAGTTGCACCATGTATCGCACAGATGGGAAACAGATTTGTGTTTGCAACACTCTTTATGAATTCCAGGGACCTGTAGTTGGGTTTCCAAGCCAGGGCTATTTTACATAGCAAACAAGCAGGACAAAACTCTGGATAGCCGCACACTGGAAAAAGACTTCAAATCCCATCTTTAATTAAAACAACGTGGGTCACATCACAACAAGATAAAAAAATCCACAGCAAAAGAATAACAGGGTACAGGAAAAACTGACGCATTTCGCACCGTAATCAGTGCTTAAAATTCTGTGAAATGCGTCAGTTTCCTGTACCCTGTTATTCCTTTGCTGTGGATTTTTTTATTGTGTTTTGATGTAACCCACGTTGTTTTAATTAAAGATGGGATTTCAAGTCTTTTTCCAGTGTGCAGCTATCCAGAGTTTTGTCCTGCTTGTTTGCTCATGGTGTGTGTAATGGTCAGCACCTGGGGCTCATCAATAGGAGACAGAGCTCCAGTCCTCGAGGATTACTTGGAGTGGTGGTTCATCCTTTCTAGCTATTTTACATAGAACAGGGCATTGGTGTCAGCCGCATCACAAGATGTGTTAGAGGAATTCAGGAGAACAGAGAACATGACACATGTGTGTCAAGACCTGTTGACCTAAACAGACCTATTCAAGTTGTATGTACAACCCAAGAGGTGAGAGAATGTTTTCAGATCCACTGTGTGTGTGTGTGCAGGCATACCCCACTTTTAAAGTGGAAGTAAACCCATGGATTTAAACAGTTAAAAAAAAAGGCATGCCGGGAATGCTAACTGCACATTGGCTGTGCTCTCAGCCAAACTATCAAACCATCCAATGGCTGGTGTCATAGCGAATCACATGTGCAGCACTATAGCAGTTGAAGATTAAACAGAGGCAAAGATGGCAGCTTCCTTGGCTGAAAACGATAGGGGAGTTTACTTCCACTTTAAGTACACAATGGGGTTTATTTACTAAAACTAGAAAGTGCAAAATCAGGCTCACTTCTGCATAGAAACCAATGAGCTTCCAGGTTTTATTACCAAAGCTTAATTGAACAAGCCAAGGTTAGAAGCTCATTGATTTCTATGCAGAAGTGAGCCTGTGTGAGCCAAGTGTGTACTTAAAAGTGGGGTATGCCTTTACAAACTTACCATATAGAACTAAGTCTCACAATATATAAAATGTGCATAATATGTCAGAGGGATGTTTTTGTGTGGTATTGTAAGTGATTTACAAATATAAATTTATTTGTCTTTCTCCTGCCATTTTATTTTAATTTACTGTGCATTGTTTACGTGACAATCGTGTCCTTTAACTGATTTTTTATATGTCCTTGCTTCAGTACTTCAGAAAGTATTATAAATGTAAAAACTATTAGTCTGCACCTGTGAGGACTCACATTAATAACATTCATGGGTAGAGTTATTTAAAATATATACAGTGTGCAAAGAACTTAAGGGAATCAATTGTTCAATCAAACGTAAAAATGATTACAGTAAATTGCATTTTTAGCTTTCTCCAGCATTATTTCTCTGCTGCAATGTGCAATTCAAAGGGGACGAATAATGACTACCAACTAAATCGGGTACAGCGATTATTAGGAAATCATTATAGCGATTAAGCAGTAGGAAACAAATTGAGTGCTATTTAAAATAATGTTAAACTGCCCAGGTCACATTTTGTGATTGGAACCTGCTGAGACGTGCTTCATTAGAAATGCGTTGTGCTGTTATAGCACATAAATCACAAAATATTCACCAAATGTCAAACAGAGAAGAAAAAAATGACACTAGCTAAAGCATACTGGACTGTGACGGTGTTGCAACACTGAACACTAATCAAGACTCAGACAGTGCTTTGCATAGTCACGCCTCCACAACTGTTATGTTTTTAGATGCATCCTCACATGCTCACGTGGGTTTGAAGTAGGACATTTATCAACAACAGCAGGATTCAAGCCTAAATGATCTGGGATGAAACATAATATACTGTAGGTGAAAAATGTTCATGCCTATAAAGAGGAAAGATTAGAGTATAGAAAATAATTGTGTAAAAGTAATTTTCATTCCTATATAAATTAAGTCAGACACATGCTTTATCATCCATAATCTGTTATGTTAAAATACCTACTGCACTTGCTGAAGGAAATTCGAGACAGTAAATGTTCATAACTGGAACATTGGAAAATAATATGACGAATGATGTTTTCCTTTTTGCGTGGCACAGCAATCAGAACAGAAGTCTGTGGGGATATTATATAACAGGATCTGCAACAAATGGTGTGCCTAGTGCCAATGTTGAATGGTGGACCAAAAGCACTGATGTTTACATGTCAGAAATCTGTGGCTTTTTTTGCCATTTGTTAGAATTATGGATTGAAGACTCTTTTGTTTCAATATCTTTATGTAGAAATTTGAAGACACATAAGGCTCAATTGAAAAGCTTGTTTTTTTCCCCATATTTTGGTCTTATTACTTGGATACTGAGCACAATTCACGAAAAGACATCTCATATGATAATTGGGTCACGGGACACATTTTTAATAAATATTGCACACGATGTTGAAATCTCAATTCACTGTCCCTTAATATGGTATGTACCTCAAAAAGCAACAACTATGCATTAAACAGCATTAAAATCAATTCACTAAAGGAAATAAATAAATGCATGCATGTGTTAAATATGTAGTGGTCCAGCCGTGTGATATTTAAGGAATGTATGAAATTTGTTTGGCAAGGAGGTGCCCCACCTCAATGGGCAGGGAATGGAAGTATTTAAAGAAAGTGTAATTTGTTCTACAAGACCCAGGACATTGCGCTTTTTCTCAAGACCCTACAGACTCTCCACCATCACTCCTTCTTCTTCAAGGTCCCTCAGATGTGTCCACCAGAAAAAGGTAACACCTGAAGGATATGATGTCATGTGATAAAATAAAATTATGAGATCAATAATGCATGCCTTATTTTACAAGTATTTTTTGATGAATGCCAAAAAAATTGGGGAAAAATGGTATGCATTTTTTTTACCGTTAATCTTAAAGTGGTAACTATTATTTCATGAATTAAATCCACCATGCCTTATTTACCTCATAATTCTCATCATTTATTTACCTCATAATACTCAGGTCCCAATTCACAACCACGCATAACATGCTTTATATAGTTAGCTAAGTAAGTAGTGGTATTCTAAAAATGCTGGAGCTATTATATAACTGAAAGTGCTATGTTATCTGCCCTTCTGGTAAAATATAAAAGTAAATTCACAAAGATCAGAAATAAGATTAAAATAATGCCAGCTTCAGGGTAGTGATAACTAGGAGCTTCAATTGATGACAGAATAGAGGAGAGAAGCAAAATGAACCAATAAAATTGGTAATTTATTAATTAATGAGAAAACAGGGCTTTCAACAGATTAATGTTCACATTTTGGTGACATTTATGTTTTTGAATTTTTAGGAGAAATATATAATGACATTAAATAAATAGTCATATTATGATTACTCATCTATCTTAGTGACTTGTGCCTATAAAAAAGTCACTGGGGTAGATTTACTAAATGCAAATAAGCAGTTCGCTTTGCAAGTGAAATTGCTCTTTGCATGGGAATTATATCCAGAGCTTAGTGAATGAGGTTGAATTTCACTTTGCAGTAAATATCCATTTTATGTGCAAGGTAAATGAAAAAACATTATTTTTGCTTGAACATGATTGGATAATGGAAGTCAGCAGAGCTTCCCCTTACTCACTAAGCCTATACCTTCCCTTGAAATGTGAAGAGTCTATTTGCCTTTAGTAAAAATCAACCTCACACTTTCTTCCCCTTTAAAATATCCTTTACATAACATTAGATGTATTGAGCTGTGTAGTTAATACGGTTGATGGTCATTGGAGGCAATAAAAGATGCCTGGAAAATCCTGCCAGAGACCTTCCTTCGGACAAAACATTGAATTTCCATGTGATATGTGCGAATAGTGTTGGGCGAACGGTTTGGCCCAAGTATGAATACATGCCAAACGTTGGCTGTTCCCCGTTTGGTGAACATCCGAGTTAGTTTGCTATAGTGTGCTATTGTAATTCTATTGTGAGTTTAAGTGTAGTGTGAATATAATGATAGTGCAGTGTGAGTGTAGTGCGACCATTCCTTTTTACTTTAGTGTCAGTTTAGTTTTTCAGGGAAGGTTTACTGCAGTATATTGAAGTGCGTTAGTGCACATTTACTGCAGTATATTGAGGTGCATTAGTGCACATTTATTGTAGTATATTGAACTGCGTTAGTGCACGTTTACTGCAGTAAATTGAGGTGTGTTAGTGCACGTTTATTGCAGTATTTTGACGTGCGTTAGTGCATGTGTACATAAGTGCACTTTTACTGCTGTATATTGAAGTGCCTTAGTGCACTTTTATAGCAGTATATTGAAATGCGTTTTATGGCAGTATATTGAAGTGTGTGTGTTCAATTTTACTGCAGTATATTGAATTGTGGTAGTGTAGATTTACTGCAGTATATTAAAGTGCCTTAGTGCACTTTTACAGCCGTATATTGAAGTGCATCAGTGCAGTTTTACTGCAGTATATTGAAGTGCGTCAGGGTACTTTTACTGTAGTATATTGTAGTGTGTGAGTGGCGTGTGTCTGTGTAGTGAGTACTCAAGTTAAAGTGCACAAAACAGATGCACAGGCAGTACTTGATTCATCAACAGTATCTCTATAGGATTACGGGGTGAAGGCACCACCAACACCCAAAGCCCAATTTTTCTGCACCTGTTACTTCTTTTCAAAGTCTGCGAAACAGACACTAGAAGTTAACCAAAAAATCTCTAATCTTGTTCTGAGTGCACTAAATTGTGACCTCATCATACAAACTGGCTCCCTAAGCCATTGGTAATAAAATAAAGAAAGCTTACAGGGAAAATGTCATTTTTTTGCCTTTAGAAATGTCATTTTTGCTGCAGCAGGTTCTATACATGGCATAGCTGCTCACTTTTCAAAGTATGTTTTTTACAAACTTTTTTTCATTGATAAATTTCCCCCAAGGTGTTACCTGAACCCCCATACAATTTGTATGCCCAATTACATGCATCTAAGCCCTCAAACTGGACAATTTAGATTTTTCCAGTTTGGATCCCATAAACTTCAATGGGGTTCGTTATTTGGCTCCAAACTTTCTTGATGTTCAAGAGTTCTGTCACTAACCAAACAGGGGATCATTCAACCCATCTCTATGTGCAAATAGAATGAGGAAAGCTGCCCTCTGAACTCCTTTCCTGTATATATTAATTAGTCACCTAATCAGAAAAATACACCTGAGGTCCTCCCTCTCATGCATCTTACTTACTCATAGACTCTACTAAATACACAAGAGAATGTAGATTATCTTTGGTCATGCAATTATTTTAAATATATCGAGGAAAGTAGTTCACAGTGATCTTTTGTTCTTCTATTCTCACATGTGTTATATGGAGGATGGGGCGAGCCATGGTTAGAGCCAGCATTCAAAACTGTATGGGCTGGGGACACATACCTAGAGCAAAACAGTGGAATATTTGCAACTATAGAATTCTACCAAGAGTGAATACCACATTTGTTCCTTCCAGCTTGTGGATGGCCATGTTTTGTGTTTTCATCCTAATTGCAGAGAGATTCAGATATCAAGTATTGACTAACATGCTTTAGCATTCCCATAAGTGAAAAAAAAAAAGTTCCTGTTTCTTTAAAGCATGTTATACAGCACAGTGCTTGTGTTGTGTCATTTTGGCCTCTGTATCACCTGAAATACCTGGCTGATCCTGACAGTTTCTACCCTACCCTCTGTACACAGACCATAATATATCAGGCTCTCTGCTCCTCTCCTCCCCTCCTCACTTGCTGACGTCAGCAGGGGAATCCCGGCCCTGCCCACTGGAGATATCAGATTGGGAGAGCCTGGAATCATCTTATCACTGGAAGACACTGTTAAAACAGGTAGAAATTGTCTGTTTTTAATAAAGCACAGGCACTAGAATGCAGGTTTTTATCTGACAGAGGGAATGATATAAAGTTGAGATAGTGGATTAACAACCACTTTAAGTGACTTTGAAATGTGTAATTTCAATTGATCATCAAGCAATGTGCTATGCAGTTACAATAAGTTCAACTTGAATCTGTCAAATGGCTCTGGAATATTGCATGTCCAGTATTAAAGTCTATCTGCCACTGTGAGATTTGAAATGAATATGTAACCATATAGCTTTGATTCCACTGCTGAGCAGGGAAACGTGCCTATGACAAGTATTGAACCCACAATTCCTGCCCTTTCCAACTGAAATGTATTATAATTTATTCTATCTATGGTCTTCAGTACTGCAAGTCTTTGACTTTATAAAGAAATACAGGATTCAGACTTTTCAATTACTTTATTGGCCAAATGTTTGCTCCTGGTCAGTAACTGCTGCGGTATTGAACCTTAAAGTGGGGTACCCCCCTAAAAAAAATAAAAAATAAAAGTCAGCAGCTACAAATACTGCAGCTGCTGGCTTTTAATAATCGGACACTTACCTGCCCCAGGGTCCAGCGATGCGGGGTTCGCGGCGCCGTCATGCATACTGTGGGCACCCGGCTGTGGCTCACAGCCAGGCACCCACTGCGCATGCGCGAGCGGCGCAGGGCGCCGTGATAAGCCGTACAGTCACCTGGGACACATGACAGGTCCCAGGTGAATGTGCGGCGCGAGGGGAAGTGATGTCACCAGCCCGGGCAATGAAGAAGGCAGATTACGAGGGACCCCCTAGCAACCGGTATTTAGAGGTGAGTAAAAAAATTTTTTTTTGCCAATTTTTTTTTTTAATTTTTTTTTACGAATTTTAAACAGCTTTTAATTTTTTGGTGGCAACACCACTTTAAGATTACTTATTCTGAGGAACACTTATCCTTCAAGCAGAGTGAAACAGGATCAGATCATCCTGTTTTAGATCCTGTCCCCTGATGACACCATTGTTGTAATTCAGCACTCAGAAACAGGAGTGGGTTAGAATTGTGTCTAGACCAGCCTTTCTAAACCTTTTCAACACAGGGGAACCCTTGAAATAACTTTCTGGTCTCAGAACCCCTGCTAAAAAAATACTATAGCTACAACTCATGATACTCTAGTGTGATGATCAGTGGGAAAACTGCTCCTTACACTTGGGGCCATTGGAAAGAAGTACCCCCTTATAGATAGCTAAAAGAACAATGGCATCGGTAGGAACTTGTCCATTGCTTAACCACTTAAGGACCGCCACATGGCAATGTACGTCGGCGCAATGGCACCGACAGGCACAAGCACGTACATGTACGTGCTCGCCTTCCAGCGGGTGGGGGGTCCGATCGAACCCCCACCCGCTGGAAGCGGCGGTCCGTTTCGCTGCAGGAGCGATCCGGGATGGCTCGATCACTCCTGGCAAATGAGAAGCTTCCCCTGCTGTGTATAGTAAACACAGGCAGGGAGGAAGTGATGTCATTCTCCTCAGGGCGGTCTTTTTGACTGGACTGCGAGGAGAAGAGAGAAAGTAAGTGTGCACCAACACTACACTGACATGTAGGTACACATAGGCACACAAATCCCCCCCCGATCACCCCCCCCCCGATCGCCCCCCCCCCCTCCCAATCACAGTGTCACTGATTGCAGTGATCATTTATTTTCTGATCACTGCATTTAGTGTCAGTTGTGACAGTAAAAAGTGTCAGGGCAGTTAGTGTTAGGTCCAGATTAGCCCCCTACCCCCCCAATAAAGATTTAACCCCCTGATTGCCCCTAGAGTTAACCCTTTCACCCCCTTTTGCCAGTGTCACTAAGCAATCGTTTTTCTGATCGCTGCATTAGTGTCACTGGTGTCGCTAAGTAGCTAGTTATTTTTTTAGGTTCACCGCCAGGTTTTTATAGCGCTAGGTACCCCAATTAACTACCCAATAATGGTTTTAACCCCCTGGTTGCCCCTAGTTAACCCTTTCACCCCCTTTTGCCAGTGTCACTAAGCAATCGTTTTTCTGATCGCTGCATTAGTGTCACTGGTGTCGCTAAGTAGCTAGTTATTTTTTTAGGTTCACCGCCAGGTTTTTATAGCGCTAGGTACCCCAATATACTACCCAATAATGGTTTTAACCCCCTGGTTGCCCCTAGTTAACCCTTTCACCCCCTTTTGCCAGTGTCACTAAGTGATCATTTTTCTGATGGCTGCATTAGTGTCACTAGTGCCGCTAAGTAGCTAGTTATATTTTTAGGTTCACCGCCAGGTTTTTATAGCGCTAGGTACCCCGATATACTACCCAATAACGGTTTTAACCCCCTGATTGCCCCTAGTTAACCCTTTCACCCCCTTTTGCCAGTGTCACTAAGCAATCATTTTTCTGATCGCTGCATTAGTGTCACTGATGCCGCTAAGTAGCTTGTTTTTTTTTTAGGTTCACCGCCAGGTTTTTATAGCACTAGGTACCCCCATATACTACCCAATAATGGCTTTAACTCCCTGATTGCCCCTAGTTAACCCTTTCACCAGCGATCACCGTATAAGTGCCACTGGTGACGCTGGTTAGCCAGTTAGTTATTTAGGTTCCCCGTCAGGTTTTTATATAGCGCCAGGGACCCCGATATACTACCTAATAAAGATTTTAACCCCCTGATTGCCCCTAATTAACACCAGTGATCGCTGTATAAGTGTTACAGGTGACTCTGGTTAGTTAGTTTGCTTTTTATAGCATCAGGGCACCCACCATTTATTACCCAGTAAAGGTTTAACCCCCTGATAACCCAGCGGGTGATATCAATTAGGTTTTAGGGTCAGGGTCTGCCGTCGCCCCAGGCAGCGCTAGGTTAGAGCCCTTACCGCTAACACCCACGCGCAAAGCATAAACCTCCCGTAGTGGTATAGAATCTGAACAGATCAATATCTGATCTGATCAGATCTATACTAGCGTCCCCAGCAGCTTAGGGTTCCAAAAAAACGCATTGTTAGCGGGATCAGCCCAGATACCTGCTGGCACCTGCGTTTTGCCCCTCCGCCCAGCCCACCTAAGTGCAGTATCGATCGATCACTGTCACTTACAAAACACTAAACACATAACTGCAGCGTTCGCAGAGTCAGGCCTGATCCCTGCGATCGCTAACAGTTTTTTTGGTAGGGTTTCATATTTAAATCCGGAAGGCAGTGCTTGGTTTTCGGGGTCCCGTACGTGGCTAGGCTCCCAAAAAGTCCCCCACATGTGGTATCCCCATACTCGGGAGAAGCAGCAGAATTTATTTTGGGGTGTAATTTCACTTATGCCCATAGCATGTGTGAGCAATATATCATTTAGTGACAACTTTGTGCAAAAAAAAAAAATTGTAATATTCTTGCAACTTGTGGCAAAATATAAAATATTTCATGGACTCAACATGCCTCTCAGTAAATAGCTTGGGGTGTCTACTTTCCAAAACGGGGTCATTTGGGGGGTTTTGTGCTATTTTGGCATTTTATGGCCTTCGAAACTGTAATAGGTAGTGAGGAGTGAAATCAAAAATTTGCACCCTTAGAAATCCTGAAGGCAGTGATTGGTTTTCGTGGTGCTGTACGCGGCTAGACTCCCAAAAAGTCCCACATATGTGGTATCCTTGTACTCAGGAGAAGCAGCAGAATATATTTTGAGGTGCAATTCCACATATAACTATGGCATGATTGAGCAATATATCATTTAGTGACAACTTTTTGTAAACTTTTTTTTTTTGTGTCATTATTCAATCACTTGGGACAAAAAAAAAAATATTCAATGGCCTCAACATGCCCCTCAGCAATTTCCTTGGGGTGTCTACTTTCCAAAATGGGGTCATTTGGGGGGGAGGGTTTGTTATTTTGGCATTTTATGGCCTTCGAGACTGTGATAGGTAGTGAGGAGTGAAATCAAAAGTTTGCACCCTTAGAAATCCGGAAGGCAGTGATTGGTTTTTGGGGTGCCGTACGTGGCTAGGCTCCCACAAAGTTCCACATATGTGGTATCCCCGTACTCAGGAGAAGCAGAAGAAAATATTTTGGGGTGCAATTCCACATATAACTATGGTATGTGTGAGCAATATATCATTTAGTGACAACTTTTTGTAAACTTTTTTTTTTGTGTCATTATTCAATCACTTGGGACAAAAAAAAATATTCAATGGGCTCAACATGCCCCTCAGCAATTTCCTTGGGGTGTCTACTTTCCAAAATGGGGTCATTTGGGGGGGTTTGTACTGCCCTGCCATTTTAGCACCTCAAGAAATGAGATAAATATACGCTTATTGACATTTTTTTTTACTAAAGACATGTGGCTGAATAAATTTTGCCCTAAATGTATGACTAAAATTGAGTTTATTCGATTTTTCTTATAAAAAAAGTTGAAAATATCTTTTTTTTCTCGAAATTTTCGGTATTTTTCCATTTATATCGCAAAAAGTTAAAATCGAAGAAGGCAATCAAATACCATCAAAAGAAAGCTCTATTTGTGGGAAGAAAAGGACGCAAATTTCGTTTGGGTACAACATTGCATGGCCGCGCAATTACCAGTTAAAGCAGTGCAGTGTAAAATTGTAAAAAGACCTCTTTTCCTTAGGCTGACAATTGGTCCGAGGCTGAAGTGGTTAAGGAACCCCTAGCAAACTTTGCATGAACCCTGGTTGAAAAACTCTGGCCTAAACACTGCCACTTGGAAATAATATGTTGCTTCAAGTTAACATCAACAACATAAGCCTATGATATGTTTTATATCAATTTTTGTTTTAACACTGTAGACTATGTCAAAGTGCTGCATCATACCTGTAAAAAAGTAAAATACCTGATAAGAAAAGCTAGGAAAATAAACTACTTTACAACCAGCTGGAGAGCATGAAACCACAGATCTTCTGGTAAGAACGCAAACACTGAGGATATGAATTCTCATGAAAAGACACTCCAACACGGAGCAGAAGAATTGTCTTATGATAATTGGGTTGTTCATCTTTCCTTGAATGATTTGTCTTGGTGCCAGGGGTGGAAGCTTGATAGAAGGTAAGTTATATAATTTTTCTTCACTGAAGTATTTTATTACAGGTAGGACCTTGCTTTTTAATGCAAGGCCAACTTTAAATATAGGTCCAGGTATGATCAGTATGACAAGTAGGAACTAACATTTTCAGAAGGTCAACAAAGGCAGTTTTTGTATTTTTCTCAGCATAGGTCTTCACTAATTTACTGAGAAATCCATAAAGATTTCAATAACGTATTTATATAGTATTATTATTATTATTATTTTCATAGCATTTTCTGTTTGCTTTTGCAGTTAAGAAGCCTATATGAATCTTGGATTTTTTAATACACTATATTCATTTAATTCCCGATTTTTTTTCTTTTTGAGAGAAACCCTACAATTTCTGGAACATGACATCACCCTGCACACAATAGAAAGTGTGGGTTTCAGGGTAAGCTGCCAGACCTTGAAACCTAATGTACAGATTGCTAAAATAGTCAGCATGAGCTCTCCATCTGTGTATGTGGAGTACAGAAAGACTGCTTGACAGATTTACCTGCATTTTTCAAGGCCATCTCCCAGGGTTTTTATTGATTAGTGATTCAGACTTGCAGGCAATCAAAAATGAAAATCATTGTTCACCATGTAATCACTTAACCCCATGTAATTTTGTTATATGATTGTGGCATTATTTAACAAATACAGAACAATTTTTCCATTTTGTCCTGTAACATATCGGTGTAAAAAGGAAATACATGTTTTTTTTTTATTATTAAATCTATATGCACAATGCCGGGCATAAATGCCTTACTTTTCGTACTACATTTTAAAATAACTGAAAAGCATTGATAATAAAATCCACACACTGCTGAGATTTTATAATGATAAACATTTATATCTAACAATGCAGTGTAATCTAAGCATCAATTCTGAAATACATGTGGTGAATTATGGAAAATTTGTTTGCCTCTGTGGTATTTAATTTAAGCTGATATATCAGGCCTACAAGATTTTTGGAGGACACTCTCTGTAGGCTAACAAAGCTTTTATAACAGTGTATGTTAGTTTTATTTTGCTAGATTACAAAATGACATAGTTTAATACCTCAGTGTGGATGTTTTTTTTAAATTGTTAGAGTATGGAATAACGTAGCAGGTATTATTATTACTTTTCTTTGTGTCTGTGAAGTGAGTAAAATAGTGAAGTGAGTAAAATAGTTTATAAAGATAGCTCTTCTTTTCATCTTACTGTATTTCTGCATTAAATATCTAGTATGTCATTTCAATTTAGACCTGTATGAAAAATTTTACACAAGTAATTTAATTCTTTTAAACTTTTATAGACAGGAGGGATTAGACACTCTGTTAGGTTTGTATTGCTTTCCAGGCCTCTGTGTGATTTTCCTTACTTCTACTCAAGGTTGTGACAATAAGGAGGTTTGACATTTGCAAACTGTGTGGAGAAAATTAGAAAGTCCTATTGCACAACACACACACACACACACACACACACACACACACACACACACACACACACACACACACACACAGACACACACTTTACCACAGCTCAACTTAAGATTCAAACAGAGAAAGTCAGATAGAATGCAGAGCCATCAAAACGCCAATTAAACAGTCCAAGCTAGAATTAGAACAGGATGTTAGAAACCTCCATTAGCTATAATCCTTGAAAGACCATTAATGAGCCCTGTTTTAACATTTATATATCATAAATAGTCTGGCAAAGCAGTTTAAAGCAATACACATTCTGAGTCACTTTTCTCACCAGAGTCAAAATCTATTCATATTTCATAATTCTTGCTGTGGTAGGGCTATGGTCATAAAAAGTAATTACACTAATGTATAAAAGAAATAAAATTAGTTTGACACCACACATGCCTAAAATATGAGCGTACAAAGGCTAACGGAACACCTTAGATCTCTTAAGAGACATATGCACCTGATTTAATTCATATTTGGTATCTAACTAATAATAATTTAAAGGGGTTTTAAAGGCTCAAGGTCTTTTACCTTCATGCATATTATGCATGAAGGTAAAAAAAATCTTCTGTGTGCAGCGCCCCCCCCCCCAGGCCACTTTAATACTCATCTGAGCTCCCTCTCAATCCAGGGATGTGCATCAAAGCTGAGCCTCTCCCAAGTCTCTCCTTCCTCATTGGCTGAGACAGCAACAGGAGCCATTGGTTCCTGCTACTGTCTATCACATCTAGTGAACCAATGAGGAGAGAGTGGGGGCAGGGTAAGGACTGCTACAAATGAAAAAAAAAGAAGAAAAAAAAGAAACATTGCCTTGATATCCACTTCTATTTTAAATGTAACACTTCCTGTCTTATTTGTATATAGACATTTTATGGTCCATATACTGACCTTTGAAGTTAACTTTAATTGATATTTGTGTTTTAGTAATGTCTTTCAGGTCTAGATAAAAGGTCAGTAAAATGCTGTATACTATACTGTCGTAATTATTTAGTTTGTTGTATTCATGTATGACTCGTCTCTGAAGTAATACTTGATACAATTTATTATAGTATAGTTTGTATGGCACACATAAGGCACTTTTAGGTTAGAAGTATTTTTTTTTTTCAATCACATACTTCTCTAGCCAAACTTATTTTCATATATACTATATATTTAATTTAATAAAATAATTAATTTTATTATTTTAGTTTTGCATAGACTGGGGAAGAGTTAGAATCTTTGTTAGGGTTTTATTTTGTTATTATGTATTAGAGAGATGTAAAAAATACATTATTTAATTTGTATTTCTCTTTCATTTTTTTTTTTTATATATACACTTTAAAGGTTGCTTCTTTTCCTGTACTATAGTGTATAATCCCGTGAATTTAATATTGCTTAGCATAGTTCTGAATAAGGCAAATTTATGTAACAGTAAGACATGATACATCATATCCCGTTCAGTGTCTCACTTTACCAATCATTAGAGAATGGTAAATATAAAGTAATAAAACAATAAACGGCTTGGGCAAATGTTCAGGCATAATATTAATTCTAATATATGTGCAATATTCCTTATCTAAACAGTAGGATAAGCAGCGCTAAATATAAATCCACACCAGTGAATTCAAAAGTATTAAAGATTATAGACCCAGTCCAGTGAACATGAATTACTAAATGTTACTACACTGTGCAAACCCTGCCCCGAGCATACAGAAAATTAATTAATAGTTTGTATCAAAATTAATTAACACAAATTATTATATAGTGCATGTCACCAGATGAATAGTGATAATTTATACGATCTGTTGAAAAAAATAATATCCTGTGACTAAATATTATTCAACACTAAAAATAAATAAATAAACAAATAACGAGAATCAAATGCATTGTTTCAAGTTCTATCAAGCAATGTCCACTTCCTAACAACATTGTTACAAACACCACTGTGAAACGCTCCTGAGACTATAATGTATCCCAGTAAAATTATAGTCCATACGTTGAATCTTCAAATCATAATCCAAATAATGGAATAGTGAAACAAACGTTTAACCAGTGTCTCTTGAATAAACAGCAGATTACATCTACACTCCTCCACCACACCGCTCTAGATGTGACTCCTTTCCCCTTATGTGATTACACTCACCAGCTGTATATGCCTCACACTTTCGTGTTTGGCTGGATGTGCTTTTTCCTTTACAGGGTTTAAATGGGGTATCCAGGTTTCCACTCCAGAATGCAGGGCTAATGCCATGGCTGTTCTCATAGCCGCCACGAATGTTTCCATAGGTGTCACGGCTGTTCCCATAGATATTCTCATGCAACACAGAAAAGATTTGCTTCCATAGCGTGATACAGTATAAAACTTTTTAATCACACTTAAAAAACTCTCACATTGCACTCACATTAAAGGATGAATAAACACGCCAAATATGAAAAAATTCACAGCACTCTTGAGTAACCCATACTGAAGCATAGGTGGTCACGGCGGACCCAGGATATGCGGGAATGATGGATAGTCTCTCACCGCTCCTTAACTGTACCGCCAATTTACAGGGATCAATGTAAGATGTTCAGCATCCTATATGTATCTCTCTCATTCGCCTAGTAGCCAAAATCCGACATGTTTCGTCATAGAATTGACTTAATCATGGACCTGGTCACTAGGCAAGACAAACTGACTTATATTTTCCCCAAACTGCTCTCAATGGGCGGTGTATAATCACCACACATGCGCATCACCTGTGTCCCCAATTCCATCAATGCTTCAGTTCACACCGCTCATTAATACAGAGTCAATCCATGATGCAATCTAACAAGCTTTTCAAGATTATATGTAAATATCATTCCAACAATCTAAAACTCAATTGCACAAAAGTAAACGTAGATTAATACTCTATATAGATATTGATAGTGAATAGTAGCAGAGAATTTCCACAAGGGGAGTCGCTCTTAACATATCAATCTGCATCAACATATATAGCGTCCTATCTCCCCCAATTTCTATTGCTATCCTATATCAGATGCTACATGCATTGGAGAAGAGGGGTGACCTGCAGACTTAAAATAAACAAATTGGAAATGGGTTTTATTGATATCTATATCTCCATTCAGGAGAACTGGATGCCACACATAAGTCAAATATAATTAATGCATTCAAAAAATGCCTTATGACTTAATAACATCTGACCCATTTACATGGATCATGCCAGTGTGCAGGCAAATATACCTGTATTAACCCACATGTATATATCACTAATTAAGTCACTAGTCCTATTTAAACTAAAATTACAAAACTATATAAAAATATTAAAAAAATATATATATATAAAAATACATACATTTATATATGTGTGATCACACTGCTTGCAGTGCGCATGCAACACACATATATACAAAATCCTACTAGTGGTGTTCCTCAAAGTGCAATGACACACCATGGTACTGGAACCCCTTCCGGGTGTTTCCTAGATGTTCAGAGATTCGCACTCCTAACATCCGTTTGGTGCGACCCACATAAACCAATCCACAGGGGTACCATAACAAACATTAACCCTTCCTTCTGATAGTAACAGAGGTCAAAACATCCCACCATGTTTAAGCCTACTGTTCTAGCAGGTGATCAAGATTTTATTTAAAAAATCCCTGATATATCTAACTCCCCTTCACTCATCTCACAATTAGTTGAGAAGATGTTGTCAGGGTTGATCTGTCTGTTCGACAGATCCTGATAGCATCCATAGCAGCAGGTGGTTATATAAATAATATGTAAAACAAGGATACACTTACTCTTTCCCCCATCTATTGTGTATCACCACTGCGCTAAACAAAAAACTTTTAACTAAGCCGCCACTTTAAAAAAAAAAACCAATATATGTGCAATATTCCTTATCTAAACAGTAGGATAAGCAGCGCTAAATATAAATCCACACCAGTGAATTCAAAAGTATTAAAGATTATAGACCCAGTCCAGTGAACATGAATTACTAAATGTTACTACACTGTGCAAACCCTGCCCCGAGCATACAGAAAATTAATTAATAGTTTGTATCAAAATTAATTAACACAAATTATTATATAGTGCATGTCACCAGATGAATAGTGATAATTTATACGATCTGTTGAAAAAAATAATATCCTGTGACTAAATATTATTCAACACTAAAAATAAATAAATAAACAAATAACGAGAATCAAATGCATTGTTTCAAGTTCTATCAAGCAATGTCCACTTCCTAACAACATTGTTACAAACACCACTGTGAAACGCTCCTGAGACTATAATGTATCCCAGTAAAATTATAGTCCATACGTTGAATCTTCAAATCATAATCCAAATAATGGAATAGTGAAACAAACGTTTAACCAGTGTCTCTTGAATAAACAGCAGATTACATCTACACTCCTCCACCACACCGCTCTAGATGTGACTCCTTTCCCCTTATGTGATTACACTCACCAGCTGTATATGCCTCACACTTTCGTGTTTGGCTGGATGTGCTTTTTCCTTTACAGGGTTTAAATGGGGTATCCAGGTTTCCACTCCAGAATGCAGGGCTAATGCCATGGCTGTTCTCATAGCCGCCACGAATGTTTCCATAGGTGTCACGGCTGTTCCCATAGATATTCTCATGCAACACAGAAAAGATTTGCTTCCATAGCGTGATACAGTATAAAACTTTTTAATCACACTTAAAAAACTCTCACATTGCACTCACATCAAAGGATGAATAAACACGCCAAATATGAAAAAATTCACAGCACTCTTGAGTAACCCATACTGAAGCATAGGTGGTCACGGCGGACCCAGGATATGCGGGAATGATGGATAGTCTCTCACCGCTCCTTAACTGTACCGCCAATTTACAGGGATCAATGTAAGATGTTCAGCATCCTATATGTATCTCTCTCATTCGCCTAGTAGCCAAAATCCGACATGTTTCGTCATAGAACAGTGGTGTTTGTAACAATGTTGTTAGGAAGTGGACATTGCTTGATAGAACTTGAAACAATGCATTTGATTCTCGTTATTTGTTTATTTATTTATTTTTAGTGTTGAATAATATTTAGTCACAGGATATTATTTTTTTCAACAGATCGTATAAATTATCACTATTCATCTGGTGACATGCACTATATAATAATTTGTGTTAATTAATTTTGATACAAACTATTAATTAATTTTCTGTATGCTCGGGGCAGGGTTTGCACAGTGTAGTAACATTTAGTAATTCATGTTCACTGGACTGGGTCTATAATCTTTAATACTTTTGAATTCACTGGTGTGGATTTATATTTAGCGCTGCTTATCCTACTGTTTAGATAAGGAATATTGCACATATATTGTTTTTTTTTTTTTTTAAAGTGGCGGCTTAGTTTAAAGTTTTTTGTTTAGCGCAGTGGTGATACACAATAGATGGGGGAAAGAGTAAGTGTATCCTTGTTTTACATATTATTTATATAACCACCTGCTGCTATGGATGCTATCAGGATCTGTCGAACAGACAGATCAACCCTGACAACATCTTCTCAACTAATTGTGAGATGAGTGAAGGGGAGTTAGATATATCAGGGATTTTTTAAATAAAATCTTGATCACCTGCTAGAACAGTAGGCTTAAACATGGTGGGATGTTTTGACCTCTGTTACTATCAGAAGGAAGGGTTAATGTTTGTTATGGTACCCCTGTGGATTGGTTTATGTGGGTCGCACCAAACGGATGTTAGGAGTGCGAATCTCTGAACATCTAGGAAACACCCGGAAGGGGTTCCAGTACCATGGTGTGTCATTGCACTTTGAGGAACACCACTAGTAGGATTTTGTATATATGTGTGTTGCATGCGCACTGCAAGCAGTGTGATCACACATATATAAATGTATGTATTTTTATATATATATATTTTTTTAATATTTTTATATAGTTTTGTAATTTTAGTTTAAATAGGACTAGTGACTTAATTAGTGATATATACATGTGGGTTAATACAGGTATATTTGCCTGCACACTGGCATGATCCATGTAAATGGGTCAGATGTTATTAAGTCATAAGGCATTTTTTGAATGCATTAATTATATTTGACTTATGTGTGGCATCCAGTTCTCCTGAATGGAGATATAGATATCAATAAAACCCATTTCCAATTTGTTTATTTTAAGTCTGCAGGTCACCCCTCTTCTCCAATGCATGTAGCATCTGATATAGGATAGCAATAGAAATTGGGGGAGATAGGACGCTATATATGTTGATGCAGATTGATATGTTAAGAGCGACTCCCCTTGTGGAAATTCTCTGCTACTATTCACTATCAATATCTATATAGAGTATTAATCTACGTTTACTTTTGTGCAATTGAGTTTTAGATTGTTGGAATGATATTTACATATAATCTTGAAAAGCTTGTTAGATTGCATCATGGATTGACTCTGTATTAATGAGCGGTGTGAACTGAAGCATTGATGGAATTGGGGACACAGGTGATGCGCATGTGTGGTGATTATACACCGCCCATTGAGAGCAGTTTGGGGAAAATATAAGTCAGTTTGTCTTGCCTAGTGACCAGGTCCATGATTAAGTCAATTCTATGACGAAACATGTCGGATTTTGGCTACTAGGCGAATGAGAGAGATACATATAGGATGCTGAACATCTTACATTGATCCCTGTAAATTGGCGGTACAGTTAAGGAGCGGTGAGAGACTATCCATCATTCCCGCATATCCTGGGTCCGCCGTGACCACCTATGCTTCAGTATGGGTTACTCAAGAGTGCTGTGAATTTTTTCATATTTGGCGTGTTTATTCATCCTTTGATGTGAGTGCAATGTGAGAGTTTTTTAAGTGTGATTAAAAAGTTTTATACTGTATCACGCTATGGAAGCAAATCTTTTCTGTGTTGCATGAGAATATCTATGGGAACAGCCGTGACACCTATGGAAACATTCGTGGCGGCTATGAGAACAGCCATGGCATTAGCCCTGCATTCTGGAGTGGAAACCTGGATACCCCATTTAAACCCTGTAAAGGAAAAAGCACATCCAGCCAAACACGAAAGTGTGAGGCATATACAGCTGGTGAGTGTAATCACATAAGGGGAAAGGAGTCACATCTAGAGCGGTGTGGTGGAGGAGTGTAGATGTAATCTGCTGTTTATTCAAGAGACACTGGTTAAACGTTTGTTTCACTATTCCATTATTTGGATTATGATTTGAAGATTCAACGTATGGACTATAATTTTACTGGGATACATTATAGTCTCAGGAGCGTTTCACAGTGGTGTTTGTAACAATGTTGTTAGGAAGTGGACATTGCTTGATAGAACTTGAAACAATGCATTTGATTCTCGTTATTTGTTTATTTATTTATTTTTAGTGTTGAATAATATTTAGTCACAGGATATTATTTTTTTCAACAGATCGTATAAATTATCACTATTCATCTGGTGACATGCACTATATAATAATTTGTGTTAATTAATTTTGATACAAACTATTAATTAATTTTCTGTATGCTCGGGGCAGGGTTTGCACAGTATAGTAACATTTAGTAATTCATGTTCACTGGACTGGGTCTATAATCTTTAATACTTTTGAATTCACTGGTGTGGATTTATATTTAGCGCTGCTTATCCTACTGTTTAGATAAGGAATATTGCACATATATTGGTTTTTTTTTTAAAGTGGCGGCTTAGTTTAAAGTTTTTTGTTTAGCGCAGTGGTGATACACAATAGATGGGGGAAAGAGTAAGTGTATCCTTGTTTTACATAATATTAATTCTGCAGTGCACTTTACAAATAGGAGACACCTTGCCTTTACCCATCTCTGGGCAAGGCTGGATTAATGTAAAGGATATTGGAGCTGCAGCTCCAGGCCCCTATCTTAATACAGGCTCAAGCGACAAAGCTCAGTTCCTGCCAGCATCCCAAAATCTGAGCCAGGGAAATTCCTACTTGCTTCAAAAAAAAAACGTCCCCAGGCCCGTTGGTTCAGCAGGGGGCCGGGGTGAGAAAATGCACTATTTAATCACATAGGGGGCTCTGGCGGAGTAATCAACTGCTGCACCCCCAGCGGAACAAAGTGAGTATCAGGGACTGCAGGTGAGTGCAGAAGGAATAAGCTGGCATTTATTAGGCTATTAGGCCTTACAGGGGCACTATTGCTTTGGATTAGGGTATACTTGTGTCACCCTCTGAAGAGTGCTCCTCAGTGGGTCACTTTTCAGAGGGAATTTGACAGGCGGGATGAAATATTCTATCGCTTCCTAGCTGCCTGATTTAACCACTCACCATAGGGGTGGGATGGGGAGAGGGTGGGAGCAGCTGGCTCCAGCTCTCAGCAGCGTACTGAGAGGCTAAGCCATCTGACGGTCAGGCTTTATTCCACTATTGTCTGATTCTGGGTTACAGGAGAGCACTAGTAAGTTTAATCCAAATAGAAGGTCTGTAACTCAGTGTAGTTCTCTTAAAATCTTCCTTTATTAACTACTCCAGAGTAAACAAATCCTTAATAAAGAGACAGTGAGGCATTTCAGCCTTATTCAGCCGTAGTCATAACACTAGTAAGTGTACTCCTGTAACCCAAGAGAGAAGAATGGCCAAGAGATCTTTACCCATACTTTTAAGAGCACCCAACTATGAATATTATAAAAACACCCATAAGTTAAAAAAAGCATACAGCTTTACTGGAGACAGTTCTTCCAATGTACCAGGCTGAACCAAAACCACAGTGGACTCCAGGCTCCAATTGGCAGGCATGCGTCATGACGTGACATCACAGCCACGCACAATGCATTTCATTAAAGCAGAGGTTGTCGGGGGACAGGCTACGATGCCACACATCACACAAAACTATTATATACATTGTCTAAAATGAAGCAATCACTTCTAACAGAGTTCAAATGCTAAAATGTTTCCATAGGGCAAACCAAAAGCCCATACAGATACAAATGAGACAAAAATGTTGTCTCCATTAATCAATAGAGATGCCATCTAATGATCAAAATGTGTATAGCCATCAAGATTGTCATACTGATGCAAAAATAAAAATAAACATATAAATAAAATAGAAAGAACTCTTTTTATTACAAAATTGTTCTCAATCTGCTACATTATATAAATCACTACCCCAATATGTAGAAATTAAAAATAATCAAAGAGGAGTTTGCAGATATAGAAAGCAAATAATAGGGAGAAAAACTGTTAAATATACATCAATGAAAGGCGATTATTACAACTTCCCTCTTGGAACTCTCTCTAGGAACCAATATTGGATACAATCACAACACTAATCTTTAACTATTAACCCCCCTGGCAGTATTTCTGAGTCTGGCTCGGGGGGAAAATGTTGTACCATTAGCGGTAACCCCGAGCCAGACTCGGGACCACATAGTTGAATCCAGGAAGAGGTTACTTACCTTATCCCCTGGATCCAGCAATGTCCCCCCTGCTGTACGAGCGAGCAGTCCTCCGCTCGATCTATCACATCGCCGAGCTCCGTTCCCTGTGAGCGTTGCGACAGCATGGGGATTGAGAACAGTGCCAAATTCAAAAAGTGAAACACACACATTACATACAGTATAATATAATCTTACAGATTACATTGCTGTATGTAATTATTTCACATCCCCTTTGTCCCTTGTGGTCTGCCCAGTGTCCTGCATGCAGTTTTATAATATAAAAACTGTTCTTTCTGCCTGGAAACTGGAGATTGTCCATAGCAACCAAAACGGTCCTTTTACATCAAAAGATAATAAATTGGAATCAATCGCAGAATTGAGCGATAGCGATTTGTGGGGAGATCCGTCATCAAATACTGAAAAGTAATGACAGTGACAATTCTGCAGCTGAGCAAATTTCAGTGTTTTTGATTTGATTACATTATTGAATAGTTTTAATTATTGTTATATTATTATTATTTGGTATAGTTATTTATTATATTATAATTTATGATTTCATTTTTCAAACTTTATCATACTCGGGATGTCTACTAGACTCTGGTTTGGACAGATTTAAGTTATTCCTAAGAATTACAGGCTTACAATATAAAACGCCAAATGTTCATGCAAAATAATTGTACCGCTTTCAGCACCTAAAATCTGACATAATCGTACCGCCAGGGAGGTTAATGAAACTATTTATGTCCCACTTAACATTCAAGCTGAATGGAAAGGTCCTCAAATTGTATATCCATTTGATTTTCAAAAGAGAGATTTCCCTTCTTGTAAAACTTCTCCAATGAGGAGAAAACTTGTCAAAGACCAAAAATACAATACCAGCAGAGTTTTTCGCATGACATATTACATAATATTTAGGTACACTGATTCAAAACACCAAATCTAATATTAGAAATATGTTATTTTAACCTAGTTTGAAACTTCCTTACCATCCTCCCCACATATTGGTAGCCACATGGGCTAATGATCATGTACACAACATTTTTAGTATTGCATGTTATCAAAGACTATATTGTAAGTTCTAACTGGTTGGTATGATAAAAAAGAGTACATTTTTATATCCTTAAATCCATTTAGTTTACAAACTTCACAGTTACAACAAGGATAGAAGCCTGTGAGGTCATGGAAGAGCTGGGGTGCCTTAGGAGGGTTAATAATATCAGGTGCAATCATATTCCTTAATAATGGTTCCCCTCTATAAGTTACCTTGTATATTTTAGAAATCAATGGACCCAAAACAGAATCATTTTTAAGAACCCCCCCCCCCCCCATGATTCTTAGGTACATATTTACTGGTACATATTTACTGGCCCTATGTTGGACCGAATAGGTAGTTAAAAAAAAGCTGAATCAGAGGTTTCCCTTACCTGTTTAGTTATTAAATCATTCCTATTTTTAGAGGCTACCTCTTTAATGATTAAATCCAGCTCATCCCTTTTATAACCCTTTACAATAGACCTTGATCTAACACACTGTGATATTGAATAAAAAGTCAAATGCCAGGCTTTTGTAGTATTACACATGCACAGCTGCACCCTTTAAAGATTAGGCACATGCCAGCACAGACTCCTAGAAACACAGGAGAGCAGCCAGTAAGAAGAGAGCTGGGATATGGCATTACTTATGTCATATCATCATATCCCGCCACTCCTAAATCTGCTTCACTGCCTCCAGTAGGTAAAGGCAGACTGCTAAATGCTCCATGTCTGAATAATAATAATAATAATAATAATAATAATAATAATAATAACAATAATACATAGTAATAATAATTATGATGATAGTACATATGGATGATAGTCCATAAAAAGGCCCACTAAAATCCTCAGCACCAGGCCCATGATGTTCTTATTCTCTCCTCAAACCCTTTTTTTTATTCACCTTATGCTAGTCATATACTAGTAGTGGATGTTTGTATGAAATGCCCATAGAAAATGCTCCTTAGTACATTCCATGACTTGAAGAATGTTGTCTTCCCTCTTCATGATTGTGCTATAGCCGAATGATGGCTACAGAGTGGTGGCATATATCCAGGAGGGTGTCTATTGACGTTCTCCCAAGATCATGCTTCCTGCAAGCCCGCTGTGGCACACAACGGTAGAGATTTATGATCACTGTGTCCTTTAGACAGGGTAAAGAGCCAATCACAGAGGCTCTTTGCCATGTGACCAAATGTGTCCAATCACAGCTGATCACAGTGTAAACAGGATTTGCTGGTTATTGGAAGTCCTCTCCTCATGCTGACAGTGCATCTATCAGTGCCCATAATAGCTGCATATCAGTGCGTCCACATCAGTGCCCATGAGTGCCACCTTTTAGTGTCAATCAGTGCAGCCTCATCAGCGCAGTGAATGAGAAAAATTACTTACTTGCAACATTTTATAACAAATATTAATAAAAAGTTTTTTTTTTAAATCTTCTGACTGTTTGTTTATTTAGCAAAAAATAAAAAGCCCAGTGGAGATTAACCACCTCCTGCCTGCTGTATTGTCAAATTATGAATGGGCAGTGGCTCTCTCATTCTGAGATAATGTCATATGACGTTGTCCCACTCTCATGGGCTTGCGGGGCCATGGGAGCAGTGCAGATTAGTGCTGCATTCTGTCCCTGGGAGCTGATGATGAGGCTCTTTACACATGTGATCAGCTGTTTCCAAAAACAGCTGATCACATGTACACAAGGAAATAGTGGTTATCGGCATTCCTTTCCTCACAATGACAGCGTATGAGGAGAGGAGTGTCGATCAGTGGAATTTCCTCACAGGGGAGATCTTCACAGATAATCCAGATATTGATTATCAATGCCCTGATTATCAGTGCAGCCCCAACAGTGTCCAGCAGTTATGCCAATCAGTGACCATCAGTGCTGCCAATAAGTTCCCATCAGTGCTTTCAATCAGTGCTTATTAGTGCCACCTATCAGTGCCAGTGTTGCATATCAATACCGCCTATCAGTGCCAATGCATATTAATGCCTCCTTATCAGTGCCACCTCATCAGTGCTCTTCAGTTCCGTCTCATCAGTGCAGCCTGTCAGTGCAGCCTCATAAGTGCACATCAGTGAAGGAGAAAAAAATACTTATTTACAAAAAATTTTTAGCAAAAAATGAAAAACCCAGTGGTGCTTAAATACTACCAAAAGAAAGCTCTATCTTTCTCAAAAATGATAAAAAACTTAGTTTGGGTACGGCGTTGCGTGACCGCGCAATTGTCATTCAAAGTGTGATAGTGTTGAAAGCTGAAAATTGGCCTAGGCAGGAAGGGGGTAAAAGTGCCTAGTAGGCAAGTAGTTAAACACCACCAAAAGAAAACTCTATCTGAGGCCGCGTACACACGGGCGGACTGTTCGCCCAACGAGTCCGCTCGTGTGTGGGCTTCAGCGGACTGTTTCAGCGGACAGTCTGACGAACAAAGTTCTTTGGATTTTTCTGTAAGACTGTCCGCCCAAACTTGGTTTCAGCGGACAGTCCGCTCGTGTGTAGGCTCGTTCGACAGACTAAGTTTCACGCATGCTCAGAAAGGATTTACACGGCGAAGGTTGCATTGCAGTGTATTGGACGTCGAATTTCTCGTCCCGTCGTACGTGCTGTTCACGTCATCGCGCACGCTTTCAGCGGACTGTCTGCTCATCGTGTGTGGTCAAGTCCGTTCATGCCAATTTTGAGCGGACTGTTTGTCGGATTGTCTGACGAACTAAGTTGGGCAAACAGTCCGCCCGTGTGTACGCGGCCTAATGATTTCTTTGGATACAGTGTTGCATGACCATGCAATTTTCATTCAAAGTGCGATAGCACTGAAAGCTGAAAATTGGCCTGGGCAGGAAGAAGGTGAAAGTACCCAGTGGGAAAGTGGTTAAGGATACTTAAAAGCTTGCTTGCTTTACCAATCAATTTTGCAATGAATAGAATTTCCCAAATGAAAATCACATTCGCAATTGAAATTTGTTCCTGTAAGAAAAATTCCAACCTGCTCCCTCAAATTTTCTTATCTGAAAAAGAATGTCACTTTGACCCCACTAACCATTAGAAAATGGAATGAATGTTCCACAAATAAAAAGTTATGAACACAATTCTTTTAGTGTATGTCCCGCTTAAAGTGGATGTAAACCCACTCGAATCCTTTCTAAACTACTGCCATGATGCTGATCTATAAGGATATACATGCCTCCTGCATGTATCCTTACCTGTCAAATGTCTCCCCTCTGTCTGTTATGAGACCCGAAAAACTGCAGATTCTGTAGGTGGGTCTCTTGTCCAGAGCTCGGTGGGTGGAGTCGTGATGTCATTAGACTCCCCATCCACCTCTACACTCCCCTTGTCAACATGCATTTTCTCCTGTGTATTTCTTACACTGAACTTCTGCTATGATCACTAACATCCAGTCAGAACCAAGAAAAGTCACCACAGGACTTTAGCATGCCCAATCATGCTGAGGTGTGGAGCAGCCAATCCTGAGAGAACTGGAGAAGAAAGGAGGAGGGGATGAGAATTACACATAATGCCTCTCTAAGGCTTGTGCATGAGATATGTAAATCACCTGTCACTCACAGCAGAGGGAAGAACTGACTGTATTTCTCTGTCTGTCCGTTTTTATCTCATTAAAAAAAGATAAGAGGACTGCTCAGAGCTGGATTAACTCTTTGTGGCAAGACTAGGCACAGATGATATGAAATCATATACTGTACAAGTTACAAGCATTAATTTCTTTATTTTTTTTTTTCAGTTTACATCCACTTTAAGTCATCAAGTGCTATGAAGTGTTTCATCAGTGTTATCAAGTGTCCCTGGACAATACCTCTTTTGGGAATGAAGGCAAATGATCATGCAATGCAATATGTGCCTAGACTGACTTATCCTTTAATCATGATGCTATTACACCACTTCAGCCTCCAGGTCCAGAAAAGACCATACATTGGAGAGCCATTTGTCAACATTACCAAAGGCAGCAACACAGACAGGAGACTCAAACTCTACAACGAGGATTATAAAAGACTTAACTATGTGTTTAGGGAAATAAAACGGGCTTTTAGATTATGATCATTTAGAACTAATAACTGGCAATTTTTTATTTTATTTTTTGTATTATTATTATATTTTATTTTTAGGCGGGGTGGGGGTGTGTCCTGGAGATCGTCTATAAAGCCTGGCTCAGGAGCATGTATGCATGGGTGCAACCATAGCACCTGGCTTGCTAAAAGGAGGAGCAGACAATGAGGAGGTAAGGAGCCACTATGTGCTATATTGTTGCATGGAGCATGTAAATATAACATCTTTTTTTTAACCCTCCCCAAAAATGTATTCTTTATTATCGCTTCAATGCCATGCACTTTCACTCCTTTCCTGCCCAGACCAATTTTCAGCTGTCAGCGCTGTCACACTTTGAATGACAATTGCGTGGTCATGCAACGCTGTATCCAAATGACATTTTTATATTTTTTTGCACACAAATAGAGCTTTCTTTTGTTGGTATTTAATAACAGTTTTTCTTAGTTTTTGCCAGTACATTTGTAAATAAGTAATTTTTGTCCTTCACTGATATGCACTGATGAGGGGGCACTGATGGGCACTGATGAGGTGGCACTTATGGACACTGATAAGGCAGCACTAAAGGCCACTATATAGGTTGCACTGATGGGGAGGCACAAATATGCCATACTGATGGGCACTGATAGGCAGCACTGATGAGTACTGATACGTGGCACTGATGGACACTGATAGTTGACACTGATGAGCACTGATAGGCGACAATTATGGGCAATGATAGGTGGCATGGATAGGCAGCACTGATGGGTGGCACTGATGGGCACTAATTGGCAGCACTGATGAGCAGGCACTGATGGGCACTGAAAGGCAGCACTGATTTTTGTCACTGATGGGCACTGATTGGTGGCACCAATGGGCATTGATTGGCGTCACTGATGGGCACTGCTGGACCTGCAATGATCATCAGGGCATTGATGATCAGTGCCCTGATTATCTGAACAGTCTCCCCTGTGAGGAAATGCCGCTGATTGGCTCTCTTCGCCTCACACTCTGTCAGTGTGTGACAAGGAGTGCCAATAAATGGCACTTCTGTATTTACATATGATCAGCTGTGATTGGACACAGCTGATCACATGGATAAAGAGCCACGTCGTCAGCCCTTTACCGAGATCAGGGTCACGCTATGTCCTAGGGCAGTGATACTGGGGAAATGTCATATAACGTCATATAATGTTGCCCCAGAATGAGAGGAGATCCTGCACTCCATCATTTTACTACACGGCAGGCGGGAGGTAGTTAAGAAAAAGTTCAAAAGCCCTGTCAATTTTCTAATTCTGTCTGTGTCCCTATTAGAAATGTGGAGTGAATCCACTGTCACCAGGAAAATAAATTAGGGGAATTCTTGACAAATAAAAGTAAAAAAGTAAAGTTTTCTTTCACCATTCTGTTTTAAACCAATTTAGAATCTGAAATAAATTGTAAGAAATCTTTTTTTTTTTAGCAGTATAAGCTTCTGGATAGACCAACATATTAAAAAGATGGAGGAGACAGCTACTATACTATAACGAGCCAGACAAGGAACTGATAAAAGTAGGATAAAGGCTCAGTTCACACTATTGCGATGGGACCTTGATGTGATTTATAGTGCTATTATGTGGTGCAACTTTGGTTCGATTTTGCATATTCAATGGAGCTAAGATGCACTCTAAATTATACCAAAGTAGTGCGGGAACTTTTTGCAAAATTGCACCGCTCTGAGTTGAATTGATTAAAACGGACACTATTGAAACAATGTGATTTCCCTAGTCATGCGATTCTGTGCCACTCAAGCCACGTCATAAGTCACATTAGTGTGAACCAGGCCTAACTAGAATACAGTTTCAATGTAATATTGTGTTGCACCATTTCAAAACATGTGTCCAAGTTGCCATTTTAGTTTGTAGTCTGGTGGTCTTCAGGGAGATCCTGATATGCAATGTATTATTTTACTTAAAGTGTTACTAAACCTACAATGGTACAAATCAGTCTGTATATGCAGTAAAGCATGCTTGTTATGCTCACTGTGGAACATAAAGGGTTAATCCTCTAAATTGTGTAAAAAAGCTGTTTGGGTCTGTCTTCTTTGATCTTCCCCTTCTTCCGCTGTCCCCAATCCATCTGCTGATAGAACAGAGTCTAAGGGCTCTCTGCACATGCTCAGGTGTATATTGCTAGAGAGTTTTTTTTTTCTTTTCTTGGGAGGGTGCATGTGATCAGCACTGTTCATACAGAAGGTCGGGGGTCCTGAAGCCTCACAGGACAATCAGAGGAGAATAAAAACTCCTCCTACGAGCTTTAACCACTTCAGCCCCGGAAGGATTTATCCCCTTCCTGACCAGAGCACTTGCGATTTGGCACTGTGTTGCTTTAACTGACAATTGCACCGTCATGCAACATGGATCCCAAACAAAATTGGTGTCCTTTTTTTCCCCTTGTTTTGGTGGTATTTGATCACCTCTGCGATTTTTATTTTTTGTGCTATAAACGAAAAAAGAGTGACAATTTTGAAAAAAATGCATTATTTTTTTACTTTCTGCTATAATAAATATCCCCCACAAATATTTAAAAAAAACATTGTTTCCCTCAGTTTAGGCTGATGCGTATTCTTCTACATATTTTTAGTAAAAAACAATCTCAATAAGCATATATTGATTGGTTTGCACAAAAGTTATAGCATCTACAAAACAGGTTATAGTTTTATGGCATTTTTATTAATAGTTTTTTACTAGTAATGTCGGCGATCAGCAATTTTTATTGTGACTGCGACATAATTGCAGACACATCTGACAATTTTGACACATTTTTGGGACCATTGGCATTAATACACCGATCAATGCTATAAAATTGCATTGATTACTGTAAAAATGTCACTGGCAGTGAGGGGGTTAACCACTAGGGGGCGGTGAGGGATTAAGTGTGTCATTATGTGTTTTTTTTATTGTAGGGGGCGTGGCCTGGCATGTAACGTCACTAATCGGACGACGGAAGAAGACCACCGAACCTGTCTAATAAATTATTTTAAAAACTTGTGTTTTTTTTTTATTTACACTTTCTTCACCAGGTCAATGGGTAGGGGTACAATGTACCCCATAGTCATTCACATAGGGTGGGCGCCGTTATCTGGGGCCCCCTTATTAAAGGGGGCTCCCGGATTCCAATAAGCCCCCCGCCTGCAGACCCCGACAACCAACGACCAGGGCTGTCGGGAAAAGGCCCTTGTCCTCATCAACAAGCCATGGCTTGGTATTTTGGACAGCTATTTTATCTAAGAGTAATTTCCAAAACATGGCCTGTTGGGGGTCCTTGAGGAGAGGGTTGAGAACCACTGCGGTGGGAGACCAGATATACAGAAGTGAGATCAGGGTCCTGGGTTTAATAACACTTTAATAGTAAAGTATGTACATTTGTCAATAAGTCAGTCTTATGGTACTAGCAATGCTAATTTGTCTCATCCACACTAAATAATTAAGCATTTAGTAAGAAGATAATTTAACTTCAATTTTGCTAATTGATTTTTTTTTTTAACTATTTGAATGTGTTAAATGGAATATACTTGACATTTAAACAATTCTATTTGCAGCATATCAGGTGTTGCAAATCTACAAGTTATAATACAGACAACATATTCTGATTACCTACAAATGAGATAACACTCTTCAGACTGCTCCATTTACCCCCAGGAAATCTAACCATTCATTTTCCTTTATTTGTTCTATGAGTCGAGAGTTAAGAGATGACTAAACAATTTAGCTGCAGCTTCCAGTCATAAGAGAAAATTCCCTGCCTTTCATGTGCATCTGCAAAACATGACTGTCGAAATAATAACACATTGGGGGTTATTTATTAAAGGCAAATCCACTTTGCACTACAAGTGCACTTGGAAGTAAAGATCTGAGGGGGACATGCAAGGAAAATAAAAAACAGAATTTTAGCTTGCACATGATTGGATGATAACATCAGCAGAGCTTCCCCTCATTTCAGATCTACCCCTTAGATTTACAGCGACTGCACTTCCAAGAGCACTTTCAGTGCAAAGTGGATTTGCCTTTCGTAAATAACCCCCCAGGGATTGTAAGTTTTACTTTTTAAAGCAAGTTACAAATAGAATAGATTAGTGATTGATTGCTATGAGCAACACAGATATTTTCCCTCTCTTACTTTGCAGATGCAGAAACAAAGAAACAAAGAAAGGCTTGAAGGCTTTTGCAAAATTTTCAGATCAAAGATAAAAACTTTAAATGTATATAAACCCTTAGGTCCCTTTCACAAATGCGGACCATTCGTTTGATCAGTTCAGTCACTTTTATTCAAAGAAAAAATTAAGTTCACGTCAGTTTTTCATGAGTTTTTCATCCGTTTTCACACCAGTTTTTTTACATCTGCCAGCTAGAATCCTTAACCACTTGAGCCCTGGAGCCATTCTTAAAGCAGTAGTAAACCCGCTGACTTTTTTTTCTACACCTGTAAGGCAAAAGGCATAATGAGCTAGTATGCACCGCATACTAGCTCATTATGAAATACTTACCTTAGAATGAGACATCGGTATTTAACCCGGTCCACGCCGAGGGAGCTGACATTTTGATTTGGCGTGTTTTCTGGGTTTTGCGGCTCCGGCGCTGTGAGTGGCCGGAGCCGTGATGTCATCACTCTCATGCATGCGTGCGGAAGACTTCTTCCAGGCAAGGTCCAGCTGAAGTCAGCGGCTCATTGCAAGGGGAATATCAGTTTAGGAGATATTCTTTTAACTACAGGTAAGCCTTGTTATAGGCTTACCTGTAGGTAAAAGTTGAAAAAAAATGACTATACAACCACTTTAATGCAAAAACAGACTGTTTGGCAGTTTACATACGTTTTTTTGTCCGATCCATTTTTTTAGATCGGAAAAATAGGGCGTTGATCCATTCCAAAAAATGGATGTTGACGGAATATTTCTATTAAGATGCATTGATGTCTGTTTTTCATCCGTCAACGGATGTTTGAAAAATGGACAAATGGTCCGCATGTGTGAAAGGGGCCTAAAGCTAGGTCTAAATAAGGGGTCCATATAGTGAACTTGGTGTTGAGTTATTCACTTTACAGCCAACAAAGAGGACAAGTGGGCACTCTTTATGTCTAGAGGAAATGAGATTTAATCTCCAAATACAGAAAGGTTTATTCACAGTAAAAGCTGTGAAAATGTGGAATAGACTCCCTGCAGAGGTGGTTGTGGCCAGCTCAGTGGATTGCTTTAAGAAAGGCCTGGATTATTTCCTAAGTGTACATAATATAACTGGGTACTAACATTTATAGGTAAAGTTGATCCAGGGAAAATCCGATTGCCTCTCGGTGGATCAGGAAGGAATTTTTCCCCTGCTTTAGCAAATTGGATCATGCTCTGCTGGGGTTTTTTGCCTTCCTCTGGATCAACTGTGGGTATGTATAGAATTGGGTATATGGAATTGTATGATATTATTATTTATTTTTTGTGGTTGAACTTGATGGACTTGTGTCTTTTTTCAACCTGACTAACTATGTAACTATGTAAATGTGTGGCTAAATTGATGTGCCTCTGGAAAAAAGCAATCTTTGTTTGGATCGCTTTTAAGAGGCTTTTGACAGGTACTGAGGAGGCAATATGATGCATTCTCACCGCCTGTTATAACCCTGTGCATTTTGCTCCGTTGTGGGCTAATTGGGGCCCATCCCTATTTGCTTAAAGGGGTTATGTTCCTCGCCAGAACTGGCAGCCAAACATGACAGGGGGGGATACATTTTGCCATGGGCGTGAAGCCAAGCATTGCGACTGTGGCATGTGAATGACCCCTCTGCTGCCGTGGTTGTTTTTTACAGGCACCCCTCAACCATAAGTCTAAATGAGCCCTTACAGTGAAATTCTCTTATTTGTTCCAATTTGGTCTGTAACATATCCAGTTGAAAGTGTTTTGTTCCTTCCTTTACACTTCCTCTCTATAGGTCACAATTCTGCTCCTCCATAGATTTAGTATAGTGAGTAAGCATTGTCATGATAGGATGGAAGTGTGTTACTGGCATGATCACCAGATAAAAAAAAAAGAATGCAGCAACCACATGTAGGGGCTGGTAAGCTACAATATATTTAATTCTTGCACCTGAGTGGGATTACTCAAAGGACCTTGGGCATAACGTATATGTACAGGTCTTCCACCCTCCTGCCATGCCCACTCTAGGTTTCAGGAATGCTCACACAGCTCTAATGTGAGCAAACCTTGGCTACAAACAATTTTCATAAATAATATATTTCACTCCTAGAGTCCAGTTTAGCATGTTGTGTGCCACACAAAAGTACAACATCAAATTTGGTTGGCTTTTATAATTACATGTTATAGTAAGAAAAAATTGATTTAAAAAAAAAAAATAAGACTTTTAGTGATAAATCTCCAAAAATCTGTGACTGTCCCTTGAAATCAGTGGTGATTGATACTGGTTATTTTCCTGTGAAATTACAGCAAAAATAGGTAGACACAATATAACTTTAAATTCTTGTCTACAATCAGTGGAAATTAAATCTAAGACTGGGGAATCAAAAGCAAATTTTATCTTGGTATCTCAACAAAACAATTGTTATAGTGCATACTTACCCACAACTAGGTAAAAACATTCCACTGAATGATTTCTGCATTCCTTTTCAGTACACAGCCAGCAATGCAGAATTTACATTAGAAGAAAGGAAGCATTGTGATGGCACTAAAAAAAATGAAAAAATCTTTTTGACTGCCCAGCTGGAACTGATTACGGTTACACAGGTTGGTAAGCCTTTAATCTGCATCTTTACATTGAACTCTAAGGTGGAATCCTGCAGTGAGTCAGGTACTTGCTGGGTCCTCCTAAGAATAGCAGGATTATAGTTCAGGTTCTTCTAAATAATTTTTTTTTCTCAACTGATTCTTTGCTTTGCACAAGAATGTCTTACTATATTACTGATATAAGGATAAAAACTGAGCATGAATAAAAACTCAGATAACTAGGATTTAAAATGAACCAGTAGAAATGAAGTACAAGGTGCTGCATGCTACATGTTTAAATTAAGCCATTATGCAATAAATGTATTAGTTTAACCAAAGATAACGCCAAGATTTAATATATAAAAAAATGACATACACTATATTACCAAAAGTATTGGGATTCCTGCCTTTGCACGCACATGAACTTTAATGGTATCCCAATCGTAGTCCGTAGGGTTCAATATTGAGTTGGTCCACCCTTTGTAGCTATAACGACTTCAACTCTTCTGGGAAGGCTGTCCAAAAGGTTTAGGAGTGTGTCTATGGAAACGTTTGACCATTCTTCCAGAAATGCATTTTTGAGATCAGATACTGATGTGGACGAGAAGCCCTGGCTCGCAGTCTCCACTTTTATTCATCCCAAAGGTGTTCTATCGGGTTGAGGACAAAACTGCGCAGGCCAGTCAAGTTCCTCAACCCCAAACTCACTTATCCATGTCTGTATGGACCTTGCTTTGTGCACTGATGCAGTCATGTTGGAACAGGAAGGGGCCATCCCCAAACTGTTCCCACAAAGTTGGGAGCATGAAATTGTCAAAAATGTCTTGGAATGCTTAACGACTTGCTTACTGGGCACTTTTTATCATTTTTTTCCCACAAATAGAGCTTTCTTTTGGTGGCATTTAATCACAGCTGGGGTTTTTATTTTTTGCTAAACAAACAAAAAAAGATGGAAAAAAAAAAATCATGTTTATTAGTTTGTTATAAAATTTTACTAACAGGTAATTTTTCTGCTTCATTGATATGCGCTGATGAGGTGGCACTGGTGGGCACTGATAGGCTGCACTGGTGGGCACTGATAGGTTGCACTGGTGGGCACTAATAGGCACAGTTAAGGAGGCACTAATAGGCACAGATAAGTTGGCACTGATGGGGACAGATAATGTGGCACTGACGGCCACTGATAAGATGGCACTGATGGGCCCTGATGGGTGGCATGGATGGGTGGCACGGGCGGGTGGCACAGATGGGCACTGATAGGTACCACTGAAATATGGCACTGATAAGTGACACTGATGGGCACTGATAGGTGGCACTGATGGGCATGGATGGGCACTGGTAGGTGACAATGATGATCACTTATAGATGGCACTGATGTGCAGCACTGTTCAGGCACTGATTGTGGGCACTGATGGATGGTACTGTGGGCGCTGATGGGTGGCACTGTGGACACTGACAGGTGGCACTGGTGGGCACTGACAGGTGGCGCTGGTGGGCACTGGTAGGCAGCAGTTTTAGGGGGCACAGGTGGGCACTGATGATCTGGCGGCACATCTCAGTGATCGGGACTAATGTCCCGCTCACTGTCAACAGTGATCGGCTTTTTTTTCTCCTCGCTCTGAGAAAAAATTTACGATTACCGGCTGTGTTGACATCACATGATCATCTGACATTGGCTGACAGCTGATCACGTGATAAGGGGTCAGTATCGATCTACTCCGATCTGTGATCCAGTGAGTCTCATAGACTCACTGATCACAGAGCACGCCGCGCCCTTCAGGGGGCATGCAGGCCGCTTGTGCACGGGGTGATGTCAATAGACGTAGTCCCAGCAACGTAGGCCCGCGCTGTAGCCGTCATTCGGCTATAGCATGGATCCCTAGTGGTTAAGAGTTCCCTTCACTAGAACTAAGGGGCCAAGTCCAACCCCTGAAAAGCAGCCCCACACCATAATCCCCGCTCAACCAAATGATTTGGACTAGTGCACAAAGTAAGGTCCATAAAGACATGGATGAGAGGGTTTTGGGTGGAGGAACTTGACTGGCCTGCATAGAGTTCTGACCTTAACCCGAATACCTTTGGGATAAATTAGAGTGGAGACTGTGAGCCAGACCTTCTTATCCAACAACAGTGCCAGATCTCACAAATGCGCTTCTGGAAAAATGATCAAACATTTCCATAGACACACTCCTAAACTTTGTGGACAGCCTTCCCAGAAGAGTTGAAGCTGTTATAGCTACAAAGGGTGGGCCAACTCAATATTGAAACTTATGGACTAAGACTAGGATACCATTAAAGTTCATGTGCCTGTAAAGGCAGACGTTCCAATACTTTTGGTAATATAGTGTATATAGTAAATCATTAAACAGTAAGTGCCGGCTCACACAAGGGTGGCTTCAAAGATGCCCGACTCTGAAGCCACCCAGTACAGAGTGACTTCAGCGCGGCTTGTAAAACGACTTCTGTATAGAAGTCAATGCAAGCCACTCTGAAGTCGCCCCCCCCCCAGTAGTACAGTAACCTTTTTCTAAGTCGGAGAGATGGGAGTTGCTCCTATTAGAACAGTTCCATTGTACTGACAAGTTGTCTGACAGGTAACTCCTGTGTGAGATGGCACTAAGTGTTGGTTCACACTACAGTAACTTGGGATCTGACTTGTCAGACCTCAAGTTGCTCCAAGTCACTGGACATAAGAAATTCCATTAAAGGGAATGAGAGCCATCTCAATGTACACTTCTGAAGTTGCTCCGACTTCAGAAAAGGTTCCTTTACTACTTCAAGGCGACTTCTAGGCAACTTGTACCTATAGATTTCAATGGAAGTTGCCTCCGAGTCGGATCTCTATATTGAAGCTACTTTACAGGAAAAGGGAAAAAATTTACCTAGGTACTTCCCATGTTTACCCAGGAATCCTCTCCCTCACACAGAGCTGATTATTCTGTGATTAAAGCCAAAGTCACCTGTCCCGGAGGCAACTTTAAGTCATGTTGCAAGCTGCGAAAAGCTGAGGTCACGCTGATGTCACCTACAAATCGCCTTGCAAAGCCGCGCTGTAAGTCAGGTTGCCCCTGTCTGAACCAAGCCTAACTGTAAATCAATAAACACAGGCAAAATGAAACATATGAGTGGGTAGACCAAAAACTAGACAGGAAAACCAATGAACACTAAGAGGAATGACACTGTCATCAGGAAGAGAGAACTTTACCTGTAAAAAACAAACCAGGGCAAGGATCTTTTTAAAAAAAAAATCCTACAAAAGTTGCTACCATAATTGCTATTTCTTACAAACACAGTTTAAACTTGAAATCCATTTAAGTACTCCCCCAATAATGTATTTTTATTTTTTTTACCTCTACTGTGCGTAAGGCTATCAAATGTGAGCCTTATAATAGGTATTATTGTCAATATGTAATTGCTTGTGTGTATATACTACAAATGTATTTTCTGAATGAATGATATTAAAATTGTTTTACATAATTTTTATTAGTGTTGTTTTTTTTTAATTTTTACACAAAGAACACCGGCATACTGACACACTGAGCTAGAGGATCTCAGACATGAGTGCTTTGGGTGCAGAGAAGATCATTGAATGTAAGTTCATCCACCTTCTATCTAGCCGATCGTACATTCAGCATCCAAAGTTCTGAGTTTCCAGGGTATCAAGGTGAGCCTCAGGGCCATGATAGTTTTAGCAACAGCGGTGCTTCACTTTGTAACTTCCTAAGTGATTAAGTATCTTTCCAGCCAATTAATCACTTTTGCTGCAAGGAGAATTAAATAATAGCAGCTAAAAACAAACTTGTACCCTCTTTAAATCTTAAATCTATTTATGCATGACTGTAGCACCCTAGATGGCAATAAAAATATAAATCCTTATAACGCAAATTTTATTTACATAGTGGCGCAATTCCAATTTCCAGATAAACACTTTGCATTAATCTGATTAGGCACCATAGCAGTAAGTGTGTGATTAGCAGATATTTGCAATTCAGTGGATAATATATTCATTTTTAGTGGCCATCCAGTCGCCTAGAGCATTTGTTTAAATCCCAGATATTTTTGTTTTCATTTCTGCTTTTCTGTGATATTTGGGAAGCTCTTCCAGGGATCTTAGACATAGATGTGATATCTTTAGCTTGGAGTATGTTTATTTAATTATGCAAAAAGAGAGTTTGATTTTGCATAGTCTCAGAATCTCATTTAGTACTTTTTAATCATTAATGCAAACACAAGGAGAAGTCCTCTAATTTTGTTTACATAGGGGACACTCTCATAAAAATAATTTACAACAAAAGACCCAGGTACAATTTCATCCACATTCATATAAATACACTGTAAGTAGTAGGGTAGTGTGTTTTTTTTTTTTTTTTTTACCAGGGGGGAGTGTAACGCTGTGTGCCAAGCTCTGCTGGTGGGGTAAAGCATTGTTCAGGTGTATGCACTAATGTAACAAGCCCTAAGGCAGTCTATCCATCTTGAACAGGCTGCTAATGCACCACAACTCATATTTTAACAGATATGCACCATTTTTTTACAGCACACCATAATGCATAAATAATTTAAAATCAGTGTGCTGTGGTGCTCTGAAATGCATGTTCCTTGTGGTGTGCCGGAATTGTGATGACACCCAGTTCCATATGTTTCTATGCATTGTGTTACCAAGTGGTAAAATGCACAGTTAACCATACATTACTGCAATGTCCAAATCTGAATGTGCTTTTAAACAAAGATGGCTAGTGGAGGGCACTTCACACATCTGTATTAAACGCATTTGCAAACATGTTTATGTAGTAATAGTAAAATTGCAGTATACAGTGCTGTAAAAAAAATGTATTACCCCCTTCCTGAATTTATTTTTTATTTTTTGCATATTTGTCCCACTTAAAAGAGAAGTACAGCCAAAGATCACAGGAGTGCAGATTGTTCTGCACTCCTGTGACTCATTTTCAGAAGACAGCAGGCTGAAGACTGCTGTCAGCTGATGTCACCGAGCCCGGTCCAGGCTTGGGAAAGATTGCAAACCATATGGTTTGGATCTGCCCACATGCGTGGATCGGCACCCAGCTTGGCCTCTCGGCTAGGCATTGAGAGCCTGAGCTAGCCACTCCTGGCCTCTCCACAGCCCAGCGCTCCAGTGAGTGTGGGGGGTGGGGGAGCAGGGAAGAGAGCTGTTGACTGACAGTCACCAGGGAGCTCTGAGAACCAAGCAATCGGGGGGTGTTTGATTGCGTGGTTCTCGGTGTTAGCTGGGGAGAGATGCAGCATCGGACCAATGCTGCAGCCAGTTAGGTAAATATGAATCTGCAAAAGAAACATTAAACAAATGTAATATTGCACAAAGATAAGTAAATCCAAGGGAAAAAAAAACCTTGCCCAAACCCGTCTGGCCCTATGTGAAAATAAATCGTTTCCAAAATGCCCCTGGCCATTGCAACGATTCGGCAGCATTTCCGAAGCACTGCAACATGGGAGTTTTTACCTCTTCTTTGAGATTAAAAGTGCCCTGCTAGCATCCGAAAAGTGCTGCTAAAACAAGTGGCACTTTAGCTAACAAGGCCTCGGCCCTAGTGTGAAAGGGGCCTCAGATGAAAAAGAAATGCAGGCAAACATTTCAGAATGTTTAGAAGCTGTTACAAGCAACATAAAGGTAAACCCATATGATTGTCAAATATTGAAACACCCGATTGATACAAACAGTATGTGAACATTTCTCACTGCATATAAATAGATAGATAATAAAGCTAATTGTCAGACATTACCTTACAATATCTGTTACTAATGACCCTAATTAAGAAGGCGGTGCAGGATTAAAAGAAAGTATGTGCTAAGTGTGTTAACACAGCTAATGAGAATTCATCTTTTTTTGCAGAATTCTATAAAGTAACATTTGATTAATTCATATTGCTTAATGGACGTTGTACACAGCTGTTGCAATTTGCACTTGCTTAGGTCCTCTAATGTTACTGAAGTTTATATTTTCAGTTTGGAGCTATTATTTCCTTATGCCCTTTACTGTCTCTCTGTTTTTATAGGAGGGCCAATGAATCTAATAGATGGATTTCTATATAGAAGATTGATTAGATCAGATTTGTGGGCAGCTACTGGGATTCTCTTTGTTGACGTGACATAAATATAGATAAGAATCCTTTAACAGGCAATGATGACGACTGTAACATGAAAGACATCTCAGGAGAATCAAGCTTGTCTGTTATCTTTGTTAAAATTAAAATTCCAAACAGCTCTTACAAACCCTTAATGATGTACGCCTGAAACATATTATTGAATGAAAACCCAGGGGAATCATTATAATCAAACAATGCAGCTTGCTTATATAGAACCATATTGTTCAAAAATGCCATCACATTCTCTGACAGAGAGGATGACAAAACATCACTTCCACAGTTAGGTCATGTAAAGTTCCATCAAGCTGTGGTGACAGTAAATAATTACAGATGCTTGAGGAAAAAAGAAGAAAAGAACTCTTCAAAACAACTTTACAGTAGTCACATACAACATATATTATAATGGTGTGCAAGGACAGAACTTGGCTTGCTGGAAAAAAGTGGTGTCTTACTGCAAGGAAAAAAAATCTGTACATTTTCATGTGCAAGGTGGGTGGTTGGTCAATGGGTTGGGGGTCTTAATGTGTCTGTGCTTTAAATATTAAATAATATACATTTTTAAGCAAAACATATATAAAGTTACCTTATTTGGGTTAAACATACTCCCATATTGCATGTGGACAGAATAGAGAATGGAGGATCTCTCAGTGCAGGGGAATTAATAAAATGTGCCTATGACGCAAACTTAGGGGTGATTTACTAAAAAGGGAGAGTGCAAAAAAATCTGGTGCAGCTGTACATGGTAGCCAATCAGCTTCTAACTTCAACTTGTTCAACTAAGGCTAGCCATACAATTCAATTATCTCATAAAATTTCCCTTTATAGTTACAAAAAAACTTACAATATGAGGTCAAAACTGAACAACTTTCAACTGTACCTAATTAGGCAGGTCCTTGCACTACATACCGTAGTTTAAGGTAACTCTGAGACTGGGTTCACAGTGTGTGCGGCGCAGCTCGCATCAGGGGGTCCGGTGCCTCCCTGCTCACTGTTTCAGGTCCGAATTTGTGGCTGAATTTGGACATGAAACTGAACCAAAAACACAAAGGACTCTTCTGCAGTACGCTCTATGGCCCAGAGATGTGTGAACTGGCTCCAATGAGAGCCAGTCACAGTCACCTGTCATCGATTTGGATGCGGAGAAACCTGCACCAAATTCGCAATAGTGTGAACCCAGCCTAAAGGAAAATTGTACAAGAAAATTGAACATGTACGGACAGCCTATGCATTGACAATAAAACCTCTAAGCTAATTGGTTCAGAGCTGCACCAGTTTTGGTAAATCATCCCCTTTGTCTTAACTGGAGTGCAGCCTGTCAGCTTTTGCATTAAAATTTTTTAAAAGCCTTGTGCAAAAAAAAAAAAAGATAGAAGCTGATTGGTTGCAAAGGGCAACAGCAATTGTTAAGATATAACTATATTTCTGAGGTGGGTGCATGTTTTTTGGACATCTGAGCCTAAAAAGGCCGGGTAACTCTCCCTAGGATTGATTTTTATTGTTTGTGGACCTATGGGAGGGTAAGGATAGTTTAAGGATAGATAGGGAGAACAGAAACCCCACGAATTAGTCTGTGACATTAGAGCACATTCAAGGGAAGTTAAAAAAAAAGTCCTTACAACACTTTTCTGGTGGTACTTTCTTTAACCACTTCAGCCCCGGAAGGAGTTACCACCATCCTGACCCGAGAACTTTTTGTGATTCGGCACTGCGTCTCTTTAATTGATAATTGCGCGGCCGCGAGATGTTACACCAAAACAAAATTGACGTCCTTTTTTTTACCACAAATAAAGCTTTCTTTTGGTGGTATTTTATCACCTCTGCTGTTTTTATTTTTTGTGCTATAAACAAAAAAAGAGCGATCATTTTTTTTTAAAAAGCACTTTTTTTACATTTTCTATAATAAATATCCCCAAAATATATAAAAAGGCATTTTTTTCCTCAGTTTAGGATTATATGTTTTTTTCTACATATTTTTGTTAACAAAAATCTCAATAAGCATATATTGATTGGTTTGCCCAAAAGTTATAGCATCTATAAAATAGGGGATATATTTATGGCATTTTTATTATTATTATTTTTTTTATTAGTAATGGCGCAATCTGCAATTTTTATCATGACTGACATTGCAGCAGACACATTGGACATTTTTGACACTATTTTGGGACCACTGTCATTTATACAGTGATCAGTGCTATATAATTGCACCGATTACTGTGTAAATAACACTGGAAGGGGTTAAACACTAGCGCGCGATCAAGGGGTTAAGTGTGTCCTAAGGAGTGATTCTAACTGTGGGGGGGTGGGCTCACAACAACATGACAAATATCACTTGTCTCAATGACAGGGAGAAGTAGATCTCTGTCATGTTGCTAGGCAGAACAGGGAAATGCCTTGTTTTCCAGTTCTGCCGCTCCGTGAAATGATCGCAGGACACCGACGGACATTGAGTCCATGGGACCCACGGGCATGGTCAGGGAGTACGTGGCTCGTGCATGTGTGCCCCGCCAGCAGCGTGTGCCCACTAGCCCGCAAATTAAAGGGGACGCTCCTGTATGCCCATTTGCCCACCGCTGCCATTGTGCCGACATATATTGGCGTACGGCGGTCGGCAAGACGTTAAGAACTATCTGAACCTAATTCAGGCAAGCATTTGCACCACTGTCAATAGCATTACTGACACACGTGGCAAATTCAGGTAGTTTTTATTACTGTAACTTAGAAATCTGATGCTATTGCAGCAACACAATCTTAAAGAATTTCCACCAGTTCTCAGATTAAGAAATTAATTAAGACCAATGTACCCCATACCCATTCACATGGGGGGGTGGGATCTGGGGGCACCCTTGTTAAATGTGATTGTGATAAGCCTGACCATCCACAGACCCCCACAACCAATGGGCAAGGGTTGTGAGGATGAGGCCCTTTTCCCCATCAATATGGGGACAATGTGCTTTGGGAGGGACCCCAAAGTACCCTCCCCATGTTGAGGGCAAGTGGCCTGTTATGATTCAGGATGGGGAGTGCATGCTCGTCTTCCTCTATCCTCACCTGCCAGGTTGCTTGCTCGGATAAGAGTCTGGTATGGATTTTGGGGGGACTCCCACGCCAATTTTTTTTAAAAATTGGTGAGGAATTCCCCTTTAAATCTATACCAGACCTGAAATGGATTTTGGGGGGGGATCCCCAAGGCATTTTTTTTTTGATTTGTGCATGGGCTTCCCCTTAACCACTTCAATACACTGTGTTATATATACTACACTGCCTACACTGACTGAATATAGAGTCTACTCTGAATATCTAGTCTACACTAAATGCAGAGTATATTAGATTATATATATATATATATATATTTTAAAATACACTACCTGCACACCACTAAATAGCCTGCCTGCCTAATCTAGCTCAATCTACCTCCGTCCACACACTATACATGGCCGATATATAAGCAGCCTTATATAGTGTGGAGCGTGGACTTAGTCCCCCTAAGCCAGGGATATGCAATTAGCAGACCTCCAGCTGTTGCAGAAATACAAGTCCCATGATGCATAGCAAAACTCTGACAGCCCCAAGAATGACACCCAGAGGCAGAGGCATGATGGGACTTGCAGTTTTGCAATAGCTGGAGGTCCTCTAATTGCATATCCCTGCCCTAAGCCATAATTTGGCCAAAGGCCCCTGCCTTTGGCCTATTTTGGCTCTCGCATCAGAGCACGCTGTGTTTGGCCAAAGCATGCAGGTTAGGTGCATGCTTTGGCCAATCATCAGATGTCAATGCACTGCAATCTTGCAGTGCAATATGGGGCATTCCGAGGAACTCAAATTTCTCATGAACGTCCCATATGTTCAGTTTGTTTGCGAGCAAATGAACATCCAATGTTCAAGTCAAACTTACGTTCAAGTCGAACCGTGGGCTCATCCTTAGTTGGAACGATATTTCAACTGGTGTATGGCTAGCATAAGAGACTAGTTCCCTTCAGATCTGCTTTATTGTTATTATTGTCTGCTTTATTGATCATCAGCTCCTCACAGTGGGCACATTTGAAATGTATTACTGGGCAAAATGTCAAAAGCAAAGTGGACCCTATGGACCCTATGAATCAGTACAAAACTCCTTGGCCGTGAGAATGTAAAATTGAGGAAAAAGTGTCCAGTGTGGACATTCCATCCTCAGTGCAGACGCAGACAGATCCATGTATCCTTTCTCTAAATTTCTCTGAAATTGAATGCAAACAGCAGAGGAGAAGCTGCAAGGCATGTGGGAAATACAGGAAGTGGTGGAAATAGATGACCATAAAATATTCGGAACTCACAACATGAAATAAATTTTTCAAGTAAGCTTTTACTGGATTGTCAATAAATATTGCTGTATTGATATTGCAATGTTGATGTTAATAAATAAAAGTGTGTGCTGTGATCATAGAGCTCCTTTAAGATTTCTCTTTCTCACCTCTGCAGGCTGAATGAGAGAAATTACTAAATTCCCCATCCATGCTAAACAGCATGGATGGACAAGTGTAATTGTTGGCCACTGTATTATGATTACCATCACCTGCAGCTGTTGGAATACGTAAGCAGAGGGGAAGATTTACTAAAACCGGTACACTCAGAATCTGTCGGAACACAATAGCACACCGCACTAACACTGCATAGTTAGAGCAGTTACCTCTCTGTTTTTTTTATTCAGTCCACTGGGTTAAATGAATAATAACTTAACACGTGTACTAGGCTTAAAGCGGTTGTAAACTGTAGCAGTAAAAAAAAAAAAAAAAAAAACTTTCTCCTGTGACTGACAGTCTACAGCTCTCTGCTCATGGAGCTCTGAAAACCAAACAATCTGCAATGTTAGATCACTCAGCTCTCAGTGCAAAAGCGCTGCGGGACAGATGCAGTATCGGACCCATGCTGCATCAACTGAGGTAAGTATGATTCCGAAAAAAAAAAAAAAATTCCTTTACTTCTCTTTCAAGTTTCAGTGCCAGAAAATTCAGTGCTCCGAGATGAATGATAATAAGAGTTTTAACTAATACAGCACAACCCCCAAATTGTAAACCTTTAGTAAGAAGTCATGTATTATTACATGGCAACTATCAAAACATTTATTTCCTCCCATAATTTAACATTAAGGAATACAGTGGTTTCCTATCTTCACCCACTCACTGCTATGTATCATATGTCTCCTCACTCTGCTCTCTCCTCTTAGGCCAACTATACCCGATTCAAATCTCGACCAGGAACCGGGCGAGATTTTAACCAATAATGGGCAGGCTGAATGTACCAAGTTGATCAATCAATCAGCCTGCAGGAAGTTCTTGTGATTATCGCAAGCTGCTGCTATATCTGCTGCTATAGCTTCTAGCGACAATCGCTGTCTTCTTCTGGCAGGGACAGCTTCCCCCGTCCACTCTGATCCCCCCGTTCTGTCAACACTGTCTGTGTTTGTAGACGCTATAACTTTTGCACAAACCAATCAATATACGCTTATTGCATTTTTTTTTTACCAAAAATAGGTAGAAGAATACATATCGGCCTAAACTGAGGATTTTTTTTTTTTATTTGGGATATTTATTATAGCAAAAAGTAAAAGATATTGTGCTTTTTTCAAGATTGTTGTTCTTCTTTTGTTTATAGCTCAAAAAATTGTGATCAAATACCACCAAAAGAAAGCTCTAGTTGTGGGCAAAAAAGCACGTAAATTTTGTTTGGCTACAACATCACACATCCGCACAATTGTCAGTTAATGCGACGCAGTGCCGTATCACAAAAAATTTCCTGGTTGGGCAGGGGGTAAATTCTTCTAGGGCTGATGGTTATTGAATGCAGAGCAGAATTCATTTTTATCTTTTATATCTACCTGGAATTTAGGTTTAATGGGATTTGCAGGAATACCTCTAACAAGTGTTGTTAATTATTTTTAGTAGCTAAGAGCAACGTTGTCTTATCAAAAAGCCCAGGAGAGAATCCAGTTTTGGATGTCTCTGCATCATATTCAAAAGCTGTTTTGTTGTTTAGATCACTGGTGCCCAACCTGCGGCCCTTTAGTATATGATGTGTGTCCCTCAGACCTCATGAGTTTGCAATGGAAACATTGATTAGGGTTATAGCATTAATATCTGCTAGCCTCAGGTAACATGTTTTCAGTTTCATATTGCCTTCTGCAACATATCCCCAACCAAAAATGTAGCAAATGTAGCATATCCATACTCCATATATTGAACATTATGCATGGCCCTTTGGTAATGCCAGTGGCCATATTTGAGGCCCCCTTTAGCTCATAAGCTGACAACTACAGGTTTGGAAGGCAGGACAGAAGAGTTTTATGATATGAGTTCATGGGTTATCTTACGTAGGGCAAAAGCAGGTACACTTTAAGATCACTGTAGTGTCTCATGCCGCGTACACACGATCGTAATTCTGGCCAGAAAAAGACAGATGAGAGCTTTTCATCGGAAAATGCGACCGTGTGTATGCTCCATCGGAATTTAGCTGTCAGAATTTCCGCCAGCCAAAAATTGATAGCATGTTCTCAATTTTCCCGACGGAAAAACTTTCTATCGGTAAATCCGATCATGTGTATGCAATTCCGACACGCCAAAAATCACACATGCTCAGATTCAACTACGAGACAGAAGCTATTGGCTACTGTCTATTGAAATTCTCTCTAGTCACGTCGTACGTGTTGTGCGTCACTGCGTTATAAACGATCGGAATTTCATGTGACCGTGTGTAGGCAAGACAGCTTGAGCCGAATTCCGATGGGAAAACCATCAGAGCTTTTTCTGACGAGAATTACGATCGTGTGTACGTGGCCTTAGAGTTTACAAAAGGCTTACATTTTTCTCCTTACCCAATGAGCAGCCAATTGCAATGCATCAGTATATAGAAGAGAGCGGAGCCTATCACATGTCTGTGGCAGATGGAAGGCAAAGTGACACGGTTTTTTGCACAGGTCAGTCTAATGGACAGGGTGACGTTGAATGTAGATATTTAAGTTTGTATTAAATATCTGTGATGTAAAGATAAAATGTTTTGTGTGATAGATGTTTTATGTTTTCAATGTGTAAATTTAATTTTTCTGAAAATATTTGAGCCAAATGACACACAAAAATATCTTTATCATGTCAAAAATATTAAAAGGACTCCACCGCCATCAATAAGACCCACTGTAGGTTACCTACCCCCCCCCCCACCCGTGTGGGGGTTGTGTGTATTTCTGTTTATGTGCATGAAAAAAATAACTCACTATTTTTCAGAGACTATCCTTTCATTTCCAGGAAACAAAGAACTTAAGATAAAAAATGTCCTGTTAAATCTGCAAGACATCTGCCTATCAATCTTCTACCCACTGAACTGACCAATCAATCTTTGAGCAATTCTAGAGCAACAGAATAAAGATTAAGAGATATCATAACATATGTTATAAGGTTTTTTGCTTCATTTTTTATAGTGCGTTGTCCAGCGGGATAGAGATGATAAAAACAGTGTGCTCTGTAGCAGCCTGAAGCATTATATGTATAATTTTAGGTAATTATTATTAGAACAATGTCTCTGAAAATTGCAAGCATACTTTAGAAAAATAATTTTCAAATATGTCCATGAATTATAGCAGCAAAAAGTAAAAACATTAATACATAATGAGGTAAGTACACAAAAAACAATGGATTATAGCGGTATATATGGTATTTATGGAAGCCACTGATTATATGATGCTTTTTAATGTAATTACATTGCTTAAAAATCGTATTGATGAAAAGCCTAGGTTCCAGGTCAGCCTTTTAGACCCCAGCATAATACCATGCCTCACCAGTGCCATTACGTTTAGTTTTGGTCCTAGGATTCTAGTTACATTTTTCACTCTAATGAGAAATGTAATTTAATTACCATAGCTAGCACTTATTTAATGTTTATTAAATTGATATTACACTGAAACAGGTGCTGTAATAATTCTACTATTAAGAACATGCAAGCTGTTTCTGTGGTTAATGACAAGGAAAAAAAGATCACACCAGCTTTTTAAATGTTTGCAGTGTTTTGAACATTATAAAGTGTATTATTGATCTGCATCATCTAATTATCCCACAAGATCTCAGGTGAGTTGTGATACTGTAGCTTAATATTTTGGTCCTCTACGGCAGTGGTCATCAACCCTGTCCTCAGGGCCCACTAACAGGTCAGGTTTTCTGTAAACCTGGCCTGTTGGTGGGCCCTGAGGACAGAGTTGATGACCACTGCTCTATGGTCACTTCATAAGCAGATAGGTCAAAAGCAGGAATACAAACTAGAAAGAACAATGTGATGTTTAAGGATGAGTGAAATTTGGTGTTTTCTCTTAGCAGAAAATCTGCACATATTTTGTCAAGGAGAGAGGAGAAAAGAAGTTGGTATTTGGTTATTTTTAAGGGTGAATAGGATTTTAAATGATTCCCACTGGATACAGAGGTTCCTTTTATTTTTTTATTAAACTTTTATTATTATTTCTAGCAAAAGTGTGTTTGTTCTTTAAGGGCAAGATTGGGGTGCTAAAAACATGGGGTGGGAGAAGTTGCAGGGGAGAATGAATGTGAGTGGTACTGAATGTCAAGGAGGAAAGCACTTCCTGTAGACATGGGGTGAAAGTGGCGGTATGGGGCATGGAAAGAGAGTGAAGAGCAGTGTGTGCAGGGGGGGGGGGGGTGCACATCTGGTGGGTATATGTATGGTGGAGGGGAAGGGTGAAGGGCTACAAGTGTAGTGCTGATAACACAGAGATGGGTGAAGGATCAAGGTCAGTTGGGGAGAGAAAGGTCTGCAGGCAAGTTGGTGTTGGTTGGCGATGTAGATATGGTTGAGAGAGCAGGGGTCAATGTGCAGGCATAGTGGTGGGAGCAGAGGGGGGCTGCATTCATTGGTTATCAGTGGAGGGGCTATTATGCTGCATTTGTCAAAGTTGGAGAGGCAGCAGGCAGGCGTGGAGCATACATAGATGCAATAGTAAGAGAGGAGCATGGGGCAGGTATGTTGGTAAGATTGTGGGAAGCATGTTTAGCTGAAGTGGAAATGGGCTGCAGGTGTGATAGCTGAGGGTAGGGGGGCTGCAGACACATTTGCTGCTGATTGAAGTGGGCCTGCAGGTCCAGTGGGCGCTGAGAGAAGGAGCATTGCAGGCAGGGTAGGTGCAGCTACAAGTGGAGTTGTAAATATGGCAAGTGTTGACAGAGAAGAGTGTTACAAACATGGTGGTTGCTAAGAGATGGGGGGAAGAGTGCAAGTACAATCTGTGATAAAAGAAGGGGGTGTAGGTACATAGTTGATGAGACAAGGAGGGTGCAGATGCAACAAGTGGCAAGAAAAGGGGAGCTGCAGGTAAAGTGGATTGTGATGAGGGGGGGGGGGTACAATTAGATACTAAACAACCAACAGGAGATACCCTTATAAACTAGAGGATGAAGAATTTATACAGGGAGATGTATACATGTAATATTATTATTTTTTTATTATTATTATTATTAACGATTTATATAGCGCCAACAGTTTACGCAGCGCTTTACAATGTGTAGGGGAGACAACACAATTACAGTACAATACAAAAGGTACAGGAGGGCCCTGCTCATAGAGCTTACATTCTAAAGGGAGGGGGTGGTGGTACAAAAGGTAATATGCAGAGAATGAGAGATATCAATGTATATATAGAAATTACTGACATATACTGTACATCCAATGTGCAACAATAAGAGAACTAGCAACACCTCTTTATACCATCCAGCTATATGTATATACATGTAATATGCAGATTAGTAGCACAATGTACACGGCTGTTACAGACTATACATGAATGTTTTAAATCCCGAGATATCAGGATCCCCGGACGGTTCTCACTAATCAAATTTTCAAAATCCTTCCCTTTCTCTGCTCTCCACTCTCCCCATTTCATCACCTGAGCCATGTGTTACCTGGCTGGTCCCACTCTTTGTCAGGTTTCCCCAATCCACCACACCCCTGCACTGACATGAAACAAAGCATTTAACTGATGGATACAATTGTCCTGTCTAGATATCGACAATGTGGTACACTATTATATTGACTCCTCCCATTGGAAGGAGTGTGTGTGGGGTAGGGAGCTGACAGCGTTTGGCCCAATTTTTTCTAAAACGACTTCAGGTGCACCTAGAAAAAAATACAACCACTGATTTATTGTTTAATTTTACCAACAAATCCACTTGATCACGCTTTGATAAACAAAACCATTTATTACCTGTCAGCTCTGACAATAAATACATATTGTCTTTCGAAAACAAAGTCATATGATTTTATATCATGCATGATAAATCTAATGGAATTTAAAATAGGCTTCAATAACAAAACAAAAAAAAATAAAAAAACATGCTAAATGTAATAAATGTGGAGATGAGATCAATAAAGGAAGAGGCATTACAAAAGCGCAGGTCAGGAAACCTAAAGGAAAGGTCTAAATTCAATACACACAGGGTATAGTATAGTATAGTATAGCATAGCATAGTATAGTATAATATAGAATAGTATAGGAAGTTTAGTGTAGTGTAGTATAGTATAATATAATAGACACAAGTCAGTTTACATCTGCCACTCCATAGAGGTGAATGGAGGGTCCGATTTGGTTGGACCGATCATGTGAAAGAGGCCTGAGGCGGTTAACACACGGATGCGCTGCGTTTACTCACACTGTGGGTGTAATGCAATGCACCTGTGGCTTTCCTGCAGGTAAGCTGCACTTTGCCGTAGAATTCTTTTATATAATGCAGGTGTGGTGCACTTTCTGAAACTGCACCAAACCCACATGTAATAACAGAAGTCTATGGCTCAGTGCAGGAACCCGCAGGTGCACCACAGTACAGCCAGCAGCCACTGCAGAACAGATATGTCCATATGTTATAATATAAACTGACATTTAATAACAGTCTTTCATTCAGGTATCACTGGCTGTAGGCTTCCCCAGGCATTTGGTATCACTATGCCTATGACAGGAGCCGGTGCTATACCGGCTTTTCTCTGCAGCCGCTTGTCTCCTCTACTGCTGGCTTCTTTCACAACACTTTGCCACATGTGGCCCCCCCCCCCCCAGGCCACTGGTTGGGTACCCCTGACATACAATGTCTGTACAGCTTTGCAATACACCAAGGCAGTGCATTTTGTGTATATATATATATATATATATATATATATATATATATATATATATATATATATATATATATTATATATGTTGTATTATAGATCTCCTGTCTTTCTTCCCTCTACTTGCTGAGGATATTTCATTGCATTGATTCAAATAAATCATAATTCAGCCACTGGGTCAACAACTAACCAAATGAAAAGGTAGTACATCTGATTAATGTTGTTCCCTAGCTTCCAGCCTACGCAACTTGGATTACATGGTCTCTGGCTAAAAATCATTACTGAACAGAGTCTATTGTTTTCAATCAGCAGTGAGATAAGAGGATAAAAAACAGCAGCCCCCGTGTACATAGATTAATTACCAACTACACAGTGGAACAAGGTTTTTAATACATTAAAACACATTGATAAGATTGTTTGTAATAAGCCAATTTCTTTCATGTATATGAAAAAAAAAACATTGAAAAGGCTTTAATTCCTCTTTAAGATATAGATTATACTACTCTAAATGTGTGTAGGACAGCTGGAACTGCTTGGAATGGTTTACATCTGTTCGGACATTGTCATTAACCACTTGCTGACTGTATAACTTACATATACGGATCACATACCTAGTATGTGATTCTGCACGTCCGGGTCTGGGGCACGCATGCACGTCCACTGTGATTATATATGATCTGTGGGTATCGTGGACGCGATTTCCACTGACACACACAATCATTAGGCAGATCGCCTTTCTGTCAGTAGGAAAGGCATTGATCCTGTGCTCCTGTAAAGCAGGAACATGGTTCCATGCCTTCCCCTAGTAAAAGAACTGCCTAGGTGCACAGCTAATTATTTGATCACCAATGATGTTAACAACTTTGCAGCCAGTGTCATTAGTACAGTGACGGTGGTCGGTGGATATTTTTAGCACTGATCACTGTATTAGTGTAACTGGTCCCCAAAAAGTGTCAAAAGTGTCAGTTAGTGTCCAATTTGTCCTCCACAATATCACAGTCCCACTATAAGCCATTGATCGCTGCCATTACTAGTAAACAAAAAGAAATAAAAATAAAATTCCATAAATATATCCCATAGTTTGTGGATACTATAACTTTTGCATAAACCAATCAATATAAGCTTATTGAGATTTTAATTTTACCAAAAAAATGTAGCAGAATACATATTGTACTAAATTAATGAAGATATTTTATTTTTTGCATGTATTTATTGGATGTTATGTTTTATAGCAGAAAGTAAAAAATATTGTTTTTTTTTCTTCAATTTTCTTCAAAATTGTTGGTCTTTTTTTGTTTGAAGTGCAAAAAATTAAAAATGCAGAGGTGATTAAATTACCACCAAAAGAAAGCTCTATTTGTGAAAAAAAAGACTAAAATGTTATTTGGGTTACAGCATCGCACAACCACGCAATTGTCAATTAAAATAATAACAGTGCCACATCGCAAAAAGTGGCCTGGTCATGAAGGAGTATAAATCTTCTGAAGAAAAAAAATCTTCTGGAGGTGAAGTGGTTAAAGCGAACCTGTGTGCAGACTTTGCACCCTGGAGCATTTGTATACTTTAAACAGTCAATAAAAGAAATTTAAAACAGTCCCTCATTTAACTCTATAGCTATGGAAATTGTGAAGAAATTAATCTTCAAGCTTACAATGGATACACAGAAGCTTTTTCTATATTGCAAAATAATCTTGGCAGCCTGGCAGCCTGGAGAAATGAGACAGATCGCTGCTGGAGGTAAGTAATATAATCCACCAAAAAGAATGGTCTGGATAGCCAAGTGAGAAAAATTAGCTGCACACCAACATCTGTCCAATAGGTTTCTTGAAAGACTGCCACCAGGACTAAAACAATGGACCAAGGAGTGACGACGTTTCACACGTACATTGTGGTTCAAAAACCCAGAGTTTTGAAAAAGCACAATGCATGTGTGAAACATCATCACCCCTTGGTCCATTGTTTTAGTCCTGGTGGCAGTCTTTCAAGAAACCTATTGGACGAATGTTGGTGTGCAGCTAATTTTTCTCACTTGGTCAGCCTGGCAGCCCTCTATAGTAATCACGCAGCAAATGTTTATAAGTTGTGAGAAACCATCTGCAAACCTGTCTTTAGAGTAATTGCTATGATTCTAGGGGAGCTTTTAGAACAAATTACTTCACACTACTTGAAGCTAGAGTGGCTAGGGATGGCTTATTTTAAGCTATTTTGCTGCTTGTTAGGAATATGTGAATCTTACAATGTTCATAGTCTAGGCAGATGTACAATTTAAAACAGTTGATACATTCTTGCCCTCACTGGCCCATGAAGCACTGTCAAGCCTCCTACTGGTATATCCACACTCCACAAACTGGCATTGTTGGTCCAGATTTTTGCAGTTCTTACAAAATCTCCAACCCTGGCTACAGTCAGGATGCTGTCATGGTACTTTCACACAGTGACATTAGTTTGAAGTTTTAGAGATTGCAAATTAAAGCAGGATGGAAACTACAGCTTCAGCCTTGAGTTTTTATAGCAAACCTGTGCAGCCATTGCACCAAATTCTAAGCCTAAACGCAGCAAAATATTTTTTTTTTACAACAGACCAAAAGAAGGGATATTGGGATCTTCTCTCAATAGAGGTAATGTTTAGTTCTATGTTTAATGAAAATGTATTCTATGCTACTTTCTACTAATTTGATTTGATAAAAGGGGTGCTTTTTTTAAGACAGCATAGTTAGGTTGCCTCCCATACCAACGTATCTTATCTAATGGTGGCAAGGCCTGTAGGACCAGAGCTACCCTCCCCCCTCATCCTTTCTGATACATATTCCCTTGAAAATCATATGGCACTGGTGTCAGATACTGTTTTTGTGATTTTTGTAAAGCCCTCAAAGCAACCAGTGGGTATGCAATGTCACGTTCTGCATTGCTGTAAACTTGCTTTTGACATATTTTTTTATTATAGCTAACAGTATGCTTTCGCCGCTCCTCAGCTGCTCCTGAGAGACTGTTATGCCTCATACACATGATCGGATTTTCCAACGGGAAATTTTCGATGCCAGGCTATTGGCGGAAAATCAGACCAAGTGTACTCTCCTTCGGACAATTGTTGTCGGACTTTTCGCCAACAAATGTTGGCTAGCAGGTTTTCAAATTTTCTGCCAACAAATGTGTGTTGTCAGATTTTCCAATCGTGCATACGCAAGTCCGTCGGACAAAAGTCCAAAGTACAAACACGCATGCTTGGAAGCAAGGAGGAGCTAGAAGTGGTCGGTCTTGTAAACTAGTGCTCGTAATGGAGAATTAACATTCGTGACGTGGCAAATTATGAAATTTAGAAATGCAGCGCACATTCTCTTCTTATTTATTGAGATAATAATGAATAATTTCCCAAGGGTTTTTTTTTTTTTTCTAGTGATATCAAGAATAATATTATTATGCTTTTTTTTTATTTATTTTTAATTTTTTTGGGGGCAAGTTATCACAACACCCTTATCCAGTAGTTTTTAAGATCAAAGAACAATTATGTTGGTGTCAATTTTACATTGTATTTTTTTTAAATGTAACTGCCTACTCTCAAGCTGTCATTTGATGTAAAACACTTAGCCAAGTATTCATCTACATTTTTTTTTTTATTGTGCAGTAAAAAAGAAAACAAATAAAATTAGATATGCTATCTGTCAATAGAACGTAACCATTCTATGCATCTAAAAATATAGAAAATATACCAAATCAAATCATTATTCAACTAAAAAAATCATGTCAAAGCAATAACTCCAAGGCCAATAATAAATAACACATTATCTTCTCCGATTCCAATTCGGACCTAGTCTTCCGGAAAGTCTGGTCGTGTGTATGCAGCATTACACTAAATTAGCAGAAGGAGCCCAAAGGGTGGCACTAAAGAGCTGACAAACAACGTAGTTTGTCTTATGTTTGTAATTGTTGGCCAACAATTGTGTGGCCGCGTGTATGCAAGTTTGGGCCAATGGCCTTTGGTCAAAATTCCACAGTTTTGTTGGCCAACAATCCGATCGTGTGTATGAGGCTTTATGTGCATCATTATGCTCGTACCATGGCCATTGCCCTAAGAAAATTATTTTTAAAAATGGTAATCACGCACAACACTATTTAAAATTCTTCCAAAAAACACAAACAAATGTGTCCACCACTACCTTTTTAGGGTTATAGAGGTCCCATTTCAAGATGTGTACACTTGTAATTCCTGTACAGGGCACTTTTTTGGGCTGCAACTCAGCAAGCATTGTATAGTTATCGGTTCCCTATGTTCTTACCAATTTAGGAACATGTTCCTGATACAGAAATTGTACTTTGTTTTTTCTCTTTCCACAAAACTGAGCACCACAGATGTGAGGCTGCTGAGAATTCTCCATCAATGTGATAAACACACAATTGTGTGTTCTGAATAACCTGTTTTAATTTCAGGCAGCACTTGAGTCCAGCCACAACAATACCACATTCCAGAATGCTTGCCCTTCTTTCACTACTCCTCACTTCTTTCAAGCTTCATATTCATCTGCTTCATTTAAAAAGCTCGGCACCTGGCTAATTAGAGTGAACTTTGCCCCGATCCTTTAAGTTTTAAACACACCATACCATACCCACTATAATCATGGTGTGTGGTATGCTTCAAATGTTGCTTTTTTATCCCCTCATAATATGTCCCTGTAATCCAACTTACAATGTTGAGATATAGATAGTTCCAATATGTATTTGTATTTGTTCTGAAATGTTGACCAAGTGTACAATATGCATATGCAGAACTTTGAAACTTTGTAATAGGCAAGAAAACCATTGCTGTGAAGTCTCTGCTTCAGCTTAACAGAAACATTCACATTCTAAGGCCGCGCACACACGGGCGGACTGTTCGCCCAACTTTGTCCGCTGAACAGTGTTTCAGCGGACAGTCTGCTCGTGTGTGGGCTTCAGCGGACAGTTTCAGCGGACAGTCTGACGAACAACGTTTTTCGGAATTTCCGTAAGACAGTCCGCTGAAACTTGGTTTCAGCGGACAGTCCGCTCGTGTGTAGGCTTGTTCGACAAACTAAGTTTCGCGCATGCTCAGAAAGGATTTACACGGCGAAGGTTGCATTGCAGTGTATTGGACGTCGAATTTCTCGTCCCGTCGTACGTGCCGTTCACGTCATCGCGCACGCTTTCAGCGGACTGTTCGTTCATCGTGTGTGGTCAAGTCCGTTCATGCAAATTTTGAGCGGACTGTTTGTCGGATTGTTTGACGAACAAAGTTGGGCGAACAGTCCGCCCGTGTGTACGCGGCCTTACTCTCCTCTTTCCTAAAAACACAAAACATTTAATTTTTTTGTGTCACCCCAATCCATAAATTCACATGCTTATGGAACATTCTAATATACACAGGCCATGTTCCCCTTTAAAAGCCATAGACAAGCTTCTTAACCACTTCCCAACCAGCGCACGCCGATGTACGTCGGCACAATGGCACGGACAGGCAAATTGGCGTACAGATATGTCCATTTGTATTTGCGCCCTGCCATTGCGTACGCGCCAGCACGTGCATGTTCCGGTCGGGACCCCCGTGAGTCCGCTCGCGGGTCCCGCGGACCGCGATCGTCTCATGGGGAGGCTGGACGGGGAGATGCCGTTGTAAACAGCATTTCCCCCATTCTGCCTAGCAACAAGTGACACTGATCTCTGCTCCATGTGATTGGAGCAGAGCTCGGTGTTCACTATCACACAGCCCAGCCCCCCACAGTTAGTAACACGACCCTAGGAACACTTAAATACTACACGGCCACCCCCTGGTTAACCCCTTCACTGCCAGTGTCATTTACATAGGAATCAGTACATTTGTATAGCACTGATTGCTGTATAAATGACAACGGCCCCAAAAATGTGTAAAAAATGTCCGATGTGTCTGCCATAATGTCGCAGTCACAATAAAAATCGCTGATCACCGCCTTTACTAGTAAAAAAAAATATTAATAAAAATGCCATAAAACTATCTCCTATTTTGTAAACGCTATAAATTTTGCGCAAACCAATCAATATTTGCTTATTGTGATTTTTTTTACCAAAAATATGTAGAAGAATACATATCGGCCTAAACTGAGGAAAAAAAAATGTTTTTTATATATTTTTGGGGGATTTTTATTATAGGAATATGTAAAAAATAATGCATTTTTTTCAAAATTGTGGCTCTATGTTTGTTTATAGCGCAAAAAATAAAAACCGTAGAGGTGATCAAATGCCACCAAAAGAAAGCTCTATTTGTGGGGAAAAAAAAGACATCAATTTTGTTTGGGAGCTACGTCGCACGACTGCCCAATTGTCGCTTAAAGCGATGCTGTGCTGAATCGCAAAAAGTGGTCTGATCTTAAGCCAGCAAAATGGTCCGGTCTGAAAGTGGTTAAACCTTATACCTAGAAGTTAGTCACATTCAACTGGACCTGTTGTGTAAGTAAAATGTATCTAACTACTACTGGGTATACAAAGACCTGGATAAATGAGAACCTTCACAGACACTTCTAAACCTTCATACATTTAGATAAATTCAGACATGCATATAGATATAAAGGTAGATGCTAATACCTTTACTTAAAGAGGAAGTAAACCCTGATGGGTTTACTTCCTCTTTGTCTCCCTGCAAAGGTAAAGCATAATGGACTACTATGCATCGCATAGTAGTCCATTATGTGTCACTTACCTGACTCAGGAGCCAGCGAAGTCACCGCTGTCCCCTGTAGTTCCGAGCGTCCATATTCTTGGTGGGTCTCACTGCTCTGGCGCTGTGATTCACCGGAGCAGTGATGATGTCACTCCCGCGCATGCGCACGGGAGCCGACACTCGCGGCATGTCGCCGAGATCTGCGGCTTGCCCAGTGCGCCTGCGCGCCGCTGTCTTCAGGTAAATATCAGGTAAATATCTCCTAAGCCGTATAGGTTTAGGAGATATTTCTTGGACCTACAGGTAAGCCTTAATCTAGGCTTACCTGTAGGTCAAAGTGGTTTGTAAGGGTTTACAACCACTTTAAAGTATAACTAAAGGCAATTTTTTTTTTAGATAGATCAGGACATCTGTCAATTCTTATTGGAATCTGTGCCCCCGTTAAGTAGATTCACCCTCTCTAATTGTGCTGGTTACCATTGTCATTGAAAGTGAAAATAAAATAAAATCCCAAAATATTGGGTTGTCCCCAGAAAAGTAATCAAGGGGAAATGTTCCAATGGGGACACTAGTTCTGGTGACCTGGGGGTCCCCAAAGAATTCTCCTTATTTTAAGGGATTTCCTCTCACTTACTGTTTGGCTGTGGGACAGGAAGTGAAGAGAAATCTCTGCAATGGGACAGAGATGGCGGAAAAAAAATCTGACCGGGTTTACTACCCTCCCTTGCTTTATCCAAAATTTAAAAAAAAACACTTGCCTATAGTTTTACTTTAACATCACACAGTAGACAATGTGCAACAATTCAGACATATCAGAGATTTTAATTTACTGGTAAAGATTTCTGATTGGCTGCTATAAGTTACTTTCTGTTTTTACTTTAATTAAGAGCATAATGCCGCAACAGAAGGTAGCATTATAATCACTATGCCATACAGACATAAAATAACCCATTTGGGTTAATTTAGTTTAATTTATCTATTAGTTATACTTACTGGAAAAGACCGTGCAGACATCAATAGTTGAACCTCTTGTCAAATAAAATATTATTCTTACCAGAACACATCCAACTTAAGAAAAGGTTTGTTAGAAGCAAGTTCCCCCTATTCACAGATGTATGTTCAGCTTTTCATACCTTGACAGACCATTAAGCTTTTAAACAGCATGTGCCCTTTTCCAGCCTATAGACAGAAGATATTTTCTTGGCACTTTTCCATTTCTAAATACACTAAGATCGGCTGTCTGTCCAGTATTCTGCTCATTATTTCATCATGAAAAAGAAATGTCTCTTTTAAAAATATGGGACAAACTTTACATGGATTATGTCATACGGTTAGCGTATTGATAAATATTAAGATGTCATTAAATATTTTTAAAGCAATCATTTCTGCTCATCACAATGTCTCTAATATAAATTCATCATTGCTTGAAAGGTAAAACAATCCAGCTTGAATTTTGTTCACACTATTTGAGCTGATTCATAAACCTGCAGGAACAAGGTGTCCCCATTGCCATTGCCAACAGGAATCAACCAAATACGTCATTACACTAGTGCAGGTAAGAAAAGGAGAGAGATGACATTTAAGTGGCTAATATGGGTATCAAAAAATTAATTTTATTCTTCCAGCTTCTAAAAACTAGCCTCTTTTGTCGTGAACTGATTCCTGTGAGCAATTAACAGGAGTACTTCATGACATGGTCTCCTAAAACCTTAGTAAAGCTTTGATGATAATAAATCTAACTGAGACTTATAATTACCTGTCCATAAATTGAAGCCATTTCTGAATACACAGCTGTGCTGTATAGGATGCATAGGTAAATACACGTGATAATTACTTTAAATGCCAGCAAATCCCTATTTGATTAAGTAGATGATGTTTAGACAAACAGTGGTTGCATGGAATTAAATGTAACTGGAAGACTGATATTTAATAAGAAATGGAGGCATCTTAGCTAATCTGAGATTTAGCTGCTCCTCATGTTCATAAATTGGAACATTTTTGAATGGCTCCTTAAAGTACTAGATCATTTCCATTCTCCTCACGGTTTTCCAGCTCTCCATACAGCATACAGATCATTAGGAAACTACGAAGCAATCAAGTAATGTGCGTCTGATGAAATTACTCTATCAATGTGCTGGGCTCCTACTCATCCCATCCCCCAACCCCACAGAAACAAAACAACATGGGACAGTTTTAGAGTCACAATAACCTTTCCAGATGGAAAAGTGAAATGAAAGCAATAGCATAAATCTTCCAAACCATACTTTGTACCTTGTCATATCGATTTACCAAAGTAGATTGTATTGTATTTCAATCTCAAATACCAGTAATTGTAAATATCAGTAAACAAGGTACAGTGATGTCTCGGTTCATGAACGCTTCTGCTCACGAACAGCTCGGTTCGAACAGAAGAATCCACAAAAATTTGCTTCGGTATGCAAACTCTGCTTCGGTTCACGAACATGAGGAATCTTCCCTGCTCTGTTACGTGGTCACGACTTCCTGTAGGTGAGATCGCAGTCAAGAGACACTGAAAGTGTGCTGTGAAGACACTAACAGTATTGAGAAGCTTTTTGGTGTGCTTTTTTAGCACATACTGTACGGTACTGTACAGCACATCCCTGTGCACACTTTCTGTAAAGCTTTTTTGTGTGCTTTTTATCACATACTGTACTGTACCTGACATTCAGTATGGCACCAAAGAAAATTCAGAGAAAGAAGTAAGAAGAAAGTGCGGAGCAATAATAAAGGTGACAAGACTGTTCAGAGCAAGCATGTTGTTGAAAAGAAAGTGCAGAGCGGTAATGCAGGTGACAAGAAGGTGTTAGTTAGTGTTCTCTCTCTTCATACTGTACTGTACTTTGTTTCATATTTTTGTGTTTCAAAAACAAAAAAAAAAAGTTCAGAACAGATTAACCTGATTTACATTGAACCCTATGGGAAAATTTGCCCCGGTTTGTAACCAATTTGGTTCACGACCAGAGTCGTAGAACAAATTAAGTTCGTAAACCAAGGTATCACTGTACTACATTTTTTTTTTTTTTTTTTTTATAAGAGACAATGCAGGAGTTCAGGATTATTGATTTCTTTTGGGATCACTTTTACTTTTGCATTGAAGCCAAGGGCATTATGTTCTTTCATATTACCAGTCAGGTTTGACTGGCTTAAGGCACTCAAAAATTGAAGTTGATTCATACAGGTCTGGTGCAATTGTGTAATAAACAGACAGCACATGGGCATAATATCAGATGAACATCAGTTTGTCAATCTCATAGAGTTTCTTGTACAGTCTGGCTGATAAGCAAATAACAGCTAGCTTCAATTGATGTGCTCTATGGCGAGATTTCCTAACATCTAGGGGCTTATTTTGATGTGATTCAATGCGCTACCATAAATAAAAGTGTTGCCCATAGCAACCATAATATTTACTTCACTTATAAAAATCAAGATCTGTGGGAATGACAGCTGACTGGATCCTATGGGCAAAAATAAGCTTTCTTGTTAGCATATTTTTAATATACAAAATCAGTAATTACCAATGGACATGTGTGAGAATTATTCCATCAAGCTATTTTTTGTGAATGAGTACATTTGATAAAGACAACTATAGACTCTTTAACTTGCATTACTGAATTGGAAGTAGCTGCATGTTCAAATACGTCTAAGAAATAGAAGTTGATTTCAGTTACCTGCAGCTATGATAATTTCATTGAACATTTCATATGCTTCTTTAGCCAGGATCAATTAATTTCTGGTACATTTTATCATATAATATGGGTGAGTTGTCTCTTAAGTGGAGTTTCTTATGACAAATTAATTTAGTATCTGAATAACCTATAGATGGGATATATAAAATATATAATCACTAGCAACTGTGTGCAGTACGATAACCAATGTTAGCTGTGGTCAGTTGAGTTTCTTTAAAAATTCTTCATTAGAGGAAGTATATCATTATAAAAAAGCAACACTCAGATATAAAGAAAAAGTTCTCCAATGGACAACACTACACCTTAGTGGAATTTCCATGAAATGATTTCCTGCATTATTTAGTAAGGCATAGTAGAGTGCCAGGCTGATACGGAAAATGCACTACAACGGATATCAACCAATCAGAATCATCAATCGCAGCCCTGACTTTGGTAAAACGACTTTGTACTGTCTTACCCAGTAAATCCATATCCTCTTTTATACAACATGACTTTAATAAGGATCAGTGACACAAAAGTGATTTCTGTATACAGACTACACTAACGAGAAATAAAATTGGTGAAGTTGTCTACTTTTAGCCAGATATATGAGCTGTGATAGAAAATGCAGCTATTTTTATTTATCTGCTTTTGTAGTTATAAACTACTTGCAATGCACTATTTCTGCAGTTATCCAGTGACAGCACTCTCATTATAAATGATTACACGCTACGTGTAACAATTACCAATTCACCACTTTCATGGCAACATAAAGTCTTCTATAAAAGAGCTAATCCCCTTGTCAAATGCACTAATTGTGATGCACGTTAAATTAATTGTCTGAGAAGCAGCTTCATTGTTTCACACTAGAAAAAAATCATGTGTGGTCACATGTAGCAAATATTATAAAAGTGGGTTACTGTGTTAGCTGATAGAGGGATGGTACTGCAAGCTATGAAGAGTCATGCATAAAGAATTAAGGAGTCAGATCAAGAAGGAAGATTATGATAACACAAGGATACATTAACTATTCCCATGGCACTTGTGTCACCAAAGCACCAAGAACTCATGGACCTTGGGTTTAGTATAAAGGTTACCCCACCCCCTCACCCCAAGTTAAACATATTATACATAGTAGAGTCACTATAATTGACTTATTGTTCTGAACCCTCTCTCTTTTATTTGCTTGTGGGAAATACATGCCCAATACAAGTCTATTGGCTACACAAATTCATTATTTGCATGATACCATTCATCCTAGGATGTTTTTCCCCCTAAAACCTGATTTCTTAACACTGAATGACGATTAGTGAATTCTTTTACAACTGTATCTAGGCTATAAATTCCTCAACACTGACCTTTCCATACACCTGCAGAAATAGACCCTGGCTTGTACATACGCTCACACTAGTTACAGGTTGCAGTGGCCAAAGTAGCATACAGTGTCTCTTATCTTAATATGTATAATTAGGTGAGCCTTGATCTTATACCTTTTTTGTTATTTATAACTCATGTACATCACAAATTACTTTATAAAAAAAACCCTTATGGTTAGATAAAATGAATAACATTGATTAGTAATAATGGTGATAGTACTGAGTAATAGTATTCTATATTTAACATTTTCGTTTTGTTAGTTGTGTACTCTAAATACAATATTTTCTTTGATTCACACTTTTCTGCTGTATGATACCTCAAAAAAAGGAATCTTTATCTGAATTAGTGCTTGGTAAAGCACCCAAAAAATGATCGTGATCCAATACTAAAAGGGATGGAGGAGGAGAATTCTTATGTATTTGCATTAGTGATCTCCTGCCCACTCCCTTCCTAAGGGGCCCTGCGTGTTCAGACTGTAGATCAACTGCCAGCCTTGCTGATATACAGGAATCAGTGTAGTTTATCCTTCACAATGCCTTTAAGTCTCTGCTGTTACACATTCTGCTTACATAATAACAACCTCCTTATGGAAATAGCATGGATGCACAGGCAATGTTATGCATGCAGTAAAATTAAGGAGGTGTGAAGCGAGGGATAAGAAAAAGTGAGGAATATGTGCCTTAATACTTGCAACCAGACAAGAATGTTCCCAGAAAAACTCCCTTCATTGCATCCTTGCTGCCAATAGGTGGGGCCCACAAGCTTTTGGCCACTCACCGGTTCCTCTAAGAGGAAATCCGCACACATCTACTGCTTCAGAATTTTTTTTCTGCTCTCTCTTTCTGTCTGCAAGCATTTGTGTCCCACAAAGGCTGATCACTGCAGCCCAGGCACATGAATGCAGCCTTTTGTAAGAATTCCTCAGCCTCCGTGCTTCCCAGAACAGTGGGTCTCCAGGCTGCATGGAATGATGTGAGAGGCAGCAGATTCCCCTAGCACATTTCATTCAGTCACACCTGTCACAAAAACAACTCTTCAAATACAGTCTGACAGCCTGTAGAGTAAAATAAGACAGCATGCACACAGTGCATAATAAAACACACATCCTCATAGTTATAGCATAACAGTATAGGACCAATAGATATACTGCATGGCTCTTAACAAAACCTATATCTTGGCATTGCTGAAACACCTGTATGATTTCCAGATTCTTTCATTGCTGTTAGCACTGTCTCATATAGACATTTTCATGCTGTTGTAGTATTGACACCAAGTATGGTAGATTCAATAGAAGGCTATATGAATGGGAATATAACACAACCATACAGCAATACTAGCATAACATTAAAATAAATATCATATCACACATCATGCTCAGAGTTACTGCAAGGAAACACGACTGGAGAATATAAATGATGTAGAATATCTTACCAATGTGGATGATTGAATCTGATCTAGAGTCTGCTCTTGTCCTGTCCCAAGATACAGTCCAGAAGACGGACAGATAGATCACTGCATGCAAAATGTCCATCTTCTTCAATGACTGCTGACCACAAATCAGATCTTCATGAGAAGTCTGGGAACAGCGTTGAGAGTTAGGCAGATCTCAGAAGAGTTTAATCCCTGTATTTTTATGGGGTAAAAGATGGAGGCATCGGGGGAGATAAACCAGAATGGATCAAGCAGGGAAAAGTCTATCAGTAAGATTTTTTTCCTTGATGCAAAACCAACACACAATATTTGATTCTTAGAATGTGAATTAAATATCCACTGGGCATCCAAAGCTGAGCATGAGAATGATTTTACATGCACCACAGAAAATTCTCCATAGAGCCGCATATACTAGAGCAGGCAAACTGCAGAAAATGACAGTAATCCTTCAGGATCCTAGTGCAGATCTAGCTCACAGAAAACCCTTTTAGATTAACGGGAGAGTAAATAGCATACACACGCACAAGAACTGGCTATATACAGGCTTTGATTCTTGCATCTTCTTCTATTGAGCAGTGTGTGACAAATGTGCATGGGAATACAACAGCAGCATCCAGCTGTAAAAGTAAAGAGCTGCTGCATGTATTTTCAGCTTCCACTTGGATAGATGCTTGGATAACGAGGGAATCCTAATACCATCCAAATGAATTGAAGGCTTATCCTCAAACAGGTTGAGAGTGCAGTTTAGATGCTTCGGTGTGAGCAGGATGTCTAGTGGGGAGCAGTGCTGGATAACAGAATGCTCCCAGTTCTCAGCTTCAGCAGCAGCAGCAGCAGACAGGCAGCCAGCACGTTGCCTAGAAATGAATCACCTAGGAGAAGCAGGGAAATACAGAGAGGAGATAAGAGTACCATCAAAGCCAGGGAGAGAGGCAGAAACTGAGAGCTGTAGAGGCATCTAGCTCCTCCCTCTTGTCCCTATCTGCAATACAAGGGGAAATAAGACACAGCTCCCAACTTCTCACTTGGCCTTTGAAACCAGAAGAGGGAAGATGTTATGCTTAAAGCCTGATTGAAATATTATACATATATACAGTATATATATATATATATATATATATATATATATATATATATATATATATATATATATATATATATATATGACACAGAAATGCATAATGCACCAATGACACGCTGTTCCCTTGCCATGTAACATTTCGGACATGGACACAGGTCATAGAAAATGCAAATTAATTTCTCTCCACCCCACTGGGACAATCAATTTAATTGCTTGATGCCCTAGAATATTATACAGCAGTACACAAATCGTGCTGATTTTACTTAATCTAGGAAAGAAGGCAGCTTGACTTGTCCATCTGCCTGCTATGTTTTTTAATGAATAGTGACATTAGCAAGCGTTTTAAAACTGATCGCTTTGCAATATATAGCTCTAATTGCTGACTAAACAGATTTTTATTTTTATTCTCTTTTTGCTGCTCAGACCCACAGCAGGGTTAATTTCAGCCAGATCAGATTTTCAGATGTAGCTGAAGTAGAGCTAAATATGCCTAGAAGCAGCAGTTAAAGATATTCTGATCTTTTGTCTACAACAATGGTCATGACCTGACTGCTATCCAGCATCTTAACAAAAGAATTGTCTTTGATTTTGCTCACAATTACTAGGCAGAATTCCCCAACTGACAAATTAAATGAAAATTTGTTCCAAAAAAAAAAAAAAAAAACCCTAACACAAACATGCCTACAATGCAAGATGCTGTATTTGTATTATGGCCATCATTTTTTTCAGTTTAAGGGTCTGGAAATAAAATGTCATTTAAAAATATAGATGTATGAAAAGCAATCCTCCTTGTCTATTTTATTCCTTTTGCGATTTAATAATGCTTTGATAAAATCATTATTTCAAACTTTTGTTCACTTGTCTTGTACTTACATTAGAATACTTTTTCTGGGGCACTAACTAATCTCCTGGCACTTGACTCAATATCTATTTAGGAACTCACTTGGGGTTCCTTTTTATTATAAGATCTATGTCATTATTGAGGCCAGACTGTCAGAGTATCATGTGCTCCGGTGTATTAAATTAGCTGTTCTGTATAATCATATTTTCAAGGGTAGGACATAACACTTCCCCAGCCACAGTTGAATGACCTGGGAAAAAAAATAATGAGATTAAGTTTATAGGGATGTCAGAAGCTTTCTGTGACCTAGTGACATAGAAACCAGGGTCATGGCATTCACAAAATCTACTAGGTGCTAAGGAGTACCTGAACTGTGACCCACTGCTCTTATATCACTTATGCTTGCCAGCTCAGAACACATTCTCCTCGCTGTAGTTTTGAGCCACTAACCACAGAGGGCCTTATTATAGTGAGCCAGTGAGGATCAGATTATAAGAACTTCTACTGGAGACATATTGGTGAGAATGAGGACCGTCATCCTCGTCCATGCTTCACAGTCAATATTCGATTGGCAAAATGTGGTTATTGACCTAAAACAAGTGTGCTGGTTTAGATTTCAGACTTCACTGACTGCATGCTTATATCAGCTGTGTATTTGGCTATATGATAAAGAAAGGATAAAGATCCAGAGCTTGCACCTATGAAAACACATTAGCTATGACAGCCAATGCATTTATTTCCCTACAGGTTCAATTTAATCAATAAGTTTGATAGACGAGCAGCAAGAGTTCAGAGAATTGAGAGTCCACAAAATTTACTGTTGACAGACAGCAGGAGATTTACTAAAACTAGAACACTCAGAATCGGGTGCAGCCGTGTCTGATAGCCAATCAGATTCGAACTGCAGCGTGTTCAATTAACCACTTGACCACTGGGTACTTAAACCCCCTTTCTAACCAGACCAATTTTCAGCTTTCAGTGCTCTCACATTTTGAATGACAATTACTCAGTCAGGCAGCATGCTACCCATATGATTGTTTTGTACTTTTTTTTCACACAAATAGAGCTTTCTGTTGGTGGTATTTGATCGCCACTGTTTTTTTTATTTTTTGCGCTATAAATGAAAAGAGAACGAAAAATTTGTAAAAAAAAAAAAAAAAAAAAATGGATTTTTCTTTGTTTTGGTTATAAACTTTAGCAAATTAGTATTTTTTCGTCATAAATTTTATTAATTTAAACTGCCACATATCTTTGGTAAAAATAACCCAAATATTATTGTGTCTCTGTGAAAGTTATAGAGTCTAAAAGCTATGGTGCCAATCACTGAAAATTGATCACACCTGATGTACTGAAGGCCTATCTCATTTATTGAGACACTAACAAGCCAGGAAAGTACAAATAACCCCCAAATTACTCAGTTTTGGAAAGTAGACATTCCAAGGTATTTAGTAATTTAGTTTTAGTTTAGTATTTGAGCCAGGGATGGATGGAGCATGGATGAGCCAGGAATTGAGCATGGGTGAGCACAGATGAGCCAGGGATGGTTGGAGAATGAATGAGCATGGATGGATGGAGCACGGATGAGCCAGGGATGGATGGAGCATAGATGAGCCAGGGATGGATGGAGCATGGATGAACAAAAACAACAAATTCTCTTGCGCTCTGGTGTCTTGGTCTTTGAAATGTGATATAGACAGTTTAAGGTGCTGTCAAAAGGTCTTGCAGCCCTCCTTTAGAACATTGGGTGTTCAGATACTAGAGAAAAAAACAATACAAAAGAGGGGAAGGTGCACTGACCTAGTGCATTACCATAAAAGAGCTTTATTTAAAAACAAATCAAATAGCAAAATGGCTACTCACAAACGAGTATTGATCAAAGGCAAAATCAATACAAATAGATCCATCGCACCGAACATTGGCGAATCCAGATCAGATGTCAGAGGAATTGGTAAATACCTCAACGAAAACGGATAACGCGTTTAGGGAGTGACCCCTTTTCTTCCGAGCCAAAATGGGCAATGGTCTATCATTGTTTTTGTTTATATTGTTTTTATATTTATTCCTATTTTTGGTTTTATTCTTAGTGTTACCATCCCTGTTTTGGACCCAATACCTATTTTTCTTACTATTATTATAGTTGCTCCCCCTCTTATTATACTTCTCGTACCTACTTTTCAGAACCTCCACACTGTCAGGTGGAACTCCCAAATAATTTCTCTGATCATCACCTTGTCCTGCTTCATCAGATTGCAATTTTCCTTTCTTCCAATTAAACTCACAACCTGCCAGGTAGTCCTGCCTATCTCTCTCAAACTTCCCAGATTTTCTGACTATTAACTCTGCCTCAAATTTAGATGTTTGTTCATTGATTTTTGTATACCATTCACTGAAGTTTTCTAAATCTGAAAAACCTCCTAACTGTTCCTGAATACTCAAAATATCTAACTTTATCCGTTCTAGATTTCTCTCTCTTTGTCTAATAATCAATTTCATCTATGACTTGTTGAATATTTGCATCTCCCTTGTCCATTCCTCCCCAATATTGTTATCAAGGAAGTTGCACAATTTGGTAATTCGCAACCCCCTGGGAATTCTGTTTACTTCTAAATATTTCTGTAGCAAAATAATGTCCCACCATTGAGTCATTTCATTTTCAAGAAGATGCTTCAGTTTATAAAAAAATGATTTCATTTCTTCTTATTCTTGTCCATTGCCCCTTTTGGCTCTGAAGAAAGGGGGTCACTCCCGAAATGCGTTAGCCGCTTTCGTTGAGGTATTTACCAATTCCTCTGACATCTGATCTGGATTCGCCAATGTTCGGTGCGATGGATCTAATTGTATTGATTTTGCCTTTGATCAATACTCGTTTGTGAGTAGCCATTTTGCTATTTGATTTGTTTTTAAATAAAGCTCTTTTATGGTAATGCACTAGGTCAGTGCGCCTTCCCCTCTTTTGTATTGGAGCATGGATGAACCACGGATGGATGGAGAATGAATGAGCATGAATGGATGGCGCACGGATGAGCCAGGGATGGATGGAGCATGGATGAGCCAGGGATGGATGGAGCATGGATGGGCACATATATATCATGCATGGGCACAGGTGGAGCATTGATGGCCACATATGTAGCATGCATGGGCACAGGTGGAGTATGGATGGGCACATATGTAGCATGCATGGGCACAGGTGAGGCATGGATGGGCACATATGAGGACATATGAATCATGGGTGTAGCATGGATGGGCACAGGTCAGCAATATGGGCACTCCAGAGACAGCCCACAGCACTGCTGCACCCGGCTCCCTCCTCTCCTCTCACACTGCACCGATCGATGCAAAGAGAGGGGAGAAGCTACACTGGACAAGCTCCGGTTTATTGACAAGTGATTGGACAGAGCAATCACGTGGTAAATAGCCGCTGTCATTGGCCCTTTACCCTGTTCTGTGACACGCCGGGTCCGGAGGCCCCGACGGTCGTGGATATTGCTGAGTGCGTGCCCTAGGGGGTGCGCGCGAGTGCGATTCTGTGAGGACGTCCATGGACACCCTCCCAGAATAAGCCAACCGCGCTGCAGCCGTCTTTCGGCTGTGGCCCGGTCGGCATGTGGTTAAGCTTTGACAATAAAACCTGGAAGCTAATAGGTTTCTATGCAGCACTGCACCAGATTTAGCACTCCATTTTTAGTAAATAAGCCCAACTGTCTATAAGATCAGGAAGAGACAAGCTCTGGGCTAAATGCATTCTGAATTGGTATTGCTTATAGCAACCAATGCTAATGTACCATGCCTGGTGTAACTGCCATGTGGGAAAGTGAAATGAAGACTTTGAATTGGGAATACATACTATCTAAAGGTATGCTTACTCAATGAAATTTATCCAAGGGGCCTTGAGGTATCTAAGCTTGTCAATGTGAAATCCTATTACTACTGCGCTAAACACTATGATTTCCTCACGTAAAAATCACTCTATATTGTAAAATGTATACTGGGCTAAAAGTCATTGGTAGTTGAATATGAAGGCCTAACAAAATGTTAGTTATTTTGGTCAAATAAGGAGACCTTTTTCCCTAGTTATGCTTTCTATAATATTTTCTCAAAGCCAAATTTGAAAATTAAAAAAGTATTAGTTTAAATTATCTAAATACAGTACCTTCCAGCTGCATCAAAACAAAAGGTATTCAAAGTCTTACCATTGGTTTTCTTAAGAATACAGAGACAGTCTGAGTATTAAAGAGGAGGTCCGTTTAAAAAAAAAAAAAAAAAAAAAAAGTCATCAGCTGCAAACACTGCAGCTGCTGACTTAATAAACACACTCACCTGTCCAGGGCGCCCGCGATGTCGGCCCGTCCCTCGGCTCTCGGGTCCCGGCACTGCCATTCGTTGTAAGGGAAACAGGCAGTGGAGCCTGATGGCTTCACTGCCCGTTTCCTACTGCGCATGCGCGAGTCCCGCAGCTACTGCGCATGCGCGAGTCCCGCAGCGCTTTCTGAATGGGACGCGCTGTGTTCTGGGACACACAGTTCCCAGAACACAGCGCGACTCATTACCCAGAAGACGCCGCGACGAAGGGAGAAGACACAAGATCTCCGCGGAGGAGGAAGAGGAAGATTAGGAGAAAGTGCCTAGCAACAGGCATTTCTGGTAAGTAAAAAAAAAAAAATTTTTCATTTTTTTTTTTATATATTTTTTTAATTTTTAATATTTTTTCGTTTTCAGGGTGGCCCTCCACTTTAAAGACTGCCCCTTGTCAGCATGTTGCAGGGAAGGGCCCTTGCAGAGGCCTCTCTAAAGAGGTCTGATACTCCCCCTGCTGAGTCAGACCTATAACTTTGCAATCAGCAAAGCTCATGCTCTCTGCTGATTGAAGGGCTCTAGCTCTGACTGAACAAAAGGTGTGTCAGACCCCTGCAACCAGACCACTGCTTCTACACAGAGATCAATGTTGATTTTCTGAAAACTGCTAACGTAATCTCCTGGCTGCCATCAGGTTGCAACTAAAGCTGGGTACACACTATATATTTTTTTGTTCAAACCAAGGGACTGAACAACAAAAAACCTTACAGATTGCCGTACTAACACAAGTGATGTTAGTGCAGTGATATGGCAACGCACTGACTCCCTTGCTGCAATAGCTCTATGTGCTGGGTGTGACCCTGTACCTTTAAGGAGGGGTGGCTCCTTCCTGGCTCACCTGTCCTCTACCTATCCATTAGTGATGGACGAACTTCCGACGGGATGTTTCGCGAACGCGAACCACGAACGTGGCATACGCAGACCCCATTGACTTTAATGGCAGGCGAACCTTAAAAACCTCCAGGTCATATTTTCAGCCACAAATTACTAACTGTGCACAACATGGACACTGACATAACAAAAGTATTAAGTGAATCTGGGATCGACAACGACAAGCATTCTTTTTTTTATCTGTGAAATTTTGACAATTCAGGAGCACATGAAGGCCATGGAGGAGAGGCAAGGTCAGGGCAGGCTATGAAGGGGGTGCAGGAGATGATCAGTGCCACAGTCAGGGCAGCACAGTCCTGTGCCAGTGTCCCAATGTGCCAACCTGTTCTTGAGCCCCTCCCTCTGCCCGGCCCTTACCCCCACCTATGCAGGGCTCCACTGCGGTGGTCCGGAGGTGCCAGTCCAGTGCTGAACCTCAGCCATGGTGCTAGCACTGCTATCTCCCTCACTGTCTGAAACCAGCACCGCAATAGAGACTGAGCACTGACACCAGCACCATGATAGAGAGCACTGACACCACACCAGCACCGAGATTAGGGATGAGCCGAACACCCCCCGGTTCGGTTCGCACCAGAACTTGCGAACGACCCCCGCGTTCGGTACGAACGTTAGAACCCCATTGAAGTCTATGGGACTCGAACGTTCGAATTGGAAAGTGCTAATTTTAACGGCTAATATGCAAGATAGTGTCCTAAAAAGGGTTTGGGGACCTGCCTCCTGCCTCAGGGGACATGGGTCACTGCAAAAAAAAGTTTTAAAAACTGCCGTTTTGGCGGGAGCACTGATTTTAATGACGATTAAAGTGAAAAAAAAAAAGTGAAATATTCCTTTAAATATGGTGCCTGGGGGGTGTCTGTAGTATGCCTGTGAAGTGCCACGTGTTTCCCGTGTTTAGAACAGTCCCTGCACAAAATGACATTAAACGGAAATAACACCATTTAAAACTGCTTGCGGTTTTAATGTTATATCTGGTTCCTGCAATATGGTTGAAAATCATTGAGAAACATGGCATGGGTAGCCCTCCCTGCCCATTACCAGCCTATTTGGGTCTTGTACGCATATTAAGGGGAACCCCGTACCCATATTAAAAAAAGGAAATGCGTGTGGCCCCCAGGCCCTATATACTCAGAACAGCAGTATACAGGCGGTGCAAACAAGACAGGGACTGTGTAGGTTTGTTGTGTTAAGTTGAATCTGTTTGTCATTTTCAACCGGTACATTTTTAAAGTGTAGCTCCAGTCAAAAAAACTATCTTTAAGCTTTTTGGAAAACATAGGGAAGGGTTATCACCCCTGTATAATTTGTTTTGTCGTCCATCTTTTTTCATCTCACTTGCTGCTGTCTCCTTGCGTTTGCAAGTAGGAGATGTTTGTAAGTTGGATGTTTGAAAGTAGGGGCCTGCCCTATATTATAGCGGTATGTACTGGGTACAGAGCACGCAGACAGCACGCACTATCTCCTAACACTACTGACTGCAAGCTCTATTATTAACCACTTGTTAGCCCAATGTTTGCATAAAGTGAAAGATGAAGTTATGCTGAGTAAATAGATATCAAACATGTCACTCTTCAAAATTGCACATGCCCGTGGAATGGCGCCAAACGTCGCTACTTAAAAAATCCCCATAGGCGACGCTTTAATTTTTTTTTTACTGGTTACATGTTTTGAGTTGCAGAGGAGGTCTAGGACTAGAATTATTGCTCTCGCTCTAACATTCTCGGCGATACCTCACATGTGTGGCACATGCGAGCACATGGGGACATGGGCGCTTTAATTTTTATTTTATTTTTTTATTGTTCATTTTACTTTATTTATGTTAGTTTGACATTTTTTCCCCCAAAAATATATTTTTGATCACTTTTATTCCTATTACAAGAAATGTAAACATCCCTTGTAATAGGAATATGGGGTGACAGGTCCTCTTTACAGTGAAATCTGGGGGGTCAATATGACCCCACATCTCACCTCTAGGCTGGGAAGCTTGAAATAAAAAATAAAAAAAAGATTCTGGCTTTGATCGTACTGGCGAGTTGGTAGAAGCACCGGAGGGCGGTGAGGGGTGGGGGGCGTCTATGGCTGGGTATTTCAGGGTATCACCGAGTATGGCTGGGTATCTCTGAGTATGGCTGGGTATGGCAATTTATGGCAGGGTATTATAGAGTATTGGCGGGGTATTGGCGGGGTACTACAGAGTAATAGCAGGGTACTGCAGAGTATTGGGGGGTACTACAGAGTAATGGCAGGGTACTGCAGAGTATTGGGGGTACTGCAGAGTAATGGCGGGTACTGCAGAGTAATGGCGGGTACTGCATAGTATTGGGGGGTACTGCAGAGTAATGGGGGTTACTGCAGAGTAATGGGGGGTACTGCAGAGTAATGGCAGGGTACTGCAGAGTATTGGGGTACTGCAGAGTATTGGGGGTACTGCAGAGCAATGGCGGGTACTGCAGAGTATTGGGGGGTACTGCAGAGTAATGGGGGTTACTGCAGAGTAATGGGGGGTACTGCAGAGTAATGGCAGGGTACTGCACTGCAGAGTAATGGCAGGGTACTGCACTGCAGAGTAATGGCGGGGTACTGCAGAGTAATGGCAGGGTACTGCAGAGTATGCACTGGTATTGCAGAGTATTGGCAGGGAATTGAGGGGTTAAATTCGGTGAGCAGCGATGTGGGCACTGCAGATGCAGCCCACATCGCTGCGGACACCGATCTCTTTCCCCTCCGCTGTACCGATCGGTACAGAGAGGGGAGGGAGGAACAGGCGTCATAACATGACGCCGGTTTGTTTCCAAGTGATCACTCCGTCATTTGACGGAGCAATCACGTGGTAAACGGTCGCTATGAGCGGCCGTTTACCGTGATCCGTGATGCGACCTGGCGGTCACGGATGCTCTCGAGTGCGCACACCTCGGGGCACGCGAGAGCAGAATTCTGGGAGGCCGTTAATTAACGGCCTCTCAGAGTTAAACAACCCCCCTGAAGCCGTTAATCGGCAATGGGCAGTTGTTAAGTGGTTAAAGCTAGATCACTAGCTATATAGGTGAGGTGAATATAGTGGTGTATACTGCAGTCAGGGCACAGACAACAACCACTACACAGCAGCAAGATAGGAAATCAGCCAAAAACGATTGGTGTGTACTGTGTTGAAGGTACACAGAACACCCACTGCTTCAGATGCTAAGTAACACACTACACGAAGCCGCCTCAAAGGCGGCCTTATATAGTGTGGGGCGTGCACTACACAGCCTGAGCTATGATTGGCCACAGGCAGGATGCCTGTGGCCAATCATGGCTCTCCTCGCTGCCGGCGCTGCGATTGGCCAAGCATGCGGGGTCACAGTGCATGCTTGGCCAATCATGGGGCAGCAATGCACTGCGCCACCGCAGTTCATTGTGGTCCGCGCGCGCGTCACTCGAATTTTGACGCGAACGGCCCAAAAGTTCGGAATTCGCCGAACGCCCGAACAGCCAATGTTCGAGTCGAACGTACGTTCAACTCGAACACGAAGCTCATCCCTAACCGAGATAGAGAGCACTGACACCAAACCAGCACCGAGATAGAGAGAGAGAGCACTAAAACCAGCACCGAGATAGAGAGAGCGCACTGACACCAGCACTGTGATAGAGAGAGGGCACTGACACCAGCACCGTGATAGAGAGCACTGACACCAGCACTGTGATAGAGAGCACTGACACTAGCACCGTGATAGAGAGCACTGACACCAGCGCCGAGATAGAAAGCACTGACACCAGCACCGTGATAGAGAGCACTGACACCAGCACCGTGATAGAGAGCACTGACACCAGCACCATGATAGAGAGCACTGACACCAGCACCGAGATAGAGAGCACTGACACAAGCACCGAGATAGAGAGCACTGACACCAGCACCGTGATAGAGAACATTGACACCAGCAGCGAGATAGAGAGCACTGACACCAGCACCGTGATAGAGAGCACTAACACCAGCACCGAGAGAGAGCACTGAACCCACACCAACACCGTGAAAGAGAGCACTGACACCAGCACTGAGATAGAGAGAGAGCACTGACACCAGCACTGTGATAGAGAGAGGGCACTGACACCAGCGCTGAGATAGAAAGCACTGACACCAGCACCATGATAGAGAGCACTGACACCAGCACCGTGATAGAGAGCACTGACACCAGCACCATGATAGAGAGCACTGACACCAGCACCGTGATAGAGAGCACTGACACCAGCACCGAGACAGAGCACTGAACCCACACCAGCACCATGAAAGAGAGCACTGACACCAGCACCGAGATAGAGAGAGAGCACTGACACCAGCACTGTGATAGAGAGAGGGCACTGACACCAGAACCGTGATAGAGAGCGCTGACACCAGCACTGTGATAGAGAGCACTGACACTAGCACCGTGATAGAGAGCACTGACACCAGCACCAAGATAGAGAGCCCTGCCACCACCCCCGAGATAGAAAGCACTGACACCAGCACCATGATAGGGAGCACTGACACAAGCACCGAGATAGAGAGCACTGACACCAGCACCGTGATAGAGAGCACTGACACCAGCAGCGAGATAGAAAGCACTGACACAAGCACCGAGATAGAGAGCACTGACACCAGCACCGTGATAGAGAACATTGACACCAGCAGCGAGATAGAGAGCACTGACACCAGCACCGTGATAGAGAGCACTGACACAAGCACCGAGATAGAGAGTACTGACACCAGCACCGTGATAGAGAACATTGACACCAGCAGCGAGATAGAGAGCACTGACACCAGCACCGTGATAGAGAGCACTGACACCAGCACCGAGAGAGAGCACTGAACCCACACCAACACCGTGAAAGAGAGCACTGACACCAGCACCGAGATAGAGAGAGAGCACTGACACCAGCACTGTGATAAAGAGAGGGCACTGACACCAGCACCGTGATAGAGAGCACTGACACCAGCACTGTGATAGAGAGCACTGACACTAGCACCGTGATAGAGAGCACTGACACCAGCACCAAGATAGAGTGCACTGCCACCAGCGCCATGATAGAGAGCACTGGCACAAGCACCGAGATAGAGAGCACTGACACCAGCACCGTGATAGAGAGCACTGACACCAGCAGCGAGATAGAGAGCACTGCCACCAGCACCGTGATGGAGAGCACTGACACCAGCACCGTGATGGAGAGCACTGACACCAGCACCGTGATAGAGAGCACTGACACCAGCAGCGAGATAGAGAGCGCTGACACCAGCACCGAGAAAGAGAGCACTGACACCAGCACAGTGATGGAGAGCACTGGCACCAGCACTGTGATAGAGAGCACTGACACCAGCACCGAGATAGAGAGCACTAACACCAGCACCAAGATAGAGAGCACTAACACCAGCACCGTGATAGAGAGCACTGACACCAGCACCGAGATAGAGAGAGAGCACTGACACCAGCACCGATACCAGCAACTCGCTGCAGGACCCAAAAATATGACACCGCTCAACCACTTCAAACAGGAGGGTACGGGCATATAGTACGGTGTGCTTTTTTTGTACAAGGAAGTGAACCAAAGGTAGAAAAAAGGTCTGTGTGCTAGATTAAATAAATCATTTATAGAGTTATGCATATACATGGTTTACTGGTCACATGTGTTGAGTTCCTCAGAGATCCATGCCTCATTAATTCATAAATGTGAGGTAGTCAACGCTGTCGTGAGCTAGGCGAGTGCGCTTATCGGTCACGATGCCCCATGCTGCGCTGGACGTCCTTTCGGACAGGACACTGAACGAGGGGCAAGCCAACAGTTCTATTGCAAATTGGGCAAGCTCTGGCCAGAGGTCAAGCCTGCTCACCCAGTAGTCCAGGGGTTTATCACTTCTCAGAGCGTCCACATCGGCCATTAACCTGATGTAGTCAGACACCTGTCGGTCTAGACTTTCCCTGATGCTGAATCCGGATGAGACCTGTCGATGGGTCAGCTGAAAGAATGACCTCATATCAGAAGTCACCAACACATCTTCAAACCGGCCTCTTCTTGCAGGTGCTGTTGGATTGGTACCCGCAACTCTTTCTCTGGGAATGGGAATTCCTCCACGCAAAAGCAGAATGCAGCATTTCTCTAATCAAGGCCTGTAAGTGCTCCATTCTGACAGCCCTCTGTGATGATGGTAACATTTCCGCCATTTTGTGTTTGTAGCGGGGGTCTAAGTACGTTGCCACCCAGTACTGGTCCTTTACCTTTATGCTTCTTATACGGGGGTCCCTATTAAAACACTGGAGCATGAAGGCCCCCATTTGCACTAAACTGGAAGCGGTGTGGTGGCCTGGCTCCTGCTCATCATCCAGGATAATGTCATCCTCCTCGTTCTCCTCTCCCCATCCACGCACAACAACAGGGATCCCAGAAAGGTTTAAAGCATGCTCTTCTTGCTCCTCCTCATCCGCCCCAGAACCATCCTCGTCTGACTCCTCTTTAGACTCCTGTTGTTAACTTGTCTCAGATAGAGTAGCCCCCCCTGGGAATTCATCCAGCATTGCGACTTCCTCATCTTCCTGCTCCTCCACGGCTTGATCAATAACACAATGCAATGCACGCTCCATAAAGAAGGCATAAGGTACGATGTCACTGATGGCACCATGGCTGCGACTGACCAGTTTGGTGATCTCATCAAATGGCCGCAGAAATCTGCATGCATCGTGTATGAGCAGCCACTGGCACGGTGAAAAAAAACAAGCTCCCCAGAACCTGTTTTGCCGCAGAGTTTGTACAGGTAGTCGTTATCTGCACATTTCTGCTGGAGCAGCCTATCAAGCATATAGAAGGTTGAGTTCTATCGCGTCTGGAATCACAAATAAGACGTCTGACCGGCAGATTGTGTCATCGTTGAATGTCAGCAAGCCGAGCCATGGCCGTGTAAGATCTTCTGAAATGGGCCGAGATTTTCCTTGTCTGCCGCAAGATGTCCTGGACCCCAGGGTATTTGACAGCGAATCGTTGCACGACCAAGTTTAAGATGTGTGCCATGCATGGCACGTGTGTAATTTTGCCCTGTTTCAATGAGCTAAGCAGATTGGCACCATTGTCACACACCACTTTACCAACTGTCAAATTGAGCGGTGTTAGCCACTGATCTGCCTGTGAACGCAAAGCTGAAAGGAGTGCAGGGCCAGTGTGGCTCTTGGCTTCCAGGCACAACAAGCCAGCCGTCAACCGTTGGGCAAGAGGGTTATCCGGCATCATCATATTTTTACACTCGAACATATGGCCCACGGAAGCCTGCCTTTTTCCAGAAAAACGTGAGGATGTCATTATGGAAGGTGGAGTGGAGGACAATTGTGAGGAGAGAGGAGAAGGAGAAGTAGAAGATGAGGCTGGATGATGAGAACCTGGAGTATGGCTTTGTGGGTTCCGTTGCTCCCACTGGGCTCGGTGATGGCAGCTCATGTGTCTTCTTAAGGTGGTCGTCCCTAGGTGAGTGTTGGGCTTACTGCGACTTATGCGTTGACTGCAAAGGCTGCAGATGGCAACACTATTGTATAATTAGAGATCTTAGAGTAGGCAGCAACACCGGGGACCGACCTCCTCCTTGGGCTTACCTGGGTACTGTCGTCAGACTGCTGAGTGGTGCTTGATCCAATGCCAAGAGGGGCTGCGCATCAGCAATGTCTTGTGATGGACCGGAAAATAATTCATGTGACTCAAGCGGAGGGTATATGGTGGTAGTGGTGTTGGTGGTAGTGTCTTTGGGGGTGCACATAGCAGAGAGTGAAGAAGAGGGTGCAGATCGAGAGGATGAGGAGAGTGCAGAAGAGTAAGGCTGAGTAAGGCTGAGTGAGCCACTCAACCAAGTCTGCAATTTGCCCCTTTAGCTGAAGCCTGTTGCTCCTGCCCTACCCTTACTACCCCTGCGCAAGGGCATGCCTCTTCATCTGCCTGTCATTTTTTAAATGTGACAAAAGTCTCTAGAGAAGTACAGTATGTATCTGGAAGAAGGTATATAACACACCGCTTCAATCTGTCGTTTTGGGAGGCCACTGGTCTATCACACCAGTTATAATACTTTTTTCTAATTGCGTTTGTCACTCTTTGTAGTATCGCTGCAGAACCGCTCAGCAGTTACAATGTTGCACAGTGGAAATGCACTATACTGTGCTTTCTATATTTGCAATTATTTTATACGTGTATTACACCCCTATATACTGCACACCAAATAGTACACTTATACCAGTCCTTAAAAGGACCTTTGTGGACCTAATAGTAGCTAGCTAGTAGCTAGTGAATTGCAGACTGTCCCTGCTCCAAACACCAAACTGTCCCTCCCTACACTGAAAAACGACAGCTTCAGAATCGGTCAGTACTCAGCTCAGCAACACAGCAGTGAAGTATAATATGCTTTCTATATTTGAAAGAAAGTATATTATATGTGTACAACCCTATATACTGTACACCAGGGATAGGTAATTAGCGGACATCCAGCTGTTGCAAAACTACAAGTCCCATCTTGCTCTGCCTCTGGGTATCATGCTTGAGGCTGTCAGAGTCTTGCTATGCCTCATGGGACTTGTAGTTCTGCAACAGCTGGACCACTAATTGCATATCCCTGCTGTACACCTATACCAGTCCTTAAAAGGACCTTTGTGGACCTAGTAGCTAGTGAATTGCAGACTGTCTCTGCTCCAAACACCAAACTGTCCCTCAGTCCCTACACTGATAAAAGACAGCTGCAGAATCGGTCAGCACTCAGCAGCACAGCAATGAAGTATAATATGCTTTCTATATTTGAAAGAAAGTATATTATACGTGTACAACCCTATATACTGTACACCTATACCAGTCCTTAAAAGGACCTTTGTGGACCTAGTAGCTAGTGATTTACAGATTGTCCCTGCTCCAAACACCAAACTGTCCCTCAGTCCCTACACTGATAAAAGACAGCTGCAGAATCGGTCAGCACTCAGCAGCACAGCAGTCAGCAGTGCACCATAATATACTTTCTATTTTTGAAAGAAAGTATATTATAAGTGTATTACAACCAGGGCTCGAGTCCTGCGGGAACGTGTGGGAATGGCGTCCCTGCACTATTTTCACAGCGGGAACGCTGTTCCCTTTGCAGGACTCGAGCCGCCCGAATGAGATGTATGCAGAGTAGCGCAGGAAGCGTTTGGCTGTAGTAAGTTCTCCCTTACTTCACACAGCACTGTTCGCTCCCGGCGGCCCCTCTTCTCTTCTCGTTTATGGTCTATCCCAGATGATGTCACAAGCAAATGGGGATAGACGAGAAGAGAGGAGGAGCCACCAGGGAGCGAACAGTGCTGTGTGAAGTGAGGGAGAACTTACTACAGACAGACGCTTCATGCGCTACTCTGCATACTGGCTAGTAAGGTGACAATGTGCCCCATGCCCAAATGTGCCCCCTGATGTCCTATGTTCCCCACTGTGCCCCATTATGTGCCCTGATGTGCCCCATGCCGTAATGTGCCCCCTGCCCTGATGTCCTATGTACCCCACTGTGCCCCATTATGTGCCCTGATGTGCCCCATGCTGTAATGTGCCCCCTGCCCGGATGTCCTATGTGCCCCACTGTGCCCCATTATGTTCTGTGATGTGCCCCATGCCGTAATGTGCCCCCTGGCCTGATGTCCTATGTGCCAACATTTCCCCATGCCCCGATGTGCCCTGTGCCCTTATGTGCTATGTGCCCTGATGTGCTATGTGCCCCATAATATGCCCTGATGTGGTCATGCCCTGATGTGCCATGTGCCCTGATGTGCCATGTGGCCTGATGTGCCCCGTGCCCTTATGTGCTATGTGCCCTGATGTGCTATGTGCCCCATAATGTGCCCTGATGTGCTATGTGCCCCATAATGTGCCCTGATGTGCCCCCATATGCCCCCATGTGCCAACGTTTCCCCATGTCCTGATGTGTCATGTGGCCTGATGTGCCCCATGCCCCGATGTGTCCCGTGCCCTTATGTGCTATGTGCCCTGATGTGCTATGTGCCCCATAATATGCCCTGATTTGCTATGTGCCCCATAATGTTCCCTGATGTGCCCCATGTCCTGATGTGCCCTGTGCCCTGATGTGCCATGTGGCCTGATGTGTCCCGCACCCTTATGTGCTATGTGCCCTGATGTGCTATGGGCCCCATAATGTGCCATGATGTGCCATAATGTGCCAATGTTTCCCCCATACCCTGATGTGCCCCATGCCCTTATGTGCTATGTGCCCTGATGTGCTATGTGCCCTGATGTGCTATGTGCCTCAATGTTCCCCATAATGTGCCCTGATGTGCCCCATAATGTGCCCCGATGTGCCCCATGCTCTGATGTGCTATGTGTCCCATGCCCTGATGTGCCCCGTGCCTTGATGTGCCCCGTGCCCCATAATGTGCCCTAATGTGCCCCATAATGTGCCCTGATGTGCCATAATGTGCCCCATGCCCTGATGTGCCATGTGGCCTGATGTGTCCCATGCCCTGATATGCCCCATGCCCTAATGTGCCCCGATGTCCTATTTTTTTCTTCTTCTTTTTTTGTGCGGGAGTGGATCTTGGGTGGGAGTTTCCACATTTTTTTCCCCAGGACCCCTGATTACAACCCTATATACTGTACACCTATACCAGTCCTTAAAATTACTTTTGTGGACCTAATAGTAATAGCTAATTAGCTAGCTAGTGATTAGACTGACTGTCCCTGCTCCACACAGCATCCTTTTCCTACACTGACAAAAGACAGAATGTAAAACGGCCGCCAGATTAGGTCTATTTATAAGGTAGGGGGTATGTCCAAGTGCTGAAATGTCTCGGTTGGCTGTCCTGTACCCCATGATGGATGTGTCATGGGTCAAAGTTCCTCACAATGTAAACAAATATGGCCACCGCGAACAGCGCCAGAAGTCCACCGGTTTGGCAAATCGCGAATGAGCAAAGTTCACCGCAAACCGACCGCCGGGTGAACCGCAAGGCCATCTCTACTATCCATTATAAATGCAAGTGCTTCCAAGAAGGAGACTTTCAGTAGTTAGGAACTGCAGGAAACAGGGTGCCTTGGTGGGGCCTGCAGCTTACGCATGTATTTGCAAATGTGTGCAACTAAATCCCTGTTCTTAACGCATATTGTTAGACAGGTCAATTTAGTTGGTCGCTGGCTTGTTGGTAAATTTGAGCTTGGAAATCTCTTTACATTTGTTTGGCAGCAATCTGTCCCCACTGAGCTACTGTGTTTTGACAGAACACACTGATCAGCACTCGCAGACATTGGCTACAAGTGCTGATCAAATGCTGGCTTTCCACAGGGACAGGGAGATATACACACACAGGTCAAAAGTTGGCCAGTTCCTGCCAAACCGTCTGTTTTCGGCTGATTTTTGGCCTGTGAGTAACCAGCCTAACTGGCAGGAACAATTAACATTCTACAAGATTGCTTACATGATCAGCAATAATACAGAATAAATGCAGTGTGACAAAAACAAATGCTACATAAAAGCAGTCAAGACCTGCTAGCATACACTGTGGGAAATTCTGCTGTGTGTCTAAAAATTGTCACTCTGCAAAGTGTTGGCAATCTTTTATGTTCTCCTTAAAGTGGTTGTAAACCCGTACAAACTACTTTGACCTACAGGTAAGCCTTAATCTAGGTCCAAGAAATATCTCCTAAACCTACACGGTTTAGGAGACATTTACAAAAAGACAGGCACCGTTGTCTACGGCGCATACGCCGTAGACAGCAGCACACAGGTGCACTGAGCATGCCACTGCTAACGTCATCGCTGCTCCGGCGCTGTAAGTGGCCGAAACAGCGATACCCAGAAGAAGATGGATGCTCTGTGCTACAGGAGATATCGGTGACATCGCTGGCTCCATGTCAGGTAAGTGACACATAATGGGCTACACTTCAACTGAAGAAAACTGAGCTTGTAGAGCATTGCGCAGTTGAAGAAACTGGAAAAAACACCCTGACTGTAAGGGAAACTCATTCCTCAAATATTCAAAGAATTTGAGAAAACTGTTCTCATATAATTACATCAGAGTTGTTACTCCAGATCCCACCCATCTCTGAAAACCGTGCAAAAAAAAAAAAGCGCAGGAACCAATCAGTAAAATGCATTGGAGTTAACATGGGAGACAAAATAATGTTATTTTTGAATGGTTCAATGAGCTTTAAATTGTTCCTGAGGAGTGGGGAAGCTTGTTCTATTTTGAATCTGTAATTGTGCCACAAAATGGCTTCCCTGCCCCTTGGTGAATAGTAACAATTTCCAATTTGTTGCCGCTTGTTGAAATGTTTGCCATTTTTTTGCCTGCATATTGTAACAATTGCACATCTGTTGCCAATGTATTGTCACAAGTGTTTGGTTTTTGCCCATATATTATCTCAATTTCCTATTTCTTGCACAGGTATTGTACCACAGTCTTGTTTTTTGTCCATGATTGCCTGTTTTTAGCTTGGTTATTGTTACAAGTACCTATTTCTTTTTCATTTATAATTACAATTTATCTTCCATCCTTTTATTGTAATAATTGCAGATGTGTTGCCCATGTATTGTCCCAATTCCATGTTTGTTGACAGTGTGTTGTCACAATTTCCTGTTTGTTGCCTGTGTTGTCACGATTGCCCATTTGTTATCCACAGTATTGACACAATTGCCCACTTGTAGCTTGTATATAGTAAAGTTTTTGAATTTGTGGCCCATGTATTGCCAGGAATGTCTTTTGTGCCTATATATTACTGAGTTTGTGACTTTTGGGGGTTTCCAGATACTAGCCAGCCGCATGTTGGTGAAACAAACAGTATTTTTTCAAAAAGGGCAAACAAAATAGCTTTGTTTTTTGTTTTTTTTGTAACTGGGCAGGGCCAAGCTTGAATAGTCTCTACCTGGTTAATTTGAGGCTTCATGAAAAACCCTATCTACAATGTAACCTATATAATCAGTATCTCAGGGAATATGAGACTCAGGCCGCGTACACACGGGCGGACTGTTTGCCCAACTTTGTCCGATGAACAGTGTTTCAGCGGACAGTCCGCTCGTGTGTGGGCTTCAGCAGACAGTTTCAGCGGACTGTCTGACGAACAAAGTTTTTCGGAATTTCCGTAAAACTGTCCGCTGAAACTTGGTTTGAGCGGACAGTCCGCTCGTGTGTAGGCTTGTTCGTCAAACTAAGTCTCGCGCATGCTCAGAAAGAATTTACAGGGCGGACAGGGCGGAAGCGCTCGGTCTTGTAAAACTAGTGTTCGTATTGAAGCTAGCATATTCGTCATGCTGCTAATTTTGTGTTTTTTTAATATAGCCCGTTCTTTTCTTCTTCGTAATGCAAGAAAAGTGAAGTAGCTTTGCTGCTTATATTCACACAGAGTTATACCACATGTTTTTATTCATCCTATGATTAATCTTCCAATTATAGAAAAAATATATTCTAAATTTTTAAAAAAACAAAAAAAAAACCATTGTCACTCTGCAAAGTGTTGGCAATCTTTTATGTTCTCCTTAAAGTGGTTGTAAACCCGTACAAACTACTTTGACCTACAGGTAAGCCTTAATCTAGGTCCAAGAAATATCTCCTAAACCTACACGGTTAGGTTATATATATATATATATTTATTTATTTATTTAAAAAAAAAATAGAATTTATCTATTACTATATATTTTTGGAACTACTATTGTCATATTTTTTTGTGGTTTTTTTTGTGTGGGGGGGGGGGGTTGAAACAAGATTGACTTGCATTTTTTTTGGCCAAGCAGGACTATGCAAGTAGAGATAGATAGATAGATAGATAGATAGATAGATAGATAGATAGATAGATAGATAGATAGATAGATAGATAGATACCCAAACCAGCATTTTAGCTTACACATGATTGCATGTTCAAAATCAGCAGAGCTTCCCCTCATTTCAAATGTTAAGCCTCAAATTTACAGCGACTGCACTTCCAAGTGCACTTGCAGTGCTTTAAAAATTGCACTTGAAGTTAGCATATTTACATGAACGTGTGTTTTGTAAATAACCCCCAGAGTCTTTTGACATGTATCTGCCTACTCACAAATAAACTTTGTTTTTTAAGCCAAAATTAAAAAAAAATATTAAAAAAAAAAAAAAACATACAAGATTTTTTTGAAATAATAATTTTTTATTTTTCCTCAGAACAAAAATAAATCAAGAGGGAGGCAACACTGGAGACAATTTTGACGTTTGTGAAGCCTTTTGTCCCCCAGGCACACATCAAGTGAGTGGCCACCAAAATTCCGAACCTGCGTAGCATGTAAATAGGGAGCACAACCAGGTCCTAGAATCCCAAAGACCAGGAACAGCAGCAGATGAGATCTATGTCCCCAGACTGTGGTACTACAACAGCCTGCGTCTTCTTTCAGAGCAGACTGAAGCCAGGCAGTCACTTGCGACTCTTCCGTCTAGCCTTCCCTCCACGCTTCGCTGGAGGCTGTGCCTCTGGTGGTGGAGTTGTGGTAGGAGGAGGAGGAGGAGGAGGAGGAGCAGTAGGGTCTGCGTTGTAAAGCTTAGTGGTGGGTGTGAGCTCATCCTTCAGACCCCGTTGGATGGCATCAAAAAAGATTGCTTCACACAAGTTTCGCTGTGGTTTGTCCATTTCTTGTAGCTTACTAGCCAGATAAGTGGCATAGGCCTCCTCCGGATTGGGGGGTTTTGACAAAACTTGTGTGGCTTGGCGTATAAGCACCAAGGACTCCTCCTCTGTACGGCTCATCCTCCTGGGCCTTTTGCTGGCTAGGCGGAGGGGAGGGACCTGGTTTTCAGTCCGACTCCTGCTGGGCCCAGCTAGCTCTTGTGTGTGGCTGGTCCCGGCCTCCTCCTCCATACCACTGGTCCCGGCCTCCTCCTGGGTGAGCTCATCCTGTGTAAAAAAACAAAGAAATCAATAAATAAAATATGTCTATATTTTGAAATCATCAATCACTAACAATTTTACAGTTCTCACTTGCAAATACATTTGTCTTGAAATACAAAAGGCTATCATTTTGACACCATCATTTTTCCATCAGTTCACCAAGATTTGAGCCACATTTGTGTAAACTACTGTATCCTTCTATCTAATTTAATTTGTGATGAAATCCTAGATTTGGAAGCAATTCAAACATTGAACTTGACATCATTAATATTTGAGCAATCCAAACTTTAGAAACTAAAATATACCTGGCTCCAGCTGGGCGCATCAACTTCGTCCAGCAAGGAAGGGTCTGGATCTTCCAGGGATGGCTCACCTGAGGCGGAGGGAAGGGTGGAGGGACGGGTAGACGGAAGAGTCGAAAGTGACTGCCTGGCTTCTGACGTGTCATCCAGAAAACGCAGCCTGTCATAATACCACAGCTTAGGTACATATATCTGATCTGCTGCTGCTCCTGATGTTTGGGACTCTAGGATCTTTCTTTGCTCCCGCCTATACCCGCTACGCAGGTTCTTAATTTTGGCGTTCACAAAGTCAGTGTCTGCCTGGGGGAGTCGGGTTTTCACAAACGCCAAAACTGTCTCCAGTGTCTTCTTCCGGGCAGCACGGCTTGAATATTGGGGGTGTTTTGAATCCCAAAGATTGCTGTGCGACTCAACTAAATCAAGAAATGTTGAGAGGAAGGCCTCCTCCTTAAAGGGGTCTGGAGTATACCTTTGCATTTTCTGAAAAAATAAAAAATAAAAAATAAAAAGTCAGACCAAATGCACACTATATTGTGACAATGTAGGCGACACACACACTACCACACACGCTACCCCCCCCACACACACACTACCCCCCACACACACACTACCCCTCCCACACACACACTACCCCTCCCTCCCACACACACAAACACTACCCCCCCCCCACACACACACACACACTACACACACTACTGCCCCATACACATACACACACACACACACACACACACACACACACACTACTGCCCCATACACATACACACACACACACACACACACTACCCCTCCCACACACACAAACACTACCCCTCCCCCCCCCCCCCACACACACACACACACACACACACACACTACTGCCCCATACACATATACACACACACACACACACACTACCCCTCCCACACACACAAACACTACCCCCCCCCCCACACACACACACACACACACACACACACACTACTGCCCCATACACATACACACACACACACACACACACTACCCCTCCCACACACACAAACACTACCCCTCCCCCACACACACACACACACACACACACACACACACACTACTGCCCCATACACATACACACACACACACACACACACACACACACACACACACACACACACACACTACCCCCACCCCCCCTATACACCCACCTCCACCCCCACACAAAACACCAACCCCACTCAACCACCAACCCACATAAAAATCAAGTAAACATCAATAAGAATAAAATTCAATATGCACATCCCTAACGCAGGCTTTAAATTAAACTAAAATAAACCGATAACTATCTTACCGTCGCCTGCGTCGCCCGCCCCTGACATTCCTTGTGACCGTGTTTCCCCGCCCCTTTTACCCTCGTTCCGCTGTGGGTGAATGATAGGAGAAAATGGCGGACGCAAATTCTATGAGCAGCGTGAGCAGCGCGGAGGAAAGCCATGGCCCCCATGCTTCTGGAGCAAGGAGGAGATATAAGGCCACCAATATGGCCTTTGAAGAGATGGTGGAGATGGTGGCTATATTAAAAAGGGAGGATTATGATGGGTAACATGGCCCGTACCCCAAACCTAATGTCTGGAAAAGCGCCATCTTGGATGAGGTTGTGACATCGTTGGAGAACAAATTTGGGGTACGAAGAGGCAAGGACCAGCTCCGGAAACGATGGTCCGATATCAAGTCCAGGGAGCCGGACCAATATTACCGCATCAAAAAGGCCCTGAAAAAAAGTGAGTAAACTCCGCGTTTCTCGTGACTGTCGGACATAATCGTTCGTGTAGGCATTGAAAATCTGGCGGATTTGTTCGTAATCGTTCGTGTAGGTAGTGTATGTAAATCTTGCGTATTTGATCGTAATCGTTCGTGTAGGTAGTGTCTGAAAATCTGGCGGATTTGAGCGTAATCGTTCGTGTAGGTAGTGAATGTAAATCTGGCGGATTTTTCGTAATCGTTCGTGTAGGTAGTGTATGTAAATCTGGCGGATTTGATCGTTCGTGTAGTTGATAGTTCATGTAATGAGCGCATATGGTTGTTCGTATATGTGGGCGTAAATAGCATGAATTTGTGTATGGTGTAAATTTATCTGGTGTTGGATTAGATTTTAATTAGTTATTTTTTTTGTATTGTTCATGATAAACTGAATTGTCACGCTCAGTTTATAGGATATAAATTTTTACTAAAGTTTCATAAATTTATTCAGTGCAATGTAGACTCAATTCAAAAAATGAGATAGATAGATAAAATGCTGGTTCAACATCTGGACTGGGAAACATTTAAGTGTAGTTTGGGACATCATAGAACATTTTTTGACATAATCACACACAGGTACTCCAGGGGATGATTCGAGTGTGTCCGTCTGTGAAACTTGGACAAAAGATATAAAGTATCACAGTTTGGTTAAAGGCTAGGTTCACATTGCTGCAATGTACGAGATCGAATGTGATTTGCACCGCACTGCAGTGCAAATCACATGTGATCTCTGTGTGATGCGATTTCAGCCATACATATAGTATGGCTGAATTCGCATCGCATCCGGCCCAAACTTGTACATGGCCCTTTTTTTAGTCCACAGCCGAATCGGATCACATGGGTGTTCACACCATGTGGTCCGATTCCTGTCCGAGTTTAAAGATTGCACTGTGAAATGAGAAATAATTTGAAGGTGTCAATAAAACTTTACACTGATGATACTCCCAGTAGGTCACATAGGGCAGTGCGAACTGCGCATGCGATGCGTGAAACCACAGTAGATTTGCAGCGTTCGCACATCGCAGCAGTCTGAACACAGCCTAACTAAAAAAAAAGACATTTTAAGGATGTATTAAACTAGGATCTTGTAATAACCAGCTAATAATTGTACACCACTTCAAACCAATGTTTCATATTCAAATTTCTGAACTCAAATATCACTATGCTTAAAAGTATCTTTTTTTTTTTTTTTTTTTTCATTCTCATAGGGGAACAAAGACTCAGACAAGAGGCGGAGCAGCCCAGGACCCCCCGACCTCGCCAGCCTGATTGGGCACTTAGCCCCAGCCCCGCGTCGGTATTGGAGCTGCCCAGCCCAGTGTCTGAGAGGGAGCAGCCAAGCTCGGTATCCTCCGCTGGACCAAGCTCCGTAGCTCCACTGGATGAGCCGAGCCCAGGGCTAGATGTGGAGGAGGAAGAGCAGGGGGAGTTACACACCCCACAAAGTGAGTGTCTGACAACCCAGCTTAAGGTAAACAATTAATGGCTGTATATTTTAACCAATTTTTTGTCTACACATGTTTTTAGGTGATGATCTGGTTGTGGTTGGAGAAGCCGCGGAGCCATTTTCAGCGGACAGTGCCCAGAGGCTAATTGGTGACATCATGGCCTGGAATGGGCAGATTGACCGGATGGAGAACCAGATTCTCAATATTCAAAGAGAACTGGTCACTATGAGGCAGGGAATGAAGAACATGATCGATGTTTTAGGGAGAATCTAAGCCCCTTTTCCCTAAAACCCAATCGATCATGTTCTTCATTCCCTTGTAAAAACGTTTTTAATGTTTTAAAAACAGAGTTTTTAGAGGCCAAATTTTGAAGATGCACACGGTGTGTCAACATGTGCTATGTGCCATCAGAGGATCGCAATGGACGCATTTGGTGTTTGCAAACCCTTCCTCATTCTAGTATGTGAGAGGAAGGGATTGCACACACCAAACACGTCCATTGATCACTCATGATGGTACATAGCACATGTTGACATTACCAATTTTTGGTGTGCATCTTCAAAATTTGGCTTTACCCCTTGTTTTATGTAAATAGTTAAACATCTGATTTTATTTTTTTATTTTTGTGATAATTGTATTTTAGATATATCTATATATTTCTATGTTTACCAAAAAAAAAAAAAAAAAAACAATTTAAAAAAAACAATTTCCCAAAAATAAAAAAAAATAAAAAAAAAACACAAAAAACAAAAAAAGATCTAAAAAAGAGGCACTGGTTGGAATGTGCACTATTAAAAAATCAAAAAAAAGATGTGTGTGTGTGTGTGTCTACTTCTTTCAATACTCAATACCAGTTTGGGAAGTCATTTTGTGTTTTCTGTCACAAAGGGCCTTATTTCCTATTGTCAAAAACCACTTTGCTATACAAATGCACTAGGACAGGAATATGCAATTAGTGGAAATCCAGCTGTTGCAGAACTACAAGTCCCATGAAGCATAGCAAGACTGACAGCCACAAGCATGAGACCCAGAGGCATGATTGACTTGTAGTTTTGCACCAGCCGGAGGTTGGCCAATTGCATATCCCTGAATTAGGACAATGTAGGAGACAAGCAACGTGAAAAGCAAACAAGAACCAAACTTAAAAATTTGAACAGACAAGACATATTTCCAGAAAAATACATTTTTATTGCTTAGCTGGCATTGGAATAGCCCCCCTACCATTAAAATAGCTGACATAGCGGTCACGCACCTCACGTGCTGTTTGGGGGGCTAAGCCAGGAAGGGCATAATCCAGCCCTGTCAGTTCTGGAAGCCTGAGTCCGGCCTCAGGCCCAATAGGCTGCAGGTACTGGTTACCTGAAAATTTCCTTAGAAAATTGTGCAGAATGCAGCAGCACAGAATAACATAGTTCAGTTTATATTCTGCAAGGTTGATGGCTGTCAGTAACAGACGGAACCGGCTGGCCATAATGCCAAAGGCACTCTCCACAACCCTTCTTGCTCTGGCCAGCCGGTAATTAAAAACCCTCCTCTCCGGGGTGAGGGTCCTTTGGGGGAAGGGTCTCATAAGATGTTCACTCAGACCGAACGCTTCATCAGCCAGAAAAACAAACGGTAGCCCCTCCACATTCTCGGCATCTGGTGGCAAGTCCAGGCCACCAGTGATAAGACGGTGGCAGAACTCGGTCTGCCTAAAGACTCCTCCGTCAGACATCCGGCCATTCTTCCCCACATCCACATAAAGAAAGTCACATTGTGCCGACACCACCGCCATTAGCACCACACTATGGAACCCCTTATAATTCCAATAGTAGGACCCCGAATGGGGTGGGGGCACAATCCTCACATGTTTCCTGTCGATCGCCCCTCGGCAGTTGGGGAAGTCCCAACGGGCAGCGAACTGGGAAGCCACAGTCTGCCATTCCTGTGGCGTGGAAGGACACTGGGGAGTCAAACACAGGAGAAAAAAAAAATTAGTCATTAAATAAAAACAATTCATAACAAATAAAACTCATAAACATTTTGGAACAACAGTTAAACAGAAATATTGCAAATTTGTTTTCTGCCAAAAAAAAAAAAAAAAAGTAGGCGGACCAATTCACAGATTAATCAGCCCTCTGATGGACCAGGGGACATAAATTAGGTGGGTAAGTGGGGTGGGGGGACAAATTAATGAGTATCCAACACCTGCAAGCAATTTGAGTGGGGGGACTAATTAATGAGTTGACAATCTATATATCTCTATATCTCTATATCTCTATATATCTCTATATATCTATATCTATCTCTCTATCTCTCTATCTCTCTCTCTATCTATCTATCTACACACACACAGGGTGTATACAAAGAGTATACAAAGGGTGGGGGGGGGGGCAAGTAAAATAGTACAATGGAGCTGACAATATGAATTATAGCGAAAAACAGTCTCGGCTGTGGGTGTATATGGGGCCCAGGATCGAATGCTGAGGACGTTAATGAAAGCAAATATGCACGTGGGACACAAAAAGGTAAAAAGCTCCAAAAAAATGACACAAAAAAAAAAAATTAAACAAAAAAAAAAATAAATAAATAAAAATGGGTGGCCCAATTCACAGATTAATCAGCCCTCTGATGGACCAGGGGACATAAATTAGGTGGGTAAGTGGGGTGGGGGGACTAATTAATGAGTATACAACACCTGCAAGCAATTTGAGTGGGGTGGGGGGACTAATTAATAAGTATCCAACACCTGCAAGCAATTTGAGTGGGGTGGGGGGACTAATTAATAATTATCCAACACCTGCAAGCAATTTGAGTGGGTGGGGGGACTAATTAATAATTATCCAACACCTGCAAGCAATTTGAGTGGGGTGGGGGGACTAATTAATAAGTATCCAACACCTGCAAGCAATTTGAGTGGGGGGAATAATTAATGAGTTGACAATCCATATCTATATATCTATATCTATATCTATATCTCTATATATCTATATATCTATATCTCTATATATCTATATCTCTATATATCTATATCTCTATATATATCTATATATATCTATATATCTCTATATATCTCTATATATCTCTATATCTCTATATCTCTATATCTCTATATCTCTATATCTCTATATCTCTCTCTCTCTCTATCTATCTACACACACAGGGTGTATACAAAGAGTATACAAAGGGTGGGGGGGCAAGTAAAATAGTACAATGGAGCTGACAATATGAATTATAGATAAAAACAGTCTCGGCTGTGGGTGTATATGGGGCCCAGGATTGAATGCTGAGGACGTTAATGAAAGCAAATATGCATGTGGGACACAAAAAAGGTAAAAAACTCAAAAAAAATGACACAAAAAAAAAAAAAAAATACATTTAAAAAAAAAAAAAAAAAATGCATGCATTCATATAAAAGGGACATTCACATCATATTCCTGTCATGGGTATTAAAAGTCATGATGAAATGAATACAAACATACAATGCATATAATGCATATAATGCAATATTAAAAGAACAAACTTACCTTCATATATTCCTTCTGCAGGACCCGAATAATGGCAGAACAGGTCTCTGGAATAATGATCCCCAGAGCCTGGGGGGAGATGCCTGTCGAGAACTTGAGGTCCTGAAGGCTTCTCCCTGTCGCCAAGTAGCGCAACGTGGTGACGAGCCTCTGCTCCGGAGTGATGGCTTGCCGCATGCAGGTATCCTGCCTGCTGATATAAGGGGTCAGCAAAGCCAGCAGACGGTGAAAAACGGGGTCCGTCATCCTGAGATAATTCCTGAAATCATCAGGATTATTCTCACGGATCTCACGGAGTAAAGGCATATGCGAGAATTGGTCACGCTGGCGCAACCAATTCTTTGTCTATGAACTCCTCCTCACCCTGTTCACAGACTGGGCTCGGGTCAAAGTATTAACCCCAACACCAAGCCCCAATATAGCACGAACTCGTTCCCGAGTACGTCCACACTCCATGGCTTTGAAACGGTCGGCTGGACAGACAAGCTCAACTGAACGCACTGAAGAACAGCCAGACCTATGAAGAACGACCTGAAACCCAGAAACGAGCGGACCAGAAACGCCTAATAACAGGTACAACTGATCCACGCGTACCGAAAGACAGATACAAACCTCACAGGTAGACTGCGCCGCAGTGAACGGACAAATTAAGCTGAAGTCTGAAAAGCGCGAATCGTCTCTAACCAAACTTCTACTAACGCAAAGTCAGCAGAAGGAGCCCAAAGGGTGCTTTGCTGTGTCTTGGACTTCCTATTTCTAGACCCGTCGTACGTGACGTACGTCATCGCGCACGGTTTCAGCGGACTGTTCGTTCATCGTGTGTAGTCAAGTCCGTTCATGCTAATTTTGAGCGGACTGTTTGTCAAACTGTTTGACGAACAAAGTTGAGCGAACAGTCCACGCGTGTGTACGCGGCCTCAGTCTGTACTGGAGATAATGCCATTGAGACTGAGGTGTACTTCCAATAAGGATGTAGTGTTTTATTCATCTTCCCTATAAAATATAGCCAAGACAGACTGCAACCCAAATGCCATTCTTTTTTATTGGAAGCAACCCCCAGGTGTGGAAACTACCATCTTTTCTCCGTCTTCCTTGGTTAAAAGTATCTGCAAGTACCCTTTGATGAGATCTAACATGGTACTATCCTGGGCTGGCCCCAACCTCTCTATCAGTTTGTCTACTCAGGGCATCATATATACATCAACTTTGATACCTCATTAAGCTTTCTGAATTCATAACAAAACCATAGAGTCCCACTGGGCTTTGGTACCAACACAATTGTGCTGTGATTCATCAATTATATAACGTTCTAGCCTTTTACAAACTTCCTCCAATACCACTACTATTTGTGCTTCAGGTATGCAATAATGGGATTTTTATATACAGCTTACCAGTAAAATCCTTTTCTTGAGAGTACATCACAGGACACAGGAGCTTCATTACATAGTGGGTTATATAGGCACCTCTGGTGATTGGACACTGGTTGACCCCAATTAAGGAGAATTCCTCCCCTATATAACCCCTCCCATCTGGGAGGCACCTCAGTTTTGTAGCAAAGCAATAAGAAACCACGTAAAAACCCAAGAGTGTCCCGTGATGTACTCTCAAGAAAAGGATTTTACAGGTAAGCTGTATATAAAAATCCCATTTTCTTGATCATACATCACGGGACACAGGAGCTTCATTACATAGTGGGATGTCCCATAGCAATGCTCAGATTGAGGGGAGGGAGACACAGATCATAAATATAGACCGCCAGGGACCGGAGGACCTAAACTGCAGCCTGCAGTACACTGCGCCCGAAGGCGATATCCTCTTGCCCTCTGACATCCACCTGATAGAATCTGGTGAATGTGTGGACTGATGACCAAGTCGCAGCCTTACAGATCTGAGCCAGGGAGGCCTGGTGATGCACTGCCCAAGAAGCACTAACAGCCCTAGTAGAGTGCGCTTTCACCCGAAAAGGAGGAATCTTCCCCTTTAAACCATAGGCTTGAGAAATAACTTGTCTGATCCACCTTGAGAGAGTGGATTTTGACGCCGCCTGGCCCTTTCTAGGGCCTTCCGGCAGAATAAATAAACAATCAGTTTTCCTTATCTGAGAAGTTGCTTGAAGATAAATACTGATTGCTCTAACCACATCCAAAGTGTGTAAAGATTCTTCTTCTGTGGACTGAGGGTCCGGAAAAAAGGATGGTAGGATTACATCCTGATTCAAATGGAAACCCGAAACCACCTTAGGTAGAAAGGACCTGTTGGGACGCATGACCACCCGGTCCTTATGGATAATTAAATACGGCTCCTAACTGGAAAGAGCTGCCAACTCTGATACTTTTCTAGCCGTAGATATGGCTACTAAGAAGACCAGCTTTTTAGTCAGGAGAACTAAAGAAGCCAGATGCAAAGGTTCAAATGGTTGCCCCTGTAAGGCCGAGAGAACCAAATTCAGATCCCATGGGCATACCGGAGGTTTAACTGGCGGTTTTGTCCACATAGCCCCCTGGATAAAAGCCCGTACTAGGGAATGTGATGCAAGCGGCTTTTGAAAAAATACTGACAGGGCCGAAATCTGCACTTTGATAGTGCTTATGGCCAAATTCATTTCTAGGCCTGACTGGAGAAAGGCCAAGATTCTGTTAATGACATACTTTCTAGGATGCCATTTCCTGAGTTCACACCAGGAAACATATGTCCTCCAGATCTTGTAATAAATAAGCCTGGAGGCCGGCTTTCTGGCATTGACCAGAGTAGAAAGGACTGGCCCTGAAAGGCCACGGTCTCTCAGAATGTGGGTCTCAGCAGCCAAACCGTCAAATTCAGACTGCGTAAAGCAGGAAGGTAGATTGGACCCTGTGAGAGCAGATCTGGCCGGAGAGGGAGGGTCCATGGCCTGCCTACTGCCAACTTCATGATTTCTGCGTACCATGGTCGCCTGGGCCAAGCCGAGGCCACCAAAAGGACCGACTTCGTCTCCCTCTTGACTCTTCCCAGGAACCGCAACAGAAGCGGGCTCGGGGGGGAAGGCATAGATCAGGTTGTACTGATCCCAGGGAACTGTCAGAGCATCTGACCCCTGAGCAAGTGCATCTCTTGTCCTTGATACAAACTTGTCCAGCTTCCTGTTGAACCTGGATGCAAACAGATCTACGTCTGGAGTACCCCACTTGTGACATATGTTCTGAAACACGTCGGGGTGCAGAGCCCATTCTTCTGGGCACAACTGCTGGCGGCTGAGAAAATCCGCCTGCCAATTCTCCACTCCTGGGATGAAGACTGCAGAAAGACACAGAACATGCTTTTCTGCCCAGACAAGTATGCGATTCACCTCTTTTTGGGCCACCAGACTTCTGGTACCGCCCTGGTGATTGATATAAGCCACTGTGGTGGCATTGTCGGACTGAACCCGAACCGGGAAACCTCGCAGTCTGTAAGACCACTCTATGAGTGCCATGTAAACTGCCCGGATCTCCAAGATATTTATGGGCAGTAGACTCTCGGTCGCAGACCATTTCCCCTGCGAGCACGTCTCCTCCAATACAGCTCCCCAGCCTGTCAGGCTGGCATCTGTTGAGATAATCTTCCATGGGAGAGGAAGAAAAGTTTTGCCCTTCAGCAAATTCTTGGTTTGTAACCACCAGACAAGACTCTTGTGTGTCCCTGGGGATAGACGCATAGGAAGATCCAGAGATTGGGGCTTCCTGTTCCAAGCCACAAGGATGCATCCTTGCAGAGGCCTTGAGTGGAACTGGGCGAATGGGATGGCCTCAAAAGAGGCGACCATCTTCCCTAACAGTCTCATGCACAACCGAATGGAGGAAGATCTTCTGCCCAGAATCAGGCGCACCAGATCCCCAATGGCCAAGGCTTTAGCCTTGGAAGAAACACCCTGCCCTGAGCGGTGTCGATGATCATACCTAGGTATTCCAACCTGGTAGTCGGTTGTAGGGACGACTTTTCTAGGTTTATGATCCAACCTAGGCGTTCTAGGTGTTCTAGCGTTTTGGTGACGCTGTGACTTAGGAACGCTGCAGTTTTCTCCATGAGAAGCAAGTCGTCTAGATAAGCCATGACGGCTATGCCCTGAGCTCTTAAGATTGCTAAGAGAGGGTCCAGAATCTTCGTGAAGACTCGAGGGGCTGTAGCAAGCCCGAACTGCAAGGCCACAAATTGAAGATGGCGACGCTCTACCACGAACCTTAGAAATTTTTGGTGTGCGGGAAAAATTGGCACATGGAGATATGCATCCTTGATATCTATTGATGCCATGAATTCTCCCCCTTGCAGGGAGGAGACCACAGTGTGGATTGACTGCATTCGGAAGGACCAGATGTGTAAAAACCGGTTCAGATCCTTCAGATCCAGGATAGGTCTGACACTTCCATTTGGTTTTGGAACGGTGAAGAGATTTGAGTAAAACCCCGAACCCTGATTTTTCGGGTTCAATTCTACTATCACACCCTGGGATAGTAACTGATCTAAGGCCAGAAATAGCGGTTTTTGCTTTACTGGACCCCTGGGGATCCTTGACCTTAGGAAACGAGAAGGTGGAATCTCCTGAAACTCTAGCCTGTAGCCCAGAGATATCGAAGGGATTACCCACTTGTCCTGGATCTGTTTCCGCCAGGCTCCTGCAAACTGCAGGAGCCTTCCCCCCACTCTGCCGAGTGGGGGCGCCCCTTCACAAGGAAGATCTTAGGCTTTGCTTGGCAGGCTTTCGCCCCCAAGTCTTTTCCTGCCCCTGGGCTCTGCCTTGAGCCTTTCTAGTAGAGGAGGGCTGAGAAGGCCGTCGCCACTGCTTAGAGCTTGATGCTTCGGGAGAGAGAGCACGCCTGAATGACGGACGTTGGCTCTTTTTGATTGGAAGGAGAGTAGATTTTACCCCCTGAAATATTTTGGACGAATTTATCCAATTTTTCTCCAAACAAACTTTCCCCTTTAAACGGGAACCCAATCAAATGCTTCCTGCATGACAGCTCAGCTGCCCAATTCTTTAGCCATAGGGCCCTTCGCATGTGTACCAACATGAGGGACAAACGTGATGCTTGTTGGACAGAATCCAAAATCGCATCAATCATAAAGCACAGAATATGAGGCAGTTCTGCATAATTTTCTACTTCCTCACTGGGAAGGATCCCAAGCATCTGCTTAACCTGTTCCTTGAGGAACTGACACAACCCCACGGCTGCGACTGTAGGTTGCACCACAGCGCCAGTCATGGAAAAGGAGGCTTTTTAATAAGGTTTCCAGCTTCTTATCAGTTGGATCCTTTAAATACCTGCGCAATATCCAAAGGACAAGTCAGGTTTCATTCACGCAAGAAACAGCCGCATCAACAGATGGGACCCCCCACTTCTTGGTGAAACTTTCCTCCAGAGGATAATGCAAAGAAAACCTTTTTAGGAGGAGCAAACAGTTAATTGGGATGTCCCCAATCCTTATACAACAATTCATCCATTAAGGGATGGATTGGAAAGGAATAGGCAGTCTGTGGGGCTTTCCTGACTCCCAGGGAAGAAACAGAGGATGTAGCGACTTCAGCAGCAGGCATTCTGAATGTGGTACGCACCAATTCAGTATAATACTGCACCTGTTTTCTGAGTGCCTGGGAGGAGGGGACTATCTCCTCTTCCTCTGATTCATCCGACTGCTCATGATCCCCATCCTAAGATAGGGATCTCTCCTCATTTTCAGAAAAATCATCTGAGAGAGGAATTTTCAGCAGAGGGAGGGGATCTACCCCTTTTCTTGCTATATTTCAGGGAAGCAGAAATAAAAACTCATTATTTTCTCTTCAAAACCCTCCAATGTAGCCCTAAGGGAGTATCTCAGTGACATAAACTGGGGCTGACACATTAGGAGAGGCTGCAAACCTGACAGGTGCACTGACTCGTCTTGAGAGGCTGGCTCCAGTCTTGCAGGGGGGGATGGTAACTTACAGGCACTCTTTTAGAACCCCTGGACCTAGGCAGTGATTTACCAGTGCCTTTGCTACCTCCCCCTGAAACCCTCATATGAGGAGACATAGTCCTAAGCTATAAAGCAGAGGTACTAGTACAAGTGCAATCACTGTTGTGCTTAAAGTCTCACAATAATATATATGCTTAAACTGCACAACCTGATGCTGAGTAGGTGTCTAGGTTTGCCTGGATCCAATTCTATGGATGCTTACTGCCCACAGCTCCTGTGTCTCCACTTACAGCCCCCTGACGCTCTGGACTTTTTACAAACTGCCGCCTGGCGCCTGTGCATTACAGCGCTGTGCACACTAACGTGCATGGCTCACAACCACACTCCCCCCTCCTCCATTAGGCCGGGAACGCGCCCGGTGCACGTGCACACGCCCGCGCGCGTGCACGAGGACTGCGGGATCCAGGGGGGGAAGGAGAACCCCAAACAGGGCTGCGTGGGACCCCCAAACTACGTGGGACCTCTGTTTACCTTGATGTGGCAGGGACTGTAATGGAGACATGAGTCAGCTGGAGAACCAGGCTTCACTGAGCGTGTGTATTGAAAGGCATGTAAGTATGCATCAGGCTGCTCTTACTCCCTCTAGTGGTGGAAACCAGGTAAGACATTCAACTACTCACAATGAAGAAATCCATTCATATATTTAAATATACAGAATGACTTCCTTTACCTGTCCTCGCCGCAGGAATTGCTGAACCAGACAAATTCCAGCCTTCACCCATCACGGCGGGTATTGTTAGCCAACCTTCAGGTTTATTTGGGGCTCCTTCTCGGAAGAACCTCCCACCTGGGCCATGTAGAAAGCTCTGCCAGAAACTTTCGTGCGCTCTGTATAAACAGTACACCAAGTCTGGTTCTCCCAGAGCCCAGTCTTCCAATGGAGAGGACTTACAGGCAAAACCTCGCTTCTTCGGCTGACGAGGCCCGGGTACCATACCATCTTGGGAGTCAAATATCGGCCCGAGGTATGGATCCGGTTTGTTGTAGCCCTTCGGCCCTCGCAGGGACCTGCATAGAGCTAAAGTTTTTACGTGACCATCACCATAGACACTGGCGAAAAAACTGAGGTGCCTCCCAGATGGGAGGGGTTATATAGGGGAGGAATTCTCCTTAATTGGGGTCAACCAGTGTCCAATCACCAGAGGTGCCTATATAACCCACTATGTAATGAAGCTCCTGTGTCCCGTGATGTATGATCAAGAAAATGTTTTATTCAAACCTGTACAAGCTCTGTGACAATATCATGCTCAATCACACTTGCAAGACCTTGCAGTACTGAAAAGATCTCCCTATTATTCTGTAAGAACACCTTTACCTGTTGAATTTATGTCTTGGGTAGGGTGGTACAAATTGGGACTAGGTCCACCCTACAGGGGTCTCTGACTTAACCTCAGCCAGGGCAGTTACCTGCTCCCAGTTTTTCCAGGTTTTTAAAAGGTCCACTGGGTAGGGATGGCCGAACGGTTCGCCCAGCGGTCGGTTCGCGGCAAATTTTTCCTGTTCGCTATTCGCCCGATCGGCGGACTATTGCAGCTGTTCGCCCTGCGGACTTATGTGTTTACAGTGTGAAAGAACTTTGACCCATGCTGACACATCCATCATGGGTTACAGGACAGCCAATTGAGACATTTCAGCACATGGACAATTGGAAATTCCCCCTAACTTATAAATATACCCAATCCGGCGGCCATTTTACATTCTTTCTTCTGTCACTATAGGAAGAGGTTGCTGTGTGGAGAAGGGAGAGACTGCAGTGACACCAATCGCTAGCTATTAGGTCCACAAAAGTCCTTTTAAGGACTGGTATGGTATAGAGTAGTACAGTATATAGGGTTGAGTGAACTGCTGTGCTTGTAAATCCAGCAGCCTGTCTTTAGTGAGTGCAGGGAGTGACAGGACGCTGTGTGTAGCAGGGAGGGACAGTCAGTTTAATCATTAGCTGTTACTATTAGGTCCACAAAGGTCCTTTTAAGGACTGGTATGGTATAGGAGTAGTACAGTATATAGGGTTGTACACGTATAATATTCTTTCTTCCAAATATAGAAAGAATATTATACTTGACTTCTGCCCTATTCTGCAGCAGTCCTTTATCAGTATATGGACTGAGGTACAGTCTGCTAATCCCTAGCTACTAGTTCCACAAAGGTCCTTAAGGACTGGTATAGGTCCACAATATATAGGGTTGTGGTGCACTACTGCTGACTGCTGCCCTATTCTGCAGCAGTCCTTTATCAGTGTAGGGACTGAGGTACAGTCTGCTAATCACTAGCTACTAGTTCCACAAAGGTCCTTAAGGACTGGTATAGGTCCACAATATATAGGGTTGTGGTGCACTACTGCTGACTGCTGCCCTATTCTGCAGCAGTCCTTTATCAGTGTAGGGACTGAGGTACATTCTGCTAATCCCTAGCTACTAGTTCCACAAAGGTCCTTATAAGGACTGGTATAGGTCCACAATATATAGGGTTGTGGTGCACTAGTGCTGACTGCTGCCCTATTCTGCAGCAGTCCTTTATCAGTGTAGGGACTGAGGTACAGTCTGCTAATCACTAGCTACTAGTCCCACAAAGGTCCTTATAAGGACTGGTAAAGGTCCACAATATATAGGGTTGTGGTGCACTAGTGCTGACTGCTGCCCTATTCTGCAGCAGTCCTTTATCAGTGTAGGGACTGAGGTACAGTTTGCTAATCACTAGCTACTAGTTCCACAAAGGTCCTTAAGGACTGGTATAGGTCCACAATATATAGGGTTGTGGTGCACTACTGCTGACTGCTGCCCTATTCTGCAGCAGTCCTTTATCAGTGTAGGGACTGAGGTACAGTCTGCTAATCACTAGCTACTAGTTCCACAAAGGTCCTTAAGGACTGGTATAGGTCCACAATATATAGGGTTGTGGTGCACTACTGCTGATTGCTGCCCTATTCTGCAGCAGTCCTTTATCAGTGTAGGGACTGAGGTACAGTCTGCTAATCACTAGCTACTAGTTCCACAAAGGTCCTTACGGACTGGTATAGGTGTACTATTTGGTGTGCAGTATATAGTTGTGTAATACACGTATAAAATACTTGAACATATAGAAAGCATAGTTTAGTGTGTTTCCACTGTGCAGCATTGTGACTTCTGAGCGGTTCTGCAGCAATACTACAAAGAGTGACGAACGCAATCAAATAAAAAAGTATTGTAACTGGTGTGATAGACCAGTGGCCCCCAAAAACAACAGATTGAAGCGGGGTGTTATATACCTTCTTCCACATACATACTGCACTTTTTGTCACAGGGTCATTTAAAAAATGACAGGCAGAGGAAGAGGCAGGCCCTTCCGCAGGGGTGGTAGGGGTAGGGCAGGAGCAACAGGCTTGAGCCAAAGTGGGAAATTGCAGAAGGTGCGTGCGATTACGTCAAAGGAAGCACCAGACTTGGTTGAGTGGCTCACTCAGCCTTACTCTTCTGCACCCTCCTCATCCTCTCGATCTGCACCCTCTTCTTCACTCTCTGCTATGTGCACCCCCAAAGACACTACCACCAACACCACCACCACCACATACCTTCCGCTTGAGTCACAGGAATTATTTTCCGATCCATATCAAGACTAGGGATGAGCCGAACACCCCCCTGTTCAGTTCGCACCAGAACCTGTGAACAGACCTAAACTTTGTGTGAACTTTAGAACCCTATTAAAGTCTATGGGACTCGAACGTTCACAATCTAAAGTGCTCATTTTAAAGGGTAATATGCAAGTTACTGTCCTAAAAAGTGTTTGGGGACCTGGGTCCTGCCCCAGGGGACATGGATCAATGCAAAAAAAAGTTTTAAAAACGGCCGTGTTTTCAGGAGCAGTGATTTTAATAAGGATTAAAGTGAAACAATAAAAGTGTAATATTCCTTTACATTTCGTAGCTGGGGGGTATCTATAGTATGCCTGTGAAGGGGCGCATGTTTCTGGTGCTTAGAACTGTCCCTGCACAAAGTGTCATTTGTGCAGGAAAAAAAGTCTTTTAAAATCACTTGCGGCTAAATTGTCGGCTCCCGTAATACAGAGGACACTCAATGAGTGTTCTCTCTATTGGCCGACAATTCATTCATTCATTGATAAAAAAAAAAAAAAAAAAAAAAGCGTGGGGGTTCCCCTAAATTAAATTACCAGGCCCTTCAGGTCTGACATGGATATTAAGGGGAACCCGGTGTCAAATTAAAAAAAAAAATTGACGTGGGGGTCCCCCTAAATATCCATAACCAGACCATTCAGGTCTGATATGGATATTAAGGGGAACCCCGCATCAAATTAAAAAAAAAATTGACGTGGGGGTCCACCTAAAAATCCATACCAGACCCTTTATCCGAGCACGCAACCTGGCAGGCCGCAGGAAAAGAGGGGGGACGAGAGAGCGGCCCCCCTCCCTCCTGAACCGTACCAGGCCGCATACCCTCAACATTGGGAGGATGCTTTGGGGGTCTGTGACCCCTCAAAGCACCTTGTCCCCATGTTGATGAGGACAAGGGCCTCATCCTCACAACCCTGGCCGGTGGTTGTGAGGGTCTGCGGGCGGGGGGCTTATCAGAATCTCGAAGCCCCCTTTAACAAGGGGACCCCCAGATCCCGCCCCCCTGTTTGAAATGGTAAGGGGGTACAAAAGTACCCCTACCATTTCACAAAGAAAGTGTCAAAATGGTTAAATAAGACAAACACACTTTTGAAAAATTCCTTTATTGAAAATAAAAAAATAAAAAAAAGATTCCAGCGGTGCTAATCCACTCTTGCTATCCAGCGACGAATCTCCGGGGTCCAGCGATGGATGATCATATCCAGCGACGGGGGATCTCTCAGTCCAGCGCTGTCCATACAGCCTTCTTCTGTCTCCATTGCGGAGACACTGCGGAGATCCCAGCGCTGACGTTTCTTATATTAGGAGGGCGGGGCCACTCGTCACCTGGCTTTTCGAATTTGCTGCGAACAGCCCAAATTGTTCACTGTTCGCTGAACAGGCAAATAGGCAATGTTCGAGTCGAACATGAGTTCGACTCAAACTCGAAGCTCATCCCTAATCAAGACATATCTGATGCGCAGCCACTCTTGGCATTGGATCAGGAAGAGGAGGTAGCAACAACCGCCACTCAGCAGTCTGACGACAGTACCCAGATCAGCCCAAGGAGGAGGTTGGTCCCCGGTGTTGCTGCCTACTCTGAGATCTCTAATTATAGCGGTGGGGAAGGTGACGTAGATGATGACGTGTCTAGTGATGTCACGTGGGTGCCCACAAGAGAGGAAGAGGAGGGGAATTCAGAGGGAGATATGGACCAGCAGATAGGGAGGAGAAGCAGGAACATTACACTGGAGGCACAAAGCAGACTGCAAATGTATCAGGAGCGAGGCATCGACCATGAACGGTCACATCTGGCGCTCCCAGGACGCCGGAACATGGCTCCGCAGTGTGGGCTTTTTTTAACGTGTCCGCTGCTGACAATAGTGTTGCCATCTGAAATCTTTGCAGTCAACGCATAAGTCGCGGTAAGCCCAACACTCACCTAGGGATGACCGCCTTAACAAGGCACATGAGCTGCCATCACCGAGCCCAGTGGGAGCAATGGAACACACAAAGCCACACTCCAGGCTCTCACCGTCCAGCCTCGTCTTCTACTTCTTCTCCTCTCTCCTCACAATTGTCCTCCACTCCACCTTCCATCACGCCAAGCTCACGTTTTTCTTCAAAAAGGCAGGCTTTTGTGGGCCAAATATTCGAGCGTAAAAAAATGATGACGCCGGATAACCATCTTGCCCAACGGTTGACGGCTGGCTTGTCAGAACTGACAGCCCGCCAACTACTGCCATATAAACTGGTGGACTCGGAGGCCTTTCGAAAATTTGTGGCCATTGGAACACCGCAATGGAAGGTCCCAGGAAGGAAGTATTTCTCACAGAAGGGCATCCCAGAGCTATATGGCCATGTTCAGCGGCAAGTGAATGTATCTCTGGCACACAGTGTTGGTGCCAAGATACATCTGACCACAGACACGTGGTCTAGCAAACACGGCAGGGAAGGTATATCACTTTTACTGCCCACTGGGTGAACCTTCTGACGGTCGTCAAGCATGTAACCCGTGGCACCCGTGTAGATTTGGTTTTACCGCCATGGATTGCATGCAGGCCTGGCTCTTCTTCTCCTCCTCCTCCTACTCCATCCTCCTCCCTCTCCTCCTCGGCTGACTCCTCCTTTTCCGCTGCTAGCGTCTCTTCCGCTGCGCCGCCCAAGCTCCCCAGAACCTATTCAACATGCCAGGTGAGACGTTGCCATGCTGTGCTGCGTCTGTTGTGCCTGGAAGCCAAGAGCCACACTGGCCCTGCACTCCTTTAAGCTTTGCGTTCACAGGCAGATCAGTGGCTAACACCACTCAATTTGACAGTTGGTAAAGTGGTGTGTGACAATGGTGCCAATCTGCTTAGCGCATTGAAACAGGGCAAAATTACACACGTGCCATGTATGGCTCACGTCTTAAACTTGGTTGTGCAGCGATTCGTTGTCAAATACCCTGGGGTCCAGGACATCTTGCGGCAGGCAAGGAAAATCTCGGCCCATTTCAGAAGATCTTACATGGCCATGGCTCGCCTTGCTGACATTAAGCGGCGACACAATCTGCCGGTCAGACGTCTTATTTGCGATTGCCCGGCGCGATGGAACTCAACCTTCTATATGCTTGATAGGCTGCTCCAGCAGAAACGTGCAGTTAACGCCTACCTGTATGAACTCTGCGGCAGAACAGGTTCTGGGGAGCTGGTTTTTTTTTCACCGTGCCAGTGGCTGCTCATGCGTGACGCAAGCAGACTTCTGCGGCCATTTGAGGAGATCACCAAACTGGTCAGTCGCAGCCAAGGCGCCATCAGTGACATGGTACCTTATGCCTTCTTTATGGAGCGTGCATTGCATCATGTCATTGATCAAGCTGTGGAGGAGCAGGAGGAGGAAGATGAGGAAGTCGCAATGCTGGATGAATTCCCAGGGGGGGCTACTCTGAGACAAGCGAACAACAGGAGTCTGAAGAGGAGTCAGAGGAGGATGGTGCCGGGGCGGATGAGGAGGAGCAAGAAGAGCATGCTTTAAACCTTTCTGGGATCCCTGTTGTTGTGCGTGGATGGGGAGAGGAGAATGAAGAGGACGACATTATCCTGGATGATGAGCAGGAGCCAGGCCACCACACCGCTTCCAGTTTAGTGCAAATGGGGGCCTTCATGCTCCAGTGTTTTAATAGGGACCCCCGTATAAAAAGCATAAGGGTCAAGGACCAGTACTGGGTGACAACGTACTTAGACCCCCGGTACAAACACAAAATGGCAGAAATGTTACCGCCGTCACAGAGGGCTGTCAGAATGGAGCACTTCCAAGCCTTGCTTCGAGAAATGCTGCATTCTGCTTTTGCGTGCGCTGGCAGAGGAGCAATTCCCACTCCCAGAGAAGGAGTGGCGGGTACCAATCCAACAGCGCCTGCAAGAAGAGGCCGGTTTGAAGATGTGTTGGTGACTTCTGATATGAGGTCATTCTTTCAGCCGACCCATCGACAGGTGTCATCCGGATCCAGCATCAGGGAACGCCTAGACCGTCAGGTGTCCGACTATATCGGGTTAACGGCCGATGTGGACGCTCTGAGGAGTGATGAACCCCTGGACTACTGGGTGGGCAGTCTTGACCTCTGGCCAGAGCTTGCCCAATATGCAATCAAACTGTTGGATTGCCCCTCTTCCAGTGTCCTGTCCAAAAGGACGTTCAGTGCAGCAGGGGGGATCGTGACCGATAAGCGTACTCGCCTAGCTCACGACAGTGTTAACTACCTCACATTTATAAAAATGAATGAGGCATGGATCTCGGAGGAATTCAACACATGTGACCAGTAGACCATGTATATCTCTATAAACGATTTTTTTAATCGAGCACACAGACCTTCTTTCTACATTTGGCCCACTTCCTTGTACACCGTACTATATGCCCATACCCTCCTGTTTCAAGAGGTTGAGCGGTGTCATATGTTTGGGGCCCAGCAGCAAGTTGCTGGTATCAGTGCTGCTGTTAGTGCTCTCTATCTTAGTGCTGGTGTCAGTGCTCTATATCACGGTGCTGGTGTCAGTGCTTTATATCATGGTGCTGATGTCAGTTCTCTCTATCACGGTGCTGGTGTCAGTGCACTCTATCATGGTGCTGGTGTCAGTGCACTCTATCACGGTGCTGGTGTCAGTGCTCTATATCACGGTGCTGGTGTCAGTGCTCTATATCACGGTGCTAGTGTCAGTGCTTTATATCACGTGCTGATGTCAGTGCTCTCTATCACGGTGCTGGTGTAAGTGCACTCTATCACGGTGCTGGGGTCAGTGCACTCTATCACGGTGCTGGTGTCAGTGCACTCCTTTTACGGTGCTGGTGTCAGTGCTTTATATCACGGTGCTGATGTCAGTTCTCTCTATCATGGTGCTGGTGTCAGTGCACTCTATCACGGTGCAGGTGTCAGTGCACTCTATCACGGTGCTGGTGTCAGTGCACTCTATCACGGTGCTGGTGTCAGTGCTTTATGTCATGGTGCTGATGTCAGTTCTCTCTATCACGGTGCTGGTGTCAGTGCACTCTATCACGGTGCAGGTGTCAGTGCACACTATCACGGTGCTGGTGTCAGTGCTCTATATCACGGTGCTGGTGTCAGTGCTTTATGTCACGTGCTGATGTCAGTGCTCTCTATCATGGTGCTGGGGTCAGTGCACTCTATCACGGTGCTGGTGTCAGTGCACTCCTTTTACGGTGCTGGTGTCAGTGCTCTATATCACGGTGCTGATATCAGTGCTTTATGTCACGGTGCTGATGTCAGTGCTCTCTATCACGGTGCTGATGTCAGTGCTGTCTATCACGGTGCTGGTGTCAGATCACTCTATCACGGTGCTGGTGTCAGTGTTCTATATCACGATGCTGGTGATCATCTCCTGCACCCTCTTCTTAGCCTATCCTGACCTTCCCTCTCCTCCATTGCCTTCATGCGCTCCTGAGTCCTGAATTGTCAGAATTTCACATATAAAAAAAGAATGCTTGTAGTTGTCGATCCCAGATTCACTTCATACATGTGTTATGTCAGTGGCCATGTGGTGGGACTATGTGTGCACAGCTAGTAATTATTTTGTGGCTGGAAATATGACCTGTAGGTTTTTAAAGTTCGCCTGCCATTGAAGTCAATGGGGCCCGCCGAGAACGGTATGCAAACTTTCGGCCGCGTTCGCGTTTCGCGTTCGCGAAACGTCCCGTTGGAAGTTCGTCCATCACTACCACTGGGTAGATTTAATAAGGCTTCCACTTTTGAGGTTGGTGCACTTTATAGTTTACCTCACAGACCTTTTCTACCACCTTGAATGGCCACCTGGCCAGGAACTTACTTTCCACAGTGGGTATAAGCATTCAGTCCCCAACCTGGAACTGTCTATGTTTGATGAACCAATTGCACATCTTTCTCTGTGCTTCTTGGACCTTCTGCACATGCTACATTACCAGGGGCATCACCTTATGCCGCATACACACAATCGGATTATCCGGCGGATTTGGTCTGGCGGATCAGAGTCCGCCTGACAATCTGCCCGTGTGTGAGCTGCGGCTGACTTTTTCTTCCCAAAAATCCGGTGGACTTAGAAAGAAATATTGACTCAAAATTTGGTCTTGTTGCTGTCGCCGCCGCCTTCTGCTTGTTCTTCTTGCTTCTTCCTTTTTCTTCCTTCTTCTTCTCTTCTTCCGATTTTGACACAACGCTCTCTCTGGCCGTAATGGCAGGGACACGTTGTGTGGCGACTTATATAGGGATAAGAGGCGGGGACTGTGACATTATAAGGGGTGGAGTCACCATGTAAATCAACCCAATAGTCCCATAGTTGAAAGAAGAGAGGGCAGTCACATCCCACTTTAATGTTGTGGATTAGGTTTGGTACCTCAACCTCAACCTCAAAGGTAACCATGCATGAAGATGATTCATACAGACACACTCGAACCACCCCTTAGTCAAGTCGAGGTAGGAAGTACAGAACTTCTGAGCATAGAAGGACATCCTTTGCATGTATCCACACTCCATCGGTTCCTTCTGCAGGAGGCACTAAGCCTGGACATGGCCCAAGGTGTGATGCAATGCTTCCAGCAAAGCTTCCTGTGCACCCAGACAGTGACAGTTACCCTAAGGCAAGCTAAGATCATCTCCTTCATGATGACGTGAATGGGATTGCGAAATGCGTAGAGGCTACGGGAACCATTTACAACGTGAGTGCCAGTAGCAGGTGGACTAAGGACAGGAGCACATGGGAGAAAGTGGTCACCTGTTGGAACACATATGCTGGCACCCTGATTCATGGCTGCATAAGCTTAGTGTCGGCTAGCTGACACTGGAACATGTGAGTGCAATCTGTTTTAATTAATTTTTTAATAAACAAGTTGAAACATTTTACACTATGATGGTTCTACATTTTTTTATGAGTTTGAATAACCAGTGGATTGCTGACTGGATAATAATCGGGTATAAGGAGTGGTTATCCATTGAATGAACCAAAGGCAAACCTCCATTTATTTCTGGTGAGTGGCTATTTCGCAATGGAGTTGTACCCCATTTCGCACATACATTTTGGAACTGAGGTTATACACTGACTTTATTTGTGGGTTTTTTTTTTTTTTTTGGTTTTTTGAAATATATATTTTTTTGTTTTATTTGTTTGAGATTGATTTGGAGCACTAACTAGCTAAGTAACACAGGTGGTATTATTAAGGTTTTGTACGTGATTCATGTATAATCACAATACTGAGTACATCCGGTACTAGTGGATATTGATCTATTTTATAGATTCATTATTTACACATGTTTGGGTAGTTTGCGAAATCCATAATTTGTTACAGATCTCCTCCTTTAGCTTGGCATAATTTGAGGTGTCAGCCCCAAAAATCATAGTAAGCCTTCTTTGGTTCCCCTGAAAGGGGCGTGAGGCTTGCCCATTGGTCCTGAGTCCTGAAGCCATCCCTCTGTATTCAAAATTGGTCATTGTGGGGAGTGAGCTTTTGCAAGTAGTGGCTGGCCCTCACTGTCACTGGGTTGATAGGGAGACAACCAACCTACAGCAATTCTGCTAAAACAGTCTGCTGAACATTCCAACTTCACTGCTAAACCTGCATAAACACCCCTGGACTCACTCTTGGCCACAGTTAGCATTTGCAAAGGCCTGCTACTGGCTAACATGAACTTCCTCGGTGTGGTATTTCATTTCAATGGAGACCTGAACTAGAGCTTTTACAAGTTCCTCCATGACCCTTTCAGAAGTTTGCAGTGGTTGTGCTGTTATGACGCACTACATACAAAACAGGTACTGGCCCTTTAAGTATCAGTCGCTTTGCTTCAAATGGCTTTTAAGGCTAGATTGCCCACAGTAGAGCACCAGTTATGATAGTTGGGGTTCTGGATCACTAGCCAGCTGAGTGTGAATGTTGAGTGTTGATAAAACAAACAGTATTTACAGTATTTCTTCAACATTCATTCTTCAGTATAAATTAACATAAAATAAATTGATATAAAATAAAGCTTCAGCTCACCAGCAGCATAAACGTGTCCCACAACAGAATGTAAAGGTCCCTACTGCTCTAGGAGTCCAGAATAGGGCAGCAGCTCAGCAATGCTTTGCTAAACAAACAGCCCACAGCCCTCTCACACTGTGCCCTTCTCCGCACAACCTCATGTACCTGCTGGCTTTTGCTATTCTTATCTTGCAAGTGGATTAATCACGAGTAATTGATTCACCTGTCACCTCCTAAAAGAACAACAACCCAAACAAGGGTGAAACATAGCTACTCTCCAGACCCCATCCCTGGTTTCCTCTACAAATTATATACATACCCTCCCTGCTGTCACTCATATGTGTTACATGGTCGACTAGTGGTTAAGGGTGGAGTAGTTAAATAGTATTTTTTTTTTACTTTCAAATGTTTTTATTTTGTATTAATATAAATACAGAACATTTCCAAGTGTAGAGTAGAACAAATATGAACATATGATGCAGATCACATATATCAACAAGTAGTTTGGTCAACGTGGCCAAGTACATAATGAGACATCATGCAAGTAGAACCAAGGATGTAAGAAAGGTTGTACAAATGTGGTAGCATGAGGGTGTTTCAAAAACAGGTAAACCATTATCAGACATGTTCCTAAAGTATAAAATAAAAAAAATAAAAAAACGAGCCCGGTAGTGGGTCAGCAGCAATTAAAAGTGTACCACCCACAAGATTCAACTAGTCCTGGAGGGGGAGGCAGTGGGGGGGCAACAAAACCACCCCTAAGGGCATCATGCTGTGGCAGGGGGACCCCCCCCCCCCCCAGTGAATGACCCAGGTCTCCACTCTAGCAAGTGAGGTGTTAGGAAGTACTGTTTAGGAACATTAACACAACAAAACACGCAAAACAGAGGGATTACTCAACATCACTTCCAGAATTGAGACATCGCTGTTAGATGTAGTTACAGACTTGAGCTCAGACAACTTGTGGAAAAAAGGTTTTGGGTAAACCGAGCTCACTCATTCCTGTATTATGAGCTTCTAGAGCCACATGATGGATTCAGGATTGGCCTTATCATAGGGAAGTTAATGTAGAGGTATAGTAGGGGGTTGGCAGGGTCACTCAGAATCGTAGTTAATTAGGGGGTTCAGCGCCTGGGTATAAGGGGATGTGACAGTATTTAGCCCAAGTTCCCAAGTGAGTTCAAATCTGCGTTGTTTGTCTTGTATGATGCTGACTATTTTCTCCTGTGCCATGATCCAGGATATTTTATGCTTTACTGCTGTGATCAGAACCACAGTTTTTTTTCCAGTGGGCAGCTATCGTAATTTTAGTGCCCAGTAAAATGAAAAAAATTAGCGCTTGCGTGTGCTTATTTATTCCATTGGCTTTAAAGTTAAGTAATGCTATGTCTGGTGTTTGGTGGACCTGTATAGTCGTTACTTTACGCAGTAACGCAAAAACTTTGTTCCGGAGACCCCTAGGGCAAGACCACAAAATGTGGAGCATTGATCCGACATGGTTGCACTTCCGAAAGCACAGTGGGGAAGCAGCTGGGTAGATCCTGGCGAGGAGGGAGGGAACCCTATACCAGCAGGTTAAGACTTTGAGGCTTGCTTCAATCAAGGATATGTTTAATATGCCTTTAAAGGAGTGTTGGAAGCAGGAGAACCACTTGTCCTGGTCCCAGGTTGTGTCCAGGTCTTTTTTCCACGAGAGGGCATACAGGGGTTTGGAAGAATCGGAGGCAAGGGATGCATAGATGATGGAAATCCCACCCACTGATCCCTGATGTTCGAACACCATGATTCATAATTCGTGACTCTGGGGGGTTCAGGTTCATTGGGCCATATTGAGTGAAGAAAGTGTCGTTTTTGTGAGTAGCGGAACATTTCGGAATTTGGCATTTCTAGTTTGCAGACGCAATGTGCAAGAGATAAGGGGCCTTAGGCAGTGAATAAATTCCCTATTCTGATTAGTCCTTTATTAAGCCACCAGCTGAAGGCCAATATGTTCATTCCCAGTGGGAAGTCGGGGTTGTGGAATATGTGTGTCAGGGGGCGGAGTGCTGAGGTCAGGGATGAGTTTTTGTGAATTTGATCACACAGGGCTAAGGAGTGGGAGAGAGTGGGAGCTAAGATCGTCGGTCTCAGTTTGGGGGATATCCATATTAGGAAGTCAATAGTATGTCAGGGAACTGCTTGTCTCTCCATGACGACACAGCTTTACACCTCGCGAATAGACAATGGATATCTGGGCTAATTGTGCTGCTTGGTAATACCACCAAATGTTGGGTAGGGCGAACCCTCCTTGGGATTTGGGCCAAAATAAGATATTTTTAGAGCATCTTCTGCCTTTAGGACCCCATACAAATTGCAGGATTTTAGATTGAAGCTTATGTATTTGTGATCTCTGAATCGGAATAGGAAGCGACCTGAATAAATACAAGAGGTGTGGGAGGAAGGTCATCTTGATTGCATTTATACGACCTAGCCAGGATAGGTCATGTTTTGCCCAGGCAGTGAGATCTGATGATAGTTTGTGAAAAGCGGCAGGGTAGTTAGAGGAGTTTAAGGCTTCTATTCTAGGGGGGAGGTTGACCCCTAGGTATGGGATATGCTTTGTACACCAGGAAATCGGGAAGTGGCTTTGTATGTTGCAAAGCATGTTAGGGGGAACAGCGATGTTTAATGCTATAGATTTTGAGACATTTACTTGGAGACTGGAGATTTTACCAAACTTATCAAGCAGGAAGAGAATGTTTGGTGTTGGTATCAGTGGGGACGTAACAAACAGTAGCAAGTCATCGGCAAACAGTGCACACTTATGTTCTTGTTTTCCACAGAACACTCCTTTGATGTCAGGGTGAGACCTGATTGCTATGGCCAATGTCTCGATAGCTATAGCAAAAAGGAGGGGGGAGAGTGGACAGCCCTGTCTGGTGCCTTTTCCTATTGTAAGGGGGTCAGAATAGTAGCCTTGCAGTCTAACTTGTGCACTAGGGTTTGAGTACAGGGCTCGTAGTGTCCCCAGGAAGTTTGGGCCAAAACCCCATCTTTCAAGAACCTTAAACAGGTAAGGTCAGGTTACTGTATCGAACGCCTTTTGTAGGTCGATCAATAGTAGGAATCCCTCTTGGCAAGGGCCTTCATCCCATTGGGAATTGAGGAGGGAGATGATGTTGACTGCTCTCCTAATTTGGTCAGGTCCCTGTCTCCCCGCGATAAAGCCTGCTTGGTCTTTATGGACTAAAATGCGATATAAGAGGAGAGTTTGTTGGCTAGTACTTTTGGTAAGATTGAGATTGTTGTTGATTAAACAGATTGGACGATAATTAGACACTAGCGTTGTATCCTTTCCTGGTTTAGGTATAGCTGATATATAAGCTAAATTCAGGGCCCCATCCAGGGGAGAGCCGGACCTGAGATAGTTGAAGTATCTGACCAAATATGGGGTGAGAGTAGGGGCAATTTTTTTATAATAGCCGGCGGCGAAGCTGTCCGGGCCCGGGGCAGAGTTTAGTTTAAGCTGTTTTATTACCGTGATAACTTCAGTTTCTGTAATCGGTTTATCTAAAAGGTCGGTGTGCTCTGTGGAGAGTTTTGGAAGAGGGACATTATCTAGAAATTCCTCTATCGGAGGTTGAGATCCAGTATGTTTGTTTTTATACAGAGAGGTGTAAAACTCTGAAACGTTTCCATGATACAGCACAGATTTTGGGTTAACTCCCCGTCTGAGCTCGTATCTTGGGAAAAATGTGTGTGCGGGGTTTTGGAGAAAGGTTCACTGCTAATTTGACTCCTATCTTGTCCTTTTGGAAGTAGAAGCATGCCCCTGACCACCTCAACTGTTTCTCAGCGTCAGTAGTCAGGGTTAGATTTAAAGCCGCTCGGGTAGATTCAAGAGCTTCCAGCGATTCCTTATTGGGGTTTTGTTTATGAGTTTTTTCTAATGGCTTGGTATTTCCTGGTGAGATTGTTAATGCCTGATTTGCATTCCTTTTTAAGTCTTGAATTAATTTGGATAATCTTCCCCCTAATCACTGCCTTGTGAGCAGCCCAAAGGGTTTTAGGGGGTATCGAATCGCTATTATTGAGGAGGAAGTATTCTTGGATTTCTCATGTAAGGATCTCACATTGAACTGGGTCGCTCAAAAGACCTTTGTTCAGGCGCCATATGAATTTCTGGCATGGGTTATGGGTGCGTTGAAGGTATAGAAGGACTATTGAGTGGTCTGAGATAGTGGTATCCCTGATGACAGCATTCGTAGCAAATGGAATTCTGTGGGACTGAATAAATATATGATCTATTCTGGTGTGAAATTGATGTGGTGCAGAGTAATGAGTGTAATCTTTGGATCTATGGTTTAGTTCCCTCCAGATGTCTACAAGGCCCAGGGAGTGTAGTGTGGAGGCTATCTTGGTACTCTGTTTTGGGGGCTTCTTCGAACGAGAGAGGCCTGGCCCCGATTTGTCTAGTGATTGGTCAAAGAGGAGATTTGTGTCTCCTTCCATGATTATTTTCCCTTCCAGCTGTGGACCAAGTGTGGACATCATGGAGGAAAAGAAAGTTGCCTGCCCTTTGTTTGGAGCATAGTATTAAATAAATGAGTATTGTGTGCCTTCAATAGAGCCTTTCACTAGAATGTACCTGCCTATTTGGTCTTTTATAACGTCCCTTGGGGAGAATTTCAGATGTTTAGAGAAGCAGATCGCCTCTCCCTTGGTTTTATTGTCTGTGTTGGAGGTGTAAAACTGGAGGTAAGTACCGTGTAAGAAGGAGGGGTTATATGATGATGGAAAGTGGGTTTCTTGTAGTAGAAGGACTTCAATCTTTTGCAATTTGTAGTGATTAAACAGCTTGCGTCTCTTAACAGGGGAATTCATCCCCTGGACATTATGAGTCGCAATGTACAAGGGACTAGACTTATTGATGTCAGGGTACATGGATCAGAAAGGGGGATGTACGCAATAGCCTTGGGGTTCTTACCGTGACCTCCTGAAGAGAGTTGTAGATCTCTGTAAGGGGAATCCAAGGATTATGATGAGGCCTCTGAAGACTTTGTGTCGTGCTTCTGGGTGACCCAGGGGAAGAGCAAGAGGGGAGAGAGAGGGGTAGAGAGAAGGCCGATCCTGTGGAGGAAGAACAAGGCATGTCAAATATATCACACTGAACAATCTGGCAAGCAATAGAAGTAGTGAAAACGATAAAAGCAAATGAGAGAGCAAAAGTAAGAGTAAAAATAAAAGTGTGACTCAAGTAGAACCAATGTTCCTTTGCAGGGAGAGAGAGCCGCCATCCTCTCCCCGAAAGTGTTCCTCTACAAGGAGACTCCCAGTAGGGGGAGTGTTTTGCAGTCTCTCTGTGGAGGAAGAACAAGGCATGTCAAATATATCACATTGAACAATCTGGCAAGCAATAGAAGTAGTGAAAATGATAAAAGCAAAAGAGAGAGCAACAGTAAGAGTAAAAATAAAAGTAGAACCAAGGTTCCTTTGCAGGGAGAGAGAGCCGCCATCCTCTCCCCGAAAGTTCTCCCCTACAAGGAGACTCCCAGTAGGGGGAGTGTTTTGCAGTCTCCGGGTGGAGATAAAAAGCCACTCCGAGACCGAAGGAGGTGAAGTGCAGCCGCTCCAGCCAGTTCGCCATGAAAAAAATGCAAAGGGAGGGGCCGGAAGTCAAAAAAAAGGAGGGGATATATGCATTATTATACTGCAAAGTATAGAGAGGATGGGTAAAGTTATCCAGGTGGTTTAACAGATGGGTTGAAGCAAAAAAGTTGTGGGATTGTCATCATTTTGCTGTGGGACATGAAACAAAGTCTGCGAAAGGTGGGCAAAAATGACCAGAACAGTCATTCAACCAGGGCTGATCTAAGAAAGGCCCTGATGGGGTATCAAAAAGTTGATTGGAGGGTCCTCATTAGGGTGGACGTCCATCTTTAAATCTCTTGGCTTGCTGCTTCTGCCAAACTGGTTTGATGGAGCTTGAGGTGGGAGTCTTTTTGTGGACATTGGGTTCCTGGGATCCAGCGTTATTGCAGGAAATTGGGAGATGAGGCCCAAATTAAACAGCAGGCGTTCTCCTTCCACAAAGTTTGCAAAGTTGTATGGCTTGTTTAGGTAAGTAAAGTTCAAATGGAATGGAAACGACCATCTATAAGCATCGATTTTTATGATAGGATTTGTAGGAGAGGTTTTAGCGATCTTCTCTTTTGTATCGTGTAAGGGGAGAGGTCGGCCGTCTTGTCAGGGTGGTTGGAGGGCTTTATGGGCACGGTCCAATTCCAGACGATGTTCTGGTATATTAGGAATCAAATTTCTGATGAATGTGCGAACGATTTTGTCAGTGTCTTTGAACAATTCAGGGAGGCCTCTGAGTCTAAAGTTGTACCTGCGAGATCTATTTTCGACGTTGTCCAATTTTGAGTATGCAATGTCTAGTTGTTCATGCAGGTCTTGGATCCTATCCGTGTCTTGATTGGCCATGACCGCTATTTGGTCAGTTTTGTCCTCAATTGCCTCTATTCTGGCTCCCAGGTGGTGCAGGTAAATAGTATTTTTTTTATAGCAATCTTAATATTTTAATAAATAATCTGTGATTAAGGGCTTGCCAGACCACTTTTATTCAAAAGGTAAAAGAAGGGTTTAACACAGTGCAGGGGTGTCAACTTCACACAACAAAAGAGCCAACAAAAAATGCTCAGCCACCTGGCTGTTTTGCCAGCAGGGATTCTGCTTAGGCCCCAAATCTCACTTTTGTCTTGGTGCCTCAGAGTGTCTCACCCAACTGTCCCGGCTCTCAACCTTCAGTTGTAGACCATCAGTCCATGACACAATATGGTTCACTCATTGCTCCCTGCAGCCACTGTAATTCCAGGTGTCAGTCTGATCAGTGCAAATGTGCATTTGCTGCTCCCTGAAGCCTTGATGAAGGGGGAGTTTTTCTTACCCCTGAAATATTTTGGCATTTTGTGTGTAAACCAATAAATGAGTTAGAAAAATTATTTTTTGGTCTGGCGCTCCTTCCATTAGGGCATGTTTTTTTTCTGGTAACAATGGCTGTTCTGTGTCCTTCTTTTATTGTGAAGGGCTGGCTCATTGTCAGGAAAACTGAGCTCATGCCCGTGTTCACAGAAGTGTGCATGCACTCAGAACGGCCCACAGAACTGTGCACATAATTAGGACCAAGCGCTCAGCTACACCTGCACATGCACATGCGTGTGAACATTAGCATACTCATGAGCATGTTTGAATGGACTTTGGTGCCCTGTGGCCTATATTAAGCATTACAGGATGTTGTAGTATTGCTGAGTGCACAACTGCTCCTTCTGCCTGTGAACTGATTATGTGCTTACCTGTGTATCCTGACCTGGATTGTTGACTCTGCTTGTTCCTGAACCTCTGTTGCTGACTCCAGCTTGTGACCTGACCTTGCCTTTTGCCTGCTTTTCTGGTACCTGCTGTGCTTGCCTGATACTGATCTTGGCCTGACCCTGACTCTGCTCCTGGTTCTTGATTTTGTACCTCTGCTACCCTGTTGTTGGCAACTTCTGCCCACCTGACCACGTGTCTAAGATCATTTAATAAAATGGTATCCTGCTATGCAGTAAATTAAAGATTTTATAGCATTGTTAGCATATAATTATCCCTAAAGAAAATTCTGATTGCTGTACATTTTCACCCTTAACTGCATTGGTGCAAAATTACAACAATAATGGCAATAACAAATAAACTCATGCATTTTAACAACTCTGGAAAACCATTATTTAATACAAATAGTGATAAATCACATGAATAACACAGAGTGCTGCATAGTTATCCTACTTTTTATGAACACAGTCTGATATTACAGTACACTGCAGGACTAAAATATAGTAATTACATAAGAACAAGTCTGTAAACCTGCAATTCTACTTTGGAAGAATAATTTAAAAATGTCTTCTCAGTCTAGATACTGGCAATAGGTTAAAAAGAATCTACATGTGTTTCAAGTATTCATTAAGTCAAACCAAAAAATTGTTTAGAGATCCAGGGGGTCTGGATCAGCAGAAGGAAAAACAATTACTGTTGCTAATCAGTAACTGCAGGCTAAGAAAAAGTGTTCCGTGGGCAGCAGGCAGGAGGAATGGTGCAATTCAACACTAGTGATGACGCCCTCCTCTTGCATAAATCCCATCCATTCAGCAGAACGCTGACGCACTCTGCACTGACTGGCCCTGGGCTGGAATTGGGGTGGAACTAGAACTAGGAGAGGGGAAGAGTGTAAAGGTAGTCCTGGACTAGGAGAGGTGGTGTAGAGGTAGCACTGGATTTGTGGGAGGATGTAGCGGTAGCCCTGGCCTAGGTAAGGAGGGGCGTATCGGTAGCCATGGAGTGGGAGAAGGGGCTGTGCAGAAGTAGCCATGGACTAAGGGAGTGTGAAGGTATACCTGGACTAGAAGGAGGAAGTAGAGCTAGCCGTAGACTAGGGGGTGTAGAGGTAGCCCTGGCCTTGGAGGGGAGTGTGGAGGTAGGCACGGACTAGGAGAGGGGGTTGTTTAGAGGTAGCCATGGATGTGGGGGGTGTAAAGGTATCCCTGTTCTAGGAGGAAGGTGTAGAGGTATGCTGGACTAGGGGATGTAGAGGTAGCCCTGGACAGGGAGGGGTGGACAAGAGGTACGGTGTCACTGATGCATGCACTGTCACTGCATTGCATTGTGTCATTGATCAAGCCATGGAGGAGCAGGAGCAGGAAGATGAGGAAGTCGCAATGCGTAATAAATTCCCAGGGGGGCTACTCTATCTGAGACAAGTCAACAACAGGGGTCTGAAGAGGAGTTAGAGGAGGATGGTGCCGGGGCGGATGAGGAGGAGCAAGAAGAGCATGAATGAATGAATGAATGAAATACTTGTATAGCGCACAATGCGAACTGAATTGCCTCTAGGCACTGTGGCGAGCTTTGATCATCTGCTAAAAGAGGAAGGTCTTGAGTTTTTTCCTAAAAGCCAGGTGATTTTCTTCCAGGCTGATGTTGATTGGTAGAGCATTCCATAGCCGAGGCCCTTGGACAGCGAATCTCCAATCACCCTTGGATTTATACCGGCTTTGGGCACGAGGAGTAGGTTTTTGTTGGCTGATCGAAGACTGCGGTTTGGTGTGTAATGATTTATTTTCTCCATTAGGTATTGCGGAGCTTCTCTATGCACGCATTTGTGGGTGAGGCAAAGGGTCTTGAACGTGATCCGATTTTTTTACGGTTAGCCAATGTAAGCTCCTCAGCGAAGGAGAGATGGATTCCCAGGGTTTTTTTCCTGTTATCAGCCTTGCCGCCGTGTTTTGGATCAGTTGTAATCGCGCAAGTTGATATTGTGGTAATCCTATGTAAAGCGAATTTGCGTAGTCCAAACGTGAATTAATGATTGTTCCAACTACCACTGCTTTGTCATTCTTTGGGATAAAAGGGATGAGTCTGCAAAGCATGCGCAGCAGATGGTGAGATCCACTGACTACAGATCCTATTTGCGCATCCATTGACATTTGTGCATCTAAAATAACCCCGAGACTCTTCGCTTTGGTCTTTGGGGAGATAGTCTGCCCAAAGACGGTTGGTGGAGACCAGGAGGTTTTGGTTGCGGGCTTATGATTTGGGTGTAAGATAAGAAGCTCTGTCTTTGATTCGTTCAGCTGGTGGGAGTTAGTGGTCATCCAATCCTCTATTGATTTGAGGCAGTTTTCAAGTTGTTGTTGGTGATCTTTTTTTCCATTGATTCGGAAATAAAGTTGCGTGCCGTCAGCGTAAGAGTGGAAGCAGAGATCTGAGCATCTGAGGATTTGAAGGAGTGGGCGAATGTAAATGTTGAAGAGAACGGGTGACAAAGGTGAGCCTTGAGGGACTCCGCAGGTGACTGCCCGAGTTTCGGAGAGGAATTTTCCTAGTTTCACTGTCTGTGATCGATTTCCTAGGAAGGACGCGAACCATTGGAGATCTATATCTTGGACTCCGGCTACTTCTGTGAGGCGGACGAGTAAAGTATTGTAATCTACTGTATCAAACGCTGCACTTAAGTCTAGCAGTACGAGGAGCCACGGCTCTCCGTCATCTGCTGCTTCGAGGGCGTCATCCCAAATCTTGAGGAGAGCTGTTTCTGTTCCATGACCCGGGCGGAAGCCTGACTGCAGCGGGTCCAGGAGTTTGTGAGTATCCAGGTGAAGTTGTAGCTGATGTACTACAGCTTTCTCCATGATCTTCGAAATGGTGTTGAGGCTCGTAATTGGCCTACGGTTGTTTGGATCCTGAGGGTCCAGGTTTGGTTTCTTGAGTAGAGGTTTAACGATGCCTTGTTTGAGAATGCTGGGAACAATCCCTTCGTGGAATGATCGGTTTATGAGGTGGGTTATGGTTGGAGCCACGATGTCGGAGCATTCTTTCAGTCGTTTTGTGGGGATGATGTCAATAGGTGAGGTACTGTCACGCAGTTTATTAATGATGTTTTTTGACGTATCTTCGGTAATTGGGGATAGTGAAAATTTCGGCGGTTGCGGTATGTTGGTGCAGACATCTTCTTTATGTATTTGCTGGCTGAGGTCAGATGTCTTCTTCTGACAAATTGTTTCCCTGATGGTTTTGACTTTATCGATGAAAAAATCCAACAGTTTGTCACAGTAATCCTGGGATTCACTTTCTGGGGGTTCTAAGCACACCGGATTCATTGATTGATTAACCAGTTTAAACAGTTCCCATGGTTGGTTTTACGGCCATTGAGATTGTATATGAGAAGTGGTCCTTTTTGGCTTTGAAGATTGCTTTCCGATAATTCTCTGTGAGACCTTTGTAGTTAAAGTGGTTTTCCTCTGTGGTATTTCTTCTCCATGTTCTTTCCGCTCTTCTGCGTTCTTGCTTTAGTACGGCGAGGGAGCTATTAAACCATCCAGAGTTTTTCTTCCGGATGAGAGCCCTGCGTTTTGGTGCTACCGAGTCTGCTGATTGCAGCAATGCCTTGTTCAAGGAGTGGAGTGTTTCCTCTGTAGAGTGGTTTAAGGTTATTGTAGTTATCTTGTTGGACAGAGTGGATTTGAAGGATTCCGAGTACAGTTTTTTATGCCATCTGGTCCAGTGTGTTGTTGTTACAGGATTCCGTTTTTCGTTGGTGATGTTGGTAGCGATTTTGAATTTGATGGCGTGGTTATCCGTCCATGGCAATGTTATGTTGTCGAGTATGTTGACATAAATGTTCTGTTTGAAAATGAGGTCCAGGGTGTGTCCTGACCCATGCGTGGGAGTCTTTATCAGTTGCTGGAGACCCAGTTCTTCTAGTTGATTGATGCAGGCAGTCGCGTTGGGGTCTTTGGGCTCGTTTGCCCAAAGGTTGAAATCTCAGAGTGCCAGGAAATTTTTGAATTTTAGGGTGTGCATTGCGAAGGATTCCATGAGGGGTGAAAGAAGATTGGACTTTGGTCCCGGTGGTCTGTAGCACAGTAGAATATGAGTGGTGTCATGGGGTGTTGGTTGAAGATGTAGCATCAGGGTTTCCATAAAAGGCACTGGGTTCTGAGATGATGGTTTAGTGAGATCCAGGTGACCTTTAAAGATCACTGCTATGCCTTTCGGTGATGAAGAGGCAATCTACATTGTTCTCGATGATGAAGTCGTGTACTTCCAGTCTATGTTTGACTGCAGACCTGGCGTTAATCAAGGCGCAATCTAATTGTAGAGGTCGAGTAGATGTCTTCCTGTGGTTGGGAGCTGCTCATCGTCCGGTTTTTAATAGTTGTTCTCTTTGAAGTATTTTTTGTATGGAAGATGGCAATGTGGTGTTGATGTTCCTTAGTCTGTGCAGAGTATTTGAAGTAGCACATGGTTTGTGGATGCTGTTGATGGTACTTTGGGCCTAAGATGATGATCCTGATCAGGGTATTGGTCCAGAGGAGCGGCTAGGTATCAGACTTGCCGCCGTGCTTGAGGCTATTAGCGCGCAAGTTGATTAGGGGATGCCTATATGGATGCGGAAGGAGTTGTTGTATTCGGTTGCTGGCTGTTCCGGCTACCTTTACTTGAGGTGAAGGTCTCCACTCAGCAAAGAAGTCTGGCTGTGATCTGGAGTAGTCCTCCTAGGATAGCGTGAAAAATGGAATGGAGGCCGGAGGTAGGGGTATGCTAACCTACGGTTGTTCCTGATTGTTCCAGAAGGCGAAAAAAAAACCTGGCAGTAGCAGCCAAACGCACCAGTGGGGCAAAAATTCCTTCCTGACCCCCGTAGGCGGTCGGACGGAGCATGCTTTAAACCTTTCTGGGATCCCTGTTGTTGTGCGTGGATGGGGAGAGGAGAACGAGGAGGATGATATTCTCCGGGATGATGAGCAGGAGCCAGGCCACCACACCGCTTCCAGTTTAGTGCAAATGGGGGCCTTCATGCTCATGTGTTTTAACAGGGACCCCATATAAAAAGCGTAAAGGTGAAGGACCAGTACTGGGTGGCAATGTACTTAGACCCCCGGTACAAACACAAAATGGCAGAAATGTTACCACCGTCACAGAGGGCTGTCAGAATGGAGCACTTCCAGGCCTTTGCTTTGAGAAAAGCTGCATTATGCTTTTGCGTGCGCTGGCAGAGGAGGAATTCCCACTCCCAGAGAAAGAGTTGCAGGTACAAATCCAACAGCGCCTGCAAGAAGAGGGTGGTTTGAAGATGTGTTGGTGAGTTCTGATATGAGGTCATTCTTTCAGCCGACCCATCGACAGGTCTCATCCGGATCCAGCATCAGGGAATGCCTAGACTGACAGGTGTCCGATTACATCAGGTTAACAGCTGATGAGGATGCTCTGAGGAGTGATGAGCCCCTGGACTACTGGGTGGGCAGGCTTGACCTGTGGCCAGAGCTTGCACAATTTGCAATGGAACTGTTAGCTTGCCCCTCATCCAGTGTCCGGTCCGAAAGGACGTTCAGTGCAGCAGGGAGGATCGTGACTGATAAGTGCTCTCGCCTAGCTCACGACAGTGTTGACTACCACACATTTATAAAAATGAATGAGGCTTGGATCTCGGAGGAATTCAACACATGTGACCAGTAGACCATGTATATGCATAACTCTATAAACAATTTATTTAATCGAGCACACAGACCTTTTTTCTACCTTTGGCTCACTTCCTTGTACAAAAAAAGCACACCGTACTATATGCCTGTACCCTCCTGTTTGAAGAGGTTGAGCGGTGTCATATTTTTGGGTCCGGCAGTGAGTTGTTGGTATCAGTGCTGCTGTCAGTGCTCTCTACCTCGGTGCTGGTGTCAGTGCTCTCTCTCTATCTCGGTGCTGGTGTCAGTGCTCTCTCACTATCTCGTTGCTGGTGTAGTGTCAGTGCTCTCTATCTCGGTGCTGGTGTGGTCACAGTGCTCTCTATCATGGTGCTGGTGTCAGTGCTTTCTATCATGGTGCTGGTGTCAGTGCTCTCTATCACGGTGCTGGTGTGGTGTCAGTGCTCTCTATCTCGGTGCTGGTGTCAGTGCTCTCTCTCTGTCTCGGTGATGGTGTGGTTTCAGTGCTCTCTATCTCGGTGCTGGTGTGGTCTTAGTGCTCTCTATCATGGTGCTGGTGTCAGTTCTCTCTATCACGGTGCAGTTGTCAGTGCTCTCTATCACGGCGCTGGTGTCAGTGCGCTCTATCATGGTGCTGGTGTGGTGTCAGTGCTCTCTATCTCAGTGCTGGTGTGGTCTCAGTACTCTCTATCATGGTGCTGGTGTGGTGTCAGTGCTCTCTATCTTGCTGCTGGTGTCAGTGCTCTCTATCTCGGTGCTGGTGTTGTGTCAGTGCTCTCTATCTCATTGCTGGTGTCAGTGCTCTCTATCTCGGTGCAGGTGTCAGTGCTCTCTATCACAGTGCTGGTGTCAGTGCTCTCTATCACGGTGCTGGTGTGGTGTCAGTGCACTCTATCACAGTGCTGGTGTCAGTGCTCTCTATCCCGGTGCTGGTGTCAGTGCACTCTATCGTGGTGCTGGTGTCAGTGCTCTTTATCACGGTGCTGGTGTCAGTGCTCTCACGGTGCTGGTGTCAGTGCTCTCTATCACGGTGCTGGTGTCAGTGCTCTCTATCACGGTGCTGGTGTCAGTGCTCTCTATCTCGATGCTGGTGTGGTCTCAGTGCTCTCTATCATGGTGCTGATGTCAGTGCTCTCACAGTGCTGGTGTCAGTGCTCTCTATCAGGGCGCTGGTGTCAGTGCTCTCTATTACGGTGCTGGTGCCAGTGCTCTCTATCACGGTGCTGGTGTCAGTGCTCTCTATGTCGGTGCTGGTGTCAGTGCTCTCTATCTTGGTGCTGGTGTCAGTGCTCTCTATCACGGTGCTAGTGTGGTGTCAGTGCTCTATCTTGCTGCTGGTGTCAGTGCTCTCTATCTCGGCGCTGGTGTTGTGTCAGTGCTCTCTATCTCATTGCTGGTATCAGTGCTCTCAATCTCGGTGCAGGTGTCAGTGCTCTCTATCACGGTGCTGGTGTCAGTGCTTTTTATCACGGTGCTGGTGTCAGTGCTCTCACGGTGCTGGTGTCAGTGCTCTCTATCACGGTGCTGGTGTCAGTGCTCTCTATCTCCGTGCTGGTGTCAGTGCTCTCTATCTCGGTGCTGGTGTGGTCTCAGCGCTCTCTATCATGGTGCTGATGTCAGTGCTCTCACAGTGCTGGTGTCAGTGCTCTCTATCATGGTGCTGGTGTCAGTTCTCTCTATCACGGTGCAGTTGTCAGTGCTCTCTATCACGGCGCTGGTGTCAGTGCGCTCTATCATGGTGCTGGTGTGGTGTCAGTGCTCTCTATCTCAGTGCTGGTGTGGTCTCAGTACTCTCTATCATGGTGCTGGTGTGGTGTCAGTGCTCTCTATCTTGCTGCTGGTGTCAGTGCTCTCTATCTCGGTGCTGGTGTTGTGTCAGTGCTCTCTATCTCATTGCTGGTGTCAGTGCTCTCTATCTCGGTGCAGGTGTCAGTGCTCTCTATCACAGTGCTGGTGTCAGTGCTCTCTATCACGGTGCTGGTGTGGTGTCAGTGCACTCTATCACAGTGCTGGTGTCAGTGCTCTCTATCCCGGTGCTGGTGTCAGTGCACTCTATCGTGGTGCTGGTGTCAGTGCTCTTTATCACGGTGCTGGTGTCAGTGCTCTCACGGTGCTGGTGTCAGTGCTCTCTATCACGGTGCTGGTGTCAGTGCTCTCTATCACGGTGCTGGTGTCAGTGCTCTCTATCTCGATGCTGGTGTGGTCTCAGTGCTCTCTATCATGGTGCTGATGCCAGTGCTCTCACAGTGCTGGTGTCAGTGCTCTCTATCAGGGCGCTGGTGTCAGTGCTCTCTATTACGGTGCTGGTGCCAGTGCTCTCTATCACGGTGCTGGTGTCAGTGCTCTCTATGTCGGTGCTGGTGTCAGTGCTCTCTATCTTGGTGCTGGTGTCAGTGCTCTCTATCACGGTGCTAGTGTGGTGTCAGTGCTCTATCTTGCTGCTGGTGTCAGTGCTCTCTATCTCGGCGCTGGTGTTGTGTCAGTGCTCTCTATCTCATTGCTGGTATCAGTGCTCTCAATCTCGGTGCAGGTGTCAGTGCTCTCTATCACGGTGCTGGTGTCAGTGCTCTTTATCACGGTGCTGGTGTCAGTGCTCTCACGGTGCTGGTGTCAGTGCTCTCTATCTCGGTGCTGGTGTCAGTGCTCTCTATCTCGGTGCTGGTGTGGTCTCAGCGCTCTCTATCATGGTGCTGATGTCAGTGCTCTCACAGTGCTGGTGTCAGTGCTCTCTATCATGGTGCTGGTGTCAGTTCTCTCTATCACGGTGCAGTTGTCAGTGCTCTCTATCACGGCGCTGGTGTCAGTGCGCTCTATCATGGTGCTGGTGTGGTGTCAGTGCTCTCTATCTCAGTGCTGGTGTGGTCTCAGTACTCTCTATCATGGTGCTGGTGTGGTGTCAGTGCTCTCTATCTTGCTGCTGGTGTCAGTGCTCTCTATCTCGGTGCTGGTGTTGTGTCAGTGCTCTCTATCTCATTGCTGGTGTCAGTGCTCTCTATCTCGGTGCAGGTGTCAGTGCTCTCTATCACAGTGCTGGTGTCAGTGCTCTCTATCACGGTGCTGGTGTGGTGTCAGTGCACTCTATCACAGTGCTGGTGTCAGTGCTCTCTATCCCGGTGCTGGTGTCAGTGCACTCTATCGTGGTGCTGGTGTCAGTGCTCTTTATCACGGTGCTGGTGTCAGTGCTCTCACGGTGCTGGTGTCAGTGCTCTCTATCACGGTGCTGGTGTCAGTGCTCTCTATCACGGTGCTGGTGTCAGTGCTCTCTATCTCGATGCTGGTGTGGTCTCAGTGCTCTCTATCATGGTGCTGATGTCAGTGCTCTCACAGTGCTGGTGTCAGTGCTCTCTATCAGGGCGCTGGTGTCAGTGCTCTCTATTACGGTGCTGGTGCCAGTGCTCTCTATCACGGTGCTGGTGTCAGTGCTCTCTATGTCGGTGCTGGTGTCAGTGCTCTCTATCTTGGTGCTGGTGTCAGTGCTCTCTATCACGGTGCTAGTGTGGTGTCAGTGCTCTATCTTGCTGCTGGTGTCAGTGCTCTCTATCTCGGCGCTGGTGTTGTGTCAGTGCTCTCTATCTCATTGCTGGTATCAGTGCTCTCAATCTCGGTGCAGGTGTCAGTGCTCTCTATCACGGTGCTGGTGTCAGTGCTCTTTATCACGGTGCTGGTGTCAGTGCTCTCACGGTGCTGGTGTCAGTGCTCTCTATCACGGTGCTGGTGTCAGTGCTCTCTATCTCGGTGCTGGTGTCAGTGCTCTCTATCTCGGTGCTGGTGTGGTCTCAGCGCTCTCTATCATGGTGCTGATGTCAGTGCTCTCACAGTGCTGGTGTCAGTGCTCTCTATCAGGGTGCTGGTGTCAGTGCTCTCACGGTGCTGGTGTCAGTGCTTTCTATCACGGTGCTGGTGTCAGTGCTCTATATCACGGTGCTGGTGTTAGTGCGCTCTATCACGGTGCTGGTGTCAGTGCTCTCTATCTCGGTGCTGGTGTGGTCTCAGTGCTCTCTATCATGGTACTGATGTCAGTGCTCTCACAGTGCTGGTGTCAGTGCTCTCTATCAGGGTGCTGGTGTCAGTGCTCTCACGGTGCTGGTGTCAGTGCTTTCTATCACGGTGCTGGTGTCAGTGCTCTATATCACGGTGCTGGTGTTAGTGCGCTCTATCACGGTGCTGGTGTCAGTGCTCTCTATCTCGGTGCTGGTGTGGTCTCAGTGCTCTCTATCATGGTACTGATGTCAGTGCTCTCACAGTGCTGGTGTCAGTGCTCTCTATCAGGGTGCTGGTGTCAGTGCTCTCACGGTGCTGGTGTCAGTGCTCTCTATTACGGTGCTGGTGTCAGTGCTCTCTATCTTGGTGCTGGTGTCAGTGCTCTCTATCACGGTGCTGGTGTCAGTGCTCCGTCTCTATCGCGGTGCTGGTTTCAGACAGTGAGAGAGATAGCAGTGGAGAAGCCAATCAGCAAGCAGTTAGGCAGTTCCAGCACCATGGCTGAGGATCAGCACTGGACTGGCACCTCCGGACCACTGTATTGGAGCCCTGCATAGGTCGGGGTAAGGGCTCAGGCACAGGTTGGCACACTGGGACACTGGCACAGGACTGCACTGCCCTGACTGTGGCACTGATCATCTCCTGCACCCCCTTCATAGCCTGCCCTGACCTTGCCTCTCCTCCATGGCCTTCATGTACTCCTGAATTGTCAAAATTTCACAGATAAAAAAAGAATGCTTGTCATTGTCAATCCCAGATTCACTTAATATTTTTGTTATGTCAGTGTCCATGTTGTGGGACTATGTGTGCACAGCTAGTAAGTATTTTGTCGCTGAAAATATGACCTGGAGGTTTTTAAGGTTTGCCTGCCATTAAATCAATGGGGTCCACCGCGAACCGCAAGGTTCGCAAACTTTTGGCCACGTTCGTGGTTTGCGTTCCCGAAATGTCCCGTCAGAAGTTCATCCATCACTAGCAGCAAGTGATGACTGACCTTGATGATCCCGTTTTTGCATGGGATGATCTTGGATGGAGGAATGTGCCCATCCAGCAGCATGCCAGAGAATCGGCAGTGTAAAATCTGGAGATTGCCATCTCCAGAGCTGAAGTGCTGACAACAGGGCAGAGCTCTGCTAACCTCTGCCCAGCACTGATAGCATCTTATGGGTTCCATGGACAGGAGATGGTGAACCTCCCCAGACACCAGTTGCAGAGACAGGGGATTTGATTGACTTTTCTGCTGAGGAAAAACAATCTGTTGAAAAGCTGGTATTAGGGCCAAGCTTCACTGTGCTCTGCCCAGCACCAACATCAGTATCTGTGGAGAAAGCAGTCTTTCCTCCCCAGCAAAGGTCCGTGCACCTGGGAGACAGTACCATAGACATGTCATCCCACCAGCCAGATGAGGGGACAGAAAGGGAAGCAGCCAGCTCACCTCCCCAATGGCAGCTACACAGTTTGGGAGAGGAGGAATCCAGCCTCCTGCCCCAACAGTTAACCAGAGCAGAGGATGTGGAGTCCCCAGCAGAAGTGCTGGCAACAGGGCAGAGTGCTATCTCTGCCCAGTACCGGCAGCAACTGTGGAGTTCCAGGGAGCTGGGGCAGTCGGCTCATCTCTCCAACCACAGATTACAGAATGTATGGACTTAATGGACTGTTCATCAGAGGATGTTATAGACTGTGCATCACCTGCTCAAGTACTTGCAGCAGGACAGAGTACTGCAGAGCCCTGCTCCAAACCCGTGGCAGCTTCAGAGGCCCAAGGTGAGAAGGTGATGGTTCCTCTCTCCCAGTGGATTTCAGAGATGCAGGGAGGAGAAACAGCCATTTTCCCTCCCCCACAAGGGTTCATGCACCAGGGAGATAATACCAGTGAAAGGGAGTTCCAACAGCAAATGGCACCCCAGAATAATGACACCAACCCAGCTGAAGTGCTGGCAACCGGGCAAAGTGCTACCACCACTGCCCAGCACTGGTAATGGCTGCAGAGTTCCAGGGAGCCGGGCGGTCAGCCTCACCCCCCAATAGTCAGCTGGAGTGGATGATATGTGGTCCTCAGCTGAAGTGCTAACAGGGCAGAATGCTACTGGCCCCTACACACAACTGCAGCTTGTGCTGGTATCGGTGGATGGAACTTCAGTCTCCACTTGTATACCCCAGGGATGCTGGGCAGTCGGCCCAGATCCCCAACAGCTTGATGGAGTGAGCCCAGTCACCCTGTCTTCTCTCCAGTGGCTGAAAAGACTTCAGGGAGAAGGGCCAGTCCAGGCCTCTAGTCAGCAGCGGATATGTTCTCTGAGAGAGGCAGAGGTTGGCTGGGTGAGGAATACTCTGTTTGGAACAATTTGTTTGGGGTACTGTGTGGATACCAGCATTAGAGGACTGGAACCATTGACTATCTCCAGAGTCAACCCGTCAGGGGTCTCCTCCTGTGTTAGTCTCCTGCCGAAAGGGGAGAAATGTGACAGATCTATCTGGGACCAAGGCAATTATGGGCCCTGGCATTTGGGGGAAAGGTGCTCTTTGTGAGCTGTATGCCTGGGGACCCCTGAGTTGGTGTTACTTGGATTCAGGTCCATGCCCCAACCCCCCCCCCCCCCCCTCAAGACACACATACTCTGGATATGTATTTTCCATATTAGCAATAGTGACTGAATCATACTGTTGGGACACAAACTGTTAGATGCTAATGTAATCAACGCCAGCCACCTGTCTGTTTTGTAAATGAGTCTAGTCTGGCTTGCAAGAGTATTCCACACATTGTTGTTTGTGCTAATTAACCCTGTGTTTATGTTTATGGTAATGTGTATTGAAAAGTCAGTCAGTGAGCTAGGAGACATAAAGTCTTACCCTGAAAAGTCTTATCTCTCAGACAATTAGTCTGGGTCAATGATTAGATAATTAGCTTATGCTAATTCGGTTAGGTTTTAGTCATCCTGCTGCATATATTTGTGGGAGATATCAAATAAAAGACTATTCCTGATGTACTGCAAGACTGGTGTTGTCTAGTTCTTGGGGGTTCCTATAGGCAGATCCATTTGACTCATGTTCCAGGACTTAGGCCGCGTACACACGGGCGGACTGTTCGCCCAACTTTGTCCGCTGAACAGTGTTTGGGCGGACAGTCCGCTCGTGTGTGGGCTTTCAGCGGACAGTTTCAGCGGACAGTTGGACGAACAAGGTTTTTCGGAAATTCCGTAAAACTGTCCGCTGAAACCTTGTTTCAGCGAACAGTCCGCTCGTGTGTAGGCTTGTTCGTCAAACAAAGTTGCACGCATGCTCAGAAAGGATTTTCACGCCGAAAGCTATAATGCAGTGTATAGGACGTCGTATTTTTCGTCCCGTCGTACGTGCCGTTCACGTCATCGCGCACGGTTTCAGCAAACTGTTCGTTCGTCGTGTGTGGCCATGTCCGTCCATGCTAAGTTTGAGCGGACTGTTTGCCGAAACTGTTGGACGGACAAAGTTGGGCGAACAGTCCGCGCGTGTGTACGCGGCCTTAGGAAGCGGTATACTGACGGAAGCACTCAAGTGGAGTGTGGGGGATAGGTTCTGTCACAAGCATCAATAATGCTCTAGAAAATCCTGCCTTGCATATTTAGCATTGCAGGTCTACTGTTGAGCACGTTTCTCAGAAAAAAAGGCTGGAGTGGACCTGCAATTATTCTAAACATACAAGCTGCTTGAGCACAATACGTAAAAATGTACTTATTTTCAGATATAGTTTTAGAATAAAACATATTTGTATTATAAAATGTTATCTCAAAATGGTTTAGCTACAGTTTTATATATAATGCACTCAAACAGTTTCATGCAATCTGCACCTGCTGTACCTTTTAAAAGCCTCACTAAGAACAACATGGATCTCTTTACTCAGCCACTGCTGAGCATTGCGCATTTTATCTGCGGGCATGATGAATTGCATTATTAATGGTGTGTGTCATGCCAAGGATTAACCTAGTGAGTAGTGTGGGCATAGTGGGATATTCACTTTTTAGTCCTTGTAACATATGTGCCAGTCTGGTTTGGAATCTGGGTCACTATAAATTCTTTTGTTGCGCTATTTCAGAAAGTGGTGTCAATACAGTACTGATTAACTGATTTTTTAAATCAGTTATTTTATGTCCTGAGTATACAGTATAAAATAGTCATAACATAAAAAAAAATATATATTAAAAAAAAAAAAAAAAAAAAAAACAACTTGAATTAGCATATACTGTATAATTGCTATTCAAGTCATATTGTAATTGAATGTTATTAACAATTACCTTTCATTTTCATTCTACAGCTCTCTAATTTTCTGTAAAATGCAATGCAATATGGTAATCTGGAGGCGTTCTATACGCAGATGGTGTACAGAACACCCCCCCCCCCCCCCCCGGTATGTCACTTCCTGTTTGTGTGATTGGCTGACTGATTTTCCCAGAAGTCAGCACTAAGATACAAGTCAGATTTTGGGCATCCCCAAAAGGATCAGGGCTCCTGATTGACAATGGTAAAATCACTCCCAAAAACATTCACTTTGCACATGGGCACAGATAAACAAACAGCTATTTCTTCAAAATAACAAAAGATAGAAATCTGCAACAAAGTTTGTTAAAATTCTTACAATGTACTATACATAGATATATACATAGTGCAGGTACTCTTTAAGTGCCCTGCTGTGTAGGGATAGGTGAATAATTCAGCACAAGCATAAGCTTAAGCCAAATATTTGCTGTTCGATCATTCGGTGAACAGCCGAGCAAATGGGTAATTCGACCATTTGTTTGGCCCCTGAACTGACCACAATGCATTGTGGCACAGAACAATGCATTGCAAGCCCTGATTGGCTGAAGCAGTGAAAGCTTCAGCCACTAAGGGCACAGAGCACTGTCAGAGTCATGATTGGACACTGTCATCATGACTTTATCCAATCATGGCTCATTCACGCCCCACTGTATAAAATAATTATTTTAATGGCAGCCATTTTCAGTGTGATTTCGGTGTGGAGAGAGATAGAACAGGGCGCTGTTCTATTAGTTAGTTAACGTGCTATACTGTGCTATTTTGCTTCAATTGTCAGTCTAGAATATTAGTTTAGTGTCAGTCTAGGGATAGTGTGAGTGTAGTGTGAGTAGGACCATCATTCAGCTTTGCATAGTGTGCAGCTAGAGCAGGGACAGCTCAGATAGTTTCACTGTAGTGTAGTGAGACTGTGTCATTCATACATACATTAGTGTACAGTTGGGACAGCTCAGATAGTTTCAGTGTAGTGTAGTTAAACTGTGTCAGTAATCTTTACATTAGTGTACATCTAGAGTAGGGACAGTTCAGATAGCATCAGTTTAGTGACACCATCTATTTTATTGCGTTACTGCCAGTTTAACGCCATATAGTTTTGTGCGTTACTGCCAGTTTAACTCCATTTACTTCTGTGCATTACAGCCAGTTTAATGCTGTTTACTTCTATGTGCCTTACTGCCAGTTTAATGCCATATCGTTTTGTGTGCGTTACTGCTAGTTTGACACCATATTGTTTTGTGTGCATTACTGCCAGTTTAACGCCATATAGTTTTGTGTGTGTTTCTGCCAGTTTATCGCCATATAGTTCTGCATGCCTTACTGCCAGTTTAACGCCATTTACTTCTGTGTGCGTTACTGCTAGTTTAACGCCATTTACTTCTGGGTGCGTTACTACCAGTTCAACACCATATAGTTTTGTGTGCGTTACTGTCAGTTTAATGCCATATAGTTTTGTGTGTGTTACTGACAATTTAACGCCATATCCTTTTGTGCGTTATTGACAGCTTAACGCCATATTGTTTTGTGCGTTATTGACAGTTTAACGCCATTTACTTTTGTGTGCGTTACTGTACATTTGCCACATTGTATTGCAGTATATTATAGTGTATCCATGGAGTGTGTAAGTACTCAAATTAAAGTGCATCAAACACCTCTTACATTGATAACAGTGCATCTATATACAGATTTCATCTTCTTTACATTTTCTTATAAGCACCGCCCCTCCCAATAATGTCTGGGAGGACAGCAAGGAGAGGCAGACGTTCTCTTGGCACTGTAAGGGGGCCAGCAACAAATGTGTCCACAGGCAAGGTGGATGTGGTTGTCAGTCCTCAGGCAGGGCATCATTTCCTCTGTTTTGTGAGTTTGTCCGAGCTATCCAGCCACAGCATGCAGAGCAGGTGGTGGACTGGCTGACTAAACCTTCCTCATCCTCTGTCATGAAAGCAGAGACAAGTGTGCAGTCCCCTGCAGTTACCAGAGTTCATAAACCTGCTTCCTTTCCACATTTATTCCTGCACTTGCCCCTTGATGATTCCCAGCCATTACTGGATTCAGATGTTGGTTCTGAGATTGAGGATGACAGGAACACGAGCCTAAAGAAAGAGAGGAACACTGGTAGACAAAGTGGCATTCATGTTCCCCAAGTTGCAGACTATTGCCAAGTTGTCCCCAATGGTAATGATGAAGATGGAGGCGATGGAGATGATGATAATGACGAGGTCAATGATGCAGGGGCATCAGGTGCCAGATAGAGCAGAGGAGAAAAAGGTGAGGCGGCACAACCCGAATACATCAAAAAAGAGTAGAGAGCAGTCACTCTGTTCCATCACATTCTGCAGCTGTTATCTCCCGACCCACTCCCCAAAGCTCAGCTGTCTGGGCCTTTTTCAGCACATCTGCCACAGATCGCACTGTTGCTATCTGCAAACTGTGTCTCAGGCACATCAAACGTGGCAAAAACACCAATCATTTGGGTACCACATGCATAACAAGGCATTTAACATCCAATCACTCAGCCCATTGGCAAGAGCACCTCAAAAAGCCACACAAAAGGGGCTGAAATCTGTTCCTCCTCCTCCTCCTCCTTATCCACTTCAGTCTGCCCCTGTGATACTGAGTCATTACCTCTTAGCAGCGTCCACTGACAGGGATGATGGTATAGCACAGGGTGTCCCAGGTCCAAGGAGTACATCTGCCAGCAGCCCACCACCAGCTGTAGACTGTAGCCAGCAAATTTCTCTGCCCTATCAGCTGCAGCGGAAAAAAAAATACAGTTCCTGACACTCACATGCCCAGTGTCTGAATGCAAGCTTGCCAAAGCTGTTGGCTCTCCAATTTATGCCTTTCAGCCTTGTGGATTATCTCCCTTCGTGAATTTGCACAATGTGCTGTACCATAATGGCAGGTTCCCAGTCGCTACTACTTTTCACGTAAGGTCGTTCCACCTCTCTACCATCACGTGGAAGGGAATGTTCTGGCATTGTTGGGAAAAGCAGCCAGCTGTAAAATCCACCTTACTGCTGACACGTGGTTCAGCAAGCATCGGTAGGGACAATATATTTAGTTCACAGCACACTGGGTAATGTTGCTTATAACGCGAAAGGATGCTGGCCATTGCTCAGTGCTGCAGCTTGTTGTGCCTCCATGTCTCCATACAGTTGGTGGTGATGATGCCAGACCTGTGAGCTCTCCCCCCTCCTCCTCCTCCACCACCACCTTTATGCCTCCTTTTCAAAATTGTCCTATGAACATCGGGTACCCCCCTAAGCACTCAAAGGGCTATTCCCACAGTCAGGCTAAAAGGTGCCGTGCAATGCTTCAGCTGGGGTGTTTAGGGGACAGGAACCACACCGGAGCAGAGATTCTTGCAGCTCTGCAGGGACAGGCCCAGAGGTGGTTCACACCACACTAGCTGGAGCCAGGAATGGTGATGTTCGATAATGGCTTAAACCTCCTGTCCACCCTTAGACAGGGGAAGTTGACACATGTGCTATGCCTGGCCTCAATTTGGTGGTGCAGCATTTCCTAACTACGTACTCAGGGTTGCAAGATGTACTAAAGCAGGCCAGAAGAGCATGTAGCCATTTCAAGCGGTCATACACAGTCAGCGCTCGGTTGGCTGAAATTCAGCAGGAATTCCACCTGCCCGTAAATTCAGCAGGAATTCCACCTGCCCGTAAACCACCTGAATTGTGACATGCTCACCAGGAACTCAACTTTGGGAATGCTGCAGCAGCTATACATGCAGCAGAGGGCCACCAACGAGTACATGTGCTAGTACGGCATGACAACAGGCTCAGGCCGCCTCTGCTTTTTTCCCCACGCCAATGACTGATCATTAAGGATGCATGCACTGTACCCATATGGAAGAAAAATACATTTCCAATATATTTATTTTAAAAAATTATATATTTTAAATATATTTTAAATATATTGACCTACAGTACGCTAATATATTTTTACTTGTAGTCCAAAAATGTAAATTAAAATATATTTTCCAAAGGCATATATTTGAAAATATATGTTTTTTAATATATATCCAGATATTTTTGAACATCTAAAAAACAAATGCATTCAAACATATATTTTTAAATATATTTGTAAATGCATTCCACAAATATAACTTAAATGCATTTTCCAAAGCTATATATTAGAAAAATATATTTTTTTAAATATGTTTTTCTGAAAATGTTTAATGTCTAAAGATATTTCTACATATATTTGTTTCTGATATTTTTGTAATATTGACTTAATATTGAAGAAATGGTTTGTATGGGAGTGCTAGGGATAGTCGCTCATGCTAGCCCTTTAAGCAGTCTCAAACCAAAATGGTGGAAATTGGACTATACCGGTACTTGAATGATAAGGAAAGCAAGAAATAACATTTCAAATTTCATCTTGTTTAATAGACATATAGAAAAATAACAAACATCACCCATTAAAATACAATTAAATGCACATCACAATAAGAGCGTCCTTGACGAATTCTCCACAAAGGGAGTTCGAACTTAGTGGCGCACAGGAGTCTCCTCTACTAGTTTCGTGGGACAAACCGCTTCTTCAGGAGGATATCTATACAGGACATAGTAGATGATATATAAACAATTAACAAACGAGAGCAAATTATCATAAAATTAATCATTGATATTATAAAATACATCATATAATTGGAAAAAGGAAAAAAGGAGGTCAGCTCACCCCAAATTCGAAAAGATGGATTGCAGACAAAAGGACCCCTATATATATTCCCCCTACTGCGGACATGGGGGATTGCTTAAACGGCTCTAGTAAAAAAAGGGGGAATTTTTTGTATATTAGATTAGCTGATAAAAAAAATAAAAAAAAATTACCAAAAAAAAAACCTTATTGGTATGGGATTGCCCAGATGTAATAGATAAAGGCCATAGGATTGTGACAATTAGATATAGGCAATGAGGCTGAGTTGATAAGACAAATATAATCAAATCAAGGGTAGGTTGCAGCACATCGTATCTATAAGCAAAGAGGCAGCAATCACTATAACATACAACTATCCGATCACTATGGATAATAGCAGCAAGCATTAAGTCCATGAAAAGTAATTTACCTTGTGATAGAAGTTGCCACAAGTTGAGCCCCTAGAGACCTCATAGTCCAACACATTAAGCCCCCAGAGAGACCATATGACCTGCCCATCTAGCGGTCTAAATGACTGCTAAATAGGCTCCCTGACACACTCGTGCCAGATGCCCGCCAGAAAGTCGGCCGCATCTGAGATCATGTGGTCAGTTCCTCCACACTGCGCAGGCGCGGTATTCAGCCGCTACTGCGCAAGTGCGCAGGGGATAGAAGATACTGGCAGACCAGTTGGTCCTAGCGCTAACCCCTACAAGCCAGGGAGGAATCATATCTCATCACCAACCAGGGGGAACACATGTCCGCCAAGGGGGGGATAAAGAGAAGAGTGCCAATGTCGAAAAGAAAAAAAAAGGGAGAGAGAGGGGGGGGGGGAAGAGGGGGGGGGAACACCATCCATCCAATATCAGGGGTAGAGCGGAGCTCTTAATACAGAAAATATTAATTATAATCATACAACTTGATACATAATGTATCGATATTAATGAAATAAGGCAATTTATATATTGGGGTTGTATAATACCACAATAAGAAAGCCACCTCATAGTAAGCCAGGTGACAATTCATAGAATGAAGGAAATAAAGGAAGAAAAGGGGGAAGAGGGAAAAGGGGGGAGGGGAAAAGGGGAGGAAAAAAGAAAAGGGGGTATGAAGAAGGGGGGAGGAAGGAATGGGGAAAAAAGAAAAGGGGGTATGGAGAAGGGGGGGGGGAAGGATTGGGGCGGCGTCTGACGTCATGTGGTCAGTTCCTCCACACTGCGCAGGCGCGGTATTCAGCGGTACTTTTGTGAATTGTGATAGGGTGGATAACACACCCAAAAATATATAACCACCGGTTTGAAATTGGAACTTCAATCGGTGTTTTCTGAGTGCCTCTATTGTGTATGTATTATAATTTTCTGCTTTTTTGCTTTTGAGGTGTTTCAATGCCACCGTAGTATCCTTCAGGGACCATTTCCTGTTTCCTTTCCCCCTCCCCTCTTTCCTTCCCCCTTTCTTCCTTTTTCTGCTCCTTTCCCTTTTTAGCTCTTACTTCCTGCTTGAGCCTTAATTATGGACGCTTTGAACATAGATTGGGCAGGATTTATGTCCAATTTAAAAACTACCTGCTTAAATGAACATAAAGTTGATGACGATTTAAAAACATATTTTTTTTAAAGTATATAGACTGCTGAAACTTAAGCCACACTTACATTGGCATATTGAATACTTTAGAATGTATGTTACTGACCGTATTTGCCCTATGGGCCTACGTAATCAAAATTTTCAGACTATTAAAGACCCTTCATTGGACTTTAAAAAGATCTCTTTAAAAAGGGAGAATATCCTGACCAACTGTAGCCTTGAACGAATGAAAGTTCTAATCAAGCAATATAGTTCTGACATGGTTATGTTGGACAAAGAAATTGAACGATTGAACCTGGAATACAGTATCTACATTTAAAAGATAACCCATCGTTTGACTCCAAATGGACAGAATTGAAAGGCCATTTTGAAACGGTGAATTAAACTATTATTGTTGAAAAACAGATAAAATTCAGTAAAGACAAAGCTGCCTTCACCAAAGGCTATGCATACCGCTGGTCAGGTAGGAACCCATGTAGAAAGGCCCCATCTCCGGCTAATATTTCCAGAAATCCTACAATGGAAATAGAATCTGACTCTTCCTTGTGATTGCAGAGTAACTTAAGATCTACCACTACCCCTGCAACAAATTCTTCTCGCAAAAGATTACGTTATGGTGGAAGTACTCCACCTGCGAATCCCCAAAAAGACAAAAAAGGTCCCAAAATCCCCAAATTTACACGTGCACCTGTTACACAAACACCAATAGATACCTCTTCATCATTGGAAGGGGCTGTAGGCCATTACACACTACATGGCACTATCTCCAAGGTTTTAAATTCTTCACTTATGACCAACAAATACACGAAAGTAAACGAAGATCAAATTTTTTTTAGATCTCAAAAAACAACAAGGGAACCTAGATTCTAAAACCCACACCAGCCCTACCACAGATTTCCAACCCGACACCAACCACAACATTATAAATTTGACCTCCCACTCCTCTACGGATGACGAGGTGTCTGTACTCCAATTAGGCCTTGGTTTCTGTCCATTGAATAGATTAAAAGTAAATGAAACTATAAAAGATTTATATTTATTTGCACGAAATCTCACATTAAAATTTATGTTTGACAAAGATTGCACCAATCTCAACCTCGAGCGTCAACTCACTGAACACACTAAACATTTTAATATGGCAGAATTTCGGGCATTACGGAACCTCATGCTCCTTTATGATGAAGGCTCTATTGAAGATTCCCCTCCCTCTTCCTCACAAAGCACACTAACTACTACATCTCAACCAACTTCGGTTGCAAAATTAGATCTACCTCCAAAAAAATTTTGATTGTGCTCTCGCAGATTCCCTGACCTCATAACGTGTCCTACTATTTGGGCCTTCCTCCAGACCACAATTAAAGATCTGAAACTACAACAATGGCATAATGTCACTTCTAATCTTGATCTGCGACAGTCTCGTGCACTTAGATCCCTACAAAGACGTACGGATTTGGTCATCAAACAATCAGATAAAGGTGGCAATATTGTCCTCATGACACACAATCAATATCAAACCATGTGCATGGCTATTCTCAATAACCGGACTTGGTATAATTTAATTGATCAATCTGTAACTGTTTCATTTCATCAGGAACTCTGTGCCCTTTGCACTGAGGCCCTTTTGATGGGCCTCATTGACAACGACACATTTCAGTTCCTGATCCCCAAGTTCCCTATTACTCCTACCTTTTATGCTCTCCCAAAAAACCATAAAAATATACAATTACCCCCGGGCAGATCAATTGTCTCGGCAATGGGCTCATTGACAGACAACGCCAGTAAGCTGGTGGATGCCTGTCTGATGCCTCATGTGCGGAGCCTACCTTCTTACATTAAAGATACTGTAGATTTGTTACAACATTTTGAGGGGATCCAGATCCCTCCGGATGCCCTGCTCATGGCGATAGATATCGAGGCTCTTTACTCGAGTATCCCCCATGAGCGGGGTGTCCTGATGGCTGGATCTTTTCTACATGAACAGGATACAACCCCCTGGCCCTTCAATAACTTTATTTTAGCACTTTTAGAATTTATTCTAACCAAACATTACTTCATATTTAATGACCAACTCTATTTACAAGTTCAAGGCGTCGCTATGGGGACGTCATGTGCACCGGCGTATGCAAACTTATATTTGGGGGAGAGACAGGTCCATTCGAATGAGCGACTTGCCCCTGTCTTGGAAGATGCACTTTTGTGGTATCGCTACCTGGATGACTTGTTTATGGTGTGGACGGGGACTAAGGAAAAACTCTTACAATTTATACAGGAATTGGGTAAAAATGACTTTAACCTTAAATTTACTTTTACCTTTGACTCTGAAAGGATTCCTTTTTTAGATCTATCTATTATTAAGCAATTCGATGGCACTTTATGCACAGATCTTTACCGTAAACCTACGGCAGGCAATACCCTTTTGTTTGCCACCAGTGGCCATCCAGAACCCTTAGTGCGTAGCATTCCTTTTGCACAGTTCCTGCGGCTACGCAGAAACTGTAGCTTAGATACGGACTTTAAGATCCAAGCAGATGCCTTACGTGACCGACTTTTGGCGAGAGGTTATTCCCCCACGAGTCTGAAAAAAGCTTTTAACAAAGCTGTGTCACGTCCTCGTAGTGTATTACTACATCAACATCCTAAAATCTCTGGCAGTGAATCTGTCAGATTTATTACTACGTACTCTGCTCACCATAAAACACTCCGTAATATTTTAAGTAAAAACTGGCATCTCCTTACAGACCATCATATTTTGGCCAAACATGTACGTCCTACCCCAGAACTAGTTTTCTGTAGAGCATGTTATCTTCGGGATCGATTAACACATAGTCATTATACACCTACCAATCCTATACGTAATGCCCTAAGTTGTACATTTAAATGCAATAACTATTCCCGTTGCCCATGGGTTATGGAAGGTAAACAATTTACCCTACCTATTGGTTAAGTACTCTCATCACGTACATTTTCTGATTGCAATACTAGGGGCGTTATATATATAATGATTTGCAAATGCAATGCATTTTATGTTGGGAAGACCTCCCGGGAGTTCAGACAGCGAATCTGTGATTTACCTTTATTATTCTGAAAGTGGTAAACTTACAACGATTGGTAGACATGTTGGCCTTCATCACTGTTTTTATACTTCGGTGATTCAGTTCTTTATTCTTGAGGTGGTCTTTCCAAATCCTAGGGGTGGTGATTGGGACCGAACGATCCTACAGAGGGAGACCCTGTGGATCGAACGGCTCAACGCCACCCCCCCCAGGTCTCAATGAGACAATCTCTTACAAACCATTTTTATAAATTTGGCTCAATCACGTCATTCTAATCCATCAATCTTTTCTTTTCCCCATTCCTTCCCCCCCCTTCTCCATACCCCTTTTCTTTTTTCCCCATTCCTTCCTCCTCCCTTCTTCATACCCCCTTTTCTTTTTTCCTCCCCTTTTCCCCCTCCCCCCTTTTCCCTCTTCCCCCTTTTCTTCCTTTATTTCCTTCATTCTATGAATTGTCACCTGGCTTACTATGAGGTGGCTTTCTTATTGTGGTATTATACAACCCCAATATATAAATTGCCTTATTTCATTAATATCGATACATTATGTATCAAGTTGTATGATTATAATTAATATTTTCTGTATTAAGAGCTCCGCTCTACCCCTGATATTGGATGGATGGTGTTTCCCCCCCCCCTCCCCCCCCCCCTCTCTCTCCCTTTTTTTTTCTTTTCGACATTGGCACTCTTCTCTTTATCCCCCCTTGGCGGACATGTGTTCCCCCTGGCTGGTGATGAGATATGATTCCTCCCTGGCTTGCAGGGGTTAGCGCTAGGACCAACTGGTCTGCCAGTATCTTCTTTCCCCTGCGCACTTGCGCAGTAGCGGCTGAATACCGCGCCTGCGCAGTGTGGAGGAACTGACCACATGATCTCAGATGCGGCCGACTTTCTGGCAGGCGTCTGGCACGAGTGTGTCGGGGAGCCTATTTAACGGTCATTTAGACCACTAGATGGGCAGGTCATACGGTCTCTCTGGGGGCTTCATTTGTTGAACTATGAGGTCTCTCTAGGGGCTCAACTTGTGCCAACTTCTATCACAAGGTAAATTACTTTTCATGGACTTAATGCTTGCTGCTATTATCCATATTGATCGGATAGTTGTATGTTATAGTGATTGCTGCCTCTTTGCCTATAGATACAAAGTGCTGCAACCTACCCTTGCTGATTTGATTGTATTGGGCTTATCAACTCAGCCTCATTGCCTATATCTAATTGACGCAATCCTATGGCTTTTATCTATTACATCTGGGCAATCCCATACCAATAAGGTTTTTTTTGGTAAGTTTTTTTGTTTTTTTATCAGCTAATCTAATATACAAAAAATTCCCCCTTTTTTACTAGAGCCGTTTAACCAATCCCCCATGTCCGCCGTAGGGGGAATATATATAGGGGTCCTTTTGTCTGCAATCCATCTTTTCGAATTTGGGGTGAGCTGACCTCCTTTTTTCCTTTTTCCAATTATATGATGTATTTTATAATATCAATGATTAATCTTATGATAATTTGCTCTTGTTTGTTAATTGTTTATATATCATCTACTATGTCCTGTATAGATATCCTCCTGAAGAAGCGGTTTGTCCCACAAAACTAGTAGAGGAGACTCCTGTGCGCCATTTAGTTCGAACTCCCTTTGTGGAGAATTCGTCAAGGATGCTCTTATTGTGATGTGCATTTAATTGTATTTTAATGGGTGATGTTTGTTATTTTTCTATATGTCTATTAAACAAGATGACATTTTAAATGTTATTTCTTGCTTTCCTTATCATTCAAGTACCGGTATAGTCAAATTTCCACACTTTTTGGTTTAAGACTGCTTAAAGGGCTAGCATGAGTGACTATCCCTAGCACTCCCATACAAACCATTTCTTCAATATTATGATTTGTGGATGATGGTACTTATTTGCTATTTATGTCAATCAGAGGCGATACTCTTGTTTTGTAATATTGACTTGGAAAAAAAAAAAACTAAAACATAGATAACATTCTGAATACATTTATAAGAGACCCACTCCCATTTTAATATTGTTTGTTTTACGTTTTTAAAATAAAAAAACAAAACCAAAAGATTCAAATATATTTTATTTTTTATAAGATTTCAAGCACATAATCCAATTAATACAAAGCAGATAAACCTCTTGCATCCATCTTCCATTCCCAAAGAATTTTTGTACAAGTCATTCTGAATTGAGAAAGCTTGTCGGCTGACCAGCAAAATGTCTTCAGAAAAATACAGCAAGTCCAGTTACCTTGATTCATTGATTGACCTGAATGAATGGGAATCTTCACAGACATCTACCTCCACAGTCCAAGTTGTCTGCTTACAGGGTACCAGAGAAACTCCCTACTCTGGATATAAATCTTCAATATTCTGTTTAATCCATGAATCAGTAGTTACACTACTATTACCAAATTCGCTCATCCATATCTTTATGGACCTTGCTTTGTGCACTGGTGTGCAGTCATATTGGAACAGGAAGGGGTCATCCCTAAACTGTTCCCACAAAGTTGGGAGCATGAAATTGTCCAAAATGTCCTGGTATGCTGACGCCTTAAGTGTTCCCTTCACTGGAACTAAGAGGCCAAGCCCAACCCCTGAAAAACAACCCCCGTCATAATCCCCCCTCCACCAAATGATTTAGACTAGTGCAAAAAAGCAAGGTCCATAAAGACATGGATGAGCGAGTTTGGGGGTGAAGGAACGTGACTGCCCTGCACAGAGTCCTGACTTTAACCTGATAGAACACCTTTTGGGATGAATTCATGTGGAGACTGCGAGCCAGGCCTTCTCGTCCAACATCAGTGCCTGACCTCACAAATGCTCTTCTGGAAGAATGGTCAAACAACCCCATAGACACACTCCTAAACCTTGTGGACAGCCTTCCCAGAGGAGTTGAAGCTGTTATAGACTGGGATGCCATTAAAGTTTATGTGTGTGTGTGTAAAGGCAGGTGTCCCAATACTTTTGGCAATATAGTATCTATACCGTATATTTTTTTTATACTAAGTCCAGTCCATTGTTTGGACGTAGTGCCTGCCGAAGAGTAATTCCAGCAGCCAATTAAAAGGAATTGGGATATTAAAGTTACATACTGTACACATACTATAGCTGCTGACTTTTAATACTAGGACACTTACCTGTCCTGGAATCCATCGATGTTGGCACCCTACCCAATGTTTCCATCAGCTCTCGGGTGCTGCCGCCATTGCCTATGAGGGCCAATACACACCACATGCAGTCCAGTGCGTTTTGTTTTTTCTGCATGGAAAGTAGTTTGTTATTTTTATTTGTTACAATGGCATCTGAAAATTGGTGGGATATATTAGGCAGCAAGTGAACATGTTGTCTATGAAGTTGATGTGAAAGCAAAAAAAAATGTGCATCGTAGTTTGTAGTGTATGGGACTCTGAAGTCCATGGTGACCCGTGTCCACAGCCAAAAGCTTCTACAACAGTCACATGAACATCAGAACTGGACTATGGAGCAATGGAAGAAGGTGGTCGGGTCTGATGAATCAGGTTTTCTTTTACATCATGTGGATGGCTGGGTGGGTGTGCATCACTTAACTGGGGAAGAAGGCAAGCTGGCAGAGGCAGCATGATGGTTTGGACAATGTTCTGCTGGCAATCCTTCCCTCCTGCCATTCATGTGGATGTTACCTTGGTGTCCATGCCTCAATGGGACAGGGCTGTTTTAGCAAAAGGGGGCCATATCCAATATTAGGTGGGTGGTCATCATGTTATAGCTTATTGGTGTGTGTGTGTGTGCACACACAGTATATCTAATGCCGCGTACACACGACCAGACTTTGAGGAACTAAGTCTGACAGACTTTCAACGGAGTTCTGATGGAGTTCTGACAGAGTTCTGACGGACTTTCCGAATGAACGGACTTGGCCACACACAATCACACCAAAGTCCGACGGATTCGAACGTGGTGACGTATGACTGGACTAGAATAAGGAAGTTCATAGCCAGTAGCCAATAGCTGCCCTAGCGTCGGTTTTAGTCCGTCAGACTAGCACACACACGAGCGGATTTCTGGGTCCGGCAGAGTTCTGTCGGAAAAATCTGAAACATGTTCCATTTCTAAAGTCTGTCAGACTTTTGCAAATCAAAAGTCCGCTGCAGCCCACACACGTTCGAATAGTCTGCCGGAATCATTCCGTCAGACTTTTGATGTTGAAAAGTCTGGTCGTGTGTACAGGGCATAAGAGATAGATATATATCTATATCTATATATAACTATATATATATAACTATATATATATATATATATATATATATATATATATATATATATATATATATATATATATATATATATATATATATATATATATACATACACACACATATCAGTGCCACCTACCAGTGTCGATTCACAACACCTATCAGTGTCCCCTATCAGTGCAACCTTTCAGTGCCCACCAGTGCCACCTAGCAGTGCATCCTCATCAGTGTCTCCTCATCGGTGCCCCCCCAATGCCACCTCGTCGGTGCCCGCCAGTGCTGCCTCAACAGTGCCCACCAGCGCCACCTCAACAGTGCAGCTTCATCTGTGCCCATCAGTGCCACATATCAGTGCCCACCATTGCAGCCTATCAGTGCCCACCATTGCAGCCTATCAGTGCCCACCATTGCAGCCTATCAGTGCCCACCACTGCAGCCTATCAGTGCCCACCATTGCAGCCTATCAGTGCCCACCATTGCAGCCTCATCAGTGCACATCAGTGTAGGAGAAAAATTACCTGTTTGCAAAATTATATAATAAACAATTAACTTTTTTTTTTTTTCAAAATTTTCAGCCTCTATTTGTTTTTTTTAGAAAAAAATCAAAATAAAACAAAGTGGTGATTAAATACCACCAGATGAAGCTCTATTTGTGTGAAAAAAACAAAAATGGTTAAGACTCGGTTCACACTAGCATGACTCCAAAGTCACACGACTTTCAGTGCAACTTTGGCGTCCGACTTTCATCTCTGTGGAATTGAAGTCATATTAAAGTTGGACCAAAGTAGTGCAGGAACCTTTTCTAAAGTCGGACAGACTCGCGTAGGATCAATTAAGATAGCTCTCATAGGGAAACATTGAATTTCACACTTCATCCGCCTTGGGTTCTCACAAGCTGGATCCTATATTGCATCAGTGCGAACCGAGCCTAAAGAGGAATTCATTCCAACAGTCCCTTGGAAGCACAATTAATTTAACTGTTTATATATAAAATAAATGAAATGATACATTTTCAAATTAGGTGAATTGATGAGTTTTTCATTCCCTGGAATATATGCACACATGTTTACAATCTGCAGAGAACTCTCCAGCTCATACATAATTGTTGGGATCCCTGAATTCTGTTATTCTTGCCAACCAGGGCTACGTGTATACAAATTATCAGGCAAGCCAACAAAAATTGCAAATTCTCCTGATTTGCTCATTACTACTCATAACATTGACTTTCAAACAAAGGCATTGTATGACTTATTGTGACATGCCAACCAGGCATTATTTCATTTTATACATATTAGGACAACATGCAAGTAACGTCAAATTCAGTATACATTTAAAAATATGTGCAGCCTTTGATTAAGTTTCTATTCTGTGTTTGAAAGCAGCTATATGACAACATAGGGGTAAATCCTTTTCTAGTTTGAAAAGTCATGAATAACGATGACCGCATTTTAGAAAATGTACTCCTCTCTTGATTTCCATATTTCTGATCCAGGATGGTCATGGAAGAATCTTGGTCCTTTGGATCTTGCTCAGTCAAGCCTATCCATTAACAATAAACAAAGGTTAAGGAATTTGCCTCCCAAATCTGAATCAGACTGATTTCTGCGTCACTGAAACCATTACTGCATTATATTACCAGATAACTGCTACCATAAAGTGAGATGAATATGTGATCTCAGTTAGCTGAGGAAACAAAATTCTCATCACAACTTCTAATCACTCTTCTAGTCTCATGGAGGGGACCCAACAAATTTTTGTTTATCCTCTAGAAAATAATTAAAAATAGAATTTGTGTAATCAACCCTTTAACTGGGAATAAAGACCAGAGGTTTTCATTAAAACAGGTATTACATGAATCCTATTTCTTTGATTATGAAATACTAGGCATCATTCATTTACAATGCTCTTATCTATCTCAGAAAACCGATTTACTCCTATTTTTATAATTACATTTTCGAACACAAAATAGTCATTAATGTTCTCTCTCTTGTAATGTGATCATTTATTTATACTCTATTTATTACAACCTATTTCAAAGGGCTTATACAACATAAATATGCATTGGAATATTTTCTGTTCATTTTAGCACACACCAGAAATTGTGTGTTTTTTTTAAACCTCAAAGACAAGTGAATTGTGTTAAGCTTTTCAGGATAGATTTGGTAATGTACTAGTAATATTTATATCTTTTTTTCTATGTTAAATATTTATGATTATAATGTAAAATATCCCAAATGTTTCAAGAAGCTATAATCTTAGATAGATTTAATTCAAAATATTTGTTTTACTCTATAAAAAAGATATTGTTTGGAATATGGCAAGATCCAATAATTTATTTAAAATGTCAAATGGAGAGGGCAGAGCCTGTAGCTCGATGTAAACAAATGTCTGCAGGAGAGTTCCCGAACCTAAATCCTGTAAATAATCCTGGAAGCCATGGATCTATCCTTCCAGTGGCTTATTTTACTCCCCTCATCTGACGGAACAACAATGAACCAATCGGTTTGGTATCTTGTACAGATTACACTCTCTAAATAAGAAAAACAGTGCAGAGAAAAGATGTCCCCAGTTGTGTAGATTGCATGGGAATACAGGGCCAAGATGGTTGTAGATCACAGTATACATTCCGCTTTAGTGAGAAGCCTCAGTTTGACAGAGTTAAAGACACTGTGCAGAGACTGCAGAAATGTGCAAGTCCTGCTCTCAACATTTCTCTCACTCCAGAGACCACCGTTTAGGACCTAGATCCTGATGCATACTCCCGGCTGCCTGTTTACCAGCTGCCAGCAGAGATCGCAGCTGGTATTGGTGATTAGGACATAGCTTAAGTGAGTAGTAGTTAAAAAAATGCGCTAACCCTAAAGGAACCTGTACACAAATAGGCTGCAGTATAAGTGGGATAAACACAAAAACCAAAGTAAAAAACAATAAATACTGCACCAACAGTAAACCAAAAAAAATTGATGAATAAAATGTCCAAAGTGAATAGTAAAATGGCTAAATAAAGTCTCTTATTTTAGCAATGTCCTTTGATAGGATTCAATGAACCACCACTGTGCTCCATAAATAAGTGAAAACCGCCACCAAATAGAAATCCGCTTACCAGAGGGTAAGCATAAACAGTGTTTGGCTTTAACCCAGCTGCAGCCTTTAATATCCAAAAAAGATCCCTCCAGGAAACCTTCTCAGGGCTAGTGATGGACGAACTTCCGACGGGACGTTTCGCGAACGCGAAACGCGAACGGGCACAAACGTTCGCGAAAACGACCGTTCGCCGCGGGCTCCATTGACTTCAATGGGAGGCGAATTTCGCAAACCTTTAGGTCGAATTTGCGGCCACGGGGTAATTATTAGGGGGTAGCACGTAGTCCCACCACCTGGACAATAGCATAATACATGTATGAGGTGAATTTGGGATCGATAACTACAAGCATTTTTTTTTTATTTGGGAAATTGTTCTGACAATTCAGGACTATGGAGCTAATGAAGGCAATGGAGGAGAGGGAAGGTCAGGGACCAGGGTAGGCAAACAAGAGGGTGCAGGAGATACAGAGCACTGACAGCAGCACCGTAATACAGAGCACTGACATCAGCACCGTGACATACAGCGCTGACAGCAGCTCCGTGACATACAGCGCTGACAGCAGCTCCGTGACATACAGCGCTGACAGCAGCTCCGTGACATACAGCGCTGACAGCAGCTCCGTGACATACAGCGCTGACAGCAGCTCCGTGACATACAGCGCTGACAGCAGCACCGTGACATACAGCGCTGACAGCAGCTCCGTGACATACAGCGCTGACAGCAGCTCCGTGACATACAGCGCTGACAGCAGCTCCGTGACATACAGCACTGACAGCAGCTCCGTGACATACAGCGCTGACAGCAGCTCCGTGACATACAGCGCTGACAGCAGCACCGTGACATACAGCGCTGACAGCAGCTCCGTGACATACAGCGCTGACAGCAGCTCCGTGACATACAGCGCTGACAGCAGCTCCGTGACATACAGCACTGACAGCAGCTCCGTGACATACAGCGCTGACAGCAGCTCCGTGACATACAGCGCTGACAGCAGCACCGTGACATACAGCGCTGACAGCAGCTCCGTGACATACAGCGCTGACAGCAGCTCCGTGACATACAGCGCTGACAGCAGCTCCGTGACATACAGCGCTGACAGCAGCTCCGTGACATACAGCGCTGACAGCAGCTCCGTGACATACAGCGCTGACAGCAGCTCCGTGACATACAGCGCTGACAGCAGCTCCGTGACATACAGCGCTGACAGCAGCTCCGTGACATACAGCGCTGACAGCAGCACCGTAAGCAGCCCCAGGAGGAAGTCAGCACAGCACAGGGATGGTGTGATCCCCTCATAATAAGAACCCCCAGGAGGAAGTCAGCACAGCACAGGGATGGTGGGAGCCCCTCATAATAAGAACCCCCAGGAGGAAGTCAGCACAGCACAGGGATGGTGGGAGCCCCTCATAATAAGAACACCCAGGAGGAAGTCAGCACAGCACAGGGATGGTGGGAACCCCTCATAATAAGCAGCCCCAGTAGAAATATGACACCGCTCAACCTCTTCAAAGAGGAGGGTAGGGGCATATAGTACGGTGTGCTTTTTTGGGTCAGGGAAGTGAGCCAAATGAATTAAGAAGGTCTGTGTGCTTGATTCCAAAAATTGTTTATAGACATATACATGGTCTACTGATCACATGTGTTGAATTCCTCCGAGATCCATGCCTCATTCATTTTTAGAAATGTGAGGTAGTTAACACTGTCGTGAGCTAGGCGAGTACGCTTATCGGTCACAATCCCCCCTGCTGCGCTGAACGTCCTTTCGGACAGGACACTGGATGAGGGGCAAGCCAACAGTTCGATTGCAAATTGGGCAAGCTCTGGCCAGAGGTCAAGCCTGCCCACCCAGTAGTCTAGGGGTTCATCACTCCTCAGAGCGTCCACATCGGCCGTTAACCCAATGTAGTCGGACACCTGACGGTCTAGGCGTTCCCTGATGCTGGATCCGGATGACACCTGTCGATGGGTCGGCTGAAAGAATGACCTCATATCCGAAGTCACCAACACATCTTCAAACCGGCCTCTTCTTGCAGGCGCTGTTGGATTGGTACCCGCAAATCCTTCTCTGGGAGTGGGAATTGCTCCTCTGCCAGCGCACGCAAAAGCAGAATGCAGCATTTCTCGAAGCAAGGCCTGGAAGTGCTGCATTCTGACAGCCCTCTGCGACGGCGGTAACATTTCCGCCATTTTGTGTTTGTACCGGGGATCTAAGTACGTTGCCACCCAGTACTGGTCCTTGACCCTCATGCTTTTTATACGGGGGTCCCTATTAAAACACTGGAGCATGAAGGCCCCCATTTGCACTCAAGCGGAAGGTATGTGGTGGTGGTGGTGTTGTTGGTGGTAGTGTCTTTGGGGGTGCACATAGCAGAGAGTGAAGAAGAGGGTGCAGATCGAGAGGATGAGGAGGGTGCAGAAGAATAAGGCTGAGTGAGCCACTCAACCAAGTCTGGTGCGTCCTTTAAAGTAATTGAACGCACCTTCTGCAACTTCCCACTTTGGCTCAAGGCTGTTGCTCCTGCCCTACCCCTACCACCCCTGCGGAAGGGCCTGCCTCTTCCTCTGCCTGTCATTTTTTAAATCACCCTGTGACAAAACTCTTAGTCCCTATACCGCTGAAGGACTGCTGCAGTATAGGGCAGCGGTCAGCAGTAGTGCACGTCAACCCTATGTATTGTGGACCGATAGCGGTCCTTACAGAACAGCAGACTGTACTGCACTCAGGCCTATGTACCGTAGCACCCTATACCAAGTTACCAGTCCTTATAAAAACTTTTGTGGACCAAGCAGGTTGTGTGTTAGTGATTAGCAGACTGTACGTCAGTCCCTATACCAATGAAGGACTGCTGCAGTATAGGGCAGCGGTCAGCAGTAGTGCACGGCAACCCTATGTATTGTGGACCGATAGCGGTCCTTACAGAACAGCAGACTGTACTGCACTCAGGCCTATGTACCGTAGCACCCTATACCAAGTTACCAGTCCTTATAAGAACTTTTGTGGACCAAGCAGGTTGTGTGTTAGTGTTTAGCAGACTGTGCGTCAGTCCCTATACCGCTGAAGGACTGCTGCAGTATAGGGCAGCGGTCAGCAGTAGTGCACGGCAACCCTATGTATTGTGGACCGATAGCGGTCCTTACAGAACAGCAGACTGTAACGCACTCAGGCCTATGTACCGTAGCACCCTATACCAAGTTACCAGTCCTTATAAGAACTTTTGTGGACCAAGCAGGTTGTGTGTTAGTGATTAGCAGACTGTACGTCAGTCCCTATACCAATGAAGGACTGCTGCAGTATAGGGCAGCGGTCAGCAGTAGTGCACGGCAACCCTATGTATTGTGGACCGATAGCGGTCCTTACAGAACAGCAGACTGTAACGCACTCAGGCCTATGTACCGTAGCACCCTATACCAAGTTACCAGTCCTTATAAGAACTTTTGTGGACCAAGCAGGTTGTGTGTTAGTGATTAGCAGACTGTACGTCAGTCCCTATACCAATGAAGGACTGCTGCAGTATAGGGCAGCGGTCAGCAGTAGTGCACGGCAACCCTATGTATTGTGGACCGATAGCGGTCCTTACAGAACAGCAGACTGTAACGCACTCAGGCCTATGTACCGTAGCACCCTATACCAAGTTACCAGTCCTTATAAGAACTTTTGTGGACCAAGCAGGTTGTGTGTTAGTGTTTAGCAGACTGTGCGTCAGTCCCTATACCGCTGAAGGACTGCTGCAGTATAGGGCAGCGGTCAGCAGTAGTGCACGGCAACCCTATGTATTGTGGACCGATAGCGGTCCTTACAGAACAGCAGACTGTAACGCACTCAGGCCTATGTACCGTAGCACCCTATACCAAGTTACCAGTCCTTATAAGAACTTTTGTGGACCAAGCAGGTTGTGTGTTAGTGATTAGCAGACTGTACGTCAGTCCCTATACCAATGAAGGACTGCTGCAGTATAGGGCAGCGGTCAGCAGTAGTGCACGGCAACCCTATGTATTGTGGACCGATAGCGGTCCTTACAGAACAGCAGACTGTAACGCACTCAGGCCTATGTACCGTAGCACCCTATACCAAGTTACCAGTCCTTATAAGAACTTTTGTGGACCAAGCAGGTTGTGTGTTAGTGATTAGCAGACTGTACGTCAGTCCCTATACCAATGAAGGACTGCTGCAGTATAGGGCAGCGGTCAGCAGTAGTGCACGGCAACCCTATGTATTGTGGACCGATAGCGGTCCTTACAGAACAGCAGACTGTAACGCACTCAGGCCTATGTACCGTAGCACCCTATACCAAGTTACCAGTCCTTATAAGAACTTTTGTGGACCAAGCAGGTTGTGTGTTAGTGATTAGCAGACTGTACGTCAGTCCCTATACCAATGAAGGACTGCTGCAGTATAGGGCAGCGGTCAGCAGTAGTGCACGGCAACCCTATGTATTGTGGACCGATAGCGGTCCTTACAGAACAGCAGACTGTAACGCACTCAGGCCTATGTACCGTAGCACCCTATACCAAGTTACCAGTCCTTATAAGAACTTTTGTGGACCAAGCAGGTTGTGTGTTAGTGATTAGCAGACTGTACGTCAGTCCCTATACCAATGAAGGACTGCTGCAGTATAGGGCAGCGGTCAGCAGTAGTGCACGGCAACCCTATGTATTGTGGACCGATAGCGGTCCTTACAGAACAGCAGACTGTAACGCACTCAGGCCTATGTACCGTAGCACCCTATACCAAGTTACCAGTCCTTATAAGAACTTTTGTGGACCAAGCAGGTTGTGTGTTAGTGATTAGCAGACTGTACGTCAGTCCCTATACCAATGAAGGACTGCTGCAGTATAGGGCAGCGGTCAGCAGTAGTGCACGGCAACCCTATGTATTGTGGACCGATAGCGGTCCTTACAGAACAGCAGACTGTACTGCACTCAGGCCTATGTACCGTAGCACCCTATACCAAGTTACCAGTCCTTATAAGAACTTTTGTGGACCAAGCAGGTTGTGTGTTAGTGTTTAGCAGACTGTGCGTCAGTCCCTATACCGCTGAAGGACTGCTGCAGTATAGGGCAGCGGTCAGCAGTAGTGCACGGCAACCCTATGTATTGTGGACCGATAGCGGTCCTTACAGAACAGCAGACTGTAACGCACTCAGGCCTATGTACCGTAGCACCCTATACCAAGTTACCAGTCCTTATAAGAACTTTTGTGGACCAAGCAGGTTGTGTGTTAGTGATTAGCAGACTGTACGTCAGTCCCTATACCAATGAAGGACTGCTGCAGTATAGGGCAGCGGTCAGCAGTAGTGCACGGCAACCCTATGTATTGTGGACCGATAGCGGTCCTTACAGAACAGCAGACTGTAACGCACTCAGGCCTATGTACCGTAGCACCCTATACCAAGTTACCAGTCCTTATAAGAACTTTTGTGGACCAAGCAGGTTGTGTGTTAGTGATTAGCAGACTGTACGTCAGTCCCTATACCAATGAAGGACTGCTGCAGTATAGGGCAGCGGTCAGCAGTAGTGCACGGCAACCCTATGTATTGTGGACCGATAGCGGTCCTTACAGAACAGCAGACTGTACTGCACTCAGGCCTATGTACCGTAGCACCCTATACCAAGTTACCAGTCCTTATAAGAACTTTTGTGGACCAAGCAGGTTGTGTGTTAGTGTTTAGCAGACTGTGCGTCAGTCCCTATACCGCTGAAGGACTGCTGCAGTATAGGGCAGCGGTCAGCAGTAGTGCACGGCAACCCTATGTATTGTGGACCGATAGCGGTCCTTACAGAACAGCAGACTGTAACGCACTCAGGCCTATGTACCGTAGCACCCTATACCAAGTTACCAGTCCTTATAAGAACTTTTGTGGACCAAGCAGGTTGTGTGTTAGTGATTAGCAGACTGTACGTCAGTCCCTATACCAATGAAGGACTGCTGCAGTATAGGGCAGCGGTCAGCAGTAGTGCACGGCAACCCTATGTATTGTGGACCGATAGCGGTCCTTACAGAACAGCAGACTGTAACGCACTCAGGCCTATGTACCGTAGCACCCTATACCAAGTTACCAGTCCTTATAAGAACTTTTGTGGACCAAGCAGGTTGTGTGTTAGTGATTAGCAGACTGTACGTCAGTCCCTATACCAATGAAGGACTGCTGCAGTATAGGGCAGCGGTCAGCAGTAGTGCACGGCAACCCTATGTATTGTGGACCGATAGCGGTCCTTACAGAACAGCAGACTGTACTGCACTCAGGCCTATGTACCGTAGCACCCTATACCAAGTTACCAGTCCTTATAAGAACTTTTGTGGACCAAGCAGGTTGTGTGTTAGTGTTTAGCAGACTGTGCGTCAGTCCCTATACCGCTGAAGGACTGCTGCAGTATAGGGCAGCGGTCAGCAGTAGTGCACGGCAACCCTATGTATTGTGGACCGATAGCGGTCCTTACAGAACAGCAGACTGTAACGCACTCAGGCCTATGTACCGTAGCACCCTATACCAAGTTACCAGTCCTTATAAGAACTTTTGTGGACCAAGCAGGTTGTGTGTTAGTGATTAGCAGACTGTACGTCAGTCCCTATACCAATGAAGGACTGCTGCAGTATAGGGCAGCGGTCAGCAGTAGTGCACGGCAACCCTATGTATTGTGGACCGATAGCGGTCCTTACAGAACAGCAGACTGTAACGCACTCAGGCCTATGTACCGTAGCACCCTATACCAAGTTACCAGTCCTTATAAGAACTTTTGTGGACCAAGCAGGTTGTGTGTTAGTGATTAGCAGACTGTACGTCAGTCCCTATACCAATGAAGGACTGCTGCAGTATAGGGCAGCGGTCAGCAGTAGTGCACGGCAACCCTATGTATTGTGGACCGATAGCGGTCCTTACAGAACAGCAGACTGTAACGCACTCAGGCCTATGTACCGTAGCACCCTATACCAAGTTACCAGTCCTTATAAGAACTTTTGTGGACCAAGCAGGTTGTGTGTTAGTGATTAGCAGACTGTACGTCAGTCCCTATACCAATGAAGGACTGCTGCAGTATAGGGCAGCGGTCAGCAGTAGTGCACGGCAACCCTATGTATTGTGGACCGATAGCGGTCCTTACAGAACAGCAGACTGTAACGCACTCAGGCCTATGTACCGTAGCACCCTATACCAAGTTACCAGTCCTTATAAGAACTTTTGTGGACCAAGCAGGTTGTGTGTTAGTGATTAGCAGACTGTACGTCAGTCCCTATACCAATGAAGGACTGCTGCAGTATAGGGCAGCGGTCAGCAGTAGTGCACGGCAACCCTATGTATTGTGGACCGATAGCGGTCCTTACAGAACAGCAGACTGTAACGCACTCAGGCCTATGTACCGTAGCACCCTATACCAAGTTACCAGTCCTTATAAGAACTTTTGTGGACCAAGCAGGTTGTGTATTAGTGTTTAGCAGACTGTGCGTCAGTCCCTATACCGCTGAAGGACTGCTGCAGTATAGGGCAGCGGTCAGCAGTAGTGCACGGCAACCCTATGTATTGTGGACCGATAGCAGTCCTTACAGAACAGCAGACTGTACTGCACTCAGGCCTATGTACCGTAGCACCCTATACCAAGTTACCAGTCCTTATAAGAACTTTTGTGGACCAAGCAGGTTGTGTGTTAGTGTTTAGCAGACTGTGCGTCAGTCCCTATACCGCTGAAGGACTGCTGCAGTATAGGGCAGCGGTCAGCAGTAGTGCACGTCAACCCTATGTATTGTGGACCGATAGCGGTCCTTACAGAACAGCAGACTGTAACGCACTCAGGCCTATGTACCGTAGCACCCTATACCAAGTTACCAGTCCTTATAAGAACTTTTGTGGACCAAGCAGGTTGTGTATTAGTGTTTAGCAGACTGTGCGTCAGTCCCTATACCGCTGAAGGACTGCTGCAGTATAGGGCAGCGGTCAGCAGTAGTGCACGGCAACCCTATCTATTGTGGACCGATAGCGGTCCTTACAGAACAGCAGACTGTACCGCACCCAAGCCTATGTACCGTAGCACCCTAGACAGACCAAGTTACCAGTCCTGATAAAGAGCTTTGTGGAACAAGTGAGTTGTGAATGATTAGCAGACTGCAGCAGAAGGGCAGCAGTCAAGTATAATATTCTTTCTATATTTGGAAGAAAGAATATTATACGTGTACAAGCCTATTACCGTACCACTGATACCAGTCCTGAAAAGAACCTTTGTGGAACTAATAGTAACAGCAAGTCTTTAAAATTATCCTCACTGCCTGACACACTGCTTCCTGCCTGTCCCTATACAAATTGGCAAAAAAGAGTAGGCTGGAACGATTAGCTGGAACAGCTCTTTTGTGGACCTGATAGTAACAGCTAATGATGATGATGATGATGATGATGAAGAAAGACTAATCTGGCTGAGCTGTCCCTAAAATAGCAGCATACAGCGCTCTGTCCCTTTATCTAAACTGACAAAAGAAACTCAGGTTGCTGACCTAACACCTATACCAGTCCTGAAAAGAACTTTTGTGTACCAAATAGCTAGCGTTTTCTCTGTCCCTACTCCACACAGGATCCTTTCCCTACAGTGACAGAAGAAAGAATGTAAAATGGCCACCGGATCGGGTGTATTTATAGGTTAGGGGGAATGTCCAAGTGTCCATGAGCTGTCATGTCTCAATTGGTTGTCCTGTAACACATGATAAACGTGTCACGAAAGGTTAAAGTTCTTGTATACATTAAACACGTAAGTCCGCCGGGGCGAACGACGGAAAAAGGCGTTCGAACCCGCGGACGGCGAAAGTCGGAAATTCGCCGCGAAACGACCGCCGGGCGAACCGTTCGGCCATCACTACTCAGGGCGATCAGGATGCTGGACTCATTCAATATGTCATATGATCCATGAGATCGTGGGGCATATATGAAAAAAGGGGACCATAGCGTGATACTGCAATACACATACATTTTATTGTAAAAAGTAAGTTATAATTACAAACACCCAAATAAACAAAGCATTATAGGAAAACACCAGCCGGCATTCTAGGAGCCCTTCCTCCTTTAAAACGATGCGGTGGCGTCACCGCACGCCCTCTCAAACGCATTTTGTCATACAAAGACTTTGTCAATGGGGACATGCGTCCAATGAAAACAAAACAAAACAAAAATTCCAGTGATGTAATCCATCTATGGACAATTAACGATACAACCTCCTCCATAAGAGCTGCCCGGCAAAATGATGTGCGACTCGGATGAAAGTTCTTAAATAACCGAGGACGGGCCACCTGTAACACGTGGATGGGTAACCCTGCCCCCCTCTGATGCAAAGGGGAATGCTGGGATTTCCCAGTGACATGTATGGGTGACCCCGCCCCCTCTGACGTGTCACGAGAAACACCTGTTGCATCAGAGGGGGAGGTGTCACCCGTATATGTCATTGGGTAACCCACGGAATTCCCCCTTGCATCAGAGGAGGGCGGGGTCACCTGTCCACATGTCACGGGTGGCCGGGTCCTCGGTCATTTAAGGACTGTCTTCTGAGTTGCATGTCATTCCTTCGGGCTGCTCCTATGGAGGAGGCTGTATCGTTCATGGATCGTAGAAGGATTACATCACTGGAATTTTTGTTTTGTTTTTATTAAAGGACTTGTGCCAAGCTGTGTGTGTGTGTTTTTTTTTTTTTTAACTATATCTGTTGGTGGATGTCCAACATCCCTTGATTTAATAAGAACACACATTTTCCTTTAGGGTGGGACTTTATAGGCACAAATTGTGACACAATTTTAAAAATTCTAATTTATTTTTAGTATCAAAAAGTAGTAATCGTATACAAAAGGTTTATAAAAACATAAAATGTTGGACCAATATACATAATAAAACAAGAGATGCAACTAGAGATTGAATAGCACATATGATGTGAGCAATAAATACTGTTTGCATCCGTGATTCCTACAAGTTATGGAATAAACTAGACTCTTTCTTCAGGGATATTCATATATGCACTTTAGTAACAATAATAGTCTAGAAAATACAAAAATATATGTTGTACATCCATTAGATACTGAGAAAATACATTGGCAAAACTAACGAGGCATCCAATTGCTGTCTACATATTCACATGCCTGGTGGCAAAACATATAGCCCAAGAAAGCGTTTCAAACATGATCAAAATAGCCAGGAAATACAATGCAAAGGAAGTAGGAGAAGGAGATCTGATAAGTAGAAAAACTGAACACAGAGCCACAGAGATGGCTGCTTTTGGCCAATTATGGCTCTCTCAGCAGAGCATGCTGTGATTGGCCAAAGCATGCAGGTCAGGTGCATGCTTTGACCAGTCATCATACAGCAATGCACTGCGATCTCGCAGTGCATTATGGGATGTTCTGCGGCGCTCAACTTTCCCAGGAACACCCCATAATGTTCACTGTTCTGCAAACAGGCAAACACCCAATGTTCTTGTCGAACTTATGTTCGACCCAAACATCAAGCTCATGCCTAATAGGCAGTCACAAACTAAAAGCTGCGTAAATTGAGAAAATGTACCATGTTTTGTAGATGCTATAAGTTTTGCGCAAACCAATAAATATACGCTTATTGAATTTTTTATTTTTTTACCCAAGATATGTGGCTAAATACATTTTTGCCTAAATGTATGACTAAAATTGGGTTTATTGGATTTTTTTTATAACAAAAAGTAGAAAATATCATTCGTTTTCAGAATTTTCTGATTTTCTTAGTTTATATAGCAAAAATAAAAATCCCAAAAGGTGATCAAATACCACCAAAAGAAAGCTCTATTTTTGGGGGAAAAAAGACGCAAATTTTGTTTAGGTATAGCATTGCATGACAGCACAATTGCCAGTTAAAACAGAGAAGTGCCAAATTGTAAAAAGTGCTCAGGTCATTAAGGGGGTAAATCCTTCCTGGGCTGAAGTAGTTAACCAGTTCAGGACTGCCCACTGCATTTACTGCAGCCTGGTGGCCCAGCGGCATGAAATAACGTACCTGTACGTCAATTGCCCCCATGGGCTTTCTCCCCGGCCAGGTTGGATTGTTTTTCTTTAGAACTGATCAATCTACAGGTCCAGGCCAATGATTTATGGCCTGGACCTGCTGATCAGTTCTGATGAATCGCAGAACTGCAATCTCCTCCTATTTTATATTAATAAAAATGCCATAAAACTATCCCCTATTTTGTAGACGCTGTAACTTTTGTGCAAACCAATCAATAAACCCTTATTGCTATCTTTTTTACCAAAAGTATGTAGAAGAATATGTATTGGCCTAAACTGAGGGGAAAAAAAACATTTTATATATTTTTGGGGATATTTATTATAGCAAAAAGTAAAAAAAAATTGCTTTTTTTTCAAAATGTACCCTCTTTTTTTGTTTATAGCTCAAAAAATGAAAAACCTCAGAGTTAATCAAACACCACCAAAAGAAAGCTATATTTGTGTGAAAAAAGGACATCAATTTTGTTTGGGAGCCACATCACACGACCGTGAAATTGTCAGTTAAAGCAACGCAGAGCGAATCGCAAAAAGTGCTCTGGTCTTTGACCAGCCAAATCCTCCGGGATTGAAGTGGTTATACTATACTGTAATATTTTAAGTTTGAATAATTTTTATTGAAAGTTTTATGGTAACAACAGCAAGAAATCGAGGGTGTAGAGACAAGCAAATGAACAAACTTTCAAACATCATAGTGTACATTCTTGTAAAATATACTCTAATTACAAAGTCCAACCTGGCGATCCCCTCTGCTTATATTAGCCACAGAAAACCGCCCAAAATCACATATGTGCGTGCCACAACCTATAACATTCAATTGCTTCCCAAATGGATCAAGCCCTGTGCCCCCCCAAACTCCCGGGAGCCCAAAAGGGATCATGCTGCATCCCAGGTGGAAGAGTCACAAGGCACTCTCACAAGGTTTGCAGAGTAGGACAACCTTGTTAGTATAGATGGTTTTCAATAAATCTTGTTGATCAAGCAGAACAGAGTAATTTAAAATGTGCAGCTACCCTGCTCAGTCATGGAAGATGAACACATAAACGTCAAGAGGGCCGACAGAGAGAAGAAAGAAAGAGAAACATGGGAGAAAAGAGGAGAGAGTCTGACAGATTCTATCGTGAATGAATCGGGGGTTCAAGCTACCAGGTTGAACTCCAGGCCTGAGAGAAATATTACAAAAGGCAGCCCAGGATTCCCAAATGTTCCTAAATCTCTCAGTTTTGTCATTCAATTTAGCTATAATTTTTGCTCCTGCACCATGATCCAGGAGACTTTTCTCCTGAACCCTTGGAAGGAGATGGTCGGTTTCTTCTAGGCCTTGGCTACCATCATTTTGGCTCCCAATAAAATAAAGAACGACAACGTCTGGGAGTTTTTAGATAGATTGGGGATATTATGGTTTAGCAGTGCCGTATTGGGATGCGGGGTTACCGCTGTCCCCGTCAGGGAGCTAATGGTACAGAATACCTTTTGCCAAAAGGATCTAATGCGAGGACATGTCCACCAAATGTGGATCATAGAGCCCTCCAGATCACAGCCTCTAAAACAGGGGTGCCCAACTGGTGGACCGTGGCGCCCTCCGATGTGGCCCGTCAGCAAGCCCAGATTGTGCCATCTCTGAGCATCAGCGCGAACAACGGAACCGCCAATAAAGGAAGCAGAGCTGGGCAGAGTGATATCAAATGTACTCCGCCGGTAACAGGAAGCATCGGCTCTGCACTCTACTGCAGCTGCATGCTTCCTGTGATATCAGCCAGCAGTGCCAGTACCAGTCACCAGCAGCCAGCAGTGCCAGTACCAGTCACAAGCAATGCCAGTACCAGTCACCAGCACCATCAGTGCCAGTACCAGTCACCAGCAGTGACAGTCACCAGCAGCCAGCAGTGCCAGTATCAGCCAGCCAGTACCAGTCACCAGTACCTGCCAGCAGTACCAGCCAGCAGTACCAGTACCCGCCAGCAGTACCAGTACCAGCCAGTAGTACCAATACCCACCAGCAGTACTAGCCAGCAGTACCAGTACCCACCAGCAGTATCACTACCCACCAGCAGTATCAATACCCACCAGCAGTACTAGCCAGCAGTACCAGTACCCACCAGCAGTATCAGTACCCACCAGCAGTATCAGCCAGCAGTACCAGTCACCAGTACCATCCACCAGTACCCGGCAGCAGTACCAGTACCTGCCAGCAGTACCAGTACCCACCAGCAGTAACAGTACCAGCCAGCAGTAACAGTACCCACCAGCAGTATCAGTACCCACCAGCAGTACCAGCCAGCAGTGCCAGTACCCGTAGCCACCAGCAGTACCAGTACCAGCCAGCAGTATCAGTACCAGCCAGCAGTATCAGTACCCGTCAGCAGTACCAGCCAGCAGTACCAGTACCCATACCCGCCAGCAGTACAAGTACCAGCCAGCAGCACTAGTACCCACCAGCGCCCGCCAGCAGTACCAGCCAGCAGTACCAGTACCAGCAAGAAGAACCAGTACCCGTCAGCAGTACCAGTACCCATACCCACCAGCAGTACCACCCAGCAGCACCAGTACCCACCAGCACCCACCTGCAATACCAGTATCAGCAAGCAGTACCAGTACCCTCTAGCAGTACCAGCCAACAGTATCTGCCAGAAGAACCAGCAGGCAGTACCCAACAGCAGTACCAGCCAGCAGTTCCAGTACCCTCCAGCAGTACCAGTACCCACCAGCAGTACCAGCCAACGGTATCTGCCAGCAGTACCAGCAGGCAGTACCCAACAGCAGTACCAGCCCTGGAGGACAGCCAGCAGCAGACACCAGTTATAACCACCTGGGGGACAGCAGCAACCAGCTGCAGGAATCCTGAGGAAGAAGTGAAGATCAAGGTCAGTTGAGATGCAGGTAAACTGCTGTGCATCAATGTGAAAGCAGCCTTAGGCCCCTTTCACACGATCGGTCCGATCAGGTCTGCCTGTCTTTTTTTCAGGCGGACCCTCCATTCACCTCTATAGAGAGCAGAAGTAAACAGACTTGTGTCTGCTTACACCCGACTATCTGCAATCCGATCTGCTTAAAAAACAGAATGGGATCTGTCCCCTTCTGTCTGAGCAGATCGGAGGGCCCTTAGGGTAGAGCGGGCTGCATCCGTGTGTCTGCTCTACATACGCAGAGTGGACACAGACCTGCCATCCCCCCGCTACGCTCATTGTGGCCGACGACCTGTTACCAAGACGCTAAAGTGGCCCTCGCTCCTGAAAAGGTTGGGCACCCCTGCTCTAAAACATACTGGTGAAGTCATTGGGTAGAGCTTTGCCAGCCTGGAAGAAACATAGTACCACCTAATCAGTAGACATGTGCATTCGTTTTCGTCCGAATGCATTTTCGTCAGAATTTCAGCTATTTTCGTTTTGACAAACGATAAAGAAAGCACAGAATCCGAAAAACGAAAGATCCGACATAAATAAATGCTTTATTTTCGTTTTCATTGTTACAACAGTTCGATATAGAATAGGAGATTCGACGTGACTCTGACAATAACAATCTGTCTATAGAACCTGTGGTCGAATGTGCCTAACCTTACCTCTATTAGTCCAAGATTATATACAGAAAATATTCGACAGAGAAAAAAGATTTGACAGAGAGAAAAGATTCTGCAAGTTATTGTCCTAAAAAGTGTTTGGGGACCCGGGTCCTGCCCCAGGGGACATGTATCAATGCAAAAAAAAGTTTTAAAAACGGCCGTTTTTTCGGGAGCAGTGATTTTAATAATGATTAAAGTGAAACAATAAAAGTGTAATATTCCTTTAAATTTCATAGGGGGGGGGGGGGTGTCTATAGTATGCCTGTGAAGGGGCTCATGTTTCTGGTGCTTAGAACTGTCCCTGCACAAAGTGTCATTTATGCAGGAAAAAAGTCCTTTAAAATCACTCGCAGCTATTATGAATTGTCGGCTCCGTAATACAGAGAACACTCATTGAAAGTCATTGATAAAAAAAAAAAAAAAACATTTTTAAAAAAAGCGTGGGGGTCCCCCAAATTCAATTACCAGGCCCTTCAGGTCTGGTTTGGATATTAAGGGGAACCCTGCCTCAAATTTAAGAAAAAATTTGACGTGGGGTTCCCCCTAAATATCCATAACCAGACCCTTCAGGTCTGGTATGAATATTAAGGGGAACCCCGCGTCAAATTTAAAAAAAAATTGACGCGGGGGTCCCCCTAAAAATCCATATCAGACCCTTTATCCGAGCACGCAACCTGGCAGGCCGCAGGAAAAGAGGGGAGACGAGAGAGCGGCCCCCCTCCCTCCTGAACCGTACCAGGCCACATGCCCTCAACATTGGGAGGATGCTTTGGGGGTCTGTGACCCCTCAAAGCACCTTGTCCCCATGTTGATGAGGACAAGGGCCTCATCCCCACAACCCTGGCCGGTGGTTGTGGGGGTCTGCGGGTGGGGGGCTTATCAGAATCTGGAAGCCCCCTTTAACAAGGGGACCCCCAGATCCCGCCCCCCCTGTTTGAAATGGTAAGGGGGTACAAAAGTACCCCTACCATTTCACAAAGAAAGTGTAAAAAATAGTTAAATAAGACAAACACACTTTTGAAAAATTCCTTTATTAAAAATAAAAAAAAAATTCCAGCGGTGCTAATCCACTCTTGCTATCCAGCGACGGACGGTCATCTCTCCAGCGATGGCTGATCTGAATCAGCGCAGCGAATCCATCCTTCTGTCTCCACGGAGGAGACACTGCAGGGATTCCGGCGGCCTGAGGTTTCTTATATACGGAGGGCGGGGCCACCCGCACCCCTCTGATGTAAGACAGGCAGGTTTCCGTTACATCAGAGGGGGGCGGGGTCAGCCATACGTCACGGGGAACCCCGGGTTTCCCCTTGCGTCATAGGGGGCGGAGTCAGGTGACAGGAGGCCCCGCCCTCCGTATATAAGAAACGTCAGGCCGCCGGAATCCCTGAAGTGTCTCCTCCGTGGAGACAGAAGAAGGATGCTGCGCTGATTCAGATGAGCCATAGCTGGACCCCGGAGAGATGACCGTCCGTCGCTGGATAGCAAGAGTGGATTAGCACTGCTGGAATCTTTTTTTATTTTTTTTTTATTTTTAATAAAGGAATTTTTCAAAAGTGTGTTTGTCTTATTTAACTATTTTTTACACTTTCTTTGTGAAATGGTAGGGGTACTTTTGTACAGGGGGGGCAGGATCTGGGGGTCCCCTTGTTAAAGGGGGCTTCCAGATTCTGATAAGCCCCCCGCCCGCAGACCCCCACAACCACCGGCCAGGGTTGTGGGTACGAGGCCCTTGTCCTCATCAACATGGGGACAAGGTGCTTTGAGGGGTCACAGACCCCCAAAGCATCCTCCCAATGTTGAGGGCATGTGGCCTGGTACGGTTCAGGAGGGAGGGGGGCCGCTCTCTCTTCCCCCCTCTTTTCCTGCGGCCTGCCAGGTTGCGTGCTCGGATAAAGGGTCTGGTATGGATTTTTAGGGGGACCCCCACGTAAATTTGTTTTTAAATTTGACGCGAGGTTCCCCTTAATATCCATACCAGACCTGAAGAGTCTGGTTATGGATATTTAGGGGGAACCCCACGTCACATTTTTTCTTAAATTTGAGGCAGGGTTCCCCTTAATATCCATACCAGACCTGAAGGACCTGGTAATTGAATTTGGGGGACCCCCACGCTTTTATTTATTTTTATTTTTTATTTTTTTTCAATAACTTTCAATGAGTGTTCTCTGTATTACTGAGCCGACAATTCATAATTGCTGCGAGTGATTTTAAAGGACTTTTTTTCCTGCATAAATGACACTTTGTGCAGGGACAGTTCTAAGCACCAGAAACATGCGCCCCTTCACAGGCATACTATAGACACACTTTTTTTGCATTGATACATGTCCCCTGGGGCAGGACCCAGGTCCCCAAACACTTTTTAGGACAGTAACTTGCAAATTAGTCTTTAAAATTAGCACTTTAGATTTTGAATGTTGGAGTCCCATAGACTTTAATAGGGTTCTAATCTAAAGTATGCTATATACTAGCTCCGTCGAATCTTCTTTATACATTCGACAGACACCATAAGCCTTCAAAGACAGATTCGACCGTAAAACATGTGTATTTTCGGACGAATGCAATTTTTGAACGAAAAACTAAATAAATAAAAACGAATTTCGGGAGTAACTAAATAAATTAAGTTTTCAGACGAAAACGAAATTCCGAAACGAAATATTTTACTCTGCACATGCCTACTAATCAGTACTTTTAGACTGACCTCAATGAGAGAGATATTGAGAATACCTTTATAAGTTTGAGTTGAGGCTTGAAACCAATCAGCAGTGTCCCATGTGCTGTCCGTGTCTTCCTCCGAGGCCCAAACATAGGACGGTTTGTCCATCTTAGTCATCAGAGCTGTATAGATCAATGATATCCCCTGATCCACCGTGTTAGTGCACCAATGCTTATAGGGAGTAATAATAGGGGGCATTGGTTTGTTGGTCCAGATGGAGTACAGGAAATGTGAAATTTGGGAGAATCTAAAAAGTTCTGAGTCAGGCATGTCCAGCTTTTTCTTAGGCCGCGTACACACGCGCGGACAGTCCGCTCAAAATTAGCATGGACGGACTTGGCCACACACGACGAACGAACAGTCCGCTGAAACCGTGCGCGATGACGTGAACGGCACGTACGACGGGACTAGAAAACGACGTCCTATACACTGCAATGCAAACTTCGGCGTGTAAATCCTTTCTGAGCATGCGCGGAACTTAGTTTGACGAACAAGCCTACACACGAGGGGACTGTTCGCTGAAACAAAGTTTCAGCGGACAGTTTTTCGGAATTTCCGAAAAACTTTGTTCAGCAGACTGTCCGCTGAAACTGTCCGCTGAAAGCCCACACACGAGCGGACTGTCCGCCGAAACACTGTTCAGCGGACAAAGTTGAGCGAACAGTCCCCGCGTGTGTACGCGGCCTTACAGTGTGATAACGAGAGGGGACCCACGGGAGAGAAAAAGTGCCCTATTCGATAGAGGCCTTTATCTGTCCACCATCTGAACGTCTCGATATTCATTCCTGGTGGAAAGTCATTATTGTGAAATATATGTGTTAGAGGCCTTGATGGAGATATTAGGGTATTTAGGACGAACAGCTTGGAGCAAATGGCCACCGAGTGCGAGAGAGTGGGCAACATAATAGCAGGTCTATATTTGGGGTCACATCCCAGAAGGAAATCTATGGTGTTTAAAGGGACAGCCTGCCTGTTCTTAGGCGGTAAAGTGTTCCAGAGGGGACATCTGTAGCCCTTTTTACACCAGACAAAGTGGAGTATATCTGATTGAATTTTGCTGAGAAATTATTTTGGCACCGGGATCAGAAGAGAACAAAACAAGTATAAAAGCTGTGGGAGAGGGGTCATTTTAACCGCATGTATTCTGCCCAACCAGGACAGACCACATCTGGACCACTGAACTATGTCTCCTTTACAATTAAGCACCATTGGGGGGGTAGTTTGTTTTGAATATGCTATTCACATCAGACGTTAGTTTAATTCCTAAGTATGGGATCATGGAGGGAGCCCAAGAGAATGTAAAATTACTTGTGAGTTGTTTGAGTAGATCCGGAGGTAACAATTATATTTAATGCTACAGATTTGTTCATATTAACCCTTAAGCCAGAGATCTCACTGAAAACCCATAGTGTCTTGAGAATCAAAGAGGTGGAGGCCAGGGGGGAGGTGATAAAGAGGAGGAGGTCATCAGCATATAATGCGCATTTATGTTCCTGAGGGCCACAGGACACTCCCTAAATATCAGAGTTCGATCTCAGAGCTATGGCCAGAGTCTCAATAGCCACAGCAAAGAGAAGAGTGGAGAGTGGGCATCCCTGTCTGGTCCCCCTGCCTATAGCAAAGTATTCCAAGTACCGTATATACTCGAGTATAAGCCGAGATTTTCAGCCTCTTTTTTGAGGCTGAAAGTGCCCCCCTCGGCTTATACTCGAGTCATCGCTGTCTGCCTGCTCGATCAGCGTGTCGAGCAGACAGACAGCGGACATTCTAAAATTCAAAAGCCGCGCCTCCGCCTCCGCCTTCGCCTGTGATAGGCGGAACACTGAATTTCCCAGCAGTCAGTGTTCCGCCTATCACGGACATCCGCTCATCCTCGTACTACGGACGAGGATGAGACGATGTCCGTGATAGGCGGAACACAGGCTGCTGGGAAATTCAGTGTTCCGCCTATCACAGGCGAAGGCGGAGGCGCGGCTTTTGAATTTTAGAATGGCCGCCGAGGCGCCGACGAAGAGCGGTGATCCTGGCAAGGCACGGGACGGAGGCAAGGCACGGCACGGGACGGGACGGAGGCAAGGCACGACACGGGACGGAGGCAAGGAGGCAAGGCACGGCACCGGACGGAGGCAAGGAGGCAAGGCACGGCACGGGACGGAGGCAAGGAGGCAAGGCACGGGACGGAGGCTCGGGACACAGGCTCGGGACACAGGTAGGCTGGACACACACACACACACACACACACATGGACACACACACACAGGGATGGATGGATGGAGACACACACACACAGGGATGGATGGATACACAGACACACAGGGATGGATGGATGGAGACACACACACACACAGGGATGGATGGATGGAGACACACACACACAGGGATGGATGGATGGATGGACACACACACACACAGGGATGGATGGATGGATGGACACACACACACACAGTGATGGATGGATGGATGGACACACACACACACAGGGATGGATGGACGGACACACAGGGATGGACGGACACACAGGGATGGACGGACACACAGGGATGGACGGACACACAGGGATGGACGGACACACACACAGGGATGGACAGGCATGTCTCACCCTCGGCTTATACACGAGTCAATAAGTTTGCCAGTTTTTTTGGGGGTAAATTGGGGGCCTCGGCTTATATTCGGGTCGGCCTATACTCGAGTATATACGGTATCTACCCATTAAGCGCACCTGTGCAGAGGGGCCCAAGTAAAGTGATTTTATAAGGTTAAAAAAGTTAGAGCCAAAGCCCCATCTCCCCAGGACATCAGACAGGTATGCCCAGTCTATCGAATCGAAAGCCTTATGAAGGTCTATTGAAAGAAGAAAACCTTTTTGAGGGGGGCCCCCATCCCATTGTGATTTGAGCAGTGATATATCAATGGTATGTTGGATCTGGTCCGGGCTCTGTCTCCCAGGGATGAAGCCCATCTGGTCTTTGTGGATATAGGATGAGATGAAACTCGATAGTCTGTTTGCCAGTATTTTGGTCATTATTTTGATATCGTTGTTAATAAGTGAGATCGGCAATAGTTGCCCACCTCGCTAGTGTCCTTATCCAGCTTCGGTATAACTGATATACATACAGAGTTCAAATCCATCCCTGAGAGAGTAGAACATTTGAGTCAAGTGAGGTATTAGGCATGGGCCAAATTTCTTATAAAAGCCTATGGAAAAACCATCAGGTCAGGTTGTTAATAGTATTAAGAACTTCTTTTTGAGTGAACAGACTCTCCAGAAGTTCACTTCACTATGGTCCTTTGTTAGTGTAGGCAAGGGGAGGTCATTTAAAAACTTCTCATAGTGACTTAGGGGAAGTGTGAGTCTGTTTATATAAGTCAGAGTAGAACTGCATAAAAGTGTCCATTATTTTGGATGGGTTCTGTGACAGTTCCCCTGAAGCCACCCAAATTTTAGGGAAAGCCTGAGAGTGCTGTTTGGGACGCAGCTTCATGGCCAGCCATGAGCCTATCCTATCTGTTTGGGCGTAGAACTTAGTCCAGTCCACCTGAGGTGTTGTTCAGCAGCAGTAATCAGGGACAGGTTCAGGAGAGCCTAGGCCTTATTCAGCTTTGCGAGCGATTTGGGCGTGGGGTGACATTTGTGGATTTTTGTGTAAATTGTGTGATTTGTGAAAATCTTCTAAAAGCTTTAATGTGTCTACTTTATGAGCTGCTTTAAAGTGGAAGTAAACTCCCCTATCATTTTCATCCACGGAAGCTGCCATCTTTGCCTCTGTTTGATATTCAGCTGCCACGGTGCTGCACATGTGATCCGTTATGACACCAGCCTTTGAGTGGTTTGACAGTTTGGTTGAGAGCACAGCCAATGTGCAGTTAGCATTCCTGGCATGCAGTTTTTTTAAACTGTTTAAATCGATGGGTTTACTACCACTTTAAGTTTAAACAATTGAATTGGTTTCCCTCTTATAACTGATTAATGCGCTGCCCAAACGGTAGATGGGAATACCTCGCCCTGTGTGTTAAGAAGAAAGTATTCCTTAATGGCTTCCTCCAGTACGGCGCATTGTATTGGATCACTTAAAAGGGACTCCCGTAGATACCAACGAGGGGGGCCTCCAGACACCGTGGGTCTCTGTGTTATCAAGGTGACCATGGAGTGGTCTGAAAGGGAGGAATCCACTATCTTAGAACTTCTGATTAGAGGAATCATTGAAACGCGTATGAAGATGTGGTCAATTCTGGCAAAGGAGTTGTGAGGAGCTGAGAAGTGTGTGTAATCTTTCGTGTGTGGGTTGGTTTCCCTCCAGATATCTATTAAACCTGCAGAATTAAGTAGCTTAGCTATTTTAACACTCTGTCTAGAAGGGCGTTTGGGTTTGGATGTACCGTTTGCTGATTTGTCAAGGGAGAAATCAAAGGCCATGTTCGAGTCTCCGCCAAACAATACTGTACCATTAAGATGATCCTGTAGCTTGCGTAGTAAGGATTCAAAAAGGCTTTTTGTCCCTTGTTAGAGGTGTAGTAGGATACAAAAGTGTACAGTTATCCGTCAATATGGCCAGAGACTAGAAAGTAGCATCCCTGTGGGCCAATGATAGATTCTGGCTGAGAGAGGTTGATGTGCTTAGCAAAGCAGATCACTACTCCTTTCATTTTGTTATCTGATCAGGCTAAGAAAAATTGAGCATAATGTTGATGAAGGAATGTGGGTCTGAACGTAAATGGGAAGTGGGTCTCCTGAAGTAAGAGAATGTCGGCATGCATAGAGTGATAGAGGTGAAAGAGTTTCCTGCGTTTGATCGGGGAGTTGAGGCCCTGAGCATTGTGGGAAATAATTTTGAGAAAAGGTGGCAAGGTGTGTCAGGCATGGATCAGTGGGGAGTACTCTATATGACGATGAAGTATGTAGACCCTGTGAGGCTCTGCATGCTGGAGAGGTCTTGTCCTGGAACCTGGGATTGAATACCAGAGACAGCTGTGGAACCTGTGAATGCCCCAAAGTGCATTAGGAAGAGGAAGAAGAGAAGAGATGAAAATAAAGAAGAGTAAAGAAAGGGAGACAACGTCAATGTAATCCTGAAGCAGTAATCTTATGAAAGTAACAATACTAGGGGGTCCCCCGACCCCTCCCATCCCTGGGGAATTGTGGACTTGCCATCCACACCACCAACCTAAGAGGACCAGAATACCCTTGCAGAAGGGTAACCGGGTATGGGTCAAGAGGCACTGGAAGGGCTTCTGTTTCGATGGAGGTGCACTGGGTCCACCAGAGCCCCATCACCTCATGTCATTCATACAGACAGAAAGTCCCAAAGGGACCTATGATCCCCAGACTACAGAGTGCCCCCTGTTATTGAGAGCAAAAGGGAAGTCCAAAAAGGAGGCTTCACCAATAAGCAAAGGTGGTTCCTGCACAGGGATAAGCCCAATAATATAATTCCGAGTGGGCCACCACGAACTGCACGGAGGCTAACCTCCAATTAACCCGTTTAATTATGCTATACATATCTGGGAATAATGTGAATCTCCCAGAACCAAGGCAAACATTGTGTTAGTTTCAACAGCATAACAACCAAATAGTGCAATGGTATAGAGTGCCAAACTAGTGAGGTATGTTAAGTTAGGAGGAAAGTATCAATTGGCTGGTAATCAGCCTTAGACTCTCCCTTAGGAGATCAGGGGAATGATATCCCTTCCCCAACCCAACATCAAGCCAGATTCTAGACCGGCTGTAAGATAGGGGCATATAATTACTGTGTCCAAGCTAAACAATCAGGAGTCAGTTCCAAAGAGGACAGTCATTTCCATGAGAGCAGGGGGGTGCCCTAAACAGACTCCAAATACAAGGGGGGGAAGTGGGCCCGGATCCATGCCCTGTTGTCAGAGAAGTTACCTGGTTGGTCGCGGTGCTGGACGTGCTGGTGTGCGTCGGTGTGCGTCGATGTGCGATGGTGCGCTCTGGTGTGCGTGTTCCTGTGCGCGCCGATGCGCGCCTGTGCGCGCACCTGTTAGTAGCGGTGAACGCCGCTGCACGCCGCTGCTGCGTGCTGTTGTGTGCGCTCCTGGTGACACTGGTGTGCGCGCGCCTGTGCACATTGGCATGCGCACGTGCACGGTGTTTGGTGCCAATCGCCCTATTTAGGTCTGCCATACACTCCATTCAAGTGCTGCCTGATCATCAGCTCCTCCGTTCCCTGCTCCATTGCCTGTATCTGCATTCCTATATCTTCAATCTGCTGATGACCCGGCTTGCTCTTTGGACACCCCTGATCTCCGCCTGCACCTGACCTCGGCCTGTTTTGACCTCACTCCTGCCTATTCCTATTGTACCATTGCTGCCCGCCTGTTGCCGAATCCTGCCTGTACCTGGACCCGCCTGCTCAGCTCCTGCTTCGCACCCGATTGCCTGTGTTTCAGCCTACGCACCTGCTGCTTCGGGGTTCATCCTACTTCCAGCTCTTGGACCCTCTTCATAGGCTCTCATACCACTCCACACTCCCAGCCACCTGTCTACTCTACCAGGGGTTGTGAGTCGGACATGTACGGGAGACCACCCTCTGCCCAAGTGGACTCACTGGTCTGGTAAGTGGAAGTCTGACACCTGTACCAGGGGAAAGAGCAAGAAACGTTGAAAAAAACAGGAGAGGCTGGTTTGGAGTCTCATGGCGGGAGGCTTTCTTTGGAGTGCTTGGAGCCTTGCTTCAACCAGGCATGTTGCAGTGGGCTTGCTGGTGGAGGCCTCTTAGTAGAGATGGGGGTTCCCCTGTTGATCTGTGCAGCAGGGGGTTCCAGTTGGATCAGTCCCAGATGAGGCAGGAGACGCTCCCTTTCTGCAAGAGTGGAGAAGCCACCTTTTTTGTTTTTGTAGGAAAAATTCAGGTGTAAGGGAAGGACCATTGTATGTGAGCTCCTTGTCCAGAAGCACTTGAAGCAACGGTTTGAGCGAACGCCCCTTCTGTACCATATATGGAGAGAGGTCGGCGAATATCTGAACTTTGTGTCCCAATAACATGAGATTGTCTGAATACCTAGACTTTCTTATCACCTCTTCTTTGACCGAGTAGTAGTGTGGTTTGACAATGATGTCTCTGGGCAGGCCATCTGAGCAAGGAGATTGAAGTGCTCTGTGAGCTCTATCCAGTTCTAGGCAGTGTTCAGGAATGTCAGGGATAAGGCTTTTTATAAGGGACTTCACAGCCTTTTGAACCTCTTTTTCTGATTCCGGGAGCCCCCGTATTCTAAAGTTAGTGCCTCGATCTATTCTCAAGATCATCGATTTTTGCAAGCATAGTCTCTAATTGATCCTGTACCTACTGTAGTCTGGTGGAGTTCTGATTAATCTGTGCCATAGCTTGATCAGCTTTCTGCTCAATAGTGTCCATTCTCATCCCCATTTTCTGTAAATCGAATACAGGAAGTGATCTGTGCAGCATTCAATGCCAGGCTTTTAGATAATATTTGACAGAAAGCATTCATCATGGAAGGAAAGTCAGTGGAGGTAGGGACTTCTTCCTGTGCTTTGCTGACTGAGAGAAGCATGCCTGTGTGGGGGTCCATCATGGGGGTAGTGGGACAGCTCGCACCCATTCTGCCCAATAAAGACTCCGTGGAGGAGGGAGAGATGGCCGGGTATTCAGTACCTGAATATTGCGCTTGCACCTGGTCCTGGTCAGCAATGGTGGTTTCTGGAGAGTCTGATGAAAGCACGCCCTGTGGAGCCGCCACCGTCTTGGCATAGCTGAGGGGGCCGGGAGCCGCTGACATCTGTCTAGAGAGATCCTGGCTAGCGGGGAGGACATCTGCGGGTTCCTGGGGGTTTCCCCCATTTGGATATCCCGGTTGGAGGATCATGAGGGTGCTCAGTGTGCTCTGGTGGTCAGAGTTGGGCCGTGGTGGAGAGGAGCTCTAGACGCCGGTGGCCATCTTGGGAGCTGCCGTGCATGTGCCTCTCTATACTGTAATATTTTATTGTTACTGTGTTTTTTTATTGTTAACCATTCTTTGCTTTGCAAATACGTCCATTCTACTGTTTTACTGTACTGTATGCTATTATATTGTAACTATTGTTACTGTGTTTTATTGTTAATCGTTGTTTGCATGCAGGTACACCAGTCAGCTGCAGCACTGATCTTTTTATTCTGACTGCAATAGGGTTTGCTCTCACAATATGTAAATTAGTTACTACAACGCTATATGAGGCGATTTCCCCACCGCAGTTAAAAAAAAGAGCATATATGGTGAAGGGGTGGACAGAGGGCAAATCTCTATGCTTCACCATATATATTTTTTTTCACTTTTGTAGCAGAGATTTCTTCATTCACATTGATGGATGTGAATGGAGGAATCTGTTAGGTCCTTTTTTTTCATTTAGCTGCTCGACTGCTTTTACAAGCAGAGGGAGGGGTCCCTCCCCCCCCTACTGTCTTCCATATTTTTTTTCGGCTCTCCTGTCCCATTGGGTAACCCAAGAATTCAGCCGATGGTTCCACAAGCTGACCATAGAGCTGATCAGAGACCAGATTGACTCCAATAACCTCTATGGTCTAAGAAAATGGTAGCTACGAGCATTTCATCACTTCGGTTTCGCCGGATATAAAAAGCACTATTTTAAATTGGGAAACCATCTTATCACACCGATCTTGGTGATCTAGGTGAGAGTGCTAACCGCTACACCACTGTGCTGCCCTAACATGAGTCCACAGTATGATTCAGGGGGGCACCTAACATATTAGAGGTTAAAGCAAGTATAGTTTTTTTTAACTCATAAAAAATCTTCATAAAATACCATGTAAAAGATAGTAGGTTGATAATCAAAGATAGGCATTTTTGTTGGGAATTTTTCATTTTGCTCTTAGAAACAAAAATACTTAGAAGACAATATGATCCCACCTATATCAATTGTGCAAATACATGCTACAGTCATCGGACACATTTTTATTGCCCATTCTTTTCATCCCTCTATAAAGTAATAATGGTCTACTGACATCAATGGAATGCTGAGGGCTTTTAAAGTGTGCATTGGTTTTTCTGCCTGTCACATACAATACCACATAATGGAGCAGGAGGGCGTAAACAGTAACACGAATAAACAAATCTCAGGCATACAACATTGTGTTCCCTGCATTTGCTTGACTTTCTGCTTTGTGTCCTTTTTGCTCTCATTGTTTCTCAGCGTGTTTCTCTTCACAATACAAGCCATCTGTGCAATGTTTCAAGCTGAGTAAAGTGTTGCTGGCTGACTGGCTGCTGCAGGCTGTTCTGTTACTACCTCTACACATGTGCCCAAAAAGTGATCTGTCTCACAGGGTTTTCAGTCCTGACATAAAAGCAGGTAATATTGCAAACTCTATAGAATGATGTACAGAGGAAAGTCACTGCACTTACTTGATGCCTACATCCCTATTCCCTATGTTCCCTAAGCAGTGTGAAATCATTTTATGCATCAGTAGAATGCATACTCTATAAATGAACATTGCACATGTTGTCATCCATAGGAGAACAAAAAATTTGCCATGTGCACTGTCATACACTTTTAAGTTACTATTACCATTCTTTTATTCTGACCTGTTTTTAAGGTACAAAAGAATTGAGTCAACAAATCTCACCTTGTTCCTGTGCTTGTACTTCATAAGAGGCTAATAATAATATAAGAAAGTATTGTTTTTTTTTGCTATCATCAAATATACTATATATATCAATGGTCAGATGACAGGGCCAATCGATAGTTGTCTAGTCTGTTTTGTATGTATCAAACCATAAAGCTGTGCATGAAGCAAGCAAATCAGCACGGAAAATACAAAAAAGGATACTTTAATCTTAATCTCTATAATCTCATATAAACTAACACGTTAAAGCAATTAAAAAATTAATAATTTTAAAGGCTTCATTCACATGAGTGGAAGTCTATATGCAGGGCCGTCTTTAAGGCAGGGCAAAAGGGGCAGCTTCCCTGGGCTCTGTCATTGTTGTGGGGCCCAAAGAAGCTGTCTCATACTTGCCAACTATCTCAGTTTAAATTCCCTTGAAGTTTTAGTCCTGGGATATCTCAGTGTGAAATGCTGTTACTAATGCTGCCCAGCTCTGCCCTATTGTGTACAGCTGACTGACCTGCAGACCCTGTGTTTACATGTAAATAACCAGCATTCATATGTAAATAGCAGCAGTATTACTAAGTAAATGGCTGCGGCTGTCAGCATTGATATGTAAATAAAGGCAGCATTCATATGTGTATCATGCTCCCCTGCAGTGAGGAGATGATGTACTGTAACCTCCAGCAACCAATCAGTGAGCAGTATTACTGTACAGTAATCTCTAGCAACCAATCAACAAGCAGCAATCAATTGCTGTAACCTCTAGCAACTAATCAGTGAGCCGTAATGTCTGCTGTAACCTCTAGAAACCAGTCAGTAAGCAGTAATGATATGCTGTAGCCACTGGCAATGAATCACAATTGCTGCCTGATCGGGTACAGTAAACTGACTTTATGTCTAGCTGCTATTTATTGTATGTCTCAGAGCAGGTGGAGAGTGAAATTGCATGGGGGGGGGGCAAAGGAAATTTTTGCCCAGGGTCCAATCAATATTAAAGACGGCCCTGTCTATATGTAAATGTTCAGGAGGCAATACTGTTACATTCTGAATGACTTTTTGTTTTTATCTTCCAACCAAGGGGAGATTTTGCATTGAAATAACTCACTGTAAAGTCAAGCATTTGGCTTACAGTATAGTCAGTGCTTATCTGGCTCTCCAAATGGAGTACTCCTTAAAGCGGGAGTTCCGCCATCTGTCGATCGGGTCTCGGGTGCTGCCGCCGCCATATTGGGTATGGGAATCAGGAAGTGAAGCCTTGCTGCTTCACTTCCCGTGTTCCCTACTGTGCATGCGCGCGTAGCACTGCACAATAAGGACAGTCCCTGTTGTCTGCGGGATCCATGTGTTTCCCAGCAGACAGTGGGGGCCCCGCAGGAAGTGGTGTAAATACCCACAGATTCTGCGGCTATCTATGCCCGGAAGTGGGTGCAGATACCTGTATTATACAGGTATCTGTACCCCCGTACTCACTGAAAGGTGCCAATTGGGGCATCGGAGGGGGGAGGGTTCCGATGAGCGGAAGTTCCACTTTAGGGTGGAACTCCGCTTTAACAGTAGCGTCTGTGGCTGTAATAGCTGGATGGTGATGTATCCATAGGTTAGGTGGTTGGAAAAAAAGGAATATTAAGGGTTAAAATGGAAGGCAGCTATCCTTCCGAGTGTGTTCAGAACTCTGCAAGATGTGTAAAGAAAGGAGGCACAAACCTGAGTGTAGTATTAAAATGTTGACTTTAATAGGATAAGATTAAAAACACTTACCAGATGATAGAAGATGCATGCTCGTCAAATTAAAGTACAGTCCTGGCACCAGGAAGCTTCCTGGTTCCTTGTTCCTGGAGAAACACTGTGATCCATTCCAGCTGTCCAAAACGGCAGTGAGACCCGCAGAACCATGTGGAATGCCAGGACTACACTTTACTATAATGAGCATGCATCATCTTGTAAGTGGTCCACTCATTTCTGATTTTCAGCTCATTCTTTCAGGCCATGCTCTTTCAGTGCTTTCTGTTTGTTTAGTTCGTTCTGACCAGCTGACCGGTTTGAAGCCATATTGCAGGTACATACTCATCGTAGAGTTCGTGCTGTGTGGGGGCTTGGTGTTGGGGTTCTTACTTTGACACAAGCCCTGAACATGAACAGGGCGAGGAGGAGTTCATGGATGAAGAATTGGTTACTCCAGCGTGACCAGTTCTCCAGTTTGGAACCCCCCCAACCACTAATTCACCAAAGCATGTAGTGCAAGGGCCTACCTGAATACTTTCAAATGGTACTGTTTAAAGTTTTGTTCTCCCATTATCTTGATAGGTAATTGCAGAATCTAAAAATGTGCTTCCATTTATTTTTATTTTTTTTGTATTATGCCACTTCTTACCTGTCCAGTGGGCTGCCAATAGTATAATTAAGGAGGGGCTGTCCAAATAACACACATTACTGTGTTTCTCCATTACTTAGTGGATAGGTTTACCTGTCCAAAACATACCCCGCCCCCCCTAAAATATTTCCAAGGGGCCATCAGAGGGGGTGAGGAATCTGATAAGTGGGCCTTATAATTTGCTTTTAAATACTCCCTCCAAAAAATGTTTTACTGATGTTGGCCAAGAATGTTTGTGTCTAATCTGCTTGCAATGTTTATGTGTAAAATAATTTACAATTTATTATTTAATTTTCTTGTTTGACTCCACAGTTTCCTTCAACGCTACAGGAATGGCCGACTGTGGCTTCCCAACTTTCTCAGCGGTGGGATTTTCCTAACTGCGGAGGGGCAATCGAAGGGAAGCACATCCACAACATCCCACCATCTCATTCAGGGTCATGCTATTTTAACTATAAGGGGTTTCATAGTATTGTGTTGATGGCGTTGGTGTTGGCGACATACGGGTTTCTCTATGTAGACGTGGGGAGGAATGACCGGATGTTGGATGGTGGAATATTTGCCTGGACTGAGTTCTACCGATGCCTTGAGAGTGGTGGCTTGGGATTGCCACATACGGAAGAGAACATCAAAGGATTGCCATTTGTGTTTGTAGCAGATGAGGCATTCAGTCTGGGTGACCACATGATGAGGCTATTCCCCCAGAGGGCCCTCACCCCGGAGAAGAGGGTTTTTAATTACCGGTTGGACAGAGCCAGAAGAGTTGTGGAGAATGCGTTTGGGATCCTGGCCAGCCGGTTCCGCCTGTTTCAAATGGCCATAAATATGGTGGAATACAAACTGAACTATATAATTTTGAGCTGCTGCATCCTGCACAACTTTTTAAAAAGAAACAATGCTAATTATGTTGCAACAGTTGGGCCTGAGGCCGGACTTAGTAATGAAATATTGACGGCCCTGGAAGTGTGAATCATTGGCGGCCCTGGAAGTGGGCTGTCCTGGCTTTATTTCACACACAGCATATGCATACAACAAATGACACCCCAAAATACATTCTGCTACTCTTCCCGAGTATGGCAATACCACATGTGTGAGATTTTTACACAGCCTGGCCACATACAAAGGACCAACATTAAAGTGGAACTTTCAGGCATTCTAGGAGCATAAATGACACATCTCATTTCTCAACCACCTATTACACTTTTGAAGGCCCTGGAGCACCAGGACAATGGAATTGCCCACAAAATTACCCCATTTTGGAAAGAAAACACCCCAACTTATAATCTATGAGGCAGAATGAGCCTTTTGAACTGTTATTTTTTTTCCAGAAGTTTTTGGAAAACCTGGAAAAAAAATTAAAACACTTTTTTTTTCACTAAGTTATCAATTTATAAGACATTTCCAACACATAGCATGTATATAGCAAAAATGACACCCCAAAACACATTCTGCTACTCTTCCTGAAAAAAAGCAAAGTAAGAGGCACCTCTAGGTGTATAACATACACTTTAATTATAAAAATGTATTTAATACAGGCAACTCACATTTTGGATGCAATCTAGGAGCATTCAGTCACTTTAAAAGCTGAGCATGGATGTGGTCATCTGATAGTCCATCAAGCTGAGGCACTGTAGCCGCTAGCGGCCAGGAAGTGGCACAGATGCCTCCCATGGAGCGCAGTTCAAAGCAGAACGAAGTCTGGAGCGCCGGCAGAGAGAGATGACATCATGAGGTGGGTGCGACCGGTTTCGTGAGCATACAGGCTGAGATTGTTTGACAGCCGCACTCCTTCATCAAGCAAGTGGGACAACAACAAAGACTGATATATATAGGCCATGCACAGGAGGAGGGGGAGGAGGCACTTAAAATACAGGTGCAGAAGATTACAAATCTTAATTGAAAAAAAAAAGGGTGTCAGCAAGAGCAGGAAATAAGATATAAATGAATTGGAAATGGAAGATGAATAATAAAAATAATATTATAATAAAAAAATAAAATAAAATAAAAATTAAAAAATAAAATTGAAAATCAAATAAATATAACAATGATACTGCAAACAGTCAAGACTCAGGCCGCATACACACGGGCGGATTGTCTGCCCAACTAAGTTCGTCAGACAATCCGACAGACAGTCCGTTCAAAATTTGCATGAACGGACTTGACCACACACGATGAGCAGACAGTCCGCTGAAAGCGTGCACGATGACGTCTACAGCACGTCCGACGGGACTAGAAAAACGACGTCCTATACACTGCAATGCAACCTTCGGCCGTGTAAATCCTTTCTGAGCATGCGCCATACTTAGCCCGTCCAACTTGCCTACACACGAGCGGACTGTCCGCTGAAACCAAGTTTGGACGGACAAAACCAAGTTTGAACGGACTGTCTTACGGAAATTCCGTAAGACTTTGTTCGTCAGATTGTCCGCTGAAAAAGTCCGCTGAAGCCCACACACGAGCGGATTGTCCGCTGAAACACTGTTCAGCGGACTAAGTTGGACAGACAATCCGCCCGTGTGTACGCGGCCTCATGGGTAAATACAGAGACAGCAATAGATAAATGATATCTATTTCTGTCTCTGTATTTACCCATGAGTCTTGAATGTTTTCAGTATCATTACTATATTTATTTGATTTTCAATTTTATTTTTACATTCATCATCTTTATTATTAATTTATTTATTTATTTAATTTTTTTTTTTTTATTATAATATTATTTTTTTTATTCATTCCAATTCATTTATATCTTATTTCCTGTTCACTCTGACACCCTTTTTTTTTTGCAACTAAGATTTGTAATCCTCTGCACCTGAACTGCTTTGAACTGTGCTCCATGGCCGGCGTCTGTGCCACTTCCTGGCCGCTAGCGGCTACAGCGCCTCAGCTTGACAGACTATCAGATGACCACATCTATGCTCAGCTTTTAAAGTGACTGAATGCTCATAGATCACATCCAAAATGTGAGTTGCCTGTATTAAATATGTTTTTATAATTAAAGTGTATGTTATCTCTACACCCAGAGGCGCCTCTTCCTTTGCTTTTTTCACAGACTTTGGAACATGGTTTCTGTCCTTCACTGATGGCAGCCCTGGATATGGAGCTTTCCTTTGTTCTACTGGACAGTAGCTTTTATATTTATAATCATACAGATCTTAACATAATATGGACTCTCATTCATATAATTGGATTTTTGGTTTCAATTGGTGAGAGACTGGTGGACATTGGGAAAAATCTTTGACCCTGTTTTTGCACATTTACTTGTGTATTGCTACTCTTCCTGAGTATGGCGATACCACGTGTGTGAGACTTTTACACAGCCTGGCCACATACAGAGGACCAACAATGAAGTAGTACCTTCAGGCGTTCTAGGAGTATAAATTACACATCTCATTTCATTCCTACCCATCATACTTTTGAAGGTCCTTGAGCACCAGCCCAGGGGAATTACCCACAAAATGACCCCATTTTGGAAAGCAAACAACCCAACATATATTCTATGAGGCATGGGCTGCAGATAGGTACTTGAGTAACTTGTTGAGCTGCAGACAGGTACTTGAGTAACTTGTTGAGCTGCAGACAGGTACTTGGGTACTCTGATGGGTTGGTGACAGGTACTTGGTACTCTGATGGGCTGTGACAGGTATTCGGGTACTCTAATGGACTGTGACAGGTATTCGGGTTCTCTGATGGGCCAGTGACAGGTACTCAGGTACTCTGATGGGCTGGTGACAGGTACTCACGTCACATGATGTCTGCCCAGAACAAGAGTCTTACTGTCCCGCCGTCATATGACAGTGGGCGGTAGGCTAGTGGTTAAATAACACCCATTGTCACTGTAAACACCAACTTAATACAAAAACTGGTATTGATCATTGAAAGAAGAAGCCACACATTGTTGAGTATACAATCTTTAATTCTGTGCACATGTACATGTGCATTGTAAAACATATTTTTGGTAAAAACACCAATTTCTTTTTTTTTATAAAATTTTTAGGGTACATAAACAGGCATATTTCAAAACATAACATACACAACTCTGGAACTTACAAAGTTCAACATTTAAACACTGAAGGCAATGTCAGACATTATAGTGTCCAAAATGTCTTTATCTTGCCTTCATCAGATGGGGTGAAGTCACCCCTGTAAAAGCCAAATTTTGAAGATGCACACAATTTGGGAGTCAAACTGGGGATTTCCCTCCTGATCCCATGCCTAATGTCAACATGTGCTATCTGCCATCATCGGGGATCAATGGACATGTTTTGGGGGTGCAACCACGTCCTTTCTCCTACTTGAGTTTCGATGAAGGGGTTGCAGCCACAAAAGACATACATTGATATCCCCTGATGGCAGATAGCACATGTTAACACACTGTGGTATAAAAAAAAATGGAGACGTTTTGGGGTATTTAGATTCTTCCTAGGACATCAATCATGTTTTTCAGTTTTTGTACAATCTCAATTGTTTTTTGCTTTATACAGTCAAAATCCTGACTACAATACATTATCTCCTGGATGAGCTTTTGGGCACTGTCACTGGTGAAATGATGAGATTGCTCTTCCACAACCTGTACACACCATGTATTATAAATATGCAGGCATACATCTATTACCTGAATCTGGGGTGTCAGACACTCACATGTTGTGGTGAAAATCTCTACCACCTCTCCTTCCTCCACATCCTCTAGTTGTGACCTCTGTTCCCATTCTTCAGGAGGTGGGGGGCTCAGACGTCCCAAGTCTTTGCTCCCCTATGAGAATGAAACAAAACGTATACTTAGCACACAAATATTTGAGACCAGAAATAGGAATATGAAACATTGCTTGGAAGTGGGGTACAATTGTCTGCTTGGTCAGAGTTCCAAGATGAAGACTAAACTGATTAATTCCCTTTTCACCAAGCTGGAATACTTACCTTTTTTTGACAAGTTTCACACATGTACACACCTGTGTGGGACACCATAAAAAATGTGCTCTGGTGTCCTACGCTAGTGCTCCTGAGACCAGATGTGTAAATAGCTGCTGAGCGTCCCCTTCTTACATTCCACTGAATCTAGTTTGATATTCCTTCTAGTTTCAAACACATCTAGACAACAATGTCCCAAACTTCATTTTAGACAAATTATCATGAGCAAATGTAGTTAACCCTGTATCTGGTAAAAACATTGTATTTAGTTGGCAAATGAACAATGTTTACTATGAACGATTACTGTGCCACCCATGAACATGAAAGTAGCCATTTTTAAATGTCCAACAGTAAAGAAAAGCACATGGCGCAGCATGTAAGTGATAATAATAATAGGGACACGCGACAACTACTTACTTTTTTGAAGAACTTCCTGTGCAGACTCTACACAACTTTAGTCATGATCTTGGTCTTTGTCATATTTGGGTTTGGGTACAGTCCATAATCACTGTCATAGTCGTTCCTCCTCAAGATGTGGACCATCTCCAACATCTCATCAAAGGACATATTGGAGGCCTTAAATCTTCTCCTGGATCGTGATGTTTCTGGCTCCAGGCTCTGCTCCTCCTTGTTACTGCTATTTTGCACCTTCTGTGTCTCCGCTATGTTCCTCTCCCACTGCGACGAAAGAGACGGGGTGGGGAATATTCTAGAAAGAACGTCAGGAGTGGAAGACGTGGGCGGAGTTTCATGCATGCTCAGTGTATATAAAGCTAACACGCATGTGTCGTAACTACGTTCTGTGTGTGGGGGAAGGAGGAACGGAAGCGATGAATGTTGTAATGAAGGTAAAATTTTAACTTGGGACATGAGCGGCCTATACTGAATCTAGACTGAGGCTTATATTGGGATAAGATTAGTCTGAGATCAGTGTTTTTGTCTTTTGTTTGATCTTACAGAAATAATGTATCCATTTAAAGATCAAGAATTCCTGGGCGAATTCTTGGATAAATACCGAGATATGAGAAATTTATGGGAGGTGAAAACCCCCTTATATCACAATAAAGCATGTAGGAAGGCATCACTGCTTGAATTTGTATAGACTCGGGCCCCCAATGCAGACACAAGGTTTCTGGAAACTAAAATTGGTAGCATGAGAAACACATATAGGAAGGAGTATCTGAAGGTCCAGAAGTCCCTGAGGTCAGGAGCAGCAGCAGATGATGTGTATGTACCCAATCTGTGGTACTACAGTAGGATGCATTTTCTGGATGACCAGATTGAAGCCAGATAATCACTTTCAACACTTCCGGCCCCCCTTCTATCCACCCTTCCCTCAACCCCAGCTGAGGATTCTCATACTTGATTCTGAGCATGCGTGTTTTTTTGCGTGTCCAAATTGCAAACACACGATCAAAATTTCAGATAGGAACTTTTTCCATCGGAAAAATTGTGAACCTGCTGTCAATTTTTTCCTGCGAAAATTCGACCAGCAAATTTCCAATGGAGCATACACATGGTCACATTTTCCAATGAAAAGCTCTCATCGGTCTTTTCCTGGCCGAAATTCCGACCATGTGTACGCAGCATTATAGTTGTGGCAGAGTCCCATTGACTTCAAAGGGTGAGTTTGACTGGTGGTGCCACCTGCAAAACTCAACGTGCCAAGTTAAATTTGCTGCAGCTGTGGAGCAAAGCATCACAACTATGACATGTGTACAAACACCTCCAGCTTCCATGCTTGGTTTTAGGTGGGTGTTCAGGGCATGGTAAAAATGCAGTTCAACTATCTACTGTATTTTTGCCACCTTGTTTTGTCTGTCTGAAACCGACCTTAGTGGTTGTAAACCTCAGAAATATGAACAAAGCATATCCCTCTATAGTGTGTACTTGTCTCAAATAAGAGCACTAAGTTTAATTTATGTCTGCTGCTTCTACGCTCATTCAATCACTTCTGAAAAGTTTTCCTGACACAGAGAGAAAAAATGTTGACAGGGGAGGGAGCTGGAGCTGATTGACAGATTCAGCTCTGTCACTGTGTGCTGTGTCCCTTCCCTCTAATCAGCTCTCAAAGCTCTCCTTACTGAGCTTTGCAGAGTGTAATTTCAGCTCTCTGCCCTGTTTTTCTGAACTCTCAGACAACCTGAAAAAATGCAGCTCTTTGATTGGGTATAAAGAAGAGAAGACTACAGATAAATAGGTACAATTTATGCAGGAGGATTTGTTTCTGGTCTGTGTATCAGCTGAGACCAGCCACTTTACTTGGTATATGTAATGGTTTCCAAACACTTTAACCACTACAGCCCCGGACCAATAAACACCTTAAGGACCAGAGGTCTTTTTCCAATTTTGCACTGCGCTGATTTAACTGGTAATTGCGCGGTCATGCAATATTGCACCCAAACGAAATTTGTGTCCTTTTCTTCCCACAAATAGAGCTTTCTTTTGATGGTATTTGATTGCCTCTGCGATTTTTATTTTTTGCGATATAAATGGAAAAAGAGCGAAAATTTTGAAAAAAAAAGCTATTTTCTTCTTTTTGTTATAAGAAAAATCGAATAAACTAAATTTTAGTCATACATTGAGGGCAAAATTTATTCAGCCACATGTCTTTAGTCAAAAAAATGTCAATAAGCATATATTTTTTGGTTTGCGCAAAAGTTATAGCGTCTACAAACTAGAGTACATTTTCTGGAATTTACACAGCTTTTAATTTATGACTGCCTATCTCATTTCTTGAGGTGCTAAAATGGCAGGGCAGTACAATCCCCCCCCCAAATGACCCCATTTTGGAAAGTAGACACCCCAAGGAAATTGCTGATGGGTATGTTGAGCCCATTGAATATTATTTTTTTTTGTCCTAAGGGATTGAATAATGACAAAAAAAAAAAACATTTTTACAAAAAGTTGTCACTAAATGATATATTGCTCACACATGCCATGGTTATATGTGGAATTGCACCCCAAAATATATTCCGCTACTTCTCCCGAGTATGGGGATACCACATGTGTGGGACTTTTTGGGAGTCTAGTCGCGCACGGCACCCCGAAAACCAATCACCACCTTCAGGATTTCTAAGGATACAAATTTTTGATTTCACTCCTCACTACCTATCACAGTTTCGAAGGCCATAAACTGCCAAAATAGCACAAAACCCCCCAAAATGACCCCATTTTGTAAAGTAGACACCCCAAGCTATTTACTGAGAGGCATGTTGAGTCCATGGAATATTTTATATTTTGCCACAAGTTGCGGGAATATTACAAACTTTTTTTTTTTTGCACAAAGTTGTCACTAAATGATATATTGCTCACACATGCTATGGGCATAAGTCAAATTACACCCCAAAATAAATTCTGCTGCTTCTCCCGAGTACGGGGATACCACATGTGGGGGACTTTTTGGGAGCCTAGCCACGTACGGGACACCGAAAACCAAGCACTGCCTTCCGGATTTAAATATAAAATGCTACCAAAAAAACTGTTAGCGATCGCAGGGATCAGGCCTGACTCTGCGATCGCTGCAGTTATGTGTTTAGTGTTTTGTAGGTGACAGTAATCGATCGATACTGCACTTGGGTGGGCTGGGCAGAGGGGCAAAACACAGGTGCTAGCAGGTATCTGGGCTGATCCCGCTAACAATGCGTTTTTTTGGAACCCTGAACTGCTGGGGACGCTAGTATAGATCTGATCAGATCAGATATTGATCTGTTCAGATTCTATACCACTACGGGAGGTGTATGCTTTGCACGTGGGTGTTAGCGGTACTGGCACTAACCTAGCGCTGCCTGGGGCGACGCAGACCCTGACCCTAAAACCTAATTGATATCACCCGCCGGGTGATCAGGGGGGTTAAACCTTTATTAGGTAATAAATGGTGGGTGCCCTGATGCTATAAAAAGCAAACTAACCAGAGTCACCCGTAACACTTATACGATGATCAGTGGTGAAAGGGTTAACTAGGGGCAATCAGGGGGTTCAAATTTTTATTAGGTATTATATGGGGGTCCCTGGCGCTATATAAAAACCTGACGGGGAACCTAAATAACTAACTGGCTAACCAGCGTCACCAATGACACGTATACTGTGATCGCTGGTGAAAGGGTTAACTAGGGGCAATCAGGGGGTTAAAACCATTATTGGGTAGTATATGGGGGTACCTAACGCTATAAAAACCTGGCGGTGAACCTAAAAAAATAACTAGCTACCTAACGACACTAGTGACACTAATGCAGCGATCAGAAAAACTATTGCTTAGTGACACTGGCAAAAGTGGGTGAAAGGGTTAACTAGGGGCAATCAGGGGGTTAAAACCATTATTGGGTAGTATATCGGGGTACCTAGCACTATAAAAACCTGGCGGTGAACCTAAAAAAATAACTAGCTACCTAGCGACACTAGCGACACTAATGCAGCGATCAGAAAAATGATCGCTTAGTGACAGTGGCAAAAGGGGGTGAAAGGGTTAACTAGGGGCAATCAGGGGGTTAAAACCATTATTGGGTAGTATATCGGGGTACCTAGTGATATAAAAACCTGGCGGTGAACCTAAAAAAATAACTAGCTACCTAGCGACAGTAGCGACACTAATGCAGCGATCAGAAAAATGATCGCTTAGTGACACTGGCAAAAGGGGGTGAAAGGGTTAACTCTAGGGGCAATCAGGGGGTTAAATCTTTATTGGGGGGTGATAGGGGGCTACCCTGGACCTAACACTAACTGCCCTGACAGTTTTAACTGTTACAACTGACACTGAATGCAGTGATCAGTAAAGAAATGATCAATGCAATCAGTGACACTGTGACTGGGGGGGGGGGGGGGGGGGGCGATCGGGGGGGGATCGGGGGGGGTTTGTGTACCTATGTGTCAGTGTAGTGTTTTGGTGCACTTACTTTTAGTCTTCTCCTCGTAGTCCGGTCAAAAAGACCGCCCCGAGGAGAATGACATCACTTCCTCCTTCCTGTGTAAACAATACACAGTGGGAGGAAGTTCGTCATTGGCCAGGAGCGATCGAGAGGGGGTGGCCAGAAACCAACGGCCATCCCCTCATCACGGATCGCTCCCGGAGGGAAACGGACCGCCGTATCCAGTGGGAGGGGGTCTGATCGGACCCCCCACCCGCTGGAAGGCAGGCACGTACATGTACGTGCTTGTGCCTGCCTGTGCCATTGTGATGACGTACAATGGCAATACGGCGGTCCTTAAGTGTTTAAAGCAGAAAAAAACACCAATTAATCTGTTTCTCAAAACAGTTAAATTCAAGGCATGCCTTGAATGATAACTGTTTGAGTAGCTAGTGCACTTATGTTAGCTCTCAACTGAACCGTCAAACCATCAAATAGCTGGTGTCATAGCTGATCATATGTACAGCACCATGGCAACTGCAGATCAAACAGAGGCTAAAATGTCAACTTCCATGGCCGTAAAGGAAAGGAGAGTTTATCTTTTGCTTTAATCTTCTGCTTTTACTAAAATAAAACTTAGCGATCCTTCCATAAAGGTCTTTTCATGCACTTTCTGTTATGAGTTTATCATGCCCTGTCACTGTCTTCCAATTCCTGCATTGTCCCATCATCACACGTGGCCATGATGAAGACTAAACGTGATATGCTGATGTGCATTTTACAAGTACTCTATGTCACCAATAGGAAGGCAGCCCTAGCAAATGATGTGCACTCATCCAAACAAAAATTAGGTGCAGTACTCACTAGTGTAGAAAATTTAATATATACTTAGTAAACAAATAAACACCTTAGTGGGAAAAATACATCAGTGATATCACACCACAATGATAAATGGAAATCACAAATGTCCTGCTCTTCAAAATGATAAGATACTGTCCGTTTTTAAAATGTGACCCAAGTGTATGCAATGTGCTCTTCAGTACTCAATCTTGATATGCTATCCACCCACACTGAAAATATTGACACATGCCACCACTGCTTGTTCCTTTCCCAAATTATAAATAAGATAAACTATCATCTTAAACGGTGGGACCTGGTACCTTAGGTCAATATTGTGCCCTTTTCTCTTTAAGGGGATATATGTAATAGCTCCACCTCATCTCCTATACTGCACAGTAGGTCCTTTTTAGCACTCCCTTTTAAAAGATGGCTGCAATAACCCTTCTTCTTCTGCTTCACACCGCAGGTGGGCACATTTACATTCTCCAAAGATAAAATGAAAGCTAATAGTGCTCTCCATTTAACATGTTTAACTGAGATAAAGATATAAAAGGTACAGTCACAATAAAAAAAACTAGGTCCCACCGATTAAGATGAGCATTCATCATATTTATAATTGGGAAAGGAACACAGAGCGTTGGCATCTGGTAATATTTTACATGCATGATTTACATAGAACAACAACAACAAGATTGAGCACTGAAGAGGACTTTGCATATTATTGGGTCACATTTGAAAACGAAACAGTATTGTATAATCCTGAAGAGTATGTCTTTTATGATTTGTATGTATTATTGTGGTGTGATGGCACTGATATATGTTTCTCGGTAAGGTGATTATTTGTTTATTGGTTCATTGAGTGTATATTATGTTTTCAACACTATTGAGTGCCCTTAATTTTTTGTTTGTTTGGTTGATTTATTTGTGTTGGAATAGCACATAAAGTGCTGACACATACCTTTTGAATTCATATATTTTGGCTGTAAACGGGAATTGGCTGCAGAAGATCAACAGAACAGAGATGCAAAATAAGGCACTGACTGTTTATTATCTGGTCATAAACTGACTGACTGGGGAATTTTTGAGAGATGTTTAGTTACTTGTGCTGTGTCTCCATAACAGGACATAATTGAAAATATACCTAAACAGAAACAGACAAGGGTTCTAACCATTCCCTAAATTGGTTATAAAGTGCAAACATTTTTTACCGTAATGCATACAATGCATTACGGTAAAAAATGTTTAGGGATTAGTATCCCCTACTCCTTTTACTTACCTGAGCACTCATTTGATCCAGTGCTATGCACGTCTGCAGCTCTTTTCTCCTCTCACTTCCTGGTCTCTCTGGCTTTGCTGTTAATCAAGGCAGGTGATGAGGGAGCGGGGGTGGGGCTGAGTCTTGCTGTCTGTGTCAGTGAGGGCCCCCATAGCAAGCGGCTTTCTATGGAGGCACTGGGTGGATGGGAGGAGCCAGGAGTGCAGGTGGAAAACTTGAGAAGAGGAGATTTGGAGCAGCTTTTTGCTATTCCATTGCACAGAGCAGGTAAGCATAAACCTGTTAGCTATTTAAAAGAAAAATAAACTTTGCATTTTCAGACACATTAACTCAAAACTAAGGCCGCGTACACACGTGGCGGACTGTCTGGCCAACTAAGTCCGTCAGACAATCCGACAGACAGTCCATCATACTTTCGAATGAACGGACTTGCCCACACACGGCACTTTTTGAGCGGACTAATACGGCGGACTAAGTCCGCCATACAATCCGCCCTACTTTTGAAATGAACGGACTAGCCCACACACGCGGAGGAAAGTCCGCTCATTTCGAGCGCGTCTCCAGGTAGGCGGGGCCCGCAAAGCAGACGTCGCTGACCCCGCCGCCTGGAATGGACTTAAAGGGGAACCCAACGCCGAAAAAAATCGGCGTGGGGGTCCCCCCAAGTCCACAACAGACCCTTGTCCGAGCACGCTACCCGGCCGACCAGGAAAGGGGGGCGAGCGAGCGCCCCCCCTCCTGAGGCATACCAGGCCGCGTGCCCTCAACATGGGGGGTGCCTTGGGGAAGGGGGGCCACGCGGCCCACCCACCCCAAAGCACCTTGTCCCCATGTTGATGAGGACAAGGGCCTCTTCCCGACAACCCTGGCCGTTGGTTGTCGGGGTCTGCGGGCGGGGGGCTTATCGGAATCCGGGAGCCCCCTTTAATAAGGGGGCCCCCGGATACCGGCCCCCCACCCTATGTGAATGAGTATGGGGTACAATGTTCCCCTACCCATTCACCTGTAAAATAAAAGTACCAAAAAAAAACACAACACACGAGATAAAATATTTTATTGCACAGCTCCGGGGGTCTTCCGTCTTCGGGGGTCTTCTCGCCGCACTCCTCCGCTATCTTCTTGTAGCTCTTTTGCTAGCGGAGAAGTCCGGCTTTCTTCCTCACCGTCGGCCTCTTCTCCCGACTTCAGGGGTCTTGTCCCCCTCTTCGGTTCTTCTGCCGGGCCACCGCGCCTTCTTATAGCTCTTTTACAGGCGGTGGCCCGGTCTTCTGTCGCCGCCGTCGCCTTCTGTTCGCTCGCCCCCCTTTCCTGGCCGGCCGGGTAGCGTGCTCGGACAAGGGTCTGTTGTGGACTTGGGGGGGACCCCCACGCCGTTTTTTTTCGGCGTTGGGGTTCCCCTTTAAGTCCATACCAGGCGGCGGGGCCAGCGACGTCTCCGTAGCGGCCCCGCCTACCTGGATACCCGCTTAAAATGAGCAGACTTTTCTCCGGGCGGGAAAAGTCCGCTCATTTCAAAAGTAGGGCGGACTGGCACACACACGGGCGGACTGTCCGCTGAAATGCGAGTCCGACGGACAGTCTTTCCAACATTCCGAAAGACTTAGTCCGCCAGACTGTCTGCTGAAAAAGTCCGCTGAAGCCCACACATGAGCGGACTGTCCGCTGAAATGTGTTTCGGCGGACTAAGTTGGGCAGACAGTCCGCCCGTGTGTACGCCGCCTAAGAGCACTATAATAATAATAATAATAATAATAATAATAATAATAATCCACTTTATTTTATATAACATCTTTAAAAGTAGCTTCTCAAAACACTCAAAACACACTCAAAACAGAGGATAACATTACAGAAAAAGGGACAATCATGTGAAAGATTGTCTACAGAAAAAAGTTTTTAGATGTGATTTAAATGAGTTTAGACAAGATGTCCCTCTGAGGTTCTTTGAAAGTAAATTCCAGAGTTTTTAAGCATAGCAGGAGAAGGCTCTGTTTCACATTGAGTGTAGGTGAGTAGAGGGGACGCAAAAAAGACAAGAACTGGAGGAATGGAGGTTACGAGGGGGTGGAGTAAGTTGATAAAAGTTCAAAGAGATAATGGGGTGCCAAGCCATGAAGAGCCGTATAGGTGAACAAGAGGATCTACTGTATGTAAAACCTGATAGGTAGACAGCAGGGATGAGCCGGTTCGGTCCCCCCCAGTTCTGATCGCAGCGGAACATGCGTTAAAGTCTATGGGACACGAATGTGAAAAATCAAAAGTGCTAATTTTAAAGGCTTATATGCAAGTAATTGCCTTATAAAATGTATGGAGACCTGGTTAAAGTGAAACAATAAAAATTAAATATTCCTTTAAATATCATGTATTGTATTGTTGTTGGATCCCCGCAATATGGTTAAAAATCATTGAAAAAAATAGCATGGATATTAACGACTTCCCACAAGGCCAATGTATATATACGGGCAGGTGGGAGCTCTCTCCTTCTGACTCAGGAACATCCTTCAGAAGGACGGGGATCACGCGCGCGCATGCCCGCACAGCCTCGGATCAGCAGGAGGGCTCTGTGATTGGCCCTCCTGATCACATGACAGGCATGTCCAATCACAACTGTCATGTGATGTAAACAAACAGCCAGTTGCTAGGCAATTGGCTCTACTCTTCTCACACGGAAGTTGTCGCTGTAGAGAGGAGAGCGGATCACTGCAGTCGGCTGGTGATCAGTGAGTATGAGCTGTTTTTTACAGCTTTTTACTCACTGATCACCAGTCTAGTGTAAAACACACATGTCCCCACACATGTCCCCAAATAATAAAAACACATGTCCCCCACATATGTCCCACTAAAATACATGTCCCAATGATTATCTGCACACATACAGTATGTCCGTGAACACCTGCACACATCTGTACATGATCTTTTTCTTACATATGTCTGTGATCACACAAACCAATTATTATGCACTTAACTGAATTTTTTTTTACCAAAAACATGTAGCAAAATACATTTTGGCTTAAATTTATGACAAAATTCAATTTTATTGGATTTCTTTTAAAATAGAAAGAGGAAAATATTGTTTTTTTCCAAAATACCACCAAAATAAAGCTATATTTGTGGGAAGAAAATTATAAAAATTTTGTTTGGGTACAGCGTTGCATGACCGCGCAATTGTCAGTCAAAGTGTGACAACGCTGAAAGCTGAAAATTGTCCTGGGCAGGAAGGGGGGAAGTGCCCAGTATTGAAGTAGTTAAAAAAAGTGTGAAAAACAACAGCAGCCTTTTCGTGATGACAGCTGTTATATAGCTAAGGGCGGGGCCAATGGATTGGGGGGGGGGACTCATGCTGTTTTTTTTTTTTTTTTTAAACCATATATTTATTGTATTTTTGCAAAAGAGAAACAAAAGTATTAGATATCAAGTAGTTGTACATAATAGTATACAATGTTCAGTTAAGTAGTCCGGGTATGCTATAAAATGAACTGTAGTACAATTAGTTGTTTCATGAGATTAGAAGTAACATTAATAAAACAATAACCAAACATTAGTACCCTAACAGAGGGGAGGGTGAGATGTAATATGCTTTACTGTAAGAGTCTTATTGATTGGGATTCTATTAGGGTATATTACTTCCACTTCATAGATGATAGGTGGGGTTAGGAAACCGCATCCCCCTGGGAGTGAACTGTGGTGAAACGGATGCTAGCGACTAGTGAATGATGGGACATTTTGCGAACGAGAACCGGAAACGCGGCCAAAAGTTTGAGAACCCATAAAAGATAACTACTGTGTTTGAATTTCCAGGGATCCAAGACACAGATAGATCCCTGTGAGGGGTGTCTTGGGGTCCAGAAGTGGCCATTATACATATCGCTATTTATAAATCTTACAATAATTATATTACAGACTTTATTTTACAAATTCTAAGAGACTAAGGCCGCGTACACACGGGCGGACTGTTCGCCCAACCTTGTCCGCTGAACAGTGTTTGGGCGGACAGTCCGCTCGTGTGTGGGCTTTCAGCGGACAGTTTCAGCGGACAGTTGGACGGACAAAGTCTTTCGGAAATTCCGAAAAACTGTCCGCTGAAACTGTGTTTGAGCGAACAGTCCGCCCGTGTGTGGGCTTGTCCGCTGTACTTTCGAAATGAGCGGACTGTTCCCGCTCGGAAAGTCCGCCCATTTTGAGCGCGTGTACAGGTAGGCGGGGCCCGCGAAGGATACGTCGCGGGCTCCGCCGCCTGGAATGGGCTTAAAGGGGAACCCCAACGCCGAAAAAAATCGGCGTGGGGGTTCCCCCCAAGTCCACACCAGACCCTTGTCCGAGCACGCTACCCGGCCGGCCAGGAAAGGGGGGCGAGCGAGCGCGCCCCCCCTCCTGAGCCGTACCAGGCCGCGTGCCCTCAACATGGGGGGGTGCCTTGGGGAAGGGGGGGCCGCGCGGCCCCCCCACCCCAAAGCACCTTGTCCCCATGTTGATGAGGACAAGGGCCTCTTCCCGACAACCCTGGCCGTTGGTTGTCGGGGTCTGCGGGCGGGGGGCTTATCGGAATCCGGGAGCCCCCTTTAAGAAGGGGGCCCCCGGATACCGGCCCCCCACCCTATGTGAATGAGTATGGGGTACAATGTACCCCTACCCATTCACCTGTGAAATAAAGTACAAATAAAAACACAACACAGGGGGAAAAAATATTTTATTGCACAGCCGGGGGTCTTCCGTCTTCGGGGGTCTTCTCGCCGGACTCCTCCGCTATGTGTGTGTAGCTCTTTTGCCAGCGGAGGAGTCCGGCTTTCTTCCTCCCCGCCGCCGGCCTCTTCTCCCGACTTCGGGGGTCTTGTCCCCCTCTTCGGTTCTTCTGCCGGGCCACCGCGCCTGGTCCGGTGGCCCGGTCTTCTGTCGCCGTCTTCCGTTCTTCTGTCGCCGCCTTCGGTTCTTCTGCCGGGCCACCGCGCCTTCTTGTAGCTCTTTTACAGGCGGTGGCCCGGTCTTCTGTCGCCGCTGTCGTCGCCTTCCGTTCTTGTTCTTCTTCTTGTTCTTCTTCTTCTTCTCCTGGAGATGTTGACTCGACGAGCTCTCCGGCCGGAATGCCGGGGACGCGCTGTGCGGTCACTTATATAGTGACAATGGGGCGGGGTCACATGGTATATGTCACATGGGTTGGTCACATGGGTTGATGTCACATGGGGACTATGACATCGTAAGGGGGCGGGGTCACCATGTGACATCAACCCATGTGACATATACCATGTGACCCCGCCCCATTGTCACTATATAAGTCACAGCGCAGGGCGGCTCTGGCATTCCGGCCGGAGGGAGCGACGTGTCAACATCGCCTGGAGAAGAACAAGAAGAACAAGAAGAAGAACACGAACGGAAGGCGGCGACGGCGACAGAAGACCGGGCCACCGCCTGTAAAAGAGCTACAAGAAGGCGCGGTGGCCCGGCAGAAGAACCGAAGGCGGCGACAGAAGAACGGAAGACGGCGACAGAAGACCGGGCCACCGGACCAGGCGCGGTGGCCCGGCAGAAGAACCGAAGAGGGGGACAAGACCCCCGAAGTCGGGAGAAGAGGCCGGCGGCGGGGAGGAAGAAAGCCGGACTCCTCCGCTGGCAAAAGAGCTACACACACATAGCGGAGGAGTCCGGCGAGAAGACCCCCGAAGACGGAAGACCCCCGGCTGTGCAATAAAATATTTTTTCCCCCTGTGTTGTGTTTTTATTTGTACTTTATTTCACAGGTGAATGGGTAGGGGTACATTGTACCCCATACTCATTCACATAGGGTGGGGGGCCGGTATCCGGGGGCCCCCTTCTTAAAGGGGGCTCCCGGATTCCGATAAGCCCCCCGCCCGCAGACCCCGACAACCAACGGCCAGGGTTGTCGGGAAGAGGCCCTTGTCCTCATCAACATGGGGACAAGGTGCTTTGGGGTGGGGGGGCCGCGCGCCCCCCCCTTCCCCAAGGCACCCCCCCATGTTGAGGGCACGCGGCCTGGTACGGCTCAGGAGGGGGGGCGCGCTCGCTCGCCCCCCTTTCCTGGCCGGCCGGGTAGCGTGCTCGGACAAGGGTCTGGTGTGGACTTGGGGGGAACCCCCACGCCGATTTTTTTCGGCGTTGGGGTTCCCCTTTAAGCCCATTCCAGGCGGCGGAGCCCGCGACGTCTCCTTCGCGGGCCCCGCCTACCTGTACACGCGCTCGAAATGGGCGGATTTGCCTCCTCCTTACGTGGGCGAGTCCGTTCATTTCAAAAGTTGAGCGAACTGTTTGCCCAACCTTGTTCGTCAAACAGTCCGCTCGTGTGTGGGCAAGTCCGCTCATGCAAATTTTGAGCGGACTGTTTGACAAACTGTTTGCCGAACAAGGTTGGGCGAACAGTCCGCGCGTGTGTACGCGGCCTTACTCTTGTTCGAGTCCCTTTATGACTATGAATATTAGATACTTGGGAATACTACTTTATTCTTTATTGTGGATTATTTGTTTATATGCTATATTGTGCTGAGAAAACCCTGTCACTACCTTATAGTGTGTTATGTTACTTTTATTACTATATATTATTTTTTTTTTGTTTTGTAACCCTTGTTGTAACTAACTCTGCTAAAAATCTCAATAAAAACATTTGAAAAGAAAAGTTTGAGAACCGCAAGGTTCATTGGCGGACCCCATTGACTTTAATGGCAGGTGAACCTTAAAAACCTCCAGGTCATATTTTCAGCCACAAAAAACTTACTAGCTGTGCACACATAGTCCCACAACATGGAAACTGACATAACAAAAGTATTAAGTGAATCTGGGATCGACAATGACAAGCATTCTTTTTTTATCTGTGAAATGTTGACAATTCAGGAGTGCATGAAGGCCATGGAGGAGAGGCAAGGTCAGGGCAGGCTATGAAGGGGGTGCAGGAGATGATCAGTGCCACAGTCAGGGCAGCGCAGTCCTGTGCCAGTGTCCCAGTGTGCCAACCTGTGCTTGAGCCCCTCCCTCTGCCCGGAGCTTACCCCCACCTATGCAGGGCTCCACTGCGGTGGTCCGGAGGTGCCAGTCCAGTGCTGATCCTCAGCCATGGTGCTGGCACTGCCTGCTGATTGGCTTCTCCGCTGCTATCTCCCTTACTGTCTGAAACCAGCACCGCGATAGAGACTGAGCACTGACACCAGCACCGAGATAGAGAGCACTGAAACCAACACCATGATAGAGAGCACTGACACCAGCACCGTGAGAGAACTGACACCAGCACCGTGATAGAGAGCACTGAGACCACACCAGCACCGAGATAGAGAGCACTGACACCAGCACCGAGATAGAGAGCACTGACACCAGCACTGAGCTAGAGAGCACTGACACCAGCACCATGATAGAGAGCACTGATACCAGCACCGAGATAGAGAGCACTAACACCAGCACCGTGAGAGCACTGACACCAGCACCGTGATAGAGAGCACTGAGACCACACCAGCACCGAGATAGAGAACACTGACACCAGCACAGAGATAGAGAGCACTGACACCAGCACTGCGATAGAGAGCACTGACACCAGCACCAAGATAGAGAGCACTGACATCAGCACAGAGATAGAGAGCACTGACACCAGCACCATGATAGAGAGCACTGACACCAGCACCGTGAGAGCACTGACGCCAGCACCGTGATAGAGAGAACTGAAACCACACCAGCACCGAGATAGAGAGCACTGACACCATACCAGCACCAAGAGGACTGACACCAGATGCTGGGAGCGCAAACTGTTTTTGCACCTGGGAGAAGGTTTTTAAGTTGGCGTTGGAGAACAGGTCTTGAATTTGTAGGATACCTTTGCTTGTCCACTGGTATAGCAAAAGGTCTGGCGTTAGTTGTGTGAGAACTCCTAGCGGGATGGGGGGTGATATGGTTTCTGAGGGTGGTAGTGCTATTTCTGTAAGTGCTTTCTATGCATGGGCTGAGGCTTTCATTGTAGGAGAAAGAGCATTCGGTATAGTGATGCCTAAAGGGATCCCTAAAATCAAAGTTTGTAGGTCTAATCTGATGAGTGAAGAGGATTCTATTTGTCCCCGGTGGGTGTTAGGGGGAAGATTAAAGCATTCTCGTATTTGGGTTAGTATGGTGGCTTGGTAGTAATCTGCAAAATCTATATAGTCTGATCCTCCTCATAATCTATGTTTGATAAGTTTTGAGGGCAAATCTGGGTTTATTACCTTGCCAGATTAATTTGTTTAGGATGGTTTGTAGGGACTTAAAATAGGATTGAGGTATCGGGATGAGTATTGTTCTAAAAAGATAGAGAAATTGTGGGAGGTGGTTCACTTTGAATAATGCTAGCCTCCCTAACCATGATTGTTTGTGTTGCGCTAGTTTTTGTAGGTCACCCTGCAGCTTTATAGTGAATGATATATAGTTAGACGCAAAAAGATTTTTTACTGATTTGGTGCGTTGAATGCCTAAATATGAGATACTTTTTTCTGCCCAGGTGTAAGGGAACTGAGATTGTAGTAGGTGTCTAGTCATAGCATCTATATCTAAGTTCAGGAGGAATGATTTTGTTTCATTTTTGTTGTAGTATGATACCTTGCTGAACCATATGAGAGTGTCTTGAATTTTGAATTGCTACCAGGGAAGGGGATGGGTTGGGGACCATTAGGATGACATCATCAGCAAATAGGTTAATTTTATGTGGGGTCCTGTTGATTGTGAAGCTGGAAATGAGGGGGTTGGTTCTGATGTGTTCTGCTAAAGGTCCCATAAGTAGATTAAAGATCAGTGGGGATAATGGGCATCCTTGTTGTGTGCCGTTAGTTATTTGGAATAATTGGGATAGCATTTCTGAAGAGTATACGTTCGCAGAGGGTGTTGTGTACAGGGCTAGAATAGCTTGCAGAATGTTTCACTTGAAGCCAAATTTGAGAAGGACTCTGTGGAGATAAGTCCAGTGTATCCTGTCTAATGCCTTCTCTGCCTCCAGAGACAGAAGCAGAAAAAGCGCTCCGCTGGACTCAGCGTGGTGAATAATATCTATAAGTCTTCTGGTAGCGTCGGGCACTTGGCGACCCATGGTGAAGCCTGATTAAGTGTGGTGAACTAGGGTGGGCAATATATTATATAGTCGTGAGGCAATAGCTTTTGCGTATATTTTTAAGTCAAGATTTTGTAAAGAGTTTGGTCTAAAATTTTGGGGGGGGGGGGGGTAGTCGGTTCCTTCCCTGGCTTTGGGAGGGTGATTATCATTGCTTGTAACATTACATGAAAGAATGAAGAAGAGGAGGCAGTGGCACTGTAAAGGGTAGTCGTATGGTAAGTGAGTAGGGGAGAGAATTGTTTGTTTTCACTAGTCAGTCCGCCGGGACCCGGGGCTTTCCCTGTTGGGAGAGATTTGATGATAGATTGTTGCTCTGAGGTTGTGAAAGGTGCATTCAAGGATTCTAGTTGTGCTTCATTTAGGGTTGGATGGTTTACATGGTTTAGAAAGGCATCAATATCTTCAATAGAAGGTTGGTGAGTCAAAGTGTCTAGTTTAATGCTGAATAGGTCACTGCAATATGTACTGAAGGCATCAGCAATGTCTTGGGGATTTAGAAATGTTTCTTTCGTGTGAGTGTGAATTAGGTAGGCTATTTTGGTTTTTGCTTGATATTCCTTTAGGCATCTAGCTAGAGCTTCCTCGCTTTATTTGCTATAGCCTTCAATTCACATTGTGTTTTTTAAAAGGAGTTTAAGAGGAGGGTTCTGAGCTCTTGCCTTAGGCTGGATTCACACCTATGCATTTTTAGTGCTTTTTGCATTTTGCAGATTTGCACTACAGAAAGTGTTCCATAGGAAACCATGGTAAATGGACTGTAGTCCAAATCTGCAAAATGCAAAAAGCACTAAAACTGCACAGGTGTGAATCCAGCTTTAGAGATAGAAGCTTAGCAGAATGTATGGCCTGTGGATTGGCTTTGTTGATTTTTTCTAATTCTGTTATGTCAGTCTTAGGCTGGATTCACACCTATGCATTTTTTGTGCTTTTTGCATTTTGCAGATTTGCACTACAGTGCATTTAACATGGCTTCCTATGGAACACGTTCTGTAGTGTAAATCTGCAAAATGCAAAAAGCACAAAAAATGCAGAGGTGTGAATCAAGCCTTAAGGGAGTCTAGACACTGCGTTCTTTCTTTTTTCATACAAGAATTCATTTGCATTAATACACCTCTGATAAATACCTTGTGTGTATTCCATACCATGCTGTAGTCGGGTACCGAGCCCACATTGTTAATGAAGAATTCAGAGATTAGGGTGGTGATTTCTGCAGTATATGCTGGCTGTTGTAGTAGAAAGTTATTAGATCGCCAGAGATTGGTTGAATACGTTTTATGAAATGGAGAAAAATATGCGTAGTCTTTTTTAGACCCATCGTGGCATCGCCAAATGTCAAACATGTCTTGGTCAAGTAGAATTTTTTTTTTAGAGGGGATTCACGTCTTTTGGACATCGTAGATGAGTCCAGGTGAATATCTAGTACCAGGTTGAAGTCACCACACATAATCACATGGCCTCTTTGGATGGGTTTGAGGAAGTGCATTTGGTGGACATTGGGTGCGTTTATCGAGGTATAGGTGACATTGTTAATAGTGCATTGTAGTAAAATGTACTGATCATTGGGGTCTACAGTCACCTGATGGGGCTGGAAGGTTACTGTGTCTTTGGCTGTAATTAGGATTTCTCTTTTTTTGGAGGAAAAGGTGGCCTGGAAGATGTGTGGGAAGTGTTTTTTGGAGCATTTAGGTGTTGCGGATGATGAGAAGTAAGTCTCTTGGACACAGAATGTCGCAGTTGGTGTCTTGGGCAGTTTTCCATAGGGAGTAGCGCTTGGCAGGATGATTGAGCTTGTTTGCGTTTACAGATAGGATGTTGAGTGGCATAATTTTCTGGAAACATTTAGTGTTAGGTATGCAGGCACTTCAGTTAGTTGGATCTGGTGGAGGTGTTCCGGTTGATACTCCTAGTTATCTTGCTGTGGTAAGGGGGATCAAGATGAGAGATATCTGTGGAGCTTCACGGTGGTGCTGGAAAGCTAAACTGTGTACTGTACAAGTACAACAAAAATAGAAAGAAAAAAAAAGGAAAAGTCAGCGTAAAAGAGCAGGGTATCAATCGATGGTGGATTTATTGCGGTCTAACCTATGGCAGATCGAATAAGCTGAGGTTAGAGAATCTGCAATGTGGGGAGAACAGTCAGTTTCAACAATTGTTTAACAAATCTATAAGAGAGCTATAAGCCATGAACTGAAGAGAGAAAGGTGTACATGTGGAAGGCCCATCCACGGGTTAGAGGTCACAGGTGTCATTCATGTTGCTTCTGCTGGTTGCGACGTTTGTATGGAGATTTGCGTTGGTGGTAAAGGAAGGCTGGTTTCCTGTGGTTGCTCTAGAATGATGCCCCAAGTTTATAGGAGTTTCATTCCTCCTGTAAGGGTGGTTATAGCATGATCTGCCCCATTTTTTGTGATTAGCAGGGTAGCTGGGTATCGCCATTTGTATTGGATTCTATGATTGTGCAGCATCTTGGTGACAGAACTTAGTAGTCTGCGTTGTTGTAAGGTGAATTTAGAGAGATGTGGATAGATCTGTATTTCAGCGAAAGGTGCAGGAAGGGTTTAAGCTGATCTGGCAGTCGCCAGGAGCATTTTTTTAGCGCAAAAAAATGCACTCTCGTAAACATATCTCTGGGTACCGAAGTAGCTAGTTGAGGCTGTTGGAAAGTGGTGTTGGGAAGTATAGCATGCATGAGGTCACTTATATATATTTTTGAAAATCAGCACTCAGTATTGATTCTGGTATACCGCATATTTTCATATTATTGAGGCAAGAGCGATCTTCCAAATCTTCCAATTAAGCCTTAATCCAGGACTGCTCATCTTTCACTTCATCATATGCGTCCACAAGATTGTTCACAGTTGTGGTGCATTCCTCCATTTTATCTTCTATGTATGACCCTATCCCCCAAACTGTTAATGTCAGAGGAGAATGTGGTTATAAGGGAGGACAGATTTGACACCAATGATGTCTGCAGTGAGAGTAGCAGTGAGAGTAGCATGTCCTTTAACCACTTAAGAACCGCCTCATGTAAATATACATCATTTTTTTGAAGAGGGATATCTCGGTAACGGCAGCAGCTGCTGCCACAACCAAGGTATCCCTCTTTACAGGAGGCGGTCCTGTGTACGATAACGGTGGTCTCCGCGGCGGGTTCGCTGCAAGATCACCGTTATCGGCGGCGGGAGAGGTGCCACCGCCGCTCTCCTGTGCCCTCCGTTGCTTACTGGAGCCGTCGGTAGCGGCGGAGGCGATCGGGCCCTACCGATGGCTGGGTATGGAGACGAGTAAGGCTAAGATGGCCCCCACTCGTCTCTATACCATAGGAGGGTGGAAGTGATGTCAAAACGTCACTTCCGCCCATACCTCTTAAAGGTATATTTTTTTCAACGTATTTTTTTAAAATTACATTTTTTTTTTTTTAATTGCATTTAAGTCCAAATATGAGATTTGAGGACTTTTTGACCCCAGATCTCATATATAAGAGGACCTGTCATGCTTTTTTCTATGCCTTCCCTGTAATAGGAATAACAGTGATCCATTATTTATTTATTTTTTTTAAGTGTAAAAATAAATAAAATCAAGTAAAATAAATAAGAAAAAAAAAATAAAAATTTAAAAACCCCCCCGTCCCGACGAGCTCGCACACAGAAGCGAACGCATACGTGAGTAGCGCCCGCATATGAAAACGGGGGGCAAACCACAGATGTGAGGTATCGCCGGGATTGGTAGAGCGAGAGCAATAATTCTAGCTCTAGCTCCTCTATAACGCAAAACATGCATCCTGTAGAATTTTTTAAATGTCACTTATGGAGATTTTTGAGGGTAAAAGTTTGCCGCCATTCCACGAGCGGGTTCAATTTTGACGCGTGACATGTTGGGTATCAATTTACTCGGCGTAACATTATCTTTCACAATATAAAAAAATTGGGCTAATTTTACTGTTGTCTTATTTTTTTATTCAAAAAAGTGAATTAAAAAAAAAAAAAAAAGTGTGCTTGTAAGATCGCTGCGCAAATATGGTGTGAAAAAAAGCATTGCAACGACCGCCATTTTATTCTCTAGGGTGTTAGAAAAAAAATAAAAAAAATAAAAAAATTAAATATAATGTTTGGAGGTTCTAAGTAATTTTCTAGCAAAAAAAAACTGTTTTAAACATGTAAACGCCAAATCTGAAAAAGAGGCCTGATCCTTAAGTGGTTAAAGTTGTGTCTAGTACATGTTGTCCTGTAGTAGGAAAGGCAGCCACAGAGGGTTGAAGGGACTGGTTTGACTGGAAAGGGTTAAATGGGTAGGCCACATTGTGCTCTAGGGATGAGGGTTCATCAAGCCTCATACGGACTTAAGCAGGGCTCCCTGAATGTGGGCTTCCTCCAGAGTGAACGGGAAATAGGGACAGCAGTTGTGATTCTTGTAATTCATCAGGGAGATATGTGTATGATGATCATGCTGCAGGCGTGGTTGGGGCCACACCGGCGTAATTTTTGGCTGCACTAATCTTCGGCGATGCCTTGAGGAAAAAGGCCGTCAGCTTTTTCGGCTGATTATCTTCCTTCCTCTTTTGGGACATGCTGCAGGAGCGTGTCAGGGGTGTGAGGAAGCTGGATGGCTATAGATTTCCAGTGGATACGGGTCAGTAACACTCCGGAGCTTTCCCCAATGTACGGAGTTCTGTGTCTAAGCGGCCATCACGCTCGCTGGCAGTTCACAAACCCTTTTTTCACAGATTTTTACGTATATTGACGAGGTCCGACAATACATTACAGCCCCGTGCAGTTGTAAATTACATTTTTTCCTTTAGAAATGTAATTTTGCTGCTCTCATTTATTACAATATGTATGACCGCTATTTAGCAGCCTTACATAGTGTGGGATGTGGACTTAGCCCCCTGAGCCATGATTGGCCAAAGGCATCCTTCCTTTGGCCAATTATGGCTCTCATAGCAGTGCAAGCTGTGACTGGCCAAAGCATGCAGGTCAAGTGCATGCTTTGGCTGATCAGCAGCCTTCAATGTATTGCCCATTCCGCAGGCGCTCAAATTTTCCGTGAATGTCCCATAATGTTCTAAATTCGGCAAACATCGGGCTCATCCCTAGTAACAAGTGCAAGGACTCCAGGATGGGGGTAATATGACCACTTGTACCAGACCTACTCAGGATTCTGGCAGCAGAATTTTGAACACATTGAAATTGATTAATAGTTGATTTAGATACATCAGAGAGCATTGTAGTAGTCAAGTTTGGAGAACACAAATGTATGGATCAACTTTTCAGCTACAGTGTATGATAGCATAGGACGTAACCGAGCAATGTTTCTCAAGTGGAAAAAGATGTTCTGACACATGTTGTACATGTGGATCAAAGGTTGACCTAGCATCAAATATTACCCCTAGATTTTTTAGTTTGGACTGAAGCTTGAGTATAGTGCCATCTATAGATAAGCTTTTAGGACTAGCCTTACAAAATTGATGGGGGTGCCAATAAGCGTGACTTGAATCTTGTCACAGTTTAATTGAAGTAAATTGTGAGCCATCCAAGTTTTATATCACAAATACAGTTAGATAGGGGAGATGCAGCCAAAGAAGAATCTTGTTTAGTATGGATGTATATCTGTGTGTCATCAGCATTGTAGTGATAATTGAGCCCATGTGATTTAAGCAGTTGGCCAAGTGGAAACATGTAAATGCTAAAAAGTAAGTGACCCAAGATTGAGCCCTGAGGAACACAAATACACTTGGAGATAATGAAAAATGTGAGACTGTGATACCCATCCAAGAAATATTAATGCCTTCTATAGGGAGGGGCCGAACACCCCCCAGTTCGGTTTGCATCAGAACATGCGAACAGGCAAAAAACATTGTGCAAACATTCCTATTAAAAAGCCCTATTAAAAGCCTATGAGACACGAAAATTAAAAAATCAAAAGTGCTAATTTTAAAGGCTTATTTGCAAGTTGTTGCCATAAAAAATGTATGTATCAATGCAAAAAAAAAAAAAAAAAAGTTTTTAACCACTTGGGATCCGCGCTATTGCAAAATGACGGCAACAGCGTGGACCCACATTTCCGGGACTACGTCTATTGACGTCGTCCCGGATACGAGCGGCCTGCGCGCCCCCTGAGGGGCGCGCGCGGCGCGCTCTGTGATCGGCGAGTCCGTGAGACTCGCCTGATCACCGATCCGTGTAAGGGGTCGATCCCGACCCCTTATCACGTGATCAGCTGTCAGCCAATGACAGCTGATCATGTGATAAAACGGAGCCGGTAATCGGCTAGTATTCCTCCTCGCGCTGACAGCGCGAGGAGAAAAAAAAAAAGCAGATCGCCGGCGGCCGTGTTCGGGACATCAGTCCCGATCACGGCCAGCAATTTAAGCGGACACCTGCCCCCTGCCAGTGCCCACCTGCCACCCGCAGTGCCATCCTGAAATAAAGTAAGTGCCCCCCCTGTCAGTGCCACCCAGCAGTGCCCATAGTGCCCACAGTGCCACCCAGCAGTGCCCACAGTGCCACCCAGCAGTGCCCACAGTGCCACCCAGAGTGCCACCCAGCAGTGCCACCCACAGTGCCACCCAAAATCTGCCTCAAAGGTGCTGCACCCCAGTGCCGCCCATCAGTGCCCAGCAGTGCCGCCCATCAGTGCCCAGCAGTGCCGCCCATCAGTGCCCAGCAGTGCCACCTATCAGAGCCACCTATCAGTGCCACCTATCAGTGCCCATCAGTCCCATCTATCTGTGGTACCTATCAGTGCCCATCCGTGCCACCCATCCGTGCCACTTATCCGTGCCACCCATCCGTGCCATCTTATCTGTGCCCATCTTTGCCCATCAGTGCCGCCTTATCTGTGCCCATCGGTGCCGCCTTATCTGTGCCTATTAGTGCCGCCTTAACTATGCCTATCAGTGCCCACCAGTGCAGCCTATCAGTGCCCACCAATGCAGCCCATCAGTGCCCACCAATGCAGCCCATCAGTGCCCACCAATGCAGCCTATCAGTGCCGCCTAATCAGCGCACTTCAATGAAGGAGAAAAATGACCCGTTTGCAAAATTTTATAACAAACTATTAAAACATGATTTTTTTTTTGCATCTTTTTTTGTTTGTTTAGCAAAAAATAAAACTCCGAGCTGTAACTAAATACCACCAAAAGAAAGCTCTATTTGTGGGAAAAAAATGATAAAAATTTCATTTGGGTACAGTGTTGTATGACCGCGTAATTGTCACTCAAAGTGCATCAGCGCTGAAAGCTGAAAATTGGTCTGGGACTGAGGGGGGTTTAAGTGCCCAGTAAGCAAGTGGTTAAAACAACACTTTTTTTCAGGAGCAGTGATTTTAATAATGCTTAATGAAAGTTAAACAATAAAAATATAATATTATTTTAAATATCGTGCCTGGGGGATCCCCTTAGTCTGCCTGTGAAGTGGTGTACATGTGTGATATGTAGAACAGTGTTGCAGCAAAGTTACATTTCTAAAGGAAAAAACATAATCAAACTTGCTTGCTTGCTGTAATGTATTTCTGGCTCCCAGCAATATAGATAAAAAATCAAGGAAAAAAGAGGCATAGCCCCCCCCCCCCCCAGTCCATGTCAGGCCCTTCAGGTCTTATATGGATTTTAAGGGGAACTCAATGACAAAAAAAAACATGGGGTACTCCCCAAAATCCATATCAGGCCCCTTGGGGCTGGCATAGATTTTAAAGGGAACTCCATGCCAAAATGTAAAAAAAAAAATTGCCACCCCCCCAAAATCCATACCAGACCCTTATCCATGTTGAGGGCAAGCAGCCTGGTAGGCCAGGAAAGGGGGGATGAGTGAGTGCCTCCCCTTCTGAACCATACCAGGCTGCTTGCCCTCAACAACATGGGGACAAAGCACCTTGTCCCCATGTTGATGGGGACAAGGGCCTCATCCCCATAATCTTGGCCCGGTGGTTGTGAGGGGTCAGTGGGTGGAGTGCTTATTGCATCTGGAGGCCCCCCTTAACAAGAGGCCCCCTAGATCCTGGCCCTCCTCTATGTGAATGGGTATGGGGTACATTGTACTCCTTTCCATTAACCACAAAAAGGGTCCAAAAGTAAAAACAACAATAGACAGTTTTTGACAATTCCTTTATTAAAAATTTTAAAAATAATAAAAAGTGCCTGCAATGTACATCCATTAGCAATCACGCCGCCCGATGGACCCAAAAAATAGAAAAAATAAATAAAAAACTCCACCTCCATGGGAGGCCTCCCCAACGGCTGCTGTCTTTTTTCTGTGATAGCTATTATTTAGGCAAGGGTAGGGCCACCCGCTGACATAATCGGATGATCCCACTCCTTCTGACATCACATGATGTCACATGATGTCACTTGATGTCAGAAGGGGCAGGGTCACACTGTTGTGTCAATGAGTGGCCCCACCCTTGCCTATATAACAGCTGTCACAGGCAAGAAATACATATATAGATGTCACAAATTGATCCTAATATATAAATGTGTAATGACAAAAGTTTTCCACCACCTTTGGGAGGAGTTTGATTTACCATACGGTGGAGGAAAACTTTTGTCATTACACATTTGTATATTAGGATCAATTTGTGACATTTATATATTTATTATTTGGAGCACTGTGCAATATTAGGTTGATTTTAGCGCATTATTAATTTTATAATTAGCACTTTTTGTAATATCAGTACACATTTTAAAGATTGCAGCAATTATCATTTATTTATCTTTTAATATCTCACATTTTCTATTTTTATATTCACATCTTTAGTAACAACTTCACTATATGTCACAGGCAAGAGACAGCAGTCACCGGGAGGCCTCCCATGGAGGCGGAGCTATTTTTTCAATTTTTCTGGTCCGTCAGATGGCTTGATTGAGATGGATGGACACTTTTTTTTTCTTTTTTAATAAAGGAATTGTCACAAACTGTCTATTGTGGTTTATACTTTGACACTTTTTTTTGGTAAATGGGTAGGGGTACAATGTACCTAATACCCATTCACATGGAGGGGGGGGGTATCCAGGATCTGGGGGCCTTTTGTTAAAGGGGGCTTCCAGATTCTGATAAGACCCGGATCCACAGACCCCCACAACCACTGGGACAGGGTTGTGGGGATGAGGCCCTTTTTCCCATTAGGGGCCCCCCGAAGCACCTTTTCCCCCTGTTGAGAGCAAGCAGCCTGGTATTGTAAAGGAGGGGGGCGCTCGCTCATCCCCCCTTTCCTTACCTGCCAGGCTGCTTGCTCAGATAAGGGTCTGGTATGGTTTTTTTTTGGGGGGGGGGCATGCCATTTTTCTTTTTAATTCTGTCATAGGGTTCCTCGAAACCACTTTAATGCACTATTATATACTATGCATATATACATACATACATACATACATACATACATACATACATACATACAATGTAAATATTTTATTACATCTTTTCACGTGACAACACTGAAGAAATGACACATTGCTACAATGTAAAGTAGTGAGTGTACAGCTTGTATAACAGTGTAAATGTGCTGTCCCCTCAACTCAACACACAGCCATTAATGTCTAAACCGCTGGCATCAAAAGTGAATACACCCTCAGTGAAAATGTCCACATTGGGCTCAAACTATCAATATTTTGTGCGGCTGCCATTATTTTCCAGCACTGCCTTAACCCTCCTTGGCACGGAGTTCACCAGAGCTTCACAGGTTTCCACTGGAGTCCTCTTCCACTCCTCCATTACAACATCACGGAGCTGGTGGATGTTAGAGACCTTGCGCTCCTCCACCTTCCATTTGAGGATGCGCCACAGATGTTCAATAGGGTTTAGGTCTGGAAACATGCTTGGCCAGTCCATTACCTTTACCTTCATCTTCTTTAGCATGGCAGTGGTCATCTTGGAGGTGTTTTTGAGGTTGTTATCATAGTGTAAAACTGCCCTGTGACCCAGTCTCCAAAGGGAGGGGATCATGCTCTGCTTCAGTATGTCACAGTACATGTTGGCATTCATGGTTCCCTCAATGAACTGTAGCTCCCCAGTACCGGCAGCACTCACCCCAGACCATAACACTCCCATTGCCATGCTTGACTGTAGGCAAGACACACTTGTCTTTGTACTCCTCACCTGGTTGCCACCACACATGCTTGTCACCATCTAAACCAAATAAGTTTATCTTGATCTCATCAAACCACAGGACATGGTTCTAGTTTTACATGTCCTTAGTCTGCTTGTCTTCAGAAAACTGTTTGTGGGCTATCTTGTGCATCATCTTTAGAAGAGGCTTCTTTCTGAAACAACAACCATGCAGACCAATTTGATGCAGTGTGTGGCGTATGATCTGATCACTGACAGGCTGGCCCCCCACCCCTTCAACCTCTTCAGTAATGCTGGCAGCACTCATACATACATTTCCCAACCTGTCCTGTTAAACCGCTGTATGGTCTTGGCCACTGTGGTGCAGCTCAGTTTCAGGGTCTTGGCAATCTTCTTATAGCCTAGGCCACCTTTATGTAGAGCAGAAATTCTTTTTTCAGAAACTCAGAGAGTTCTTTGCCATGAGGTGCCATGTTGAACGTCCAGTGACCAGTATGAGAGAGTGAGAGCAATAACACCAAATTTAGCAAACCTGCTCCCCATTCCCACCTGAGCCCTTGTAACACTAATGAGTCACATGACACCGGGGAAGGAAAATGGCTAATTGGGCCCAATTTGGACATTTTCACTTAGGGGTGTATTCACTTTTGTTGCCAGTGGTTTAGACATTAATGGCTGTGTGTTGAGTTATTTTGAGGAGACAGAACATTTACACTGTTATACAAACTGTACACTCACTACTTTACATTGCAGAAAAGTGTTGTTTCTTCAGTGTTGTCACATGAAAAGATATAATAAAATATTTACAAAAATGTGAGGGGTGTACTCACTTTTGTGAGATACTGTATATACATATATATTAGACTGCCTGCGCTGTTCATATAGTCTACACTTATTATACAAGTATCACATAAAAGTGAGTATACACCTCACATTTTTTTAAATATTTTATTATATTTTTTTATGTGACAACACTGAAGAAATAACAGTGTAAATTCGCTGTCCCCTCAAAATAACTCAACACAGCCATTAATGTGGAAACCACTGGCAACAAAAGTGAATACACACCTAAGTGAAAATTAGGCCCGATTATGCCCCATACACACGGTCGGAAATTCCTATGGAAAAAAGTCAGATCGGATTATGTTGTCGGAAAATCCGATTGTGTGTGGGCTCTGAGTTTTTCCGTCGGAATTTCCAATCGTGTGTAGAAAATTCCGATGCAAGTGCCACGCATGCTCAGAAAAAATTTGGAGATGAAAGGCTACTGGCCTCTACGTAGTCCCTTCGTACGTTTTGATCAGATTTTCCGACAACTTTGTGTGACCGTGTGTATGCAACACAAGTTTTGGCCAAAATCCATCGGAAAAAATCTGATGGATTTTGTGGTCGGAATGTCTGACCGTGTGTATGGGGCATTAGACATTGGAAAATTGGAAGTGCAGTCACTCTAAATCTAGGGGTAGATCTGAAATGAGCATTAGCTCTGCTGATTTTATCATCCAATCATGTGCAAACTAAAATGCTGTTTTTTATTTTCCTTGCGTGTCTCCCTTGGATCTACAGCAACTTTACTTCCAAGTGCACTTTCAGTGCACTTTCAAGTGCACTTGCAGTGCAAAGTGGATTTTCCGTTAGAAAATAACTCCCATTGTTACAAAGTCCCAGGTGTGAATGGGCAGCAGGTGTGTTAAATTTAGTGTTACCACTCTCACTCTCTCATACTGGTCACTGGAACTTCAACATGGCACCTCATGGCAAAGAACTCCCTGAGGATCTGAAAGAAAAAGAATTGTTGCTCTACATGAAGATGGCCTAGGTTATAAATAGATTGCCAAGATCCTGAAACTTAGCTGCCGCACGCTAGCCATGACCATACAGCGGTTTATAAGGACAGGTTCTACTCAGAACAGGCCTCGCCATGGCTGACCAAAGAAGTTGAGTGCACATGCTCAGCGTCATGTCCAGAGGTTGTCTTTTGGAAATAGATGTATGAGTGCTTCCAGCATTACTGCAGAGGTTGAAGGGGTGGCGGTCAGCCTGTCAGTGGTCAGACCATACACTGCATCAAATTGGTCTGCGTGGCGGTCGGCCCAGAAGGAAGCCTCTTCCAAAGATGATGCACAAGAAAGCAAACAGTTTGCTGAAGACAAGCAGACTAAGGATATGGATTACTGGAACCATGTCCTGTGGTCTGATGAGACCAGGATAAACTTATTTGGTTCAGATGGTGTCAAGTGTGTGTGGCAGCAACCAGGTGAGGAGTGCCTAGAATCAAGCATGGTGGTGGGAGTGTCATGGTCTGGGGCTGCATGAGTGCTTCTGGCACTGGGGAGCTACAGTTCATTGAGAGAACCATGAATGCCTACATTTACCGTGACATACTGAAGCAGAGCATGATCCTATCCCTTTGGAAACTGGGCTGCAGGGCAGTATTCCAACATGATAACGTCCACAAACACACCTCCAAGATGACCACTGCCTTGCTAAAGAAGCTGAGGGTAAAGGTGATGGACTGGCCAAGCATGTCTCCAGACCTAAACGTTGTTATTGTATAATACTTATATTTATATACTTTTATATCCGTAAAACCAGGAAAACAGTTCCTAATTCCAAAGTTTCACTCTAGAAAGGTCACGTAAACTCACATGATAATTATCCAAGCATACATTCCTGCAGCCAATTTGGAAGTTTATCCACATTATGCTCAATCAGTATGAAGCCACACCAAAGACTCTTAAATAATTCAAGAGCATCATGGAGAAATGCTTTTTTTCCTCATAGAAGGTAATAATATTTCCTTGGATCCATATCACAGTCTCATATTCCTCATTCTCTCCAAGTGTATTTGTGTCAAATAAATGTATTTCTTTCTCATCACCCTCCCACCACTCTCAGCCCATCTCTTCACTTTCATAAGACAGGCTTTCTGGATGCAGCAAAACCGCAATGTGTGAGATTTTAGTCAGCTCACTGTAGTAATCCTGACAAGGACAATACAATCAGCTATGTTGACATTTATTAGATGCTCAATTGGTCAGAACTTTGAAGGTTCACCAACTCAGATCATGGATTGCAAGGGAAAAGGGAGCACTATATGGATTTCCTCCTTGTTTCATCTTATTTGTTTGGAAAATTTAAAAAAAAAATAGATTTTTATTCTCATTTTCTTGTCTTATGTAGTTATAAATGAGCCTTTTAAAGCTGAGTAGATAAAAAGATTGAGTAGATAAAAGTGTATATCCTGGCATTACTCAAATTGACCTCAAGCTTCCCTTTCCTTCTCTAGAGAATGTGGCCACTTTTTTAAAAATTGTATATTGCCCCTGTAATGAAAAACAGCTCTTAATGCTCTCTGTAAAATCATCACCAGGCTTGAAAGATTCTTGCAGGGCAGCTGCTGGGAGCTCAGTTATTACTGATGTAGGCACACTTCAAGAACTACATCTCCTAAGAACCCTTTACATATTCATGAATTGGAAAGATAAACTGGATATATTTATTTTTTTACCCCCTTTATGACAAGGCAATTTTTTTTGCTATTCAGCACTGAATAACCACCTCAATATAGGGCCTGGGCGAGAAGGGGGTATAAGTACACCCCCTTCCCGCCCAGTACATTTTTTAGCTTTCAGCGCTGTCACACTTTGAATGATAAATGCTCGGTCATGCTACACTGTAACCATGTGAAATTGTTATTTTCTTCACACAAATAGAGCTTTCTTTTTATGGTATTTAATCACTCTTGGGCCCCCTCCCCCAAAAAAGACCAAAAATGTTGAAAAAAAAAGGTTTTCTTAGTTTCTGTCAGTAAATTTTGTAAAAAAGTAATGTTTCTCCTTCACTGATGGGCACTGATGAGGCGGCTCTGATGGGCTCTGATAGGCTGTACTGATGAGGTGGCATTTATGGACACTGATTAAGTGGCATTGATGAGAAGGCACGAATATGCTGCACTTATGGGCACTGATAGGTGGCACTGATATGTGGCACTGATGAGCACTGATAGGCGGCACTGATGGGTGGCACTAGGCACAGATAGGTGACCCTGGTGGTTACAGATATGTGACACTGGTGGGCACAGATAGGCAGCACTGATGGGCTTCACTGATGGGCATTGATGGGTGGCATTGATGGGCAGCAGTGATGAGTATTGATGGCCACTGATTGCTGGCACTTGTAGGCACTGTTTGCTGGCACTTGTGGCCATTGATTGGTGGACTTGTGGGCACAGTTTGGTGGCAATTGTGGGCACTGATTGGCACCAATTGCTGGCACTGGTGGGCACTTAATTGTAATCAGGGCACTGATGATCAGTGCCCTAATTACATACCTAGAGGTCCCCTGTGAGGAGATGCCACTGATTGGCTGTCCTCTCCTCACGCTCTGTCAGTGTGAGGCGAGGAGCGCCGATTACTGGCATCTACGTGTTTACATGTGACTGACTGTGATATGGATCTGAGTATGCATCTGGCATAGAGCTCAGAAGGTAAGAGAGGAGGTGCCTGTGGAAGAATCTGCAATGGGGTTGAGGGGGACATTTAAGTCACCCCCTAAATTCAGGATCCCAGATTGAAAGGAAGATAGAAGAGAGACGATCTTACAGAAGAAGGGTACTTGTTTCACATTCGGGGCATAAATGTTGGCCAAGGTGACTGGGCTGTTCCCTAGATGTCCTTTGAGAAAGAGATAACGGCCTCAGGGATCCACCTGGGAGTCCATTATATCCAGGGGACAGTGTTTCACTATTAGAATAGAGACGGAAGGCTTTAGAGTAGTGTGCATTGCCAAGCTTAGGTATACAATTGGTTCTAAAGTGAGTTTCTTGGAAGTATATTACATCTGCTTTATGATTTTTCAGTGTAGGGAGTACCTGTGAATGTTTTTCATGGATGTTAAGTCCTTTAACATTTAGGTAAAGAAGTTTAACCATGAACGGAGCTTCAGTTGCTTTGGAAGGCATTGTGTTGTGTTGGATTCAATGCAAATTAATATTGCCTGGTGCGGGAGGCTTTGTGGCATGGCTGTAGGCTCTGTAAAGTGGCTATAGAGTTAGTAATGGATCTGGATCATAGGAAAGGAGCGGGGGGGGGGGGGTGAGTGGAGGAAAGTATATAAGGGGGAGGATGGAGAAGGGAACAGATAGTGTTGTGCATGTGGGTGAGATGTTGGGGAGGGGGAATCAGACCGAAGATGGAGATAGACCAGCTACCTTACCTGGAGAAACAAAAAACAGTCTGGATATAGTCAGCAGAAATTCAACAAATCTGCTGAATGGAGGATTAAGAGGACTTGACAAAAGTGACATAGTCCCGTTGTGGAGGACCAAGAGTCTTCTGTTAATTTTCTGAGAAGAACAATTATGGAGACAAAGCGCCATTTATTGTTACCACCATCCCAAACATAGCTTGTATATAAAGGCAAGTACTCCCCAGTACAAAAGGGACTTTGAGGACAAACTTTTTAGAAGACACCAAAGTCCAATTATCTTTCGGTATTGGCAGGGGGCAGGCCTAACATATAAGCTGGGGTCACATGCTGCCAGATAGGAGTCTGGAGTAAAAGAAAGACTGCATGGAGTAGTGAGGTGCTGTTCCAGGCGTCCCCCACGTGGGGAGGCGTTAAGCATGGAGGATGGATGGAGGAACCATAGAGAGATAGTTTCAGATAAAGATCTTAGTCTTTAAGAATATATCAAGCTGCTGTGACCGGGGAACACAGGATTTGGATGCTGGACAAGATCAAGATAGAAGTAGCAGTAAAGCGGAAGAGAGTAGAGCAGCGTTCTGAGACTGGGGACACAGATTGGTCCAGTAACCAAAAGGTCAGTGTAACAGAACAAGAGAAGTTATCAAGAGCAGTGTAGAATTCTGTGGCCGGGGAACACAGCATTGACAGCAAAGGACTGGCTGGGAGCAGTAGTTCACTCATTACCATGTGTCAGGCCAAGAGATACCGTGCTATCTCTGGTCTGGTTAGCACATTGGTAATATCTTCCAAAGACTTGGTGGCCATTTAACTCATCGATCCATTGGGGAGAGGCTGTGTTAGGCCTCTGGATCATCAACATGGGGACATGGTGCTTTGAGGGGTCACAGACCCTCAAAGCATCCTCCCAATGTTGAGGGCAAGGGGCCTGGTACGCTTCAGGGCACTCTCTCGTCCCCCCTCTTTTCCTGCGGCCTGCCAGGTTGCATGCTCGAATAAAGGGACTGGTATGGATTTTTGGGGGGAACACCACGCCATTTTTTTTTTAATTTGGCGTGGAGTTCCCCTTAAAATCCATACCAGACCTGAAGGGCCTGGTAATTGAATTTGGGGGGAACCCCATGCTTTTTTTTGTTTTATCCATGACTTTCAATGACTGTTCTCTGTATTATGAGGAGCCGACAATTCATTATAGCCGCGAGTGCTTTTAAATGACTTTTTTTCCTGCAGAAATGACACTTTGTGCAGGGACAGTTCTAAGCATGGGAAACATGCGCCCATTAAGATCAGTGCTCCCGAAAAAAATTCAGTTTTTAAAAGTTTTTTTGCATTGATACATGTCCCCTGGGGCAGGACCCAGGTCCCCAAAGACTTTTTATGACAACTTGCATATAAGCCTTTCAAATTAGCACTTTAGATTTCTCCCATAGACTTTTATAGGGTGTTCCGCAGCTTTTCGAATTTGACGCAAACACCCCAAATTGTTCGCTGTTCGGTGAACAGGCGAACAGGCAATTGTTCGAGAAGTCCATATAATACACAATTTGGTCTAGGACTCCCAGACATGAACAGCAGCAGTTGACATATGTCCCCAGGCTGTGGTACCACAACAGCCTGCGTCTTCTGTCAGACCAGGCTGAACCCAGGCCATCACTTTCTTGTCTTCCTTGCAGCCTTCCCTGCAGCCTTCCTTGCAGTGTTCCTTGGAGGCTGTGGCTCTGGAGGTGGACTTGTGGCAGTAGGAGAAAGAGGATGGGCGAGCATACATAAGTGCATGTTATCCACTCAACCCCTTCTGAATGGCCTTAAAAAAAAATCTCATACCTGAGGCATTGGCCCTCCTCCATTTGCTGCAATTTAGCAGCTACATAGCAGCCATAGGCCTCTTCGGCATTGGGGGGGGCTTTTCAGGGTCACATTAGCAACCTTAATGAGGCCCAGTGCTGCCTCCTCAACATTACCCCCCTTCCTGGCCCCTTTTGTTGGAAGGCGGAGGGGAGGCAGCTGGGATTGAGTGAGTATACAGGGCCCTGCCACCTCCTGACTGCCATTTACCCCCGCTTCCTCGTGGCTGACACATTCCAGAGCCTCGTCCTGGCCGAGGTCTTCCTGTGTATGAAAAAGGGACATACTTTTAGCTTTTGGTTCATAAATCACACCCAAATTTCAGCTCATGACTGTTGCAAATTAAATGTTAATAAATAGAAAAAACTATCATTCTGAGCCCAGCATTTTACATTCTTGTCACACTCATTTTTGGCCCCTACCGTCAATTGATATGTCGAACACTTTTTGTTAAATCATTAATTTGTTAGCAAGAATAACATCTAGTTAACAACAATCATTTTCAGACAATAAATATGTTAAAAAATACTATACGTAGCTCCAGCTGGGCTCCTCAACTTCTTCCAGGATGGAAGGCCCAGGTTGGTCCTCGGAAGACTCAGCTGTGGTTGAGGGAAGGGTGGATGGAAGTGTAGAAAGCAATTCCCTGGCTTCCATCTGGTCTTTCAGAAACTGCATCCTGCTGTAATACCACAGACTGGGTACATAGACATCCTCTGCTGCAACTCCTGATCTCATAGAAGCCTGGACCTTATTAAGTTCCTTCCTATATGTGCTTCTCAAGCTACCAATTTTCCTCTCCACATACTCAATGTCTGCATTGGGGACCTGTGTCATTCCAGCAGTTTCTCCAGCGATGCCTTCCTAGCTGGTTTATTTCAATATAAGGGGTTTTTACACCCCCATCAAATTTTGCATATCCCTGTATTTGTCTATGAAGTGGCCCATGAATTCAGGGTCTTTGAATTGTTTCCTATTTGCTGCAAGACAAAAACACTAAGTATCAGGCTAAATTCTCCTAATCTTATCCTAATATAGGCCTCAATCTAGAATCAGTATAGGCCACTGATGTACCAAAGTTACGATGTTACCTTCCTTAGAACGTTTGTCCTCCTTCCTCAGCACACCAAACGTGCGTACAACACACACACGTCTTAACTTTATGTAAACCGCCCGTGTCGCCCACCCCTTAAGTTCTTTCTCGAAGATTCCCCACCCCTTTTGTTGCAGTGGGAGAGAAACATGGCGGAGACACAGCATGTGATTACTACTAGTAGTAACGAGGAGGAAAGCCCGGAAGCCGAAACGCCCCGATCCAGGAGGAGGTTTAAGGCCTCCAATATGTCCTTTAAGGAGATGGTGGAGATGGTCCACATATTGAAGATGATCGACTATAATGGAAAGAATGGGCCTTACCCAAACCCCAATCTGTGAAAGGCCAAAATCATGCTGAAATTAGTGAAGAGTCTGCGGCAGAAATTTGGGATACAACGATCAAAGGAGCAATTAAGGAAACGCTGGTCAGACCTAAAATTAAGGGAGCAGGATCAGTACAGAAGGATAAAGAAAGTGCTTCAAAAAAGTAAGTACTTGTGTGTTTCTATTATGATTATTAACTTACTTTACTGTTGTACAGTTTTAAATGGCTACTTTCATGTTCGTGGGCACAGTAATCGTTCGTAGGAAACATTGTTCGTTTGCCAACTAAATATGGCAATGCTAATTTGTATTAAAATAAGTTTAGGACATTGCTGTCAAGATGTCTTTGAAACTAGAATGAATTGCAAACTTGATGTTTACTAGACATGTGCACACTGAAATATTTTGTTTCAGAATTTAGTTTTCGTCTGAAAAATACTTTTATTTAGTTACTCGCGAAATTCTTTTTTATTTATTTTGTTTCGTTAAAAAATGCATTCGTCGGAAAATCCCAAATGATTAAGGTTGAATCTGTCATTGAAGGTTTATGGTATTTGTCGAATGTTCTAAGAAGATTTGACGGAATAGCTTGTAGGCAGAGCAGCCAAACTGTATGACGCTGCAATCGTACATTTCCAGTCGAATGTTCCGCCTACAAGCTACAGTAGAATTCTAATGTTGTATGACACTATTAATAATTATATTTATTAATCAGTCAACCAACATTAGAATTCTTCTATAGCCTATGGGCGGAGCATTTGACCATAAATGTCCACTCGCAGCGACTGCTTAGTCGAATCTTCATGTCGGATCTTCATGTTGAATCTTTTCTCTCTATGTCGAATAATCTTGGACTAAGAGTTAGGTTAGGCACATTCAACCTTTTTTGCTATTGTCTCTATTATGTTGAATCTTTTCTCTCTATGTCAAATCTTTTCTCTCTATGTAGAATAATCTTGGATTAATACAGCTAAGGTTAGGCACATTCGACCACAGGTTTGATGGACACAGATTGCTATTGTCAGCGTCATGTCGAATCTCCTATCTATATCGAACTGTTGTCACAACAAAAACAAAAATAAAGCATTTGTTTAAGTCGGATCATTCGGTTTTCGGATTCTGTACGTTTGTTATCGTTTGTTAAAATGATACTGAAAATACCCAAAATTCGAACAAAAATGCATTTAGACAAAAACAAATGCACATGTCTAATGTTTACACATCTGGACTCAGGAGCACTAGTGTGGGACACCGGAGTACATTTTTAGGGTGACTGACACAGGTGCTCCAGTGGATACTTGGGGTGTCTCCATGTGTGAAACTTGTCCAAAAAAGGTAAGTATTCCAGCTTGGGTAGGGGAATTAATCATGTCTTCAACTTGGAACTCTGCCCAAACAGACAATTGTACACCACTTCCAAGCAATGTTTCCCATTCATATTCCTGGCCACAAATATCTGTGTGCTAAGTATACCTTTTGTTTCATTCTCATAGGGGAGAAAAGACTCGCACCATCGGAGGACAACATGAACCCCCACCTCCTCAAGAAGGGGAGCAGAGTAGTGTGGTACCTCACGATGTGGAGGAAGGAGAGGTGGAAGAAGTGCTGGAATTTGGTACCACAACAGGTTAGGGTCGGACAAATTCCAGTCATTTCACCAGTGACAGTGAACAGCGGCTTATCCAGGAAATCATGTTTTGTAGTCGGGATTTCGACCTTATCAAAGAAAAAAAAAACAAAGGAGACTGAACAACGACTGAAGAACATCTACTAGGGAGAATATAAATCCCAAAAAGATTCCTGTTTTTTTGTTTTGTTTTTTAACAAAAATGTTATCTAAAGTTTTAATACCATTTAACCACTTAAGCCCCGGACCAATTTGGAGCCAAAAGGACCAAGCCCCTTTTTGTGATTCGGCACTGTGTCAACTTAACCACTTAAGCCCCCTACCCCTTTGTCAGCCTAAGGACCAGAGGTCTTTTTACAATTTCGCACTGCACTGCTTTAACTGGTAATTGCACGGTCATGCAATGTTGTACCCAAACAAAATTTGCGTCCTTTTCTTCCCACAAATAGAGCTTTCTTTTGATGGTATTTGATTGCCTCTGCGATTTTTATTTTTTATGATATATAAAAGGAAAAATATATTTTCTACTTTTTGTTATAAGAAAAAAATCGAATAAACTAAATTTTAGTCATACATTTAGGCCAAAATGTATTCAGCCACATGTCTTTAGTAAAAAAAAAATGTCAATAAGCTTATATTTATTGGTTTTCGCAAAAGCTATAGCGTCTACAAACTAGAGTACATTTTCTGGAATTTACACAGCTTTTAATTTATGACTGCATATCTCATTTCTTGAGGTGCTAAAATGGCAGGGCAGTACACCCCCCCCCCCCCCGCCAAATTACTTTTGGAAAGTAGACACCCTAAGGAAATTGCTGAGGGGCATGTTGAGCCCATTGAATATTTTTTTTTGTCCCAAGTGATTGAATAATGACACAAAAAAAAGATGATTACAATCACAGGTTTCGAGGGCCATAAAATGCCAAAATAGCACAAAACCCCCCCAAATGACCCCATTTTGGAAAGTAGACACCCCAAGGAAATTGCTGAGGGGCATGTTGAGCCCACTGAATATTTTTTTTGTCCCAAGTGATTGAATAATGACACACAAAAAAAAAAGGTTTACAAAAAGTTGTCACTAAATGATATATTGCTCACACATGCCATAGTTATATGTGGAATTGCACCCCAAAATATATTCTACTGCTTCTCCTGAGTACGGGGATACCACATACGTGGGACTTTTTGGGAGCCTAGCTGCGTACGGCACCCCGAAAACCAATCACTGCATTCAGGATTTCTAAGGGTGCAAATTTTTGACTTCACTCCTCACTACCTATCACAGTTTCGAAGGCCATAAAATGCCAAAATAGCACAACCCCCCCCCCCCCCAAATGACCCCATTTTGGAAAGTAGACACCCCAAGCTATTTACTGAGAGGCATGTTGAGTCCATGAAATATTTTATATTTTGCCACAAGTTGCTGGAATATTACAAACTTTTTTTTTTTTGTACAAAGTTGTCACTAAATGATATATTGCTTACACATGCTATGGGCATAAGGGAAATGACACCCCAAAACAAATTCTGCTGCTTCTCCCGAGTACGGGGATACCACATGTGGGGGACTTTTTGGGAGCCGCATACGGGACCCCGAAAACCAAGCACCGCCTTCAGGATTTAAATATAAAACGCTACCAAAAAAAACTGTTAGCGATTGCAGGGATCAGGCCTGACTCTGCGAACGCTGCCGTTATGTGTTTAGTGTTTTGTAAGTAACAGTGATCGATACTGCACTTGGGTGAACTGGGCGGAGGGGCAAAACGCAGGTGTTAGCAGGTATCTGGGCTGATCCCGCTAACAATGCGTTTTTTTGGAACCCTAAACTGCTGGGGACACTAGTATAGATCTGATCAGATATTGATCTGTTCAGATACTATACCCCTACGGGAGGTGTATGTTTTGCGTGTGAGTGTTAGCGGTACTGGCACTAACCTAGCGCTGCCTGGGGCGACGCAGACCCTGACCCTAAAACCTAATTGATATCACCTGCCGGGTGATCAGGGGGTTAAACCTTTATTGGGTAATGATTGGTGGGTTCCCTGATGCTATAAAAAGCAAACTAACTAACCAGAGTCACCCGTAACACTTATACAGTGATCACTGGTGAAAGGGTTGACTAGGGGCAATCAGGGGGTTAAAATCTTTATTAGGTAGTATATGGGGGTTCCTGACGCTATATAAAAACCTGACAGGGAACCTAAATAACTAACTGGCTAACCAGCGTCCCCAGTGACACTTATACGGTGATCGCTGGTGAAAGGGTTAACTCTAGGGGCAATCAGGGGGTTAAAACCTTTATTGGGTAGTATATGGGGGTACCTAATGCTATAAAAACCTGGCGGTGAACCTAAACATATAACTAGCTACCTAGCAGCACCAGTGACACTAATGTAGCAATCAGAAAAACTATCGCTTAGTGACACTGGTAAAAGGGTTAACTCTAGGGGCAATCAGGGGGTTAAACCTTTATTGGGGGGGTAGGGGGCTACCCTGAACCTAATACTAATTGCCCTGACAGTTTTTACTGTCACAACTGACACTAAATGCAGTGATCAGTAAATAAATTATCACTGCAATCAGTGACACTGTGACTGGGGGGGGCTGAGGGGGATCGGGGGGTGATTTGTGTGCCTATGTGTACCTACGTGTCAGTGTAGATAATAGATAGCCTCTAAAGACACCGAGATACCATCGTCCCAATTAGTATGTGTGAAGAAAAACTGAGCATATAGCTCAGAAAAACTAAGAGGAAAAAACTCTAGAGTTGAATTTCCTATTAGTTCAGTGGGAACGGGGACTATTGCGGTATCAGATTAAATTGAAACAATCATTAAAATTCAATTACATTTTATTATAATTCGATCCATATAAAAGGTAATACATAGACATTAGTGTTACAGAACCACATTATATTCAATCCCATCAAAGGACTAAATAAGTTCAAAAACATGGTCTTAACATTTCTAGACACAAGGGTTTTTTTACGGAAGTACAGAGATGACGCATAAATCCGACCGGTTTCGCGGTACTAAGAACACCGCTTCCTCAGGGAACGTCACTTTATAAATCTAATACAGAAAAATAGATGTTTAATAATACCATACACAATATTAATAAAATTTTAAGAAAAAGAAAAATGAATAACAATACAATCTATAACCAAAATTAATAATCAGCACATCAAAATTCATTAGAAAAACAGTAGAGGATCATGACTCACCCCTGGAACTCCCGACCCACAGCAGACAAGCGACCTACTACGAGACACCCTCAAAACAGGGTGCCCCCCCTATAGGCGGACACGGGGGGCAGGGTGGAGAGACTCTAATCAACACATAAAAGGACTGAAAAAGAAAAGTAGGTGCAATGGTCCATTTAAACGATGTTCAATAGGTAAAAAATATATGTATCAGAGACCATGGGCTAATAGGATAGAGCAAGGTTGGTTAGTTAATGGATAGATGGACAGGTAAAGTCTCTCATACCATAGAAAGCACCCAGTGAACCATGGTCAATAAAAATGTGTGCACCTCAAAAAATTAAAGTTATTAAGCAAAAGACATACCACCAGTCTGTCAAGTAAGTAAGCCAAGACTTATAAAGTGTAGATCCCAAGAAATTTTCTGTAAGGGATATCCACAGCTTCACAAATAAGTTTTACTCTAGTTGAAAGTTTAAAAGGCAAACATAATCAGTCAATAAAAGACTGGTTCTGCAGTCAAGTATATATATAGATAGCATACAAAGTCTAGTGGGGGTATTACCTTTGGCTCAATAGTCCTGTGTGTAGATCATCTCCACGGAGGCATCGCTCTAAGGATTCAAATCCCGAGCGCGCCATTTAAATCCCCAACCCGGAAGTACTCAGGGCGCAATTGTGCGCTCCTTAATCCTGTCCCTCCGTCACAGCGCATGCGCGGAATTCGCTCGTGCGCATGAGTAACGGGTCCCCCATAGAAGGTGGACCAGGGGGAGGATGTCTGGGGGCGTGACTGGGCGGGGATTTGCATGTAATACCCCCACTAGACTTTGTATGCTATCTATATATATACTTGACTGCAGAACCAGTCTTTTATTGACTGATTATGTTTGTCTTTAAACTTTCAACTAGAGTAAAACTTATTTGTGAAGCTGTGGATATCCCTAAGGCCGCGTACACACGCGCGGACTGTTCGCCCAACCTTGTCCGCTGAACAGTGTTTGGGCGGACAGTCCGCTCGTGTGTGGGGCTTCAGCGGACAGTTTCAGCGGACAGTTGGCCGAACAAGGTCTTACGGAAATTCCGAAAAACTGTCCGCTGAAACAAGGTTTCAGCGGACTGTTCGCTCGTGTGTAGGCTTGTTCGGCCAACTAAGTCTCGCGCATGCTCAGAAAGGATTTCCACGTCGGAAGGTTGCATTGCAGTGTATAGGACGTCGTATTTTTCGTCCCGTCGTACGTGCCGTTCACGTCATCGCGCACGGTTTCAGCAAACTGTTCGTCCGTCGTGTGTGGCCATGTCCGTCCATGCTAAGTTTGAGCGGACTGTTCGCTCAAACTGTTGGACGGACAAAGTTGGGCCAACAGTCCGCGCGTGTGTACGCGGCCTTACAGAAAATTTCTTGGGATCTACACTTTATAAGTCTTGGCTTACTTACTTGACAGACTGGTGGTATGTCTTTTGCTTAATAACTTTAATTTTTTGAGGTGCACACATTTTTATTGACCATGGTTCACTGGGTGCTTTCTATGGTATGAGAGACTTTACCTGTCCATCTATCCATTAACTAACCAACCTTGCTCTATCCTATTAGCCCATGGTCTCTGATACATATATTTTTTACCTATTGAACATCGTTTAAATGGACCATTGCACCTACTTTTCTTTTTCAGTCCTTTTATGTGTTGATTAGAGTCTCTCCACCCTGCCCCCCGTGTCCGCCTATAGGGGGGGCACCCTGTTTTGAGGGTGTCTCGTAGTAGGTCGCTTGTCTGCTGTGGGTCAGGAGTTCCAGGGGTGAGTCATGATCCTCTACTGTTTTTCTAATGAATTTTGATGTGCTGATTATTAATTTTGGTTATAGATTGTATTGTTATTCATTTTTCTTTTTCTTTAAATTTTATTAATATTGTGTATGGTATTATTAAACATCTATTTTTCTGTATTAGATTTATAAAGTGACGTTACCTGAGGAAGCGGTGTTCTTAGTACCGCGAAACCGGTCGGATTTATGCGTCATCTCTGTACTTCCGTAAAAAAACCCTTGTGTCTAGAAATGTTAAGACCATGTTTTTGAACTTATTTAGTCCTTTGATGGGATTGAATATAATGTGGTTCTGTAACACTAATGTCTATGTATTACCTTTTATATGGATCGAATTATAATAAAATGTAATTGAATTTTAATGATTGTTTCAATTTAATCTGATACCGCAATAGTCCCCGTTCCCACTGAACTAATAGGAAATTCAACTCTAGAGTTTTTTCCTCTTAGTTTTTCTGAGCTATATGCTCAGTTTTTCTTCACACATACGTGTCAGTGTAGTGTTGGTGCACTTACTATCTCTGCTCTCCTCGCAGTCCGGTCAAAAAGACCGCCCCGAGGAGAGTGACATAACTTCCTCCCTGCCTGTGTTTAACTACACAGGCAGGGGAAGCTTCTCATTCGCCAGGAGCGATCGAGAGGAGATGGCCAGAAACCAACGGCCATCCCCTCATCCCGGATCGCTCCTGAAGCTAAACGGACTGCCGCAGCCAGCGGGAGGGGGTCCGTTCGGACCCCCCACCCACTGGAAGGCAAGCATGTACATGTACGTGCTTGTGCCTGTCGGTGCCGTTGTGCCGACGTATATCTACATGCGGCGGTCCTTAAGTGGTTAACTGACAATTGCACGGTCATGTGTGGCTCCCAAACAAAGTTGGCGTCATTTTTTCCTACAAATAGAGCTTTCTTTTGGTGGTATTTGATCACAACTGCGGTTTTTATTTTTTGCGCTATAAACAAAATAGAGCAACAATTTTGAAAAAAAAAAAAATGCAATATTTTTAACTTTTTGCTATAATAAATTTCCCCCCAAAATATATAAAAAAACTTTTTTTTCCTCAGTTTAGGCTGATATGTAGTCTTCTGCATATTTTTGGTAAAACAAAAATCACAATTAGCGATTATTGATTGGTTTGCGCAAAAGTTATAGCGTTTACAAAATATTGGATAGTTTTATAGCATTTTTATTATTTTTTTTTACTAGTGATGGTGGCAATCAGCGATTTTTATTGTGATTGCGACATTATTTTTGACACATTTTTGGGAGCATTGTCATTTATACAGCAATCAGTGCTATTTAAATGCACCGATTCCTGTGTAAATGATACTGGCAGTGTGTCAACGTGTGCGATCTGCCATCAGGGGATTTCAATGTACGCATTTTGTGGGTGCAACCCCTTCCTCCCAACTCTAGTATCTGAGAGGAAGTGGTTGCACCCCCAAAACACATCCATTGATCCCCCATGTTGACATTAGGTATGAGATCAGAAAGGACATCCCCAATTTGACTCACAATTTGTACACCTCTTCTAACGTTGGTCTTTACAGGGCTTCACCCCATCTCGTTCAAAAATTGCATTAGTCCGAAAATCCACATGAATTACGGTCGAATCTGTCTTTGAAGGCTTAGGCCGCGTACACACGGGCGGATTGTCTGCCCAACTTAGTCCGCTGAACCGTGTTTCAGCGGACAATCCGCTCGTGTGTGGGCTTCAGTGGACTTTTTCAGCGGACAGTCTGACGGACTTAGTCTTTCGGAATTTCCGTAATTTTGTCCGTCCAAACTTGGTTTTGTCTGTCCAAACTTGGTTTCAGCGGACAGTCCGCTCGTGTGTAGGCAAGTTGGACGGACTAAGTATGGCGCATGCTCAGAAAGGATTTACACGGCCGAAGGTTGCATTGCAGTGTATTGGACGTCGTTTTTCTAGTCCCGTCGTACGTGCTGTACACGTCATCGCGCAAGTTTTCAGCGGACTGTCTGTTCATCGTGTGTGGTCAAGTCCGTTCATTCAAAAGTTGAACGGACTGTCTGTCGGACTGTCTGTCGGATTGTCTGACGAACTTAGTTGGGCAGACAATCCGCCCGTGTGTACGCGGCCTTATGGTGTCTGTCAAATGTATAAAGAAGATTTGACGGAGCTAGTATATAGCATACTTTGTGTGAACTTTAGAACCCTATTAAAGTCTATGGGACTTCAACGTTCAAAATCTAAAGTGCTAATTTTAAAGGCTAATATGCAAGTTACTGCCCTAAAAAGTGTTTGGGGACCCGGGTCCTGCCCCAGGGGACATGTATCAATGCAAAAAAAAAAGTTTTAAAAACTGCAGTTTTTTTGGGAGCAGTAATTTTTATAATGATTAAAGTGAAACAATATTAGTGTAATATTTCCCGTGCTTAGAACTGTCCCTGCACAAAGTGTAATTTATGCAGGAAAAAAAGTCCTTTAAAATCACTCGCAGCTATTATGAATTGTCGGCTCCGTAATACAGAGAACACTCATTGAAAGTCATTGATAAAAAAATAAATACATAATAAAAAAAAAAAAAGCGTGGGGGTCCCTCAAATTCAATTACCAGGCCCTTCAGGTCTGGTATGGATATTAAGGGGAACCCTGCGTCAAATTAAAAAAAAAAGATTGACATGGGGTTTCCCCTAAATATCCATACCAGACTCTTTATGCGAGCACGCAACCTGGCAGGCCGCAGGAAAAGAGGGGGGGGTGAGAGAGAGGCCCCCCTCCCTCCTGAACCGTACCAGGCCACATGCCCTCAACATTGGGAGGATGCTTTGGGGTTTGTAACCCCTCAAAGCACCTTGTCCCCATGTTGATGAGGACAAGGGCCTCATCCCCACAACCCTGGCCGGTGGTTGTGGGGGTCTGCAGGCGGGGGGCTTATCAGAATCTGGAAGCCCCCTTTAACAAGGGGACCCCCAGATCCCGCCCCCCCCTGTTTAAAATGGTAAGGGGTACAAAAGTACCCCTACCATTTCACAAAGAAAATATAAAAAATAGTTAAATAAGACAAACACACTTTTGAAAAATTACTTTATTAAAAAAAAAAAAGAAGGATTCCAGCGGTGGTAATCCACTCTTGCTATCCAGCGACTGATGATCATCTCTCCAGCGCAGCGAATCCATCCATCTTCCGTCTCCACAGAGGAGATACTGCGGGGATCCCGGCGGCCTGAAGTTTGTTATATGCGGAGGGCGGGGCCACCCTTCACCTGACCCGCCCCCCTCTGACGCAAGGGGAAACCGGGGCTTCCCCGCGAGGTATGGGTGGCCCCGCCCCCCTCTGATGTAACACAGGCAGGTTTCCATTACATCAGAGGGGGGCGTGGTCACCCATACGTCCCTGGGGAAACCCGAGTTTGCCCTTGCGTCAGAGGGGGGCGGGGTCAGGTGACGGGTGGCCCCGCGCTCCGCATATAACAAACGTCAGGCCGCCGGGATCCCCGCAGTGTCTCCTCTGTGGAGACAGAAGATGGATGGATTCGCTATGCTGGATCAGATCAGCCATCGCTGGACCCTGGAGAGATGATCATCAGTCCCTGGATAGCAAGAGTGGATTACCACCGCTGGAATCCTATTAAAAAAAAAAAAGAATTTTTCAAAAGTGTGTTTGTCTTATTTAACTATTTTTAATATTTTCTTTGTGAAATGGTAGGGGTACTTTTGTACCCCTTACCATTTTAAACAGGGGGGGGGGGCGGGATCTGGGGGTCCCCTTGTTAAAGGGGGCTTCCAGATTCTGATAAGCCCCCCGCCTGTAGACCACCACAACCACCGGCCAGGGTTGTGGGGATGAGGCCCTTGTCCTCATCAACATGGGGACAAGGTGCTTTGAGGGGTTACAGACCCCCAAAGCATCCTCCCAATGTTGAGGGCATGTGGCCTGGTACAGTTCAGGAGGGAGGGGGGGCGCTCTCTTGCCCCCCCTCTTTTCCTGTGGTATGCCAGGCTGCGTGCTCGGATAAAGGGTCTGGTATGGATTTTTAGGGGGAACCCCGCGTCAATTTTTTAAAAAAATTTTACGCATTGTTCCCCTTAATATCCATACCAGACCTGAAGGGCCTAGTTATTGAATTTGGGGGAGCCCCACACTTTTTTTTATTTATTATCAATGACTTTCAATGAGTGATCTCTGTATTACGGAGCCGACAATTCATAATAGCTGCGAGTGATTTTAAAGGACTTTTTTTTCCTGCATAAATGACACTTTGTGCAGGGACAGTTCTAAGCGCCAGAAAAATGCGCCCCTTCACAGGCATACTATAGACACCCCCAGGTACGAAATTTAAAGGAATATTACACTTTTATTGTTTCACTTTATACACTTTGTTTCACTTTAATCATTATTAAAATCACTGCTCGTGAAAAAACTGCCATTTTTAAACCTTTTTTTTTGCATTGATACATGTCCCCTGGGGCAGGACCCAGGTCCCCAAACACTTTTTAGGACAGTAACTTGCAGAATCTTTTCTCTCTGTCAAATATTTTCTCTATATAATCTTGGACTAATAGAGGTAATGTTAGGCACATTCGACCACAGGTTCTATAGACACAGATTTTTATTGTCAGAGTCAAGTCGAATCTCCTATTCTATATCGAACTGTTGTAACAACGAAAACAAAGCATTTATTTATGTCCGATCTTTCGCTTTTCGGATTCTGTGCTTTTGTTATCGTTTGTCAAAACGAAAACGAAAATACCTGAAATTTGGACGAAAATGCATTTGGATGAAAACTAATGCACATGTCTACTTGGCATTACACGTGCACTAGGATAACCTAGGAGACAGTTAAAATAAACCCAAGCAGTAAATCCAAATCAAGATTTTATAAGATCAATTTTTTTTCATTTTAGAAATATTTACAAATTAGCTGGCATAGCAATGGCCCCCCTACCCATAAAATATTCCACATATTTTTGACGCAGTTCATGGGCGCTTTGAGGGGGCAAGCCAGGATGGACAGCTTCCAGGGCCGTCAGTGTTGGTTCCCGAAGTCCGGCCTCAGACCCAACTGAGGCTATATAAATTTGGAGCATTTCTTTTTAAAAAGTTGTGCAGGATGCAGCAGCATAAAACAATGTGGTTCAGTTTATACTCCGCCAGATTGATTGCCATTAGAAATAGGCAGAGTCGGCTGGCCATTATCCCAATGGTATTCTCCGCGACTCTTCGGGCTCTGGCCATCCGGTAATTAAATACCCTCTTCTCTGGGGTGAGGTCATATGGGGGTGTCAGGGAATGTTCTATCCGATGGGTCCACCAGCAGGTGTCTCCTGGCAGTCTGGAACTGCCAGGGGAGCTTTTCCATGTTGATAGGATTATGTCATCTTTGGGGCGCAGTACTGGCGTCCACCAGCAGATGAATCCTGGCAGTGTGGAGCAGTCAGCACCTCTTGCAATCAGGTGTCACTTGAGACCAATTATAGGCATATAAATACCCGGCAAACACTCACATGTCCTTACTCCATCTGCTGATCTCTTGTGTATGACCTTGGCCTGGCTTGCGTCTCTGATTCTGTAGCTGCCCTTTGTTTATCTGATGATCCTCTGTGCATGACCCTGGTCTGGCTATCGTTTATGATCCTGGTATTTCCCATTTATTGTACATATCTGTCTGTTGTTATTTGGGGATCTCTGTCTGTGGCTTCTGTTTTTTGCACTGTGTGGTTGTATTTATATTATTCACTTCCCTTAACAAATCTTCATATTTCACTTATACACGTTTGGGTTTTCTCTTTTGCAGTCCACACAGTTCTGGTCTTATGTGGTACGTGACAGGGGGAATGTCCTCATCACGTGATTTCCCAGACCAAATGCTTCATCAGCAAGAAAAACAAATGGAAGTCCTTCGACGTTCTCTTCCGAAGGTGGCAATCCAAAGCCACCACTCTAGAGACATCCGTAGAACTCAGTCTAGACAAAGACTCCACCATCGGACATCCGGCCATTCTTCCCCACATCCACATATAGAAACTCATATGTCGCCGACACCACCGACATCAACAGGATACTATGAAACCCCTTATATTTAAAATAGTATGACCCCGAATGGGGTGGTGGGACGATGAGGACATGCTCCCCATCTATTGCCCTGCCTCTGTTAGGAAAGTCCCAACGATGGGCAAAGTGGGATGCCACAGTCTGCCGTTCCTGTGGGGTTGAAGGAAACTGGAGTCAAAACAGAAAAAAAAAATTGTAATTTTGCACATAAACATTGCAAGCAGATTAGACACAAACATTCTTGGCCAACATCAGCATAACATTGATTTTAATGCGTATTTAAATGCAAAAAAATAAGGTCCGCTTATCAGATTCCTCACCCCCTCTGGCCAAATTTTAGGGAGGGGCTGTTCTAAATGAGTTTGTGAGCCCAAAAAAAGATGCTGACACTCTGCAGTAATTTAAGGACAACAATAACATCTGTACACATTATAGGTGATGTTTCAGTTAAAGCATGATGTTAAAGGATAAAACTTACCCTAATATAGTCCTTCTGCAAGACCTGAATGAGGGCAGAACAAGTCTCTGGAATAGGGATGAGCTTGATGTTCGACTCGAACACCGGCTGTTCGCCTGTTCGGCGAAGCCAGAACTCTGTAGGCTGTTCGTGCCAAATTCACGTGGTGCTCATGGCCCACAATGCGCTGCGTCATCGCAGTGCATTGCTGGCTCATGATTGGCCAAGCAGAAAGGAGAGCCATGATTGGCCACAGGCAGGATGCCTGTGGCCAATTATAGCTCAGGCTGTGTAGTACATGTCCCACACTATATAAGGCCACCAGCGCTGCGGCCTTATGTAGTGTTCCGGCGTCTGCAGGAGTTAGTGGATGTTGTCTGTGTGCCTTCACCACACAATACACCTGTATCTACCCTTCATTGATCTTCTCTAATTGAGCCATCTGCCATCTGCAGGAGTTAGTTGGTTTTGTGTGCCTCCAGCGCAGTATACACCTGTAGCTACCTATTTTGCTCTTCTCTAATTGAGCCATCTGCAGGAGTTAGTTGGTGTTGTGTGCCTCCAGCACAGCACAGTATACACCTATATCTACCCTTTATTGCTGGTGTTCTATAATAAAGGCATCTGCAGGAGTTAGTGGGTGTTTTGTGCCTCCAGCATAATATACACTACACAATTGCTGGCTTTCTCCATCTCCCTACAGCCATTACCATGTCTGGAAGACCAACAAGGAGAGGCAGACAGGCACGAGCCAATAAAAGAGGGCAAGCAGGCTCTGTGTCTAGAGACAACAGTGCTGGTCGTGGACGCAGTGTATCATCATCAGCACGTGGCCATGGAACACGCTTGTCCTTATTTTCGCAGCTGGATGTGTTGAGTCGCATCATGCCGAAGACTTGGTAGAGTGGATGACCAAGCCCTCTTCATCCACCTCATCCTCTCTCACCCAGGCTCAGGGTACTAGCAAAGCAGCTGCCAACGCATCCTCTTCCCTCCTCTCAATGTCATCATCAGTGACTCCTTCCCTAGACCCACCACGTCCTCCTGAGGAGTCCCCCAAAATGTTTGAGCACAGTGTTGGGTACATGCTCCAGGAGGATGCCGAGTGTTTTGTAGGCTCTGATGATGATACTCAGCTAGAGGAAGGCAGTAGCTTGTGAGCGGAGAGAGAGGATGCTCAAGAAGGACAGCAATATAGCAGTCATGTACCACAAGCTGCAGCATACTGCCATGTTTGCTCCAGTGATGAAGAGGTAGGGGATGATGAGGGCACTGACTCCACGTGGGTGCCTGGTAGAAGATAGGAGGAGGAGGTGGCACATCTCCAATGAGGCAGGATGCCCTCCGGGGGGCCAGCTTAGGGGCAGAACACCAACTGAATCACACTGCAGAGCTCCGCCTGTGCAGGGCGCTGCCTCTGCACAATATTCTTTAAAGTTCTTTGGTGTGGGCTTTTTTGAGACGAGTGAATCAGATCGCACTGCTGCTATTTGCAACATATGTCTCAAGCGTATCTCGCATGGCCAAAACATCAGCCGCTTGGGCACCACATGCTTGACCAGGCATATGTTGACCTGCCATGCAGCTCGTTGGAAAGCTTACCTCAAAGACCCACACCAAAGAACAATGCGGACCTCTCCTTGCTCCTCATCAGCTGGGATCTCCAACCCCACTAGACCTTCAGTCCTCTCTGAAACCTGCGCTTAGAGGAATAAAGGTGTAGAATTAGGTATGTCACAGCCAAGTACCTGCGGGCACTCTGCTAGCAGTGCACCCACGTCCGATTGTAGCAGGCAAATTTCCTTGCCCCAGCTGCTGGACCGTAGAAAGAAGTTCACTCCCAGCCATCCACATGCCCAACGGTTGAATGCTAGCTTGGCTAAATTGCTAGCACTTCAATTGCTGCCTTTTCAGTTGGTAGACTCGGCCCCCTTCCGTGAGTTTGTGCAATGTGCGGTTCCTCAGTGGCAGGTCCCCAAACGCCACTTTTTCTCATGGAAGGCGATGTGGAAGGCAATGTCCTTGCCTCGCTGGACAGGGTGGTCAGTGGTAAGGTGCATATTACCGCTGACTCATGGACCAGCAGGCATGGACAGGGACGTTACCTGTCTTTCACGGCCCATTGGGTCACTCTTCTGGCAGCTGGAAAGGATGCAGGACAAGGTGCAGCAGTGTTGGAGGTTGTTCCGCCACCACGCCTCCAAAATGCTACTACTGGTTGTGACACATCTCTCTCCTCCACCACACCCCCTTCTTCCTCCATGGCCTCTTCCAGTGCTCTGTCCTCAGAACCAGCGGTGCTCCATAGGCGTGCAAGGGGCTACGCAAGTACGCAGGCAAAACAATGCCATGCCATGTTTGCGCTGGTTTGTTTGGGGGAAAGGAGCCACACTGGGGCAGATATTTTGTCAGCTTTGCAGGGGCAGGCTGAGAGGTGGTTGACGCCATGCCAGCTTAAGCCAGGATTGGTGGATTGCGACAATGGCACCAACCTCTTCTCCACCCTCCGACAGGGACAACTGACCCATGTGTCCTGTGTGGCTCATGTCCTTAACCTGGTGGTGCAGCGGTTCTTGGGCAGGTACCCGGGCTTACAGGATGTCCTGAAGCAGGCCAGTAAAGTCTGTGTGCATTTCTGATGATCATTTAATGCCAGTGCTAGGCTGGCTGAGCTCCAAAAGGAGTTGAACCTGCCCAAGAACTGCCTTATGTGACATGCCCCCCAGGTGGAACTCAACTTTAGCTATGCTGCAGCGGCTGCACATGCAGCAGAGGGTCATCAATGAGTACTTGTGCAACTACGGCACCAGGACAGGGTCAGGGGAGCTCAGTTTTTTCCCACCGTGCCAGTGGGGCATGATCAGGGATGCATGCGCTGTCCTGTCACCGTTTGAGGGGGCCACAAGGATGGTGAGCAGTGACAGTACATGCATCAGTGACACTGTACCTCTTGTCCACCTGTTGGAGCATACGCTGCCTGAAATAATGGACAGGGCACTTGAGGCAGAAAAGGAGGTAGGAATAGGAGGACTTCCTTGCCTCTCAAGGCCCCCCTTTATCCAGACAGTGTTCTGCTGTCCCACCCATCACACAGGAAGAGGACGAGGATGAGGAGGAGGAGGATTGTGTCAGCATGGAGGTGGAGCCTGGCACTCAGCATCAGCAGTAGGGATGAGCTTCGAGTTAGAGTTGAACTCATGTGAACATTGCCTGTTCAGCGAACAGTGAACAATTTGGGCTGTTCGCGGCAAATTCGAAAAGCCGGAACACGCTGTACAAGTCTATGGGAGAAATCAAAAGTGCTAATTTTAAAGGCTAATATGCAAGATACTGTCCTAAAAAGTGTTTGGGGACCTGGGTCCTGCCCCAGGGGACATGGATCAATGCAAAAAAAAGTTTTAAAAATGGTCGTTTTTTCAGGAGCAGTGATTTTAATAATGATTAAAGTGAAACAATAAAAGTGTAATATTCCTTTAAATTTCGTACCGGGGGGGGGGGTGACTATAGTATGCCTGTGAAGGGGCGCATGTTTCCCGTGCTTAGAACTGTCCCTGCACAAAGTGTCATTTCGCAAGGAAAAAAAAAGTCTTTTAAAATCACTTTGAATTGTCGGCTCCCGTAATACAGAGAACACTCAATGAGTGGTCTCTGTATTACGGAGCCGACAATTCATTTATTGATAAAAAAAAAAAAAGCATGGGGTTCCCCTAAATTCAATTACCAGGCCCTTCAGGTCTGGATATTAACGGGAACCTCGCGTCAAATTAAAAAAAAAAATTACGTGTGGGTCCCCCTAAATATCCATACCAGACCCTTTAACCCAGCACGCAACCTGGCAGGCCGCAGGAAAAGAGGGGGGGACAAGAGAGCGCCCCCCTCCTGAACCGTACCAGGCCACATACCCTCAACATTGGGAGGATGCTTTGGGGGTCTGTGATCCCTCAAAGCACCATGTCCCCATGTTGATGGGGACAATGGCCTCATCCCCACAGCTCTGGCCGGTGGTTGTGGGGGTCTGCGGGCAGGGGGGCTTATCAGAATCTGGAAGCCCCCTTTAACAAGGGGACCCCCAGATCCTGCCCCCCTGTGTTTGAAATGGTAAGGGGGTACAAAAGTACCCCTACCATTTCACAAAGAAAGTGTAAAAAATGGTTAAATAAGACAAACACGCTTTTAAAAAATTCCTTTATTAAAAAAAAAAAAAAAAAAAAAAGATTCCAGCGGTGCTAATCCACTCTTGCTATCCAGCGATGGATGATCATCTCTCCGGGGTCCAGCGATGGCTGATCTGATCCAGCGATGGCTGATTTTCAGTCCAGCGCAGTCTATCCATCCGTCATCTGTCTCCACTGAGGAGACACTGCGGAGATCCCAGCGCTGACGTTTTATATTAGGAGGGCGGGGCCACCCGTCACCTGACCCTGCCCCCTCTGACGCTGGTGAGGGAAGCCAGAGGTTCACCAATGATGTATGGGTGACCCCGCCCCCCTCTGATGTAAGCACCTGAAGCTGATGTAACCAAATCATTTTTTTTAAAGACTGCCTATGGTGATGCTGAGTGACTGTCCTGTTATGTTGACTGTCTATCCTCTTCCTCCTCCGCTGATATCTTGGAAGAACATTTTTGGTTCTGGGTGATGCCACCAGCCCAATTTTTCAGCCCCTTTTTAACAGGGGCATGTAATTACAATTTTTGATGCAATGATTTGCTGCAGGGCTCATTCCTGCACTCCAACTAGAGTATCTGGGAGATGTTGCAGTGTTGTGGCACCAGCAAGCAGTGCCTTAGGCCCAATTTTTCAGCCCCTGTTTAACAGGGGCATGTAATTACAATTCTTGATATAATATTTCACAGCAGGGCCCGTTTCTGCGCCCACCGTGAGTAACTGTGAGGACTTACAGTGTTGTGGCACCAGCACCACTACCACCACCAGAACCACCAAAGGCCCTATTTTTCTACCACTGTTCAACAATGGCATGTAATTACAATTCTTGATATAATTGTTCACAGCAGGGCTCTCCAGCGCCTACCAAGAGTCATTTTGAGGGCTTGCAGTGTTGTGGCAACACCAACACCTTAGGCGCAAATTTCTGCAGAGCATATAGGGCAGGCCCCTACTTTCAAACATCCAACTTACAAGCGTCTCCTACTTGCAAGGGAGACAACAGGAAATGAGATGAAAAAAGATGGATGGCAAAACAAATTATACAGGGGTGATAACCCTTCCCTATGTTTTCCAAAAAGCTTAAAAATAGATTTTTTGACTGGAGCTACACAAAAGTGTACCAGCTCAAAATTACAAACAGATTCTACTTAACACAACAAACCTACACAGTCCCTGTCTTGTTTGCACAGCCTGTATACTCCTGTTCTGAGTATATAGGGTCTGGGGGCCCCACACCTTTCCTTTTTTTAATATGGGTATGGGGTTCCCCTTAATATCCACACAAGACCCAAAGGGGCTGGTAATGGGCGGGGGGGGGCTACCTATGCCATTTTTCTCAATGAGTTTCATCCATATTGCCGGAACCAGATATGACATTAAAACCGCAAGCAGTTTTAAGTGACTTTTTTTTCTGTTAAAGGTCATTTTGTGCAGGGACTGTTCTAAACACAGGAAATACGTGCCACTTCACAGGCATACTATAGACACCCCCCAGGCACGATATTTAAAGGAATATTTCACTTTTTTGAAAAAAAATGCTCACTTTAATCGTCATTAAAATCAGTTTTTAAAAACAATTTAGGAATTGACCCATGTCCCCTGGGGCAGGAGCCAGGTCCCCAAACCCTTTTTTTAGGACAATATCTTGCATATTAGCCATTACAATTAGCACTTTTTATTTTGAATGTTCGAGTCCCATAGACTTCAATGGGGTTCTCAAGTTCACACAAATTTTCAGTCCGTTCGAAAGTTCTGGTGCAAACGGAACCGGGGGGTGTTCGGCTCATCCCTACTCTGGAAAAAGGATCCCCAGAGCCTGGGGGGGAGATGCCTGTAGAGAACTTGAGGTCCTGTAGACTTCTCCCAGTCACCAAGTACCACAAGGTGGTGGCTCGCCTCTGCTCCAGAGTGATGGCTTGCCACATGCAGGTGTCCTGCCTGCTAATTTAATAGTGAGCAAAGCCAACGGTGAAAAATGGGGTCTGTCACCCAGAGAAAATATATATATATATATATATATATATATATATATATATATATTCTACTTTTTGTTATAAGAAAAATCGAATAAACGAAATTTTAGTCATACATTTAGGCCAAAATGTATTCAGCCCCATGTCTTTAGTAAAAAAAATTTCAATAAGCGTATATTTATTGGTTTGCGCAAAAGTTATAGCATCTACAAACTAGAGTACATTTTCTGGAATTTACACAGCTCATTTCTTGAGGTGCTAAAATGGCAGGGCAGTACAACCCCCCCCCCAATGACTCCATTTTGGAAAGTATACACCCCAAGAAAATTGCTGAGAGGCATGTTGAGCCCATTGAATATTTTTTTTTTGTCCCAAGTGATTGAATAATGACACAAAAAAAATAAAAAAAGTTTACAAAAAGTTGTCACTAAATGATATATTGCTCACACATGTCATAGTTATATGTGGAATTGCACCCCAAAATATATTCTGCTGCTTCTCCTGAGTACGGGGATACCACATATGTGGGACTTTTTGGGAGCCTAGCCGCGAACGGGACCCCGAAAACCAATCACTGCCTTCAGGATTTCTAAGAGTACAAATTTTTGATTTCACTCCTCACTACCTATCACAGTTTCGAAGGCCATAAAATGCCAAAATAGCACAAAATCCCCCCAAATGACCCCATTTTGGAAAGTAGACACCCCAAGCTATTTACTGAGAGGCATGTTGAGTCCATGAAATATTTTATATTTTGCAACAAGTTGCAGGAATATTACAAACTTATTTTTTTTTGCACAAAGTTGTCACTAAATGATATATTGCTCACACATGCTATGGGCATAAGTGAAATTACACCCCAAAATACATTCTGCTGCTTCTCCTGAGTACGGGGATACCACATGTGGGGGACTTTTTGGGAGCCTAGCCGCGTACGGGACCCCGAAAACCAAGCACCGCCTTCAGGATTTAAATATAAAACGCTACAAAAAAAACTGTTAGCGATCGCAGGGATCAGGCCTGACTCTGCGAACGCTGCAGTTATGCGTTTTAGTGTTTTGTAAGTAACAGTGATCAATCGATACTGCACTTGGGTGGGCTGGGCGGAGGGGCAAAACGCAGGTGCTAGCAGGTATCTGGGCTGATCCCGCTAACAATGCGTTTTTTGGAACCCTAAACTGCTGGGGACACTAGTATAGATCTGATCAGATCAGATATTGATCTGTTCAGATACTATACCACTACGGGAGGTGTATGCTTTGCGTGTGGGTGTTAGCGGTACTGGCACCAACCTAGCGCTGCCTGGGGCGACGCAGACCCTGACCCTAAAACCTAATTGATATCACCCGCTGGGTGATCAGGGAGTTAAACCTTTACTGGGTAATAAATGGTGGGTGCCCTGATGCTATAAAAAGCAAACTAACTAACCAGAGTCACCCGTAACACTTATACGGTGATCACTGGTGAAAGGGTTAACTAGGGGCAATCAGGGGGTTAAAATCTTTATTAGGTAGTATATGGGGGTTTCTGACGCTATATAAAAACCTGACGGGGAACCTAAATAACTAACTGGCTAACCAGCGTCACCAGTGTCACTTATACGGTGATCGCTGGTGAAAGGGTTAACTCTAGGGGCAATCAGGGGGTTAAAACCTTTATTGGGTAGTATATGGGGGTACCTAATGCTTTAAAAACCTGGCGGTGAACCAAATAACTAGCTACCTAGCGGCACCAGTGACACTAATGCAGCGATCAGAAAAAGGATCGCTTAGTGACACTGGCAAAAGGGGGTGAAAGGATTAACTCTAGGGGCAATCAGGGGGTTAAACCTTTATTAGGGGGGGTAGGGGGCTACCCTGCACCTAACACTAACTGCCCTGACACATTTACTGTCACAACTGACCCTAAATGCAGTGATCAGTAAATACATGATCACTGCAATCAGTGACACTGTGACTGGGAGGGGGGGCGATTTGTGTGCCTATGTGTACCTACATGTCAGTGTAGTGTTGGTGCACTTACTATCTCTGCTCTTCTCGCAGTCCAGTCAAAAAGACCGCCCCGAGGAGAGTGACATTACTTCCTCCCTGCCTTTGTTTACACTACACAGGCGGGGGAAGCTTCTCATTCGCCAGGAGTGATCGAGAGGGGATGGCCAGAAACCAATGGCCATCCCCTCATCCCGGATCGCTCCTGAAGCGAAACGGACCGCCGCAGTCAGCGGGAGGGGGTCCGATCGGACCCCCCACCCGCTGGAAGGCAAGCACGTACCGGTACGTGCTTGTGCCATTGTGCCAACGTATATTTACATGCGGCGGTCCTTAAGTGGTTAAAATATAAAACTAAAGAAAAATAATTGAAAAAAAAATTGAAAACAAATATAACCATAATGAGAAAGTAAAGACTTTACCATGTGAAAGGAGTGTATTTCTATCTGGCTTAGTACTATAATGTCTACTGCTGAGTTTATACATATTTAGGACATTTAGAAACCCAGGGTAACCATTGATTGTGGAAGGTGTGACTCATGTTTGATTGAATGGTGAAGAATTTTTCATAGGAGTAATGAGTTGATACTCTTTGGATGACTTCCCTAATGTTAATGGCTAGGGTGGATTTCCATTTTGCTGCGATAGTTATTCGAGCTGCAATAAGAATGTGACTTAATATGCTTCTAAATTGAGTTGGTATTGTTTTTATAGTAAGGTTGAGAAGGGCCAGTTGAGGGTTTGGTCTGATAAAAAAAAGCCATTTGCAGAGGATATTAACTTGAAAACTGAATTCCAAAAGCTACGTATGCCCTTGCAGTCCCAAAAAATGTGGCTTATACTTCCCTTGGCTCCACATTGTCTCCAACAAGATTTTGTTTCTGTAGGATAAATTGGAGATAGTCTAACCGTTGTGAGGTAAGATCTGTGTAGTAGTTTTAACACGTTGTCCCAGTGATTCGTACAGTGGGAGTATTTATAACATGCTTGGATTTCATCTTTCCATTCAGTGTGGGAATGAGTTGTAACCAAATCTTTTTCCCAACTGGACATGTGTGATGTTTTAGAGAACTTTGTTTTGTTCAGCAAAAGTGAGTAAAACCAAGATAACCCTTTAGGTTTATTATATTGAAATTGAAGTAAATCCCATACTTCCTTGGGTAAGTTATAAGTTGCTGTTGGGTGAGTTTGTTGGAGTTGAGTAAGGGAATATGCATGCGAAGATGTTTTTTTGGCGAGTACTTCTTGGATTGTTTTAATATTGTTCTGTAGCCAGGAAGTTATCTTAAACTCTGAGATTAGATGTTTATATATTTGGAGATTAGTTATGTTTTGGCATACTTTAGTATCTGGGGCAATATTTGTCTGAAGTTTTTCCCACACTGAAAGGGTCGCTGCTATTGATGGAAGTGTAGGGCATTGTATAGGTAGATTGGCAAGTTTAGCTAGGAACAGAGAGGGTAACTCCTTGTTTTTTTATAGTGGATTTTTCTATTTTTACCCAAAGTTTCGTGGCATCTGGATTGAACCTAGAATGGCTGCACTATAGTAATTGAAAAATTATTGGAAAACTTGTTCCACTTTTGAGACTATGCCTTTGAATAAAAATAGTATTGTATTTTGTGCATTTTCCCTTGCCATATACATTTTTTAAACAGTTTGTCGACAATATTAAAAAAGATTTCTGGTATGCAAATAGGGATAGTTCTGAAAAAGTAAATAATTTTCGGTAGGATAAGCATTTTTAGTGCAGCTATTCCTCCTAGCCAGGACAGCTCATAGGATGCAATGTGTGATAAATTATTTTTAATAGTATCCATTAAGGAAGAGAAATTTGCTTTGTATGTGGAAGTTGGGGAAGCTAATTTAATGCCTAAATATAGAATTGTTTTGGTCATCCATTGGAATGAGAATTGGCTTTTAAGTTGGGGTATATACTTTTTAGAGAGATTGATGGGCAATATACATGATTTAGTAATATTCAATTTATAGTAAGAGATTGCACCATATTCTTGCAACACATCATGAATTATTGTCAGAGAAGAAGCTGGACTGGTAATTGTTAATATTACATCGTTGGCAAATAGGCCGATTTTGTGGATATCTCCTGCTATATTGATTCCTGAGATACCATTGTCAGTCCTAATTGCCTCCACCAAAGGTTCCATCAGTAAGGTGAATATGATAGGGGATAATGGGCCCCCATTACCGTTAGTGATATAGAAACTCTCTGAGATGACATTAGATGAGAAAACTCTAGCTGAGGGTTTGGTGTACAGTGCAGATATCACTGAGAGGGCCAAGCCCTGAAGGCCAAATTTTTGTAGGACCCTATCAAAGGCTTTTTCTGTGTCCAATGCCAAAACTACTGCTGGGGCCTTCTTAGATTCTATTGTACGTAAGAGGTTGAACAGTCTCCTCATACCATCAGGGGCCTGTCTTCCCTTGACAAACCCGACTTGGTCTGCTTTGATCAAGTATGGGATGATATTAGCTAGTCAGTGTTCAGGAGAGAAATAGGCCTAAAATTCTGTGGGGTATCCGGCTTCTTCCCTGGTTTTGGTAGTGTGATAATAGTTGCTTGTAACATTTCTTCTGGAAAGGAAGAGGAGGAGACAGCACTGTTGAATAGTGTTCCCAAATATGGGACCAAAGTCTGAGCAAAGGCTTTGTAGTATTCTGAAGAAAAGCCATCAGTGCCTGGTGCTTTGTGTTTCGGTAATGCATGGATAGTGTCTAAGATTTCCTTATTTGATATTGGAGCATTGAGTGTTAGTTGTTTTGTAGTCAATGAGGGAAGGGTGAGTTTGCTAAGAAATAAATCAATGGCCTGAGCAGTGGGTTGAGGAGTGTCCTTATCAAGGTGGAGGTTGTATAAGTCTCAATAACACTTCATAAAAGGTATTGGCAATCTTTGTTGGGTGGTATTCTAATTCACCAGTATGTGGGTCTTTAATGTTAGTTCATTTTGCCTTTTGAGGTCTTTTGTTAATGTAATTTGCTAGGAGTTTACTTGCTTTGTTACCTTGAGCATAGTACATTGCCTTAGGTCTTCTGATGTATGATTGGTGGGTGGAAATCAGTAATAAACTGACCTTATGCCTACAGGAAAATAATTCATTCTCTAGCATAGGAGAGGGATTATTTGTATGCAGTGCTTCTACTTTTTCAAGATCTTTGAGTAAGGTGTTCAACATGCCCGCCTTCCTCCTCCTCTCCCGTGCAGCTGCTTATATAAGTAGACTCCTACAAAAAGCTTTGTCATTCAGCTGGAAGAATTCCTTAAGTTGTTCATGTATTTTGTTGGCAAATATAGGTTTTGTTAGGAGGTCTATATTATTGCTCCAGAGATATGTTGGGGGGGGGGGGGGGGGGGTCTGAATTGTGTTCTTTTAGAGCTATGGACACTGGGGCATATCCAACCACATCATGGAGTGGATCTTAACTGAAAGAGTTTTTTGTAGTAAGGTAAGGTCTGAGAGGATGAGGTCGATCCTTGAATATGCCTTGTGGGGGGGGGGTATGCATTGTGGGTATAGTCTTTTTCATTAGAGTTTATACATGTCTATGTGTCGTATAGGTTGTCATCCAACAAGAGGTATTGGATCTCATGACTCCTGGTTGATTTTGGGTTAGAACAGTCCATAGATTTGTTGACTACACTATTGAAATCCCCACTCAGAAGAAGTGAGCCTTTCTTGATCTTCTCAACCTTTTTGAGTAGAGCTTTCAAAAATCGTGTTTGTCTCTTATTTGGGGCATACAAGTTAACTAGGGTATAGGTTGTATTATTCAAATCACAAATTAATATTATAAACCTACCATAATGATCACATGTAACATTGTGTAATGTAAATGCAACAGATTGCTTAATAGCTATCAGTACCTCCCCTTTTTATTTACAGGTGCGGTAGCATTAAAAATATTGGGGAATGCTCTATGCGTGCATTTCGGCTGTTTGGTTGTCATAAAGTGGGTCTCCTGCACACAGAGAACAACCCCCTTGATTCTGTCCATCTCTCTCCACATAGCATTCCTATTGAAAGGGCTATTCAATCTATGAACATTCATAGAAACAATAGTCAATAGCATTGTATCATTTTGAAAGTGTGCTCCATGTATGTTGTTGAAATGGTAAAAAGCGGATGTAATAGTCTTTTGTTACCTGAAGGTGGTGTTGTTAAAGTAGAAATGGATGACCAGAACATTTTTAGGCAGTGGAAATTTTTTGAAGTAGCTAGCCAGGATAGAAGTAAGAAGTATCTTTCATAGTGCTCCTTGGGTACAGTTAAAACAAGAAAAACATATAAAGTCACAAATAAAAACATAAAAAGGTGAAAAACGTCACTAGGTGCGAATAGATTCACAATGGTTTAGGAGGGGTAATGAGCTCCCTTCACCCTAAACCATACATCCTTCAATAGAAGTATAACCGGTGCATCATGGCAAATGGCCTGAGGGCCTTAGTGACACCTTGGTTATGTTCTGTGCCACTCCAGATACACTCTTGGTTGTGATAAATTGTGCAGTGTGAGGTCGGTGCCTTCTGGTAGCAGGTTCTATTTCCAAACCAGGGTCAAGCCATCAGCCAAATTGGGGATCGCATGTGTGCTATTATCTCTTGTAATAAGAAGCTTGGTAGGAAAGCCCCAGGAATAAGCGATTTTATGGTTTTGAAGCAATTTTGTCATAGAGGACAAATTCTTGTGGGCTATCATAGTATGTTGGGATAAGTCTGCCAAGATAGAGATAACAGAGTATGGGCCTGGAAGGGGTTGATTATTCCTGGAAAAACACATGAAGTAATTCTTAACATGAAAGAAATGGATGCAGGCAATGACATGTCTTGGTGTCTTTTCAGGTAGGAACTTAGGCTTGGGAAGGCGGTGTGCTCTATCCACCATCACTTCCCTTTTAGGGGTGTCAGGCAAAATGTCCGCTATGAAGTGTTGAACATATTGTCTGAGTTCCGCTGGGGTTATTGTTTCTTCCACACCTCCCAGTTTAATATTGTGTCTTCTTGATCTGTCTTCTAAGTCTGCGATTTTTTCTTTCATTGCCTGCATGTCTCTGTCTGTGTCATTGTTTGCATCTACCAGTTCATTGTGTGCGACTGTAAACTCCCCCATCATATCTTCTATATGGCTTACTCTGTCCCCTATGCCTGAGATGTCACATTCAAGATGGGTTACACAGAGCATCATATCTTTGTGAAGTGATCCTCTGAGGGTTACTAACACATCCCTCATTACTGTATCACTTAAGGGTTGCCCTGTAGTTGGGAATTAATTAATTTGTTCAAAAAAGTCCTTTGTGCTGTTTTGGGAATCACACATGTCATCAGGCTCACCTGCATATCTGTGGTCGGACGATCGTTTTTGGGCTGATTTTTGTGGGCTGTTGATGGGAGATGTGTCCAGTGATTATCCACCGCTGGCACTTTGTTGAGGTGAGTCCACGTTGTGCTTAGCCGGGTCCGAGTGTTCGCCATTTCGGTTCGGGCCCTGCTGACACACCGAGGCCTCGGCACCATCTTGCAGCCTAGGATTGCTTGTCGACTGGTAAAAGCTGTCAGTTTCCTCGGGCCCTTGTTTTTTCTCTTCCCTTTGGTGGCTAGACAGGTCCCCGGGGCTCTGGATGGTGCTCCGGTTTGCTTTGTTAGTTGCTGGATGTCTGTGGGTTACACTGAGCTCCTCTTTCACACAGCCATCCACTCTGGCTGCTGGCCACACCCCCCGGTTGCTTGTTGTATCATTCTACCCCTAATGACATTTTTCTGGGCCTCCCATAGCGTAAGGGCAGAGATGTCACTTGTGTCATTACAAGATAGTCAGAGATTGATCTCTCAATCTCAATCCTAAGGCCGCGTACACACGGGCGGACTGTTCGCCCAACTTTGTTTGTCAAACAGTTTCGGCAAACAGTCCGCTCAAAATTAGCATGGACGGACATGGCCACACACGGCACTTTTTGAGCGGACTGTTTCAGCGAACTGTTTGCCAAACAGTTCGCTCAACTTTTGAAATGAACGGACTCGCCCACGTAAGGCGGAGGCAAATCCGCCCATTTCGAGCGCGTGTACAGGTAGGCGGGGCCCGCGAAGGAGACGTCGCGGGCTCCGCCGCCTGGAATGGACTTAAAGGGGAACCCCAACGCCTAAAAAAATCGGCGTGGGGTCCCCCCAAAGTCCACAACAGACCCTTGTCCGAGCACGCTACCCGGCCGGCCAGGAAAGGGGGGCGAGCGAGCGCGCCCCCCCTCCTGAGCCATACCAGGCCGCGTGCCCTCAACATGGGGGGGTGCCTTGGGGAAGGGGGGGCCGCGTGGCCCCCCCACCCCAAAGCACCTTGTCCCCATGTTGATGAGGACAAGGGCCTCTTCCCGACAACCCTGGCCGTTGGTTGTCGGGGTCTGCGGGCGGGGGGCTTATCGGAATCCGGGAGCCCCCTTTAAGAAGGGGGCCCCCGGATACCGGCCCCCCACCCTATGTGAATGAGTATGGGGTACAATGTACCCCTACCCATTCACCTGTGAAATAAAGTACAAAAAAAAACACAACACAGAGAAAAAATATTTTATTGCACAGCTCCGGGGGTGTTCCGTCTTTGGGGGTCTTCTCGCCGGACTCCTCCGCTATCTTCGTGTAGCTCTTTTACTAGCGGAGGAGCCCGGCTTTCTTCCTCCCCGCCGCCGGCCTCTTCTCCCGACTTCGGGGGTCTTGTCCCCCTCTTCGGTTCTTCTGCCGGGCCACCGCGCCTTCTTGTAGCTCTTTTGCAGGCGGTGGCCCGGTCTTCTGTCGCCGCTGCCTTCCGTTCTTCTGTCGCCGCCTTCGGTTCTTCTGCCGGGCCACCGCGCCTTCTTGTAGCTCTTTTACAGGCGGTGGCCCGGTCTTCTGTTGCCGCTGTCGCCGTCGCCGCCTTCCGTTCTTCTTCTTCTTCTTCTTCTTCCCCAGGAGATGTTGACACGTCGCTCTCTCCGGCCGGAATGCCAGAGCCGCGCTGTGCGGTCACTTATATAGTGACAATGGGGCGGTGTCACATGGTATATGTCACATGGGTTGGTCACATGGGTTGATGTCACATGGGGACTATGACATCGTAAGGGGGCGGGGTCACCATGTGACCAACCCATGTGACATATACCATGTGACACCGCCCCATTGTCACTATATAAGTGACCGCACAGCGCGGCTCTGGCATTCCGGCCGGAGAGAGCGACGTGTCAACATCTCCTGGGGAAGAAGAAGAAGAACAAGAAGAAGAAGAACGGAAGGCGGCGACGGCGGCGACAGAAGACCGGGCCACCGCCTGTAAAAGAGCTACAAGAAGGCGCGGTGGCCCGGCAGAAGAACCGAAGGCGGCGACAGAAGAACGGAAGGCAGCGGCGACAGAAGACCGGGCCACCGCCTGCAAAAGAGCTACAAGAAGGCGCGGTGGCCCGGCAGAAGAACCGAAGGCGGCGACAGAAGAACGGAAGGCAGCGGCGACAGAAGACCGGGCCACCGCCTGCAAAAGAGCTACAAGAAGGCGCGGTGGCCCGGCAGAAGAACCGAAGAGGGGGACAAGACCCCCGAAGTCGGGAGAAGAAAGCCGGGCTCCTCCGCTAGTAAAAGAGCTACACGAAGATAGCGGAGGAGTCCGGCGAGAAGACCCCCGAAGACGGAAGACCCCCAGAGCTGTGCAATAAAATATTTTTTCTCTGTGTTGTGTTTTTTTTTGTACTTTATTTCACAGGTGAATGGGTAGGGGTACATTGTACCCCATACTCATTCACATAGGGTGGGGGGCCGGTATCCGGGGGCCCCCTTCTTAAAGGGGGCTCCCGGATTCCGATAAGCCCCCCGCCCGCAGACCCCGACAACCAACGGCCAGGGTTGTCGGGAAGAGGCCCTTGTCCTCATCAACATGGGGACAAGGTGCTTTGGGGTGGGGGGGCCGCGCGGCCCCCCCTTCCCCAAGGCACCCCCCCATGTTGAGGGCACGCGGCCTGGTACGGCTCAGGAGGGGGGGCGCGCTCGCTCGCCCCCCTTTCCTGGCCGGCCGGGTAGCGTGCTCGGACAAGGGTCTGTTGTGGACATTGAGGGAACCCCCACGCCGATTTTTTTCGGCGTTGGGGTTCCCCTTTAAGCCCATTCCAGGCGGCGGAGCCCGCGACGTCACCGTCGCGGGCCCCGCCTACCTTCACACGCGCTCGAAATGAGCAGACTTTCCTCCGAGCGGGAACAGTTTGCTCATTTCGAAAGTAGCCTACACACGGGCGGACTGTTCGCTCAAACACAGTTTCAGCGGACAGTTTTTCGGAATTTCCGAAAGACTTTGTCCGTCAAACTGTCCGCTGAAACTGTCCGCTGAAAGCCCACACACGAGCGGACTGTCCGCCCAAACACTGTTCAGCGGACAAGGTTGGGCGAACAGTCCGCCCGTGTGTACGCGGCCTAAGAGATGGATGAGTCAAAATGGAATCCTTCATGCACCAAGTAGTGTCATGAGCTCTAGGAAGCGTGGAAGCAATATTAGTGAATACTGCACAATGATCAGTCCATGGGAAGGGAATGATTTTGGCTGAGATAATTTCTGGCATTATGCTAGATGGGATAAGGATATGATCTATCCGGGAAAAAAGATTTATGCAGGTAGAAATAATGAGTGAATCATCTACTGGTGGGATTAATTTCACGCCAATTATCACACCATGAGAAGTGAGTAAGGGATGAAAAGTTAGGTTTCTTGTGCCTGTTGTAGGCCCAGGAGGAGCATTTATTGGGAGCATAGTAGGATGAAATAATAATAATAATAGGTTTATCAGAAATAAAACCTGTTAGAAGTAAGCATCGTCCCTCCGGATCACTTGGGCTATAAGATAAGGGGGGGGAACGATGGAAACCAATAAGTGTACCACGCTGTTTGACCACAGCAGAGGCAGTATAAAATTGTGGGTATGAGGGTGAAAGAAATCTTGGTTGAGCTATATCTGTGAAATGGTTTCCTTTAAACATATAATATGAGCTTTTTTAGATGAAAAGGATAGTAATGCCTTTGTGCATTTATGTGGGATATTAAACCCCTGTACGTTCAAAGAGAGAACATTTATGGACGCCATAGACCAACTAGGATGATAATTCTATCAGAACAAAAACAGTACTTACTGAGAGCCAGAATCACCAATTGGAGAATCAAAAAATAAATAAAAATAAAACAATCGTATTAACCCATTACTTAACCAATGCATCTTAATTATGAAGCAGGATAGTAGAGTTTGGGAGCATCTCATAGGCGTTTTCAGAACTCCCTGAGAGGATCCAGGCCCACCAGCAGAGTCCACCCTAGTGATAGCAGGAGTCTACAGCTGGAAAAAAGGGGCATCAAGGTGTTCCTAAGGGAAGCACAGTGGAGAACTACAGGAACCAATTAAGAACCATCATGAAAATGTTTAACAATTTGCTATATTATTTTTTTATTTCCAAAAAGATGGAAACAAGAGAAAGAAAAAAAAAAAAGAGAAATCAAATAAATTTTATAATTTAAACAGAATCATGTTGCCAGAGCTCAATCTTAGTCAAGAATATGATTAACCTCCCTGGCGGTATGATTATTTCATATTTTAGGTGCTGAAAGCGGTACCATTATTTTGCAGGGAAATTTGGCTTTTTATATTGTAGGCCTGTAATTCTTAGAAATAATTGACTTAAATCTGTCCAAATAAGAGTCTAATAGACATCCCGGGTATGATAAAATTTGTATATATAATACAATAATAATAATAATATAATAAAAATTATTCAATAATGTAATCAAAAACACTGAAATATGCTGAGTTGCAGAATTGTCGCTGACATAACTTTTAGTGTTTGATGATGAATTTCCCCACAAATTACTATCGCTCAATTCTGCGAGTGATTCTAATTTATTATCGCTGTTTTCTAGCTGGTCTATAACCACTTTTGATGTAAACAGACACTTTTTGGTTGCTATGGACAATCTCCAGTCTCCAGGCATAAACAACAGTATGTATAATATAAAACTGTATGCAGGGCACTGGACAAACCACTAGGGACAAAGGGGATGTGTAATTATTTGATACAGTACTGTAATCTGTAATATTACAGTATACTGTATCTATACTGTGTATTTTACTTTTTGAATTTGACACCGAACTCCGTCCCCGTGTGTTGCAACGCTCGCAGGGAACGGAGACCGGTGATGTGACAGATCGAGCGGAGGATGGCTCGCAGATCACAGCAGGGGAACATGGTAAGTAAACTTCTCCATGGATCCAGCAATGCAGTCCCGAATCAGACTCAGGAATACTGCCAGGGAGGCTACGTTAGGAACTCAACCAGCACAAATAACTGGGAACCTGTAATAAGAGAAGGTAATTAAATGTAAGCTATTAGGTCAGTCCATTGAATCTTCATTTTTGGGTGGTGAATGCTCATAATGGCCGCGCTTGTGGAGATTTTGATGTGAGGATGAGGAAGAGGAAGAGCTGGATCCTGCGCCTTTATTATGCTGTGAAGAAGGAGTGGTTGAACGTCTGCCAGGCTGATCCTTAGGTAAAGCTGCATCCACTAAACCCATTTCCATTAGGGCTGACTGTAAGTCTTCTGGAGAGCGACAGACATATCTAGTTCCCAAGTGTGTAAATTGAAGACAGAAAGGAAACCCCCAAAAGGTAGGTAATTTGATTACTCTGAAGTGCCTGCAGTTGGGGTTTGAGTGCATGCCTTTTTTGCCACCGTAAGGGGGGGATAGATCCAAAAAAATCTGATAGGTATTACCCTGGAAGCTGAGAGATTATTTTCCTCTGGCTGCTGATAACAGTTGTTCTTTGGTTCTGTAATAGTGCAATTTAGTTATGTCCCTGGGGTCCATTCGATTTACGTGGTGCTAAGGCTCTATGCACTCTGTTCATTTCAAGCCTGTCAAAAGGGATACCAGGTAGTAAGTCTTGAAAAAGCTCATTTTTCTGTGATATGATCAGAAGTTTGCTTGAGAGCTTTCTGTAACATACATTCACATTTTGAAAACATGTCAGACTGCATTACCTGTTGTGAGGTATTAATATCATAGTCAGTCTCAACCTTGGCAACCTGTGCGTTTTTGTTGAGAGGCAGAAATTTCTTACACTGAGGAGTGCTGTGCTGTGAGGAGGATGACGGCGCCGCCAGCCTGAGAGCTGCTTCCGTTTTCTATCCCGGATTTGAATTGACTTTTTGGTCCTCTCAAGACCATATTTTCTGTACATTACATAATGACCAAAATTCCAATCGTGTATACGTGGCATAAGGGTAGTTTTTTAATCCATTGTGACCATCTCCCTCCTTCTGCATCTTAGGGCAGGGCTAGAGATACACAAAATAGCCCTCTTGCAGGCACCCACTGCAGAATGATGCACTCATGCCTAGAAAGATTTCTTGCAAACCTCAATGGGGTCCAATACCAGTGTGAGAAAAAAATATATAACACATCTCTTGAGTTTTGAAGTTATGTATGACAATTGAATAATTTTTTGCAGTTGGACTGGAGTAAATTCCAGACCTAGTTTTGTCTCCCATTCTTTCACGAAATACAGGATTTTCTGCGAGCAGGGAGACAGCAGAATTGTATACATCTGAGTGTGAGGGTTATGGCAAACATGGATTCCAATTCCATAACAGAAGTTTCTGTCTTCAACTTAGGGGTCGGAGTGTTTAGAAAGTCTGAAAGTTGTCTGTGACCCAAGTGGTTCATTGGAAACCCCCTGAATTGTTGACATAACTGCTCTAAAGAGAGCATTCAGCCCGAGGGGACCAGGTAAAAGCAGCTCACATTCCCTTTTCTGCCCCAAGTTCTCATAAAATCCTGCATCCTCTCTTAGTGGGACCCTTGGTTGAGAGGGACCAATGGTGATGTGTGTGAGGCTAAGTATTCATCTCAAAAACACTGCTGTGTTGCTAGTACCCACTAACTTGCGCTCTGATATCTGATAACTTACCATTCTGGTAAGTGGGGACACAAAGGAGGTGAGCACAGAGTGGTTGCATCTTGAAGCGTAGCTTTATCAATTGTTGAAGCACTGAGCACTTTTTACAGCACATGAACTTTATTTATGAATGAATGTTTAAGTACTTGATTACAGCACTACAAATCATGAATTAATGAATTGTTGAAGCACTGAAACACTTTCTTTTTTATTTATTTTAAATTTTTTGATTAAGTATAATTCTTTATTCAATTTTCAAACAATATATTTTTTTTTATTATGACAATAATAATAAAAGGAATAAACATAAGTTATAATGGAAAACAAATCTAACCTATAATCCTAAACAAATAATTCCGCAGCAACACGTATTCATTCATTAACTAACAGCTGCAAATAGATACAACAGCCTAATGGACATTAATGACCAAATCAAAATAAAATTACTTCAAAAAAGCATGCAGTCAAGTGCAATCATTATCACCGGTATCTCTCCCAATCTTACCAGTAATACACTACAAGGAGCATCGTTTGTGCTCACAATCCACCGATTTATGCCCGCTGACTGACTGGAGTAAAACAAATCCTCCAGAAGCAGACCCCCCAATGTCTCTCCCCAAAATGCACATCCGAAAAAAAAAATACCTCCCCACTACCAAAAATTAAACTAATCTAAAACTGACTAAACTCTTAATAAATTAGAGAGTGGTGGGGACAAGCTAAAGAGATAGACTGCTACAATACAATAGTCATGGCATCAGATGTCAGAAAGCCAGGCATCAACCAGAGACATGGAGCAGAGCACCACATAGTACAAGGCAGATCTCCACTCCCCATCTATTGCCATGCTAGTAAGTGAAACGAGAAAGTCTTTACTTCATATCACTGCTTAAAGTCTCTTTCTTACACCTTCCTGCCCTCTTGATAAGGTAAAAAAAAAAAAAAAAACCTCTCCTGACCCCAACACTTGGGGGTCTGGGAGGAAAATCTACAAAAAAATAAAATAAAAAAAAACTATACAACTATAAAAAGATATAAAAAGCTAGAATTTTTTTTACAGTGTCCACCCCTCCCCCCTCCCAGGAATCCTTCCTCCATCAAACTTGGCCTACCCTCATAAATCGTGGTTTGCTAAACCAAACAAGGGAGCAATCGGTATAGAGGGAGTAAAGGTCTTCCATGTCCACCAAATATCCCTACATTCCTTCTCTCTTCCATAAAGAGAGATGCTGTCATATTTTCCTTTGTCCTAATTTCATCTATTCTAGAGAACCAATGTTTCAGTGATGGCCTGGTAGAGCTCTTCCAGAGGTCAGATATACATGCCCGGGCAGCATTCAGCATGTGTGGTAACAACAGTTTTTTAAATTGATGGAGGGACATCACATTTAGATGTGAAAGATATCCCAAGAGGTCCAAACCTAGAACTAATGTCCGTTGTTTAATCACTTTCCCCACTTCCTTCCAAAATGGTGTAAGTAAGGGGCACAGCCAAAAAATGTAATAGTGCCCGAACTCTTTATTACAGTGCCAATATTGCTTAGAGATTTGTGGATATAGTTTATTAAGTAGGGCCAGAATCCTATACCACCTGACTAAAAAAACTTATATCCCTGTTCTTGAAAGCTACTTGCTATAGAGGATTTGTGAGCTAGTGAGATAACCCTGTTAATTTTCTGTCTTGAAAAAAAAAAAAGTAGGTCCATCTCCCATCAACGTATATATGAAGGGATAGGGCTGGAATCTTATACCACCTGACTAAAAAAAAAACTTACATCCCTGTTCTTGAAAGCCACTTGCTATTGACGATTTGTGAGCTAGTGAGATAATCCTGTTAATTTGTGGTCTTGAAAAATAAATTTGTAGGTCCATCTCCCATCGACGTATGTATGAAGGGATATGACCTTCTGAAGGCTCAATAATCTGTTTGTACAAAAGTGACAACAGATGTGGTACATATTTCCCTCAAAGAATGTCAGTGGCCTAGCATATAGTCCCGGATCTGGTATGGACTTTAAATAATGAGACAAATGAAGGGCCCGGAAAGGGCTCAAAGGGGACTGTGGAAGACCAGATGAATCTTGAGCAGACATCCAGCCCTGTGGGGTAACAAAGTGCATGCAACTAGTAATGCCTAGTCCTGCCAACCCCCAAAGTTGTTTGTCTACCCAGGTGTCACGGTCGTTCCACCACCCCGGTCACCCAAGTAAGACTTACCCGCAGGTTCCCGGTACGAGGGGATCGTCGGTGCCTTAGGACGCGGGTTGGCGCTAACGAACGCACGCGAGTGCACATAGTCCCCAACAGGCGCACGCGGGTGCGCGTTGACACGAGCGGGCGCACGCGGGTGCGCGACGAGCCGAACGGGCGTACGCGGGTACGCGGGGTCACGAACGGGAGCACGGTCACCCGCGGGGATACGTAGACGTACCGTGCGACCGTTCTTGGCGCCCAGTTGCCTACTTAAGGGACCTGCTCCTGCTCCTCTGTGCTGTCCCGTCTGCAGCTTTCCCGTGACTCCTGCTGTCTGTTCCTGTGTGTGTGTTCCTGATTCTGTACCCGGCCTGTTCCTGGACTTTGCCTGTTTGCCGCCTGCCTCCGACCCTTTGCCTGATTGACTACGCTTCTGCCTTCTGCCTTGTACCTCTGCTGCCCGATTGTTGCCGACCCAGCTCGTCCCTGACTACTCCTGCCAGTCTGCCTACGGACCTGCTCTGACTACTACTTCCGCAGCTCCTGCCTGCTCACCTGTGCCAGCCGTCCAGCGGTTCCTGTCCAGCATCCTGCGCTGGTTGCACCCTCTGCTCCGGTCCACCATCTGCTCCGGTCTTCTCTACCAGCTGACCAGTCTGGCACTTGTGCCCTCCGGACTCCTGAATCCCTGTTCCCATCTCCAGGGGCTCTCGAGCTGGGGCTTACGAGGCGCCGCTCCCTGCACGCTTGGGCTCTCCAACCAGGTACGTGACAGTACGGGACAGCCATGTCCGAGCCCTCGCAGGGAGCGTCTCCGATGGATGAACTGTGCCACCATCTAGCCGGCCTCACCCAGGCCGTGAAGAACCTGCAAGAGGGTTATGGTCGTCTGGAGGAACGGGTTCAAGCCCTATCTGCTGCAGCTCCAGTTGCCTCGGGATCTCCAGGTCCCCCTTCAGTGGTCATGTTGCCGCCAGAGCCAAGGGTCCCTACACCAGACCGTTTTTCCGGTAACCGGAATAAATTTAGGGCCTTCCGGAATTCCTGCGAGCTCTTCTTCGCTCTTCAGCCCCAGACCTTTTCTCTTGAGGCTACGAAAGTAGGGTTCGTTATCTCCTTACTTACCGACGAACCCCAGGCCTGGGCACATCGCCTCCTTGAACGAAAAGACCCCTGTCTGGACTCCTTAGATGTCTTCTTTCAAGCCATGTCTCGTCTTTATGAGGACCCCCAGCTCGCAGCCACCGCAGAAGCAGCTTTGCATGCACTCCAGCAAGGCCGCAGGCCAGTAGAGGACTATGTGTCTGAGTTCAGGCGCTGGAGCGCCGACACAGAGTGGAACAGCTCAGCTCTCCGTTACCAGTTCCGCATGGGACTCTCGGAGGCCTTGAAGGACGAACTGGCCCATGTAGGAACTCCTGAGACCCTGGAAGCGCTCATCGACCTCTCTGTCCAGATCGATAGGCGGTTAAGAGAGCGTCGTCTGGAGCGCTCTTCTTCCACCTCGCGCCCAGTCTGGATGATGCCACGGGTTCCAAGTGCCAATCCACCGGTTCTTCCTGATCCTTCTTCTCCGGATTCATCGGAACCCATGCAGCTGGGATTACTACGTTCACCTCTGACCCCCGAAGAGCGCCAACGCCGAAGATCTGGTAACCTGTGCCTCTACTGCGGAGGATCTGGACATTATGTTCGCACTTGCCCCGCCAAGTCGCGTAAGTGCCTGCTTATTCCTCCCGCCTCTCCTCTTACTACGCCTAGTACCAGTACCATCTCTCACCTGGCTGTGCCTCTTCTTTTACAGTTCTCCGGCCAGACTATCCGCGTCAACGCGATCATTGACTCTGGGGCCTGTAGCGGTTTTATGGACCTATCCTTCGCCCTGAAGAACAACATTCCCCTTCGGCCCAGGGCCAAGGAACTTCCTATCTATTTGGCCGATGGTTCCTCTCTGAGATCCGGACCTGTAACCCAGGAAACATCTCCCCTTCTTGCCACCATCACGGGGAACCACCAGGAGCACCTGTGTCTGGACATTATCGAGTCTCCCCTCTTTCCCATAATCCTTGGCATACCCTGGTTGAAGGCCCACAATCCCCTGATAAACTGGTTCACGGGAAAAATCGAGTTTCCATCGGCCTACTGTCATCAGAATTGCCTTCCAGCCATCAAGACGGACCCTCCTTCTCTGCTCTGTTTGGAGACAGACACCGAAACCCGACTGGCAGTGCCCGAAGTCTATCACCAATTTTTGGATGTTTTTAGTAAGAAGGGCGCAGAGACTCTACCTCCCCACAGACTATATGATTGCCCGATAGACTTGCTTCCGGGAGCGGAGATTCCCTTCGGGAGAATCTTTCCCCTATCTGAGACCGAGCTGGGAGCTCTAAAAACCTACCTGGACGATAATTTAAAGAAGGGCTTTATCCAACCTTCCACTTCCCCGGCAGGTGCAGGGATTTTCTTCGTCCAGAAGAAGGACCACTCCCTACGACCATGCGTAGACTACCGGGCACTCAACAAGGTTACTGTGAAAAACCGCTACCCTCTACCGTTGGTGCCTGAATTGTTCCAGAGACTGGGGTCGGCTAAGGTGTTCTCCAAACTGGATCTGCGGGGCGCCTACAACCTGGTCCGTATCCGCAAAGGCGATGAGTGGAAGACCGCCTTTCGTACCCGCTTCGGGCATTATGAGTATCTCGTCATGCCCTTTGGACTCTGTAATGCCCCTGCTACATTCCAGCATTTCGTCAATGATGTCTTCAGAGAGTACTTAGACCTGTTTGTTATATACCTTGACGATATACTAATCTTTTCTTCCTCCTTAGCCGAACACCGGGAGCATGTAAAGATTGTCCTGGCTCGTCTCCGTCTCCATGGCCTGTACGCCAAACCGGAGAAGTGCGTCTTCGAGCAACAGAGCATTCAATTCTTGGGCTTGATCATCTCCGTAGATGGAATAGAAATGGATCCCCAGAAAGTCTCAGCCATCCTAGACTGGCCCGCTCCCTCGGACCGGAAAGGGGTCCAACGGTTCGTGGGATTTGCCAATTTTTATAGAAAGTTTATCAGAGGATTTTCATCTATTATCTCCCCCATCACGGAGCTGACCAAACAGGGTCAAAAATTTCTATGGACTCCCAAGGCGCAAGAAGCCTTTGAAACCCTGAAGAAACTATTTGTTTCAGCTTCGATCCTGAGACACCCTGACGCTACGCTGCCCTATATCCTGGAGGTGGATGCCTCGGAAGTAGCCGTTGGGGCGGTATTATCCCAGAGACAGGGGCCTAAGTCACTTTTGTACCCAGTGGCCTTTTTCTCCCGCAAACTCTCAGAAGCTGAGCGGAACTATGACGTCGGAGACCGGGAATTACTGGCAATCAAGGCGGCGTTGGAGGAATGGCGCTACCTCCTTGAAGGTGCTTCCCACCCGATCCTGGTTTATACGGACCACAAGAACCTGGAGTATCTTAAATCTGCCAAACGACTGAAGCCAAGACAGGCCCGGTGGGCACTTTTCTTTTCCAGGTTCGTGTTCCATATCACGTACAGGCCCGGGTCGAAGAACGTGAAGCCTGATGCCCTTTCCCGGATGTACAATGAGCCAGTGTTATCTCCTACGCCAGACACCATTCTTCCCCCAGGAAACTTTCTCCTGCTCCATGAAGATCTCTTGTCCCGAATTAAACAGGCCTCCAGTGATCCGGCTCTATCTTCTGACACCTCTTTAACCCCCAAGGACGGTCTTCTCTGGCACCAGGATAGAATCTTTGTCCCCCAGGAGTTACGTACTGCGGTCCTCAGCTCCTGCCATGACCACCCATTGGCCGGTCACTTTGGAGCATTCAAAACCTTAGACTTACTTCAACGTACGTTTTGGTGGCCCCAGATGAAGAAACACTGCAGGGAATATGTGGAAGCGTGTACCACCTGCATTAGGAATAAGGGGAGTAAGTCGAAGGTTTGGGGCTTGCTGAGACCATTACCCATCCCGGATAGGCCGTGGAAAATGATATCCATGGATTTTATCGTGGAACTGCCCCCCTCTGAAGACTTTTCCTCGATCCTGGTGGTAGTGGACAGATTTACTAAAATGGCTCACTTCTTACCCATGAAGGGGACTCCATCGGCTACAGAGATGGCCAGGACTTTTATTAAAGAAGTAGTAAGGCTCCATGGCATTCCTGCTGACATCACCTCTGACAGGGGTGTTCAATTCACGTCCAGGTTTTGGAAGGCTCTCTGTGGGGCCCTGAAAATCGAGCTTCGCCTATCTTCGGCCTACCACCCTCAAACTAACGGCCAGACCGAGAGAACCAACCAAACGCTGGAGCAGTATCTGCGTTGCTTCTCTTCCTTCTCCCAGGACGATTGGGTATCGCTTCTACCTTTAGCGGAATTCGCATATAATAATTCCGTCCATTCGGCCACCAAGCAGTCCCCCTTCTTTGCAAACTTCGGTTTCCATCCACTTTTTCTGCCCAGTAATCTTCCTGAGTGTTCGGTACCGGCGGTCCAGGAGGACCTTAACTTCTTCAGGAATAATAACAGGATTCTTCAAGAAACGCTGGCTAAAACCCAGGAACACTATAAGGAAGTCTTCGATAGGAAGAGAAGGGGCGAGCTTAACCTCCAGGTCGGGGACCAGGTCTGGCTGTCTACGCTAAACTTGAAGTTGGCCTGTCCTTCCAGGAAGCTGGGCCCGAAGTTTGTGGGACCATTCCCCATTCTGAGGAAACTAAATGAAGTAGCCTTTGAGCTGAAACTCCCGGGGTCATTCCGGATCCACCCGGTTTTTCACGTTTCATTACTCAAGCCCGCGGTTCCGGACCCCTTTGCCGACCGGAGTACCAACCCCCCAGAACCCGTGATGATTGATGGGGAATTGGAATTCGAGGTTGAAGCTATCTTGGATTGCAGGAGGAGACGTAACCAGACCCAGTTTCTGGTTAAATGGAGGGGATATGGCCCTGAGGAGAATTCATGGGAACCAGAGTCCAACCTGCATGCTGAAAGACTAATCCAGGCCTTCAAAAGAACTCACCCGGATAAGATGGCACAGTTGGGCATCCGGAGGTTGCCCCTTGGGGGGGGGCAATGTCACGGTCGTTCCACCACCCCGGTCACCCAAGTAAGACTTACCCGCAGGTTCCCGGTACGAGGGGATCGTCGGTGCCTTCGGACGCGGGTTGGCGCTAACGAACGCACGCGAGTGCACATAGTCCCCAACAGGCGCACGCGGGTGCGCGTTGACACGAGCGGGCGCACGCGGGTGCGCGACGAGCCGAACGGGCGTACGCGGGTACGCGGGGTCACGAACGGGAGCACGGTCACCCGCGGGGATACGTAGACGTACCGTGCGACCGTTCTTGGCGCCCAGTTGCCTACTTAAGGGACCTGTTGTGTTATAAATCACCAGTGTTAATGGTGATGGATAGGGGGAAAGGCCTTTTATTGGGAGTATATGGATAAGGACTGCTCCAATTGCAGGATGCATCTTCAATCCACGATAGTGTTTATGGGCGACCCAAGGAAGAGCGGACAAAGCAATCGATGAAGCATGTTGTTCAATTTGCACCCAACGTTTGGTCTGCGGGGAGATACACCATGATGTCATTCTGGACACGTGTATAGCTCAATAATATGTGATCAGGTCAGGTAGAGCAATTCCCCCCAGGGGTTCGGGCAAGACCAACATCATGTGGCGAAGTCTGTCCACTTTTTACTCCAGATGAATTTGGTCAACATATGAGAAAAAAGACTTATGGTAAATTAATTGGTATCGCTTGCATTAGGTATACAATCTGGGGTGGCAATGTCATCCTAAATGCATTGCATCTCCCAAAGCATGTAAGAGTAAGGGTTTGCCAAAATTGAAGATGTAATCACATTTTAGATAATAATGGACAAAAATTCATTTTGTATAATGAGGCAGTATCCAGGGTCAGTTTGACCCCCGGGTATTTCCTAAAAGACTGAACCCATTTAAACCAATAGGCACCTTGTAGCTTAGTGATAAAGTCCGTGGGAAGAAGAATATTTATCGCTTCAAATTTAGCATAATGTATAGAGTTAGAAAGGTGCTCATACTGAGTAAAATGTTGGAGTAGGTGTGGTAAGAAAAAAAATAAAAAGTTGTCCCAATAAGCAGTAATCTTATTCTCTATGTTCAAGACCTGTAGTCCGCAGATCATAGGATCTAATCTAACTTTGCAAAAGGAAAGGTTCTAGGGTTAGGGCAAGCATTAATGGATAGATGGGGCAGCTGTGTCCTGTTAGACAGAGGGAAATACTCTGAACGAGCTTCATTAACTAGTACAGCTGCTGAAGGACTGATGTATAGTGCCTAAATCCAGGACTTCATTCATTCCCCCAAGCCAGTGTGTCTGAGGGTGAATCGTAGGAATTGCTAGTCCACCCGGACGAAGGCCTTCTCGGCATCTGTTGATAAAAGCATAAGAGGTCGGGCCTCTGAACGAGCAGAATAAATCAGATATATTGCCCTTATAATGTTATCCCTAGCTTCTCTGTGAGGGATAAAACCTGGCTTGTGTGAAATGTGGCAATAACCTAGTCGCTAGAATTTTTGAAAATAGTTTTAAGTTGGCATTTAAGAGGGCTATAGCCCAATAATTCCCACACTGAGTATGGTCTTTATCCGCCTTGGGGATAACAATGATGTGAGCCCTCAGGGCGCCATCTGTTAACTTACAGTCAGTTGAGGTCGAATTGTATGCACATAAAAATGTATAATAAGTGAGATTTAGCCCGTCTGGGCCAGGGGCCTTCCCTGGTTTAGAAGATTCTAGCACCGTTACCAATTCTTTATTTGCTATAGGAGCTTCAATTTCTTCAATTACCTGTATCGGAAAAGAGGGCTTGCAGAGGAAGACAAAAAGGTGAAAATCAGGTCAACGTGAGTAGGACATTGCTGAGTTTGGGAATTATGAAGGTTATAAAGTCTCAAGTAAAATTTCTGAAATTCTTGAGGGATAGCTGCAGGATCTGACAACTTAGTGCCAGACTCAGCTGTAATTTGGGTAATAAGCAGTTTCATTTGAGACCCTTTCAGTGCCCTAGCTAGGAGAACACCAGGTTTATTCCCATACTCATAAATAGACTGTTTATAACGATGCAAATTTTCCCTCACTTCAGAGTTCGCAATTTGATTTTACTGCCATCGCAAGGAAATGAATTCTTCACATGGTTTTCGTTGCCGATATGTTCTAGTCTATATCCATATGAGCTGGTCCATGATCAGAGATCAAAATTCGATCAATAGTAGTGACTCAGACTCTATCCAAATCTTTGTGTGTGAGGAAAAAAAGTACCAGTTACTTACCGGTAACTGTCTTTCTGGGAAATCTTCCAGGACGGCACACCTGAGAGATGAGAGGCTCCTCCCTACAGGAAACACAATCAATCGACAGCTGTTTTAAGTCCCCACCCTTCCCCTTGATCCTCAGTTTGTAGAGAAGTAACTCCTGAACCAGGTTCACAAGGGAAATCATTCCTCATAGGTACTCACCTTCTAGTGTTCTAGAATTTTCCCTCCTCCAACGGGCGGGAAGTAGGCCTGCCGTCCTGGAAGATTTCCCAGAAAGACAGTTACCGGTAAGTAACTGGTACTTTTCTCAAGTCATCTTCCAGGACGGCACACCTGAGAGGATAAACAAGTACCTCAGGCCTACCTTAGGGTGGGGCCACTGCAAAACCCTCTTGGCGAACCTTGGCTCTGCAGTGAGCTTTACCTCCACTCCATACGCTCATATGCTTGATGAAGGCATGTTAGCTGGATCATGCGGCTGATCTGCAGGTCTGCTCCACAGATGTTCCTGCCTTTTCCGCTTCAGATGCAGTATCTAGGTGAAATGGGCTCTTAAAAATGGAATCAGAAAACATGTTAAACTTGTAGGTTAGCAATGTTGCCTATCTCACACATCTAACAACCATGGCCTATTATGCCTGTAGGTGCTACTTAGAACCACTAAAAAGATAAATAAGAGACCTGTGTAAGACAAGGACACTACATTAATCAATAAGAGGGCCTGTCTTAACACTATCCTGTTGAGGGAAATAAAACTGCTTCCTTTTTATCTTTATGTCAGCAAAAGACTAAAGGGAAGCCTACTTAAGGGAAATAGATTAACAGAAGCTTGAACCCTGGGTTTAAGGCATGCCCAATCTATGTCCTTACTTACGCCTGAGAGCCTTCTTCAGGAGAATTAAAGTCCCTAGCAGGAGTAGACTACCCATATTGCTATGTCTAGTTTTGCTAAAAGGGCAAAATGAAGGCCATGCACCAAGCCGAAACCTATTCGATCGGGTATACATCTTTATACTTCATCCTCAGGCCCTAATACTCCTCTGAACAGAACTCTCCAAGTTCTTACTAAACAGGGCGATTCATTATCCCCTTCCTCCAGTGTCCCATAACCCTACAGGGCTTCAACCCTAGGAAATGGTTCTGGCATCCCTGAATGCAAGTGGTCAAGGTTTTCTGACATGTGGCAGCTGCAGCCCGAACTCCTGGCCCCTCCATGGAAAAGAAGGCTGAAATACAAAAGGTGATACATGCATTATTAATATCACAAATAAAATGATCATAGATTGTGGGCACGGCACAATAGATTTAGACAGAAAGGACACAAGCATAGACAACAATGTTGTGTGCCTGAGTGTGACTAGCTAAACCAATATATCAAATATGGGAAGAGACCCAAATCTGAACCTCAACGTAGACAAACAGTCCTCATAGTCTGGTTTTCTGATGTGCTGCCAAGACGTAAAAACATTAAGACTCAAGCAAACCCTAAATGCTGCGTATTTCTTTAGTGCAGCTAGCTAGGTCATAACTGATATATAAATACGGAAAGGACAGGAACCCCCTTTACTGTTGTGCTTTACCTATGTACAGCAAAACAAGGCTATAAAGACAGAAAGACCCAAACTTCCATGTTGTGTATTTCTGACAAACCACCACAGTTATAAGATTAATATGAACACCAACTCCCGTGTTGTGCATTTCTGCTATGCCACAGGGAAAAATATGGAACACAAGACAATCCTTTCTGTCATGCACTTCTGTAGTGTAGTTCAGATAGAAACAACACTGAGAAAGGACACGAGCAACCTGCAGCATTGTGTTTTTCTGAAACAGAAAGCACCAGCAAGCTTCAATCTTGAGTATTTCTGCTGTGCAACAACATAAAAGCAGACACTGAGGAAAAAGACAGACAGCCTTTACAGCTGCAATCTTTCTGGTCTGCTGCAAAATAAAACAATAACGCCATGATGAGTATTCCTGCTGTGTAGCAAAACCTCAATCAGAAGGGACAGATAAGTTTAGGGTTCCCACACCCGTGCGACCCAACCTGCGACTTGGGACTGCAAGACGCATGAGAAGTCATATACTATGGCTTCCAATGGGTACCATTTGTGTCTGTGCGACACCAGCAGTCCCTGATTCCTGGATCCACAGACCTCAAGATTACACAGGTCGCAGGGAAAAAAAAAAAAAAAACAAATAGCAATTTTCAGGTCGAACCAGTAAGGGGTCCCCAATGCTGTGACTCCCTGGAGGATTGCAGCCAACAAACCCCTGCTGTGTATCCCTAAGATGCAGAAAGGTAGATCCATGAGAAACACTGCTTAGCCTGATATACAAACGATAAGGCAGTAAATATAGGACATACAGGACACAAACATTCAATCTTTGTGTATGTCTGATGTGTAGTAATATACCAATACTGAGCAGAGAGGCCACCATCCTCAATGTGTCTCTCAGCTGAGCAGCAAAAACAAAATCAGAAAAAGACAAGCAACCTTCACTGCTGTGTCCTTTCTGATATGCAGCCAATAAGGCAGAATATGCAAGACATAAAAGGACAGACAACCTTCAATCTTGTATATGTCTGATGTGCAACAATATAACAATTCTGAATAGAGATAGCACATGCATATTGAAGCGATTTGGCCTTGCGACTCAACATGTCAAATCGCATGGCTAAAATCAGCACAACACCACTTTGTGGTGCTACATGGATTACCAAAGGCAGTATATGTACTACACCTGGCAGGGGTTCAATTTGTATTTCTACTATGTAGCCCAACAAATTCGAACCATCAATTTTCACTGCTGCCTTTCTGATAAGGCAGTAATACAGGACACAAAACCTCACAGACCTTAATGCTGTACAAATCTGATGTGCAACAATAAAACACTATGAATAGAGATAGCACATCCATATTGAAATGATTTGTCATGCGACTCAACATGTCAAATCGCATGTTTAAACTCGGCAGCCATTGCTGTTAATAGCACTGTCTGAATCAGCACAGCGCCCTGCAAATCAGGACCATCAGACTTCACTGCTGCCTTTCTGATAAGTAACCAACAAGGCAGTAAAACAGGACACAAAGCCCCACAGACAGACCTCAATCTTGTGTATGTCTGATGTGCAGCAATATAACCATTATGAGCAGAGATGTCACCAGACACAATGATGTGCATTTCTGCTGTGCAACACAAAACCAGAAAGTACAGACCACCTTCACTGTTGTATTTTTCTGATCTGTAGCCAAACAAAGCAGTACCTTTAGTATATAAAGGACAGCAAACAAGCTTCAGTGCAGTGCATTTCTGATGTACAGCAATATAGCCCTTATAAGCAGAGATGTCACAAATCTCAATGTGTATTTCTGCTGTGCCACAAAAACATCCCAGCAAGCACAAACCTTCACTACTGAGGTCTACTGGTGTGCAGCCAATGAGGAGTCATGGTCTATCCCTTTATGAAATAACCAACAGGCAATTTATTTCATAGGCATAGCCTGGGCTGTAGATACTAAACCTTCACCACCAGAGAAGGAACAGATCCTAAAATGGTTGGACACCCTACTATTAGTAGTAGTTGTTGTCCTACCTTACCTCCATAGACTGAGCAAACGCTAGCCAGCACATATCCAAGTGGTGCTGATTAGCAACTAAAGTCTCAATGAGCCCAGCCCTAGAGACCAATTTAAGACCTCTCTAGAAGAGGTGGTTACCAGTTTAGCCTGGGAGGTAAATAGCTATTTGCAGGCTTCAAACAATTAATTATGTAGCTCTTGCATAGGTTTGCACAGAAAATCCTCAATTAAAAGGATGTAGGGAGCGATCTATGGTGAATCGCCTTTAGATCTGCCACTGCGTGGATTGTAGCCCAAACCAATAAAAAATAAGTTTCTTCTTACCTCCTACACTATAATATAAACACAGTGTAAAGGTGGAGTGGGAGGTTGGAGCTTATGAAAGTTAACTATAGCAGGCAACCCCCAAAAGGAGGATCTGTGACAAGGGAACCCCTACTGTGCCACACAGTAGCTTGGTCTCTGCCCATCCTTGAATGTTAGGTCAGCTTTTAAACATTGTGAAGCAACTTCAGATTCCTAGCAGCTGGGCTAATAGGGCCGGTAACCTAGTGCACCTGCTGACCAGGGGAGCTTCTGAATCCACCAACCACTGCCCAATTAATAACCTGTTCAGTGGTATACCTGGCCTGTAAGTAACTTTGTATCTACCAGGTCCCCTCTGTACGCTATATTCATCCCTACTAAATGTACCACAACTGGGCATGTAGGGAGAGGCTGGCAACCTACTGCTGCGATAACCAGTGTCTCTGCTGTAAGAGGGAGCTGTGGCTGGTGGTTTTAGCAGTGGCGTCTGCGCTATTTGTATCCCGACCCCAGGTTCTGCACTGCACCAGTCAGTATATACACGGGGAAGGGGGAGCAATGGCCTACCTACCTCTTTCTCATCTGAAGTGGTTTAGGCACACTCGTTCCTCTGCACCACCTGTCCACCATACAGCTTCTCTGATGTAAGAGGGAGCTGCGGCTGGTGTTTTTAGCAGAAGCTTAAGGGCTATTTGAATCCAGACCCCAGGTGAGATCTCAAATGCCCAGGAACCCTCTGGCTGGAATTGGGGATTTTGCAGCTAAATTCCCACGGCAAAAGGAAAGTAAAGTACTCACCGTTGTCGTCTTCCTCTTTTTGCCACAGCCAGCGGGCTTGCTTTTCCATCCTTATGGTCCACACGCAAGGAGGATAGCCGCCAAAGTGCTCCCCCCCCCAACTGCTGTCCCCATAGGGAAGTCAGTCTATATACATGGGGGGGGGGGGGGGCAATGCCTTCCATTCCTCATTCCCATCTTCATATCTGAGGTGGTTAAGGCAGACATCCACCGTAGTAAACTGGTGCCTCCTCGCTCTAGAGAAAGGAGGATGTGGGCGCCTGCTCCTACTGACTCTCAGCCTTCCCTCCTGGGTAAGAACGCCGCTGCCATTTTCCCGAAGTTTGAAAATGACGCGGGTGCTTGTTGCCACGCCCTCTCCGGCAGCCCACGCGAGCTACCGGGGACCCAGGAGTCGGGGACAAGCCCCCTGGAAAGAACCGATGGCCAGCACCCCCGTCTGAACAGCCACCTGTACAGGTAAGGAGGGGGGAGACAGGATAATGGCCCCTGAAGTTCTGGGTACACCACTGTACCCAGGGTCCTTCAGCTCTCAGGGGGGCTCTTCCAATTTCTGCTGCCCGCCCTGAGGAAAAGATAGGGGAACCCCCCAGGAAGGACAAGAATATCCTACCAGACCCAGAGGCTTCCCAGGCTTGTGGTCCGGCTCCCAGGGGGAGACCACCAGCCCCAGGCTTCGGGTCATTTGGAAAAAAACAAACAGTTTCGCTGTGTAGGGAGAAACACAATCAAAAACTGAGGATCAAGGGGAAGGGTGGGGACTTAAAACAGCTGTCGATTGATTGTGTTTCCTGTAGGGAGGAGCCTCTCATCTCTCAGGTGTGCCGTCCTGGAAGATGACTTGAGAAAAAATAGTAAATTATGTAGTATGTTGAATGGACTGGAGAGAAAAAAGGTGCAATCCCTGTCCTTGGGGTGTTGTAAGCACCATAAGTCTACCAATTGAAGAAGATTAAAGTCTGTCTTCAGTTGCTTTAAGTTTGAAAATGATAAATGCGATACACCCCTTGAGGCATCTGACAGTGGACTGTATGCAAAGTTAAAATCACCCCCTAGAACCATTACACCATCAGTATGCTTCAAAATCAGTGGGACTAGCGACTTTATAAATAGCAACGGATTTGAATTTGTAAAATACACATTGATCAATGTCACCAAGGTAGCTCCAATTAGGTCCTTAACAATCAGTGATCTAGGTACCTAATGACCATGGAACAAACCTTGCAAGAAGGATACTAATTCCTTTAGCTTTAGAGATGGATGATGTACTATGGTATACTACTGGATAGGCTCTATTACTTAATTTCTGAATTTTCTCAACTTGAGAAAGTGTGTTTCCTGAAGGAAAACAATCTGGCTCTGCATTTTTGTCAAATCTCTCAGTAATCTGGTTATTTTTTCCGGGACGTTGAGGCCTTTCACATTAAGGGTAGTGAGCCTTACTGGGGATGTCAAATCTTCCCCTAAATGGTCTGACACCATGCTTTCCTCTTAAGGGAAGGGGGTGACTGGGAGAAGACTATTTTGGGGTGTGCCTATGCCCAGCTGTGCTGCTAATACTACAAGGGATGACCAATACTATAGAAGTAGAGGAAATACAGAGTTACCTCAATGCTTATGGAAGTGAGGGGGGGGACCCTGACTTCCAGCAAGCTTAAATAAAGTCCAACCAGGAACCCCAGAAATCCAAATAAATCTTGAATCTGGTCATGGGTAGGGGGGAGCCAAACACCCCCCGATTTGGTTTGCAGCAGAACATGCGAACAGGCAAAAAATTTGTGCAAAAATGTGAACACCGTTAAAGTCTATGGGACACGAACATGAAAAATCAAAAGTGCACATTTTACATTTTATATGCAAGTTATTGCCATACAAAGTGTTTGGGGACCTGGGTCCTGCCCCAGGGGACATCAATGCAAAAAAAGTTTTAAAACTACAGTTTTTTCAGGAGCAGTAATTTTAATAATGCTTAAAGTGAAAAAAAAAAAATTAAATATTACTTTAAATATTGTGCCTGGGAGTCTTAGTCTGCTTGTAAAGTAGCACATATTTCCTGTGTTTATAACAGTAACACAGAAAAACCATATTTCTAAAGGAAAAAAAATGTAATTTAAAACTGCTTGCGACTAATGTATTGTCGGATCCTGGCAATATAGATAAAAATCATTGACACAAACAGCGTGGGATACCGCCAGTCCATTACCAGGCCCTTTTAAGGGGAACCCCACACCATTTTTTTTAAACGTTGTGTGGGTCACAAGATGTTTTGGGGGGCCTCCAAGCACTCTCCCCATTATGAGGGCATGGGGTTATTCTAAATCTTGCCCTGTTCATTTTCTCTCCGGGTTGTTCTGAGCTATTGCAGTGAAAGAAGGTGCTTTTGCTGAAGAAGTGGAAGTGGTAAGAGCAGTAGACATATAATGATAGACAGTTTTGGCTGTTTAGATGCTCCTATAATTTGTTCCGCATGCTTAGGGCCCCTGGTCATGACCTAATAACATTTTGATCTCAATGAGAAAGGCAAAAGGTGGACCAGGATCACAGGATTGGGATTAGACTGGAGGGAAGTTAGGGGAGCCCGGGGGGGGGGGGGGGGGGGAGACAGGAAAGAGCTAGAAAAACAGAGATATGAGGCCAGTCAATGCTGTAAAGCCAGTAAATATTATATATAAGCAGAAGGCCGATCGTCTGTGATAACGGCTGTGGCTGTAGCTGAAATCTTCAGTAGTGCAATAGTAACATAATTATGTTCATACACATGTCCATGTATAGACACACAGAAATGGACCACAGTTCTCCCAAAATGTAAATTCTCTGAAGCAATAGCTCAGTAATCGCTCAACTAGTTCATCTGCAGTATTGCATCTATCAGGGAAGCCAACACTAGGAAGCTGTTGTATTGACAGAGGTTGCCTTTTAACCTGAACGAAAGCCTTAACAAAAGCTTGTAAGCAGCCTGAGCAGACCCAGATCAATGGGAAGGCAGTCTCTCTGAAGACCAACACTAACCTGCAAGATGATTCTCCCAAAGTTCGTACACTCCACATACTCGCACTCCTCAGCAGTTGTAGAAAAGAAGACAGGTAGGCAGAAGGTGAGGGGTCCCTTTGGCGGAGGCTCCACAAGCTGTCTTTGTTGGCCTGCCCTTGTTGATAACTGCTTCAGTGTAGCTGGCTGAGTGGCAGTGTGGCTGACTGTTCGCTCACTCACTCGCTTGAAGCAAGAGCCGACAGAGCAGAGAATGACGTATGAAGCACATTACTTTTTTTGTAATTAGATGCACACTTTAAGCACTAATTTTTAGTACATAGCACTTAATGAGATTTATTACTTTTCAATGTGATTTACTTAAATTAATTTATTTTAAATTTTTTCCTTTATTATGATTATTATTGATTTAAGCACTATATTGTATACATTGAAATGGCACCGCACATACATAGTTGTGTTAGCATTGAGATTATTCCATACAAGGTAATCATAGTGCAGGCAGCTAAAGGAAATATACACCATAGGGCAATGTTTTTAGTGCTCTTAATATCTTTTACTCTCGCCTCCTGGTTCCTACAGAGAGACAAACTGTGCATATATTTTATATTCTTTACCCCATAATATCCTGAGTGCCCTTTGTCCTACCAGTAAGACTATATCAGTGACAATTATAAAGAATAGGAATTTCCAGATAATGACTAATGATAATCTTAGTAAATATCCATTACTATTTATGTTCATGTTTCTTAACAATATAGTCATTTGTTAAGAATTTGCAGTCATTTTTCTACTCAAATGAGACATGCTGACTGAATGATAAAGATTCAATTACAACAATCAAGAATCATATAGAAAAACATTTAATTACCATTATAAAATAAAGCACACTTTGCATTCTAATGATGGTTTCTATTGAGGCATGAGAATGTGGAGTTAAGAAAAGAAGTCATGTAGGACTATTCAATAAAACAGTGACAAGTGCAAAGATTGCGAGCAAAATGCAGTAACCCATAGCTTTGAAACCACCCCTTTACGCCAAATTGATAATAAATAGCTAAATAGCTGCTCCCCAAAAAAGTACAAACTACTGTGCTAAAAAGAAAAAGTTATAAAGGGTGTTATATAGTGAACCCATTGTGTGAATGGGCCAGTAGTTAAGCTAAATATAACAATTAAGACCATATATAAAACATGCAAGACAAGTGGTTAAGTCATTTTGAAACAATAAAATCAAATCAAGTGTCTTTAAAAGTCCAAAAATCTTCAGTGAAATAACTTCAGTTAGTCAATAACGTGCAATATAAATCTTCCACCACTTGACAATGGATTAAAAAAAACACCCAATGTGCTCGATTAGAAATACCTGCTCACCAGATTGCCATGATCTATTTAATTAAAAGGAAGGTCTGGAAGCACTTGGTCAAGATATTCTGTGGTTTGTTTAAAATAGGGATGAATGAGAAGACTTGTTTAGCTGCATCCTCCTCACCACCATGGTGACACATTGGGTATGAAAGACAGAAATGGGGTAATAATGTGTCAGGGCTGGGCTCAGCCCTTCCTTCTCTGAGCTGGCAGCTCAGCTGTCGGCTAATTGCCAGCTCCTTTCTCTCCACAGTGACTCAGCTGTTGTTGATTAGACATGTGCAGGATGAAAAAATTTGTTTTGTTTTGATTCGTTATTTAACTAAATTTGTTTAGTTAAATTCGTTGCATTTGTTACATTCGTTTTCAGGATTCATTTTGTTTCGTATTCGAATTCTAAAAAATTTGCCCGCATCGAAAAAATTTGACTGCATTTGAAAAAAATCTACAGAATTCAAAAACCTATCTGATTCGAAAAAATTTGAATGCATTTGAAAATATCTGACCAAATTTGAAAAAGTAAACTATATATATATATATATATATATATATATATATATATATATATATATATATATATATATTAGACATGGGCACCGTCAAAAAATGTGTTTCGTTTCATTCCGTTTCATTCCGTACGAAGAAAAAAATGTATTTAATAATTCGGGTACGAAATACAAATTTTCGTTAGATTCGTAAACTTTTCGCAAAAATAACGAAAGTTATTTTTACCATCCCTGTGCTGTGCTGACTTCCTAGGTATTTAACTTTTAGGTTTGTTAAATTTTCGTAACAATTACGAATGTTCTTTATGATGAATTTATCATTATGAGGGGTTCCCACCATCCTTGTACTGTGCTGACTTCCTCTGAATGGTGAACAAAACATGATTCATGTTTCTGTGAATTTGGATCCAAAATTCGTTAATGAAATTTTGTATTTTGTATGAAATTCGTAAGCATAGAAATTCCCATAGGGTTCCCACCATCCCTGTGCTGAGTTCCTGGGGTTTTAACTTTTAGGTTCATTAACTTTTCGTAACACTTATGAATTTTCATTATAATGAATTTATCATTATGAGGGGTTCCCATCATCCCTGTGCTGTGCTGACTTCCTGGGTTTTTAGCTTTTAGGTTCGTTAACTGTTCATTAATTATGAATTTTCGTTATGAATTTGGATCTGAAATTCGTAAACGAAATTTCATTTTTCGCACGGAATTCGTATGCATAAAAAATAATATTTCGGATTCTTACAAATTTTGGGATATACATACATACATACGAAACTAATCACACATGTCTAATTTTATATATATATATATAACCATTTTCCAAAATTCGTAATTCGTATACAATGAAATTGAATTCCAATAGAAAAGATTAGTATAGAATAGAGAATAATAGAAAAGAATAACATAGAAAAACAATAGACCAGAAGAGAAAAACAATATAATATATTCTATTCTAATATAGATATTATGAATTTGAATAGAAAAGATTATATATATATATACACATATATAAAATCATCTTCTGAAATTGGAATTTTGTATAGAATGAAATAGAAAAGATTAGACTAGAATGGAAAATAATAGAAAAAAAACTGCATAGAAAAACAATAGAACAGGAAAAAATGTTATAGTCTATTCTTTATATATTCTCTATTATTTTCTAATCTAATCTTTTTTATTCAAATTCAAATTCATTCTACACGAAATTCGAATTTCAGAAGCCATCTCCCGAAATTCAAATTTCATTTAGAATAAATTTGAATAGAAAAAGTTTATATATATATATATATATATATATATATATATTTTATAAAACATCTTCCTAAATTTGAATTTCATATAAACTGAAATCAAATTTGAATAGAAAATATTAGACTACAATAGAAAAGAATAGCAAAGAGTAGCATAGAAAAACAATAGAACAGAGTAAAAAAATATATATATTATATTTTTTTCTATTCTGTTCTATTGTTTTTCTAGTCTATTCTTTTGCATTATTTTCTATTATTTTCTATTCTATTCTAATTCAATTTCATTCTATATGAAATTGGAGTTTCAAAAAATGGTTATATATATATATATATATATATATATATATATATATATATATATATATATAATATTTTGAATTTGAATATAAAATTAGAATAGAATAGAAAATAACAGAAAAGAATACCATGGAAAAATAATAGAACAGAATAGAAGGGAAAGTTGAGTATTTGTTGCTAGGGAGGTTACCGTTAAATAAAACTTGCAAATTTCACAGGTCTGCCTTATTATGAGATTTGAAAGGTCTCTCTGTTATTTTTTTTTGGCCAGAGCTTTGAGGCTCTATGCAGCTTTTGTTAATTTAACAAGATGATATGCAACTCACTATTTTCAATAACATATTCCCATATGAGCTCAGTTTGTAACAAACAACTTTCACTTAATCATATTGCAGGGACAAATTTACACCTGGGAAGCCTAAAGGGATGGAAAATACGGTGCCCAAAACCCTGCTCATGGATAGGCTGCTGCCCACATCCTTGATGCTGCTTAACAAAAGTTTTTTTTATCAATGTTACAGTCTGTGTCAATGAGCTTTGTTCACTTCAAATGGGGTTTTACAGTCACATAACCTTGAATGGAAATGCAAAACCCCATTTTGAAGTGAGCAAAAACCAATGAACATGAACTGTAATGCCCCGTACACACGATCGGAAATTCGGCCAGCAAAAGACCGATGAGAGCTTTAGGTCAGAAAATGCGACTGTGTGTATGCTCCATTGGACTTTTGCAGGCCGAATTCCCGCCAGCAAAAGATTGAGAGCAGGGTCTCAATTTTTCGGTCAGAAAAAGTTCCGATCGTGTGTATGTAAGACAAGCTTGAGCAGAATTCCGTTGGAAAAACCATCCAAGTTTTTCAGACGGAAAATCTGCTCGTGTGTACAGGGCATTACAGTGAAAAAAAAAACTGCTTAAATCTGATTAAATGCAGGCCAGAAGGAGATCAACTGCAGGTCAAATGCAATCGGAATGACACCAGAAGAGTTCCACACTGATTAAAATGATTGCATGAATATACAGTATGCCCATAAACACAAGCCCATACACAAAACAAAAAAAAATCCTTTTCAATGTAAAAATTGGTCCAGTGCTAGCAAGGCCTGGAGGCAAGCAGATTTCACTACTTTATTTCCTGCACCTGTATATCCCTTATGAAGTAGAGCAATTTTTAAGTTTCAATTGATTTGACAATAGCATTGGCAATGGCATTACTTAAGATAACCTAGTAACATCATATTATTATATATGGGAGATATATGGGAGATATATATATATATATATATATATATATATATATATATATATATATATATATATATAATTTTTTTTTTTTTTTTCAGGGCAAATATATAGACAAAACCTAAGAAATTTGACCAGTGTTTTAAAATATTACTGTACATATAAAAGTACAAATTATATTTGCTTCCACCACGAGACCACCTTTCTAATATTATTCTGTCAACAGCCCCCATTCCTCACATGCATCCATCATCAGTAATAATATAAATACTTCTACCATATTCATCCTAACATGTAAAAACAGTCCCCAATGCACAGCCATCCTCATACTCATTCACAGTCATGCAACGTTGTACCCAAACTAAATGTATATCCTTTTTTTCCCCATACAAATAGAGGTTTATTTTGGTCGTATTCGCTCTTTTTTTTATTATTTTGCGTTATAAATGGAAAAAGGTCGAAAAGTTTGAAAAAAAACAATATTTTTTACTTTCTGCTACAAAATATATCAATAACATTTTTTTTAAAATCTAAATTTCTTCATAAATGTTGGCCAGAATTGATTCTGCTACATATCTTTCATACAAAAATTCCCAATAGGTGTAGTACATTGATTGGTTTGCATGAAAGTTATAGCTCCTACACCTAACTATGGTATATATAATGACATTTTTTTCATACTATTAATGGCAGTGAGCAGCGACTTATGATGGGACTGCGATAGTGTGGCAGGGAATCTGTCACTAACTGATGCTGGGAGAAACTGGCTAACTGCCACTGACATCACCAGTGACATTAATTCAGTGATCAGTGATAATACTATCATTTGTCACTGTACTAATGACATTGGCTAGTAAGGGGTTAATATCTAGGGTGATCAGTAAGTTCAATGTGCACCTAACTATATGATATATGTGTAAAGTGTGCTGCTATTACTAATAGATCTCTTGGTTTCTCATCCCTGCTGAGAGATTGTTCCCTCTATACAGAGCCCTGTGTTTATTATCAACACAGGGCTCTGGGCTGTGATTGTACACAGCCGATCAGCAGATCCTGGTTGTGAATCATTAGCCGGACAGGCTCCACTGTGTACAATCACAGTGGGTGTCAGTAGGGGGCGCGCAATGCAACGTACATATATTGGCGACCAATCACATGTAGGAGAGATGGCTGAGATAGGATTGTAAAAGGGTATATAAATGCAAGCTCTACAATTGTTAGTCAGACAAGTCAGATAGGTGTCTATCAGGCTGACTGTTTGTCTATGTAGCTCTATTGCAAGGGTGGCAGACGGTCAGAACCAATAGGCAAATATCTGTCCGAAACTTGTCTCCTCGTACGAGTCAGAGAAGACTTCTTAACTTGTTCCAGAGTGTGGTATCAGGTGAATTTCCCCCACGAACTTGGTCGAGCTGGAACCCAGAACTCTGTGAGGGGACCAGACCACTGGTCGATCGACTGGTGACGGGTTTGCAAGAATTGGCAGAAAAGACCCATTCTGGTTCAAGGTGAGAACAATTCACAATTGTTTCAATTTGGTTAGGGAATAAGAATACCTATATCTAATATGCTTGCATTGTAAGAAACTATAAATTATACCTGTATGTTGTAATACTTTCAACATAAACCTGTATGGTATCAGCTGTTAATAAACCTGCATTGCTTAAGTTCTGCCTGGTTCGATACTTTACAATTCTACTTCAAACCAATCACAGTTAACAGCCCCATCCTGACCTCTGGCACCCCCAAAGATTCCTGTGTTGGTTCTGTTTTTACAAGTGACCATGGGGTACATCTAAAACATATGTAGGTCCAATCTAATAGAGTTCTCAACATGTCAGCTGCAAGAGGCTGCTGTCACCGATGTGGATTCTCCTGATATGACACCTGACAAATATTTAGACAAAGTTGGCCTTATTTATGAATAACAGCAGGTAGCTGCTGTTATCAGGGGCGTAACTATAGGGGGTGCAGCAGTCGCGACTGCAACTGGGCCCTGTGCTGCAGGGGGCCCATGCAGCCCCCTCTACATATGGCTGGCAGCAGCATAGGCAGCTAGGGGTACCAGTGCACCATGCACACGGGTGGGTGGAGGGTGACAAGCAGAGCTCAGACTATCACACTGGCTGCTCTTTAGTTGTGCATTCCCCGCATGACCTGTGTCCTCGGCCGGCTCCTCAGAGTACCCCTCTTCTGCTCCATGCATTGCTGCTCAGTCCGATGTCTGTTCTCCCAAGCCATCTCCCCTGGGGACAGGGACCTCTTCTCACCTGGGGGCAGTAACTTCATCTGCCCTGGAGAAAAGGACCTCATCTCTTCTGGGGACGGGGACCCCATCCTGCCTAGGGACAGTCCCCCAATGGGGCACCTAAAAATAAAAAAAAAAATAAAAAAAAATACTGATGCCAGTGGTGGAACTACAGGGCTCACAGAGGTCATACCTGTGACCACGCCCTGGAGTTTCACCACCGGACTCGGAGGGAAGGGCCCTGGCTTGGGTTCAGGGGGGACCTTCATGGTTTCTTGCATCGGGGCCCTGAAGGTTCTAGTTACGCCACTGGCTGTTATATCTACAAGTCCTGGTCTGAATGAGATGGCCCTGAATGGCCCTGAATGTGGGAAAGTAGGTGCACCTATCGAATAGTGATACTTATAGGCATGTGCCTTGGGTGCTTATTAAAAAAATCAAATCCTAATATGAAATACCCAATTAGCTTCTAGGCAATTTTTTTGTTGGAACAAGAAAAATATTTTTTTTCTGCCAAAATTAGTTTAACCACTTTGGTACTTCATGTTAATTATTTAAACTTTCCATACTCTAAGCTTAGCATAGCAAGCAATCCTTACTGAAGACTCTAACCAAACTATAATAAATCAGTGTGAGGATGTCAGGTTGTCATTTAATAAAAATTTTTTTTTTAAATTCAAATATTTAGATAACACACACCAAATCCAATATAACTATATGTTGCATCAATTAATAATCTAAATACTGTACCTGCTCAACTTTAAATGCATAGTTTTCTACAACCCGCAGCTCATGTTGTCTGTCTTTCATGGATTCCGGTATTGAGAGGTTTCTATTGAATATATTGGATCTTCCAAACAAATTCCACAGCTATTAGAAGGCCACATGATGCTGAAACAATCCTGAAAAGTATCATCTCTAAAAAAACAAACAAAAAAAAACTGAATTATCAGGGAATACAAAATTAAAAATTACACCTACATTTTGGGAAGTAGCAGAGCCAAAACTGCTGCGTGATCATCTTGTTGCTGGAAACACTAAAAGCAGAAGAAACTACTTGGTGATGTAGTTCACATGGATCCATCCATAACTGAAAAAAACTGTCTAGGTTGTTCTGTGTTCTTAAGTCAAGCTAATACATTTTCACTGGAAATGAAAACAATGTTCAGTTTTGTGTATGTGACTAAAGTGAAAAGAAAATCTAGAAATGTAAGTTTAAGAAATAGCATATAAAGAGATGATTACACTGTATGAGAGCAAATTAATGACTATCATAGAGACAAGGTGTTATTGGATCTGTAAAAAAAACAACTGGCAAAATGAAGGCTACCTAGTATTTCTATATTTTATAATCAAAGCAGCAGGTACCATGTAGAAACTTGTTTTGAACAAGATCTTTACCCAAGCTGAAGGCTTGAATACACTCTTATTTATTTAATGTATTTGATGTACATATAGCACTGGCAATATATGCAGTGCTTTACAGTTTAACCGTTTAACCTGCTATAAGGGAACAGGATCCCTTTTTTTTTTTTTAGGCTTACAACCTCTTTAACTTCTGTGTCTTATTGAAGAATTAAGCTATCTGTGATTTCTGTCATGTGAGAAAGTGGCCATACTGTCCCACACAGACTATTCTGTGTCTAGGATATGTCCCATTGTACATATAAGCATTTGAAACAGAACACTCCCAAAACGTATATACAGTATTATAAGTTCCTACCAGTGACCAATCACTTTGGATGGCTTTGTCATTCCTTGCTTTTTAAATCAGTTGCTTGGCAAAGGATCCTTCAATTTTATTTATATTGGAGCTAGAGACTGCAATGCAGAGATTAGGCAGTACAAATTAGAGTCTTTATATACACCAGTGAGAACATCCTATTTTTTTTATTTCTTAATCACCCTTACCTCCTTCCCTTATTGGAAAACAAAAACTGCCTTCTCTGTACTTTAGCCCTGTCCCCGGCGTCCTGTTTCCTCCAGCACTGCCAGTCTTCTTGGGAAGAATGACAGCTATGCAATTTTGCCCATTTCCTCTGACCCTAGCCTGTTATTTATACCTCCATCCTGGGAGCCAGTCACCAAGCAGGCTGTATTCACAATACTCTATAACTGAATGGGATTCACACATCATTATATGAATGCCTCCCAGTCCTCCAAACTTCCACAGCTATTACAAATGACGGTGAAACAATCCTGTAAAGGATCATCTCTACTATAAAAAGAAAAAAATATCAGGGAATCCAGAATTAAAAGTGACACCTGGCCTTTGGGAAGTAGCAGAGACAAAACTACTGTGTGATCATCTTGTCACTGAAGTCACTAAAATCAGAAGAAACTAGTTGGTGATGCAATCATAGATATGGTTATGGATCATCCATAACTAAAAAATCAGTGTAGGTTGTACTTTGTTCTCAAGCCAAGCTAGTACATTTACACTGGAAAAAAAATGCCCCATTTTCTGTATGCGACTAAAGTGAAGATAAAATCTAGCAATGTAGGGTTACAAGATGTTGGCGCAAATGTATGAAGAAATTATATTTTATTGGATATGTTTTATAACAGAAATTATATATATTTTTTAAATGTTCTGTCTTTTTTTGCATACATATAATAAAAACAAACAGTAGTGAACAAATACCACCAACAGAAAGCTCTATTTGTGTGATAAAAAAATGATATAAATTGAATTTGCATACAGTGTTGCATGAAAGAGCAATTGCCAGTTAAAGTAGCACAGTGCTTCCGGTGGTCAAGTGGTTAATAAAATACCAGAGGGGGGTCTTTTGGAGGGGGAACAATGATAAAGTTAGAGGGGGGCTGAAGTTCCACTTTAAGTTTATTCTTTTAGAACTTGTTACAGAAATGTTATTTACAACTTTCTCACAGTAGAACATTCAGTAATGCCGCGTACACCGGACTTTCCGGCAGACTAGGTCCGACTGAGTTAGTCCTTCGGACAATACGATCGTGTGTGGGCAAATCCTATTTTTTTCATAAAAAATATCCAACGGACCTAGAAATAGAACATGTTTCAAATCTGTCCGACGGACTCAATACCTATTCGGAAAACTGTATGCTGGTTGACGGACCAAATACGACGCAAGGGAAGCTATTGGCTACTGGCTATTGAACTTCCTTTTTTAGTCTTATTTTATGTCATCACGTTCAAGATGAACAGACTTTCGAATGACTTAGTCTGTTTGTGTGTGGGCAAGTCTGTTCGTTCAGAAGGTCCGTCGGAGCTCCACCAAAAGGCTGTTGGGAAGACCATCGGACCTAGTCTGCCGGAAAGTCCGGTCATGTGTACATGGCATTACAATCTTTACTTGCCACTGCAGACACTTTTTATCTATCTGTACTCCAATCAGAGCAATAAAGTCTTTACTAATATTACTCATTGTCAGAACCCAATATTTTATCAACTGCTTTCCTTCTAGAGGTGATGTTTAATATGCAGTACATAACAGGATCCCAGATCTATGTCCTTCTTCATCTTTGGTATAACTGTAGAAAACTATAGTTGTGTGAGGGAAATCTTTGCCCCATTCCTACAGGTGGTTCTTACCAGTTTATGTAACTCAATAGTTATTCTTCTGCTGGATTTTTTTTTGTCATCAGCAGGCAACCTGCCCTTATTCTATACAGAGTGCATGTTTGCCTCTAAATGCCACATTGCTTTAAAACCACCCTCATCAGGGAAAAATCTGCCCGTGGCAATGTGCAATAAATATTACATCCATTACAGTTCTTGGTTGCATGTGTATGTGCACTCTCTGGCAACTGGTGCTAATGTAATTGGTCTTCCAAGCAGAATTGCAGCTTTTGGCTCCTAACAGCCCACACAAGCTAATACCACTATACCTGTTAGCTTTGGGCACCAGGAGTCAAATTCTGTTGATTTTCATTGTGGGGCTCCTGACAGTGAAAAAGAGGTTTGACAATGTATTTGTACACCTCCTACTCTCAAGCTCTCTCTCGTCTCCTCCTCTCATGCTCATCTCCAGGATTTCTCCAGAGCCTCTCCCATCCTCTGGAACTTACTATCTCCACCTGTCTCCCCTACTCTTGCTACCTTCAGGCGATCCCTGAAAACGAATTTCTTCAGGAAAGCCTATCATGTCTCTAACTAATCTTTTAACACTTCCACCAGCTCATTCCACACAGTTACAACCTTTTGTACCACCTGCCCCACCCTATTAGATTTTAAGCTCTTCTGAGCAGGGCCCTCTTACTCTTGTATTTTATTGTATTATAACGGTATTGTCTCCCTTTTATATTGTAAAGCGCTGCGTAAACTGTTGGCGCTATATAAATCCTGTATAATAATAATAATAATAATAATAATAACACTCATCTTGGATATTCCTGAAACTCCAACCTTGACCTTAACTCTTTCATAATTTTGACTTAACCCCTTCTTTCTCTTCTTTGCTGGGTGTCTTTGTTCAGAAGCTAAACATTCTTTGACTGAAAGAAACCATGTTGGTCTCCAGATACTGAAAGCTGATGATTTACATAAAGCATAGAAATAAAAAGTCCACAGACCAGAGCCAGATCCCTTGATAAACATTATATTACATGGCCTAGGGTGCCAGGGGAGTCACTTAGCCAAAGCACGCTGTGAATTTTATTATACTTTTTGCTTATTGCCACTCGTTATTTTTATACTTATACTTACTTATATACACCTATCCTTATCACTCAGTTAACATAAACATCAGTTTGGAATAGTCTTGCCTTTTAATGCAATTTCAGAAGTAATTTTCATCCATTTCACTAACATGCTTTTACTAAAATAAAACCTGATTATCCTTCCATAAAGGTTCCCCTCACTGTCTCCCAGTTGTACTCCTGCATTCTTGTCCGGCCACATGAGCTTCCAGACAAGTCTGCAATTGGCCATTTTAATGCACATTGCACATTATACAACTTACAGAAAAGTCCCTTTAATTAGGGATTTAGCAGCAAAGAAGTAAATATATAGTATTTATAAAAATCTTTTTTTTTTGTAGATAGTTTGTAAAACTAGACAGATTTTTTTGCTTCAGTATTATAGGCTATTGTGTGCAGATCTGGGACTTAAAATCCCAATTAATCCATTTTAATTCCAGGCTGTGACATTCAAAAATGTGGAAACATCCACAGTATGCATGATGCTCTCAATAGCATGATTTGCTTTGGGCAGCTACTAGCAGATTTCCCTTTATATGCCAAATCTTTAGAGTGAACTGTCCATTCACTGGTTATCTACAGGTACATTTTACATGCTAAGCTTCTTCTACTTTTTGCATCTAAGCCTTAAGGATGAGACATTTTCCCATAATCAAAAATAAATCCAGGCTGAATGCCATTGTACAATATTTGGATTATAAGACAATCTTTCTGAAAACTAAAGAAAGATGCAAATATTTTATCTAGAGGAAAAAAAAGTTGCTTTTCTCTGCAGTTCTGGCAGTGAAACACCTTTCCCAGCTATTGTTGTAAATAACTTGAGCATTATTCATGAGGCTGTATTATGTGTTATCATTCTCATTTCAGCTGTAACACCCATGTTACTCAACTGGAGTTATGGCCACAATGGTTTTTGCCTTCTCTTTTTAATTATTCCCCCTTGGATCTGATTATGCAGAATTTTGCTAGAATGAGAAAATAAAGCATGCTGTAAACCATTGGTGATGTATCTTCGAGGAGTGCAGATGCATTATCACTGAGACGCAGCTTCATGTACGTTAAGAAGATTAAGTGAAATTCATTTTAAAATGTGACATTATTACCTAAAGGATAACACACTGATGGTCTTAGCAGTTACAGTGCAGTTTTTGAGAAAATCAAACTAATACAGTACAATCCACCATGTTTATCTAATTAGATTTGTGAAAATATATATGTGAAACCATCACATATTTCAAGTAACTATTGAATGTCCTAAGCTAAGTGAAAGGGGTAAGGTATTTTTTTTTGTTTTTGTTTTTTTATCCTAGTGTTTGCAGACTATTTTCCATGACATTTTGACACCTAGTGCAAGGATAAGTGCCTTTGCTACCAAGAGTGAAAAATCTTCACTAGAATACTGTAGGTAATGTGTTCCAGACTCCCTCTTAGGATAACATTCTCCTACAGAATACTTAATGACAAAACTGCACTGGATCACTGGATGTGAAGGGCAGAGAAACCCTTCAAATAGAAAGTAGTACAATCATTAAGCTAAGTTGTGACATGCAACATGACTCAATTAAAATGTAATCATTTACAGCCTGAATTTAAAAGTTAAAAGCTTGTTAGCCCTTTCCAGGAGACCCCTAGTTTAGCAATCTACATATTTTGCCATATTCCTATTGCTTCCTTGATTCTAACTATTGCCTTTATTTTAAAAAACGCAGGCAAAAATTACTAATTTAGGTACCAATGAGGTACCAATGATGTCATAGCTGGACTTGCACTGCATGTAATTTTCTAATTTTTTCACATAAAAAGGAACTCATTCCATCATGTATTGGGATGTTAGCTCCTGTGTGTGCATTACTTGTTCGGGTCTGCATAAGATGTCAGGGAAGTGATTTTGCTCCCAATGGGGGGGACCAATGGCAATGAGGGCACCAGTCATATGGGAAAGGAGCCACTGATGTTTGCTCCACTTTAGATACAACTGCACAAAACTTATGAGCAATGATTCTACAAGAAAATAACTCCTGTGAGATAAATACAGCAAAGATTACTACTCTGTACACATGTGCCTACCAGACTCTTGAAAATGGATTTGGACTAGAGCGAGGCCTTAGAACTATTGAACTGTTTGGTAGCTTAATATTTTAGGTAGTGCCTGTTCTATAAACCAGGTCTAGTGGCTGCAGAGTTGTCCAAAAAGTTTTAAAGACATGATATTTATATCTTCACCCCCAAATCAAGAGTATATACTTATTTGGATTTTTGATAAAAATATTGCCTTCAATTTTAAGAAGTCAGTCATGTACTTCCCAATATTAAATTAAAAATGTTTGGTTTCTTTTGGCATTCTTACCACAACATGAGTAGCTATGCTGTTTTGATGTTCCCCAAAGCTATAACACAGAAGTGATGAATTACTGATTTTAATTTTTTAAACAAACAGCTCTATAATTTCAGACTGTACCTGTGCTGTAAACCAGCAAATTTGTATCCACAGTTGGCTAAAAGACCATAAATAAAGCTACATTAAAACCTGCTTTTTTTTTACATTAAAGGTAAAGTTTATTTGCAAATTAGAAAACAAATAACATGGGTATATAACCAATGACAAATTAATCATTTCAAGTCAAAACACAACAAAATACATTCCAACATTGTCTTTTTAAACAGCAACAGAGGTGGTACATATTGAAAGCCAGCAGCCTCCAGTGTAGGCCTATTTGGCCCCCGGAGGTTAAATCATCGTCCGACACCTCAACTCCATATAGTCCCATTTGTTCCCATTAGGTGGAAGGGAAATGAGATTGGGAAAAAGCAAAGATTTATATGAGAATCAGGGCAAGAAGAGATAGATGGAGAAAGGAAAGGAAAAGAGAGAGAGTGCCTATACCAGACAACCAAAAAGTGTAGCACAAAAACTGGCAATGTAATACTGAGTTTTAGGGACAACGGCCCCCACATCCAAATTCAAAAGCTTAAATGTCTCATCCGAGACACATACCCAGGACTAATTGCCGACCACTGGACTCACACTCCAACCTGGTTCAGCAGATCCCTATAGGTCTGGGAATATCTGAAAGCAAACCACAGAGACCAGATCTTATGGTAGCGATCCACTCGCTCATTTGATTGGGCCGCCATGTCTTCCATCTTGCAGATAAAGGAAACTTTATGTAACCAATCCTTCAGAGTGGGAGTTATTTTAGATTTCCAGATAAGTGGAATAAGGGAGTTGGCTGCATTTAACATGTGTCTTGAGAGTGAATTTTTGTACTTTCTGAAAGAAGTATTTGATATATGTAGCAAACAGCATGCAGCATCCATCCTGAGTCTGGTCAGGGTGGGAAATTTTGATCAAACATCGATGAAAGTCTGGGGGTCAGTCAAATTCCTAAATATTTAATAGCAGTGTCAACCCATTTGAAGGGACTATTAACTTGGGCCGTGGTCAATTGAGCTGTGGGAAGTGAAATATTCATAGCCTTGGATTTAGAATAGTTTATTTAGAGGTTAGATAAATAGCCAAAGTTAGCTAATTCTTTCAAAAGAGAGGGGGTGGAGACATGGGGTTCTGTCAAAAAGAACAAGAGGTCGTTGGCGTAAGCCACTACTTTGAAGACCTTCCCATTGAGTTGGAAGCCTTTGATTGATTGGTTTGCGAGGATATGTCTTATAAATGCTGCGAGGGAGATGATAAAGAGCAGGGGCGACAAAGGGCACCCCTGTCTAGTACCATTTCTAATATGAACTATGTCCGAGAGTGTCCCATTCACCTTGAGCCTGGCTGAAGGATTTTGGTATAATGCCGAGATCCATGCCATCATGTTAGAACCCAGACCAGCATGTCTGCACTTCTCCAACATATAATCCCAAGCTACTCGATCGAAGGCCTTCTCTGCATCGGTCGACAAGAGAAAGCCCTCGATCTTTCGCTGGTGTGCCAAATGGATCAAGTTCAGGGACTTTGTAACATTGTCCTTGGCCTCCCTACCAGGCATGAATCTGGCCTGAACAGTTCCTATCAAATCATGAAGTAAGGGTCTCAGCCTGTTGGCTAAAATTTTTGCCATAAGTTTGACGTCTATATTCAGGAGGGATATCGGCCTATAGCTGGAGCAATTCAGCGGATCCTTTCCGTCCTTAGGTAAGACCATGATATGCTGACAGAAAGTCGTTAGAAGTCAGTCCCTGAGTTGTTAGTGAGTTCATAGCATCTTTGAAAGGGGTAAGTAAAATGTCTGTGAATGTCTTATAACATATGGCGCTAAGCCCGTTGGGTCCTGGGCTTTTGCCCGTTTTCAAATTCCTAATAGCCTCCTTGATTTCAGCATCGTCTATGGGCCTTTCTAGCTGGATACAGTCCCCCTCATCTAATGTGGGGAGGTTAGCTGCTACCAGGTAATCTTGTATCGCCTGAGCTCGATTACTCTGCATGTCTGGCGGTTTGTGCAGTGTTGGGAGATTATAAAGAGACGTGTAATAATTTTTGAAGTGTTGAGCTATCGTCCCGGTATCACTGTCAATTCTACAGTCCTTGCCTTTGATACCCTTTATGTGGTTATAAGTTGTCTGAGTTTTCAGGGCCCTTGCTAATGTCTTGCCCGTTTTATCACCGTGTTCATAATATATCTTCTTCTTAAAAAATAAGAACCTCCTGGTTTTATTATCTAGGATCTGTTTCAGGGCCTTTCTGGCTTCCAGTAATGCCCCTGCTGAGTCAATGGTGAGGGAGTGTTTGTGGAGCGATTCTAGAGTACGAATTTTAGTGGTCAAGTCTGTAATCTCTTTGTCCCTCTCCCTTTTCTTACGGGTGCCCAGGCGAATCAGCTCATCCCTGATATGACATTTGTGAGCCTCCCATATCACTAGGGAGTTCATCCCAGGTGTATTATTAAGCTTGAAGAATTCAGTCAGTGAGGAAACTAAGTCAGGGAGTAGCTTTGGATCCATCAATAGTGATGTGTTTAGTCTCCACGTATTTTGTTTGATAGGGGGGTCTGTCATATCCAGTGAGATGGAAGTTGGAGCATGGTCCAAAATAGTTTGTAATCCAATGTGAGCATCTCTCAGCAGTGGAAGATCCCTCTGTGTGATAAAAATGTAATCGATTCTTGAGTGGCGGTTGTGGGGGATGGAGAAAAAGGAATAAACCCTCCCCTCTGGGTTTAAATAACGCCAGGTGTCAACCAGGCTCAATGATTGTAAAAGCTTCTTAATGCTCTTAACCACTTAAGGACCGCCGTATTGCCATTATACGTCATCAGAATGGCACAGGCAGGCACAAGCACGTAGATGTACATGCCTGCCTTCCAGTGGGTGGGGGGTCCGATCGGACCCCCTCCCACTGGATACGGCGGTCCGTTTCCCTCCGGGAGCGATCCGTGATGAGGGGATGGCCGTTGGTTTCTGGCCACCCCCTCTCGATCGCTCCTGGCCAATGACGAACTTCCTCCCACTGTGTATTGTTTACACAGGAAGGAGGAAGTGATGTCATTCTCCTCGGGGCGGTCTTTTTGACCGGACTACGAGGAGAAGACTAAAAGTAAGTGCACCAAAACACTACACTGACACATAGGTACACATAGGTACACAAACCCCCCCCCGATCCCCCCCCGACCGCCCCCCCCCCCCCCCCTGTCACAGTGTCACTGATTGCATTGATCATTTCTTTACTGATCAATGCATTCAGTGTCAGTTGTAAAAGTAAAAACTGTCAGGGCAGTTAGTGTTAGGTCCAGGGTAGCCTCCTATCACCCCCCAATAAAGATTTAACCCCCTGATTTCCCCTAGAGTTAACCCTTTCACCCCCTTTTGCCAGTGTCACTAAGCGATAATTTTTCTGATCGCTGCATCAGTGTCGCTACTGTCGCTAGGTAGCTAGTTATTTTTTTAGGTTCACCGCCGGGTTTTTATATCACTAGGTACCCCAATATACTACCCAATTATGGTTTTAACATCCTGATTGCCCCTAGTTAACCCTTTCACCCCCTTTTGCCAGTGTCACTAAGCGATAATTTTTCTGATCGCTGCATCAGTGTCGCTACTGTCGCTAGGTAGCTAGTTATTTTTTTAGGTTCACCGCCAGGTTTTTATAGCGCTAGGTACCCCGATATACTACCCAATAATGGTTTTAACCCCCTGATTGCCCCTAGTTAACCCTTTCACCAGCGATCACAGTATAAGTGTCACTGGTGACGCTGGTTAGCCAGTTAGTTATTTAGGTTCCCCGTCAGGTTTTTATATAGCGCCAGGGACCCCCATATACTACCTAATAAAAATTTGAACCCCCTGATTGCCCCTAGTTAACCCTTTCACCACTGATCACCGTATAAGTGTTACGGGTCACTCTGGTTAGTTTGCTTTTTATAGCATCAGGGCACCCACCATTTATTACCCAATAAAGGTTTAACCCCCTGATCACCCGGCGGGTGATATCAATTAGGTTTTAGGGTCAGGTTCTGCGTCGCCCCAGGCAGCGCTAGGTTAGTGCCAGTACCGCTAACACCCACGCGCAAAGCATACACCTCCCGTAGTGGTATAGAATCTAAACAGATCAATATCTGATCTGATCAGATCTATACTAGCGTCCCCAGCAGTTCAGGGTTCCAAAAAACCGCATTGTTATCAAGCCCAGATACCTGCTAGCACCTGCGTTTTGCCCCTCTGCCCAGCCCACCCAAGTGCAGTATCGATCGATCACTGTCACTTTCAAAACACTAAACACATAACTGCAGCGATCGCAGAGTCAGGTCTGATCCCTGCGATCGCTAACAGTTTTTTTGGTAGCATTTTATATTTAAATCCGGAAGGAAGTGCTTGGTTTTCGGGGTCCCGTACGTGGCTAGGCTCCCAAAAAGTCCCCCAGATGTGGTATCCCCGTACTCAGGAGAAGCAGCAGAATGTATTTTGGGGTGTCATTTCACATATGCCCATAGCATGTGTGAGCAATATATCATTTAGTGACAACTTTGTGCAAAAAAAAAAAGTTTGTAATATTCCCGCAACTTGTGGCAAAATATAAAATATTCCATGGACTCAGCATGCCTCTCAGTAAATAGCTTGGGGTGTCTTCTTTCCAAAATGGGGTCATTTTGGGGGGTTTTGTGCTATTTTGGCATTTTACGGCCTTCGAAACTGTGATAGGTAGTGAGGAGTTAAATCAAAAATTTGCCCCCTTAGAAATCCTGAAGGTGGTGATTGGTTTTCGGGGTGCCGTGCGCGACTAGACTCCCAAAAAGTCCCACACATGTGGTATCCCCATACTCGGGAGAAGTAGCGGAATATATTTTGGGGTGCAATTCCACATATAACCATGGCATGTGTGAGCAATATATCATTTAGTGACAACTTTTTGTAAACATTTTTTTTTTTTTGTCATTATTCAATCCCTTAGGACAAAAAAAATAAATATTCAATGGGCTCAACATACCCATCAGCAATTTCCTTGGGGTGTCTACTTTCCAAAATGGGGTCATTTGGGGGGGGGTTGTACTGCCCTACCATTTTAGCACCTCAAGAAATGAGATAGGCAGTCATAAATTAAAAGCTGTGTAAATTCCAGAAAATGTACTCTAGTTTGTAGACGCTATAACTTTTGCGCAAACCAAAAAATATACGCTTATTGACATTTTTTTTACTAAAGACATGTGGCTGAATAAATTTTGCCCTCAATGTATGACTAAAATTTAGTTTATTCGATTTTTCTTATAACAAAAAGAAGAAAATATCTTTTTTTTTCAAAATTTTCGCTCTTTTTCCATTTATATCGCAAAAAAAAAAAATCGCAGAGGCAATCAAATACCATCAAAAGAAAGCTCTGTGTGGGAAGAAAAGGACGCAAATTTCGTTTGGGTGCAATATTGCATGACCGCGCAATTACCAGTTAAAGCAGCGCAGTGCAAAATTGGAAAAAGACCTCTGGTCCTTAAGGTGTTTATTGGTCCGGAGCTGAAGTGGTTAAGGACTCTATATGTGACTGTAGTCTTACCAGTGGAGGTGTCCTCAGTCGGAATAAGGGCAACATTAAAATCCCCACCCAAAACCAATCTGCCTCAGCTAAAGCTCAGCAGTTCGTTAATTAGCTTCCGGCAAAAAGTGAGCTGGGCTGAAAGTGGGAAAGTATACGTTCGCTAGTGTCAGGGGGACCCCATGGCAAGGCCCTTTGAGGAAGATAAATCTCCCATCTGGGTCAACTAGTTTGTCCGTTACCTCAAAAGCAGCATCTCTGCTCACCAATATCGAGACCCCTTTAGATTTGGCCCCGGCATTGGTAGTATGGTGTGCCTCAGTGAAGTACGAGTCAGTAAGCCTAGGTATGTGGTTGGTCTTAAAATGGGTCTCCTGGAGGAAAACAAAACTAGGCCTACCTTTTTTAAGTTCTCTCATTAGAGTAGTTCTCTTCTCAGGAATGTTGAGCCCCTTAACATTGTGGGAGATCACAGTTGGGTTACGGCCTAGGTCAGAGTAAGCCATGGCTCAGACTCAGGGAGACGCAGAAACCAGAACCTGCAATTATAGCTCAAAGATTGTTAGTTGCAGTCGTAAAGAATCAATAAGCCTTTACTTGTTTTAAATCTGTGGTAAGGCAAAAGAAAGAGTGAAAGAACAGCAGAGAGGAGGAAATGAATGAGAGAAAGAGAGGAGAGTGTAAGTTACACCCCCTTTAGATGGGCAGACCATCCCGGGGGGGTTGTGTACGGACGGGCCCTAAACAAACCCGTCCGAGACACTATTGTGGGGTCCGGGGAGGCCCTCCCCGGAAACAGCAGCACTCACCGCGTAAAGCACACCAGGTTATCCACCCAGGTACTCACACAGTGCAGAGGAGAAACACGCTATACCAATCTATCACCAAAAAAAAAGTGGGGACTCCACTTTCCATATGGGAGTCGTCGAGTGCGGCCCATTCTAAGCATATTAGAAGTGCTAAATGGTCTGTTGTGTACTAACGACCAAATAAAGTGAAATAAAATTAACGATGAACAGTAATCAAACGCAACATAAAGCAAGCATAGCATCCTGTCATGCCTAACCTCTGAAAATGTTTGGCATGTGGTCCTTCTGGAACGTGTCCAGCAGAAGAGCGCCTCAATAGAAACACTCCCTGTTCAGCCACATCTCGGCCGAAGGGGTCTGCCAGTCACGTAGCCAGGTTGGAATCCACACCCCCCGGGCTAGTCCATACGATCATAACCACATAGGATCGTGACCAGGGAGGCTAGTAAGCCTTGAGCTGCAATATCTATTGACACTAGTAGTAACTACTGAGCTAGTTGACCAGAAGCTCCGGGGAATAGCTCACATATCATCGAGAACCCCAAATAGCTCTGTAGAACAGGAGTGCAAACAATTATGTAGGGGTCCCTCAGCCAGGTACTTTCGGCAGTCCTGCAGATATATGTTAGGCAAGTGTGATTCAATCGACCACCTGATCCCAAAATTTGTAAGAGCTAGCAAGACCCAATGTGGATTCTCAAAAGGGGAGAGGGGAATTAAGAGAGGGAGATAAAAAAAAGGGGGACATCCCCCCTCCTCTAGGCAGTGGAAACGTCTCAACTTCTCAGTTATCGTGACTGTAGTCATTCAAAAAATCAAACAAATTTAGGCAATCTGTACCGTCTAGTCCTCCATCAGGTTCCTGGAGGAATGTGGACGGTTTCGAGGGGTTCCCATTGGTGGTGTTTCATTGTGTCCGTGTCTCTGTCTCTTGGTGAGGTGTTTCTCTGGAGACGTCAGCGGGGAGAAAGGTGGGCTTCGTTCCTTGGGTGGCAATGAAAACTCCTGGTACCAGTCGGGTAAGGATATCAGCTCAATCTGGAGAGCAGCACAAAACTCCAGAAGGTCTGCGGGTGTACGCAGAATGTGTTGTTTGCCACCGTGGGTGACCAGCAGGGCGAAAGGGAAACGCCATGAGTAACGTAGGTCTTTCTCTCTTAGTTTGTCCAAAAGGGGTCGCAGAGCCCTGCGGTTTTTCAGAGTAATTTGAGAAAGATCCTGAAACAGTTTAATGTTCTCCCCGTTAAAAATAATCTGTTCATTCCTGCGTGCTCTTGACTAGGGATGAGCCGAACACCCCCCGGTTCGGTTCGCACCAGAACTTGCGAACGACCCCCGCGTTCGAAACAAACGTTAGAACCCCATTGAAGTCTATGGGACTCGAACGTTCGAAATGGAAAGTGCTAATTTTAACGGCTAATATGCAAGATAGTGTCCTAAAAAGGGTTTGGGGACCTGCCTCCTGCCTCAGGGGACATGGGTCACTGCAAAAAAAAGTTTTAAAAACTGCCGTTTTGGCGGGAGCACTGATTTTAATGACGATTAAAGTGAAAAAAAAAAGGTGAAATATTCCTTTAAATATGGTGCCTGGGGGGTGTCTGTAGTATGCCTGTGAAGTGCCACGTGTTTCCCGTGTTTGGAACAGTCCCTGCACAAAATGACATTAAACGGAAATAACACCATTTAAAACTGCTTGCGGTTTTAATGTTATATCTGGTTCCTGCAATATGGTTGAAAATCATTCAGAAAAATGGCATGGGTAGCCCTCCCTGCCCATTACCAGCCTATTTGGGTCTTGTACGCATATTAAGGGGAACCCCGTACCCATATTAAAAAAAGGAAATGCGTGTGGCCCCCAGGCCCTATATACTCAGAACAGCAGTATACAGGCGGTGCAAACAAGACAGGGACTGTGTAGGTTTGTTGTGTTAAGTTGAATCTGTTTGTAATTTTCAACCGGTACATTTTTAAAGTGTAGCTCCAGTCAAACAAACTATTTTTAAGCTTTTTGGAAAACATAGGGAACGGTTATCACCCCTGTATAATTTGTTTTGTCGTCCATCTTTTTTCATCTCACTTGCTGCTGTCTCCTTGCGTTTGCAAGTAGGAGATGTTTGTAAGTTGGATGTTTGAAAGTAGGGGCCTGCCCTATATTATAGCGGTATGTACTGGGTACAGAGCACGCAGACAGCACGCACTATCTCCTAACACTACTGACTGCAAGCTCTATTATTAACCACTTGACCACTGGGCACTTAAACACCCTTAATAACCAGACCAATTTTCAGCTTTCGGTGCCCTCACATTTTGAATGACAATTACTCAGTCATGCAACACTGGACCTATAGGAAATGTTTGTCCTTTTTTTCACACAAATAGAGCTTTCTTTTGGTGGTATTTAATCACCTCTCAGTTTTTTATTTTTTGTGCTATAAAAGAAAAAAGACCGAAAATTCTGCGAAAAAATGAATTTTTCTTCGTTTCTGTTATAAAATTTAGCAGATTAGTAATTTTTTCTTCATAAATTTTGGCCAAAATTCATACTACTACATATCTTTGGTAAAAATAAGTACAAATTGGTGGATATTATTTGGTCTTTGTGAAAGTTATAGAGTCCACAAGCTATGGTGCCAATATCTGAAAATTGATCACACCTGAAGTACTGACGGCCTATTTCCTTTTTTTTTTTTTTTTTTCCACAAAATTGTCATATTATCAGGTTATTTCACACACACAGCATATGCATACCAAAAGACCCTGGAGAATACAATGGTGGTCGTTGCAAATTTTTATCTCACACGGTATTTGCACAGCAATTTTTCAAACGCGTTTTTTGGGGGGAAAAAACAGTTTTGTGCTTAAAAAACAAACAAAAAAAACAGTAAAGTTAGCCCAATGTTTGCATAAAGTGAAAGATGAAGTTATGCTGAGTAAATAGATATCAAACATGTCACTCTTCAAAATTGCACATGCCCGTGGAATGGCGCCAAACGTCGCTACTTAAAAAATCCCCATAGGCGACGCTTAAATTTTTCTTTACTGGTTACATGTTTTGAGTTGCAGAGGAGGTCTAGGACTAGAATTATTGCTCTCGCTCTAACGTTCTCGGCGATACCTCACATGTGTGGTTTGAACACCGTTTTCATATTTTTTTTTATTGTTCATTTTACTTTATTTATTTTAGTTTGACATTTTTTTCTCCAAAAATATATTTTTGATCACTTTTATTCCTATTACAAGGAATGTAAACATCCCTTGTAATAGGAATATGGGGTGACAGGTCCTCTTTACAGTGAAATCTGGGGGTCAATATGACCCCACATCTCACCTCTAGGCTGGGAAGCCTGAAATAAAAAATAAAAAAAAGATTCTGGCTTTGATCGTACTGGCGAGTTGGTAGAAGCACCGGAGGGCGGTGAGGGGTGGGGTGGCGTCTATGGCTGGGTATTTCAGGGTATCACCGAGTATGGCTGGGTATCTCCGAGTATGGCTGGGTATGGCAATTTATGGCAGGGTATTGCAGAGTATTGGCGGGGTATTGGCGGGGTAATACAGAGTAATAGCAGGGTACTGCAGAGTATTGGGGGGTACTCCAGAGTAATGGTAGGGTACTGCAGAGTAATGGGGGTTACTGCAGAGTAATGGGGGGTACTGCAGAGTAATGGCAGGGTACTCCAGAGTAATGGCAGGGTACTGCACTGCAGAGTAATGGCGGGGTACTGCAGAGTATTGGGGGGTACTGCAGAGTATTGGGGGGTACTGCAGAGTAATGGGGGGTACTGCAGAGTAATGGCAGGGTACTGTAGAGTATTGGGGGGTACTGCAGAGTATTGGGGGGTACTGCAGAGTAATGGCGGGGTACTGCAGAGTAATGGCGGGTACTGCAGAGTATTGGGGGGTACTGCAGAGTAATGGGGGGTACTGCAGAGTAATGGCAGGGTACTGCAGAGTAATGGCAGGGTACTGCAGAGTAATGGCAGGGTACTGCACTGCAGAGTAATGGCGGGGTACTGCAGAGTAATGGCGGGGTACTGCAGAGTAATGGCAGGGTACTGCAGAGTATGCACTGGTATTGCAGAGTATTGGCAGGGAATTGAGGGGTTAAATTCGGTGAGCAGCGATGTGGGCACTGCAGATGCAGCCCACATCGCTGCTGACACCGATCTCTTTCCCCTCCGCTGTACCGATCGGTACAGAGAGGGGAGGGAGGAACCGGCGTCATAACATGACGCCGGTTTGTTTACAAGTGATCACTCCGTCATTTGATGGAGCGATCACGTGGTAAACGGCCCCAGGGGGCGCGCGAGAGCAGAATTCTGGGAGGCCGTTAATTAACGGCCTCTCAGAGTTAAACAGCCGCCCTGAAGCCGTTAATCGGCAATGGGCAGTTGTTAAGTGGTTAAAGCTAGATCACTAGCTATATAGGTGAGGTGAATATAGTGGTGTATACTGCGGTCAGGGCACAGACAACAACCACTACACAGCAGCAAGATAGGAAATCAGCCAAAAACGATTGGTGTGTACTGTGTTGAAGGTACACAGAACACCCACTGCTTCAGATGCTAACACACTACACGAGGCCGCCTCAAAGGCGGCCTTATATAGTGTGGGGCGTGCACTACACAGCCTGAGCTATGATTGGCCACAGGCAGGATGCCTGTGGCCAATCATGGCTCTCCTCGCTGCTGGCGCTACGATTGGCCAAGCATGTGGGGTCACAGTGCATGCTTGGCCAATCATGAGCCAGCAATGCACTGCGCCACCGCAGTGCATTGTGGTCCGCGCGCGCCACTCGAATTTTGACGCGAACGGCCCAAACGTTCGGAATTCGCCGAACGGCCGAACAGCCAATGTTCGAGTCGAACGTACGTTCGACTCGAACACGAAGCTCATCCCTACTCTTGACATAATGTCCTCTTTAAGGGCAAAGTTCTGCAAGCAGCAGATAATATCTCGGGGAGGTAGTGTGTCCGGTCCTCTTGCCCTAAGCGCCCTGTGTGCTCTAACAAATTCTATAGCAGTGTCCTCCGGCCGGTCTAGGAGAGTATTAAAGACCCTCTGCAAGACTGAGGTGATCTGCTCCGCCATAACTGATTCTGGTATGCCGCGTACCCTGATATTGTTGCCCCTCCCCCTATTGTCCAAATCTTCTAAATGCCGGTTCATTTCAATAAAATGGAGGGAGTGCGCGGTGACCGCTTCGTCTAGTCTAATAATGGACTTGTCCCTTAGTTTCCCCGCTGTCTCTGCGGCCGCCATTTTCTCCTGCAGGACTAGGAAGCTGGTCTTAAGGTCCGTGATGGCAGCGGAGAACGAGACTTTGATGTCGGCTGCAAAGCCAGACATATCCTCATAAGTAAGGGGGTGAGCAGTACGGGTACCTCTCCTGTCGTTATCCTCCGCGGACGACTGTGAGTCTTCACTGTAATCCTCGTCCGCATGGACCTGCGCCATCTTGCCTCCCGCAGTTACCTTCAGCACTGAGGCCTGGGTTTTAAAGATATCCGAGATGTTTCTCCTGGTGCTGGCAGCCTGAGAGCGGCGGGAACGAGTTTGGTGCAGATGTCTGTTCTGTTTTTTCAACTTCGCTTATTCGTTAGCGTGTACAGACGGGCTTGGGCCGCTTATCCGACGGAGCTCCTCTGTTAAGCTGCCATCTCTGCCGCGTGCCAAGCCACGCCCCTCAAAACCTGTTTTTTTTTAATTAACCACCTCAATACTGGGCACTTTTACCCCTTCCTTCTTTTACCTGTTTATTTTATTTAAAGCGGAGGTCCACCCTAAAATGGACCTCCGCTCATCGGAATCCCCCCCCCTCCGGCGCCACAATCGGCACCTTTCAGGGGGGAGGGGGGTGCAGTTACCTGGATAATCCAGGTAACTGCACCCACTTCCGGGCTAGCTCTCTGCGGAACGGGGCGTACGTTACGCCCCCGTTCCGCAAGCGCCCGCCCCCTTCAGCAAGTGCCCCGCTGCCTGCTGGGAAACACACAGCTCCCAGAGGCAGCGGGGACCGTCCGGATTGCGCCGCGCGGCTCGCGCATGCGCAGTAGGGAACCGGGAAATGAAGCCGAAAGGCTCCATTTCCTGATTCCCATACCCAAGATGGCGGCGGGACCCGGCAGCCGAGCGAGCGATCGGCTTCGGGTGCCGACATCGCGGGCGCGCTGGACAGGTAAGTGTCACTATTTAAAAGTCAGCAGCTGCAGTATTTGTAGCTGCTGGCTTTTAAAAAAAAAAAAAAAAACGCGGAGTCCCGGTGGACTCCCGCTTTAAGATGTAGTATCTTAAAGATATGATGTGGGTTATATGAGAGTTATTTGACCAAGAGTGAAAGCTTTAACTCAATAACAACATTTATTAGTAAGTAGTTGAAAGTCTAATACACAATCATCTATCTATAGTCTATACCAAGGAAGTAATATATTCCTTAAAACATTAATCTATAAACATATTTAGTTACAAGGAAAGGGCCGACCTTTCCCATAATTACCCGTTTCTCACCAGGGTTCCATTCTGATGGCTTCTCTCCCATAAAAGAGAGATATTTGCCATCTAGTCTGTGTATATCAATACAGGCTGATGCCTCATTGGTTGGCATAGCGTGGCAATTGATTGGTGAGCTTCCTTATTGCTGGTTAAGGATTGGCTGCATCTCCAATCCCTATAATTTGCATAAATCAGCCCCCTTTAATGCAAATCCTTGTGATGATTTTGAGCAGGAGACTGACTTGAATTTTCCCAGGAATTTAAGTATTGATCACGAGTTGGCCTCCCTTCATTGCATATCCCAGCATGGGATCCTTTGAAGTGAGTATGTGTAAAACAATGAGGTTTGAATCCCATTGTTTTTACACAAAAGCCTGGGCACCAACTTGTCTGGAGATATATGTGAAGATTAATATGTTCTGGCCTACATAGATACAAGCTAAATTAAATATATTCCTAATTACAATATTTTACAGCTATTCATGGAGATTTCACATAAACTCAGAAGGCAACACTTCCCACACCAATTTTTAGCTTTCCATGAGCTTGCATTTTGAATGACAATTACTCAGTCATGCTAGACTGTACCGAAAATGAACTTTTTTCATTGTGTTCACACAAATAGAGCTTTTTTTGGTGGTATTTAATCACCACTGGGTTTTTTATTTTTTGTGATAAAAGTGAAAAAAAGAGAGTGAACAAAAAAAAACAACACATCTTCTACTTTCTGTAAATCTAAGTTATAGCGTCTACAAGCTATGCTATGTATCACTGCAAATTGATCAGTCCCGATGTACTGACTGCCTAATCTAATTTGTTAAAATGGTCAGCTACAAATACTGCATCTGCTGACTTTTAAAATAAGGACAATTACTTGTCCAGGGCGCCTACGGTTTCCTTACCTGAAGCTGACCTGTTCCTCGGCTCCCGGGTGGAGGCACCAGAATCTTTAGTAAGGGAATTGGGAAGTGAAATTCACAGCCTGATCCCCTACTGCGCATGCGCGAGTTGTGCTGCGCGTCCTGACTGGTCCCTGCTGTTTTTTGGGACCTGCATGTTTCCCAGAAGACAGCAGGGGGGGTGGAGGAAGGGTTGGACATGGTTTAGATCGCTGTGGATTCTGAGGCAAGCTATCGCTGAAAGTGGGAGCAATTACCTGTATTAGACAGGTATTTACTCCCCCCTGAAAGGTGCCAAATGTGACACCGGAGGGCGTGGGGGAACCAGATAAGCTCAGTTTTTGAGTAGAACTCCGCTTTAAGGCCCTAAAATGTCAGGACAGTGCAAATACTTCCCAAATTACCTATTTTTGTAAAGATGACAGTCTAAGGCCGCGTACACACGGGTGGACTGTATGGCCTACTTAGTCCGCGGAAACACATTTCAGTGGACAGTCCGCTCGTGTGTGGGCTTCAGCTGACTTTTTCAGCGTGCAGTCTGGCATACTAAGTATTTCGGAATTTCCGTAATTCTGTCCGTCATACTTTGGTTTCAGCGGACAATCCGCTCGTAAGTAGGCTAGTTCGACGGACTAAGAATGGCGCATGCTCAGAAAGGATTTACATGGCGGAAGGGTGCATTGCTGTGTATTGGACTTCCTATTTCTAGTGCCGTCGTACGTGCTGTACACGTCATCGCGCAAGCTTTCGACGGACTGTTTGTGCATCTGTGTGTGGTCAAGTCCGTTCATTCAAAAGTATGACGGACTGTCCGTCGGATTGTATGACGGACTAAGTAGGCCATACAGTCCGCCCGTGTGTACGCGGCCTAAGGTATTTAGTAAGAGGCATAGTGAGTTTTTTGAAGTTGCAATTTTTTGCCCACGATTGTTTGGAAAATTAATCATTTTTTTCTACATAATTGTCATATTAAAAAGTAATTTTTCACACATGACTTGGGAAACTTGCAATTACACCCCAAAATATATTCTGCTACTCCTGAGTATGGTAATACCATGTATGTGAGACTTTTCCACAGCATGGCCACATACAGAGGCCCAACATGGAGGGAACACCGTAAGGTGTTCTAGGAGCATAAATTACACATTTAGTTTCCCGACTACCTATCAATTATCCACAAAATTACCCCCTTATGCCAAGCAAATACCCCAATCTATTATCTATGAGGCATAATGAATACAATTTTCCACAGCCTGCCCACATACAGAGGCAAAACATTCAAGTAGCACCGTCAGACCTTCTAAAGAAAAAAATTACACATTTCATTTCCTGACTACCTATCACAGTTTTAAAGGCTCCTGAACCTCTTTGTTAAGATTCTGTTCTCCTCAGTTTTCATTTCAGAGCCACTGCTTTCTACTGGTTAATACTTGCTATCCAAGTTCCCCGCTACTCTCGTACGACATACTCTGGAGTATATGGAAAGCTTCCTTGATGCTGAATATTTTTTTTAGCAATGTTGACAGATTACTGGAACAGATGTGACAGTTGTTGATCACTCGGACAGATGTGCCAGATGATCATGGACAGATGTGCGCAGATGCATAAAAAGAGGGGGACAAATGTAGGACTTTATATGAGGTGTATATCCACTGGTAGAAATTATACTATACAATATAACTGGTAAAAACTGTAACAGACTAAAATAGAATTAGCTAATGAACATGTTTAAATTGATGAACAATAGTAGTAGGTAATTAATAAATTTCATAAAAACTTTCGAGATTGCATGCTCTACGCATTTCCATTCACCATTCACTTCCTCAGGACTGGGTGCAATCCGTGTTTCTATAAAAAAAATTATATATGTATAAGCAACAGTATAGCTGAGTGGTCACCAATTATAATATAAAGTATTATATATATATATATATATATATATATATATATATATATATATATATATATATATATATATATATATACATACATACATACATACATACATACATACATATATATATATATATATATATATATATATATATATATATATATATATATATATATATATATATATATATATATATATATATATATATATATATGTATATATATATATATATATGTGTGTATATATTAGAAAAAGAAACAAAAAACATTCATATGTTTACAAAATGTACTCACTGATCAACTAGGGCTGTCCACATGGTGTGGATGGCCAGGAATGGACTAGGAGCATCTCACCCGGGAACTGTGGGAGCTATACTCATGTAGGGCATATGGTATATGGCAAACTGCAATGGGAGTGCAAGTCCTCAAAGGGGGGTCCTTGATGGCCCATAGATTTTAAAAAGTGTAAATAATATTTATATATATTAATTTGTTCCAGGTAGGGAAATAAATATCTAGAGTAACCTATGTGTATACAGACTACCAGTCAGTCCCAGAACCAAGAGAAAGACACTGAATAGTGACTGTGATAGTGGTATAATAGAAGGACGACCAAGGCAGGTGCAGTGAGTACTGATATTAAGTAACAGTGTGTGTTCTACAAGGCGAGGTGAAAGGAGCAGGTGTAAAAAGAAATGGATTAAAAGGTGAAGCCCAAGAGCTAGAGAAAATATTATGATGAAATAAAATAGAAATATCAATTATGAAGGTAAACCAATAAAGTGAATGTAAAAAAGATTAGGAGCAGAGGATCTAGTTGTGTATACCTTGTGTACTTGATTGTATCCATAATCTGTAATGTGAACATCCACCAGGAGAATCTCAAAATCCCAAGCTGGTTATGGGAAGTATATATACACATACTCATCCTACCAGCCCGACCAATGGGCAGCCCCCAACGTCATGCAGGTGATCCGCATAGGGAAGTGCGTCATCATCTGCTCGGTGAAGCCGTTCAGATGTATGGCACCAAGCAAGCTCCCTCTGATTGGACACCGATGGCAACTCACGCGTCAGCACGCCATATGGATATATTTCATTGCCAATCTCTTTATTTAGGAAACATCACAATGATGTCACCTGATGTGGTACTACTGACCTAATAAGAATTTACTATACTAGCTTATTAACGAGGAAATAAACCTCAAGCGTGTACTTGTACCTATAGGTAAGCCTAGAATAAGGCTTACCTATAGGTACTGTAAATAACTCCTAAACATGCACCGTTTAGGGGATATTTACTATATACTGTGCCAATGATGTAATTGGTGCATGTGCTCTGAAGGAATGGCTGCCTGTGCCATTTCTTCAGAAGCCTGTTCCATGACCGGCGGCTCCAGTGCACATGCATGGGAGTGACGTCACGTGGCTCTGGACAGTCACACAGCCAGAGTCTGCCGCCCTATAAGAAGATGGATGCGGCCTCCAGCGGGGACGATGTGTGTTTCGCGTGCAGATGAGGGTCACATAATGTGCTAGTATGGGATGCACATAAATTAGTTTATTAGTGGTCGTTGGTCATTGTTTTAAACATACATTTGTGGTTTAATAAAATTGTTTGCTATCTTTGATACATGCAGTGGGCTATTTCTATTTTTTGGCTGGTTGAGCCGAGACATGTTTTTTTTTATTCTCAGTTCTCACTAGTATAGTATACAGATCTATTTTCTGATCGCTGTATTAGTGTCACGTGTGACGCTAGATAGCTAGTCTGTATCAGTGTTAGTATTGTATAGCATCAGGGTACCTGCCATATATTTCATAATAAAGGTTTAACCCCTTGATCACCCCCCCCCCCCCCGTTAACTCTTTCACTCCCTGTCACTGTGTCATTCGTATAGTGTACAGATCTCTTTTCTGATCACTGTATTAGTGTCACAGGGGACATCAGTTAGGTGTTAGGGTCAGTAAGTGTCAGCGTCAGATTTTAACCCTTTGATTGCCAGTAACGCTAACGTACATGCACACACCATACAACTCCCTTACTAGTATAATGTCTGAACGGATTAATATCTTTGATCAGATATATACTAGCGTCCCCAGTAGTACAGTATAGTGTTCCAAAAAACGCAGCTTTAGCAGGATCAGCCCACACAAATTGCTGTATTAGAAGACCACTGTCACTTTACAAAACACAGCACACAAAGCTGCAGCATTAACAGCAGTGGGTGCATGGGCGCCGCCCGCTCTATCGCGCCATACCCCCATATGAGTAATGGATAGATTCATGCATAGCATGAGCACCCCCCTATTCATGCTTCCGGCCCCTTTCAGGAGGCAGGGTGCGTGAATTAAAGTGGCAGGGTGTTTTTTTAAGCACCTGATTAGAGCCATGGGCTCTAATATACTTCAAAATAGGGTGAACTCAAAGCACAGAGCATTGCGCTCGGAGCCCACAAAGGTGTGTTAGAAAAGAAAATGAATATTTGCTTTTCTAACACTGAACCACCTCTCCACCAATCAGAAAGAGTGGGTCTGGTACCTGTCACCTGATTGTCTAAAAGGACAGGCAATCCTATTGGATGCCTAACAGGAGGAAAGAAGAGACGCACAGCGGAAACATGGAGGACACAGGAGCTTCCACCTGACCCACAGCTCACCACTGCCTGACTCACTGCCTGACCCGCTGCCCGTCCCACAGCTCGTCACCATCACTCACTACCTGACCACCAAGATGGGGTTATTGCCAGGCAGACAAAGAGCTGGCAGGCGGGGGTGCTGGTTAAATGCCACGGGGGGTCAAAGTGGCTGCAATTAATGGGCACAGGGGCTGCATTTGATAGGCACAGTGGCTGCATTTGATGTTTCCAGTCACTTTCAAAATCCCATTTCCAAGGGGGCTTTTTTCTTTCTATACAACTGGGATGTGGTGACTGCTAACAGCTGTTTTCTGTGAATATTGGATTTCTTTTCCATTTGATGGGCACAGTGTCTGCAATTGATGGGCACAGTGGATGTATTTTATGGGCACAGTGGCTGCATTTGATGAGCACAGTGGCTGCATTTGATGGGCACAGTGGCTGCAATTGATGAGCACAGTGGCTGCAATTGATGAGCACAGTGGCTGCAATTGATGAGCACAGTGTCTGCATTTGATGGCCCAGTGGCTGCATTTGATGGCACAGTGGCTGCATTTGATGACACAGTGGCTGCATTTGATGGCATAGTGGGTGCATTTGATGGCCACAGTGAGGCTGCAATTGATGTTTTTTTTCTGTATTTTTCAGACTTTTTCAGTTTGTTTGCACCCCTCCAAATATTCTGAGCACCAGCTGCCACTGGTTAGCAGAGTCAAGCCCGATCCCTGTTAGCACAACAGTTAATTTTTTTTGTAGCAATTCGAGCAGTCTCTGATAAACAGGTTAATTTTTACCTGTGAGTCACACTAGCTGTACCTGTAATTTTAGTGACCAAAATGTCAAATGAAAGGTACATGAGTGAAGAGGCCTACAGGATACTGAGCATGACAGATGAGAGTGCAAGGGAAGCCTCACTCTCAGAATCACAATCTGATTCAGGTTCACTATACAAACCTATAGAGAGCAGGGTCACCCTGCTAAGATCAGGCATACCAGATCCTGTTCTTCTGTTGCTGAGGTGCAACAACTGCATGGTTCTCGTATGCAGCAGAGAGCCAGTACCAGTGCCACTCAACCTTCTGGTGAACTGGCAAGCAACGGTGGCCTAGTATGTCCTGGTGGTAGGCAAACCAGCACTGCAGTAACACTTGGTGATGTGGTGAGTCCCATACGTGCAGTTCAAGCTGGTGCGGTGGCTAGCACAAGTGGTGCCCCATAGCCAGCAAGAATTTGAACGCAGGCCAATAGAGACCATAGTGCCCTTCCTAATGTGTTTGCAGATCCTGATTGGCAGCCCACCACTTCTGCAGTGCCCGTACTTCCCACATTCACTGACCAACCCAGAATTCAGGTGGAAACAGTGAATTCTACTTCCCTTGACTCTTAGAGGCAGTTTTTTCCCAGAATATATGTACAGATCTATTTTGGACAAAGGCAATTTATATGCTGGTCAATTTGTCACTGAAAATCCAAATTTGACACTTGGCTGTAAACCTATAATGGTTCCCAAATTTAAGACCTTTCTTGGCCTATTCAACCTCATGGGCATTACTAAAAAGAGTGAGTTGCGGTCATATTGGTCCACTGATCCAATTCACCATTTGCCCGTGTTCTCTGCTGCCATATTCAGGACTCGATACGAGCAAATCTTGCAGTTCATGCACTTGACAAGGAATTGTCATCCTGGGGGTTACCCCGAATATGATTGGCTCCACAAAATTCGACCCCTCACAAACCACTTCACCAACAAAACCAACAATTTGCAGCCTTGTTTCCTGATCAAGATGTCTGCTTTGACAAGTCCCTGATTACATTTTCTGGTCACCTTGTGTTCAAACAGTTTCTCCCCAACAAGCATGCCAGATATGGGGTCAAGATGTATAAGCTCTGGGACAGGGCAACATGCTATACATATAGTTTCCTGGTTTGCGAGGGAAAAGATAGGAGTGTGAAGCCCCCCAACAGCCCAGACTACATAGAGTGCAGCAACAAGATTGTTTGGGACTTGGTGTCACCCTTGTTCAGAACGGAGTACCATTTATACGTGCCCAATTTTTATACAAGCGTGCCACTTTTCAGACACCTCTTTTGATTAGGGTTCGGAGCATGTGGCACCATGCAATCTAATTGTTAGGGCTTCCCCCAACGGCTTGTCAATGCCCGACTTAGTCTGGGGGAGAGAGAGCCTTCTTGAGGTCCAATAAATAAATTGCTTGCCGTGAGGTTCAAGGATAAATGGAACGTTTTCTTTCTGTCTTCCATTCACGCAGACATGGCAGTCCAAATTAATACGGCAACTGGTGTTGTTGAGAAGCCCTCTGTGTCCAACCTTTAAAATGAGAGGGGTGGACTGCAATGACCATCTGATGCAAATAAGGGGAGATCAATGCGCAAACCAATAGGAGAAAAAATCAACAGGCAGATTAGAGATTGGTAAGCGCCACATTCATACCTAAAAATAATGACCATCTGATGGGGCCATACTTAATTGCCTGTAAGGCCAGACTCTGGTACAAAAAAGTGTCTGTATACCTATTCTAATTGGCTCTGTACAATGCTTATGTGCTATACAAAGCATCTGGACGAACTGGATCCTTCCTAAAATTCCAGGAAGAGATCATCACAGCCCTTCTGTATCCAGGAGGTGCTGTGCCCCAATTTCCCAATCCATATGCAGTGAGCCGGCTGCATGAGAGGCCTTTTCTGGATGTCCTCCTTGGTACCTCTACCCAACAATCACCAAAAAAAATATGTTATGTCTGGGGAAAACACAGACATAGGCATGACACCTGCTATTTTTATCCCTCCTGTCCTGGCCAATCTGGTCTCTGTATCGGGGACTGTTTCCATCGCTACTACATACTAGTGAAGTATTAGCATAGGGTACAGCCCTAGGGCACACTATCACATAGGGTCTTGAAAGATGAGATGGCCATCGCATTTTGAGAGACCCTAACTTGGAACATTTACAGTTACAAATAAAAGTGTAAAAAATTAAGAAAAAAAAATATATAAAATAAAAAAGCCAAAAATAGTTTTTGTTTTCTTGTTCTTCTCTCTCGCTCTATTGTTCTGCTCTGTTTTACCGATTTATTTTTTGCTTTAATGTAATGTTTTATTGTTACTGTGTTTTATTGAGTTTGCTGTGCAGGTATGTCCTACTGTTATAGTTTACTGTAATGCCACATACACATCGGACTATCCAGCGGTCTTAGTCTGGCGAACTGTCCGCCGGACTTTGCAGCTGAGGTCTGCCGAACTTTCAAGTGAACGGACTTGGCCACACACGATCATTCCAAAAGTCCAGTGGATTCGAAAGTGATGACATGGAATAAGGAAGTTCATAGCTAGTAGCCAATAGCTGCCCTAGCATCAGTTTTAGTCTGCCAGACTAGCACACAGGCGAACGGATTGTCTGCTAAAAGCCGATTTTTGGTAGAAAAAGTCAGCTGGAGCCCACACATGATCGAATTTGTCCGGCGGACTCTGGTCCGATCGTGTGAACGCGGCATTACTGTGTTTTATAGTTAACCATTATTTGCTCCCGTCCTTATCCCAGCTAGCTGAGCCAAGTTTGACCCCATTCCACCCCACCGGGCACGACATGTACCCAAGAGGAGGAAGACCAAGGGGGAAACTAAAGTGCGGATGGCGAGCAACAGCGGTGGCAATATCACACAATTTCTCACACAGCCCCAGCCTGTGTCCACAGCTGCCAAGATGGCGGACCCACGCGCAGCAGCGGAATCATCCCGAAGTCTGGATAATCTCCCAGTGTCCCCCGCAACATCGATGGAGTCAGACTCCTTCACAGACACTCCAGCGGCCCTGCAAACAGGAATGAAAACTCAGATAGCCTCGCTGCGAGACACTAGCATCAATGCAGAACTGTGGACATTGTTAAAAGCCCTTCCAACCAAAAAAGACATTGAATCCCTTATAACACGGGTTAAGACACAGCGTCGCAAGGAGATGCACGAGGTAGGAGGGGAACTACAGATGATATCCACTAGAATGTCAGAAGTGGAGACCACAGTGTCAGACCTGGAACAAAGAGTTGCAGATTTGGAATGTTTACAGGGGTCACATGTGGATGCAGCAACTATGCTTCAGTTACATATGGAGGAACAACATTTGAAGGACTCTGCACGACGGAGGATACCCTTCCGAAGGTACTGTCACTAATGTATAGCCTCTTGATCTCTCCAGCGAAGGACATGACGTTGAACTTTATCACTAAATGGGAAAAGGACCTGGGCCGTACTTTTACGTCAGCCCAGGTTCAACACATAATTATGTTCGCCTTAAAATCCTCCATCTGTACCAAAGTACAGGAAACAAATTACAAGCTCCTAACAAGGTAATATCTCACCCCACATGCTTTACATATCCGATACCCAGAGACGTTGGAAATCTGCTGGAGTTGTCTAAACACAGAGGCACGTTGCTGCATATGTTTTGGTCCTGCCCTAAGCTTACGTCTTTCTGGGCTAAAATTAGAGAAATCATTCAGAAATTTACAGAGTACAATGTCCCTAATGACCCAGCTTTTTTCCTACTACACGTCTCTACCATGGCGGCAAAATTATATAAGAAGTCGATTGTGCGTCACCTATTAAATGCTGCCAAAGCATGTATTCCACTCTACTGGAAAAGCCAAACACTGCCAACAGTGGCAAGCTGGATTCAGAGAGTGGACGATATCAGTAAGCTAGAAGACCTGGAGCTCTCTGTGAGATACCAACAGGAAAAATGTAACAAGACATGGGCAATGTGGAAACAATTAATTCTCTCCCCAGAAGGAACTGCCCTTAGAGCTTCCTAGTGGGGCACACACCCGAATGCACTTAAACCCCCAGGCCGACTTGAGTCAACCAGGGCCCTAACCTGTCCCACCCTAATAATTTGCCCCTGCTCTCCCTTCTCACCTTATCCCCCCCCCCCCTTCCACTTTGTCCTCCCCCTTCGTATTTTTCTTCTTCTTTTCTTTCTCCTTTTTTTTTCTCTCTCCTCTTTCCTTTCCGTGGTTAATGCAAGCACACAAATAGTTCACTGGTTGAGGCTAGAGATGGAAAGGGGAAGAAGAAACAGGAAAGCAAAATGTGTACTGTGTAAGCAGATGAAAGGACCCTAGGGCTTCTTAACTTATCCCTTTAGACTGCTAAAGATAAATATGAAACACTCACAATGTATACTTCATCATTTTATTTCATTTCAGCCTAACAAAATGCATTCTCTGTAATGAAACAATACGATCAAATGAGCATATGTAACCAGCTATTTTTCCTTTTCACAATGTTGTATATTATAGGGACGTTGTGTGCTTGTATTGTATTATCTTTGCCCACGTTGGGCGTTAATAAAAAACATTTATACTTGAAAAAAAAAAAGAACATATATGCTGAAGCCTAGGGGCAGGGGTGGACATTAAGGGCAGATTGCCCCTATGCTTTGGCATATATTTTTATATTTATTGTATGCCCATCATTAGAATTGGGTGGATGCAGGGCGGTATTCTAATAGTGGGCATAACACCAATCAATCAAGGTGAATGGAGAAATCTGATAGGTTCTCTTTTTTCATTCAGCCCACAGGCTGCATGAAAAAAAAAGAACATTACAATATATGCCCAATCAGCACCAGCTGACTACAGAGCTGATTGGAGACCAGAGTGGCTCCAATCATCTCTATGGCCTAAGAAACCGTAAGCTACGAGCATTTCATGACTTCCGTTTCACCGGATATAAACAGTGCCATTGGGAAATTGGCAAAGCATCTTATCACACCAATCTTGGTTTGGTCAGATGCCTTAAGGGCTGAGGAGTAGAGATGGCCTTGCGGTTCGCCCGGCGGTTGGTTCGCGGTGAACTTTGCTCGTTCATGATTCGCCAAACCGGCGGACTTCTGGCGCTGTTCGCGGCGGATATATTCATTTAGATTGTGAAGAACTTTGACCCATGACACATCCATCATGGGGTACAGGACAGCCAATTGAGACATTTCAGCACATGCACATACCCCCTACCTTATAAATAGACCTGATCTGGTGGCCATTTTACATTCTGTCTTTTGTCAGTGTAGGGAAAGGACTCTGTGTGGAGCAGGGACAGTCAGTTTGTTACTATTAGGTCCACAAAAGTCCTTTTAAGTCCTTTTATACACTTATAATATACTTTCTTTCAAATATAGAAAGCATATTATAGTGCACTGCATGCAGTGCTGCTGACAGATTCTGCAGCTGTAGTTAGGGAGGGACAGTTTGGTGTTTGGAGCAGGGACAGTCTGCAATTCACTAGCTACTAGCTAGCTACTATTGGGTCCACAAAAGTCCTTTAAGGACTGGTATAGGTGTACAGTATATAGGGTTGTAATACACGTATAATATACTTTCTTTCAAATATAGAAAGGATATTATAGTGCACTGCATGCAGTGCTGCTGACCGATTCTGCAGCTGTCATTAGGGAGGGACAGTTTGGTGTTTGGAGCAGGGAAAGTCTGCAATTCATTAGCTACTAGCTAGCTACTATTAGGTCCACAAAGGTCCTTTTAAGGACTGGTATAGGAATACATTATATAGCAGGGATATGCAATTAGTGGACCTCCAGCTGTTGCAAAACTACAAATCCCATCATGCCTCTGCCTCTGAGTGTCATGCTTGTGGCTGTCAGAGTCTTGCAATGCCTTAATGGGAATTGTAGTTCTGCAACAGCTGGAGGTCCGCTAATTGCATATCCCTGTTATATAGGGTTGTAATACACGTATAATATACTTTCTTTCACATATAGAAAGGATATTATAGTGCACTGCATGCAGTGCTGCTGACCGATTCTGCAGCTGTCATTAGGGAGGGACAGTTTGGTGTTTGGAGCAGGGAAAGTCTGCAATTCATTACCTACTAGCTAGCTACTATTAGGTCCACAAAGGTCCTTTTAAGGACTGGTATAGGTATACATTATATAGCAGGGATATGCAATTAGTGGACCTCCAGCTGTTGCAAAACTACAAATCCCATCATGCCTCTGCCTCTGAGTGTCATGCTTGTGGCTGTCAGAGTCTTGCAATGCCTTAATGGGAATTGTAGTTCTGCAACAGCTGGAGGTCCGCTAATTGCATATCCCTGTTATATAGGGTTGTAATACACGTATAATATACTTTCTTTCAAATATAGAAAGCATATTATAGTGCACTGCATGCAGTGCTGCTGACCGATTATGCAGTTGTCGTTAGGTAGGGACAGTATGGTATTTGGAGCAGGGACAGTCTGCAATTCACTAGCTACTAGCTAGCTACTATTAGGTCCACAAAGGTCCTTTTAAGGACTGGTATAGGTGTACATTATATAGGGTTGTAATACACGTATAATATACTTTCTTTCAAATATAGAAAGCATATTATAGTGCACTGCATGCAGTGCTGCTGACCGATTCTGCAGCTGTCATTTCTCAGTGTAGAGAGGCACAGTTTGGTGTTTGGAGCAGGGACAGTCTGCAATTCACTAGCTACTAGCTAGCTAATATTAGGTCCACAAAGGTCCTTTTAAGGACTGGTATAGGTGTACTAGTTGGTGTGCAGTATATAGGGGTGTAATACACATATAAAATACTTTCAAATATAGAAAGCATAGTATAGTGCATTTCCACTGTGCAGCATTTTGACTGCTGAGCGGTTCTGCAGCGATACTACAAAGAGTGACAAACGTAATTAGAAAAAAGTATTATAACTGGTGTGATAGACCAGTGGCCCCCCAAAACGACAGATTGAAGCGGGGTGTTATATACCTTCTTCCACATATACTGCACTTCTCTAGAGGCTTTTCTCACTGGTCATTAAAAAAATGACAGGCAGAGGAAGAGGCAGGCCCTTCCCCAGGGGTGATAGGGGTAGGGCAGGAGAAACAGGCTTGAGCCAATGTGGCAAATTATAGAAGGTGCGTTCGATTACTTCAAAGGATGCACCAGACTTGGTTGAGTGGCTCACTCAGCCTTACTCTTCTGCACCCTCCTCATCCTCTCAGTCTGCACCCTCTTCTTCACTCAATGCTGTGTGTACCCCCAAAGACACTACCACCAACACCACCACCACCATATACCCTCCACTTGAGTCACAGGAATTATTTTCAGATAAATCCCAAGACATTGCCGATGCGCAGCCATTCTTGGCATTGGATCAGGAAGAGGTGGTAGCAACAACCACCAATCAGCAGTCTGACGACAGTACCCAGATCAGCCCAAGGAGGTTGGTCCCGGTGTTGCTGCCTACTCCGAAATCTCTAATTATAGCGGTGGGGAAGTTGACTTTGATGATGACGTGTCTAGTGATGTCAAGTGGGTCCCCACAAGAGAGGAAGAGGAGGGGAGTTCAGAGGGAGATATCGACCAGCAGATAAGGAGGAGAAGCAGGCGGAACTTACATTGCACAGGAGGGACAAACCAGACTGCTAATGTATCAGGAGCGAGGCATCAACCATTTACGGTCACATCTGGCGCTCCCAGGACGCTGGCACATGGCTCCACAGTGTGGGCTTTTTTAACGTGTCCGCTGCTGACAATAGTGTTGCCATTTGCAGCCTTTGCAGTCAATGCATAAGTCGTGGTAAGCCCAACACTCACCTAGGGACGACCGCCTTAAGAAGGCACATGAGCTGTCATCACAAGCCCAGTGGGAGCAACGGAAACCCACAAAGCCACACTCCAGGCTCTCACCGTCCAGCCTCTTCTACTTCTCCTTCTCCTCTCTCCTCAGAATTTTCCTCCACTCCACCTTCCATCATGCCGTTCTCACGTTTTTCTGGAAAAAGGCAAGCTTCCTAGGCCAAATCTTTGGAAAAAAATGATGACACTGGATAACCCTCTTGCCCAACAGTTGGTCGCTGGCTTGTCAGAACTGTTAGCCCGCAAACTACTGCCATATAAACTGGTGGACTCGGAGGCCTTTCAAAAATGTGTGGCCATTGGAACACCACAATGGAAGGTCCCAGGAAGGAAGTGTTGCTCACAGAAGGGCATCCCAGAGCTATATGGCCATGTTCAGTGGCAAGTGAATGTATCTATGGCACACAGTGTCGGTGCCAAGATACATCTGACCACAGACACGTGGTCTAGTAAGCACGGGCTGGGAAGGTATATAACGTTTACTGCCCACTGGGTGAACCTTCTGACAGCCGTCAAGCATGTAACCTGTGGCACCCATGTAGATTTGGTTTTACCGCCATGGATTGCATGCAGGCCTGGCTCTTCCTCTTCTCCTTCTACTCCATCCTCCCTCTCCTCCTCGGTTGACTCCTCCTTTTCCGCTGCTAGCGTCTCTTCCGCTGTGCCGCCCAAAATCCCCAGAACCTATTCGACATGCCAGGTGAGACCTTGCCATGCTATGCTGCGTCTTTTGTGCCTGGAAGCCAAGAGCCACACTGGCCCTGCACTCCTTTCAGCTAACACTGCTCAATTTGACAGTTGGTAAAATGTTGTGTGACAACGGTGCCAATCTGCTTAGCGCATTGAAACAGGGCAAAATTACACACGTGTCATGCATGGCACACTTCTTAAACTTGGTTGTGCAGCAATTCGTTGTCAAATACACTGGGGTCCAGGACATCTTGCGGCAGGCAAGGAAAATCTCAGCCCATTTCAGAAGATCTTACATGGCTATGGCTTGCCGTGCTGACATTCAGCGGTGACACAATCTGCCGGTCAGGCATCTTATTTGCGATTTCCCAACGCAATGGAACTCAACCTTCTATATGCTTGATAGGCTGCTCCAGCAGAAAGGTGCAGTTAACGACTACCTGTACGAACTCTGCAGCAGAATAGGTTCTGAGGAGCTTGTTTTTTTTTCACCGTGCCAGTGGCTGCTTATGCAGACTTCTGCGGCCAAGTCAACAACAGGAGTCTGAAGAGGAGTCAGAGGAGGATAGTTCCGGGGCGGATTAGGAGGAACAAGAAGTGCATGCTTTAAACCTTTCTGGAAACCCTGTTGTCCGTGGATGGGGAGAGGAGAACGAGGAGGATGACATTATCCTGGATGATGGCCACCACACCGCTTCCAGTTTAGTGCAAATGTGGGCCTTCATGCTCCAGTGTTTTAACAGGGACCCCTTATAAAAAGCATAAAGGTCAAGGACCAGTACTGGGTGGCAACGTACTTAGACCCCCGGTACAAACACAAAATGGTGGAAATTTTACCACCATCACAGAGGGCTGTCATAATGGAGCACTTCCAGGCCTTGCTTAGAGAAATGCTGCATTCTGCTTTTGCGTGCGCTGGCAGAGGAATTCCCACTCCCAGAGAAAGAGTTGCGGGTACCAATTCAACAGCGCTTGCAAGAAGAGGGTGGTTTGAAGATGTGTTGGTCGCTTCTGATATGGGATCATTCTTTCAGCCGACCCATCGACAGGTGTCATCCAGATCCAGCATCATTGAACACCTAGACCGACAGGTGTCCGACTACATCAGGTTAACTGCCGATGTGGACGCTCTGAGTGATGAACCTCTGGACTACTGGGTGGGCAGGCTTGACCTCTGGCCAGAGCTTGCACAATTTGCAATGGAACTGTTGGGGATCGTGACCAATAAGCGCACTTGCCTAGTTCACAAGAGTGTTGACTACCTCACATTTATAAAATGAATGAGGCATGGATTTCAGAGGAATTCAACACATGTGATATGCTTAACTTTATAAACAATTTATATAATCTAGCACACAGACCTTTTTTCTACCTTTGGCTCACTTGTACAAAAAAAGCACACTGTACTATATGCCCGTACCCTCCTGTTTGAAGAGGTTGAGCGGTGTCATATTTTTGGGTCCCGCAGCGAGTTGCTGGTATCAGTGCTGGTGTCAGTGCTCTCTATCACGGTGCTGGTGTGGTATCAGGGCTCTCTATCTCAGTGCTGGTGTCAGTGCTCTCTATCATGGTGCTGGTGTAGTGTCAGTGCTCTCTATCTCGGTGCTGGTGTCAATGCTCTCTATCACGGTGCTGGCGTGGTGTCAGTGCACTCTATCACAGTGCTGGTGTCAGTGCTCTCTATCATGGTGCTGGTGTCAGTGCTCTCTATCTCGGTGCTGGTGGGGTGTCAGTGCTCTCTATCACGGTGCTGGTGTCAATGCTCTCTATCATGGTGCTGGTGTCAGTGCCCTCTATCTCAGTGCTAGTGTCAGTGCTCAGTCTCTATCACCGTGCTGGTGTCAGTGCACAGTCTCTATCGCGGTGCTGGTTTCAGACAGTGAGGGAGATAGCAGCGGAGAAGCCAATCAGCAGGCAGTGCCAGCACCATGGCACCTCCAGACCACTGCAGTGGAGCCCTGCATAGGTGGGGGTAAGGGCCGGGCAGAGGGAGGGGTCAGGGGCTCAAGCACAGGTTGGCACACTGGGACACTGGCACAGAACTGCGCTGCGCTGCCCTGACTGTGGCACTGATCATCTCCTGCACCCCCTTCATAGCCTGGCCTGACCTTGCCTCTCCTCAATGGCCTTCATGCGCTCCTGAATTGACAAAGTTTCACAGATAAAAAAAGAATGCTTGTCGTTGTCGATCCCAGATTCACTTAATACTTCTGGTATGTCAGTGTCCATGTTGTGGGACTATGTGTGCACAGCTAGTAAGTATTTTGTTGCTGAAAATATGACCGGAGGTTTTTAATGTTTGTAAATAAGTAAATGGGGTCCACCGCGAACCTTGCGGTTCACAAACTTTTGGGCACGTTCGCGGATCGCATTCGTGAAACGCCCCGTTGGAAGATCGTCCATCACTACTGAGGAGAGATCTATGGTCTAATAGACCCACATTTTTCAAAGAAGAGTACCTGTCACTACCTATTGCTATCATAAGGGATATTTACTTCATAACAATACAACTGATAAAAAATAAAAATAAATGAAAAGGACAGTGCAAAAATTAAAATAAAAAGGCAAAATAAACAATTAAAATAAATTAAAGCACCCTGTCATTTTTGTTTCTAAATTTTCGGTCTTTTCTTCATTTATATTGCAAAAAATAAAAATTCCATAGGTGATCAAATATTACCAAAAGAAAGCTCAATTTGTGGGAAAAAAAGGACATACATTTAGTTTGGGTACAACATTTGCATGACTGCGCAATTAACAATTAAAGCAGCGCAGTGCCAAATTGCAAAAAGTGCTCTGGCCATGAAGGAGGTAAAACCTTCTGGGGCTTAAGTGGTTAAGCTAACTGTGTCACAGGTATGGAGACTCATAATGCCTACGGCAATCCTTAGTAATTAAGGATGAGCTCCTAGTTCAGTCTGAACACAGGTTTGGACCAGGCTTTTCTTGTTTGGACATTCATTCAAACACCAGATTTTCAGCATGTTTGTCAGGAACCAAACATTGTGTATAGTAGCAGGTTTTTCTCTTGCTACTTTATATGACAGCCTTCTTTTTCCACTGTTAATGTTGTTAAAGGGTAAACTCCTTACCCTTACACAGAACTTACACGGGACCCCCTCCTCACCCCCCCCCCCCCATCTGGCTGACCTACAGTGCAGCATTTCCCGATCTGAGCCATGCTATAGCCGCCTCATGGATCTGGGGCTTAGAAATCCTCTGAGCTTAATCTCCTAAATGTACCCCATGAAGAGGGATTTTTAGGAGCATCCTAATTGGTCGGCCCTGTCACATGGGTGTCACCGACCAATCAGAAACCGTGCAGTTCATCCTCTCAGCAGGGAAGGGGGACGCGTGAATGGAGAGGGGATTTCTAAGCCCATGAAGCAGGTATAGCAGGGCTCAGAACGTGAGATTGTCACACTTCAGGGATGGCTGGAGAGTGAGGAGGGGGTCCTGTGTAAGTTCACCTTCACAGATTTTTCTGTAAAGGTGAACTTACACTTTATGGAGGTGATTGGTATAAGCACCCACTGCGTCCTTAGCAACCAGTCACATCAACCAGCCCCATAAATTGACTGCCTTGAAATCCTCGGGCATGTAAACATAACAGCCTGGATCATTAATAAAAACAGTGCGGGGTTCCTGCATACCTGACACCAGGCCCCTGGGGTCTGGTATAGATTCTAATGCCGTGTACACACAAGCGGTTTTTCCATTGGAATAAACTCTGAAAGTTTCTCAGACGGAATTCCGCTCAAGCTGTCTTGCATACACACGACCGTCAAGAACGTGGTGACGTACAACACGTATGACAAGACTAGAAAAAGGAGGTTTAATAGCCAGTAGCTAATAGCTTCTGTCTCGTACTTGTTTCAGAGCATGCGTCGTTTTTGGAACAGCATACGGACAGCATACAGACGAGTGATTTTCCCGATAGAAATTGGTTCCATCTGAAAAATTTTGAACACGTTCTATCTCTAGATCCGTCAGAATTTTCAGCGTAAAAAGTCTGATGGGGCATACACACGATTGGAATATATGATGAAAAGCTCCCGTTTGACTTTTTCTGTCAGAAATTCCACTCGTTTGTACATGGCATTAGAGGAAAACCATGCCAAAAAAATTGAAGAGTAAATACATACACTAGACCCAGGATATACTGTGTAAGGCATACGGGAGCCTTCAATGTAGCACCACTTATTGCACATAGATATCAAGTCTGGCCAGGTTGAGCACAATGAGTTATTTTTATTTGTCCCCCCCCCCCCCCAAAAAAAAAATTGGCACAGGGTCATCCCCAACCCCCTGATAAAGCACATTGTTCCCATGCTGAGGAGGACAAGGGCATCTTGCCCATAACCCTGGCCCTGTGGTTGTGGGAGTCTATGCATCAGAAGCTTATTGAAATCTGTGCCCTCTTTAATGATAAGGGGGCACCCAAATACTACCCCCTATGTGAATGACTAATGAATAGAAGACTGTATTTCAGATGCTGACAACTGCTGACCTGTGAATGTATGAAAGTATAAACAAGTAACATTGTCTCCAGGGTGATGTTATTGACCACATAGGGACATGACCATTATACGGTACTTAGCTGTCATCTGCCGGAGTTTTGACTTGGGGACAAGCAGCTGTCTGGAACAAAAATGTCAGCATTTGGAAGAATACCTGAGCAGGCAAAAATCAGTTTGATCAGTTTGGACCTCTAATCTATACCTATCAGATTATTTTCCTAGATGGAGGTTTGGTATGGATTGTAAGGGGGGCCCCACACAAAAATTCATAACGTCCCCCAAAGAATCCATATTGGATCCTTATTTTTGATGAGAGTCCGGTATGGATTTTATGAAGGAGCCCAGACTATAAAAAAAATTAAAAATTGCCTGGGTTCCCCCTGATGAGTAAAAAATGGTTGAAAGTGAAAACCCCATACAAAAACAGAAAAAAAGCATTAGATCTTCCAAAAAATCAACATCAGACCTTTATTTGAGCATGAAACCTGAGTGGGATAGATAGACAAGAGCCTTTCCCACAACCTTGGTCTGGTGATTATGGGAGCCTTCAGGGAATCTGGAAGCACCCTAAAAGAATATCAGGTTGCCAGATATTGGTTCCCATCCAATGTGAATGAGTGAGGGATACATAGTACTTCTGGGATACATGGTATCTCTGGTTACCTGTTAAAGGCATGTTACCTGGTATGGTTCAAGAAGTGCAGGTTACATGCTTGTTGCTCATCTCCTTTTCTGGCCAGTGAGACTGCACATTTGAATAAGGATCTGATGTGGCTTGGGGGGGGGGGGGGGGGCTTTTTTTTACTTGTTTTTTGTATGTGGTCCTCCCTAAAATATTTACAAGATCATGGATTAGGGTCTGGTATTCATTTTGAGGAATGTATTCTTTTTTTTTTATACTAACAGAGGTTGTTCCTGCCAGGTTGATCAAGAAGCTTGCAGAAGAAAAGGAGGGGGGAACCATCAACTCACTATAATATAGACGATGCACCACCATTTGTATGTGCACGGCAGGTGCAGCATTCCTAGGTGGCTCATTCACCAAATATGGTGTGGTCTCCAAGCCTGAAAACAATCATGTGAAAAAGGGAGTAAGAGAGGAAAGAGACCCCCTTAAAAGAAGTCCCAGATTTATTACAAAAATTATAAAAACTGGGTACCCACCACCAACACCTAGACTAAATGTTAAAATAAGACAACGTTGTCTATGTAAAAGCAGCCATGTCACATTATACTAGACATGTGCATTCGTTTTCGTCCGAATGCATTTTCATCCGAATTTCAGCTATTTTCGTTTTCGTTTTGACAAACGATAACGAAAGCACAGAATCCGAAAAATGAAAGATCGGACATAAATAAATGCTTTATTTTCGTTTTCATTGTTACAACAGTTCTGTATAGAATAGGAGATTCGATGTGACTCTGACAATAACAATCTGTCTATAGAACCTGTGGTCGAATGTGCCTAACCTTACCTCTATTAGTCCAAGATTATATAGAGAAAATATTTGACAGAGAAAAAAGATTTGACAGAGAGAAAAGATTCTGCAAGTTACTGTCCTAAAAAAGTGTTTGGGGACCCGGGTCCTGCCCCAGGGGACATGGATCAATGCAAAAAAAAGTTTTAAAAACGTCCGTTTTTTCGGGAGCAGTGATTTTAATAATGATTAAAGTGAAACAATAAAAGTGTAATATTCCTTTAAATTTCGTAGGGGGGGGGTGTCTATAGTATGCCTGTGAAGGGGCTCATGTTTCTGGTGCTTAGAACTGTCCCTGCACAAAGTGTCATTTATAAAAATAAAAATAAAAAAAATAAAAAAAAAGTGTGGGGGTCCCCCAAATTCAATTACCAGGCCCTTCAGGTCTGGTATGGATATTAAGGGGAACCCTGCCTCAAATTTAAGAAAAAATTTGACATGGGGTTTCCCCTAAATATCCATAACCAAACCCTTCAGGTCTGGTATGGATATTAAGGGGTACCCCGCGTCAAATTAAAAATCTATACCAGACCCTTTATCCGAGCACGCAACCTGGCAGCCTGCAGGAAAAGAGGGGGGGACGAGAGATCGGCCCCCCTCCCTCCTGAACTGTACCAGGCCACATGCCCTCAACATTGGGAGGATGCTTTGGGGGTCTGTGACCCCTCAAAGCACCTTGTCCCCATGTTGATGAGGACAAGGGCCTCATCCCCACAACCCTGGCCGGTGGTTGTGGAGGTCTGAGGGCGGGGGGCTTATCAGAATCTGGAAGCCCCCTTTAACAAGGGGACCCCCAGATACCGGCCCCCCCGTTTGAAATGGTAAGGGGGTACAAAAGTACCCCTACCATTTCACAAAGAAAGTGTAAAAAATAGTTAAATAAGACAAACACACTTTTGAAAAATTCCTTTATTAAAAATAAAAAAATAAAAAAAAGATTCCAGCGGTGGTAATCCACTCTTGCTATCCAGCGACGGACGGTCATCTCTCCAGCGATGGCTCATCTGAATCAGCGCAGCAAATCCAACCCGGGGTTCCCTGTGACGTATGGGTGACCCCGCACCCCTCTGATGTAACACAGGCAGGTTTCCGTTACATCAGAGGGGGGCGGGGTCACTCATACGTCACGGGGAACCCCAGGTTTTCCCTTGCGTCAGAGGGGGCGGGGTCAGGTGACGGGTGGCCCCGCCCTCCGTATATAAGAAACGTCAGGCCGCCGGAATCCCTGCAGTGTCTCCTCCTTGGAGACAGAAGAAGGATGGATTCGCTGAGCTGATTCAGATGAGCCATCGCTGGACAGATGATCGTCCGTTGCTGGATAGCAAGAGTGGATTACCACCGCTGGAATCTTTTTTTTATTTTTTTTTATTTTTAATAAAGGAATTTTTCAAAAGTGTGTTTGTCTTATTTAACTATTTTTTACACTTTCTTTGTGAAATGGCAGGGGTACTTTTGTACCCCCTTACCATTTCAAACAGGGGGGGGGGATCTGGGGGTCCCCTTGTTAAAGGGGGCTTCCAGATTCTGATAAGCCCCCCGCCCGCAGACCCCCACAACCACCGGCCAGGGTTGTGGGGATGAGGCCCTTGTCCTCATCAACATGGGGACAATGTGCTTTGAGGGGTCACAGACCCCCAAAGCATCCTCCCAATGTTGAGGGCATGTGGCCTGGTACGGTTCAGGAGGGAGGGGGGGCGCTCTCTCGTCCCCCCCTCTTTTCCTGCGGCCTGCCAGGTTGCGTGCTCGGATAAAGGGTCTGGTATGGATTTTTAGGGGGACCCTCACGTCAATTTTTTTTTAAAATTTGATGCGGGGTTCCCCTTAATATCCATACCAGACCTAAAGGGTCTGGTTATGGATATTTAGGGGGAACCCCACGTCAAATTTTTTTCTTAAATTTGAGGCAGGGTTCCCCTTAATATCCATACCAGACCTGAAAGGCCTGGTAATTGAATTTGGGTGACCCCCAGGTCCCAAACACTTTTTAGGACAGTAACTTGCAAATTAGTCTTTAAAATTAGCACTTTAGATTTTGAATGTTGGAGTCCCATAGACTTTAATAGGGTTCTAAATTCACACGAAGTATGCAATATACTAGCTCCGTCAAATCTTCTTTATACATTCGACAGACACCATAAGCCTTCAAAGACAGATTCGACCGTAATTCATGTGGATTTTCGGACGAATGCAATTTTTGAACGAAAAACAAAATAAATAAAAACGAATTTCTGGAGTAACTAAATAAATTAATTTTTCGGACGAAAACTAAATTCCGAAACAAAATATTTTACTCTGCACATGTCTACATTATACAGCAAACACACACCATGTAAACAAAAAGTTGAATATCAATATATGGTGCAAAAAGTGGCAGTTAAAGTGGCACAGAAGTCCCGGTAACAAGCACCATCAGGACACATGCATATCCAGCCACCATTGACCATCAAGCCCCAGCCTAGGGGGTATGGAGTGTATTTGTTAAAGACCTGAATACTGAGTAGTAAACCCTATGAAGCCAGTGCTGCTGGATAGACAGAATAAACTTAATGTCCAGCTAATCTTAACACTGTACAAGGTGGCATGTATAGCCACAACAGTTATTCAAACCTGCAGCCTCAGGCCAAATCCTATATAGGGGTTGATCAGTGGGTAGAAGGTATCTGCAGGACAAGGCTTGTATATTAAAATCTGATGTTCTATTAACCCGCCCACAATGAACACCCCCTCCACGCTTTATGGACAACCGCCTGTTAGTTTTTATAAACACAATATAATATCAGAGATATAATCCCATATGAAGCTGCTGCTCCTTTTAAAACAACATGTAAACTGGCAATATCTTAAAAAAAACGACAAGTCCTTTTATAATACTGCAGCAGCGCTTCCCATACACTGCCCAATATAAATTGACAGTAGTTGATAAAAGACGTGAACTGATAAGAAAGATGCGTTTTATCGCTGTGCAGAAAAACTTCCACCAAGGATCACCCTGTGTGATGGAATCTCCCCTTTGGGGATGCACTCACCAAAACGCCAAGAAATCTGCGCCTTTAAGAGAATAATAATTCCACCTTTCATCAGCTCCTCTATCACCATCCACCAGATGTCAGTATACCATTTCAATAGGGCTCCTTTCTGCTGAGTCTGTTGTAATTGCTGATGGATTATAGTGGGCAAAAATCACGTTTACCAAACAAACTCCAACAGCAGTATTTTGCCAGAGTCCAGCCAAGCTGCTCATTCTAGTCTTAGCTCTCCAAAACAGGTGTATTGTGGGGAAGCACTGCTGCAGTATTATAAAAGGACTTGTAGTTTTTTTAAGATATTGCCAGTTTACAAGGATTGTATATTGTACAGCGATTATAAAAGTTAAAGGACCAATGGTCCACTCACCCGACCGTATCATATGGGTCTCTGATGGCTTAAAAAAGATTCCGGGTAACCCTGTGAAGATCCGCCTAGTAGGAGGTCTCTCACCCCCCAGTCCGGACACTCAGGGTGCTTGATTCCCATAGGAGATCTGAGAGGCATCACAATTGGATGTGCCTGCTGTTGCTGTAGCACTATGGTGCTGTTGAGTCATCTAGGCTCCTTGCAGAAAGATCAGTCCCACTGTCCTCATGGTGTGTAGTGCACTTTCACTGACGTGACGAGGTGCGTCATCCATGTCAAAGGTATCACTGTCGTGGTATCATTACGATGTGATGCAGCTGCTTTTACTTAGACAACGTTGTCTTATTTTAACATGTAGTCTAAGTGTTGGTGGTGGGTACCCAGTTTTTGTATTTTTTTAATAAATCTGTGCAATAAAAAATATCCTTATGCCCCGTATACATGATCGGAAATTCCGCCAGCAAACGTCCGATGTGAGGTTTTGGTCGGAAATTGACTCCATCTGACTTTTGCTGGTGGAATTCCAGCCAGCAAAAGATTGAGAGCAGGTTCTCTATTTTTCAGATCGTCTGTACCAATTCCGACGTGCAAAATTCCTACGCATGCTCGGAAACAATTTGATGCATGCTCAGAAGCATTGAACTTAATTTTCTCGGCTCATCATAATGTTGTACGTCACTGCGTTCTTGACGGTTGTAAGCTCAGAGAACTTTTGTGGAACCGTGTGTATGCAAGCCAAGCTTGAGCAGAATTCCATCGGAAAACCATCCAAGATTTTTCCAACGAAAACCCAGATTGTGTGTATGCGGCATTAGTTAAGCTGCTTGGTCGGCCCATGACTTCTTTTTAAGCGGGTCTCTTTCCCCTTATTCCCTTTTTCATATGATCAAGATACTTCTATCCCTCGTCAGTATAGATCAAACCAGTTTTATGCCAGGAAAATCAACTGACATAAACCTACACAGGGTTCTTATCCATTTTTGGATTCCTTTTTGAGTCAACAAAATTGGGTCCTGGTGGCCTTAGATATAGAAAAGACATTTGATACAGTAAACTGGACATATATGGCCGAAGTCCAGGATATTTTTGGCTTCAGCCCTACTTTCTGTAAACTGTTTGACATCCTTTATGATTCCCCATATGGCACAAATTAAACTGAGCGGTAATCTCTTGTCAGCTTTCACTGTGGAGAAGGGCATGAGGCAGGGTTGCCCCCTGTCCCCAGCATTGGGGCAGCGGTGGAGGCAGGTAACTTCACACATATCTTCTGAATCTGCTCAAAAATTTAAACATTCTGGTATGACATTACCCATTTTATTGCTTCTAACTACTATTGAAGTCCCATTGAGTATTGAGGTGTGTTTACTTGGCCGGGGGGGAGGGGCTTTGGCCTTTTGTCGGGTGCTCAGGACTCTCATTGGCTTGTTGCTCTTTTATGTCCTCAAGGTCATTACCCTTAAAAGGAAGTCCAAAGAAGCTCCCACATTAGACCTACGAAAATCCTTGATTAACAAGGTGATTTACTTAAATATAGCAATATATACCTCTCATGGGTGTCCTCAAAAGTTCTACAAAGTCTGGGATCTTTGGCTTAACTCTTCCTCTACAGTCACATCGTAAAGCTATGGGTTTTCCATAATTCCCTAAGCATTTTACCCCACTTATTGTTTTAATTAGGAATGGGCCAAACCCCCCCCCCCCCCCCCCTCCCCAAAATGATATAACCCAAATGGCAAACCCCATTGAAGTCAATGGGAGCCAAACAGGAAAAATCAAAACTATCCATTTTAAAGGCTTATATGCAAGTAATTGAGCATAAAAGGGGTGTGGGGGTCTGGTTATTGCCCTGGGGGATATGTATCAATCTTTCTTTTTTTAAATAATATTTTTTTCAGGAGCAGTGATTGTAATTATGCTTAAAATGCAACAATAAAAATTAAAAATTCCTTTAAATATAGTGCCTGAGGGTCCCCTTAATGTGCCTGTAAAGTGGTGCATATGTAACAGGCATAATACAATAACATAAAAATTACATTTCTAAAGAAAAAAAAACAAGTCAAATCCCATTTAAAATTACCCCCGGTTACAATTGCCAGGACCTGGCTATTAAAAAAAGAAAGAAAGAAAGAAAGAAAGAAATGGTGCAGGGTTCTCCCAGTCCATACCAGGCCCTTCGGGTCTGGTATGGATTTGTAGGGGGAAGCCCACACCAACATTTAAAAAAAAAAGGGTGTGGGTCCCCCCCCAAAAATCCATACCAGACCCTTATCCGAGCATGCAGCCTGGCAGGTCCGGAAGGGAGGGGGGGGGGGAACAAGCTTTTTGCTTTTTTGGTTCAATAGACTTCAATGGAGAAGTTGCAGAAAAAAACATGCAGTGCACCTTTGTCACAATTTTACCTTAATTTTGCCATGATTTGCGTTTGGCATCATTTAATCTGGCCAACAAATTGGCCAAAAAAAAAAAAGCATTAGAAATGCAAAACTTAAATCGCTGCAAAGCTGCACCTGCAAAAAAGCAAACCGCACTGTAGAAATGATCAAAAGCAAACTACATGGGTGTTTAGTTCAACATCAAGCATTTTATTGAGGTAGATGTGATAAATAGCTGCTTTGACATCAGTAATGTTAGGAGCATAGAAGGAAGTCCATTTGTTGGTAGCGCCCAGCAGCAGGTTGACACAAGTGCCCCTATTTGGTAGTTGTAGGAGTAGGATGAATTTGTAATGGATGGCTTTCATAACCAAACAAAAGAGTGAGAGGGTCATGTGGCAGTATGATTTGGGTAAGCGACAGAATGTACACTCTCACTTGGTTCCAGAAATTGAAAATGGGTGGAAAAGTCAAGAAGCAGTGAGCCAGTGACATTTTTGGCTGACCACACTTCATTTTTTTAACTGAGTTTCTTTCCAGGATTCAGTGCAAACTACTGAGGTAGAGTTTCGATAGCCTTTAAGAGTTTGTCCATTATATGATTGTCAGGAAAGTCCTTGGCACAATTAGTGATATTAGACCATCTAAAACATTGATGTATTTATGGAAAAGAAAGGGATATATGTCTGGGACAGAGGTATAGCCCACAAAGTAGCAGGCTATCCACAAAATTGTGTTGCAAGCCCTTTATATTTCGAGCAAGGGATTTCCAGTAACTGGTGACTTGATGGAAATTAAGTACTTGGCTTGTTGGAAGGTCATACTTTTAGAATAGAGTTTAAAAAGTCTTTGGGTGGAATGTGTTCTCATCGAACAAGCTGAGTAAACAGTTAAAACCTGCATAGTGCCAGGAAACATTAGGCTCTGTCAGATTTAAGTAAAACAAGAGATGTAGGGGGAGAAGCCCAGTGTTTTTCTGACCTCCCTCCATTAGATGAATGTGTTCCTTAGCAGGACATTGTTGCTTATCTCAGGTGACAGAGCACTAAAGCCCAGTACACACTATAAGAAAATTGGATGTGCGATTGTCCCATTTTTCTTAATGTTTCACAGCAGGTCAAAACGAGGATGATACTAAATGTACAAAAAGTCTCATATGACAAAAGTCTCTTTTTGTTTATTTATTTTATTCAATGTTTATTTAATAAAATGTATTTAATTTTTATTTAATTTTGTTATTTTTTTATTTATTTTTTTGATCATGCACAGTCTTTCATATCAGATTTTGGGATTATGAATGCACTTTGCAAAATGTGTAGATCATTGTAGGAGAATCTGATTTGTTCATTATTTTCTAACCAGAGGTCTAAATTATGTTTAGCCTTTTAGCAAGCTTGTTTGTGCATTGGTGTTGTGAAGCTGTTAAGGTCTAGCTGTGTTCAGCACTAGCATATATATATATATATATATATATTGGTTTATCTTTCTTTTTTTTTTTTTTTAAAGATAGGTAAAAGATATAATTCTGTCTCTCGGGTATGCTTTTCCAGGTTCCCAAAACAAAGTGGGATTGGTAGTGTACTCATCGTCCTTTTCCTGAAAGGCTGGCCAAGTTCGCTTTAGCATGCCCTGAAAAGCGTCTTTCTGGTGATAGCTAGGAAAGAACAGAAATGTATTGACCCTATAAGGAGAGTCCTGTAATCTCAGAGACATGGGGGAATGGTCAGATATTGTGGATAACCACATTAGCAATAAGCGGTAGCTCAGGGGTGCAGAATCGATAATCTATTCTTGATAAAGAGCTGTAGACCAGTGAAAAAGGGTATATTCCCTATCTAGGGGATGGGTTATTTTCCATGGATCTATTAGAATCAGGATCAGAAAAATTTATTATCATTAAAACATAAAACACTATCTTCATGAAAACAACACATACATACATACATACTGCACCTTTAATTTATCACTAAAAAGCTTCAAGCATTCAAAAACCATGCTGACAGCTGAAAGAAGCTGTTTTAAAGTCTGGTGGTAGAAGAGAACATACTCCTAAATTGCCTGCCAGAGGGCAACATTGTATACAAGGTATTTGCAGGATGGGAGCTATCTTTCAGGATATTAACAGCTCTCTGAAGGCACTTTCCCTACCCAAGTTCCTTAATATTCTGTAAATAAGCCCCTTTATTAATCTTCTGCGCTGTTTTTATCACCCTCTGCAAGGCATTTCTGTCATGAATTGTGCATATCGCTTGCCACAGAGAGATTTGATAGGTCAGCACACTCTCAATAAAAGCATTATAAAAGCTGAGGAGGACAGCCTGCCCTCCACAGCAGTAGCAGCTGGTGCTCAAAATTTTTGAGGGGCGTAAACAAACTGAAAAATATTAAACCCCCCCATCAATTGCAGGCTCACTGTGCCCATCAAATGAAGCCATTGTGCCCATCAAATGCAACCATTGTGCCCATAATATGCAGCCACTTGTGCCCATCATATGCAGCCACTGTGCCCATCATATGCAGCCACTATGTCCATTATATGCAGCCACTTGTGCCCATCATATGCAGCTCCTTGTGACCATCGTATGCAGCCATTTGTGCCTATCATATGCAGCCATTGTGCCCATCAAACACAGCCACTTGTGCCCATCATATGCAGCCACTGTGCCTGTCAAATGCTACCACTTGTGCCCCATCAAATGCAGCCACTTGTGCCCCATTAAATGTAGCCATTTGTGCCAATAAAATTAAACCATTTGTGCCTGTCAAATGCAGCCACTTGTTGTGCCCAGTATATGCAGCCATTTGTGCCCAGTATATGTAGCCACATGTACCCAGTATATGCAGCCACTAGTGCCCATCAAATGCAGCCACTAGTGCCCATCAAATGCAGCCACTTGTGCCCATCAAATGCAGCCACTTGTGTCCAGTATATGCAGTCACTTGTGCCCTTCAAATGCAGCCACTTGTGCCCTTCAAATGCAGCCACTTGTGCCTGTCAAATGCAGCCACTTGTGCCCATCAAATGCAGCCACTTTTGCGCAGTATATGCAGCCACTTGTGCACAGTATATGCAGCCACTTGTGCCCATCAAATGTAGCCAGGCACGTCCCCCAGCTGTCACTTCACTAACCCTTCCTTGTGGCCAGTCTGGCAGCACTTACCATTCATGTGGTGGGGCTCTGCTCCTCTCTTAGCCCCCGTACACATGGTCGGACATTCCGGCAACCATATCCGTCGGATTAATTCCGACGGATTTAGTCCGGAAGAGGTCCGGAAGTGATGTTGCATACACACGGTCGGACTAATGCCGCGTACACACGAGCGGATTGTATGGCGTACGTAGTCCGTCATACAATCCGACGGACAATCCGTCGTAGTTTCCACTGAACGGACTTGACCACACACGGATACACAAACAGTCCGTCGAAAGCTTGCGCGATGACGTGTACAGCACGTACGATGGGACTAGAAATAGGAAGTCCAAGACACAGCAAAGCACCCTTCTGCCGTGTAAATCCTTTCTGGGCATGCGCCATTCTTAGTCCGTCGAACTAGCATACTGACGACCGTATTGTCCGCTGAAACCAAAGTACGACGGACAGATTTTTGGAAAAACCAAAATTCTTAGTACTCCGGACTGCACGCTGAAAAAGTCCGCTGAAGCCCACACACGAGCGCATTGTCCGCTGAAATGTGTTTCAACGGACTAAGTACGTCAAACAGTTCGACCGTGTGTACGCGGCATAAGTTGTCAGAAGTTTTGGTTGCCAAGAACGCGGTGATGTAAGCCGCATGAAAAAGGAAAAGGAAGTTCAGCACCACATCCGGCACCCTTTGGGCTCCTTCTGCTGATCTCGCGTTTATCGCGTGTTAGTAGAAGTTTGGTGAGAGACGATTCGCGCTTTTCAGATTTGTGCTTGTCTTTGCGTATCTGATTATCAGTGCGTGTAGTCAGTAAGCATTTGTTTCTCATTGTGGACTATATCTTGGTATAGTACGCTTTGATTTGCATTGCTTATTGTCTGCTTGCTTCTGCTTTTCAGGTCGTTCTTTCAGGCATTCCTGTTTATCGGTGCTTTCTGTTGTCCGTTCTGACCAGCCGACCGTTTTAAACCATGTTTCGTGTACATACTCGTCGTTAGACATGTGCAGAGTAAAATATTTTGTTTCGGAATTTCGTTTTCGTCTGAAAACTTAAAGTGGAGGTCCACCCTAAAGTGGACCTTCCGCTCATCGGAACCCTCCCCCCCTCCGGCGCCACAATTGGCACCTTTCAGGGGGAGGGGGGTGCAGATACCTGTACAGTACAGGTATCTGCACCCACTTCCGGGATAGCTCTCTGTGGAAAGGGGCGTACATTACGCCCCTTTCCGAAAGTCCCCCGCTGCCTGCTGGGAAACACACAGATCCCAGAGGCAGCGGGTCCATTCTTATTGCGCAGCGCGACTCGCGCATGCGCAGTAGGGAACCGGGAAATGAAGCCGAAAGGCTCCACTTCCTGATTCCCATACCCAACATGGCGGCGGCAGCACCCGAGAGACGATCGAGAGATCGGCTTCGGGTGCCGACATCACGGGCGCGCTGGACAGGTAAGTGTCACTATTTTAAAAGTCAGCAGCTGCAGTATTTGTAGCTGCTGGCTTTTAAAAAAAAAAAAAAAAAAACGCGGACTCCCGGCGGACTCCCGCTTTAATTTATTTAGTTACTCCCGAAATTCGTTTTTATTTATTTCGTTTTTCGTTCAAAAATTGCATTCGTCCGAAAATCCACATGAATTACGGTCGAATCTGTCTTTGAAGGCTTATGGTGTCTGTCGAATGTATAAAGAAGATTCGACAGAGCTAGTATATAGCATACTTTAGAACCCTATTAAAGTCTATGGGACTCCAACGTTCAAAATCTAAAGTGCTAATTTTAAAGATTAATTTGCAAGTTACTGTCCTAAAAAGTGTTTGGGGACCCGGGTCCTGCCCCAGGGGACATGGATCAATGCAAAAAAAAGTTTTAAAAACTACCGTTTTTTCGGGAGCAGTGATTTTAATAATGATTAAAGTGAAACAATAAAAGTGTAATATTCCTTTAAATTTTGTAGTGGGGGGGTGTCTATAGTATGCCTGTGAAGGGGCGCATGTTTCTGGTGCTTAGAACTGTCCCTGCACAAAGTGTAATTTATGCAGGAAAAAAAGTCCTTTAAAATCACTCGCAGCTATTATGAATTGTCGGCTCCGTAATACAGAGAACACTCATTGAAAGTCATTGATAAAAAAATAAATAAATAAAAAAGCGTGGCGGTCTCATCCACAAGGGCCTCATCCCCACAACCCTGGCCGGTGGTTGTGGGGGTCTGCGGGCGGGGGGCTTATCAGAATCTGGAAGCCTCCTTTAACAAGGGGACCCCCAGATCCCGGCCCCCCCTGTTTGAAATGGTAAGGGGGTACAAAAGTACCCCTACCATTTCACAAAGAAAGTGTAAAAAATAGTTAAATAAGACAAACACACTTTTGAAAAATTCCTTTATTAAAAATAAAAAAAGATTCCTGCGGTGGTAATCCACTCTTGCTATCCAGCGATGGACGATCATCTCTCCAGGGTCCAGCGATGGCTCATCTGAATCAGCGCAGCATCCTTCTTCTGTCTCCACAAGAGGAGACACTGCAGGGATTCCGGCGGCCTGACGTTTCTTATATACGGAGGGCGGGGCCTCCCGTCACCTGACCCCGCCCCCTCTGACGCAAGGGGAAACCCGGGGTTCCCCGTGACGTATGGGTGACCCCGCCCCCCCTCTGATGTAACGGAAACCTGCCTGTGTTACATCAGAGGGGTGCGGTGTCACCCATATGTCACAGGGAACCCCGGGTTTCCCTCTGCGTCAGGGGGGGGCGGGGTCAGGTGACGGGTGGCCCCGCCCCCGGTATATAAGAAACGTCAGGCCGCCGGAATCCTTGCAGTGTCTCCTCCGTGGAGACAGAAGAAGGATGGATTCGCTGCGCTGATTCAGATGAGCCATCGCTGGAGAGATGACCGTCCGTCGCTGGATAGCAAGAGTGGATTACCACCGCTGGAATCTTTTTTTTATTTTTTTTTATTTTTAATAAAGGAATTTTTCAAAAGTGTGTTTGTCTTATTTAACTATTTTTACACTTTCTTTGTGAAATGGTAGGGATACTTTTGTACCCCCTTACCATTTCAAACAGGGGGGGCAGGGATCTGGGGGTCCCCTTGTTAAAGGGGGCTTCCAGATTCTGATAAGCCCCCCGCCCGCAGACCCCCACAACCACCGGCCAGGGTTGTGGGAATGAGGCCCTTGTCCTCATCAACATGGGGACAAGGTGCTTTGAGGGGTCACAGACCCCCAAAGCATCCTCCCAATGTTGAGGGCATGTGGCCTGGTACGGTTCAGGAGGGAGGAGGAGGGAGGGGGGCCGCTCTCTCGTCCCCCCTCTTTTCCTGCGACCTGCCAGGTTGCGTGCTCGGATAAAGGGTCTGGTATGGATTTTTAGGGGGACCCCCACGTCAATTTTTTTTTTTAATTTGATGCGGGGGTTCCCCTTAATATCCATACCAGACCTGAAGGGTCTGGTTATGGATATTTAGGGGGAACCCCACGTCAAATTTTTTCTTAAATTTGAGGCAGCGTTCCCCTTAATATCCATACCAGACCTGAAGGGCCTGGTAATTGAATTTGGGGGACCCCCACGCTTTTTTATTTATTTATTTTTTATTTTTTTTTATCAATGACTTTCAATGAGTGTTCTCTGTATTACGGAGCCGACAATTCATAATAGCTGCGAGTGATTTTAAAGGACTTTGTTTCCTGCATAAATGACACTTTGTGCAGGGACAGTTCTAAGCAAGGGAAACATGCGCCCCTTGACAGGCATACTCCCCCCCCCCCCTACGAAATTTAAAGGAATATTACACTTTTATTGTTTCACTTTAATCATTATTAAAATCACTGCTCCCGAAAAAACTGACGTTTTTAAAACTTTTTTTTGCATTGATCCATGTCCCCTGGGGCAGGACCCGGGTCCCCAAACACTTTTTAGGACAGTAACTTGCAGAATCTTTTCTCTCTGTCAAATCTTTTTTCTCTGTCGAATATTTTCTCTAGATAATCTTGGACTAATAGAGGTAAGGTTAGGCACATTCGACCACAGGTTCTATAGACAGATTGTTATTGTCAGAGTCACATCGAATCTCCTATTCTATATCGAACTGTTGTAACAATGAAAATGAAAATAAAGCATTTATTTATGTCGGATCTTTCGTTTTTCGGATTCTGTGCTTTCGTTATCGTTTGTCAAAACGAAAACGAAAATAGCTGAAATTCGGACAAAAATGCATTTGGACGAAAATGAATGCACATATCTACTCGTCGTAGAGTTTGTGCTGTGCAGGGGCTTGGTGTTGGTCTTTTAGCTTTCATACAAGCCCGGTCCATGAACAGGGAAAGGAGGCGTTTGTGGACCAAGGATTGGTTGCGCCAGCGTGACCAGTTCTCGCAAATGCCTTTGCTCCGTGAGATCTGGGAGAATAATCCTGATGATTTCAGGAATTATCTCTGGATGATGGACCCCGTTTTTCACCGTCTGCTGGCTTTGCTGTCCCCTTATATCACCATGCAGGATACCTGCATGCGGCAAGCCATCACTCTAGAGCAGAGGCTCATCGCCACGTTGCGCTACTTGGTGACAGGGAGAAGCCTTCAGGACCTGAAGTTCTCCACAGGCATCTCCCCCCAGGCTCTGGGGATCATTATTCCAGAGACCTGTTCTGACATCATTCAGGTTCTGCAGAAGGACTATATGAAGGTAAGTTTTCTCCTTTAACATCACATTCTATGTATTTAAAGTTTGCTAATGTCTCGGATTTCTTTCCTCATTCCCTAATTACCATGATTGCCATATGCTCTAAATGATATGCTGTGCCCCTTTCTCCTCATGCATGCTAGAAGCTTTTCAAGTTCTTTTTTTGTCCTTCATGCATATTTGCCTTCACTAACTTCCCCACCATGCTCTTCTGGGTCCATAAAACTATAGTCCAGTCACTTAGCAATGTCTTTTGTCAGCTCCATAGTATTGCTTTCCCCTAAACACCCACTAAATGTCTACAAATGTTATGTGTGTGCTTCAATTCATGCAGAGTGACTTTTTTTTTTTGGTTGGGCCAAACTCATTAGGAACCCCCCCCCCCCCCAACTGCTTGGTCAGCTGATAGCAATCCTCTATCTGCTGACTTTGTCATACCCAATACACACTCTACCTACCTTTGTTATGGTCACATTTATGGATGAATTCACCAAAGCATGTAGTGCAAGGGCCTGCCTCAATACTTTCAAATGCTATATTTTTTTATCCTATTATTATCTTGATAGGTAATAGCAGAATATCAAAATGTGCTTCCATTTTTTTTATTTTTGGTATTATGACACTTCTTACCTGTCCGGTGGGCTGCCAATAGTGTAAGTAAGGAGGGGCTTCCAAAGTATCACACATTATTTAGGCATTCAGCTCTCAATCAAGTGGAGAGGGTTACCTGTCCAAAACATCCCCCCACCTAATTTTTTGCAAGGGCCCATCAGATGGGGGGGATGGGGGGATGATGACTCTGATAAGGGGCCCTTATACTTTAAGATTTAAATACTCATTTCCCAAAATGTTATACTGATCTTGGTCAAAAATGTTGGTGTCTAATCTGCTTGCAATGTTGATGTGCAAAATTACTAATTTGTTTGTCTTGTTTCACTCCCCAGTCTCCTTCAATGCCACAGGAATGGCAGACTGTGGCCTTCCACTTTGCTAGCCGTTGGGGCTTTCCCAATTGTGGAGGTGCAATTGATGGGAAACACGTCCGCATCGTCCCACCCCCCAACTCGGGGTCGTACTAATATAATTACAAGGGGTTTAATAGTATCGTGATGTTGGCGGTGGTGTCAGTGACCTATGACTTCCTGTATGTGGACATGGGGCAAAATGGCCGGATGTCGGATGGTGGAGTGTTCTTACGGACGGAATTCTACTGGCGTCTTCAGAGTGGTAGTCTGGGCTTGCCACCCTCAGAGGAGAATCAGGAAGGACTCCCGTTTGTATTCATCGCGGATGAGGCATTTGTCCTGGCAAACCATCTGATGGGGCCTTTCCCAATGAGGACCCTCACCCCAGATCAGAGGATCTTTAATTTCCAGTCGGCCCAGAGCCAGAAGAGTCGTGGAGAACACTTTTGGAATACTGGCCAGCCGGTTCCGCCTTTTTTTAACGCCAATCCACATGACTGAATATAAACTCAATCACATAGTGCTTGCCTGCTGTGTTCTGCACAATTTCTTGAAAAGACATTCAGCGAACTATGTGGTCTCAGTTGGCCCAGATGCAGACTTGCCAGAAAATTAGAATCTCACGGCCCTTGAAGCTGCTCGTCCTGACTTGCCTCCCCCAAAGCGCCCGCGAGGTCCGAACCCAACACATGGAGTACTTTGTGGGTAGGGGGGCCATTGATATGCCAGACAATGTCTGAGAGGCATTTTTGTAATACATTTTTCTTTGAAACTACAATAATCTTTGATTTCATTTACTGCTTGGCTTGGTTTTTAGGTGTATTTTTTTTTGGGCCTTTTTCTACAACAGTGCAAACCCAAGTTCTGAGCGAGATGAGGGGACAGTCTCTTCTTCAGATAATCTTATTATGTTGTGGGTCTGCTACACACACACCTTGTTTTTGTTACTAATGTATGTACAGTAGTGCATTACTGACCAAAATCTTGCTCATTTTCAGCACCATGGCAGAAATATGTGGGGTCAGCAAAATGGCATAATTGGGAAAATTTACACATCACTGTGGGTGTTATTTACTAAAGGCACATCCACTATGCATTACAAGTGCACTGCAAAAGTGCACCTGAAACTGCACTTGGAGTGCAAAGTGGAGTTGCCTTTAGTAAATAACACCCATTGTCAACGAAAACAACAATTTTACTCCAAATACTGCTTTTGCGCATTGAAAAAGGAAGCCACACATTGTTGATAATTTAACTTTTTAATCAAAGCACATTCACATGTGCGTTTAGAAAAGGGTTTTACAACAAACCAACATATTGGGTGTATCAAAAACATTCTTTTAGGTAACTTTTTTGTAACTTGCCGTTTTTGTGTAAACAGGCATGTATCAAAGCATAACATACAGAACACAGGAACTTACAAAAGTTCAACTTTGAAAAGTGAAGACAATATCAGACATGAGTATGTACAAACTCTGCTGATATTACCTTCATCAGATGGGGTGTCACCCCTGGAAAAGCCAAAATTGGAAGATGCACACAGTGTGTCAACATCATTTTGGGGGTGCAATCCCTTAATCTCAGCCACTTTCCACAAAACACGTACATTGATCCCCCATGATGGGAGATAGGGCATGTTGACACACTGTGTGCATCTTCCAATTTTGGAATTTTGTAAAATACAAAAGTTGTTTTTTAAAAACACAAAAATAAAACCCTAGCTAGTTTGGGGTGTTTCAGACTCTCCCCAAAACATCAATGATGTTCTTCATTTTATTTTGAACATCATTGATGTTTTTCTGTATATTTTCTAAATCGCGATTGCACCCCATTATCTCCCCAATCAGGATCTGGGCACTTTCACTGGTAAAATGTGATTCTTCTTCCACATCACCTAAAAAAAGCAAAAAAAACACCATGTATTATAAATATGAGGACATACATTGATTAGCTTACCGGAAGCTGTGGTCTCCGACACTCACCTGTTGTGGTGACAATTTGTCCAACTTCAACGATCTCTCCTTCCTCCTCCTCTGCTTCTGATGTTGGAATTTCGCCTTCTTTGGGAGGTGTGGGGTCCCTGGTGTCCTCAGACTTCCCGAGTCTCTCTCCCCTAGGAGAATGTAAAAAAGGAAGGAATACTTAGCACACACATGGCAGAAATAGGAATATGAAACATTGCTTGGAAGTGTTGTACAATTGTGTTTTTTGGCCGAGTTCAAAGGTGAGAACATTATTTTGGACACTTTCTAAAGCTGGAATACTTACCTGCAGTGTGAAGAAATGTAGTGAAGTGTAATTTGTGAAAACATTGTGTTGGGAGTGGACTAACGAACGATGTTTCTTACGAATGATTGAAACCATGAACTTGAAAGTGGCTATTTTAAACTGTACAACATTAAATCAAAGCACATGGAGCAGTATGCAAGTAAGAATAATCATATGAACACATGACAACTACTTACTTTTTTGAAGAACACGCTTGATCCTTCTGTACTGATCATGCTTCCTCAGTTTCAGGTCTGACCAGCGTTTTCTCAGTTGATCCTTGGATTGTCTTACCCCAAAATTCTTCTGAAGACTCTTCACAACTTTAGTCATGGCCTTTCTGATATTTGGGTTTGGGTAAGGTCAATACTTCCCATCATAGTCGGTCCTCTTCAAAATGTCCACCATCTCCAACATCTCTCCAAAAGACATATTTGAGGCCTTAAATCTTCTCCTCCAGGATTGTGACATTTCAGGCTCCGGGCTTTCCTCGCCCTCCTCCTGGTTAGTGGAACTCTGATTGCGCACCTGTGTTCTCTCCGCCATCTGCTCTCCCCACTGCACCAAAAGAGAAGGGGTGAGGAATAGTCTAGAAAGAACGTCAGGGGCAGGCGGAGTTTCACGCATGCGCACTGTATATAAAACGCAACACGCGTGTGTCATACATACGATCTGGAAACAGAGTGAGGAGCTGACGCGCCGATCGTGCAAACGAAGGTACAATTTTTAACTTGGTACATCACTAGCCTAGACTGCTTCTATATAGGCCTATGTTGGGACAAGATTAGGAGGGTTTAGCATGGCATTATTAGTATTTTAGGGTTTGTCTTGTGTTGTGTCTTGCAGACAAGATGGATCCCTTCAAGAAAACCAATTTTATGGGGCTATTCCTTGATCTGCTGAGGGAGCTGCCCTGCCTGTGGCAGAAGAACAACCCCTTTTATAATGACCAAAGAAAGAGGAAGGCAGCGCTGGAGAAACTTCTTGCTTTGGTACGGATCATGGTCCCCACAGCAGACATGACCTATGTGAAGGGCAAAGTTGGTGCCCTGAGGTGTATATATCTCAGGGAGCGAAAGAAGCACCAGAATTCCCTGAGATCAGGAGATCCAGATGCCATTTATTACCCCAGGATGTTGTACTACGAGAGGCTGAATTTTATGGCAGACCAGGGGGAACCCACGCCACCACTCTCCAGTCTTCCTTCAAGGCTTCCTTCACCCCCAGGTGAGGCTTCCAATGTCCAACCTGGGCCTTCCAGACAACAACATGTGGAGGGGCCCAGCTTGACACAGGTATAGCATTGTTGAACATATTTCTTGTCGTACATTTAATGATGTTGACTAGATGTTATTATTGATCAGTAAGTTGTGATTTAACAAAGTGGTTTACATCTCAATAGACAGTAGTGACCAAAAATGTTTGGGACAAGAATAAAAAATGCTGGGCTCAGAATGATAGTCTGTTCTATTTGGCAACATTCAATTTGCAACAGTCATGAGCACAAAATTGTGTGATTGATGAGCAAGAAACTAAAACTATATCCCATTTTCATACACAGGAAGACCTCAGCTGGGGGGAGGCTGTGGCAAGTGGCAGCCAGGAGGTCGACCATCGCCCTCCTTCTCCTCCTCCTGCCACAACTACAGGAGCCAAGACACAGCCTCGAAGGATGCCTGGCGGGAAGTGCCTAAGGAAGACTAGAGAGTGATGGCCTGGGTTCAGTCTGGTCTGACAGAAGATGTAGCCTCTTGTAGAACCACATCCTGGGGACATAGATGGCATCTGCTCTTCCTGTGAGTAGGCAGGTACATTTCAAACATACAAAGTGAAATGAATAACAAGGGGCCCCAACACCAAACAACCTCCTGTAGATTAAAAAAGAAAAAAAAATACAAAAAAGACAATAATGGTGTTGTGGTAAGTTGACACACAAAACACAAAAAATGCAAAGATGAGCAAACTGTCAAAAAAGGAGATGTTGTTTAAAAAAACCAACCACAAAATAAAAAAAATAAAAAAACAACAAAAAAAGATTGTGTAGATGTGACCATTTTAAATATTGTATTGCTGAAATTAGTAAAAAGAACAAAGAAATAAGTTTGGGAGAAGTGTGTGTGAATATGAGCATCAAAACAAGTTCATTCTTGCAGCATTGTAAAGAACAAGAGAATGCGCTGCATGAAAGAATTTTTAACATTGCAGCGTGACGAATGTGCTAGATATCGATTACGAGCGGTAGTTTTACCTGAGTGAGCGCTTCCGTGTCCGAATTTGATTGTAAGCATGTGTGGCACCTTGTCCATCGGAGTAGGCTACACATGATCGGATCATGTTGTCGGAAAATTTGATAGACAAGTTAGAAAACTTGGTCCGTCGGATACTCCTATGGAAACAGTCCGATGGAGACCACACACTGTTGGATTATCCGACAACACGGTCCTATCGGACATTATCCATCGGAATATCCAACCGTGTGTACAAGGGCTTAGAGTGATGGGGCTCTCCTCCTCTTCTTATGTAGTGGCAGGAAGCGGTGGCTGCAACTCCTGTGTCGGCTCGACTCCTGAAGCTTCTTCCTCCATGTCTCCTCTTCCGCCAAAACGTTAGGCATCCAATATGATCACCTAATGCTTTGGCCAATCGGGAGGCCAATCTCACTGACCTGCCTGCTGATTGGCAGGGAGGAATGTTAGTGTGAAAATAGAAAAAATTATTTTGCTATGCCCCTCAACAGGGTGGTATCGGGATGCAGTGCACTGCGCCACCCTCTGGCTCTAATCACGTGTTTCAAAATACACCCCCCCGCCTATCCCCACCATAGTATTTCATATGTTCGGCATCCTGAAAGGGGCGGGCACATGAATAGGGAGGGTGGCAGAGGTGGCAGCCCATGTGCCCACAATGCATGGGGCACCACTGCTCCACAGCTTCCTCAAGAAGTACAATCTCAGATAAACCTTGCCCACCAGGCAGAATATGTGCCCTGTCCATGACAGATCATCCCTAACTATTGTTCCCAAAAACGGAACTGCTGTACCCTCTTGACCTCCACCCCATCAATCACAACTGATTACATTAGGAGCCATAAGCTAAAGCATAGACATGTGCAAAAGGAAAAAATTTGTTTAGTTTCGTTTCGTTTTAATTCGTTAATTAATTAATTCCGTTTAGTTATATTCGTTAAATTCTTTAAATTCGTTTTCGTATTTCGTTTAGTTTTCTGCCGAATTCGAAAAATCGGTCACATTCGAATATATTTCAACCAAATTCTAAAATATTTCTACCGAATTTGAAATGATTTCAACATGATTCGAAATTATTTCAACCGCATTCGAAACTATTTCAACCGGATTCAAAAATATTTTGCGACCCGAATTTAGGGTCATGTATCTCAAGGTCACTTGGTGCTTGAAAGCCCAACTATACTATACTATAAGTGACCCCGAGATATGTGGCCCCAAATTCGGGTCGCAAAATGTAATTCTCTGCTGCACAAAAGTGCTTTCATATTGCCCATATCTGGGGTCGCTTGGTTGCAGGTGACGTGGCAAGTGGACAATCCACAACTTGGTCACATGGCACTCGTGGCCGATCACATGGCACTCGTGGCCGATCACATGGCACTCGTGTTAAGTCATGTGGCACTCGTGTCAGGTCATGTGGCACTCGTGTCAGGTCACGTGGCACTCGTGGCCGGTCACGTGGCACTCGTGGCCGGTCACGTGGCACTCGTGTTAAGTCACGTGGCACTCGTGGCAGGTCACGTGGCACTCATGGCAGGTCACGTGGCACTCGTGGCAGGTGTCGTGGCAAGTGGACAATACACAACTTGTGCCAGGTGACGTGGCAAGTGGACAATACACAACTTGTGGCAGGTGACGTGGCAAGTGGACAATGCACGACTTTTGGCAAGTGGACATGACATACAGAATATGCACTTGCCTTGCGATCGACATCCGTGACTTCTTCAATCAGGCATGCTGACAACTTCATTACCATACCATACCATATTCATATCATAAATATAAATGAAATAAGATGTGTGTGTTTTTTTGCACTGGTACACTGCAAGTAAGAAAAGTTGATGTGACAGATATATATATAAGTAAGTATAAGTAACTAACCATCTTCCAACATTTCTAATTCAAATCAAAAAGATTAGAACAGAATATAATTTTTTTTTTATAGAATAAAAATAGAAAGAATATACAACCATCTTATGAAATTCAAATTTAAATAGAATACATTTGAATTGTGAATAGTATGAATTCAAATTTTTAAATTAATTAATTTTAAATTTGGATAGAAAAGATTATAATAAAATAGAAAATAGACTAGAAAAACGATAGAACAGAATATAATATAATATATTTTATTCTGTTCTATTGTTTTTCTAGTCTATTCTTTTATATTCTATTAAAATCGAAATCATTATATACTAAATTCGAATTTCAGAAGATGGTTATATATATATATATATATATATATTTCCAACATTTGAATTTCGGATAGAATGAATTTGAATTTGAATAGAAAAGATTAGAATAGAAATAGAGAATAGACTAGAACAATAGAACAGAATGGAATATAGATACTATCTATTTCATTTTAATTTTTTTTGCAGATTACCATTTGTTTTAATAAGATCTCCTGCAGACTATTAGTATCTATTTCGTTTTTTCACCAGATCTCCTGTAGACTATTAGCATCTATTTCCTTTTTTTTTTGCAGAACTCCTGCAGACTATTAGCATCTATTCTTTTTTAGCAGGTCTCATGTAGACTATTAACAGCCATTTAACTTATTTTTTTGCAGATCTCCTGCAGACTGTTAGAATCAATTTAATTTTTTCCTTTTTTTTGCAGATTACTATTTATTTCCATCAGATCTCAATCAGATCTCCTGCCGTATATTAACATCTATTTCATTTTTTGCAGATCTCCTGCAGACTATTAGCATCTATTTATTTCATTTTTATTTTACTTTTTTGCATTAGAACAGCCATTTCCTTTAGATATAGATGCTAATAGTCTGCAGGAGATCTGCAAACAATGAAATATATGTTATTATACTGCAGGAAATCTGATGGAAATAAATAGTAATCTCCAAAAAAAAATTAATTGATTTTAACAGTCTGCAGGACATCTGCAAAAAAAAAAAAAGAAGTGAAATGGCTGTTAATAGTCTACAGGAGATCTGCAAAAAAATAGATGCTAATGGTCTACAGGAGATCTGGTTAGAAAACAAAATAGATACTAATAGTCTGCAGGAGATCTGCAAACAATGTAAATAGATGCTAATAGTCTGCAGGAGATCGTATGGAAACAAATAGTAATCTGCAAAAGAAATTAAAAATTAAATAGATAGTATCTATATTCTATTCTGTTCTATTGTTTTTCTAGTCTATTCTCTATTTCTATTCTAATCTTTTCTACTCAAATTCGAATTCATTCTATACGAAATCCGAATGTCGGAAAGAAATATAAATATATATATATATATATATATATATATATATATATATATATATATATATATATATATATATATATATATATTATAAAACCACCATCTTCCAAAATTCGAATTTAGTATATAATGATTTAGATTTTAATAGAAAAGGTTTTAATAGAATATAAAAGAATAGACTAGAAAAACAATAGAACAGAACAGAATAAAATATAATATATTCTATTTTGTTCTGTTCTATAATTTTTCTAGTCTATTTTCTATTTTATTATAATCTTTTCTATCCAAATTTAAAATTAATTAATTAAACATTTTGAATTCATACTATTCGAAATTCAAATTTATTCTATTTGAAATTTGAATTTCAGAAGATGGTTGTATACTCTTTTTATTTTATTCTGTTAAATTATATTTTTTTCCAATCTTTTCTATTTGAATTATACATTTTGGAAGATGGTTAGTTATTTATATACATCTGTCACATCAACTTCTCATACTTGCAGTGTACCAGTGCAAAAAAAACACACATCTTATTTAATTTATATTACTTTTCTGCAGAAGAGAATGACATTTTGCGATCCGACATTGGGGCCACGTATCTCGGGGCCACTTATATCTATCTGGATATGTTGTAGTGCTAGTTCTGCTGTGTTTTCATACCAAATTTGGGGTTTCTAGCTCCAAGTGATCCCCGAGTTATGGGGCCCCAAAGTCGGGTCGCAAAATGTCAAGCACTTTTCTGAAGCAGAGAATGATATTTTGCGACCCAACTTTGGGGCCACGTATCTCGGGCCACTTATAGCTAGCAACCCCAAATTGGATATGTTGTAGTGCTAGTTCTACTGTGTTTGCATACCAAATTTGGGGTTCCTAGCTATAAGCGGCCCAGAGACACATGGCCCCAAAGTCAGGTCGCAAAATGTAATTTTTCAAATTTGATTAGAATTTCGTTTGAATTCGTTAGCATTGCAATTTGGTAATTCGGATGCATCCGAATGTCCGAATAATGAAAATTCGTCCGAATTTCAATTCGTAGCGAAACGAAATGCACATGTCCACTAAAGCAGTGCCAAAGGGGAATTTTCGGGGAGGCAGTACACTGAGTAGAGTTTTTTGTGGGCATCTATCTTTTTCTCTCATTGTGGAGTTTTTTGTGATAGTGACCTCCTCGATATAAACCTCTGTGCAGACTGTGACTTTTTGACTGTTTTGGTTATGTATATGTGAGTTTAAAACCATAGATTTTATTTTTTTTGTTAAATAAGTTGATTGCCCCTGCCCTTCTACCATCTGATGTGGATCCACTACTTCGCCTACCCATAACTAGCACATATGACAGTCATTAGCTGTGAGATGGGTTTCTTGTAAGAGAGCTACATCGGTGTGGAGCCTTTTTCTTTTTATTAGGCGACCTAAGGCTTTTAGGATTCCAAGATATTATACACAAAATGGTGTGTTATGCTGTTTTATAGCCATGAACCATTTAAAGCATATAGGATGTACAGGCACAGATGTAAGATTGCCTGGTAGATATGATAGGTTGTAGCTGATAATAGGGACCAGAGCATGAACATCTTCCATAAAGTACACAAAGCAGGTCTCAATGGGTATGTAAAAAGGGAAGGTAAGCAATACCTGTCGTGTTCTCATGGCCAACCTTAAAGAGGAAGTAAAAATGCAGCTATGCATAGTAGCATATGCATAGTAGCCCATTATGTGTCACTTAGCTGACACAGGAGCTAGCAATGTCACCTCTGTCCCCTGTAGCATGGAGCATCCATCTTCTTCCGGGTATCACCGCTCTGGCCACTCACAGTGCCGGAGCAGCGATGACATCACTCCCACACATGCACACGGGAGCCGCCACTAACGGTGTATCGCCATTAGCAGTGGCATGCCCAGTGCACCTGCTCACCGCTGTCTAGGTGTAGGTTTAGGAGATATTTCTTGGACCTACAGGTAAGCCTTAATCTAGGCTTACCTGTAGGTTAAAGTGGTTTGTAATGGTTTACAACCACTTTAAACAAGCAAAAATAAACAAGTAACATTGAAATAAATAAAGGGAAAGAACTTGGTCCCTAAACAATAAATAAATAAATAACATGGCTATAGACAAAGTTCCTGAAGGGGCTTCACTGTCTTCCAAAGTAGGTGAACAGCAAGAGATTGTGTCCCAAAAGCTGGTGAAAGACCTGATATTTATGTTGGGGAGAAGAAGCTTTGCAGGCAGCTTTTTTAAAAAAAGTTATAGGAGGGACACGACCTGACATCTGCTCACATAACCAAGAAGGGGAAGTCCAACATTGCTGGGGAAGTGATAAAAGATAAAAACAAAAGAGGTGGATTTAATGATAAACCCCTTTTAAAATGTAACAAGAGGTGTATCATACCCATCTAGGATTCATCATTTAGTACATATCATCAAGAGTAGACTGTACCGATCCTGATAATGTTATTCAAATGAAATTAGTAGGGAGGAACTTATGTGTAGGTTCCTCTCTACGTGTTTCATCTGTATGAAGTTATCAAGATTGGTTCAGCCTACTCTGGATGATATGCACTAAACAAGGAACCCCTAGATCCCCAGTTCATCTATGTAACTTCTTGTACATCATTTGAATTTCCTGGCATTGGTTTGGATGAATAGGAGAATTTGTAAGTGTTTTGTTTTTTATATTTTTAAGAAACTAAATTACCCTGTAATGTCATTCTCTGTCTTTAGTGGTTGAAGTAGGTACACAAAGCTGTAACACTGCTTGGACTGGGTTTTAGGGAGGGATATTAAAGCCCAAATAATATTTTCTCTTTTTAAGCCAAGAAAAAGGGCACTATTTTAACACTGCTGGTGAATACTGTGGCATAGTTATTATTATTATTATTATTATTATTTTATTAATATTACAGGAGTATTTCTTACTTTTGACTTGAGATCACTGGTTCAAGTGCTGCACAGTGCTTTGGTTGTATATAACAACCAAAAATGCTCCACCTGAACAGCAGAACCTTGTCACTCGCTGGAGACAGTAATACTGCCATCAAATTAATGACTTCCAACTGTAGCCGAAGGATTGCTTTTGCTTTATTGGGCAGATTAACACCCTATTTAGCTAGCCTGTTTACTAAACTGCTAACACCAAATGTTCTTGCAAATCCGGTGCAGTGGGGCTCAAACCTCACCCCTAGTCATTGCACCATTATGTAAAATGTTTAAAACTTTGGTGTAAGCTAGTGTTTCCTAAAGTATTGGCTGGGACCCAAAGTAACTCACAGACATGTTTGGGATGGGTAGCCACTTGACTATATGTCCAAGTGTGACATCAGAGCAATGGTAAGTGGAAGCACACTGACTAGGAATGTATGACAGCACAGACACCTATAAGGATCTAGAATGCATGAAAGGTATAGATGGAGGCAATTACTCAATTACACAATTGTGCCGTGAGGAGCTTAATTTTAATAATGCCTAAAGAAAACAAATGTAGCTAGGAACCTGTAAATTATATCCAAAATAATTTTCCCACATAGTGATAGAAAAAGATTATGTAGAAAAAGTATGTCAGAGCCATTACCTTGTGCACAGACCCTTCCTGTGACAAACACAGCAGTAACTATAGCAAATCATCTTCAGCCGGATAAAGAAGATAATACCCTTAGAAATCGTCTAAATGGCAGTTAAAATTCTTGCTATTCAGCAACCTTATTTTGGCACAACATAGTAACATATTTTCAGCTTTGCATGTAATAAAAATTCCCCACATAGCTACAAGAAAAGAGCGTTGGTTTTAAGTTTCTGAGCATTAGAAATAGACAAACAAACCTTTAATGAAAAAGGCATATTAAGGGTATTTTAGATGGTTCCTATTTTCCTTACTGCTAGGCCTCCCGACCCAACCAAAACAACTTCAATTCTTAATGCTGGGTACACACAGGCTGAAAGTCAATGAGCGTGTACAGCTGCCTGTCTGACAGAAGCTGGTCTACTGACAGGCTTTTGTGTAAGTGATATGTTGGAAAACCAGCATCCAATCAGTGCTTGCAGTCAATGGCTGTATGCACTAACCAGTGTATTCTAGTAAGTCTCAAATCAGAATGCACTAGCACAGGGAGTGAGATCACTGTATCAACATCGCTTGTGTTGGTACAGGGATCTATCGTGTTTTTTTCGTTCAGCCCGCTGGGTTGAATGAAAAAAGCTAGCAGTGTATATCAGGCCTAACAAACCTGGCTACACCTGGACAGTATTAAATGACCATAGCAGCCTTTTGTTATAAAAGTACAAAATCAAATCCTAAATAGAAAATATTCGTAAATCAGTATTGGATTCAGGGTCCTCGAAGATATTTAAAAAAAATAACAAGATCTATGTGTCTGCAGAACCTAGTTCTGTTAGTGGCTAGCCAAAAATACCTCTTTATCCATAAAGCATCAGTTCAATACAAGTTTACTACCTCAAAAAGAGAACACCATATCCCAGAATATGTCTTATCACACCAAACTGACTTCCTTCAAAGGCCTCAGCCCTCTCACCATCTGCTGTGAATTCCAGGCTTGCTATCCCATATCACCAATTACAGGGGGAGGGGGAAGATCTCACAAGAAATGCAGATCTCTATCTCTTACTGAGCATCTAACCCCCTAAAACCCCTAGAAATAAACTCTCCTAACCATTTACATTTTTGTTACCCAACCCCTCCCTTTCCACCTGGTCTTATAGGTGTTGCCCTAAAGTCTTTCTTTGCTTGGCTCCAGACCTATTTTGATTTCTCATGACTGTATGTTGGCAAAACAACCTTTTGTGGGACACAGTCTCTTCAATAAACAACAAATAAACAAAACAATCAATAAACAAAACAACAATATATTTGGCAATCCTGTCTGGTCTGAGTGTTAAGAACAGACAGAAGGTAAATGAATGTTCTCCCCCTGTTATCCTAATTTAGATCAGGGGAAGAGAAAAGGAAGTGCCCCCTAAGTGTAGCAGTTAAAAGCTACTTTAATTCCCAATGGTTACAACTCTACAAGATTGTGTAGTAAATATAGCTCATCAGAACAAGTGCATGTTGCTCTGGTCTGTCCTGCAGGTACCACATTGTCCAGGGGGCTGCTGGAGTTGGGAGAGATGGCTGGAGCATCCTGTTGCCACCAGGAGGTCCGGGCCAACCAGCATGAAACCCATGGCAGAAATAACATCACCGGAAGAGAAGAGACGACCTGCCTGAAATTAAGTAATTTCCGCTGTGCATTCCATGCTGGTTAACCCAGACATACTGGTGGCGACAGGACGCTCCAGCCATCTCTTCAAACTCCAGCAGCACCCTGGACAACATTGTACCTGCAGGATGGACCAGAGAAGCATACCCATGTCCTGATGAGCAATATTTACTACACATCTTGTGAGATGTTTTAACCATTGTGCATTAAAGTATCTTTTAACTTCTACACTTAGGTGGCACTTCTTTTTCTCTTCCCTTGTCTAACCCTGCAGAGCTGGCCCTATTCTGATGAGAGCTGACACCTTTAGCCCTTACTGGCTGTGATTTTAGGGATTTATCTATGGACTGAAATAATTATTGCATACTGCATTTCTTGAATGGACTTTTTATCTCTATGATCACACTCTATCTTTAGGCCAGAAATTGCTGTTTTTTGTTATCCAGATTTAGATCACCTACTATTTCTAGATATGGGAGGGGTTAACAATAATTGAAATAATGCTAATAAATATAAAACTACAACAGGGCAAATAAAGTTAAATGTTATCATCCTGTGTTTTCTTTTATTTAGCTACATCACGCTAAATCTTAGCTAACAATTAAAAGGGAAACAAATTGAATGTGAACAGTAACATAGTTAATACAAAATAGGGAACTTAATTATGGTGGCATGTGCAACCATAATTAAATTGCCATTTTGTATTTAATATCTTTCTGTAAAAACATTACCTTGGTGTGATTTCCAGTAACCCATATAAGAAATGTATTTTTTTGTCACTGTAAAACAATCTTATGTAGGACTCACAAGACATAAGGACCCCTGCTGGTGTAGGATGGTATAGGAGCTAAGCTTACATAGATTGGTCAAATTAGAAACAAATATTTCTTGCTTTTTTGTGTGTTAGATGTTTTAGGAGGATTCTAAAGATGCATTTAAGATGTCTAGCAGTTTGCAAGTATAGGAAAACGTGGGAGGCTGTGTTTGAGCATTTTAAAATGCATAACCAGTCCATGCTTTGCTTTTCATTTCTTCCTGTAGCAAGTAAACAGTCAAACTCAAATATCCCAAATAAGCATTTTTTTTTGTATTTGTGAAAGTATTATCCTTGCAGTCTCAACTATTGCTCAATGGCACATAACAGGATCCATCATAGCAATAAAAGCTTGCTTTGGTTTCTTAGCACAGAAAGGTGGATTGAGACATGCACTTTGTGTAGCATATGTGTTGTCCTAACTAAATGCAGGTCCTTTAGAAAACCAGATGTTAGGGTATAGAAAATGGACACCTTGAGAATACACAGCTTACTATTGATTGAGGGCATCACAGAGCTGTAGATTTTAGATATTCTATCTATATTCACAACTTGAAGCAAACCTTGGTTTTTGCATATGCAGGAAAAAGCAATGACTTAATTGCGATGCCTGGACTAGCTACCACTAATCATCATCTTCCCTTCACTATTCACAGATCTGTTTTTGAATAGGAGCCGCAACAAATATTTTGGAGCATACTAAATCATATGACTCACTCACTTTCCTTCCAAGTGACAATGTTAGTGCATGACATTTTGATGCTTAGGCATCAGCACCATCAGTGTTGCCAACGGTCCGTAATTTTATGGGCAGTTTGTAAAAAAACAGGTATTTTTGTTCTGTGCATAAATGTCCATAGACAGGAGAAAAGTGCTCATAAAAAAAATCCCCCTGCCGCACATGTGCAATTCCAAACCCAGACAATTATAGAACTGATGGGCTCGGCCTCAGATTAGGCAGCATGTGTGGTTTATATTCACATGCCCAATTGCACAAATTGGGGCCAAGCTTGGCAGTTCACTAATCAGCTGGCTCTAGAACTGCGCATGAGCAGTTTAGAGTCAGCGTCAAGGATTTTTTAAAAAGTGTTTTCCTGCCAGCCACCACCACTGGTGAAGTGAAGGAAGGTATGTGTAAGGAGGCATTCTGGGAGATGGATCTTATAAGGGGAGACTCTGTAAAAGGAGTATTTAAGGGGGCACTTGGACTCTTGAGGAGGATCATGTAAGGGGCACTCTGGAGGAAGATCATGTATAAGGCACTCTGGAGGAGGATCATCTAAGGGCGCACTCTGAAGGAGGATCTTCTAAAGGGGCACTCTGGAGGAGGATCTTCTAAAAGGGTACTGTGGAGGAGAAACATCTAAAGGGACACTCTGGAGGAGGACCTTCTAAGAGGGCACTCTGGAGGAGGGTCATCTAAGAGGGCACCCTGGAGGAGGGTCATCTAAGAGGGCACTCTGGAGGGGGGTCATCTAAGAGGGCACTCTGGAGGAGGGTCATCTAAGAGGGACACTATGGAGGAGGATCTTCTAAGAGGGCACTCTGGAGGAGGATCTTCTTAGGGGGCACTCTGGCAGAGGATCTTCTAAGGGGACACACTGGAGGGGGATCATCTAAGGGGGCACAATGGAATATTTAAGAGGGCACTGTAGAGAATCATCTAATGTGGCACACTTCAGGATATAAAGGGGCACTCTTTGGGCTCTGATGTAAGGGGGGATTTTGGAGCTGATATATAGGGGGAACACTGGGAACACTGGGGACTTGATGTAAGAGAGGACTCTGATGTGAACATGGCACTCAACCTGACTGCTACATTCCATATCTTGTTTTGTTTGTTACTTACTCCTGACCTCGTCACTCTATATATTATGCGGTTCCTAGACCTGACCTCTTCATATATTACATTGTACATAGACTTGACCAAGGTGTTCGTTGTCTCAACAGTTGCTGGTTTTAGTTCTTCTTTAGGGTGGGTTCACATTAGTACAAATTGGATGCTGGTTTCCTCGCATCCAATTCACACAGCAGGAGATTTTGACCGGTTCTCTATGGAGCCGGTTTACATATCTCTGAAGCAGCTCCGGTGTGATTTGCACAAGAGTCATGTGCATCTTTTGGTCCATTTCAGGTCCGAATTTAGCCACAAATTCCATCTGAATGTGGACCTGAAATGGTGAACAGAGCCGCACCTGACTCCTGCTGTGAGCCACTGCGTGCTCATATGTGAACCCATTGTTAAGGAAGGCTCAGTAAGATTAAAATATAATTTAATTAAAAAAGAAATGATTAAAAAATGTTTCTTTGTCCTGAGGTTTATTTCTGTCTGTAAGACTGTCAGTTGTGGTACAGTGATTAGTATTTTGTGGGTACAAGGACTGTGGTATATGTGTGCAATGTATACAGCAGGCTCAGATTATGTTCAAGACACTCCCACTAAACCTGTTTTTTTGTTCTTTCCCAGGATGTCCCATCTCTTTCATAATCCTAGTCTTGTTTAGGTTGTGTCATGCCATTTTTAAGTATTAATTGTAAAACCAGGCCGATTATTTGTTATGAGTATTATTAATGTTTACATACTGTGTGTACTGTTTAAAGGCTATGTTTGCATCTAGGAACCTGTTGCTAAGCAACCCAACTCCCATACCCCCTGATCAGGTTTCTCATAGTCCTTTGACACCTCCTCTGTATTTCTACATAAAAAGCTGGAGGATGCATCTGCAGGAGCCTGACATTGCACCAGTGATTCAATAATTGAGAGTGCAATGCTTTGCAGGCTTCTATGGGAAAAAAATAATGAATGCACTTTTTTTTCCTGCAAAAAAACTGTGCATTCATTATTATCTCCTAAATGTGAATTTAGCATTTAAATATTGATTGTTGTAGTTTATAATAGAAGTTTCTGTCATATTTCAGGTTGTTAGCCCTGTGTAAGCTCTAACCAAAGCTTACACAGAACTTGTTCTCCTTTTTCCCAGCAGTAAACAGTGCAAAGGTAAGGTACATATATGATGCTAGGTGGGCTGGCTTTAACGTAAACCTAATTATTTACCATGACTCATGTTAATGTGAAGAGAATATACTGTACATGCTAAAAAAAATTTCCAATGTAACATCTGTAGCTTATCTGTTGCTTCCCCTACAGAAAGAACAGAATCTGCCCTCCAGTGGGCAAACGCTAAATACTGCTGTTCAGATCATATTGACATGGATATGGCTTTGTTTTCTGAAATAAACTGACCTATTATGTCTAAATACAGATTACCTGTGGATTTTTTTCAAATAAATTATGATGCACATTGTCATGGGAACAGTCCTTCAAAAATGACTTTTTAAGCTTCCCTTCAGGGCTGTTGACTGGATTGCTTTTTAATGGACATGAATATAAATTAGATCATAATCCATATAGATGAGA